>NC_139608.1:97391739-99791739 GCF_964270895.1 Podarcis filfolensis
TTCTTAATATTCCTCCTCTCTTTGTTTTTCTGAAAGCACATGCTCATCGCCTCTTTGAATCATTCTTCACCCCTGCATGAATTCCATTAAAGTTTACATTTTAATATGTTTCCAGCCCAAACGTGAACTTGGGGGCTTATATATTTTCTGCTTCCGAGTGTGCTACCCTCTTTTATTGAGTGATACAAGGAGGGATAGATGCCTTGCTACATGCATTAAAAAAAATACTGTAATTTATGAAATCTAATTTCAAGTGCTCTCCCTACTGATCAACATCCCCCTTAAGACCCTGAGACCTTTTTAAAAATAAACAGTAATTTTGAAAATCTAATTTCAAATATGCTATCTGCTGATTCTTTCCCCCACCCCCAAGACTTGATCATCCTTCCATGCTCCCTCTCTCCCCCTAAAATTGAATTTGCAAATGCATATCTACATGGATAGAGAGTGCCAAGATCTGACAGCACAATAAACCAAGCAAACTCTCTTTCAACCAAGACAGAATCTTTCTGAAATGGACAAATGTAGTGCTGAATGGATGTTAGCCTCCCAAGGGAGACAACCTTCAGCTCTTTGGAGAGTCTAGAAAGAAGAAAGAAGCGAAAAGATTGTGTTTTCCTCAAGGGAAAGGATTGCCTTAGCTGGCTGAAGGATTTCCCTAAGAAATGCTTAGTTACTTTTGAAACAAGACTGCACCAAGTCTTCTAAAGTTTCTATTTGAACAGAAACTGCCACTTTTTGGGGTTAGAAATTTATCCTAACAACTATTCCAACTGTATCAGTATTCATCTTTTTAATCTTTTTGTGGTTCTGCTCAGTGCCACTGTTTTCTCTGGGTGCTGCTTCCTCGCTGCCATTTCCTCCTCCCATCTACGGGGCTCCATCCAGGACACCCATGAGCTCCTCACATGAGTGGTGATGCCAAAAATGCCACTCAGAGCAAATGAGGGCAGTTGAGGGCACAGGATGGCAGTTTAAATGAATAAACTAACATTTTCACAAGGAGACCAAAACTTCGTCAAAAAGACAAAATGTTGTTCAACAGCCTCAAAAATGTTTGCAAAGAGTGGTGAGAATTTTATTCTCAGTCCTACTCTCAAAAGAAAGAAGAAACGTCTGGTAATTTTCATGCACCAGGTATGCAGAGACCTTCCTATAGTGTGCTGCATAAACAGATCACTAAAACAAAACAGAGTGTTAGAAAGCAACCATTGCCATTTCCAGTGTGGGCCATTCTTGAATGTGAAAAGTCATATTGTTTTTCCAAGGGACTTCACAATACCATCATTCAACTTTAACATGGTTCTTACAGAAAAGAAAAGGCAGTGGAGCCTGGGTGTCTAAAGCTTCTAAATTTGTATCAGGACATCTAAATCTGTGCCTTTAGGGACTCTTGCCAGCTGGCACAAGTTAGATAAAAATGCACATGCCCTTTGAGAGGCAGATGGCTGCCCTTGCGCATTTTACACTGTGTGGATATCCATTTCCTTGGGGCGGGGGGGGGGGGAGTGGAGAAAAGAGGCCTCTGGACATAATACGAACAGAAGAAGAAGAAGAAGAAACAAACTGGAAATTCTGAGATGCCCTAACTTTAAAATTAAGGGCAGTTTCTGCCATTTTATGGAAGTAAGGGGATTTGGATTATGCTTTATAGTGTGAGACACATCTATGGAGCTTCCTGAATCAGATCATCAGTCTATCCATCCTAGGACTGTATTCTCTGATGGGGAGCTGCCTTCCACGGCCTTAGGTAGGCCTCCTTCCTAACCCTGCCATCCGACTACCTGACGATCTTGGGGACTTAACATGGAGATGCAATGCATCTGCTCTGTCATGGAGCCATGGTTCCCTCTTTGCTCTGGAATAAAGATGCAACTCAAGTGGAATCTCTGGCTTCTGAGAATATCACGAGCTGAGTTTTTAACAATGTCTATGGTAACATCCATAGCATACATTTAAAGCATTATCATGCTGCTTTAATAGTCCTGGAGAATCCCAGGAAGTGTAGTTTGTTAAGGGTGCTAACCTCTCGGAGCTAAAATTCCCAGCCCCTTTAACATGACTGTTAAAAGTAGTGAAATAAATGTGGATATGACATAGTAATAAAGTGTGGATATGGAGCTAGAGCTGAGAAAATAGAGGAAGGGGGAGGGGAAGAAAAGAATCCTTATAAAGATGTGTGTCTCTATCCTTTCCATGAACCTTAAATCCAATCACAATTGATTTGCATGAGGCCTACACACATACAACCAGTGTACATCTAAACTACAAACTCTGTACATAATAAAGTCCACTGTATGTACCATTTTTACTTTTACACATTGGCCCCTGGTTTTTGGTCCATGGGGCAGGGAGAGGTGTGCTGCCGTGACTATTCAGCATAAGACCTGTGGCGTCAACAAGCCATCTAGGTCCACTTCATTGAGGTGGACAAGACGTTTCAACCAAACGAGCCTGAAATGGACTATTTATTCCCTTCTCAACAGAGATCCTCAATTTCCTTTCAGATTCAGTTCTGACACTTCATTCCTGGTTTCTGTAAATCCATTATGCATTATCATTTAGTGACTTACATGTTAAATTGTCTTTGGGCAGTCAATTATTAGCAAGTTACAACCAGCACAGCCTAGGGAACCACATTTAGGCACGTTGGTTTCCATGGGGAAAGTATGTATGTAGACATGTATGTATGGGACATCCCAATTCCTGAACAGAAATAGTTGGAATGTCTTTCTTTTTCAAGGAGGCCTCATGGCCTGCCCTTTTAGATATGTGGGAAACAGCCATAGCCCAGTGAATGCAGAAGGCCTCAGGTTCATTACTTGAGACCTGTTAATTAAAAAGAATCCTCAGCAGCAGGGCTAGCAAGATGTCCACCTGGGAACCTTGCAGAACTCTGTATAAAGGCCAAAAGACGCACGGCCTTGACATTCATTGCTTGGCATTGTGTGCATCTGTTGTTGCAGTAAGAAGCAGACACTCTGGCCCAAGCAGGATTGAGCATGGTGGCGGAGGCGGAGGGATGTCATGGAAATTGCCCCTGCCCCAACTGCTACTTTACATGGGTGAAGAGCTTCCGTAAGTGCAAATGGCATCTTCCCTCCTGTACCAAATAGCAGCTTGAGGCATGAGAGGGCAATTTCCATCAGAAGGAAAGGACGAGAAACCTTTCCCCACACAAGTTTAAGGTCATGTCTAGCTTACACTTAAGGCAACGATAGTGGCAAAGATTTCCAGTAGCCTAATACAAAATTTGTACAAAATTTTGATGTATGTATTATGTCTGTCCGTCTCAAGTATACATTCTCATTTTTATAAAATGACAGCAGAAAACATGGGAATAAGAGAATACCGAGCAAAACCAAGGGCTGAATTTTTTTAAAGAAAAAAAAGAGGAAAATTATCAGTCTGTGGTGGGGAGACATTATAATGAACAAAAGAGGTGACTAATGGAGGGCCATGTGGAACTGAAGCTTTAGTAAGCCATTGCAATGGAGGCCACACAGAAAAGAAAAAAGAAAAGAAAGGGATGAGCAGTAAATAAGTGTGGAATGCAGAAGACAGAGGGAGAAAAGAATGGTCCACTTCAGGACAACAATGGGAGCATCAGCCCAAAGGCTAAGCAGTGTGAAGGACACCAAGCGGCTCTCCTCCCAAAGACAGCAATGAAGAGCAATATTGCAGACAAATGAAATAATCCTGGAACTCTCTGGAATTTTTATGTGCATCTGAATGGGCAGAGGTGGGGAAAAAACGTTTTCTTGGGGCGTCTGCTTTTTTATTTGTCTTAGAAAGCCCTGGGATGGGACAATGGTAGAGGTCATATAAATACCAGGGTGTGTGTGTGATAAAATGACACATTAGAGATTTTTTTCCCCTCGTAAATGCTCAGTAACAAAACAAAGAGCAAGAAAAGAATGCTATAAGAGTATTGCTTTGTTTTGTTCTTGTTCTTATTATGTATTTTTATGCTGCAAACTGACCTGAGATCTATGGATGAAGAGGAGTATACAAATTTAATAGAACAGAACAAAAAATAAACAGCGGCTCTAAAGGACAATATCAGCATCAGTAGCCAATATTTATTAACGCTTAGTCCAGTGCTTTTCTAAAGTGCTTTTAGTCTCTTACTTTGTTTGGAGCTCTGTTGAGCGATGAACTCAAGCACATGCATTTTGGATCTTCAAAATAGGATGTTCTATGGAAACTTCACCCTCTGAGCTCAGTTGCCGCTTCCTTGCTTATTGCAGGGTTGAGACATACATCAATTTATTTAATAAAAATTCAAAAAGAAAAAAAGACATCCATCAATTTAAAGATGCCATTGTAAATGGGAATGGGAACTAATTAGTTAACTTCTACTACTTTTTATATCTTTAGCTGAAAAAATAAAATGCAATTTGACTCTAATTCTGTTCCCTGCTAATCAGCAAACACACAATGACTGAAGTGGGTGTATTTCTAATGTACCAACAGCACATTTGCACTCGTGCTCTTGAGCTTTTTTTTATTTTATGCCTGGTGTAAAATTAACTCATTACATTAACTAATGGTGTATACATAAAAAACCTATCCACAGTTACACAAAATCTATATCCACTGAACAGTTAGTCATAACAAAGAGCTGAGTCAGAAGGGAAGCATGCCTGCGGCATTAAATCAAGCATTCAAGAGGAGGTATTTGCTCTTTGACAAAATGGCTTTGCAAACTCTCTGCCTCTCATCCCAAAGTTTGTCTTTGTGCCTTTTGATACAAGGAATAAAACCTAAGAGCAAGTGAAGGGAAAGGAGACACTTTGATTAGCAGAAAGCGAATCATAATAAGGAGATTTCACAGAGACTCTGATGCAAATACAATATAACCCACAGTTGTAGATTGAAACAAATAGCCCGCGCCTCTGTACCCAATAAAGGTGCATTCTGACCAATTCACAAGGAAGGCAGAGAAGAACAGAACAGGCCGTTTCTGCTCCTGCTGAAATTAATTAAAGTCCAGTGCTACCACCAGTCCACACAATTGATGCATTAATATGTATATTTTGGTTTCTCTCAGTTTATCATTTTCCATCTTATGTTCACTTCTCCAGATATCCACATCAGTTTGTGTTTTTTTAAAGTCCTCATGAAAAGTCATCAGCAGTGTAGTATGAATTTTCTAACAACATACACACTTTTGTCAAGTGATTTCCCTTGATATTTGTTGCACTTTTGCATGTTATTTTCACTAATATGTGCACTTATATGCAGACTTTACTCTGCATTTTTGTACACATTACTTGACCGGAGAACCACATTGCAAAATTCAGAGAAATGATATTTTCAAAGGCAAATGCGTTTCAGATAGCATATCATTTCAAAAAGCGTGATTTAAGTAAGTAAACTCACTTTTAAATGCAAACTGAATCATTTTTTTCTTCCATCCCTAGTCTATACTTAGTGCTTTGAAAGTCATTGCTGTAATTAAGGATGGATAGATCAGGTCTATTTCTGGTCCATGTGTTCATTCATAAGTCTATTCTGCCCTATTTCCAAATTAATCTTTGATTTTATTGTGTTTTTTTAAGAAATCCACATGAAGATTCATATTTAAACACAAAATACATTATTTAAATATCTGTTTAAATCTCAATGTATGCATTCCTAAGCATATTTTATCCCCAAACAAACATTTTAAATACTATTTGGTGTTTTTTTAAAGTATGTATTCTTGGTATTATTAATTTTTTTGCTAAGAACTGCCATGGCAAATTTGGAGAAACATGAACTCTAAAAGATAATCATGTTACAATCTTCACATTAGCATTCGATTGGAACATGGGGTGGAATTCAACGTGGTGCTAAGCAGGTCGTCCATGAGCGCAAGGATTTCTGCTTGCCCAATGGAATGTTCTCCCCCCTCCTTCAACTTGTACTGTTTACTGGGTCCTCCTGACCCTCCAGAGCAAATTTAGGGGAGGCATGGGGGTCACATGAGAGAGAGAGGAAAAGCCCCATGGCGCTTAGAGGGTGACCTTGCTCCGGCTTCCATGAGCTGAACAGATTAGTTGAATACAGCCCATAATTCTGTGGATCAGGTGAGTCTGTATAATCTGAAGAGACTCTACTCACCACCACAGCAATTTTTCGGTGGCAATACCTGTGTGGAAATCCCTCTCAAGGGAGATCTGCCAGACACATTCCAGTGAAAGCTTCAAATGAAAAATATACCCTTTCCCTTCAGCGCTATTACTGATTTCATCTTGCTTAACTGTATAATGGTGGTATATTAATTTTAGAAATTATGCTATGATGAGTGACCAGCTATAAGTTATGATATGGCATTTTACAGCAGTTTGTTTGCAGCAGTTGGGATATGTCCTTCAGACTGTGTCTGCGTCCAAAAGAAGTAATCATGTACGCAGGGCAGACTGCATGGATCTTTACTATCAGGGTGCAAACAATCAGCCTCTCAGGGCTGCCCGCAAACTTGCATCATATGGACTTCTCCTGTCACTTGAGATTTGCTCACAGAAAAGCCACTCCCACATGAATGCAGGTAAATCTGAAGGGCACCTGTGCCACTTCTATATTCTGCACATGGTCTAGCACACTGTTCCAAATATTATAAAGTTTCTAGGGCACGCAATAGCAGTTTACATTTTCGATTCAATCTTATTCTTTTTTCCAATCAAGGCTATTCTGTACTGATCAAGGGCTAGAAGAAACTGCAGTTATCCATGATGAGCCATGGGACAGAACCATGCCCAGGTGGTACCAGGGGGTGGGGGCATGCACCCCCCCCCCACAAACAAGGAGTTTGCCCCCACTTGTTCCCCACATTTCTGAACTGTCATTAACAGATGTTGCTGTTTTTTCTCACCCACTTAGAAATATACTTTGCCCCTGCCCTAAACTATGGCAGAGAAACTATGGTGGGAGAAAGTGGTACTAGGTTAGAACACAGAGGATTGCAGGTGGAGCCTGGATGGAACCTGACAAGTCAGGCAGGGAGGAGGTCAGAATCTTGTAGGTCAGCATAAAAACTGGTGGGTCAACAGCAGGAGCTAACAGAATATGGCAGGTCATTGGCACCACCTGCTGCATTCACGGGCAGTTAGTAGCAAAAGTAGTTCTTGGGCTATCTGTGTTACCAGTAAAACCAGAATATGGTTTTATGCCAGAATATACCAGAAACTGCAAACCTAACACAGGTGTCTCTTGAATCTTCTGTGCTCTCAATTAAGACCTAACTGAAGTTGTAGATGAGTTATTTGAGTATAAATTACTTGCTCAAGGTCACTGGAGCAGTTAGCAACAGATATAGAAACATAAGAGACTTCCTGGTTTCCTGTTCCACGCAGAAATCACTCACTTACTGTTCTGTGCAAGCTACTGACCCTTTGATCTCCAGCTTTCCCTTTCTGTTACAATGAAAGCAGCTTAAGTCAAGGAGAATTTATAGTCAAGTTGTGATGGACAAACATAATACTCTGCTAATGCACAGCCAACTTGATATGTCACTGTTTGAGGTGGGAGAATGTATGCATTTCCTCTTTTTTTATTCCTCCTGGAACTGTTGCCCCTCTCACAGAGTGAAGTGCATTTTGAACTCAAGCCAGCACTATTGTAGACATCCTAGCAATAGAACAGTTTATTGTTGATGGAAGGAGAAAGAGAACCCTTTTGTTTGACCTTCCACTCCCAGCTTTACTTTCTAACACGCAGTGGCGTAGCGTGGGGGGTGCAGGGGGGGGCGGCCGCACCGGGCGCAACATCTGGGGGGGGGCGCGCTCGCACTCGCAGCTCTCTGCCCCTACCTGGCTCACTCACTCTCTCTCACTGCAGTGCTGGCTGTGCGAATCCGATCCGAGCCGCCGGGTCGCTGCCCACTGTGGAGGGGGTGGGTGCCAGGCGTGTGGTGCGGAGAGAGAGCGAGGGACTATCTGGGGGAGGGACAGTGCAGCGGCCGCCCAGCGCAGCACTGAGCGCGGGAGAGAACCACACCAGACCAGCCCAGGCAGCAGCAAGAAGAAGCTGGCAGCGGCAGCAGGTTAGGGGTTAGGGGGCACAAATTACTTGCCTTGCCCCGGGTTAGGGGGCGCAAATTACTTGCCTTGCCCCGGGTGCTGACAACCCACGCTACGCCACTGCTAACACGTATGAAAAAAATCTTTTCCTCAACCAGGGATGCCAACTCCTGGGGGCTGAGTGCTTTGGGGGCCCCCAATGTCTGAAAAAATCAGGGGGTAGAGGAGGCCAAGAGCAGAGCCAAGAGTGGCATGGCAGCCCCCAGCCAGTGATGGCGGCAGGAGGAGGAGGAGCCGTTGGGCATCGAAGCTGCAGTGTTGCCACATTCTGCTCCTCCCAACACCCTGACACCACACTCCTGGCATCATGCGCACTGTCGGCTACCCCACCCCCCAAAACTCCCTCGCAAGTTGGCACCTCTGTCCTCAACACCCTATTGAAAACTGAGCATATTAAAACTGGAGCCATATTAAACATGGAAACACAGGATGGATATTTAAAAATAAACAGGAAGTGGGGTGTATTACTTCTACAAGCCCCCCCAATGAAACAGAGTATCAAAAACATAAGGACATACATGTAAAAGTGGATGTAGTTGAAAGAATATGAAAACAAAGCAATAATATGAAAAACATATACACCATTGATAACGGCACCTTATTCTTGCAAAAACAAGGGGGCAAAATAAGAGAAACAATATCAGAAGTATACCTTTTGAGGACCTGAGGTGGAGGGCTGATAACATCCTGGTCAGACTTATCTTTTGTGAAGATCTGGGCCCCAGTCTAAGCAAAGCTAGCTTTATGCACCACTGAAAGCAACAGAGCTTAAGTAAGTTCCCAATTCCCTTGTTGCTGCGCTTTAGATGGAATCCCCCCAGAGTCTCCCATTCAAGGAGTCAGCAAATCTAAAGCAGGTAGCCCTTTCTGCACAGTTGTGTTGTGAGTCAAATGATGATAAATGAGCACAACATTAAGTAAGACAGAAGCTTTCATGCACCACAGCCACAATTTCCATTTGTGATCCTTTCCCCCCAAATTCTCTGGTGCACTCCCTGCATACTATTTACTCTGGTACAATGCCAACCTGATTGTTAAAGCCAATATTCCCTCTGCTACTTAGACAAATTAAACTCATTTCCAGGAAAAATGGAAATGATGGACTTCTGCCGAACTCCGTTGCTAGAGGCAATTAAAGTCTTCCACTGACCTCATGTTTGCTCTAAGGGCAGCATCTTTACCTAAGTCAATTCCAACTTTTGCCATTAGCCGCTGAAGAATCAGGACTATTCTGTGTTCCATAATCTGAAGATTAGCCAAGGGGCGTTATTAATATCTCTTAGTTATGATGAATAATGGTAGCAAAGCATGTCAATGGGCCTAAAGTATTTCAGACTCAGCTAATCCCAAAGTTTGAAAGGCCACATTTATGTCCTTCTTGTGAAAGCACATATAATTCCCAGTATGTGAATTAAGTAGTTTGATTTCTATGCTCATTATACCAAAATCTGCTAATAATAAATAAATAAATAAATAAATAAATAAATAAATAAATAAATAAAGTTTTATATGTAGGTAGTTATGTTTGAAACCTGCAGGAGGAATTCCACAGAAAATTAAGTTTTCAGAGCCTCAACCAGATTTCCACAGGAAATCCATCTATTTATTTGAGCCATTCGCTTATTCCATTTGTACTGCCATCTTATCAACATAATCAATTTGACTAAATGCCCTGTATATTTTCAAGTATGAATGTTTCACTCACTGTTTGTACTGAACCATAGAGCTGGTAGTGTTAGAGTTTAAGCAACAATTAAGTTATGCTCATGCACATTCCTTTCGCTTGCAAGAACAAAGATGGTTTAGTGCAAAGAGATTAAATTATGAGAATAAAAATGGTTTTGGGGGAAATGTTTAAAATATGAAAATGCAAATATCAGAAGGGTACATAATGCTCATTCATGTAACCCTGACTAATAAGCATATACATCTAAAAGAATGACACATTTTAGAATAGTTTCCAGAAGTTTCTGATCAGCATTCACAAGTGGCACAGTGCAATGTTGTTGTTGTTGTTAAATTTCTATACAGTGGTACCTTGGTTCCCGAACTCAATCCGTTCTGCAAGTCCATTCAACTTCCAAAACGTTTGCAAATCAAGGCATGGCTTCTGATTGGCTGATTGGCCCTGGAAACAATGCCGACAGCTGAAACGGACTTTCGGCTTCCAAAAAAAGTTCGCAAACCGGAACACTTACTTCCGGGTTTGTGACATTCGGTAGCCAATTTGTTCAGGAGCCAAGCCATTCGGGAACCAAGGTACCACTGTACTGCCCTTCATCTGAAGATCCCAGGGCTGGCTACAATATAAAAACACAAGCTATTAACACAAAACAAAAAAATGCAATGCATATATACAAGTAAGGGGGGGTATTTTTCATAAAATCTCTCCTATTTGTTTCTTGCTCTTTGCTCCAGTTCAATGAGAGGCAGTTTCTACATTCTGTGACTGCTGCCTCCTTTAAACAATGGGCTCAGGGCCTAGAAGTGAACACTGCTGCAGAACCTGACTTCTTCAAAAGTGCTCCATAATAAAGCTGGTGCCATCGGGTAGTTAAGAGTTTTGCATTTGCGCTCAGGCATTGTTACCTACTAAATCCAAAAACAGATGCACTATTCAAATGTAGAGCCTCTCTGTTTCCCACAGTTTTAAATAATTTTGCTTTTTGCGCAAGTTTCTATTACCCTCAGCTCAATTAAAATTTGTTAGAGCTTCCAGGGTCCAAACAAGATTTCTCTTGAGCACCTATGCTGGCCAACTGTCCTATCTTAGCTTGTTTTGAAAGTTGACTTTTTAATTCAGACGCATTTGTTTTTAAGGGATTTTAAGCCTTCACACAGAGACAATCTCACACAGGCATTTTTGTAAAGCATTTTATCTGATGTGAAGACCCTTTCAGTACAAATGTTTCCTCATATGGAAAAACACTGTGCACAGATTTGCTCAAACATCAAATGTATGCACCAGGGTGTAATAGTCCTGATTTTTAGACATGCCACAAAAGTTTGTGACTTATAACATTTACATTTTTCTTATTCTTTTCACAGTTAAGTGTTTCAAAAACCTGTCCATCACATTGTGTCTATCAGAGGTGCTAGCTTCTCCAGAGGAATTGGGAGGGGCTGATGGGATGTCACGCAACACCCTGAAGTTGCACATGCAATTTTGTGAGGAGCCAGGGGCAGAGCCAAATGCCCTCTGAAAATGGAGGGGGCCCAGCCCCCTCAAAAAATATTTTTTGGGGCGCCCAAAACTGTCTCAGCCCCTAGGAGTCAGCGCCTATGGTCTCTGTGTAAAAAGATCATTCCGTTTAAAAGGGGGGGGGGAAGCACCCAAAGTCAAACCAACATTCCCATAGGGAAGTACCAACCCTCTGGAATGTGACAGAAATCTGATGAAAGCTTATCTTGCCTCTGGCAAACCCCCAATTTTCATTAGATTCTGGTTAAAAAGTCTGACCTCACTTGGGTAAAAGATTTCCAGTTGTTAGAAAGAAGTGATACTCCACACCATGTAAATGCTATATCTGCTTCCCACCCGCATTTTCTTTTAATTTTGCATCTCATATGCTAAGCCTGAGGTTTTAAAGCAGAGGTTGGGTGGACATCTGTCATGGATGCCTTAGTTGAGATTCCTGCATTGCAGGAGGTTGGACTAGATGGTCTCTTCAAGATCAACCATGCAATGGCCTAGCGTGGGGGGTGCAGGGAGGGTTGGCCGCACCGGGCGCAACATCTGGGGGTTAGGGTTAGGGGGCGCAAATCCACGGGTTAGGGGGCGCAAATTACTTGTCTTGCCCCGGGTGCTGACAACCCACGCTACGCCACTGCAACCATGCTATGATTCTATTTATGCACCCCAGCAGTTGAAGTCCTTTGTGCTGGATGATGCCCACTTTGTGATGGAATCTGACCCATGAGTCAGATATGTTTCCAGGTCCTGAATCACAGTCAATAGAGTGGCTTCCTTTGCATGTAGAATTTGGCCACCCCCAATGTTCACTGTATGCACTAACTCTGCCAACAGAATGCATTGTACAAACCTTGGCAATAGCTCTCACTCAACTTTTGTTCAGGTTTAATTCAATCTTTGTGGTTATTTCAGACCCTAGCAGCCGCTCCAGCATGGCGCTCATGCTGCTGCACACAGACACTCAGAGTTAAGTGGCACTAAATGTTCTGTTCTCTTCTACAGTTTAAAAATGGAACAGCACATTTCTCTTTTTTTCTTTTTTACTAGAAGCGTGTAACATGTTGAAGAGAGAAAATACACATGCACGCACACACATACACAGCTTGGTTTTTTTTAAGTTAAACACAACCCTGGGGTGCTGCTAAATACAGATAAAATGTTTCTTTTAGCAACACTGAAAGAATCCGTGTGTGTGTGTGTGTGTTTCCTTCCCAAGCGCTGGAATGAACTGATTGGGCATTCTCTCCAGGGAGAAGTGTAGTAACATTGAGTCTTCCCCCTCTCCCTTTCTTTGTAAGTATTACAGAGAACTGCCATCAACTGAACTTTTCAAAGGCATTATGTGAAAGAAGCATATTGCTGTGCAGCAGCTATAAAAGAAGAATTTAGTAATCAATGTGCTAATTAAGTGACCTCGTGTTGAGCAGCTTTTGCTTTTTTTAAAAAAAGAAACCAACCTGAAAAAACCTCAAGGCCATTTATTCTGTTGTAGAGATCTATAGTTCCTTTCCTTTGGAAATTGCTGACAAAATGAAAAGTTATGCTCATGCAAAGCTCCAGTACTGCTACAAGTTCCTGCGCAACATATACGCTAATAATAGGAAATAACTGTTAAATTTCTGTGTCTCATTTCAGATACAAAGCACCATCCATTTTACTTCTGTTTCCAACTAAAAGGGGTCATGGTGCCCTATTGTTCAATTACACCCACAGGTTCTTCAAATCCAAAATGGGAGGAATTCAGTGTCACACTCTTCGAGTCGTTCTGTTAGCACAAGCATTTCTGCCTGTGTTTTAAGGTGTTTACCTGATCATACATAAGGTGTTACTATGATCATACAAGCTTAAGAAGAGCATCAGAACAAGGGGCCATCTCATCCAGAACCCAGCCTCCAGTAACGCCCAGCCAGGAACTCTAAAAGCCCATGGATGAAACAAGTTGTTAGTCCTCAGCAACTGCAATTTACAGACACACTGACTCTTAACATGAAGTTTCATTTGGTTATCACGGTTAACAGTAATAAATAATACTAGCAATAATGAATGCTAACACATATCTATAGACCTTTGACTGAGCTTTGTTTAATTAAAGCAATGCAAGCTTACTGGGGAGAAAGCTTCATTGAACTCAAAGGGTACAGGATTGCATTGTTAAAGTCATCCAAGCCAGTGGACATCCTCACTTTTTAAAAAATTGAATCTATCACTGTGCAATGTTACTGGGTCCGTCACCCAGAGATCTAGAAGAAGGAATCTAGGAAAAAGTTGTCCACCCAGTGCCATCCATAATTGCACATGTTTGTATCATGTTCCCTCTAGAGTGGCTCCACAGATATATCCATGCTGAGAAAACCAATTGTGGATTGATTATTCTTTTTGCCTGTAGGCACTCTTTACAGTTAACTTGTTTCATTTGAAACCTAAAATCAATATTTCTAATGATGCCAATTATGGTCTTTGAAAGAAAACTAGCGCAAGCTAATATACAGAAGAGTTGCTTTTGCAAATAAAAAGTACACAAATGTTTTATCATGAACATGAATTTTAATGAGTTATGCACATCTGCACATTTTAATCACTATTAAAAGCAGTCTGACATATTCTTCTATGTCTAAATTTTTACATTATACTAGAGATCTGTGGATAAGATTTTGATTGGGTTTCTTCCCCACATTAACAGGTAAATTTCACCTGATTTTTTTCACAAGAGCTCCTGACCATATATGCTTCACTTTCCCTCCCACTATTCCTTCCAGTCTCAGACCTCCTTCCCCTCAGTCTTCTAGACTGCACCATGTTCCAATTGTTCTTGTATTTCTCTTTGCCTAGGGTGTCTTCTTTTTGCCCTGGACCTCACCCCCACTCACCCCAAGGATCTCAGTAGTACAGGCAACGGCAGCCAAAGACCTTTCTGTCTAGCTCCTTTGTGCTGGGCACCCAAATATTAGCCACCACTACCACAAAAATTACAATTACAAGTTCTCTATTACAGTGTATTTCAGAGTTTTTAGAAGTGAAAAAGAAATGATCCCTTGAAACCCCATGTTATTAAGGCTAAAGCTTTTCACTTTTCCTTTGTGTTGATTGTTGAAATGTAAAGGTTGCTTTTCTAGCAACTGGAAAAATATTTCGGCCCAAAAATATTACTGAAGGTCATATCGAAGTGCTATCCTTTAAAAATTACTATTCTCTTTTGATGCAGGCCTTACTGCTAGCTTTTCATCAATCTATTAAAAGCACATGAGCAGGTCAACTAATTTTGCTGGTCAGTTGGTAACCCCCACTGTGACATGTTGATAACATCTGTGTCAACTCACTTGGGGAAAGCTTGAGGTCTTCTGGATTAGCCATGAAACCCAAGCCCAAGAGGTATTTTCTGTTTCCAAGGCAACCCTGATCCGCTGGTTTAGATGGATGCAGTGTATAGAAGGAAGAATTGCCTCTTTCAACTACATTTGACCACATAGCAGAAGCAGGCACCATCACCTCAGCCTAACGTCAGCAAGCTAGCCCACACTGCATTCCTTGTTTAGCTAAAAGCTGAAGACTCTGCTATAGTTCTTTCCTACTTCCACATCAAAAATATGTTCATTTATTTAAAGTATGGATGGGGGTATCAACTCGCTTGGTTTCAAGAAGCTGAGATTCCTGTATTGCAGGCGATTGGACTAGATGACACTCAGCGGCCCTTCCAACTCTACAATTCTGTAATTCTACAGCATCAGGAATCCTCTTTTGGCTGTATTATCAGAGCAAGAATAATGTGCACCCTGTCCATTATTTTGTGTTAACCTGGGAGTCAGGCCTGGAATATCTGAATATCTTCAAGGAATTATTAAGTCTCAGAATATCTGAATGCAGGCAGGGCCAGCCCACCCTGAGGCAAGGTGAGGTGACCACCTTGGGAAGCAGATCCGTCTTCCAAGGAATGCAGTGGCAGCAATGGCTGTGGCACACTGCCTCCTTGGCAGCCCACCTCCTTCTGCCTCTACAACAGCCTCTTGGTGAACAGAAGATACTGCTGGTCTCCTCCCACCCTTGTTCCCCCCATGTTCCTGGGGAGAGGGGCATTTTGTGGCTCACCGTAGGTGCCAAAATGTATTGGGCCAGCCCTGTCTGAATGGCTAAACATTCCACCTGGCTACATCAAAGGAAGAGGTGAGACAGCAAGCCCTGATTCATCTGTTCAGCCAGAACCAATTGCCATTGGGCCCCATTCATCCACCTACAACCATTCCACCTGGCTGCATCAGGTGGAGACATGAGACACACCAGCCTACTCCACTGACTCAGCTGGTACACTTGCTAGCGAGCCTAACCATGTCTACTCAGAAGTACATCATATTGAAAGCAATGGTGCAAACCCTCAGGTAGGCAGAGTTAGGATTGCAGCTTTGGCTAGCTACTGTCTTTCACTCGCCCCCAACCAGCAACATGGGGATAATATCAATGGGCTATCTTACAGGATCCTTCTAAGAATTACAAGATGATAAAACGTATGTAAAGTACTTTGAACTTTTGGAAGTACTGGATAGTGAATGCAGGACTCCCTGCTGTGGCGCTGAAGACTTTGTGACTCACTGGCTGTCCCTCTAGAATTCAAAATGAGGATTGATCTTATGGTCTGATACCAGAGACAGTGTTATGGTGAAACACTTGGCTCAACTTAATTATTTTCTCACCTTCTAGCTTAATCTGTGTACTTAAACTCCATCCTGAGTTCCTGGAGAACAGTGGCTTCAGAATTTCTAATTGCAAGCATTTTCATTTCTAATCTTCTGAAGCTATGCCTGCTGTGTCTGCATCCAAGCCATCCCATTACCAAGATTCTCTGTGGTCTGTGCTGCCTTTTTCCTCAGCCCTCATGTATTAATAAACTAGCATGATGAGAAAGCCGAAGAAGGTGACAAGAATTTTCAGTTCTGTCACACTAGTAATGGGAGTACAAATGAGAGGTAATGTAAGCATAAATGAAGCAAAGAATCCAGTCTCTGGGAGCATATTTGTATTAGGGACGTGCGGCAACCACAAGATTCACCTTGTATCTGTATTAATTGGGAAGCTCTCTTTCAGATCCGCTCTATTTTTCCAATCCAATCCATTATTCCAGGTCAGAGCCAATTTGTTAAATCTAAACCTCTGTTTCGTTCTTATTGGGAAATCTAAAAAAACTGCTATAAGCTGTTTTCTCCTTTCCACAGAAGAAGATGAAATCTTTAACTTAGGATAGTAGAATGTCCCAAACAAAGCCACATGTATCGTGTCAGGAGAAGAGCATGTTAATCTGCTTCCCTGCATTTGTTTTCACAAAAACAAAGAGCTGGCATAGACAGTTTTAGGGGATATATTTCTACCCCAGGCTGGATTCAAATTTGTCTCAAGTGGTAGTGTCCCAAAGCAAATCTGTGTGTGTCAGAAGCAGGGTGCTTACCTGTTTCCCTGGGTCAGTTATTGCTTAAAAAGTTTAATGTGACATTTTCCACCACCAGAATATGTTAACATTGCACACAGTTCATTGAATTCCATTGAGGGGGTGGAATTATTATTGTTATTAATAGTAGCAGTAGTTAAGAGAACAAAAAATGTAAATGCTAAGTGGCTGAAATTTGGAGACATTATTTAAGACTGTGCAACATCCTTCCTGGAAGACTATACTGTAGGTTTATTTCTGCAATGAAAAGTGACCCCGGGGTTAATTTTCAATCCTGTTCTTCATATATATTTGGCACAAACTGTCAAATTAAAAAATGTTATTCATATAGAGACATGTACAAAATAACAAAGAATATGCTCCCCCCTTGACCATTACTCTCCAGTAAATTCCCATTCAAAAAGTAAGGTCACTGCTTTCAATCCCTCATCTTTTCTGTAAATGTTGTGATAGTCTTAACAAATACAGGAGAGCAAAAATAATTATGTGTGCCCTCTGGCCCTCCCTCACAAAACGTAGCACCAAGAAAGAAAACAGAGATACGATTATCAGCCTGACCTTAGCCGTGTTCATTCAGAAGTGTGTTCCGTTGATTTCAAGGAGAGTATGTTTTGGATTGTAGTAATAAAGCTACAATTGCAAGCATGCTTACTGCTAGAAGGCAAAGCCACTCTCAAGAAGTAACTACTGTTTCAAGGACACTTTGATTGCACATTATATTATATGGACATTAGATTTCAGCTTGCCAGATTTTATACTCTGCGCTGTCTGATCCAGCAATTTATAAATTAAATGTCATAGTCACTGTCCAATGTGTCCCCTCATTTATGTCATCCTTTGTTCTACCTCCTGTGAAGGCTTCAGCACGCTGAAACCCACAGGGACACGACTGGAGGCTGTAAGTGTGGCAGTAAAGCAGCAGGCTTTGCACAATAAAGTCTGCCGCTGCTACTACAGCTACTTCTTGCCTAAATGTTCCAGAGATAAACTCATAGTATTTCCTTCTCTTGTCCATTCCTCCATGAAGAGTCAACATTAGAGGTATGTCTCCTGGTGCTTGTGTAAGCTCTTTTTGTCCAGCAATAGTAGGTCTAATGAAATCTAACTTAAACTCACAAGCTTCAGAGACACTGTTGAATTAACACCCCTTTCACTGCTTTGGGCACATTTACTCTACAAAATTTAAACCATTTAAAAACTAGTCAAGATGACAGAGCTTCTGCCAAAGGCACACAAGCCTTTGTAGTTTGGAGGAAACCCACAGGGATGAATTTTGGAGGCTCCTTGATTGTGACTCATGGCACACAAGTTTGGACCTGGTTTACATCTGTAAGGTATATTACTTCATAATATGTTCAGGTGTTAGGGACATGAAGCTTTAAATCACAGTGTGTCTCCCTCCAGTTGCAGTATGTCGTACGACTAGTTATAATACAAGTCAGAACTCTTTATAACTTTTGGTTGTGCAACAGAGGGAACCTCAGTAGGTTCATTTTTTCTTACCCCTTCAGGACAACAGAATATTAAAGGTATGACATGGATAAACTGTGCTGCAGTACACACACACACACCTCCCTCTCCCTCCACCCCCCTCTCTATGGATAACTCAGCAGATAGATCCACTACAGCCATCTAAACTATTGCTGAACTTGAGGGTTGCTATGTACACCCGTTCTCCATTCGACTTGGTCATAGAATCATAGAATCATAGAGTTGGAAGAGACCACAAGGGCCATCGAGTCCAACCCCCTGCCAAGCAGGAAACACCATCAGAGCACTCCTGACATATGGTTGTCAAGCCTCTGCTCTGCATGGTCATATGTTTCCAATACTGCTGTAGATCAGGGTCTGATATACACAATAAAGCCATACAGGTATATACAGTATAATGCAAGTGCAAGTCTCTATGGGGGAAGGAATGACTATAGCTGAGGGGTAGAGCAGTTGCAGCATCTCCAGGTAAAGAAGCTCAGGCAGCAGGTGCTGAGACTGACAGCTGTTTTGAGACACCAGAGAGCCACAGCCAGTCATAGTAAACAGTGCTGTGTTAGGTCAGAGATGGGGAGCCTGTATTTGGACTGCAATTCCCATCATCCCTGACCATTGGCCAGGGCTGATGAGAATTAGCACCTAGAGGACCACAAATTTCCCATCCCAGGGTTAGAAGGACCAGTGGTCCCATGCAGCTCCATATGTTATCTGTTGAGTGGCAATCCTGGAGTCCTACAAGATTTACTGGCAAAAGGAGCCTCCACCTCCCACAGCACCAGAGGATCTGAAGGTGTAACAGGCTGCACAGTGACTGCTCTGTTAAACCTTTTCCTTCTCCTTCTCTCATCTTGCTGTTGATTACTTCCGCCCCCCTCCACTGATAGAAAAAGAGAAAGTATGCAGTCATGTGTGTGTGTGTGTGTGTGTGTGTGTGTGTGTGCGTGCACGCACACATGCACACACATGCACACACATGCACACACACACACACACACACACAATCTTTACTTTTTTATAGAATCTGGGGAAAAGTTAGGTCCAGCAAAATGAAACTGTACCCTCATGAATTTGCAGGGTGTCCCACAGGTTCCCTTCTTGCAAAATGGTCAAATTAAAACTTACACTGACACAATCTTTACTTTTTTATAGGATCTGGGGAAAAGTTAGCTCCAGCAAAATGAATTTGCAGGGTGTCCCACAGGTTCCCTTCTTGCAAAATGGTCAAATTAAAACTTACACTGGTGGACTGCAAGGTATAAAACCACAGCTCCAGTGCACACCAGCATCATAAAAACACTCATACAAGGCATGGGACTTTATGATTTTAACATAGGATAACAACTAGAGTGGATAAGGAAGGTTCAGAAGCTTTGCAGAGACCAGGTGAGGTCCTCAAGGGTGCAGGTGAGCTTGCAGGTGCCAGGTTGGCAACCCCAGCTTCAACAGATGGGCCTGCTGCTATCAAATTTAATCTGGCCCAAATGTGTGGTTTATTTTGTGACTGGGACAGATGTAGGTTTGACAACACATGCATCATACAGTTATACTCATCAGAGAGTGAAGGTTGGCGGCAGCTCCCTGTCAATGGTACAATCCAAGTTTGCTGTCACACAGTATGTAGAATGGCCCACAAATCTGGGGAGAATGCAGTATTCCTGCAGCAAAAAGGCTACCTTGAGAGAATTCTCTGCAAAGCTACTGCATGTACCCCACCCCAAAACAAGGTCCTAAGTAGCCAAAACTTTTGGTTACTGCCTGGTCCATTTCATTGTTGAGGTCTGAGAATGACAGCAATGAAAATGGCTAAGCACAAGTAATATATTTATTTTTGTAGCAATAGTTTAGGGAATCCTAGTGCCTCCTAGCAAGAGACTGAAAGGGGATCAGAAACAGGCTGGAATGGCCATGCCCAAATCTAGATCTGGAGGTTGTGATCCAGCCCAGAATCCTCAAGGTCAGTTGATGGAACTAGAAGGTTGCCTCTTAACTGAAGTGGAACTTATCTTTTCTGTAGAACAAGCCAGGAAACAAGGACAGGCTCCTAATATTTATACCATGCCTAGCTAATCCAGAGCTTTGTACTGCCTTTCAATCTCAGGGGCTAATGTTGCGAGGCACCGTTTCTTTTCTGTGTCTGAGTAGGCCCCAGAGATTCCTAGTGTATATTCCAGACTCGCAGACACAAGGGCAACTTTGCTACCATTCAGCAAAATTTAGAAAGAAAAAAATGTTAAGGTGGATGCTTTTACACCAGAGTTAAATAGCAATGGAAAGCACAGTTGAGGGATTTCAAAACCTCTATACAGTTGTACCTTGGATCCCGAACGCCTTGCAAGTCAAATGTTTTGACTCCCAAACGCCGCAAACCCAGGAGTGTTCCAGTTTGTGAACGTTCTTTGGAACCCGAACATCTGACGCAACTTCTGCAGCTTCTGATTGGCCACAGGAGAATTGAAGCCACACCTTGGTTTCCAAACGTTTTGGAAGTTGAACAGACTTCCGGAATGGATTCCATTCGACTTCCAAGGTACGACTGTATATAAAAATACACCCCAAGAATGGAATAGGATACTGCCAGCTACCAAAAGCCACCCATAATCTCTGAGATATATATGAAAGAGTTGATCTGTGGGGGAACTGTGGAAAAGCCCAGCATATGGAGCAGGGCAGCCTACTCTCCATACAGAAACATTTAGATAATTGCATTACAGCAGTCGTTCTCATTTGGCTGGGTTCCTGCTCTACAACCTTCTTAACCCAGGAGTTTTTATCAAGGGCTTCCCCACCCCCAGTGTCTTTATTTCTGAATTATGTAATGGCAGGGTACGACTAGCAAAAGCACCCTAATTTAACCACTTTCTTGGTCTTTAAAATAAAAATCCACTCCCCCAAACATTTTCATCCAAGCTACTTAAATTTAAATTTCTAATAAAAAAATATACCGTAGTAAATCCAAGGGCAAGTGCATGCTAAGAGGAAAGGATTACAGTCTACTTGGGCCAGAAACTGACTTTATTTTAAGGCATTTAAAAGCCTGGCACCGAATGAAGTTCACGAAGCAACTCCAAGCTTTATGCTTCCAAAAGGGAAATTGTGATAGTTAGCATGTTTGCTCCCCCCCCCCAACTCTGTGCATCCCAAAGTCCTATGTTTCTGAATTCCTGGTGTGGGTCACTACTATTACTATTACTATTATTATTATAGATCTCAGGGCAGCTCACAGCATAAAAATACAAGATAAAAACACGAAATACAGAATAAAACAAGAGCCAAACAGTAACACCACCCCCTGTTGTCTGTATAAATACAGCAAACCTTATTTGGTCCTTCTCACAGGATGAATTTGAAATTAAGATCTACCTCAGATTACTTCCTCCTCCCCTGTTTACCCACATGCTGCATCTGTTTTTCACAGCTATCTTTAACCATGATTCCTCCAGGTTCTTAATTGGGGAAATGTTTCATTTTAACGACGTGAGGTCCAGAGGAGCCTGCTCACTTTTATAACTTGATACAGAACGTCCTTCAAACTGGTAATAACTCATGTTGCAATAGGCAGAACTTCCAGCATGCCAGCTGCTTAAAAATTATTTGTGAAACTTGATAAAAAAAATTTTTTACTGCGCAACCTTTGTTTCTTACGAGGCATGTTCTATGTAAATCTTGCCACTGCAGTTCTTTGTGCTCTGACAATTTTACTAACTAGCATAGAATATTATTACAGTAAATCTGTGATTTATGGGTTCTATTAAACTCTGATGCTAAAGATGTTTTAGGTTAAATTGGGTCTTAAAACCAAGGGCTTTCTCTTCAGAGAGAAGAAATGAAAACAAAACACTGGTTTGCATTAAAAGATGCAAAATGGTACCGTGCCAGCTATCAGCGCATTTGGTTCCAATCCACATGTTCACATTTTCTCCTTGTGCAAGAAACTGAAAATAGCCCCCATGAACTAAAGGGATTACAAATTTCTTTTGAGATTTGGGATCTTAGAAAACAGCCAGAATTGTGAAACCCCTTTCTTCTCTATCATGTTCATGAAACTGTAACAATAATTCCAATGAAGAGATAGCAGGTACCCTGTGGACATTATCTTATGTCACAGAGGCCCAGGAAATCTCATCTTCCACACTGTGCCACTTTTAGAAAGATTGTAGCATAGCTAATTTTGCAACCTCTTTGGCATCGGTGATCCTTTAGCACAGAAGATGAATGACCTCTGGAACAGATTCGGGGTGATTTTTTCAGACCCTTCCCATGCTGTTCACTAGACCGGAGAGTAGCTTCCATCAATATTCTTGAGTCTTTAAAATGTATGGTGGCAAGGGAACCTAGATTAATTCTCAAAATTTAGTGCGGCTTCAGTCACTGCAGAAAAATCCTAATAGGAACCAATGCTCTGGATGCATTTTTCAAAGAATATGTTTAAGCTCCTTTCCTTGGAGGAAATGAACATTCAGCATTATTCAATAGAAATGCCATTTAGCTAGCTCTATGCAACATACATGAAATGCCAGCAGTCTGTCTACATGGGCTACCAAGAAGACTGTTCCCGAAAAAGACATTTGGGGTCAATTACAGCTGGGGTGTAATTCCTGAATGGCAAACACTTGTGGATTTGTTGCTTTTAGAGCTGCATCTGCCTGTGGTAATTGGGAGCAGGAAGTCCATCTGCCAGAATGTGTTTGGTAAAATCTCTTTGCAAGCTTCCATTTTGTGAGGGTGCATACAGCTCCCTTGGTGGCCCCTCCTTGAAGCCATTTGTATAACCTGCCAGCTGTTCCTTTCACTGGCTTTTCCTCCACTTATTATCCTTTAGGAGAGAGTTGAAAGGGAAAACAGAGGGAGGATAAAGAACTTGGGAGGTGCAGAAAGGAAAGCATTCCTCTGGCAGTCTACTGTGGCAGCCATCTTTGTTCTGCTGGAGAAATGGACTGTCAGGAAAAAGCATGCCTTCAGCAGAAGTATATAGCACAGAATCAAGTCTGGACATTCACACTAGCAACGAAGAAAGGCCAGATCCTGCCACCCTTTGGTACAGGGGTGTCTGCTAGAAACAGAAAATCTAGAAACAAGCCTTACACATATCTCGCAGTCAGACTTTGATCCAGGACCCTTGCTCACCTGAGTGGAGGACAGAGCAGTGTGTTTGAGTGTATGCAGAAACTAGCTTATAGTCGGAAGGGGAAATGCACAGGCATTACTTTGCCCACTTCTGCTTCTGGCCCTCCCCACTGCTCTACGGCTGCCACAGTAAAATCTGCCAAAATACAGGTTGGTGGAAATTTATTTTTTCATCTGGTGCTGAAGTGACTTCAAAGCAATCCATTCCAATCTATTGCAGTCTAACAGGATGACCCTCTGGAATTTATCACACACACACAAATTTGTAAATCTGTCTGTGCTTGGCTATCCAGAGTTTAAATACATGACCTTTCACACATCCTTTCATTTGGAGAGGATCCCTAACTTAGCAGAGAAAGACACAGAGAGAGAGAGGACGAGAAGTTCTGAAATACAGGACAAAACTGTATCAATAAGGACATAGCATTTTACATTACATTATGGGACAATCCTGTATTATACATGACAGGTGGCAACCCTACACTACTGCCATGTCGTCTCTGAAAGAGGATGCCACCCTCAGGCTAAAAAGGGTTCAGTTGCCCCTGGTTTAGATGCACCCGTCTGCAAAAATCCAGTACACCCAGCAAAAGAGGAGAAGGGTGCAGAGGCTTCTTGTGAGAGGCCGCCACAGGCACCCTCTGGTCCATTCACACAGGGGGCAAAGTTACTGTTTCTGATTCTAACCAAGACACTTTGGAGCACCCCGTGCCAGGCTTTCATTTAGAAATCAGCTAACAGAGTGTGGCAGATCCTTACACTATTTTAGGCTGCTAAAAATCTTACAGTGTTTTATGGTGTTACACTATCATATAATATCAGTGTAAAGGAAGCTCTGCAAAATCATCTACCACTAGCGACTAGCATTATCAAAGATTTACTTTATTTGCATTTCTTTTGCCCCAAGGCATCATTTGTTATGAAAACAGCACATCATGCCAGCACACTTTTAAAAGGGAAACACCTGTGACACTGATTTGGTAACCATGTCACTCAGAAGGAAAAAGGAAAGAGAATCCTGCTCATTTGCAAACAATGTGTCTCTCTTCCTTCCTGCCTGTCTTCTCCCTCCCCCCACCCCCACTGTCCTTCCTTCAACTCAACTATTTGGGTAGGATGCAGGCAAGGGGGCAACATCGCATCCCCATGGAACCTCGCAGTCTAAATAAGATTAGGAATTATGTGGAGACAGTGATGCAAGAAGGAAGCTAATTGGGATTACAGTAGTACAGGAAGTACTTGATTTGACTGACCTCATACTGTTATTTGTGTAGTCTGCTTTTGAGTACAGTGGTACCTCCGTTTACGAACTTAATCCATTCCGGAAGTCCGTTCTTAAACCGAAACTGTTCTTAAACCGAGGCGTGCTTTCCCTAATGAGGCCTCCTGCCGCCAGTGCCCTTCCTCTGTTCAGCTTCTGTTCTTAGACCAAGGTAAGTTCGCAAACCGGGACACTACTTCCGGTTTTGTGGAGTTCGTAAACCGAATCATTCGTAAACAGGGCTGTTCTTAAACCGAGGTTCCACTGTACTAGCTGCTGGAGGTAGGGCCAGGTGGCTGTGTTCTGTCCTGATGTGAGGTTGGAGAGGCATCTGAACAGTCGCTGAAATAGATAGCTTGGCCGAAACCAACAAGCCAATTCTTATTTTCTTTTATTCTTTTGGAAATCCACTAAAGCCCATGTGATCATCTTTCTTGCCTTGGATTGGGCAAGGAATCAGTCCACATTTTTTAAAAAGCTTGCATCTTTTCCAGGTCAACCCATTTCTACTCAAGAGAGGCCAAGTCTCTTTCTTCTGTCTCTCTCTCCAGTAGCCATGGATATCCATAGATTCAGTGTACAAGCAGGAGAAAGAAAGAATTTTCATTTAGATGAAATAACAATAAGAGACTCATGGCTGCATCAACAGAAGGATAGTAAGTAAAAGTCAAGGAACATAATAGTACCGTTGTATTCTGCCTTGATCAGACCACACCTGGAATACTGTGTGCAGGTTTTTGGGGGGAGGGGGGATGACAAGGATCAACTTGATGATCTCAACAGATGAACTTGAACTGAGCATGAACCAAGCTAGCTTATTTTGCAAAGAGAAGAAGAGAAGAAGAGAAGCTGTAATTAGTTCCTTTTTGGACATGTTGAACTTGATCCTTTTAAAAAAGAACATTCCAAGCCTCTGAGGAGAATGCATAGTTAGAACTGAACTCAAGATTGGAAAAATGAGAAACTAAGAGAATCGGAAATTGACATATTCTCTCATTCCTGCTCTCCACACACCATTACTTCAATTTCTTTTCTCTCATTCTGGTTTGTATCTAGTCTAGGAGCCAGGCTGGAGAAGTTCAGAAATTGATGGCACACAGGAAGGTAAGCTGGGGAAGGAGACAGGTTAAAGTTAGTTTTTCCTACTCCCCACTTTACATGTGAATTGGGTAAATACGTGGATGAACATTTGTGGATACTCTCTTTACATCTAGCTTGATCCTGAAAAACCACTATACTGCTATGAAACAGGGAGTTCTACATTAACACCATTTGATAGCTAATACTGACCTTGTACGTCTTTTTATTTAGTAAGTGAATTACATTTAATTTTTAACGGCATGATGATTTCAATTTTCAATGCTTTATAAAAATTCTTTTTCACATTGTCTCAATCTAATATACTAGCCAATTAGTTGTCCCATAATATATTGTAATATAATCCAACCATAGTGTTTCATTTAATATAATTAACAGCTATGAAGGTTTCCTACAAAGCTCATGGAGCCAAAGTAGAAGTCTTTCTTTGGGGAATCATCTAACCAATTTAAAGCCATGTGTTCTTTAATAGCAGTCAGTATTTGCTTATTGGTGGTGTCTTTTGTGTAAAAAGGTAAAGGTAAAGGACCCCTGACAGTTAAGTCCAGTCGCAAATGACTCTGGGGTTGCGGCACTCATCTCGCTTTATTGGCCGAGGGAGCCGACATTTGTCTGGGTCATGTGGCCAGCATGACTAAGCCGCTTCTGGTGAAACCAGAGTAGTGCACGGAAAGGTACCTATTTATCTACTTGCACTTTGACGTGCTTTTGAACTGCTAGGTTGGCAGGAGTTGGGACCGAGCAACGGGAGCTCACCCCGTCACGGGGATTCAAACAGCCGACCTTCCGATCGGCAAGTCCTAGGCTCTGTGGTTTAGAACAGTAAAACTCCTCAAAGTGTACATGCCATACCATCTACCAGTGAAATCAAAGTGTTAACAGCCCAAATGTCATATCCTTGTTTCTCATGCAACCAATGCCCATGAAAACATCCACTGGGTTCCCTCAAAGGAGCTCCCAGAAGAAACATTTGAATTTCACACTGATTTATTTAATCAAGCCAGGATTTTAATTTTATGTAGGAAGCGGAAGAGATTTTCGGAGTCAGTTCCAGTGCTGTAACAGCAGTCAGCTTACACCAGACCCCGAGGCTCATGTGAGTGGCCTTCTCGTGGGAGCAAAGTAAAATTGGAGTGATCGCCTCAACACAAGATTACTCCTGTTCTTCCGGAGCTGAAAAAATTAAACTTGTAATCTTCCAGTTCACAGAAGAGGAACAGCTCTCACATGAGTTTGTGGCTGCTACGTTACACTAGTCACACAAGTAGGCCAATCATGTGAGCAGGGTGGTGGGCTTGAATGTGTGTGTGTGTGTTTAAAAGAGTAGAGGTCAGTGTATTAGAAGTTTTTAAAATAACATGTTCATCTCCTATGTCAATGGAAAGGCCAGCTGAATCATTGCATTATAACCACAGTCAAGAGGTGCAAATTAATCAATTAATTGGGAAAAGCAATTCATTACTTGGAGGCTAAACAAGTGCATCATTAACCAGATTGTAATAATGAGCTGTTGCTTGGGAAAGAATTTCACTACAAATTACTCATTGGGTGAAAAAAACAGTCTAAATACATCCCTCCAAGCAACCACCCTCCATTCCTCCCAATCCAGGGGTTACAGAGCATAAATAAAGGCTTTAGTGTACACAGGCTGCCCCACACTCTCCTCAGCTCTCCTGGTATAATAATTATTATTAATAATAATAATAATAATAATAATAATAATAATAATTTATACCCCACCCATCTGGGTTATAAATACCCCTGGACTTATTACCAAGTAAGTGTACTCTGCAGTGGAGAGCTACAATAAGTTTAGTATTATTTCACAAACAATTAAGTGGTGTATGAATTAGTTAAAATTAACTTTTTTAAAACAAAAAGACTTATAGTGCAAGCCTAGACATGTCTACTCAGAAGTAAACCCAAGTATACACAGGACTGCAACTTTGATCACAGCCACAGTCTAACATGGTTCTGGACTTGAATTATATTCATTATGTATCTTCAATATGATTATTTTTATATATATAAGATATAGATATAGTACAAATATCAGTACAGACTACACAAGAATTGCAGGTATTTTTGATATCAGTAGCATGTAATTGATTGATTGGAGAGTAAGACTAATTAAGAGTAGGACTAAACAAGAGTATTTTAAACAAAAGCCTTGGGCTGCCATCTCATGGCAATTTACCAGAGCACCGCACTCAAGTAGACTTCTGAATGAATACTGCATGTCTACTCCAAAGTAGGCTCCATCACTAGGACCTACTCCCAGGTAAGTAAGTGTGTATAGGACTGAAGCTGTGGTCTTCTATACTGAGGGCTGCTGCATAAACTGGCCCTGATGCAAACACAGTTCCTGACCCTGATTTATCGCATTTCCTGCCACAAGTTATTGTGATGCCAAGCAGCTTAGATGGCTTTAAAAGAGAATTAGACAAATTTCATGCTGGGTAAGTCTATTAATGACTACAAGTCGTGATGGCTATGTTCAAGGTCCAGATTCAGAGGCAGAATGTCACTAAATCAGGAGCGGATGGTGTTGTGAAATGGCAGTACTCACCTGACCTCTGGCTGGCCATGCCACTGCTGCTCACCAGGAGGTAGAGTGGGTCGGGTGAGACAGAAGTCAGGTGAGCACCATTGCCCCACCATCCCACTGGTACTGCAATAAATTCCTGGTGCTGGGAGCAGTAACAGATAAGGAACATCGCCTTTATGTCCGGGAGTGGAACAGCCATGCAAAAGTCAGAAGTTCCGACCCCTGCACACCCACCCCGCTCCATCCTCTAGACAACAGGCATGACGTCATGGATGGTAGGAGGAACCAGCTGGGGAACCACCAACAGAAGAAGGCTCAGAGCCGGGGGAGGGGGGGTGGGATGCTGATGGATGGTCAGAGGGAGAAGACTGGGGAAACAGGGCTTGGGCTGCAGGGAGAGTCTGTGACAGAGAAAAGTCAAGAATCAGAAGCTGAAGCTGGCAAGTGGGAAGAGGGAAGCCAAGAGTCAGGTTGATGAAGAGTCACAGGTGTCTCCCTGCCCTGCTGTGACCATTTCCCCTCCCCCTCCGTCTCCCAGAGGTGGGGACTTTCAGTCTCAGCAACTGATTTCATGAAGACCTATTAGAAATGAGCTGCTGTGCTCATTAGGCCTGACACTCTACCAAGTGTTAGTGTTAATAGTTAACTCCAATTTTGAACTGTGTGATGACTGACTGGCTCACTCTGTGACACATTGTCACAGTTCAAGGACACATTCCAGCCAGGCAAAAGCACCTGAGGAGGGTGTTGAGCAGGTGAGGACCATAATGTGGAGAGAGGATGAAGTCTGAAGAGTGTGCTGAAGGCTGGATGAAGACTTCTGGAAAGCCCCTCTCTGCTTTATGTGCTGCTTGTGGGTTTCACATAGGCATCTGGTTGGCTAATATGGGAAATGGGGTGCTGGGTTGATTCAGCAAGGCTCTACTTAGGTAGCTCCAGTTGAATCATACTGGCAGTAGCATTGTTAATCTGTGCAGTGAAAGGGACTCAATCCAGCCCCTTTGCCCCCATTATATCCCCCCACCCACCCAACACACAGATGCAAATCACCCATCATCTGACCAGGACTACAACAAAGCAGCATTCAATTACTAGATGGGGCCAGGAGTAACATGTGCAACTGACATTTATGTGGGGGATTCCTCATTCAGCTAAGGAAGTCTGTTTCTTTATGTATATGCCCTGATCAAAAGTAAATAGGTTTTATATACCCGAAAGTTACCAAGACACCACATCCTTAGATAACCTAGGTAGCTGCAGGCATACAGTGGTCAGAGGCACCTGCTTATATTGAGAAATGGGAAGAGACTCTGAGTGTCTGGCCCAGAGTTATATTTCACCTGCACTAATAAGGATATTATATTTAGACAAAGTACTAAGTAGTAAAAACAAGCTTTTTTTAAAAAAAAGGAGATATATGTTTACGCAGGAAAACAGGTATTGCTGACAGAACTATGAGAATTCCCCATTGTATACAGCTGGGGTAGTTTATGCTGTGATCAACACATCCATTTTAAAAGGATGCTCTGTTAGCACAATCATTTTGGCTTATAATTCTGTACCACTTGCTTCAGAACAGCCCCATCGAAGCAGGGCTGTACTACCGCAGAGTAAAATGAAGCCTTAGTATCAAAGCTGGAATCAAAGCTTTCATGATATTCCTTACGGCAGTTCACACTCAAATTTGTTTCTTCATTCTCTATTGTTAAAGCTTCAAATCTCCTCTGAATAAAAAAATATTACTTTCCTATGATCTGACAGGGCACTATTTAACAAGATGAAGAAAAGAATAGTCCCACCCCCAGTATCCCTTCTCTGAAAACCCCCAAAGATAAGAACACACACACAAGAAAGCATGAACAGCCACTGCCTGGCACTGGCCATTAAGAATGTGTGTGTTGGTCCCTTGGGGTCAACATGTATTAGAAAAGAATACAATTGTCCTATAATATATATTACGTAACAGCTGGAAGTGAACCTCACTAGCTGCAGCGGGCAAGAAGGCAGACTGTACTCCATGGTGCCTTAGGGTTTATGTGCGCACCTTCACGTGCACATGCACTAAGAGACACGATGCACCCTGAAATCGTAGCCCCTGGAGGCCTTAAGAAGGGGACTGAAGCCTGAACATTAGCAAATATATGTGCAGGTTGACAATAAGGTTAAAATGTACCACCAAATCTCTCACAGGGCAAAGTGACTTAACCAGGGATTGGTACCATAAAAATCTGGATTGCACTAGGTAAATAGATGTGTTCTGTGTTTTGGGGGAAGAGAAGCAGGAGCAGAGCAGGAACAAGAAGAACTCTGCTTTTCCAGCTAGAAGCTAAATACCTACATTAGTATTTCCAAGATTTTGCTCTGAAACTTAGAAATGTTAAGTGCTAAACTACATCCATGGCTCAAGTGAGCAAAAGGCCTACATCTGAGCATGCGCAGTGTTTTCTTTCCCTTCAGTAATGGCTTAGCAGGATGGAGTCTATTCCCAAATGCATGCCATTAAGAAGGCACATGAGGTCAGATTTCCCCAGCACAGCTTCTTCTCAACTAGAGATACCAGGGAATGAACTCAGGACCTCCAGAATATAAGACATGGGTTCTGTCATTGAACCATGATTCCTTCACTACTGAACAACCACATCAATCTGCACAAATGATGTATGGCATTAGGGCCTGGGCTTCCAGGCAAGTTTAACTCCCAATGTGCCTCTCTTTTTTAGAAATCAAATGTTGCTCACTGTCTCCAGAGCAGCAGCCGAGGTGAACCACCTGCTGGAAATTATACATATTAAGTATGCTAGCCTAGCAAATCTGATAAGTCATATTAGCACAAATTAGCATAATGTGCAGATTATATTACCTGGAATTGGGGGCTTTATATGTGTGTTTAGCACTGCTTTTAAGTAGCGGTTGAGGTTTCTTGGAAAGTCTGCATTCATTCAGTAACCACCAAAATCATTGGATTTACAGCACAGCTCCTTCCCCTGCGCAATCATGCCTGAGACATATAAAATCATTACACTGAACTAAATCTGCAGCAGTTTTTGTCTCATGTTTTACTCCTTTAATAGGGACTTTGAGCTTTATTTAAGTAATAACTGCCATCACCAACACTTATCTTTGCATATAAAGTTCATTTAATTAGTACATTCCCTCGCATCCTGCCCATCCCACACATCTTTCACAAATTCTATTCAAATAAATTCAGAGGATCTAACCAGGGAATACATTCCCATGGTTCTCAGCATCTCAAGATGCAACTTATGTAGATAATAAAGGTAAAGGTAAAGGGACCCTGACCATTAGGTCCAGTAGTGACCGACTCTGGGGTTGCGGCGCTCATCTCGCTTTATTGGCCGAGGGAGCCGGCGTACAGCTTCCGGGTCATGTGGCCAGCATGACTAAGCCACTTCTGGCGAACCAGAGCAATGCGCAGAAACGCTGTTTACCTTCCCACCGGAGCAGTACCTATTTATCTACTTGCACTTTGACGTGCTTTCAAACTGTTGGGTTGGCAGGAGCAGGGACCGAGCAATGGGAGCTCACCCAATCGCGGGGATTCGAACCGCCAACCTTCTGATTGGCAAGTCCTAGTCTCTGTGGTTTAACCCACAGCGCCACCTGCGTCCCTATGTAGATAACATTTGCTACTAGAAAAGTGTTATGCTGAAAAGGTCAGCCACCATTTACCAACTTGCAAAGTGATACTTAGTTGTTGTTTTTTACACATTGGGCTGAATTTATCTGAAGACATTTGAAAGTGACACATAAATTAGTCTGGCATTTTTGAAGTAAATGGGCCAGACCAGCTGCCCAATGTTATTCCAGCACTACTCCTGACTTTATGGGGGTTAAAAGCAGAGCTGCTGAGAAAGTGGTCTCGGTTTTTCACAAACATTTTCAACATGCCAAGAGGTGCATTCAGTTTTCAGCTATTTCTGAGCACTTGTAAAAAATAAAATAAAAATGTTCAGTTAACCATGTTGTTGTCATTAATTGCTCTCATGTGCCCTCAGTGATGTCATCTGATAGTAAAATCTGATTGGATGTGTCGTGCTGTGATATCATTCCATTCAATGGTCTTGTTTGGACATAACTCTACACTACGGTTCAGCTTTATGTGAATGAGTCACAGGCTTGTCAGCTTCCCCTCCCCCTCCTTAATGGCCATAAAGAGGCAATCCAAAGTAGTAGTAGTAGTAGTAGTAGTAGTAGTAGTAGTAGTGGTGGTGGTGGAGGATGATGATGATTACAATTTATATACCACCCTTTATCCAAAGTTTTGACTTCCATTTTTAACTAGTTTAGTATCATGCGATGTTTGAACCTGGGCAACTGCTTTCTGAAGTTGTCTTGTTTCCCTAAACCATAATTAAGAATAACCACAGTTTAGGGTTCAGAATAATAATATACTGTGATTTACTGAAAATGCAAGTAAGAGCTTCTAATCTCCTCCTTCTAGCCTCACCAGAGGTAAACTGTAAGAGATGCATACAGGGCCATGCATTTGATAATGGATCTCCTCCAGTCAAGTAGAAGAAATCCTGGGGGCCATTTTTAGGAGTGCAGAACTTTCTCCTGCCTTTTGTACATCTTCCCATAACATCACGAATGGTTCATTTCCCTGCTTCTCATCAATGGTTGGTGGCGGGGGGGGGGGACATTTTGAGGGGGATGGGAAAGAACTCAGTGTGGGGTTGCTATTTTCAGTAGCAGCTCCATTTTGAGGGTCTCCTCCATTTCTTCCTGAGGAGTGTGATGGTGCAGGTGTATGAGGAATCCAACCAACAAGACATTCATTAGCTGAGCAATGATTCTGGGTTGTCTGAAAATCCTGAAGATCTTCAAGAAAAACAGAAATGCTTTCGTGGAATTTCTGTGTTGTAAGTGTAGATGTAATCGTTGCACTACACATTTTATATTGCACATAGCAAAGGTGGCAATTATCCCACTGAGAAGTGACTGGTTTCAAGCCAACAAAAAACAGAAAACTTATTTTGCCAAGAATGGAGTGCATTCTCAAAGAGAATAATTTGATTGCCATGCGAGTAACGGCTTCAGCTTGTTTGGAGTTTTGAGGACTAAATTATGTAAAGGTGTGAAAGGGTTTGTTGTTGTTTTTTAATGCACAAAAAGATTCCAGTCCTGCCAAACAAAATTCTACATGAAAGAAACGATTCAAGTCTTTGAAATGCCCAGTCTCTGTGTTGTTGTTTTTTAAAAAAGCAAACACAATCAAGGTTCCTAAATTTAGGCAATGCTACAATAATATATCTTATTTTGTAAAAAGCCAATTTTCAGATTAGTTTTTATTTGTCACCAGAAGGTGACTTTATCACATTGGTTTTGTGTAGTGAATATTTTGGCCTAGAAAATTGTCCACCATTCTGGTTATAAGAAGAAGAGTTTGTATGTGGAGCGAAGGCGTCAGTATGGCAGAGGCTTAACATGTCTTTGTGCACAGAGGTGCATTGCACATTCCTTGTCTCTTGGCAGGAGCACCTTCAACACAGCAATGTTCCCTAAGTAGCAAATCTACTTTTTCAACCATAGGAGTAAGTGGCAGCCACTCACTTATGTAGGAAAAAGTAAAGGTGTGTGCTTGAGGGCACCATGGAATGTCTGGGGTGGGAGCAGGTTAGGACTCTTGGTCAACTGTGCACCAGGCTGCAGACTGCTTTTTGTTCTACAGAATTCAACAGAGAATTTAGTTTACAGACCCTAGATCTTTATATATGTAACGGTTACACATACACAGTGAGTGAGTGAGTGTGTGTGTGTGCGTGTGTGTGTGTGTGTGTGTGAGAGAGAGAGAGAGAGAGAGAGAGAGAGGATGACAACATACAGAAACACTCCCCTCCCCCCCCCAAAAAAAGCCATAGGAAAGGGGTTAATGCAATCTCAAAAACTCATGGGTGGAAGAGTTCTATTATGTGCGATTAAGAAAACACACAAGGAAGGCTATCAATCCAAATTTAACAACCTTGATCTTTTCAGAGTGATTCATGCTGAGGTGGTAGGTGCTTATCTTGTCTATTTTGATTCACAAAAGTACTAAAAGGCGGCCAATAACATGCTAAGAGTATAATTAAGAAGACTTCTGCTTAACCAATTTCTTCATCGAACAAATTCCATGAGTGACTTTTTTGCAACAATACCTTAGATAACTTTCAAAAAGGAGTCTCTCATCAGCTCCTGTTAGAAACTGAATGCTGGACTAGCTGAGCCTTGGCCTGATCCAGGAAATCCGTTCTTCTCGCTAGTCATAAATGTACGGATTGATTTACTCTCAGACTTACTGGTGTATCTTATGGGAAGTGTGTCCAGCCAGAAGGGGGAGATGTGGCCTGTGGCTAGCTAGACCAGTCCAAACAATTACCCTGGAAATTGAATCAAGTGGAGAGTGTCAGAAAAAGAGCGTTCACACTACCCAACTTCATCTGTATATTGAAAAGCGGAGAGTGCTGCTCCAACAGCTGTTCCCAACAGCCTTATGAAGTTCCCTAGCCTTCCTGACACAGAAACAGGAGATGAAGTCAACTCGCCTAGTCTGTCAAGTACATTTTTTTCTCATTATTCAACACTTAACAGGGATGACAGCCAAGATTAAATAGTCAGTCGTCTTCCACACCATTATGGCTCCTGCATGATTGCTTCAAATTAAATCTAACAGTCAATGAACTAGTCAATATTTAATTTACCCATTGCAGGTGGCGATTTAGCTTTGGTTTTTATATTGTTTAATGGCATAAATATTAGTATTTATCATTTTTTACGGGCTGAGAGAAAAGAAGCCATTCCTCTATTTTGTAGGATATCTGGGCAACATTAACAAAGATATCACTCTTTAGGTATTTGCCACAAAGCTAAGGTTATAATCCTGTCCACCATTATACTAGATCATTCCTATTGGCCCCAATCCAAATGTGTGCTTGTGCAATGTAGTCAGATAAATGGTGAGTGTTCTGATCAGTTGTTTGGCAGAGAGGGATACCCCAGTCTCTTACTTTCATGATAATCATCACTGGTTATCTGATTGGGCTATGCATGCAGAAGCCTCACTGCTGGACTGGGCTGAGGAATGACATTCACAGCACCAGTTTTCACGTGTTATTCCTCACCTCACTAAGGATAACCACACAAGCTTCTTTGTTTGTCCTTATGTCCCTTAGTGCTGGACTGAATGACCTCATTGTGATTTAAGCAGAATTTCACTTTGCACACAACCCTGTAGCCACAAAAGGGATAAATGAAAATAAAAGAAGCTGTTAGAGTACAGGATGTTAAAGAGCCCTGTTGCAATAATTTTCCAAGCTTGCATTTTTTTAATGTGCAAGTTGCACACACCTATGAGACCGTTTTAATTTAGAGAGACCCTAGTGTCACAGGGAAAGAGCTCGAGGCTTTCAGGGTTAATATCTGTCTGCTCTTTTGACCTCCCAGGCTTAGTTAAAGAAAAAGCCATTACACACTGTAAGAGGGAGAGTTCCACCAGAAAGAGTATCTTTGACTTTCATTTTTGACCTTTTGACCACCTAAGAGTTCATCAAGTGGAGACAGACGTTTTAAACACAATTTCCATACTTTTTCTATTTAAAAAATAGTCCCACAATTCTCTTTCTTTTAAATATTTTTTGAGAATGTTCATTGGCCTTGCTACTAGAATTTTTAATAAAAACAAAGAATGTGTAGCAATACAGACATGACCTAGATGCAGGCATTTAAATGCTATCGTTTAATTAGCTATGGCCTCTCCTAGCCCAAGAGTGGTCATTGTAAACCTTCAAGATACATCAGTAGAGATCAAACAAAAAAAGGTTCCAGACATGTTGTTCACTCACACTGATGCACTGTGTGATCTGAGAGTTGCACTCCCTGCCTTTGGTAAGGTGTGCACCTCTCAAGACTGCATGCTACTTCCTTCTTTGACTCTCTTGCAGCGCCCCAAGAGACTGGGTAGTTGCTTGTGCAGTTAGGCTGACAATGAATGTAAAGTTATTCCTCTGCTACAAATGTGAATCACTATCATCAGCATTTTGCTGATGGAGGGCCAAGGCAGCAAGACAGTGACTTGGCCGTTGCCACACGCTTAAAGCCTAAGAGGCTGTGCACCCAGCCATCTACAGCGGAGGGTTCATAGACCCACACCTGGTCATTTATGTGGACTGAGGTGCCTGCAAGAAACTCCTCCCCAAACTATTCACCTGTGCAAGCAGCATATACATGTACTCATGTATGCTCCAGAGGTATACATACTAAACACGGGGGGGGGGGGAGCCTAAGGCTCGCTTTTGCACACACAAAACATATTTTAGTATTCATTAATAAACACAGTTCTATACACTAGATCATAAATATATCAAAGCAGTGCATCTGTACATAATAAAAACCAGAGGCAGTCAACTAACTACTATAGAAATATATTTTCTAAACTGATGGCAATTTGAACCTGGAACAGAAGACATCTGGTGGCTCTTTAGGGGCAGGGTATTTCATAAGACTGGGCTCTATTTCCTGTTGATGTCATATAAGCCTCATCCACTTGGTGGAGTGGGGCAACAAAACTCCCACAGATGATCTTAGTGATCAAGCTGGGATATAAAGGTGGACCCTAGGGTAACTGAAGCTGACCTTTTCAGGACTTATAAATTAATGCAAGAACCTTGAATGTGGTGGAGAAGTAGAGGTAAAAGGTAAAAAGGTAAAGGACCCCTGGATAGTTCAGTCCAGTCGAAGGTGACTATGGAGTGCGGTGCTCATCTCGCTTTTCAGGCTGAGGGAGCTGGTGTTTGTCCACAGACAGCTGAAGGGCAGTCAAATGCATACAAAATATTTTTATATTTATTTTACAGATGGCAGGCTCCTAGGACCATGGCCCTCTTTCCTCTTGCTATGTCCAGGGTGCAAAGGAGTTCACCACCTGCTGCTGTGAAGCAGTTCTGAATCTGTATGGGTAGCACATGAGCACCACTTTGGCTTCCCTGTCAAAAGACAGGCAGGAAATAAATATGGGGGGGGGACGGGGACTGTGAACTGAGCCTTTTCTAGTCACCTTGAATCCAAACTTTTATCCCTTCAACCACAAAAGACATCTCACCTTACAGTGAGGAGAAACATTTGATTCCATTCAGAGAAAAAAGAATTCTCCTTCTCTTCCAAAACAACAGTATAGATCCAAGCCCCATAAAAATATTGCATTACCACAGCAACCAACTGTGAAGCAGAGCTGGTTTCAGTAAATACACTTGTATTTCTGTTAAGTAACCCAGTTAGCAATCTGCTTAAGGATGAATCTGAGTAACAATCTGCTTAGTTAACCATATGTTTGCATATACATGCTGGAATCTCCATGTGTGCAGTTATGTTAGTGTGGAACGTCTTAGGTATGCGACTGGGCGATCCTGTCAATATACATTTTTCTTTTTGCTGTTAACATGCTATTCCTCTCTCATTAAAAAGAAACAGTAATACTAATACTAGTTCGTAGCAAAAGGAAGAACAAAGAAACAGTGGGGTCACTCAGAGGAGAAGATGGTGAAATGCAAACAGGGGACACAGAAAGGGCTGAACTCCTCAATGCCTTCTTTGCCTCAGTCTTCTCCGATAAAGAAAACAATGCCCAGCCTGAAGAATTTGGAGCAAATGATTCAGCAGAGGAAACACAGCCCAGAATAACTAAGGAGATAGTACAAGAATACTTGGCTAGTCTAGATGTATTCAAGTCTCCAGGGCCAGATGAACTGCATCCAAGAGTATTAAAAGAACTGGCAGATGTGATCTCAGAACCACTGGCAGTCATCTTTGAGAATTCCTGGAGAACAGGCGAAGTCCCGGCAGACTGGAGGAGGGCAAATGTTGTCCCTATTTTCAAAAAGGGGAAAAGAGAGGACCCAAATAATTACCGCCCAGTCAGTCTGACATCAATACCAGGGAAGATTCTGGAGCAGATCATTAAGCAAACAGTCTGTGAGCACCTAGAAAGGAATGCTATCACCAATAGTCAGCATGGATTTCTGAAAAATAAGTCATGTCAGACTAACCTGATCTCGTTTTTTGACAGAATTACAAGCCTGGTAGATGAAGGGAACGCAGTGGATGTAGCCTACCTTGATTCCAGCAAGGCATTTGACAAGGTGCCCCATGATATTCTTGTAAAGAAGCTGGTAAAATGCGGTCTTGACTATGCTACCACTCAGTGGATTTGTAACTGGCTGACTGACCGAACCCAAAGGGTGCTCATCAATGGTTCCTCTTCATCCTGGAGAAGAGTGACTAGTGGGGTGCCACAGGGTTCTGTCTTGGGCCCGGTCTTATTCAACATCTTTATCAACGACTTGGATGATGGACTCAAGGGCATCCTGATCCAATTTGCAGATGACACCAAACTGGGAGGGGTGGCTAACACCCCAGAGGACAGGATCACACTTCAAAACGACCTTGACAGATTAGAGAACTGGGCCAAAACAAACAAGATGAATTTTAACAGGGAGAAATGTAAAGTATTGCACTTGGGCAAAAAAAATGAGAGGCACAAATACAAGATGGGTGACACCTGGCTTGAGAGCAGTACATGTGAAAAGGATCTAGGAGTCTTGGTTGACCACAAACTTGACATGAGCCAACAGTGTGACGCGGCAGCTAAAAAAGCCAATGCAATTCTGGGCTGCATCAATAGGAGTATAGCATCTAGATCAAGGGAAGTAATAGTGCCACTGTATTCTGCTCTGGTCAGACCTCACCTGGAGTACTGTGTCCAGTTCTGGGCACCACAGTTCAAGAAGGACACTGACAAACTGGAACGTGTCCAGAGGAGGGCAACCAAAATGGTCAAAGGCCTGGAAACGATGCCTTATGAGGAACGGCTAAGGGAGCTGGGCATGTTTAGCCTGGAGAAGAGGAGGTTAAGGGGTGATATGATAGCCATGTTCAAATATATAAAAGGATGTCATATAGAGGAGGGAGAAAGGTTGTTTTCTGCTGCTCCAGAGAAGCGGACACGGAGCAGTGGATCCAAACTACAAGAAAGAAGATTCCACCTAAACCTTAGGAAGAACTTCCTGACAGTAAGAGCTGTTTGACAGTGGAATTTGCTGCCAAGGAGTGTGGTGGAGTCTCCTTCTTTGGAGGTCTTTAAGCAGAGGCTTGACAACCATATGTCAGGAGTGCTCTGGTGGTGTTTCCTGCTTGGCAGGGGGTTGGACTCGATGGCCCTTGTGGTCTCTTCCAACTCTATGATTCTATGATTCTATGATTCTAAAATAATGACTTAATAATATCAGCTCTTCCAAGCTTTGCTCTTTTTAGGAAAATGTAGACACTTTTAGTGTGTTGTGTTCAGCTCTAAATATGGTATAGCTGCCCCTTTTCTCGAAAATGTTTACTTTCTTTTCCCCAATAATTTATTCCTGAATAGCTAAATATGGAATTATTTGGTCACTCAATTGGTTAGAAGGAAACCCCTTTCACTCTGCAGTGTGTCCATGCCAAGAGTTCACAACTTCATCATTAGGACTTTTGGTTGCATCCATTGTTTAGTCTATTTTAGTGTGGATTCACTGAAATGAATGGAAGCAACTAACTCCAATGGGTCTACTCTGAGGAAACCTAACATTGGGTACAGCCTTCTGAGTCTGAACCCAATTTCCAAATTAAGTGGCATTGTTTTTGCCAGATTCAGTACTGTGCTTGCGAATTTACCTTGGGGTGGTCCAGATTGGGGGTTTTTTGGGGGGGAGGGGTTGCCTCTGGCCATAGCCTCACTCAAGTAATAGAATTTTGGAAAGCAATACTTGGTAATTCTAGTCTGCTTTACTTAATCTAGCTAGACTACGTTAACTGGCAGTAGATCTCCAAGCACTGGCACATAATATCCTCAACTAGGTGCTGAAAATTGAACCTGGGTCTCCTGCCTATGACACATCAGCACATTTATGCACAAGGAACACACTGGATTCAGTAACATCAATCAATATGGTATGTTTCTTTGGCCGAGTATCATGGGCCCGTATTTACCATGACACACACTGTTGAGTTGATGGAAATAGATTGTTCCCCCTCCCCCTCACACACTTTCCTTTTTTTGCATTGCAGAGATAGCTTGTTATCACTCTGCAGCTTGCCTTTCACAGCACATGCACCAGTTACTTCACAACTGAAGCTCAGCTTTAGCAATATTATCCAGACAGCCTGCCACAAAAGAACTCAATTTAAAATGGCATTATTGTATCTTGTGGTTAAAGATCCCATTAGCTGCTTTCTTGTCCCTTAATATAACCACCATTTCATCAGCACTTGAAAGTTAAGTTTCAGGGGCGGCAATCGAGGGGTATGACAATCTGGTAAACTTTTAAAAAATCTAGGTCATCCATCCAGCACCCTGATACAGAGGCTCATGCTCTTCAGAAGATGGTTTACTTATTGGATGTATAATTCATACTCTAATCTTCCTCCTTCAAAAGACATGAGTGCACAGTGACAGTTTAAAAAACACAATATTGTGTTTTCTAAAGTTTTCTAGAGCAATTTTCAAGCTTGCACCACACTTTCCACCCAACAATTGCTGGTGTAACCCTACCTAAAAGTGAGATGCAATCATTATATTATGTTTCCTCATCTAGCTGTCTCTGTGTGTATGCTACATGCTGCCTCAGAATAAGTCCTGGAAGACTTGCTCCTTGCCTTGCAGGCCTTTTCCCACCTGGCCTGGGAGTGTAACTGACTCCAGCTACACAAGCGGAGGTTGCTGAACAGACTCTTGGGCTGGGGTGTTTAATGGGGTTCTTGCCATTGTCGCTCTGTGTGTGTGTTTCGATATTTTGTTTACTGTATATGACTTTTGTTATGCTTTTAGCCATGCAATTTTTAAATATGTGTAAGCCGCCTCGAACCCGGTTTTAACATTGGAAAGGCGACATACAAATAAAGTGCTTGATAATACTCCAACCTCCTATAAGGTCTTTCCAGTGACTCCTAGGTACTTTTCCCTACCCAGAGCCAGACCCACCATTAGGTAGGTCACCTGACCCAGCAGATCCTGGCAGCAGCCATTCCTTATAAGCCCCCCATGGCATTCCTCTCTGTTGGATATTGGAGCAATGTCTACCACAGGCCACTCATATACCCTCTAAGCTAGTCAGGTGTCCTCAGGAGCAGCAGAAGACTGTTCCATTACTGATGTTGAAGTAAGATTGTTATTTTTATTTATTATTATTATTATTATTATTATTATTATTATTATTATTATTTATTAAATTTGTATCTGAAGATCATAGAGCAGTGCAGTTTACAGTATAAATACACAATACATAACATAACATGGAGGGCTTCAGATGGTGTTTGCAAGGTCCAGTTTGGCTTCTGTACGTGGAAAGAGGAGGGCATTTTGTCCTATGCCTCAGACAGCAACATGTCTTGGGCTGGCCCTGGCCGTTTAGGCACCAGGTGAAAACGTTCCCCTTTAACCAGGCCTTTGGCTGATTGACATCTAACACCCTTTAAAATGTGTTCTGGAAGGAGGGATTATTGGATTATTGCAGAAACATTATTATTATCATCTCTCCATTCACTCAGCTTTGAAAGAGTCACATTTATTAAGGTGAATAATGACAAACACACACCCAAAAAAATAAGGACCCTGCACACAGGACCCTGCTGATTATAAAGCTTGCCATATATTAGCCTATATTGACCCAAGTGCCTTGAGCTGAATAAACTGATTAACAGCACAATCCTAACCACGCCTACTCTTGAATTCAGTGGAGCTTATTTCCAAGTAAGTGGGTTTAGAATTGTGGTGCAACAGGGCAATCCTAAAACTGCTTAGTCAAAAGCAAACTCCACTCACTTCAGTGAGGTGTACAGCAAAGTAAATGTGCAGAGGGTTACATCCTAAATTGCCTATGCATACTGTAAATATATGGGCAAGATCTAGCCAGCATTAAACATTTTAAAATGCCATTGATTTCATGGGGGAAATGTTTAGCATTCCCATTGAAATAAATGGAATATAAAAGGCCTTATTTTTCATATCCCACTGATCTGAAAGGGGAAATGAAGCAGCTGCTGAATATTGGAACACTTGGCAGCTTTGAAATGCTCTGATCCAAAGGGCTTGTTTTTATTTGACAAATGACTTTAAAAGCTGCCTTACTGTAAATCCAAGACCAGGAGGAGAATAATTGCATGGTGGGAAGAATGGATCCCAGGCTGTGAAGCATCATGGCCAATGCACCAAGATGGCCCTGAGCAGATTTACAAGGAGGCAGCCTTCAAGCTGCAACTAAAACTGTCCATCTTCGCTGCCTGAGCAAAACAACTGCAAGACAAACTTGTGCAGGTTGTGCAGCTGCCTTGGGGGTGGGGAAGCCGGATCTACATCCCATTTCACATCTCACCAACTGACTCAAAGCGGGAGAATTTCCTGGGAGGTTGCAGGCACAGCTACAGCATCTCAACTTAGCAAAGTCTCTTGATCGGTCAAAGAGATGCCATGCATTGCGACTTGCTGTTATTTTTATTAATTATAGTTAAGTAATTATTTACTGTAGTTGTTAAGAGTAAACTGTTTAATTATTATTTGCTGATACTTAATTTTACTGTTTATCGTTATATTCTAAAGGATTATTGATTTATTTCATATGTTGTTTATTTTAAAGTTATATTTTTATTATGACTTTTTTATTGGAACAGATTATTAGGTGTGTAATCTTTTCTGTCTTTCTTGTTGTTTCTTCAGCTTGTAAACTGCCTTGTGTATAGTAATATAGAAAGCCGGTATGCAAATTAAAAGTAAAATGAAATGAAATGTTTCCTTAAGCTTAAAATTGTCATCTTTTCCCAAAGCCTCAGCAGGCTGGCAATAGCACAGGCCAGGTTATTTATTTATTTTTTAAACATTATGCCCTGCTTTTCACATGTGTCTGAAAGTAGCTTGCAAAGAAGAAGAATATAGAACACATTATGTACAAAATTTAAAACATCAGGAAATGAGAACATTCATAGTGCAAAGACATCCGGAGCGGGGGATGTTTTCATTTAATGTCTGAAACTTTGGAGGGATATAGTGCCTGCCTGGTTTCTACCGGGCGGGATTTCCAGTCTATAAAGCAAATGCATTTAACTGAGCAGATATTGGCTGAGGATGGACAAAGGAATTGGGGTTCATTTCTGTCCTCCTGGGGAGCTGGCTGGATGTCAGCTAAGCTTTTACGTACTCCTATCTTCTACAAGAAGAGTGGAAGGGATTGGCAGCTCTAACCCAGTCAAGGTGAAACAAACATAATTTGAAGGAGGTTTCCTTATCCCACTCTGTTACATTTATAGAATGGTGGAAGTCCATATTTATTCATTTAAGAATTTCATACAGTACTTCACTTTCCACTATGTATTTTTTTATTATTTTTCTGTAAGCTGCTTTGAGACAAAGATTAAAACATCATAAAATAGAAAAATTACAGCAATATCCACAGTGAAAGGGCCTTCATAGATATGGCAAGCAGCTTCTGAGAAGCTCTGCTAACTTGAGATGCTCTAGATGTGCTTGCAACAGCCCAGGAAGCCCACTTGCTACAACTCAGCACAGCTGGCAAGAACATACACACCACAGCTAGCAGCCACCGAGTGCCTCATCTTCCAGGGATGTGTCTAATCCCCTTTTAAAGCCATCCACGTTGGTGGCCACCACCACCTTTCGTGGGAACACGTTCCACAGTTTAAGTTCACATTTCTCTTTGCCCTGGATCTTCCAACATTCAACTTCATGGGATGGCCCTGAGTTCTAGAATTATGAGAGATGACATAACATCAAAGAATAATGTCAGAAGATTATGCACAGCTGAAGGACCGCTGTAGCAACCCTGTAAATCGCTGTAGCACTGCTGGCCAAACTCAAGAACAACCACCGAGCTTTGCTTTTGCATCTGTAACAGCAGTAGAACTTGGGCCTTTTTCTCTGGGTAGTTCAGAAGACCAGGCTTCCATTAAAGGAGTGGAATGGCTTTCCTAAAAAGCGAGCAAGGGGCTCCTTTCTCACATACACTAACAGGGCTGGAGAGCTTTGAAATGAAAGCCCAGGCAGGCCTGTGCACAAATCTTCCCGGAACCCATTGCTCCGGCAACGCCTGAGTGCCCCAAGGAAGGGGGAGGCCAGTTCCCGCCAGGGAGCAGGCGCAGCGTGATTTACCACAGCTTCTGCTTCAAGTGGTAGTCAGAGCGAGTTCAGGCATGGTTCATCATTATTATTTCATCAATTAAATGCACGATGCTCAGCTGGCGTCAGTGAAGTGGGCCATCACAGATGCATCCAAATCCAGGTCAAAGGAGGTCTTTGTTCTTCTGCACAAAATACAACGAAAACCCCCTCTGTGGCATGTGATGCTTCAGACTAGGGGAAAACAGAAACAAGGGGATAAAAGGAGCTCTTAGGATGTAGAATTTGACCAGGGACAGCTTACTGGATCCAAGGACAGCTCTGTCATGAGGAAAGTGAACTTTGGTCAAACTTCAGCGAAAGATCCCAGGCCACTTGAATAATGAAAATAACCCCAGATATCCTAGTCATCTTTTTTCCCAGGCTCTTAAAATGTCCTTGTTTGTGATGAGTATGAAGAGGAAGAATACATGTAGCTCAGAAGGTTTTGCAGGCAGTTCAATTGATTTGGGGTTTTGTGTACAGCAGCTAACAGACCATTGGAGCATGTTTCCTAAGTGGTCGCCGGCTAATGCTTAGTTGTCTCAGTGAGGTGCTAAACTTGTGCCTGAGTTGTACTGCCTGCAAAGTGGGGCTCACACAACTGATTTTTCCTCTTTCAAACTAAATAAATCTGCCATTTAAAAACCTAAATGTCAGATAGAAGATCATGGTAGAACCCTTCTTCCTGGCATGGTTGTTTTGAATGTGATGGGAAGGGGGGGTTCTGTTTGTTCATTTTTGTGTTTTGTGTGAGGAGCCCTCAGGCACAGGACCCCCCACCTACAGCCTGAAGTGGTCTAGCCCAAACAGAGGTTTAACATCTCACTAAAACCTGAGCCTCGTTTACCCTTCTGTTCAACCATAAACTTCCTTCAGTCAGCAATCAGCTGTCATTAATTCCCAAGGTTTGGAAAATAAGATTAGCAGCCAATGAGAAGAAGGCATGCAAGTGAAAGGGAAAGGGAAAGGGAAAAGGGAAAGGACCCCTTGATGGTTAAGTCTAGTTGAATTTGACTATGAGGTGCAGACAGCTTTCCGGGTCATGTGGCCAGCATGACTAAAGTGCTTCTGGTGCAATGGGACAATGTGATGGAAGCCAGAACGCAAGGAAACACCATTTACCTTCCTGCTGCAGCAGTACCTATTTATCTATTCACACTGGTGTGCTTTTGAACTGCTAAGTTGGCAGGAACTGGGACAAAGCAGAGTGGTGCATTTTCAATCATAAACAAAGCTGGGTTAAAACTTAGGTCAATGATAGCTCCCATTTGAAGGAATTCATTCAAGGTATTGAGGGGTGGTGAAAACACCCATTTAACAGGGCAACAGCAACTTTATATTGATGTATTACTTAATATGAGGATTGCAAGCTGTAAGGAATTAATAAATTAGAAATGGTGCTCACAATTTTTGGTCTATTAAAATGGTGCCTATGATTTATAAGGGACCAGAGATTGTTTTTTAAAAAATCTTTTTTAATATAAGAACTTATGAATTCTTAGTAAATAGAAAGGGCTTTCAGGAGGAAATTCTCCTTCCGATATGGTTTCTGCCGGCTGTGACACATGTTTGCATAATCTAAAAACAAAGAACAGGGCTTTATTCATTGCACGCTCCAAGAGCATCTCTGCAGAGATGTACATCTATATTACAACCAAAAAATTCTTAATACAATTTAGGCTTCTTAACATCACTTTTTTTTACTCTTTTACATTACTTTACTTAAATGAAGGCAAATTTGACTACGACGTCTACTTTGAAGAGTGATTTCTACATGCAAAGGATGTTGAAGACATGCTTCAACGTGAGAGGAAGACTGCTAAGTGTGTTCACTGGTTGGGAACAGCAGCCTGTTTCTGTGTAACTGGATGGATAAGCTAATATAAGGGGTGAACAAATGATCAGCTCTGTTGCCCTTTCAAATACATATGATTGATTGTGATTATTTGAGGCACTAGATAAATTAATACAGAGTTTTCAAAAACGTTCAATATGCTTTGCTGCACTGAATGTTTCTAGATGTCACACTGTAGTTTTGTACTTAGTACCTTCTATTATGGATGTTTTCATTTGTTCTAAATCGTTATATTTCTTGCTTTATATTGATTGTAGGGACATCTAGAATTATTATTATTTTACACAGCATATCTACTGATGAATAACTATTATTAATCTCATTGTTGGCTAGCAAAACTGGATGATATGTTATACACAATGTTGCAGCAACATATATTTAGCTCCTCCCTTTGCAAAGTGCATTGTATAGGAACTTAGCCATGCCCAGACATCATGGATGTGCCATGCTTCTCTGCCCCCATCCTAGCTACAGAGCCAATGGTGCAAAGTGGAGGCAGAATAATGCAGAGCACTATGAGCGCAAGGTGCAAGGTAAGCTTTAGTTTTGTATTACAGAAGCATAAGCTAAAGACATGTTTGCCTTTTTTGGTACCAGTCAAGCATTTAAGATGTATCTTTCATAGTTTTAACTTGCAAAGTGTCAGGAAATGGAACAATTTTCACATCACAATCAGTGATCCAGTAAGATGAAGTAGCCAAAAAGTTTTATTATGGGACTAAAAAGTTGGATCACATGGCATCACTATAGAATGAGAAGCAACTAATCATATCTGGAATCAAAAATAGCTGTCTGCTACTACTAAGAACCGTATGTACTTTATGCAAAAAGCTAAAAAAATAATGCGTTTAAAGAGACACTTATTCAGAACTGATTGTAAAGAGGACATAATCAAATAGCAGGGAAATAACCTCTGGCCACTGCTTCCAAACCTAACATAGAGCACCAGTGGGCAGAGTAATTCATTCCTCTCCTGACCAAAAGTTACTCACTAGAATTCATACACAGCCAAGCAAAAAGGGATGTACTGTATTTGCTCCATGATGTGTCTCTAAAGGGTGAAAGGAAAGAGGAAAGGAAACAAAGGCACTTTGGGGGTTGCATTTTTGGTGGAAATGAGTCCAAACTACTTACTGGTTCCTGCAAACATTTTCGATAGTGTGAAAAATACCTCCTGTTGTTGGTGATTTTATGGCACTCCTTGCAAAAACATTAACTTATTCACCTAGATGGGCCTCATTTGGTATTGCTTGTAATTGCCACAGTGACAGATCTGGCCGCATAACGCAGACATATCATCCCATTCACTGCATAGCTCCTTTTGGGTGAGATCACCTATAAGACTAATCTTCAAAGGGCAAAGAAGCATGAGCCAGAAGGAAAGAACTGTGCAAAGCATCAGCAATTGCAGGGAGGGGTGTGTGGAGAGAGATGACAATTATTTGAAAAAGTTCATTATTGCAGGGGAGAAATCACTCCAAAGAAACTGTTGATTTCTATTAGAAAACAGAAAGTGGAGAATATCTAAGCTAGCTCTTTCTCACTCTTTCTCACTTTTTGTTTGGCAGACACTTCCATGTATTACGTATATATACTGTTTATCCAATCAGAAAACAGATAGTATGACTTAGAGCCAGGGTTTAATTCGCCCTTGGGTAAAAATCCTCATATTTCATAAGAATATGTTTCATACTGCATTTTATAAGATTAAAGAACTTTTTTTGGGGGGGGGAATATGTCTGGTGCCACCTCCTGTCCCTTGAGTACGCAACACCTCCAAATAAATAGCTGTCTTACTGACAAGAGTTACCTAGCACTGCTGAAAAAAGGCAGCAAAAAGATAGAATAAGATAGAAATAGATAGTTATTTCAAAAGGCATTCCCTCCACCTTTTCAAGCCTATTAACTATTCCCAATTTGCTAACTGCAGCCTTCATGCAGCAAATTACTGAATCCTACAAAAGAGGTAATATTAAATGACTGACAATGTTATGACTGGCTACTGGTGACCAGTATGCATGTCTTTCAAAAGAGATGTGGAAAAAATACTCAAAATCTCAGCAGCAATGAGTTCACATGATCAATGAGTTCACATGAGTTCTTTTATGAAGGACAGTCCCATCATGTTTATTCATCACACTGGAAATAGTTGTTCCCAGTTCCTTTACAGGAGGAGAAAATGTGCCCCACGTATTTCTCTGACCAATTCTACATGACGATGCAGTTGGTCTTTAGGGACTCGGTACAATGACCCTAAAGTGATCATATGAATTATATTTCAGAGCTGGCTGCACTTGAAAAGAGGAGGGAGGGGTTCAGGGCTGCTGCCTTTGCTTTTCAGTTGGCACGGATGTCCTTTTAGAATTCAAATAAGGACCGAAGGACAAAGTACACTCTGCACTTGTATCACCAATGAGCCCAGCTCTTCGTGTTCCCTTCTCAGGAGGTGCTGTCATGACACCTGCTAAAAGAGGTGTCTGGTGGCAGAGCTGCTATCAAATATTCAGGAAACAAACGTTATGTTGAAATATTAACTCACAGAAATGATGTCTGCTTTTTAAAAAATGAAGGATCCAAACTAAAATTCATTAACAAAGTTAACGGGAATCCACATTTCAGACCCTCTCCCTCTACCCATATTTAATAACTGCAATATTTATTTTCTCACCATGTGATACAATCTCTGGTGTGTATTGGGCCTGGTGTGTACACTGGGTCAAGTACACTTATGGTACACCACTGATTTGGCATCTGTATTGGAGTTCAGCTAAACCTTGAAAACCCTAAGTGACTTAGAGCTAGGTAACATGAAAGATTGCCTCCACACATATGCCTGAACCCGAAGATCATCTGCAGAGGCTCTTCTCTGGGTGCTGTTGGCAAATGAGATAAGACAGGTTGCTATTACAGTGCCCCTGTGCCAGAATGCCTTCTCTAGAGAGGTTGCCCAGTGCCTTTATTGGGGTATTCTCAGCACCACCTGAAGACCTTGCTATATTCCCAAGATATCCAGTTTTAAAAACCGATTTTAATGCTTTATAGACCTTTAACACTACTGTTTTATTCGTTGTTGATTTTATTCTGATGTTGCATCAACTTGTTTCTTATTCTGTGTACTTATTCTATTGGTAATGAGCAGTGCTAATTTGTTGACATCCATCTGTCTCAGACACAATGGAGTGTGCCTCTGGGGGCAAATTCAAATCACTGGAAAATCACAGCACCCACTGTGGCTACAGAGACTGGTAACTCATAACTGCTGCCTCCCGCAGTGTTTTTTGCTGCATTTGCAGCACCAAAGTGACCTTCCTGGAGCACAGGCCTGGGCAGTGTGTCTGGAGGTCCTGGGCTGCCCCGATGACAAGAGGCAGGGTCTTGGTCTCGCTGATGTGGTCCAAAGGGAAGCAGAGGAAGACATTTGGCACCGGCTTGGCCGCAGGACTTGCCAGAAGGAGGTTTACAAGATGCTAGTCTTAGGGATTCCACTCTGGATTTGTGTAGGATTTACTTCTCCCAAAGATGTTCCACAAGGCAGTAGATATGGATTTTTCCTTGGGGTTTACTCCAGAAGCCTTCCTCACGGATGAAGAAACCCACAAGGCAGTGGAGGTTTAGGGTCAGAGTTTTCCTTCTCCTAGATGGCCTACCTTTCCGGGTTTATGAGTCACATCTGCCCCTTACTTTCTTCTACAGCGCAGTGTTAGTGTTAATATGCTGCAACTGAATAAAGAAAAGCTGGAAATGAGATTGAATGGCCGAGGGCAGAAATGTGGTTACTTTCCATTGCTCCAATGATGTGGTGATGCTGGAATGGGGAGTAACCAAACCACTGTCCCTGCCTACACAAGGTGCTTCCTTCCAACGTGACTTGGGGGGGGGGTCCAGTAGAGACCTCAGCACCTCCAACTCCACCACTGCTAACAAACAAGTCCAGCCTTTCACCTTTTGTAGAACAGGTGCAGCTATTTTCAGTTGACATGTTGAAGTGGATAATATATTTTCCTTTTTTCATGACAAAATGTCAATAAGGTTTCATAAAATGTGCCAAATTTAAAGATTACACAATAAGGGTAGTAAAGTTAATCTGCAAAACTGTCTTGGTTTCTACCTTCCACAGCCAGACAGACCCTACTTCACCTTACAAAATGTTATACACACAAGACAAACAAATAACAGGAGTACAACCAGAGGTGCAGAACTCAACAATGACACAGGATTACTGCCTCTTTAACTAGTGCCTACTAGTGCTATTATCATTCAGAGTGCCTTATCACTCCATGCACAAATATTATGACTAGCTGAGCATCTACAGTAATCACTACTGTAACTGCGTACATATATTTGTATTTAATATTGCAGGCTGTTGCTGTCACCATGCTATAAAAACCAAAATGGCATTAATGTCAGTGCTGGGGATTTGCATAATGCTGACAAGAAAAAAAAAGACTGGCATGTTTCTTCAGTGTGCAAGATAAATGTTTGGCCATGCTCAGAAGTATTCAGATAGCAGCTTCTAAATTGTCTTAAGATACATACACATTCCAAGTATGATAGATCTGGTTTGCCTGGAACCCCTTAAAGAGGCAGTTATTAACCCAATTCTTAACCCAACACATATTTGGACCCGGCCACTATGGACTGCAAGAAGATCAAACCTATTCATTCTGAAGGAATCAGCCCTGAGTGCTCACTGGAAGGACAGATCGTGAAGCTGAGGCTCCAAGACTTTGGCCACCTCATGAGAAGAGAAGACTCCCTGGAAAAGACCCTGATGTTGGGAAAGATGGAGGGCACAAGGAGAAGGGGACGACAGAGGACGAGATGGTTGGATAGTGTCTTCGAAGCTACAAACATGAGTCTGACTAAACTGCGGGAGGCAGTGGAAGACAGAAGTGCCTGGCGTGCTCTGGTCCATGGAGTCACGAAGAGTCGGACACGACTAAACGACTAAACAACAACAACACCACCACTATGGCCAATTATTGTCCATTCTCAAATATTCCATTCCTGGGCAAGGTGACTGAGCAGTGGTTGCGGAACAACTTCAGGCACACCTGGAGGATGTGGACCATTTGGATCCCTTCCAATCAGGATTCAGGCCCCATCATGGGACTGAAACCACCCTGGTCGCACTGGTCAATGAACTTTGGTGGGCTAGGGACAGAGGTGAAAGCTGTTTCCTGGTCCTGCTTGATCTCTCAGTGATTTTTGATGCCATCAACCATGGTATCCTTTGAACCATCTAGAGAAGTTGGGAGTTGGGGGCACTGTTATGCAGTGGTCCCGATCCTTCCCCCTGGGTTGTGTCCAGAAATAGTGGGGGTTGATTGTTTGGACCCCTGGGCACTCACTTGTTGGGTGTCTCAGGGCTCTGTCCTCTTTCCCATGCTTCTTAACTGCTGCAAGAGATCACCAGGGGGTTTGGGCTAGGTTTTCACCAATATGCGGATGATAGCTCTACCTTTCATTCAAAACAAAACCAGTGATGGTGGTGAACATCCTGTGTGGGTGACTGGATGCGTTTGGGGAGTGGATTGCAGTCAACAGATTGAGGTTGAATCCTGACAAAACAGAAGTACTGTTTGGGGGGGACAGGGGGCGGGCAGGTGTGGGGGACTCCCTGCTCCTGGATGGAGTAAGTGTGCCCCTAAAGAACCAGGTGTGCAGCCTGGGAGTCATTTTGTACTCATAACTGTCCACGGAGGCCCAGGTTGATTCTGTTTTGGGGGCAGCTGCCTACCAGCTTCATCTGGTATGCCAGCTGAGTCCTTCCTGCCTGCACACTGTCTTGCCAGAGTGGTGCATGCTCTGGTTATCTCCCGCTTGGACTACTGCAATGCACTCTATGTGGGGCTACCTATGAAGGTGACTTGGAAACTACAACCAATCCAGAATGCGGCAGCTAGACTGGTGACTGGGAGTGGCCACCGAGACCATATAACACCTGTCCTAAAAGATCTACATTGGCTCCCAGTACGTTTCTGAGCACAATTCAAAGTGTTGGTGCTGACCTTTAAAGCCCTAAATGGCCTTGGCCCAGCGTACTTAAAAGAGCATCAACTCCCATCGTTCAGCCTGGACACTGAGGTCCACCTCTGAGGGCCTTCTGGTAGTTTCCTTACTGCGAGAAGTGAGGTTACAGGGAACCAGGCAGAGGGCCTTCTCGGCAGTGGTGCCCTCCCTGCGGAAACCCTCTCCCATCAGATGTCAAGATAAAAAGCTATCTGACTATTAGAAGTTATCTGAAAGCAGGCCTATATAGGGAAGTTTTTAATGTTTGATATGTTACTGTGTTTGGTGTTTTAATTTACTGGAGGCCACCCAGAGTGGCTGGGGCAACCAAGTCAGATGGGCAGCATATCAATAATAATAATAATAATAATAATAATAATAATAATAATAATTATTATTATTATTATTATTATTATTATTATTATTATTATTATTATTCCTCACAGTGGATGTGTGTTCAAATGACTCCCAGCACACTACAGAATGCCAGTTTGGCTCTGTTCAGATAAATCCCTCACATGCTGAGGGCAGGAACAAGACTGTGCCCACCAGCCTTGTCCCTTTGGCACCCCTGTACCTATTGGCCATGTCTGCCAAGAGGCTATGTTCTGGTATACGTGTAAAAGGGGCCTATGCATGTAAGCATCCAAGACAGCCTCTCCCAAGTTGGACCCTACAAATGTGTTGGCCTATGACTCCCTGCTGGAGCTGATGGGAGCTTTACTCCAAAACATCTGGAGGATGTCAGGTTAGGGAAGGTTGACGTAGGGATTCTCTAGGTGTTCATCTGAACAGCCTGTTGTCTTTACCTAGAACCTTTGTGTGCATTGCACAAACTTCAATCCTGGTACCTCTGAGGAAGAGGGAGCAGAGAGCCAGGTCAGATAGCGCTGAGTGGAGACTCGGAAGATCATGGTACGTTACTTCATCCCTGTAGTCCCAAACTATTAAAATTCCAGCTGCTCACAGATGATTCTCCTGTAACTTTTAAAGGAGATGGATTCTCTTTAGATTTCCACCTCTCTTAAATAGTTCATGAAAAGGAAGAATACATAAGGCTGTGTAATTAGTGAAATCATAGCCAAATAACATTATAAGGTTTAGTCAATCAGGCAAGCAACTGAATCTGCATACATTGGCATATGAGGAAAACAATGTTTCTAAAGGGGGGTGGGGAATGTATTTTCTTTCCAGATAAAGCATGTATGTGTTGCTATAGGCAACATCAAAGAGGCATTCCCTGTTCTCTCTCATACAACTGGAAGCATCTATTTTTAAGATACTAACTGAAGTAAAATACAGTTTTTATAAGCACTTGCATGAAGCACAAGATACTTCACTGCCTGAGTTGAAGGACAAATTACCTGCCCCCAACTGCAAATACAAAAACTTAGCAGGGTAGACTGGGATAGTGTCCTTCACCATACCTGAAAGTTGCAGACTAGCTATGGGGACTGATGTCAGGCTGCATAGCACACACTGCCTGTCCTCCCATTGCTACCAGCCCCTCAGCATCTGCTAACTGAGGCAGTTACCTCTCTCTGCCTAATGGCAGGGCTGGCCACTTTACATTGTTTTTTGTTCAATTTTTTTGTTCAAAGCCTGTTGACCAATAAATTGGGGGCATCTTTTTAGTTGATCAGAATGTTTTAATCAGTTAATGTAACTGGGGATTCCACTAAACATGGTAGCCCTGTAATAAAGGCACCACTGGGTCTATGTCAGATGCCAAAGCAATTTCCAGAAATTCTGTGGTCCTGCCGTAAACACTGGACCCACTTTCTTCTTCAAATTAACCCCCCCTTTCCCATGAAACCTTTGGCATGCAGGAAATGCATGCTTTGAATGCAAAACATCCCAAGATCAGTCCCCAGGTAGAGCTGAGAAAGCCTGCAATTCTAGTGTATGTAGACAATACTGGGGTAGCTAGACCAAAGCTCTAACTCTGTATAAAGCAGTTTTCTAAGTAATCCAATGGCATACATATAAACCCACTGAGTTAAATGGGGATTATTCCCAAGTAACACTCTTACATTTCAGGTACCACAAAACCATACTTTTTGCTCCAAGAGATTTAATATACCTAGTCTTCTACTTGTACGAATACCCAGTAAAGCTAGATGGTGTATTCTGTCTTATTCCAAGGCATGAACCCAATTAACTGACATATTCATGTTTCATATTGCATCTGGTTCTATCAGAGGATGACTTTTCCTTTTGATGCAACAGCACTCACGGTGCTCCAGCACAGAATGGTTTATGTCAGTCAAACTCCATCAGAGACCAGTAAAACAGAGAGAGCTAACTTTACGAGATACAACTTTCCTTAATCACAAGAATGAGAATATAATTTGCATGTGATAAGGGAAACAGATTTTGATAATGAACATATATTAATATAAATGTATACCAATGCCAGCTCTCAAAATTACACCATGTTCTAGTGCAGCAGTAGGAACCCCAAGCCTGTGGATTGAATGTGGACCTCCAAACTTTTCTATCTGGCCCTCAGGACTGTCCCCAATCCACATACTCTTCCCAAGTCACAACATTCGTCGGTTCTGCTCCATATTCTTCTCACGTGCTTTATGTTTCACTGAACTGTAATAATGCCTCTTGCGTGCTTGCATGGATGCTAGAGGTGTGTGTGTGTGTGTGTGTGTGTGTGTGTGTGTGTGAACACCTATGGCATTTGTGACCAAAAAAGAAGCATAAAATGGTAGGAAATGGTACCATTAAAAAATGGTAGGAAGCTAATCAGATGATGGGATAGAGCTGTTGCTATCTGAGGTCAACCAGATAGTGCAACTATGTAAAGCCCCTATCCAAATGATGTTCTTTGAACACCCTCCTTTGCTTCTAAGTGAGCGACTGCTATTAATTCTATCAGGGAAAACAGTGTTGCTCTTGGGGACACTGTTGCAGTGAGGGAAAACCTGCCATCCATCCCTGATTGGGAGCTCAGCCTTCACCAGCAAACAACCTCTCAAGAGGGTACAAAGTGTTGCTTCTGAACACAGAGTTGCACTGCATTTTCCAGGGGACCTTGGAATACACAAGATCTACTAAATAGCTTGTTACTGTATGAGCACCAGCACTTGAGGTGGAAAATAAAAACAAAAGCAATAAAACCAAGACTGTTGCAATGTAAAATGAAATGCCGAAACAACTACAACAGCCGCACACAATAAATAGTTGGTCGACACCCTCGGAAGGTCCCTTGATACAATAATGACTGGCAGAAAGGATACTGAGAAATTGGTAGGTGGGAAAGTTGTTCTAAAGAGAAAACTCTGAACCAGGGGTTTGGCTGGGCTACAACTTCCATCATCCCTGACTATTGACTATGCGACTGGAGTCTTACAGCATCTGGAGTGCTACAGGCTCCCCACTTCTGCTGTAAACCACCCAACACTTCATAGCTGTCAAGTGTCCCTTATTTGAAGGGACAGTCCCTTATTCCAGCGCCATGTCCCGCTGCTGTCCCTTATTGATGGATGTCCCTTAAGTGATGTCCCTTAAATTTCAAAGGAAGCAGCTCCTCTCCCTGCCGGCCAGGGAGTAGGGAGGCTCCAACTGTGTTGCTTGGCTGTGTTGCTCACCCAATAAGAAGTCTAAGAACGACTGGGGGGTGGAGCTTGCATGCCTTGTGTGTGGCTAGTTAATGCAAGCTGAGGGGTTTTTTGAATGCTGGACGCCATTTTGTTGCACGTGCTGCTGCAAACTGTGCAGTGCAAAGCCAGACCGGGGAGCCATCTTAAGTTGAGGCTGCGTAGGCCTTGTGGTGCATGTGATTCAGATTCTATTCAGTTGAACCTCTGGTTACAAAGTTGGTTGGACAGTGTTCTCGAAGCTACCAGCATGAGTTTGATCAGACTGCAGGAGGACAGGAAGACTGGAGTGCCTGGAACAGGTGAGGCTGCAGGTCCCTTATTTTGGCTGCTGGTCCCTTATTTTCAAGGCTGCTGGTCCCTTATTTTCAAATCTGTAAGTTGACAGCTATGCAACACTTCACAGATGAAAACAGGAACACTACTGCACACATGTAGACCTCTTGCAGCACACACCACCCTCTGCACAATTACATACTTCTGGAGGCTCTTTTCTGCCTCCTGAACTTCGGATGTTAATTTTATTTTTTATCAATCCAGCGTGACCAGCAGTCAGGGATGGTGAGAGCTTTAGTCCAGCAACATCTAACAGGCCCCATAATGGACAGTCCTGCCTTACTGGGTCCCATTAGGAAGTGAGGCTGGCAGTAAGCGGTGGAGAAAGTTTTGCACTGCTTCTCATGGTCTGCACTTCCTATAATGACTTGGGAAGTGAGACGATGCAATGTGACATGGCATCACTCTCACGTCATTTGAGAAAGTGTGGTGGGTAGGAAGGTGCAGAGAGAGCGTTGCAGCACTGTAAGTGGTGCAAGAGGCTTAAAAAAGTTAAATAAGCAAATTTGGGGGGGACAGAAAACCCTTAACCATCTCCTAAATTTAAATAAGGTACAATGAAACTCCCTACTAAAAATTTTGGAGAAATCTCTCCCCCTGACAATGAACTCTTGGGCAAGTTTCATTCAAATTCCACTCAACAACGAAGGGTAAAAAAATAAAATCCTTTTTTTATTCTTGGTGCAAATCAAATTAAAACGGGAAGCTCATGGCCTCCCTAGACCATCTGCCCTTACTGAAATCAACCCGTGATCCCAAATTTGTTTGTTTGGATCTAAATGGGACCTACTTCTGAATGTTCAGAATTCCAACTTTATCATCATTGTTCATTACGATTTTTAAGAAACTCTGTATAATGTATGTACAAATAAGTGAAATATGTATGTCAAGTCATGCACTGTACAATTTGAAGAAACCTCCAAACATGTCTGACTTGTATAATTCAAGCATTCAGCATATCTGTCTCTAGACAGTTCAGACACCAGACAGGTCTATATTAATGCACATCAATTCAGTTTATTCTGAAAGGCTGGTAATAAGATTATTTTTCACAAACCTAACACAGATAGACAAAATTGTTTTATTCTTGAAGAACAGTATGATTTTCAAATACATTTTTCTCTGTCTTCCCAAACCCTTAATGTGTTTATAGTTCAGAGTTAAAACCAAAAGGGATTCACCCTTTAGAAATGGAAGACTATGAGTGTGGCATGAGAAATGTACCCAGGGTTTAATATATCAGGAAGTTACAAAGTCGTCAATAGATTTGCTCTACAGCAACCCTAATGATTGCCAGAAGGCAACATAGGTTGGAAAAATTAAATATTGTTATCTCCAATAGGAGAAGTGACTTTTTGAAAGAATGGGCATTTCATAGCTCCAGCTGCCTCCATTTAACAGCAACAACCCTGATTTTCTTATACATGTGCCTGACAAATCACTGGATATCTAATAGTGGATCTCTCTTAAAATGATCACCACCCTACACGGTTTCTCTCTTTTTCTCTCTTCAGAAATAATCCATAGCCCTGGTGAATTACTTACAACATGTTATGAGCAATGAAACTGCCGCCTGCGAGAAGAGGTTCCATGGTTTGACTCTGCGCTGCATGAAAAAGGACTTTCTTTTATCTGTTCCAAATCTTCCTCCATTGGAAGTCCATGAGTTTTGGTGTTATGAGAGAGGGAGAAAACCTTTTCTCTATCCACTTTCTCCATGCCTTGCATAATTTTATAAAGTATATCATGTCTTCTATCGTGTCACCTCCTGCTTGTTCTTTCTTTAAACTAACTACTATAGTCCTAAATGCTGAAAACTTTCTTCATAGCGGAGTCGCTTGACCCCCTTTATCATTTTCCCAACTCTACAATATCTAGAATATCCTTTTTGTGTTGAGGTGACCAGAACTGAGCACAGTACTCCAAGTATGGAAGCACCATACGGCATTATGTTATTGGAAGTTTTATTTTCATTTATTTTCTTAATGATCCCTAGCATAGAATTCGCCTCTTTCACAGTCACCACACACTGGGTCGACATCTTCATTGAGTAATCTACTCATGACCCCAGGGTCTCGCTCCTGGTCCATCACCTCCAGTTCAGACCCTATGAGTGTGTACATGAAATTAATATTTTTTGCTCCAACATGCATCACTTTCACTTGTTTACACTGAATTGCACTTGCAATTTACTTCCCTTTCACTCAGTCTGGAAAAGCCCTTTTGGAGCTCTTCACATTCTCTACTTTGTTTTAACAACCCTCAACAATTGAGTGCCATCAGCAAACTTGGCTCACTGCTCACTCCTATCTCTATGAACAAGTTAAAAAGCACAAGTCCCAACACCACTCCTTGGGGGGCTCCACTTTCTATTTCTCTCTATTCAGAAAACTGTCCATTTATACCTACTTTTTGCTTCCTGCAACCTAACCAATTCCTGATCCACGAGAGGACCTCTCCTCTTATTCCTTGACTGCTTAGCATATACTTGGGTGAGGTACTTTTGTCAAAAGCTTTTTGAAAGTCCAAGTACGCTATGTCTAAATTAAGCACTACCTACAAAGAATGACAACAAACTGGAACAGCAACCTTCTGAATGGTGGGATTCAGCTCCTAGAAAATCATCCCTTCTCTTACGCTATGCAAAAATGTTGGCACCACTGGGGTTATTACAAGCACACACAAAAATATCTGCTATATTCACCTGTGAGATGTTGGAGGATATGACAGTTAGAACATCTGCACTTTGAACAGTTTTTACATAGGATCAAGTGTATATTAAAACTTCTTTCCCATTTTCTTCTGCTTTTATGTCCTAAAATAGCATTGGCTTAAATTTTTATTCTGACTATTTGTACTATTAGGATTGAAGTAGCTGCTTTATTCAGTGGGCTGTTCATTTTTGCACTATGCGTAATTATTTCCCACTACAACTTACTGTAAGATCTTACTTCAGTTAATTCTGCTCCCCTGGATATGCACCTGCTACTAATCCAGATGACTCAAGGTACGCCCTGTAGCATTATATGGAGGTCAAGTGCTGAACAGATGTGGGAAATAGATTCCCTTTTCACTCCATGGATCTAATCCCCACCCCTCATCTGCCAACAGAAAGGCTCCAGGTAACTTCCAGTTCTATGTGCTTTGGATCAGAGCAGGTGACGCCAGGTATATCAGTGGCAGAATGGTTTAGAAGAGCCAAAGAAGAGCTGAGAAGGAGCCTCTTCTGGGCAAGAGTTGCAAAAATGAGTGGAAGCTGTGCATTCTTGCAAAGCTTCCATTCATTCTGATTGTGTCTTCCGTCTCTACAGGGTCCACCTTAGAACAATCACATATTGTGGTAGGACGTCTGCTAAACCACATTTGTTATGGAGCCACCTATACATTACATACAGACGCATGCAACAGTCCCACAGGAGAGGGTGGGTTGCTCACAGGCAGCCCGTCCCATTTTGCCACCTGAGGCAAAATGTCCCCCACTCCATCGCTGCCGGAATGCCCCCTCTCAGCAAACCCAGTGAGATCTTTTGGGCAGGTAAGAAGAGCAGCAATTCTGTGTGCTGTAATATCTCCCTCTCCCCAGTGAAATGGGGTGAGGCAGGTTCCGGTGGTGGCAGGAGCAATGGGATGGGCAAGGTACCACTTCTTGTGCTTCTGCCACCTGAGGTGGGTACTCTGCGGATGCTTAATTCTTTCCCCACTCGACATTTTCTGTTGCAACTTCGCATCCCACAGCTGTTTTTCATGTGATTCAAATCCCTGTGAGAGTAACTTGGGGACAGGCACTGCAGCAGAAAAATAGCAGGTATGGAAAGGGTTAAGCATCCACACACACACACACACACACACACACACACACACACACACACACACCCCCCGCTGCTTCTTTGCTCAAAATTGTCCCTTCCTGAGACTGCTACTCTGTTTTAAAAAGGGTATGAGGGACTCTATTTCCCGAAAGCTGGTCCCACTGCTACTGTAACTAAAAATTTGTAAGTGAATGATGGCAAGGTGGGTGGGAGGAAAGTCTAGCCAAATATGAAATAAACTGAGATGCATTACGAGGGTAAAGTACCCTGTTATTTTAATACCATGTCTCAGAGCAGCATCTGTCAAACGATATTGTGGTCTGAAGTAATCAGTGCAACTAATTACCTCTAATTGTAATACAGTTTCTGTCTTACTGCTAATACATTTAGACTTGCTAATCAAATCAAACCATCTCACCTTGCCATACTGCTTTCAAATAAACTTTTCAGCAAGGCTTTAAGAAGCACACTTCTAGTCTCGCTTCCCTGCCCCCCACTGCTGCCTGGGGGGGGTCGTGGGCTTTCTCTGTTTATTTCACACAGTGGCAGAATTTGTAGGAAATGCCACTGCAGGTCCCACTGGGTTCCCAAATGTTTTAGTTTGACAAGCAAAGCAAACAACTGCACATATATATATTTTTCGTAGTCCCAACATACTGAGCGGTGTGAAGAGACTGGAAAGAGAGAGAATTTTTTTTCATCTCTTATAAGAGAAGAACATGGAAAGTCCAATCAAACCAACTGGCTCAAACAGACAATGGGAAGTGATTTTCCACATGAAACCTAATAAGGTGATGGAATTTTATATAGTGGTGCCTGCCAGTTTATTTTAATAAGATTAGACAAATTCGCTGAAAATCAGCTTATCACTATCAGTCTTGATACATAAATAAATAAATAAATGACCGCTGAATGGAGTTCCCATTTTCATTTAAAAAACAGGTGCTTAGAGACAAAAACTAGGGCAAGGCTCTTGTCTTCAGTCACTGCTTCTAGGTATTCCACAGACTTCTTGTTACACCCACCCAACCCTAAAATGACCTTCCTGCCCTTGGAGCGGTGGCAACTCCAGTGGCAGAAGCATTTCTCCCTGATGTGCTACCTTTACACAGACAAATAGGTTTTGATCTTGGGGAGCATGCAAACACGAATGCCTTACCTGTAGTCTTAGTTTCAGAAGAAGCTGTACCATATGATGTTTCCAAATTTGTAGTTTGTTTTCTAGGAATGATACAGTCCACACACACAGGATATGCAACAAAGAAACTGCTTTTGAGATTCACCCATGGTGTTTCATGCTGATCATGACAATCTGATTATGATAAAACTTAAGGAGTAGAATCATAGAATCATAGAGTTGGAAGAGACCACAAGGGCCATCGAGTCCAACCCCCTGCCAAGCAGGAAACACCATCAGAGCACTCCTGACATATGGTTGTCAAGCCTCTGCTTAAAGACCTCCAAAGAAGGAGACTCCACCACACTCCTTGGCAGCAAATTCCACTGTCGAACAGCTCTTACTGTCAGGAAGTTCTTCCTAATGTTTAGGTGGAATCTTCTTTCTTGTAGTTTAGACTAACAGTGCAATCCTATCCATGTCTGATCAAACGTTAAGCCCCTTTAAGTTCAATGGAACTTATTCTCAAGTAAATGTTTAAAGCAGGGGTCAGCAAACTTTTTCAGCAGGGGGCTGGTCCACTGTCCCTCAGACCTTGTGGGGGGCTGGACTATATTTGGGGGGGCGGGAATGAATGAATTCCTGTGCCACACAAATAACCCAGAGATGCATTTTAAATGTAAAAGGACACATTCTACTCATGTAAAAACACACTGATTCCCGGACCATCCACGGGCCAGATTGAGAAGGCAATTGGGCCAAATCCAGCCCCCGAGCCTTAGTTTGCCTACCGATGTTTTAAAGGATGGCAGCCTAAATGTCCTGAATTAATAGCTACCTTTTGTGTAACATATGACAATAAATAATAATAAATGTATTATTTATATGCCGCCCATCTGGGTGGCTCCCAACAAAATATTAAAAATGCAATGATAGCCAGTTCATATTCTATCATGCATCTTTGATTTATCATAGCTAAAAATGCATATGTGAACAATATTTTTCAAAAAGAATGAAAACACTAAAAATACAGTGGAACTTAATTCATTCTGGAGGTCCATTCTTAACCTGAAACTGTTCTTAACCTGAGGTACCACTTTGGCTAATGGGGCCTTCTGCTGCTGCTGCACCGCCGCCACACGATTTCTGTTCTCATCCTAAAGCAAAGTTCTTAACCCGAGGTACTACTTCCAGGTTAGCAGAGTCTGTAACCTGAAGTGTATGTAACCCAAGGTACCACTGTAAACAAAAGAGAGCTTGTGTAGTGCAGTGACTAGGAAGGGGGAACTATAAACTCCCCAGGTCAAATTTCACCTCAGCCGTAAGCTTCCCAGGTAGCCTTAGTCAAAGGATTAATTTGCACAATGGGCAAAATAGTACTAGCTGACTACAGTGGCTGAGATAATGTATACAGAATACTTTGAACATGTACTAGATACATGTTTTATTGATTCAATCAGTTGAGCACATTCCTTCGTTTATCCTTAGCACTGAGATTATCAAAATCTGAATTCATTACAGTAGGGCTTCAAGCTAGACCTCAATAGGTTTGAATTAGGTTCAATTCAAATATCAGATCTGGTGGATACCCAAATCTATTAACAAAACACACTTAAGGATTCGCTCACACAATTCAGTTCTGAGTCGTCCTGCTTCACCCCCATTTTTTCTGTCCCCAGCCTTTTAAACGGATAAACGTGTGTCTGCATGAAGACTACATTTAAAAATATCTCCTGCACAACAACTAACAGGGTTTTGTGGCAATTAATACACAGGTCCCTTCCCTACCCAAATCTCAAAACCGTAGATACCTAGACCTTCTCACCATAGTCTTAACATATTAACTGCATTGTATTTGATCTCCAAGTATAGGGATGGCATTTTGCTGGTGGAGAAGAAATGCCGGCTTGGGTGCCAATTTCCTGCAAGATCCTCTTACCGAAATCTCATGAGAGCTCATGTATTTTGTGAAGTTCTTACTGGAAATCTGTGTTGATTCTGGCACCACTTCTCCACTGGCAGCAGAGGTGGTGGGGTCTGCCTCATGGGTATGCCAGGCCTTATCAAGTGTGTGTATGTGTGCATATGTGTGTGTGTATATACAGTGCTTCTTTCTGGGGGGATGCAGGGGTACGCATACCCCTAACCATTTTGTGAATCTTTGCACTTTTGTCCATTTACTGTATTTTTCCTGATTTGAACCATAAAATGGTGATTTTCTTGAGTCAAAATGAGAGTACCCCTAAACATTTTTTTGGGGGGGAACACACACACACACACACACACACACACACACGTGGGGAGGTAGGGGGAGAGAGGTCTCCTCCCCTCTTATATTCAGTATGCTAGTTCTGGATGTATGGAGAATTCTTTTTTCATAGGGAGAGAGAGCTTGCCATTTCTCTCTCCCAGTCTAAAGTGGTAGAGTCCAGGAACAATTTGCCAACAAGTCTTTTCATAATGGTCAATCCACAAATAATGCCCACCTTCCCCCATCCAGAAAAACTGTCAGACAGTCAAAGTTACATTTTATGTGAATTTCCTCACTGGATACCTGTCAAGTGAAAAATCTGACACCTAGAAATATTGTGTAGAATTGTCTGCCTCAGTGCCAAGTCTATGGGACATTGTAATTTAAAGTGTTGATGGATTATTCTTCCCCATACATACATGACCATTTTATTTGTAGAAAAGAGACAAGGGATTACATTCTTGGCTTCAATATTTAATCATGCTCCTCATGTACTAATCCACATTATGACTGAACTTTCAGTTACCATTACACACTGCAAATGCCTTTTACTCCAACCGAGTGTCGCAGGAACATCAAGTGTGAAAGAATGCAACCAAATGGAAATACCTTATGTAAAACATTAAAGGGGCCAGTGGGAAGCATCGCAGAGCATCCTGCAAGCATGTCGGCAAAGAAGAACTCCTGCTGCATGAATTTCCAGCTGCAGCAGTTCACAGGCAAATAGCATTGTTTCACACACCACAATGTTCATGCTACACAACCGTAGCACTATGGAGTCCTTCCTTGCCTTTCGTTTATCTATTTGCTCTATTCAGAACACCTTTGTTTGCCTTTCCAACCCAGTGCATGCTCTAAACAAAAAAATGTACAAAAAAGTTTAAAACCATTTTTTAAAAACAGTCTTCAAAATAGCAGGGGGGTAAAGAAGTATACAAATCAGCAGTCTCTTTGTCAAACATCACCAAATGTGCTGAACCAAAGAGCTAACTGAAGCTGAAGATATGCAGGGGAGGCTGCTCTTAATTCTCTAGGAAAGGAATATCAGAAGATGGGTGCCACCACCGAAAAGGTTCTGTTATAACCAGCTGAGCTTTGACATGTGAGTTACTTTTGTGATTTGTCTATTACTTGGCAAATTTCTGCTGTGCACTGGGTAGTGAGAATAATATTATTGATAATTTTATTATTTGTACCTTGCCCATCTAACTGAAATGCCCCAGCCACTCTTCGCAAATAAGAACACAGAGACAGAATCTGTAAGTGCATATTTGAGGGTTTTCAACCATTTTGAGTCCACGGCTCCCTTGACCAACTACATTCTTTCTGCGGCTCCCCTGTGGAAAGTTCCCAGCATGGCCCTATACCTATATTTACTCAGACTAAGATGCACAGGGCTCACTCTTACCATACACTGGATCATAAATTTAAAAAATCAGTCATGGGGAAGCAATAAATAAATAAATTTTCCATGCCACAAGAGCTCCTTGCAAGACAGAGGGTGGTTTGGGCAGCAGTTTGCGCCAAGCAGAGGCCTTTTCAGAAACAACAGTCATATTACGCAGCAACGGACCCATCCACCCATGCCTGCCTTCATCCAAGGCACCCCAGGGCACCACAGTGCACCAGCTGAAAACCACTAGCATATATATTTCCAAACCAAATTATCATACTGTATATTGCCATATACAGAAAGGCAGTAGCTTCTGCACATTTTATAAAATTATAAATACAATATTTATCTTACTGCAACTGCTACATTATGACAGGTTGTTTTTTTCTTAAAATGTTTCCCAAAACTGCTCGTAACAAGAATGCCTCGTTTTCCACTTTATATTACTATTTATTTATACACTGGCTAGTTTGTGCTCTTTGAAACAAGAATCAGACATCAAATACAGGCCAAAAATATTCATTCTAAAACCTTTGATCCTAGTAGTCAGATAACAAGAGTCAATGTTCTGAAGGAGCAGCTTACTGGATCAGGAATACAGATCCTAGCTGTGGAGAAGCTAACTAGAACTTAATTAATTTTGACCTAGCAAACCTTTAGGGTCTAATATACATCCTAGCACAGGCACATGGGGACAACAGACTTACTGCTGGTTCAGTAATATCCATAAATGTTTATGCACTAACAGCTGTCCCTGCCAAGACTGTAGACAATGCAGGTATATCAGAAAACATAATAGAGGGGATCAAAAACAGCTGTAGAAAGCCAAAAAGAAAGAAAGAAAGAAGACAGCTGTGCAAGTGAATTGGTTCCCAATGCATTTGTTTAGGTGAGCTGGAAGAGAAGTCCCAAAGAGTATTTTTCAGTAAGAAATTTAAGAAATTTCCCTTGATGAAGAAAACATTTCAAAATCCATTCACTCATTTGGTTCTCATGGGGGGGCATGTTAAGTGAACCCACGGAGGTGGGGTTGAGAGTTTATGGGGTGAATCTTTAGTTGCATCACCAGCTTTTTATCCTCTGAGCCAGAAGAAGAAGTCAAAAGACTTTGTTCCACATCTGTTATTCTGGTAGAGTAACACTTCAGTGAGAGAACACATGATTTTGTTGTTCGCCCCATCCCAAAGGCTCTTACATTTTAGTAAGAAAAGAAGCTTTATTCAACAGGTCAGGCTATAGGCACAGATCTCCAGAGACAAGGCTAGAGAGTTTGAGAACAGTGACAAGGGTCCAAGACCAGGTGAAAGCTGCAAAGATGTCTTGACAAAGAGTCCCACCTGTCCCACCAGCTTTTAAAAGTGAGGCATGGTGCCAGGGCCAGCCCAAGACATTTTGGCACCTGAGGCGAACCAAAACATGGTGCCCTCTCCCTGCCAGGAAATAAAGGGTGAACAAAGATCTATATCAGGAACTGCTGCCCCTGTGAATCTGGCCGCCCAAAGCAGTCGCCTCACTTTGCCTCATGGGTGGGACAGCCATGCATGGTGCATTCACTTGCAAGACTTTCTCCCCATGAGACTGGTGCACTTTGAGGTGTGTGCGTCTCTGAAGGGCTTGGGTCTGTTGTCAATGGCAGAAGCAGCACTGAGTTCTCAGCAATGGGGTGGAGGGCTCAGCCCCTTGGGTTCCTCCTCCTCTAGCCCTCCAGCTTCCTGTCCACCTGCTCCATGACCTCCCCTCTTGCTAGAGAACTCTTTGTTCTATGGATGGTGCAGGGTAGGGAGCCAATGAGAGCAAGGGAAGGTTGTCCCTCTTGGGCTGTTTCCCACTGGCCGCCTCCTTTTCCTCTTCTTCATCAGCAACTTCCACCCCAGCCCTGAGCAGGTCAGGATCAAGGGGCTCATGACAACTTTATGAGAAATCGGTGGCATTTCCGGTTAAAAGGATGTTGTATAGCAGACCTGGGAGAAAGCTCTGCCTGATACCTTGGAGAGCCTCTATGCATCAGCATATAGCATACTGAGCTTGGTAAACCAAGAGTTCTGATCTGATAGATAATAATAATGCGTCTGGCTAAAATCACCATGTTTCTCACAAGTGTCTTCTGAAGCATCAAGTCTTAGTCTACATTAGAAAGCAGAGGCTAACATGTATGAACAATGAATGCTATATAACTGAGTATGGTAGCTCCAATGTTCTTAAGCTGCTACCATTTTAATTTTAATGGAGTCTAATGAAATGCTGTCATTTCTCTAATGATGGCCTGCCATTTTGAAACCCTGTATTTTTTGTCACACCAAGGTCCAAAGGCAGCTTATCAAAAGGGTCATTCATCTAAAATTATCTCCAAAGACAAGAATTTATCCTGAAGATTCTCAAGTAAAGACGAGAGCAGCTTATTAGTCAAAGTTAAAAGGTATTGCTTTTACAGACATACTTTCATTTTTCAGAGCAGAAGTGCACTCAAATATTTCTGTGTTTTTAATATATAGAAGCTAATAAAATATACTAGATTTGAACACAGTCAAGCTCGCCCTGCTTTGGCAAATTGTGTTCTGCTTTCCTTTTTTATTATACTGTAGCACTACATTAATGTAGCACATTGGACTTCAAATTTATTATTTTAATTTTACTTCAATCTCCACGAGGGAACAAACCTGATTCCACTGGTGTACAGGGTCTTTATGTAAACAGAGATGACTGACTAAAAATTGAATCCAGGCATTCTTTTCCTGGGGGCTACAGCAGAGGTGGGCCCAACAGTGTCCTTGCCTTTTGTGATTATGGTGTAGTAGAATAATAATGACCCTACATGGAAGACCATGTACCTTTATACTTTTTGCATCACCAGCACTGGCATGAATATACTTATTTATGAAGGACAGTATTACCAGGATATAGTGCCAAGAGTCTTCATAGACAATAGTGGTGTTACAATCATGTGTTCCTTTGGGTAAGAGCATAACAGGTGTACTTTATATATTAAGTCAGTAATTTGGGAATGTCACCAGTGTCACATTGTGTCACGGTCCGGTTCGCGGGCAATTAAAGTCCCGGCTGGGGACGTTGGGACCGGGGGCAAGATGGCGGGGTGGGAGCAGGAATGGGGGTCCAGAAGCCAGGAGTCAGGAAGCCAAGAGTCCAAGTGTCAGAGAGCTGGGAGTCACAAAGTCAAGAGTCCGAGGATCAAGAAGCAAGGAGTCAAGGAGCCAAGCGCAGCAAGGCAGGGAACGTGTTGCTGCGGCAAAGAGCCAAAGGGAAATGCTGACCTTATATCCCTTCCTGGCTCTTGCCACCAGGTGCTGTGAGTTGCCAATCGGCCTCACCTGTGCGGCCGCGCCTTGCCTCTTCAGAACAAACGTAGGAAGGCCCCAGTGCTGCAAAGTCCTACTGGTCACAGAGTCTGGCTCCTGCACGCACTCCTGACACATTGGTATTTTGCGCAGCAAAATGTTGCAAGTTCTCTTCAGATACAGTGGTACCTCGGGTTAAGAACTTAATACGTTCTGGAGGTCCGTTCTTAACCTGAAACTGTTCTTAACCTGAGGTACCACTTTAGCTAATGGGCCCTCCTGCTGCCACCACGCTGCCAGAGCACGATTTCTGTTCTCATCCTGAAGCAAAGTTCTTAACCCGAGGTACTATTTCTGGGGTAGCGGAGTCTGTAACCTGAAGAGTCTGTAACCTGAAGCCTCTGTAACCCGAGGTAACACTGTACTATGAAGTTCAGTGCATGAAAGGGGATCAGGGACGCACATGCTAGCCCTGCTCCCAATGTCCACATCACCACCAGCTTCATCCATGACCTCCTAAGGGAGATTCTGAGCACATTGGGTCGAATGCAATTTAGGAGCCTCCTTGCAATCAGGCATCTCTTTTGCACAGAGTTCTAGGTCAAGGTCAGGTTTCTAAGGGTGTTCAGTCTCACTTCAGGTCTTCTTGCTCAACCTGGGAAAATCAGGATGGAGTCACACATAGCCCTGCTCCTCCTCTGCATGTGGAATTTTTAAAACACCTTAATAGGAGGTGCACAGGCAGGAACATTTCATTATTATTTTATTCATCATATTTTTATTAGTCATCTTTTGGCTCGAAAAGGCCCCCAAGGAAATGTACAATTTAAAGATGTACATGCAACTTTAAAGCCCCTGATAAACTTAGGGAATGAACCAAACACTCATGTATGTATGACAACTACCATTCACTGTATATGGTTGGTGAGGGAAACATGACTAAAACTCTCTCAAGATATGATAGAGCTCATGGGGCATCCAAAGAGCCTGCAAAAGTATTTACTTGGGTCCAGGACATGGAAACAAAGAGGGGACATTGCAGTGGATTATCAGCAAAAGATAACACAATCACAAAATCCCTTAGTGTTTTATAATATAGATACTTCCCCCTTAGAGCTTCATAAAAGGACCAGGGTATAATCTGGTCTTTAAAGTGCATGCTTGTCTTAACCTTGAGGACATTATGAAAAAAAGCTAAATAAAGCTCAAAATGCCAGGATTTTGACCCTTAACCTAAGAAACATTTGAAGTAAAACATTTCACCAAACGTTCAACAGGGTCTGTCTTTTCTTTGTTCTTAAAGGGGCTGAGAGAGAGATCTGGATCTTTAAGAAAGAGGTGTCAAAATTTCTAAAGTGATACACAAGTCTTGTGTCAAAATTCTTGAGAGGAAGTGCCATCTCCTCTAGTTACCCTCAAGTACCCTTTCTGTCAGCCTGACCTTTACATTCACGTTGGACCTTGATTACATCAGACCTCTGTTTCTTTCACTCCCTTCTCTTCCTATGACACCCAAATCCAGGGGGGGGGGGGGAGGCAAAAAGGACAGTGCAGCTGTGTTTTGCCAGCGTAAAGAAGAGATAAGGCTTAAAATATTGCTTGTCTCCTCTCTTCTTTATAGCAAAGTGTTTAAACAGCATCTCAGCGATATTAATAGCATCTCCACAAACTCTTAATGCCTCTTGCTCTCGATCGAGCATGCATCTGTATGAACCATGCCATCTTCTGGTGCTTCCTGGCAGCGAGAAAAGAAATACAAGGGACAGAACCAAAACTGTTGCAGTTCTCCCACTGCCTGCACTGTTGGCTATTTCTGAACGCAGCACTATAATCCACTTGCAGAAAACCTGCGGCTTTTTTAGAAACTACGATTACAAAAGCGCACAAAGCAGACCAAAACAAGGAAATCGCCTCAGACTATACTGCAAGCCAACAAATACAGTGGTACCTCTGGTTAAGAACTTAATTTGTTCTGGGGGTCCGTTCTTAACCTGAAACTGTTATTAACCTGAGGTACCACTTTAGCTAATGGGGCCTCCCGCCGCCGCCATGTCGCCACCGCATGATTTCTGTTCTCATCCTGAAGCAAAGTTATTAACCCGAGGTACTACTTCCAGGTTAGCGGAGTCTGTAACCTGAAGTGTTTGTAACCCAAAGCATTTGTAACCCGAGGTACCACTGTACTGTCAAAAGTATGGACTAGCTCCTTGGAAACATCCCTGGGACCTGGGGGGAAATGTTATCAGTACTTGATGTGTGAAATGAAATAACTTGAACACAACAAATTGCCAGAATCAGCACTTTCCATGAATGTATATGAAGATAATCATAAGTTGTGAAATTCCATTTGAGGGGGGAAATATAAATGGTCTAGGGCGCAGGCGGCTGAGATTCTGCAGCTTTTGTCAGAATGTGGAGACTTCCAAATGTTTTTAGGTTTCAGGTGTTCTTAGGTTTCCCTAAGAAAAGGCACTTATTTCATTTATCACTTCCAGCAAAAAAAAAAAAGTGCAAATAACACTGACTACTTGTACTTTGAATTATAAAACTTTTATAGGTCATACTGGCATCCCTTGCACTTAAAAGATCATACAATTCCACCCCACCTTTCTTCTATTTCTATCCAGTCCAAATAACTTTATTGTATTAGCCACAATCAGAGGACACTCAACTCCAGGATCAGCTTCAGATGGTTTGCTCAGAATTAACCCTCATCAAAAACCTTCTTACAGTAAGCATTGGGCTGCTTACAACATTAGTGGAAATTTTTACAATTCAAGAGAGAGCTTTAGAGTCAAAAGATATTGAAAGGACATCTAGACAAACCCAGCCGGTAATCAATGAAACGACAAAGGCAAATGCTAAAGAAGTCACCAAAAGACTGTATAAGAAAAAATCTAAAGCGCTGAATAAAAGTAAAAATATTAAAAACTTTAAGAAGCAAAAGAAAACTCATTGTGCACATAAAAATCTATTACAGAGGAACGGCTAAGGGAGCTGGGCATGTTTAGCCTGGAGAAGAGGAGGTTAAGGGGTGATATGATAGCCATGTTCAAATATATAAAAGGATGTCACATAGAGGAGGGAGAAAGGTTGTTTTCTGCTGCTCCAGAGAAGCGGACACGGAGCAATGGATCCAAACTACAAGAAAGAAGATTCCACCTAAACATTAGGAAGAACTTTCTGACAGTAAGAGCTGTTCGACAGTGGAATTTGCTACCAAGGAGTGTGGTGGAGTCTCCTTCTTTGGAGGTCTTTAAGCAGAGGCTTGACAACCATATGTCAGGAGTGCTCTGATGGTGTTTCCTGCTTGGCAGGGGGTTGGACTCGATGGCCCTTGTGGTCTCTTCCAACTCTATGATTCTATGATTCTATGATTCTATGATTCTACAGAAGCTTACAAGTTGATACCAACGGTTTCCACTCTGGGCCCAAATAAGCCTACATCAAAAGCTCATAGGAAAAAAGGGGAAAGGAAGAAGACAGAAGCAAATCTTGCTAAACCACAGCAAATGCTAGGGACGGAAAATCCAACAGAGGAAAATAAAACAGATACTTCAGTTGAGGTTGCTTCTCTAACTACAGGAGGGAAAGCACCTGGGAACAAGGGGAACAGAGAGGATACTATCCACAAAATTGAACTTGACCCAATAACTGATTACCCAGAAGTCCAACGTGGCTTTCATTAGGAAAAAGGGTGGAATTTGGTGATGAGTCCACAAAAACTAGTTATCGCAAATTATCCCAAACTGAAAAGCCTCCTCACCCAGGCAGAAAGTGTAACACATCTCCTGCTTATTCTAAATAAGACCTTACCAGGAGTAATGAGGCCCAACGATATTGTCTTCAATATCATGACAGTTTTAGGGCACAGGCAGTGGCTTAACTTTAAGGATCCAGATCTAGCCAACTTTATTTATAAAATCAGTGAGTTTTTCATAAAAGACAGGCTAGAGATTATAAGACTTTTCAAAAACCAGGCCCCAGTGACCTCTCTTCTTGGTGATATGGCTGTCCATTACAAAGATAAAGATTCTCTGAAACCAAACAGTGATGAAAACCTTATAGATTTGAATTGGACCCAAGAATCCTTGCCCCTTTATTATAAACAAAAGGCGTCAAAACCAGAATGGAAGATACCACCTATACATGACCCATGATACTCCACTATTAAGTGGGTTTTGCTTTTTTTTACTTCAGAAGAGAAAGCCTTAATGCATCAGTTTTGGACATTGCCAGCCATGGCCCAAATAGAAATCTTGGAAAGACTAGACTTTTTGAGAAGCTGTTTAACTGGGCTTAAATTGTGCAACAAAGAAGAAGCAATGGGCTTTAAATTAAAGGAATTTAAGTCACAAGTGATAAAAGAGATAAAAAAGGGAAAGGGGAGAACAAGTCCCAGGAAAGTCGAACCCAGAGTTATGATGGACGATGGCACAGTGCAAGGCCAGATAAATCTGTTATCAAATAATAACGTACAAAGTAAAAAGGAGGAGAACCCTCCAGAAACTACTAACAGGTAAGTTCTATGAAATTTGCCCAAAGGTTGCTGTTCCCTGGGCAGGTCAGCCAGATGACCCAGGCCTGGGTATAAACATGCCCTTGGAAAATAAGGTCCTGGAAGAAAATCTCCAAGAACCTTCACAGACCTTTTCTAAGCAGGAGTAGCAGAGAATTATAGCAAAACACGACCTGTTAAAGGAAAGCCTACCCACGAGTAAAGAAAAATCTCCAAACCCTCTAAAGCCATCTATGATTCAACCAATCTGTGACTCATATATTAAATGGAACATCTCAGCAGCGCCCTTTCAAAGAACAACATCTTTATCAGATCTAAAGATAATACACCTAACTGACCACCCCCAATAATTGAGGGAAATCAAACTAGTGAAAGCAATGGTGCCAAGTTTTTATTCCTTGAAAACCAAGAATCCCCGAAGCTGAACTGTAAAATGCAAACCCCACTGATAAACCTGAATTCAGAGGATATGGAACTTACCCCAACCCTCCCTAGCGCCCCTCAAATAAATAACTATGTCCCTCAGGACAGTCGTAGACCTTTGGATCAAACTGTAGAACCTGATTGGCAATCAGCAGGTGCCCCTACTGGAATTCTTTGCCTCATCTCCTGAAACACTGCTGGACTGCGGGGGGGGGGGGGGGCGGGAGCCAGTGACCTGGACTTAATAGAATATCTTAAAAGCTTCGATTGTATATTACTTCAAGAAACCTGATTAGCGACTGAGGTAATAATAATAATAATAATTTATTATTTATACCCCACCCATCTGGCTGAGTTTCCCCATTGCCGGGTTCTCTTCATATAACTTACCTGCTCATAGACAATTCTTCACAGCTCATAGACAATTATTCACAAAGCTGGCCTATTGATCTTAATCAGATCTGGTCTGCCATTCAAAAAAAACTCCTCTTGGCACTTATCCTCCATTAGCCCAAGCTTACCTAATAACTATGAATAACCAACTGGTAATTTTGGTGGTGCGGGTAGCGCTGTGGTGTAAACTACTGAGCCTGGGGCTTGCTGATCAGAAGGTCGGTGCTTCAAATCCCCACAAAGGGGTGAGCTCCCGTTGCTTGGTCCCAGCTCCTGCCAACCTAGCAGTTCGAAAGCACATCAAAGTGCAAGTAGGTAAATAGGTACCGCTCTGGTGGGAAGGTAAACGGCGTTTCCATGCGCTGCTCTAGTTTTGCCAGAAGCAGCTTAGTCATGCTGGCCACATGACCTGGAAAACTGTCTGTGGACAAACGCTGGCTTCCTCGGCCTGTAAAGCAAGATGAGCGCCACAACCCCAGAATCGTTCGCGACTGGACTTAACTGTCAGGGGTCCTTTACCTTTCCTTTTTAAAATTTTGGTAAATGTCTACCTCCCTCAGAAGATGAGATGATTCTAACTGCTAATTGGGACAAGTTGTCAGATGTTATGTTCCCTCTATCCAAAAAAATTCCATCTACCCAATTTATTATTATGGCCAATTTAAATGCACGAATTGGGACCAACCACCAAAATATTGTATCCCAATTGGGTTTTGAAGGAATAGATATAATACCTACCCCACTGTCTATTCACCGCTCCTCTAAGGATAGATTAACTAACAGAGCGGGGTTAAAACTTATGGAATTTTGAATTGCCCATAATGTAGTTATCTTAAACAGACTGAATAACATTCCTGGTGATAAGTTTACTTTCATCTCATCCAGGGGTCATAGTGTAGTTGATTACTGCATCTGTTCTCTAAATCTACACTCTGATGTTAACTTCTTTTTTATTGGCGTCCGTACAGACTTACTTCTGACTATAAAATGCGACCCAGCAAATAAGATCTTGAAGCCTGGTAACTCAGATCAGGCCTCTTATAGTATTCTGAAAAGGATTAGAATAATGGTCCCTGCAGTTTTAAGGGGTGATCGCCAAATTCCTGGACTTGGAAAAATGTTACATTTGAGAACAACCCTTACTAACTCACATTCTATTAAGGTAGTAATAACAGCAATAGAATACTGTGGTACAATAGCTAAGCATGCATCTGTTACCCTCTCTAATCCCTCCCCTTGACCAGGAATGTTATACAGAGAAAAGATTGCTCAGAATATCGTTCAGAGACCTTCGCAAAAAGGGTGATAAAAAACCTATTTTATGTGAAGGAAGTTCATATAATGAACTTATTGCTAAGAAAAAGATAATATACCATCAGAAAAAATGGAGCCACTTAATAAATGCAATAAAAAGGAACATTCATAAAACCGTCTGGCAAATAACCTCTGGCTACCTCTCTTTTAACTGTACCTACTATTCCCTCCCAAACCTGGGTGGACTATTTTAAAATATTCAATGCCTTACCCTGCTTTCTTCCAAATGCTGATGAGCCTATCCCTTCTAATATACCAAACTGGCCCCCGGTAAGCTCAAACAAAACTATGGAACTTATTGCAGAACTAAAACCCGGTAAGACCCCTGGCTCTGGTGGGATTTCTGCTGAGATTCTGAAAAGTATGCAGATTAGTGGGCATCATCACTTGCTAACCTTTTACCAAATCATGGTTAACTTCTGTAATTATCCGAATTTATTAAAAAAAAAAAAGGTGATCCTGAGCAGCCATGTAATTATCGCCCTACTAGTTTCCTGTCCACTATAAGTAAACTCTATTCTAAACATTTAGAGCGCTATCTATTGGATTGGATTAAAATGAATAGAATTATTGGCCCTGAATAGATCGGATTTACAAAACAGAAATCAACTATTGATCACTGTCTTTCACTTGCCTTTCTAGCAGATAAATATATGAATCCAAAAGGGGAAAGTTACATGTGGCCTTTATTGATCTGAAAAGTGCTTTTGACTTGATACCCAGAGGGCTGTTATGGGAGAAACTGAATGCTATTGAGCTAGAACCCCAACTACTTTTCTTGACAAAAAAGCTGCACTGTGTGGCAGGTGAAGATCTCCCCGGACGGCCACTTATCACCCAGCTTTACAACTACTAAAGGAGTCAAACAAGGCTATTTAATTTATTTTTGAATGATACGAAACAACATCTATTCATTGTGAATGGCCACCCTCCTAGGTTAGGATCTAAGGCAGTTCCCATACTTTTACATGCGGATGACACTGTCCTCCTCTCCTGCACCACAGTTGGGCTCCAAAGGTATCTAAAAGAATTCTTTCATTACTGTCAAGGAAATCAACTAGCGATTAATTACTCAAAATCCAAGATCTTGGTATTTTCAAAGAGTTGGCATCCATCTAAATGGTGCATTGGTGATCAAGAAATCAAACAAGTTAAAAGCTTTAAATTCTTAGGGACCATCTTTTATTACAATCTAAAATGGGTGACCCATTGTAACAGGATAATCAACCTAGTTAAATGCTCTGCAGCATGAATTAAACAATTCTAATTTCTCAATGGTAATCAGAATGTGCCTGCAGTGGTTAGGGCCTATAGGGCAAAAACTGTTTGGCAACTCCTTTATGGGATTCCCTTATGGATAACTAACTTTAACAACAAAGTTGAGGGCGTACAGGCATCTGACAAATTCTAGGAGCTCCAAAATGTGTCTTCTATCTGGCTATGTGTGCAGAGTTAGGACAGCATCTCCTAGAATCTAGGAGCTGGATTATGACTTTCAAATACTGGCTAAAAATCATTTTAATACGGACCCGGAAAGTTTACTAACTTCTTAATTGAGAGATACACATAATTCTACATGGTTTTATGATATTACCCTCAAACTCAGATAAATAGGGATAGCAGTAGATTCCCTTCTTCTATTGGATGACTCACAAATCTTCTCTCTCATCAAACAGAGGCTGCTGGATCATGAAATCCAAAAACTGTACCCCTCCCAGCCTTTTGTATGTTCATCTGCTTACTTAGGATTGCAGCCCCACCATGGAGTAATGAATGCCTAATTACTTTTATAATTTAGATACTCCATCAAATCACAGAGCTTTTATGCTAGTTTGTCTAAATGCATTCCCCTCATCTGTATTGTTTGGAAGGTTTCGGGGAAAACTCGTTCCAGGACAGATTCTGTTCCTTTAATAAGAAAACACCAGATACATCACATAATTTTGTATTGCCCTCTTCTCGACACCCATCGCAGAGATCTCCTAGTGACTCCCTAGTAATTTACAAAAAGTTTGTAATCCAATGTTTGTTGAGGGATGATACTCCCAAAACTACCAAGATTGTTTCGGGGTACTTAGCCAAGATCTTTCAAGCTAAATCTAAAGTTGCCTGATTTGTTCAGTGGTGACTATCTAGTCTTTCATATATTGTATGTGTTTGGATTATCAATGTATTTGGATGACTTTGTATGATTTTATTGTTTTAACTTATGCCGATAAAGGCTGTTGTTGTTGTTGTTTAGTCGTTTAGTTGTGTCCGACTCTTCGTGACCCCCTGGACCAGAGCACGCCAGGCACTCCTATCTTCCACTGCCTCCCGCAGTTTGGTCAGACTCATGTTTGTGGCTTCGAGAACACTGTCCAACCATCTCGTCCTCTGTCGTCCCCTTCTCCTTGTGCCCTCCTCAATCTTTCCCAACATCAGGGTCTTTTCCAGGGAGTCTTCTCTTCTCATGAGGTGGCCAAAGTATTGTAGCCTCAGCTTCATGATCTGTCCTTCCAGTGACCACTCAGGGCTGATTTCCTTAAGAATGGATGCGTTTGATCTTCTTGCAGTCCATGGGACTCTCAAGATTCTCCTCCAGCACCATAATTCAAAAGCATCAATTCTTCGGCGATCAGCCTTCTTTATGGTCCAGCTCTCACTTCCATACATCACTACTGGGAAAACCATGGCTTTAACTATACAGACCTTTGTTGGCAAGGTGATGTCTCTGCTTTTTAGGATGCTGTCTAGGTTTGTCATCACCTTTCTCCCAAGGAGCAGGCGTCTTTTAATTTCGTGACTGCTGTCACCATCTGCAGTGATCATGGAGCCCAAGAAAGTAAAATCTCTCACTGCCTCCATTTCTCCCCCTTCTATTTGCCAGGAGGTGATGGGCCCAGTGGCCATGATCTTCATTTTTTTGATAAAGGCTAGTAGTAGTACAAATCTGAATAAAAAATAAATACAAGCAAAAGGGGTGTTGCACCACAAATAATGGTCTCTATTTAGATCTCTGCATCTCCCTTACAGTTCACTGCTATATTGTCTAGGGTCTTCTTTCTGAACTTTTTGGCCGCCAAAGCAAAAAGGGCGACTTTATGAGTCACTGAAGTGTTTACATTGCTAAGAAACCATAAGGACCTTCTCCGCCAGGGAGAGACATCTTTCCTGTATGGACGGTGAGGGTGATCTGGCTGCGACATCTGCCACCCCATCGATCGATTGCCAGGGTTGATTCGGCTGATCTGGCTGGCTAGGCGGATGTCCCTTTCCTCCCGCACCATTCCATGTGTGTCCCTCCCAATGCCGTGCGTTTAGTGGAAGAGGATGACCATCCCAGGTAGCAGGAGTGTACCGTTCTTCGGACAAGGGTATACAATAGCTGCACTCCCCTGCTAGAACCTCCAACAAGCTCTTTTATTTCAAAAATATTCTATTTTATATAATATGCACCAGTTTAAAGGTTGTTTTCCCCACAATAGTTCTGTTTCTCCAAAGCAACTCTATTTCGCAGTAAGTACACTTCACTTCACCTCCAAATAAAGTAAATAATCTCAGATGCCATGGTCAACCTATCTGTTGAGCCATCAGCCAAAATACCTAAGAAATTGGCTTTCCTACATCCCCTAAGCTGGCCTGGTCCCCTCAAATGCAGTGGAAGATACTGTCGCTTCATCAGTGTTCAACTTATTGGTCAGCTTAAGTGTCTGAAGTTGAGGAGGTGCTGAGAGGGCCTTAGTCTTATCTCTGAAGCTGCTATGCTATGCTGAAGCTTACCTAGCTGCTATGCTGAGTTGTTGATCTGCTGCACAGCAACAGATATAGCTATTGAAGTTTTCCTGGCTCCTGTTGCTTCCTGGTATCATGGCAGACCTGTTGCAAGGTTTCTTCACACAGTGAGTACCCTTTCCAAGCCCAAGAGATACTACAGGTACCATCTTGTCCTTTGACTCAGGCAGCAGAATGACTTGAGCTGGCCCTGGGAGTAAGCCAAATTCAACTGAGTGAAAAATTCTGAGTAAATATGCATAGAGTTGGGGCTATAGCAGCAGAGTAAGTAACCACTGAGACCTCTGGCCTGTTCTGCCTGGTTTAAAAAGAGGACAGGGCCCCTACAACGATAATAGTTGTGTAGAAGATGGTATTTCAAATGGGACAGTTTGTCGTGTCTTCTTTTGCATCTGGTCATCCCAACTGTGTCTCCCTTGCCTTTTGTGGAGTAAAACCATAGTCCTCCTTTAATTACTGAATTAACTCCTCGCATAATATAAATTGTTCTCTTGCAGCATGCAGTTTAAGATGTACTACCAAAACAGACAACGTTGTGATAAGCAGTTCCTTTACAATGCACCACCACAAAAAGCACCAACACGAAAGCCCTGGGTCCATGTGGCATCACAGATGAAACACAACATGTCCCTCTGCCACAGCCTGGTGCAAAGCATATCCATGAAAACTATGCAAGCATAAAATAAGCAAATTAGCTGCAGCCCTCCAGCTGCATCACCAAGTTGGCCCTTGTTTTAGACAAATTGGCTATTTCAAAACTAGCGCATGGGGGAGGGGTGCATTTGTATTTCACTGAAATCAAATAAGCAAGCCAGCCAGCAAACAAACGAAAATACTCCACTATTCAGCAATGATCCAGTAATCTATAACTTACATCAACAGTGACTGCAGAGCCATGGGACAATTAATGCAAGAGGGCAAAATTCTTATTGTAAAAATATGAATTTTCTCCTTCCATGTTGCTTCTCAACAGGCGTAACTAATTTTTCTCAGACTTTGCTTGGAGCAGTCAATATGTGCTCCCCATTGCTTGGAATTAAAAAGGCATCTGCCATGCTTCTAAAATATAAAATCTGGCCTGTTTTGAAGGATGCCCAGAAATGCTAATGTTTTGCCTTTCTGGTTGCTGACACTGGTCCTATTCCTGACATTTTCCTGAGTTCACTTGGGGTCCAGGCATGGCAAAGGCTGTGTATACTCCAAACCCATAGCAGCACAGAAGAACAGCAGAAAAACTGGCCAGCATTTAGTGTTGATTTGACAGTGCCATGGGCCAATAGACCAGTACATCTGCTATTCTTAATAACTTACCCCCACACTTTCAGTACCACAAAATTTTGCCACAAATCTTCTCTGTTCTTATAAATATATGTAGTAAGGATTTTGCTTAGTACTGAGCTATATATAGTTTTAAAAACATTTAATATAGGATGGAGTTAATTATAATATTTTATCTGATATATTTTAAGCAATATATTAGAAATGTTTAGTATAAGGCAGCCCTGTAGCCAGGGTGGGCAAAACAGGTGAACTCCCCCCCCCCAATTTCTCCCCCAATTTTGTCTTTTACATTTGTGACATGACAGACCATTTAATGTTCACTTTCCCTGACTAAGGGTGGATTTTTCATGATCACACTCATCCTATAATCATCTAAGCATCCCCCCTTTTGGGGGAAACAGTAACACCACCCTTGAAAAGTTAAGTATTAGAATTTTGTATTATGGGCTAGACTCCATCCCTTGGTCCTTTCTGACCTCTGCTTTTCAGTTTCAGTGATGTTCTCTACCCAGCCAGCAATAAAGAAGCACATTTGTTCACCTGAAGTTAGGAGTAAAGAGTTTGTTTATTCTGCAGTTATTATGATGAGTAGAGCAGGATTGGGTGCTTAATGCTGAAAAAGTGAACTTGTCATTGAAAAAGCTTTCTTGCATGTTTAATCAAACATTTTAAAAAGCTTACAAAACAACTATTATGCACTAAATATTTTATCAAGTTAAGGACTCAATCTTATGGACTTCCAGACTTCCACAATAAAATTATGCATATTGTTCTAAGCACCACTCTCCCTACAAAGCTTGCATTGCAATGTGCTCTTACTCTGTTTCTAAATCCTTGTTTTCATACGGGTGCCATTGTTATACAAGATTAAAATTGATTTTTTAAAAAACAAGCTCCACATGAGTTTTTAACTTCTTACCCCATAAACTGTTTTGTTTGTTTTAAACCTCCTGGTACCCCCTTGCTCAGCGAGCCAGCCCCCCCCCCCCATGGAGAGAAAGTTCATATGGGGAAGATGGCGGTAATCAAATATGTATTAAAGCTTTGGAAAATCTCATTAGGCCAGAATTGTCAATACAGTGCCCGTAGGCACCCTTGGGTGTTGCCAGAGGGCTGTCAGGGTGTCCACCAGGATATTTGTTCCCATCTGCACCAGATTACCATAAAAATGGATGTGTATTCAAGAACTCAGACCCTAGCTCTGCCTTGTACAGCTGATAATTTTAAAAAAAGAAAAACTAAGTGCATTTTGACTGTAACTAAACTACTTGTTAGAATTGCTCTAAAAGTCTACTCCAGATAATTTGTATTTCTGGTGTAGCTGGAGTTGTCTGGAGTACCTCTACATTAAAATTAATGAAAAGACGGTGAATCCTAGAGCAAAGGCCATCAATCTCTGCTTTGGGCTTGTGTGATGAAGCACTATGAAGCTCTACAAGTATTTCTCTTTTTTAAAAAAATGAGAAATGTGCCTTCTTTGAATTCATATTCTCTGAAAGCCATTGTCCTAGATATGTGGTGTCTGACAGACTGCCCGAGAGCCAAGGCTGTGAGGCAGTCTAAAGTTTATTTAATCAAGCATTTGTGTTACACCCTATCTGGGGTATCTTATGTTTCCATAGAAGCAGGTACTTGATGCAGATGGAAAGGTATTCTGCACATACTTAAGGTGACTCTAAGTTTTATTATTATTATTATTATTATTATTATTATTATTATTATTATTATTTCATGTTTTCTAGGACTGAGCAATGGTACTGCAACGAAGACCCTAGACTTTAGTGAACTCTGGCTCAAATTAAGTCTTAAAGCTTTGACTCCATGAGCAGGGTCAACTTCTCTGCTCGGCATTCTAGTTTGGCCAGACCTACATCAGTCAGGTCGCTCTGCGTTCTGCATTAAGGGCCAGCCCCATGACATTTTGACATCATTAGACTATGGGGATGAACTTGAGAATGAGCATGCAGCAATAACAGGACCAGTCAACACGTTTTCACTTTCTGAAGAGTCTATTCTCTTCCTCAGGGTGACACGGTACAATTTGGGGAGAGGGGGCATTACTGCAGACATACCATAATGTATGAGGCAATATTTGCCTTTTAAACTTACGTACATGCTGTATGGAGCACAATATGCATAGGTAATGAGGGATCAAAGTTCATATCTAACACCACAGGGATGTACCACAGGTACATACAGGGTACCCACAAATCTTGTAACTTGCAAAACAATCTGAAAATGCTAATAAAGGCCAGACCTCAAGCTTGGAGCTCTCGTTACTGGAGCTCCTAAAAGGAAGCACCTGACTCCTGCCTAGTTAGGAGACCACTTGGAGTCAGATGTAAGCCACTCTGAGACTTCTGGAGGAACAGTAAAATGCAAAGAAAGAAAAATACATCTGATGGTCTGCACAGTTTGAATTGCATATGATTTTTTTTTCATTCATCAGCCATTGTTTTTATCATCATTAATGTGTCTGGTACTGTATGGAATACTGTAATGACAAGAAAAGATTGGTCCCTGGCCTAATGAATTGCAATCTAGAATGTGACTCAGAGAAGGTCATAGAGGGAGGAGAAGGAAGGGGCAGGGATAAAGAGGGGAAGAATCTACCTTTGGAGAAGGGCTTCATGGAAAAGGTGTGTTTTAAGCAGCAATGTAACAAGAGAGGAGCAGCTTCAAATGGAAAAGAATGGAAGAGTCATTTTGAAAAGCAGGACATTTGGGGCAGCTTCAGAGCAGAGTGCAGGAAATGGAGAAGTGAAATGTAGGGGTTTCACACGATACTAAAATTAGCATGAACAATCCAATTTCTGTAGAATTGATCTGGGGAAAAGAGAAACAAACAGTCACCTGAAAAGTGAGTGGATAATTTTCCTGTTATTGCCTCATTCAGAAATCATTACCTTAATACCAAAATTCTTCCTACTGAATGCCAAATTTTAATTTTTGATGACTTTTGTCAAATTTGACACCTAAATGCCCCACTGGAAGCAATATCTGTTTAAAAAAACTAATATGAAAGGCAAGTGGGCAACTTACAGAAAGCTGTTACCCGAGATGGAAAACCAATTGAAAATGAAAAAAATTCAAGAGATAAGACACCTATTAACAGATTGGTTATAATATCACCAATTAAATGACATATTTAGGAGTGATAAAGGAGTGGGTTTGGGGAAAGAATTTTCAAGGTTTGAAAAAAGAATTATTGGAGAATAATGAGAAATTATTATCAAACATTTATAAGCTACTGTTAGACTGGGACACTAAAGATGAAGAAGTTAAAGCTGTAGATACACTGGGCAAAAGATGTGGGTTACAATATATCTTTTAATTTATGGGAGAAGTTGTGGAAAGGGGATTTAAAATTTACGGCTTGTTGTACATTGAAAGAAAACTACATGAAAATGAGGTTGTTGTTGTTTGTTTAAAAAAGAAACTATGACCACAGTATTTAGCTGCCTGTTTCCAGCTCTGCATATCTATGATTGCATGAAACATCTTTCCAGAGGTAGGATGCATTATCTTACTTTCCCACTTTTGGAGCCTGGCAAATTCTGTTAAGCTACATAGTTCAAGAAACTAATAATTATTCTTATATCTGTGTACTTCACCAGTGTTATCTTGATGGAATCCTTACAGCAACCCTGTAGGATAGGTATAAGAGCACTAGCCCATATTGGGAAAGGAGGCCTAAGGATGAGAGAGATTCCCTTATTGAAAACTATGCACAGAATTTTTGGAGCAAAAGGAGTGAGAACTGGGATGCTCCTGATCTGCACCACTATGCTACTGCTACGCTAACTAAGCTTGGCTAGGAGTAGCTCAGTTTTCCCTTTTACTTTCCTCCATCATTGAACCTGTTTCAGGCATCACAATCTTCCTTCCTTCATTTTCTGCCCAGTCAGAGCGGCTGGGGAAACCCAGCCAGATGGGTGGGATATTATTATTATTATTATTATTATTATTATTATTATTATTATTATTATTATTATTCAGTGTACAGGGATGTAAAGAGGAACAAGCCTCAATATTACTCATGCATTCCTTTACATATTAATATGCAATGAGAACTTGTGCATGCCCGCTATTCAGATTTCATGTTCCCCCTTTAAAAAAAGAAAAATCTCCAGCACGCAGGGTAGCATCTTCATCTCAGAACTTTTCGTGCTCCATTGCAGCCTTACGCGGCTGTTGCTCACACCTTCAATTGATGATCCATTGTGATTAAGCATGTCTCTCCATATGCGTGGGAAAGCATGGTGGGGAGATGAATCCTGAGTGTCTCTAAAAAGTGAAATGCTGCACTCCTACACTCAGTTTGGCATACTAAAATTGTCCGCTTTTCACCAGCCTTGGTTATATTATTCATGCAGACTGCACTTAGCTTCCCATTGTTCCTGCTCTCATTGTTAATAAATGAGTCTTTGCTTCATCCAGGACTGGAACCTCCTTTAAGAACCACCCTCCATCCCAACAAAGTAGATGCTTATTAGCTTCAACTCCATTTAATTCATAGAGAGCTCTATGTGTAGTTGTGCTTCTGGAAACAATGTCCCTTCCATGTATTCTTTAGGATCAGAAATACAATGTAAATTTAGCCTTTGCTGAAATAGGCTGCCCAAGTTTCTATTTGCTTCTTTCAAAGTTGCAGCAAGATTTTGATAAATTGGGGGCTGGAGGGGGACGGAGAGGACAGATTTCATTGGAAGGGCAACATCACAGCAAGGTTCCTCATCTTGGCTATACCGTATTCAAGATTTAAGTGAATAAAGCTGTGACTTAAAAGCATTTGTTATAGTTTCTTCTTATACCTCATAGCAAACAAAGCTACAGATTGTGCTAACCAGAAAGTTAGTGAACCGTGTTCACAGTGTGCTTTGCTTCAATTGAGTTTAAATTCCTCCTTGGCCACTAAGCTTACTTTAGTAAACTTGTGTCCGGTCACTATCTTTTAGTCTAACCTGCTTTACAGGGTTGTTGTAAGGCTAAATCAGGCTTCCTCAAACTCAACTCTCCAGATGTTTTTGGCCTACAACTCCCATGATCCCTAGCTAGCAGGACCAGTGGTCAGGGATGATAGGAACTGTAGTCTCAAAACATCTGGAGGGCTGAGTTTGAGGAAGCCTGGGTTAAATGATGTGGAGATTATGTACATTGATCTGAGCTCTCTGGAGGAAGGTATGGGGTAAAAATGAAATAAAAAGGTGTTCCAGCTGTTTCTGACAAAGAGTGCACTCAGGCCTTACTCTGCAGTATATTTTTTAATGGTTTTAAATGGTTACTATCCAACACACCAGTCTACACCACCTTTATTTGTAGACACGGCTGTGTGATGGCCCATCTTTTTAAAGCTAACTGCCTTTTTGCTAGCCAGGCTGTAAATTTCATGATGGCTTTGCTTTTCAACCGTTCAGGTTGTAACTACTAATTCTGGCACTTGGGCAAGACCTTGATGCATTCTACAGCTTAAATTATTTTGGCAATCCAACTGTAAGTTAATAAAACAAGGGAATGAATTGTAAAAGAGAAGAATAAGTTAATCACATGGCAACTTAATCGCTTTGAGCTTCAAAGGACATCCCACTACTGAGGTTCAACTATCGAAGCAGAATCCCAGGGGCTGAGAAAGAAATGGAACTGTGTTTAGTGAAACGCCTGTATTTTGTGGTTAAAATGAGTGATTTCCCTCCCCCATTCTAAATCAGCCAACTGGGTTCTCTCACATGCACAGAGGTTTGGGAGAGAGATAATGATCGCATAAACCATCTAGCAAAGACAACCAGGATCAAAATGTATATCTAAAATTTTGTTTCAACATAAAACTATATGTCTAAATCAAGGTTCCCAGCTCACACATGCGTTTTCATGGAAACCTAAAGTTATTTGCCTATAATCAAATGCTAAGGGAAGACACTGAGCAATTTGCCATTGCTCAAACTGAGCACAAATGCACTTGATAACTTTTGCACCTCTCTTACCTTGTTTGCTGTGTCTGATGTATACAGTGAAAGCTAAATCAAATGTTTTGTGTACTAGCCTATGTGCCCTTCAAAAGGGGAGGTCACTTTGGTGTAATTTCCCCTCCCCCATCTCCTCTGCCAGGGTGACAGTCTGATCATTGCTACTCCTGTGTCAGTTCCGAATATTACTGAGTACAGGGGGAAATATGACCCAGCGTTCATGTTCCACATTAGTCTGATTCAATCAAATGCCTTTCTCCTCTTTTCATTTTTGAACAAAAGCTCTCTGAAGACAAGGTTTGGCCAACCTTAATCATGCTGAGTAACGTTTTGCTACTTGATTAGTGCCAGTGAAATCATGGAGTTGACTGCTTGATTTGACGCTCTGAAGGTAAGGCTCCTGAACCATAAATGCTTCCAAATCAACTGTGTTTCAAAAGAGCTGAAAAGTGTCAGTTTTACAAATGTGCACACCCACACGCAAAGCAGAATCTACAACTGGAAGATACGTTTACATTTTAAATCATAGGGTGCTTGCAGTAAAAGGAGAAAGGGATTATAAATGTCCCAGATGTTGTATTCAAATCAGTTTTAGCGCAGAAGAAAGGGATTAAAATAAACCCACTAGGAGTTGATAATAAATAATCAAGGAACCCAGAAACTGATGTGCCCCGTGAATATAAGCTGATGCCGGGAAGAAGGAAAGGTGGGGGGAGGGTGTTCAGATGAAAGATGAATGCAAGCAAGCCTGTTCATTTTAAACCCGGTCCCCATTCAGAATCCTCAGCCCTGCCTCTGCTCCTCCTAACATAGCAAGCAAAGCACAGTCTCTAAGATAGTAAATGCCGTTTTCATCAAATAACAAGGCAGAGCACATACAAATGAACCAATCAGGGGGTTTGAGTGAGCTATCAGTGCTAGGAAGCAGCTAGTCTGCATATTCCAGTTGAGTCACCACAGAGAAGAAAGTAGAAGTGGGGGTGGTGAAAAGGGAGAAAATAAATTACTGTGTGCAACTCCATCTGCAAACTGCTTCTCCCGCACTGGTATGTAATAAAATGTGTTGCTAAGATACGAGCTACTAAAGAAGTTCATTAAAGGACACTTTAAACAAAGCTGCCAGACTCTTTTCCCTTTAAAGACTGCTTATTTTGTTCTGTCCCTTATGATTATAATTAGATCATCTATATGAGGATTGCACTTCATTCAAGCCTACTCAGCAAAGAATGTTAATAAACCCACGTAAATAAGGCATGTGCACATATGATCTCTCTTTCTCTCTGTCTGTGTGTACCGGGTAAGTGTATGTGTGGTTTGTGCATGAATATGAGTTATGGATGTTTGGCAGGTGGCAGAGTAATAGAAACATTAGAGGTTCAATGCTTTTAAAAATAATAAAAAAGAGGAATACATCTCTGCAGTCACCTCTTTCCTACTTATTCTTCTACTTTAGATTTTTCCCAATACCTTACTTTTATACACTGTGCCCATACCTTTTCAAAATATATATCTTAGCTTCAGTAAACTGGAACACCATGGATAAGTTTGGCAACAGCATCAATGTTCTGTGCTAGAGTTCATGCCAAAGACTGTATTATATTGCATTCAGTGGCTCCCAATTAGCTAAATACTTATCACCAGCCCACAAAATGTCCTAGATGTTTAAGCATTAATGCTATAGGCCATTTGAACCAAAGTTTTGTTGTCAAAGAGGCTCTGAGTTTATCAACACAGTCTTAGGTCTGTTGATTTTTGTGGGTCTACTCTGCATATGACTTTCACTGGAAATCACCCAAGATCCTTAGAGGTTTGATTTGAGGGAGAGGATAGGGAGAGGAATGAAACATCATTCCCAGAGGGATTTACATTTTTTAAAAAATACATTTTTCAATTCAATTGCTATGTTTTCTTTTAGGGGTCTTCAATCTATATGAAATTATAAACAAAATTATGTGCATGATGTGATTCTGCTCGAACAGAGAAAAGGCACCGAGTGTGGTACAGGTACAGAATCCAGCTTCCTGAAAGCTTCAATTTTTTTGTTTTAAAAATAAGGTTTCTAGTCCTTAAGTCTGTGAAGAAATAACTGAAAGTAAGAGAAATAATACAAATGGGCTATTTTGCATAATGTATACAGGCCACAGAATGAAACATTCATTGGAGAGGAATTTGTACATTTTCCCTTGAAGAGGTATCTATAATCACCTGCCATGTTAAAAACAGTTTCTTTTGTATTTCAGTTACTAGTAAATATTAGATATATTTTAATTATACCTTTCAAACTCACTTATGTGAGCATATTACCTTTCTGCTTGAATGAGATCAGGAGAATTATACACAAGGAGGGAGTCCTGACTTGCATTTCTAAATCAGTCATCCCTTCTCATCTTTTTTATAGAGAAAATCTTCAACTCACCAATAAATCTTTAAGCAATCTCTATTCGTTCAAAGAGCTCCAGAAAGTGGAAATTACAGAAAATACACTTTAAGCTGCACTGCATGTGAAAGGTATCAATGTTCTCATTTGACTTCTGTGACTAAAAATGCAATGCACCTCCTTTTAAAAAGGAAAACTTTTGGTAACCCATTTTTATGGTCCACTATTGAATGGAAAAGCAAATCCTTTCCAGATTACAAATAAAAATATTGCATCTCTCACAGAGGGAATAAGTCACTGTTAATGTAAGGAAGAAAATCATTGAGCAGGGATTCAAAGTTTCTCTTTCAAGCCCAATTACATACTCCTGTTGATTAGATGTAAGCAATCAGCCAAATTTTACATCAAACATTCTGTAGCCACAACTGCTATATTTAAAATCCCTGGAGCCAATTTCAGCTGGGGTGGGGGTGGGGGAGAGCAATTTCTCAAACACTCAAATCAACACAGCAGATGATTCCTGCAGAGGCACAAAGCTTCCACTAGAGAGTTTCATATCCTTAGAGCAATCTCAGTCAGATCTTCTTCTGTTTTACTTTCTGTCAAGGAAAGCTTTTTTTCCCCCTTCCATCCTAACCTTGAGTTTCAGGTTTAGCTCTTCCAGGGTTAAAATGTATTATTTCATACAGGGTTTCCTTTGTTATATTAACCATAAGGGGTTGTGTGTGCTGTGTTGAAAGCACAGCATATATTAGATTTCAATAGGTGCTTACTATTGGCAGGCGGAGGTTGTAGCTAGAACTAAGCCCCATCAGCAATTTCATATGACACTCTAAAAATTGCTACTACATGACAATAAGTAGCTGATTCAAAAAGAAAGAAAGAAAGAAAGAAAGAAAGAAAGAAAGAAAGAAAGAAAGAGGAAGGAAGGAAGGAAGCTTAAGGAAGAATATTTTATAGACAAGTAATTTCTAATCATGGTGCTACTTTTAGCAAAAAAGACTTTTTAAAGTGTTAATTTTTTACTAAAGTTAATATAACTACCTAGTATATATATATTTTAAAATATACACCCCAATTTGCATTTCCACTGGATTCCTTTCGTATACATATCTTAAGTTTGCAGTATGGGCTGCATAATTTCTTGAAGGTACCGTATTTTTCACCCTATAGGACGCACTTTTTCCCCTCCAAAAATGAAGGGGAAATGTGTGTGCGTCCTATGGGGCGAATGCAGGTTTCGCTGAAGCCTGGAGAGTGAGAGGGGAGAGCCCCAGTGCCAGCCCCACAAGGTCGGGGGACAGAGGGAGGCGGAACGCCGCCATCCCGCTGTCTCCCGAAGTGGTTTGGAGGCTGACGGCGGGGAGACCCCGCCGCCAGCCCCGCAAACTCCGGGGACAGTGGGGAGGCGCAGCGCGTCTCCCCGCTGTCCCCGGACCTGATCTGAAGGCGGGCGGTGGGGAGAAGAGCGCTTCTCCCTGCTGCCTGCCCCGCAAGCTCCGGGGACAGCGGGGAGGCGCAGCACGTCTCCCCGCTGTCCCCGGACCTGGTCTGAAGGCGGGCTGCGGGGAGAAGAGCGCTTCTCCCCGCTGCCGGCACCACAAGCGCCTGGGGGGGAAATAAAAAATTTTTCCTTTATTCCCCCCCAAAAAAACTTGATGCGTCCTATGGGCCGGTGCGTCCTATGGGGTGGAAAATATGGTAAATTCTTGCAACTTCCTCCAAAGTACAGGGCTACAGTATCAGTTTATCATCTATAGACAAAATATCCTTATTTGACACCATGAAGCCATACAACTTGCTACTCTTTTTCTCAGTTAAAGATTGTGTATGCAATCCAGCCAAGATTAAGGAATTTAAATCTGACTGGGAAATTGTTTAAACAATTGCTTAAATCTCACACAGAAATCAGTGGGACTAAGATTTCTGAACTGAGAGATAGCTCTGACCAAAAGGCGTTTACAATGAGATAGTGCCACATCATTTATTAGATATAACAAAATCAGTCAATACCCACCCGCTACTAGTGCAATCATAAAGGACCTGCCAGCACAGATCGACAATAGCACTGATACCATTTCCCAAACTCTCATAGAAGATGGAATAGAAAACTCATAGAAGATGGAACAAAACTGAGGGCAACCATTCAACAAAGCAGCAGTGATACTGGACGGGTTAAGAAAAAAAATGCTTGAGTTGGTCACAATGGTCTCAGCTCCATGCTGAGGCTTTGGCTACGTTGCTATGTTTCAGCTTAATTGAGGTTTTTGAGCAGAAGTTAGCTGACCATCTGTCATGGATGCTTTAGCTGTGGGGGTTGGACTAGATGACTCTTGGGGTCCCTTCCAAGTCTACAATTCTATTATTCTATGAAGTAAGAGGGACTTATCTCATAGGGCTGATACAGCAATAATTGGGCCAATGAAACATTCTTGCCTGCTCCAAAGCTTATCTAAATAAAGCTTTAAGTCCTCATGACTTCAGTGGGAAACATTTTACCACATGTTCAACTCTTTTTATACAAGTCAAAACTCTTGGGTCCATGAGCTCTTTGGATCCCAGCTGCAAAGAAATAAATGCCCAGCACCTTTTGCTACTTCATACATGGATATAATTTTCTTTTACAAACCTACATCATCAAATACAACTTCTTGGAACTTCCTGTTCCTCCATTTCTTCTTTGGCCACACTACCAATATGACCTTCCCTTTTCTTTCTTGGATTAAGCTCTATGTGAATCAAATTATTAAACCAACGGAAGATCCATTGAAACAGGACTATTCTTCACCTAGAGTTGCAAGGTCAAAAACCTATTCTGGGTTTCTATAGCCTCCTGAAACAAAGGACAGTCCCTTAATCACAGCCTTATTGATCACCATACTGGACCTAATGTTTGGTAGGGCTGTATTCAAAAGAAAATTGTTCAAAATAAAGCAACATGTAGAAACACTAAAACTGCTCATGAATGCCACATTACCTGACTGATTTAGCCAGAGTCCTATGCAAAAAAATTAAGCTGGAAATTAAGGTTTGCTATCTGTAGGCCTGAAAATATACTGAAAGAATAATTGCTAAATGGTGCATGATCTAAGATTAGGTCCCTACAAAATGCAGCACACACAACAAGTTTTTTCAGTGCTCATGCTATCCTACCATCAGCTGTTCAATAATCAGTTTTGACTCACTGCAGATTAGCTGTCCTCAACATGTAACAGGTAGCAAATATCTTTAAGCATTAAACAAGAACAAATTCTAAACAGCATTGTTGCTAGAATTCCTTTTTCTGAACAGACAAAGACATTGCAAGGAAAACATTACTAAATCACAGAGATAATCATCATAGTCAGTTCCTCTAATGAGGCATCATGGGATTACTGGAGTTATTATAAGAGTCATCTTATTGAAGAAATTCAAAGTTAATTGAAATCAATTGTACTGTTCTGACAGCAGGTGTTTTAAGTGGCTAAGATATCAAAGCGAACTCTTTAAAGCAGTTACAACAAATGTTACATTCACTTTTCTCAACCTCTAGCACTTCCACGTGAAGAACTACAATTCCAGTTTGCTGTGTGGTGTTTTTTAAAGCAATCTTTCTTCTGCCATCAAGGTTTCTATGGAACAAAAACTGGTCAAAATATATTTCACTGCAGTGGATGGCCTGAAGTTCATCTGCTTCAGGGGTTTATAGAAGGGGAAATTGTTATCCTTAGCGGAATTTCAAAAGTTCAATGATTTGATTTCCATTTTGGCAACTATTTTTCCCAATGAGGTGCCAAATCTTGTCACAACTATATAAAACAAAGAAAATGTTTAGCTGCAAATGTATAAAATGCATTCTCTCGGTCATCCTCTATTTGCAAGTAAGGTATTGGTCACGATCTGAGTGGTTCCACTCTACAGTATACATAGAAGACTTTCCTCCTTATAGAAGAGCACATGAAGTCTCTGCACACACAGAGCTCTGGATCATGGCTCCATCTTCTATTTCATTGATACTTACATTATCTACTTTATTTCATGCCTAACCAAAGGAATCGCTGAGCTCCAGCAAAAGTCATTAATTTCTGCTGAAACATGTGTAAACTGTGCTGCCATTCCAAGACACCACCTAGCTACCTTTGATTTGAAAAGCCCAGCAAAAACAACCCCTTGGAACAGATAATATAATACGCTCCATCAAAGATATAATTTGCCTACACATTCCCAGTGCTTAAGAAGAGCACCTTAATTCCGAGAAGTCTAATGCATCCCAAGAACCTACTTCCAGTCAGATCATAAACACCAAATGACAGTCAACAATTTAATTCCAGATATGCTACCCTCAAAAGGCAAAACCAGCAATAACACTATCTTGGAAGAGTCTGTCAGAGACTAATGTTGATTTCTATGTAGGTAGTAAATTACAGCAAAGAAATGAAGCAGCGCCCAAGTGAATGGCATATACATAATGCCTCTCAGGAAGACATATTTTTATTGCTGTGCTTCTCTGAATCGAGGGTTCATCAGCAATGAAAACACAGCAAGTCTTCCACATGCTCACTGCTGATTTCCAAGATCTGCTTTACGAGTCAATACTAATGTCAGGTTAGAGTTTAACTGTGCAATTATTAAGTAGGCAGTTCAAAAAAAAGGCAGCCAGAGGAGTTAAGGGATGCCTAGTAAGCCCAGGCAAACATGCAGCAGTGTGCTTCAGATGTGCATTTAAAAGGACAATGCTGCTTTTCAGTGAAGGCCTTTTATTTACATATACATGCTTGTTCCTTGACAGTATAGATAAAAATGTTACAGCTGTTCTGTAGGTGATGGGGATTCAAGGTGTAAAAGCATTGGACCAACTAATGGAGTCTTCACACATCATATCTTGTTAAAGAAGAAGTAAACCCATTCTCAAATAGTATTACAATTCATCAGCATTCTGGAGGGAGGGGTAGAATATGCAGGTATACTAATGTTTGCAATAAGCAGAACCCACACTCTGGCTTTGACTTTGGGGACAAAACGCAAAATGAAGTATTGATTCAAGATGCATTGGGGGGGATTGCAATCCATCCTTGAAAATATTGCAGAAAGTATGTAAGTCTATAGGAGAAATTAAATTAAATTACTCCAGCTAAGTTGCATCCTATATAAATCCATTTTTAAAATTGGTAATATCCTCAAAACACTTCGCATTTGTTTTTGGAAACCCTGATTTTTTAAAAATAATAATAATAATGGATGAAGCCTATTAAATTAATCAGGTGGTCACAATAAGAATCTGATGCATGGAACAAAGAACAGAGAAGGATTTCTCCTAGCTTCACTTTACACCGAGGGGCAACAATCCAGCATGGCACAGCAAATAAATGGGATTTTTCTGTTCTCTACTTTCTACCCTGACTAGTGGTTGTGGTGGGACTCTGAATGTGGAGGCCACACTGTTAAGCCCCATTGCTGCCCACCAAGAGTTTGAGCTGGTCTCTAACACTGCAATGCCAAATGGGTCTGCGCACAGGGAAGTCAAATTGAGTTCAATGTAACACTATGTCCAACTAGGCATAGAGGAGTCTATCAGCAGTGGTGGTGCATGACAACAGCAATGACATCTAGTTGTACACTATGGAAGAATTGCAATGGTGTATGTTCCTCCTACATGGGAAGTTTATGGAGTGTTTTTGTCATGGTGTCCTGCTTCTCATAAGCATCTGGTTGGCCACTGTAATAACAGGATGCTGGAATAGATGAGCCTTTGGTCTGATCCATCACAGCTCTTCTTATGTTCTTATCTACGTGCAGCTAAGGTAACCTGAATCCAACCCAATGGCCATGGCCAATATATGTGGCTGGTATGGTTACACATATTCTATTTTCTCTTTCAATTAAAAATGAACACAAAACATGCATAAACACAGGGCCTCTGGGTTGGGCAGTCTTCATTCCCATTGATCCCAGATTAGCCCTGTTAAAGTCACTGGAGTTATGGACTGCAGCCAGAATTTCCATAGCATTTTCACCCAGTCACATTCATGAGTTCCACATTAGCAGAATGTAAAAATAAAAATGGTACCTGAAAGATATGGATGGGAATATGAATAACCTGTACAAGTTAAAACCACCATTCCTAATTCTACTTCCCAGAGGTCTGTTTAAATGTTTCACAGTGAACTCTGTGTCTTTTGGAATGGGGAGTCTGATTTAAAACATGAAATCCAAGCTCACATGCAGCAGTCCTCTTCCATGCGAGGCAAAAACGGGAGGGGAGCTTTGGACCTTTTCCTTGAAGAAATAACATTAATTGTATCAAAATCTGACTCCAGCAACTTTGTGATCTGTATTTAGGCTGAGGCTTTAAAACTCCTATCACTCTTCTCTCTGTGCAAAGGGAGATTTCCTATCTGGCCTCCAGAGGTGACAGTGTGCAGCACAAGAAGACACTGCATCAGCATCTGGTCTTATACCATTGTATAAGTTCTTGTTGCATAAAGCAGGCAGAGGAAGCCTGTCGATGGCATCTGCACTTTTCAATGTAAGTAGCAGTTGAATCCAAGGACTAGTTAGCTCATTGCATAATTTGGAACGGGGGGGGGGGGTCTTTTAGTGTAACACACAGGCATTGTTGACGATTTAGTTCACAAAGTGTTGCATGAGATTGTAAATGTCATCCTGCACCCAACAGCTGCATCGAACCCTAATTTTTGCAAGTATGTCTCTTTGCCTTATCTAAATTCCAGCATGGTACATAATAAACAGCTCACCAATTACTATCATCATAAAAATCTCAATAGCCTTGAAATAGTTGTTATAATGCAGAGAGGAACAATCACTTTAATGCAGTAAAACCAACCACCACTGACTATTTTCCTTTCAAAGACAGGAAAACATAAACAAATGTATTCTCGGCAGTGTGAGGCTGTTACCTTGCTTTAATAAATTCTCTACTCGGTGTAGTAGCAGAATCAAAATAGCACACTGTTTTACCCAACAAGAAAAAAGGACTAACTGCTCTAAGCTGCTGCTTCTGTGCTGCTTCCTTCCCCCACCCCCAAAGAAAAGAAACTATCTGATTTGATTCCATACAGTGATTAAACATCTTTGTGCTCTGCTGAGTAGGGTATTCTGTCCCCTCCCCCACTAAAAAAAATGGCATCAAAGCAATCAAAATGGTAATGTTAAGCATGAATGGGGGCCCCTCCCCCCGCCTTCAAACTCTGCAGACTTTTCTCCATGTCATGAAGAAACCAACACCCCTTCCTCACAAAATGGAAGCTTCCACTACCAAACTGAGCGAGCTGACAAATTCTGGGCTGCGATCAATCGGGACAGGGAGGGAGGGGCGGCGCTGGAAATGCTCGCACACATCCAGGCACAGGCAGATCAGATCTGCAGCCAACGTCGCCTCGGGCGCGCGTTCAGCGGGCGAGGATGAAAAATAGGCACGGCTTACTTTTTAACTTCCACCACAACTATATCTATGGAGCGGGAGGGGGCAATATTCCTTTCCTCTCTCCGTCCACCACCACCGGCTTCCTCCCTCCCCTCTCCCCGCCCCCCGGGTACGTATGGCCAAGACTCCTTGAGAGGCTGGAAAGACTGCTTTTAGGCCGGGGGGGGGGCGGAATCTGATCCAGGCGCTATTCCAAGTTTTGGTGCTGAAAGAACTGCTGCATTCCGAAGGAATCGCGATCGATTCAGCCGAAGGAAAAGGGAAAGGAGCTTGCGCGCTCTCGCTCTCTCCGCCAAAGGGGCTTTTGCAAAGCTGCAGGAGGAAGGGGGAGGGGAGGGGAGCCTGGCGAAAGTTGGCTTTTATGGGGGGCGGGGGGAGGGGAAAGGACAACCCGGCAAGCCATCGACTAGATTTCTAAGCCGCTGCGCGATTCGTGCATTGGAAGTACCGAAAGTCGAACGGGGCGGGGGGGGGCAGGGAAGGGGGCTCCTTGTATTGTGTGTGTGGTTGGGGGTGTGTGTGTGTGTGTCGTTTTAAAGCTCCAGAGATGCTCGGAGAGCTGCTGAGCGTGCCGTGGCATCTGTTCGTGGTGCTGAAACGCAGCAAATCCCCAGCCCCGCGCCATCAGCTGATCTGAACACCAACTCACAATGCGAGACAACTTTCTTTCAGCTTGGAAAAGGGGCGAGGGGAGGTGGGTGGGAATGGAGGGGAGGACGGGGGGTCCGTCATTGCCCCCACGCACACCAGGGTCGCCCGCTGCAAAATAAGAGACACCTTCACAGAGAAAGGCACAAAAAAGAAAGTTTGTTGGAAGGAAGGTGGGCGAGGGCATCTCTTTCTATAGTGTCTCCCTCCCCCCACTTTACCCCCCTCAGATTTGCCTAAGTAGACAAAGCTATGCAGGAGGGGTGCAGGGCTGTGTGTGTGTGTGTGTGTGTGAAAATGTATATACATGAACTCGATTCCGAAGCCAGCAGGTCAGATCAAGCCAAAGAAAGAAGACGCCAAGTGTGTGGAGTGGGGGGGGAGGGGAGAATATATATACACACACACACACATATATATATACATATCTGTATCTATGGAAGCAAAAGCAGCTTTCCAATCAAAACCAGCACTCAAGGCTTTCGAAGTGGGATCAGTCCCGTTATTCTCAACTCTCTGCTTTTGCACGTTGCAAGGGAGTGAAAACAAACTAAGCAGAAGACCAAATAATTTCCCATATTCCTAAAACATGTCGACCAACTCAAAATGGACGCCTCGGTGTGTGTGTGTGTGTGTGTGTTTTTAAAACGTCTAACTACAGCATATCTCTTTTTGTGTATTATGGTTATTAATATAAACACAGTGCCTGGCAAGGCAACAGAAAACTGGATCCTTCATCTTTAAAACCTTTTCTGACTTTAGGCTCCCTTTAGTAAACACGAGTGTTTTATTCACTGGTGCGGGTATTTTTTTTTCTTCCGGCCAACGCGGATTCTTTGAGAATGTTTAGAAAGTGCTTTGTAAAAGAGAGAGAGAGAGAGAGAAAGGAAGGAAGGACGAAACCCCATCCACAGACACATAACTGAATCGATTCATTCTTACTTGTTTTTCATTAAGAGCAGCTATTCTCGATTGCCTCTCATGGATTTGTTTCTTAAGATCACCGTTCTGTAAAAATGGCAATAAAATGCGGATTAGAGACCAAGTGTAAACTAAAGCCAATTCAGAAGAAACTTGCGCTTAGGAATTGTTCGGGGGCAAAAGCCCAACCGAAAGCATGCACAATAAGGAAAGGGGGTGGAAACAGAATAACCCCCTCAAGTAACAAAGCTCAGCCCGGTCTTCAAAATGAGATCTCTTACTGATAAACTTTCTCATCCTGCTGTCCCAGCAGAACTGCACTTAACACAAGAAAGCTAAAATACTGAAGAGGATGGGTTTTAAAAACACACACACTCAATACACACACACACACACAACAGATCTGCATTTACCTGTGGATCTTGCTTCATCTGTGCAACTAGTTTCTTTTTAAAAATGCCCCTTAAAAGAAGGAACTAGAAAGAGTTTCACGTGTAATGGATTTTTTAAAATGTGTGTGTGTGTGTGTGTGTGTAAGGGGGAGGGTGGGGGTCTGGAACAAAGAGGCAAGTAAACACAGCGAGTCAGTTTCAAGCAAAGCTCATAAATATTCAAGTCTCGTCCTAATCTCTCCAACACACATACACACACACACACACAAGTGCCAACCGCAATGTTAACTCCGGATCGCGACAACAGAGCCACACACACACACACACATGCCCAAACTCAGCCAAACAAGCCGGAAAACTACTTTGGTGAAGTGGTCCACCCGGTGAAGGGCAGCGGAGGGAGGCTCCCGGAGACTCTCCTCTCTCCCTCCCGCGACTCTCCTGCCCCCGAGACCCCCCCCCCGGTCGAGAGACCCTGCGACAAGGAGAGCCCGCCGCTTTCCGAGCCCCTTTCGGGCGGCCAGCCTCCGTCTCTCTCATTACCTGGTGACACGGGATTTCCACTTTTAACGCCTCGGGCAAGCGGCGCAGCTCCATCCTTCCAACTTGCGAGGCACTTTTCGCCCACTTTCCAATCCCCGCGAAGTTTGGTGGCTTTTCCTCTCCCCTCACCCGCCCCGCTTGGCGAGGAGAAGCCACGGCCGGCGAGGCGAAGCGGCGACCCCCGGAAAAACGAAGGCGAGGGGCTTCCACACGCCCCCCCGTCAAAAAGCGATCACAACAATCGAAAGAAACAACTAGTCAGGCTGCAAAGCAAGTTCTTTGCCTCTTTGCTGAGGGACACGGACAAATCACTCACTTTCCGCCAAACTGGGGGGGAGGCTGCCCCCCCGGCCGCCCCCCCGGCCCACTCTCCCCATGGCCCCTCGGCCGCCCCCGCTCCGCCCAGGACCCGATTAATGGCCTCGCGCAGCGCCGCCGCCGCCCCGCCAATGGGGGCCGAGGAGACTTCCAAACGGGAGGGACTATATTTCCTCCGAGTGCGCGCCTTGATTTCACTTTGCCTCGGGAAAAGTTGTGCCACGGCTGCCAATGCTAATTCGGAGTTGCCCGGATGGAGCGAGGCAGGGCGGGGGGAGGAGGAGGAGGAGGAGGAGGCGAGAGGGAAGGAGCCCCCGCTCGGAGCATGCGCGGGAGCGGCGGCAGAGGGAGACCCGGCGAGAACAACGGAGGGATGGAGAGAAGTTCGAGTCCCGACGAGCCTGTGGCCCGGGAGGCGCTGCGGGGATGCTCAGCCCGAAGAGAGCTGTCAAGCCCTGGCCGCGAGGGGGATGCCCGGGCTGGCCTGCCTCTCTTGCACAGCCCGGGGCTCCTTGCTGCCTCGGAAGCCCCCTCTCTCCGCAGACAGGCACCGAGAGAGAAGCCAGCCTTGACTGAGGGCCTCCTGCCCCCTCTCGCACAGCCTCCAGTGGAAGACTTTTCATGGGACCAGGGCAGTGGATCAGAAGGAAAAATGGCTCACACCACACCAATTTTTTAATTGCTAATTGGAAAGCAAAAGGAAACAACTCGTGGCAGTGCTTGATTTTTAACATAGACCACAACTACTTTATAATGGGGCATCCAGGAAGTATAAAACGATGCAGCTACGTGAGAACATGAATCATTTCCAAAATGTAATATTGACTGTCCTTGAATCTTCCCACACTTGCCATCCTCTCCTGCCACACCCTTTGAGAAGCACTGGACGAGGAGTTCCCATCGCCAGCTGCCAATCAGCAAATGTGGTGGAATATCGCCCTGTGCCAGTCAACCCTTTTGTCCCCTCCCCACCCAGCCCATCTCTTAATCCTGCCCCTTCCACGTACCTAGGTTTCCCCTTCATTCTTTACATGGCCATTCTGTGGGAGGCCAAGTGCCTGCCTTCCTTGACCATGTGGCTGAGGCAGGGCCAGCCAGGTTGTGCAGCAGGGGGAAGGGACCCTGCTTCAAGTGGGGCCTTCAAGAGCGCACCTAGAGAGAGGCAGGAGTGGCTATCCAAATAGTGCAGCAAGACTATCAGTGTTGGCGCTCGGAGCTGGAGCGTGTTGACATTTGCAGCAAAACGTCTGCTCAGAGCTAGGGGGGGGGTCATCAGCGCACTTTCTCCCTCCCTCTCATTCCACAAGTTTTACTCTCTGGATGTTAGGGAGCACTCATGTGCAGCCTCTTTAAGTGATAAATAGAAAAAAGTAACATCCAAAGCAACCCAGAATTGTTCACCTCGCCTATGCAAACATCCCACTTTTTATAGTGGTTTGTGGAGCTTTACCAGTTTAATAATATTTATTTATTGATATCTCACCTTTCCTCCGAGGAGCTCCAGGGGGCACCCTCCCTATTTTACCCTTGCGACAACAACCCTGTGAGGTCTGGCTGAGAATGAGTGACTGCTCCAAGTCACCCATTGAGCTTTGTGGCTGAGCGGGGATTTGAACCCTGGTCTCCCACTCTAACCACTACACCACACAGGCTCTCCAATACTGGTGTACCTTGCAGAATTGAGAAAATGGGGGGCCACTAGGTGGCGCATTGGAAGATGGCTGACAATAACATCTCTCTGACCCACACGAGGTAATTTGGAGGCTATGATGGGGGTAATTAGCCTCCTTAACCCCCCCCCCAGAATGGTGGGGGGGACGGCCCTTGCCTGCTGTGCCCTATACCACCCCCGAATTTGTGGGGGTGGGGGCACTAGGCACAAAGCCCTCCTGTGGGATTCCGGCACTCCTGGACGCCGTCCCTGATTTGCGCCGCTAGTTGCAAGCATCTTCAAAAGAAACAATTTGGACGAAATAAATTGCACATGCTTCAAGGAAAAAGGGGAGTAAAGACTGCTGACAGAAGAGATCTCTGATAACAAGACAAGAATAAAATATGAGAAGATACGTTAAGATACGGTATGACTGAGGGGGGAGGGGGGGAAAAACCTGCCCTCCTTTTTCTTACGTGATTTAACAAGAATCCCCTCCCCTAATGAGTCAGAAACTAAGGACTTAAGCTGTGGATTTAAGGCTGTGTGGAGATAAACTTTCAAACCAAAGCAATGTTTCAAGATGAAGTTGGAAAGCTAAGAGTTTTGGAATGACACAGTTAAAAATGCCGTCGCCATTTTGGGAGGCATTGTTGGAGCTCTTGGGTCTGGGAGGAGAAAGAGAGAAATAGAGTTGTTTACATATCATGGATCAACTTCTCGGTGGGACTTAAGAGCGACAAATGCCAAATTGAGAAAATGAATGCAAAGTGTTGTGAACCTGCTTTATAAATGTTAAGTATGAATACCATTAATATCTAAATACAGCACTTCCAGATAGGCAGGTAAAAGGACAGGAGACCTTGTGGGAGCTGTTTTGGTTGGTGAGTTATAATGAAACAAGGAAATTTAGATAATTAAAATGCCCTCCTAGTAAGGAGTGATAACTTTGTTTTTGGAAATCTCACATTTTCTTAAATATCTCAAAAAGACACCTATTTTGAAGTTTTACTAATATACAGAATAAAATTTAATCTGCATGGTTAGTGAGCAGAGTCAACTAAAGTATTAGAGGCAACTGAAAGTTTGTCTAAATGAGAATGGAAAGGAACACAAAGTTTGGCAAAAGAAATGCAAACTAACACTAAGGGATGCAAAAAATAAAGAAAGAAAGAATTTGAGGAACATATTGCTAAAAACAACGTTCAACCATAAAAAAAAATATTTAAATACATTAATAGCAGGTGACAGACTAGGGACGCAACCAATGCACCTGCACTGGGTGCCTTGCTGAGAAAGCACTGACTTAGAATGGAAGGCGAGAGGCAGGGGGCACCAAATTCTGGCATCACACAGAGTGCTGCTGAAATTTTAAAGCCCAAAGTCCACCACTGATATAGGTGAACCACCAACAGTCTTTGACCCTGGTTTGCTTCAATAATGACTTCAAATATAAGTCCTGTATACTTTTTTTAAAGTCAAGAATCCTCAAGGTATATTTTCAGCAAGTTCTCCACATCAGACCATGGAGGATTCTAAATGCCAGAGCCACTGCTGGGTTATGCAGGCCACACTGTCAAGGTTCAAACATTCCTGGTCACAGTTCAGAACTTCAGTGGAATTTGAGGGCACTCTGACACTGACAGGAAACATGCTTTATCTGGCAGGATCAAACCCATTGTTAGCAATCCATCAGCCATGCTTCCATTGTCAAATCAAAGGCTACCTTTCATTGTGCTGTAATATGCTCCTATTGTGCTGCTAAGCTATCCCAGTATTCCTGCCATCCTTTCATCTTGCTGCTAACTTTTTCTCCTCCAGCAAACTCCTTTCTAAATGCACATGAATACTGATTAGAATGAACTTCTAAGCTGCTATCAAAATCTTCTCTCAGATGAGGACGCACAAGCCCCTTTGATATGAGAGGCAGCCATGCAGGCACATCCAAGGGCAAGATTGTCTTCAAATGCAGAACAACATTGTTCCGTGAATTAGGACAACTGTTTCTGGGCTGAACTACACTATAAATCAGGACGCTGGGTGCTTGCTCTTTTGTTAGTTTCCATTTTTCCATTTTTAGTACATTTTCTTTTGGGAAGTTCCTTGGAATTTCTGCTAAGTCGCTGTGTCCACAGGTAAAAAGGCTTTGGAAAGTGTTGGTGCTGACCTTTAAAGCCCTAAATGGCCTCGGTCCAGTATATCTGAAGGAGCGTCTCCTCCCCCATCGTTCTGCCCGGACACTGAGGTCCAGCGCCGAGGGCCTTCTGGCGGTTCCCTCACTGCGAGAAGTGAAGTTACAGGGAACCAGGCAGAGGGCCTTCTCGGTAGTGACGCCCGCCCTGTGGAACGCCCTCCCATCAGATGTCAAAGCGATAAACATCTACCTGACATTCAGAAGACATCTGAAGGCAGCCCTGTTCAGGGAAGTTTTTAATATGTGACATTTTAGTGTATCTTTCATCTTTGTTGGAAGCCGCCCAGAGTGGCTGGGGAAACCCAGCCAGATGGGCGGGGTACAAATAATAAATTATTATTATTATTATTATTATTATTATTATTATTATTGGAAAGACACAGCGAGGCAAAGGAGAGAAGGGAATGGCATTGGCAAGTCTCGACAGTGGTGTCATCGTGCTGCATTAAATGAAAGACAAGGAAACTGTTAGAAGCATAGTGCAGATTTCAAGAGAAACAGAACAAACAGTATATTTCTTTCCTGCTGGAATTGACCATGAGCAAGTGATGGGAGTTCCATCATCCCTTCCTGAAAAATAAGTAATGATCCAGTCATTTATAACTTAATTAGTGGTGAGGGAAAGAGAATGCAATATGTGTACAAATGCACACACACTGTGTCTTGAAATGTTGGATTAAGGCTCTAACAAGCCACAGTCCCTTTGGAAAACAAGTCCTTCTCTTTTATGTTGCATATATGGCTCCCATACCTGTGCAAGGGTACAGACTGAAGGCACACGAGGTCTGGGTGTGGGCAGTGTCTGGATGGATGACCACCTGAGAACCACACATATACAGTCTTAGGTTCTATGACTTAAGAAAGGTGGGATATACACAGAGGTGAACCTAGGCTCCCTTGAGTCTTTGGCAAGGAACTGTATTGGTGCCCCCCCATCTCTTGTATCCTTGGCAAGGATGCTCCACTGAGGGGCCCAGAGCCGCCTGCAGGCCTCACCCAGCTGCCCAGAGCAGTGGAGGAGCAGCCCGGCAAGCATGCGGACAGGCAGGCCACTCCAAGCCAGTCGAGATGCATGATTTTTGCATCCCCATGGACCTCTGCCCTTGGTGGGGGTCAAGCTGGCCGACCCCTAGGTACACCTCTGGATGTAAGGGAAAAGAATGCTGTGTTCCCCCAAACTTCTGGCAATTCACACACTTAAAAAAAATAATAATTGGAGGTGTGTTTCAGTTGTACATCCAAGTATGTATGCTTCTAGATTCAGGTAGGTAGCCGTGTTGGTCTGGCACAGTCGAAATAAAAATTTTTAAAAATTGTCCAGTAGCACCTCAGAGACCAACTAAGTTTGTTCTGGGTATAAGCTTTCGTGTGCATGCAGATACACTGAAACAGAAGTCACCAGACCCTTATATATAGTGGGAGGGTGGGGTGGGGTTTTTCTCAGAAGGGTAGTAGGAGATGGGTGATTGACTCAATGGGTACGGTAAACCTGTTAACAATTAGTCCTACAGGAAAAAGCAAGGGATAGTATGCAGATGACCAAAAATAGCTTTAGCATATTTATTGAGACAAGAATCCAATATCTCTATTCAGACCCAGTCTCTCCATAATTTTCAGTTTAGTGGTAAGTTGTAATTCAGCAACTTTTCTTTCAAGTCTATTTCTGCTGTCTGTTTTTTACAGCTGAGCTTTTTGATGTCTTGTTTTTAACTTGCTTTTAACTTTGCTTTTGTTAAACTGTAACCTGCCTTGGGATCACATGTTGAAGCATACCCTGTAAATATACTTAATAAATGAAAAGTGGAGAGACGTGGTGTAAGAGGTGCATCTTGCACCATCCCTGAATGCTTTGTGATGGTAGGTCAAGATGCACCTTTTTACCCAGGCCTTTGGTCAAGTGGAACAAGGAAGATGCTTTCAGCTTGATCTGTCTCACTCAGTACAGTCATAACTTGGGTTGAAGTAGCTTCAGGTTAAGTATTTTCAGGTTGCGCTCCACAGCGGACCCGGAAGTAATGGAGCGCATTACTTCCAGGTTTCGCTGCCCGTGCATGCGCAGACGCTCAAAATGACGTCATGTGCATGCACGGAAGCAGTGAAACGTGACATGCGCAGGTGTGCAGTCGCGTGTTACGTTTACTTCAGGATGTGAACGGGGCTCCGGAACAGATCTCGTTTGTATCCAGAGGTACCACTGTACTGACTGGCTGTGGTTCTCTGGGATTTCAGGCAGGGTCGTCTCCCAGTCCTACCTGGAGATGCCAAGGATTGAACTTGGGACTTTCAGGAGAAAGGCAGGCTGTAAGTGTTGGAGGAGGGGCCCTTTTAACCCGTGCAGGTCTGCATATCCTCTCCTTTTAGCATCCATTTACTACGTTGAGCTATACAGCTCTGTTGCGCACCACTTGCTCACCATCTACCATTGGCAATGAATTCCAAACTCTACAAACACCCCACATTCTACACAAGTGTTCCAGTCCAGAAAGGGAGATTTCTATTTGGAAAAGCTTCTGATGGTGTACCCAGATTTGCGCTTGTTGTATGTGACCAGTCACATGATTTGAGCTGGATCCTATCATTGCATGCAGCCTGAATATATATACAGACAAAAATAGTTGGCTATACTTTCTTTAGTTTGCAACTGAATGTAGACTTGGAATGGCAGTGGCACAGGGGTTGGGCTTCCTTGGTAAGAACGTTGAGGGTGCAAGGGAAACATTATTTCAAGGCAGAAAAAGTATTTCCACCATAGTTACTTTTATAAAACCGATGCTATACCTACTCTTCACTTTGGCACCCGTATCCAGAGATCAGTCATACCTACATCTTTTGTACCCTTCTTTCAACCTAGGAACTATGGGCGTCAATTAAATGTGCATGTACATGGATAAACCAGCCGCACTAAATAGGTTAGTGTACATACACTAACCTGTTTGCATCACAAAGTGTAGCTTTTTCTCAAGCTGGAATCATTTGTGCTCATTCTCAACATGCAGCTTTTATTATACAGTGGTACCTCAGGTTACATACGCTTCAGGTTACATATGCTTCAGGTTACAGACTCCGCTAACCCAGAAATAGTGCTTCAGGTTAAGAACTTTGCTTCAGGATGAAAACAGAAATCGTGCTCTGACGGCATGGCGGCAGCAGGAGGCCCCATTACCTAAAGTGGTGTTTCAGGTTAAGAACTGTTTCAGGTTAAGTACGGACCTCCGGAACGAATTAAGTACTTAACCTGAGGTACCACTGTAGATTGATTCTCAATCCTGTTGTCCACAAGGGCAGGTGTGCTTACCTGATGCACATTTCAAAACATTCCCCTTGATTAAGTTACCCACTGTCATGGACTGATTGGACAAAGAGGAACAGTGGGTGGAACTAGCTGGGGAACCACCAAGGGAAGAAGGCTCAGAACCTCTGGGATTAATGGTGGGTCAACAATGAGTGGTCAGAGGGAGAAGACTGTGAAGAGGAGATGTCAGAAGCTAAAGAGGTAACAGGTCTTAGTGAGCTCGTAGAGTCTGTGGTAGAAAGAAGTGCATAATCAGAGGCAGAAGCTGAAGCAGGAGAGGAGGGAGGCCAAGAGGCGAGAGGAGTCAATCTGGGGAAGAGGCATGAGTGTCTCCCCCTCCTGCTGTGGCAAGCTCCCCTCCCCTCTGGTCTTCCAGAGCCAGGAGTCAGGAAAAGGGCAGAGGAGAGATTGGAAACATGTAGATGCAGTCTCTGATTGTTTGGAGAGGGAACTTAGGCAGCTGTGGGAAAGATTTAGTCTCAGCAACTGCTGAGCAATTCAGCAATTCAGTCTCAGCAACTGCTTCACGGGGGCAAGATCTACCAGAAGTTGCTGTGCTCATCAGGCATGTCACTCCTGTGCAGATATTGTTTTTGCTAATAGAGAGTTAACTCAACTTGCACAGTGTGATTTACTGCTAGCTCGTACCTGACACCCTTTTTCTTCCCTGCACATGGCCCAGGTGAATGAAGAAGGAAGTGGTCATTGCCACCTTGGTATATGGCCACCCACAACAACAGAATCATATGTTATTGGGCAGGTGTGGGTCCACCCGCCCTGCACGGCTGAGGCTGCCTGCATCTGTTTTCAAACAGACACACTGCAGAGTAACACAGAATCAATCTGCAGTGAGAGTTTATTTTCAGAATGAAACCAACTTCTCAAGAAGCATTTTTCAGTGGTAAACTATAAGCAATAGTGTGTGGACTATATAGAAAAAAAAAGTAGTTCAATTTTATTCTAGGATAAAATGCCGTATGTTACACTGTACATTCAGTGAATGTGCAATTACACATGTATGTACCTATCCATCCTCATAAAATTAGTCACACCTAATTACATACAACAAGGGCAAGATTGGGATGCAGAAGTATCAGCTTTATTGTCTAGATCGGGGTCAGCAAACTTACCGCGCCTCGAGCCGGTGTCTCCAGTCCCGATTGCACGGCGGGCCGGAGGGCAGGGGAGCGCATGCCCATACGCATGTGCACACGCTATTTCCAGCGCACTTACGGGTTGGAAATAGCTTGTGCACATGTGCATGGGCCTCCTCTGACCTGGATGTGCACTGGAAATGACGCTTGTGCATGCACACAAGCTATTTCCGGTGCTCCTCCGACCTGGAAGTGGGCAGCCGTGCAGCGCAGCACCGGTAAGAGCGGTCAGCAGGCAGCTGGAGTCACCACGGGCCAGATAAACGAGTCAATCGAGCCTTATCCGGCCCGCGGGTCTTAGTTTGGGGACCCCTGGTCTAGATCTTGACCAAAAAGCTTTATTGTCTAGATCAAGGACAGAAACTTTAATGATTTTCACCTCTCAATGCAATTATTTGCTTTGACACCAAGAAAATATGATGTACAATGCCCTTAACTTTGGCTGTTTATAAAGAAGTGCTGAGCATTATTCAAAAAGTGTCTGCTTCAATTATGAATGTATTTGCATGGCACAGAATTCAACGGGTTTGAGCACAGAATGGAATAACCCCCAAGTGCAAATAATGAACCACATTAAAGTACAGTGGAGAATTGACACAAGACAGGGAGGGGGCTAGTTCATAATAAGTCTGTAAACTGAAGTATCACTCCTTGCACCAGAAGCAGTTTGTTCGGAAAATCACCCTGGGTCCTGTTGACCTAACTCTCTTTAACCAGCTCCCAGGAACAAAGCAGAAATGACTCTTAAGCTGTTTCAGCATTATGTTATATGAAAAAGGTTCCTGACCAGATTGCAAGTTTTTCCTTCTCTGGGAAGGCACAGTGGCTCCCTAAAATTGCTGTGTGCAATGTTCAGCAAGTGTATAGGCCACCTCAATTTCTAAGCCCCTGGTCGATAAGGCACATTTCCCCCCTTAATAACAACTGAATGAAGAGCACTTCAATCTTACCACTAGAAAATGTTTACTAGTTGATATCCAACTAAGTCATAGTCAGGAGTAGACCCACTGAAATCAACAGACTCAAGTTACTGATGTCCAATGGTTTCAGTGAATCCACTGTGAGTATGACTAACACTGCATATCCCCCAGAATGTGCAAGAGAAAGCATTACTCACCTTCACAGGAGCCCACCTTAAAGTGTGTTACTGTCCTGAGCCTGACACCTGATCAACAGGAAACAAGCCAGTCTCACAGCCTTCCCCACTATGGTGAGATGCAGTGTATTTCTAATTCAGCTGCAGAAGTATTTCTAAATTTGTTTCTATATGCATAAATGAGTATGTGCAAATTGAATGCAAATCTGGATCCTCTTTTTTGGTGATGCGTGTGCAGCCACCCTGTAGAACAGTGGCATGCAAAGATGTAGCAGGCAACCTCAAGTATGTGGGTTTTGGTTCTTAAATAGCTTGGAAATCTCTTGCACTGTACAAAGAAATACCTTTTTAAAATTACAACACTCACTGGAACCTAACAGAAAATTCTCTTTCGCTTTTGTTTAAACATGGGGTATTACATTGCAGTCTACTGTTAACTATCAGGTGGCATCCAACAAAGTACCATATTTTTCCGTGTATAAGACGCCCCCATGTATAAGACGATCTCTATTTTTTGAGCCCAAAATTAAGAAATAAATGTTTTAAACACCAAACAGAACAACTTTGATATTTTATTAAATATTCAAAACACTTGTATATTTAGTACCGTATATTTAAACATCAAACAGAACAACTTTATCAATATATTTAGTATCATAATTACAGTAGGTAATATTTTTTTATTTTGGGGGGCTAGTCAGCATTATTATAACGTGCAGTATAAGAACTGAACCAGCGCTGGCGTGGAGCCGGGCAGCTGAGCTGGAACGAGAGCGTGTCCCCAACGACCAGGAGCTGGTCAGTGCCACAATGCAAGAATCATAGCTGAAGAACCCTTTAAGAGAGAATTCATATGCTGCAGAAGTTAAATTGCCTTTTTCTACTCCACTCTCAAACATCCAGGGGAGCCAACTGCACTCTGCCCCTTGGGCCCAAACAGTCCGCCCGCTGCCCCCCCCCCCAGCTGTAGGGCGGCTGAGTGGAAGGAGGCAGGCAGACAGACTCCGGAGGCCTTGCAATGCACCCTGCCCCTATGGGCAGCTCACGCCCCAGGTGCCGGAGCCGATTCCTCCGCTGCTGCGAGGAGCTGCAACTGCCAGAGCTGCACTTGAGGAATTAAGAAGAAAAGAGTTTGGATTTGATATCCCGCTTTATCACTACCCGAAGGAGTCTCAAAGTGGCTAACATTCTCCTTTCCCTTCCCCCCCCCAACAAACACTCTGTGAGGTGAGTGGGGCTGAGAGACTTCAGAGAAGTGTGACTGGCCCAAGGTCACCCAGCAGCTGCAGGTGGAGGAGCAGAGGAGCAAACCTGGTTCACCAGATTACGAGTCTACTGCTCTTAACCACTACACCACACTGGCTCTCAATGGGGAGTCTGGGTAGCCAGGGGGCTGCTGAGGGAACCAGGGGGAAGGGACAATGTCTGGAGTGGGGCTGCTGGGGGGGGAGAGTACCAGATCAGGGTTTGTCGTGAGGCCAATAGTGAGGGGAGGCTGGGGGGGGGGAAGAATATGGGTGGCGGCATGTATTTTTTTATATATTTAATTGCAACATTCCGTGTATAAGACAACCCCCAATTTTAAGCTTACATTTTGGGGGTGGGGAATGAGGTAGTTTCATTGGCGCAAGGCCTTAAGGCTGTACAATGGAACTTCCCCTCTTGCACGCTCCCCTCATGGTGCTTAAATTGGTACTGGATTTCCACACATGCTCTGAGAGAAGATCCTGGGAGGGTGTCGGGTGGGGCACGCAGGGGGGGAGGGGGCGGAGTTCCATTGCACAAATGGAAATCCTTGCTCTAACAGAACTTCTTTGTTGGATACTGCCCATTGTGTAATGCCCCAAGACAAGAATTTTGGTGCCAACCAGTTGAAAGCCAGGATGAAAAACAAGTGGGGGAATAAAGTTAAATCATTAATGCTTTTACCTCCCCAGGAATTAATGGAGGCTGGAAAAAAGTTAGTTCCTTGTTCCACAAGAAACTGATCACAATTTAGCTACTGTCAGCAACACTTGTGTATGGCAAACAACTAGAACTTTCCAGATGTCATGACAATATTGCAATGCTTCCTTAAGGTTGGGCAGATACCATGGGGGGGGGGTGGAACCCTCAGTAAGTACAAACAGCAAAGCCTTCCAAAGAATAACAAGGTTTTTGACACATGGGTTGTATATCTAGCATACGTGGACCCGAATGAACATTCAGTGTGCATAGTGAGTCGATTGCAGCAACAGCAACACTTGAAAAGGAAAATCAAAACAACCCAAAATATTTTATTTTTAATTACATGAGATTGAAGGGTTAGTGATGGTGAGAGTGGGGGAATCTAGGTTAGGAACTTACATTATTTGCAAAGCTGAAGCAAGAGTTCTGCATAAAGGACTGTCCTAGCAATGACAATATTTTGATCAGGGACTTCCTGGGGCCATTGTTCCATTGCCGCTACATTTATAGTAATTTTGACTAAGAAGACTTAAGTTGCTTCATGTCAATGACACACTTAAAAACACTGCCCTGCACAAGATTATCCCATATATTTGAGATCTAGCAAAACCTCAAAGGTAATTTAGCATCAGACAAACAAAAATTAAGTTGGCAGAAGATATTTTTGTTCCTGTCAAAAGGAGAAAGTGCCAAATGATTATATAATGAAGTCTTTGCCACCTTTTGGCTCTGTGTGAAAGGCCCCACCAGTCATGAGGGGTTTCATGGGATAAGGAAATTTCTGCTGAACGGGATGAAAAAGATGAAATCTGCTCCACAGTTTCCAGCCGGCTTCAGCACACACAAAAAGGCCTTGATGGCGTTTCCACTGAATGGAGCCCTAGGGTAGAAAGTATATTGAACTCCTGTAGCAGAGAACTTAGTAATGACTCCTGAAAACTAAATCAATTTGTATTGGTTGTGGAGCTTGAACTTCAAATGGTTTTTAATTACGCAGATTTTTAATGTGATTTTTGTAACACTAAATTGTTTGGGTTGTAATTTTTTTATTTTTGTATTTGTATGGATTTAGTCACCAAATAACTGCATAATTAAAAAGCAGGTCAAAATTACCAACTCAAGAACAGAAACAAAGGCTGCAACACATTATTCCCCTTTTCACGTATTTTCAGTTTTCAGGTCAAAAACACTGATGCCAGTGAAGTGGCGGGGGGGGGGGGAGAATATGGTTTGTGCTAATATTCACTTTTTTAAAAAATTATTAAAAAGCCCTGCTGAATCAGACCGAAAGTCTAGCAAAGTCAGAAACATATTCCCCACAATGACCAAAGAAATACCTGGGGGAAGCCCGAAAGCAGGGCAGGAAAGCAATAGCAGTCTCCTGCTCATGATTGTCACCAACGAGGATTCTGAAGCAAGAGCGACCACTCTGATAATTATGAATTTGGCCTGAGTTGGCATTTGGTACTATTAAAAATCTGCCTCCAGGTATTCATCTGCAATGATTTGTTTACACATGCAGATAATCAAACATGGGTCAACAAGGCTGTGTGAACCAGCTCTTAGATGCAAGTTGCCTCTTGCTTGTGGATTTGTCTCTCTTAATACTCATGTGAATAATTCCATCTTTGCTGTGAGCCCTGGAAGGCCCTTGGTGGAGGGGAAGTCCATTCTTAATTTTAATCATTATAGGAAGAAAAGAAAAGCATATTGATATTAAGTGATGAATTCATATTTTCATAGGTTGTATTGCTTTCTCCCGATTTTAACCATTATCTACAAATAGGGTTTTTGGAGCATTTTTAAAGAGGCACTGCAAAACACTGAGTGCTGTGGAGATGTTTGGGGACTTCAGCTCACTATTAGACCCATCACAAGTTTGAAATTATCTGTTGATTTAACAGTGCTAGTTTAATTAATCATACAACCAGTTGGTTTTAAAAACACAACAGAGTAAGCATATACCTTTCCTTTACATCTGAAGCAGCACCGTGTAAACCAAAGACACAGATGAGTGCCTGAAAGATAAGATGCAGGGAAGTTAGCAACGTAGATGCAGCACTTAAGAGCCCTTGACGGAGGCTAGAGATAGTACCTCAAGGTCAGGGGCAGAGGTCTGCTGTGCCTGGTGTCCCTGGCAACGTAAGAACATAAGTGTTATGTACTAAGCTTGGATCCTAGAACAATAGGCAGGTAGAATCCTAGAATGCAACAACCTGATTGGCCTGCAGGAGCAGCCCAATCAGGCCCCAGGAGGGAAGCAGAATCAGCCAATCAGACGGGACCCATTGTGTAAATAATGGTGGGGGGGGGGAATTTACGTACTCACTGTTTGACGAGCTGCAATAAAGCGCATGAAATCACTACGCGACTCTGAGTATATTTCACTGGCGACGAGGATGGGACCCCGCTGAGCTGTCCACCGTGCACCGCACTGCAGCCCACCACCAGACACACCACTGCATCGCACTGTGCGTCCAGGCTACAGCTCTGGGACCCAAGGACCCAGAACGTCAACAGACCAGCAGCTTCATGCCGTTCAGCCCAGCTTCAGGAGACTGGGCAAGATACGTCACCCACTTCCAGTTCCTCCTAGAGGCAAAGGACGTCACCGATGCAGCCAAGAAGAGGGCAACGTTTGAGATTGCCCGGGCCCTCCTTGCACCTGAAAATATCACAACTGTTCCCTATGAAACGATAATGGAACGACTGAAGGGGCACTTCTCGCCGCAGCCCCCGGTGGTAGCATGTCGCAATGCCTTCTGTGCAAAGCGGCAGGCCCCCGGAGAAACCATAACCAGGTATGTGACCTCCCTCCCCCAGGCCACCCGGCTCTGTAACTTAACAGAGCTGGAGAACATGCTCTGCGACCGCCTCGTGGGCAGCCTGAGGGATGAGAAGCTGCAATGGCACCTCTACGCCAAGAAGGACCTGACGTTCCAGGTTGCCCCAGAGGAGGCCCTGGCAACTGAAGCCGCCGAGAGGATGCAAGGGTTCTGGCCAAACTCAACATCCCAAGCGAGGGTCCACCATGAGGACCTCACCGACAACTCAGAATCCAATAGGGAGGATGTGCACCAAGTGCGGTGACAAATACAAGCCGCACACCCACCACAACTGACTCGGCCGGAAGAGGGGAACTGTGCAAGCTGCGGGAAGACCCACAAGCACAGGATTTGCTGTTTCCGCAACGCAGAATGCCGACAATGAAGAAAAGCGGGACACATCGCCCGAGTGTGCCGTGTCCGCCCTGCCCGACGCCTCGCATCAGATGGCCGACCCAAGAGTCCCAGGCCCCACAGTCCAACACACCAAGGCAACTTGACGGAGATCACGGACTACCAGTTGCCCTATTCCAACACAGAAAAAAATTACATTGAGGTACAGATAGAGGCAGCCCCATGCCGCATAGAGCTTGATACAGGCTCAACCCTGTCCATAATCTTGGCACAGACATTAAGGAAGTTGCACCCTAATGGTGGCCCCAAGCTCGGGCCAGCCCCATTCACCCTCTGGGACTTCCAAAAACATAAGGTCCCCTACGTAAGCTTACTGGGATTGGCGTGGTTTGGGCCACTGGGGCTAGCCATCACCGGGGTGAACCACACCAGCTCCCACATGGAAGTGGACGCCATATGCCAAGAATTTCTGGAGGTTTACGATGGAGCGTTGGGATGATATACTGCCCCCCCCCCCGTCGGCCTACAACTAGACCCTACCATACGACCCATCAGGCTCAAGGCCTGCCGGGTCCCGTTCACCCTGAAATGCTGCACAGACGAGGAATTAGAAGTGCTCAAGTCGGTGCCTAATGCCCCCTGGGAAACCCCAATCGTGATGGCCGTCAAGCCCAACGGCTCGGTCCACATCTGCGCGGACCGCAAATGTACCATAAACAAGGCCCTTATGGCCTATGCATACCGGGTGCCAGTGGTCAGCCATGTCCTTGCCACCCTGGGAGAGTCTAATATTTTTGGCAGGCTAGACTTGGCCCAGGCCTATCAGCAGTTGCCAGTTGGCGAGGCCACCACCGAGGCACAGACAACTGTCATGCACAGGGGCATGTTCCATGTCAAGCGGCTGCAATTCAGCGTCAGTGTGGTGCCAGGCATATTCCAAAATCTAATGGACTCGCTTATCAAAGGAATTCCCAGCATCACCCCCTTCTTCGATGATGTGCTGATTGCCAGGGCCATGCCAGGGAAGTTTGGGTACTGACTCCGCACCCTCCTGCACTGTTTCCAGATGGCCGGCCTCAAGGTGAAGCGGGAAAAGTGTCTGCTAGGAGTGCAACAGGTAGACTTTCTGGGATTTGCGGTGGAGGCAGGCAGAGTTCACTGGCACCTCACCAATATTTTGCTCCATTTTAGAAGGCCAAACTCCTGAACTCCTATTCAGATCCTGAGACCTGTCAACTCTATGAAGAACCAATGTCTGACCAGCAGTGTAGCTGCTCCTGAGGTATAATCTCATGTGGTTTGAAACTCAGGAGGGAGGTGGATGTACCCTGTACTCCCTAAATGGCCTCCCTGGTAAGGATGGGGTCATAATCAGGCTGGCTGGCTGCTTCTTTGAGAACAGCCTGGTCTCCCTCTTGTCCAAACCTCCCCCAGGATGAAATATGGTTGAGGTGCGGTGGGGTCATTTAACAGCAAAGTGCGGTGATGAGTTCTGAAAGCTGTTAAGAACAAGACACGTTCTAGCCACGGTGGTGGAAAACTAAATGAGGGAAGCTGCAAAGCATGATCTAGTTGAGAAATTAAATGCATAAATAGGCCTAAATGTTGTAAATAGAACAGCAACATTGCCGACTCAGTCTTGCTTTGAGGACACCTGCACAAACTTCAAAGCTATATATTATACCTTTTTTAAAAAAACAACTTCCTCCGTTTTGATGCACTATTCCATCTTCCCACTAAAAGCAGCAACAACGAAGTTCTACGTAGTTTCCTGCAGCTCTCTCTTTTATAAGAAGCTATGTAAAGAACCTGGCTACTTGAAAAGTGCTGCATTTCACATAAGCAGCGCTTCGTAGCCCATCGCCATAGGCTTCTATACTTCTTTCTAGAAGTATAGATACTACATCACGTGCCCTCTCTTTCGCCCCGCAGCTTGCTGGGAAATGTAGTCCAGGCGTAAGCAGCCTTGGAACAAAAGGCAGGAGCCGCTGTAAGCTTCTGTTGCGTAAAGCGCCACTGAGAATCGGAAATGTACCCTATTTTTGTGCTCAAAGAAACTTACAAAAATGATTTAAGAGGTGGGGGGGATAAAACGGAGAAAAGTGTTTTTTTACAAATTGCGGTGGTGATAAACTTGTGGGGTTTTTTTAATGCTGTAGTTTTTTAGGGAAAAGCTTTCTAGAAACGCTTCTTTCCCAGCGTGACGCACAAACCAGCAATGTATGGAACTTGATGCGATTATGGGCTGCAAACACTGTGAATCTTGTTCTCTCTTTTTCCATCAAATGTTTAGCAAATTGCGCGCGGGTGGCGGGGGCGGTTTTAGGTGCCTTTGAAACCATCACGGGAAAAGGTTACCAGAAGAGGTGATAATCTTGAACTCCACGCTGCTTTTGGTTAAGTTCCCCGCCCGGAGGAGATACGCCTTGTTTCTAAGCAAATCGTTGTGAACAGCCTTTGCGCTCAACTTCTGCAGAACCTGCCCTTGCCGAGTGGGATAATAAGGAAACAAGGCGAGCGACCCTCCCCCTTTAGGTTTGCTGCTGCGCCTTTCTGGATCCCTCCTTGCTTGGAGACCTCCAGGGGACGAGGGCGGCGGGGAGGGGGAACAGAAATGCAAGTGCTTGAAGCTCTTCTGGGGCTCGTCCAAGGCAGAGAACAGGGAGAGTTCGACGCGTGTCCTTTCGGATTCGGACGGGCATCCCTTTGGCGCGGCGGCGGCAGCTCAGGACCTGCCCCCCTGCAGACCCCTTTCCCTTCGCCCGGACCCCGGTTCCTTCTCTCCCTCCAGCCCCCGCGGCCCGGGGCTGAAACTCTCGCGCTCCAGCCGCTGCTCTCCAGGGGTTGCCTCCTTTCTCAAGTCCTTCTGCCGCCCTTCCAGTCGGCGCCTTCCGATCTCGGCGCTCTCCGGGGCCGCGTCGCGTTTGGACACTGGCTCCCCTCCCTTGCGCTCCCCTTCCGATGTGGCCGAATGGCTCCCTAGGGATCACTGGGGAAACGGGTCGCGGAAGGAGGCGGGGGATCCTTTCCTACGGGGCTACTTCCCCAGCGTCGGGAAATGACACGGCAAAGAAAGCGAGGCGGGGAGGCTTTGTTCTAAAAAGCGGAGCTTTCCTGAGGTAAAAAAAAGCGTGTGGAGGAACTCGCGCGCGCCTGGCGCGCCAAGACGCTCTGGGCTCTCTTGTAGGGAATCCGACTGGTAAATCCAGCTGCCTTTGCCCCGCCCCCTCGGGATTGGACTTGATTCCCCCTCCCGATCCGCGTCTCCCCCCGACGCCAATCTTTTCTACAAGGGCAGTGATTGGCTGGCTCTCTTCCGCCGTCGATTCTGCGCCGCTGGGCTCTTCTTTTCAAACATCTCGGCAACTAACAATAGACTCTCCCGGTTGTGCTGCTTCCTATTTTGAGAGCGAGGTGTTAAAATATAGAGGGGGGTGTGTGCTGTTGTTCTTGGTTATGAATGAAGAGCACAGGTTGCGAGGGAGGGAGAAACTCCTTCAGGCAGGAGGTCGCCTGCAGACTGGAACTTTCCCCCCTATCTCTTGCTCATTTGTGTAGAGGCCAAGAAATAGCAGAACTGTGATTAAGATCCTTCTTGAATTGTGGCACCCAGAACTGGGCACTGTACTCCAGGTGGGGTCTGACCAAGAGGGAATAGAGTGGTACTATTCCTTCCCTTTATCCGGACACTGTTACTTCAGTCATAAGATCATAGAATAGGAGTTGAGAGGGACCCAATGGATCATCTAGTCCAGGGGTCAGCAACCGTTTTCAGCCGTAGGCTGGTCCACCATCCCTCAGACCATGTGGTGAGCCAGACTATATTTGAGGGGGGGAATGAACGAAATCCTACGCCCCACAAACAACCCAGAGATGCATTTTAAATAAAAGCACACATTCTACTTATGTAAAAACACACTGATTCCCAGACCATCTGTGGGCTGGATTGAGAAGGCGATTGGGCCGCATCTGGCCCCTGGGCCTTAGGTTGCCTACCCATAGCTGTCAAGTGTCCCTTATTTGAAGGGACAGTCCCTTATTCCAGCGCCATGTCCCGCTGCTGTCCCTTATTGATGGATGTCCCTTAAATGTCCCTTAAATGATGTCCCTTAAATTTCAAAGGAAGCAGCTCCTCTCCCTCCCTCCCTGCCGGCCAGGGAGGAGGGAGGCTCCAACTGTGTTGCTTGGCTGTGTTGCTCACCCAATAAGAAGTCTAAGAACGACTGGGGGGTGGAGCTTGAATGCCTTGTGTGTGGCTAGTTAATGCAAGCTGAGGGGTTTTTTGAATGCTGGACGCCATTTTGTTGCACGTGCTGCTGCAAACTTTGCAGTGCAAAGCCAGGCTGGGGAGCCATCTTAAGTTGAGGCTGCGTAGGCCTTGTGGTGCATGTGATTCAGATTCTATTCAGTTGAACCTCTGGTTACAAAGTTGGTTGGACGGTGTTCTCGAAGCTACCAGCATGAGTTTGACCAGACTGCAGGAGGACAGGAAGACTGGAGTGCCTGGAACAGGTGAGGCTGCAGGTCCCTTATTTTGGCTGCTGGTCCCTTATTTTCAAGGCTGCTGGTCCCTTATTTTCAAATCTGTAAGTTGACAGATATGTGCCTACCCCTGATCTAGTCCAGCCCCCTGAAATGCAGGAACCTCAACAAAGCATCCAAGACAGATGGACAGCCAGCCTGTTTATTGCACATTCATCCCAAATGGTTTGCATGGAGGTTAGACAATGTCAACTGTTCCACATGCATTCTGATTTGTTTGTGTGGGGAGGTTATCCCATGTTGTGTTAAGCATTTGTCATGCCATACTTCTTAGTGCCTTTCCCATCACTTATCACAAAAAGTGTTTCGGGGTGGGGGTGAAATATAGGTAAAGAGTGCCAAATCGGATTAATTGTGCAATGTGAATTTGCTGGTATTCCAATCATCTGGCTGCTAATTTATTGATTCAGTTTCATACATTTAAATAAATGTCTGCAGTATGGTAAACTTTAAGAAACTTTAAGAAAACTTTAAGAAAGCCTTACATTAGTCACTGAGCTTCTCAGGTCGACTGTTCTCTACAAAGTCTTGATTACCTGGTCCCTCCCAAGGGGAGCTAAGCCTGGAAGGACAGCTTATGCTATGGTGTCAACCCCTTCATTCATTCATTAGACTTGAGAATGTTGGTTATATGAGGCTGGTTATCCCACAACTAAGACAAGGAGGGCTCAACCAAAGTCTTTGTTGCTATCCACTTATGCAGGAGAAAATGGCTGAGATTGATAATGAAGGGGGAATATTTGGCACTTTTTGAGGGATCAGATGGGAAGCTCTTAGGGTGAATCCCCCAACCACTGGCTTCCTTTTCTACACTCTGACAGGGTCTTGCTCAGAAAGTGGAAAGCATTTGTAAGAACTTGATTGTTTAGTGTGACAGTGCTTGCACGTTGGAACTCCCTGCCTATTGAGATTAAGCAGATGCCTTCACTGTACATTTTTCAGCATCTGCTAGGATTATTCTTCTTTAGACAAGCCTACCCACATGCTTAGATGAGGTAATTTAAATTTGTTTTAGCATTTTAACTTTTGTATGTTTTAAAATATGGTTGTGATTTTTTCTTGATTTTATTAACTGTTTGTAAACTGCTTTGCGGTGGGTTGTTGTTGTTTTTTACAATCAAGTGATGTATAAATTTTATTAAATAAATAAATTGTGTTACTTACAAGGATTAGGGATTTCATTGAAGTATACAGTTGATAGCCCTGATTCTATATGTAGGAATATATTACATTAGTGGCAATTAAAGCTTTCATTTTAATTCCTTTGGGGATTACTTCAGTTGCATTCACTTGGAAATAAGTAAATACATCTGCATTTAGTTGATCACTGGTTATACCGGAGAAATAAATGAATGGAATCATAATGAAAAATATATTTTTTATTTACCTTTCATACATTTTTTAGTTGATTAATTGTGTTGATCAGTGGGTATTTTGGAGAAATAAAAGAATTTATATTTATGAATATGAAATTTGAATACACTTTGGAATTAATTGCTTTAGTTTCTGTTCAGTGGTTAAATCATGAATCGGCTGGTACTTAAATAATTTTTGCCTACTTTGCTTTTGTCACATTTGTGAATTCATTTAAAATGTAACTGAGTTTATAATAGCCTTTTTGTGTGTTGTATTCTCTCCTTTAATGGAGACTAAAATTACAATTAGCATGTGGAGGTCCACAAAAGAGGTGGCCCTCATAATTGTAAAGGTTGGGAATCACTGTTCTAAAATGATACAGTTATCATAGACCAGCCCAGTAATCCTGTTTGATACCCTGAAGAGCTGTTGTTGGTCCCTATAGACTGGGGGGGCACACTTCATTTTCTTGTACAAAAGACATAAACTGGGGGCCAAGCCCTTTTGGGACCCTCAGTATTTTTGGGGTGGGGGCCGAGCCTCCCGATGTCCAGAAAGCATGGAGATGAAGCCTGGCCTGGCCTGGCTCCAATGGCCAGCTCCTTATCCTGCTCCTCCTCCTCCTCCTCCCATGAAGGGGAAGGAGGATTGAAGCAGCCTCCCGCCAGTGGCAGCGCCAGGAGAAGGAGGAGCCATCAGCCATTGAAGCCATGTGGCCACTGCGTTTGGCTCTGTCCCTGACTCCTCCTGACATCCTGATGCCATGCACATGACATTGCCCCCTCCATCACCCTCGCAAAGCTGGTGCATCTGGCAAGGACATTCATCTTGTTGTAAGAGGGAGAGATCATAGCTCAGTGGTTCAGCCACTGTATGTAGACGGTCCCTGGTTAAGTCCCTCTTAGGTTGGTCTGGAAAAGACCTGCCTCAAACCCTAGAAAGATGCTGTCAGTCAGGGTGAACAATATTGAGTTAGATGGACCAAGAACAGCGTCTGGGCTCCTTTGGGAGGAAGGGTGGGGAATAAACTTAATAAATCACCAGAATCATCCATCTTGCATTGAAAAAAATAGCAGAAACAGATCCAGCCTTGGTTCTCATGCTGTACACAATTATGCTTTTAAACCTCCTTTTTGTATGGAATTTTTCAAGCTCCTTCTGAAGAGAGAGTCCTCAAATTGAGACAAAGTGAATCCAGGTGACATTCTTTTGCTGATCAATTTTCCATATTCTTTCCCTCAGGCAGATACATTTTGGTTGTTTTTACCCACAGAGGTGCCAGCGGTGTAGTAGATGAGGCATGGCACTGTTTTGATTCACAAGGAGACGTTCAGTGTTATTGTTTTCTTGTACCAATGGTTTGCAGTCTACAGCATTGCCCCCCACAGTGCCCTGTTTCATCTTGAATTGGAATAATCAGAAATGTGGAATGTTTTCTTCTGACTAGGTAGTAGATGTCTCTGTAGAGACTCAGTAGAGATTTAAAGATATCATTCTCATGATGTATTCATTTCTTTTATTTAGGGATAGCACTCAAAATCAATATCCAGAGTGTATGTGTACGTATTTCATTGAAACACACACACACAAATACTACAATGAATACAAATGATAGAATCAATACAGTGTAAAATGCAATGCCAGAAAGACTAAAACAGTTGCAACATAAATCCAATAAATGGCAGCCAGTCACAACTTGGGGAAGGCCTTCTGATATAGGATACTCTGTGATATAAAATGCTTCACCTTCTGGTATAAAATACTTTCAATGCAGAGGTGGACATCCCTGGACACAGATTTCTAGTGAGTAGGGGCCACCACAGAGAAAGCTTCTGTTGCCCACTTGAACTTACTTAAGCAAATTGAGGGGCTTTGCTGAAACCCACATCAGACAGTCTCAGATTGGCAAAAATGTATGTGTGGCAGGTACCCTTAAGGTAGGCAGGTTCAGGTTCTTTAGAGTTTGGAAGATGATAACCAGAACAAGAAGAAGACAGAAATTACTTCCTGTAATGTGGGTGTCCCAATGCAATAAAGAGTTTCTGAATTTTGTCAGGAGTGTCATTTGAATTCCATTGCTGAGCGGTTAAGATGAGAGATGTAGGGTTATCCACTAGTATTATGTAGAATTTAGCTAAGACTTGCTAACATTCACAATGCAACAGCCTTTCCCAAGAGAGCTGTCTAATTCTGTAAAGGCTGTTAATTGTGTGTGTGTGGTCTAGACATCTGCATATTGGCCTGAATTGCATGTCACTAATTAAGCTTAACTATGATTTAAAGGTGAATGCACAACATTCAGTGCAAGGGCTGAAAATCATGGCCATTTCGGACTTCCCCGACTCCTGCTGCTGCCACAGTGCTAGCAGCTAAGTAATGGTTTGGCTTAGAATAATGTCTGAACATAGTCTTCTGGATTGTTTCTCTCCAAGCAAACCATGAGTTAACACCAAAGTTTGTTCTTGGCTTACCACTTGCAGTTTGTTTAGGGGAAACCCTGGTTCAAACATAACACTAATGCAAACCATGATTAGCTCCTGGCAGTGTAGCAGTAGCAAGAGCAGGAGAAGAGCAAAGCAGTTAAGATTTTTGTTCCATATGCAAGCATGCTGCTTAGCTATGGTTTAAAGTGATGTGGGAGTGCTGCTTGTAGCCAGCAATTTATTTAAAAGTGTAAGATTTAAATGACCGTTGCAGGTTTATACATTATTATTATTATTATTATTATTATTATTATTATTATTATTATTAAAAATTGTATACTACCCTATACCACAGGTCTCATGACAGTTACAACATAAAATCACAATATAAAAACACAAAATACATAGCAACAACAAAAACCCGATAAATTTTAGCACAATGGCTTATGCGCAACTTCACACGCACACTCAAAGAGGTTCAATAAATTGCCTTAACACACATGGCTTTTTTGGCATTTTATCCTGAACATAGTCCAGAGTGGGCCTTTAAACATTGCTGAAAATCTTACTAGACCCACTGAAACTTAAAATGACCTTCCTGCCCCATAGTCATTTCAAAGGAGGGACTTGAAGCAGCCTTTCGCAGCTCAGATGCTGCACAGCTCCACATCTCAAGCGGAGCAGAGAAGGAGCCTGGGAAGGCGTCATAAACTGAATCAGGTCCATCCAGTTCCATATTGCTTATGCTGACTGGCAGGGATACTCCAGAGTTTCAGAAATTAGTCTTGCACGCCCCTACCTCTGAGCTATGGCCCTGTCCCTCATCTTGTGCAGCAACAAGATGAAGTTGTCGTTACAGATACAGGATTTGCCAGATAGTGGGAGAGGAATATCCCACACATGTACAGTAGAGTGAAGGTTTCTGGGACAGTTTCCCACTATCCTCTCAAGACAGAAAGGCTAGCATGTTTTTAAAAACATTAAATGGCAGAAGAGAAGAGAGATTGGGTGAGTTCCAGTGGAGATATCGGCCCCCTCCAAGGAGACAAACTTTGAAACAATCTTTGGGTATTTATACGAAAACCTCAAAGCCTTCTCATCCCTTTTTGTAGGACACCACACATTTTCAGGCATAAAAGCATCTTTGTAATGCACTCAGTTTGTAAGCCCTTTTGTTACCTTCCTATAGTTCTCTCAGACGAATATTATTACCGTCATTGTTGTACAATTCATTTAAAGTCATCCTTTCCCTTCTGCGCTTCTTCGTACAAAATGAAATTGTTTGAATGGGTGGTTATTTTGTTCAGCATAATGAACCCTTTGAAAGAAAGCTAATGGAAATTACATATTAATTAGCAATGCTTGATTGTCATGTGATATTTATATCAGCTTCTATGATTAGCAACCAGGGTGAAAAAGAGTCCAGATTCTCCCCCCACCTCTGCCATGAGAGGCCCACCCTTGGCTGGGGATGGAATCCTGCTGGTAAGGGACCAGTCAAAACCTGTGCACAAAGGGAGAGGCAAAATCCTTAGCACAGCAGGCTTCATCATGGCAAGAATGAAGGAAAGTGCCCACAAGGTTGAGGTTTGATCAGGCAATTTGGGACATTGATATAGTAAGATGTTTCAGTAACTGAGAGGGTAAGGTTTAGCAAGTTCCCAAAGTCAGTTTTTTTATGCCTTTCAGGTTAAAATTTTGAAAAGTTATGAGTTTATTTTCTGTCATACCTCATAGTATGCATAACACACAGTATAAATGTTGGAAGTCAACCTTGAAAGCAGTATTTTGAAAGCAGTGATTAGCCGTTAGAAATGCAACCCATGGCAGAGGGAAGCACTGGAGGACAAGCTTTGGTTTTCAGTGGCTCCCACTGAGGTCCATAGGACAAGTAAGCAGACTGAAATGCGAGTTGAGAGGTCAAATTTGATGTACACCTTGAAACAGACTGTGGTGGTGTAAGGTCAAAGGAACATAGTAAGCTGCCTTACACCCACTGAGACCATTGGTCCATCTATCTCAGTATTGTCTACCCTGATTGACAGTAGCTCTCCAGGGTTTCAGACAAGATACATTTTCAGCTCCACCTGGAGATGCCAAGGATTCAACCTGGGACTTCCTGCATGCAAAAATAGATGTTCTTCCATCACAGCTGCAGTTCCCTGAGACTGGGACACGGGGAGAACAGTCCCTGCAACATTTATCCTCTTGCTCTCGGTCTCCACGTACACACACATGGCATTCTCTCTTTTTCTCTTTCTAGTTTTGACTACAAAAATCCTACAATTTGTCATTGTTGATAACATATTTTTCAACCCTCTGCCACAATTTGCACCTATTAATTTACAATTTAGAAAATAATTATGATTTAGCACTAACACCCAAACTATTACAGTGGTACCTCAGGTTACATACGGTTCAGGTTACAGACTCCGCTAACCCAGAAATAGTACCTCGGGTTTAGAACTTTGCTTCAGAATGAGAACAGAAATCGCGCAGCAGCAGTGGGAGGCCCCATTAGCTAAAGTGGCGCTTCAGGTTAAGAACAGTTTCAGGTTAAGAATGGACCTCCGGAACAAATTAAGTTCTTAACCCAAGGTACCACTGTACTCTGATTCTGGGGCAACTACAAAATCGTCAGACTAAGAGACTGAGGTTGAGAGGCAGAGGGCAGGGCTGGGGTGGTGCCCTCTTCTCTACCCAGGGCAGGATTCTCCCCTCCCTCCCTCTGTGCAACACGAGGCTCCCTCCCTTTTTGCTTACTCTCAGAAATGTGTTCTATTGACTTGAAGAGATAATCAAAAAGTCTTGTATCAGAGTGATATGTGATCCCTCAAGATAATAAATTGAAAAGATGAAATGAAAAATAAAATAGATTCCCCTTTTTATCCCCCTCTGAGATAGCAAACTATTTCCAGGCATTCATTGGCTACAAATCTGATTAGTTTGACGGAGCTACGATGGGATTACTCCATCAGTGTAAATAAGATCAGAGTCTGCCCTGTTATATATTAATCCAATAAAACCTGCTAAAATACAAAAAATTAACTTCATGTTCAGCAGCCGCTGGATTCCCAGCTTGTGAGAAATACAAATGAAGCACGGCTTGACAAAAACCAGCACCAATGGGTCTTTTAAAAAGTAACTATTCTATCTTTCCCATTTATTTTCCAGTACAGTCACATACCACACTGATAAAAAGGCCTTTTCACTACCTAGTCTTTATACTGAACCTTGGTTTTAAACATTTTCCCTGCATTGTTATAAGTCTTACCTATTCCCTCACCCTTTCCACAAACATCAAAGGAAGAAAAGGCTTTCATAGCAAACCCTCAGTGACGAACACAGCTTTGTTTAAAGGCTGCATTATTTTGCCATGACCTGGGATTTCTCTTCATGCTTGTAGAGCCTTGATGGCAAAAGAGAGACGAAATTCTCTTGAAAATAAAAAAGGTGTTGCTATTGTTGTTTCTTGATTTCGAAACAAACATGATGCCAACTTGCCTTGCACAGCGGTGTTCAGAGATGAAACTGTGCCTCTGGCCTCCCAGATGCTGGGCTAAAATTCACCTCATTTCTGACCATTGACCATGATGGTTGAAATTGAGTTTGTGAAGGACCAAGGATTCCCCATTTCTGGCCTACATGGTTGGTCCTCCCAGGCAGCAGGAGGCAGCATCCACCCGGGAGCCCTGTAGGATCTGCTCCCTGCTGTCTGTCTGGCTCACGTCCGCCTGTCCAGGGAGGGCAGGAGCCGGAGTGGCCAACTCCTCCTGCTGCAGGGATTCTCCTTGTTCATCAGGGTGCAGGTCTTCTTTAGGAGCTGTTGCTTGGGGTCACATTTTGTTTTGGAGAAAACATAATATTTTTGCCGCCATTTGGATTATGTTATTCTATTTCTCTTCTCAGCTGCTTTGACAAATGAAATTGGCTCTACTTCAGGTGCCACATAATAACCGTTCTCTGCATTTGGAAGAACTCGACTGTTTAGTGTGGCAGCCCCTTTGGAACTCCCTGCCTATTGAGTTCAAGCAGGTGCCTTCACTGTACTCATTTCGGAGTCTGCTTAAAAACATTCCTGTTTAGACAAGCCTACTGAGATGCTTAGAAAGTTTAGGTAATTTTAATCTGTTCTAGCATTTTAACTTTTGTATGTTTTAAAGTGGGGTTGTAATTTTTAAAAACTGATTTTAATGCTTTGTTTGTTGTTGTTATAAGCCGCTTTGAGGCTTTTTACAATCAAGTGGCGTATAAATTTTAAAAAATAAATAAATACATTATTAGGCCTTATTAGGGACGCGGGTGGCACCGTGGGTTAAACCACAGAGCCTAGGGCTTGCCGATCAGAAGGTCGGCAGTTCGAATCAGTCAGACCTCACCTGGAGTACTGTGTCCAGTTCTGGGCACCACAGTTCAAGAAGGACACTGACAAACTGGAACGTGTCCAGAGGAGGGCAACCAAAATGGTCAAAGGCCTGGAAACGATGCCTTATGAGGAACGGCTAAGGGAGCTGGGCATGTTTAGCCTGGAGAAGAGGAGGTTAAGGGGTGATATGATAGCCATGTTCAAATATATAAAAGGATGTCACATAGAGGAGGGAGAAAGGTTGTTTTCTGCTGCTCCAGAGAAGCGGACACGGAGCAATGGTTCCAAACTACAAGAAAGAAGATTCCACCTAAACATTAGGAAGAACTTCCTGACAGTAAGAGCTGTTTGACAGTGGAATTTGCTGCCAAGGAGTGTGGTGGAGTCTCCTTCTTTGGAGGTCTTTAAGCAGAGGCTTGACAACCATATGTCAGGAGTGCTCTGATGGTGTTTCCTGCTTGGCAAGGGGTTGGACTCGATGGCCCTTGTGGTCTCTTCCAACTCTATGATTCTATGATTCTATGAATCCCCGCGACGGAGTGAGCTCCCGTTGTTCGGTCCCTGCTGCTGCCAACCTAGCAGTTCGAAAGCACGTCAAAGTGCAAGTAGATAAATAGGTACCGCTCCGGCGGGAAGGTAAATGGCATTTCGGTGCGCTGCTCTGGTTCGCCAGAAGCGGCTTAGTCCTGCTGGCCACATGACCCGGAAGCTGTACGCCGGCTCCCTCGGCCAATAAAGCGAGATGAGCACCGCAACCCCAGAGTCGGCTCGACTGGACCTAATGGTCAGGGCTCCCTTTACCTTTATGAATAATTATTGCATTCTTTAACGTTATTAATATGAGATGTTTTGATTAGCCTATTAATATTTGGAGGACTATTTAAATTTTATGTCATGTAAATGTTGCCAAATTATCTTGCTATGTAAGTTTTCTTGGCATTCTGAGATGCTTTGATCATGGTTTACAGATGATGGTGGAGAAAGGGAGCTGCTTTGGGCAACAGCATGAAGCAGAGGGATGGGTTCAGCTCATGCAAAATGCAGGTGGGCTGATTGCAGATGGAGGTACCTGTGCAACAACATGTGCCACCTGTAGAATTGTCCGTGCTTGCTGCCCATCTACTGAGCCTGGTTCAAGGACCTTGTATTAATTTACAACTTTTTAATATGCTTTTTCTTGTATGGTTTTTATGTACAAGTGTTGTAAACTGCTGATTCTTTTTTAATGAATGAGTGGTATAAATAATTTTTATAAATAAACAGATGAAGGCAGAAATTGATTTCTGAATAGTATAGCAAAGCTTTTTAAAAATTGTTGTCCCTACTGGGGGTAGCGCTGCTATTTATGCTGCACTTCCGGCAGCAAAATGTCTCAGACTGGGGGTGGTTGCCTGTGAAAATCCATGACAGGAGGCCATCCAGCCTCTGTTTAACATGCCCCATAGGGGGCTTATTCCTTAAAGGCCATCTGCTGGGGTCAAGGTGGGGGTGAGGGACTACATGATTTGCCATATTTTAGGGGTCTAATCCTGTGCTCCACCAGCTTTTGTACTGCATACTTCTTTTTGCAAAAAAATAATAATCAACTATTCCCCATTTTTGTGGCGCTATTTAACTGTTGCTTATGCGGTTTTGAAGAAATACAATTTTGATGTGAAAGTAAAATACCACTAGTTTGAATCCAAGTGCCCCGGTTCATCTTTGTGTAAATTAAAACTGCACTGCTCAGGGAGCAAATGCTATCAAGAAAGGCAGCAGCATTTCAAGTACAGCAAGTACTTGTGGATCAATTATAAAACTGTCTAATTCTGGCTCCATATTTGCTCCTTGAAACCTTTGCTTCTTGTAAGCCTAATTTCCCATGTGTAGTGGCATAAAGTCCAGAAGTGCTCACCAGGAGACCTTCAGTAAAATGTCCATTTTATATCCAGACACTTTAGCCTCATTCATAATCAAAAGAGCTATGGCTTGACCTGTCAATCAAAAGTGAGGAGGACCATTTGTGAGAACAATAGAAACACCATATAGGAAGATTTTTATCACTCAGGTAACAAAGGTCTTCCTTTCAAGTATGATTTTGAGAATATGTGTCATGAATGGATTTAATTAGATCCTTTATTACATATTGATTTGAAATATCTGGAGTGGGGAGGGGAACAAGTATGAAAAGCATCAGCATAACTTCATATGAGGCTTGACAACCATATGTCAGGAGTGCTCTGATGGTGTTTCCTGCTTGGCAAGGGGTTGGACTCGATGGCCCTTGTGGTCTCTTCCAACTCTATGATTCTATGATTCTATGATTCTATATTAGCAACCTAAATATATAGCAGATAGATTGTCAGAGGTAGACTGGGGAGATGGGTTCAGACCCTGCTTGGCCCTCAATCTCATTGAATGGCCTTAGGTGGGTCACAACCTAGCCCTTCTCAAAGGGCTGGTATGACAATAATGTGGGGGCAGAGTTAAAAGGGCAAAAGACAAAAACATGCCAAAACCTTTGCTATTAGGTGTAGTTATGGTTTGAACATCTAAAATATTTGTGTTATCAGAAGCTTGAAGGTATTTTTGTAGTGTTGGTTTGGCATTATGCATGCAAAGGAAAAATATTACGAATTGAGGTAACCTGGAGTTTTTAGTAATCAAGATTAAAATATTAAGGGCTATTATGGTTACTTCACATTAATGAGTTGCTTATATTTTGACCTGGACACCAAACTAATCATTGTCAAAGGGTGAAATGGGTTTCCCATAAGGAAGGTATAAACTCATCAGCCCACTTTTATGCATGTTTTGAATAATCAAAAATTGGAATATCAAACCTCTTTCATTCCTGTTGAGGGCAGCTTTTAATGTTTGATGGACTATTGTATTTTAATATTTTGTTGGAAGCCGCCCAGAGTGGCTGGGGAAACCCAGCCAGATGGGCGGGGTATAAATAATAAATTATTATTATTATTATGGTTCCCCACACGTCTTGCTTAAAAATACCCTTTTTTGTGGTCATCATGTCCTGAAGTCCCCTGGGATGGAGAACCTGTGGGGCAATGTCACAGGACGGCAATTCCTCTCAGCCCCAGGCAGCCTAGCCAGGGGTCGAGGGAGGGGCTTTCCAACAACACCTGGAGAGCAGCAGGGCTATAGAGTTTCTAATCATAAAGACTACATGATGCTGTTGTTCAATGCAAGCTGGAATTCTCCAGAACCCAGATTTTGCACCCAGTACCTATTGGCAGACCCCCATGTGAGGGGGAGCTATGAAAAAACCCCTCCGGGCTGCAGCAGAGTTGCAGCAGGAAGTGGACGGTTCAGATATGTAGCATTCCGAATTTCTTTATTATTTACAGCAGGTTAAAACAACAAGCATGGCCAGTGTGCGCTGAGTGCCTCACACACGTCTTCTCTGTTCGAGAGCAGAGAGAAAACAAAGAGCGGAAGTTACAGAAGTTCACTTCCGTTCCCAGACATAACTGTACAGAAATGTCAACATGTATCATGCTACATCAGCAATGGGAGGATGAAATTACTGACAGTATCATGTTTGTACTTTTTTCTCTGTATACTCAGTAATGCAGACCACACAAACCCTGGCTATTTATTCAGAAAGCAGCACAGGGAGGAACACTGTTAACATGGTGTTCAGAACAGAGGAAGGACAGTGATTTTCCATTATAACTTAGCTTTAAAGACCAAAACTTCTTTAACTACAATGTCAAGCACTGGGTAGGTACTATGGGGAAAATGTTATGTTATTATGTTTCAATAACTTTTCTAACACCTCTGTCCTTGGCTAGATGGCACAATTTCTTTTGAGACTCTCTTCTTTGTTTATGAAGTTGTAATTCAACTAAACTGAAGCTTGGGTGACCAGCTTCAAATAAGCCAACCCGGCACAAGCTCTATCCTGCACTCTTCCCAAAGGATATAATTGATCGTGCCTTATTAAGCTATACACTTAGCAAATGATACACAGAACCCAGTGCCTTGTTGCTTTGCAGTTGTGCCTTCGTAATTCAGGTGGATGAACCAAACGACTTTTTGCCACTTTAAAAGCTGGATGTTCAGAATCAGGATGGTTTGTTCCCTCTTTCCAAACTTTGGCAGTTGGTGAGCAGCATCAGAGGTCCAGCTAAATGTGGACTGTGGTGGGAAGTAGCATCACAGGGTTAAAGGCAACTAAATACTGCTCACTTGTAGGCCCATTGACATTAACAAGCGTAAATTAGTCATGCCCATTAATGTCACTGAGTCTACTCCTAATACAACCCACAGCCTACATCATTGGCATTTTGTTTCCTCTCTTTTCTTTTCAAAAATATTTTTTATTAATTTTTTAACAAGGACAACAAACATCACTTTTCCAAAATAAGAGCTATAAAGCACCAAAATTTGAATTTCCATAATAGTAGCATACACAGTAACAGATCTGCATACCCTCCAACACTCCTCAGGTGAAAATAGGGACATTTCTCACTCCCCCCCACAACTGACCCTCCTTGACTCCCCATTTTTGTCCCCCCTCCCCCGCAGAGCATTTCTTATCAGAAGAAGGGCGAGTGCTGCCCCCACGACACCAATGAGATGCAGTACACGTGCCCCCCACCACTTGAGAAAACCCCTTAACACAATTTTTAAATTATTTTATACTTTGATAGGTTTACAAAAAGAAAAACATGCACGAATAAATAAATTTTTAAAAGGGCAAGATTGGATGCAGACACACAAAGCTGGGCAGCAGCAGGGGAAACGGGAACGTTCCAGGATCAAATCAGAAGCTGGGATGGTTTTCGTAATTCCAGGACTGACTGTCCCTAGAAAATCGGAACTCTTGGAGGGCATGGATTTGGTGTCAATAGAAAACCATAAGAGTATACAACAAACTAAACAAACTACAAATAAGTCTAAGTCAAATAAGTCTAAGTGCTAAGTCACAATACACATAAAACATGAAGCAAACCCAAAATAGAGTGTAAAATCTTAAAACAAATAATGAGATACTGGTCTCATAAGTCTCATATATTTAAGAATATTTTGAGGACATTTTTGGACTAATAGTGGTCATTCTTATATACAGTGCAGCCGTTTGCATTCTGTTAATTGGTGTGCCATTTACTGTGGAGATTCTTATCATCTTCTCTTTTGATACTGATAGATGATCCCAACTTCCATTGTGGAGTTTGACCATTTGTTAGATGGTTATGGTTTGAACATCTAAAATATTTGCATTATCAGAAGCTGGAAGGGCCCAGTCTGTCCAGCTGTGCACCTGAGGGAACTTTCAGCACACCCACAACCCACACAAAAGCACATCAGAAAGCAGCATGGACACTCATTTCAGTGTTGTTTGGGTAAACCAGTCAAGCGGAACAAAATCTGTAGTGGAATATCACCTTCTACTTCCTGAAAAAACATTGTTTGCCTTTATAGTAAGGCAAACACAAGGTTAGATCACACAGAAACTTCCAGAATGAAAACTTTGATCATAGGAGATTTGACTCTTTCCATTGATTGAATAATACTGTTGCTTTCCACTAGCTATTTGAAGAAAATTATTCATAAAGATAGCAATCTCACAGAACTACAAACCTTAATTCTTCCTAGGATTGGGTTTTTTCCTGTCTTTTTTTTTTGTCTATTCAAATATTTGCACATATTTGCTAAGTCTTGATCGTGCAGTCTCCACACGAACAAAACTCCCACTAAACCATGTGCAGGGATTGCTGGATCAAAATTAACACTATTCAGATATCTCTGCAGGGAAAAAAGAGGAGCTGGGTATCTGCTGGATCACAGAGTTTTTCAGTGACCAAATCAATGCTCTTAATGAGCTCTAATTTGAAAGCTGGTATAACCCACATCTGAAGAAATGGAAGCTGAGAGCAGCTCAGACCTTAAAGAGGTACGGACAGATCAGAACTAGACATTGCATTAAAACCATAGTTTGTCTGCATATTTATTAAATGGCAATTGTGGGGAGGGGGAAATCAGGCTCAGAACCTCAGTGGGAGGGGGTTACTTTTTAATACTTACATCTGTTATTTTTAAAAAACCCAGATTCAGCTGTGGAGCCACTGTGAATATCTTTCTTCTCTCTCATGCTTCCAGCTTTACTTATAAAAAAGAAAAGCTTAAATAAAAGCTTAAATAAGCAACAACAGCAAAGGAAAAGGTACTGATATGCCTGGAATGAAGCACCTGAAACTGCAGATCACAGTGCATTACAAGCCAGACTTGTGACTAAGGGTGGAATTTTGGCACTGCTGTTGTTGGCACCTGTCTGTCTTGAGAGCCATTGGAATGCCCCTCCAGAGGTGAAGTCAAGCAGCTGAGTTAGCTCCACCAAAGGGACCTCCCTGGGATGCAAGCCTGGGCAGTGTGTCTGGAGGTCCTGGGCTGCCCAGATGCCAATATCCTCCTCTTGGCCTCACTGATGTGCTCCAAAAGATAGCAAAGCAATACGTTTGGCACCAGCTGGGCTGCAGGAGTTTCCAGAAGGAGGTGCACAAGGCGCCATCCAACCACCTCAGGGACTCCACCCTGGATTTGTGTAGGGTTTACTGCTTAGCCTTTTTTTTCCCTGAAGAAGGCAGCATAGGTTTGAACCAGAATTTTCCTTCTCCTAGATGGGCTACGTTCCCAGGTGGACAAGCCCCATCTGCCTCTCATTTCCCTCTACAGCACAGGCAGAAATTGCCTTCTGGACTGTTAGACCCATTAGTCTCACCCTCCCAATCCACCGGAGCCTGTCTTTGCCTGCAGGGGAAGTCCCTAACGCACTGGGGGTTTGGGACCCATCAGCCATTCTCATCTGGTTCAGCCTGCCAGTAGAAGCCGTTCCTTGGGTCTGGCTGCTGTCAAATGCTAACAGGTTCTAGGAGCCACAGATGAGAACTGAGTGGGGACCAAGGTGGACAAACTACCCCAGAGGGAGCACCACATTGTCCCTCACCAGAGGTACCACCTCTCTCCAAGCACCCCATACACCCCACACTGCTGCAGGTGCCACATAATACCCATTTTCCATATTTGTAAGAACTTGACCATTTAGTGTGGCAGCGCCTGCACTTTGGAACTATTGAGATCAAGCAAGCACCTTCACTGTAATCTTTTTGGCACCTGCTAAAAACATTCTTGTCTACCCAGAAAACTTAGAAAGTCAAGGTTATTTTAATAGATTTATCTTTATCTTATCACTTTGAGGATTTTTACAATCAAGCGGTGTATAAACTTTATGAAATAAATAATAAATAAAATAATTTCTGAAAATCTTGATGCCGAGTACAATTTTTATCCATTTGTCATATCACTATTTAATCTAGACAATAAGCAAGGTCCCCTGCCCCCTCATTCTGCTAAAAATATGAACAATTGTTGTATATAATATGCATTATTGATTATAATATTATACTCACATTCATCAGGTTTCCCAAAGGAAAGTGCAAGTAAACAGATACAGTGGTACCTCGGGTTAAGTACCTAATTCGTTCTGGAGGTCCGTACTTAACCTGAAACTGTTCTTAACCTGAAGCACCACTTTAGCTAATGGGGCCTCCTGCTGCTGCCGCACCGCCGGAGCACGATTTCTGTTCTCATCCTGAAGCAAAGTTCTTAACCTGAAGCACTATTTCTGGGTTAGCGCAGTCTGTAACCTGAAGCATATGTAACCTGAGGTACCACTGTACATCAATGCATACTGCAACTGTATAAAAACACACATGTATTTATAATTTTATTTATAAAGTTATGCTGCAGAAATATTGCATAGAGCTCAACTCCTCTACATATACGTATATATTGCATATAATTATTCAGGACTTTTTTTAAAACAACAACAACATCCAGCGGCTCAGCCTTAAGTGGGTACTCCCTAGGAGAGGCAATGCAGCATAAGCAAAGCTCAGTTGGGTTATGACTCTCAAATTGCATGTACAAATTAATTTTAAATGGAGACAGACTCCTTGCTTGTGACTAACTTAAGCCCCATTGACTTCAAATGGGACAACTAACTTCTTCTGGATTATCTTATTTATATACGCTATGTAGGTATATGTAGATATTTATAAGAGGTCCCAGACCATGCAAGCTGCAACAATATAATATACAGTTATAAAAACAATTAAAACAGCTACAATTTTTTTTTAAAAAAAACCAGTAAAACCATTCCCCTCAGAATATAGCAGTGTAGGTTAAACAAAACAGGTAGGATACCACAAAGCGGAGCACCTTGGCTATTAAAGGCAGATTAGTCACTTCCAACCACTTTTCCATAGTCATAAACTTTGACAAGCTTTCCAGACTGGGGGAAGAATGTGTTTTTCACATGTGTACTTTTTCCCTTTTAGAGAGGTTAACACTGCTATGCAATTTATGTTTAAAATATTGATCAATAGCAGAGATGTCTATTTGGCTACATTTTGTCACTACAACAGTATGAAATGTGATTATAAAACAGCAACCCCGTCACCATGCAGGGAAAAAATGTATTTCCATTTGTTCATATACTAATTAAAAACAGAATAGAGAAAAGGTTTTTAAAAAGCATTGACATTTCTATATAAATCCATCTATCTGTAAAAATAACTACAAGCATTCCGAATGAACATCACACACAGCTGGCTTAGGAAAGCTTATGAATATATATTCGAAGAGTTTATAAAATCAAGCTCTTTCGATTTGCTGAATTTTTTGAATTATTGTGCGGCACAATTTTTAAGTAGGTCTATTGTCCACTGTCTAAACTGCTGACCTACAATAAGGTCTTTACAGAAACTGGATCATTTAGGCCAAGGCATCTTTAAAGAGTCCTTTACTGTATAATCCCATTAGTTAAAGACTTGACATCTCATTGCTTTAAGTGTCTTTGTGGTTTAACTCCTTTTAGACATTAAGCAAAATCCATCTGCTTGTTAAAGCAATAACTGAAAAGGAGTGGTTCAACTTAAAAGAAGAATACATTTGGATTGCTGACTTTGCCTTATGGAGAATATCTCTTCAGTCACTCAGGACATATTACATTCCAGCTAACCCTAAATGAACCCTGCAAAGTAAAATACAGTACCTAAAGGAATATGGGCAATGCAGTGTTTTCTTCCTGTTTTGAAGGAATGGCAAGCCTATATTACCTTTGGCTGCTGTTAATTTTCTCACTCTTCCATGGTGTTTTGTCTGAGGATCTCAGAATCATGGCAACACAGAATGTAATGCTCAGCACAGACCTGCTTGGCTCTGTTTCTTTTCAGCTCCTATATTGTGCAGAAGAGACCTGATAAAATGGTATCTGCAGTAGGAACCGCCCACCCTCAAAGTGCAATAATCTATTGAATATGTAACTGGTGAGGTGATATTTCAGCTGCATAGGGCTTTATGCATTAGAACCAGTATGTTGCAGCCAGTGTAATTTGTTCAGCAGTTGCATGTTCAGACCCAGAGACCTCCCCCGCAAATAAATTCACACATGACTCAAATTTTAGTTTTGGTTTTTGGCAGAATTTAGGCCACAACTTTATTGATTACAGAGAGTGAGTGGTTGCATAGGCTCTGGTTCGACTAGCTCCCTGCACCCTTGCAGGCATCACCGACTCAGGGCACCAGCATAGGTCAGCCAAGGGTGAACATGTAGGTAGGCAAAAAGCTGGGAACAGATGCCGCCCCGCTGGACTCAGGCATGGCACAACCCCCTCTTGGGGGCTGACCAAAGCAGTTGAGTCCCTGGATTCCTTTAACAGAATACCCTTCACATAGGGATGGCAAGACCACTCTCCCATCCCCATCACCTGAACCAGTGCCTTTCCACAACCTTACAAGTTGTGACGATTTGCTACGCAGCAGGTGAAACCCAAATGGCAACAGCCAAGTGGGGAAATTCCTGCTGTGCCCCTGTCTCAATGACACACAACACAAGACAGCATAGCAAGGTCAAGCGCACAATGCCCTAGAAGTAGGGAGAGGTGGGCGGGTGTTCCAAATGCACAAGCCAAAAGAGGAAGCTCTGGGTCACGTGCATGGGTATATATAGGTCCCTCTATCCATTTAGACTGCGCCCCATTGGCCAGATTGAACCCAACATCGAGGCACCTACCAATTGGGTGTTGTGGCTAACCAATCAACCCACCCACAACACAGGGAGTCAGTCTCCAGATCTCACCGCAACACATGACCTCTTTGAGGGAGGACACGATCTGTGTAACATGACGGTGATATCCTGGTGAGCAGTTGAGCTACCACATTTTGCATTAGCTTCAGCTTCCAGACCAACCTCAAGGGCCTCCCTACTGTGGCAGTAAGCCACAAACGGCTAATGTATCTGTGGATCTCTTTGCAAATCTGGAATGGAGGGGAAATGGTTTTGCATTGTATCCATTAGAGCGGTATACGGGGTTATTCAATTTTATCTTCACAATAAGTAAACGGTTACATGGCTAAGCAGGGTTTTGATCCTAGGTCTTTCCAGCCCATGCCCCAAACACTAGCTTTCCCCCCTGCCCAGTCATATTTACATAATCCACTACTTTCTCTCAAAACTTAGTAAGTATAGGACATTGTAAAAGCATGTGTTTTAAAGAAGCATTATCCTAATTACATCTCCAACAAAATGTTATCTTAGACAATCCTTTTCTATACAAACATAGTGGAGTCCAATGAATTCTGAATATTATTTTCTGTTGTATAAGTCGTAATTTAAGGTCCATTGACAGGCTTGCTACAGAAGTTAAAGCAGTGTATAACCCTCTTGTAAGAATGTTGGAGCAGGGACTTTTTTTGCTAAGGCCACTTCGTATTGCCACTTGGTAAAAGCAATATGAGCCTCCTATGTCTAGCAGGAAGTCTAGTTTATGTTGTGAAATGTGTTACTGATGCCACAGTGGTTTTCTACTTGGAGAGCCAGTGTGATATAGGGGTTCAAGTGTTGGACAAGGCATTTGAAGACCAGGGTTCGAGTCGCTACTCAGCCATGAAGCTCCCAGGGTGACCTTGGACTAGTCATAAAACGAGGAGGAGGAGGACAGTGCATGCTACCTTAAGCTCCTTAGACTCTGAGGAGGAAAGGGAAATGTAACTAATTCATTAAACGGAGAGAGGGTTATAACATGTCAAGTTATGATGTTTTGCGGTAGATGCTATGCAATTACAGTGCCAGTCTTGTTTGTCTCTACATTGCTGTCATTTTCCATTCCTCTCAGCTGTTTGGATTGCACATGAGAACACATGTCTGCCCTCCAGTGGAACTCAATGCACTTGGGACTTGATGCCCTTCTGGTTGTGGGAGATGTTTACTGCAGTATCCAGTTCTCTGTCAGATGGAAGGACTCTTCTCTGACCACGAGCTATTCAGCAATGTCAGTTGTGGAGGAAACTTGGCTTGTTTGAACAAGGCCACCGTGCATTACACAAGCAAGAGAGGCACACCATGGAAACAGCAAAGCTTGTGGAATACCGTTTGATCTGGCATTGACAAATCTTATGGCTCATCTCTTTGGATATGGTCTCAAGATTACATGGGTGGACTGTTACTTCTCATTTATTGACCCTTCAAGATGAACTTCCAAGCAGAATGGATGGAGGTCTTAGGTGGTGGGGTCATTGAGCATTACCTAGTCAACTCAATTGTCCTCGTCCTCCTCAGATTCCCTACCTCATAGATTTCCACCTCATTCTTGAGGCCCACTCCACACCCCACAAAGATGGCCTTGATGCTGGACTTTTGGATGCAACAGGGAGATTATTTTTAATTGCTGGGTTGATGTGAATGGTTTTGGGGGGTAGGGAGGGGGATATTGATATTGAGCTTAAATATTATTTTGTTTATTGTTAGCACACTGCCAATGTTTTCTTTCACTGTTATGGGGGTCTGGTCGCCCCCCCCCCCACTATGCTGTATGGAATATTAGTGTGCTATATGTTTTTCCCGCCCCCTTTCTATGGTATAATGTATTTATGTATATTTGTTTAATGTAATTTGCTTGAAAGACCCTTTGGTTGGCAAGAAGCTATTAAGTTTAAATCACCACCATCACCACAACAATTAAAACCCAGAAGTTATACAGTACAGTAGTTAGAAACTTAGCTATCAATAACCAGGTTTTCCCCCCCATTTGGCTGCCCTCATAAGTTTTGGGTTTCTTTTTCAAGTCCAAATTAAACATGTTATTTGGCAACTTGCTTTTTGTGCTTAAGTGGGGGTGAAGAGAGGCTACTAACTGTAAACCGCCTTACTACTTGAAAACATTGGCCTTATTCACAATGGAGTTGCTCAGTCATTGCTGAGATTCCTGCCCTCTCTTTCTTGGGCAGCCATGCCCAAATCTAGGCCTGGAGGCTATGGAGAAGCTGGATGCAGAGGGAAGTTGGTCGGAGCCTGAACGTTAGCAGACACTGGCTGCTCTGTCCACAGGTTCCTAATAATACTACTACCAGGCTTGGCCAATTCAGAGATGTCAGTATTTTATGCCCCTCTTCCCTTCTTTGTCTGAAATGAGCCCTGAGGCTTCAGCACGCACAATCTCAGGCAGTTCTCCAAGTTAGGTCTCTGCCTTTGACCAAGTGGTCCCTGGTTTTGGCCAGTATCCTGGCAGTTTGTTGCTATAGGGCAGGGCTAGGCAACCTAAGGCCTGGGGGCCAGATGCCTTCTCAATCCGGCCCGCGGATGGTCCGGGAATCAATGTGTTTTTACATGAGTAGAATGTGTCATTTTATTTAAAATGCATCTCTGGGTTATTTGTGGGGCAAAGGAATTCATTCATTCCCCCTCCCCCTGCCCCCCCCAAAAAACATAGTCCAGCCCCCCACATGGTCTGAGGGACAGTGGACCAGCCCATGGCTGGAAAAAGGTTGCTGACCCCTGCTATAGGGCTACTACCAATAATACACAGAAGTCAAATGAGATAATGAACACCCAGCAGTGTGTTAGCTTGATTTTCTACACAGAAATAGCTTCCATGAAGAAGAGGGGGGTTGTAATCCGTGAAGCTGCCAGCAGAGCTTTATTACTCTCCATGCCTTTCCCTGCCCTCTTGTTTTTTCCTACTTTACAGATAATGGAGCTGAAGTTTCAATGCTGTGAGGAATCCTTGGCAGCATTTTAATCTGCTCTGATGGCCTTCCTCTGAATTAATTCTATCATCCAGCCTTGTCACTTCAACCTCAGAAGGGAAACTAAAACCCATCTCCATACAACTGGGTAGGACTACTTTGCTCAAGCTCCACATTCACTTCTTCTTTCAATACATAACACCAGTTTCCACATAACAAAGAAACCAGCTTCATTCAGTGGTGCCGGAAGCAAGAGAAATGTTCCAAGAACTATTTGTAGCTCTTAAATTAGTAAAGTAGTATAGTGTGGATTAACCCAGCTCCCACCCCACTCCGGATGCCATGTGAACGCTTTCAGGTAAACAATCTAAAGTAAAATTATCCAGAATGGACTGCAGCTTAACATGTCCTATCTCCAATTGCCTAGGAGTAAACCCCATGGAATTAATGGGGCTGAGCTTCAGCTGAGCTTGCAGGGCAGCAGCTGAAGAAGGAGCACAAAGGGTTTTCTTGTGTGTGTTTCTTGTGGCTGATTAGCTGCTCTCCCTGTGCAAAGTTTGATCCATCTTTTAGATTTAGGGGAGCTAGTCTCAAACGTTTGTTGGGGGAGACCTAGGTTTTTTGGGGGGGGATTTATTTGTCCTGTCTTCACGCTTTTTATGATGGACCGCTGTAGTCACCCCCAACGACACGTTCTCAAGATGGAGGGTGAGGGAACAGCTGCAGTCACCTGTGGTTCCTGCGCAATGTTTGCCATCTTGCCAAAGGTTGCAGGCAGCTTTACCTGCAGCAATTGCATGTTGATTGCCCTCTTAAAAGACAAAGTCCAGCAACTGGAGGAACGTGTAGCTACGCTCCAAAGAATTAGAGAGCTGGAGCTCTTCTTGGAAGCAACAGAGCACACCGTCTCCACCAAGGAGGAGACAGGGGACTCCCCTGAGAAGGAGGCTAGTTCACCAACACAGGAGCCAGATATATGGAGAAATGTGACTCAAAGAAGTAGGAGGCCCAGGGTTCGCTCTGATTGTTTAGAAATACACAATCGCTTTGAGGTCCTCTCCCCTAGCATGGAAGACGAAGAGCAGACTCCATTTGAGGATCTCTCCCTCATTACAGTCGATCAGGTATATGAAGACGAGCAGCAAAGTCAGTCCTCAGGGAATGTGCAGGCAACCTTGGAACGGACAGCTCACGGAAGAACCCCGACCAAACCTAAGAGGAGGCGTGTGGTGGTGATAGGGGATTCCCTACTGAGGGGAACAGAAGCAGTGATCTGTGGGCCTGACAAGATGTCTCGGGAAGTGTGCTGCCTCCCCGGGGCTAAGATCCAAGATGTAACTGAACGACTGCAAGGAATCATAAAACCCACTGACAAATACCCCTTCCTCTTGGTTCATGTGGGAACCAATGACACTGCAAGCAATAGCCTCCAGAAGATCAAAAGAGACTATGAGGCTCTGGGCAGGAAATTGAAGCAATTAAATGCACAAATTGTCATCTCATCTGTCCTCCCAGTTGAACGACGTGGCCCAGGGAGAGAGGGAAAAATAGTGGAAGTGAACAGCTGGCTTCGCAAATGGTGTAAACAGGAACGGTTTGGATTCTTAGATCACGGACTGCAGTTTCTTGAAGATGGACTTCCGGCAAGCGATGGGCTGCACCTCACAACGGTTGGGAGGAATGTTTTTGCCAAAAATCTCAGAAACCTCATCAGGAGGGCTTTAAACTGACTAATGTGGGGGAGGGAGACAGTGCTCCTGAAGGTAGGAGTCTATCAATTGATGAAGATGATCATCCAAATGTCATAGACCAAATGGAGCAAACAGCACGCAGACCTAGTGGTGGGAGGAAAAAATCCTTAAATAAGAGACACGGGGGAATGATTAATGGACTTCAATGTCTGTACACTAATGCGCAAAGCATGGGAAATAAACAAGATGAGCTTGAGCTCTTGGTACAGCAAACTAAATATGACATAATAGGCATCACTGAAACCTGGTGGGATAAGTCCCATGATTGGAATGTAATAATGGAGGGATACAATCTATTTCAGAGAAACAGACCAGACAAGAAAGGAGGAGGAGTGGCGTTATATGTCAGGAATGTGTATACCTGTGAAGAGATCCAAGATTTAGAACCTCAAAGCCAAAGTGAGAGCATTTGGGTCAAAATTAAGGGAGAGAAGAATAACAGTGACCTCATTGTGGGAGTTTACTATAGATCCCCAAGCCAAACAGAGGACATAGATGATGCCTTCCTGGAACAGATGGCCAAGCATGCAAAAGGAAGGGAGATAGTAGTAATGGGGGACTTCAATTACCCGGATATTTGTTGGATGTCAAACTCAGCCAAGAGCATAAGGTCAAACAGATTCCTCACTGGCCTTGCAGACAACTTCATTGTCCAGAAAGTGGGAGAAGCAACAAGAGGAGCAGCCATTTTAGATCTGGTCCTAACCAATGTTAATGACCTGGTTAGTGGGGTAGAAGTGGAAGGATCATTAGGCGCGAGTGATCATGCTCTTCTGAAGTTTACTATACAGCGGAAAGGAGCAGCCAAGCATACTAGGACTCAATTTCTTGACTTTAAGAAAGCCGACTTCATAAAACTTAGGGAAGTGCAGGGTGAGATCCCATGGACAGTAATACTAAAAGGAAAGGGAGTTCATGATGGCTGGGAGTTTGTTAAGAGGGAGATAGTAAAAGCACAACTTCAGGCAATACCAGTGAGACGGAAACATGGAAGGTGCCTAAAGAAGCCAGGGTGGCTATCTAAAGAACTTTTAACTGAGTTAAGATTAAAAAAGGATGTGTACAAAAAATGGAAAAGGGGGGAAACCACCAAAGAGGAATTCAAACAAATAGCCAGCACATGTAGACACAAAGTCAGAAAAGCTAAAGCACAGAATGAACTCAGGCTTGCTAGAGAGGTTAAAAGCAACAAAAAAGGCTTTTATGGGTATGTTCGTAGCAAAAGGAAGAACAAAGAAACAGTGGGGTCACTCAGAGGAGAAGATGGTGAAATGCAAACAGGGGACACAGAAAGGGCTGAACTCCTCAATGCCTTCTTTGCCTCAGTCTTCTCCGATAAAGAAAACAATGCCCGACCTGAAGAATTTGGAGCAAATGATTCAGCAGAGGAAACACAGCCCAGAATAACTAAGGAGATAGTACAAGAATACTTGGCTAGTTTAGGTGTATTCAAGTCTCTTCCAACTCTATGATTCTATGATTCTATGATTCAATGATTCAACACAATGCTGTTGGATGTTGCTGTTAATATGCCACCCATCTGACTGGGTTACCCCATCCACTCTGGGCGACTTCTGAGTAGTCTGTTACAGAAGCATCTTGTAGCACCTTAAATATTAACAGATTTATTATAGCATACTCTGTTATGGACTAGAATCTACACCATTAGGTTCCTTCATATGGGTGTACAGAAAATAGTAGTAAACAGCAGGGTCGAGCTTCATGAAATGCAAAAAGCAGATTGTGACCATTCAACTGAAGTTTAAATGCATGCAAGCCAAGCTTAGAGCCATTCAAAATTCAGCAATGCTAAGATGAATACACCTTCCTTGTAGCACTGCTGAACTGATTAACACCTCTGATGGGACAGTTGAATTAAATAAACTCTGATTTAAATAAACTGAATTAAATAAACTCTAATTCTGAAATCTGAAATTCCTTTGTAGGAGAAATGGCATCAAGTCAGTTGTGGGAGTGTTCTGGGAAACTGAAAAGTTCTTCCCCATTGGTTTCTTATACAGTGGTACCTCGGGTTAAGTACTTAATTCGTTCCGGAGGTCCGTTCTTAACCTGAAACTGTTCTTAACCTGAAGCACCACTCTAGCTAATGGGGCTTGCTTCTGCTGCCATGCCGCTGGAGCACGATTTCTGTTCTCATCCTGAAGCAAAGTTCTTAACCTGAAGCACCATTTCTGGGTTAGCGGAGTCTGTAACCTAAAGCGTATGTAACCTGAAGTGTAGCCCGAGGTACCACTGTAGTTGCCTTTCCTAACATCAAATTTGGATCTAGCCCTGGTGCTCTTTTTATGCTGTCCTCTGTTATTCATAGCTCTTCTGCATGGCCCTGTAGATAACATGGATTACTTGGGGAATGAAAAATATTCTGAAATTGTCCATCTAAACTGACTTGTAGATCTCTTCATCCCACCTTTGCACTGGTGTTCTTGATGCAGTTGTGAGAATATTGCATTGGCCAACGAGATCAAAACATTTGTGCCTTGACAATTTAATTGCCCTTATATGAAAAAAGATTTGGAGACTTGGTCTAATTTAAAGCTTTCCTTGTTAGGCCGAATTGCAGTTATAAAAATGAATGTATTGCCAAGAATGTTGTTTTTGTTCCAAGCATTGCAAATAATGGACAAAATGGATTGTTTCAAGAAGTGGCAAAAAGATATATCTAAATTTGTCTGGCAGGGCAAAAAGCCCAGAATTAAATTTAAGATATTAACGGATTCAAAGGAAAGAGGGGGGTTTGCCCTGCCAGACTTTAAATTGTACTATGAAGCGGCAGCTTTTTGCTGGCTGAAAGAATGGCTGCTTCTTGAAAACACAGACATTTTGGATTTGGAAGGTTTTAACAATATTTTTGGGTGGCATGCATATTTGTGGTATGACAAGGTTAAAGCACACAAAAGTTTTAAAAATCATATTGTCAGAAAAGCACTATTAAATGTTTGGGTTAGATATAAAGATTTGCTGGAAAATAAAACTCCAAGGTGGCTGTCGCCAATGGAAGCTAAGGCAGTTAAAAAGTTAAACATGGAGTCCAAGTGGCCAAGATACTGGGAAATTTTGGAAAAGGAAGGGGACAAACTGAGATTGCAGAGCTTTGAGAAATTAAAAGGGAAGGTGAGAGATTGGTTGCACTATCATCAAATAAATGAAGCGTTTAAACTAGACAGTAAAATTGGCTTCCAGGTGGAAAAATCAAAATTGGAGACAGAACTGTTAGAACCCAGTACTAAGAATTTGTCAAAAATGTACAATTTGCTGCTGAAATGGAATACACAAGATGAAACGGTTAAATCAGCCATGATTAAATGGGCTCAGGACATTGGTCATAATATTTTGTTTGCTGATTGGGAAAAGTTGTGGACCACCGGGATGAAATTTACGGCATGTAATGCCTTAAGAGAAAATATTATGAAAATGATATATAGGTGGTACATAACCCCAGTCAAGCTTGCAAAGATTTACCATTTGCCTGATAATAAATGTTGGAAATGTAAAGAAACTGAAGGTACATTTTTTCATCTTTGGTGGACTTGCCCGAAGATTAAGGCATTCTGGGAAATGATCTATAATGAACTTAAAAAGGTATTTAAATATACTTTCCCCAAGAAACCAGAGGCCTTTCTCTTGGGTATTGTCGGCCAAGGGGTGTTAAAGACGGATATAACTTTCTTTATGTATGCTACAACAGCAGCTAGAATACTCATTGCGAAGTACTGGAAGACGCAAGAGCTACCCACACTGGAAGAATGGCAGATGAAGGTGATAGACTACATGGGCTTGGCAGAAATGACGAGCAGAATCCGAAACCAGGGAAGAGAAGCAGCGCAAGAAGAATGGAAAAAATTCAAGGACTATTTAAAGAAATATCACAAAGTTAACGAAAGTTAGAATGATGTTGGATTGGAAAGTAAATGGTTACTATTAGCAATGGTTAAGACAAGGAGAATAAGGAAGATTAGTTTAAATCTAAATTAAAATAAGGGAAGATTTGCTGAGTAATTGATAAGAATTTGGAATACAGAAAAGGGAGGCATGAGGAAGTCGGGGAAGAAAGGTATAAGAAATTAGGATATGAAATGGTACATGTTTTTTGTTTTGTTTATGTCTTTGTATGTTTATGTATGTTATGTTTATATGGAAAAAATTCTTGAATAAAAATATTATTAAAAAAAAAAATTAATTGCCCTTATATACAATCCAGTTGGAAGCCTGTTCTCAGCTAATGCACTATTAAAGGAAAAAGAGATGTTCTGTAACTGATTCAATACAAACACTTCATATCTGCTTCAGGAAACAAAGCTGTTCTTTCCTCTTTCTGCTGCATTTATTTTGAGTTGGAGAGTATAAGATGATAAGCTATAGGGAGATGCCAAATGAACTCATTTTCTCTTCTAACAAACACTTTGTACTATAATTTTACTTCATTGATGATGACACTGAGAGATAAGTTCCATTTTGTTGCATGTCGAGCACCAGATGAAGTTATGTTGACGAATTCTCAATTTCTTGTCATCCCTAGGTGGTTATCATGGTACTGAAGGGGATCTGTCTTAGCAATTCAGCATTCCCTGTAAATTAGTGCTTTAGAAATATAGAAGATGCTGCTTTAGATCACCAGGTTATTAGTTTAGCTAGTCCTATCCTATCTACTTTGGATATCAGCAGCTCTCCGTGTTCTCAGATCAGCCCTGGTACCTGTGATCCTTTTAACTGCCAGGAGTTGAAGATAGTGTCTTAAACCTGTTAAAAATACAGTATGCACCCGACTATCAAGCTATGACCCTCTATTTCCCCTCCCCACATCTTCCTTCTATAAATGTGGTGAATCAATGCCCTGATCCATGAATCTTTGTGCATAGCAATGGCCTGGACAAATGTCATTGCATGCTACAGACACCCCATGACCTATTCCAAGCATATAGTTGCCATTATCGACGTGAATGGTACAGTTTTTTAGGTTGTGGGGCACACAGGGGCATGGAAGCCTATAATCAGAACCTCACCCCCCAAAGGCTTGTTGTCTATGTTAGGAAATTTATGTATGGATTAATTCAGCAAGAATCACATCATGCGAATGAAGGCTAACCGACACCCAGGGCGGGAGAAACCGCTGGCTGCGCACGCGTTGCACCGCTACATACAACGCATGCATGGCGTCGCTATGTAGGGTGCATGTGCGGCATCACTATGTACAGTGCATGCGTGCAACACTGCGCATGTGTTGTACATAGCGGTTTGGCGTCAGCACCGCCTGAGTGCTGTACAGACGGTGGCGGGATCCTCTGCTCGCGGCTGTAGCCATGAACGGAGCATCCTCCACATGCGGCTGTGGCAATGCGATGGCTGCTTCGCCGCAGTGCCTGGTGGCGCCAGGGCGAGCACCGCGTGGGGTGCCTTCTTGTCACCCCCCCCAGACATGGCACCCAGGGCGAACTGCCCCCCCCTTGCGACACCACTGATCATGCACCCCATGTGCAAGATATGAGATATGGCACTCTTTTCTTTCTTCTAAAAAATTCCACATTCTTCTTCTTGTTGTTGTTACTTATTAAATTTGAATACAACCCTTCATTCACAGACTCCTGGGCGGTTCACAACCTAAAAATACAAAAAGAATACAAACTGCCACCATGGATCAATGGAGCCCTTGGAGAAGCATACAAAATATCAGAACTATTAATGTCACTAAAACACTAATTAAAAACTCACAGATTTTAGATAGAAACAGCATCTTATAAACAGTAACACAGACACATTCTAATTTAGAAAAAACATTCATCATGGGAGAGGAAACAGGTAATTACCATTTTCTTAGAAGTTTTAAGGTCTGATGAACTCCACAAGGAAAGGATACCTGTAAGTTGGGGACCAGTACTGAAAAGGCCTTGTTGCTTCTTGACCCCCCAAAAAAGCCCCCAGCCCTGTTAGCAAACAAAGAAAACGAGCCTGGCTTCTTCTAAATTTTACAAGCTGCAGCTACTGGCAGACTCTCAATTAATGCCGACGTTAACAATGAAGCAGCCATTTCTAAAAGCCTGGTGCTTAATTGGTAGTGCTGGAAAAAAATACTACCAGGAAAGTGAGGGGTTTTCACTGCCTGGAAAGGCCATTCTCATAAACTTTGTTTCACATAGTAACTGGTCTGACCTCCAAGGCAATCCCCAAATACTGTATAGGTCTCTGTAAAAAGGAGAGCATATCTTTGCAGTGAAAAGCTTGAAAGCAGCTACCATTGAAATACAGAAATAGCTCTGAAGTACCTTCCAGGTACATGATGTGTAGGTTGCAGAGGGGAAAGGGGAAGCAAATAAGCTTTAAGTCAGAAACAATGCTAACCTTTCTCAGCCGTGAGGAGCAAATAAAAATAAGTCTATTTCGACTTAAAGTCTGCAATGACAATTTTTGCTGAATGCGAAAGTGTTGATATACAAAAAAAGTCTCTGCATATTGGATTTGTCTCTCAACCAAATGGAATGTTTGAGGGTATGGAAAAGTGAGTCATTAAGGCTCAGTGGATATTTAAGGAGTGACACTTTTAGCTCTCTGTTGTGTGCATCAGTGTAAGTGCAACTGAATCTCTTTCTTCTCGAGCTGTTAAATCCTCTTCTGATCTGCCAAACCAGGAAGGGGGTTCAGAGCTCTTTGGTCTCCAGCAGTTTAACTTAATTCCACTGATGTCACACGTTTATCAGCGACCACCTCTGATCACCCGGATGAGTGATCAGAGCCAGAGTTATGCAATACGTACCAAGCACAGACTCATAAGCCAGCACCTAGCTGCCTGAGCCCTTCCTGCACAAAAATTAGTTCAGTGGCCTCCAGATTCTGTACCAAGCTTATAGTTCAAACTTATAGTCATGTAAGTTTCTCAAGGTCTTCTTTACTTTTTAGCTCTTTCCTAGTTATGAGAGTTGGCAAAATGCATGGGTTGGGCAGTTCCAGCTGTGAAGCTAGTGTAATGCATCCCATTAAATGTAAAGTGCAAATTCAATATGAAACATCACTATTAAGGACCAAAAGGGAAACATTTTAAAATTGAGAGGCTGTTTTCTGCCCCTGGGCTGTTTTACAAATTCCTCTTATCTTGCGATAAATGATCAGTCTCTTTTGTAAAAGCATATTATGTACTTGATGAACTAACAGGAATATTTTAGAAAAAAGGGGGAAAGAGCACTGTCCATCTGGAATGTCTTCAACACAAACATGGGCACTTTTGAGACATATTTAAAAGATCTAATTCTAGGAACAGGAACCTTTTGTCCCATTTCAGTTCCCCGTTGAAGTGCTTATTTTCACCAAGGAGCTGAGCTCACCATTTATATATATTTCAGAGCTGCCTGGGCTTATCCTTGCTGCTGCCTTTTGGATGCAATTATTTTTGGAATAAGGCTTCTGCTTTTCTCTATTGCCGGGTCCTTTGCTTTCTGAAGTCCTTTTCTACACTAATCACCATAGAGATCTGCTACTTTGTTCAACCTCATTTTAAGATGCGTGATTTTGGAGGTCATTTGGCTCATTTATACATCCACAGGGAAGACCTGATTTGCTCAGCTTTGCAACTTGCAGCAGAGCCTGCGTAATGGACTTTGATGAGCTCCTGGAAAGAGACAAAACAAAGATGCACAGCATCCTGCTTGTACATATACATAGCGAGAGAAACAGTGAGAACTTTCTGCTGGAATGAATCAGAAAGAGATTACTGCTGCCTGCAGTTTCTGCACTGGAATTATAATGATTTGATGTCCTAAAGATGTCTCATTTTGCTTATTTCTCTTTATGGCCACTGCCACCTTATGGCCACAGGAAGGCGTTTCAGCTGAAAGAACATGTCTTGCTTCTGGTAGTTTCATTGGTTTGTCTGTGTTTAGATTAGAAACGCCATTTTCTAGAGGAGAAGTCTCCAACTTTTTCAGGCCTGAGACCCATCTTTAACCCTGATCTGCACACGGGATCTGCTTTTATTTATGTATTTTACTCTATGGCTCGAATCCAGGCTACATTAGTTGCTAGTACATCTCACTGAAATCAGTGGGAAAAGTTAGTCATGATGACTAAGTTAAAACCCACCAATCTCATTGTTGACTAACTACAATTAACAATCGGCATCCAATCCTACATGTCTAGCTTCCTTCTGTCTCCAAATGCAAAGTAGGAGAGCAGGATAATGACCACACTTTGATCATACTTGTAATTCTATGGTTGATTTTATCAGATGTATTTTTTTATTTGCTGTTGTCTAACATTTAGGTTTTTATTTTAAGCGGCTTATAAATTATTCAAAAGAATAACATAATAAAATAGTTGTGCAGAGGAAGGAATTGTGGACAGATGCCAGTCTTAAGTTCACTTCTCTGCATTTTACAGCAGTTTGGGATGATGATGATGATTTTTTTAAATCCTCATGAAAATTCATCAGCAGTTTAATGCAGATTTCCCCTAGCAAACATGTTTTGTTTGCAGTTCTGGCTAATGCACACATTTCTGCAAGCAGTTTTCCCTGATATACATTTCTGTGTGCTATTTTCACCAATATTTTCATTTTTATGCTCACTTTAATATACACATTTTTGTAAACACTGTTGGAATGGCAAACTACATAGCAAAATTCGAATTTCAAAGGATTGCTGTGTTTCACTTTGCATATTGTTTCAGAACGTGTGAATCTGATAGATTTGTCAGCTAAATCAAATTTATCCCATCCTTCACTGCCCCAATTCTTCTTTAACAGTAGATAAAGGATCTATTTGCTCTTTTGCATCAGGAGTCTCCATGATTTCCTCTACATGTCTAGCAACCTTGGCCTTCTGATAAAATATTCCCCCTTTGCTAAAGTGGGCCACAGTTTCTCACTACACCAGCTATTCCCACTTCTAGCCAATCTCCTGCCGCTCACAGGATTGCTTTGTTTATAGGATGTTTTTCCAAGTGTACTTGGCAGAAGGCAATAGGCACTCTCAGGGCTTCCAAACGTTTGGGAAATGTGTAATTAGGTGATGGAAATGAAACAAATTAGCTGACAAATACCTCTTTCTATCTGGTTAAGCCTCCGACAAAACACTGGCTGCAAGGAGTTGACTCTTCTAGCTGGTCTATTGCGCTTGTCCCTTTCTCTGTCACAGCTAGTCTCTAGATCCTGCTCCACTAACCCTGTAGGTACCACATGTATGTGGTGCCTCCAACAGTGAGCAACTTCTGTATCTGCATCTGCAAGTAAGAATATGACTAGAACTTCTGCATTGTGACACATTTGCATTGTGTCAGGAAATATCGACAATAAAGCTAGTCCGGGGTCCATAAGAGTAAGTTGTTGCACTATAGCAGAGACTTCTTTAAATTCTTTTCCAGAGCACTTGGACGACTGGGCACTCCCACCACATGTGGAAAGAACTCCCCACCCCAACCTTTGCAACCTCTCCAGCAATTGGCAGATATCAGTAACGTGTAAAATATCATCAGTAGATTAATTTTAGCACATCTTTCCCTAGTTTGATCAATTCCTCAGTTTCCCTAGATCTGATCCAATTGACACCGGCCACATTCTGTGTTGTATTCAACACACAGCTCTGAGAAAATTGAAATATTTTGCTGGAGTCAGTAAGTACATCTGCTATAGATACATGCTTACCCTTAACCTTATGCCCCATTGTTACGGAATATCTAGGTGCGAGGCTGCTCAGTCACCCAGCTCGTCGGGCAGAGCCCGCGGCTCCCTGCAGAATAAAGGAAGGAGTCCAGCCACCAACCGGAGCAAATAGCTGTAGACCAAAGTTTATTGCGCAACAGGTTCAAAGAGGGATTTTGAACCCCGAGGATGGGGTGACAAAGACTTTTAAAACTTTCCCACCATATCCCAGAATACAGTTCATACAGCATCATTGCTACATCATTGCTACATCACTGACATGTCACAAAAGGGGAGGGGTAGACAGGGGTTACACTAGTTTAACCTTGGCAAACATGTCCAGACAAGTCCTTGGTACAAGATTAGCATAAGCAGACATGTCAGGGAAAGACCCAGGTATAAGGTTAGCATAGGCAAATACCTCTGAAGTCCCACCACCCAAAGTACAATAGAACTTCCTTTGCGTGTCTGGACCCCTTGGCAAGTCTGGTGATGGGATTAGGCTTTCCTTGGCCAACAATCAGCTCAGCAATTGTCACCTCTGGGCACTTCCTGGGGTAGGAGGTGTGTATACATGTCCTCACGCTTGGGGAGCTGGCAGGGAAAAGAGTCCTTTTTCCAAGGGCAAAATAGTGTTGAAATGGAGGAAACTGGCAAAGGAGTTGATTTTATGTGATTGTTAAAACTAGTTAACTTCCCTGAGCTGTCAAGTCGAAAGGATACATTTATGCATAATATTTGTAACATTTAACAACTTTAAAGATGTGCCCCCCCCCCCCGTAATTTCTGTAATACCCATAAACAAGGAAATAAAGAAAAGCTTGGTTTATTACATGAAGGCAGAATATATGGGTGCTACTTCAGACATCCATGTCACAGATATGGGTAGCAAATAACACAGTACACATGAACCCTAGATGTAAAGAGCAAAGAGTCCCTGGCTACCCAAAAAACTTAGAGGGTGTTTGCATCAATGCGTCTCAGACTCATACTAAATGAAAGAGAAAATCAGGGAAGGAGAGGGATCTATCTGATCTTGAAGATCTCTGCCTTTTTCGACTGGTGGCTCATCCTTTAAAATCCTATACCAGCCATGCAACAGATATCTCACACCCAGTGTTAAAAACTCCCATTGTTCTAGGTGCATTTTGCGACAGGGAATTTCATTTGCACAAGCATTTTCTAGCTCTGGGCACAGTATTGCGCCTAAGATTTCAGATTAAAACTGCAGAGTGGAAGGAAAGGAGGACCTTTTTCTGCTTCCCCACTTCCAGCTACTTTCTGAAGACTGGAGAAGAGACCCTCTAAAGAATATTAAGGGGGTGGGCAGGAGAAGGACTAGACCATGTGAAAAATGAACTTAATATTTTAGTTGCAGTTCATTCATTTTCAGCTTTGTATTCTTGTTATTAAAAAGTGCACCTAGACATTCTGTTGTTGTGCCCATAACCTAGGTTTAAGGTGCCATTTAGCTCCTCGCTTTCGTATCTCAGTTTCTAGCACTGCTCTCGCCTATTGATTACTTTGGGCCAAATACGGTCTCTCCTAGCCTTCCTCACAGAATTGTTGTGAGGATAAAATGGGGAAGTGGGAACCGTGTATGTCACCTAGAGCTCCTTGGGAGATGAATTTATTGATGGAGAAACAAATAACTGAATATAAAGCAGGTGTAAACGTTGCAGAATTCTTCCAGTTGTAGTATCAGCTAAACCAACTGGCCCTCTTTCTCTCTGAGGTCGTTTCTGTGCTCGAGTTCTTCTGGATCCCTAAAGGATTCTTGTGGAGACAGCTTCAGCTATGGTGCAGAACTGTCACTTTAGGCTAGTGGCGTCCCCAGGCATACTTTCCTATGCATTTTATGTTAACATTACTAGTACTGATGACACATTTAAAGCGCCTGTAATGCCTCTGCATCATGCCAGAGAGCCCATTTAGCTGAAGCTCTGAGGTTTCGATGTTGAACTGTGCCATAAAAGTAATCTTCTGGGTGGAAGCAGCACATCAGAGTTGTTCCAGAATTGTTCCACTGTGTCATGTCAAATGTTTTTGCAGTGCTAATTTGACAGTGAGTCATTATCAAGACAATAAATGGAGACAGATATTGGAGTGCTCCCTCTACCCCCACCCTGGGTCCCCCCCCCCACCTCCCTCAAATAATCATAGTATGGAAGGGAAATAAAATCGAGTGAGTGGGAACAAAAGTGCAAAGTACAGGACTGAAATAGCTAGCCTATCATTAACACATCAGAAAGGAGTTAGAAGCACACAGACAAAAGTATTGACTGCCATCAGGAGTAAAGGCACTTCAAGCACAGACTTATTTATCCCTTATTGTTCTTGAGCACTGTACTGTGTGATCATCTACTTTATTCATTTTGACACAGGGTAAACGAATTAAAAAGTGGGATAGCAACTTTCCCTCTCGGAGTCCTTCCTGCTGTCTCAGTGGCTGAATGTTACCTTGTTCGTTCAATAAGATCTTCTCTCCAAATCTGCTATAGAGAACTCTGTTCAGACCCTTTCACGAAACAACAAGCTGTGGACGAGCCCCTTCCCTCTGATGTGTCATCCCACACAGATGCAGGCGAAGCGTATGGAGACTGGACCTAACCATATAGAGGTGAATTTCTTACCATACAACTGTACCACACAAGGAATGACATCAACAAGTTTTACAGGGTGGGGAAAAACATTTGCAGTTCTTGCCCGCATCTGTATGAATGTTCCTCCAGTCTTTACTTGTTCTGATTTGTTTACGGGGCAGTGATATGAAAACAAGCTTTTATTCATATTGGCTGTGAGTCCTGGAAGACCTGTTCTCTGCCTTGCTGGCCTTTTCCCAGCTGGCCTGACTGACTCCAGCTGCAAAAGCAGAGGTTGCTAAAGAGACTCTTGAGCAGCGGTATTGCTCAGTGGGATGTTTTTGAGGCTGCGGGGGGGGGGGTTGCTGTTATTGATTCTTTTAGATCTTTATTTTAGATCTTTTTGTGGCTTTATGTGGAAATTGCTCAATTTGATTGTATACGGTACATTTTGATGCTTTATTTATTGTTTATGACTACTTTGGCTATGCTTGTAACAATGTGATTTTTTCCGTGATTTTCATTTGTAAGCTTCCTTGAACATGGTTTTAACTATGGAAAGGTGACATGTGCCCCCTTTTTCCAGGCCACATCCTCTTTTTCATGGGTAGAATCATCATAGTGATCCATAGTTAAAAGTAGAAGTTGGCAAATGTGTCTTCTTTTTTGCTCTTCAAAATTTGGCAGTCCTAAATTTGCTTGTTTGTTGTTTGTACACCTTTCTGTTAGTCGTTTGACCATTCTACATTTCTCAATGCATTTCACCATCACTTTCTAAATGGCAAAAAGTCAATTCTTTTTTAAAGTGGCTTTGTTGCCCTAGGATGACAGAGGCCATGGGCGTAGCCGGGGGGGGGGGGAGCAGGGGGCAGCTGCCTCCCATCAAGTAAAACAATAGACATACTTAACTAACTGACCAATCATGTTGGTTCTGCGCCCCCCCCCCCCCCGCAACAAAAATCCTGCCAACGCCCATGACAGAGGCCCTTTAATTGTGCACAGCTAAAGTAGGCACTTGAATTCCTCCTGCAAAACAGTGACAGCCTGGAGGCATGCTCAGTTTGCCCGCTCAGCAGCTTCTTTGTGGTGCTGTGTAAAAGAGAGAGAGAGAGAGACCTTGAGATTACATAGATTCTGCCTCTGATGAATGGCTCTGCTTGAAACGTTCAGGACACCAAGTTCTTGAATAAACCTTTGATTATACTGTTGTGAGTTTGCGGGGTTAGTTTGTGTGATGCCTTAGTCCATGGGTAGGCAAACTAAGGCCCAGGGGCCAGATCCGGCCCAACCGCCTTCTCAATCCGGCCCGTGGACGATCCGGTAATCAGCATGTTTTTACATGAGTAGAATGTGTCCTTTTATTTAAAATGCATCTCTGGGTTATTTGTGGAGCATAGGAATTCGTTCATATTCCCCCCCCCCAAAAAAATAGTCTGGCCCCCCACAAGATCTGAGGGACAGTGGACTGGCCCCCTGCTAAAAAGGTTTGCTGACCTTGGTCCCTTCTAATTCCTTGTGCCCTGGATTCAGGAAGGGTGAAATCTAAAGGAGGGTTCCAGTGTTGAATTAGCCAGGCAAGGGTCATAAGTACCACCCAACTATGTTTGCTAGTACAACGAAGGAAACAGCTTTGTGCCAGAGGGCAAATGAGTGGGCTTCCTCCCTCACCTGGCTGGTGGTGAGAAAGGCCAAAGTGTGAGAACTGGGTTAGCAGCAGGCAGAAGCAAGATTTGAGAGCCAAGTCTATGACCATGGGGAAAGCAAGACTTTCTGGGGTGTTAATGTTGTGAGCCTCTCCATCATAGGCTCTGGTTGTATGTATGTGCAAATAAATAATATATAATACGTTTCCGAGCACAATTCAAAGTGCTGGTGTTGACCTTTAAAGCCCGGCCTCGGCCCAGTATACCTGAAGGAGCGTCTCCACCCCCATCGTTCTGCCCGGACGCTGAGGTCCAGCGCCGAGGGCCTTCTGACGGTTCCCTCATTGCAAGAAGCAAAGCTACAGGGAACCAGGCAGAGGGCCTTCTCGGTAGTGGCGCCCGCCCTGTGGAACGCCCTTCCAGCAGATGTCAAAACGATAAGCAACTACCTGACATTCAGAAGACATCTTAAGGCAGCCCTGTTCAGGGAAGTTTTTAATGTGTGACATTTTAGTGTATTTTTGGTCTCTGTGGAAGCCGCCCAGAGTGCCTGGGGAAACCCAGCCAGATGGGCGGGGTACAAATAATAAATTATTATTATTATTATTATTATTATTATTATTATTATTATTATTAAGTTTGGTGCAAGGTAATATATATAACTATAAAAGAAGAATTCCTTGGATGCCAAGATCCAGGTTTGGGAGAAGTGCAATTTAGTGAGAGAACCTCAGCAGAGATTTTAAAACACAAAACGTGCTTCAATATGGGCTCTGGGGTTGCTGTTGTTTTGATGGAAATCACTCTAAATAAAATGAAACCCTAATGTTCCCCAATTCATTATATTGCATAATGTTTTACTATGTTTTTATATATGCTGGAAGCTGCCCAGGGTGGCTGGGGCAACCCAGTCAGATGGGTGGGGTACAAATATTAATAATAATAATAATAATAATAATAATAATAATAATAATAATAATTGGTAGTAGAAGTAGTTCAAATTTCAAATTTGGGTAATTTAAAAAAATTTAAAAAGGGCTATAATTCTCCCCACGTTTTGCCTAAGTGGATAAAATTTACAGGCCCAGAAGCCCTTCCAGAGTGGATTAAGGCTGCTAAATTGCAGATAAATAGGTCCAGGGGCTTTATGTAGGGGGAAGCAAAGCACTGTTCTTCATAGTCTCTTATAAGGGAGAAAGTGGGGGCATCGCTTGTTCTCTCTTATCTTAAAATAATTAAGAGATGGCTGAGTGATGCGTATTCTTGCTTCACACTAGCCTTTCCCTTCTCTTGCTTATTTGTGTCTTCTGATAGGTCTTCCAGGCCTCCGATAAACCTTACAACATGAGGCTGTACAAAATGTTACCCATGGAGTTCTGAAGAACTCTGTACTTTGTGCGTGCATGTGTTTTTAAAGCATAACATTATGAACCCTTAAATGAACCTTTTAACTTTTTTTAAATCCTCACTTGCTGTGGTTTAACAACAACAACAAAAGATTCCAAAGTGCTCTGCAGCTAACATTTTGAACAGCCTTGCTTCTTACAAAGCCAATGGATCTTAAGAAACTTATGAGAAATAGGAAAATATAGAAACCAAGAGATATAGGAAAGCTATACAGAAAAGTTCAGGAGCAGCAGAGCAACATGAGGCTTTGTGAGGTCCATGATCTAACTTAGCGGGTTGGCCGGGGTGGGCAGCTAATGCTCCTACAATGTTGCTGGACCCTATGTGGACTGTGAAGTCTCAGTCTGCTTTCTGAGCCACTCCAACAGTCTTTCTGCACCAGGGTCTCCCTATTTGTTGATGGACTCTAACTTGCACCAACCCAGCTACCAGGGCTGGAGTTTCAGCGGAGGATGGAGTTCTAGTCCAGCAACATTTGGAAAGGACCACATTGGGGCTGCAGCACCTAGATCTATAATATCTGGAGTGTGGAACAGGTCTTTTCCTGGTGAGTGAAATCATATTATTAAAATGGGTTTGATGCATTAGTAAATGGTTCAGCTGTTAGAGGCAAACAACAACAATTAATAATGCCAAAGCAAAGTGGCATCTTTCCAGCGCCTGGGGTTCGATCTCTTGGCTTTACAGCCTGAAGGAGATGTCGTGTGTTGTTCCCATTCTGAAATAAAACAGACCTGGCTTGTTCCTCTGCAATCTTTCATGGAAATTAAATGCACATACACAAAATTATCACCAGCAGAGAAGGCAGCCTGGTTCAGCTGAAGAATATTTCTTTCCATTAAAAGAATAAAAATCAAGAGAACCACACAGATTCAAAAATGACAGTGCTGTGCTTATGACTGCTAACTCATTTCTCTGTGTTACTTTGGGTGTTTCTCTTCTGACTTTGGCTAATTTAGGTAGGCTCTTCACATATTTGTTATACAACACTACTTTTGATGCACTGCTTTACTGGAAGTTTAAGGCTACCATCTTATACTCACTTCCCTGGGAGTAAGTCACACTGGTCTCAATAGGGCTTACTTCCAAGTAGATTTGTGAAGCATTGCCTTGTAAATAACACTGTGTGCAACCCATTTTGCTCTTGACAGAAAAACAGCGCTGAGGCTTTTTCGGAGAGGACACTTTCCAGTCAACACTGTGTCATGATGAACCAATAAAAACTCCCTGAGCTGCCCAAATGACTCTTTGTAACACGGGCCTCTTGGATGAGTAACGAACGCTGTTTTCCTTCGAAGAAGGAACATTTATCTGTTTAAGCAGAAAGAGATGCCTGGGAAGCAACAGGACCTCTGCTGCATAAAGTTGCAGTGCCAGTTGAGCAATAGCTCTTTCCCAGGGTATAAATATGGATAGTTTGGAACTGCATTGTGCGTCTCTATTCATTGAGAATGTCACTTATCTTTTAAACCCTGATGCTGGACCAGGCACCTGTGCTTGCAGGCCCATTGACCCTGTGTGTGCCTATCTCTGTGTGCCTGCTTCTAAGACCAAGCCACCAACATGCCTACAAATCCCTACCTGGACTGCCCACCCAGTTGTGAAATAAGGGCAACTGAATCCAGTGACACTTCCCTGAGGTGTATTTATAGGATTGCATCCTTAATATGCAGTTTCTGGATCACACCCCCACTGCTGTGACTATTTTCTGTATCTCCATATAAAATGCTATTGCCCACCACTGGAAGGGGTGTACAGGGTATTAAGGGAGGGGTAGTAGCTCTTGTGGAGGACAAGTCATGCTCCTTCTGGGGTAGTTTGATCATCTTTGTTCCCCACCCTACACTGAGTTCTCACCTTGGCTCCTAGAAGATATCAGCATGCAACAGCAGCCACCCCCCAGGACCAGTGACTGGACCAGGGCCTCTGCCTTAGCTGCTGTGGTCGCCTCTGTGTGCCACCACCTGCTGCCACTGCCCCTGAGCACCACCCACCATGGCCCCCTGCCACCTTACCTCTGGCCCCAGTCCAGTCACTGCCACGGCAGGCGGTGCTCCTGTGGAAGGCAGCAGCAGCTGTGGCGGGTGGTATGCGGAGGCAGCTGCAAAGGCGGTGGACAGTGGCAGGGGGAGGAGGCTAGACACCCACAGCAAAAAAACCTTGTGTTTGCCCGGGCCTCCGGGGCTCCCTGACGTTGGTGCCAGTGCTGCCGCCTGAGGCGGTCACCTCATCTTTGTTAAGAAATGCAGTTAATAGGTTAATTCTCCATGAGTCAGCAGAGAAGGCTCATTCCCCACAATGCGCCTGCAGGAATCTTGTGACTCTCCTTTCGGTGTTACTGGGCAGAATTATATAAAAACGTTCATATTATGTAGGAGCCTCCAACAATTCCAGCAATCTGTTGGAACTGCAGGTTTGAGTCAAGCCTTTTTGAAGAGATTGTCTGAGGAAGGAGTTGGAAAATTCCCAAACCTATCAGTTATAGTGCTTTGCAAGCAGCTGAACTAAGGACTCGGCTGTGGACTTTGAAGCAAAGAACCCTCGAGAGAGAGAAGGCTACTTGTAACATCTGTCAATAGTGGGTCCTGCTGCTGCCACCACCTCTCCTCTCTTCTGTGGTGGCTGGGCAGGGTGGGTCTCTCCTGCGCCACCACATTGCCAAACATGTGTGGAAAAGTGGCAGCAGCAACGAACCCCCTGCCACCTTCGCTTCAGTGGCAGGCAGGCAGGCACAGTGGCGGGATCTGCCACCTCTGGATCCCAGGGGGATCCCACTCCCTGAGGCAATTGCTTTGGTGCTCCTAATGGTAATGCCATCTCTGCCCTTCCTTGACAAGCTGAGTTCCTAAATTTGATGGTGGTGGGGAAGAACAAGGCATCCTGCACTTAGAACTCACTTCAGCTGATGGAGAAGAAGAAGGAATTAAGCCAAAGGCTTCAGGAAGTGCATGGCTTTTGACGTGTAGGGAAGAGTTTTGAACAATCCTTATACCTGCTTCAAGGCTGAAATTGCTTGGTGCCTCCCGAGCATAGATTCACAGGAAGTAGCTCCACCTTTGAACCACTGTAATGGTGAGGCAGAGCTGGAAAATCTTGGAAATCTTGACTTCCCAGCAGTTATAAAGAGCACTGGTATTGAGCGATACAGGATGCGGCATTAATAGAAAAATTAACAAATAAGCTGAGGGTTGTTCAAGGTCACACTAAGAAAGATAACTTTACTGTGGTATGCTCTGACTTTATAATATCTATTAATATTGATGAGCATGGACAATCCTTGCTACCTACCGGTACATACCATAAGTCTTGGTTGATGTAGGCTCTCCTTTCCTTCTCACATAAAGTACCTAAAAAAGTAAAACATGTTTGAATATTTATGTATAAACTTTGTAATTTATTTTGAATTCATCCATTCTTAGAGAAATGAATAAGAACTTGCCTGCCTGATGGATATGTTTTGGACATGTTATAATCTGCATTGCTCTTGATTTATTGGTTTTTGTTTTTGTTTTAAATAATTACCTACTTTTCTTTCTTTCTTTCTTTCTTTCTTTCTTTCTTTCTTTCTTTCGTATCTATTGACTGCTAGTCTTATGTTGTGTCAGTTTGTTTCTTTGAAGGGTATAATATTGTTTTGACAGCTGTAATGTTGCTTTTTCTTTACAAATTAATTGAGATCAATTAAAAAAATACATTCCCTTTGCTCTTTATTTAGCAGGGAAGTATCCTGAAGCCTCTAAGCAGTAAGCCCTCAACCCCAGTCTCTGTCAGGCTGCTGACTCCCACAGCCGGTTGCCCAGGAACGTACAAAAATAAGGAATGTTCTTACTGTTTGCTTTTTATTCAGTATTTACAGAGAGAGGCTTTGGAACCCAGCCTCTTGGATAATGGCGGTGTCCCAGGTGAATCTCCATCCCCCATCTCTCCCACTTCCTCATTTGTCATGCTCATCACCACGTCTATGGGTGCTGCTACGTGCCCTCTGCCTTTGAGCTCTCCTGCTTTCAAGGCTTGCCCAGTTCTGGGAGAGGGGTGGGGTCTGGAATGCTTTCTAAAGACACTGTGCCCATCAGCTGTGACCCCCTGGTGCTTCCTCCTCCTCCTCTCCACACTGGAGAGCCAGTGTGGTGTGGTGGTTAAGAGCGGTAGGCTTGTAATCTGGGGAACCGGGTTCGCGTCTCTGCTCCTCCACATGCAGCTGCTGGGTGACCTTGGGCCAGTCACACTTCTCTGAAGTCTCTCAGCCTCACTCACCTCACAGAGTGTTTGTTGGGGGGGAGGAAGGGAAAGGAGAATGTTAGCCGCTTTGAGACTCCTTTGGGTAGTGACAAAGTGGGATATCAAATTCAAATCACTCCTCTTCTTCTTCTTCTTCTTCTTCTTCTTCTTCTTCTTCTTCTTCTTCTTCTTCTTCTTCTTCTCTCCCATTATTTCCCAACTTTCCCCCTCATCTGCCTCTGAGCTGTGACCTCCCTCAAACTCCTGTTGTAAATCTAACCTGTCTTCCTCTTCTCGGGAAGGGTCTGGCTGGGGAGGCAGTCTCCACCATTCCTCCTCTGCCCAGTCCCTGACAGATTCCGGGGTTCTGGGCATTTGCCCAAGGTTCGCTTTCCTTGGAATGAGGGGCAGCAGAGATTCAGATCTTTAGGAAATATGGTCTGTTTAGCCTGAGCCTGCGATGGAGGGGCTCACAGCATTAACACCCCAAAAGGTCTTGCTTCTCCCATAGCCACAGCCTTGGATTCCAGCAGAAAGCCAGTGTGGTTCTCCCTCTCTGCTTCTGCTACTCTGGCGAGTGTCCTTCTCAGGAGCAGCCAGGTGAGATGGGGCACACTTTCACCCTCCAGCACAGAGCAGACTCCTTCCTTATATTGACAACCCACACTTAGGGTCATTGCCAAGAAGTTGGCCTGGCTGCTTCAACAATGAATTCCCCAAACTCACAACAATATCTCTATTGATCTATACATGGAAGATGATCAGTCTGTATTGAGAGTATCACCATCTGGCTCTGAGACAAAGTTTACTAATATCCATGATGATCTGATTTCTTAGAACTTTGAGTACATTCCCACACTTCACCATTTTGAGAAAAAATTGGCGTTACTTTTTTAAGAGGAGGAATTATTTCAAATACCTGCTTCCTGACAGGTATTTTAAGAGGAGGAATTATTTCAAATACTGTACCTGTTTCCAGACAGCTCCCCCCTCCCCCCCGTCACTTAGGTTGTGATACTTCATAGCTGAGTAGATTAGATAAAGTCTGTAATAAGATGTTAGTGACATAGTTATTTTTTGTTGTCTAGAGTGAAGAATGTTCCTTGACAAGGAAATAGAACTAAAGAATTAAGTGTAGGCAGTTGCCACATAAACGCCCCTCATTTCAACAAAAGGATGCAGATTTAGAGGACTGGAAGAAAACACAAAGTCATTTAGCTCACCCTCTGACCTTAAAATAGGATCCTCTCAGCATTAACCCTCTAAAACTGGGACCCCCAACGTGCTTGGGCCCAGAGGAACATTTGGAAATCTAAGAAATTGTCATGGACACACACACAAAAACACCAATTTCATAGAAGGAAAAGGGAGGGGGATGCTCAAATGGGCAAAATACCCACCCCCACCCCCAAAACCAACCATACACAGGCAAAACAAACAGGTAATACCCCATAGAAAAGAAAACACTGAAAAACAGGCAGCACACACACACACACACACACACACACACACACACACACAAGCAAGCAAACACACCCACACACCTGCTTCTCCAATGCAGACAAAACACACTTCCCCAAACAAAATGAAGAAACACCCCCCCCAAAAAACCCTATTAGGGAGCAGCAGAGTCCATTTTCTTTTAGCCACTCTGCCCTCTTTCTTTACTTTCCTAGGAAAAATGACCTCAGGCCCCAAATGGCGACTGGAAAAGAAGTCACCATGCCAGATGGAAGCCTGGTCTTCTCTTTCCAGCCAGCCTTGCAAATACCAAAGGTTGGAAAGGCGGAGGAGAACGTCTAGAGAGCCATGGAAAGGTGGAGGGCTGGGGCTCCGCATGGGAGGAGCCTGGGGGTGCCATGGTCCCAGGCCTAGTGTGTGGCAAGCCCCTTTGAGCTGTAGAGCTATGGGCATACGCATATAACATGGTAATCATAGAATTGTAGAGTTGGAGGGGATCCCTGGGGTCACCTAGTCCAACCCCCTGCAAGGCGGGAACCTCAGCATACATACATACCCCGCCCATACATACATGCATACATACCCCGCCCATCTGGCTGGGTTTCCCCAGCCACTCTGGGTGGCTTCCAACAAAGATTAAAAATACATTAAACACCAGTCATTATAAACTTCCCTAAAGAGGGCTGCCGTCAGATGTCTTCTAAATGTCAGATAGTTGTTTATCTCTTTGGCATCTGCTGGGAGGGTGTTCCATAGGGCAGGTGCCACTACCAAGAAGGCCCTCTGCCTGGTTCCCTGTAACCTCACTTCTCGCAGTGAGGGAACTGCTAGAAGGCCCTCGGCGCTGGATCTCAGTGATATAATAATATATTTTTACAAAGCTTTCATGGAAATTCTTTTTTTAAAAAAAGGAATCGGCAGCTATCTAACAAAACAAACAGCAAATGTATAATTAAAAGCAGCAGAAACAACAAAAATAGAACTAGCAAAGCTTTGTAAATAAAAGGTTGCTAGCTGTCTGGCAGAAACTGTATAATGATATTGGTGCCTGGCTGGGTTGCCAAAAAAGGCTCATCTGCATAGGATTGTGCAGAACATTCTCAGGAGAACTTTTTTCTCAGGAGAAATTTGGGGAGGGGGTCAGGGGCGGTCAGCCCTGTTTAGCTACCTGAGGTTCCAGGGATATCTTGTGAGAACTTGTGGAGCACACTAGATCTCACAAGATTTCAGTGAGATCTCGCCAGCAGCTCACTGCCTCTTGACTTCTGCTGCCCAGTGTAGCTGCCTCAGCCCTTCTCATGAGCAGGTGGGCATCAGCAGGGCATCGGTGCAAAAGCGGGAAGAAGAAGTGGGGTGGGAAATGTTTTATGACTTTGGTGTATTATTTCTAATCTACATGCGCAAACACACATGTCCTTGCTTGAAGCAGTTTTTGCTACTATTCTTGTGTCGTAGCAGCAGTCCTCCTCTGACCACCCTCAATGCATTTGAGAAAGGGGCCACCAAAGAGAAGAGCTGCTCTGTGCATGGAGGTGGGGATTTTCTGTGAACTGAAGGAGCACGGAGTATGTTAAGATCTTAAGGAAGCTAGGGAGATTCCCGTGGGAGAAGGTGCACCTGATGTTCTGCCTGGCCCTGGCCCTGATTTCTCTGTCTTTCATCACTGGAATAATAGGCACCTGCATTAAGGCAGGCGATTCCTCTTTGCTGTGGAGTGCCAGAGCTGTGTTCTTGCCAAGATCCAAAAACCTTAATTCCAAACTTTTAGTGCTAGGAAATTTTGACATCATCTCTGTTTAGTGCATGAAGGTTATTTTGCACATCAGTTCATTATGTGCCTTTCATTGCGTTGCATTTTTACACTTTGCATTTTAAACAACACAGAGAGATAAGAAATTTTGACAGTGCTGGTTTTTTGACACTTCATGTTGGCATTGTTCCACTCACAGCTGACAGGCCTCAGTGAAGTTTCCAACGTGTCATTTTTAATTTTTAAACTCTTCCAGAGAAATGACACAGCTCTTTTTAACTAGCTCTTCTTGGGATTAACCCAAACAGAACCCACAGAATTCAAACAGAGAACTGGAATTCTTCACATTGTTGGAGCCAAACCTGAGCGGTTTGTCACAAACCACATCCAACTAATCCTTTCTATGAGCACAAGGAGCAAGGAGTTTCAGGATTCCAAAGTTACTAACACACAAATGAGCCAAAGCACATGAAAGTCAAGAGCCAAGCCAGGGATACCATTGTTTTGTTTTTTTTAAATTAATTTTTATTCAAATTTACAATAACCAATCCAATTACAATTTAACATCCAATTTAACTTATACATCTTATAGACTTCCGTCAGCCTATCTGACAATTTCCATATTTTTCACAACTTTTCACATTCCTTAAATTTGTGTTGCACTTTAACAAACCTTATTTTATCTTTTCATTTAAGCAACATTTCTTACTATTCTCTTCACAAAGCTTCCTGAAATCCAACAAGCGTTATTTCCTGATCACACACAGTTTTGATATACTCTGTAAATTTGTTCCAGTCCTCGGTGAACCTCTGATCGCGTTGGTCTCGAATTTTACATGTTAATTTGTCCATCTCTGCGTATTCCATCAATTTCATTCTCCATTCCTCCCTCGTTGGCATTTCTTCCTGTTTCCACCTTTGGGCCATCAAAATTCTAGCAGCTGTAACTGCATATCTGAATAGCTTCACATCTTTCTTTTCAACATCGTTACCTAGTATGCCTAATAACAGTGCTTCTGGTTTCTTTACGAACGTATATCTCATCATTTTTTTCATCTCGTTATAAATCATTTCCCAGAAGCTTTTCACTTTCTTACATTCCCACCACATGTGATAAAATGTTCCTTCTTTCTCTTGACATTTCCAACATTTATTACTAACTTTAAACATCTTTCCTAGTTTCACTGGAGTTATATACCATCTATATAACATTTTCATCACATTTTCTTTTATCGTAGTACATGCGGTGAATTTCATTCCCTCTTTCCATAACCTTATCCAGTCCTCAAATTGTATATTATAACCAAAATCTTTAGCCCATTGAATCATTACCGTTTTAACTTCCTCATCCTTTGTATGCCATTCGAGTAATAATTTATACATTTTTGACAATACTTTTACATCACTATTCAAAATTTCTTGCTGAAACCTTGATTTTTTTCCTGAATAACCTTTCTCCCGCATCTCTTCTTTGAACATTGCATTCAATTAAAAATAATGCAGCCAATCATACACCTTGTCTTTAACCTCTTCATATGGTTTCAAATTCCATTTATCACCTTCTTTAATTATTAAATTTGCCAGGGATACCATTGTTGGCATCTATCTATTTCAAGAGACAATGGAGTGTGCCTCCAGGGGTGAATTTTAACTGCTGGAGAATCACAGCGCCTGCTGTGGTTGCAGAGACCAGTAACTCATAACTGCTGCCTCTTGCATTGTTTGTGCAGTGTTGGCAACACCAAAGTGACCTTCCTGAGGCACAAGCCTGGGCAGTGTGAATGGAGGTCCTGGGCTGCCTGGACGACATGACCCTCCTCTTGACCTCACTCACGTGGCCCAAAGGAAAGCAGAGCAAGACGTTTGGCACCAGCTGGGCTGCAACATTGCAGGAAGGAGGTGTACAAGACACCATCCAACCATTTTAGGAACTCCACTCTGGATTTGTGTAGGGCTACTCCTCAGCCTTTTTTTCCTCCCAAAGGTGTCCTGCAAGGCAGCAGTTAATGGGTGTTTGCTCAGTGTTTACTCCAGAAGCCTTTCTCATGAACGAGTAGCTGCAAGGTGGCGGAGGTTTAGGGTAAGAGTTTTCCTTCTCCTAGATGGGCTCCCTTCCCAGGTTGACAAGCCCCATCTGCCCCTCACGTCCCTCTACAGTGTGTGCAGAATACGCTTTCTTGACCATTAGGTGCATGATTAATACTTTGAGCCCTGCACCAGTTGATTGATAATATATATTTAGGAATGCACCTAAGCATTCCTGTGAAAATTTAATGAGGCAATAAGCAATGAAAGAAAGCACATGTGAAACAAACTGGTGTTCAGAAGCTTCTCCCTCAGCAGTGGTCTAAATGCCTAGCAGGCAGTGGTAAATTTCTCAATTTTAGTACACAATAGTTTGCTCCCTAACTCTGCACCACTTCAGAAATAGCTTTCCCTATGTATTCTTCCACAGGGCTGTTTTGTTGTAAAATAACTGGTGGTCCCTCAGCATAAGAAGGCTATGGCACCCCATCCATTGCATTTTCGGGCGGGGGGGGGGGGGAATAGGCCTCTGTGCACATGGTCAGCGGCAGCTGGGGTACATTCAGATATCTGGCATTGAGAAGGACCACTTGGTGACCCTGTGTTTGGGCCACCATCTGCAGCCTTGGCAAAGAAAGGGGACAGCAGGGAAGGCTCGGTTAATGAACTAAATGTGTCATCTTTGCCTCATGGTTCCCCCATTCTGCCAGTCCTTGCCCTGAGCAATGGTTAGCCCTTAATACCAAGCTCAGGCAGAGTCAGTGTGCATTGGAAACAGAGAGAGACATACTTTGTGTTCAGTTGCTATTGAATCGATTGTGAGTCGTACGCTTCCAGTTCATCAGAGTTGGCTCTAGAAACCGCCAACCGGCCTACCCACCCCACAGGTATAATCCTCTAACATTATAACAAATATATAATCGCATAATGTTTACAAACTTGTTTTTCAAGAAATTCAGTTGGGAGTTCTTTTTGCTTCATGGTCCCATTCAATTTACAGCCTGCCTTAGCAGTTTAGGATCAGTCTGTTCAATTCCTACGTAATTGGGCATCACTTAAAAAAATAAATAAATCTATGATGCTGTTAGGATTGTTTCCAGTCTGAGGGAACAGCACATATTTTTGAATGAATGAATTCTTAATTTAATTTGGGTCAACCACTTAGAGATGCAGAGAAGCAAAACGCTTAACATGAACAGTAGCATTGTGTCCTTCTGACCCACTTAAATTTAAAATTATTTTAAATTTATTTGAGATTTCTTTCAAAGTAAGCAATATAGAAGTCTTATTCAATAAATAATTGTATACAAGCTCTGGCTTGTGGGTCCTCTCCTTCTAGACTCTGATGCAGCCACGTGTCTAGATACCCAGATATGTTAATATAGTTGTTTCACTTCTTATCCAGGGAGTTGGTTTCAAGCTACCATATGCATGCAAAAATTGCACATAGCCAACATTTTGGTTGCTCTTGGAGCCACCCCGCAGCTAGCCAGAGAGTCTCCAATCCCAGGCCTTGCCTAACAAAGGACTCAGCTACACAGCTGCAAATATAACGTTTTAAGTGTGTTTTAAGTGCATTACAGTGGTACCTCGGGTTACAGATGCTTCAGGTTACAGACTCCGCTAACCCAGAAATAGTACCTCGGGTTAAGAACTTTGCTTCAGGATGAGAACAGAAATCGTGCGGCGGTGGCGTGGCAGCGGGAGGCCCCATTAGCTAAAGTGGTGTCTCAGGTTAAGAACGGACCTCCGGAACGAATTAAGTTCTTAACCTGAGGTACCACTGCATACAAATATGACATTAGATGGTGAGCTTATAGCAAATTAAATATATTTTTCAAAACATTTTTTAAAAAAGCATTTCCACAGTGTTTTTAATATGTGTCTAGATTCCACCAAACAAGACCAAGAACTGAAAAACTCTTTTCATGCTAAGTGCACTTGGGGTTACCTGGCACAGAAGGAGCTTTTAAGTTCTCGGCCTTGCCTGCCAGGCAAAGTCTGTTTGACACACTGGCTCTGGGGGTGTTAGGGATGCTCCTGTGAGATCTCATGGGACAATCTGACTTCCATGAGACATCACGGGAAAATCCTCATCTTGCCCTCATAATTGAAATTGGGCAAGCTAAATTCATGTACTGTATGCAGTTTATACATAAGGGGTTTCAGGTAGCAATTCTGGATAAACGAATTTGAAATAAATAGATACATGGCGTTTTGTAGGCTTTTAACTTGTGCTGTAGTTTCAGAATAGCTTGACCATCTGCTTTCTGGACTGATCCAGAACAACAACCCAAAATACATTTATTTGCTGTCCAGGTGGGGAAAACAGCAAGTATGCATGTAAACATCACATATGAGGGGGAAAAACATCTCACTCCTTACAGAAACACTTGTTTTTCTTTCTTAGAATGCTATTTTTGGGAGATGGGAGCAAAGAAAGTTTGTGTATGAGTGGGTTTTTCACTCTTTTGGCTGATTTGCAATACTGCATATCAAAAACAGTTAACACAGGCTTCTTCTTCTTCTCCTTTTGCACTTTTGCAACAAATAAACCAAACTTCTCCAAAATGCTATCTGACCTCAGCCACAAACTCAGTGCCAGAGATAGGGTGGTGAGGGCACCGAGCTAAGGGGGTGCATAATAATAATAATAATAATAATAATAATAATAATATCTATTATTGCCCAGTGAGTTTTATAGTTGAGAGAGAGCTTTGATCCTCAGTTTTTTACAACCAAGATCAACATGTCATCCTTGCCTAATGCTGGTGCCAACATACATGGCATTTTTCTGAGAGCCAAGCCTCTCAATTTAGTTCTGTACACCATATAAATTTTAGCAGATCTGTTTGGTTGTCATTCCGTTTCACTAATGCTTGGTCATTAGCACAGAGTCGCATGTTCCGTTCTTAAATGCACACACTACTTTTCCTAAAGTGTAATGTCAACAGATAATCAGAGCAGTGTCCAGAAAGAAAGAAGGGAGGCAAGAAAAGCACACACTGTTCTTCCTACCTGTGGCTCTTCTGAACACGCCTGGTAAAGGCACATTGTGTCTGGGAAACAAAGCAAGACAAAAAGTGTGCTGGTCCAACATTTCAGCACATTCAAATACCTGCCACTCACTGCTACCCACCAGTGCTTAACTAGCTAGTGATTACTCATGAATGACAAAGATTCAGTAGTCATAAAATCACAGAATCTTAGAGTTGGAAGGGACCCAAGGGTAATCTAGTCCAACCAACTTCAATTCAGGAATCTCAGCTGAAGCATCCATGACAGATGGCCATCCAACCTCTGCTTAAAAACCTCCAAGGAAGGAGAGTCCAGCATCTCTCCTGGGAGTCTGCTCCACTGCTGAACAGCTCTTACTGTCAGAAAGTTTTTTTGAATGTTTAGATGGAATCTCCTTTCTTGCAACTTGAAGCCATTGGTTTGAGCCTGCATCACACTGTTGACTCATGTTCAGCTTATGGTCCACCAAGACCCCTAGATCCTTTTCACATGTACTACTAGTAAGCCAGGTGTCCCCCATCCTATATTTGTGCATCTGGTTCTTCCTGCCTAAGTGCAGAACCTTACATTTGACCCTGTTGAAATTCATTTTGTTAGCTTGTGCCCAGTATTCCAAGCTGTTGAGGTAACTTTTGTTTCCTGTGGCATTAGCTATCCATCCCAGTTTGGTGTCATCTGCAAATTTGATGAGCATCCCCTCAATTCCTTCATCCAAGTCATTTATAAAGACATTGAACAACAACGGGCCCAGGACAGAACCCTGCAGCAGCCCCCTTTTTTCCAGGATGACAAGGAACCATTAATGAGTCCTCTTTGGGTTCGGTCAGTCAACCAGCTACAAATCCAGCTAACAGTTACCTCAATCAGCCCACATTTTACCAGCTTCCTTGCGAGAATATCATGGGGGACTTTGTCAAAGGCCTTACTGAAATCAAAGAACACTCTGTCCACAGCATTTCCCTGATCCACCAAGTTTGTAATTCCATCAAAAAAAGAAATCAGGTTGGTCTGGCATGTCTTATTTTTGAGAAACCCATGCTGGGTCTTAGTAATCACAGCATCCTTTTCTAAATGCTCACAGACCGACTGTTGAATTATCTGTTCTAGGACCTTCCCTGGAATCGATGTCAAGCTCACCGGTCAGTAGTTCCCTGGTCTTCCTTTCCCCCATTTTTGAAGATGGGGACATTTGCCATGTTTTCACCTCACCTGTTCTCCAATAATTCTCAAAGATAATAGACAAGGGCTCTGAAATGACATCTGCAATCTCCTTTAGTACCCTTGGATGCAGTTCATCAGGCCCTAGAGATATGAATCCATTTAAAGTAGTTGGGTGTTCCCTTACTACCTCTTGTCCTATCATGGGCTGCAGCTCCCTCCTTACGTCACTTATTCTGTTTTCACCAGGCTGGGCATCACTTTCCTTTGGGGTGAAGACACAGGAAAGTAGGTGTTTAGTTCTGCCTTTTCTCTGTCACCCAATAGCATTTCTCCGTCTTCCCCATTAAAGAACCATAACATGGTGAAAGGATTCCCCCCCCCCCATCTTGGGTTGGGCCCAGTTTTCTTGAACCATAAAAAGAAATGACATGGAGGAAGCTGCTGTTGGTGGGCAAACAAAGGTTTTTAAAAAAGAATTCCTGGATGCCAGGCAGGGGCAAAACTTGGCTTTCTTTCACTCGGGTCCAATACCGAGTTCGGCACACGCATAAAGGGCATAAAAAGTAGGCAATATATTATTTGAATAGAAAGTTGTATTTTTTATAGTATTTTAATTGGTTCCTTGTGTTTTCTTTCAGGAAGAAAGAAGGCAGGCATGGTAATATGCACCCACTCATACAAAGAGCACACAGAAACACACCAACTTGCCAAGTTCCTCTGAGCCCCAGCACTTCAGAGCACATTTTTTTGTAGCATGGTTGAGCAAGAGAGACCAGGATCAGGCCGTTTCATGTGTGGGTGCATGTTTTCCCCCTTCACATACAGTGGTACCTCGGGTTACATATGCTTCAGGTTACAGACTCTGCTAACCCAGAAATATTACCTCGGGTTAAGAACTTTGCTTCAGGATGAGAACAGAAATCGTGCTCTGGTGGCGCAGCAGCAGCAGGAGGCCCCATTAGCTAAAGTGGTGCTTCAGGTTAAGAACAGTTTCAGGTTAAGAATGGACCTCCAGAATGAATTAAGTACTTAACCCAAGGTACCACTGTATTGCTAAGGAAAGGCTGTTCCCACTTCACCCCACAGCTATGAGCTCTGCACGTCAAGCACTCTGCTCAGCACCAGCCAAGATAGAACTATAATATGGAATGGAATGGAAAGTGTGAGAATGACCAGGCACATACCAGAAAGGAAGTCCTAGAACTCCATGCTAACTCTCCTCATGAGAAGGCGTTCCTGAGACGCCTGCAAAGAAGATCCTCTCCCAGTGTAACTGCTGGGGAAGGTGGGAAGGGCGGCTGTTGCTGATCTGATGGGCAGGTGAATCGAGGTAGTATTAAAACAACTTTGCTTTCTTTTAATATTTTATGGGTATTTGCATTTTAATGTACACTGCCCTGGAACCCATGTGCAGTTTAGATTTTAAGAAACAAACAAACAAACAAATAAATAAAATACTGTAGGGAATCTGAAGCTCTTTGAGTAAGGCTAACACCAACTCATAAGACTCACCTTCCTAACATAATCAAAATGTGCAGTATGCTATTAGGAACTATCAGTACTCTGCTAAATTATTCAGTGCCATGTGGGGAGTTGCAATGTTTGTGGATTTTGCTATTATTTGTGGGTTATTTTTTGCAGTTTGGTACATATATTTAGCATACATATTTATACAAGTGTGTGTGAGAACTGTTTCTCTTTCATGCACCCCACGACTTCCTGAACATATTTTTAAAAGCAAATACATACATAAATACATTCAACACACGGTATTTGCTTGCTAGCTATATGGAACCCAGCTCTGAGGGGACTTTGGAAAAAAGAGAGCTGGGGGAGTGGAATGGATGGAGCTGAGCTGCCCCTCCCCCAAGGGCTTTGAGAAAGGGATGGCAAGGGGATGGGTCCTCCCTTTTCTATTTTGGTCAAATTGCTACTAAGCGAAAGGAAAGAGTTTTTTCAAATGAAATCTCTGGTCTGGACCTTGTGCAGAGTAGAAATGATAAATTCCCCACCAGAAGAAAGTGTTTCAAAGCTTTACTGCAGAACAGGCTTAAAATAGTTACAAATAAATGTTGCAAAATACAAAATAACACATTGCTCTTTAACAGCAAGCAATGTGGTCCCATCTTCTTATAGTCCTTTCTTCTTCTTTATAGTTTTCCTCTCTCTGGTCCCAGAGAGAGCTTGTTCATCACTGTGGAGCTTCCGTGACTGACTAAGATGCTGAGTTTGCAGGTTTCATCCTCCTGCCGACAGACATTGCAGCTTCGGTTTCTAGTGATAAATCATCAATTAGTCTAGGGTTGCCATATTTCAATAAGTGAAAATCTGGACACAACTTTTTAGGCAACGTTGTTGAGTTTTTGTTTTTTGGTGGGGTTTTTGGCCGAAAGTTGTTGACATTGAGCTTATTTTTTCCCCACCCGGACACTGGTTCCTACAGTGTCCGGGAAATTCTGGATGTATGGCAACCCTAAATTAGCCTAAACCCTCAAATGGAAACATCTAACCTTCCTTTGCTGCATTTGCTCTCTTGTCTAATACAAACCTCTCTGTGTAGCATTTTAAATACAATGCATTCAAACATAACATTTTTTGCAGGTTAAACTTATTTCTGTAACAAAAAGCACTCCATTTTATAAAAAGCTTTTTTATTAAGATTTCTCCCTAATACAGAAAAATTACAGCATATATATATATATATATATATATATATATATATATATATATAATGTATCTCCGGTCATTCATGTCCAGACCCATATGTTCAGTTCCATTTCTGTTGTGTTTACATTGGGTATCCCAAACAAAAAGCATTCTTGATTTGGTCTGGTGCTACTTCAGAAGCATTTGATCTGTTTTTAGCAACTGCTGGAGATCAAGTGGATTTTGCAGACCATAATTCTAACTCAGTAAACGGTGGTTGTTATTGTTATTTTAGGTTTCTTGCCTGCTCTTCATCATGAGCTGAACATCTTGCTGCTTCAACAGCCAGGAGATTCAGCTGCAGAATGCCACTTGTTGGAACATCAGATAACAAAGGGAGCGGGAAGACGGAGCTACACCTTTGCCCTGATGAGGTGGCTATTGTGTCACTGTCTATTTTATTGTGTTTAAAATATATTGTAAGCTGCCTTGAGAACTTAGGTTGGTAGGCAAGGTATAAATGCTCCTAAATAAAATAAACATTGAGGCCTCTGAGGGGATTACAACAATTTGAGCATATTAAAAATAGTTGAAACAGATTACAGTCAAATGAACAAAGTGGGTCCTAAAATGTGTGTCGCTAGTCAGGGTAAAGAGCATACAATGAAAACACCATAATGAAGGAGCCAGGTGCATTTCTTTGGGGAGGGAATACCACAGCTTATCCCTGGCTATCCCCACCCCACCCCCCAAAAAAAGTTTGAGGGCAGCGGAACTCCCAAGAGACCCCTCTGCTGTACTCAGTACCTGAGAGGATCTGTAAGGGAGGTGGGAAGGTATAGATGTTGTGCCTGAACTGAACCTTCTGCTGATAAGTTTGGGAGATGCTTCACTATGGGACTGTGGAGAGAGCCTCTCTTCACTATTGTAATTTGGAGGCATCAGTCGCCACCAAAACCATGAATATACATCCCAACCTATAGCTATTAGACAATATGGTTTCATACAGTCCTAGCATATATCCATGAGCAAAAAGCAGAGTGGACTAAAAGATTACTGAACGCTCACTCCCTGGAGGCCAGTGACATTTGCCAGATCGCAAAGATCAGCAGTACAGCCTGATCTCACCTCTGACTGAAGACGCTGCACTCTGCACGTGTTGGGGGTCTGCGGGCATCTCTGCAGGGTCACCTGCCCAGTGATGTATTTCATGGTTTGAGAGCCAAGTTAATGACAGCAAAAATGAGTCCCTCTGATATTGTAAATGAATATCACTTGCAGAGTGTTCAATGCTAGCTTTTCCAAAAGCATTGTGCAAGAGGGAACGAGCAACATCAGACTAAGTATAGAGTATAAATTAAATTGCAGGTGAACAGCTGCTCAATATTTTGCATAGAAAATCAATTTTCTCCCTCCTGTCTCCCTTTCTCTCTCTGATATAGAGTTGTAGAGTTGGAAAGGACCCTGAAGATCATCTAGTCCGGCCGCCTGTAATGCGGGAATATGCAGCTGTCCTCTACAGGGATCGAACCTGCAACCTTGGCGTTATCAGCTCCAAGCTCTAACCAACTGAGAGAAAAAGGTTGCAGTGGGCTACATCCCAAGTTCACAGAAACCTCAGGCAACGCAGTTATGGCATCAACAAAAGTGTGTGCTAGTAGAAGAGGACTTTTCTGTAGCCCCACCTCAGTTGCGGAACTCTCTTTCATGGAAGACTCTTTTGCTCCTGTCTCTTTTTAGCTTCTGTTGCCAGGATACAATTTTTCTCAGGCGAGCTTTTTATTAACCTTGGTATTTTAAGCTGACTGTGATGTTTTCATTCCTCTTTCATGCTGTTCCTGTTTTTATTTATTTTTATTCTTTTAATTGTTTAATTGTTGATGGTTGTTTGTTGGAAGCTGAGAGCTGCCTCAAGCTCTTCTTTGGTTACTGGATAGAATTTATTCTAAATCAAACATAACGGGTGACATCCAGTGGCCTCAGCTCACTAGTGCAATGGACCTCCTCTTCTTCCTCTCCTACCTGCAGCTGCTGCACACTCTCAATATCTGCTCTGAAGGACTGGAAGAATATCTGGAGCATGGAGTAGGGTTTGGGGGTTTGGGTTGGGACTGCAGGGGTGGGGGGAGAAAGGGGAAGCCCTGCCACATCTAATAGCATGACATTGGATGTCACCAATATGTACCTGCTGAGAATGCTTTTCAAATCATGCGCATTTCATTCCACACTATTATTCTCCTCCCCTCCCCCCATCCCAGCATCCAAAAACCCATCCAGAATGGCCACATTTCTGTTTTCCAGATATCTAATTAATGATCAAAATTTTATAGTGCTTTCTGTGATTTTACTATTCTGAAATGATGTATAATATATGATGTGTCTCCATTCCTGGGACCATGAGGTGAAGGGCAGACCATAAATAAGTTAAATAAGTAAACTTTTAAAAGCTGCTGCCAGTGAAAGGAAGAACATTTTCCTAGGCATTGGCAACTACCCAGTTAACAGAAACACCTTCTCCACTCGTCAAAGATATGGGGTATTTCCTCTGGGAAACTGGACTCCCCATCCAGCCCATCATTGCCTTCTGCTCCTGTTCCAGCCTCTGAAGAGCCTGATTCAAATCCCTAGATAACAGCCCTGAAGAGAAGTCTCCCAGTGCTGTCCTCTGCTCCTCATCTGGCAGGTAAGTGTGGAGCCATAGTTTTGAGGTGCCCCCAGTTCCCAAGCTGTAGAGTTGCTTGAGGAGGATACCCAGAACCAACAGGGTTGCACCTTTCTCCATGTCACAATAAAGGTAATCAATCAGAAAGATCAAGATGTTTTCAGAGCTCATCCATACTTTGCTTTGCTGCCTAGAAAGCAACTTTCCATTTCCCCTGCCACTTTCCCTGGGAAAACCTGCTCTTTACTGCCGAATTGGAGGAAACATCAGTCCTTGGAAAACCTGATTGAAGTTTGCTCCAGTTCAGCATTAAGCAGCGGGTTTTCCCTTGGGGAAAGTGGCAGGGCCAGCAGAAGTGTGGACAAGCCATCAGTTTTGAATGCAGGCCTAAAGCCAGATGGATTATCACCTCCAGCCAGCATGGTCAATTGTTGGGGATGATGGCTTAGTCTATCAGTAATCAACTCTGTTGGTTTCTGATGGTTTGGGGAAGCAGGTCTCCTCTGTTTGCCATAGGAATCTGAACAAAAGGCTCTCTAAACTTCCAGGGATTATCATTTTTTTTCTACCTGTGACCTTCTTCTCTGTCTCATCTCTCATGAAACAGGGGTCACATTATATATGACATTAATTAAATTATCTATCAAACTCATTGGTGGAAAATGTGTCTTCTTAACTACCTCCTTTGTTGAGAATTAAGTGCTTCATCAATCTTGAACATATCAATCTACATATGCAATTAAAGCCAGGTAGAATAATGACTAATATCAAAGGGTATGCAGTACTACAACAGGAAAGTAGATCTGTTCATTAGTCATTTTGTTTAAATGCCTACACCTCTTAACTTTCACTATGAAATCTGGAGAAAGGCTACGCCTAGTTTCTCTGCCAATACATGCATGTCTGTGGAGCATTTCTGCGCAATTATATGTGTTCAGGAGCAAAAACGGGATAACAAAGAGAAGCTGTGGATGAAAGAAGGTTGAATTAGCATGTGCAGGAAAAGGAAGGGGCAGCACTAAAGCATTAGGTAAAGGTAAAGGGACCCCTGAGCATTAGGTCCAGTCGTGACCGACTCTGGGGTTGCGGCGCTCAACTCACTTTACTAGCCGAGGGAGCCGGCGTGCAGCTTCCGGGTCATGTGGCCAGCATGACTAAGCCGCTTCTGGGGAACCAGACCAGCGCACGGAAACGCTGTTTACCTTCCCACCGGAGTGGTACCTATTTATCTACTTGCACTTTGACGTGCTTTGGAACTGCTAGGTTGGCAGGAGCTGGGACCGAGCAACGGGAGCTCACCCCGTCGCGGGGATTCAAACCGCCGACCTTCTGATCGGCAAGTCCTAGGCTCTGTGGTTTAACCCACAATGCCAATCGCATCCCCTAACAAAGCATTAGGAACCAACGAAAAGAAGAGATGTCAAGGTTCCATGTTACTAAATGGGTAGAAATTTATTAGAAAGTATGATATTCCCAGTATATTTTGGCACAGCACCTTCTTCATAGACAAATAATTATACTCTACTTATTGTGGCAATTCATTAAGAATATGAGACAACATGCTTTGAATGTATCCGAGTAGTAAAACTGCAAGCCTAAACAAACTTCCCATTAATTCAATTGAACTTACTTCTGAGTAGACATGCTTAGGGTTGCTCTGTAAGTGGACCTGCAATATCTTTGTCCTGAAGTGAGTTATGCCCAAATGTATCGAATTACATGCTCTCATCCAATCCAGCAAAGGAGGTCTAACATGGAAAGAGCCTAATACACAGTTAGTGCAGACGCTAACACACTTTCACATTTGTATTACATTGCAATGCTACTGGGTTGACTGATTTACTCTTTTGATGCACTTCCTCACCCAGTTGTTTCCTGTTGGCTAAACTACACTGAATGGTTCCCTCCCCTCCCCACAAAAATTGGAATGTGTTAAGAAATGCAGCAATAATACAATTGGCTGGATGTTTTCTCCTATATGTGTGCTGTTGTTTTTTTAATGTCCAGACCTTAATCATGATGATTTCAAATACACCACATAGCAATTCTCTTTGACAAAGAAGCACTCACCCACTTCTCGCTCAAAGACGTCTCCTGTGTCAAGGCTCTGTTAACAGCAGCAAAGCAAATCAGAAGTGCCAATGGTGCCCCCATTGGTATCAGTGACACCCCATGTTGCCGCTCTTGGATTTTTCCATGACTGTGACTCACTGAGGCCACTTACAAAATGTTCAAATATATAAAAGGATGTCACATAGAGGAGGGAGAAAGGTTGTTTTCTGCTGCTCCAGAGAAGCGGACATGGAGCAATGGATCCAAACTACAAGAAAGAAGATTCCACCTAAACATTAGGAAGAACCTCCTGACAGTAAGAGCTGTTCGACAGTGGAATTTGCTGCTAAGGAGTGTGGTGGAGTCTCCTTCTTTGGAGGTCTTTAAGCAGAAGCTTGACAACCATATGTCAGGAGTGCTCTGATGGTGTTTCCTGCTTGGCAGGGGGTTGGACTCGATGGCCCTTGTGGTCTCTTCCAACTCTATGATTCTATGATTCTATGAAAATGGTCAACAGAATGGGAAAAAAAATGTATTAGACCTCTACCATGTGCTCTCCAAAAATAATAAGAGAAACTGATACATATATTTGGATTTTTCTCTTGTGTCTTATACTTTCTCAGCTACAATTAATTATGTGGTATTATACCCTATTTCCCCGACCCCAGCCCCTATCTAGATGTCCTTTTCCAGCTTAAATTCTTATTTCATTTTTATGGCTTCACGCTTGAGATGCAAGTCCAGCCTTAGCTGGCAGAACCATTATATCTATTACAAACATGTGCTTTAGTGTGAAGGGCAGTGACCTCAGTGCTTCAATGTTTAGAGAGGTGAAGAATAATTGCTTCTCAATCATAGATCTTGCCTTCTGCCCAAGACTCTTCCATCTCAGTGTGTCTCTGAAGCTCTAGGTACTAATATCTATCCATCAGTTGTGGGATTGGCCTTCAGAATATTATCATTCTGAAGTTCAACCCCTGGAACAAGTTCTCATGCTCAGTGGCCTAAATCAGCACCATGACTCCAGTCCACCAGAGTTGGACTTCACCAAGATGCCATGAACTGGACTCCTTTCCAAACCACCTGTGTTAGGAATTCTGTCCTATAATTTTTCTATTGAAATGGGATCTTCAATGGTGACTCTGATTTCCAGCTAATTGAGATAGCTTTGATAAAATTTATCCATGTGTTTCTCTACCCCAGGCATGGCCAAACTTGGCCCTCCAGCTGTTTTGGGACTACAGTTCCCATCATCCCTGACCACTGGCCCTGTTAGCTAGGGATGATGGGAGTTGTAGTACCAAAACAGCTGGAGTTTGGCCATGCCTGCTCTACACAATTAGGGTTGCTGGCTCCCCCCAGCTCTTTCTACTGGCCCAAATCTCTAAAGCACAAGAGTGCATATTGCTTCTCTTGGGTTTTTGTTTGTTTTACCCCAGCTTTGTCTTGTCCTTAACCCGAAACCCCCCCCCCCCGCCCAAACCCTAGCTAATTCCAGTTATGGATTTTGAGACGATTTAATTAACATCTTTGATCAACAATAAAATCCTCATGTCTCCTGTACATTGTGTTTCAACAGGTAAAAGCCTGTCAGTGCACTGGTACTTCCTAAATACAGTCGCACAAACAGTAGCAGACAGGGGATTATCTACAACAGAAAAATACCTGCCAGTGAGCTTTGACACTTCAATGTATTGGCTGTGAACATATTTGAGGTACAAGAGGAGTGTGATGATCCCAGCCATGACAATGTTTACAAGTAAATATATATATCGTGTCTGGATGATGATCTCCTCATTAAAGTTGAGTATTTTCCAGGGTGACCTCTCTGGCTGCCATCTTCTCAGTCAGCTGGTGTGGAACCTGCTCTTGCTAGGAGGCAATTAACAGGTGCTTTTCTTGGCTCCTTTCCACTGGCACTTTCCACGCAGCTTGCGAAGCCATCTTTTGCTTTTCCACCAGGGTGTAAATGTTCTTCTAAAGACTGAATTCAGCTTGCCATATGATTCTGGCTGATTTCAGCCCAAACTGCACATTGCACACAGCAGGCCCATGCTCCCCCTCCCCCCTCTTGCATAATGATTAGGAAGGGGAAACGTGATCATGTGACCTCATTGCACTGCAAAATTCTGTGCCTCATTCCCCTTCATTGCCTGCGGCTTCTGTGGGCATGGAAGCCTGCAATGCAATATTGTAGCTTGGGTGAAAGGACGGAGAGCGAAACCTCTGTTTTGAGAGGTGGGTTGCCAGACATAGTTCCAGCTTGAGAACTTTTTACCTGGGATTCAAAAGGGGGGCACAAATTGCTACCCGTACATTTGTCCACATCATCCTACATTTGCTAGTGTTGATGAAAAAATAAATCAACAACAACAACAACAAAAAGAAACCAAAATATACATCTTTGCAATTAATCCATTTTTGTGGATTTCTAAATTGTTTGTTACAAGTCGTGAGCAATAAGTGAGTTGACTGGACTTCTGTCTCCATTAACATTTGGCAACCACCCACAGTTTAGATGCCTGATCAAAACTTCTTTGTTTCAACCCAAACCTCTCTGAACATATAAAAAATCCATGTATGTGTTTTAAAATTTTGCTAATTTTATTTGTATATTGATAAGACAGAATTGTAAAAGTCCTATGTATACCATTTAGGAATTCTTTAATTAAGTAGACTTCTAAATACATAAATATCCCATAGTGTTGATAGAACTTGTCACTGGTTGTCATGTCATGTTTCACAGATCAAGATATGCTATACATGGTTTTTAAAAAAGATTTGTTAAATTTGAGGGTGTTTATTCTAAAGTAAGTTAACTTAATGCCCCCTTCTCCTTGCCACCTCCCCTGAAACGACTATCATGAGAGTCGGGGGAACTTTTATTTCCCCTTAGACACCTAAGCCGAATGGACCTGGCAGTAGGTTCCAGTACGTCCCTGTTTTTATTCAACTAGCTGACCCAATAAAATACAGTTTTACAAACTATTTTGTATTTCTTCTGCCTTAGGTAGGATTTGATTATAGCAGTTTCATCAGTTTGCTTGTAACAATAACTAGACAGCCGTAAAGGTCTCTCCCATCTCAATCAAGAACCGAATGAAAAAGAGTGGTAGCTGGGAGTCTCTGGAGACCTGAAGAAGACTTGTAGCAACACACTCTTTGCCTCTTGTATCTTCTGCCCAAAGCTCAAAGTTTCAAGAAGACTGGGGACTCCACTACATTAGTAAAGAAAAAGTGCTTTATATGCGCTATAACACGGGGACTGTGGAGTCCCGTCTTTCACCAACACGATTTCCCATAATCAAGTTTGCAACGTGTTTTCCTGAAATGCTTCTTTGATGTGTCTAGATCCAGCCTGGGTGAGGAAACCTCATCCTATGAAGGAGTCTGACATCCTGGTTGCTCATTCCAAGGTGTGCCTGCTTGGTCCCCACATCCCAGAGCAGTGAGAAGTTCCAGAAGGGGCACTGCCCCACTTTGGTTTCCTTTGAGTACAAGGCAGCAGCAGACCAGGCAGTAGCAGGAGGGAGAGACCTAAGCCAGGCCTCCCCAAGTCACCCTTAGTCTCCTGAGGCATTGTGAAGTCCTGTGGTACTTCACCCTGGGCTTGCGGTGCCCTAGTTTTCCAGGGACAGTCCTGGAATTATGAAAACCATCCCGGCTTCTGATTTGATCCTGAAATTCCCCTATTTCCTCTGTCTGTGCCACCACTGCTGACCTCGATGAGGAGGAGAAGGAACCAGCACTTGTCCCAAGCGATGGCAGCAGCTGCTGCTGCTACCAGGGAGCATCCCATGGCCTCTCCATGGCCGCCGCTGCCGGCCTCCTCCCTTGGGCAGCTCATGGCGGCTTCTGGAGAGTGGAGGAGGAGGAGGAGGAGTAGAGGCCACTGTCCCCAAGGCCCAGCCCTGTGTGATGCCCTAGCTCTGAGAGGCAGGCAGAGGGCCATCCGGAGCAGGAAGAAAGGGGGAGCAGAGCACAAGAAGTCTTGTTTTTTAATAATAATAATAATAATAATAATAATAATAATGTTTTGTGCATCTGTGTCCAATCCTGCCCCTTTCTAAAATTTATTTAGTGGTGTAAAATTGGGATTAATGGCTTTTCTCCCTTTTTCTGATAGGAAGTGCTCTGTGAGGGTGGGGAATGACATTCAATGTCAAAGCCTGCTATATATGACAACCCAAAGTTTCTGGTGTTTTATCAAAGTGGCACAGCTAAATGGTATGTTTTTTATTTGTTCCTCAAAAAAAGCAGAACTCCCTCAGGGATAATACTTCCTTTTGTGTTGGATAATACTGTACAAAGAACACCCCACCTCCCAATAATATTTTACAAATATCCAAAAATTTGGCTCTTTGGATTTTAATTAGTGCTATGTCAAGAGCAGCACAATGTCAAGATCTCTTCTCTTCTCTTCTCTTCTCAATCTAACTCATTGTTCAGCTAAAAAAACCAAGAGTACACGCTGGACCAAAATCTCATCTATGTCACTTGCGCTGGAGAAAGATGCAGAGTGTGCTTTGTGTAATAAAAAGGGAATGATATATTCCATTCGAGCTCATTATGCACTTCAGGTTATTTGAGGTTGTCCTAATTAGTTGAAATGAACAGGTGGCAGTAACAGCTCAGCGTAGAAAGCAAAGATTTAGATGAATAAACATTGGCTGCTTCTACAGTTGCGGGGGGGGGGGGGGGGGAGCTGGGCTTCCATGAGGCCATCTAGTGGCAGACTTTGGAATTGCTATATTGGCCATTTTAAAATTGCTCAGCAGAAATATGGAATTAAAAAGAAGGAAAGAGCAAGCTTATTACCACCTTCACAACTTGGCACCAGTTAACCTATGAGATCGCCTTACCCTGCGTGTGCCCACTTGGCCACTTCGATCAGTGCAATTGGCTCTGCTGCAGGTGCCACATAATACCCATTTTCTGCACTTGTGAGAACTGGACCATTTAGTGTGGCAGCCCCGGCACTTTGGAACTCCCTGCCGATTGAAATCAAGCAGGCGCCTCACTGTACTCTTTTCAGCGCCTGATAAAAACATTCCTGTTTAGACAAGCCTACCGAGATGCTTTGAAATCGAGGTAATTTTAATCTGTTTTAGCTTTTTAACTTTTGTGATTTTACTGTTTTATACTTTGTAAACCACTTTGAGGGTTATATATATATACACACACACACATATACACAATCGACCATATTTTGCATGATGGCTCCTAAGATCAAGGAGCAGGTTTTTGGCTATGTTTGGATATTGTTGGATGCCATTTTGAATCAAGATGGCAGACTGAACCTTTCAAAACTGTGCTGAATTTATCTACTGATTTTCAAACTGCAGTGAGTTTGTTTGTTTGTTTGTTTGTTTGTTAGTTAGAATTCCCAAGCAGTGCCAGGTTAGAGGCTGCTAGTGTTAAATAAATTTAAATCAAATTGATTTATCATGTTAGCATTTAGCAATTGTGCTTAACCTTCACCCATTGAAACCAATGGCACTTTCAAGTGCACAACCTTGGCTGGATCATGCTCTTTGTTCATTCCATGTGCTCTCTTAGAAGTCTCCACCAATAAGGCCTCAATGCTGCACAGTTTAGTCATGATTTATTTATTCCATTTATCTCCCATCTTTCTTTTAACTAGCTCAAAGCCGCCACCAATCCTGCAAAGGTAGGTTAGGCCAAGAGAGAGGGGCTGGTCCAAGCTCACCAAGTGAGGGGGCACCTGAACCTGGAGCTCCCTGCTCCTTGCCCATCACTCTAACCAGCAGATTTCATATAATTTGATTGTTGTATGTGCCTTGTCCAAGAAAGTAGCCTAATAATTTGAAAAAACAAATAAATGCAAAGTCAAGTGTTTTGCACGATTCTAGGCCTCACTCTCACTTTGCTCACATATTTTAAGGAAATCACAATGCACCGTGACAAGAAAACCTTGTCATATAAATATTTTTGCTGCTCAGGACTCAGTCGTCACACATTCCATTCCCGTCTTCAGCCGTATTATCCTTTTCCAGTTTGAGATGTGATTTATGACGCAAGTGATTCAGGACCTCACCTCCGTAAGGGTCCCTCCCAACAGGTTCATCAATAAGCAGAAATGCCACAAACTTTCTTTATGTGGCCACTCAGGTAAATAAAAAGGAGCAAAACTATGTAGCACAAGACAGGGTTGAAACAGCTTCCCAGCAGCTTGAAAAATGCAGGGATATGAGCATTATATTTGCAGATTTCTCAACTTCTAAAGATGATAGTTTGAAAAAATAATAATTTAAAATTGCTAAGTGATCTCCCATGATAAAGTCACCCTTATTCAGTTGGTAACCAATTCATACACAACTGACATTGTTCTGGGAATATTTAACAGGTTACATTATTAGCCAACAGTATCAGGCTCCTTCACTTCACCTATTACCAATATGTTAGGCTTGAAGAACCAAATTAAGGAAGACAGAGGGACCAGGGGGTTATTTAAATACATTAGTGTCTTTGTTTGACATCTCTAATTTCATATGCTAGGTTTTCAGTAATAATTACACCAAAAATAGAAGCAGAAGTTTGATGTAGGCAAACAACTTGTTTTAAAGACTAAATGTCAGACATCATCTAGTGCTATTCCCCTGCTTGTCTATCACCCACCTAAGGAGCTGTTTTGAACACACCAGAAAAGACTCAGCTTTGTCAAAATGCCATATCGAACTATTTTGTTATTTATCTCCTTATTGCAATTGTTTGTCTCAACTCAGACCCTAAATAAACCTACACATGCATATTGTGCTGAGTTTATACATGACCTGAATCTATGGTCAAGTACTATTATTCTGCTCTATAATCTAGAAGATATAGGCTTTTGTCTAACCACAAATACATTTCTCCAAGGGAAAGAAAATAGAACAAGTGATCTTATCACTACTGCTGTAATTCTGTAATTTAGCAATTTCTGGGCTAGTCTACTGTAATGTCCTCTATGTGGGGCCGCACTTGGAGACAATTTGGACATTGCAGCTGGTGAAGAGGAGAAGGTCCTGCTGGGTCAAGTCAATGTCTAATCCTCGCATCCTGTTCTCACAATGGCAAACCAGATGCCTCTGAGGAGCCTACAAGGAGGACCTTGAGGCAGCAGCACTCACGCCCCAGTTAATAGACCTTGGTAGTCCTACCCTCCATGAATTTGCTGGTGACCATCACTGTCTCTTGTGGGAGAGAATGCCGCAGTTTAACTATGTACTGTGTGAATAAGGACTTTCTTTTGTCTGTCTTGAATCTTCCAACATTCAGCTTCCTTGGATGCTCCTCAGTTCCAGTGCTGTGAGAGAGGGAGGGAAGCTTTTCTCTATCCACTTCCTTCACGCCATGAAGCAAGTTTTATACTCATCTATCCTGTCCCCTCTTACTCGCCATTTCTCTAAAGTGAAAAGCTCCAAATATTGTAACCTCTCACACTGATCATTTTGGTCACTCTCTTCTGAAATTTTGGGGTGAGTGGACAGAACTGTCTATAGAACCTGCATGCGGTTGCACCAAAGAGTTGCATTATTTCGGCAATTTTATTTTCAATTCATTTCATAATCATCCCTAGCATGGAATTTGCCCTTCTTCTTTTTTTACAGCTGCTGCACAATGAGTTCACATCTTCCTCAAAACAACCACTACAGTCCCAAAGGCTCACTTGTGGTCAGTCACAGCCAGTTCAGACCCCATGGACATATTTGTGAAATTAAGCTTTTTTGTCCCAATGTGGATCACTTAGAGTGAATTGCATTTGCCAATTTCCTGCTCATTCACCTAGTTTGCAGAGATCCTTTTGGAGCTCTTCACAATCCCTTTTTGTTTTAATTGCTCTGAACAATTTGGCATCATCAGCAAACTTGGCTATCTCACTGCTCACCCCTAATTCTAAAGCATTCGTGAAAAAGTTTAAAACATAGGTCCCAATAGCAATCCTTGGGGGGCTCTACGTTCTACCCAGTCAGATGGGGTCTCCCTTGGGGAGCAGCCACAATGCTCTAGAACTTCCTTTCAGGGGAGACCAATAAGCCTCCTCCCTTCTGTCTTTCAAAAATAAAAAAATAAATCCAGAAAGACGTTGGAATTGCTGCTTATTTAAAAAAACCCAATGGCGTTCCAAGCAGGACATCTGGGTCTCACCACTATTTAACATTCCCACAGGGATGCAGTGTTGGGGACATGGAGGGGAAATGAAGTGGCAATTGGATCCAGCCACCTGGAGTTGTTTGGAAAGCTGTCCAGAGCGTTGCTGCTGTCCAGCACTGTTGCCAGAAAAGGCCACTCAGGCCCACCAGTGGAGGAGGAGGAGGAGGAGGAGGAGGCAACCAGAGGACCCCTTGCCTTCCTTGAGCTCCCTCAGACATGGATCTGGTCCCACCTGAAAAGCTGAGGTCAGTCTCTTGTTCCTCTGCTAGAGAGTCTGGTTCACGTTTAAGTTCCCAGCACTGGCAAGACCGTCAGCATCATTATTATTCTTCGCCAGCAGACATTAATTTCCTTTATCCATCTGTAATGAGAACCAAAGTCCCCTCCATACATGAATATTTGGGGTCTTGAAGGAGGGTGTATTTTGTATTCAAGAGATTAGCTCATATACTTTACCTTCTGCTACTGGAGTTGCCATGTGAATTACTCTTTCAGAGAGATTATTATAGCAAATCCTTCCACACAAATGCTCAGAGTACAAAATCAAGCTGCTGTAAAACATCTTATGCACTTCACTAGGAAAAATTGCAAGCGGTCTTTTTTCTGAGAACTGTGTGTTTTATAGTCCTATTGGACTCCTCTTTTAAACAAAGAGGCCTGCTTATTAGTACATAGTATTGCAGAATAATGCTAAGTAAAGAAAAAAGATCAGGTCATAGTCATGGGATACATAAATCATGTTTATGTGTGCATGTTCTCCTCAGAGTGATTGTATGAGATGTTACATTCTTTCTATTTGCTGTCTGCCTGCTTTAGTTTTTTTTTCTTCATTGGCAAACTGAATCAAAGTGCAAAAAATGGTTGAGAAACGCAAATCCTGCTCCCGAGTGTCTCAATGGCAGCCCCAGATTAAGGTCGTGTGGGTGGTTCCCCCGCACAGGGCGACAAAAGGAGGGGGCGCAGAATAATAATACATAAAAAGAAGTTATTGTGAAAATTATAAATATTATGGGAAGGCTCCAAATTTTGTCCTTGCTCAGAGTGTCATATTACCAAAATCTGCCTCTGTCAATGGGCAACATAGGTCCTCATATTTGAGAATGAGAACTAAGGAAATCTGCAGGGAACAAAACAAGTCCGTTATCTGCTGGGGTGACATACACGGCAGTGACCAGGATCCAAAGGGATACATATGATTATTACATGTGTGCACTGGGGCTTTTCTGCTAGCGGGAGAGGCTTCTCAAAAATAAACCTATCTTGGCAACCCCAGCATCGCACCGTTCCAGGATGATGCATTTCTGCAAGCCCTATTCAAGAGAGGCTGTCATTTTCATGGCCTCAGTGCATTGGCTACAGAAATGGTGATGATCTGTGGCTTGCTGAATTAGAAGTTCCTGCAGGGTCATAAATGCTACTCTAGGGGAGAAATGCATTTTTGACAAGATGTTACTCACAAAGGACTCCTTATTAGCCTTTCCTGTGCCAGCTAGCATACAGCTGCATGAGACGGAATAAGAAGTGAGCTGCATCGTTTTGCAGCGCAGAAGGATGACTCTTTCTCTATACAGGCAACATTAATTAAGGAGTAGTAAGAGGCAGGAGGGGGAAGCAGTAGCGGTGTTTGCTGCTTCGAGGAACACTGCAGGGCAGATGTAGGCACAGCAATAAAGGGCAATACAGGAAAGAAGAGGCTTTTCATCAAAGCCTATTATTTAGCTTAGTGAACAATAATAGCTTAACTGCTGCTCAGACTGCTGCCCTCTGAAGTGCATATTATTTCAAGTATTTCTAGGTATGAAACGAGGACGGCATGATCCTGCATTTTCAAAAATAAAAAGTGGGAGAAAATCAAAATGTTTTCTGACATTTTTCTGTACTTGAATTATAAGGACTTCGAAAGAAAGAAAGAAAGAAAGAAAGAAAGAAAGAAAGAAAGAAAGAAAGCACAATAGCTTAAAGTTTCCCTGAATGCCTATTTCCAGCCAAAGAAAATTGTGGGTTCAGATAACTGAGAAATGAAAAAGAGAGAGGCAGTTTCTTAAAGGTTTGTCATGTTAAACATTTTTGCCCAGTTCTATTTTTTAAAAGCGTGACAGCTTTCTTGCATGCATCTCTAAGGTGATTGCCAGCTGCAATGTGGGTTTTGTTAACTTGAAATGCAAGAATGGCCACTTCCAAAGCATTTGTGTAGCACTTCACCAAACATCATTTGCTGAGGTGAATTTAGGATTAAAACTGTACACAAGTTAAAATGGCAGCCTTACTGAAAACTAGGATTCAACCAGGCTATCACAAGCTGGGCGTAAAGCCTAACTGGTGCTGCCCAACCTATGCTATGCTTCTTAGATCTACATTGTTTAATGTTTATTTATTACAGATTAAACCCCCTATGAATTTAGGCTTCATAACTACTGTAGCTACTGATCCCTTTCCTCTCCCAGGTCTTGTGTGTGCTTAAGGAGTCGAAGGCAAGGGAAGTGCCAGTATAGCACACAAAAGATGGGTTGACAGAGGCTGCTTTAGGGGATCTTGATGAATTCAGTTGCACCGGGCAGGCACGGGGCATCGGGGCTGCTGCAGCAGGGGCCACCGCAACTATTGTTCAGAATGGAGCATGAGAGGTTGGGGCCTGCCAAATTTGGCATTGCACAGTGCACCGCCGAAATCTGAGACCCCAAGTTCTGCCACTGGGAATCAGGAAACGCTATGGGTGTCCCAGAGAGTGGAGGAGAAGCCGTGGTAATTTGTTAAGGGGTGTTTGGAATTACAACTCTGTGAGGGGTAAACCACAGTGCCCAGAATTCTTTGACTGAATGAATGTGCTTTGAATGTATCTTAAAGGTACAGTTCTAGTTACAGGTAGGTAGCCGTGTTGGTCTGCCATGGTCGAAACAAAATGAAAGAATTCCTTCCAGTAGGACCTGCAGAGACCAGCTAAGTTTGTTATTGGTATGAGCTTTTGTGTGCATGCAGATACAGTGTGAGATATGGCTATGGGTTATGGGATGGGGCAAACACCACTGGGAGGGTGAAAGCAAGAAAAAGTCCTCAGGTCCTCAGATGTGCCAATAAACTCATTAGCAGCTCAGATCCAGTTTTTTCTCCTTCCTCTTGGCTCCTGCAGCTGAGGCTGGATGCTGAAACATTTAATACTGTTCTTCCCAACACACTGTTAGGAATTGCTGTTGCTGGGGGGTGGGGGTGGGGAGTTGCAATCCCTTCCCACAATTCAGTCTCCTGAATCTTTCCCATCCTAAGTGGAAATACCAAATTGAACCCTCTTCTGCATTTTTTGCACACACCAGAGGAGTGGACTTGGTCATCACAGAAATCAGTGCTCTGATGGTGTTTCCTGCTTGGCAGGGGGTTGGACTCGATGGCCCTTGTGGTCTCTTCCAACTCTATGATTCTATGATTCTATGATTCTATGATCTAAGCCTAAGATCCCTTCTTTCTATGGTATTCATTTATTAAGCATATGGGCAGCTGTTGCAAAATACCATCATTGAACAACAGTGAAGAAAACGATACCCAGAGAAACTGGGATATATCAGAGCTTCATGAATGAAGCTATTTAAAAAGTTTGTGTTAGAAGAACAAGCAGTAGATAAAAAATCAAATGCATTCAGAACTCCAGTAGAGATGGGCATTGTTCTCAGGCATGTTTTCTGCTTTTTTGCAGCTCAATGTATGCATATTTCTTGTAGACAAGGCCTTAGGGAAAGAGGGAATTCAAATGAGATGTGCCATAGCTCAGCTGTCTGCGTCAGTCTGATTATCCTTTCATATATTCAAGAAGATTTACAAATGGATCGTCGTGCGCTTTCATTCTGCAAATGCCCTTGTCTGCACGATAGTCAGCAATTCCCAACTATGGTCCTCTCAAGGACGCATGTTCTTCGTGCAGAGAGGTGGCATGATCTTTATAAGGGAATATCTCTGGTTCCTTGGTGCTAAATAGCAAGGATAACTGATGGGTAATTTTGCCTGCATGCAGTATCAAGCCTCACTGTAATAAAACTAACACAGAAATCAGACTTAGTTACACATACATGCGCTAGCACACTGTGGAGGCCCACTGTTCCTGTGTTCCTTAAACTACAAAAGTGTCTTTAAGAATGATTTTATTTTGGGGGAAATTATCGCTCTACACTGCCCCCTTCTGGGCTACAATGGCGTTTTCTTGCTGTTTCTATTATGCAAGAACTTCTACTCTTTTTAGTTAGTGCACTGCTCTCCTCATTCATTCTTATGTCCTAGTCCTGAAGGGTAACACATTTCTTTAGCCCAAAACATATTTAGAATAAATTTGCACAAGTCAACCTGCTGTTTCAACACAGTTCCAAGTACATACACATAAAAACACTGGCTTACTAATCTTGCTAAGCTTATTGTAACATATGCAGCATAAGGACTTTACAGTTGATTCAAAATACTATGGACTGCATTGCCATATTAGAACAAAGTATTCTTTGCCTTGTGATCTTGTTTTCTGCATTTTATTTTTCTTCCTTTGCAAACCATGGATCTACAACTTGTCTTGAAGAAACTTTACTAGACAGCTGTTGTCAGTGCACTTCCAGATAAGCCTTCTTCAACCCTGAGTATCCAGATATTCTTGGAACTACAACTCCCATCATCCCTGAGGGTAGTCCAACAACACCTAGGAAGCCCAGGTTGAAGGAGGCTGCTGTAGAGTATAGCAAAGTCAAGAGTGGGCAGTGGGGTGAGGTGGGGAGGCAGCATTCACCTGACCTCGTGACTGCTGACTTTGCTCCTACTTAACAGAAGGTAAGGAGGAGGTGGTGAGGAGGTTGGTGCAGTGCAAACACAGCAGCAGGAGCACTGAGTTGCCTCTGCTAGTACATTTGCAGCACACTGACTGCCCTTCAAGCAGCAGGGATTGAGCTGTCAGGAGATCAGGTGAGCACCTTTGGCCCACCACCCCATCTGGCCACCTGTTCCATCCCAGCACGTTCATATTACTTGTTAGCCCTTCAAATGGTCAACCAAATTACATTGTGGAGATTGTCCTAATATTTGAGATTGAGGAACTAGGAATAAAAAGGCCATTCTTTCACATCTGTTTGAGTCAGCAGTGTGTCAGTGTAACATCACCAACACTGATAGAGACTGTTTTGATAGCATCATGATTATTACTGCAGTCTTTGTTTTCTAACAAAGTTGAACTTTTAGCTCACTTGCAGTGTCTTCGGGTTTATTGTAGAGGGCTCACCAGCAGTAGATATGTAGGTTGTCTGGAGGCAATCTTGAGAACAAAGCTCTGAACGACATACTAGCCATTCCAAATGTCACCTTATTTTTCCTTCTTACTGCATCAAGCCAACTACAAAACAGGGGTAAAATGCTTTGAATACTATCCAGGAAAAGCAATGTATCAATAGAGACAACTGACTTATGTAGTTTACCAATGGGTCATTGTTAGATTATTGGCTATATTCACAATAAAACCCAAGCACTTTTTTTTAAAAAAAAAAGCATAGTCAACAATATATAGAGACCAGTTTGGCTAAATAAGAGGCTTATCTTCAGTTTAGATTACCGTTCAGTAAAACCCACAACTGTAAGAATCATAAAACCATTTGTATCATAAAGAATCATAAAACCAATTGTAGAGTTGGAAGGATCTCTAAGGATCATCTAGTTCATCCCCTGAATGTCAGAATATGCAGCTGTAGTGAACCTACAACCCTAGTGTTATCAGCACCATGCTCTAACCAGCTGAGCTATCGAGTAGACCACTTTTAACTCTAGACTACAATCATCCTGTACAATCATCCTATGGAAACACATTTCCTGTAAAAAGAACGTCAGATGATGAACTTTATAGACATTTGATTATATGGACTGCATTCATAGACACATGCTGTCCCCTAATCTATAAGTGTGTGTTTCAATGTATGGCTAACATCTTTAATTATTCTTTTAGGATGCATTACATTTAGTGAATTATATCAAAATAAGGTATTTTAGAAAGTAGGGCTTTCACTGTACTAAGAAGAAAATACTCAGAGAAATGTTAACTGAACCTATCATGTAACTAGATATGGACCTTATGGACCTAACTTAGTCAGGTTTCACTCTCAGTAAAACTTTGTTGAATATCTCTTTGTAAGAGGTGGGAAAGGTTCCAACCCTTTTCAGAGCAGGTTTCTCACTGTGAGCTCTCCATGGTGCTGAGGCAACTGGCCATGTGTGACCTGACTAGAACTCATGTAGCTACAGTAGCAACTAGGGGGAGGGATCTGCAATGGTGTCAATGGGGACTTCTCTCCTAACGCTCCAAACTTCAGGAGTGGGTGGTTTTATTTTTGCAAGGGAAAAGAGATAATTCTCACTCACATACACATGCTGTATCCATGGTAAGGATCTACCCCTTGTGTGTCTGCAATTTTTCAATAAAAAACCAGAACTGCAGCTAATGAATGTTTGCTTGGCCCTAAGGCAGGATTAGCAGTTTTGCTGCTGGCTGAGAACTTGATTTCACTATGCTCTGCTTGAATATTTGAAACAAAGACATCATGGCTCTCAAGTACTCTCTCTCATCCAAAGAAAAATAAACCCTGTAGCAGTATCCTGGATTCCCTGCTGCATTTAATGTTTCAGTAAGTGAATATTGGAATAGGAAAACTTATCTGATTAACAAGTATTTATTTCTGGGGCTGAACTATTTGTAATGTTCATTATGAAGCTGCAGTCCTTCAGCTAAGAGCAGACACCAAAGTCCTGACCTTTTGTGTTCCTTGAAGTTCCCACAGTATTTTTGCAAGACTAGATGTATTAAATATAGCTTGTGGCCAGGTTCCAACCTGGGCAATTATATTCTGCCTTAAATCTCTTGTGCAGTTCTAAATAGTACTTTGCACTTCCTGACACCTTTAGCTGTGCTTATTATATACTGAATGCAATTGGAGCTGAAAATATAGTAGCTCTATTTAAGGAAAATACAAACTGAACATTATTGGCAAGTGAACAATGTTGGAGTAGTTATCACAAACAGGAATGTGCAAAGGTTTTCACAGCACAATCCTATGAACATTTACCTGAAAATGGGTCTGTGTTCACTCTTGAGCAAATGTGCTTAGGGCTGCAGCTGAGGAGAGTGAGAAATTCAGTTTTAGTTCTGATACTCAGTGCTAAATTACCTGGAGTGGCTTTTCTGTCTTTTTAAATGTAAGTACTATTTCTCACTGAAATAATGACCATGCAGGCACAGAGGCACCATTAATACCATGCAGGCAAATGTTTCCAGGCTTGATTTATAACTTTCATGGTCTTTTATTACTGTGGAGAAGGAGGGAAAGAATGTGTGTGTGTGTGTGTGTGTGTGTGTGTGTGCGCACGCACACACACACACACACACACACACACACACACTGTATGGAACTGTCATGAGCCTCTCATGTTCTTAGTAGCAATGATATGTGCAGGACTTCCGGGTTGGCGCCTCCGGACAATGGCAGAATTCCTCTGATCGGGAGGAATTCGCTGCGTGGAAATTAGGGTCTGGCCGCCACGGCGAAGGTGGGGACCCATAAAAATCACAGGCGGGAGAAGCCTGTGAACGTGGGATTCGGCTGGCACCTTTTGCACCTCCCCTACTCGCGGGGAAACCCGGTTTCGGGGATCCGGAGCGACGTGGGGTGAGTGGTGCAGTGTTTTGAATCGACTCCTTTTTTCACGGAGTGAAGCCGCATTGCTGTTGCCGGAGAGCGCTGACTTTTTCCTGTGGACAATTTGATCTTGAAACAACTACCCGTGAGTAGAACGGAAAATTGGATTTTTAAACGTCTTAATTTGGCACCGAAACGGGGAGGTTTTAAACAGGAAGTCCGCCTCCCCCTTTTGTAAATAGACTGAAGCAAAGAGGCTGCAAGCTAAAGTCTTGGAAAGTCTTCTGTAAAGAATTAAACCTCCATCGGCTAAAATTGTTAAACCCCCCTTGGAAGCAGGAGAAGAGGGGGGAAATTTTAGATCGCCTAAGCCTGCAGGAGAGAGAGTGAAGAAAGATAAATTACCACCGTTTTGAACCTGGAAATGGGCTGCCAGTATGATTAACGTTTTGGGAAAGTTCATTGACTGTGAATAAAACGTATGTTGACAGATATTTAAACAAGAGAAATATATTGTTTCCATTGTTTCCCTCTGCACTTAAAAAGGAGCAAAAGTAACTGAAAATTGAAACTAATTTTGTTGCTGGATCTGCGTTTAAAAGGACTGATACAAATAGAAATTGTTTCCTCTAGAGGGAGCCTTTGAAACTGTTACAGGAGTGGAGCTGGGGAATTTTCCAGCTGCAGAGATAAAAGACCGTGAGAATCAGGGATTGACCTTGGACTGGTAAGAATGTCGACAGAAGAAGCCTTAGTGATTGCATTTTGCAAGATAAGTGCTTCATTGGAACAGCTTCATAAGAAGACGGATGTGATGACTATTAAAATTGATAATCTGGGACAAAAAATGACTGATTTGGGACAAAAAGTGAACATCTATACAGAAACTACTCAGGAATTGATTCAGGAATCTACTTTGACATGGCAAGTTGTGGAGAAGACGAGGGAGAAAGTTGTTGTTGAACCTCACGTAATACAAGTGGAGAGAGCCCCAGCCTTACAGAGGCAATTTGATGAATATAAGTTGTTGCCTTCTATGACTGAATTTAGAGAAAGTCAGATTTTGAGGATTGGAGCCCTGCTTGGATTGGAGAAGGAAAGTTGGACAGATCCCCTTATGCAGGGATGTTCTGGCTTTTGGGACCTGGATTTAGGTCAGGAGGAGATTGGAGTTGTGGGGGCCTTCAGTTTTGGAGGGATTTTGAAACACGTCCTGAAATATCTTTTGGACTTTAGTTTTGACTACGGAGAATGGGCTGACCTGTCGAGAAGGAATAAAGACATTGTTAGGTTGGAGCTTCCCCGAGATCTACTCCTCAGCGCCAAAGGAAGGAAATTAAGAACAAGATCAGCAGAAGATAAAGTAAAATGTATGTATAAATATGAAGAAGATCTGCAGAAGGGACATGGAAAAGAGTTAAGAGCCTCGGACAGAAGATCACCAGGTTGATGGACCATATGGAATTGATAGTAAGGACTGGCAGAATCCGAGACCAGGGAGAAGAGACGGTGGAAGAAGATTGGAAAAAAGTTTAAATTTATAGAAATATTGTAAAATTAATGAGTGTTAGAAAAATGTTGGAATGAAATTACATGGCTTTAGTAGAAATGTTATAAGGAGTTAAGTACAAATAAGTTTTATGGTATTAAAGGTAAGATAAGGTTAAAATAAATTAAGATAATTATATGACAGAAAACAGAGAAAGATGGAAAGGATTTGCTGAAATAATTAATAACTAGAACACAAAAAAGGAAGGTGTGAGGAGGTCGATGAAACAAGTAAATGAAAGACAAAGATATGGAAATATTGGATGTGTTTTTTAATTGTTTTTGCTTTTGTTTTTGTTTTGATGTATTTTTTTATGTATTGTAATGTATTGATTTGTTTTGTTTAATCTTTCTCTTTTTTTCTTCTTTCTGTAATCTTTAAACTTTTAATAAATATTATTTTTTTAAAAAAAGATATGTGCAGTGCATTGGAAAGTTCAAACCTAATATCTCATGAGAAGGGAGTTGAGGCTGGGGGGAGGGGACCTTGGGTGACCTAGTGAATTCAGAGTCTGAACAATGATAGTGCACTTTCATAGAATCATGGGATCATAGAATTTTAGAGTTGGGTATGTTATAACAATGTCCCAATGGGAAAACCTGTGAAAGAATAATTGGAAATCTACTACGTGCTAAGCCATAAAGGAAAACTTGTTTAAAAACGCAACACCGGTGGTATTTAACTCCATGGAAATTAGCCAAAATGTACAAAGGAGCCAAAAGTAATTGTTGGAGATATGGAGACCAAACAGGCTCACTGTACCATATGTGGTGGCAATGTAGCAAAATAAAGAAATTTTGGGAGGAAATCCACTTTGAACCAGAAAAAAAAGTTAAGAATCTCATTTATTAGGAAAGCAGAGGCGTATCTATTGGGCGTTACTGATTCAGATATTCCTAAAAAATTTAAAGATCTTTTTTTGTATGCAACAGTGGCAGTGAGAATTCTTATAGCTACAAGGTGGAAGAGCGACATAATTCCTTCTAGACAAGAGTGGATACAAAAATTGACTGAATATGCTGAATTAGATAGTCTATCTGAAAAAATAAAAAATAAACCGAGAATTGAATTTGTATCAAAATGGGAGGCCTTCAGATCATATCTTAAACAAAATTATACCATGTTAAAATCTGTAGCAGCTTTTGAGTGATCCCAGAAGTTTTTAATAATTGCTTATATAAATATAAACATTTATAAATGTGAAAATATTAACATAAAAAACAGTATTTTGACATGGCAGTAAATTTATGTAAAAAGAATTAAGGAATAAATGGGAGGTCGGGTATAAAAGATAAAGAGATTTTAATTTTTATTGTAACATGAAATTGCAATCACAATTTTTTGTCATAATTTTTGTTTTATTAACAGATTGTGCAAATTTTATTTTATTTCCTTTTCCCTCCCCTCTTAAGTTGTACCCCCTTTCGGTATTGTTTTCTTTTTGTATGTAATAAGCATTGAAAAAAATGAAAAAAATTAAAAGAGAGGGGGAAAGAATTTTAGAGTTGGAAGGGACGACAAGGGTCAACTAGCCCAGCCCCCCGTGATGCAGGAATCTCCATGAAAGCATCCATGACTGATGGTCATCCAGCCTTTGCTTAAAAACCTCCAAGGAAGGAGAGTCCACCACCTTCCGAGGGAGACCGTCCCGCTGTCAAACAGCTTGTACCATCAGAAAGTCTTTCCTGATGTTTAGCCAGAATCTCCTTTCTTGCCATTTGAATTCATTGGTTCAGGTCCTGCCCTCTAGAGCAGGAGGAAACAAGTTGGCTCCATCTTCCATGTGACAGCCCTTTCAGTAACTTCCTGGTTATTTACTAATTCTTTCCAAAGCAGCAAAAGAGCAAATGCGTAGCTTTTTTTCCTAGAAGGAAAAGAAAATGTTTCATTTGTTAGCTTTGTTTTTAGCTAGGTGAATCAAATGTTTTATTTGTTTTCTATTTTAGGTATTTAATACAGGGGCCTCAACCAGGAGACCCAGACTACAGAGGGAAAAGAAACCCAACTGTTATGAAGATATTAATCCTTAAGACTAAGAGAACAACAATAACCCGTAACCCATTAACTGCACCACATCATCACCCAGGCCCAGATGAGGTCCATGACTGTTGTTCAGCTGGTTGTTGCTGAAATGCTGGCTACTCAGCCAAAGTAGGCATAGATCAGTGCTGTTGTGGCATTTATGAGGGAGGGTAGAGAACAGGATGGATCCAGACTAACAGCGCAATCCAAATCATGCCTACCTAGAAGTAAATGCTTTTAAATTCAGTGGGGCTTACTCCCGGTAAGCTGAGTTAGGATTGCAGCCTTGACTTAAAGGTAAAAGTAAGGTTCACCGGAAGCGGCTTAGTCATGCTGGCCACATGACCTGGAAGCTGTAAGCCAGCTCCCTCGGCCAATAAAGCAAGATGAGCGCCGCATCCCCAGAGTCATCTGTGACTGGGCCTAATGGTCAGGGGTCCCTTTACCTTTAAAGGTAAAGGAACTCCTGACCATTAGGTCCAGTCGTGGCCGACTCTGGGGTTGTGGCAAACCAGAGCAGCGCATGGAAACGCCGTTTACCTTCCCACCAGAGTGGTACCTATTTATCTACTTGCAGTTTGACGTGCTTTGGAACTGCTAGGTAGGCAGGAGCTGGGACCGAGCAACAGGAGCTCACCCCGCCGTGGGGATTTGAACCTCCTACCTTCTGATCGGCAAGCCCTAGGCTCTGTAGTTTAGACCACAGTGCCACCCGCATCCCATGACTTAGGTCCCACTTATTTCAGTAGGAACTGGCCTAAACCCAACTACATGGGAAGAAGCTCCACTGAATTCAGTAGAACTTGCTTCTAAGTAGACACAGTTAGGACTGCAGCATAAATGTTCCTAGCTTCCTGTCCAGATCCAGCCCACTGTGCTTAGCTTATGCACCGAGTTTGTGAGAAGGCAGGGCAAGAAGGACTCTTGGGCAGCAACCATGTCAATGAACACGGAGGTACCTGTTCTCACCTTATTCACTTCAGAGGTGGTTCACACAAAACACATTGCCAATGAACTATACCCTAGGTTTGCACGTTTACATTATAAACCCATAAAAATAATTCAAAAGATTCAAAGCATTCGGAACTTTGATGTTTTATCTCATTGGTAGCTGATTCAATGTTCTTCTCTGGATTTATTACACAGTAGGGGATCTTTGACTTGAAGAACTTGGGCAAAGAGAACAAACAAATATTGAACTAAATGTAAGTGTATATTTCATAATATGCTTGGTATTTTATTAATACAACCATCAAATTGCAAGTCAGAAAGAGGGTGGGTGGGTGCTCACACCTGGAAGACATTTAAATATTTTCATGTGGCATGCATCCATGTTCTTATTCTGGTTTGGCCTTTTCTAATCTTTACATAACTCACTTACTAAAAAAAATATTGCAGGCTTTCCACAAGTAGCTATTTTCTGAAGTCGCCCCAGGAAATTTGTGTGATATGAAATCCATATGCTTACATTATGTCCTTCACACAGCCTTGATGCGCAAAGGCAGCAATAGCATTGTGTGTGGCCACTTTTGCAGTTTGTAACCTAATGGCAGCAGTATTTATTTTCAGATTGACGGGCTGAAAGAGACCAAACCCTGGAAAATATCCATGAATTCTACCCAAATTATACTTGCGATCTCTTCTCCCAATCTACTTAATACAATTTTGAAGTCAAAAATGTTGTCTTGGTCACATGCTCAAAGCTTAAGCAAAGAAACTCCAGGGAAGTATAGAGATCCTATTACCATAGCAATATAAAATAGGAAATCAACACACATCAGCTTCTTTAACTTGATTCAGAAGACAAATGAGAGGAAAGAGGAACTGCGGACCTGTGTTGTACAAAGGCCGTGCCAGGATGTGGCAGGAGCAATATGTTCATCAAGTTCCTAGCTTGGTCCTGGGACCACTCCTTGTTTAGGCTCATGCTGGAGTCACTTTGAATCATGGATCTGGGAGCGTTGTATCAGTGTAATTAAACTGTAGCAAAAGTATTATTATTTTTTGAAAAAAATATCTTATTCCGTATTCTGAGGAAAAACAAGAGGATTTTTTGTTTTGCTTATCAGTCATTTTCCTCTCACACCTCTAGGTCAGGCATGTCCAACCAGAAGTAGAGTGTGATGTATGATCCAATATTAAAACTGGCAGTGATCTACCACCCAAGGATGGGAGCAGGGTGGGCAGGCGATGCCAATCCTGCCTTCTCCCACTGCCTCCCTCCACCCCTGCGCAGGCAATGCTCTTGCTGGTCCTGATCCCGCCTTCCCTCGTCAGCATGGGAGCACCAATGACTCACACTTCCTCTTCCAGTTTACTGTACAATGTTTCCTCAGATAACTAGCAAAAATGTGCATGTTCCAGATAAGTGTGGAATTTGAAAATCTCGTTGCAGAGGAAGGTGTGCCATTCCCTTCATCAACATACCGCCCGGAAGTAAGAAAGAAATTTCCACAAACTAATGTGGAAAATGTTGCAAAATGCAATCCTGGCCCTCCTGAAGATCTGGATGGACGGTTCTTATAATGCAGGGGTCCCCAAACTACGGTCCGCAGGCCAAGTCCGGCCCGCCAGGCTCATAAATCCAGCCCGCCAGCCAAAACGCCCTGCCGGGTTTACCTCAGTGTGCGGGGACTGACTTAGCGGGCGGTGAGAACCTTCTGCTCATGAGTGAATGTGATGCCATTTCTTCTTTCATCGCGGCCTTTTCCACATTCTGCATAATCTAAATAGGATCATTTGTTTGTATAGTTAGGTTACTTCCTAAAGAGATAGAGAGAGAGGTTGCATTGGAAGTAAGCAAGGGCACCGCAGGGACTTGAACCCCGTCCTGGAAACCAGGAGTGCCAACCACCAGTGCCTTTTGCTCTCTTTTTTGGCAATGCAACAAGGTGAAAAGCAAAACCTGAGAGAACACTCTGAATACAGAATGTTCTCTCAGGGGGGAAAACCCTTAAATGTTATGAAGTTGCAGATAGAACACAATCAAGGATTTATCCCTTGCCAAGCAAGGGATATTCATCTAGATGTGTTTAAGTCACAGAGTGTCATTCATTTGCAGGACACAACAGAGAGACTGGTTCCAGTCTTCAAACGCTGCCTTTAAGCTCACCTTTTTCTTTGTCCCTCTGAAGTGTGAATTCATAGGTCTGGAAGTTCCTTCTGCTGGTCTGTGAAAAGCAATTGGGACTCATTAGTTTGTCCCCGGCCCTTTCCCGCCAATTCCAGAGAAATGTTTTTGGAACACAGCTGTTCTTACTGACCTGACTTCTGCAGGAAGAGCTGGCTTCACCTGAGTGTGGTGGGCTCTTGGACAGAACTGTGAAGAGATCAAGCGGGGGAAATGAAGAAGCCAGCACTAAAGGATTGTACTGAAAAAGATCACTGAATTGTGGAGTGTGAAGTTCACTTGCCGTTAAGTTTCCTGAAGGCTTGCAAAATTCTATTTCTTGCGTCACTGAGATGCACCTGGAAGAGACTAAGGTCTTCAGCAGCCCTCCCCTCCAGACACAGGAGCAAAAACAGCCGGTTACCTAAAGCAGCGAAGTCAATCTCACACTGCGGATGTTCACTTGATGTATCAAGAGTTCTGACACTGCCTCTTAAATCATTCTATTCCAAGAAACATGGGATGAGGAAGAGATTACCATAGACGGCTTTGATCTTCTAACACTTCCGGCCTCCCCTTCTTTGAAAGGTGGTCGCCCCAAAGGGGGCCTTTTGATTGGGATTTCACTCCAACTTCGCGCCAAATTCACTCTGGTACGGGCTTCCCCGCCTTTTGCTCTATCTGGACTGATCACAGAAGGGAAGTCCTCATTACTAATTACTAATGTTTATCTCCCCCCCCCCGAAGGCTCAGCGCCTGATCTTGATTGGAGATGGGAATCATTTGAAAATCACCTACTGTCATGTCATACTAAATGCCCTAACTCGTACTCCTTAATTGGGGGAGACTTTAATGCTCGTATTGCCACAAATTGGGACTTACTAACCAAGTCCAAATGGTGGACTCCCCCATGTTTGGACAATTTTGACTTGGAACATGCCAGAATTAGAACTTCAAAGGACAACAGAGTAAACAAAGCAGGAGTGACCCTTTACCAAATGGCCATTCGCCTGAATCTAGTATTTTTGAACGGCTCCTTCCCCCCCGATATACCGGGGGAGTTCACTCACCTGGGACTAACATCTAACAGTGTTATCGATTACCTCCTGATCTCCGCAAATCTGGCCGTTAATGTACTTTCCTTTCAAGTTGAAAACCAACATTTCAGTGATCACCTCCCAATAGTGACCACTCTGTCATTGTTCCGGTGCCAGAATGACAATAAACACTCAGTCCTTCTGGAAACCTCATCATCGATCAAAATAAGAGGGATCAAATGGTCGGAGGCTGTGGCCCAAAAATACCAGGTTTTCTTCCATAGGGAAATCAACGCCTACTTACCTCAAATAACTACTGACTTACAAGATTCCAATTCGGTTTTGAAACTTTTTAACCTTCTTATAACAAACCTTACCACTTTTGCTACATCACCTCCTCAAAAGGCGAAAGTGGCGCATTGCAGTGCTGGGGCCCCTTGGTTTAACACCTCTTGCAAACAAGCAAGATCCCTTCTTCGTTCCATCTATAATGAATACAAAAACTCTAATGCTCAGGCTCTACCATCTTCCTATTTACAAGCCAAAAGAGCATACAAACAGACTTTAAAGCTGGCCAAACGCGAGTGGTATCAAAAACGTTGGCGAGCCTTGATTGCGGCCTCGAGATCCCGCAGACCACAGGAATTTTGGGCTCTGATAAACAAAAGAGCAAGGAAGTACCCACTGACGATTATCCCTGCGCCCACATGGGAACAATTCTTGAGTAAATATTTCTCCTTGGCAGAGGAATCCAACTCATCCACGGAACTCCGAGCCGACCATCTACCTTTGTGGCCCTCCACTGACCCAGACCTGATAATGGACTTGATATTAGATCTGAAAACGGGCAAAGCCCCCGGGCCGGATCTAGTCCCTGCTGAGGCTATTGTTGCGCAACCGAGGTGGTGGGCTGAAATTCTGGCCAAAGTCTTTGATGCAATTAATTCTACGGGGCTTATCCCTAGGTCATGGAAGGAGGCCGTGATCGTGCCAGTCCATAAAAAGGGTCCCCCTGCTGACCCGGAGAACTATCGGAACATCAGCCTTTTGTCTATCATCGGGAAAATTTATGCAAAATTTTTGCTGTCCAAGCTGTCCCATTGGGCAAACGACTCAAATTTGATTGGCCATGAGCAAGCGGGTTTTAGGAACAATTACTCGACCTCTGACCATATGGTAATCATGTATCATCTTGCCAGAAAATATTCTGCCCCGAGTCGGGGGCGCCTATGTGTCGCTTTTATAGACCTAAAGGCTGCCTTCGACAGTATCCCAAGAAATTGCCTATGGAAGAAATTAGAGAGATGGGGCATAGATAGAAGGCTGTTATGGCTTATAACCCAATTACACCATGGGTCGTCGGCTAGAGTGAGACTCACACCGACGGGAAACCTATCCAACGAGGTCCCAATAAATAGAGGTGTGCGCCAAGGCTGCATTTTGGCCCCACTCCTCTTCAACCTGTTTATTAGCGATATGAAGCTCTTTCTGAACGAGTCTCAAGCCAACATTCATGCCCCCCGCCTAGCTGATTTTCGCTGCCCTTTGCTCCTATATGCCGACGATGCAGCGATCCTTTCCTACTCTAGAGTTGGTTTATGCAGAGCTCTAAAGATTTTTGCGGCTTATTGCAAACTTAACCATCTGACAATTAATCATGGGAAATCTAAAGTCCTGGTCTTTTCCAGGTCTCGGAAAACTTACAGCTGGAAGTTAGATGGAGTCCAATTAGAACAGGTTTTCAAATTTAAATACCTGGGAGTCTTTTTTCATTACAATCTAAGCTGGAAGCCACAGATACAGTATTTACTAAACAAAGGGAAAACAATACTTTATACTCTACTCCAATTTCTTGCGGCCGACGGAGCCTCTCACATCCCTTCTGCATTGAAGGTATACCACGCAAAAGTGGTTTCCACCCTCTGTTATGCTGCCCCGCTCTGGGCCCCAGGGTCCAATTTAACATCACTGGGGACATTGCAGAATCAGTTTCTCCGTCGCCTTCTGAAACTCCCCATGTGTGTGAGCAATGCAGCCATACGTCTGGAGTTAAGGATTGCATCATTGGAGACTGTCATCTGGAAGCGAGTCTTTGGCTATTGGCTGTCCAGCTGGCATAGGCTTCCCGACCATTACCTTTTTCAGTGCCTCTGGCGGGACGTCTTTGTCAATCCGTGGGTAGGAAAAATCCATGCCAAACTTCTGAGCATCGGAATTTCCCCAGCGGACTCCTTAAAGATGAACTTACGCTCAGCCAAAAGCCTTATTGAGCAAAGATTAGCGGACATTGAAAATCAACACAACCTCGCCAGGGGTGGGGGTGTCTGCTCCCCCAGGTATCACGGAATAACCCCACCACTTGGCCTTCCATCATACATGTCATCTCTTTCATCAGTACCACACCGACGTGCATTTATTCGTGCAAGGTTCAATGTCTTTCCATCAAACCTGCTGAACCACAGATTTTCCAATGGTTTGGTGTCTCCGCTATGCGTGTGTGACGGGGAAACTGTTGAATCTCTTTCACATATAATGTTCAACTGTCCCCTACATAGCATAGCCAGGGCTAAATTCCTGGGCCCTGCTTTACTGCGCTTGGTTGTCAGGCCTGTTGAGTCACACGCCGCACTGCTTTTGCAGGATACAGATCCTTCTGTAACTCTGCAGGTGGCGAGATTTCTGAATGCGGTTATCTCACACTCAAAAACCACCAAAAAAAAAACTGCCTCTTACTTGTCAATGGAGCAGATCTGCTTCTGGCACAGGTAGGTCTGTGAGGTCTGTAAAAAAAGAGCTGGAACAAAACAAGGCTGGCTGTCCCACCAAAAGGTGTACCTTATTGTGTGCTGATGGCACAGGAAATGGCGCAGTGGTGTCCCGACAAGAGAAGTCCCTCCTGCTGGAAGCACCGAGACAGACTGCATGGGCTTTTGAGTTCACAGCTCTTCTGAAAAAGTGATTGGATAACCAACATTGGTCATTACAAGCTCTTTGGAATACATAGTTTGCATATTTAATGTATTATTCAATTTAGAGCCTACCTTTTCTCCAATGGGCTCACGGTATTTGAATGGTCCCCCTCACTGCGACCTGAAAGAATCTTTGTACAAAGAGTTGCAAGCAGAACACAAGAGAGATTTTCTCTTTAGCCAAGCAAAAGGCTGCTACAATTACAATGGAGCATTTAGAGACCAGTGGCTAGTTATGAGTGCCTATAGCCTCCTCTGAGAATTCAGAGGAAGCAGCCAGCCCCCACCCGCCCACCATGCACCCCCACCCCCCCAGGGATCCTTCCAGCCCCCAGCCCCCAACCTCCACCCACCCCTGCCCCCCCCCAGGAAAGAAGCCAGCCTCCACCCTACCACACTGCCCCCATCACCACCCCCCAGGGAACAAATCAGCCCCCATCCGCCCACCCTGCACCCCCCTGGAAGGCAGCCCCCACCCAAACACCCCTGCCCCCCAGGGAAGAAGCCCCCCCAGGAAAGAAGCCAGCCCCCACCCAAACACCCCTGCCCCCCAGGGAAGAAGCCCCCCAGGAAAGAAGCCAGCCCCCACCCAAACACCCCTGCCCCCCAGGGAAGAAAAGAGCCCCAGGAAAGTAGCCAGCCCCCACCCAAACACCCCAGCCCCCCCCAGGAAAGAAAAGAGCCCCCCAGGAAAGAAGCCAGCCCCCACTCAACCACCCTGCCCCCAGGAAAGGAGCCCCCCAGGAAGGAAGAGAGACCCCACCCAACCACCCTGCACCCACCCCTGCCCCTCCCAGGAAAGAAGCCCCCCAGCGAAGAAGCCAGCCCCCACCCAAACACCACTGTCCCCCCAGGAAAGAAAAGAGCCCCCCATGAAAGAAGCCAGCCCCCACCCAAACACCCCTGCCCCCCAGGGAAGAAGCCCCCCAGGAAAGAAGCCAGCCCCCACCCAAACACCCCTGCCCCCCAGGAAAGAAAAGAGCCCCAGGAAAGAAGCCAGCCCCCACTCAAACACCCCTGCCCCCCAGGGAAGAAGCCCCCCAGGAAAGAAGCCAGCCCCCACCCAAACACTCCTGCCCCCCAGGAAAGAAAAGAGCCCCAGGAAAGAAGCCAGCCCCCACCCAAACACCCCTGCCCCCCCAGGAAAGAAAAGAGCCCCAGGAAAGAAGCCAGCCCCCACCCAAACACCCCTGCCCCCCCAGGAAAGAAAAGAGCCCCAGGAAAGAAGCCAGCCCCCACCCAAACACCCCTGCCCCCCAGGAAAGAAAAGAGCCCCCTAGGAAAGAAGAGAGACCCCAACCAACCACCCTGCACCCACCCCTGCCCCTCCCAGGAAAGAAGCCCCCCAGCGAAGAAGCCAGCCCCCACCCAAACACCACTGTCCCCCCAGGAAAGAAAAGAGCCCCAGGAAAGAAGCCAGCCCCCACCCAAACACCACTGTCTCCCCAGGAAAGAAGCCAGCCCCCACCCAAACACCACTGTCTCCCCAGGAAAGAAGCCAGCACCCACCCAAACACCACTGTCTCCCCAGGAAAGAAGCCAGCCCCCACCCAAACACCACTGTCTCCCCAGGAAAAAAAGCCAGCACCCACCCAAACACCCCTGCCCACCCGGAAAGAAGCAAGCCCCCCAGGAAAGAAGAGAGACCCCACCAAAACACCCTGCACCCACCCCTGCCCCCCAGGGAAGAAGCCAGCCCCCACCCAAACACCCCTGCCCCCCAGGGAAAGAAAAGAGCCCCCCAGGAAAGAAGAGAGACCCCAACCAACCACCCTGCACCCACCCCTGCCCCTCCCAGGAAAGAAGCCCCCCAGCGAAGAAGCCAGCCCCCACCCAAACACCACTGTCCCCCCAGGAAAGAAGCAAGCCCCCCAGGAAAGAAGCCAGCCCCCACCCAAACACCACTGTCTCCCCAGGAAAAAAAGCCAGCCCCCACCCAAACACCACTGTCTCCCCAGGAAAGAAGCCAGCCCCCACCCAAACACCACTGTCTCCCCAGGAAAAAAAGCCAGCACCCACCCAAACACCCCTGCCCACCCGGAAAGAAGCAAGCCCCCCAGGAAAGAAGAGAGACCCCACCAAAACACCCTGCACCCACCCCTGCCCCCCAGGGAAGAAGCCAGCACCCACCCAAACACCCCTGCCCCCCCAGGAAAGAAGAGAGCCCCCACCCCTGCCCCCCCAGGAAAGAAGCCCCCCAGGAAAGAAGAGAGCCCACCCCCAACCACCCTGCCCCCACCCCTGCCCCCCCCAGGGAAGGAGCCCCCATTTAAGAAGCCAGCCCCCCCAACCTTCCTGCCCCCCCCCCCGCTGCCTCCAGGTGGGAGATCACTGCCAGTTTTTATCTTGGATTGTGGATCACGCCCTACTTCTGGTTGGAGATGCCTGTTCTACTCCTTGGGAGCCACATTATACATTGAAGTTCTGCCCATTAGGAAAGGAGCTTATCTGTAGTCCCCAAAAAGCATCCCACGTTGGCTGCAACCTGAGCTAACATGAAATTAAATGGAACTATGTTGTCTTCTGCACCTCTGCTTTGCTCTTTATCACATGCGCAGCTTTCTTTCCCCCTGGATCCCCCTGGATCCCCCTGGACCCTTCTCACTTTCAAGTCGTACCTCTGTTAAAATCTCCCCAATCGTGGTTTTTCTAACTTTGGCAACAGAACCCCCTTCCTGTTCTTTTTACGAAATGGCTTCTCCAGTTGTCTTTTAAATGAAAAGCCTTCTATTTTCTATATTTATTCTTCATGCTGCTTGAAGCCAACTTCATATCCTTCAACCCTTGACTGGGCTTCTTTTTACATCCAAAGACTTGTTGGTTGAAAAGTAAAGAAACTTGATTTTGCCCCTGACATTATTTAATTTCTCTTAATTTTCCCTTGGCTTTTGTAGTCATCAGGTGTCTTTGTTTATCTTGATTCTCTTCATCTTGGTATCTTCATGTTGGTATTTTTATGTTTTCAGTTTAAATTTTGCTTTTGGGGCCTTTCTCAAAGTCTACCATCTGTCCACAATGTATTCTCCCTGTTTTATTAGGATTAATCATTTGATAGTCTTCTATTTTCTTTCAGTTTCCTTTAATTTAAAATGTTTTGCCTCTCCTAACACTTTTTCCGGAGTTACTGAAATAAGATATCTATCTATCTATCTGTCTATCTATCTATCTATCTGTCTATCTACAAGCAATACTTAAAATTGTCAACTATGAAAGTGCAAATTCGTTGTATCTTTTTAAAATTGTAAATAATATTTTTCCATGCCGTACAATTCCTTTGTTTTTTGAAAAGAAATCTAACCTAAGCTGGTTTGAGTTTCCACTTCTTCCCCCAGCCTCCCTCTCCTTCTCCAGTCAGCTCTGACCAGTGAAAGGGTTAAACCAGAACTGTAGCCAGGGACAGTCTCACTCACTAGAATCTGGCTCGCTCCTTCCACCACCTATTGCTCAGTAGGACACATAAAAAAGTCCCTTGGCGCATTAATACAGTGGATACAAATGTGTTTGTTTTCAACATGGGATCACCGCGCATGGGTGAGAAATTAGTACCGGCCCAACTCCCTAACAACAGGGTTGCTGGGATGCCAACTTGAATAAAATATAGGGTGGGGGGCAGTAAGCCCCACCCTACATAATCAATCACATGACATGGCACACCCCCCCATTTGAATGGCAATACCCATCAACTTTTGGGGGGAGTCCCAGCCCCCTCAAATATTTGGGGGGGCTTAAGAGGAGTTAGCTCCTAAACTGGGGTATATGTCATTCCTGGATCAGTGTCTTTGCTTGCTTGGCAATGTGTAGCACCTGCTGTGCCTTTGAATGGCATTTTGCCCATGTATCACACTGATGGGAGCATTAAAGATTTGGGTAGACACTGCAGTCTGAGTTTGAATTTTTCATTGAGTGGGAGCCAGGAAACTCTCCTCCACTGTGTGCTTTTCTGAAGGTTCTCCTGACCCTCCCATGGCCAGTTTTTTGGGGGGATCTATGCTCATCCCTTTCCCTATAACAAGATGTTCTGGTTCCTCCAATAATTTCTAGCCAGTTGTAATTGAAAGTGGCATCATGAACAAACATATCCTAGGTTATCCAACCCCCATTAAACATGAATGTGCTACACAAATGTGTAACCTGATAAAGTTTTTTGAAGTACACTCTTTACTACTGGTTTGAAGCAGGGGGGCCAACTTGAATAAAATATTGGGGGGCCATGTAAGTCCCACCCCTCATAATTGACAAGCCATGGCGAACACATACCATTTGAATAGCAATGTCCATCACCCTTAGAGGGGCATCCCCCTCAAATATTTTGTAGGCAAAAGGACCTCAGCCCCTAGGGGTTGTCTCTGAAAGTTTGGAGTGTCCTATGGTACATTTGTGAGGGACGCGGGTGGCGCTGTGGGTTAAACCACAGAGTCTAGGACTTGCTGATCAGAAGGTTGGCAGTTCGAATCCCCGCCACGGGCTGAGCTCCCATTGCTCGGTCCCTGCTCCTGCCAACCTAGCAGTTTGAAAGCACGTCAAAGTGCAAGTAGATAAATAGGTACCACTCTGGCGGGAAGGTAAACGGCGTTTCCGTGCACTGCTCTGGTTCGCCAGAAGCGGCTTAGTCATGCTGGCCACATGACCCGGAAGCTGTACGCCGGCTTCCTCGGCCAAGAAAGCGAGATGAGCGCCGCAACCCCAGAGTCAGGCATGACTGGACCTAATGGTCAGGGGTCCCTTTACCTTTACCTTTATGGTAATTTGTGGACTTGTGGAAGGAAATGTAAAATAATTATATGGACTATGAGCATCTAGTGAAATCTGATGGTGCAATTTTAATTCTCCTAGTTTCTACCTGTTACCCTTTTGAAATCATTCAGATCTTCTGAATGAAAAGCTGTATGTATCAAAAGTTGTTTTTGCTTTAAAAGCTGCAACTGACCGTTTTCTGCTTTTATTTTAGACAAATTATGAATGTAATCCATGTTTTGTAGGTGGCAACAGATGTTATTTATGAAACAGTTTCTTTTTTGGGTTTCCCAGTGCTTTTCTTCACTTAGGAACAGATGGAGTTTGATTTTCAAAATTACTATAATCTCGGAACAAAATGTCATTTTTATCCAGCAAGGCAATGACACAAGCAATGAAGACCCCATGTCATCTGGATCCTGAGGTGCAAGAATATTGCTTCTGTATAGGAGATTTTAACATGGTCATGGATTAGGCTGTTGTCAGAGCCAGAATTTTTCTATACCTTTATAAAATGCATGCAGGTATGGCACAATTTAGCATTGTTTCATGATAAACAGGTTTTTTTCTAGCAGGCTTGCTAAGGAACGAGTTTCTCAAATGCGTATCAGAGGAAGAACACAAGTTTTGCACCCCAAAGTCTCCTGGAGAGGAAAAGGGGAAACCTGGACATTCCAGAATCAAATCAGAAACCAGGGCGGCTTCTGTAATTCAGGGACTGTCCCTGGAAAATAGGGACACTTGGAGGGCATGCTGCTGCCATTCTGCCACAAGGATTATTGTGGGCATGTTTAGCAGAAGAGAACACTAGGGAAAAGAGAAACAACCCCTGGCGGCTAACTGTACAAAACCACTGTCAAGAAAGTGTGGGGATAATGTTGGCCACTATCTCCCCTTTTGTTGCAATATGCCCTTCGCGAAGTTAGGAACACTGAAGTCAGTTGGGTTTGCTTTTGAGCAGACATGGGCTGCCTGTCTTCTTGAATGCGACTACGATGCAGGTAGCGTTTGCACCATCAAGCCCAGGCCTGAGTCCATACACGAGCAAGTCTAAAACTGCAACACCAGAAGGATCTGGTTATGACTCAGACTACAGAGGCTTCTGAAGTTCATTGTTCATTCAGAAGACAGATTTGTGCAGTCCATAATGCTCAGCTGCGTTATGCAGTGTCACTTCCCCATTCAATTATACAGCCTGACCAGGCTACATGGCAGACTAACGTGCAAAAGTTATTTTCAATGAAACTCATAAGAAAACTCTTGCTGATCACAGTTGTTGCAGGAACCGCCCCCCCTCCAATCGTTCGGTTTGTACAAACACTACACACACACAACATACGCGACGTTTCTGTTATAAATTCATAGTAAATCAACCATACGTCGGATTTACACCAGTCCACTTTTATTTTACTCCATGAAGGAAGGACTATCAAAGGGGGGTGGTTTGATACAGGACAGCCATAATCCCTTAACCATACCAGCACATACACAGGAGCCCTACCCAGTTGGGATGACAACCTTGATGGTCCCAGACAGAAGACCATCAAGGTCACAAAGGACTTGCATATGGGAGTGGATTCAACATGGACTGGACAAAGGACAATGATCAGATCTTCCCTCTAGGGGCAGGAAACTGCCAGCTCCCCTTTGCCTCCTGGAAGTGACTCATGGGGAGGGGGAAAGGAGGAACTAGCCAGGTGACAAGACACTTAGACAAGACACTCCACAACTCCTCCCTCAACCCCTTTTTTGTGATGTGTCAATGATGTAGTTGTGATGTAGTTCTAGGGGTGCAGTTTGGGGGATTAGTAACTAATAAAAGTTGGGGTCTTCTTTTGTTCTGGGCTTCCATTTTGTTTCACCTGGTGGCAGGTGAGAGTCCTGTCGCGACAATCTTCAATAAAGACCAGGCCTACTGGCTGCTGTTTTGCTCTGGTATTCCTGGCTGGTGTTCTTGTTTTTTGTCCAAGGGAGCCCTCGGATTTCTCCGTTAACACAGTAAAACTGCATAACCTGCAAAGCCAACTGATTTGTTGATGTTTGCACAGTTCTAGAGTGGTGAGGATGACTTCAAATCTGCAAAACCAGTTTGGCACGTTCTTCACCTTTTATTTTTATTTTTTTAAGAAATATTTATTAAGATTTTACAAAGAAAAATATACAAAAACACATAATAATAAAAAAATAAAAAATAAAAAATAAAAAATAAGTAAAACATACAGAAAAAACAAGAAAAATTAAAAACAATTATTTTTCATAACTTAAAAACTCATTTGCTTGTTTCTTTGACTTCCTCACACCTCCCCTTCTTGTATTCCCATTTAAATAATCAAATCAGCAAATCCTTACCCTCTTTCATTTATCTTATCTCTATAACTTAACATTTTATAACTCAGTATTTTCATCCATTATCAACTCATTTTTGCATATTCTTATTAACTTCAATACCACTTATTTCCAATCCAACACCATTTTAGTTATTTTTTTTACCTATTTATACCCTTCTTCCATATTCTTAAAGCATTACACTGGAAACCACTTAATTTCTATCCAACATCATTCTAACATTCATTAATTTTGCAATATTTCTGTAGATAGTCTTTAAATTTCTTCCAATCTTCTTCCACCGTCTCTTCTCCCTGGTCCCGGATTCTGCCAGTCATTTCTGCCAGTCCCATATAGTCCATCATCTTCATCTGCCATTCTTCCAAAGTGGGTAAATCTTGTGTCTTCCAATACTTTGCAATAAGTATTCTTGCTGCTGTTGTAGCGTACATAAAAAAAGTTCTGTCCTTCTTTGGCACCAATTGGCCGACAATGCCCAGAAGGAAGGCCTCTGGTTTCTTCAGGAAGGTATATTTAAATACCTTTTTCATTTCATTATAAATCATTTCCCAGAAAGCCTTAATCCTTGGGCACGTCCACCAAAGGTGAAAGAATGTACCTTCAGTTTCTTTACATTTCCAACATTTATTATCGGGCAAGTGATATATTTTTGCAAGCTTGACTGGGGTCATGTACCACCTGTATATCATTTTCATAATATTCTCTCTTAAGGCATTACATGCCGTAAATTTCATACCGGTGGTCCACAACTGTTCCCAGTCAGCACACATAATGTTATGTCCAACATCTTGTGCCCATTTAATCATAGCAGATTTCACCGTTTCATCCTGAGTATTCCATTTCAACAGCAAGTTATACATCCTTGACAAAATCTTAGTTTTGGGTTCTAACAGTTCTGTTTCTAATTTTGATTTTTCCACCTGGAAGCCAATTTTCTTGTCCAAATTATATGCCTCCATTATCTGATAGTAATGAAGCCAATCTCGCACTTTGTTTTTTAGTTTCTCAAAACTCTGCAATTTTAGTCTATCTCCCTCTTGTTCCAAAATTTCCCAATATTTCGGCCATTTGGCCTCCATATTGAGCTTTTTCTGAGCTTTTGCTTCCATTGGTGACAGCCACCTTGGTGTTTTATTTTCCAATAAATCCTTATATCTTGCCCAAACATTGAACAAAGCTTTCCTGACAATATGGTTCTTAAATGCTTTATGTGCTTTAACCTTGTCGTACCACAAATATGCATGCCACCCGAAAACATTGTTAAAACCTTCTAAATCCAAAATGACTGTGTTCTCAAGAAGTAGCCAGTCTTTCAGCCAGCAAAATGCTGCTGATTCATAGTAAAGTTTAAAGTCTGGCAGGGCAAATCTACCCCTTTCCTTTGCATCAGTCAATATCTTAAATTTTATTCTAGGCTTCTTGCCCTGCCAGACAAATCTAGAGATATCTTTCTGCCACTTCTTGAAAGTTCTTCACCTTTTAAACTGGGGAGAGTGGAGTTCCCTTTTACTCTTAACAATTGGACAATCAGCATAAGTTTGTTTGCAAATGATTTTGGCTATATGCAAACAGCAGACTGGGAAAGTGCTTTTTAAAAAAGGCACTTTCAGAAAAATAAATCTGTACTGCACCTCTACTCCCCTCAAAATGTTTCCTTTGTATCATTTATTAAATCTCAGCATGGCTTTTTGGAGTGAGCTTCTTATTTTCTGACTTAGAACAAGGAAAAGCTGCACCTGAAGTAATCTGCCCTGAGTTAGAGACCACCAATTGAAACCAAAGTTTTTCTGCTGTCCTGTTGTGATAGCTGATGAAAATAGTGTGAGTAGTAACCTTTTCAATGTAAATAGAATGTGCCTTCTAGTGGCAGCTCTGCATTACCTTTTCCATTCCTCTTTATGTCCCTTGATTCCCTGCAGAGACAAAGCTATAATCTTTACATTCTCTATTTAGATGGAAGGTGGTGCTGGATGCAACTCCAGGTTCCTAAATCAAACTAAACCAGCACTTTTGAGGGATGATGAAAACTCCTGGCCTGTGAAGACGCTCTGGAAGATGGGTTTGCCTTTGGCATGCGTCGCCATACGCCATACCAAACCTCACAGTAGGATTCAGTACTGTTAGATGAATCATCTCTGAAGTATATCATTTAATCACACACACACACACACAAAAGTGCATCCAGATTCGCAAAAATTTGCATGGACTATATTAAAGCTCTCAGTATTGTGGGGGGAGGTTCAAGGAAAAACAACAACAAAGGCAAAATGTTATTTGGTATAGTCAAATGTAAAGCAACAGTATTTGATTTCCAAAACTGCAGTGGTTTTCCCAACTCAAAAATAACTATGCATGTCAACACAATATGACGCATATCGCCTCGTTAACTATTTGTATGTTAGCATGAGATTTAATTTTATCTACTCCTGTAATTTTTTTATATTTATTGTAACCAGCTTCTGTTTATATTATGTTATTCCAGTGTATGTCGGTGTTGCACCGTAAACAGTGCCTGATAAAAAAATTTAAAATTTATGAACCAAACATTATAGTTTCAAGAAACTGAATCTTTAGCTATTCATTACCTGTGACAACCTTTGCAGAAGATTTTTGCCATATAGTAACCATGAATGTTTCATCTCAGTGCAACTACAGGTGAAACTCGGAAAATTACAGTATCGTGGAAAAGTTCATTTATTTCAGTAATTCAACTTAAAAGGTGAAACTAATATATGAGATGGACTCATGACATGCAAAGCGAGGTATATCAAGCCTTTATTTGTTTTAATTGTGATGATCATGGCGTACGGCTAGAAAAATCTAGATTTCAAAAAGAAATTTTGAATAATGATGTTAAAATTCTATCTAAAATGTATAAATTATTACTTGAGTGGCATACAAAGGATGAAGAGGTTAAAGTGGCAATGATTCAGTGGGCCAAAGATTTTGGTTATAATATTCAATTTGATGATTGGATAAGATTGTGGAAAGAAGGAATGAAATTTACTGCATGTACTACAATAAAAGAAAATGTTATGAAAATGCTATATAGATGGTATGTAACAACAGTAAAACTTGGAAAGATGTATAAAGTTAGTAATAAATGTTGGAAATGTCAGGAGAAAGAAGGAACATTTTATCATATGTGGTGGGAATGTAAAAAAAATGAAAGGTTTCTGGGAAATGATCTACAATGAATTGAAAAAAATATTGGACCTCTGAGAAATAGAAGCATGCATATGTACTCAGTACTTGGTTTGGGCCCCTTTTGCATCAATTACTGCCTCAATGCGGCGTGGCATGGATGCTATCAGCCTGTGGCACTGCTGAGGTGTTATGGAAGAGTGTAGCCGTCTACCAGGAGATTTTGGAACACTTCATGCTTCCTTCTGTAGACGAGCTTTATGGGGATGCTGACTTCATTTTCCAGCAGGACTTTGGCACCTGCCCACACTGCCAAAAGTACCAAAACCTGGTTCAATGCCCATGGGATTACTGTGCTTGATTGGCCAGCAGACTTGCCTGACCTGAACCCCATAGAGAATCAGTGGGGCATTGCCAAGAGAAAGATGAGAGACATGAGACCGAACAATGCAGAAGAGCTGAAGGCTGCTATTGAAGCATCCTGGTCTTCCATAACACCTGCATGGTTTTCATCAGCTGTACGCCATAAACATCACAATTATAACAAATAAAGGCTAGACGTATTTCGCTTTGCATGTCATGAGTCTATCTCATATATTAGTTTCACCTTTTAAGTTGAATAACTGAAATAAAAGAACTATGGATGGAGGCTCACAACATTATACAGGAGGCAGCAACAAAAACCATCCCAATGAAAAGGAAATGCAAGAAAGCAAAGTGTCTGTCCAACGAGACCTTACAAATAGCGGGGGAGAGAAGGCAAGCAAAATGCGAGGGAGATAGTGAAAGATACAGGAAATTGAATGCAGATTTCCAAAAAATAGCAAGGAGAGACAAGAAGGCCTTCTTAAACGAGCAATGCAAAGAAATAGAGGAAAACAACAGAATGGGAAGAACCAGAGATCTGTTCAAGAAAGAAAGATAGTTCCAGAAAGATATCTTCTTCTGCTTCATTGACTAGGCAAAAGCCTTTGACTGTGTCGACCACAGCAAACTATGGCAAGTTCTTAAAGAAATGGGAGTGCCTGATCACTTCATGCCTCCTGAGAAATTTCTATGAGGGACAAGAAGCTACAATTAGAACTGTATATGGAACAACTGATTGGTTCAAAATTGGGAAAGGAGTATGACAAGGCTGTATATTGTCTCCCTGCTTATTTAACTTATATGCAGAATTCATCATGCGAAAGGCTGGGCTGGATGAATCCCTAGCCGGAATGAAGATTGCCAGAAGAAATATCAACAACCTCAGATATGCAGATGACACAACCTTGATGGAAGAAAGTGAGGAGGAATTAAAGAACCTTTTAAAGAGGGTAAAAGAGGAAAACGCAAAATATGGTCTGAAGCTCAACATCAAAAAAACTAAGATCATAGCCACTGGGCCCATCACCTCCTGGCAAATAGAAGGGGAAGAAATGGAGGCAGTGAGAGATTTCACTTTCTGGGGCTCCATGATCACTGCAGATGGTGACAGCAGCCATGAAAATAAAAGACGCCTGCCTCTTGGGAGAAAAGCGATGACAAACCTAGACAGCATCTTAAAAAGCAGAGACATCACCTTGCCAACAAAGGTCCGTATAGTTAAAGCTATGGTTTTTCCAGTAGTGATGTATGGAAGTGAGAGCTGGACCATAAAGAAGGCTGATCACCGAAGAATTGATGCTTTTGAATTCTGGTGCTGGAGGAGACTCTTGAGAGTCTGATGGACTGCAAGAAGATCAAACCTCTCCATTCTTAAGGAAATCAGCCCTGAGTGCTCACTGGAAGGACAGAGACTGAAGCTGAGGCTCCAAGACTTTGGCCACCTCATGAGAAGAGAAAACTCCCTGGAAAAGACCCTGATGTTGGGAAAGATGGAGGGCACAAGGAGAAGGGGACGACAGAGGACGAGATGGTGGGACAGTGTTCTCAAAGCTACAAACATGAGCCTGACCAAACTGCGGGAGGCAGTGGAAGACAGAAGTGCCTGGCGTGCTCTGGTCCAGGGGGTCACGACTAAAAGACTAAACAACAACACTGAAATAAATGAACTTTTCCACGATATTCTAATTTTCCGAGTTTCACCTGTATACCTCAGTGAAGATCATATAGCCATCAGTTAAATATCATTGGGTGATGCATAACTTCATTCCTATTACCTTGCAACCAGAAAATCCATGAAGTTAGTTAGAATGCTATCTTATCTCTGCTTATATCTGACTTTAATGTGAGTTTTGTTTGTTATGCAGGGAGGGGGTCACCAATTTTGGTATTTTCCCATTATTTCTCCCTTCTCCTCCCAGCTTAAGCAGGCCTTGGATACAGCAGTAATTCTCCTTATGTATCTCTCACAGTGTAACTATAGGATTGCTCCGTCCATTTAACTAAAGTTTTAAAAGTAATGTTTTAACAGATTCATTGATTTTGGGAGATGCTTTCAGATGAGAGTTTATTGCTGAATCGGTTCTGCTCACGGGCAAAACTATTTCTGTAGATTCTACGCATCATCATCAAAATGTCAGCCCAAATGTCCTTTACATTTTCATGTACCACGAGAAACCTGGTAAGTGAAATATATCCCTTTTCAACACCAGAGTGAATAGGAGTAGTCCTCGAAAGAAGCGCGGAACTTCAGGGAGAAAGAAGAGCGGCGGCGTCTGGCGGCGGAGCAGTGCTGCGGCAGGACGGAGAGCCGAGGCGCGCGGCTGCGGAGGAACACTCCGCCCCCTCGCAGGTGGGCGGGGCAAGGGCGGGCGAGCGAGCGAGCCGGAAGCGGAAGTGGTGTGGCGGCCGCGCTTTCTGCTTGCGCGCGCGCGCCCGCCCGGCTTCCCGCCTTCCTCTCCGCCCGCGGCGCCATCAGGTAACAGCCCCGCAGCGAACGCTGCTAGTGGGGCGGCGGGGGGAGCGGGGCGGCTTCCCCGGGAAATGGCCCGGGATAGCGCAGCGGGCCCTTCCCCCCCCCCCAGGCGCGCGGCGGGGCGGGCGGAAGTCCGCTCCCGAGGCAGCCGTTAGGCGCGCGCGGCTGACAGCTCCTTCCGGCTTCGCTGGGGCGGGAGGCGGAGGAGGAGGCGGCGCCGCGCGGGTTCCTAGACCGGCCTGCCGCTCTAGGGCGCGCGGCCGGCTCCCTCTCCAGTTTCCGCCGCCGAGGGAGCCTCGAGGCAGCCGCCGCGTCGCGGGAGGAAGGTGAGGGGCGGCGGGGGCGAGGCGAGGGAGGAGAGAGGGAACGCGGCATGTTCGTTGGTTCGTTTGTTTGCTTTTGCTCCCCGCAGAAAAGCAGCCCTGTTGTTTCTGTGCGTGGAATTTGCATGCCGAGTCTTCATCCCTAGATCTCAGGAGGGTTCGCATCATGAAATAAGAGCACAAGAACACACGGCGGAGCAAAAGCAAAGCCGCAACCCACAGGCACCTTGAAGAGCCGCAGGATGTTAACAGGCCAGACGCCCCGGGGAGCAGGACGGGGGTTTTCTGCCTGGCTCCTCAGGGGAGAGCACAGTCCCCGAGGCCTCTGGAAAAGAGGCAGGGAGCGCCTCCCCCGCTGACGGAGGGTTTGAACCCTGGCCTCTCCCAGGCCTCAAGGCAAACACTCTGGCCACCATCCTCATCATTATTCATATTCTTTATTACATTTCTATACCCCCTTTTGTCTGAGAATCACAGGGCTGTTTACCATATTAAAAAACAACGATACATATTAACAAACAAAACAATGACCCAGCCATCACCACACACACACACACACACACACACACACAGGGTTTTAAAGGCCATAGCTTGTTTAATTAGCCAAAGGAGAGGAGAAGAATTAGTCTGGGGGAAGAGGAATGTTTTTGCCTGGCACCTATGGCACACCGGCTCTGATTTTGGGGCTTGGATTGCCACCTCCTGTTTTTCTGGTGTTGCCTATGTTCTATCAGCAGCAGCCTAAGCACAAAAGCACAGAGAAAGTTCAAGGTGGTGAAGCTTTTCTTTTTTTCTTTGGCATGGAGTTGGGTGGCAAGTAAAACATTTCTTCCTGCTGAACTCTTCTGAGTGTTATGGTCCTGTTTAAAATACAGGGGCACAGCCTGTTTTTAAATCTTGACAACAGTGAATCCTTGCAGCTTGCCATAGTCCTACCTTGATATTTGTTTTTATTTACCACCTACAGCACATTCCTCCTGTGAAGATGTGTGTGTATACTGCATAAGAGCTGCTTAATTTGTGTGGTGCCTGGGTTTCAAAGGTATGTGTGAGTGGTTGGTCACGGGGGCCAGATTTGGAACAAATGTGAACTTTTAATGCCCTTTTTAAAGAAGTGGTTAAAATTAGGTAGAGTGACTGCTTTTTGTCAGTCCTAGGCAGGGCAAGAGTTTGATTTCTAAAAGAAAAGAGAGTTGTCAGTAAACACTTCAGCTGCTTAATGTCTGTAAGTTAGGCAGCTCTTAGAGACACCAGGAGCAGGGGCCAGTTAAGAGAGAGAAAATGGGACTCATAGATGGGCTCCAGCTAGCTGGCCAGTCAACTCTCAAGCTTCAGAATTATTCCTTATTATCCTAAATGTGGTGAGGGCAGTTACTTAGTAGTGTGGGAAATATAGTTTATGCATGTTTAGAAATACTGTTGTATTGATTTCTTCATCTGATCAGATTGGAGGCCTGATGTTGGGAAAGAGGTTCTGGGTCAGATTAAGCCTTCATATGCACCACAATGGTTGAAAAGCTAGAGTGTTTGGTTTGCATCTAAGAGATGTGAGCTCATGTCTGTTTTCAGACATGATTATACAGTGTTGCATTGGGCAAGTGGCTTTCTCTCAGTTTTCTGTTTATACCAACCTATCTTACAGGGCTTTTGTTGGGAAAACAGACTATGAATAACAACCCTTGCTACTATCCCAGAAGCTAGAAGATGCTCTCCTCTTTGCCGCCACTGCATTATGACATCATCAACCATATATAGGAGCTGCTGCTTGCTTTCTTTGAAACATAGCTTCATCTTCCAGCATTCTGAAAGCATTAGGAGATAGATCAGGAACTTCTGGTTTGTGGTGGTACAAGTGGGAAGCTTATAATGATTATGTACTATAAGTAAACATGAATTGATGGTGCTTGAATGTTTTGACAAGTGGGAGGCACAGGCTCACTTCTCATATCATTCCAAGTTATATGCCTCTATCCTACTGAGGCAGACCAGTCTTGCCCCCCACCCACCCACCCAAGTTTCTCCGTTTGGCCCCCCAGACCACTTTGGGCATACTTTCCAGCTGTACACCTGACATCACACAGGCAAAGCCCCTTTGCTCAGCTTCCAGAGCACCCAACAACCAGCTGCTTGCCAGGAACACCTGACAAGTGTCTGTGCAAAACAGGATTAAACTTATCAGCTGATGCAAAGGAAGGGCGATCCTGCTTGGCCCAGGTATGTAAGAGAGCTCCCTGCAGAAAACCTGCCTCGTTTGGCTGTGCCTTCAAAGCAGAGATGTGATACATATGTGCCCTGAAATGTAAGAGGTTGCACCCTATGATATTTCTACGCTGAACTTAGATATGTGCAAGGTAGGTGCAGTGACAGTTCACAACACCACTTGATAATGCATTCTTCGTTGACTTGCTATGCTAAGGTAGTAGCCGTTTTGCTGTCTTATCAGCACAGTCTGTTTCTTTGGGGCTTAATCAGGCTCAAGAATTTACTCAAGTTACTTCCCAGTACCTGAGTAAATTTAAATTTCCAAAGCAAGGAATAATTGCTACCAACAGTTATTACTGTTGTGAATGGTCACTGTACACACTTGCATATTGCATTTTGCATCTCATGCTCGTCTCGTGCTACTGTTAACATTGGGTGATAAGCAGCTATGAATTGCTGCTTGTGCAACTGACTTATTGCACAGTTTAGATTTCCTTGTCTACCCAAAAATCTTTTACAGAGGATCAAGGGACACTCTGGAGCAGATGGTATCACAGGGGACTTTGAGGGACGGCAGGTGAAGGGGACATTCTGTTGCATCCACCTGCCTATTATTGAATGTTGCCTATTCTTTCCCCCCATGCATCTTTTTCAGTCAACTGACACACTAAATGCTTCAGCTGACTAATTCTTGATTGTTAGTCTGCTGTTAGAGAAACCAGGAAAAGGCCCCCAAAAAAGTAGACAGCTATAGGCTTTTGCTGACTTAAAGCACATTTCATGAGCCTAATTTCATAAAGGCCTAATTTGAATGATTGTTTGAGGCATCTCAAACAGTTGGCTGTTCAAGACCTTTATGTAGCTGAAGAAGTGGGTGTTTAATTCCACCAAAGTTTATGCCATGATAAGGTGCCACAAAACTTGGGGTTGTAATTAACACAGTGCTAAAGAGATAGTATTGTCAGCAGAAGTATTTCTTCTTGCCTGATGGATCTCCTCTCTCTTCCCCCTGCATGCTGCTATGGGGATTTTCCTGATCCTCCAGAGCATCTTTGGGAAGTATTTCCTTAGTATCTGATAAGCAGGGAAGATAAAAGTAAATATGTTGTAGGTGTTAATAATTCAGTCCATAAAAATAATGGAAAATATTCCTGAATGATACTAAACATTATTATTCTATATGGGATGAAAGTGGGATGACTCCTTTCTAGTGTTGAACTAGATCCGTGATGGCTAACCAAGAAGAGTCCAAGAAGTAAATTCTAATTTGTGAAAAGTACCATGTAAGCATAAAATTGAGTACATATACAGTAGCTACCTTCTCCCAATGACTTGCTGTGCATTTGCTTCAAATATGCTGAACCAGGGGACAAGTGGGAGTATAAATCTAATGCATTCATAGCTGGACCACTACGTGTCTCCAAGTGTGCCACAAACATCCCTTTTCCAAACCCAAAATACTATGTAAAGGAGGAAGTAGTATTTCCACAATGTGATGTTCTCATATACCATCAAAAGTACCAAGTGATTGAAACTGTAAATTTGTTTTAATTCTATATTGAAACTCTTAATGAACTATTTCTGTGGGAAATGTTGGTGCCTGTGTAGGTTCAACAGATAAGGAAACAGACAGGCAACTGGAGAACACCTTGAGATACATAAAACTACATTCTTTTATTGATGAAATGGTTTACATTTGTCAGAATCTGATTACTCTTTTTGTGACTTACTTAATTTTAACACTAAGGCATTACATAATGAACCATTTAGTGCATTTTAGTTTTTTTTAAAATCCATCACAAGTCACGGAATTATTACGTAGTGTCTGGTAATGCAGGTTGCTTGCCACCTATTTAAAACCACTAGATGTGAAGCATGGCTGATTACTCTTTTGTTTTATTTGTTCTAATACAGTAGTTCTGTACAATGGCTAAGAGAGTAGCAGAAAAGGAGCTGACTGACAGGAACTGGGATCAAGAAGAAGAAACTGAAGAGGTAAGGAAGGTTAGATGCTTTTATTAGAAATAAAATTGAAATAGTTGCTAGAATCAATAGGAAGATCATGGAAAACTGAATGATTGCATTTTATTACTATGTTGGCACTGTATCGCAAGCTAAACATAAAAACAACAGATTACACCAGGTAAGCGGATTCTCCCTTGTAACTTTCATAGATCTATGGGCAACAATTAATTGCAATCACATTCATATAGCTAGTATCGGGGCTGGCTCATTCACGAGGCGAGTGATCCACAGGCTGCAATGGCTGCAGCACACCTCATGGAGGCTGGATCTGCTGCCTTCTTGGCAGCTCCCCCACCCCCACCCTGCAGTGCTATCTCTACAGCAATGTCTCAACAGATAGGAGGCACTGCTTTTCTCCTCTCAACCCTAGGGAGGAAATGGCAGGAGCTGCCTTCTGGGGTCACCATCTCCCCCTTTACATCCTTTGATTCCCACTTCAGCTCTCAAGTAAGGTTGATTTGTTCCTGATGTAGATCTGCATTCACTCCTTCTTCTCTGGTGGGGAGGGGCACTATTTCACGGTTTGCCTCAGGTGCCAAAATGTATTGGGCAGGCCCTGGATGGTTTTGTCAGTTACATGCAACGGATGTGTTTTGCCTAAGAGTTGCAGTGTCAAGATTACATTTTGTGTAGTGAAAATCAAGGCTGTTATTCTAGTCCTTTGTCAAATGAGTTCAACAGGAAAAAAGCTTAGAGGTCCTGGGGTGTTTGTGGTGCTAGGCTTTTCAGTAATGGCCCATCTCAGAGCATCATTAAACCTTTTCACATCTTTGCAAATGGAATGCACTTCCTGAAATCATTCAAAATGCCAATAACCAGAGCTGTTTCTAGTCTTCCTTAGCAGCTACTACCTACATTTCCATAATTCTGTTTTATTGAATTGGAAAACTTGCAATCATCTCGAAGGCCATAAGTGAAACCTAATGCCATTAAAATTAGTTCAGATTTTTTCCTTTGACCTTAACTGTACATGAGTTGTGTCATATGTTGTATCAGCAACCTAATAACTTCATGAATGTATTCATCTTTGGCTTCTTGTTTCCGGTGCTCCAGGAATGGAGTTTCTCCCAACACTGTGTGAGAGAGACAGATGGAGATAATCAGATAATGATGGGGGAATTTCATTATCTGTTTTCCACTTTGGCTGGAAGAGGGACCAAGCTCTCACCCGCAGTTTGCCTGGCGGTCTGGCACTTGCTTCCCCATGGAATGCAAGGGCAGGCAAAGGCACTGGGTGCATGGAGTACTCTGGCTGCCACGAACCCCTCCCATTCCATTCCTAGTTATCCTGTTAATTGGGCTTTAATTGGAGCAAACTACAGGCCAGAGACGATGAGATAAGAAACTGAAAACAACCCAGGTACAAAGATGTAAAAGGTTTGGACTGAGAGCGGAGGCAAAGGGCCTTCTCGGTAGTAGTGCGTGCCCTGTGGAACTCCCTCCCAGCTGCCCAGAGTGGCTGGGGAAACCCAGCCAAATGGGTGGGGTATAAATAAATTATTATTATTATTATTATTATTATTATTATTATTATTATTATTAGATACCCTAAATCAGTTAGGATCCAATTTGGCATGTTCTGACATACTTAATGTGTCAATTTTACTTAGTTTTACTTATTTCACAAGTTTTCCTAATATCCCATAGTAGTTGCAATGAAAAATTTCATTAAGAAAAAAAAGCATTGAAGCACACAATATATTTTAAATGCTATATTCAAACAGAAACCTGTTAAGTATATTGACATAATTTTTTATGTTATAAAAGGGTAATTATTTGACTTGCTATTGACGCAACTTTGGGAATGTTTCTTGATAAAGCAGGGTTTACAGAGTCTAAATATTTTTGTAGCAGTCAAGTGATAAACCCTTTATCGACAAAAGATTCACAAGTAGTTTTTGTAAAATGCTATTATTAAAACTGAATATACAATGTCTATTTGTTTATTATAAAATGTTGAGCCTTATAGTGTTAAAAGTGAACGTGTATTTTGAAATTAGGGTTTTGTAATACAAGGGAATCAAGAGGCAATTTTCTGTGTGCAAGTGGAACCTTGTTTGTTCTAAGAATATAATATTCCTTGCAGGTGGGAACGTTCTCAGTGGCCAGTGAAGAGGTTTTAAAGAACAGAGCAATTAAGAAGGCAAAGCGTAGAAATGTGGGGTTTGAGGTACATAAATGCACTAATTTTATAATAAATGTCTGATTCTTGGTCCAACCATTTGTATTGCCAAAAATGCACAGGTAATTGTTTCTTATGTGGAAAGTACTGTAAATAATGATGCACAAATTCAGCCAAGTATTGGAATGACTGAAGGTTGTTTTGACGAAATATAACATTTCCTGTTTGAAGTGAACTGCATCTAGGAAATTCATATTGTGTGAAAGGGCCCCAAAGGAGAGCAGAATGTTGAAAACAGTTGGAGGAAGACAAGAGTGATAGAATACTACTCCTATTTATTTCACCACTCTTTCTAGGAGCCAGACAGAGAGATAAATCTTCTGTCCTCTGCGCAGCAACCCAGTTGCCATGCCACATTTCTAAAGTGAAAGTAGCCATTGCTTGCTCGGATTTTGCATCCCTGTTCTTGATGGTAGCTGTAGTGTGTAAAAATAATAATCTGTTAAATGTTTTTGATTCTGTCCCTGTCACATCCCACTGCCCAAATACATTCACAGTCTGTTTGAAAATAGGTTTGCTTTTAGTATCATTATTTTAAACTTCTTGCTAATTTGAAATCTTTCTCTTTCTCAGTCATATTCTTCTAAACAGATCTCCAGGGATTTGTTCAATTTTTTTGAAAAACCAGAAGCAAAACCAATGTTCTTGGAGTTGCAGATGTTTGCAGTTTTCAGTTTGTCTGTTAAAAGCGATTTTATTCCTGGTGAATTCCATACTGATTGCATTCACATGACACAACAAGCCAAACTGTGACTTACCAGGATCTCACAAATGTACAGGCTCCCAGAAAGGAGCCCGCAGCCACGTTGTTCCTCCATGGACTTTTTACTGCCACACTGAGCTAAGCCAGAGTTTGGCTTAGTTTGTCATGTGAACCAGGACTCATGATTAAGGTCTCGCCTTGCAGGCGAAGCCAAGCCTTTGTTTGTTCATGTGTGTGTTACTGTTGATTGCTCTCTATATTGAAGGGTGGGGGCAGCCCTTCAGCTGGCTCAGGAGTGAGTGATTACTCTGAGCGCTCAGGTTTTGTCCACATGGGTTGGGTTTTCTTTAATCAGAAGATACCATTTGTCTTGTGATAGTGAATCTAATTTCACAATGGCTCAACATATATTGGCTGGTCCACAAATACATGTACACTTCATTGATACCCATGGGTTAAAGGCAAGTCAAATGTCTGAACCATCTTCATGGAAAATATACTTAATGTTTGGTGATAAGAACATTCCATACTTAGTTTCCAGTGATGTCTGGAATGATACATTTCATCATTTGATGAATGTGTGTGTGAGAATCAGACAGGGACCAAATATAATACGTCCTGTAGAATATTTACCTTGAATAGGGAAGCAAAGATTTTGTATGGGTGGACATTAACATAATCATACTGAGGGAACTTTGTGGGGATACAGTTAAAAAGTGAGATAACTGTTTTACATCTCTTTCAGGCTGAGAGTGGTGGAGCTTTTAAAGGTTTTAAAGGTTTCGTTTTGCCGTCTGGAGGTGGAGGATTTTCTGGCTTTGGCAATGGCACCGGAACAAAGCCTTTAGGGGGGCTGTCCAATGGCGGCGGCAGCATTGCAAATAGCTCATCGTTCACCAATTTAAAGACAGCTGCTGAAACAACTACTACATTTAGTAAGTTCACCAGTAAAAGTTTCTCATCAGACGATACTTGTAAAAATGTTTTTAATGATATTAAGGGAGTTGAAAGGTTTGTGTAAGTATGTGTCACATCCAGCCCTCATATCAACAAGCATATAGATGGAGGTGATGATCCACTTGGCATTGTGTGCTTCAAAAAGCTGTTGGGCAAAAAAAAAAAAAAAATCACATATCCATGCATGGTTAAAATGGTTAAATATGACCCAAACATTCTGGATGTTCAGTATATAAATCACTTACATAAGCTGATTATTTACCTATTGTTCATTTATCACATCTTTAAAGTTGCACTATTTCCCCCCACATTCCCCCCCCCAAGAGATCTGCACATATATGAACATACCAATTACTACATATTTTTGTTTCTGTCCCCAAGGCTATTTAGGTTGTGTTAGAAAGTAGTTAAGTGTTCATAGGCATCTATATCTGGATATATTGTATATATTTTATTATACACACATATACTCATTATTTATATTTTACCATTATTAAGTTAAATTATAATATATTATTGTAATAGCACATTATAGTATGGAGCATATAAATTTTTCTTGTTATATGTTGCCTAGGAGCATGTAAGGATTTATAGTGTCATTCATTTTTTCATTTCAATAAGTTATGAAGAGGGCTGGTCTGTCCTATCCTGAATACATTGCTCATTTAGACCATTTGTGCAGTGTCCAAGTTCCTTATGAGCCAGTCTTCCACCTTTGGTATCTCTTGACTTTTTCCATGCTTGCTCTGCTATCATAGTGCTGCAATAAATGAATTATAATTTCTTCGTCTTCTTGAACAACTACTTCCTTCACATATAAAATCTATACATTTATATCAAATGACCCATTAAAAGTACTAAGTTGGGCAAAATATTTTAATTTCACCTATTTGCTCTTGGAGCCTGAACTGACTCTGGCTGGTTGGCAATGAGACCTTGGGGTCATAGTGGATACATTAACAAATATATTGACCCCAATATCATGACGGAACAGAGCTCTGGTTCCCAGTCTCACAATGGTACAGCTATCCATACAGATAGAAAGATAGATAGAGATAGATATATAGATATATACCGGTATGTAGATATATTTCAAAAATTGGCATTACCTGGAACAAATCAGTAGAACAAATTCAGTAAATAGAATGGGGGGATGCATTCTAGAAATGGGTTCAGGTCAGGTTTATGTATGCATACAGCATTGTAAAGAAAGTTCATAAAATGCTCTTCTTTCTAATAGGTTCTGTGGTGTCCCGTGGTTCAGTGAATAATACTGTAACTGAGAAAAAGCCTGTAAGTGTGGAAGCAAATGGTGAGAGCCAGCAGCCATTGTCCTCTGGATTCACTGAGAACAAAGCATGCAGCCCTGATGCTTATCATAAACAGTTAGCCGCTCTAAATTGTTCGGTGCGTGACTGGATAGTAAAACATGTAAATGCCAATCCACTCTGTGACCTGTCGCCGATTTTCCGAGACTATGAGAAATATTTAGCTGAGATAGAGCAACGCGGAATGAGTAGTGACAGCGGTTCTGAAAGTGACAGTAACAAGACGGTTGGAACTCAGCCTGGGTCTGCATTTGGGAGTCCGAATCTTCAGCAGAGTTCAACGTTTTTCTTCAATAACAACAAATCAGAGAATGCACCAGGAAAGAAAACAGAAATGGAAAAGAAAACGGAACCAAAACTAGGGTCTATGTCAACTGTCTCCTTTACTTTTAGCAAGAGCGTAGACAACTCTGGTCTGAATTCTGGTGCATTACCTAGTTTCTCATTCTCTCCTGGAAGTGCAAGTTTATTTGGAAAAGATACAAGCCAAGGCAAGGTTGTTTCTTCATTTTCCAGCAAAGCACTAGATATTCAGACAGAAAGTGGTGGCGGTGAAGATAAAGGTAAACATTTATTGTTTTAGAAGTTGAGAAATGGGATTCAGTCCCATGTTTCATTGAAATCTGGTGAGCTTCCTGCTGATGTGCAGAATTGGACCCCCTAGAAATCTGTTTCTCATGCCAGAGGACTCTAGGATAGGGTGTCACTGAGGATTACAAATAATAGCTGGCTGCCCAGGCCAGCGAAAACTTATGGACCCCTGCAGGAATGCCTTTTAGTATTGGGTGACTTTGAATAGAATTTGGTGCTTTACTAGCAATCTGCGCTGCTTTTTTCTACTTTGAAACTTCCATAACAAATGTTTGTAGGTGAAATTATTGAAAGCCCTGCTTTGGTTCCCCTTCCATTTAAATAACCTTAACTATAGATTGGGTTAAGCAGGGGTTGGGGGATAGGAAAAGGGTAAGAGCACCTCCACTGCCCTGTCACATGATGATGATGGTAATTTTAATTAAAAAAATTAAAAATTAAATAAATAATTGATAATAATAATTGATAATAATTATTATTTATACCCCGCCCATCTGGCTGGATTTCCCAAGCCACTCTGTGTGGCTTCCTACAGAATATTAAAAATACAATAATAAAAAAATCAGACATTAAAAACTTCCCTAAACAGGCTGCCTTCAGATGTCTTCTAAAAGTCAGATAGTTGTTTAACCCAGGGTTGGTGTGTTATTTATTACAAAGAATCTCTCTCTCTCTCTAAATATATATATATAAACCTTTTTGTTATTTACTTTATGGCAATTAGGAAAAAATAAAATAAGCTTTTACAGTTACAGTTCAAGTAGATAATTTTAATCAAGAGTGTTCTTTATGAAATGTAGAAAGCTTATAAGCCATATTTTAATGTTCAAGGCTTATAAATGTAAGAGTTGAAGTAGAAGTTGAGTGTGAAATGCAGCAGTGTTAGTGCTAATCAGCACAGCTTAAAATATATTCTAATATCCAGGGGTTGGCAAGGAAGGTTTACCTCCCCTGAGCCAGTTCACTCCAGCGGAGGTCCCTCCGTGGGCCAGATTGTGTGAGCACGTGCGCCCACAATTTCCGGCGTCTGCGCATGCACAGACGCGATTTCCGGTGCCGCGGAAGCAAGTCCCTGCACCGGTTTAGTGCAGTGCGCAGGGACTCGCCGAGCAGGTGGCTCGGTTCAGGGGCAGCTCGTGGGCCAGTTAAACGACCCTTGTGGGCCGCTTGTGGCCGATGGGCCTTAGGTTGCCGACCCCTGCTAATATCTGTAACTTCTTTCTCTCTAGCACATTGTTTGAAGATTGTTTAGAAATATATTTTATACTGATGACCCTACCTTTTTAGACATACTGTGATCTTGCTCACATGCAACCAGAAGCTGAGCTGTGGTTTGGCTTAGTGTTATGGCCGAACCTTGAGCTCATGGTTTGTTTTCCCCAAACAAGCAATGGTGAGTGGTAAGCCACAAACAAACCTTGGTTTCAGGTCACAGCTGTCTGGGGCAAGGCCAGCCATGAGCCCAGGTTTGGATGCAATGCCAAGCCAAGCCATGGTTTAGCTGCTGGTAGTGGAGCAACGAAGGAAAAGTAAAGCAGTTGTGAGTTGCTTCTTGTCAAGCCATAGTTTGGCTTACTATGCCATGTGAACCAGGTAACTGTATCTGATATCTAATATCCCCATGTTTTTTTCAAACATCAAAAGACTTTTATGTACTGCAATGTCTTTTCTTGTATATACGTAACACTTACCTGAAATTATTCTTCCTACAGGGGGTGATGAAGAAGATGAGGAGCCACCAAAAGCAGTAGTGAATGAAATAAAGGAAGATGATGCCTTCTACTCGAAGAAGTGAGTTGTGTTCTTTGATACTATTACCACGATCATGCTCAGAGTTCAGTATGCTTTTTTCCCTAATTTTGTGTCTGTGAGTGAAAGTCTTTAGCAGTTTATAGTGCATTACAACTACAAAGTAAAGGAAATTTCTTTTGCCGAAGCTATTTTGTATCTCTTTATACTACTGGAGTTCAAACTTTGATAATTCCAGGGGGTACAAGTTACAGGTTGCCTCTATTTTGGCACGGAGTGACTCAAAGAACTGCTTAGCCTTTGTCTCATCCAAAGACCCACAGTCTTTTTGTCAGCAGCTGATTTTAAAACACTTTAAAGTTTAAAGGCAGTTTTATGTGCAGCTGGGGGGGGGCTGCTGTTTCTCAGAGTAAATCTGAGGCCCCCTTGAGCTCTTGGTTCTTTAAACCATCTTGGCCATTATTTTCAGTATACTCTGGAAGATTCTAACAAATAGTTTTATCATGTTCCAAAGACTTATTTTCTGGAAGGACTATTTATATAACTGTTAGTCTGGCTAGTTCCAGCCTGAGTTTAAATGTATTATTTGTTTCTATGCTGGTGTTTGCCACATACAAGCTATTTGGAGGCTTTTATTCACCTTTCACATTCATGCACATTCTGTAAAATGAATCTTGTCTATGTTTCTTTTTTTCAGGTGCAAAGTTTTTTACAAGAAAGATAATGAATTTAAAGAAAAAGGTATAGGAACACTACACTTAAAACATGCAGGAAATCAGAAGATTCAGCTATTAGTACGGGCAGATACCAACTTAGGTACGTTATTATTATTATTAGTTCAGTAAACTTCCAAGCCACTGCTAAGTCAAAGGCTTCTGGCTTCTTTCAAATAATTAAGGTATTTATGATGGTCCTTTTTTGCTCTCATGCCTACAGCTGTGTAGAATTTTACACATAAGTAAACAACAGGCACATCTAGCAGTGGCTGTGATTTGTGTCCCAAGTTGGATGTATGCAGTTGCTAGCACATAGTTGATGCAAACCAGCACTGACAGCCATTACTGCAAGTTTGGCTTATCAACCATGTAGTGTTTGGCCACTGGATCTCAGGAATTCGTTTTTCTTTTTTAATTGCTAAGTATTAACACAATGAGATCTTGCCCATTTTTAGGAATACAGTGGTGCCTCGCAAGACGAAAAGAATCCGTTCCGCAAGTCTCTTCGTCTTGCGGTTTTTTCGTCTTGCGAAGCAAGCCCATTAGCGGATTAGCGCTATTAGCGGCTTAGCGGGCTTAGCGGATCAGCTGATAAGCAGCTTAGCGGCTTGGGAAAAAGGGAGGGGAAAGGAAAAAAAACCCCGCAGGAACTCGCAAGACATTTTCGTCTTGCGAAGCAAGCCCATAGGAAATTTGTTTTGCGAAGCACCTCCAAAACGGAAAACCCTTTCGTCTAGCGGGTTTTCCGTCTTGCGAGGCATTCGTCTTGCGGGGCACCACTGTAGTAGCTAATGTGATGAGGAAATGAGTTGAGGAAAGAATGGAGGCTTGTAAGTCAGTAACAGAGCACAAGCTTTTCCCAGATAAAAACATCTCTTGTAGCAAGGAGCTGTGGCTGAGACCTTGAGAGAACCACTGCCAGGTGGAACAGCCTGTGGTTGGCTAGGTGGATCAGTAACACCTGATTTTCTCATACCTCAGGTCACCATACCACTACCTAAACATTCATATTTTGTATTTATTTTGCTCTTTTCCCAACTTCCACTCTGTTGCAGGCAACATATTGCTGAACATTTTGGTGCCTCCTAAGATGCCATGCTCCAGAACAGGGAAGAACAACGTGCTCATTGTCTGTGTTCCAAATCCACCCATTGATGAGAAGAATGCTACCGTCCCTGTTCCTATATTGATAAGAGTGAAAACAAGTCAGGATGCAGATGAGTTGCACAAAATTTTACTGGAGAAGAAGGAGGTCTAAAATCTGGGCTGTTGAAAATTACAGACGAAACTTGCCAAACTGCTGCTCCTCATTTCCCCTCTCTTGACTCTGCTAGTAACTTTTTAAACCACTTCTGACATTCTAAGGACTGTTTAGGAACTCTGAAGAGCTTTGGTGAGGGAAAGAAACTAAGATGGCCAATAAAAGCTTTTAACTTGACACAAGAGTCAATTCTTCCTCCCTTCTAATTTGAATATCTAATGCATGAACCATATTTGAAGAAAACTTGCATATCAAAAAATAAACATTTTTATTATACAGAATAAAACTGATTTATACTCAAATGGTGTAAAATACTACACCGGAAATTGTGTAGGAAGAATTTTGTGTGGGTGGAAAGAAATTTGACAAACTTCGTTATCTTGCATCCAAGTTTGAATTGAAATCCTCTCCTAATTGTGAGATCACAGTTCAGATTGTGTTGAAGGAACAAATGTTTTAAACTGAACAGTACAGTTTTTGTGTTTTAGTAACAGCTGTTAAAAATCAGTACCCTGATTTTTAAGGCCAAAGTTGCAGGTTGTTATTTTCTCATTCCCCTAGAGAAACAACTGAGGGAAAAGGTAGCATGGCTATATTTTTTTCAATCCAATCCTGCCTCTTGGATTTTATCAAACCTGGAGCATCTTGTGTTGAGATATTTAATGGACTTTCTTCCATTGTACTCTTGCCAAAGCCTTATCTTCAGGCTTGAAAATTCTGTACAGTCCCCTTTAATGTCAAGGGGCTTGTGCAAGAGAGCTGTGAATTGTGCCCACACTATTTTGGGTGTGCGCTAGTGTGCATTTAACGGGATCAGCAGTCAGACCGTGAATACCCTGCTATTTAAATAGTTGTCTTACTAATGTAGCAGTAGCTAGTAAAGCCACACATAACCAGTCCACAAATATTGGTTATCAGGTTCCGAAACATCTGAATCTATTTAAAGTTCTAGTCGTACCTTAAAACTGGAAGGGAGCTGGGATGCTGTGGAAGCAGGACCCGTATTGATTATGAATTGGTGCCTTTTTTGCATCAAGTTTTAAGTGTTGGACTTCCTAAAAAGTAAGTGTGAGAGTATTTCAAGAGTTCAGCACCCCACACTGAAATATCTTGGGGTACAGTGTCCAGCAAGGAGTAATCTGACCCAATCCCCATTAAAATAAATTGGAGTTACCATTTATGTTAGTGAGGTTTGGGCTAATGAGCTTCACACTAGATTGTTCTCTTTAGCATTCAAGATGGCGAACAATCAGAAATGCTAACTTGCATGTTAATATTATAAATGGGAACATGCATATGGAGTCCAGTCTTACTGTTAGAGGCTCAGGTTGAATGGCCAAGAGCTTCAGTAATATTGTCTGCTCTTGTCTTTGAGAAATAGTGTCTTAAAAATCCTCAGTGAGCTTTGTTTACTCCCCTGTGTCTGGGCAAACAGCCTGCTCTTTTTCTAGAAAGCAGATAGCCTGTTCCCACACCCTCCTCTAACATAATTTTAACATTGAGAGACTGTTAATATTACAGGTATGCTGTGTATTTTGCACTTGTCTGATTCCTAAAGTGCAACTGTGTATATGTAACAATTTTTCAGTTACCGAGTAGAATAAGAAATAGCATTTCATTGACATGCAGTTTGTTCTCATAATTTTTTTGCTATGTCTTACGTGATGCTGCTTCTGTAAGAAATCCAGAGTGCGCATGTTGCTTTTCAATGTTAAAAGCAGCATGAAAGAATAATCGTAATGTCCATTAAATGTTTGCAAGAGCTGGTCAAAAGGCGTTGCTTGAAAGTGGTTGTGTTATGGAAAGTGGTCAGTTACTTCTTTCTTAGAGCAAGCATAAAATGGGATTATTTCACGCTGCTGCTGAGGAAGGCATTCCAGAAATGCACTGGAATTTCCTGCACCTCTTGGAACGTATGTCTGCTGCATAAAAATGTGAAGATCCCTGCTGTGGGTGCACCTTGGCCATCCTGTGTGGGTTGTGACATGATGTAGCGAAAGCTTCCCAGGCACTGCCCTTCACACACGCTCTTGGGGAAAGCTCCATCAGCCTTCTGCAACCTGTCCACTGCCAGATGCTTAGACTGCAGCCCCATCTAGTAGGTTTTGGATGGAGCTCCTATGAACTGTAGTCCAAACCTGGAGGGCACCAGGCTGGCGAAGGCAGTCATAGATACACAGAACAAATGCATAAACCAGCAGACTTGAAATCCTAAATGTAAGTGTTGACTTTGTGATTGGCCCATCGCTTTCAGTAATAAAATTTTTTACAAGAATAACAATCTGAATTACTAAGTGGATCAAAATTGGCTTGCTAAGAAAGAAGGAGAATGTGCATAGACTTTGTTTTGTAGGTTTCTGATGTTGATCATGTTGGCTTGCTCCTGCTGTGAAAGGTAAGATCTCATTTTTGTGTGTTGGTTTTACTCTCAGAGTAAGTTTAAAAGGCTGTATAAAACTGGACGATCATTTTTCTTTTGCACAAAATTGTAGCTTTAATTATATTTAAAAATCTTAATCAAGTCTATTGATACTTGCTGCATAACAATAAGGCAGTGTCTTAATTTGCAGTCTGATCACTTGTCGCCTTGTAGACACAGTGTTTGTAGTCTGACTATATTGCTGTAGGATTTAAGTGACTGTTGTTCGCCTGTTGCCTGTTTGCAAGATTGCCAACCAAACTTGCAAAATCATTTTTACATTTTGACAGAAGTAGAGAGTCTAAAGAAGTCCATCTACTGATTTATTAGATACTGCTGCTTTGCACGTGCAGAGTTTTCTCTTGGAATGACAGGATTAAAGGCCTAGCTGCCACTGAGCTGGTCACTGGTGTCTGACCTGCATCTCTTCAGACTGCAGACAGGGGTTCTCTTGATTGGATTCACATTGGCTAGAATGGTTGTAGCCTAGCCTTCTCCCTGACATTCAGGATTCTGTGCGGAAGGAATTATTTTGTAGGAAAGAGTGTTTTGTTACATGAGCCCCGTCTGCCACTCAGTCCGGATGCAGGCTTGCCACTCAAGGGAGAACTAGGGCAAACCTCAACTTGTTTGGGGAGTGTGCTGTTTCTCTATTTTTTTAATTCATCAAAAGGTTTGTCATCAAAACCCTGTATAGAAGGGGTGTGGAGAATATTTGGCTACTTTTGCTCTGTTCTCAATCTGCTACAAGTAGTTTGCAAACTGAAAATATGTCGCTACATATAAGGAGCAATAAGTACTGTATTGCATCTTGCTTTAACTCCCTTTGCAACATAATGTAATTTGACAACTGTTCTGTCTAATGCCTTAAGTTATTTTTAGCAGAAGTTGCTAAACTGTATACCACAAATGTAAACATTTGATAAATTTCACAGTGCATGGAAACCATGTATAAAAGCTTAATTAACAGCTATCTGAACAATCGACATGAACCTTTCTTTCCATTTGACTGTCAACATTTTTGTTTGTTCCCCATCTCATAGGACGCCATCTGAAAGGCTAAACAAGAATTGGGACTTGCCTTTTATCATTTTTCACATGTCCATTTGCTAGCTGTAGTTCTTTCTAAGGAAATGTATAAAAATCCATGGAAATGTGAATAAACAAATAGGATGTGTGAACTCCGATCTGTACATGTTTGCATTCTACCTCCTGGGCTTGGTGGCGAAGATGGTCAGGGTCAGTGCAGCCAGGTAAAGATGAAATGGTCAGGGGTGATAACTTGGTCGTAGAGCACAGTAGGATCCACATTCGGTCCATTGCCCCTCCAGTTCAGGAAAGACGGCTGACTAGCAGAGCCCTCTGTCTTTGGCCTTGGAGAAAAGCTGAATAGCCAATGTGGGGATATGGTCAGTCGTGGTCAAAGGCAGCTTCATATGTTAAGCGTCTTAATGACCTAACATTTGATCAGTGGAGCTCACACTGCTGTGAGGGGAGGTGCCATTTGGTCTGCCGCCCGTGGCCTGGACCCGCTTACTCTGGAGGTGAATTGAAGTAGCCTGTGGGAATTGCAGTGAAGCGACTGGGTGTCCTTGGGAGAGTCCACTTTGGGGCACTTGGTTTAAGTTCTAGGTTTCTTCCTTTGCAGAAGATGCTGCAGAAAGATCAGGAATGTTATTGCCTTGACAGTGAGGAGGGTAGTGAAGACTTACCAAAGTATTTCATCTTACAAGACCGTTTTGAAGCAAATGTAGTTCCTTGACTTCTTTTGCGGGGGGGGGGGGGGTAGTATTGCTGGAGTATGAAGCAAGATTTTTAGTAATAGATGGATTCAATTATTTAATAGATCTTATACTAATGGTGCTGAGAATTGCTAAATTACCATGTCTAGCCACAGCATGCACTGGTGATTTCTTGCATTGTGGTATTGCAAAGCTCACACAATGCACTACAGTTTTGCTTTAATTTAAAGAAAAAATGGTTTCTGAGGCTCTGGAGAAGTTTGAAAAGAGTATAGATAATCTATTTGTCATCTAGTGATTTGCAGGGGTCAGGCAGGGACACAACTCACTGTCATTAGAAGCAAAAGAAGTGCAAGTTGGAAAAACCCACTGCCATTTAACTTAATTTTATATATTTCAGAATATAGCATTCTAAAGTGATGTTTCTACCATATACTTGTCTAATATCGATGCATACATATGACAACTTGAATTTCATGTTGCAGGAGGTGAAGACCCACAAGCATGCTGTCCTAGGGATAATGCACTCTAGCCAGAACTAAGCCAGCCTTTGCCAGCCCAGTGCCTCATCAGCTCCAACCAGCATGCCTAATGGTCAGGGGTGATAGGGGTGTTGTATTCAAAATAATAAAGGGCCTGAGGTTGGGCATAGCCTTAAATTGTGGGAAGTGTTTGTGTTTGAGAAACAACCAATTGGGACCAATCAGATACAGTTGAACCTTGGGTTACGTACCATCCTTAATAATGCTTCGGGTAATGAGCTCTGCTGACCTGGAAGTAGTACCTCGGGTTGCGAACTTTGCCCCGGGATGCAAGCGGAAGTCGTGCACCAGCAGCACGGCAGCAGCGGAAGGCCCCATTAGCAACAGTGTACCTCAGGTTAAGAATGGTTTCAGCTTAAGAACGGACCTCCGGAATGAATTAAGTTTGTAACTGGAGGTACCACTGTATTGAATTAAGTTGAATTGTTTTTTACCCTTGTTGTATATGACATTTTAGCTTTCCTCTCATTTGTTGGGACTTCAACGCTACCTTGGCAGACCAAAAAGGCGTGGTGTGACTAGTTACCTGATTCTTTTCAATGCCAAATACTCATGCTTTTTTAAAAAAAAACAACCTTCCAATTTTGATAGATTTGCCAGGTTGATGCAGCTGCCCAAGAAATGCAAAGGCCAAAACTTGCAGTTGCAGAGCTAGTTGTGCAATTTTTTGGCTCCAGGGTTTTTGCTACTTTGGATGTAGTAATAAAATTTACTGCTTTGCTATTCCAGCATGATCAAGATGTTGAATGTCCACAGTTCAGTTTTTATTATCGCAGTCAGCATCATGGTAGAATCCATCACAGAACAACATAGAATCCATGGCCCATATTGTAGGCATGGACTTCTGAATAATTTCTCACAAATCAGCATACACACACACTTAGCATAATGTTTTTAAGAATAATTTATTGGCAGTCACTGTTCATCATAGGCGTATGTAATATTTGTTTTTTCCTCGTGTACAAAAGTGTTCCTGTTGCATTTTCCTTGCTTAGTGGGCTCAGCTACATAGCTGTAAAAAAAAATATAGCACAAAGCTGACTGAGGCAGAAACCATGCAACATGTATATCTGATCATACATAAAGTATGTGAAGCAGGAGGACCACAGTGGTCGTTTCAGTCTCTTTATCTTGGCCTCTCACTGTAATTACAATTAGTGTACAAAATACTATTTAAAGAGTAGGAGTATAGGCAGTTTATTCCACTGTACACTTTCAGTTGCTGTTGCCTTAAGTGTAATAAATTCAATGGTGAATGAGCACTGACTACGGGCAGCTAATTTCTTGGGCAGATTCTAAACCACTGTGGTCAAAAAAGTTGCATCGTATTTCATCTCAATGGGATAATGTGCACTTTTGGGCCCAAGAAAGCACTATAATTGTTTGATCTACATAGAATTGTGTGGGCAATACTAGAGAGAAACTGGTTCCTATGACTTTGATGGTGATATGATGAGACAAACATTCCTAATACCCATTCCGGATGGCATTCCATTGATAAAACAGGTCAAGGCTTGGTTCCCATCTGATTCTGTGTGGACTCATTTAAAAGTCACAAACAGGGTCTCAAGCTCCCGTCATCTTTGACCACTGGTAATGCTGGCTGGGGCTGACGAGTCCAGCAACCTCTTTGGCGTGGGGCACAATTGTTCCCACCTTTGCTCTACTGAGTCACAGGGCCTCATGGCCCTCTCTGGGGCAGTGTCCAAAATCAACACTCATTCCAGAAATGTAATTGGATGGTGCAATCTAATACAGGAGCAAGTCCCACGATGCACCGTGGTGCTTTGTAGTGCGTGTGTGTATAGAGCTGCAGCCTGAAAGAAAAAGCAGGATCCAACAGCAACAGATTAACATCCTAAGAAAGTTCTTAAGATCTCTCTACCTAGACTAATAGGGTTTAGAATGTTAAATTGTGGTTTCTGGAACCGACTGCAGGAGGTATTGGTTTTGTGCTGTCATGGTTTTCATATTGATGTTTATTGTAGCTATTTGAATTGCATTTTGCTTGGGATTTGACTTATTGTGAACTGTTCTGGGAGTCAATTTCTCCATAGAAATTTAGGTTTTAAAAAATAAGCAAGAAATTGGCAAATGATGTTCAAGTTCAATGTACTGAAAGGTATTTCCATGTTGACTAGCAGCTTGAATATATCTTTGCATAAAAGAACAGTTCTTAGCTTTCTGTTAGATGCTAGAATCAACATTTGCCCTGCTTCAGGTGTATAAATGAAGGTCATCTGTTCATATTTAAGAAAGGAAAGGAATGCACTGTTTGTAGTTAAGGTAAATCCTGTCCATCACCCCTGATGGGAGGGAAGGCTGGCCGCATGGAGCAGGGATCCTAAGGCAGTCAAGAGAGATGCACAAAACTAGGTTTATGGCCAAAGGCTGCTTTCAAAAAGTAACCATTGGGAAGGCTACTGTGTGCTTCCCATGTGATAGCAATCAAGAATGCTTGTTCCTCAGTTATCACCCTAAGGATTATTAAGAGCATTCACAGTGTCTGTGCAGTGAAGTACCTCTTTGATGCTAGGAGGCCATCCTATATGAATTAAATTACCTGCCATTGAGTCCAATACAGGATATTCTAATACAGTGGAAAGAATTAACATTTAAAAAGCTCCAACCCCCATGTGATCAAGAAACTGATCCCACAAGTGGGCTATAAAGGTAAGAGTAGGTTTAGTTCTGCATTGTTAGTCACCAGGAAGCCACCTCAGGCCAAAGTGTACCGCTTTTCCTAAATGGCTTTCACAAACACCTCAGCGGTAGTTACAGATAGGTAGCCGTGTTGGTCTGCCATAGTCAAAACAAAACAAAAAATTTCCTTCCAGTGGTATATCTGATCATACATCAGTGGTAGAAAGCGAAGCCCTAGTGCTGGGGGAACTGAGTCAATGGAGGGCAGTACTTCTACCGCCTAACACTCTGCAGCCTAGCTCTTACTGCTCTCTGGTCTCTGTTGAAATGACTCTAGTGTGCCTTATAATCAACAAATCCACAGAATCCACAGACACTATTCCTGTCTATTGGATATTTTGCTCATATGCATTTCTGGCATCTCATTATGACCTGAATTCATTTCTCTTACTGAGAAATCTGAGTGCAAGAGTTTCTTCTGCCTACGCACTAGCTGCTGAAGGTAGCAAGTGAGCTTATCTGGAGTGCTTAAATTTACATAGATGCTCTAAAGAGACTGCCCTCTTACTCATAGGAGGGTAAAGTTGCAGTTTGGGTGGACGGACAGGAAAACCATTTGGTGTTCCAGCGTACAAAGTACTGAACACGCCTGGGTGAATAAGGCCCTGTGGTAACTGAATAGTTCATTTAAGGTATTTAACATTAACCATAAAAATTGATCTAGCACTTAGAAAAAGCAGACCACACCGTCTGAAGGCAGCAGTAGGGGGGGGGGGGAGCTGAAACATTGAGATGTAAATTACGAAGTGGTTTGGCTGATGTTTGGTAGCAAATAAAAATTAAGGCTGTGTCTAACTAGACAGACTTGCCTCTGGTACAAATGTGGTTTGTGTCAGTATATACAGCAGGGGCAGGGAACCTGTTCCCTTCAAGGCATTTCTGTAGCCTGACAAACTGAAGCAATCAATTTTCAGCTGCATCTGTTGACGTAGAAACACTCAGGTAATCAGCAAGTAACAGAACAAATCTTTATCAGAGTCGCTGCAGTTCTGAGGTTCTTAAAACTACGTTGGGCAGGGCTGTGCAAAGATCTGGTCAAAAGCACCCAGGAAGGCTCTGCCAACCCCCTTTGGATGGCTTGAAAAGGGGATTAGAAAAATTAGTGGAGATGATGACTGTTAATGGCTATTAGCCACAAAGGTGATATTCTGCCTCCAGGGTAGGAAGCAAAATGCTTCTGAAGACCAGTTGCTGGAAACAGCAGGAGAGATGCTCTTGTGCTCCAGTCCTGCTCCAGTATAGGACTGGCCATTGTGAGAACAGGATGCTGATCTAAATGGGGCACTGGCCTGATGTGGTTTTGCTGTCAGGTATTTTATGTAGCTGCTAAGTTGCTTTGAGATATTGTTCTAGAAAGTGACAAATAAATGCAATAAATAATTGATTAGCATACAACCAGTCATGACAGATTTTTTTACTTCCTTTTGAATCCGAAACCCTTACGTAGTGTGAGTGTAGTATGAGGAGACCCTGACGGACGTTCTGCCTGGCCCTGCTCTAAAGATGATGGAAGCCAGTACAAGGAAACAGGTGTAGCCTCCAGCCCATGACCATTGCCTATAAAGGAACAGGGGTAGAGCAATGACTTGTCAAAGCTGCCTCAACACTTCTCCAAACATGAGCATTAAGTGGCTGAGCCCACAAAACACTTCTCAAGAGAGTGCAGCATAAATTTAGGGTGGAGAGGATTCTTTGTGTCATTAAAGTCCTTCAAACCCAGCTATGTACAGATGCACATTATGTTCACATATAATCACAGAGCTATTTGGAATTTAGATTTTACATATAGAGCTGGATTTTAAAAGGCACAGAATAGGCTGGCAACAGCCCAACATTTACACCTAAAAACAACCCCTGCAAGAGGTGGTTGCATAGTAGCCTCACTGCTGCATGAACCTGACATACAGAAAGGCCTCCGGATCAGCCCCAGAAGCCCCAGGCATTTCAGTAGAAATATGTGGGCATGGGAGCATCTTTACATTTCTATGTATCCAGCTCTTTATGCCACTTTAGGGGGACTAAAACAGGCCTCACCAGCACAATGTGGTCTAGCCTTTACTTTCTGAGGTAAAGCATGACAAAACCCCGCTCTAAGCAGAAACTGACATTAACCTGCAAAACTTGGAAAATTTAACCATGCCTCTAGGAGTGAGATGATCTCTTCCCCTTTTAATCTTTTGGCGATTTGAATTTCAAAGGTGCATATAATAAGAACTGTAGGTAGCCACTTTGCTGAAGAATTACATGTACAATGCCAGCCTGAAAGAGATATGGATTATATCCATCTCTGATCAGTTTAATGAGGAACAGTAAAAAAATAAATGAACAATTAAGACTTCAGTTGCATTTTTTTCCAAGAATGCTCAGTCCAAAGAATCCCTCCCCCCTTTTGATGTGTTCAGTGGGACTTGCATTAAAGTGACCAGGCTGCCTCTGAATTACATTATCTTAAGGCTACAATCTGATGCACACTAACCTAGGATTAAGCCCTGCTGAACACAGGGGGCTCACCTGAAAGGAAACATGCATATAGGACTGCACTGTCAGTTTGGAAATGAATGTGGACCTATTCTTTTACCCTCATTAACTGCATTCTTGATTTGGCAGGGGTTTTAAAGTATTCCCATTTCATATTCTCACCTCTTCCACATAACATGTCATTTCACAGACTGATGACCTAGGACGAGGGGCAGGGAAATTCAAAACTTGAGTCGCAGCAGGAAAAGTAGTACGAAAAGTGACAGAGGCCATTTTTGGCAGCAGCACCTTGTTTGCTGTAACGTGCAAGTGTACTTTGTTCCAGCATGGTGGACGTTCCAGGTTTTTGTGTGTGTTTTTTAAAAAAATCCACAGTGGTTGTAAGTTTCTTTTATAGCAATTTTTGTCACTTGTTTGCAACTGCTGTTTTAAGGAAGCACCAGTTTTAAGAGCTAAGATATACAATCAGCAGCCCCACACAATTTGTTTCTTGACTATACCACTTCAGACAGTCGGCAGAGAACTTCGTGTCTTAATGTCTCCAATAAAACCCTGCCACGTACAGAGTAGTTCAGAAGGCGGCTAACTTCTGCCCCCGACACATTGACTTTTTGTGTGTGCAGGAAAGGCTTTGGTCATTCCTGTTCCCCTTAACACGTCAGAACATCCCAACAGCCCTTGTTTCACCTGCAGTAACTCAGTCCATGACCAGGTGCAGCATGCAAGGCTGCAGGCGAAGTGACTCAGTGCAGGAATGAGAGTGAGGGAAGCAAAGGCTTCAGCAGGAAGAGGGATTCCACAACAAATATTCAGTTACAACTGCAGGGGGAACAATCAATGATATCAAGAGATAGTTGCATTTGATAGGCTGAACTACTTAATGCCATAGGTAAAGTTCACGACAAAAAGTAGTCGTGGAAGGAAGAAAAATAGTAGTCCAAGGTTTGTGTTCCATGGTATTAATCTCCGTACAGAGAGCAAAATCCCACGAATCTGAGTGGCACTTGCTTGTTTACATTCCTGACTGCTCTCTGCCAGAGGAATACTCTATATTTGTTGCATTTGCTTTAGAATGGAAATGGAACTAATTTTTTTAAATAAAGAGAAATACACCCATCCCTGCACAACACACACACACATTTTTTCTTCCCACCTTTTATAGCTGCCAATCAGACTTGTTAATCTTTTAGAGATAATGCATTATTTTAAAAGGTAGGGCAGTGACGAAGGACAGTTAATGAGATTTACAATTAAAGGTGCCGTTTCAAGAACTGGAGTTTGAGCAAGCTGAATTTCAGGATGAAGGCAGTCATACTGTTATTCCAAAGAACACTTTCAGATGATTTTTCACTTATGGGGGAGAGCCAGGCTCATTCCCAGCACCACAACTGGGATGATGATCACACATAGCAGGAAATGGCACACTGGAACAGTCACCCTGCTTATCCTTCCCAATGTGAGTTATTCAGGCTGTCCATCATTTTAAAAAAGAAAAGAAAAGAAATTAGCAGACATGGGCGTGGTCATATTGCTCCACAAACACTTCAAATGCAAAACCTATTTGGGGATTGAGAAATGGGGGTGGGTGGGAGAGAGGATATTTATAACAAGACAGGCACCAACCAACAGATGCTCTTCATGGGCAGATCTTTTAAATTCAAGTTTAAGAACCTTTTTAAAGAACTCACCTCAGAACAGTACCTATGTTTGTAGAGCAGCGAAACTTTTGCTATAAGCAAATAGGTAAGTGTCTTATGCATCCTCTGCTACAACTGCAACATACTTGGTTCTGCAATCAGCACCCCACAAATACCAACTCTCTGCCCTTGCCAGGATTTCCTTTTTCTTTCTTTTTACAAAATGTCACAGTAGTGTTCTAGAGAATTTTAAATAATTAGGCTTCTGTATACCAAAGCACAGCGAATCACAGAATTAGCAGAACCAAGATCCAGGAAAACGAGTTTCATTATATAGCACTAATGAAAAGTTTGATGTATAAAAGATTTCTAGTAGCCCACTTCAATTAGTTTTAATTTCCAATGGTGTGGTAACTGGCTGAGGTCTGCTGCGTTTTTTGGTACTAAAGTCTTTGTGTTTCCTGCTTCTCCTATGCAGACATTCTATGCTACTAGAGACAGGTTTGCTCCTAGAAGTAATAGCCATAATGAAACCAAATCACATTTAGCACATTTCTTCAAAGTGTTGAGCTCACTCTTTCAAGCCTTTTTGGCTGTACTTTTCGCTGATCTTTGGTAGGTGAAGATGTCATTGCGGAATCAGTTTTTGCTACGTGAGCCTTAAAACTGTATCACTCATGGGAAGCGTAAAGACCAAGACTTCAAGTTCCATTTGGTCTGCTCCATCTAAGTCCCTAACTTCCCTTTGCTCTTATACTATTCTGCTACCCTATCAACTTTAAAACACTTACACAAAGTTGTTTTATGATGCAACAAAGGAGTGTTCTCAACCATCTCTCAGAAGTTCATTGAAGTTCATTGGTACATCAGTATGAAATCCTATGGACATTTCTCTCGAAATATATAAAGGTTAATACATTCTGTACAGGTTGGTTGGTTTTCAGTTATGAAGTAAACACTGTAACAAATGGTTCATAAAGCATAGTTTTAAACACAGCCCCAACTTTTGTGTTGTTGGGGGTTCTTTTTGTTCTTTATTTCCCCCTTTGTCTTCTTTATTGGTCAAGTTATTTCTGCCAGTCATAACTATAAAGAGATGTAGTCTTTTTTCGTTGTTGTTTTTTAAGGGAGTATATAGTATGTATAGCAGAGGGAGGGAGGAAGAGGCACTTTTTGAATGGCTGGCTGGTAATTCCCAAAACATCCCTTTTTTCAGTGTTATGTTAAGTTTCTGACGCTAGGTGGCGCTGCTGTGACAGAAGAGCACTGTCGTTGTTTTTAGGCACTTGGCTGCATGGCTTCCAAGGCAGTGCCCAGCTCTCTGCTATGTCATCAGAATCGGTTTCTGCCGCACCTCCAGAATATCTAAGCAAACAAGAAAGATGACAGGATCGTGGTGAGGATTTCGGGCCACAGTTCTTTGGCTATAATATCTCAATGAGTAAAGATGCTTGGGCCTCATTCGCAGAGATCTTGAAATCGTTGGGGTGCTTCCACATACCGTATTTTTCGCTCCATAAGACACACTTTTTTCTTCCTAAAAAGTAAGGGGAAATGTCTGTGTGTCTTATGGAGCGAATGTGTGGTCCCTGGAGCCGAATTGCCCAGGGGCAAAAAGCAGATCATGCTGCTTCTTTTTTTTGAAAAAGGGAAGTGGGTGCTGAAACAAAGCCACTGGTTGTTTGCCAATCGGGGAGAGATATAAGGGACGCTAGAGATAAAGGAGGCTGCCTGGGTGAGGGGAGGTAAAGACAGCAAACTTGCAAAGCGGGGAAACAGGAAGACTAAAGCAATAAAGACAGAAATTAGAAGAAAAGGAGGAGCAAAAAACTGCTCCAGCTAAGGAAAAGACACTAAGGCAAACAAGAGGGAAGGGAGTGTTGAAAGGAAACAGCTGATCGGTGGGATCGGAAGAGAGATAAGGGACGCTAGGGATAAAGGAGGCTGCCTGGGAGGGGGGAGGTAAAAGCCCATGGATCCTCAGGATTTTTGCGTTGGGTCACCCCAAATTCACCATCAGATCACATACCACAGCATGAACCACAAAAATCATACATCCACTGTTTCGTTCAGAATATATTTCTTTTCTTGTTTTCCTCCTCTAAAAACTAGTTGCATTTTATGGTCAGGTGTGTCTTATGGAGCGAAAAATAGAAGTAAGCTAGAACCCTCACATTTTAAACCACATGTACTCAACATTGGCTTAGTGTTTAAAAAAAAACAACTAGGAGGGGAACATTATTTCCTTTTGGCTGAAATTGGGGGGTAGACAAAACATACCCCGAAATGGTTAAAGTGCTTCCACACTGTCACAAAAGCTGAAATTTGAAACGCACACACAAACATTCAAAGACACCCTGACTACCAAGGGCGGTGAGTCTAATGGGGGAAATGTACCTTTCTTTCTTGAAATGAAGGTGCTGCTGCTGCAGCTAAAACCTTGTAAACACAGCCATCCAAAGCACAATGGCTATTGGCAGAGGTTGAAAATGGGGTATTGCTTTGAACTATCAAGACAAGAGACATTGTGAGTTGGATGCTGGCTGTGGGCTGGATCCGGCCCTGCTGTGCTGCTTGCACAATGAGACTTCTCTCCCCTGCACAACTTCAGATTCTGCTCGGAAGGGTTGGATGATCCTCCAAAGACCGAAGCAGGTTTTGAGGTTTGTGCAGGAGAGAGAGGAAAAGGAACCTCTATTGCAAGAGTGGAACTCTTACTGCATTGGATGCAACCCTAAATTAATTGCACTGAAGTGCAATGGAATTTGAATTATAACTAATTTTTCACACTGATTTCAACAGGATCGAAGTGCAACTAGCTCAGTACGGATCCAATGCCAATGTCCCCAATTCCATGAATGTGGGTTAACACTGCTGTGACAAGCTGTAGCACAGGCTCTCCTATGTGGTCCCAGGGCTGCTTAAACTCTCCTTGAGGTGCCGGAAGGAACAGAAGAAGAAGCTCACTTCATTGCTTAATAGATAATGGCTGAATTCTCTTCACCACTTGCCAGACAGATCAGCAGCAGCTCCAATTGTTTGGGGTGTCTTCACACTAGTACATTATTGAAAACTTACCCAGCTGTGCTCCCTTTTAGAGTTAATTCACGCTTTTGAGATAACTGTCACTTGGACAGAAGGGGCACACTCCACTGGGAATGTCTCCTGCACAAGCACCCATATGCAGAATGGGAGACTTTCCTCCATACCTGCCACTCATTTCAGCAAGGCACGTGCAGGAGAAGCTGCTGGTGAGCATCAGGGTTGTCCCGTTCTGAAATGTGGATGAGGCTTTTCTCACCTGTTAAGATCCGATGCAATGGCAATGTGACGTAGGTTAGATGTGCATAGAGAAGGAAGTTTTCATCTGTTCTGTTTAGCTTCAGCCATGAGCCCACCAGAGATCTTCCCGTTCCAGACAAAGACCGCGAGCGTAGGTTTGTTGCGTTGTGCAGATCTGCCAAGACACAACAAGGCTGCAGGAAGTAAGCAAAACATTACTGCCCCCAAGACCATTGTCCAGCAAACAGACTACAAGGTCCTTCAAGGGCAGCACCCCATGTGCCAAGACTGCCTTGGGAAGCTCACAAGGCAAGGGATGAATATCACAGCCCTGCACCCAGCAATCACAGGCATCCTGCCCTCTGAACAGGAGAGGCTCCATTCAGCAGCTAAGAGCTGTGTGTGTTTTCTATACAAATCAGCCCATTATTCAACTCAATACTACCTTCTCTGACTTGGAAACCCTTGAAGTTCCCTGCTCAGTTCCCTGTGATTTGGTTGCTGGGGGCATCATGAGCAGAATGTAGAACCTTTTCTGAGTTAAATGCATGTCCTTTATCACTGATTTATTTACAATGCCATCATCAGGAATGAAGGATGGCAAATGTCTTTCTAAGCAAGTCCATCTTCCTCTAGATCCTAAGCCAGTTAGTCAAAAGTCCTTCCCACTACACAGAATAGCTTGTTCTGCATCACCTTAGACCTGACCTACAAACGCACCAGAAAATGAGTTGATAGAATTCTGCAATGGTAAGTTGTACCAACTCATTTTGCATTTTGGAGGTGGGGAGCCATTTCTGAAGGTTCCCTCACTTAAAAAGCTCCCTGCAAGTAAGTAGAAAACTAGCAACACCTGGGAGAAAAGGTTCTAGTCCCCCCCCCCCCCGTGCTAGCTTTCCACTTGCAAAGAGATTTTTAAGTAAAGGAACATTCAAAAACGCAATTTCCACCGCCTTCAATATGAAACGGTAATGTCACCTCGTTATCCTGCATGTGATCTGCAACCTCAGGCAGATTTATTGTCCAGTCCTGCTAATCTCACAAGATAACCTCCCACCACAATGTAGTGTTTTCCACAGTTGTGAATACCACAATCGGATCCAACTAGGAGGTTCCATGGGTCAAAGTGATGATAATAAGCAAATACATCTAAGTTTAGTTTGCAAAGGCATGAACTCTAGTTCTCACTGGGACTACCACCTTAGTTCATCTTTTCTCATTTTTGTGTGTCACAATCCAAGCCTGATTTAGTGACATCAGTGTACACCAGCAGCAAGCATCCCTTAAGCCCAGCCATGCCTCAAGATCACTCTTCTCTCACCTCCACTATCATCATCCCTAAAGAACTCTTCGCTGTCATTGGCAGAATGGGATTTCTTCATTTCAGCAATTCGATTCCGCGGCACTTTCCTTTTGAGGGATGGGGAGAAGAAAGAAGGGCGGTTGTTGCGTTCCGGAGTTGGAGGTGTGCTGAATGAAGTGACCTGAAAGAAGAAAATCAGAAGTAAATTGGGAAGGAAGGTTATGAGATAATATTGACTGCTCTATGTTTTGATTGATATTGTATTTTATTTTGAACCTCATTCAATGGTTAGCTGCTCTGCTCTGAATTCATCAGACTGAATTGCAGTCTGGTGGAATAAAAACTGTTTCCTGAACACTGTTTTGAAAATGCATTCTTCTGGCTACTGAACAAACCACCATTTATGTACAGTGACCATTTAGGGACAGCTGACCTTTTAATGCAAAATATCCAGTATTTTAATACAGTGATTGCCAACTGGCATTATAGAAGACATACCTGGACTTCAAAGGCAATTTTACTTAGATCCTCTAACTTTAACAGAGAAGGAGATATTTAAAGGTTTTCTGACAGTTTCACTTTAGAGTCAAACTGGTTTCCAAAGCTGCAAGATGAATTCTTTCTACTGTTTTGGTTTTTATTTGACGCAGACATCCTGCCCAACAGAGGGAGATTTGAACAGCAAAGATACACTTCTGGCTCCTCAACAAACGGAGTTCTCCAGAGTCCAAGATTGGAGAACTTAACTCACTCTCTCATGTAGAGGTGAACCTGGGTTTGAATCTTCCTCTGTCCCATAGGGAGACGTGTCACCAGTTGAAACGCGACTCACGGCCATTTCCGCGTGTCCTTTTCCTTGTGGCCCTTTCATTCGCACAAATTCCATATTATTGTATTTGTAAAAGCCAAAGGACATCCTTTGTGCCATTTTTGCTGCAACGCTTACCTAGAATGAACAGTAAAAATGTAAGACTGGTTATGGGATTCCCAGCCCAGGGAAGGTTGATGCCTGCCTTGTTGTCATTCAGGTGCCAGGCTGAGGCATGTTGTTATCTCAGGGGTTAATAATAATTTAGATCTGTGGAAAAGCCAGATTCGTTTCTGTGGAACTGGCACTTCTAAAACTGTCCCTTAATGTCCATTCCATGCTTTTAAGAACTTCACCTTTTAGTGTGGCAGCTCCTCTTCTCTGGAACTTCCTGCCTATTAATATTTGGCAAGGACAATCTTACTCTTATTGACACCTGCTAAAGAGAGTTCTGTTTACCTAAACAAGTATTTTTATTATCTACATTTGCCTAAAAATTTTTTTGATCTATATTTTGATCATTTTATTGTGTCTGCTGTTTCTAAAGTCTGCATTTACTATTGTTTTACATTTGTGAAGCCCTTTCCACTAGTTTAGGCCAGTATACCTACTGCAGCCTTCTATGGGCAGAGATGCCCTTTTCAGTCTTATCCATGCTCTGGCCATGTTCAGTTTCAATAACTGTAACTGAATGTGGGCGAACCCTTGAAAACATTTGGAAACTTCAGCTGGCTCAGAATGCAGCAACCAGGTTGTGGACCAGGACTTGCATATCTGAGCATATTTTGTCTGCACTAGAAAATCTTAACTGGCTTCTACTTATGTCTTGGATACAATTTGAAGTGCTGATTTTAGCTACCAAACTCTTAAAAAAGGAAAAGGAAAAGTGGCAGCACTGTATCTAAAGAACTTCCTTCTTTCATACAAAGCTGTTTGTTTATTAAAGGTCGTCTTTGGTGATCTTGCTCCAGGAGCTTCCACCTTCAGATATTAGGTGGGTGACAACTGGTGTGAGGTCCTTATCTGTGGCAGCCTATGGAATTCTCCAGGCAGTCTGGTTTGTTTATACACAACCATTTAGGCACATGGCTAAAAACAGAGGATAATCTAGAAAGTTCTTGAAATGCACAGAACATTTTTGCATGAAGCTGGTACAACAGTCTGCATTTGGACTGAGAGTTTTCTACACCCAAACACCTTTCACATCTCCAAGAGAACTCAAGTGGATTTTGCTTCTCCTAGTAACAGTTTATGGCTCCTTAAGAAAGTCTGGCTTTACCTTCAAAGAGTCAGAGGCTTAGGAGTAAACTGGGAGTGAACCCTCCCTGCTCCCTGACCACATAAGCACTTTTCTCCCAGTGAGCTGTAGCAATGCAGCACGACAAGGTAAAGTGAGGAAGGGACCAGGGTAGACTTATCCCTCATGTTGTTGTAGAAAACAGGCACCCCACTTCCCAATAGTCACTTTAGGCATAAATGAGGCAAATGCAGGAATATCTAGTGCAGTCCCCTGTGAGGTATCAACCTAGCTAGGCAGGTGACCATCACCAAAAGGGCTCTCACCCCATTGTCTTTTTTTAAAATGCTTTTTTGAATTCAAAAAAAGCACACATTCAGAAAAAGAAAAATACATATTCCCACATGCTTAGTTTCTTTCCTTATACACAATTCCTATAATGGCTTCCCATCACCCCATCGCGGATCCTAAATGCTTTAATCATGTGTCACACTTTTCATTATCAGTCCAAATCAATCTCCATTACTATATTTTCCCATAGTTTTCCATATTTCTGCAGGGCTCTCACCCTATTGTCATAGACCTTCTTGAGGGCTTCGTAGCGGATCGATCCCTGGAAGATGACTCCTTGGAAGGTGTTGCTTTTGTCACTGGCCACCAGCTCCACACAGACCATCTCACCTTCTCCTACAGTCATATCGCTGAACACCTAAATGAACATCCAAAAAACTTACACTTAGTAGAAGGAGGAAAAAACAGTAGCTCTAGATAACTAAAACTTCATTTGCTCCCGCCTATTTTACATAGATTGCAAAATACAAACGTCCTTTCAAGGCACACGATGCAGGACTTTGTTTCAGAAAAGCAAATTCCAAATGATTGGCCTGGAAGCACTAAAACCTGTAGCAGTTAAAATGTATCCTATTTTATTTTTTTGAGCAAGAAGGGCAGTAGGGGGAAGAGCATTAAACATGAAATTGCCCAAAATGCTCACAAAGCATAACTTAATACAATATAATGCCGGGGGGTGGTGGTAGAGAAATTGAGGCTTGTGTGACTGAACAGAAAGGGAACCAATTTTCATTTATCTCCCCTTCCCCACTGAAGACACCTCTGCTCTTCCTAAATGGGGCATGGGGTGGGGGAAATCATCAGAAAGTGCTTCCCTCCCAATTCTGCTGACATACGGTCTACTGTCCACTGAGGAACACAACACAATCATGGTGAGGCTGCAGTCCTCTCTCTGGACCCCTGGGAGGTACAGGGAGGGAGAGAGAGACCACACACCAGGTCTCCCATCACCACCTTGTCATCAGCTGAGCCAAAAGGTGGTATATGGGGGCCTTCTTATTACCCCCAAAGACCCCCAAGTCCAGGGGAAATTTAAGAGCTGACTTGAATCTCTCCCTTTCATTTCTAATGGGAGAGAAATAGCGAAGAAGAAGAAGAAGAAGAAGAAGAAGAAGAAGAAGAAGAAGAAGAAGAAGAAGAAGAAGAAGGAGGAGGAGGAGGAGGAGGAGGAGGAGGAGGGAGGGGGAGGAGGAGGAGGGGGAGGAGGAGGAGGGGGAGGAGGAGGAGGAGGAGGAGGAGGAGGAGGAGGAGGAGGAGGAGAAGAAGAAGAAGAAGAAGAAGAAGAAGAAGAAGAAGAAGAAGAAGAAGAAGAAGAAGGGCAGAAGAGTACAAAGGTGCTTCTGCTCTGCCAGCAAGAGCAGGTTGGGGGGCTGGATATGGTGGATTAACAATCTCCAGTTTTGCCCTGGGCCAACCTTCAGAGTGTCTAAGGAAAAGGACAATCTCTAAGCCTTTGGCAATATCTGATAAAGGTAAAGAGACGACTCTGGGGTTGTGGCGCTCATCTCGCTTTATTGGCCAAGGGAGCCGGCGTACAGCTTCCAGGTCATGTGGCCAGAAGGACTAAGCCGCTTCTGGCGAACCAGAGCAGCATACGGAAATGCCGTTTACCTTCCCGTCGGAGCAGTACCTATTTATCTACTTGCATTTTGACGTGCTTTCGAGCTGCTAGGTGGGCAGGAACTGGGGCTGAACAACGGGAGCTCACCTCGTTGCAAGGATTCGAACCGCCAACCTTCTGATTGGCAAGCCCTAGGCTCTGTGGTTTATTTGATAAAATACTGCAAAATTTTGACATGCAGTTTATTTAACCAGGTTAAACAGTTACTGAGCTTTTCCAAGTCTTTCCTTTGGGCTTTGAACTTGCTTTACAGTATTTTGCATATGTCTGTCTGCAAGTGAGTAACACATGTAGGTAAGGTTCCTCTATGTTTACAGGTCCTCTGTACCAACAGAGAAGCCAAGAGCTGGCCTAGGCTCAGAGGGGAGACCGTCAGGAGCCCCACATAATCTGCTCCAAGCTTTCTAAGGAAAAGGAATACAAGTAGAGGAAACAAACTCAGATGTGTCCAGATGTTCCCATGCAGTGCAGTTACGTTACGTAAACACAACACTGTTGGCTGGAGCTACCACAACTATTTGAAATTAAAGACAAGCACAAGAAATGGCATCTGTTCTTGTGAGTGACCTACCTCTTCAAAGTTGTCAATCATAAAAAATATGTTTGGATAGCTGATCTTCGATTCCTCCCCTTTGCTATCCATAGGGTGCTTGCTTGGAGATGCAAAGACTTGCTGGAAGAAACCATTTGGAAGATGTTATTAGCTTGCTGCGCGGATATTGGCATGTACATGAAGGGAAAGGGGCTGAGATCAAGGCTGTCCCTTCAAGTTTCTCACGATGAACTGCACTTCTCACCTGGGATTTCTTTTTATGAATGTGGATATCCCCTCCATCTGAACGAGTACACACCGCACAAGTCACTATGTAATCCAGCTGAAACAACACCAAGGACGTTGGAAAAGAAGCATTAATGGTTGTACACAACCAAAGCAGAATGACAGCCTTAACAGCTTTTTCATTAAGCCTTCCTCCCCGGCGTCAGCAACTACAGGAGAAAATGTGACCTTTCAGTTTCCATTTCCTCTCTGATTCATAAATACTCTGGTCTGCTTTTTAAAGGCAAGTTCCTTCCCCAGTCAATGTCTAACTGCTCTGCAGATACCCTCCTCCCAGGACACACACAGCCTAGTTCAAAAACAGCACTTTTATCAAACGAGGATCATGCAACCAGAGATTTCAAATCAACATACAATTCATCACCTCTGCAGGTCCTCATCAGGTGCACAATTTCTACTTTGCCCCTTGTTTCCACAAGTCTTCCTCCTCTTCTCGCTGACGTTCCCTCATTCAGTCCCTTCTTACAACCCCCTTCCCCCAACATTCCTTGATCTGCAGCCTTTCCCAACCACTGTCTGCTCTTGTTCTGAGCTCCCTGTTTCCTCTTTCCTCTACTCCTCCTTTGCCAGACCTTTCTGCTTACCTTGACCCTTCCTAAGATCAGAGCAGGTCAGCCAAGGGCAGGAGTGCCAGCTTGGCCCCCAATCATGGGCGCCCGGGATCGTGGGTGCAATGCAGCATGCATGGCCCTGGCACTTAAATTTGTGGGCGCTCAGTCCCTTCATGAAGAATTTTGTGGGTGCTCAGGTCCCAGGGAGTTGGCACCTCTGGCCAGTGGCAGCCAGAGACACTTCTACCTGCAGAGGTTTCACCATCACAACTTTAATATCCCTACTCTGTGACAATAAATATAGCAGGCCAGAGAACAAAGGCCAACAGAAAGAGGAGGACTTCTCCAAGGGCAAAACCAGCCTGAAAGGGGAACAGAAAGCTACATCTGCACATCTGAAACCTGGGGGGAGGGGGGCCAGAGGGATTTTATTTTTTAAAAGTGCAGACACCATCTTCAAAATTTTGTACAGTGGTACCTCGGGTTAAGTACTTAATTCGTTCTGGAGGTCCGTTCTTAACCTGAAACTGTTCTTAACCTGAGGTACCACTTTAGCTAATGGGGCCTCCTGCTGCTCCCACACAATTTCTGTTCTCATCCTGAAGCAAAGTTCTTAACCCGAGGTACTATTTCTGGGTTAGAGGAGTCTGTAACCTGAAGTGTATGTAACCTGAAGCGTATGTAACCCGAGGTACCACTGTAGTTGAGAAGTTACCTGCTTTTTGATGATACGTTTGAATTCTGTCACACACTCAATATACAGAAGGGTAAAATAGCTTTTTTTACTTGTGTCGTTTTTCATGTCTTCTTTTTAATTGTCTATTGTAGCAGTACACCAGAATCAAAACAGCCTCAATAGCAAGGAGGTGAACCATTAACTTTTAGCTCCCCCAAATGAAAATTGATCACCAGAGAAGGGTTCCTGCTTTTTCAGTTGACTGATCTAACAATTAAATATTGTTGGGCTAAAAAAAAGGGAACACAGCACATGACAAACGTTCTAGAATGACCCAACATCTATTTGAATCCAATCTTTCCTTAAACAGTGCTCAAGTCAGCTAAAACTACAGATTAAAACTAAATGTAAATCAATAATATAACAGCTTTAAAAACTGAATCATTTCTCTCTCTCTCTCTCTCTTTTTTTTAAGTTCAAGATTCCAAATTTTGAGCAAGAAAACTCCCAGGCTGCACATGATGTCTAGCATCTTCAAGGAGTAATAAAACTGCAGAGAAGTCTAGACTGTCAATTAAGTGGAAACAAAGATCCGTCTCTGTGCTCCAACATACTGTGCAACAGCTAAGGCAGGAGCTGCTAACCTGACACAATAGGAGACAATTATCTTCTAGATCAGAAATGACAGGTGCCAGCTCAACCTAGAACCGTGTATATTCCAACATAGTAATCTCACCAGCAATTGTTTTCATCTATAGCTGATATAATTCAGAATGGTTGTCCACTGGTGCACAGCCAATGTATGATTACAGTAAAATGCACAGACATATATTTTGCATTGATATGCATTAAAAACAGAATCTGTGTGGTTTGAGGTCAGGGTCTTCCAGAAATGAAAATATTAAATCAAGGTTTAAAACCAACAATGGCTTAGCATTATGTAGGAACACAACCAGCGTGGAAAGAAGAGTCCAAGGTGGCCCAATTAACCAGGGTTAAACAAGAACGTTAAGATTCGGAAAATCCAGTCTTCAACAATCGTGCTTAGGTTTGTGTGGCCACCTTATCTCCAAACACCAAGCTACAAAGACACAACCAAAGAACACATGGAAAACAGAACAAACTATGGGGGCAAAAGTCATGGCTCATCAGTGAGACAACTCATGATTTGCTAAACAAACCTTGTTTTAAGACCAATGATGGCTTAGCATTACATAGGAACATATCCAGAGTGACTAGGGCTGATCACATGGACCTTTCCCACAGTTTGGACAATCCCAGGATGAAGAGAGTCCCATGTGATCACGCCTGCCAATGCCATTGCAGTCATTTATACACTTTATTACTGCTAGGGAATGAACCCACAAGTAAGTAGTTTCCATCTTCCTAGCATATGTATTATTTAGAACCAGGGCAGAGAACCCGTGACTGCCCAGATGTTGCTGGACCCCTACCAAACCTGAGAATCAGTCTTAAAGGCTGAGAATGATGAGGGATGAAGTCCAGCACTGGAAAAGCCAGAAGTTCACCACCCCTGATTTAAGAGGATACCTGAACACTTTCTTTTTGGTGGTTTGGACAGTTACTAGACACTTACAATGCTAAGAAAAAATCGACAAGGCATTAGCAAAAGCTACATACAGAAGGGCACACACAGAATGGAGTAAAGCTAGACCTCTGAGGTTTATGTGATGGGTGTGGGTTAGTGATTGTGGATATGAGAAGAGCAGAGCCCAGACACATGAACTGGCTCGGCAGAGGAATGATTATGTCACGAAATCCAAGAGACTGGTTCTTGTGCCTCTACCTGCCATGCTACTGAATAATGGAAGGTAAGTGGCACAGTCAGCTTCTGGATCCTCTCCCTTTACCCTTAACTATTTGAGAAGCACTGAAGTTGGGCTCCCCACCCCCTCCCCTGAGAAAATCAAGTTGCCACCTCTGAATGCAAATTCTGGGACAGAGCTGATTTTTTCCCCCAAACTTAAGGAACATTCCTGTATTGCAGGGGCCTGGACAAGATGACCTTCAGGGTACTGTTCTTTCCAACCCTACTATTCAATATTTCTATTATCACCCCAAGAAGGCACTTTAAGAAGTTCTCTCTTTTCCCTTGTTGTGCCTGCTGGACAGCTTCCATTACATTATCCTATCTGCACTAAGGAGAAGGACGATGCTTCTTCAAACTAATCCCCAAAATACTGGTCTTGCCTTGCAGCCAGCTAGGAAACAAAGCTGCATCTGGAAATGGCAGGCACCACTGGCCTTTGACTGACTCCTTAGACGCCTTCCTCCAGCTTGGAGCAACAAGCAACACAGGTCCCCATCAATTCACAAGCGACACATAAGCCCCAGCACTCCATGAAGAGCTCATATATGGATGACCACCTTGGATGCAGCCTTATACTATTTAACTCAATATTGTCAACACTGACTGGCAGTGGCTCTCCAGTGTCTCAGACTGGAGACATTCCCACCCCTATCTGGAGATGCCAGGAACTGAGCCTTTTGCATGCAAAGGAAATGTTCTACAGCCTTTGCCCTTGACCAGGCAGCCCGGCTGTCAAAACGCAGGCAATTTTGGACAGATGAAAATCCTATATCCGTATGAAGCAAAGGGTACAGAGCCAATGAAACGGCCTCCCCATCACAACCACACACAGAGAAAATATCTGTGTTCCATAAAGGGAAGGGGCTTCCTATATTAATAAATCAACGCCTGGAGAAACAGAAAGGTTAGGCTACCTTTTGCAGGATAAGGTTCAAGCAGACACTTTCCTCCCAGTCGATATCTGGATCTCCCAGGCCAGGCAGCTTTTTAGAATCCCTGCGGTACACTTCCACTTCAACCTGCTGAGGGGGAAAAACCAAAAGGTGTCTTTAAGTAACGGGGAAACTCATATTTGAGTGGCTACAAATTTATTAAAAGCAAAGGTAGCCCCTGCCCACAGGCTCACAGTCAAGAAACATAAGCAAAGGAGAAGGGCAGGGAGATTATTCAAAGCAGTGGTCATTCAAGGTTGTAACTTCCAAAAATTGGGTTTGAACCTCAGATTATCACAAGTCTTTTGCAATTCTTTTCTGAGACTGAGAGGAACAGTGATAAGAAGCAGTGGTGCCACCACTACTCTAATTCAAAGTAACCATTATGACCTCCAAATACTTCTCCCTTTGGACTTTAACTCAACCTGCTCCCAAACTCTCTCCTCCCCCCTTTTAAAGTTTAATATGAGAGGTGTTATAGCTCAAGGCTGCCTAGAAGTTCCACTCATTTCGCAGCTTATGCACAGTAAACCCAAAGAATTGCAATAAATAAGCTGTTTTTGCAATTCCAGAATGCAGCACCAGATATTTCTGAACAGGAGGCTATGGAGATTATTGAACAGACTGGGAGGAGTTGGACCCCTATATCAATTGTATGTGCAATAGTTGAGTTAGCACTTCTTTTTTTCAGTTTCAGGAAGAATTGCACCTATAGCCAAAAGTAAGATTCTGTTCTGTTTGCTGTTGCCAATTCCTTCTTTCCCAATCGTCCCAGGACACAGATCGAAATCTCGCCCAACTCTTGCATGAAAATCAGGGTGGCATCCAGCTGAGAATAAAAATTGTCTTTAATGTCTTCATCGGCATCCAGTGTTGGTGCATAAGCGCTTAGAATAGTAGCCTGTTGGTTTTGGGTGAGTTTTATTCAAAGGTTTGAAAGTCGCTCATTAATGCCAGTAGGGACTTCTGACAAGAGCTTCACAAGATCATTTTTGATAGCAAAGCCTACTTCATGTATTCAATGTTCTTGTTCATGTAGACCTTTCCAAAAGAATCTGTAGCCTCCTTTTTCTTCCTTCAGTTGTCCCTCTTCTGCTCTTCGAGTTTCTTGAAGCGCTGCAATATTAATGTTAGAATGTCTCTTGTGATGATGGCAGTTCAACGCTCATTGTCTGTGTTATCCAACAAAGTCCGTATATTCCATGTTCCAAATTTCAATTGTCTTTTGTGATCGCTGAGTGGTGACCCCATTGGGCGCAGTTATCCAGTCAGGGAAAAAGGGAGGCAGACTATGTTTCAGACGCCTTTTCTAGCCCTTGCCCCGATTCAGGGTGAGCAGAGTGGATCCTAAATAGGACTGCTAAGTCATGGATACAGTTGCCGAGCTACTCAACTGCCTCATTCCTTGAGTCAGAACGACTGAATCTGTATCCACCGCCCATGGGCCGGTTCATGACTAGGGGCTTCCAGATTTCACACTGGGAGGAGGACAACAGGAGAAGACAGGATAATGCTTCTGAGAAGGCTGCTGGATGAGTGGACCATAGAAGGACCACATGAGGAGGACAGACAGTGTGTGACTTTCAAGGAGACACAAGATTTCTACACCAGAGAGGTCAGGCACAAAGCAGCCCTTAGTGAAGCCAAGATCCAGAGAGAGCCCAAGGCAGTGTGTGCTGAGAGTCAGTTCAGAGGCAAAGACTGAAGGAAGAGGAAAGGGAGAGGAGACAGGGAGGCAACTAGGTCAGAGGGACTAGCCACATGAATGTTGAAATTTCACCTCACTGCAGAGAATGGGCACTGTTGCCGAGGAAGGTGACTAGCCAGACATCAGGAGGGTGACAGAGAACAGCAACATGGGGATGCAAAGGACAGCAGAGGGTAAAAAAGCAGCAGGATAGAGATGTGGGGGGGTTGAGGAGCAGGGGAGGAGGAGGAGGCAGCATTGGTGGGCTGTGTCAAAGGGAGGAAGGCCATGTTTCAGCAAGGAAAAGTAATTGAAAGGATCAAGGGAACAGACTATGGAGGATGACCACTTTCTCCATAAGGGCACAGCAGCCGTTGGGGATGCTCAAGGATTTGTCCAGTCCACAATTTCAAGTGAAGTGACTTGATTTGCACATCCCAGACTAATCTTCTTTGGTTTTTGCACTTCTCAAAGTTGACAAAAACACAGTTCCCAGTTCAGAGAAATAATTTAAAAACAAAAACAAAATGCATACAAAAAGGCAGTGTGGTTTTATTCATATAGCACTGATAATTATTTTATTATATTTTACATAAACACAACTCAGGGTTGTGTCTGATTAAGTAGTTTATAAAATTATTCTAAATCAATAACATTATTTTGTGGACAACTTATGCGAAAATAGGAATGTTTGCACAGTTTGTTTTTTGCAGGCGCAGCGTGGAGTATGAGAAGGGGAAGAGGAGCTGGGCAGAGAGAGGGGCAGAAGAAGGTGCCACTTGCCAAGGGAAAGAAATATGCTTTCCATGTTAACAAGACATCTTTGTTTGGGGTTGAATGCAGCATCCCAGCAGTGTCTACACCGTAAGCACACGCAGAGCTCTTACTGCTCATCTTATTGCAGAGCCTGACACCAGGCCGCAGTCAGGAAAAGAGGGGCTTCCAAGAACACAGAAGGTGGTCATCCTTGGTCTATATATCTAGGTGCTCTCACCACACAGGTTCAGGGCACTGACTGTTCCACTGTGTTGAAGACCCAAGATCAGCCACGGTAGGAGAAGCAAAGAGAGCCAAAGGAGGTTCTCCTTCCTCCCCACTGTCTTGCCACCTCCAAACACTGTGATTTCTCATTTTCTCCAACTTAGACCACAAATTGATGGCATATCAAGCTGCCACTTTCTCCTCTCTCGTTGAAAACAAAATTGCCACAGCTACCTATGCCACAATGAGCCAACACAAGCATGCACAGATCCACATTTCTGCCATGACAGGAAGCAATCATTCTGCAGGAAATGGAAAATTTTGCATCCTCCTCCTCCTCCTCACACAACCACCTCTGCACTGGTGAGAAGATTTACTCTATACAGTGCTTCCAGCTTTCAGGTCGCATTTTATGTCAAATCAATATACATTATCATATAAACATCTGGTTGCACTTTGGCTTAAACGAGACTCATAAAAAGGAAGAGACATTTCATCAACCTGTAATCTATCACTAAATCAAGCTTTTAACCTATCAGAAGGAAAGAATACGCTGCTAGAAGTGGTGTTAGTGATACCTAAGTAAAGGAGGGAATGACTCATGTATATTTCCCCGATTCTCTTCCGCTCCAGCCTTCCCCATTTCCTGCTTCGCTCGATAGCTCTTCACTCCATCTCTCCCACTCCCTGGCTTGCCTTATTTCCCCCAGCACATTGATGCTGCCACAGCAGCTGCCACCTACTCAATTCTTCACCTGGGCAGATGAGTTGGAGATACTGAAGGATGCCTAGAAGAGCCATTTTATTTCCTCTCCTGCAGTTCTAAGAGAAACAGAGTAGTCCAGATTTAGGATAACAAATATCCTAGAAAGAGAGGAATGCATAGCCCTGTGCAATAGTTCTTCAAACATTTTTTTCTACCTTCTGTTGCTTAGAGGTGCATGCTGAGGAATTCCTGTGCACCTCACACAGGGTCTAGGTAAAGGTAAAGGGGCCCCTGACCATTAGGTCCAGTCGTGACCGACTTTGGGATTGCGGTGCTCATCTCACTTTATTGGCCGAGGGAGCCGGCGTACAGCTTCCGGGTCATGTGGCCAGCATGACTAAGCAACTTCTGGCGAACCAGAGCAGCGCACGGAAAGGCCGTTTACCTTCCTGCCAGAGCGGTACCTATTTATCTACTTGCACTTTGACGTGCTTTCGAACTGCTAGGTTGGCAGGAGCAGGGACCGTTGCGGGGATTCGAACCACCGGCCTTCTGATCGGCAAGTCCTAGGCTCTGTGGTTTAACCCACAGTGCCACCCGCGTCCCTCACACAGGGTCTAGTGCCACATAAATCGAGCATGTGCCCTGACCCAACCAGGATTCTCTGGTAGCTGCATATGGCAGGGGAAAGGTGCCAGGACTGGGCAGGCTCTTTGTCAGAGAAAAAGCTTCTCATGAATGCTTCTCATGAATGCAGCCCACCTCAAGAAGCTTCTGAGGAACTCCAAGAGCTCTCCAGAACACATTTTGAAATCCACTGTGGTATAGCCTTGACTCTGAGCAAATTCTCAGGTACCAGGAAGTTTCAAATATAGTTGTACCTTGGAAGTCGAACGGAATCCGTTCCAGAAGTCCATTCAACTTCCAAAACATTTGGAAACCAAATTGCAGCTAGCAAGCTCCTGCAGCCAATCAGAAGCCGCGAAAGCCCCGTCAGACATTTGGCTTCCAAAAACAGTTCGCAAACCAGAACAGTCACTTCCAGGTTTGCGGCATCTGGGAGCCAAAACATTCAAGAACTAAGCTGTTCGAAAACCAAGGTACGAGTATTCACAAGTACATAAATATACACAGAAACAATTCCTGTCTCACAGAGACAGTTCTTCACGTTGCGTCAATGTGTTTTGATACAGCATATGTGTGATTTGCTGCTCTCTCACAAATGGAACGGTGTTCTCTATGAGAATAAATGTGAGCAAAGCCCTGAAGTCTCTATTGCAGCCCTTAAGTCTAGGGCTGGGAAATACGAAGCCCAGGGATGGACTGTGGTCCTCCCAGTCTCTCTAGTTAGCCCTTGAGACTCTCCCAAGACCAGGCCCCTCTCGCCTTGCTCTGGTTTTGCCTGGCTGGAATGTATCCCTGAACTGCAATAATGGCTCTTGTTTGCCTGGAGGGAGAAGAGAGAGAGAGAGTAGGAACATTGGACTATTCACAGTTGAATGTGCCCTGTTGCATCTGTTGCCCATAGCCTGACCCACTTCTGCCCCTGCCCATCACTGCCATCCATCCCCCAGAAGATTGCCTGTGAGGGAACGCAAGTCTCTGGCTGAGAAATGTTTGCTACCCATGAGCTATACCATACAATCACTTTTGAAAAGCAACAACAACATCAGGTTACAATCTTTACATTTCATAATGTCGAATCTAGAAACAAAATGCATTTGTCTTCTGACTTCCAAGTGGATTTTTTGTTCATCACAAAATAGCTCCAAATCAGGTCGATTTAAGGGTACTTGTGGCCAGCTTCACAAACTTTATATTCAGGGAAATGTATGTTTCATTTCCACTGGAATTTTATAACATGAGCTAATACCTACCACATGATCGCATGCACAGGCTGTCATACAAATGGCCTCCGGGTTCTAAGTGCTATAATGTGGCAAAGCACCCCAGAACACATAATTGTAGTATTCTTTCCCATTTCATTGCCTAAGATCATGATGGCCAAATATTTCATGTAAAAATATATTTAATTTTTATAAGCCAGCACATCCCAAGAGTCTATCCAAGCTTTACGGCGTCTCTCGACACACAGCATTGCTCAGAATGCAGGCAATGCCAAAACACAAATTGCACTTAATCTGAAGGAAAATGTGCCTCTTGGGTGTAAGATTCCATTACACAACTTACCTTCTTCCCATCTGTATTGTCTCCACCAACGTATGACAGTTTCCTTCGGACATAGAAGAGCATGTCATCTTGCCGGGGGGCCCATTTCTCCATAAAGTAAGTGGAAAACATCCAAGTCCAGAATACAATGCGGTCATCTTTGAAACAACCTTTTAGAAAAGAGATCCATATTGGTTGGTTGGTTTGATTTATTCCTTGTCTGCCCTTCGCCCTAAGGTCCCAGGGCAGGCTACAACATTAAAACACAAGACAGTAGGCCCGCAACTTACATGCATTTAACTTGTGTGCCTTCAGCTTTACATATGTGGTAAATAAAAAACAACAAGAAGTGGAAAGGAGGTGGGTTTCCAGGAAAAATGACTTTGGCAATCCCAACCACCACTGAACCCAATGGGTTTTGACTAAAAACAATTTGGGCTTTAGGCACGATCCCTGGAATGTAACCACAGCATAAGTTGCAGCATTACTGTATTAAAAACCAACAGCTTACAATCACAATCAAGATGACAATTAAGAACCACCGAACCCACATTGCAGTGGTTTTTAAAACACCAAATGCCTGAACTTGTAATGCTGGCCAATTTTTCCCATTTGTTTCCTAGCAGGATCCTACCCGGTTAAGTCCCACCTTTTATTATGTGGCAGCCACGCAAACCTCATATATAACGCAACTTCCTTTGAGAGTGGAGGTTTGAAACAAATGTCTCCCTTGCCAACCGGCCCCAGGTGAGCTGCAGCTCCAGTTGGCTCTCCCCAACCCCAGGGAGTGAGAGAAGGAGAGAAAACTGGCCAAGAGGACAAAGTATTGAACTGCACTTTGCGCTGGGCCTTTAGGAGGGAATCTCAGCGGCAAAAAGGAACAGCAATGACATTTAGGAACCCATTTTTACAGCAGTGTTCCTGCTTGCCCCAGCAATAATTTAGATTCATGATCAACCATTATTAGTCGTTGTCATTAATACGAGGCAATCGTTTTCAGCTTATAGGCAACTTGAGCAAGGCATCTTCCTTGCTTTGCCCGCCCTCAGCTTCAGCTGCCATAAGCATGCTGATTTCAGAGGAGGGGAAGTGGAAAGGAGAAGCATAGCTGCTTCCTCACACTGAGATGACGGGAGATGTTTCCCCCAGGACAGGGTGTTTTCAGACTGTTGGCTTATTGAGGTCCCGTTGTGTTTGCAACAGTGACCATCACACAGCTCCAGCACTACCAGAAGGAAGACTTCATCCTGAAAAAATGTACAGTATTTCTGTTTGCTCAGATATCATAAGGGGGGAGAGAACAGAAAAGTCAAGCATCATTAGAAAGGCACCTTGTGCAGATCATGTGAAGCAGAGCTTTTATCACTATTTACTACAGGCTATTGCTGAGACTTGTCAGCTGGTGACGGAGGCTTGCAGCTCCCTGCCAAGAGAGTCTTGGCAAGACCCCACATAAAAAGCAAATCATTTAATTACCACTCCTGCATTAGCCTGCATGAAATATGCTACTATCTTGAAAAGGTCCCCTCTTAATTACCCTACAGGGACCCAAAACGGCATGGGGGAGAGGAAGGGAAGCTGCACACCCAGTCCCTGCTGCCAACTGAAGCACTTTTAGCAGAAATAAAAACAAGATCATTTGTAGGGTGAATGAGGACAATCTCGTGAGCAAAAACAACTCACCGATTTTGAAAGAGCAGGAGTCACTTTGCCTCTACTCCTGGGCAAAGGCACAGCCATAAAACTCAAGTGACAAAGCTCTTCCTTCAGGCTGAATATCTGAAAGCTGTTTCCTAGCGGGGGATGTGAAAACCTACATACCAGTTCTCTGTATGCAGATCTTTTCTTTCAGGGAAGACCACTTTAATTAAGCAATCTTTAATTATCCAAAAATTTAAAAGATTCAGCATTTATAATGCAATTTTATATAGTGCTGCTTCTGAGTGCTCAAAGTTCTTCCTGTACATCTTTTAAAGAATCTTTTCCACACCCCTGCAATGTTAAGTCACCATTATCCCTAATAGTAATAATAAATTTTATTTATACCCTGCCCTCCCTGGCCAGAGCCAGGCTCAGGGCAGCTAACACCAATAAAATCACAGTAAAAACATAATAGGGGGAAAAAGAAGGGGGGGAAACCAATTTAAAATGCAGGTTAAAATGCAATTTAAAATGCAGCCTCATTTTAAAAGTAGACGATAGATCAAGACCATAAGGGGAGGGAAATATAAGGGTCAGACTGAGTCCAAACCAAAGGCCAGGCGGAACAGCTCTGTCTTGCAGGCCCTGCAGAAAGATGTCAAGTCCTGCAGGGCCCTTGTCTCTTGTGAAGAGCGTTCCACCAAGTCGGGGCCAGTACTGAAAAGGCCCTGGCCCTAGTTGAGACCAATCTAACCACCTTGCGACCTGGGACCTCCAAAATGTTGTCATTTGTGGACCAAAAGATCCTGCATGGGGCATACCAGGAGAGGCGGTCCCGTAGGTACGTGGGTTCTAGGCCGCATAGGGCTTTAAAGGTCAAAACCAGCACCTTAAACCTGACCCTGTACTCCACCGGGAGCCAGTGCAGTTGGTAAAGCACTGGCTGAATGTGATCCCACAGCGAGGACCCACAGACGGCGAGCCAAGTCAGATGACATCACATATTTAAGGCAGAAGAGGTGAGATCTGAAATGGGAACTTCTTAACTGATAACCACTATGCTGTACTAACTCAATAAAGAGAAGCTGCCAAAAGAGGCTAACTATAAAATATAAACATACAGCAGCTTGTCATAAAATAAAACCTGCCTCCCTCAAAAAACAATCTCATGGTGCTTCAGTTGGCTGAATAAGAACCTGACCTTTCTCAAATGTCTTATATAAGTAGATCATGGCACTGCAGCTCACTATAGTTGCATCGGTGGGGTGGGGTGGGGGACACCTGAGCATAGACCAGGGACATCCAGGTTCAAATCTCCACTCAGCCACAAGGTTCACTGGGTGACCTTGACCAGACCCTTGAGGAACACTTGAGGGAGTTGGGCATGTTCAGCCTGGAAAAGAGGAGACTGAGGTGACATATGAGAGCCTTCTTCAAATATCTCAAGGGCTGTCACATGGAAGATGGAGCAGGCTTGTTTTCTCCTGCTCTGGAGGGAAGGACTTGAACCAACAGATTCAAGCTACAATAAAGGAGGTTCCAACTAAACATCAGGAAGAATGTTCTGACGGTAAGAGCTGCTCAACAGTGGAATGGATTCTCTTGGGAGGCTGTGAACTCTCCTTCCATTGAGGTTTTTAAGCAGAGGTTAGATGGCCGTCTGTCATGGATTCTTCAGTTGAGATACTTGCATTGCAGGTTTGGACAAGATGACCCTCACAGTCCCCTCCAACTCTACAATTCTATGATTCTATATCAACTTCACATCTTTACTGAGACTGCTTGAAATCAATTTTCTGGATTTAAAATTGCAGGACACCTGAAATGGAAAAATTCTGCTGCGATGAATACAGCCAACCTACACATGCTCTGAACTGGCCTATTATGTCCCTAAAGCTAATGCGAATGTACAAAATAATTGCTTGTCATGGTTCATGGAGAATCACAGCAATGCCCTGAAGTGGTTAAACTGAGAGTTCAACTGAGATGCTAAAGCCCAAGTAATAATTGCTACAGATTCTTTCCATGCCCAATTTTAACATATTTCCTTCCTCCTTTAAAATGCAGAAACAATCTGTATAAATAAAGCATCTATTCTGAAGCATCTCTCCCTGATACATTTTTATTAGGACTGAATAAAATGGCTTTGTTCAGCTGATCTAGACTTAGTGAGTGGTATTCATCTAAGTTTTACTCATATTACCTACTGAAATTGAGGGACCTAGCATTAATTTCTGTGTAAAACTTAGTTGAAAAAATCCAGTAGGTTGCAGGTTTTAAAAAAAGTGTTCAGGTGCTGAGATTTCTGTACTGCAGGGGGTTAGACTAGATGACCATCAAGGTCCCTTTCAACTCAAGAATTCTATAATTCTTCTGGTAACCTAAATATAAGTATGTTTTGCAATCTATTCTCCATTTCTGTAATATTCTTAAAGGTTTGTGGTGCTAATGTCAGGACTCAAGTCTGCAGCAAATCCTGAACTTGGTACCTGAGAAAAATCAAGGACGAATTCAGTCTGTGTAGCATAAAACCGATTACAGTCAATGGCAGGAACTAAAGCCACACCATCAGCGACAGGTCAGAATGCATCCGCCAACACGTCCCCAACTTCTGTAAATGTCCAGATTTGGCTTGTTTGCTGGGCAAAGGAATAAGGAACTCTGCTGTTGCGACGGTTTGTACTTGCTCAGACCGCCTTCATTTTGCTGTGTATCTGCCTTGCCTCACCCCCAAGCTTGCTAGAAGAAGGATCTGCCACATAGCTTTTCCATCAACTGATTTATAAGCCTTTTATTTTACCTTCTCCTTCATTAATTCCAAACCCAACTGCTCGCTAGTTCTGAGATGGCTCATTGCCATCATATTCAATATTGCTATTAATATCACAAGCAGTGTATCCTTCCCACAGTAGAGAAAGCACACACAGGTTAGAAAAGGCACCCTTCATTAAGCGTAGCAAATTTACAACAAAAATAAATTACAAGGCAGCAGCCTTTGGGCCAACCTGTACTGTTTTACTTACTCATGATCAATCTTGTAGCACATATAACCCATTTCTGGTCATCTTCTTCTTGAGCCCTTGCAAACAGCAGAATCATTTTGTGCATGATATTGAACTCATGAGACTCTGTTAGTGTAATATGAAATGCATTTATCTGTGTCCTTGGCAGAGCTGTTGCTAGTCCAGGTAGACAATACTTACCTAGATGGATAACACACTACAGTATAAGGCAGCTTCATTCCTTTCCTCCTGACATCCTTCTCCCAAGCAGAGAGAGTGAAGTTTATGAGCTGCCCTGCAGATACAAAGGTACTTGCATTCCAAGCTGTTTCCAACAGCACCACCCTGAAGCTTCTGGGAAGATCAGAAACAAGGCATGGAAACAGCCACCTCTCCTGCCTTGCGTCCCTTGCATTTGACACTCAGATATGCTGACTCTACAGGCTCTATGCTCAATGGGGGAGTATCTGCTTTGCATGCAGAAGGTCCCAGGTTCAATTCCTGGCATCTCCAGGTAGGACTGGAAGAAATTCTTGCCTGAAACCCCAGGGAGCAACTTCTGAGCCACATGGATCAGTGGTCTCATTCAGTACAAGGCAGCTTTCTGTTCCTCTGAACATGCAGTTAATCATAGCTAAGAGACCTTAAGACATATCTTCTGAGCATATTCCTTGCCCACTTGGAAAGCCATCTGAACTAGTGATATGTCTTAGCAGTAAATAATCTAACTACGCATTCGATGAAAATGTATTTTTTCTGCATCTATTACTAATCACTTTGAGTACAGTGGTACCTCGGGTTACATACGCTTCAGGTTACATACGCTTCAGGTTACAGACTCCGCTAACCCAGAAATAGTACCTCGGGTTAAGAACTTTGCTTCAGGTTGAGAACAGAAAACGTGCTTCGGCGGCACAGCAGCAGCAGGAGGCCCCATTAGCTAAAGTGGTGCTTCAGGTTAAGAACAGTTTCAGGTTAAGAACAGACCTCCAGAACGAAGTAAGTACTTAACCCGAGGTACCACTGTACTGGGTGATCCCAAAGTTGTAGTATTATGAGGGGAAAATATATTGCCCCACAACACTGATTGCTCTGCTGGTCTCCCCTCCCCCCCCAAAAAAAACTCTAAATGCTACTAGATAGTATTGTACTGGAAGCACAAGTGATTCTGACAAAGGACGCAAAGGATAATAAGGCTGTAAGCCACATAGAGTTCAGTACAGTTTACTTTCTTGTGATGGCACTTTGGGTAGCAAGACTGCATCCCTGGATCACCTCAGTTCTGATTTCTGGTTTTGCAGATTCTTCATGACATCAGAATTTGCATCACATACATTTATTTCTACATTCAGACACACCATTCCCTGAAGCACACCAACTGCCCCAAACTGATGAGGATGAGTCAAAGACACGGGCATGTGGATCCCATCACTCACTGCCCCCAATTAAGCCTGTAGTGAACCTGGCTCTGCTGCCCATCACAGCCTGCAGTATTTTTCCGTGCATAATATGCCTCCATGTAGAAGACAACCCCCATGTTTTTTAACCCAAAATTAAGAAATTAAGTTGTTTAGCTATTTTTGGGGGGTGAGGGAGGTCACTTCCGCCAATTGCTCACCTGCCTGCCCGCCACTGCCGATCGCTTGCCACAGCCACTGCCAATTGCACACCTCACCACAGCCACCAATCGCCTGTCCGCTTGCCACCACCAACAGCCCACCCACCTACTTGCCGCAGCCGCCAATCGCCTGCCCAATTGCTACAGCCACAGCCAATCGCCAGCAGGCCTTGCTGCAGCCACCAATCACCCACCCAATCACCGCTGCCAATCTCCTGCTTGCTGCTGCCATTAATCGCACGTTCCCCCCTCTGCATTCACCATCCGTGTACAAGACGACACACAATTTTTGCCTAATTTTTTTTTTTTTTTTTAGCAAAAAGCACCTTCTTATACGTGGAAAAATACTGTCATTTAGAGAAATTGTAGCTTACTCCAACTGTGGCTGGTTCAGAGAAACGAGGATCAAATCATGATTTCGGATGAAAAACTCTCCTGAGACTCACCACTGATAGTTCTAATAATGCTGAACTGTGACTATTGCGTCTCAGCCAGTGTCAGATAAACTTTTCTATGATTGAGAGTTTGGCAAATTCTGTGGAGTATTTTAGAGACAGAAGGTACATGAAGGAGCAAGCCACCTACTCACAACTGTCTTCTGTGTATAGAAACAGATATTTATTTCCATATAATCACCTCTAGATAAACACTGCTGTTATTGTATTCTGTGCTAATGAGTGGCTTGGCTGAGGTACTGTGCAATGTTATCAGTGTCTGTGTACTGTATGATACTTCTCCCTACAGATCTGAAGGCCTGAGGACATAGCTTCTGACAATTCTTCTTATCCAGGTGCATTTATCAGTTCAGGGTGACGGAGGTTTCTGGCCTCGTTTAATATGATGAAAAGGTTGTGGATTTAACTTCCACATGCTACTTGGCTAATGTTCATAATGTCACAATACATCAGAAAAGTGCATCCTAGTAAATGCAGCCACCGCACGGATAAAGGAGTTTGCTACAAGCACTGACTTATCCATCCTTACTTTGTACAAATTCTTACACTGTGAGGTTGTTCCCTGTTTGTGAAATGCTGTCCCCAAGGAGGTTCGCCTGGCGCCCTCATTATACGCCTTTAGGCGCCAGGCAAAAGCGTTCTTCTTTAACCAGGCCTTTGGCTAAGCAACATCCAGTGCCCTTTTAAAATGTGGGGTTTGGGGGGTGTCGTATTGGATTGTAGTTGTTTTTGTTTTTATTATGTATTTTGTGTTTTTATATTGTGATTTTATGTTGTAACCACCCTGAGACCTGCAGGTATAGGGCGGTACACAAATTTAATAAACAAAATAAATAAATAAAAATTAAAAGGTTTATTATCCAGTTATTTCCTCTCCACATGTATTATCTTGTTGTAATCTTTACAACAACCCCGAAGTTCAGTATTGGTTATCCCTACATTATTTGTGTGTCTCTGCATGTACTGGGGATAAATCTAGAGGAGAAATCAATTTTGCTTCAGGTTTTAATGTGAACCCACCCAATTTACATTTCCTGAACCCATCTGTGACTGAAGCATAGCTATCCTTTGGAATTTGCACTTCTCTGTATTTTGTAATGCCAACAAAAGTGTGTACAAAGATGTGTATATAAGTGCAGTTACTGTGCAAAAACCCATTACAGTGGTACCTCGGGTTACAGACGCTTCAGGTTACATACGCTTCAGGTTACAGACTCTGCTAACCCAGAAATATTACCTCGGGTTAAGAACTTTGCTTCAGGATGAGAACAGAAATCACACAGCAGCAGTGCAGCGACAGCAGGAGGCCCCATTAGCTAAAGTGGTGCTTCAGGTTAAGAACAGTTTCAGGTTAAGTACAGACCTCCGGAACGAATTAAGTACGTAACCAGAGGTACCACTAGTCAAAACAAAAAAAAAAAATTTCTTTCCAGTAGCAACCAGAGGTACCACTGTATACTAGAGACAGTGGCTTGTAAAAATACTGTACTGTATTAGCCAATTGTGTTTTTAAAATGTGTATTTTAGGAGAAATGTGCATACACTTTATGCAGAAATGAGAGTGAAGTGCACTCAACACTGCAAAAATGAGAAACTGGGAAAAACCAAAGGCAACACATTCTTCCCTCTCTAGCTGAGCCGAGGCTCTCCAAAGGCGTCCTGGAGAATTCAGGGCAGAGGTGAGATTTGAACTCCACTCATTCTTGATTTGTAACACGGTCTCTAAACTACAACACTGCTTCAGCTCTCTCTCATATACCACAAAAGAATCTCCCCTTCCCAGCCAGGGTCTCAAGCAGCTGTATATTGGTTTTTAAGACAAATATTACACTAAACCTCAATCACTATGAACAAGAAACAGAAGCACAGTAAGAGGGGAAACAGTACTTTTCTGCTTGTACACAATGGAAATTGCCAAACTGATTTTCAATAAAGGAAAAAGATTGCCAACATTCTATTCCATTATTCCAATACAATTTAAAGTGTTTCCAGTCTCTTTCGAAGTTATTAACACTCCACAGAGTGTTACGTTAAAGAATTCTGATAACTTGTAAAGTAATGAGCATTGAGCCCCAAACAACCTTTTGAAAAATCTCATTGGTTTCCTAGCACTGGCAACAGAAGTCAGTGTGGGAAGTTATTTTGGGCACTGCTACAAACTGCTCTTTATTCTACTCACCGTTACCTCCAGAACTGACTGGATGTTACATGCATGTTGTAGGATGACCAGTACAGGTTCTCCAGAGAAACGCGAAGGGAAGAAAATGTGTTGGCTCTCTAGAATACGGCTTCGTTAACAGCACAATACTTATGTAACACATTTCACACATTTGGAATGTTTTGCTTATGTTGTCTGAATAGCTGATCAGAACAAGAGTTTGTAAATGTGTTGGTTGTGGTGTCTTATGTGCAACAGCTTTTGCATTCATTTCCATTAATTTATTCTCTCTACACTCATATTGTGCTATTCATGTATCGATCTTATACAAACACAATGTCCAAACAGCTGACCCAGTACAATCTGTGCTGGCCAAACTCCTCTCCATCTGTAGCATGCAGACCCACAGGGCCCTATGTCTTGGATAATAACAGCTGGAAAGGCCCATAAACCTTCTATAACATCTTGGCCTCTGAGCCAGTGGATTATGAATGGCTTGCGTCAGCTGAAGACAGAGTTGTTGTGGCCAGTGGTTGCAGAGGCTTTGAAGTTTGCAGCCTGTGTGTACTTTATTAATACTATTCTACTTAACTAATACCTACCGTATTTTTCGCTCCATAGGGCGCACCGGACCATAGGGCGCACCTAGTTTTTAGGGGGAGAAATAAAGGGAAAAAAAATATTCCCCCCCCCAGCCCCAAAGAGCAAAGAAGCCAAGACAGTGAGCGGGATCCATCCTGCTGGCTGTCTTGGCTTCCTCTTTAGCCGCGCGCAACCTCTCCAGCCAGGAGAGGCTGTGCGCGGCTTTGGCAGAAGCCAAGAGAGAGAGCGGGATGGATCCCGCTCGCTGTCTTGGCTTCGTTTTTAGCCATGGGGCTGGGGCGGGGGAAGCTTCCCCCGACCCCAGCCCCCTAAACGGGTCCGGGAGTGGGGGTGAGGTTGCTCGCAACTCCCGCCGCGCTCAGAAGGCTTGCGGATAGCTGCCTGAAGCCTGGAGAGCGAGAGGGGTCGGTGCGCACTGACCCCTCTCACTCTCCAGGCTTCAGTGAAAGCCTGCATTCGCTCCATAGGACGCACACACATTTCCCCTTCCTATTTGGAGGGGGAAAGTGCGTCCTATAGAGCGAAAAATACGGTAATTGGTAGTTTCTTACCCATCTCAAGCATCCTGAGCCAGTGTATATAAAACAAGTTTAATACAGCCATAGAGCTTCTGTGGCCAGTTTACATGTTTTCCTCGGAAGGTGGTGGACTCTCCTCCCTTAAAAGAATGTTTCAGAGAGAGATGCTTCAGCATAGCAGCTTTGTTTATGCAGATGGTCCAGTATAAAGGAGGCAGGAGATGTGCTAAAAATGGGCAGATGCAGGCATGGAAGAACTCAGTAGCAATTTTTACTTGGGCTTTAGTATCTCTGTTGAACTCCCAGTTTAACCTCTTCAGGGCATTGCTGTGATTCTCCATGAACCATGGCAAGCAATTATTTGTACATTCACATTAGCTTCAAGGATGTAATAGACCAGTTAAGTGAACTGTAGCGTAAGAGAGCAGACCAACAGATATGTAGGTTAGGCAAGGCAGTTAAACGCCACTCATCTCATATAAAATCCTCCAAAATTTCACACTTGAAAACAGAGATACTCTTGTGTAATTGTGGTATTCATTTTCTCACACCAATCTGAACACACATATTCCCCTGAACATTTACAAATTGTGGAATTCTCTTCCCTGCCTGCTCTACGCTATGAACATCCATTGTACAGAATCTGCGAGACTATGCACATGGGCACTATGTACCAAGCCCTTCATGTTGTTGGCATCCATCTGCCTCAAGAGACAATGGAGTGGGCCTCTAAGGGTGAGATCAAACTGCTACATTAGCAACATCCATGGTGCACAAGCCTGGGCCATGTGTCTGGAGGTCCTGGGCTGCCGAGCCACCAATATCCCCCTGATGTGGTCCAAAGGAAAGCAGAGCAATATGCTAGGCACCAGCTTGGCTGCAGGAGCTGCCGGAGGAAGCTGTACAAGACACCATCCAACCATCTTAGGTACTACACTCTGAATTTGTGTAGGGTTTACTCCTTAGCTTTTTCTTCTCCCAAAGATATCCCTCAAGGCACTGGAGGTTTAGGACCAAAGTTTTCCTTCTCCTAGATGGGCTACCTTCTCAGGTAGATGAGCCCCACCTGCCCCTCACTGCGCTCTACAGCATGTTCAGTAACCGCCTTCTTGACCACTGGACTCATTACTGGTCATGTCCACTAAATCCGCTGCAGCCTGTCTTTGCACGCAGGGGAAATCTACCAAGGCTCACCTGGTTTAGCTGGCCAGTCACATGCTGATAGCTTCTAGAAGCCACAGGTAAGAGCTGTATCAGTCCAGCAACTGTTTATATGGGAAAGGTGCATGCCAGCCCTAGGCACGCTTACTTGCAAGTATCCCACTGCAAGTTCATTCCATGAGGTTTCCTTTCAAAGTGACAGGGCTTCAGACTTGCTTCTTCCCCATTTACTTCAATGGTGCTTGAAAAGGAATGAGTCGGGCACTGTAAAACAGTTCTAAGATTTAGGAGGAGGAGCTTGGAAGCTAGAGGAGGATACCGAGTGAGAAGACGGAGCCTGGCAGGGTGTGATTGGGACACACAAACCACACAGCACCTTGAGGGTGGAGCGTGTCAATAGCAAATATTCTTGTGAGGTAAAAATAGCTTGTTCTCTCCATTTTAGCTACCTGCATTGAGACCTTCCTTCTTCCCCTGGAGACACTGAGACCAGAGAGTCTAGCCCAGGGGTCAGCAAACTTTTTCAGCCATGGGCCGGTCCACTGTCCCTCAGACCACGTGGTGGACTGGACTATATGGGGGGGGGGATGAATGAATTCCTATGCCCCACAAATAACCCAGAGATGCATTTTAAATAAAAGGACACATTCTACTCATGTAAAAACACGCTGATTCCCGGACCGGCTGCGGGCCGGATTGAGAAGGCGACTGGGCCGCATCCAGCCCCCGGGCCTTAGGTTGCCTATCCCTGGTCTAGACTGTTCAGTGTTTTAGCCATTCCATTCTGTTTCCCTCCCACCTGACTTTCCTTCCCTCCCAAACAATTAGTTACTCACAAACAAATGGTTTTTTTTGGGGGGGGGGGTTGAGAACTCCAGTGAGAAAACATTGGCACAGCACTAGGTGAAACCCACGCTTACCAGAAGCTGTATGCATGCAGCACTCTGGTATTATCCTTATTCAGCTAAACATATTAAGAAACGCCCAGCCCCAGATTTCTTGCACACATCAAAAGTGTTTGTAGGCTCAAGGGTTTGGAATGAACTTCTAAACCTCAAATTGCTAAACCCTTTAGCATTTACAGGAAAAAAGCATAAAAGATTATAATGAAAATATTAGATGAAGCAATCCACTATTACTGAGTTTATTTTTGATCCTCTTATTGACACACAGGATGAGCTGAAAGAACTCACTAATCTTGGGAAATATTACAAACCAGTCGCATTACCCCACTAATATTTAGCAGTGGACCAGGCTGCCTCAGAAGGTTGTGGACTCTCCACTGGAGGTTTTCAAGCAGAGGCTGTCATCTTGAGATTCCTGCAGTGCAGGGGGCTGGACTAAATGACCATCGGGGTCCCTTCCAACACTACAATTCTATGGCTCTATGATTCCACATTGTCTCTTTTTCTCCAAATTTCCTTTGCCACAGTAACATCATCATTGGCTATGTAGACACCATTTGCTACATGATCCCCAGTTGGCCAAGTGTATCTGTTAGTGATCCAGAAAGAAAGAAAACCAGCAAGAAGAAGTGGGAGTGTCAATGAAGCAACACCAGGAAAACAGCAGCAAACCTTTTGGGGAAAAGTTGAATATTCTCATAATTAAATGTTATGGGGAAGAGTTGCTTTAGCCTCCTCCCTCCCTCTCCCCCAGGTCAGAGAGAGAACCATTTCTAGCCTGAAAATCAAACCAGGATATTCTACCCAGCCCAAAGATGCTGCTCAAAGTAACACATTAAATAAATCTGAGACAAATTTGTAAATGTGAGTTTAAAATGCACACGTGCATTCGTAGGAGAACAGTAATTCAAGAAATGCCTCACTGTCTCATTAAACAGCAGCCCTTAAGAACACAAATAGGCCTGTGGCTGTCTTTCAATTCGGAAGAGGCTCCCACACCGCATGTTTTCACTCGGCTGCCAGATCCCAATGCCCTTTAAATGGACTGACCTGCTCTATTTCTTCACTGCTTCACATGCCAACCCAATTTCTGCCCGTCTGCAGTGTATGAGTCACTGGCAAACACACTCCTACACCTCACGCCAAACTCGTTACTCATACAATGAAGAAGCTGCCAGGCAGAAAAGTGGGACAATGGAGTCAAAGACTGTGGATCCAACTGCTGCAGAGGAGGAATCAAACTCTGAATTTCTGACCGCTACACATGGGCTGAAGTGATCTATGCTTCTCTGAGTGCCTTGCTGAGATACATGCTCAGCAGGAATAATAACAGCAAAATGCCAAACAAAGAATTAAAACCAAAGCCATGTATACATTTACCATACATACACACATACCTAGATCTGCTATTGTGTCTATATGCACAGACATGCGAACTCATACACGATATGTATGTTCTTGGAAAGGACTAAGTTTAGGAACAAGCAATAACCGCTCTCAGAATCTTGACTGGGGACAGCTCCATGCTACAGGCAGGTACTTACTACAAATAGGTTGCTTGCTCTGCTGCACAGACCAATATAAGGTTGCCAGACGTCCTCCTTTCCCGGGGACAGTCCCCGGATTTACAAATCAGTCCCCTGACAAAATCCTATCATTCCTACTGAAGTTGAAAAGTGTCCCCGGATTCATTGAAAAAAATCTGGTAACCTTAGACCAATATCCCTGTGTTTGCTCCACAAAGTTAGCAATGACCCCGTTGTTGTTGTAATTGTAGCATTTATTTACAGGAAGTAAAAACCTGGCAACATACCATGGGTTAGAAGCGACAACATTAGCTCTTGTGTTTTTAAACGCCACTATGGAAACACACACAGAGGGCAGAAAACGTTAATGGTTCATGCTACACAGGCCAACCCAGCCCTGCATTGCCTAGACCAGCATTGTCCAACAGGTCGATCGGGATCGACTTGTAGATCATGTGATTGCTTCTTGTCAATTTCTGTCGATTGATCTCTCTCCCCAAACAGCCCTTTCTCTGAGGAGCCAGCACACAGGGCTTCTCTCTCTCTCTCGGTTAGGTTAACTCGAAAGGAAGGGGTAGGTTGGATCCAGGGGAAAGGGCTTCTACAGGCTTCATCCAGTTCTTAAGGTGGTGCTTGAAGGCTGTCAACTCTGCAGTTGAGTTTACCCAGTTTCTGTTTCGAACTATGGGGGAAGCCGCTGTGGTTGACATGCGTCCCTGACTCACTTGAAAAACAGCAAGAGTCCTGGGGTACTTTAAAGACTTAACACATTTTTATGGCATGAGCTTTTGTGAACAACAATCCATGCATCATGTTCTGATTGTGCAGGACCCTGTCCTCAATGCTATTTCCTTATGTTATTACAAGTATACAAAGTATTTATTTTTTAAAATATATTGATTTATAATGAACTTTACAGGTTCTATGGAACCGACTAACATTTGTTATTATTTTTATCATAAGCTCAGCCAAATATAATAAGTTGAAGAATGACAATGGGAGAGAGTGGTAGATCACTGCCAGTTTTTTATATTGGATGGTAGATCTCAGGCTACTTGCAGTTGGACCTGCCTGGCCCTGACCATACCCTGAGTGTCAAGCATGCATCCCAGACAAGGAATGCACACGGCAGAGAGTTAACCCTTTACTGTCAAAGATAACACATTCATATATATATATATATATATATATATATATATATATATATACACACAAACAATATATATACACTTTATATACCAAACATGCAGCTGCAAGGAAACCCATTTCTTGCCAGCCAATTTCACCGGATCACCCTGGTTTTCTGAGAGAGGGAGAGAAACTTCTATCTACTTTCTCCACACCACACATCATTTTATGTGCCTCTGTCTTGTCCTCCTGTGCTCCTTTTTTCCTAAACTAAAAAGCCCTAGATATTCTACTCTTTCTTCAAGAGAGAATGTGCTTCAGTCCCCTTTCCCCTTTGTGCATGTTTTCCAGCTGCACCTCCTTTTTCAAAGGGAGTAATGGGAACTGCAAGTGGTTCAAATTTCTAACATGATAGGCAGGTGGATCAGGTTACAAGTAATCACAGCTGTATCCTGCCCTTTCTCCAAGGAATTATGGGCTGTGCATATAGGGTGAACCCTCTCCCCAACTGAGTTGGCGGGGGGAGAGAGAGAACAAACCTCACTCAAGTGTCCTTCACGGCTGAGCAGATATTTGAATCCAGGCCTGCTCCTGTCCAAGTCTGCCCACCCTCCAGTATAGACCACAGGCACCTGGCTCCCAGAACCCTCCTTTCCCTTTGTCCTCTGTGAAGAGAGATGCTGAGGCAACTCCCCTCCAGCATCTCCTTTAGTATCTCAAGATACTAACTGACAAGGCTTAAAATAAGAAAATCCAGGGCAGCCTTAGGGCATAGTGAGAGATGTGCAAGAAATCCGCAGCACAGAATTCACATTTCAAGAACGGGCCAAGAAACCTAGTCGGCATTTTAAGCAGCACAAGCTCTCCTGAAAGAGTGCAGACTCTTTCATCAGGCATAGGAGGCAACCATATGCAAAACACATGGTAATACATTAGCTTTAGACATCTTAGCTTTGGGGAATCTGGTCTAAGCCATGTCTGCTGTGCTAATTCTACAGCAGGAGGGACACCTGTTGCCCTCTAGTGGTTGGAGGACTGCAACTCCCATCAGCTTCCACCACCATGACCAATGGTGACCAACAATGGGAGCTGTTGCACAACAATATCGGCTGCCCCAGCCTCGTTGTACACCTTCAAACTTGCTTTTGGCCATTGCAGTTGGTGTCCACTTCATGTCTATAGAACTGTGTCTCAACTTGTGGTTCTCAGACTGAGAAAGCCTTCGCAGTATTAGCCGAGGTTGCTTTATCTGAAGGTCCGTAGTGCTGCAGCAACAGGTAAACCACTACCACCGATCTGCTTCTGCAGTGCAGCACAGGAGCGACAGCCATGTTTACGCTCTGTTTATACACTGCTGCAATGAAGCCCAGCATGAGCTGCCTGCAACCTAGAGCACTGCCCAGAATCCTTTGCAACATGCAGAGGTTCTTCAGCAGATAAAGGTTCATTTATAATCCACAGATTTAAGGGGAGGGCGTGAATAGGAGCCAACTCTTAGGGGCCAAGGTCTCTTTAGCTCCCCAATAAAACATTTGAGGGGGCTGGGTCCCTCAAAGTTGAGGGACATTACCATTCAGATGGTGTGTATGCACTACATCTTGAGATTGATTATGCAGGGTGGGGCTTACCTGCCCCCCATATTTTTTTCAAGTTGGCACCCATGGGGGGGGGGGGAGTAAGTTTCAGGAGCTGCTCTCACCCCAAATACATTTACAACTTTCCCCCTTTCAACCTCCCATCTAAGGTAAGTGGTGAAAGAAAAAGGGGAAAGATAGGAAGTCACTCATCTAGGCATCTTTCTTTTACTTTCTACATGCTTCCTGGAAACAGTTTAATTTTACCCACCAATTAAATGCTATACAACATTCTTTAAAATGCCAACCTTAAAATGTCCACAATCCATTGAACCTGCTCCATAAGCAAGATAAAGTAAAGTTGAACTATTTATTTGTTCCCAATGTAATCTAAAATACTGTACTGGTCTGGTCTGCAAGGCGCACTAAGCCAAAACTTGGCCTAATGATCAGTTATGATTAAATGGGCACAAGACGTAGGTCACAACATTATGATGGAAGATTGGGTTAAATTATGGAAAACTGACTTAAAATTTACAGATTGTTCCCTATTGAAGGAGAATTACATGAAGATGATGTACAGATGGTACACAACACCAGTGCAGTTAGGGAAAATGTACAAAACTAGTTCAAATAGATGTTGGAAGTGTAAGGAAAAGGAGGGAACATTTTATCATATGTGGTGGGATTGTAAAGTAATTTTAAAAATTTGGGAAATGATATACAATGAATTGAAGAAAATGTTCCATTTTACATTTGTTTAAAAACCCGAGGCATTTTTGTTGGGGATTGTAGGGAAAGACCTGCCAAAAAAGTTGAAAAACATCTTCATGTATGCGACAACGGCCGCGAGAGTTCTGGTAGCACAAGGATGGAAGACTGAAGAAACTCCAACTAAAGAATCATGGCAAGAAAAATTGATGGACTATGCAGAACTGGCAAAACTGACACATAAACTACAAAATAAGGATAACTGTGAGTTTAAGGATGAATGGGAACCTTTCACAAAGTATTTGAAGATGCAACAAAGCGAACTGGACTCCTTGGCAGGTTTTGAATAAACATTCACAATTTTTTTACTGATAATAATAAGCTAAACAGTTGGGGGATCTATACAACTCTGTAACATGCAGAAAATAGCATTATTGGAGAAACCAAAGACTGGAACTGAGGGAAGTCGGGGGGTGGGGTGGGGTGGGGGGATGGGTTTTATGGTGGGAGGAAAAATGGGGGGGGGAAATAAGGATATGATTTTGGAAAATATGTTTTGTTATAATTTTGAATAAAAATTATTTTAAAAAAAACTTGGTGTGAGCTCCCAGACACATTGCCCCTCCCTGGTACCTTTCACTGCTGCAATGCACTGAGCGAAGCCAAGGCTTGGTTCAGTGATGTTGTCCAATGTGGTTAAGCCGGGGGCAAAACTAGGCTTTATTTCCCATGGGTGAAAGACCCAGTTTGGCACACCCAAGTGCATTTGCGCGCGCACACACAGGCTGGGACCCTCAATGATGCGCCTCTGGAGGCTTCACCTGGGGCAAAAATCCTGGCTAGCCCCTCCTCCACCATATCTAGGGCTCTGGGTCAAGCTCTCTCTTCTCACTAACCATAAGCTGATCTTGGCAATAGCCTGTGGTTAGTGAGGAGAGAGAGAGCTTAACCTTGATTCCTGGTTCAGAGAAGTTGCTCAGCTAAATCTTGCTTAGTTTAGTACACCAGAACACCTCTTACTTCCTTGCTTTCCCTCTCAAAGCAATTAAGAATATTTCCAATTAAAGGGCATCCAGCATGTTGAATCTCTTTCTCAACCAGAAGCCTTTGTACTCCTAATTACAGGTTTGCTCAAAATCTTTGGTTATAAAATTAAAATGCTGAGATACAAAGAGAATCATTTAAAGGGACGCCTAAGGCAGATTCTGCATTGCAGGGAGCTTTAATAACAGCTTAGAAACCATCTGATGAACAAAGAAGGAAAATCATTGCCCTTGCCTATTTTATTTATACAATTCGTATCCCACTTTTCTATAAACAATTATATCCACAGCATCTTACAAGACCCAAATAATGTTAAAATAATCACTAAATTTAGTACATGCAATTACAAAGGAAAAAGCAATAAAAAGCAGCAGCAGACTAACACAAAATGGCTATAGATTAAAAGCTTGCTTTAATTGGGAGAGTTTTTAAAGCTCAGCTCAAAACAAGAAGAGCAGGAGTCCAACACATCTTCTCGGGAAAGGAACTGCAGAATGATGGGGCCACTGCCCAAAGGCTCTGTAGCTGCCTGTGGTCTCCCTGAGGGTGCCAAAGAGCAGGGCCTCTGAAACTAAGCTTAGAAATCAGTCAGCTTCATGTGTGGAAAGAGGACTCAGGAGTTGTCCTAGCTGTGGATCATTCAGGGATTTTAAAAGGTTAGCATAACTTTGAAAGCACTTTAAACTGAGCCTGGAAAAGGACTGCCAACCACTATGAGCTAGCATCGGATGAACTACTGAATATTCTTTGATCTCCAGCTCCACTCAGAGACATTTTGCAACAGCAGCAATTTCCAAAGCATCTTTAAAAGGCGACTGCAAGGGCAAGGAACCTCTGGTTCTTGATCAAACCTTGGCCCAAGAGGTTGTTGGGGGAAGTCACACCCACCTGCCATACACCTGACTTCATACACAACATCATATATGACATCAGGTGTGTGGCAGCGCAGGCCAGGCCAGGCCTTCACAGGAACTGTTGGAGGCATATAGTGGGCTCCGATTTCTTCTTCGCAAGGGGGTACACTCCCAACCGTCCCTTGGCTGATGAGGAAGAGGAGAGTGTCTTGTTCAAGGATGGGGAAATAATTTCCATTCACTAGAAACTGCTTCTCCCTCTTAGCACACCTATAGAGAATCCACAGTAATCCAATGTGAATGGATCTGGCGCGAGAATTATCATGGCCAGTTCTGATTTGTCTCACTAGCTGAAGCTAGTGTTTCCCCCCAATATCATCATCTGAATAGCCAGACCTTTGGGCGGGAGGCGGGAGGTCTATGCACTTAATTAGTTCCTGCTGCCATTTGGACTGTATCCATGATAAAAATATAAGGCATTGTTTGTTTTGTTTTAGGTTTTATATTGTGGTTTTGGCTTTTAATATATTCATGTAGGGTTTGGATGTAAACATAAGAAAGAAAGAAAGAGAAAGCAGGGGGGAACCACTGGATCTACAAGCTGTATTTTGGATCCTAAACTGCTTGACTGGGGTGGGGGGTGGGGAGAAAGATTGTCATTCCAGTTAGAACAGACAATATCTAGTTTGATCATAATTATTTTACAAAAATGACTTTAAAAACCATTCTACACTACCTTGGCCTGAGGCAATACAACCCAGACACAAGGGAAAACTAGGCCAGAACTGAAAGTGAGAAAGGTGGCAGTAATCCCTTCTTCCATAATCTAAAATTCTACACACTTCCAGCAGAGGTCACGTCAACCCTCCAGAACTATTTTTCTCCAGTTATAGCTCACATCTTTTTGTTTTAGACAGCTGTTTGCCAGATGGGGCATGATAGCCATTTAAATACATACAATAAAAATGATAAGAAAATAAAAATATAAAAAGAGCCCTGCTGGGCTGGACCGAAGCTCCCTCTAGCTCAGGATGCCCCTTTCCCACAGTGACCCACCAAATGCCTCTGGGAAGGGCAGAAGGGGGCCTGTTGCTCTTCCCCCTGGCAAGTGAAATTGAGTGGCATATCATCCCTGGAAGCTGCATACAGCCACCATCAAACACAGCTAATAGTCAATGACAGACTTGTCTAATGAATTTCCCTTTAAAGCCATCAAACCTAGTCATCTTCTTAAGCAGTCTTTCTCAACCTGTGGGTCCCCAGATGATGCTGAACTACAACTCCCATCACCCCTAGCTAGCAAGGCCAGAGCTCAGGAATGATGGGAGTTGTAGTCCAACAACATCTGGGGACCCACAGGTTGAGAACTGCTGTTTGCGGCATAGAAATTCATAAACTGAGGCTATTCCTTTTGTCTGTCCTGAACTTCCTGCCAAGCTGGCTAATCAGATGACCATGAATTCCAGTATTCTGAAGGAGAAAACCCTCTGTGTCATAGAATCATAGTCATAGGTCTACACTGTCTGTCTTGAGATGCGGTGATCAGAACTCTCTCTTCTTCAAACTGTTTCCAGTTCTCTTTAATTGCCACTGCCTGCTCATCATCATCATCATCATCACTTTTAATCTGTATACCGTCTTTCTATCTTACAATACCCAAGAACAGAAGCTGAAGAAACAAAGAATGTACACCTTATAATAATCTAATGCAATACAAAAATGTCATAATAAAACGTAACTTTAAAATAAGCAACCTACATCAAATAAAATAACATTCAACAATCATTAGAATAGTATGAAATAATATTACATATCAGCATATAAAAATTAAAACAGAAACCCACTCTAAATAATTTCTAAACTACAATCAATAAAACAACGCCAAGCCACAGTGCATAAAATAATACAATACAAATTGAGAAGCAGAGACTGGCGGGTGGAGCAAGGCAGGTGGAAGGAGGCCTTGCCTGATGAAGTCTCTTCCCTCACAGTTCTTCCTCCAGGCACAGCTCCCTTATGAGGACTCCCAGGGCCGTGTGTGTGTGTGTGTGTGTGTGTGTGTGTGTGTGTGTGAAAATCCCCATTATTTCAACGCCTTCCAGCATCTGCTCCATTCTCAAATGAGCACTTTACACAAATCTCAGTAGATTACCAAGAGGCTCAACTGTCAAAACGAATTGCTAGAATCTAATAGTTAGATGACATTGAGATGCGGGTGGCGCTGTGGGTTAAACCACAGAGCCTAGGACTTGCAGATCAGAAGGTCGGCGGTTCAAATCCCCGCGACGGGGTGAGCTCCCATTGCTCGGTCCCTGCTTCTGCCAACCTAGCAGTTTGAAAGCACGTCAAAGTGCAAGTAGATAAATACGGTAGCTACCGCTCCGGCGGGAAGGTAAACGGTGTTTCCATGCGCTGCTCTGGTTCGCCAGGAGCGGCTTAGTCGTGCTGGCCACATGACCCGGAAGCTGTACGCCGGCTCCCTCGGCCAATAAAGCGAGATGAGCGCCACAACCCCAGAGTTGGCCCCGACTGGACCTAATGGTCAGGGGTCCCTTTACCTTTACCTAATTGTTAGATGAACAAGAGAGGATAGGAGTAATCTAAAAACATATTCATAGATCTTGCAGAGCAAGCAGTTACAGACACACCAGAAATAGGCTTCACCTTCTACCTCATAATAGGCCAATAGTAAAATCAAAAGGATTTATACTGATCTTCAACTGAAACTAACCCTATGTATGTTGAGTTAATTTAATATTTGCATTCTGCTTTTCCAGTGACAAATGTTGAGCTCAGAGTGGCTCAGAGTAATCATAATAGTATTTTTTTAAAAATACAAAGCAAACAGCAGCAACAAACTCGTCAAAACAATTAATACAATTGAATAAAGTCATAGTAACTCATTGAACAGATACTTCTTGATCACACAGAATCTTATTCCAGAACAACAAAAAATGGATTAGCTGTACGTACAACTGCCACTTCTCTCCTTCCTTGACTTATGCCCTTCCCAATCTAAAATCTAGACTGGGAACTCCTGAGCAAAAGGGGCTGTTGTTTTGCTTTGTAAACACCATGTTTTCAAAATGCCAAGTTAATTTTTGTCAGATGCAGAGAACGTGTTAGGGCTCCTGCTTGGGTTCCATTGGCAATGGTCCCCTCTGGCAAAAGTGTGGCAGAGCAGAAAGCATGACACAGAATGCCCCCCCCCCTTGCCATAGTGGTCACTGTCAGTGACACTTTTGCACAAAAAGAGGATATGTCATACCAAGATGGTTGAGTTTCTGTTGTTCTGATCGGGAAAATGTCTAGTTTCTATTCGGGAAAATTAATTTTAGACTTTTCTTAGCAATGCGTTTTAATACTCACTTCCTGTTTTAACAAACTGCATGCGCATTGAAAGGGGAAGGGGAACCATCTCCGATGGTGGCTAAGAAGCAGACCAGCAAACAGGGTTTAGGAAGATGAAAGCATCTAAAAGCTAGCCAGTAGACAAAGCATTGCAGCATAGAGAGTTATGGATACGTACAGAGCTGAAGCAATCACCTTGACAAAATTGCAGCCACTCTAGATCACTTTTCTCTGTCAAATCATGAAAGCCATTATTGTCTCTGCCATGCCATGCCCTGACAGGGCAAGTGCCTTGGGAATACTTGTTAGTTTAAAGAGGCGAGGATGGTGGCACTAGAAATTCATTGCTCAAAGGCCAGCAGAAGAACCCTGTTGCAAAAGGTAAGTGGCAACAGAAAAGAACCAGAGTGACCCAGATACCCTCTTGCCCGCAGATTGGGCATACCAGTCAAGTTTTTAAGATGCATTTTGGCTGTATATATAATAGGTGCAAAAGCATAAATATTGAGGAAATATAAAATTAGTGTGTTAAATACCTTCAATATCTTAAGACATTTAAGACATTGCTTACACTGTTTGAAATTTTCAAGAGCATAAAAGTATTTCAGCAAAAAAAATTCCAGGCAAAGCTTTGAATTGTATTCATTATTTTGTGACATTTAAGCTACATGAAGTGTATTTTACTGATTCAGCCCCCAATTAATCATTACAGTTCAAAAACTTTTCACTATTGGGAAAACATTTCAAGATATTTACACAGCACACAAAATTAACATGGTTCACTTCACCAACTTTATTATTTAGGTACTGTATGTGTTTATTTATTGAAATACTCAGTGCTTTTCTTGGGGGGGGGAGGTGCCAGTCCTGCATATCCTTGAGTATCCCCAGAAAAAAATGCACTGGAAATATTTATAAACTGCACTTTTATAGGATATATCAAGGTGGTCAATTTAGGTCAATGATTTTTTTCTGGAAAACTCACACCATTGTTTACCAGCTCTATGAATCTGTGCTTCACATAACCTTAAGACACCACAAAAGTGGTTAATCTTAAGTATGGGTAGTGAAAGCAAACCAACTTCCAACTGCAGTTAATGAAGGTGGCTCATTTCTACAAACCATAGTTTAGATTAACCACAATTCAGAGTTCAGGTGCCACACTAAACCACAGCACATCGTAACGGAAGCAGGTGCTTTCCATCCCATCTTCACGGCTATTGCTGGAGGAGAACTGGTGAATGGGGAGCAGGGGAGCCCAGGCACTGCTAGCGTAGTTCTTAACAGTACTAACCCATGGTTTCATATTCCATCTGAATACTGCTGCTGTGTTGAAACATATTCTTACAAAGCATCTAGAAGAACATGTTTATGACCGATCTTGCACATTTCAGTTGCTGGCTCCGTTATTGATCTTCAGAGCTGTTGAGCACCCAAAGCTGTCATGCCCTTCAACTGGATTTGCAAATGCTCTGCAGTCCCCTTAAATCAATTCCTCTAAAGCGGACCTGCCTGCTGGGGTTTGGCAGCAGCCCAATGGAGGCTTACTAATTCTGAAACAAGGTACCCCTGGAAGCCCCACTCAGCACTTTCCCATCACTAATAATAGAAGTGAGATCTAAATAATGATCATTTAAATTCTGGAGTTCCTCCAAATGCAGCCCAGGGAGTTCTACCACAGAACTGACTGCATTTTTTAAAAAAGTACTGAACTGCAGCCAAAGTTATATGTGGGCTTTTCTTTGGACCTCTGGCATCTTGCATTAATAGAAGAGAAAACACATTCTACTGCCAGGAAGAGATCTGAGTCCCCACACAAAAAATGGCACCGTCATGAATGCCTGCATTAACGGCAGCACAACAAAACAGAAGCAGAGCGCATGCTTAGAACCCCTGGCATCCTTAGTTAAAGGATACTATGGAAGAGCGGGGGGGGGGGACAGGCTCTGACTGAGACTTTGGACTACCATGGGCAATGGGGCAGATCAAAGGTCTGGCTGTGTCAGGTAGTTTCATATTTTTTTTAAAAAGCCTGTTCGCTATTTAAACAATTGTAAACTCTGAAAGCAACATATGAAGAGCTATAGGGTTACGTCTCACTGAGATGTGTTGGCCTTCTGAATAGTTCACCCCAAATTTTAGCTCTTGTTTTCCTTAAGGGGAATTAACACAAGCAGAAGAAGCAAACCACAAGTTCTCCTTACTAATAAAATGGGAGTTAAATACTAAGAACAGATTGCTCACCCCTCTGTGACTTCCTGTATACAACTGACAGTAATTAAACACACGCACACCAATCTGAAAAATAAGAGCTACACTTCCAAGTGAATGGCAGCTGAATATTCATCCATAAGGAATTTAAAGAGGTATGTTGTTGTTGTTAAGCTCAGCGTGCAGGGTTTGCTTCCTCTAAGTGCAGATTATGTAGGGGGTGGGGATCTGAAGGTGGTGTCCTAAAGGCTTATCATACTGAAAGCAAGGGGTGTGATATCCAACTAAGTCATACTGCATGACTAACACTGGATATCACTCAAATCTTATGGTAGGAAGGGTCCTTTTCTATAGGTGCCAGAGGATATGAGAGAGAGAGAGAGACTGAGAGAGAGAGAGAGACTAATTGTGCATATTTCTAAGCTACGCTTTAAATCAAAGACAAGAATGCAGAGCCTGACACTACTGGCTGATGCTATCGAGGAAAAATACAACAGAGAAAGAACCGATACTAGGATACAGCCAGTTAGAGCTCTGAGCAACAGCAGGATGCGCATGTTAAGGGCAACACCTCAATGTGCAGCCAAGACCTGTGGTGACATCATCCAGTCTGCTGAGCAAGGGGAGTGAGTTAAAATCATGTCCTTCTGTCAGAACTCTGGAACAAGGCATAGGATGCCTTTATGCCACAATTCTGCCACCAGGGGAATTGACAAGCAAGCAGAAACCTTTATTAACTTCCTGCTCACATTCCTTTTTCTTTTTCAGCAAGCTGCAAGACTAAGAAACAAAGCAGACAAGACAATCCTCTTCCCGGGCTGCCAGCCACCAATTAACCTAGATCACCCCTCCCTGCCCTTGTACAGTTTCAGAAATCCAAACACTGTTTCAGTAAATGCAACAGTAGTGTTGTTTTTCAACGGTTATCAAAAATATATTTGACACACAAATTAATAGGTCCAACAATCAAATAGAGAATTTTAGTGACCTGCTTTTTCATCAATTAAAGCCTATTACATTTACATAAATGCGCATGTTACCAAAGTCTGACTGTGGATGTTGAAGAAAGTGCACGGTAGCTTTTGCTTACAAAACTGTAGCTACACATTGATAGAAAGAGCTGCCAGCTTTAACATTTTATTTTTTTATTCCTCATTACAGTAATAAAAGAGATTTAAATATCACCATCCATTTGTCCCACGTGTTTTCTGGATTCAGCCATTACAAGTTTGACATAGGAACAGACTACATTGAAGAGCTCCCATATCAATTCCATATACCAAGAGTATACCAGGCTCACACTTACGTAACTCAAAGGACACCATTCATACATGAGAGAGGCATCAGCAGACAAAGGGGTGAGTAGGAAGTGTGCAGAATACCACAAACTGCAGAAAAAACCTGGGGGGTGGAACTGCCCCATAAGTAACTTAAAAGTACAGAATGTTCAGTGGCTCAGATGGGGGGTGCCAATTGAAATAGGGGGGCAGAGACACATTATGAAGAAAGCACCAATGTCAGGAAAGGTCACTTCCTGATTCACAGTGTAAAGCAATTTTTATATGTCCGCTGGAACAGAAAATGATTCAAGAAATCCTGTATTTTAATATAGGAACAATTGGGCAACTGCAAATCCACCCTCCCAAAGCCCAAAAGGCAGCAGCAAAGACAAGACTACTCTAATTCAGTTCTTCTTTAGCAGGAGAAGTTTAAAAATGTAAGTGCCAATGCAAATTTTCACAGCAAAGACAGTCCATTATCCCCCAAACTGCAGGTTAGGAAAGAGTGTCTTATGAAAGCCCTGCTGTGCAGCTCATACACTGGTCAGGCTCCAAAAAACAAGCTTCCAGTGTTGTCCAGAGATACTGGGCCCCATCACAGGTTGAGAGATGGGCTACAGCTATGCATTGTTTTTATCCTCAGATTGCAGGTCGGTCTGAGAAAATAATGCACAACAAGCCTGCAATACCTCTATTGCAAGTGGCAGGGAGGCTATGCTCAAAATCCACTGTTAAATGCACACCAGAAGTAGGGTGACTTAGTTTGTCTCCTCTCGCCTCCCCTCAGCCAAATCCATTGGCTCGGCTGCAAAGTGAACTATTGAACTATTAAAATATTCCAGATGACAAACACTTGGAATTAGGGATTCCTGCCTTTGGAGCTAACTTTTGTGTTATCTACATCCTTTTGCCACAGGCTCAGCAGAGCCAACTAGGCAGCTGCTGAGCGTACAGAACTCAAGAGAGGAGCAGGACTCTCCATTGAGGGAAAGGGTGTTTTATACAGATTAGTTTTGGCTATATCGTATAAATTTCTGATAATCTTTTACTTTTATCTGTTTTGAAGTAATTCATACATTAGAACTGTTGTTTACGTATAATTGAAATAGGTAGTCCATAGAGCAGATTAGTGGTTATGTTGAAGAGAGATTCCAAAAGTTACAACATTATAATTCCCTATTTGGCTACCTGTATGATATATACAGTATCAACAAAAAAAATAATCTACTGAAGATGTACTTAATGCCTGTGAGAATTTGGAAAAACCACTACTGCAAAAATATTGATGCTGAAGATCTGTGCTGTGAACTTATAACAATAGTTCAAAGACTTCCAAAGTCTATGCAGCTACAAGGAGAACTTCTCTTCATACTACAATAAAAACTCCTGGATAATGTGCCTAATGTTTCTGTTGCTCTAAGGATCATTCTCACACTTCTTCCCATGTCAGTGGCAAGTGGGGAACGCAATTTCTCAAAGCTCAAACTTATAAAAACTTACATACGCTCAACAATGTTGCAGAAGAAACTAGTTGTTGGCTTGGCAGCCATATCCACTCAACATGCCCAAGCATCAGGGCTCGACTTGAAATAATTGGTTGGGAAATTTGCAAAGGAAAAGGAATGGAAAGTGAGATATGGGTCTTCTTTTGCATTTCAGAAAGATAATTAAAGGTTGTTGTATTATATATTCTTGCAATTTAAAATAAATTTAGCAATTTCAAGTTTTGTAGTTTTCATTTTTTTCTACATCTGTTTTTGAAAACTGAATTTAGCAATGGGGGGGGGGGTTTGCAGGTGCAAGTTGTTAACCTTGCCTAGGGCTCAAAACAGCCCTACATGTCATCGATACTGCAACATTTTGTTGAAGGGCCCACTTGTTGAGAAGGAAAGAATGGAATTGACCCTCACTGAGGGAGGGAGGCCTTTCTAAGGAAAACAATTATCTGAATTAGGCAGGACTGAGGTTGTATGTGTGCCCAAAATAAGCTGCCACTCACAAGGACCCAACCTCATGTGGAAGGATGATGTGGCAAACAAGGAAGTATATGTCAATTCCAGACACAAAACATTATTACTCAGATAGATTGTTATTCCTTAAAGAGCTGTTATTCCTTAAAGAGCCAGTGCTTCTGATTTTTCTGCAACTGAACCTTGCAAGGTTCAAGCCTGTTTACCAACTACAACCCTTGGAAATCCTCCCCATTGGCCCACAGGCATGAATTCTGGCTACAAGGACCAGTCAATACTGACAGACACCACCTCAACTTATTCTAGGGCTCAGCCCTAGCAAGGAAATTGTGTTCTGAGTGAAAGCAAGCCGCCCACCCAGAGTGTTCTGCACAAACTCACACACAAAAAACAGCCCACAACTTTCTTGATGAAGTTAAGGTTAAGTAACAGTGTCTCACGCAAAAGGATAAATCCTTTACAAATCTGGCATGAATTATGCAAAGCATGAATTACGTATTACCATTTCTACTGGAGAAGTATCTAATGGAGATAATCACAGATTACTATGCTAGGTGTGACACAGATGACAAAGAAATAGGTGGGTGGCCAATTCTAGCTGGCCAAGAAGAAAAAAGAAGGCACACATTTGCACATGCTTATATATATAGATAGACAGAAATAAAGGATTGCAACAATTGAAACAGAAGGGCCCTCCATCCGCAAATAGTGGTGAAGACTGTGCCCAGGGAGACTTGCACACCTGCTCAGCCTGCTGCCCAGGTGCCAACTGCTGATGGAAAACTTCTGGGCTTCTCCTGCTCTCCCTCCTTGAGCTTTTTTAGCCTTAAAGCTGACTTGGGCTTGGCAGCCACTCACCAAGGAAAAACAACGTATTCTCGCTCTCTTTTCCAAAGACAGTCTCTATTCTTCGCTGTCTCTTGTAAAACCCCATCCTGTATTGCCATTTGGAGAGGCACAAGGGTGCTTTCTTAAGAGGTCACTGTGTTCTGATGCATCCTAGAGAACTCTCTAAGACCAGGCCCTTTCCCTGGGCCTTCAGAAGCAATATTTCCAGGCGGGTGAGTGCATGGAAACTGCACCTCAAACTCTAATGCGCAGTAGCATGCTGCTTTGCTGCTGCTTCTTTTCCACCCTTGCCATCCTGAGTCAGGAGTCATCAAAGTTAGTCACCAGGTCAGCAGAGACACCTTCTCATCCTTCTGGATGGCTACACCTGCTGGGTTCAAAGGCCAGCACAAGGATGCCCTCCCCACCCTAGACCTTGAGGGGGAGAGAGAGAGAGAGAGAGAGAGAGAGAGAGAGAGAGAGAGAGAGAGAGTCTCTACTGTACACTTTCTCTATTTCCATTGCTGGGATTTTAATCCAACATTATCCAAAACACATTTGTAATTTGTTGTAAGATAATAGGGGAATTCCATGAACATGTCAATCTACTGTCCCATTTTTCATTTTCACATATAGTTACCAAGTTCTATATCATTCTAAATTTCCAAAGTTCAGTATCTGGCAAAAGTTTCTCAAAATGGTATATTCTACACGTGAATAAAACAACCAGAAGCATGATAAGCAAAGCATTACTCAGAATTTCTCTAATTTCCCCCCCTAAGTACATTTTAAAAATCTCTCAAGAAAACAGAGTCTAGGTTAATTGCCCTTTATTGTATTGATAGTTTTGGTTTCTCATTTGGAGAAATGACAATAAATTTTCCGTTAGGAACAAAATTAGATGAACTTAGGACACTAAAATGTATGATGGTTTAGTGTGTTACATTAGTTACAAAAACACATGCCCCCCCCAACAAATGAAAAGAAAAAAACTACATAATTTAACTTCATTCTATTCTTTGAGATTCTTAGATATATTAATTGAAATGTGCTTTTCATATGTTTCTTGGGACCCATGTAACACAACATTGGTGCAACTTATATAGCATAAATGTGTTGTCTTGTGCACCTTCAATAATCATAGTGAAACAAAAGCTGCATGTTCAGAGGCAGCAATAAATATCCCTCTAAACTAGAGACAGGGAACCTGAGGCCATCCAGATGTTGCCAGATTCTGTCAGCCAAAGTTGGCACGATCCACACTTGGGCATGGGGGGAGGGCAACCCAACAACAGACTGGAGACAAAGAGCCGTAGCTGGCCAGCGTGAGTGGGGGTCACCCAGTTGATCCCTGGTCTGATCCAGCAAGACTTTTCTGACACACGCACCAAAGCACAGGGCTTGGCATGTATACTGCAATAGGTACTGGACTGGCACTGACTCACACTTTTGTCTAAATCTGGCACATTTGCCAAAAACATCAACCACTCTTGCAGCAGGCAAAACAGATTAAAGGAAGAGGACGAGGCAGGCACTCCGCGTGGTTTTTCTATTAGGGATAGCAGATCAAGGTATCTGCTGCCTCTGCCTCAGGAGCCCCTGCTCTTTGGTGTCTGGATAGAAGAGGGAAGCCAGTTTGTACCTCACTGCATCCCACATTGTCAAGGGTCATCCAATAATTTTCCATGGAAATTACAAAGATGCACAGCAAGCCCCATTTTTAGGTGCATGTTTTTTTGCCCTTTTCATAACCAGCAAAAAAAGAATAGGGTCACACTACTTTTATTCTGAAGGGAACAGAGCCTGGTGAGTCACTGAACCAGCACCATATTCCCAGTCTAGATCGGGCCCCTGCTAATGGCACTTTCAGGGCCCGCCAGCCGCTTTTCCTAAAAAATAAAAGTAACCGCGTATGCATGTTTGTTTTTGAACTCTGACATGCAGTTTGGCCACAAATTAGGCAAAGTAATTAGCCCTATGCAAATATGCTTAATCTCTGTGCAGGATTTCTCCCTTTCTGTTTTAAAAGCAGAACACAAATTGCCCTGCTTATGTGAGATGATGCTATATGGACATCTGATATTTTAACAGACTTTTCCACTGTTACAATGACCCCACTTATATGTGATGTCACAGACTGAGGATCAGATCTCCTGATGTAATAAAAATAAACAGCTCCAGTAGGCAGGAGCATGCAGTTTATTGCTGAAATAGCTGGAAATGGAGATACAACATGACTCTTTATGTGTTAACATAAAGAGAAAATGAAAACTTGGCTAGATTTATTTACAGTACTACATTAAAAACATAAGACTGAACATATAGAAAAATAGATATATTGTACATGGAACAAAGATGTAAATAGCGGGCAACATTCCTGAAGTGAAAGGGACTGGTCAAAACTGATGACTGGCCTATACTTAAGATACAGCTTCATTATTTTACCTTGTGACTGCAAACATTTTACAGATGTGGTCACATGCAAGTTCATACATATTTGCACTGGAAAAACTGCAAGAGCAAAAATGAATACATAACCTAAGTCACTTTGACAGAGAACAGTATTATATTCAGAATCCCAAGCTACCCACATTGCCTTCCTTGGCAGTTATTTCACAATAGGCTTCTAAAGAGATGGATTGGGCTGTATAGATTTTCTCAAGCTTACTGTTTTCTAAAGAAGTGCCTAGTATGAACAACAAGCATAGAGAATCTTTAGCCTCTATTTGCACGGACCCAAAGGTAGCTCACTTAGACCCTGACAGACACTATGAAGTCACTCAGAGCAGGGAGGGTCTGATTCAGATGGAGATGGAGGTCGGAAGAAAAGCTAAACAAAAGAGCCTCAAACCATCTAATAAGCTTGTGATTTCGCACACATCCAACAACAACATATGACTCAGTCCGACAATAACCAGAGAACTGCTGCATTATCAAACACTGGGAGAGAATTCAGGTGCTGTGTAAGAACTGCTGGTCAGTCCAAGACATCTTGGCACTACGGTGGCACATCAGACACAAGGTAGTGGCAGCACACAAAAGAGAAACAGAGAGGGCAGAATGCAACTTTAATAACAACAACAACAACAACAACAACAACAATAATAATAATTTATTTATACCCCAGCCACTCTGGGCGGCTCCCAACAGAATATTAAAAATAGAATCAAGCATTAAAAACTTCTCTAAACAGGGCTGCCTTCAGGTGTCTTCTAAAAGTCGGGTGGTTGTTTATTTCCTTGACATCTGATGGGAGAGCATTCCACAGGGCAGGTGCCACTACCGAGAAGGCCTTCTGCCTGGTTACCTTTAGCCTCACTTCTCGCAGGGAGGGAACCGCCAGAAGACCCTCGGAGCTGGACCTCAGTGTCCGGGCAGAACGATGGGGGTGGAGACGCTCCTTCAGGTGTACTAGGCCAAGGCTGTTTAGGGCTTTAAAGGTCAGCACCAACACTGAATTGTGCTTGGAAACGTACTGGGAGCCAATGTAGGTCTTTCAGGACCGGTGTTATGAGGTCTCGGCAGCCACTCCCAGTCACTTAAACTTGGCTAGGGGCTGGCCATTTCTGAATGCCTAATTTGTTGCAATAAAGCAGCTACAATGGCAGTACAACCAAAAGGCAACGTTACAGAAAACGTCATCACATACAGCTCCCAAGTTAAAACAGTACAACGCATCATCAGAGATCTACAACCTCTCCTGGACAATGACAGTTCTCTTTCTCAAGCTCTGGGAGGAAGACCTTTCATTGCCTACAGACAGCCACCCAATCTTAAACAACTCCTAACCCACAATAATACTACAACCAGACGTAACACGGACACTGGCACCAGAGCCTGCAATAAACCCAGATGCCAACTTTGCTGCCACATACACCCGGACAACACCATTACTGGCCCCAACAACATCACACATACCATCTCGGGACTATTTAATTGCTCATCGTCTAACATTGTATATGCCATCAAATGCCAACAGTGTCCTTCAGCTCTCTATATTGGACAAACAGGCCAAACCTTACGCCAAAGAATAAACGGACATAAATCGCCAAAGAATAAACGGACATAAATCGGACATCAAGAATCACAAGACAGAGAAACCAGTAGGAGAACACTTCAATCTCCCAGGACATTCTATACAAGATCTCAAAGTAGCTGTATTACTACAAAGGAATTTCAGAAATAGACTGGAAAGAGAAGCTGCTGAATTGCAACTCATTACCAAACTTAAAACCATGGAGAGACCTGGTCTGAACAAAGACATTGGATTCTTATCTCATTATACATGACAAAACCATTTTTCACCTTCTCACCCCTTGCTTTTTCCTGTAAGACCTATTGCAGTCATTAAGAGTCGTCAACAGGCTCATCACAGCTATCTGCCAATCACCCATTCCCACCACCCTTCTGAGTAATACCCCTCCCCACCTTCTCACTATATAGAAGGATCTGGCAACTTCTGTTTCAGTGTATCTGAAGAAGTGTGCATGCACACGAAAGCTCATACCAAGAACTAACTTAGTTGGTCTTTAAGGTGCTACTGGAAGGAAAAAAAAAATTGTTTTCATTACAGAAAAGTCACTCACTTGATTCAAATAAAAGTTCATTGCAGAAACATCCACCATAAATTGCTTTTCCACACTTTCAACCTTCAGGGAACACTTTCCACACCAACTATTCTACTGAGGAACCCACATGCCTGTGCCCCAGAGCCCTTGAACGCTATGGAGGATTTTAGAAAGTGCCCTAGGGTGTCGACTTCTTTCACGTGGGGCTGTTGGACCTCATCTTGACCTTCTGTGAACCTTGAGAGCCCCATAGAACTGATGTTTTCACTGGGAAAGGGAAACCCTGCTGTGCCCCCAAATAAATTTTAGGATTGGGGGGGGAGGGAGGACAAAATAACTCAGCTGTTCTACAGGAATGTATTCCTAGGAGTGTAAGCAAGGCAAACCTGTTAGAAGTTTTGACCAACATCTTCAAAGGATATTAGAAGCAACAGAAAACAGATTACTTTTAAAGCTCTTAACCTATTTACACAGAGATTAGGCCAGATCCTATCCAGACATAGACCTCAGAACACACAGCAGGTGTTGGATCAACACAGGAAGCAGTCAAGGTCCAATTTCTTTTGGGGGGAGCGGGATGTGGGGAGAGAAAAAGATACTCTTGTTTGCATGGCTTTCTAGATACAGAAGTACACAGCCAGCTTTATTCTCTCAGCATAAAGCTTCAGTTTTGTTTTCCAGTTTGTTTTCTCCCAGAGCAATAAAATCAATGCTGCTTTATCAAATTCCCTCACAGATGGCTATGGACTGTTTCCATGTGATGTGAGATCTCAGCTGTTAGGCAGAGTCCGCACATGCAAAATGCTCCTGTGGCTCCTGTTCTGACAATAGGATCCATGCACCATAAATTACAGCCATGAGTCAGAGATAAGAGAGACAATGAAGAAAAGGCTCTATGCTGGCTATCTGAGCAAGTGTGTAAGTAAAAGAGGTGGGGAAAGACGGAGAACCAAGCCATGTGGATTTCAATTAAACTATGATGCTGCAGTGCTTTCCAGTGAGCCCCCAGAAATGCACACTCTCCATCCCTTTCCTGCTATCTAGCTGTCTTCTCCCACCATCTATCTCAGACTAGTAAATAGCCCAACAAAAACGTTTAATAGCTCAGACAGGCATATCTCTGCTAGCCTTTCATGATGCAAACACAGACTGAAGGGAAAACAGAACCCAGACTCTCTTACCGCTTCAAAGGCCTCTCTGTGGGGAGACAGTTCTCTTTTGCCACAAGCAGTTGGAGTAGTGGCCACTTACAACAGTCTCCTGATCAATTTAACAACCGGAAGATAAGACAAACTTTGTCAAATCTAGACAAGCAACCTCAAGATAGTCATGTACTGCTCCATTGCGGTTTTTGGCATTGTTAAGGGAGCAACAGGCATCAACTATACATTGAAGCAATATACAGAAACCCCAAACATGTGGATTTTGGGGCCTAGTAACCATATTTTGACAGGCAGAGTGTTTCTAAGAACTGCTTAGCATGCTGTTTCTCATACCTCAAGATTGCCTACATAAGAGCATGTGATGTGGGCTAGCTAACAGAATAAGACATGCTTGCCACTGTTATATTCACAGATCACCAGCAGACACAAATTCCCACCCTGCTTTCAGCATCTGCTTATCAACTTAGCAGGAATCCCTGAAGTGAACATGAGGGGAGGGGCAGTTTGTCATGAAACTATCTCCTAAAATTACCTTTTTCTTGTTTAGGTAAATAAAAATCTTTTTGGGGGGGGGAGTACAAGGAGTCTTGTATTCTCTTGTGGGGTTTATATGCTCCTGGGCCCACCTCTGGCATATTTTAACCCTTGAAACATATGAAGGAGGGACAGGAACCAATGCGTCCTTGAGCAAGTGCAGAGTACATTTCCTTCCCCACTAAATATTGACAAAGAGCTCAATCTTATCAGGAATCTGGCGGAAGGATTTGCAGATCACAGGAGCCTGTTTCCAAACAGACCTGGGAACTGGCATGTCTTCTTCTTAGAAATTAAGTAGGCCTCTTTTGCATCTGGTTCACACTCTAAAAGATACGGATCTATAAAGTACCCAAAAACTGGGCTGCCACTGTTATAACAAGAAAGAGAGAGCAATGTCTTGGTTCTGTGCCTTTGACAGCAGCCTCGTCCGCTCAGAGAAACGCAACATATGAACCCCCCCTCCTCCCTTTATCTCCATGGCACGAAGAAGGGTCCGCTGCCAGGTTTCTGTGGCTACCGGGTTGCCTTTGGCCCTGTTGGTCTGTCTCTTCCAGTCTGAAAAGGGGGCAAAGGCCAGCCAAAGCTACGCGCTGCGTTGATTCTGTTTCAGCAGCAGCAGCAGCACCACGCCGCGCTACGGAGGCGCATCGGGGCAGAGAGCTGCCCTGGCGGGGGTGTCGGCCCTCCTCTTCCTCCCCGGGAAGCCCCCCCCCCGGCCACTCACTCACCCAGCCCGCTGATCTCCTGGCGGATGTTGACGCGGTTCCTCTCCTCCACTATCGCCCGGAGCATCTGCTGGAGAGATCGGTCCAAGTCGCCTCCGTCCTCCTCGTCTTCTCTCGGCCCAGCCTGGCCGAAGGGCTTGAAGGATGCCATGCCGACGCCCCCCAAGATGCGCTCATCGCAGTCTGCCGGCGAAGGGGGAGCCGCGGCAGGACTTCCCCCTTCCTTCCTTTCGCCTCCTCTCTTTCGATGGCGGGGAGGAATCTCCTTTAAAATCTATATATATGTCTTTTTCCTGCCTTCCGCGGAGAAGAATCGAGGGCGATGCGCCGGGCGCGCGAGTCTCCGGCTAAGGGCTGCCTTTGTCAGGGGCTGAGCCGGGGGCCCCGCGGGAAGGAAAGAGGCGCGCTCGGCTTCTCTTCCATGGCCCGAAAGCAGCGAGATGGTCCCAGAACCAAGTCCGGGCTGCTGCTCCGCGGCGCGCTGCCCCAGGCAAAGTCCGGCGCCGTCCAAGCTGGGAGGCGCTTCCGCTCCGCGATCAGCTGAGAGGCTGCGGCGCCCGGCGCCCCACCAGCACTTCCTGCAACACGCGGCCAGGGCGGCCCAGAGAGGAGGAGGAGGAGACGCCAATGGGCGCGCCCACAAGGCGGCGGGGGGGGGGGTCGAGCGGCTGAAGTCATCGCGACACGAGGAGGGAGGGAGGGAGAGAGACAGACAGCGGAGACCCACCCGGAGAGACACGGAGGGGGACCCGGCCTGGCCTCCCGGCGCCCTCCCCCCCTTTGCTCGCGCGATTTTTTCCTTTATCGATAAGAGATACCTTAGAAAACAAAAAGAAAGTCCCTGCTTGATTTATAAGATGATCATGGGATATCCGGAAAGTATAAAACAATGCAGCTACGTGAGAACCTGGATCGTGCCCTGAATATTATACTGATGGTCCTTGACTCTTCCCTCTGCACTCGCCACACCCCGACCAAAAGGGCTCCTCCACACTCCCATGCGCCCTCCTGGTCTGGCACATCCTAAGAACAGGTTTTCACAGGGAAAGCGTCCGCCCACCCCCGCCTTTGTGTTCTATGAATGCCACTAGCTCCTGGGCCAGACGTGTATAGAGTAGTTCTAGTGCTCTGTGCATCTGCATAAGGACATAAGACGAGCCAGCTGCCTCAGCCCCCTGGCCCTTCTGGTCCAGCATCACAGCAGCCACCCAGAGTTGCCGGGGAAACCCAGCCAGATTGGGGGGCAGGTATAAATAATAAAATTATTATCATGATCATCGTTATTCTTATAGCCAAGCAGATGCCTGTGGGGGAAACCAGCAAGCAGGACTCCAGCGCAAGACAAGGCACCCCTCCTGTGGTTTCCAGCAACTGGCATTCGGAAGCATTTGCTGCCTCGGGCTGTGGAAGGCAGAGCATAACCCCCGTGGCCTTCAATAGACTTCTCCCCCCACAAATTTTCTCATCCTCTTTTAAAGTCATCCAAGTTGGTAGCCATCACTGCCTCCTCGTGGGAGTGAGTCCCACAGTCCGTGCACTAACTACCCAACCTCAAGTTGATATATTATTTTTAATGGGTTGCACATTTCCGGAAGATGCATAGGCTCAGGCTTTGGCGTGTCTCCAAGGGAGACTCTCAAATAGCTACCCGGATCATCATGCTGGGAGATAGAAAGAGTGCTCCCCTTACAAAATATAAAAATCAGGATGAACTGGTGCTTCCATGACTGGGGCGTGGGGGAAGCGTGATGATTTTCACTATTGCAATGGTTCATTTGTCACAATTTAACAAAACCAGGTGATGTTTCACAAAATCTGTATGATCCCAATCAGAAGCTACCACACACACAAACCGGGATATAATAATATATAATAATTTATTATTTATACCCCACCCATCTGGCAGAGTTTCCCCAGCCACTCTGGGCGGCTCCCAATTGAGTGTTAAATACAATACAGCATTAAATATTAAAAACTTCCCTAAACAGGGCTGCCTTCAGATGTCTTTAAAAAATAGGATAGCTGCTTATTTCCTTGACATCTGATGGGAGGGCGTTCCACAGGGCGGGCAATGAGGGAACCGCCAGAAGGCCCTCGGTGCTGGATCTCAGTGTCCTGGCTGAATGATGGGGATGGAGACGCTCCTTCAGGTATACAAGACCGAGGCTGTTTAGGGCTTTAAAGGTCAGCACCAACACTTTGAATTGTGCTCGGAAACATACTGGGAGCCAATGCAGATCTCTCAGAACTGGTGTTATATGGTCCCAGCAGCCACTCCCAGTCACCAGTCTAGCTGCCGCATTCTGGATTAATTGCAGTTTCCAAGTCACCTTCAAAGGTAGCCCCACATAGAGCGCATTGCAGTAGTCCAAGCGGGAGATAACTAGAGCATGCAACACTCTGGCGAGACAGTCTGCGGGCAAGGAGGGTCTCAGCCTGCATACCAGATGGAGCTGGTAAGCAGCTGCCCTGGACACAGAATTAACCTGCGCCTCCATGGACAGCTGTGAGTCCAAAACGACTCCCCGGTGGTGCACCTGGTCCTTCAGGGGCACGGTTACCCCATTCAGGACCAGGAAGTCCCCCACACCTGCTCCCCCTGTTCCCCCCAAAACAGTACTTCTGTCTTGTCAGGATTCAACCTCAATCTGTTAGCCGCCATCCATCCTCCAGCCACCCACAGGACATTCACTGCCTTCACTGGTTCTGATTTAAAGGCGAGGTAGAGCTGGGTGTCATCTGCATACTGATGAACACCCAGCCCAAACCCCCTGATTATCTCTCCCAGTGGCTTCATATAGATATTAAAAAGCATGGGGGAGAGGACGGAACCCTGAGGCACCCCACAAGTGAGAGCCCAAGGGTCTGAACACTCATCCCCCAACACCACTTTCTGGACAGGGCCCAGGAGAAAGGAGCGGAACCACTGTATAACAGTGCCCCCAGCTACCAGCCCCTCTAGACGGTCCAGAAGGATGTTTTGGTTGATGGTGTCAAAGGCCGCTGAGAGATCCAGCAGAACTAGGAAACAGCTCTCACCTTTGTCCCTAGCCTGCCGGGAATCATCGACCAGTGTGACCAAGGCAGTTTCAGTCCCATCATTCTTGTGGTTTCTTGTATGGGAAGGAGACTCTTCTATTATTTTAGAACAATGAGCCAGTGAATCAGATTAAATAAGAAACATGGCATGTATGGGCAGAAGAGTATACTATATTTAAAATGAAAACATATAATTTGTAAACAGAATTTGTCATTCTAACAACAAAAAGTAGGGATTGGAAAGCCGGGTATATAATTAAAGAAATTATTTACAAAAATTAGGAAGGATCCAAATCTCTATGAACTATCAGTTTTGAATACATGTAATTTCAAATGTCATATCCTAAACTGGCCTGTTTTGGCATAGGCATTCTATGATGTTTGGAGTTCCTTAACAATTTGAAACTTTGCTGGAAACTTTCCAAGACTGAAGGCACGTGACCTTTTCATCCGTTATAATTTCACTAACCCAGTTTGATACAATTATTTATTTTCTCCCCTGGAAAATCTCTGAAAGTAATTGCAAATAAGAAATATGGATGAAACAATCTGTTTCCCATTAAAGTCAATGGGGAAATTCCCATTGATTATAATGGAACTGGCTAACTTACACCCAATGAGCTTGTCTAGCAAACAATGGGGAAGATGTTTCCCAGCCTTTTACCTCATCCCCACCATTCTTTAGAAGCGAATGTCAGACTTACGTATGCCAAAGCACACCTAGTGCATCTGGCTACTTTATTGTGGGAAATGAAAAGAAGAAATTAATTTCCTGTCTGGAACTGCTAATATTTCTGTGCAGAATATTGGAGTCTAATAATTGTATATAGCGGTTTAGAATGCCCAAGCACTTCATGTCCACTTTTTGGAGCAGCTCTGGGGAATGTCAGCATTGCTCTGCAGCAGAGGTGGCCCCGTCAAAACCCCGTAACTGAGTTCATGGAAGAGGGGTAAGAAGATCATAAGCAGGGAATTCCGGGTTCACAACTCCCATTGCTTTGCCAAGGCACTACAGGGGCTCTGTAGGTGGGGGGGACACATCTTTGAAGTTAAATGTTACGAATATTATGCCTGAATGTATCCTTTCAACTTGACAGCCCAGGGAAGTTAACTAGCTTTAAAAATAATATAAAATCGACTCCTTTGCCAGTTTTCTCCATTCCAAAGCTATTTTCCCCTTGAAAGGGACTCCAGGAAGCAGAGGTGACAATTGCTGAGCTGATTGTTGGCCAAGGAAAGCCTAATCCCCTCACCAGACTTGCCTCAGGCTACAGACATGCAAAGGAAGTTCTATTGTACTTTGGATGGTGGGATTTCAGAGGTCTTTGCCTATGCTAACCTTATACCTGGGTCTTGCCCTGACATGTCTGCTTATGCTAATCTTGTACCAAGGACTTGTCTAGACATGTTTGCCAAGGTTAAACTAGTGTAACCCCTGTCTACCCCTCCCCTTTTGTGACATGTCAGTGATGTAGCAATGATGTAGCAGTGATGCTGTATGAACTGTATTCTGGGATATGGTGGGAAAGTTTTAAAAGTCTTTGTCACCCCATCCTCGGCGTTCAAAATTCCTCTTTGAACCTGTTGCACCATAAACTTTGGTCTACAGCTATTTGCTCCAGTTGGTGGCTGGACTCCTTCCTTTATTCCTCAGGGACCCGCGGGCTCTGCCCGACGAGCTGGGTGACTGAGCAGCCTCACACCTAGATTTTTCCGTAACAGGCCCATAGCAGACTTAATGCTTTGCATGCATAAGGTTGTAGCGTCAGTCATCTGGCATCCTTGATCAAATGATCTTGGGTTGTGGGTTAGGAAAGGCATCTGCCTGAGACCTTAGACAGCTGGTACTGGTCAGAAAAGACAATAATGAGCTCAGTAGACCAAGGGATCGAGAAGCTTTAGTCTTCTCTGTGGATCCTTCTATGGTCTTTGCTGGGTGGAAAAGTCTAGAGAAAGGGGTGTTGAGTGAGCAACAGATAGAAAAACCCAAGCTTAGGAATCCTGCAGTTCCCACCAGAAAATGTTTCTCCCAAATACAACCATTCAGGAGACAGAAGGTCCTCCTTTGCCTTCTACATTACCAACAAGCAAACTCTGAATTCCGCCAAACCTTCCACAGATCACATATATTTTTCTGGTGCCACCTTAACTGAAAGAGCCAGAAGAGGCAGGCAGCATGGATGAGGAGCAGCATTTAATTAGGGAAGAGAATGCAAACCACAGCAGTGCTCCTGGTAGCCTGGCAACAGCGAATTGGGTTTGGATGTTTCTTTTTGGATTCACCCAAGACTGGGAAAATTAGAATCCATTGACTGAGGGCAACATCAAATGGACAAGCGGCTTCAACTCACAATAAAGTCTAGGGTGGACAAGCCCCTGGATTGTCCCTCATCCTTGACTTGGGGATGGAAGAGATCCTTCCCGAGCCATTTACAGTGGCACCTCTGGTTAAGAACTCAATTTGTTCTGGAGGTCTGTTCTTAACCTGAAACTGTTCTTAACCTGAGGTACCACTTTGGCTAATGGGGCCTCGTGCTGCCGCTGTGCGATTTCTGTTCTCATCCTGAAGTAAAGTTCTTAACCTGAAATACTACTTCTGGGTTAGCAGAGTCTGTGACCTGAAGTGTTTGTAACCCCAAGGTACCACTGTACCACTGTACCTTAACCCAAGAATGTGGCTGAGGCACCTGCCCATTAAAGACCTTTCAGCAGGTATCTTGGCTTCTTAATCCTACCCTGTGCAAACCCTTCTGTATAATTTCTGTGAAAGAGTAAACACACAACCATATTTATCAGTTCTTCACAATTCCTTTGCGTCCCTAGTCACCAAAAAGCATTCTGAGCAGCCTGTACCCTACCAGGATGTTCTTTTGCCTTAGGTCTATTTCTGCCATGATGCAAATCTGGGTTTGCTGTAGAAGCACATTCCGTGTGACCACAGCCAGTTCTGAGAAGGGTACATACAGGATATACCCACTGGCCACATCCACATGTTACATTTTTAGAAATACCCTTAAAGCATCTCAGGTGTGCATGTAACAAATGTCCTGTGTGAAGGGGCACATACAACCATCTGTACCTCTGGGCTTCCAAAATGGGGAGGGAGTGGGAAAGCGGCTTTCAACAAATGGTAGAATTGTAGAGCTGGAAGAGACCCCCAAAGGTCACCCAGTCCAACCCTCAGCAATGCATCCCTGCATCTAAAGCATCCCTGACAGATGGCCATCCAAGCTCTGTTTTAAAACCTCCAAAGAAGGAGAGTCCACCACCTCCCGAGGGAGACTATTCCACTGTCGAACAGCTCTTACTTTCAGATAGTTTCCCCTGATGTTTAGCCAGAATCTCATTTCTTATAAATTGAAGCCATGGGTTTGAGTCCTACCCTCCAGAGCAGGAGAAAACTACGGTAGCTTGCCCCATCTTCCATGTGACAGCCCTTTAGATATTTGAAGATGGCTATCGTATCCTGTCTCAGTCTCCTCTTTTGCAGGCTAAACATATGCAGCCAGCTCCTTCAACCATTCCTCATAAGGCTTGGTTTCTTGGTTTCAGAAAAATGGCAAATATGGTACAGATGCCTCCAGACACCAGTCTTATCAAGGAACCATTTTTCCATAGCTGAAATTCAGTCATATCTGTTTTAAGTAATTGTAGAGAAATTAACACTGTGATGGCTTAGAAGCAAGGAAGTGAATTATTCAATAGGGTGGCACAGAATGCTGTTGAATATTAATAAGGGCTGCAAGAGAGTGAACAGAAGGATGGCTCTCTGAATTGCCAGCCTTTAGGAGTTAAGGTACAGTGAAATCTGTTCATGGAGGCACTTGTTCAATTTTGATCTCTTTATAGAATAAGGTTGCCAAGGAATTAGTTGGCTCCTAAAGAAAAGAGATCTCCAAGATGGAAGGGACTGCGTGGAGCTCAGTGGAGCCATTGCTGCAAGTACTGGGACATTTCAGAATGATTACTTAATGGCAACTGAGACAGTTTTGTGAACTCTACAGGAGGGATGGCAAACCTTGGTATTTGCAGGGGTCACTCTATTCTCCAGCAAACCAGAAGCCAAATTAATCTGTCCCCTTACAAAAGAATACTAGAACATATGAGTCCTGTGCCCACATAGATGTGATGGGAGCATCTACAAGGGACGAAGAGGTTAATTTTTACATCTAAAGGAGAAGCAAACCACTGCATTGTTTGTTTGTTTGTTCATACATACATACATACATACCCCACCCATCTGGCCGGGCCTCCCCAGCCACTCTGGGCAGCTCCCAACAGAACATAATAAAACATCAAACATTAAAAACTTCCCTAAGTTTTTGATGCTCTGTGGCTTCAGGCACTTTTCTTCCAACCCTCCTTAATTCTCCTTAAGCCCAGGCTCAGATCTTGCTGTGATACAAGAACTTCTTATTCTGGAGTATCAGCACTAACCGGTTGCTGTGGCATGAGAGACAGAATCACACAATTATACTTCTATGGTATCATGATTAGTTGAATAGGACGCACTAAGACCATATCTGAAGATGTAACAAAACAAAGGGATGAATTATTTTGCTATTTTGGAAAACCCTTTCATTTAGCATTCTCATAACAAATCCTTGATTTTTAAACAACCTACACCCCAGGAGCACTGCTGGAGACACCATGGGGCAAACACATGAATTTGGTAAACTCCAAAAGTGAGAATGAAGCCCAAAGAACATGAATTATAAATCAAGTTTCTATAGTGCCCTTTATCCTGAATTCCAAACAACCCATTTCAACTTCAAGTGGAATCTTCCAGTGCTTTGGTGAAGCAAGTAAATTCTGCAAAATCTCATCATTTGCTGCTGTGCAAGTGAGTGATCACTTGTAACACAATCACACAGGCCCAGTATGTACCACAAGGAAAGCCTTGTGGGCGTGTGGCTAAGGAGATTTAAACAGCAGCATCACACATTGTCAGGGACTGGGCAGAGGAGGGGGAGGAATGGCAGCCTGAATCTGCCAGAGAAGAGGGAGAAAGTATAGATTTACAACAGTGGTTTGCGGAAGGTCATTGCACAGAGGCTGCAGAGGGGAGAAGCTGGGAGATATTGGGAGAGGAGCAGCAGGAAGAAGAAGCACCAGGAGAGAGACAGCTGACAGACTCAGTGTCTTTAGAAAGCATTCCAGATCCCCCTCTCCTAGAACCCGGCGGGCATTGAAAGTAGGAGAACAGAAAGCTCAGAGGCAGAAGGCACAGATCAGCCAACACAGGGATGGCGTATAATACGAGAGACGGAGGTACTGGGAGAGCAACGCCATTACCACAAGAGAGGCACTTTTCAAAGCCTCTCTCTGTGAATAGTGAATAAAGACTTGGTAAGAACTCTTCTTGTTTCTAATTATTGGCTGCCCACTGTGGGAGGGATCAGATTCCCCGAAGCCTGACACACATGCAGTCACACATACCCCTTAAAAGAAGAGCTTCAATAACTCTTTTAAAATAGCCTCAAAGGTATAAGGTGCTACTGTATATTTAAAAAAAACAACTCAATTCATAGAAGTCTCTGAGAAAACAGACCCTCCAAGAGTCCCTATTTTCCACAGACAGTCCCAGATTTGCAGCAGTCATTCCAGTTTTTGATCTGATCCCAGAATGTCCTGCTTTTCCTTAGAGCATCCCTATTTTCATCAAATAAGTATTGGCGGGCATGGAGTTATGTGACCCCCCAAGCCATGAAGTTAAGAACTACACAACCTTTAGAAGACATCTGAAGGCAGCCCTGTATAGGGAAGTTTTAAAAAAAAAAGTTTTATTATGTTTTTATATATATTGGAAGCCATGCAGAGTGGCTGGGGCAACCCAGTCAGATGGGCAGCGGTATAAATAATAAAATTATTATTATTATTATTATTATTATCATCATCATCATCATCGTTGCTGTTGTTGTGTTGTAGTTGTTGAACAGGACGCCCCTATTTTCATCGGAGAAATGTTGGAGGGTATGAGAAAAAAGCAGCAGGGGGTTCCAAGAGTCACCAGTTCCATCCTAGTCTCTTGGCACTGATGCCATCCAGTTGCATACTATGCTACTCACTGGAACTTTTCCTCTGACATCTCCAAAGTCCAAGAAAAAGCCATTCAGTGCCACAGATGAATGAAGAAGTGGGTTGCCAAGGAGAAGGTAGGAAGGGGACTTGGCTTAGCATGTTCCAGGACCCATGGCTTCTGCAGTTATCTGGAGGTTTCTTGCCACGTGGCACCTGTGTAAATTGTGAGAAGCTGATCTTCATTAGGGATGCTTTTGGAATTTGCCATGACTGGGCCAGATTTTGATATTTCCACCATACCAGAAACATTTATTGAAATGGAATTCAAAATGTCAGAATCTGTTCCAGATAGGCATTTCTAGAATTTGCAAGCTGGGTGATAGGCCATTCCTGGTCCCGTTTCTCTCTTTTGCTGCAAATTTCTTTGGTATCTCTTGTTGGAGAAAGTGTTATTAAGAGTGATTTTATGTGTGAAGAGTTACTTTTCGGATTTAATTATCACCTCTGCCCCTACAGGTGAAAATTGCTGATCCATAAAACCATTCATAGGCACTGAGGAACATAACTGGCCAAACTCAGAAGAAAACACAGCATGGCCATTGTAATGTTACAGTATTGCAAATAGGTACTCTGTTCAGTTCACCTATATGTAAGGAAATGGTTTAAACACATCTTAAACTTACATTCCTGCCATCCTTCTACAGGCACTGACATAAAATGGGGACAGATCAATTATTTACAGTAAATTGAGTGTTAGGCTCTGTTAAAATATGCTCTAGAAACAGTTTATTTCTTCTTAAAATGAAGTTTTGAACAACTGATCCATCATCCTGCCACACCAGGGGTATATTAAATGCTGACTGAAAGTTTGCACTTTGAACCAGGAGCATTCTAGCAAAACTGGAGGGGAGGGGACCTTTACCTCGGAAACCTGATGCTGTTTCCCTGCTGCAAGACACCCTAAGGGAGTGCAGTTGGAAGAAGATACTGAATATTAGTTAGAGGTGTAATATTGCTGGTGTAATGAGATGTGAAAGGCCCGAGATGTTCCACTACTAAGATTCCAATTAGATAAAACAGGAATGAAATTGGTTAGTACTTATAAGCAGATTCAATAAGTCATTTGAATTTTTCTAAAAGCCAGAGCAAGTAATTGTTTCAATCATCTGCCCCTCAGACTCAAATGAACAACAACCTAGATTTTCAAGGCTTTAAAACTAATTATCAAAGTTTGCCCAAATCGACTATTGTGTTAGCATTCGCATTTGTATTTTGGTTTCTGAATTTCTGGTAAGCAACCAATCAGCAGAGTTGGATATTACTGCAGATGCTTCTTACTGCTAATTTGTGCTTCTTATCATGTCCAAAGGGAAACCTCATAGGGTGGCCATCAATCAGTCTCCATCTCTTAGCATACCTCACAGTCGTATCATGAGAATATAAGGTGGTAACACCCTGGCCGTGAGCTGTGATTCTTGGAAGAACTGTAGGAACACCAATATAATGAAGGAATGATTCTAAAGTGTTCATGAAGACAGACTTTGGTGGATTAAGCAGACAAGATCAATAGTGGATCCAAAGGTCAAGAACGCGATTTCTTCCCATGCTGTAGATGGAAGTGAGGGGCAGGTGGGGCGCATCCACCTGGAAGGCAGCCCATCTAAGAGAAGGAAAACTGACCCTCAATCTCCACTGCCTTGGGGATGTCTTTGAGAGAAGAAAAGGCTAAAGAATGTACCCTACACAACTCTGGAGCGGAGTCCCTAAAACATCTGGATGGTGCCTTGTACACCTCACAGGGTTGCCATATGTCCTCTTTTTCTTTTTTTATAATATTTTTTATTAATTTTTAGCATACAAAAATTTTAAAGACATACCACACAAATTATTATACATATACCCTTGTTTGGACTTCCTTCATCATCTCTGATAGCCTTCCGTTTTGATTATTTCTCCTGCAATTCTTAACTTAATATTGCCTTTACATTTTCTAGCAAATCATTTCTCCCTTTCCATTTTTACAATATTTCTTAAATTACTCCTCACAGAACTTCTTGTAGTCCTACAAATGTAATCTGATCATCTGATTATCACAAATAGTTTTCAGATACTCAGTAAATTTAGTCCAGCCTTCGGTAAACCTCTGGTTCCGCCGGTCTCGGCTCCTTCCTGTTAGCTTATCTAATTCTGCGTAGTCCATCAATTTCATCCTCCATTCTTCTAATGTTGGTAGTTCTTCTTGCTTCCATTTTTGGGCCGCCATATGTCCTCTTTTTCATGGGTATGTAAAATGAGAGTCGTCATAGCGATCCGAAGTTAAAAGCAGAAGTCGGCAAATGCGTCCTCTTTTTTGCTTCTCAGAACATGGCAACCCTGAAGCTCAAGAACACTAACTAGAGCAGGACTCAAAACTAAGTCCAGATTTGTACAAACTTTTCAAGTCCTCACTCCTGAAATGTATCATATGAATATCAGTTTCACTGATAAATTCAAAGCTCTTTCTCATAATCATTAATTCAGTGGAAGCTTGATTCACAAAGATTAGAGGCAGCCATAATAACATCTTTTGGCAATGAATTCCATATGCTAATTTTGCTGCGCAAAGACTTGTATCAGTTGCATATGGATTCCTGTGGATTTCACTAGAGGGCACCACTGACTTGCAATTTTCATTCAACGTAGCACTTCTCTCTTGCTAATGCCAAAATCAGAACAAAGAGCACTTCTCTTCCCTAAAACCAGCTGCTCCTGAATATTTCCGAAGCCAGGAGAAATACTTGTTGACGCTGTAAGCAAGAATATAAGCGCATTCTTGAGGTAAAAGAACAACTCTAATGTCAGAGGAAGCAGCAACTGGAAACACATCAAATAATCTCCTCGTCTTTGATATGAAATAATCACTTCCCACAAATGCCATTTTCTTTATCCCCCCCCCCCCCGCCGCCGCCGCCGCCACTCCCACACTTGTTTTAATCTTGGAATGGGTTTTCTTCCTTCTCCTCCCCCACTACATTCTTTTTGGGACATAAAAACCCAAGAGAAATGGGGATACAGAATAGTAGGAGGTACTGTGGATTAGAAGACTGCACCTCAATATATGAACTCATTGTTTTGTGTATAAGAAAGGACATTTCATACCTATGCTATAATATATGGGGCAAGGGAGCTCCTGCCTCTTCATAAACGCAGGTGACTAAGCGAACAACCTGGCCATTCATCAGAGAGAGGAGGGCAGGGAAGGATCCATAAAGAGGCTCAGGAAACCAATATAATTCAGTTTACAGCTATTTTTCATAGAGGAACTGGCTACAGTTAACTGTGGCACATGAATGCCATGGGATTTAATAAAGCTCATTATGGCATCAACAAATCTCATCATCACATTAAGAGGCTGAATATAATTTACAGCATATTTGCAGGAATGCAATTAAAAACTTGCATAAAGTGCTTGTAAAATATAATTAAACCAAAGAACTAATTCCAGCAGTCTTTAGCCAGGCATACAATATATCAATAATTATTACTCTGCTTATTAGGATGAAAAACAGGAAAAAACACTCACATCAAAAATATTAAATTGGACAATAACCAACACAAAAAAATCAGGTTTAATTTCGAAAATCCAGTTTTTAGAACTGAGTGAGAAAGCTTGCATGTGAAATGTAAAAGGGCCAATCTCTCATGTGTGATGTGATGTGGTACAGATCATGGAAACGTTGGTCCTGATTATTATGCAAACTGTCCCTAAATTGTCCATTGTGGTGTTAATTGGTTGGTCCATATCACCTTGCAGCTGGAGGAGGGGGAGAGGGCAGAGGGTGAAGAAAGAGCTCTGAGTGGAGGGGGGCTATTTTCACATCTTCTGGATCACCTGAGAACCTCAAAAAAACCCCTGCTGCACCTGGAACTGTGTGTGGCGAGTACAGCTGAATGGGACACTGACGTGAGCAGCCCTAGGAAGGACCACCCACCTTGGGACTGTGCATAAAAAGCAAGTCCAGAGGAGAGCTGAGAGTTTGTTTGGCCCCCAGGTGAGAACCCAGAGGGGGTGTCAGAAGGAAGCTTTATATATAACTGTATTTTTGTAATATTTTGTTTAAGTTGTCTGCTACTTCAGTTTTCTGTACACTGCTTAGAGATCTTTTCAATGTATGAAGTGTCATAGAAATTATAATAGTATGGAGAACCATGTACATTTGCAGACTGGTATGTGTTGTGTGTTTCCCCATTCACATACCTATCACACAAAACTCTAATGTATACCCACAATACTTATACAGGCCACTCTCATAAAACACACACTATTTACATGTGTCACCTAACAACTGAACAACACTTTCATAGTACTGGCCCAGCCTCTCCTATCCCCAGGACTTATGTGCTGAAGACTCTTTCACTACTGAGGGGTTGAAATGTGCATAAACATCCCAGAACACCTCGGATGCTGAGCCAGTGGATGGAAAGTCACCTTTCAACCGGCCAGTCATTCACCTATAATGACCATAGTCACTGGCCTCCTCGGTTCCTCCACACCTTTCTTCTGACAAAGTTGCCTTATTTTGGCAGGGTGTTGTCTAAATCACCAGTTTTGAATAAATCTGTATATGCTGTGATACTTCATTTGTCTTTCTACAACCATAGTTACTAAGTGTCCAAAAAGATCCAAAATCAAGATGTGAATTTGTCTGTGTGTGTATAGCATGTATAGCACAAACCAATTAAGCTAAATTTGATGATCAAATATTAAAATGGGGCCAAGGAATAGTGACTATGCATAAAGCCCCCCAGTTATTCTAGTGAACTTTGTACATCTTGACTGCCTAACCATAATGCCCCTTATGCTTCAGGCGGCTTTCCAGAACACCTTCCTCATGCTAACTATTCAAATCCCACCGTTTCATAAGCCTCCAGTACCTCATTGTCTTGAACGGGCTGGATGCAGAGGAGTGGGGGGAGGCACCAGCTGGGGAACCCCCAGGGAAGAAGGCTCAGAGCCAGGGGATTGGTGGTGGGACAACAATGAGTGGTCAGAGGGAGAAGAGGGAGAAGACTGGGAGGAGGAGGTGTCAGAAGCTGAAGGGGCAGCAAGGTTTAGGGAGCAGGAAGAGACTCAAACACAGAAGCAGAGGGTGGTCAAGAGGCAGAGATGAGGCAGGCTGCTGAGGAAGCCAGAGAGCCTCCGCCTCCTGCTGCAATCTGCTCCCCTCCTAGAACATGCAAAGAAATGAAGAGGGCAGACCAAAGAGAGATACGACGAAGGAGCCTTAGGCTGCTGGGGAAGGAACCAGGGGAGGAGTCTTAGGGAGCAGTGGGAAGGCGGGGGCCTTCAGTCACTCCTCGCAACTGCCACATTGGGGCAAGACCTACTGGGAAGAGTTGCTGGGATCAGTGTCTTGGGGCAGGGATTGTTGGTACTACAGTACAGTGGTACCGCCGATTGCGGACGGGATCTGTTCCGGAGGTCCGGTCAGATCCCGAGGTTTCCTCAACCTGAGGACCGCTTCTGCACATGCGAGCGTGGCGAAACCCAGTAAAATACTTCCGGGTTTGCCGCAAGCGCATCCCAAAGTTTACGTAACCAGACAGTTACGTAAATGGAGGTATGACTGTATATGAAACAGTAAAAGGTAAATGACCCCTGGATGGTTAAGTCCAGTCAAAGGCGACTATGGGGTTGTGGCGCTCATCTCGCTTCAGGCCAAGGGAGCCGGCGTTTGTCCACAGACAGCTTTCTAGGTCATGTGGCCAGCATGACTACTGGTTCGCGGAAGACTGTGATGTGTGCCAGAGCACACGGAAATGCCATTTACCTTCCTACCGCAGCAGTACCTATTTATCTACTTGCACTGGTGTGCTTTCAAACTGCTAGGTTGGCAGGAGCTGGGACAGAGCAACAGGAGCTCACCTGGTCGTGGGGATTCGAACCACCAACCTTCCCATTGGCAAACCCAAGAGGCTCAGTGGTTTAGACCATAGTGCCATCTGTGGGTTAGTAATCTAACAGCAATGGGAAAGGAATCTTAAAGCAGTCCATGTACTGTCACCAAATTGCAATCTGGAAACCAGGTGTGTTATTTTACCCCACATCAGCAACAAGTTCCTTCCCCAACTCTTGCCATTCCCCTAAATTGCTGTGTAGAGGACAGGAATGGCTGGGAGAAGCCACACCTGCTATCATCCAGGCACATTTGGAGATTTCAAGATACACATCCAGCTTTTTGAGAGGAAAACTCTTTTGCTTAAAATCACAGGCTGATATTCTGAAACTCATTAGGTGAAGATTATCCTGGCATGGACATAAGTGGTGGGGAAGCTTGATCTCAACAGTGGTTTGTCTGAGTGTGAGAAAATATCTTTAGAATGCAAAGTAAGAAATAATGCAGGGGTCTTTCTCCCCCACCCTCTTGCTTAACTGGTAGAACTAGACTTGTGGAGGACAAGTTTTTAAAAAGGAAATAAAAATGTGAAGGACTCAGCCTCCTGGAATGTCTGTATAAATACTGTGTGTTCTCTCACATTAAGAGAAGCTGTTCCTTTCATGAGAGTGTATGATATATGCATCCAATAAAGGCAGAGAACCTGCCAAAGGAGCAAGTCTTGTGGGACATGAACAATGACAGCTGTATTGTGTCAGACTGCAAAGTAAATGTGATTTGTGCTAGATAATGTACTTGAAAGTCACCAGATCCCCCCCCCCCCCGCTTATCTTCCAGGTTTATCGCTAGAGGATGCAAAGCCTTGCTTTCCAGAGTACAACACATTTCTGAGAAACTGCTGTAAACTGATGCCAACCAAGAGGACAGGTTGGTATCAAAAACTGAATCTGAACTGCCCTGTTCTCAAACTATTAATAGAGATTGCCAAATAGTTCAGAACATGATTATTGGCATTCCAGTTTCATGTATGCCCAGGACTGTTTTTCTGATTAAACACTAACCACAAATTCTAATAATAGGGGTATTTATTCGGCATACAGTTGCCTTTCTTTTTAAAAAACAAACCTGTTCATTTATCTTTTACAGATATTATACAGAACAATAACCTTCAACAAACTCTCCTGCCATACCCACACACCCATGGAAGAACAAATTCATACAAGAATTATAGGAAAAACTATAGTTTTAAAGTCAAACCAAGAGATGTTTTATTTAACATCTCTACTAAGAGATGTGGGGTGTGGGTGGCGCTGTGGGTTAAACCACAGAGCCTAGGGCTTGCCGATCAGAAGGTCGGCAGTTTGAATCCTCGTGACGGGATGAGCTCCCGTTGCTCGGTCCCTACTCCTGCCAACCTAGCAGTTCCAAAGAACGGGATCTGTTCTGGAGCCCCATTTGCATCCAGAAGTGAACGCAACACGGGTGCACGGGTTGCGATTCACCGCTTCTGCGCATGCAAGTGACGTCATTTTGACCGTCGGTGCATGCACGAGCAGCGAAACCCTGATGTAATGTGCTCCGTTACTTCCAGGTCGCCGCAGCGCGCAACCCGGAAATACTTATCCCGAAGCTACTTCAACCCAAGGTATGACTGTATAGGTACCGCTCTGGCAGGAAGATAAACGGCGTTTTCGCACGCTGCTCTGGTTCGCCAGAAGTGGCTTAGTCATGCTGGCCACATGACCCGGAAGCTGTACTCCGGCTCCCTTGGCCAGTAAAGCGAGATGAGCGCCGCAACCCCAGAGTCGTTTGTGACTGGACTTAACTGTCAGGGGTCCTTTACCTTTATACTAAGAGATGTGACATCTCTACTAAGAGATGTTAAATAAAAGTATCTGTCCATAATTTGCCATGAGTCACCAGTGGTCAATAGCGTATGTAATAAAGTCAAGCCCACATGTCTCTTTGTTCTTCACTTATGTAGTTTCCCAGTCAGTTTATCCCTTAGCGCCATGACTCAATATGCCTTTTTTTGCTGATGCCCACAAGGTTAATGGAGAAAATGATGCCACAAATTAATAGAACAACACAGTATGAAGGAAGAAGTGTGTCAGTTCATTGTGACATACTTTTAAATGGGCCAGAGCCCACTTCATGCTCCTCTCCTCACAAAAGCAGTGTGCTCAGCATGGGTGACATTCTAGAGCAGCAAGACTCGTTTCCCAAGGGGACATTGACATATGCGCACACATCACTTGATTACTCAGCATTGAACTGCTCACAACTCAGTATGTGAGTTGACATATATGTGAGATTACATGAGATATTCAGTGGGGAGGGGGCTCACAGAAAAGGCTGCCCCAAATGTCCCTGGACTTTCAGTGTGAAGGACTAAACATCCTAGGTTGAACATCCTTATCAGTCTCCCCGCAATCAGGATTCTTGTCATAACAGGTTAGTGACAACAAGGGATTCCTAAATTAATATTTTTATTCGTACAAATTTGTAAGATGTGCCATGTTATACCATCTAAGAATCAGGCCTGTATTTGCTACATTTAAAAACAAAAAGGTTATCTAATCTCTGCAATATTTGTTTTCTTACAACAACCCTGTGTGGCAGGTCCAATTATTGCAGAGGGGCTGCAATAGAGCAACCATCCACTTCTGCTAAGCTGAATAGCAAAGGAGAAATTTGAATCAGAATTTTTCAAATCCATGTCTCTTACTTACTTGGCAACACTAATCTGGAGTCATTATTTTCTTCTAAGAATATTTGTTGTCAGTAATATGGTAAATTATAAAATAAGGAATAACCTTGCCTTGGGGCGCATGCCTTGAATTACATAGAAGTATTTTGGTCTCTTATTTGATCTCAACTGATGTGCTCAAAATAAAATTAAATATTTCAGCTCCCATAGCCTACTTAATCTTTCCTAATTTCACATCTTGCTGCTCAAGTGTAAATAAGGAAGGCGGGGGGAGACACAACTCTTGCTCAGGCTGGATCCAGACACAACAAAGAAGTGTTTCAGTTAAACACCTTTTAAACTTTGTATGAGAAATCGGGTTGGCAAAAACAGAATTCTACAGCGCCATCTGGTGCCACAGTGTTAGAATGCATAAACAATGCATATAAAGCACTTTTTCTTTGCCAGTGTAGCTGAGTCCTCAGTGTATCGAGATTTTGGTCTGCAGGTGCTTCTTGCAGCCAGGAAGTGCACTTTTTGATGACGGCAGTACTCAGGCAAGGCTCCCACTAATTAAAGCATCTAGTCCCTGTACAGCAAACATTTCAAAAATCCAACTTCTGCACTATCAACATTGTAATCAATGGAATAAAACAAACAAGCAAATAAAATCCATGACCAACTAGGAACAGAACAAGAAATTCTCAGCACGGAGATACTGGAATAAGAGAAGCAAGCCTAACCTACTAAATTTATGCCTGCCAGGCGTCCGTGAAAGCATTGCTCCAGTACTAGCAGCAGTGGTCATAAAAACATTTAGTGTTTATATTGTGCTTCAGAATGCTTGAAGTGCTGCACATATTGCAGCCATCCCTTCCACAAGCCTCTAAGGTAGGTCAGGATTCTCAACCTCACATTACGGTGGGAGGATGAGGGCCAGAGATTTGACCAAAGGTAACTTGTGCCTTTCTAATTCAGCCTTCCTCAATCAATCTGGTGAGCTTCAGGAGGTTTTGAACTGCAACTGCCATCATCAGCCCCTGCCAACACGGCTGGGGGTCACGGTTGCCGTGGGCTGGAGGGCACCAGGTTGGGGAAGGCCAGTCTCTTGGCCACTCTGATAAAGTTTCTAACAATGTGCTATTGTTATTACAGGTGCCATTCAGGCATGTAATATACATACATACTTTCCTTTCTTATTGCAAAACATCCTGTGCAAGAGGTTTTACTTTTAACTTCAGAATAAGCTGCTGCTTCCTTGGGAAAACTATGAGTAAGTTCCAGTAACAACTGGCAACACAGCAAACTTTAAAAATGAGACCTTGCTAAAACTGTGACGGAAGGACTGCAGTCTGCTTCTACTGGGTGAGGCAGGCACAGCTCCCCCCCCCCAAGAGATTAGATGCAGATGATAATGTGTGTTTGGGGCAGGGATGAGAAAGGGTGCCTGAAAGGGAGCTGAATGTGAGCCGCTGATTGGTGGAGCAGAGCAATTAGTGGAAGGTGTAGAACCATAGATATAGTTAGTGCTAGCTGTGGAGCTGGCATTTGTGAGCTGGGGCTGCAGGTAGCAGGGGCTTCCTCTACTGTCTGATTATGTGGGCTTTCTGGCTGCAGCTGATTTTTTGCTGTTTGTGGCAGCTGTGCATAGGTAAGTCATTGGAATCAGGAGTGGTGCTTGTTTTAACCTGTTCCCTAATACTGTTTATGCTACACAACTGGGCTGAAAGGTTCTTCATGGAAACTCCTCCCCACGGGAGAAATTTTCTTTTTCTGGGATTCAAAGTAGAAGACTCTTCCTTCTTTATTTTTAGGAAATACTTTTCAGACATGGCACTCTAATGTAATCTTAAGCATATATTGCATTGGAAGCAAGCCCATTAAGTTCAATGGAACTTGCTTTCAAATGTGCATGTCTGGTACTGACACTTTCCCCTTTGTTTCAAAAAGTAACCCGAGTGCCTTGATTGCTCCTCACTGCAAGGTCCCAGAGCATCAAGCGCCTTAAAGGGGGACCATAATAGAGCAACTTGGTCAGTGTTAATCTCTCTGCCGCACTGTATGTGCTGCTGTACTGAGTGCAATTATTACATATCCAATGACAATATTTTATAATAGTCTTCGTAAACTCAAAAAGATACTAAAGTAGATACAATATACTTGGGTAAGCCAATATCTGTTTAAATTTCATTACTCTTCCTTCCACATGGTTTATTAATTAACACATAGATGTTAAGAGTAATTTTTCATAGCTGTGTGTTGTTGACAATTCAAGTCTTGCATCACTAATCATATTTGCCCGTGGCTTTGAACAACGTAACACCAATTGTGTTAATTCTGGCCTTGAATGTTTGAACAACTAAGTACCACAACAATTATTAGCAGCATAAACTGTTGCATAAACTTCTGGTAGTGGTGATGCACTTCAGTTCAACATCAAGAGTGCAAAGCAGAGGAGGGTATTATTTTCTCTGTTACAGAAAGGTAGCCGTGTTGGTCTGCCATAGTCAAAACAAAAAAATTTTTTTTCTTTCCAGTAGCACCTTAAAGACCAACTAAGTTAGTTCTTGGTATGAGCTTTCGTGTGCATGCACACTTCGTCAGATACGTATCTGACGAAGTGTGCATGCACACGAAAGCTCATACCAAGAACTAACTTAGTTGGTCTTTAAGGTGCTACTGGAAAGAAAATTTTTTTTTTATTTTCTCTGTTAAGGGAGAAACATTTGCCAATATCCTGAAAATCACCTGGAGACCTAACTCTCAAACATCTGCGGATAGCAACAACTAAAGAGCTTTCTCCCCTGCTCCCTCCCAAATAGGTTGCTGGGGGCAAATATTTGAAGGGGACTGGAAAAATGAGGCACAGATTTTTGTGTGAAATGGCTTGTTAGCTTGGTCATGGGACCAATTGCAAATCCCTAGGCTCAATCTGTTTGTTATGCTCACCTAGTTGGTGGACCTTGGGATCCTACAAATCTAAAGCCTGGCCACCTCTGCAATAAAAACATAGATAGGGCTTGTGTGTCTGTGGTTTTTATAGGCAAAATCTTTAGGATAAGCAGACCCTGTCGATGTATTACACTACTAACATATAGCAGCCATCTTCTTATCTGGTTCCCGGATTGGTTGCTGGGGGGGGGGGCTGTAAATTTGCATAGGATTGGGTATTTACTGGTAGCAGCTGCTGTAAGGATTTGGAAGTGCTAAAGATGACCAAAGATCAATGTAATAACTGTTAAAGGAACAGGAACATATGACCTATGGGCAAGGTGTGCTGCAGTTGTAATGTCCCTGACCTCTGTAACTTTGGGTGTAGTTAGCTTGCTGTTTGTGGAAATGGAAAGGAGAAGCACTCTCTTTTCTGTATTAAGGGCAGAAAGAAGCTTAGTGCAGATGATAGTGCTTGTGAATATTCAAATCACTTCACATATGTTTTGTAATCCTTACATAACTCCTGTAAAGCAGATTAGTATTGTCATCCAAATACTGCAGATGGGACAGTGACAGACTAATTTAAGGCTGTGCTATATTTTGTTAAATATATAGACTAGTCATACAGTGTTTGTTAAAGTCTATACCACTCACACACTGGTTTGCAAGCACATTTAAGTCCCAAACAAATCCCTGAATCTGGTCAGTTTAAAACAATAAAAACAATAAATCCAATTATAAAGTAAAAACAAAACTAGCAAAGCAGAGTAAACCAGCAAAACATAATTTTTAAATGGCATAAAACCAGCTAGTGAATTATTTGATGCAAGAGTCTAAGAAAGAAAGCAAATGGCCACATCCATTGTAATTTAAACAGCCTGTGAAAAATTAAAGGTCTTCACCTGGTTCCTCAAAAGACCGCAGTGAGTGTGCAGGTGTGCATCTCGTGGGAGAGCATTCCACAAATGGGGCACCAGCAAGGCCCCCTCCTTTGTTAGGCAACAGGTAGAAACGGAGAAGTTCCTATAGAGGTAAAAAACTGACGGGAGAATCTCCTTGCTTCTAACTCAGCCACTTAGGCTGTGGTAAAATGCATCCTCACGGGTGTCATTCCCTTAGTCTTGATAGCATCAGGCATGGGTCTTCAACTGGTAGGTCAGGACCCACTGCTGAGTCACCGTCTGCTCTGATGTGGGTTGCCATAGCAACACTGCCACCATAAAAATATATGGTTTTAAAGTAGAAGTGGGGTGCATGCTTGGGCTAAAGAACAGAACAGAAAGGTTCAAGACAGACACACGCCAACATTACGAGACTGTAGATATACCCCTCTCCCTAAGTTCAAAGAGTACAACAGCTTCTTGTTTGAACCTGGGAGGCTGAGTGATTAACTGTTTCAAAATTAATAGCAAGTAATTTTTCTTCTTGCTCTAGAAGGCCAGACTCTGGGACCACAAATTGCAAACCCCAAATTTGCCACAAACAATCCCACCCTCACAACAGTTGCTTTAGAGAAGCCCTTCTGTGTGTTTGATGGCTCGATGTTGAAAGGAGCAGCCTATGAAGTATACCTGTATGTCATGAAGGACTCTGGTAAGTGGGTGCTTATTGTGTCTTTCCTTGATCAAGGGGGGTCCCCAAAAGCTGATATTATATTGTTTGGAACTGGAGTAAACCTGTCCCTGTCACAGGCTCCTAGACAGAACCAATTACAGATAGGAGTTTCCACTTGGATGGCAAAGTTTGGAATGGGGAGCGGGGAATGGGTAGACAGGACAAGAATGCAAAGACACAAGAAAAAACACTGCTAACAGTTACTTAAACAAATAAGCTGATAGTGCTGGTGAGTGCCATGTACAAACTGTCATGTAAACTTTTTGCATGTGTCCATTTCTGCTGCAGCAAGTACGTCAGGTTCCTTTGTTATGGACAATAGCAGTAAACCTCTCGATGCAACTTTCCAACAAACCAGTGGAGGACAAAGTGGGCCTTACAAAGCTGCGGTCTTTAATGTTCCAAACTGTGCATCGCTTCCCAAGCTGTCTGATGCTGTGGACGCCACCAAAGCATCTGCCATCCTGTCTCAGTATCTGGTCAGAGTTGGTGATGATGCCACTTGTTTGTATGACCCAAATTTTCTAGATGCTTGTAATCCGCCTCTCTCCCAAGACACAGCCTACAGGTATGCATTTCTCCCAAGAAAGTTTTTAAAATGTAAGTGCTCAGGGTAATCTGAAAGGGACAGAACACCCTCTATCCAATTGAATGGTGGCATAATTATAAGTCTTCCTGGAATTAAGATCAGCATCCAAATCCTTCCCCAGGTATTCCCACAAAGTGAAATTGGGTGGTTGATGGTTGGAGGGGGAGGTTGAGACTCCTCAGTGTAGCGCCCAGCTTGGAAAATGAGCTTTTTCAGGAAGCCAGTTAGAACACATTTGCTGAGGCTTTTGGTGGCTTTTATTCTTATTGTCTTGCTTTTGCTTCTTTTAATTTGGTTGTTTTAAAGTATTCTACAGAGATTCCAGGGCAGTAAAAATTCAATATAATCTCTTAAGTGCAGCAGTAGAAATAAGGTAATGAACTACAAGACTATTAAGCAAAACAGAGGTCATAAAACCAATGTCTTGGCCAATGCTGAAAAGATTGAGAAACATCAGTGCCTCCCTGGGGAGGGAATTCCAAAGCTGGGGCACCACCACAGAAAAGGCCCCCTCTCCTTTGCAAACCTCTTTTGCTCCCAAGTCAGCAGTATTGTTCCTGCTGCTGCTTTATGTTTGTGCAAGCTGCTTTTAAATACTCAAAACAGCGTACAAATTTAAAATAAGCCAGCTGACCTGCACTTAGCTGTGACTGCAGCAAGTCTCTTCCCAAAGACTCTGGAGCCTCACCGCAGTCCCTTGGCAGCCCTCTGAGTCACTTGCCATAGCCTGAGGTAGATCAGCAAAACATGCGTACAGTATACGCCAAGACTCCAAAGCAGATTTAATAGGTTGGCTTCATTCAGAATACTCCTTGCAAAATGTAGGGAGGGCTACAGCACCAGCAGAAACGCTCTGCTTTTAGAGGCCTTTTTAAAAAAATGGAGTTGCATTCAGGAAGCAGGATCAGGAGAGTTCCCTCTTCCACTGTCCACATGCTTAGTATACTAATCCTAGATTAAATATTCAGTAGAGACCAAAGTGTCGGAATTTGGGTCTCTGCCACAAACAGCTGCAAAGCCGTCATGGAAGGGCATTGATCTAAAGCAGAAGACAGGAGGAAGGATGCCTAGGCAGGCTTCTCCACTTGCTGCTTTATCCCTGCAAGCTCCCTTTGCTCAGCTGGGACTCAGGTGTGTTTTCTGGGCGAAGGTGGCTGGGGCAAGGAGGTTGGCAGGGGGTGGGGAAGGCAAGAAAGCCTGGGAGGAACCATCTTGAGATCTCTTTCAAGCAGAGATCCAGATTCTCAAGCCAGGCCTTAATAATAAGTCTAGCAGCTTGCCAAGTGCCTTAATAGGTTATTGCTTATGCCTGAACTGTAGCCTCCACTGAGGATTCTGCAGGTAAGAGGCCAGGGTTTTGGTGCGTTAAGATGTTGTCTTCTGTTATCGGAACAGTAAAGCCTTTTCCGCATTCTTGCTACCAGGTTTAAATACGTCCTTGTAGACAATACAGCAGGTGTCATGAAAGACCAAACTCCCTGGTCTCAACCAATCAGAACCAGAAAGTGTAAGTATTATTATGAGGGGTTTTTTTGGGGGGGGGAGTAAACTGTATGCTGAGACCCCTCTAATCCCTGGATCCAGCAAGTATTAAAATTTAACCAAGGCTTCTAACTCTTGGAATAGGCAGGCCAGCTTCCTGCTGAGGTGATAGCCTGGGTGATGAGCCATTCAGGGAACAAAGGAAGGAGCTCTGTGGGAGATGGCAAATGGAACTCACAGAAAGTGAGAAGGACAAAAGCCAGAGTTGAGATCAGAGTTTGGCAGTAATGTGATCTAGAAGTAAAGCAGTAAGCTAGAGAGACAGTCAGAACAATACCTGAGAGCAAGGCATGATTTCTGTTTGAATCCAAGGCTGTAGCTAAGGAAGAAACAAGACCCTTTTGGAGTGGTGATGCTGCGAACCCCTCAATCGTAGGTTCAGGTTGTACATATGTGTAAATAAACCATACATCATAAAGATTCCACAGTCTCGTCTGTCCCTCATTCCAAACAGAAACACGAACCCTGGGTGAGCACCTGCAACCCCTGGAATCTGGCGCTGCTCAGAGACTGGGGCGGCATGCAACCATATGTTTCATGGGAGTGGCATTTCTTGTTTGGCCATCCAGTGTTGTTATACCAAATCCTCCTGTTAAAAGCAACAAACTACCAGGTGCCAAGTGCTCTTTCATTGTAGGGTTGCCATACGTCTGGAATTTTGTGGACATACCTGGAATACTGCAGTCAGAAGCAGCATCCAGGCAGGAATCGGCTAAATGTCTGGGAAAATCAACAGCTTCTGCCCGGATTCTCACTGTTTGAAATATGGCAACCCTACTTCATTGTCCCATCTAAATAGGTTGTGCATTAGGCTGACATCACTCCACTTCCTCTCCTAGTGAAATGGTCCTCCACCATTGATACCTGGCCAGGTCGCAGAAGTGGTGGAATGATAGTCATAACTTGCATCCTGAGTGTGCTGATGTTCACCCTCGTGGCTGGATTTCTTGCTGCTACTCTTCTGACTGTAACGTGAGTTTCTTTTGTGCTCTGCTTTGTCTCTACCCATTATTAAGGTTCAGATCTAATCAACATCTCCCAATAGAACCCCTTCAGAGCTTCATGCACATGGGAAGGAAACCCAAAGGGTTTTGCTGCAGAAAAATACTGCCCTAGGTGTAGTCTTATAGCACCATTAAGAGAGCAGCTCTGGAAGGTGATTGAGGTGGCTTTCTGTTTCAGTTGCTTAAGTGTCGCTTGAGCTATCATGAACTTGTCCTAATCAGTTGGCGTAAATAGGGCTGGCTTGCATATGCATTAAATTCATCTTGCTTCACATTATGCTTTTCAGTGAAGTTGGTTTAAAATGTAAGTGAGCTGGTGATCAAGGGGTTGCATGATGTGAACCCCTCCCTCCTTCCTTCTCTCTTTCTTTCCCAGGGCATCAGAAGAGACTCCCACTGAGATGAGATATGAATCCCAAACAACCCAACAGACTTCTCCAAGAGTGCTAGAAACTTCTGAGTCAGAACTAGAAGTTGCTTCCACCCACTAAATATAGTCTTCAAGTCAGAAAAGGTGGCAAACCAGCTGTGGATGTCCTTTCAATGCTCCCAGATACTTGAACACAAAGTCTGGTTACAAAACTGCACATCTTTAAAAAACTGTGACCCCGTGTGACTAGTCCCATGCATAGAACAGGAATATTCATGAACTGATCTCCAATTCTCAAGCAGCGATGAACTTAATTATATGGCTTTTTTAAGTTTAAAAGAGGACCTTTTCTGGGTGGGTAGTCCAAAATAATATTCTAACATTAATTGCTTGAATGACTTCCTAACTTTGAGCAATGGGCTATAAGTCCTGTTACTGAAGTTGGGGGTAGCCCATATGATGTTTTCTAGTATTTCTGACTACAACTCCCATCAGCCCCATCCGACGTAGCCAGTGGCCAGGGATTATGGGAGTTGTAGTTCTAAACATCTGGAAGACACCAAACTGGCTACCTTGATTTAAGTGATATAGCCTGGGTCATTTAGCATGTGTGGTTTTTATAAAGCAATCATTTGATTTGTGGAAATTGATTGTAACAGAGTACAAATTTAAACTTCTGAAGGTATCATAATTGATGCTGTATTTAAGTTCCAATTTAAAAGAAGAGAATAATTAGCAGCGTAATTAGAGTCAACGTGGCCGAGTGGGGAGGAGAATGGCAGAGGAAACTGGTTACAAATCTGAAAATTGTTGTGGCTGCTTAAGCTCTGTCTTAGGGTGAAACTGAGCAACATTTATACATAGAATTGCATGGGAAACCACATTCCAGAATGCTCATTTGTTTAACGTACATCATGACATTACTGAAAATCTTCCTGCGCTTGGAACAATAGGGCACTGGAGGAAGCATTGTTGACGCGATACTCCTCTAATAACACAATGTGCGGTGTTTTCACGCAGCAAGAGTTGCTGAGTATGATCTTTGCTGGCCCTGTTGTCAGTCTAATCTACGTCAGACCTAATGAAGGGCATCCCAAAAAAGTTTTTTGTTGACTTGGCTGAGGGATGGGGAGTTTGTGGCCTCCAACTCTGCTTGGACTCCACCTCCCATCAGTCCCAGGCAGTGTGGGCAATGGATGCTGGGAGTTGTAGTTTAGTAACAGCTAGTGTAGGATTGATCACTTGATTTGTAAAGTGATATTGTAACTAAAAATCTCAATCCAGATACTTTAAGCTTAAGCTTTTTTTTTTTTAATGTTGTTGGCTGATTGCATGATTCAAAAGTGTTGTGGTAAAAACTGAAAGGTACTTTGAAGTTCTGGAGCATGAGTATACAAGCTGTGAAGCCGGGAGCTGAAGAATGGTAAAACACTGCTTGAACAGAGTTTAACGGTGCTCCATAGTTGTAACTTGCCCAGCCCCAGTCACCATGTCTTGTTTCAGACTGCAGATGAAGCTATTTGCACTTATATTTGCCCAATAGCCTGGTTCATATGTACAGTATTGAGAAACTGTCTTTCCCATTATAAGTGAGACTTAGACTCACATGGTTCACCATTGCAGGAAACTGTGGCTTAATAAACATGCTGGGATCTTTGGGCTTGTTCACATTAACCATAGTTTAAGCAACCCACAGCCGTCAGATGTCATGGGCAACTGTGAACAGTTTAAAATGGGAAGCAGAAGCTTTACATTTCCTCCTTTCAGGTGTGCAGGCCTATAGCTCTTAAGTATTTGATCCTATGTTGTTCATTATGAGAAGAAATGTAACTTGGTTCTTTCTGGTATGTTGCACTTCCGAGTTAAATGAACAGAAATGTGTGTAATTTTTTGAGAATAAACAATCCGGAGGAACGCATTGTGTTTCCTGCCCACAACTTGCCTTGAAGAAGTCAAAAGCTCTGCATGTTTCAGTGTGTCTCTCCTCTCCTCTCAGCTGTGTTTGCCATTCACAGTGCTTTACTCCCTTGTGGTCAATTTGATATTATCATGGGTCCTGCCCAGGGGGCTGTGGGAAGGACCGTGCTATTCGGATGGCAGGTTGAGGACTGCGTTACAAAGGCATGCTGAAAACTGAAAACTAACACAGCAGGCCAAGGGAAGGGCTAGGCTTGAACTCCTGGATTTCTCCTGCTAGATGACTGTGGCTGTATTTTACATGGGGGAGGGTGTTATAATGTCATAATCATGTCAGTTGACTAGCAGGTGGGTTGTTCCCCCACCTGTCAACGTTGGCCCACAAGGTGGGAACAGATAAGGATCTGGCCCACTGAGCCAAAACAGAACCCCACCCCTGTAGTAAATCAAGTTTCTCTTGATTTGATTACCACTAGCTTTCTCTAGCCAGTTTGCATGCTCCTCGTGCCATTGAGATGAGAATGCTCTGGAACATGGGCAAGAACCACCTTGTACTCAAATATGATGTAGTTAAAGATTATAGGTCATCAAAGCATGTAGCTGAACCTGTTTGCAGAGGTCATCAACTTTGAAAGCAGAATGAAAGGCAGGGATAGTGGTGAAGGGATAGGACCGGACAAGACTGACCTTTCCGCTGTCAGAAACCAGAGCAAAAGAATCTCAGGCTGCAGGCACACCATACATTTCAAGCACATTTAAAACAGATGGCTTCCGACTCAGAATCCCAGGCTCCCCAAACAATTTCCAGGTTGGAGGAGGCTGTGAAGCCGAGACGGGTATAAATAACTAGGTCATACTAGAACACATGGCATTCTTAGGTGCCTAGTAGAGGTGGACAAGTTACTGCTGTGGCAAAACAGGGACAAGTTCTAACCCTCTGCAACAAAGAGTAGTGCTTCTATGAGATCCATGCTTTGTTCTTGGGAGGAGTTGCTACTATTTGGAAGACCCCATTAGCACTATTCTTGAGTCAAGGGCTTAGCCACACTTCCTCTTTCCCCCTGGGGAAAATGGCTCTTGCTCTTTAGCACTCAGTCGGTGCAAATGACTTGTTGGGTTTTCTGTGGGTTGCAGTTTCTTCCGATTTAGAGCTGAACAGTGGGTTTCCCCTGAGAATGGTTGGTTTTCCAGGTCAGGGGTGGAGCACAGAGAGTGCTCTTCAGCCTCCGCACTCATCCAGCCCTCACCACTGACAGACAGGCACTTGTGCGCTGGGCAAGGTGGGACATGGAGGGTGAAGAACCTCCTCTGCGCTCACCCAGCCCTCACTGCCACAGCCCGGCAGGGCACTACGGGGATCTCGGGGGGGCTGGTTTGCGCCTCCCATATTGTGGGCCAGGTCACGGCCCCCCTGGCTCCCCCACACTTCACCCCTGGGAGTGGGGCAAGATGCTTTCTAGGCACAGGACAAGTGGAAGTGAGGATAATAAGCCCAAATACAACAGAAAAAAATACATACCTGCAGATCTATCCAATTCCCAAAGACTACATATGCTGTTTTTGCATGGAAGGGTACATTTACAGTAGAAAGTTAACTTTTTCAAAAATGGAAATGATAATAATTTTATTAGTTTATTAATTGCTTTTTACATAAGTCTCAAAGTGATTTACAATAAAAATAACTAAAACAGGTTCAAAAGAAATACAGAGAAAATGAAGGATCAGTTTTAAAACAATAGAAAATGAACACCGAAGGCAGAGATGAGTACGTAGGTGGGTTTTCCATCCAGCTGGAAAAGGTTGTTGAAACAAAAATGTCTTCAGTTGTATCTCAAAATTATGACGCCCAAAAAACAGGGGCAGCCGCAGCCCTCTTCTAAGTTGCTGCAGCGCAGGCTTCTTAGCGTCAAGGACTTCAGGGAGAAACCCTTCTGCTGAACGCCCTGAGCTACCAGGGATGGAAGGGGGAAGGTGGTCTCTCAAGTTACCTTGATCACATAATGTGTATGTTATTTATTTTCTACAGTCTACCCCACATTAACAACATTAACTCCAGGCACAGATGACTTTGGAACCTCTCACACACTAACAAGTTTTTTAAAAATATCTGAAGCTGTATGTAAATGTTAAATATTACCAAGGGTATGCTCCTGATATTCTTCTGAAAGAATGGACTCCATTAGGAATATAAAAAGAAAACTATCTTGTTTCAGCCCAGTTCTCATAATAATTTTTTTTTAACATTCCTGTAAGTGCTTTTATAGGTAAGTATGCAGTTCCCAATACGTTAAGGACTGTGTTCTTGCATAAGTGTCCTGCTTGTGCAGCACCTGATTATCTTGTTTTCCTTGTTTTTCTGGCCCATTTCATGCTTACAAAAGAATGGGCTGCCCATCCACACCGCCCGCCCCCCGCCCAACCGGCCGAAGCAGAAAACTTGCGTTCGATCAACTGTCCTTTCAGTTGGCCACTTAGTTAAGTCTTGGGTGCTAGCTGTACAACATGAAGCTGAGTTTGCTCTTGTGTTTGCTTGGCAGTTTGGGATCTGGATGGGCTGTTCTAGTGGAAGACCTGGAAAAAATCTGTAAGTATTACCTTCTTGCTTGAGCAGGAATAGGTTGCCAAAGCGTTGAAGTGTAGAGCTTGGTCTGGATGGCAGGAACATAAAGCCCACTGTCGTCTCAGTACATAAATTTATATTGATGAAGTTCCGTATGTTTGGGTGATGTTTTATGGCAAATAACTGTTCATATTAAATAACAGTTTATGTTCTACACTACACATATTATTTGCTTGCAAAATATTTAATCCATAATTTTTTTGTCATCATGATCTGATTCTGCTGATACTTTCAGACTTTCTCTTCCACTGTTGTTGTTTTCTTCCCTTGGGAGAGTCCTGTACCTTTAAAAGCTGTGTGACAAGTAAAAATTCAGATACTTAAGCTTTCCCCATTATTACAACTGGATGCCCCCAAAGAGCTGAATTTCTGCTTCTCACGCAGGTGTTAAAAGCATAATAACTTTGCTTCAATGTTTTTTTCTTGGCAATCTTACAATAAATCCATCCTTGTCATGAAGAAATTTACTTTTATGTACAGTTCCAAGCAGCACTTCAGAAAACAAAGAATCACAACTAATAATTCAGTGGAGTTGCATTGTATATGTCTGAGAAAGAACTGAAACCTTCAAGGCTATAACTGATTATCGCCGAGAAATGACAAATGACTAGAAAGCCTCATGACATGAGTAGAAAGCTAGAAAGGACATCTGTATGTTAAAGCAATAATGGAGAAATCATTTTGCTTGTGATATATTTTCAGAGATATAAATAGAGCAACGTAAGATACATTTCATATGAAGCTGTTAGGGAATAAACTAAATAAGCTTTATGTTCCCTGCCACTGTTTGCAGAACTACATCAGAGAAGCTGCAATGTTAACAACATCATATTTCAATTATTCTTGCAATGCTGTATGCAAAACATGTTTCGCTGCTGCTGTAATGATCTCTTGAGAAAGGAAGCAGCGGGTGGGCCTGGATGGCTAAAGGGCAAACATGCTGATGGGAAGCTAATGAGTTTTTCAGGTTATTGTTTTTAGGTTGTTTGCTGAGATTAAAAAACACATTTGAATAGAGATGGATTATTATGATAAACTGATAGGGTGAAAAGCTTCCTTCTTCTCTGTGTCCAAAGTAGGGTTACTGCCTTTTTGACTGGCCCTCCGCCTGTGCAGACTAAAGTTTGATGTTTCCTTGCCTTACGCCAGAACCTCAGATCCGTCTCTTTGGCCCTTGGGACTCTCCCTGGCTTGTGTCCCTCCTCTGCCACACCCCCTCTCAGAAGGCCTCATCCCTCAATGACTGCTTCAAACTCTACTTCAGTGTTTTTGCCTGCCTGGAAGGTCTCCTCGGAGTCTGGCAACATTCACATTCACGGGTCACTTTTGCCCCTGGCCCTGCCTACCATTAGCATGTGGCCTCCAGAAGCCTCTCTGGAAGAGAATGTGGCCTCTGGCGGGAAAACACTCCCTACTTCTGACCTATATACACTGAAGAGCTCCAGTTCTTTGAAACTCCACCCCCATTTGTGCGTCTATCTATCATCTATCTATCTAGCTATCCTCTATCTATCTATCTTTTTTGAAGGGTATAATCCTTCTAGCTATCTTTGAGTATTAAATGAGTTCTTTTTCACTAGGGAGCAGTTTAGCCTTCAGTAGCATAATTCTTTCATAGAGAAAAATTTAAACCACTTAGGCAACTCAACTGAAGGAATTAGTCTTCTTTTATTACTTAGAACCATGTGTGTGCAGTTTCTCATCACTTGAGAATGGCAGCTAAACTGAGCTGGTTCTACCAAAAAGCCCTGCATTTGAAATAAGCCAAAACCTGGCTGATGGTTCATTCAGACACAGCTGTCACGATTCAGGGCTGTGCTCATGAAGTGATGGACCTGCATGCCTGAGCCAGCCCATTTCAGCATCTCACTGGGCCTGCAATTTGAAACAGCACAACAAATTCAGCTATTGAATATTGTTGAGTGTGTGTGGAGAAAATTTGGCACATGGTATGGCATTCTGCAGCAGCTGCCATCAAGCATTTTGTACAACAGCTTCTGAATAGGAGCAGCCTATGTCAGTGCTGTAGACTTGGGACTTTCAGAAGCAGTACCACTGAAAGTTTCACAATAATTCTTGCCCCCTTCTGACTGGGAGAAGATGGAGCTGGTTTAAAAGTAGGAGCCTGCTCTGAACATAGCAATAAATGTCTGTTTATGTCTTTGCCCTTAGTGATGGCTATCTGCAAGTTTGGGGGGGGCGTGATTCAAGCAAAGGCACTTTGAAAAGTGCACATTATTCAATTGACAGGGTTTGTGAGAAATTAGCCATCCCATAGAACAATACCATGATGTTACTTTTCATTTTGTTTTTCAGCACTGGATTTTTTCCCTAACAACAGCATGCTTTTAACAACCTATATGAGCACCTACTTTCTTGTCAATATCCCAAAGTGTGTTACCACCGCAAAGTTTACTCCAGCCACAGTGAGAATAGCTGTAGCTCAGCTTCCTGACTCATCCACTTTGCCAGGTATGGGACTTATGTATGTATGTATGTATGTGTGTGCATGTAACATTTGATGCAGCCATGCAGGAATGAGCGGGATCCTGTCTGAGAGATTTCGTTACTCTAATCCAGATATGGAGAACTTGTGGCCCTCTAGATCTTGTTGGGCTCCACCTCCTATCAGCCCCAGTAGGCAGGAATGATGGCCATTGTAGTTCAACAACATTTGGAAGGCCAAAGGGTAGCCCCCCTTGGTCTAATAATTGTTTCCCTTCTATTAAAAGTCTCTCATGTTTCTCCAGAGGACAAACCTCAGCATTCTACTTTGAGCAGAAGTCAGTAGCTGAGGGGATGGTCTGTTGCAGCTGTCTTCCAGAAGTGATGAACCTGCGGCTGTGTGGATTTTAAAAACTTATTTCCACATAGCTCCCATGCAACCCACCTCAAGGGCATTTAAATGCCGAGTGCCTGAAACATAGGGAAAAACATTAACATTCATATCCATTTATATCCCAAGTGCTCAGTATACGATTTTCAAAACCAGGTTTTAAAACTGCAGTCCAGCCTGAGAAAGGTTAAAATAACAAGAGTCACCAGCAGATGTGACCTGAGGGGGGGCAGATGTTTTCCTTATCCTTCATACATCAGTCTGGTGGCACCACACAGACAAGCAAAACTTGCTGATCAAGAACTGAAGATAAAAACTACAGCATTTCTGTTCCACGTTTTGCTTCATTCCTTTTCCATTAATGTACGTCTTAGCTGGACTTTCCAGTCCCAATCCCTCTTGCTTTGAAATGGCCAACAGAATACTTGGACAATTTTTCAGGGACTCCTTCATAACGTAGAGAATTAGCGACTGAGTGCTGTAATCTTTTTCTCTTTTCCTTATCTGGACATGCAATAAGAGTGTTTTAGGAAAGAAAAATACAACATATTTTATGCTTCCTTATCTGTCCATCTCACAATATTAAAACTGTAAATGAGAACGTTTTTCTGTCATTTAGCCAAGCCGTAGACTTGAGGAATGGAAACTGGGCAAATGATGGGCTCTTTGCTACTGGAAAGGGCTCCCCAAGGATGTTATGCTATGCTGTGGCTTATTTATGTACAGTATTTTGACCCAGAGGCACCCAAAGCGGTAACCAGCATAACAGTACAAAGTGGGAGGGTGGGGAGTACAAGAAATACAACTGGGTTTGACGGTTGGCCTGTATTACAAAGGAAGGTGGTCATATATTCAGGAAAATGAATAGGTTCTGGATCACGTTTTAGTCCCCCTAAGCTCTTGGGCCATGTTGTACTGTTTGCTTGGATTTACAGATATAGAGGGACACAGAGAGGTGCACACAATCATTCCCCCTCCCCTCCATTAAGCTGAAGAATTTAACAGAATGATGAGTCTAGTCTTCTCTCTACTTCTTGGCTTTATATAATCCTTGAAATGTCTTTACCTGACACTATTTTGGATGACGAGAATTTGGAGCTCATGACTGCTAGTGCCTGTCCCTCAAGTGTCCCATTTTAAGAGGGACATACCAGATCACAGAAGCCAATCCCGCTTCTGTTTGGATCCTGGAAGCACTGGCGGAGGAAGAGGAGTGTGGGGGGGCACACTGCCCCCGGCAGCGCGATCCCGGTGGGGTGCCATCGTGGCTGACCCCCCCGCTAGGTGCCACGCCCCAGCAGGCGGTGTGCCACGCCCCCAGGACGCATGCCACGCCACGCTTGCTCTCCGCCCCCCCGGTGCTGGAGCGTGAAGCTCTGCCAGTGCCCAGAAGGTCCTGTTTTTTAATCTGGTGCGAGTCCAGAGTGCTGGACCAAAAGATGCTCACTCTGGTGCAGGTCAGCAGGGCTGTGCCGCTTCTGGTGTGATCCTGCCAATGAGTGCCAGAGTGCCGGAACAGAAGAAGGCGCGTCCCTCCTGATGTCCCAATCTTGGGAACAAAAATTTGGAGGGTATGGAAATAGCATGTAGTATTCTTTCTCATTTCTACCAGTGCAGGCTTCCAAGAAGAAGGGATTTCATTATTCAGTGATCCATTTTTGAAAAAGGAAAGAGAGAGGCCCCTCAAATAGAGAAATCCAGCGTGTCAAGAAGAAGGCTGGGCTAGCTTTTTATGCATGCATAGAAAGTTTATTTTTGTTTGCATATCAAAGATGCAATCCCTCACCTGCCATCTGAACAGGTGCCATCCCAGAAGAGCTGTAACATTTTCTGTTTCTACATGTTGAAATGGCTCTTTGTGCTGTAGTAATGAAATATGTTTGTGATTATCATATTATGGGCTGTTCTTCATCTTTTGAAGGTGTGACAGATACTGAACAGATTGAAAATCTCCGCAAGACACCTCAAGCCACTCTTTATTTTGCTGGTGAATTCAAGAGTGTCTCCTGTGAAGTAGCTAGGGACATTGTGGTACTGGATTTAGATAACACCCAATATGAGCTCATGACAGTCGTAGGCTACCAGGTGGGATCAGAATTTTGCCGTCAAACTAAAGGTCCCTTCTGCAATCAAGCCCTCAAGCCATCCACATTTTATAGGTAACTATGAACACTGATTGAAATATATGCACCTCTGACTTTTTAAAAATAATGTATATTTTATTTACAGACCATGCACTAATTTTAGAGGCTAAACATTTGTACTTTTCAGATGGTTACTGGTGTATGCTGGGCTGCATCTAGGCAGGGGTGGAACTGAGGTTGTAGCATTCTTAAATGGAAAACAGAACACTGCGAACATCAAGCTTGTGTTTAAAATAGTTTACAGTCAGCAGGAGAAAAACCTGTCACAAGGAACCTTGCCTTTGGAATGCTTTCAGGATGGGCACACGATATTCTGGTTCTCAGTGAATGGGATCTGTACCATTTGAGAATACAGAGGGGGGGGGGCTTATGTCTGAATTCTCCTCAGTATATACACATGGAGAATTAGCATAATGATGGGGCAAAAGCTAGGCTCCCCTGGTTTTTTTATATATGGAAGAAATCTTTTTATAGGGAGAAGAATTTTAATACAATCTGGAGTGGCATAGTCCACACAGGTTTACCACTTAAATAAAATTAGGCTGCCTTCTGCCAGGGTTTCCAGGAATGGTGTAAAAAGCTTTCTTGTTCCATTAGAATGCTTGTGGGGTAGGAGAAACTCCTCATCCTTTGCTTACCTATTAACGATAGATCTTTTGGGTTTAACTAGTACCATACAAATGATAATTTTGTCCTATTATGTATGAATGTGGTTGGCAATTTGTCAGTGTTGGTTTAGCAGACCAAAGCTTGAATCCACTGCCTCTGGCAATAGACTACAGAGGAGTGGCATTGACCCGTTTCCTCCAGTATCCTTTTCGGGGCATTTAAAAAAAAGAAAATTACTATATTCTTCTTCTTTCAGTATTAAATTTTTATTGGTTTTCTGATTATCCAAAATGTACGGAATCAATTACAAAACGTTTTGTTACATACCAACAAAACAGAACAAAATATAACATTTAAAATAGATCTTGAGAGAGTTTTTAAGAAAAGTAAGGTTTTCAGTATAAAATAGTAGAAGAGACAGGTTGAACCAGGTAAGTGATTTTGGTTGTTATCAAAAACTTTATTATGTTTGCGCACTTTTAATTATGGCCATTATTTGCCCACCACCTGCATTTATTTTCCAAGATAAAAGCAAAAGTACATAGCACCAGTATTCTAAAAAGGCAACATTCCCCCCAGGGCAATACCAAATTTTAATAATAGAAGCTAAGACTATGGATTCAGGATGGTGGGTCGAACATTCCTATTTAACATGTTAAAACATGGGACAAAGACTACAATGAGATTGTCTCTAGTTCTATTTTCATACTTGATATTTTAAAGTGCATATGAATTTTCCCTGGCCTTTTAATCTCTGTTTTCTAGGGTGAACTACTTTTTCTTGGATGGCAAGTCTACAATAAGAGCTCATACAGATTGGTCAACAGCAATACAGACCAAAAATGGTGAGTTTCAGAAATGAATAGATATATCCTAGAATGTAACACATTGCCCAGTTAAAAAATATCTGTGCAGTTAAGGACAGATATGGTAGCAGAAAATATTCACCTACTTGGTATGTGAAATATTTTGAATCTGGGTTTTCCACTGCTGCGTAACCTAAGTGGCCATTGATGTACGGATGCCACCCACTGTGTGAAAATAAAAATAGATACACTTGTGAGTTGTGAACAAGCGGAACCTTAAAGTCTATCCACGTTTATTATGACAATATATTCCATACACTAGAGTCCACTTCACAGGTGCACATGTAGGCCAGACTAAAAATTCTTAGACTATGCCACAATACACTTTGCTTCCCCCACCCCCCAAAAATCTAACACAACTTTGGAACAACTTTGCTGGGGTTAGTTTTTTCTGATATGGAGAAGTTGGTACTCTTCCTCCGGACCTCTAGTTCTCTGTGTGGAAGGAATGTTCTTTCTGTAGGAAGGAGTGTTCAGTCACATGGGACCACACTGACACTCTGACACTTTGTTGATTCAATAGGAATATGTTGTGTGTATACTCGTGTTATACAAGTCCTGCCTGAATACCTCAGTGCAATATTTTTAGTTGTTATACATAAGTATAAAGTACTTCCTTAGTAGGGATATAAAATGGACTTTGACCCAATCTGTCTTGATTGCTTTAATTCATGGGTAGGCAAACTAAGGCCCGGGGGCCAGATTCGGCCCAATCGCCTTCTCAATCCGGCCCGTGGATGGTCCGGGAATCAGCTTGTTTTTACATGAGTAGAATGTGTCCTTTTATTTAAAATGCATCTCTGGGTTATTTGTGGGGCATAGGAATTCGTTCATTCCCTCCCCCCCCAAAATATAGTCTGGCCCCCCACAAGATCTGAGGGACAGTGGACCAGCCCCCTGCTGAAAAAATTTGCTGACCCCTGTGTTTAATTCTTGAACCCGTTTTCCTTTTGCATTCCAGTGACAAACTATGAAACTGCTGATGTGATGTTTGAGCGAGCCGGAGGAATGATAGTAATCACCATTCTGGTCTCGGTTGGTGGGGCTGTCCTAGTGGTTGCCTTAATTGTAGCAGTAGCTCTTTCAAATAAGAAATAGCGAGCAGGCAACTCGGCGCTTCCTTTCTTCTGGAACAGCGGCAACAACAGCTATGAATCAACTGCAGGATTTTCCCAGAGAATCAAAGAATGTACTTTAGTAACATGTTTTCAGTCAAAGAACAAGCATTCTGAAGAATGAGAGTATCTTAAAAATGTTTTGGGGGTGGGTTTTTTTGGTAGAATTTAACCTACAACGACTGCAGAATTTATGCTGTTTATCTGGCCTCTTCCCACAGTATGTTTTTAAAGTCTATATATCTGAAAATGAGATTGTGGTTCCCTGTATGTTCATTGGTGACAAACCTTTGTTGTTGCCGCATAATGTATGAAATGCTGCTAAGATGAGTCTGAATCATAATAACAATTTCAATGTCTTTAGCATGGGGAATGGAAGTTCCAGAGAATTAAGAGGAGGGAAAACTCTTAAAGTGACACCTTTAACTGGACCAACTTCTACAAAGGTGCATATGCAAATTTTAATGCTTTATTCTTCATTATTCCTGCCTGCCTAAAAAAGAATACATCTGCAAAACCCAAAGGCTGGTGGACTTTGGTCCAATAAGGCAGCTTGCTATTTTCACATTTATACAAGTGCACTTTTGGACAGGCTTGGTCTACTTGGCAGGGGGTTGTACTTGATGGCCCTTGTGGTCTCTTCCAACTCTATGATTCTATGATTCTATACTTTCTGTGCTCTGTTACTATAAAATAAAAATGATCAAACGTTGTACAGTCCTAAATGCTCCAATGTCATGTAATACAAAATGACACTCACAAAAACGCTTTTGTAATCATTGTGTCCAAATTGAAGAAATGATAAATTGTTAATCTTTGTGTCTTCTTTGTCTTTTAGTTTCTGATTGTATGCTACAATGCATGCTGGTTTATAGTAGTAGTAGAAATAAATAAATGAATGCATGAATGAATGAATGAATGAATACTGCAGGGTTTATATTGCAAAATCTATGCATATCCATTTAGAAGTAAACCCCATGGAGTTCAGTCAGGCTTATTCCAAGATTGCAGTTTTAGTCATCCTACTGGCTAAGTGTAGTTTGGGTGATTAGTATGCCAGCCCCATTTAGACCCTTCTGATCCGCTCCCAGATGTTTGAACCCCTCTTTTTCTAATCCCTTTAACATGTGAACAACTTATTGCGAAGTAGCAATACAGGAGGGTGTACCTTACTTCTTTATTGTTTACTCACATTGTATACAAAATGCTACTGCCCTCCCAAAAGAAGGACCATATTGAGCAAAATCAGGTGATGATATTTCCCTTGTTCCTCTCAAGACATAAGGTATCAACCTTAGTATTATCTCATCACCAAGTACAGCTCACTGCAGCTAGACAGGCAGCTAGAATAAGGAGGAGATTCTATAGCTAAGAGCCAAACTCAGTGTGACATTGGGGAACAAAGCACCCCCAAAGCTGCTATTTCATAGAATCATTTATTTGTGCATGTGTGTTTTCCCCTATAGGGCGAACAACCTGATGGTGCGATTTTAATTGGGAACATGGCGCTAGGAAAGGATTAAACTTCTCCGCCAGAAGCACTGTCCCACTTCATTTGCCCCTCTCCCCTTGACTGCTATTGAGGGTTTTTTAAAAAAAAAAAAAAGAATAGGGAGATCTGATCTCCTCCTGACACTACTTGTACTTTTTAAAAGTCTGGAATGGATTAATCCATTTTGCATTACTTTCTATGGGAAAGCGTGGCTTGGTTTTAGAACGCTTTGGAAGTTGAATGGACTTCCAGAACGGATTAAGTTTGAGAATCAAGGTACCACTATACTTGAAATATGGGAATAGCAGCAGTGAACATTTTGTTTGGTTAAAGTTTTTTTAAAAACTGCTTCCCTTTATGATTGTGGCGCCATTCCATTATAAGCAAAGGGGGAAACTGGCAGATAGCACCACCTAGAGTAAGCCCAAAATATGGACAAATAATGTGGCAAAAATAAGTAGCGACTGGAAAATACATTTTGTTTTGTTTTGTGCTATGGACTACAGATCATAGATGGAGGCGAGGAAAGCAGGGAAGGCAAGTACAGTTACAGCTGCCAATTCTACTGCTTTCTCCAAACACCCCAGGGCTCCTTTACAGGAGAGGTGACCTAACTGGGCTCCTGATCCCCACAGGGGTGTCACAGAAAGAATATAGTTGGCTAAGGGAGCCGTGGACTCAAAAAGGCTGGCCTCTGCTATTGCCATTTACCAGAAAAATTAAGTTCTATTGCACTCAAGGGGACTTAATTCTGAAGAGACAGAAAATAAATAATAATAATAATAATAATAATAATAATAATAATAATAATAATAATATTTATTTATACCCTGCCATCCCCAGCCAAGGCCGGGCTCAGGGCGGCTAACAAGCAATAATTAAAATAAGTTGAATGAATACAACTTAAAAACAAAATCAAAATACAACATTAAAATACTGAAACATTAAAATATTAAAATGCAGCCTCATCACAGGAGGAGAAGGGAAAGAAAAAAGAAAGAGAGGGAGGGAATCAAATTGGCTCCAAGCCAAAGGCCAGGCGGAACAACTCTGTCTTACAGGCCCTGCGGAAAGAAATCAGAAAAGGATGTCTTCAACTGCGGGCCAATTATGCTGAAGTGTGCCACTATTTTATGGCTGGGGTGGGTGTCAGTACTTTTCAACTGTCTCAACTCAAGTGGGTCCTCCTGTAGAAAGTTGAGAACCCCTCAAGTAAAGTCACAGCAGAGCTCACTGTGTGAGGAAAAGTGTTTATATATTGAAGAGAGACTCCTGAAACACATGACTTCAGTTTCCCCTCCACTTTCTCTCTTTTCTTTCTTTCTCTTCCTACTGACTCACCTTTTCTTTGTTTTCTTCTTTCCCTTTCTTTGTTGTTTGGTTGTGTAGTGAGGCCCCAGGCCCCCCAGTTCCCTCTGAAATAAACACACAGACACAAATATATTGGGTTAATTGGGATAAAGTAGGCTACAACTTTATTGGTTACAGATGTGAGCGGTTTGGCTTAGGCATTTGGGTGAAGCCAGACTATATCCTGACTCCTGCCCGTCTGCAGGAAGTCTCTGGTCAACCACCGACAGGGGGAGTCCTATGATATACATCAATTAAGAGCACCCCCAGGGTCACCGATGGGGCCGTGGCAGGGCCCTAGCCCAGGCTTCGGACAGGATCCACACCCCTGGATCCCTTTAACGGGATACCCTTAACATGGAGGGGCAGGCCAGAGGCAAGAACCACCCCTCCCATGACAAGGCTTACCCAATGCCTAGCCTTACAAAGATGTGACAATTGCTACAAGGCTGGTGAAAACCAAATGGCTGGTGCCAATTTGCCAAGTGGAAAAATTCCTCCCTGGCCCCCACAACCAGGCGGCCGACATTAGTCATAGCAAGGCCACAATCAAGGAATGCATAAAAAAGAGGGTGGGCGGGCTGGGAGACCCGACAAGAAGGCAAATAGAGGTTGCCCCCCCCAGCTGCACTGCAGTTTAAACAGCATTGGCCACGCCCCCAGCTAACCCAATTGGTCAGCCAGGGGGCGTGACGTGGCTGGAAGCCCTAAGGACGTGGGCGGCATCCCTTTGCCCCCTGCCAGGTCAGAGTGAGGTCCCGGCTGCCCGCCCACAACTCCGCCACCCCAGGGAAGGGGAGCGGCTTTCTAGGTAGGTCTGGGCTTCAGTCTGGCATGAATGTAAGTAGAATATATAACAAAGTAAAGGCCCCTCCAGTTGTCCTTTTATTGAACATTCCTCATTACAAAACATGTTAATGGTGTGTTCAGGACAATGTCGTAGCTTTAAGAAATACGGTTTATTCACCTGTTTACACCTTCAGTCTGCATGGAGGGAGTCCAGATTTCAGTCTTTCTTCCCACTTCTTCTTCCCAGCAACACTTGCTGTGGAAACCAAGCCTTAGGAGGAATGGTAGAAGGAGCTGGTATGTTAAGCCAGGAAAAGAGGAGGCTGAGAGGAGATATGATAACCATCTTCAAACATCTTAAGGGCTGTCACGTGGAAGGGGGAACATGCTTGTTTCATCCTGCTCTAGAGGGCAGGACTTGAACCAATGGCTTCTGACCAAACATACGGAACCAAAGGTGATTCTGACTAAACAAGAAAATCTTTCTGACAGTAAGAGCTGTTTGACGGTGGAACTGTCTCCCTCGGGAGGTTGTTAACTCTCCTTCCTTGGAGGTTTTTAAGCAGAGGTTGGATGGCCATCTGTCATGGATGCCTTAGCTGAGATTTCTGCATTGCAGGGGGTTGGACTAGATGACCCTTGGGTCCCTTCCAACTCCACAATTCTATGATTCTAAGCCTCTCCTCCTGTCACCTCACACCCAGTGATCCTGGCAACCTTCCAAATCTCCAGTCTCTGTTCACACCTCAGGGCAAGGAAGGAGGAAGTTTCTCTCAATGGCCCTGTATTGTTTCTCAATGGCCCTAGCTTGGCCAGGTCGTTTTGCATAGGCTTTAATAAAGATTTAATTTACGAATTACAAATTTGCAAATTAATTGTTTTTACGTTTACAAATTTAATAACAATAACAACAACATTGTTATTGGTGATAGTAGTTGTAGTAACCACCTCCCAAGGAAAAGCTGGCTCCGAAGGTGCCACTCTGCAATTACAAATTCCAGGGGATTAATTAGGACTATACCAGAGAGTTGGACCCATTGAACTCAGAGGGACTTATTAGTTGTGGGTTACTTGAGCCCCACCCTCAAGTCATAAACTACTATCCCATGTTTACAAGGTTTTGTACTCTCATATATGAGAAGTGTCGTTCTCAAAGGGTGGCGTGCTGGGCTGGCTCTCCCTGACTCTCACCTGTTTCCTAGCCAGGAGTCTCAGGCCGCCGGATTTCTTGGAGGAGAGACTTCCTTTGGCAAGGACTCGTGTCCTTATATAGCTTTCTGGATGTCCCATGATCATATAGATTGTTGTAAACAAAATCTGCCCTTATTCCCTTATGGGGGACACAAGAGCCCTTATAGAGTCCTTTGCAGGTTCTCCATCGGTAGGAGAAGATAACAGAGGCCAACCAGAGAATATTGAGAAGCAAAGCAGCTCGTAAGCCTGATCTTTATTGATCTGTGGCAACATGGTGCTCCCCTCACACCCAGAGCAAAGGTGTGTCTGCCCTTATATAGACATTTTAAATTGCCTTCCCTGGAGCTCAAGACCACCCCTCCATACATCATACATACATCACAGAAGGGGTGTAACCCAAGACCACCCCCCTACAAACATCATACCTACCATCACAGAAATTTGAATGTTGTTGTTTTTCCTGTCTGCCAGGTTATCTGATAATGCCTTATCTGATTGCCTTTCCTGCTAGTCTGCCCATTCCTTTGAGATGGTGATTACCCAATTCCTGCGACAATGGGAAGGTTCCCTCGCCCCCTCCCTCCTTGCAGAGAAAACATTTGGTCACTTTGGGAGTCCAAATGGTTTCAGTTGGGTCTTCCTGTGCTGCTCCAGACATGTGGTCCACATATCTATATGTACGTGCTTGGTTGGTACATTGGTGAACATTATATATATATGAGACCTTAATTTTTTTTTATTACAATATTATAAGGTGGCTGTGTGTTCTATGTTATAAATCAAGCACTGCTAGGAGTTGCTTCTTTCTGTTTCTCATTGCAATTCTTACCAATAAAAAAATCGGTGTGGCGCGAGCAAGTTTTCCTTCCGAAAGGGAGGACCGGAGAGGAAAGTTGGAGGACCGCAGGCGCAAAGCGGCGCCGTTTCTGCAGCCTGGAGCCGAGGAAGGATCGCAGGAAGGAGGAGCCGGAGGAGGAGCCCGGCGGGAGCAGGGGCTCGGCGTCGCCTGGCGCCGGACGGGAGAGCGAGGAAGCGGCAGCGGCGGCGGCGGCGGCAGGTCAGGGGCGGCCGATGGGTCTGGGGGCCGGGGAAGCGGTTGCGGGCGGGGGCCCCGGAGCGCTGGGGGCCTTGGGGGGGGCAAGCCGGGCGCGCGCGCCGGTGGGTGCTGGGTGCGCGGAAGAGAGGAAATGGCGAGGATTTCTCCATCCCATAATGCGCACGCCTTGCCTTGGAAGGAGCCTCTTCCTCGGCGACCCGCCCGGCGCGGGGGCGGATTTCTGTGCCTGGACGCTCCGCGCCCCCCAAGCCCCCTCGGCCGCCAAGGCTCCTGTTCTCTATCCGCCCAGGGAACCATCCAAGCCATTCTGTCTCGGTAACATTTGTAACTTGACTGGTCTTCCCCGCCCCCCCCCCCCCCGACGAGAATGGCCAGGCAGGCGTTCAACAGGTGAAGCCTTTCCTCCAGCAACAGAGCCTGCGGGATTTCTGCTTGCTACGATGCGCTCAGCCATACGGAACAGGAAAGGACTCTGCTTATATAACTCTGAGGGAGATGGGAAGAAGGTTTTGGTGTGTACTTGAAATATGTAAGGAAAAGAACCGTGTGTCTGTTGTTTTATGCGTATTGTGTGTGGGGGGGTCTGGGGGTTCTCTTTCTCCCTTTTTGTCCCGGCTCCACTCTATTATTCTTGCTGCAATTCTCTCTCCAGTTTGAACCCTGCTTTTCAGCCTCAAACTCTCCTTGTTATTTGGCCCCTCTTCATTGAGCATTCCTTCTGATTTGCTTACACAAAGCTTACGTGGATTTTAGATTATATCCGGCCATTGCTGAGCTGTTCGATGGCTTCTCATTAGCCATTTGTTCGTCCCAGTCCCACACTTGTCAATGCATTCCCCTGCCGCTTTCCAAACTGCAAAAAGTCCAGATTCCTTTTTTAAAAAAAAACAATAAAGTGGATTTGTTGTGCTAAAGAGACAGAATCCTTTAATCCACTTTCACTGCACCCACTGAGTTTAGCTACTGGCTCTTTCCCCTTAGGTCTTCTCCAATAAGACAATGTCATCTGAAACGCCTGCTCTTCTCCATCTCTTTGGGTGGCCGCCTTTGCCTTCGCTTCTCTAGGGAGCGCAGTGTGTCAGCTGTCTCTCTTTCTCTTTTGCACCTCATTGTGTCTTTATCCCTTGAGGCAAAGGAGGACACACATTTCAGTCCAGCTGCTGCTTATTTGTTTCTGCTTCCTTAAGGTGCAATTGCGGATGTTTTTTACTTTGTCTTGACATCTTTGTCCTGGTAGCTGTGACATCAGAGCTTAGCGATGAGACACCAGAGAGCCTTGCTTGAGGTCAAATAACAGGCGGTCATTGGTCAAAATAGCACCTCTAATGTCTGCTATTTTTACTCGCCAAGGGAAACAGACGTTTCTGTGCCAGACAGGGAACAGGATGAAGGAATCTCTGTGGGAGGTTTTTGTGTGTGAATACAACGTTCAGTCTGGCGTCTAGTATTGTTAGAAACCTGTTAACTAATTTAATTGAAATGAAAGTTTAATGTAGAGATGTTCTTTGGGGTTGTTTTGGATAGAATGAAACACTGGTTTGCACTTGTTAGGTATTGGAACAGTAAGAATCAATGAGGTAATAATGGGCATGTACTTAGGTCATTATGATCAATTTATGAAGTGTGTGTTATGAGAAAAAACAAAATGAAGGCCTCAACAACAGGACATCATGACTGGCACCTCAACCCTAAATGTATTTGCTCCTTTATTTTCAATAATGTTTATTCAGAAGTGATTACCATTCATTAGGGATTATAAATGTCAGTAAATTAACTTCTGTTCATTTAATTCCCTTCAAGTGTGTGTAGTTGGGACTAAAGTCTAAGCATTTATTGAGGAGTGAAGTTTTTCTTGAGGGATCAGTGAGGAATTGGTTTACTTTATTTCATAAAATTTATATACCTCTTGATTGTAAACTCCCCCCCCCCATAAATCCCAAAGTGGTTTAGCCACAGGTAAATATTCCATATTATGGTTGTCAACTTTTTCCCCTGGAAGGCCCTTGTGTCAATTTAACACCAGTGTAACAAAACACAAATTTAGCAAGTGACGCTTTTCCTAGCATACAGACCAGTGATGGGAAAAGTTTTGGGGGGCTGGTTTTCATCTGGCATGGAGCTATTAAAGGCACAAGCGCACTGCTTAAGTACAAATAGTGACCCCACATGATACACAGTGACGTGTGGATGTTGGGAGTGGCTATAAATTCCTCTGCACAAAACAGTTACATGCCCTTTAGGTTAGTTTCCATTTTCCAGGTCAGTATGTTTCTATATTGTAGTGCAGAGGTTCCCAGACTTTCTACTCCCAGAGTTCACTTGAGATGGCTGGAAATTACTGAGGGGCACCAGACACACACACACACACACACACACACACACACACACCCTGTGCTGCCTAGGCAGAGCCAGTCACAAAATGGTGTCAGATGGAGACAGACATTGGCACAACCAGCTGGCAATTTCTGACTTCATTTTCTAGTAATCCATATATGGAAATTTCTGAATTCTTTGGCACAGCGTCTTCCTTGTGGCAAGGAGTTCTGTAATTCAGCTTTCCTTAAACTAAGAACAGGCATTTTTGTTCTGTGGCCACACACCCACACACCATTTTAGGCAGCATTTGTTGATCTGGGTGCTCCAAGTGGATAAGGGTTCTTTTCTTTGTAATATTCCCCTATCCCCACACCTGAAGTTTTTTACCCACCCCCTGTAGCTTCTCCTCACTCCACTCACCTTATCTCCACCCCATCCCACCAGCTTCTTTAATCCTTCCTTCCTGGTCCTTTTATCTTCACTTAATTCTCTTTAAATGATCTTTCCTCTCTTACTCCATTTTCTATTTGTTTCCTTGATTAAACATTAACCTTTTCTTTCACTTGCTAGTTCCCTTCCATAGCTCATCTGGCCCTCCCCTCAAAGGAAGAAGTCCGTCCCTCCTTCTTCCCCCCTTGTATTATTATCTCCTGGCCGCTTTTACTCCAGCCAGAAGGCCAGGCATCCTTGGGGAGGAGAGGCAAGGGAGCAGGATGTGGCCCTGAGGATCACTGGTGGGTCCGGATCAGGCTCTCTCTGAGAGAAACAGGGGCTTCCAACCTGCATTTTGTGGGGCCGTGGGGTCAGGGCCAGCCCAGGACATTCTGGCACCTGAGGCAAACCCCCAAATGGTGCCCCCCTGAAGGGAGAGGGTGTAAAGACCAACATTGGGGACAAGGGGATTGTAAAGTCTCCAGAGGGCAGCCCCTGCCATTTTTTCCTGGGGGTTGAGGAGACCAGCAGCACCTCCTACTCATCATCATCATCATCATCATCATCATTTTATTTGTATGCCGCCTTTCCACAGTTAGAAAAACAATGTGCAAGGCGGCTTACAGCATGGCAAGATTTACATAATTACAAAAGTCATAAACAATAAACCACATCAAAAAAATACACAACCAAATGGGAAACAATTTCCACATAAAATCTAAAACTAAGAATACAGTATTAATATCACAGTTTAAAATGACATAGGCAAAAAATAACAGCAGTTTAAGCAAGCAAACAAACAACCAACGGAGCCCCCCCTGCCCAGCAACAGCAGCGGCAGCAGCAGCCCTTTATAGAGCCCATCAGGCCCCACCCTGGGCCAGGTGCATAGCTGTCAACTTCCAGATTTGAAAATAAGGGATCAGCAGCCTCACCTGTCCTGGGGACAGTCTACGGGATATCTAACAATCCGGGTTGGCAGCAGGAAGCAGCGGGAAACGGCGCTGGAATAAGGGAATTTCCCGCAAAAAAAGGGAAGGTTGACAGCTGTGGCCAGGGGGTGAGTGGCAGGGAGACCACTGTAGGGGCAGCATTGGTGGCGGCAGGGGGCCCTGCTCTGAGGAGACTGTAGATCCAGCCTCCAAGGAGCGGGCCGCAGCCATTGCTGCCACTGCGGCAACAGCAGGTGATGCAGTCCTTGGAGGCCGGATCCGCTGCCCTGAGGGATCCTGCCACCAAAGGCAGTCGCCTCACCTTGCCTCATGGGTGACCTTGCATGGGGTCCCTCTCAGAAGCTTCCCAGGGACCGGCTAGTAAGAAGTTCAGCAGGGGCAGGCAAATGTCTCTGAAAGTGCACATGGCTTGTTTCTCCCTCCTTGCAATGTGCAGCCTGCAGGAGAGCATGGGGAATGCTCCTGGGCTGCACATTCAGTATGCCTGGTGCGCTGACAGACCCAGTAAGTCTAGGAAGAACCCTGTGAACCACGGGGGCGCCCTGATGTTCCAAAAGCCACGGCAGCAGAAAGGGATTCTCTGGAAGACGAACTAGGTTGCCATGGCTCCTCAAGAGTAGGCTGTGGCAGTTTGAGGATACTGAACAATGAAGGGTTGCAAGTGGAACCTAGTTTTCTTGCTGCTCTGTAAAATATGCCAGGGTTCCTTTCATGTCCACCCCATCATTCTGGCTGAGTGTTGTGAAACCTACTGGAGAGAGAGCTGTGACCTAACAGAGGCTGGCTTGGTTCCTGCAAGTATAGCGGGCGGGAAGTTGACCCGATTAATTGGAGCCAACTTTTTTATTGGTCCAAAATGTGTTAATATATTGATAAAGTTGATTAATGTGTCAGCTGTAATTAGTCTATTGAATCCTTGCATTATTATTTCACAGGAGCTGGAGAAATGGATTCAGCTGAAAGAGCTACAAATAGAAGTGAACAAAAATCAAGGTGAAAACAACTCTTTAAACCCTTTTTAAAGAAAACTTTTAGGTACATGAGGATTATTGCTGATACTTTTAATGTTTGAAACAGCCTCTCCATTTTATATCCACAACAATTCTGTGTGGAGAACTCTCTTTTACATTTTATAAATGCCAAAAGTAGGGATGGAAACATCTCTCAGAATTGGTTCCTCAGTTTCTCATTTTACCAATCTTAAATTCTGTTGTCCGTATTTCTGTAGCAGTTTGCATTTTTTTAAATGCTCTTCTGATAAACACATTTTTGTGTGCAGTTTTGACTAATGTATACATTTTGCAAGCATTTCCCCCAAATGTGATGCATTTTTGCATGTTATTTTTAAGGCTGGGAAATATATTGATATATCATCCAAAACCAGTTTGAAGTCCAGATCGTGATAGCGGTTTCATAATTTTTGACCTGGCAATATATCACAAATCATGGTGTGTGTGTGTGTGTGTGTGTGTGCGCGCGCTTTGAAGGTTGGCTTTGTTTGATTGTCGTACCGTTTCAGAGAATGTGGATTTGATAAACGGGGCTTTAAATGTGAACCAAATCTAAATCCTCCCCATAAAAAGTATTTTCCTAGAAATATGAAAGCATACATACTACTACCAATATCTTATTCTTATTTGTTATTCTTATATATTATACTTCTGTTGTGCCTCTTCTCCTGTGAGCTTGAGGCAGTGCACACTCTGGGAGATTGCACTGATTGGAGAGGATGAGGAACTGCGATTTCTTCCACACTAAAGCTGCTTCCCCCCTTTCAGTCCTGTTCAGCTAAGTTCCCTTCCACAGTTAATTAAAAGGTTCCTGATTTTAAAGGAACCCAGTTGATGCCTGGCATCTGTGATCATAGAATCATAGAGTTGGAAGGGACCCTAAGGGTCATCCAGTCCAACCCCTGCAATGCAGGAATCTTTGCTAAAGCATCCATGCAGAGGGCCACCCCAGCTCTGCTTAACAGCCTCCAAGGAAGGAGAGTCCACAACCTCCCAAGGGAGACTGTTCCACTGTTGAACAGCTCCTACTACTAGAAAGTTTCTCCATGTGTTTAGTTGGAATTTCCTTTCTTGTAACATAACGGTTAGAGAGTTGGACAAGGACCTGGGAGACCAGGGTTCGAATCCCCACTCAGCCACGAAGCTCACTGGGTGACCTTGGGCCAGTCGCTATCTCTTAGCCTAGCCTACCTCACAAGGTTGCTGTGAGGATTGTATGGGGGGGAGAGAACCATGGACACCATATTGAGAACTTCTGCTGATTAATTAATGTGTTATGCCATTGATTAACAAAATATGGCCAAGTCAGCTGCGGCCATAAATAGAATTTCTGCTTGACTTCTACTCTCTAGGAAATTTTTAAAAAGCCTTGTGCGGAAGCAGCCCCAAGACCTCCTGCTAGTGATTGGAACGGGAGTGAGTGCTGCTGTAGCACCAGGAATTCCAGCCTTGTGCTCCTGGCGAAGCTGCATTGAAGCTGTCATTGAAGCCGCAGATCAGCTGGAGGTGCTACACCCGGGGGATGTGGCTGAATTCCGCAAAAAAGTGGTCAAAGAGCGAGACTTGCTTGTGGTTGCACATGACCTCATCAGAAAGATGTCACCGGTAAGCACATATCTATAGCTTTGCAACAAACAATATTGGATGCACATTATTACCATGCAATAGTGTTTCCTCAAACTTGGGTCACCAGCTGTTGTTGAAGTACAGCTCCCATCATCCCTGACCACTGGTCCTGCTAGCTAGGGATGATGGGAGTTGTAGTCCAACAGCTGGAGACCCAAGTTTGAGGAAACACCAGAACTTAGTTCAGGCAACTCTCAGGTGAGCCATTGCCATTGCAAGAGAATGAGGGAGGCGTTCATGGTGAGTTCCAGCACCTCTTTTTCTAGAAAAATAGCACTGGATATAAGGTATACCCTTGTATACTTAGGCCAGCTTTGCCTGCCTTTCTGTTGGAAGACGGAGAAAGAGAGGGGGCCTTCTAAGGTCCCTCCTGTCCTGATCTGTTTATTGAACTGTTGCTTTTGAACCAGTTTTTGTGATTAGGGGTTTGGTTCCTGCTCAGGTTCAAGGCAACCAAGAAATCTTAGATTTGGACTTCAGTACTGAATCACTGGCACTAGCCTCTTTAAGTCACTGCTTGGGCTTAAGTGGGTCTTTTCCATGCCCTGCTTCAAGGTATTTGGCAGTTTCTCCATTTTTGCATTTTTAGGCTAACACCGTCCTGTTCGCACAGGGCAAATTGGGGGAAGGCATGTTGCGAAGCAGGGGGCTATTTGAAATGGTTCAGGAGGACAAGATTATATACTTACCTTAGGTATATTAATGTGGTGAGCCGTAGCTCTCTATTTCCTTCTTGTTTTGTCTGTGGACAAGAGTGGTTACAGATCCACCAGGATGCAAAAGTTATCCTGGCATGCGGTTACTATTTACTGTCCCCGGGGGGGGGGGCACTTTTTGTAGAGTAGCATAATGCGCAGCCTTCTGATATCCCCTCATCCTCAACTACAGCAAGTTGTGCACTCACAACCTCAACTTCAGCAGAGTGATTGAGACCTTGGCAGACCAGAAGACATGGCCGGTAGTCTGCAGATGGTGCAGGCTTTGTGGTAATGTAATGAGCACTGTTAGAAAATAAGAAGAGCCTGCTGTATGAGACTAAAGGATTGTCTCATCCAGCATCCTCTTCCCACAGCAACCAGCCAGATGTCCATGACAAGCTCACCGGCAGAACCTGAACACAGCACTCTCCCCACTTGTGATTTCCAGCAACTGATACTCAGAGGCTATGCGCCTCTGACCGTGAAGGTAAAATAGAGCCAACAGGGCCACTATCCCCCGTGAATTTTGATGCTTTCACGGTTTTTATTTTGCTGTCAAAGGCCTCTACATAGATGTCTTCCTTCTGTGCTTCTCTTTCCTCCCCAGCGCACTGGAGATGCCAAGCCAAACTTTTTTCAGGACTGCCTAATGGAAGTTTTTGATAACTTGGAGCAACACATTCAGAATCCTGTTGTTCTGCAGTCAATTCTTCGGCTAATGGAGAGAGGCACTATGGTGTTGACCACAAACTATGACAACTTACTTGAAATCTTTGGTCAGCAGCAGAGTAAACCAATGGAATCTCTTGACTTAAAGGATAAGGACAAGGTACGGTAAGACTACCGCTGTACCAAATTAACAAGGACAATTTATCAGGTGTTTGGTGGTGGTTATTTATTAAATTCATATACAGCCCTTCATCCATATATTTCAAGGTGGTTCATCCACCTCAAAGTCAACTGTTTCGGTTTGGGCTGTATTTCAGAGGTAAAATGGCTTTATTTGGGGGTACAGAATCAGAGCAGCTGCAGTTTTTTTCACCTGAAAGTCCTGCTCTAATTGGTTTTTGAATATTGGCGAACTAGGAATTACTGTTGACATAATAACTGTCTGCCTCTTTTGCTATTGAAAGCAGCTGAATATACAGTAAGCCCACAACTTAGCTCACTTTACTTACATGACCTCAACCATAAATGCGATCTTATATAAATGAATATGTTGGAAAAATTGGGAAAAATCAAATACACTGTAGAAGCATGTCAATCAGCCATTGCACTCACTCTGGGAGAGTGTTTCAGTGGCGTCAGAGTCGGAGGGTGAGAGAAGGCCTATCAAGAGCACAAAGGGCAAAGGGAAGCTGGTCTGAGAGTGGGCAGAGGTGATCTGAAAGTAAACGGAAGATTGGCTAAGCAAGGGGAGGTGGTCTGATAGCGAGGGGAGGTGATCTGGAAGGCGATCTGAGAGCAAGAAGAAGGTGGTCTGAGAAGGACGAAATGCTCTGGATTTTTAAAATAAAACATTGAATGCCCTGCAGAAATCCAAAGGTACAAAAAGTCTCCCATGCTGTATTTGTGTGTGCGTGCGTGTGCCAGGGGCGGGAGAGAGATGGATGTTGAATCAGAAGTAAGCCCTATTGAGTTCAGCATGTAAATTACTCACTCCCAAGTAAATGTGTTGAATTGGCAAAATGGCTTTTCATGATATTTGGTCCTGTCACTGTTTCACTCCAATGCTAGATAAGACCAGCTGCCCACCTCCTCTCTGTGTTTACAGAATGCAATTGCAAACACTTTTGCAATTCCCACAACTTTTATTGAAATGAATGAGAGGAGCCTGAGAAATTTCTTTCAGTGGAGCTTGCATTTGCAGGGGGCAGGAAGTAGCCCAAGGTTGTTCTTCGTCATAGTTCTTTTATTTTGAATAATGCATTTTTTTAACAGTGGGCGGAAAATTCTTCATCTTTACAATGTTAACTAGATATACAGTGTTTCTCTAAAAACAAAAATGTTTCTGATATATAAATAGCTATGCTTTCTCTATTAGCAGAAAAAACGTAAGTAAGTATTTGTAATGGAGTGTTCTGTTTTCAGCTATGTGTAGCATAACCGCTGTCAGGGTTTTTTTTAAAGAAAACCTATTTCATAAGTAGCTAAAGAAGTATGTCCCTTTGCAATAAAAAGGCTCGAAGAGAATTCAACGTTTAGCAGCAAATTAGGAAAGCTTATTATATTAGTGCATTTCCGTACTCTTTAAGCAAGCCAGTAGGAGCCCATGGACTTGTGAATGTGGGATCCAGTGGTGTTATATTACCCCAAAGCAGTCAGGTATGAGACCCAAGACTTGCTATAACATCATAACAACTAAACGAATAGCAGCGCAAGGGATCTAGCATGTTTTGCAGTAGAAATAAAGGTCAGCTGTGAAATCACAGGGTGTTTTGAAAGCCCCAGGTAAACTGAAACAGCTGGTTAAGAAAGTGGCATGGTTGACAATATTCTGTTGCCCGTCTGAATGGCTATAATAGGATTACTTGTACTGACATTTTTCTGTAGAAGATAGCTGGATGGCTACATTTTCACCCTATTGTTTTCTAGAACATTGCTGCATTTTTCCATTTAAAAAATAGAAAAGGAAAATAAACACGTATATTTTGATTTGCATATTACCCCCTCCCCCATTTTGTTTGAAATGATACCATTGTAGAATTTGCATTATTGCAGAATATTGTTCTGCATTTAATAATTTGAAACTTTGCTCTCAAATGCCATGTTGCAGCCTAGACAATTCTCTCAAGAATGGCAAGCCTTCAACAGGTAGCAAATGAAATATGTGTGAATGCCTCAGCCTGCAGTTTGGGTAGGTTCCTTTTTCAGATTTGGTTGTTGTTTTTAAAGTAAATGAGGGAAGTGATAGTACGGTCACCAAAATGAATAAATCACATGTCCCTTTTGAGGCACGGCCCCTTTCTGCCTCAGGCTTGGCAGTATTAATAAAGTGTTTGGCTCTCTCCAGGTTCTCCAGTGGGCAAAAGGACACGTCAAATATGGGGTGCTTCACATTCACGGCCTGTATGCTGATCCCTGTGGAATGGTGTTGGATCCCTCAGGATATAAGGATGTTACTCAAGACCCTGAGGTGATGGTATGTGCACCTTGAAACCAGGGAATTCTTCTCTTTCACGTTATGTCCCCTATAAATCAGGAAGTGCTTCAAAAGCATATTTCTCTTGTTGGGGACAGGAGCTTGCCTTCCGTGGCCTCCATCTCCTTACATTAATCCCTGTTGCCCATGTTGTATCATTTAATATGATACATATTTTTGTGTGTGTGAGGAGGAATTTTGTGCAGCAAGCCCACAACTTGCCCACATTGAACTTGTGCACATTCAGCTTCACACATGCAGCAACAAATTTAAAAAGTTGCAGGGTTTGGGGGGAAATGACTTGAGTAATTCCATCCGCCACTGAACCCGATGGGTTTTGACCTTGTGTGATTCTGACTTTAGGCATGATCCCCCGAGCATTACCCCCATGTAAGTTGCAGGCCTACTGTATTTTGAACTGTTAAAATAACTTTTTCTGATACTTATTCCAGTGTATGCGTCACTCCTTGATGAAGTGCAGATGTGCACAGTGTGAGAGGGTGGAACTCAGGCCTGCATTCAGCATTCATATTTGTTATATATGTAGTTTTTACAAAAGCTTTGTGAGTTTGGTCATGCTATAGACTACTCTTTTTCTGAGGAAGGATTTGAACCCATTCTTTCCACTATACAATATTCTAATGAAATGCTAATTAAGTGGATGCAGACAGTGTCTCAGCAACCTCTTGATCATGACATCTTAACAAAAATATTGCGAATATATGTGTATATTTTGAAAAGTAACAACTAGTTATACTACCGAATTCCTTGGGCATAAAAGTGCAAATGGTTATGTTATCTAGAGCCTTGTAATGAACCCATCAAATATACTAACTTGCAAAAAATTTACTAGCCCAAATGTACAGTTATTAGTCATTTGTGGCAGTGACAACCTGAAGGGAAACCTATTGTCTTAAGTGTTTGGAAACTTCCTTACCTGGAAGCAATTTTGGCCCACTATCAATCAGGAAAGGGGGCATTTATGAGCCCAGGCTGCCTTACAATTAAACATTTATCTTATATGTGACTTAACGTTGACTTAGGAACTACTTGTTCTTTACAGGAGGCTCTGCAGAACCTGTACCGGACAAAATCATTTTTGTTTGTGGGCTGCGGAGAAACCCTGCGTGATCAGATATTTCAGGCCCTCTTTCTGTACACTGTCAAAAACAAGGTGGATCTAGAACATTATATGCTGGTGCTTAAAGAAAATGAAGACCAGTTTTTTAAACTCCAGGCAGATATGCTCCTACATGGAATAAAAGTTGTATCCTATGGAAATTGCTTTGAAAGTTTCCCAGAGTATGTTCAAGATCTCTCCACTCAGATCTGCAAACAGAGGAGTCCAGGTACTCTGTGTGTGTGTGTGTGTGTGTGTGTGTGTGTGTGTGTGTGTGAAATGTTGTGTCAAAACATTTTTTCTCTTCTCCATATGCCAGTGGTTTTTAGTTTCATATCTTTCTGGAATAAAGGGTATTGCTTTAAATATGTGTGTGAAACTTCATGCTTCTGATGCCACATTCATTTGTAAAATAGTCTGTGGCAACCACCATCCCTTGTGTCTGTACTACCTATGACAATCATGGAAGTGATAGCCAAATCATAGAATTATAGATCTATGATTCCTTTTATTCAGGCTAAACATACCCAGTTCCCTCAACCATTGTTCATAAGTCTTGGTTTCCAGACCCTTGATCATCTTGGTTGCTCCCCACTGCACACATTCCAGCTTTTCAATATCCTCCTTAAATTGCGGGCCCCAGAACTGGACACGGAACTCCAGGTGTGGTCTGACCAAGGGAGAATAGAGCGGGACTATGACTTCCGTTGATCTGGACACTAGATTTCTGTTGATGCAGCTTAGAATAGCATTAGCTTTTTTTTGGCTGCTACTGCTGTATCACACTGTTGACTCATGTTAAGCCTGTGGTCTACTAAGTCCCCAAGATGCTTTTCACATGTACTACAATGTTTTGCTCTTTTATTTTGGAAGGCCCGGGATACAGCAAAATATACATGTTAATAAGTATTGCCAATGGGCAAATATCCCATTTTCAAGAAGGTGGCCCACATGCTGCCCTATCCCATCTTTGGCCCAGTAGTTCTAGGAAGAAGAGCTGTTTTCTCTTATCCTACTCTATCATGGAAATATTATCACGATACAGTACTGCAGAACTGAGGATGTAGACTCTTGGACCTGTAAAAGCACAAATAAATGTAAATCATTATTTGCGGTTTGCCTCCATGGAGAAACTTACCACTTTATATAATATAGGAATATTACATTATATAATATTGTGTGTGCAAAGAGTTGCATGTAAATAATGTCCTAGATGAGATGTCTCTGTGCATTTAGCCTTTAATGCAACCTTGTTTATTAGCAACTCTGAACAGTGAATGTAGCTAAATTCTATTCTATCTCGTTCATGACATAGTTTTCATTCTTTCTCCAGATGCAGATCGGGTGGACAGTACAACACTTTTGGGTTAAGTACATTTTTTAATTTGAATGTAGGCCTTGTAATATTCAGTTGCGGTGGGTCTTGGGAAGAACTGGGATAGTATGATTTGCACTCATGTAAAATTATGTGCTAGTTTGAATGTTCGGGTAATTATATTCTGTTTTACAACAACAACAACAACAACAACAACAACAACAACAACAACAACAACAACAACAACAACAACGACAACAGTAAAATAATAATAAACCCTCTCTCTGGCAATAGTATTCAGAGAAGTTGATAAGATCTTAAACTGTGACATTTCCCCAACTTCTCAGTTAGTGGTTTTATTTATAATTGACAAATTTAACAAACATTTGCATACTAAAGAGTTGATATAGCACCTTCTTATAGCAGCTAGAACAACCATTGCAATTTGGGGAAATTGAGCCATTCTTACTACTTGGTACACTAAAATGTGGAATATTGCTGTGCTAGAAAAACAGCCCTTAGGGGCCAAAGAAAAGAGGATGATTTTGTACCTGTTTGGTCTCACTTTCATTTCATTTGAAAGCAAGGAAGAAAATGGCCAAGAACTCACCTCAGCCTATTAACAAATATAGCTGATAAAGTGACAGGGGGTGCTTGAATACATTATCTACTTTGCCTTGGCATAATAGGGTTTGTTTTATAAACTTTTATTATGGTTTATTTATTTTGGTTTATGGCTTATTTGTTTTGTGCGGTAAGCCCTTAATTTTGCAAGCAGTAAATGTATAGGTGTTTCTCAGAGATTTTGTTTCAGCATCGTAGTGCTTAAGGCAGGAGCACTGCAAGGCTACCTCAAAGTTGTGCCTCTCAGGAGAGCCCTATGGTAATACCACTGAAGGGTGATTTGTGTGTTTCTTTTGTGCACAGCCACAATTTTAACACATTTACCTTTGGATTTTGAGGTACCACTCTTCAAACAGTTGCAATTGTATAAAACTGTTATCTGGTCAAACTACTTGAAACAAACATCTCATTTTTCTATTCAAGGGGAGAAATCCTCTGGGGCAGCCTGTCAGTGTTGTGTATGGCCAGCACCTCAGCTAACCTGTGCAGATCAAGTTAGGAGGGGGCAATCTGGAGGTTAACCTTCTCTGCCCACTCCTGCTTCCTGCCTACTTTATCTGGGGTCTCAGGAGGCCATATCAGGCCTCTGGGGACCAGGATGTGGATGAATTCATTTCAGCAGGGAAATCTCCACTCTGGCATACCTTTTGTAACTGGTTAACCCCGGGTTCAGGGACCTGAAAAAGTCCCCAACCCCACCAGTTTGGGCAGCAGCAGCAAAGGAAAAAAAGTTAAAGTAGATGCACAGCCAAATGGGCAGGACCCTGATGCAGGTGCAAATTCTACCTCTGCTGGTACGACCCCCGAAGGATTCATCCAATGGTGAATGCAGACCTCCATCCACAATGGTTACCTACATCTGGCATGCGGCACAGGATTATGATCTGAATTCTAATGGAGTTCAATACGTGCTTCGTTGGAGCCAGTCTTTTCATGAAAATCCTTATGTTCACTACATGCGTACGATTTTGTAATACTGTTTGTTCTCACAGGAACATCTTGCGTGGATTGTGCCAAGAGACGGCTAGGGGAGAGCAGTAATGACCAACTTAAGAGACCAAGGCTTGCAGATAATGGTAATTCTAACCCATTATTTGACATTTATTTTTATTTTCAAGGGGACATTGTTTCCAAGCCTACAAACAGTGCATAGCACATGTTTATGAGTCTGCAGTGTAAAAGTAAACAGAATTAAATAAATGCATGGTGTGTAAAAATAGTGTGTCATGGGGCATGCAGCTGATATTTTCAAGAACATGTGCCTAGAGTCATGCCACACCATGGGGAAAGTTGCACTGCATCTTAGTTATCACCAAGTCCTAATTTGGGTTAAATAAATATTTGTTTATTACTGTAAGACCCCAAAATGGTCATTTTGAGAATAAAAGTGTGGCTTGAAATGCCAAAATAGTTACAGGGGGGGAAATCCTTGTGCAGAGATTTCATAAACACTATCCTGCCTGGATCAACAGCTTGCTTTGTTTATTTCTGTGGTAGAAGTGGGGAATGGCGTGCCAGCAATCTAGAACCAATTGGGAGAACTTGTGCATCTCCAAACTCTGTAGTCATTTCCTAATCTGGAGGTGTTTAGAGAGATCTTAGCTCACATCATCAATAGCAGTTGGAACTGACTATCTTGATGGAAACAGATTTCTCTGCATATAAAGGGATAAATAAATTATGAATTAAGTTTGTATCTCAGCATAAGTGTGGGCTTTTGTCATCCACGAAGAGATGATAAACTGCTCCTTAGAAGAGCATAAGCATCTACCTGAAATGCTACAAGGCAGTTTCCTTTCTGCCAGAGTTTTCAAAGTTTTAAAACAGCTGCTTTTAGAACTAGAGGCAGAATTTCCTGGCACCTCTGCATACCCGTTGCTTCTATAATTTGTCTAGGTAAAAAAAAATAGTATTTTTCAATTTGAAAACTTTTTTTCAAAAACAGGTAGTGTTGAAGATGTTGCCCCTCTCTGAATACAAGAATGTAACTTGAACAACAGTGGTCTACAATGAGTGTGTCATCTGATTATATCACGGATAAGGATTCCAACAGCGGCCAAGAGGACCCTTTAAATTTATATGCATTGTTTAGTAAGAATTGTTTAGGAATGAATTTTTAATAACAGACTTGTACACCGATTCAGGATATGTACATTTTAAGGGTATCCATTAACCAATTTGCAACTACCTCAGCAAAGAAATACTGCAAAAGGATAGCTTCTGACATAAATCTGTGAAACAGCGTTTTACCTTCTTTGAATTGGACTAATTTTGTTTCCGTTTCTCTGAATCCAAAGGTGAGTATTAGAAATCATCTTCTCACAAGGGCAGTTGTGAGACAAGTGCATGAGAACTGCTATAGAACCTACCCATCAGAGTGAACTCTTGTGCAAACATTTGTGGAACAGCAGTAATGGTTATTTTTATTTTGCTTACTCCTACCCCTTGCAAATGTAAACAGGTTTTGCACATTTTCTAAGTTTTAAAAAAACTTGGTTGCAGTGGGGAACAGTAAGGGCTTTTAATTTATGTACATTTTAATAAAAAGATTTGAAACCCAGGAGCAAATATTGGTTGTTTTCTGTATATTCTTTTAAAACCTAGCAAAATGTCATAAAATAAAGGACATAAATAGAAGGTAAAAGCTATGAGACTAGTAGAGGAGCTTTGTTAGAACGGTGTAAAGCATTGTTTTATTACAATAGCTACTGACCAACAATTACCCACTTCTTGGGGAAGAGAGCTGTTCTAATCTGGATTCAGGGCTAGGACCGAGTTGTCCTGATATGATGACCTTTACAGAGAGCATGACAAGAAGAATGCAACCCTCTGTCATGGAAGCTTTTAACTGAGATTCCTGCATTGCAGAGCTGGACACGACCCTCGGGGTCCCATCCAACCCTGCAGTTCTGACTTTGCACTTGCTTCTTGATCACTGCAGCTTTTGATACAGTTGACCACTGTATCATCCTGGACCGGCTCCATGCAATGGGAATTGGGGGACCTGTGGTTCAGAAGTACTTGAAAGTCCAGAAAGTAGCACTGGGAGATTTATTTTTGACTGCCTGGTGGTTAGCCGATGCTATTTATATGCAGCCACTAGCAGCAGTCATTAGGAGTTTTGGGGCAAGGTGGTATCAGTATCCTGGAGACATCTGAATCAGGACAGGCTGTGTAGGATCTGAACTGCTATTGGGATGCTGTGTTAGCACAGATGAGGGGAAATAAGCGAAACTTGAATCCTGGCATGATGGAGGCACTGTGGGCGAGTGGTTCTTGTTGCAAGATGGGGTTGCGCTCCAACTGAAATAGCAGGTAATGCAGCCTGTGGGGTGTTTCTGGAGGCCCAGATAACCGAGTAAGACAGCTTGACCATAGTAGTTCACAAACTTCTTGATCTGGAAGCTGCACCCAGTGTAGAATTACTGTACCTAAGCATTCATGAAAAGTTTCTATTCTCCCCCCCCCCCCCCGCTTGTTTCCTGTATCAGGGTGATTTTTCATAAAATCATGCATTTCAAAGTGATACAGTTAAAGAACACTTTTCTGTCCTACATGCTTATGTAAAGCAGGTGTATAACATATGCATCTATGAGAATTGATATATGTAATCTGGCTGGGGCAAGAGATACCAGTAGTGAATTGCAGTGTAAAATGTAATTACCACCCCTATTTTTCTAGAAAAAGAGGTGCCAGAACTCACCATGAACAATTATTCTCTTAGAATGGCAATGGCGCCCACCGGAGAGGAGCTGGAACTGGGTTCTGACGAGTTCCAGCTGAAAAAAAGCTCTGTTTACCACTTATATTAGCAACTATGCTTAGAAGTGACTACAACTTAGTTTAATTAGAAACTAAACATTGAATAGTTTATTTAGCAACTTTCAAATATAAATGCAAGCAAAACAAATTTAATGGAAACGCTAAGAAATATTTTGTGTAATATTCTGTTGCATAATAATCTTCAATGACCAGTGTCAGTGGTTCTAGTTGTCTATATATGCTTTTTATTAATGTCATTGGTCCCCAGTCTTTGTTTGACCAAGGACAACAATCAGCTCAAAAACACCGAAAAAGTGTGGAACTTCACCTATAACTCAGGCCAATGCAGATGTTACATGTATTTGTGTGTCATGACCCTGTTTTAAACAGGAAAACACTGCTGGAGGGAAAATCAAGCTTTGAGGAGTGGCTAATAGGGTGTGTTTACCTACTCATTCTTCCATTCCAGACTGCACCCCCATGACTTTTCACATGTTTGCTCTTGCAAATACCTATCTGAAACCTCTCAAGGTAGTGGCGAAATTAAAGTGTGTGTGTGGGGTGGGTGGGAACAGGACAGAATGGTGGGGAAATAATTAATACTATTTCCACATTCAATCCCATTTGCCCCTCCAGCAGCTTTTCTTTTTGACATCAGGAAACTGTATCTAATGTCTAACTAGGGCCACAGCTATTACAAATTTTAGCAGTTAAACTTCCAGAGAATAAGCATATTAATATAATGCTAAACAACCACTTCTCACATTAAATATATGTGAATTTAGTTTTATACTGAATTCTAATCAGTAACATTCAAACCTGTCACACCGTGGTTAAACAAAAGCCCACAGCCACAAATTCACTTTGTATCATATTTCAATGCAGAGCTCTTTCTGCCTTTCCGTTGCCTTTCATTTTCATCATCAGACTCTCGATACAGAGTAAGATCCAGGCTCAGGACTTGACTGTAGATAGTATCTTCTTGCTAAGGAGAGAAACGATCAAGAGTTATCATAGCAGACCAGGCCATAATGATGCAGCTGTAGGTATTTGGTTTCTTTGCATTTCTGCCACCCAACCCTTTAAAATCACCAGGGATTTGATTCTATAGAAGTGCAGCCATATTCTGTTTCTGTTTTCTCTATGAAACACTTAGGGTGCGGAAACTATCACTCAAGAGTGTGTTTTGTGTGCATATATATACCTCAGGCCAGACTCCAACTAAAGCATCTGCTTCAGAATAAAACTCTTCCTTTAGAGAAATAACGATAATCTGAAACTTTTCTTGGGCCTGCTCTTTAATGAAGCTTGATATCTTTTTGAGAAGAAAAAAAAAAAGGGGTTGTTAGATACATGCAGAAATACAGTGATTAGAAAAGAATCTTGCTTTATAGAATGGGTAAGCATACTGTTGTCAAGACATCTCAAATACAAGACTATGCTATAAAATACATTAGAGGATCTGTTTGGAATAAAAATTCCTCATGCAATATATCTCTACTCACTAAGACAGTATTTTATTTTTAAAAACTTACACCATTATGGCTTAGAGGAATTGTAAGAAGTTGCTTAAAAAATAAGTGTAGAAGAAATCATGGGAGGGTCCTCATTATAATAGATAATTTTATTATCTATTTGGGGATCTTAATTAAAACCCTCACGTGCTAATAGGGCTACAGCAGAGGTTTGATTAATACTGTCAAAAAATTGTGGAAGGTTGCAGGTTCCTTTCCAAAGGAGCCTGCAAAGCCCATGCACAGTACATCCCAAGCGCCCGACAACCAGCTGAACAAGAAGTGCTACAAAGCCCCTTCGCCAAGCCCTGCCTTTACCTCACTTTACATGGGGGTTTGTCAAAATGGCCTAGTGGGCTGGGTTAGGTCTGTGGACTGGAGGTTCTTCACACTGCCTTGGTCCCTAGGCAAATGCATGTCTACTCACTGACAATTTCTGGAGTCCTGAGATCCCAATGAACAGTGGCTTTCAAGAACTAACAGTTCTTGTGGCTGGAAAGTACTAGTAAATCTTAAGATGCATTGGGTAAGCATGGAAAGATTCTTAAGTGACCAGTCAAAACTGCCTTTAACAGGGAATTAGCATGAGATGCAATTCGCTTCCTTCCATTTCAAATACATGCAGCATATCCAGTGTAATCTCTTTCATAAAGGGTTTGCTTGCTATTTACTCTTTGCCCTTGCTTAAAAATATTGTTTTCATATATAAAAAGAAAAAGCACGTTCCTGAGATGGAATGTTGTTTTTCTTTTAGGAAGAGAGAGAGACTGATAGCTTACCTTGCCAATGTTTGTGTTATCCAGGGCTGCATCTACTTCATCCAAAACAAAAAAGGGGGCAGGCCTAAAGCTGAAACAACAAAGCAAGGACAATTATTAATGGAATGTAAATTAGTCCAATTTTACCTATAAGAGTAACAGAAACAATTTCACCAATGGAATTGCACCTGCCACCACCTGCTTTCTACTTTAATGACTGCATATTCTGAATTTCAAGACTTCTTTTTACTTTTTCTTAATATATAGCCAAAATCCCCCACAAATACAGAATTTAAAACAAGTTTGCCATATAGTATACAGCCCCCCCCACCTTATAATATGCCAGTGGTACAGAAATGTAGAAATATATTTCTACTTCTCTTTACCATATTGCCATCTAAACAAGACAGTATTACTTTTCTGTATCAAGCTAGAATGGAATTAAAAGTAGCACTTTAATAAATTAATATTATTATAGCACTTAATACAGTGCTGTATTATCTAGCAATTCCCACCTCCATAGCCAAGACCTAAAAGAGAATTAAGCAGAGGTAGCCTGGAACTTAAACTAGACCCTTTCCAGTACAGTGTTATTTTGTGATTTTAGAAAAAGGAAAATATAAGGTCAAGCCAGAAAATAACTGCCTGAATGGTATCCTGAAACCTATCAGAAATCTCCTAATTAAGGAACAATTAATTACCAATGCCACTCTACACCGAACAAGAAGTAGAGGCAGAAGAAGCTTCTAATTAAAGGAACAGTATCCTCCCTGAGAACTGCAGTCTACCCTGGAAAAACTGATGGTGCAATTGCATTTTATTTGAAAAACAAAAAGAAAACACTGGGTGGGCAATCATACTGTCTGTTTTCACTATGAAGAATGAGTAAGAAGGATGGCAATTCCATTCTAAACAACTAGCATGGTAGCAGCCCTAGAAGATAAGTAGGAGACAAACTTCATTCAACATGATCCTCCTGTTTTGGGGCAAGGCAGCATCGCGTTCTTAAAATGAATATGATCATTACAGAAGTAAGAGGTATCTATTGACTATCAGCTATAGAATTAGCGAGCAACAGAACAGAAGTAATGAACTCTCTGTGAACATAGCTGGAGTGCACTTCATCGTTCTGAAACCTTTTTATTTTAATTACTATACAAGAACACAATGATTAGAAATTACAAAAATTAAAAGATTACATAATGAAACAAACTAAGAAACAATATAAAAGACAAACACAATAATTTAAATACATTTCCTACTACCGGATTTTGGCTTATCAATAAAGGCACTTTAAATCATTTATTTCAATCAGCAAGAAAAAAAGGCAACTACCATAAGAACCAGTAAATGATTTATGTAAACTTTCTCACTGATATTTTATATATCCCTTAAATAATTGTGCTCATCTGACCACTAACCCATGTTGAATTCTAAATAAGAGTAATTTTGCCCCAAGGAAGGAGCTACCTTGTCTAATTTTTATTTATTTGGATACTGATTTGCATGGAAGTGCTTAATGGCTAACTTAGATGGTTATCTTTGTAGCAAAAGCTGCAGTTCCTTAGGAGTATTAATACTGCACCACTCTCAAATTCTGCACCTGGATGAAGCCCCCTCACTTGCTGCATCCCTGACAGACTTCCTTTGGAATAGGTGGACCTTGGGAGAAAGTGGCACATTCTAGACGAAAATCTATTTGTGTATTGCTCCCCATGTTGCCTATCTCTTGTTGAGCTAGCGAAATAAATTGGAGAACCAGGTTTTCTGGGTTGGAGCTTGAGCCAGAACTGAATATAGGAAGAACATCCCCTAGAAACCGGGTGTTGACACAGGGCCACAAAAACGTGATCAACAGCTTTCCACATTTACTTCCAGAACTTCGAAGCATAAGCACAGGACCAACAACAGACCAAATCCTCTCTTGCCTTTCCACACTTCCAGAACAAACTGAAAGCTTATATATGTTGTTCTCCTTTCTCATCTTGTCCACCATATATGCCCAGAGGTAGAATCTCAACATTATATGACGAATGGAGTGACTCCAAAACGATACCACGGTTGTATAAACTGTGATATGTGTGTCATATTCTTTTTTGAAGTGCAATGTATTTCTTACCTGTGTATTGCAAACACAAGAGCCAAAGCTGCAACAGATTTTTCGCCACCTGACAGGTTGTCCATTGGCATAAATCTTTTTCCAGGAGCTACACAGTTATAGCCAATACCTTCCAAGTAAGGCTCCTCGGGATTTTCGGGACTAAGAAATGCCTGAAAGATACCAGCTTCCTTGTTCAGTTAATAACAAAACATGGGCATTAGCTTTATCTGCAAAAAAATTAATGCAGGGCTTGTCAACATGGTGACCTCCAGTTGCTGTGAACAACTATCAGCCACAGTGAGAAGAGCCAACAAACAGGGACGACAGGAGTTCTTGTTCGCAACATCAGGAGGACACCATACTGGCTATTCCAGATTTCGTGAATGCTAAAAAAATACTGGTTTCCAGAAATGCAATTTAAATTATTCTTTTGGACAAAAATGCAATCCTATTCGTTATGGATGCAAACAATACAACATTCTTCAAAGTGAATTTGGAGAACAGGGAGCATCTAGATGTGAAAGTCCAAAGCAGTATTTGTACTGGATGGAAAAGAGCAACAGAAAATCATTCATAGGCTGCTTTGGAAACAAGCCAGAGCTCCTTTCTGTGTCCATGAGCACAAAGCTTGAGAACACACTAGTTCTGTGCATGGCAAGTTAACCTAACCTTCATGATAACTGCATGCCAACTTTGCACAGAACAAACTCCCCACCCCCAAAATAAACTCTTCTACTGTGGAGCCTTGATGCAGCTTCACAGGTAAGTCATCTTTCACCAGCTCTGTTGTTTCCCCATGCCCAGCTACCGGTAACTCTGTATTTCCAAGTCATGGAAGCAGAGGGATTGGACCCTTTGCTGTTTGCCTTGGATCACTTTACTTTGAATCCCGAATCTGGTTGCCCATATTTCTGTTTTAAAAACTAAGAAGAAGAATTCCTTGAATGATTCGTTTTCTGATGGACCAGTAATCTAGCCTTAATTTACAACCAGTACACTCACTGTTGTTGTTGTTAAAGAATGTTAAATGAAATATCTGAAAAATTACAAACCTGAGCACTACTGTTTCTGCAGAGTTTCTTGTAGATCTGATCTATAGCAACTGACACATGTTCAAAACACTGACTGAACAGCTCGTATCTCTTTTTCTTCACCTTCTCAAATTCTTGCCTACATAATCTGGCTTCTGTCCTACAAGTCTCAAACACTGTAAAAGGATAATTGAACTAGCTTTAACAGAACATATCACTAAAATATTGGGAGTTAATTCTATAGGGTAGAATCCAATTAATGTCCTTGCATTCAAGGAAGAGCTTTTTCTGGTGGATGCCTCTGCTAATGTAAGAACATAGATAGGTGATTTATGCCATACTCAAATTCGTTTCAGAAGGTTGTCACTCTCCAGCAGAGGGTTGAAGGTGGTGTGGAAGAATGTGCAGGTGGAAGAATGAATTAGCAAAAAACAACCCTTCTCCCTTTTCCGCTGAATCAAAAGTCCCTCCATGAGAGCAAAGGTCACCAGCTGGATTCTACCCACAATTTCCTACCAACTTCAGTAAACAAACACAAGAAAACAGTATTTATGCAGATATTCTTTTGCAACAGAAAGCCACTTTTCTCAACATACAAGTTTGTGCTGTACAAGGACAGGTTCTTGCAATTTAAAAAGTGTTCTCAGTGAACATTACATGTTTGCAGTGCTATTTAAATTCAAACTTTATTGTAGCTTATGTGGCCCATTTATCTATCTGTGTATGGTGGAAAATGGAATTGCTTCACACTTTCATGGAAAGAAAAATCCTTGCAAATGTCTATTCTTTTGATGGAACACTGGATTTACCAGGATGTTCTCTTTCATCAGTACCTCTACATCTATTGCCCTAAAGCGAAAATAAAAATGAACATCCTTGCAAAAATTGCCATTGCAGCATAGATGCTGACATAGGGCCCCTTCACCTGCAAGATTTAGAAGGCCCCTCTTAAAAGACAAAGTCCAGCAACTGGAGGAACGTGTAGCTACACTCCAAAGAATTAGAGAGCTGGAGCTCTTCTTGGAAGCAACAGAGCACACCGTCTCCACCAAGGAGGAGACAGGGGACTCCCCTGAGAAGGAGGCTAGTTCACCAACACAGGAGCCAGATATATGGAGAAACGTGACTCAAAGAAGTAGGAGGCCCAGCGTTCGCTCTGATTGTTTAGAAACACACAATTGCTTTGAGGTCCTCTCCCCTAGCATGGAAGACGAAGAGCAGACTCCATTTGAGGATCTCTCCCTCATTACAGTCGATCAGGTATATGAAGACGAGCAGCAAAGTCAGTCCTCAGGGAATGTGCAGGCGACCGTGGAACGGACAGCTCATGGAAGAACCCCGACCAAACCTAAGAGGAGGCGTGTGGTGGTGATAGGGGATTCCCTACTGAGGGGAACAGAAGCAGTGATCTGTGGGCCTGACAAGATATCTCGAGAAGTGTGCTGCCTCCCCGGGGCTAAGATCCAAGATGTAACTGAACGACTGCAAGGAATCATAAAACCCACTGACAAATACCCCTTCCTCTTGGTTCATGTGGGAACCAATGACACTGCAAGCAATAGCCTCCAGAAGATCAAAAGAGACTACGAGGCTCTGGGCAGGAAATTGAAGCAATTAAATGCACAAATTGTCATCTCATCTGTCCTCCCAGTTGAACGACGTGGCCCAGGGAGAGAGGGAAAAATAGTGGAAGTGAACAGCTGGCTTCGCAAATGGTGTAAACAGGAACGGTTTGGATTCTTAGATCACGGACTGCAGTTTCTTGAAGATGGACTTCTGGCAAGCGATGGGCTGCACCTCACAACGGTTGGGAGGAATGTTTTTGCCAAAAATCTCAGAAACCTCATCAGGAGGGCTTTAAACTGACTAATGTGGGGGAGGGAGACAGTGCTCCTGAAGGTAGGAGTCTATCAATTGATGAAGATGATCATCCAAATGTCATAGACCAAATGGAGCAAACAGCACGCAGACCTAGTGGTGGGAGGAAAAAAATCCTTAAATAAGAGACACGGGGGAATGATTAATGGACTTCAATGTCTGTACACTAATGCGCAAAGCATGGGAAATAAACAAGATGAGCTTGAGCTCTTGGTACAGCAAACTAAATATGACATAATAGGCATCACTGAAACCTGGTGGGATAAGTCCCACGATTGGAATGTAATAATGGAGGGATACAATCTATTTCAGAGAAACAGACCAGACAAGAAAGGAGGAGGAGTGGCGTTATATGTCAGGGATGTGTATACCTGTGAAGAGATCTAAGATTTAGAACCTCAAAGCCAAAGTGAGAGCATTTGGGTCAAAATTAAGGGAGAGAAGAATAACAGGGACCTCATTGTGGGAGTTTACTATAGATCCTCAAGCCAAACGGAGGACATAGATGATGCCTTCCTGGAACAGATGGCCAAGCATGCAAAAGGAAGGGAGATAGTAGTAATGGGGGACTTCAATTACCCGGATATTTGTTGGATGTCAAACTCAGCCAAGAGCATAAGGTCAAACAGATTCCTCACTGGCCTTGCAGACAACTTCATTGTCCAGAAAGTGGGAGAAGCAACAAGAGGAGCAGCCATTTTAGATGTGGTCCTAACCAATGTTGATGACCTGGTTAGTGGGGTAGAAGTGGAAGGATCATTAGGCGCGAGTGATCATGCTCTTCTGAAGTTTACTATACAGCGGAAAGGAGCAGCCAAGCATACTAGGACACAATTTCTCGACTTTAAGAAAGCCGACTTCATAAAACTTAGGGAAGTGCTGGGTGAGATCCCATGGACAGTAATACTAAAAGGAAAGGGAGTTCATGATGGCTGGGAGTTTGTTAAGAGGGAGATAGTAAAAGCACAACTTCAGGCAATACCAATGAGACGGAAACATGGAAGGTGCCTAAAGAAGCCAGGGTGGCTATCTAAAGAACTTTTAACTGAGTTAAGATTAAAAAAGGATGTGTACAAAAAATGGAAAAGGGGGGAAACCACCTAAGAGGAATTCAAACAATAGCCAGCACGTGTAGACACAAAGTCAGAAAAGCTAAAGCACAGAATGAACTCAGGCTTGCTAGAGAGGTTAAAAGCAACAAAAAAGGCTTTTATGGGTATGTTCGTAGCAAAAGGAAGAACAAAGAAACAATGGGGTCACTCAGAGGAGAAGATGGTGAAATGCAAACAGGGGACACAGAAAGGGCTGAACTCCTCAATGCCTTCTTTGCCTCAGTCTTCTCCGATAAAGAAAACAATGCCCGACCTGAGGAATTTGGAGCAAATGATTCAGCAGAGGAAACACAGCCCAGAATAACTAAGGAGATAGTACAAGAATACTTGGCTAGTTTAGATGGATTCAAGTCTCCAGGGCCAGATGAACTGCATCCAAGAGTATTAAAAGAACTGGCAGATGTGATCTCAGAACCACTGGCAGTCATCTTTGAGAATTCCTGGAGAACAGGCGAAGTCCCGGCAGACTGGAGGAGGGCAAATGTTTTTTTTTTTTTTAATTAAATATTTATTGGTATTTTCAAGAAACATATAACAAACAAAAACACAAAAATAACCAAATTAAAAACAACACTAAAATCCAAACTTAACAGAAAAATAATAAAAAAAGAAAAAAGAAAAAACACATAAAGTTTCAGATACTTATTTTCCTTAACCTTATTTCTCAGACCTCCTCGCACCTCCCCTTCTTGTATTCCAATTTAAATTGTCAATTCAGCAAGTCCTTAACTTATTTCTTCACCCTAACTTAAACGTTTATTCTAACATACTATTATTTTACTTTGCTTCTTTTTTCCATTTCCTCAATTTATTTTTGCCAGCCTTATTTTCTTTTAATTTAAAAAAGAAAGAGAGGAGAAACCAATTTTACCTTATCAAAATTACACATCAATACTTATACCTCCTTACTTATTCTTAAACCTTTTTCCTAAAGTCGACCAAAATTTCCCTTCCACGGTTTCCCCAATTTCCATACAACTAACAAAAAAAATATAGCAAGAAAAGAAGAATAAAAGACAGATTATACTTATATACCCTTTGGATTTCCAACCTCCACCCACCCTTTTCCCGGTTCCAGTCCCCAACCAATACCCATCAGTCTTTATGTTCTTTAGCCTGGAGATCTCATGTCCGAGGCCCTTATATCTCTCTCAGTTCCTTTCTGCCGGCCTCTTTGATAGTCCTTGATGTTAAACCCCAAGTCTCGGAGAGGCTCCGGCCCAACAAGATCCATGTTACTTCCAGCCCGTCCTCCACACTTAAAAGCGAAGCCTACGGGGTATTCTAACTCTTGGTTCAAATTTCTTACAAATCCATATGTCCCCGAAGCTCCAGCTTTCGCCTTCAACAATTCTGTGATCCTCAGGTCTTCAGATCTCCTCCAAAGGGGATCTCTCCATTTTTCGGACTCCCATTCAAACCGGGCTTTCCACATCCAATTTTTATTGTCCTTTTTTGTCATCATGTCAGGCCTCCTATTACCACTCTCTTTGACTCGTGCAGAATTCCAGCTCCTCCTTCATTTTCTTCAAAAGCAACATGTTGTTCCATCGTGTCTACACTTTCAGTTTCATTTATTTGTTCAGTAGAATGGGCTCCCTGTTTCAAATCCTTATCAGGCTCAAGACAGTTGTTTACTGTTAAGTGTAGTGCTGAGACCTCTGTAGACAAAGCACTGTACTCTTCTTGTAACTTTCCCAAGAGAACAAATGCTCTGTCCAATTCTGCTTGAATTTTAGATGCTCCAGCCATTTTTGTAATGTAATATCCCTATTACCCCTCTAGGGGGATTTTAGTTCCTTGATATTCTGGAGGAGGGCAAATGTTGTCCCTATTTTCAAAAAGGGAGAAAGAGAGGACCCAAATAATTACCGCCCAGTCAGTCTGACATCAATACCAGGGAAGATTCTGGAGCAGATAATTAAGCAAACAGTCTGTGAGCACCTAGAAAGGAATGCTATCACCAATAGTCAGCATGGATTTCTGAAAAATAAGTCATGTCAGACTAACCTGATCTCGTTTTTTGACAGAATTACAAGCCTGGTAGATGAAGGGAACGCAGTGGATGTAGCCTACCTTGATTTCAGCAAGGCATTTGACAAGGTGCCCCATGATATTCTTGTAAAGAAGCTGGTAAAATGCGGTCTTGACTATGCTACCACTCAGTGGACTTGTAACTGGCTGAATGACCGAACCCAAAGGGTGCTCATCAATGGTTCCCCCTCATCCTGGAGAAGAGTGACTAGTGGGGTGCCACAGGGTTCTGTCTTGGGCCCGGTCTTATTCAACATCTTTATCAACAACTTGGATGATGGACTCAAGGGCATCCTGATCCAATTTGCAGATGACACCAAACTGGGAGGGGTGGCTAACACCCCAGAGGACAGGATCACACTTCAAAACGACCTTGACAGATTAGAGAACTGGGCCAAAACAAACAAGATGAATTTTAACAGGGAGAAATGTAAAGTATTGCACTTGGGCAAAAAAAAAATGAGAGGCACAAATACAAGATGGGTGACACCTGGCTTGAGAGCAGTACATGTGAAAAGGATCTAGGAGTCTTGGTTGACCACAAACTTGACATGAGCCAACAGTGTGACGCGGCAGCTAAAAAAGCCAATGCAATTCTGGGCTGCATCAATAGGAGTATAGCATCTAGATCAAGGGAAGTAATAGTGCCACTGTATTCTGCTCTGGTCAGACCTCACCTGGAGTACTGTGTCCAGTTCTGGGCACCACAGTTCAAGAAGGACACTGACAAACTGGAACGTGTCCAGAGGAGGGCAACCAAAATGGTCAAAGGCCTGGAAACGATGCCTTATGAGGAACGGCTAAGGGAGCTGGGCATGTTTAGCCTGGAGAAGAGGAGGTTAAGGGGTGATATGATAGCCATGTTCAAATATATAAAAGGATGTCATATAGAGGAGGGAGAAAGGTTGTTTTCTGCTGCTCCAGAGAAGCGGACACGGAGCAATGGATCCAAACTACAAGAAAGAAGATTCCACCTAAACATTAGGAAGAACTTCCTGACAGTAAGAGCTGTTCGACAGTGGAATTTGCTGCCAAGGAGTGTGGTGGAGTCTCCTCCTTTGGAGGTCTTTAAGCAGAGGCTTGACAACCATATGTCAGGAGTGCTCTGATGGTGTTTCCTGCTTGGCAGGGGGTTGGACTCAATGGTCCTTGTGGTCTCTTCCAACTCTATGATTCTATGATTCTATGATTCTAAGTTCCAGTGAGGGAGAGAGGTGTGGGGCCTGAGAAGGCAGCACTGTCCTCCCAGCCCCGCAAGCCCTTTGGGGCAACAAGAATGTGCAGTGCCCAGGATGTTTGTCAAGCCTTGCGGGCCTGACAGGTAACTCTTGGGATGAATGGAAGCTTTGAGTCATCACGGGAGGGACAAAGAAGAGTATCTTACAAGGAAAGGGATTTTGTGAGGGTTGAGAAACATTTCAGGCAAGGCCTATGTTACTTGGACTTCTGACACCTGAGGTGTATATTTTTAGGAGCCACCATCCTTTTGTGATTATAATGTTTTTTATAAACTATTTGGAAGTTTTAAAATGTTGTAACCAAGAGCTGTTTTCAGGCCCTAAAGTGGTATCTCAAGAAAGGCGGGGGGGGGGGGGGAGGCCAACGACGATTACTTTCTTGGAATATTGCCTAAGGGATCTTGTGGTAGATCTACACACAGAAAAAAATGCTATAAATAAGTCAGAAATTAGATCATTGTAACAAAATAAAATAAAAAACCCTTTAGAAAAACGCATATAAAGATTTCCTGCTCTCTGGCGCCACCTGGTTTATAGCGCATTCAAGTAAGTGGTGTCCTTGCTTGATGCAAATAATGGTGACAAGTTGCCAGGCAGAACAGTAAGGTCCATAGGGGATGGGTTGGGGACTTGGGATGGGTTTGGGAGCACGTGCTGAAGGGGCCTGCTCATAACCTAACCATATGCTCAAGTATAGGGCTTCACCAGAGGAAAAAGGCCACAAAAGATAGTCCAGCAGGACAAAGAGCCAAGCCACTTCTCCGGGGGGGGGGGGGGAGAGAAGGGGAGAGGAGGCCTCCTGCCCACCTTTCAAATATTTTATCTCAATTACTTATTGAAGGCAAACAATAAATAAAAGTTGTGGCTGATTTTTAATCTAAGACATGTGTTCGCCTCTTTCCTGTCAACTGCTAGGACATTTTTAAAGACTTGCAATAACGTAATAAACTGGGATGCAAGTGCACTGTGGGGTGATCAAACAGCCACAAGGGCACCCAAGCAATCTGGGTTTACAAAAACACCTTTCTCACTACTACTATCAGAATCACAGAATCGTTTTATTATTAATTTTACTAATTAAAAAGGTTAATTTTATTATTAATTTTATTAATTAAAATTTTACTAATTAAAAAGGTTCAATATTACCATCAACCGATTCTTGAAATCTGCCTGTAACAACATGTAATCTCTCAAGAGCTCTCATATTCGGGGCTGCTGTTTTTGATAGAACATTTTCTCTAGATGCTATTTCCTGCTGAAGTTTTGTTAGGTGAGTTTCAATATCTTTGTCGGAGCGCAAGTCCTAGATGTAAAATGAAATAAAGAAGTATAAAAACAATGAATAATGGTATTGGGTTATTAAAAATTGCCTCAAAGTCTTAAAAGAAAAGGCAAGGTGGGGGGAGGTAATGTCCACACCAGAGGAAATTGCTGCAGGTGCAACATTTTGACTGTCCCTGTGGGGCTGCAAGTGCCATGCTTATTCCTCCTGGCCTTATGGACTCAGATAGTGCTACTGACCTTCTTAGAGCATACACAGTCCATCAGATGGATACTGCCATCTATCACCCACAAGCAGGAACGGCAGAGTTTAGGAAGTATGATTTTTAAGGTACTGGTACTGACACAATAAGGGAAACACACTAGAATGAAAAACATGTTTTAAAAAGGCTTTCAGGAAAGGTCTGGGTGCAAAAGCTACTAAGAGAAGAAAAAGAACTGCTGTGGCTTAGGAGAGCAGGCATGGGGAAGAGACTGAAGACATTTGCTCACATACCACAACTACCATTGAATAAAATTAAACTCTGGGATTCACTTCAGATGGGGAAGCTGAGGGGCCAGGAAACAAGCAAAACACCAAACCACTGGGCCAAGAAGCCAAGCGGATGTGAGGAGACGTGTGAAGAAAACATTAAAATACTGTCAGGAAAAAACAATAACCCAAACCACTCAAAGCTCACCATAATGAACAACAAGCAAGCAAGCAAGCAAGCAAGCAAGCAAGCAAGCAGGGAAGGAAGGGGAAGATAAATCACCCAATAGTCGAAGATGTGAGGCTAGTCATGAGCAATGAAAGGCAAAACCATCTGGACAGGACGCAGGAAACTGACCAGGGTCTCTAGGAGGAAATCTACTTCCCCAACTCTGCAATTCCTGACAGTGGATGGCAGATGGCAGTATCTACCCATCTGAGGGACTAAAGAATTCAGGGAGAATTTGGTTCAGGCAACAAACCTAATATAGCTGTGAATACCTACAAACAACAATAGTCTCAACACAGTGTGCAGTGTCAGTAATGCAGAATGAATACAGAACCAATTCCTTTTCTTTTCTTTCTTATTAATATCCCACCTTTCCTCCAAGGAGCTCAAGGTGGTATACATAATTCTCCCCATTTTTTCCTCACCACAAACTTATGAAATGCAGAAGCACTCATCTCAACAGCTAGCTGTGCTATGAAGTGCAGACTGCACAAGCTGTGGGAGAATGTCCCCCACATGCCGATGAAAACCACCCTTCTCCCTGAAGCTGCTTCTGTCCGTCCATGAAAGATTCCCTCCATGGTTAATAGCAGCAGGAACCGGTTCAGTGGTCCTGCACACCACAGAATGGATAGTCTCTGGGGTGATTGATTGCAGTCCTGCTTACTGAGCAAGTTGCATGCGGCAGAGAATATCTAAGGAATCATGGTAGCCAGATGTTCCTTTTAACCACATTAGCCAGGCAAAAGGAAAATAAACTGTGGAACCAAGCTCATGAAAACATGCTTTCATACACAATATTAAAATGGAGATCTTCTCTTACCATTAGCTCTTTTGCAAGATTGCTATAGTCTACATGAATTGCCTCTTCTCTTTCATAGATATCAGCCGTCATTTCTGTAGTTTCAGTATCAGATCCCAGCTGTAACAAACAGCCAGCAAAATTAATGGAGATACATAATACTTAAAACTGAAAAACCCAAAATAGCAGCAGCAGCAGCAGCATTTGCTTCTCTCTCCTCTCCCATCCTTCTACTTATGGTTAAGGTACGGTTTACTTCTTCATGAAAACCAGTGATGTCTCAATTTTATCCAGCCTCCTATTCATATCTTTCTAGACGTTTTCCCTTTTTGAGGGGCAGGAGCATCAATTGTTAAATATACATCCTAGCATCTGAATAAAATAGCATTGGATTCGGGGGAAAACACCCATCGGGAGAACATCTTGGCAGTTCTGGTTCTCTCTGCGCCCTCTCAGCGTTAGCTCTTCTAAAAATTTGGTACTTGCCACCAGATAAAACTCGAGTTCAGTGTTTCTCAAACTCGGCCCTCCAGATGTTTTTGGACTACAGTTCCCATCATCTCTGACCACTGGTCCTGCTAGCTAGGGATGATGGGAGCTGTGGTCAAAAAAGGCTGGAAACCCAAGTTTGGAAAACACTACTCTAGTTAGATCAAGGTCTGGCAGACCTTATTTATGTATGAACTCCACAACTGTATTAAATTATTTAATATGCCACAAAACCTACCTCTATTTCACTAATGTCATCCAAAGATCCCAACAGAAGTCCTATCTTTAAGTCCTGGAGTTTGCAATCAAGAAAGGTATTATGCCTTTCTAACTTTTTCTGCTCCAGAGAGGTCTCGATTGCAATACCTTCCTTTTGCAACTTTGCCAACTCTCTGCCACCAAAAAGCAAGAACAAAGAAAACGTAACACTGATATTTCAGCTACTGAAGGTTTAAAATTTATAGAAGAATAGTTTGTATATTATATTATTAATTTAGACTTAATACCCGGGTTGAGAAACACATGAGATAGTACTTTTGAACCACACTTCAAGCTTAAGTTTCTAATCCAAATACAAAGTATCTCAATCCATTCTAGAAATCAATTACTTCCCCATCAAATTCAGCTTGCTTGCTTGATTTCAGTGACATGTGTAAGCAGACACAGGTAACTGGGAAAGATTTGCATGCCCTCTTTCAAAGATAGAAACAGTTTTGTATCCAAGTCATTTACACATTTGCTCTTGCCACTTTTTTACCATCCAAAGGCACCCTGCGGTGGTGATCCAACGAGCACCATAGCTGAACATGTGCACATCGGCTTCTGGATCTCTTAACCTGCTCTGTACCACCAATTCATGAGTGGCCTGTCAGGCTGCAATAAAAATGGTATTGGAGACACCCTGTTGTACACAAAGAACCTCTCCATCACAAACCTTCGGATCTAGGTCATAGCAGTTGTACAGAATTGTACTATCTTAGCAAATATACAATGCTCAACTTAAATGTTCCTGTTCACACAAATTAGTGAGAGAAGTTTCAGTTATCTGGAGTTCCTCCCCCCACAAATCACTTACCTATTCTAAACACAACCTTACCTTATTAGAGTTAGCAATGCCTTCCTTGATTCCTCAACTTGATTCTGTGCTTCTGCAACATCAGCCTTATTAACATTCCACCTTTCCTTCAGCTGTTGCAGTTCCACCGTAACTTCCTCGACCATTTGTAAAAAGTTTTCCTCATCCTATGTACGAAAAGTATTTATAAAGTATAATAGCCTCATGGTAATCTTATCCAGACAAGATAGTCAGACACCTATTGGTAGAGATGGAACACTCTAATATCTCTGTATTGGGTTGATCTACATGGATTTTCCCCTCCTAATTCCGATCTCACTCCTTAATCTTAGTTACATTTATATGTTCATATATTATAGACATGCAATGTGCGCATAGTGCAAAATGCCTAGAAAAGGAGGTCTTCTAAAATAATTAAACCAATTTCTTTGTGAAGTAAATGACTGTAACCAAATCTGATTATTATATTACTTTAAGAAATTTTATGCACTGCTTGATTGTAGTGAAAACTTGAAAAGCTGGATATAAATTATTGTAACAAACCATTGGTTACCTTTTTCAGGCTAATAATATAAGCTTCATCTTTGCAAATATTCTCCTTTAACATGTTATTTTTCTTCACCGCCTTGTCTACCAGGCTGCAAATATACTCAAGCTGAGCACTCAGTCGTGTCTTCTGGTTTTCAAACTGAAACCTGAACAGACACAATACAGTAATATGTTAAGATGGAGACAGCAATGTTTTCCTGTCAAGGGCCGTTACATCCCTCAGAAGTAATGTCAAGGGATCTGTGTTGACTGTGGGAGGGCCAAAGTCAACAGTGGGAAGGGACAGAGTCAGAAGTGTGTGGGGCACCCCCTTTCTCTCTCTATTTCTGGCACACCTATTTTTCTCTTGCCCCCTCTTCTCCTCTACCCAGCAGACTGCCAGAGGAGGGACAGGTCACACTTGCTAAAAAGCTGAACTGATCAGTTGCAGAGGGGTGGGCGTCCATGTGGCTGTAGGCTGCCCTCCCTTCTCTAAATGCAAGGTAAAAAACAAGTTATTATTTAATAATAATAATAAAGTGGCATCAGAATGCATGGCGCTTTGAAGTGTCGATCCCCCAAAGCTTAGAATCTAATCTTCAATCCAAGGGAAACAACCAAGAAAGCAAAAGGTATTGGAATCAGGGGTAAATAAGGAAGCAACATATTAAAAACATTACACGCAAACATCCCTATCGGTAGGGATAGGATAGGAAAAACAGCTTTGGAAAAGAATAAAGCTAGTGACAATTCCTCTCCCCCAATGTACTTGCATCCCCAAGGAGTAGCAAATGCATACTGGCAAGGGCATTCTATGCAAACATAGTTCTGACCTCAATTTAACAATAAAATAATCATCATATGATGATAGCTGAACAATATCTTAGGACAGAGACATTAAGTATGTATGTATGTATACAGAATACGGAGGAATTCTGATTACAGAATGTTACGAAACATCACTACTATTCACTTCTGCATAGTTACCTCTTCTTGTCAATTTCTTCCTGCTCTTGCAAATGTTCCTTTTCATATACACGAATATTGTCTACTCCAATCTCTGCACAGAAGTCACTGAAAACATTGTCTTCCACCTATTGCAACAACCCCCCACCAAGAAGGCAAATAAATCTAAATCCTTAAAAGAAGTTCTTTCACACAGTATATAAAGGTTTTAGAAATGTAAGAAGTATCAATTGTTATTGTAGAGATGTTCACATATTACATTCAACAAGTATACAAATAGTCAAGCTATGCAAATAGACAATAACACTTCTATATGTATAGACAAATGCTTGTGTCTGTGTGTAATGCGTGAATGTGCCATTTAGGAACATTGTCAAGACAAGAATTTTCTTAATGACCTCTTTCACAGTCACTGGAAAGAAACCTCACTTGTACCTTTTCTTCTTCAACAATGCATTATATTATTCACTGTGAGGTATTGACCTGTTAATTGGAACACAGGAACACTGAAAAGCTTGATAGGGCCAGAAGAATTTCACTACTATTTTTTTTACTGCAGACACACCTTTTTAGGAATATTGGGTTGGTAGAGACCAGGCCAAGCTAGACATTACATTATTAAGGAAAGTAGCAATTGTACGAACACAAATAGTAGCCATATGGCATGTGTGTGATTTGGACTGGGACAGTAAGGCAGCTGGGGGGGGTCTTCAACTCTTTAGCCCCTCTATGCTCCCCACCTAAATAACTGCCCCCATCCCATGGTTCTTATCTGCACTGGGAAGAAAATTCCCTTTGGCGCAAGTGGGAGCTCTTCTCCCAATGCAAATATGGGGGTTGGGAGGAGAGATCTGGATCACGACAATGGTGGAAGGTTAAATTGTCTACCCTTCAGCATAGCTCCTATTTACTTGGTTTTATTCACACACACACACACACACACACACACACTCTTACACACTTGCTAATTGCATGAACAGCATCACATCTAGTTTGGCCTTAACTGTTACAGAAATTGGTGTTTGGTTAAAACTGTTTCAAATTTTATTTTATAATAGAAATGAAGTGCTGGTGCCCATTTTGAAGATTTCCTTTCTGTTAAAGAATTAACATAATTATTATACAGGGATAAATGCCAGAGAGAAGTAAAGGCAGCACTAGAAATTCTGTAGAACATATTTCCAAGAACGAGTCAAGGACTTCTTCAGGGACACCATCAGTTCTTCTTAGAGAGTTGAACCTTGATTACTATCTATGGCAGCAAAAGCTGACCTGCCTTACTTACCATACTGGTTCAATTTAAATGAAACCTAAGATATGGGTCTTACTAAACTGTGCAGGGTTCCCATAAAGGGTTGTAAGTTGTCAAAGAATTATCCAAATAAATTGGCAAGCTGTATCTTAACCTCTGAAAGATGGATCTTTGACATTAGACATCATTATGCCCTTTTTTCCAGATGCCAGAAAATTATTTGAACACTTTTCTATGTTTTTGTTATTAACAACGTTAAAATTTATTTTAACTGAGCTTTATGTGCTATATAGCTTTTGGATATGAAAGTGCTTTGTTGAGCTTTTGAACCCCCCCTCCCTAGGTTATGTACATAGCCTGGATACATTTTATTTTGTAAACTATTAATCTGTGGTCTGAGTGAACATGAAGTCTGCAAAGGCCTTTGGCTATATGCACTAAGTTTATTACAAGTGTAAAAGCAGGTCTGGAGCTTTCCCCTTAGATCGGTGGGTTTCAGAAGCAGCCACACAAGGAACACACATCTACAACCAATTGCCGTAAGACAGCCATTCTATGATTCTATATGCTGCCATGAATGAAAAACTTATACCTCATTAATTTTCTTTTGGAGTTCATCCATTTTAACAGCTCTTTGTAAAACTCCTTCATTCAACATCACATGTTCTGACTGGCTATTTAATAGTACACTTTCCAGCATAGATTTTTCCTAAATACAAATAAATATGAACAGTCTTTAAAAACAATGGAAAACTAGTCTCACTGTTTTAATTATTTATGTTGTGAGGATATTTTATTCTGGAACCACACAACTGTACTGCAAATGTAACTATCAGAACATAGGTAGCTAACCTGAAGTCCACTGGCTGCATTTTGCACCCAAAACCATTTTTGGTGAGGCCTCCCCTAAAACTGCTCTACGGGTTCCCCACTATGAGACCATGAGGCCAAAAAAGGCTTTTTGTGGGGCCTTCCATTTTTCTTTTTTAAACATTTAATGATTTTAATGATATTAATTCTTAGAAATAATTTGTTACTGCTGTAACTGGTTCCTGCTGTAACTGGTGACAGCAACATGTTTGAGGCCAGACAAATCCAACCTAAATTTCTCAATTTACAAAATAATTTAAAATTTAATTTAAAGAAATTGTTTTATTGACTCCTTCCAAAGGTAAACTTCACTATGCTACCATGATGACAGAAGTTTTTTGTGTCCTCCCCACCCTCCCAAGATTTGTCCTTTATAAACAAAATTGACGAAAATGTGGTTGCACTCACTTTTAAACTGTGGCCCCTGGATGATTGATCAAGGGCAATGCAGTCCTTGACACAATAAAAAAGTAAGCCAGTCCGGAGATCAGAAGAAGCCACCCCCACTCCAACACCCAAACACAAAAAGGCCAACGTTTAGTTTCTGTTCATCTAAATGCAGACTTCATGTTTAGAGTATAAAAGTATAAAAATGAAAGTCTCCCAATAGAAACATTCCCTCCTAAATTATGGGTTTTAAAAAAAGTATTACTTCTATTTCTTCAACGGGTAAAGGAAAAAACTCAATTATGTTACCATTTAAGATGTCCTAGTTAAAACCAAAAAGCAAGTCATTTTGCCCAGACAAGGAAAACAGCCACCTGAGAGTTTAATATTACCTTATAGAAATTAGCAATATGTTTTTTTTTAAGAACTTCTAGTTCATTTTGCGAATATTTATGTCGTGTTTGAATTCCTTGGCATTGAGCTTGCAACTGCTTTAAATCAGCCTCTTTGCGCTTGATTTTCATCAAGTCCTAAGTATAGGAGAGAAATCTGATTTAGTTTGCATTTAGAGGGAAACCTACCTGAATCGCACTTTCTGTAACAAATTTGCAGTGCAGTTCTCCAACCGGGTAATATGAACAAGAATGTATTTATTAGGGGAAGCTGTGCATTAAAATGCATGCATTAGTGAAAATAACAAAAAAAATGCATAATATTATGGGAAATTGCATTTCAAAAACGTGTTCATTAGGGGGGAAATTGAATCAATTCATCAAAAGTTGAATTGTTCCTTTTACAGTATTACAGTAATGATATCAGGATACTTTGGCACCTTAAATTTAGGTTATGGACCCAACAACGGAATGTCTAGGCACGCTTTTTTAAAACAAAAATACAAAGCTGAAAAAGAATGAACTACAGCTAAAATATTATGTTCATTTCAAATGATCTAGTCCTTGTCTGCAAAAAACAAAGCCATGCTTCCCCTGCCCTCCCTAATATTCTGAAGAGGGTCTCTTCTCCAGTCTTCAGAGAGTGGCTGGAAGTGGGGAGGCAGAAAAAGGTCCTCTTTTCCTTCCATTCTGTAGTTTGTTGCAAAACGCACCTAGAACAATGGGAGTTTCGAACACTGATACTGTTGGACATAATTTCCATAGCTTTACCTTTAGTTCATTCATCAGCTTCTCTCTCTGCTCTTTAAGTTCATTCACCTCTTTTTCATCCCAGTATCTAGCTTTCTTTTTCAAATCACTTGAGCCGCCAGAGATTACACCAGATTTCAAAAATAAAGTTCCATCCAGAGCCACTGTCTGAAAATTAAACACTTTTTTTCTGAATTGATCAATATTACTAGAGTGCAATTAGGCATAAGTATACTAACAATTCCTGGACTGAGGTGAGGGCAAGTATATGGGGGGGGGTGGATATTCCAAACTAGCTATATTCAAATCAATTTTGCCTTCCAATAAAACACAAAGAAACGGGACATAAAACCAGTGAAATAGTTCAGGATTAAGACAATTATATAATACAGTGTGTATCTGACTATCCTGTATCTTGGATGAAAGGTAGTATATGTGATAACCTCTGGCCAGCTTAAACCTAACCAGAACCTCTGGCTGGTCTCATATAACAGCAATTTTAAAAGACCTGCACTGGATGTCAATTGTCTTATGAGCCTGGTGTGTATGGTGACTTTTAAGCTCTGAAGGTTCCTATTTTACCCATTCAGTGGGACAATGTTTAACTTCAGTAGCTAATGTGTCATTAGATTATAAACTCTGTTCCAGCTCCTGCCAACCTAGCATTATATTTTATATAACACTTTATTTTAATTTAAAACAGCAATAAAAGCAGTAGCTATAACAAAATAATCAAAATAAATAAAACTAACAAATTTTCAAAAGCAAATGTTCAGAGGACCACCAGTGTTATCCTGTCAGGGGGAAGTGTTTTAGTCTAGCCTATTTTAGCTGTATAAAATGTTTCTGGCACTGGCTAGCATTTCAAGTTATATAGTTCTGGAAAGATGAGCTCCATGATTCTTCTGAACATGTACCTTGCATGTTTAAAAGCCAACAGGAAATCTTATTTTAAAAGTGAGGTTCTTTGTGCTTACTTTAAGTCGGTATGGTCCTTCAAATGCTATTTGTCTTGCTTCCTGTACTGTTTCACATACTAAACCGTTCCCACAAACAAACTGAATTACTTTCTTCAGTGCAGGAAACGATGTCTGTATAACATCAACCATCATTTTAGTTCCTTTTATCTCTCTCAACTGTTCATTGATTGGTTCTACCTAAATAAAAATGTTTAGAAAAGGTTACTTAAATACAATGAAAGAGCCTGTAACAAAGATTACAAGTATCCTATCAGATTTTGTTTCTAACATACGAAACATGCTTTCAGACACTCATAAATTAATAAAGCAATATTAATTGGGCCCAAAAGGAGCCACAGAGAAACCAACTATACAAACCTAGACACTTTAATTGTTGTACAAAATCTTCTAAGACTACAGACACATCTTACAAAATATGTTTAAAGCAAATTTAAACTAACAAAATTTCTTAGATGTCAAAGTAATCCCCAATCAGCTTTGTGAATAAAAAACTAATAATATACTTTTAATAAAAGTGTACCTTAAGGTAATCTAAAGGAAGGAAAGTTTCAGCCTCAGCTCTTTGTTCCTTGAGGAAACGAATGCATTCTCTAGCTACTTTTTCTGAAGCCACAACAATCGCAACCATATACATGCCAAAAACTTTGGTGACAGCAAGCTGATATTTTTTATGGATAGGGTGACTCAAGTCAAGCAGTCTTCCAAACTAAAAACAGAACAGCAATAATAAGCAAACTGATCTTTGAGTTTGTACAGCACACATTTCATTTTAGCTAATTTCCCATTTTTTTCAATTAAAATTGCATTTTTTTTCTTGATGGAAGCATCCATTTTCAAGAGGCATCAGAAAAACCGAACCTTACAATCCTCATTCTAGAAGCAAATACAGGAATGTTTTTAAATCCATTATGAAAAGACATTCACTGCATTCTACCTAAATGAACCTTATTTCAGCACATATGAGAACCTACTATGTGGAGCATCTTAGAAACCTCTGGGTATGTTGGTGTATTACTATGGCAATGTTTTATCACACCATTTTTAAATAAACTTGTGATTGCTGCTAAAACACTTTCCCAGCTTTAGCTCAGTGGAAAACCACTTGAATGAGAGTCCTAATATCATACTATATGGCTAGCCGAATGTGAGGCTTCCAGACGCTGTGGGACTCAAGCTATTAGCCAGCAAGAGCGATGGTCAAGGATGATGGGAGCTGTAGTCCATCATCATCTGGAGGGCATCACTGCCATAACGATAATAATAAAAGGGATTGTTTTATTGTCTAGAAAATTCATTTTGAGCGCAGCCATTGAACACATTGCTAAAAAGACAGTGTCTGCAGTGGGTGCGTCAGTGATATTCTAATAATTAAAACACTATTTATTTATTTATTTATTTATTTATTTAAAAGGGGACCTTCTCCACAGCTTCAACATCATGTTCACCTGTGCTGATGCAACATAGACGCAGGAAAAGCACAATACTACTCCCAGCGGTGTGGACAGTCAGTTACAATGGAAAAACTAGGATTGGCTCCTAGCGTCGTCCACCCATCTCAAAGCGGTTCAGCAGGGAGCTTCCAACCTCCTGCTCCTCTTGTCCTGCACTGCCAGTTGGAGAAACATTCTTGTGGTTTCATAGTTTCTTTTTGTAAACCAAGTTGAGATTTATTTATTTTTAATCAGGTGGGGTATATATTTTATGAAATAGCTAGCTAGCTACTAGTTTCTCACTTTTAGTGAGCATAAAAGTTATGTAGCCACCATAGTGCTACTTTATTTACCCAGTTAGAAAAATACTGATACTCAAAAATGGTTTGCTAGTTCTCAGTTGCACTTATGTTTAACACTTCTCAGCATTTATCAAGTAGGAAACATGATAAAGACAACTGGCTATTCACAAGGCAAAATTCTGAAGTCTACTGAACACTTTAAAATGTAACAATGAGTTCATCTAGTTACCACGTGACCAGGATATAGTCTTTTGAGGCTCTCCAAGTTTTCAGCCCTTGACTTCTGGCGTTTCCCCTCATGGACATCGATTTTTGCATTATGCAGGTCACTGACAATTTTATTCAGTTCTTCGTTTAACTCAGTCATTCGTGTCTTTGACCTTTCAATTTCATTTGTGAGTGTTACTTCTTCCTGTTTTTTCTCTGCTAAAGATTCACTTCAAACCAAAGCAAAATGGTAAAAAACACAGCCCAATTAGTTTAATGTCAACTAAGCAATACTGCCACGAATCCTGAAGGTCATCCTTCAAGGGAGGATCCCAGTCAAATCAAGCAGGGCTTGAAGTACCTGCCAATCAACAGATTGTCATCACTTTGAGCAGGGATGGGCTCCATTGGGGAGATGCCGAGAAAAGTCAGTCCTAGCAGGGCTGCATTTAGTGCCAAATAGAAACCCTGCTTGCCAAGGAACTATCAGGATTGCACTTTAAGGTTCTTGGTTGTTCTTACGCAACAGTGTTTTTACCTGACCCCTAGGTAAATGATCTTAGGTGGGGAGACTCAGTTACAGGATCTTGATCTGCAAATAGAAGTACAACTCTCTGGAAAAAGCTACCATACGAGAAAATTCCTGATCATCCAAAGTGTCCACAATGAAAAACAGTATGAACCAAAGAAACATTCAAGTGAGAGAAAGAACCCCCAAATGTAAAACTTACTAAATTTTTAAGACAAAAATCTCCCCATCCCACCCCCACACCTTGCACAGTAACCTTCCTGGCTGGGTAGGGCACTTTCTATCCATTACAAAAATGTACATATGTAAGACCAGTAATAATAACAATAATTATTAATTTATACCCTGCCCATCTGGCTGGGTTTCCCCAGCCACTCTGGGTGGCTCCCAACAAAATATTAAAAACACGATAAAACATCAGACATTAAAAACTTCCCTAAACAGGGTTGCCTTCAGATGTCTTCTACAAGTCAGATAGTTCTTTATTTCCTTGACATCTGATGGGAGGGCGTTCCACAGGGTAGGTGCCACTACCAAGAAGGCCCTCTGCCTGGTTCCCTGTAACCTCACTTCTTGCAGTGAGGGAACTGCCAGAATGCCCTCGGAGCTGGACCTCAGTATCTGGGCTGAACGATGGGGGCGGAGATGCCCCTTCATTATGCTTTTCACCTCAAGTGGTGTTAGCACCAAAACAACCTTGCTCATACGGATTTATTGGGAGAGAGTATTGTTCTTACTACTGTATTGTCTGTCACTGTCAGGAACTGGGCAGAGTAGGAATGGCAGAGACTACCTCCCCATCCTGACCCTTCATGGAGGAGGAAGACGGAAGACAGTATAGGTGTGGACAGGCTGCTTGGACGAGTGAAACCGACCACCTGTCTCCTTGATCCTTGCCCATTCTGGCTCATAGAAGCGAGCCAGGAAGGGCTCCACGGGGTGATGAATGTTTCCCTCTGTGAGGGAGCCTTCCTAGACCCGCTGAAAGAGGGCAACCAGCCAGGAGCCTCTGACAGTGTCCTGACAGTCACCCTGGGTTCATTTGGGAGAAAACGTAGGATATAAATTTTATATGTATTAAAAATAATATCCCCAGTCAACTTATGAAACTCAGCCCACTCCAGAGCTCTGTGGGTTTACCTGGGTATATGCAGAAAGCCAGTTTACATCTCAAAACTATATAGCATACACCTGTAGATTTGCATGCAATGCTCTCCCTTTAATATACTATTTTGACAGCAGGTTTATGGGGAAAACCAAACAAAGAACTATCAAAATATTTTAATCTACTAGCTCATGTTTGTGCAAAAAGTGATGAATTTAAATTTAATCAGATTTTATAAATACATACACACATGTGCTGCTATACTCTGTCAACTTCTCTATCCGCTTTTCATGATCTTCTATCTGTTCCATAACTTGCTTCATACTTGCCTAAACAAAAACAGAATGTCAAAAGATACTACTTTATCAAAAAGGAATGTGAAGCTTACCCTTATTCTCTCCCTAGTGGATGGAAGTTATCTAGGGGATGGATTGCTCCTATGACTTACTTCAGAGGCAGAGCAAAGCAAAGCACTCTGTACTTAACCCTCCCACCAACTGAAAGAACTTCAGGATGCAATGCTGCTGAATAAACAATTTTGGGCATAATTTGGCATCCAATCAACCATTAACATGGAATTTTAGAGTTGGAAGAGACCCGGAGGGTAATCTAGTCCGACCCCCTGCAATGCAGGAATCTCAGCTAAAGCATCCATGACAGATGACCATATTAACCCTTCCCCCAAACAGAGCCAATGATTCAGAAGACAATCTACGTAACACTGCCCATTTGTACTGGAAACACATCCTCAGGTCTTCTGGGCTTGAGAGAATCAATGCCACGAACAGTAACAAACTGTCTCTCTTCTACCTCTAAAATGCTAGTGGCTTTAGAATGAAGGATCTCGCTTTGAAAAGTCTATTAGAGGAAACATTGTGAGTTTGCTAGAGGAAGCTCTCAGAGCCCCAAAGCATTCATTTACCTGAGAGTCTGCCTGGTGGGTCCCTGGTACCCTAAGGCTCTTCAGGTTAGCATCTTTCACAACAGGCAAGTTTCTCCCCCTGTGAAGCTCACAAAGCAATCTCCTCCTTTCCCTGCCAACTTTCCCATTCCAGAGCTGTGTCTAAAGGCTTGTAAGGCTCCTTTTTCCTCTCCCTGGTCTCCCACTTATTTATAAAAAAATTATTAACACACTACTGGACAAGATATAAGCAGAACCACTGTCATACACTGCCTGATGTCCATCCCACTAAGTCAGTCCAGGAGAATATCAAGGTTGACAGTATCAAAAGCCACTGAGAGATCAAGCAAAAGTAGCAGGGTCTCACTTCCCATGTCCCTCTCACAATAAATGTCATCCATCAGGGCAACCAAGGCTGATTCAGTTCTGAAACTGGGCCTGAACCCAGACTGTAGTGGATCTAGATAATCAGTCTCATGAAGGAACACCTGCAGTTGTTCAGTCTCCAGCTCCCTTTTCCCCTGAAGGCTGCATCTCTATCCAGTTGCCTTCCTACTACACCGTTTTGTTCCCAGAACAATTGAGGTTTCCATCCTCAATTTCCTCAACTCTGCCATGCAAAGATCATTGGAGGACTATTATGTGCTGGGATCTTCATCGATCACTATTCTTTACGGGACTAACTAGATGCAATAGGGAGGGCAGAGAAAAACTGCCTTGGTGCTGTTTGTTAGTGAAACTGAATGCATGAAAATACACTGTTTCTTGAACTGCACAGCAAGTGCAGTATTAACATAGAAATATGAAAACCAAGGGGGCCAACAGGTTGAATACAACTCTTGCCCCAAAATAATTTTTGGTTTGTTATTATTTACAAGTACCTCAACTTCTCTCTGTTTCCGCTGCTCAAATGCCATCTTGTCCTCATCTGCCTTTTGCTCCAAGTGCAGTTTTTTCAGTTGCTGAGTCAATACAGCTACTTTTTTCCTAACTAGTTCTTTCAGCTCCTTATATTTACGTATCTGGACACAAGATCGGACATACATTACCAGGTTGCTTCATAAAAGCTATTTACCAAGTTTATAAAGTGCTCAAGAGCAATCAGTAAAATATTATTTTTTAAAAAAAAATCCACCATGTAGTAATTTTATAGCTTGAATTTTCCAAATCATTGTCCATTTAAGGTATTTAAAGTTATTTTATTTCTGGTTTTAATTAACTTTTAAAAATAACATGTAGGACTATATGGGACACTAGAAACAAAAAAACCCAACATCATTTAATATTCTACATACAAAAGATAATGAATATCTACTGCAGCAACTTCCTGATTTATGTGGCTAAGAAATAATAATCCAAAAATGAATTAAAAATAATTTAAAATGAAAACAACGAACTCCTGATGTGTTAAGTATATGTCTAAAGCTACCTAAAGTTAAAGCTTGAGCATTTTTCTGCTTGTTTTGAAATTTACCTGACTTTCTTCCAGCAAAACATCTCTCCCTTGGTGCAGTGCTTCCTCTTCAACCTTTTCTTCATATGCTTTCCAAGCTTTATCAATATCCATCAGCTCTGTCTCTAGTTCTTTTTTGTTTTCTTCTATCTTAGCCTGTTCTTTAATATGATCTCTTAAATTTTTCTTAGCTGTATCTACTTTTTTTATTTGGTAAGAGGTTCTTTCTTTTGCTTTAATATACTGAGGTCTTTTTTGATTCAGCAAAATTTCCAGAGACCTAAAAAGGGATATATTTTGATCTTTGAACAAAGTACTTTTCAAAGGAATTCAAGAAAGAATTTTGAAAGGCTCCATTAAAGTCATCAACGTTTTCCCACAGCATGACAAATAAACATTGGTCCACTTACTTTGAATATGACTTCAAGGTTGGCATAAGGAGACATCCATTTAGTGGGTTACTTTATTTAAATCACCCAGAGATCTACCTGGAAATTCTGCCCAATGCCCATATAAAAAAGCCCACAGCTGGTTAATCTAATACACTGGGACACATCTGATTTCTAAGTACTCAAGGGGGAGGCTCACTCTGATTCTGCTACATCCTTTAATATTGCAGGGAAAGAGGCTGCCTTCTGAGATACTTTGACAGATGCAGAGACTGAAGCTGCCCTGGATGGTGCCTTTGCTGGAACTGGCTAAGCAGAGCACATAACCACATTGGAAATGGCCTTGAGGATAAGCCAAGGCGTTAAATAATCTGGCTCCCTTAACCTCCTCATTGGGTAAATCATTCCCCTGGCCTCTCTCCTTATCTAAGTCATGAGGTGTCTCCTGAGAGAGGCTCTCGAGTCTCAGGAAGAAATGTCTCACTTCTACCCAGGTCCCTAGGTAGAGAGCTGATAGGTTTAGAAGAACCCTTGCCCTTAACCGGAGTAAGGGGAATCCGGGAATTCATATTCTGAAATGTCAGGAAAGTGGCCCTGGACAGTCCTGTTTTGTGATGGCATAAGGTTGGGTTTCAAGGCTCTGTTCACTCTTCTGTTATGCTAAGAAGTTGGGATTGGCAAGGGAAGGGGTGAAATCAGATTTTAAAAATATATATTGAACTCCTCTAGGATTTTAGCTTCTTAGCAATATTGGTCAGTAAATAGAAACTGAGGCTTTGCATAATCTCCAGATTCAGCAGGCTGGCTCTGGAGAGCTAAAAGAGAATAAATAGAAGTATTCCCACTCAAAGCATTTCACATTATACTGCCTCGTGAAAATGGGGAAACAAAATCCTCACATACCAGCAACACCCATTAGGTGTAGCACAGCATTCTGAGAGATGGGTAGAAACAAACATTTCCCAACAATGTTAATTTATGCACTTACTTTATTTCTTTTTCGATCTGCTGCTGTTTTCTATTTAATGCTCCTAGCGCTTTTTTCTTGGTTCCCACTGCATCTTCAGCATGGGAAACAGCAGTTTTGTTAGAATCAATATCCTTGTTTTTTGCAGCCAATTTGCTGTTCAGAAAGTTAATTTTTTGTTCATTGTGATACAGCTTGAACATTTGCAGCTTCTCTCTGCATTCCCTTAACTTGTCAAACATCATCTGGTAATGCTCTGCCTATAAACAACCAAAGCAAAGTGCCAAACAAAAAACTTGCATTTATTTCAGTTATATTAAATATACATACAATATATATTAGTAATAATTTGTGATTTATAGATGCAGCCAATATATTTAAACCCTTAAAACAGTATTTGTAAATATTAGAAATTTCTTAATAGACATCACTATACCAAGGGTTTCAGTGGTTTTTGTGGGGGGAGGGGTGAAGGGCAGATGGGTACCACCATATGGCCATGCTGCAGCCCAAGCTCTGAGTGCTGGGTATGTGTGAATCAGAGAAGGAAGGTCTCCTACCCTGATCTCTGCCTTGACTATCTATCAGGGGCATGGCCTAGGCATTGTTGTCAACTCTCTCTCCCAGCCTCTCTTGTCTTACAACACTCACCACCTTGATATGGATAAAATGTTAGCCACTGGTTAACAGAGCTGGAAAGGAAACATACTCCATTCATAGGTTTTGCCTTCTCCATAGCAATATTATTTGAAAATTGTTTAATTATATTATTCTTTAGTTTGTCACAACCGTTTATAGGTGTTGGAGGAATAGGACCAGATCCATAGCAGGGATACACACTTTAAAGCCAGGTCTAGGTTGAAGACTGGCATGCCTGCCATAAGGGCCACAGTTTCAATCTGCACCAAAGCAGGCCAGAAAGTCTCTTCTGTTTCTTAAAACAGGTATGGCTAACCTTCTTTGGTCCAAGGGCCAGGTTTTCTTATGGTCAAACCTCTGGAAACTGTATGCCTGCTGTGGGTATGGCCAATCCACACCCCGTTGTGCACGCTCCTCCTGCTGCATGCCCAAGGTCCAGCTCTTCTTTACTTAGCTTTCACTGTTTGCACTTACTTCCCTTCTGATTGGACAGATTCCATTACCAGGTGTTTGGTTGGCAGGGACAGAAGGAGAAGTGGAGACAGAGTAAGTATGTTGGCTGAAAAAGAAAAGGTGGGCCTGGGAAGTAGGAAAAGCAGCTGCCAAGGAAGCACTGAAAAAGGGGAAGCTGGATCCATGGGGGAAGGGGGAGGGAAGCAGCAAGAGGGCTGAGGAGAAACTGGGACAACAAACAGAGCAGTTTATTTTTCTTTCATTTTCTTTTCCTTTTGCCTTAGAAACTACACCACTGCTGATATTGCAGAGCCATTGATTGTTTTAGTTGATTATTATTTCTAATGTTGAACAAGAAGAACCAGACACATGATTCTCAGCTCTGAACCAGGAGAAGCAAAGAAAAATGTCAAATGAAACCTGATTTATAAGATTTCTGCACAAATAGTTAAAGTGAATTCAGAGGAAGCATATTTTGGCACAATAGTGCTGGTGCTTATGCTTATGAGCTAAATCTCTATAATGGGAAATTATTTAGAAAACACTGATTTAAATCATGAATTTCTACCGAAAACAATAAAAACACCACCTAAGAACCAAAAACAATATTGCTAAACTTCGCACACAAACTTTAAGAGCCAAATGTTTTGTGCTATTCTTTGAATTACCTCCTCCTTCTCCAACTTGGCACGTTTGCGCTCAGCTGCAACATTTTTCTTCTTGTTATAACTAAACTGTGCCTCTTCCTCTGACTGCTGCATATTCTTCTTCTTTTCTGCGTATTCAGCAGCAAGTTCTCCTGAATGACTAATTTGTTCAAAAAGTAGAGTTCTTTCCTTGGGTTTCTTCATAGCAATTGTTTCAACTTCACCCTACAGTGAAGTAGGATCAAACTACAGAATTACAAAGCATTAAAACTGAAGCAAAACCTTGTCACCAGCAACAAAAATGAGAAAGGGATTAAAAACAAAGACCATGTTTGCATGTCATATGACACCATCATCTGATTTAAAGAATTGGGAACAAACTTCGGCCACATACACACCGTACATGTAAAGTACATTCAAAGCCCTTTTCCTGACCACACAAAGAATCCTGGGAACTGCAGTTTTTAACATCAGACACAGGAAAGGTGGCTAGTTTGTCCGAAACAGCCTGTCCAATCTGTGAAGCCTGGTGGACTTGGTGAGGCCAGCAAGCTGGAAGTTTCTCACTCCTACATTAAACTATGGTTTAGAAAGACATGCACAAGCAAAAACAAACCACAACTACCTTTGGTCTTGTGCATCCCCCATTTCCTCCTCCTCTATGACCAGGGTAAATTCAGAAGCTTTTGTTTCTGCTTTTCCAACACTGAGCTTCTTCACATTGTCATTTTATGTGTTATTATTATAGGTTCAAACTATGGCATGCAATGCAACTAACCAGAGTTAATGTTAACCACAATTCTAGTGTAGTTAAGCAGAAACTGTTAAAAGGAAACAAAAGCTTCTGAACTTATTCTGTAAGTAAGCCTAAATTACTAGCCTCCAAAAAATGTTTACTAGCCTGCTGGGAGCTGAAAACAGCTCGCCACATTTCTATGCTGAACAAGGAGGCGGCGGCTTTTGCCCTCTGGTAGCCCTGCTTGGTTTCTATGCCAGACACAGGCAAAGGCAGAGCACTCTATCCTTCCTCTGCACGCAATTCACTGCATGGGTGCTAAACTGGTGCTAAAATACAAGGCTAATACAGTACCTGCTCCAATCTATCAATGGGTGTGAGGCTGCAGGACACAGGATGTCACACATTCTACTCCCCAGATTCTTCCATGCCTCTGAAGCTGCAGAGACCCGCGCCAGTTATGCTCTAGTTTCCTGATACATTAGATTACAACACAAATATTTACCTGAAAAACCAAGCAATTCCTTGCTCTAGCAATTATACCAATTTCTTCAAGTTCCTTTGTATAAACAGATCTGCTGACAATCCTGTCATTAACAAGGAATTCAGATCCACTGCCTAGTTTTGGAAGAAAGAGCAGATTCTACAATCCATCCATTTTGAAAGAGATAATGACTACTCAAGCCAAGAAAACAGTTCATTACTTTCTGGCGTGGTCTTTAGTTCTGACCTGTTACCAGATCTGCTCTTGCACTAGTGCATGAATTCACATGTATGGTCATGTTACACAGAGATGGCAAAAAGCTTAGAAGCATGCCTTTGAAAATAAGTAGGCAGCATCAAAGCCAAACAAGTTGCTCGTTATGGATCTCAGGAGGAACCAGGCGTCTTCCTAAGCAATGGGAGGCAAAGCCTGTTGTCTCACCATTCCTGTGAGACCCAGGTCATCTACTAGCACTCCAGAAAAACCAGCAAGAATGCCTTGTGTCATGGGTCTTCTTTTAACCGTACTGGGTTCTCCCAAACCTTTTACTGCGATTGAAAACATACAAATATTTCCTTCCAAGATGGATACTGTCTGGTGCCTTCCCAAGAAAGTCTCAAAAGTGAAACAACAAATGTGGCTTAGAGGCAAGGGAATTCAGAAGGTGGAGGTAAGTGGGGAGACATTGCTAGACTAAGTGAAAATATGTAAGGAGAAGGTGCTCATAACCTGCAGCTTTGCAGTGCATGACCAGACAAGACTGACATTAATGGCTTAACCAAGTGATGGGGACCAATATATCAATCCAAAACTGGTTTTGAAGTCCATATCGTAATGGTTTCATAAAATGTCACCTGGCAAACATCCCAATTTTGGGGAAACCATGTAGCCAGCTAGTGATTCTTAGTGCTTCCGCTGCCTCCTGCAGGGGCAGTGAGTGACTCACAAGAGTAGGTGTAGCAGCCTTCACGATAGGCTCCCCACCCCCCATTCTGCAGTGAGCAGCAGCTCCAATACCTGCTGCAGAGGCAACTAATCACAAGAGCAGATGACAATTAGAAAGCAGCAGCCAGCAGCAGAAACTTAGCAGACACCTGAGGTTCTGCTTGCTTAAAGTAGGGCTGGCGGGCCAGGCTGGTAGGTGCTATTTAGAGATGCTGCTCTGAGCTGGCTAGGGGCTTCTTGCTGGGAGACCCTTTCCCTTTTGCCCCTTCCTTACCCACCATGAAAAAAGAAACTGGTTGTTTTCTTCAGAGTAAGAGGGGGAAAAGTTGCCCTGTTATTTTAGACTCTTTCTCTTTTCTCCCCTTCTATGTGTGTCCTTGTGTCATTTCTCTCCCCTTCCTGGTGTCTTTAATACCCATCTGAGGCTGGGACAGAGCCCCTTTCCCCCCTGTGTAAAAGTAAGGTGTTTGTTGGCCCTAAATAGCTTCCCTCATATAAATAAAGCGAAAGAAAGAAAGAAAGAAAGAAAGAAAGAAAGAAAGAGAAAGCTTTTTGCCTGCTTGTCCTCCCTTTGATAAAAAGGGAGATTGGTGGGATGGAGGCTGGGAGGGGGGAGGCGCTTGTGGGTCACAATAGGGGGAAATGGAGGGGGTAAGATTTAACACTGACTGCCTTATGCTGAAATGAGAATTAGGTAGTTGAGCCATCAAAATTTGCAAGGTGTTAATCACTGTGATAGGTCTGCTTTCTACTGTCAAATTCCTTTGGCCCCAGAAGTCGTTAACAGCTAATCACTGAGATATTCACATTTAGGCACACCAGACAGAAGTATAGTATTAATATGATATAATCCACCTTTATAATCCACCTTTCTACAGAAGTACATAAGGTGGTTTACACACAACTGACACAGTACAAAATAAGATAAACGTACACCCTAAAAACAAGACAAAAAGCAACCTAAAAATAAGAACAATCAAAATCAACAACAGTTAAAAAGCAAGCTATTTTAAAATTTAAAGTAATTATATATTTAACCATACAAATTAGCTTAAAAGCTTCTATGTATGTTGCTGATTATGCTAATGTATTTTATTTTTTCTATAATTACTTCTTAAAATAAAAACATATATAATGAAAAGCTTCTATATATATTTTCCATATAAACCTCATGTCCACTATTTAGAACAAGGGTCAGCAAACTTTTTCAGCAGGGGGCCAGTCCTCTGTCCCTCAGACCTTGTGGTGGACCGGACTGTATTTTTTTTTGGGGGGGGGGAATGAACGAATTCCTACACCCCACAAATAACCCAGAGATGCATTTTAAATAAAAGCACACATTCTACTCATGTAAAAACACGCTGATTCCCGTACTGTCCGCGGGCTGGATTGAGAAGGCGATTGGGCCGGATCTGGCCCCCGGGCCTTAGTTTGCCTACCCATGATTTAGAAAAACTCCACTCACCTCGAATAATTCTTGAAAATGTTTTCTCTTCTCCATTTTCCTCCATGTACACCATTTTAACACTTCCAGTAGATGAAACCGGCTTCCCGATATGTGCTCCATGTATCAGTTCTTGGATGTGCCTCACTCTCAAATTAGATGTCTTCTCACCCATTACAAAACTAAGTGCATCCATTACATTTGATTTCCCTTCAGTTGTATCAAAGATCAAAATATTACCCTTTTCAAATATAGTTTAGATAATCACAAGCATCTTTATTTTCATTTCAGATCAGATGTAAGAGACTCTTAATTCAAAAACTTCCCTTTAAACTAAGATATTTTTATCCATTGGCACAGCCTTGACAGTATGTACATCTAAACATGTCCAACAGATTTTCTTGGTTCTATGGGTTGGGTATCATCTACCCAACCCTCCGAATTTAGGGGGAAATGAAATTATTCTCAGATTCCTTTCTATCCTCTTTTTTTAAGGGCATAATTTAATGAGGTTAGCCAAGCTTGAAAGTTAATTTTCATCACACACTCCATAGTGGGTAACCCAACTTTTTGAAGAGCTGAAAGGCAGATTTGATGACTTCTATTTCATTTGCCTAGCCAAAGTTCAAGAATAACAATGAAGGCTTGCTGTGTACATGATGATATGAAACCTTGAGGGCATGTCAAAACCATTAACAATACTAAATGAACCATAACAACAAAAAAAGCTTAAAATATTGTGTGGTGTGATAAAACTTCTGACTAATATTTGATTCATACCAGGCAAAGAATCATGACTCGTGTATCACCACAGCTATGTTTTATCTCCTAGTTGTGAGAATGAACTCACAGACATTATTTTTATGTTAGATTATAAACAGGGCTAGTATAATTCCACAATTTAGCACATACTTCTGCACACATTTTACTAAGCCATATTGAACTTTAATAAGATTTGCTATCAGCCATAGATACAGGTTGAAACAGTTTTGCACTGTACTTTTATGACTAAAAACCACTAGCACAGGTAACAGGAGACTATATAACTCAGGTTTCTTCTTTATAATACATTTTTATACCTCTAGATACACAAATAAGGAGGCAATTTCTGAAATAGTGCCTCACACAGCAATTCCCACAGAGTGTGGGGCAGGTATGCCTGAGATCACCAACGTGGCACCTGCTGGGGTCTGTGTGCCTCCCTGCCAGCGCCTCCTCAACCACCCACAAAAGTTCTCATGGAACATCCCTTCAAAATCCCACAATGCATACTAGTCTGCTCACTCTTCCTGCCCAGTTCATGTACTGTAAAGATGTGAAGGTCCATTAAAAAAAGTGGAAAATGTGGTGTCCCCCATTTTTAAAGAAAAAAATGGAGCCCCCCTGACTATTTTCCTATTTGTTTTCCTTCAACATCTCTAACCTCTCCTGTGCTGAGCTTGCTCTCTTAATCACACTCACATTTCATTAAATTTCAGAGCTGGAGACACTTTCCTTCCGTTCTGAATGGATGAGATAGGCAAAAAGCGCCTTTTTGTGAGCAAGCACAGTTGTGGCTGCTAGAGGTACCTTTTCCCCACTGATAGGGGGAGCAGGGGCACGCTTGTCCCATTTTGCTGTACTCTTTCTGCTCTTTTAGATGTGGCAGCCATTTTATGTTATGCCACACCGCATACCCCAAAGCAGCCATTTTGTGACCGGAGCCCTCAAAATTCCAAATGTGCCTACTGACCAAAAAAAGTTGGAAAGCCCTGAAACCCCATAAAAGTGCTTCATTGATATGACACTGATAGATGCCTCGCTTCACTTAAGAGGTGCTACCAAATTTTAATATTAAATTATACTCTTTTCTTTCCCCTAATTTAGTCTTGAAGATTAGGAGTACAACATAGGATTTTACTAGTTTCTGATAACCCTAAGCACAAACAGCAAAGACTTCACTGTAGAAAACATTGAAATCATTACCACATACCCCCAAGTCTTGGTTTGGTAATTTATAGGGTAATTATATTATATAAGAGGTTTATATAATATATAAGAGGTTTTTTCCTTCAGAACTATTATAAAAATTAATGATAAACTAATTTTAGTAATAATTCATAAGGGAAAAAAACATGTATTATTTTTCTGTAACATATACAAACCTGCCATAGCAGGTACCATCTTAGAAGAGACAGGAACCATCTCTTCTAAAACATTTTGAAATGAAAGCCACCTATAAGCTTACTCAGCTGTAAGTTAACTCCTCTTTTTGAGCCCCACTTTTCCCCTCTACAGCATAAAGTGAAGTATTGCCTCAGTAATTAAGGTTGAATAAGCTTGTATTTTACTTTCTAGTTTTAATATGAATTTAAGTATATAAGACAGCTTGTTTATGCTTAAAACAGAATTTAAGCATAGCATACGGGGAGGAAAGTAAGGGTCACAGAGTAGTTCCAATGAAAAAAGGGAGAAAAGCACAGAGGATACCTCGGAAGAACTCAGAAGATTAAACATTGCAACCTCAGCAATGCATGTGCCACCTACAGACTTAGCAGGTATTATCATACTGGATATGAAGAATTCTATATTGGGGTAAGAATGGAAAGATCCTCAAAGGCATTATTGGTGGGGGCTAAAGGCTTTTCAAAGCTCGATATTTGAGTAACAGCCATTGTCTCACAAACTGAGAAACCTTCAGCAAACTTTCTCTCGATGGCTAGTTTATTCAGTTTAGTTTACAATGGGTTATATTAATATAGATTAATCAATTTGGGTAGGTAGAACTACATTCCACCCAATCAAGTTTTAAAAATGTATTTCATTAAAACCATTTGTGAGCCACCTTTTAGCATTCAAAATAGCATACAATAAATCTTGCTTGGTACATCACAGACAACAAATAATACACAGGATAAAGAAAAACTCAAGCAACAGTGTGGAGATAAGAGGACAGAAGCCTGTCTGAATTGTTCACGTATTACCTGAACCATTGGGACCAATGACACATGTGAATTTCTTGAACGGTCCTATGCATTGTTTCCCTTGCCATGATTTGAAATTTTCCACCATCAAAAGCTGCAAGTATCCCATCTATGGATTACAGGGAGGAGAGAAAATTATTTTTGAAAGAAAAATATATAGACAATTTCCCCTCAATAGTTAATAAACACTTTAAGTAACAATCAAACACTGCAACCCTTTGAATATGAGAGTTGCTCAGTAGAAATGATATCGATAACTACCAGGGCTGCAGGCTAACACTGCTCACTTGGGAGTATGTGCCACTGAATTCAACAGGATATATTTCTGAAGAGACATAGTTAGGATTATACCATAAATCATTAATCCCATTAAATGGAGACCTTCCACTGGATTACACTTAATAGTCGTAACATATAAACATTGCTGGAACAGGCAGGCCAGTAGCTATGCATTAATTTAATAAATACGGTAATAATAATAATATAAACTGCCATTGATATATATTCTCCATGTTCCCATATTCCCCTTAATATAAGCACAGCTTAAAGGCACGAATTTAATAAATAATAATGAAGGCACCTGCCCTCTCCAACCAATCTGACTCTACTAAACTGGCGCTCAACACAGCCCTCCACAAATTCCACTGTAGCTGCCATTGAGAGGCATGGATCCTCCATGAATTTGTCCAGTTCCCGCTTTAACACGTTTCTTGCAGCACCATCCTAACCACGCCGACCCTCAAGTTAAATCCTTTGAACCAGGTGAGCAGGGGGTGCAGCCTAAGTAATATTTTTAACAAGTCAGTGACAATACAGTATTCAGCACCCGATATTGAAATTACCAACATAGTTAATAAAATAGGTGCCATATAACATTACTATATAGAAGTAAAATTAAGTAAAACTGTAGAGTTGGACGGGACCTCGAGGGTCATTTAGTCCAACTACTGCAATGCAGGAATCTCAAGACTGCGTGTGTAGATAAAAATATAGATATGCACAAACACACACACACAGATATATACTGTATGTATTTACAGTGATGCGTATGTGCTTTTTTTAATACAGGTGGATATAACGTAACCTGCTTTCCCCACACCCTCATGTTCAAAATATATGTGTAATAATATAATATAAGCTCCAGGTGGCGCTAAGCATATTCAAACGGGGAGTTCAAAAAGAAAGTAAGTCTCATTTTTTTAAAGAAAAACCACGATAAAATCATACAAAGCAAATAAGCACAGAGCTGAGGGGAGCCCCGAGGGTCTCCTCGCCCAAGGATTTTGAAGGGGAGAAGCGGGGAGAAGAAGCCGCCTCACACACCCCTCTCTATCGTCTCTTCCTAGAGCGTCTCTTCTCACACCCGCCCTCCCGCTCACTCTCGCCCCGCTCTTCATAAGGGAACAAAATCTCGCGAGAGTCCCAAGAGAGGGGCTCCCGTTTTTGAGGGCTGCGCGCGCAGACGCCGGGGGCGGTGTTTCAGCTGAAGTTGCGCCGCCCGAGGGCCGCGGCTGGACTCCGGAGAGAGCCCCGGGCGGGGGTGGGGGGAATCCCGGAGGGGCAGGACGAGGGAAGCACTTCGCCGCAACTTCGATTGGGCTGCGAAATTATTTAGCGTTTATTGTTTATTAATTAAATTGTTCATAAACCAGTTACGCGCTACAGTCTTGTTATTACAACCAGTAAATCAATATACACTAGAAACAAGTCAGTTACGCACCATAATACATGCACTAAATATATTAAATGAACCCTGGAATTCTATCCTTGACTACAAGTTTAAACAAAAAAAATTTTTCCTTCCAGTAGCGCCTTAAAGACCAACTAAGTTAGTTCTTGGTATGAGCTTTCGTGTGCATGCACACTTCTTCAGATACACTGAAACAGAAGTTGCCAGATCCTTCTATATAGTGAGAAGGTGGGGAGGGGTATTACTCAGAGGGGTGGTGGGAATGGGTGGTTGGCAGATAGCTGAGATGAGCCTGTTGACGACTCTTAACGACTGCAATAGGTCTTCTGAAGAAGTTTGCATGCACACGAAAGCTCATACCAAGAACTAACTTAGTTGGTCTTTAAGGTGCTACTGGAAGGGAAAAAAAATTTTGTTTTGACTATGGCAGACCAACACGGCTACCTATCTGTAACTACAAGTTTAAAGGGCCTAAAAAGGGTACAGTACTAGAAAAGTAACCTTTAATTTTACCATAAAAATACTTTGTCTACTGTGGTATAAAGTACGGAGATGCAGGCTTTAAAAAACAAACACTTCATCTAATGCGTTGAAACAGTATTCCATTATGTTTCTGTTCCCTTTGGCCGAAGCGAGTCCAGCCTCTGACGCCTCCATGGGGGAGAAGGCGAGCCCCCCCCCCCCGTGGGCAGGAGGAGGAGCGCGCCGCTGGCATCCGAGACACACGTGTAACTGACCCTGCAAAGCCTTAAAAAGTCACGTCAGAAACTCGAAGCACGCTCGACTCCGACATCGGGAGGAGCACAGCGTCGCTCTAGCCTTCGCGCGTCTATGGTGAAATCCCGCCCCGTGTTTTGGTCCGGGGGGGATTCACCGGAAGTACCAGTAAGGAAGAGGGCGGCGTGTTCTTCACAGAGTGAAGGCGCGAGAGGAAGCGCGATGGTGAGACGGGGTGGGCGGAGCCAAGAGGGAGGCGCGGCTTATGGGGCGGAAGAGAACCTGGCTGGGGGGCGCGGCCTGTTTCCCTTGGCAACCGCGCGTTGTTGACATCCTCCTTAGCATCCCCAGGAGGAGAGAAGGCGAGGTGGGCGGGGGGGGGGGAGCTGCTTTGGATGTAACTCCAGCAAATCTCATACTTATATATATATATAAAATTAAATGCACAATGCTATTAATTATGCATTAATGCATATAGCTTTAATGCATATAGCTTTAATTCGATTAATGTTTAATGCTTTTTTAACAAGTGTTTCCCATCCCCTGTGTTTTTAGCTTTTGCTATTATATCTGTCAGGGGGAAAGAAGGATTATAAATATATATATATATATTACACACACACACACAATCACGCGCGCAAACATATAAGTGGAACTTGTTGCTTTGCCATTTGCAGGTTTTTAGACGCGCCTCCTTCCTCCCCCATGGCGCAGAAGCTGGACTACCGCCAAGACCTGGCCGAGGACGCTGCCCTCCAGCGGAGGCGCTACCGGGAGCTGCAGAGGCAAAGCCGGGTGTTTGACGCCAGGGTCAGGACCATCGGGGTAAGCATGCGGGAGACGGATGTGGCGTTTGTGGGGGAATAAATAATAGCAATAATAATAATAATTCTGGTACTGTAGGCAGAGTGCCTCTAGCAATGGGCAGAGTGACTCATGGGAAGGGGCAATGCTTGCTTTTAGGACCTCTAGACCAAAGTGTTGATTTAAGTATCCTGTCTGTAAATTTCTGAAATTGGAATGTCAAAATTGATTTTACTGAGAATGTTGGTTCTTGTAGCCTGATCAATACAATCATGAAATAAATGGTACCGCAATGTCCCAATGAGCAGCAATGAGCAGCATAAATCTTTTTCAGCACAAATCTTCTTGCAAACTCCCAATTGCAAATGTTATGAATAATCCACAGAAATATTTGGAAAACACCGTGGAAAATAATTTAAAAACATAGACATTCCTTGAATTATTAGGATACTTTCTTTCTGATATTGTATAACTCGCATCACCAGCTACTACTAAGACTGCTTTTTATCTCTCCCAATTTTATTTATAGTTACAGATAGGTAGCCGTGTTGGTCTGCCAAAGTCAAAACAAAAAAAAAATTTTCTTTCCAGTAGCACCTTAAAGACCAACTAAGTTAGTTCTTGGTATGAGCTTTCGTGTGCATGCACACTTCTTCTTCTGAAGAAGTGTGCATGCACACGAAAGCTCATACCAAGAACTAACTTAGTTGGTCTTTAAGGTGCTACTGGAAGGGAAAAAAAATTATTTATATTTACCTTTATTTTCATTTGTAATCTTTTGTTAATTACGGTTCATTTGTCATATCTACAAATGCAGTGAAGACATTGAATTTACAAAAGCTTGGTCACTACCTGAGCAATGGTGATTAGACAAAAGTCCTCTCAGTGAACTTCATGATTAAAGAAAATGCCATGCTTTATCACTAGCTGTAATTACTCTGATAACAGAGTAATACTGTAGTTCCCAAAGCAAGTATGTCAAGTGTTAGTGGCATGCTCTTAAAAATCTATGTAAAGTCATGTTTAGACATTTGAGAGCAATGTTTGGATAGACGCTCCTAAAGGCAAGTAAATAATGTGTTTAAGGACAGAAATCTCTTACTAATATATTGTTTGTTTGTTATGTAGGGTGCTCACAGTGAACACAGTTGTACTCTCAGTATGAACCCAAGCCGCTCAGTAGGGGTTTTAAGCACAGGTCTCCCTTATCCCATTCCAGCATTCTGTAACACACTGGTTCTCAGTGGAAATGTACATGTTTTCCTTGTTTTCCAGAAGTAAATACGTTGGATACATAATCAGATGAACACAAGTCTTTATTTTCAAGCTAGTGTCTTGAGTTTGCAAAATATATTAATACCCTTTTTACTCCCGTATAGAGAACTTATAATGACATCCTGTTCTAGGAAAGGATTAGTCTTGGAGCAGTTACATGGATAATCTGATCACTAGTTCATTTCTAAATGCTTTATCTTGAATAGCAGTTTCTGTATTGAAGTTAGCCATGCATAGTTTTGGTAATACAGTAATTTCTTTATAATTTATACATTTGAACCAGTTTTGTGGTGGGTTTTTTTTTAACTACAGGTTGACACGGAAGCTTTGGATGCTCAAATCAAAGACAGAAAGATCCAAGAAGCAACTCAGAGGGCATATGATGACACCATTGGTATATTTGTTAATAGTTTTAAATCAGTAATTTATCAAACAACTATCCAAATTTGTTCTCTTACTATTTTCTTCTTAAATAACACCTTACATTTTCTATGAATCTTCTGCTGTGAAGATGGAAGTCATGAATTGCCAGCATTATATAAAATAGTAACAGCACAATCCTCCACCCCTCCACCCAGGGCTAGCTGTGGGCAGGATTCGTGCATTGGAGGGGGTTGGACTAGATGACCCTTGGTGTCCCTTCCAACTCTACAATTCTATGGTTCTATGTCTACTTGGAAGCAAGTGCCATTAAGTGGGACTTAACCCCAGGTACATGGAAGAGGTGCATATGTCTTTCTGTGTGTGTTTCCAGCCAGTAGGAGTTGCAACAGAAAGACATATGTTCACCACAAACTTAAACAAGTCTAATTGTTATTTCTTTCCCCAGGGAATTATGGGAACTGTAGTTGTGTGAGTTCTTATTGAGAATACTCACCAAACTCCCATTCCATGATTCTTTGGGAAGGCATCAAAATTACACTGGCGTAAATCCGTTATAAATTTGTAGTAGAGATATACCCAATGTAGCACCAATGCAAATTAGATCCTGCTTACTGTTGCACGCCACCACAGTGGTGCAAGATTACAGGGGTGGTGTTTCCTTTGGACTAAGGTACAGCAGAGGCTGAGGTGCCTTTATGATATATGGCTTATTTACACATCTATACAACCTGAGCCTACGATAGAGGGCCTCACAGCATTGACACCTCATAGCTGCAGCCTTGGATTCAAACAGAAACATCCCTCTGACTCTCTGGTTTCTGAGCCTGTTGCTTCCCACTTCTAGCTTCTAACTCAGATCACTTCCATCTGGCCTTTAGTCTTTCTAACTAACAGCCAGTTGAGGGATGGTGGCCCACCCGTTTGTTATCTGGCACAGATCCACTTTGTTTGTTCACTTAATGGCCCATTGCCTAGACTATCACTTCACCAGGAATTTGAATCATTGCTTATCATAGAATAATAGAATTGTAAAGTTGAAAGTTACCCAAGGGTCATCTAGTCCAACCCCCTGCAATGCAGAAATCTCAACTAAAGTGTCTGTGACAGATGGCCATCCAGCCTCTGCTTCAACCAACCTTCTGATGTTTAGTCACAATCTCCTTTCTTGTAACTTGAATCCATTGGTTTGAGTCCTACCGTCTGGAGCAGGAGAAAACAAGTTGCCCCCTCTTCCGTGTGAAAGCCCTTGAGATATTTGAGGATGGCTATCATATTTCCCCTCAGTCTCCTCTTTTCCAGGCTAAACATACATTCAACTATTCTTCATAAGACTTGGTTTCCAGTGCCTTGATCAACTTGGTCACCCTCCTCTGCACATGTTCCAGCTTGTCAACATCCTTCTTAAATTGTATTGCCCAGAACGGGACACAATCTTCCAGGCGGGGGCTGACCAAGGCAGAATAGAGCTGTACTATAACTTTCCATGATCTGGACACTATACTTCTGTTATAGTGCCTATAAAGTGTTATATTTTAACATTTGCTGGATCCAGGGATTAGAAGATTCCCCCAACTCAAAATACTACAAATATATGTAATAGAATTCTAGTGACCGTTAGAAAAAGGAAAGAAGAGCAGCTTCAGAAGGGAAACTTAGCCTTTCTCCTGCCTGCTGTTTCCTCAGTCCTAGCTGGCCCCACCCCCACCCCTCTTGTGGACCAGGTATTTACATATCCATGTGTGCATTTTGAACCTCACAGGTTGAAAATCAGCCAAGGCAGCAAGGCCTTTTGGAGTAGAAAGATGGCAGATTACCTGATAACTCCACTTACCTGAGTAGACATGTTTAGAATTGCATCCTTACTCTTTTCATGCTCCCACTTTTCTCTGTTGCTCAAATATTTGCATATTTCTACACCAAAACAAGTTGGTTCAATAAAAAGAATGGTTCTTTAGCATTTTTTAAAATAAGGAGTGATCCAGTTGACCACATGGGGAACTCAAAAATACTGAGGATTCTGAGGCTTCTTTTCCTACTGCAGTGCAGAGCCAGTGGGGTGTAGTGGTTAAGAGCGGTAGTCTCGTAATCTGGTGAACTGGGTTCACTTCCCCGCTCCTCCACCTGCCGCTGCTGGGTGACCTTGGGCCAGTCACACTTCTTTGAAGTCTCTCAGTCCCACTTACCTCACAGAGTGTTCGTTGTGGGGGAGGAAGGGAAAGGAGAATGTTAGCTGCTTTGAGACTCCTTAAAGGGAGTGAAAGGCGGGATATCAAATCCAACTCTTCTTCTTCTTCTTCTGCATGCAGTGCCACTGAAAAAGATCCCCCCCCCCCAACTGGGGGTGGCATGTGCTTCAGAGCAGCAGCCTGTTGTACAGAAGTGTGAAGAATGGTAGCTGGAAGCCATGCTGCATGCATACAACGGGCACCCTGGCTCCTTTGGGAGGAGGGTGAGATATACATTTAATAAAGAAAAAGTTTGGAGACAGCTCAAAGACATTTGGTGCCAAAAGGCATCTCTCACTTATCTGCATGGTGGTAACAATGTTAGAGCATTTGCAGTCTGAAATTGACTCTCTGGAGCAGGCTGTCTCACCTTCCTAACAGCTGGCATAACCCTACATGGAACCGTCAGAAATGTGCACATACAAGTCTTTGGATGCTGGTCAACAAGTTTGTAATTCCTTTATTGATAAATAGTTAATAAGAGTATATGTTTCATCTGGGTTGTGAATGAGACTTTTTTCCTTTTTTTAATCCAGCTGCTGAAATGAAACAAAATGACAAAATCCTCTGCATCTTAGATGAACGACAGAAAAGAGACTCTCAAATTCTAAACAAAGCTGTCAATGAATTTCGCCAAACTTATCAGCAGCCAGAAACACGGCGTGAATTTGATTTGTCTGACCCACAAGCCCTAAAGAAAGATACTCCAGCTCGTCTCGCAGACAGTGACCCTCGATGTACCATATCTGGCTTGCAGAAGTTTATGGGAGAAGATTTGAACAGTGAGAATAGGTGGAAATTCCAGAAGGAGCAAACAAGGGAATGGCTTTTGCAACAGCAAAAAGATTGGGAGAACGCACTGGCAGATAAAAAATATGCTGGTAATAAATTAACCTAGATTTTTGAATTTGTTTTGAAAGTTATATCTCAGGTAGCTGGCCAAACAGTCGTCAAGTTGTTCAGCTGCATGCCAGAAAAAAGCATTCCTACATATTTTTATTTAGAACACTTCTCACTGACATACTAGTTTTGTTGCCTTTTTGTGGTTTTTTTGGCTGGAATACATTTCAGTTTTGTCAGCCCTAATCCACAGTCTGGAGCAGTGGAGCAGTTCAGTACTTATTTACTGGGAATAAGTCCCATTGAAATGAGTGGGATTTACCTAAGAGTAGACATTCATTGGATTGCAGAATCATATGCATGTGATGCGTATTAATTGGAGGGAGAAAGCTGGATCTAGGGCTTAGAGAAGTTACTGGTTTGTCAGGAGAGCAGGGCAAATGAATTGGGTTGTGTAAGGTAAACGTGGAAACTTGAGTCCAAGGAACAGGCAGAAGCAACAGAATGAGACAATAGGTGTCCGCCCCACCCCACCCCCAGTTATACTGATTTACATGTGTACATGTGTCCAATTCTGTTTCACTAATATAGATGATCTCCATGACCAACACAGAATGGAACTTGATCAAAAGGCTGTGAACCTTCAAAGAATAAATGAAGAAACAAGACGAGCCATTTGCATCACTACTACAGAATTTAATAAAGCTCTGGTAAATCAGTATTAAAAGGGAAAAGAAGATGAACTATTATTTTCCAAGTTCAGTGTAATATAGTGTAACAAAGAAGACACTGAAAAAACATTTCAGAATACTTAGACATCCTCTAGAGACATACTTTATTTTATTTATGAATCTGTTCCCATAAAACATCTCAAAGCAATTTAACAATAAAACATACATAAAAAGAGTTTCATAGAATCATAGAATTGTATAGTTGGAAGGGACCCAAAGGTCATTGTCTAACCCCGTGCAATGCAGGAATCTCAACTAAAGCACCCCAAGGCAAATGGCCATCCAACATTTTCGATGGAACAGGCTATTCTTATGGAATGTTTTCAGGGCCCTTTCAGAACCAAACAATCTCCATTCAGTTTCTGCAAAAAGACTTCCTTCAAATGTACAAATCACTGTCTTTTTCCCCTCCCCCCAGCCTTGGAAGTGGTCAACCTTTTGTTCCTGGAATAAAACTCAGGACTTCTAAGGAGTAGGGGGACAAGTCCTCCGCAGGCCTGTGGGAAAACTCCCATTCCAAGTGAATCCTGCATGACTTAAGAATTGGCTCGTATTTTATGATGAATGATTCCAGTAAGAGAAAGAACCAACAACAGTGATATCTGACATTTGGTTTGCTTGACCTTTTGATGTTTAAATCATTGGTCTATTCTGGCTCAGCTTAGGAAGTTCCCTCCAAAATAAAGTGGGGTTTAATGAATTATGAGCAGATTTTAAATTTTTTTAACTTTAGTCTCTTAAACTTTTAGTTGGCCCTTCTGCATTTTATTTATTTATTTATTTCATCTGGTTCTTTCCTATCTTGTTTTTAAGCTGTGGGTGAGTTTTGATTCTTCTCTTTCTGTTTTTCCACTTGTTACGACTACTACTAACTCTTGTCAGTTAGTGAATCTTGTCTGTTTTGGCCCATTCTAATCTTTGAGAGTTTTACCTTGTCACTTCTCTTCCTTTATTTCGGCTTATTGATTTGCCGCTTTCCCATCTTGTTCCTCTTTCTTCTGTTGTTTTATTTCTTTATAGTATTTGCATACCACTTTTCACAACTTTAGGGACGCGGGTGGCACTGTGGGTTAAACCACAGAGCCTAGGACTTGCCAATCAGAAGGTTGGCGGTTCGAATCCCTGCAACGGGGTGAGCTCCCGTTGCTCGGTCCCTGCTCCTGCCAACCTAGCAGTTCGAAAGCACGTCAGAGTGCAAGTAGATAAATAGGTATCACTCCGGCGGGAAGGTAAATGGCATTTCCGTGCACTGTTCTGGTTCACCAGAAGCGGCTTAGTCCTGCTGGCCACATGACCCAGAAGCTGTACACCGGCTCTCTTGGCCAATAAAGCGAGATGAGCGTCGCAACCCCAGAGTCGGCCACAACTGGACCTAATGGTCAGGGGTCCCTTTACCTTTACTTTCACAACTTTAGAAAGCAGTTGACAGTGCACTTCAGAAATACAATAACTAAAATTAATAAAACAGCAAGTTTAATTTTTTTCAGTTGAGTAAAAACAGTCAGCAGCAGGATGCTTACCTCTGATTCTCATCCTCTTGTGTTTCTCTGTTCTATGTTGGCTCCCTTTTCCTCAGTTCATTTAGTCCAATTCAGTTGCTAATGTTTCCATTCTTAGGTCTTCCTTATTTATTTATCTTTCTATCTTGATTGTCCTGTGAGCTGAAGAGAAGGGATTGTAGTAAAGTGTATTAGATAACATAACAATATCATGCTGTACTCATTAAGAACTGTGCATGGTTTAACAAGGTAAATCTTTTGGAATAATTAATAGGGTTTGCTGTTTTTCTGAGTTTTTCCTACAACAATGTCTTTTTTAAGGCTGCTGACATTGCATCAAGAAGACGACTTGAAAAGCAGCAAGAAGACGAAGATAACATAGCTGAGATTTCAAATCTGCTTAGAGGAGACCTGCTCTCTGAAAACCCACAGCAAGCGGCCAGTTCCTTTGGTAACGGGCGAGTGATTCCTAACCGATGGAAAGGAATGAACCAAGATCAGCTGAAAGAAATACGTGACGTTCAGCTGCAACAAGTTCTGGAGAAGCTGGTATTCACTTTCATATTGCCACTGTGCCACAGTAGAAACTTATGAATCCTCTTTTGAAATAGGATGTTTAAAAAACACAAATACTTAATTGCTTTTCACCAGTTTTCCAGAATTCATTGTAAGAACTAATTCACACTTAACATAATTGCCACCCTGACCACACAATTTTTTTGGGATTGCACAGGGGCACTTATTTTTTAAAAACAGTGTAACACATAAAGAAAAATATAATTCCATAACTTAGATCATAATTACTATTCCTTCATAAAGTCTGCTAACACTACTCTGTAATGATTAAAACTACAAAACAATTACATAATCTATCCACATCAACCCAATGACCAGGGGCGTCTTACCCATAGAGGCTAGTGGTGCAGGGCACCAGTGAAGAGGCAGAGGCTGGATGCGGCGCCTCCCGGCATCAGCTTGCCCGCCTCTGCCATGCCACGCCGAAGCAGCGCCACGCCCAGAGCCTCCGTCTGCTGTGGCCACCGCAGCACGAAGTGTCCAGCTGAGCTAGGAGGCGCCGCGTCCAGCGTCTGCCTCATTCCCACCAGAGGAGCTGCCCCGCTGGCGCTGCCTGCCTCCTCCAGCCCCGCTGGCAGTGCCGTCCTCCCTAAAAAAACTCTGGGAAACGGGGGGGGGGCGCCGGAGGGAGCTTTGCACCGCGGCACCAGATATGCTTAAGACGGCCCGGGTCATGTGGCCAGCATGACTAAGCTGCTTCTGGCGAACCAGAGCAGCGCATGGAAACGCCGTTTACCTTCCCGCCGGAGCAGTACTTCATTATTTTCTTAACAACCTTAAAAATGAAATTATGCTTCATCAGCTCAGCCCAATTCAGGCTGCAGTCCGGTAGCTGGCCAGAGTCTGGCTGAAAGGCCTTTGGAATTTGTGTAATTTGTCAGCAGAGTGGTCCATACATCCCTGTGCGAGCCCCTGATACACCTGTGTGTGTGTGTGTGTCTTGTGTGTCTTTGCATGTGAAGACTGGGTGTGCCACGGACAGCCTTGGAGTTGAATCCCCTTTGTTCCTCTCACATGTTCCCCCAAAGCACCAAGAACTCTGTAAGCCCTGAAACTTGAGATGATTGATGTCAGTGGGTGGGAAACTTGAAATTGTATATGTTGGTACAAGGAGGAGAAGGGAAAAGGCTTCCCACACCTCTCACCTCAGCTGCATTGATCCAGCAAGGCACAGAAAGCAGATCTCCTGTACCGCCATAGGTTTGGTGTATTAGAGTGCATTCTCTTCTTAGCCTCGGTCACCAAAGATGAACACCACCAGCAGGGGAGGCCCAAACTGTGCCCAGATGGACAGAAAGCTAATGCATTTAATTTGACAAACTCTTAATTTCCTATTTCATAATTGTGTCTTTCCCCCCTATATTGTGCTATTAAAATATGTACAGCTATTTATAAATAACATAGTTCTCTTTCCTGTTACTGTACTGATCCTGCCTCTTCCAAATATACTAAGATAATAATTACAGGAACTAATAGAGTTGTCTTTTTAACATTTGTCCTTAACTGTAACTAAAACTCCTATTTCATTGCACGTTCCCACCAAACATGCAGTATGTCTACTCCTTGATAATTACAGAAGAAATAATTAAGTATATTAGGGTTCATATGTTTATGTGGAGACATATGGTACTTGGCAAATATTTTATGTAAAGCTGGTAATGTCAGATGCATGGATTTCTCTAAATGTATTTCCACATTCTGGGCTCTGTAGAATTTTGCCTTTATGCCAGAGGCAGGCAACTTGCAACTCTCAGCATAACTATATGCAGATTTCAGTCATGGAAACTCACCAGCAGCGGCCCTGATCTGCATCAGATCCAGCATAATTAAGACATTTATGCGGGTGGGTAGACTTCCTCCCTACAATGAGGACGGAGGAAGCAGTTTGATCAGAGTTCTGAGCTGTGGGCTTGAAATCCACTGTGCCACTGTCTTAGTTATCCCAACCCTGCCACCGGCATGTGGTTTGTTTAAACATAGAAGGCATGCGCAGCACCATTTGCACACGTACATACATGCACATGTACATCATATTGATTGTATGAGGATTGCCCTAGTTAGGATTGGGGTGTTTATCAATTGTTGCTGGCTATGAAGAAATAGGGACGCAGGTGGTGCTGTGGGTTAAACCACAGAGCCTAGGACTTGCTGATCAGAAGGTCGGCGGTTCAAATCCCCGCGACGGGGTGAGCTCCCGTTGCTCAGTCCCTGCTCCTGCCCACCTAGCAGTTCAAAAACACGTCAAAGTGCAAGTAGATAAATAGGTACCGCTCCGGCAGGAAGGTAAACGGTGTTTCTGTGCACTGCTCTGGTTTGCCAGAAGCGGCTTAGTCCTGCTGGCCACATGACCCCGAAGCTGTACGCCGGCTCCCTCGGCCAATAAAGCGAGATGAGCGCCGCAACCCCAGAGTCGGCCACAACTGGACCTAATGGTCAGGGGTCCCTTTACCTTTTATGAAGAAATAACAAGCATTTCCTTTTTGACATAGAGGTTGGAAGAAGAAGAACGTCAAAGAAATGCGGAGTGGGACAGAAAGCGCATTCAGGAAGCTAGGGCAGAAGTGCTTTTCGAACGGCATCAGCAGCGTCAGAATCGAGAGCTTCGGAGAACATTAGATAATCTTAATGCACAGCTCTCCCAGGAACAGAAGACAAGGTAAGAAGTGTCTATACCACGTACCTCATGTGCCTCGTCTGGTAAGCTATCATCTATACATATGACCATCTTCAGTCTCACCAGAAAATAGCAGGCATTGGTCAGGCCTGGTATAAGGGCTAGTAGCCTGGTTTTTGTTTTTAGCTGATCAATAGAGTAGTGTCTTCTGCTCGTTGTTCTTTAGGCTCAGGTTTCTAGTCTTTCCAGTTTAAAACCCTGATGTGGAGACTCCCCCTTCTGGGGAAAGGTCTGCCTGTAGACGGTCCTAGGTTCAGTCCGAAACATCTTCAGATAGGGTTGGGTATATCTCCTGGAGAGGGACTGCCAGTCGTTTTAGACACCACTGAGGTCGATGGACCCATGATCTGTGCAAGACATCTTCAAGAGTTTGGCAGAGTTATTCTGTTTTAATCAAACTGGTTGCACGTGGTCCAAAATGCTCATCCTACTGAAATTCCACAGAGAACTTGCTATTTTCTACATTCAGTGATCTTAAGCATGCTAAGTTTTTACAAAATGTCAGACTTAATAACAATTACCTGTTGTCGTTCTATGATACTATTGATGCTTTTGGTGACTACTTTACTTTGCATAGCAGTTATCTGAAGCGTAAGCAGCACACATGAAGAATGAACTTTACATTTTTATGAGAACTTTTATTAATTGAATATATTTATTTCCAGGCAAGCATATATTGATGAAGAGGTGTATTCAAATTTTCCTTCTGGCCAGTATTACACACAATTTAACACCACTAGCCGGTGATGTTTGGATCAATATCATCGAGTTGGATATATCCAAAAGGTTTGAAGAAGTATTTGTTTCAACTTCAAAACTGTAATAAAGAAAACAACATTAATATGTTTTTTACCTGACATATGGATATTATGAAACTAAGCCTTTATATTGAGCAAGAGGATGGTGGATTCCAAAAGGAAATATTAATGCAGAAATAAAAAATGTACAGTGAAGTAGACAATGTAATAGAACATTTGCAGTTCTTAGTAAAAGTTGTTGATACTGCTATAATGCTTCTAGAAGAATTTATAGAAGAATTTTGTAGCCCCACCATTCATCAAATGATTCCAGTGTCAGTTTCAGTAGAATAATCTAATGCTGCCCAATTCATAAAAACAAATACAAATTGGGCAAAATTTTGGGAAACAGTAAATTAAATGAATTGCTTAACAATTGTTCAGTGCACAAACACATCCATATAAGAATGTTTCTATATAACAGACTGTTTTTACAATGAAACTACTGACAGAAATATATGTTGCAGGAGACGGATAGTATGGAAAACAGCATTCCTATGTTGCGTTCTGCACTATATCATATGGTATCACTTACCCCATATAATAACACCATCACCTGTGCATTTCTCCACCTCCATTCCAAATCATTGGTTGCTACTGGCAGGAGTGGATAAGCAATATTATATGTTATGTAGGAAAACTTGAACAAAGGCATTCCCATCTCATTTGTGACATCCAAGCCTGTGCATAAAGATTCATTGAATGACCAGAAAACTCCACTAGTAGGACACACATAGTTGGTGCAACAGATTTCCCCTCTCCCTACTGCCCATATCCCCAATAACCCAAAAATCTGCTTTAGAGATTTGGTGATCTTCTGGAGCAGATGTGGACAGAGGGGTCCATCAGGGTTGGAAAGGAAGAGGAAGAAGAAGATAAGGAAGAAGAAGAAGAAGAAGTAGTCAGCTCACTTGACATTGGATGTTATCCAGAATATTCATCTCAACTAGGAAAAGTTTGTCCAAAATTTGTCTTCATGGTCTCTTTTCAGACTTTCACATGGAATTTTCTCCCAGGAGAAAACATCCATAAGCTTTCTAGAAAGTTATCAAACTCTGTCATGCTCAGAGTAGATCCGCTGATATCAATGGATCTACTCTGAGTTTGACTTAGATACTATTTTATATATGTCTTGGGGAAGTACTGGGCCCCCTTGCTTAGTTGGGTTGAAGGTCTTTTTGTGTCTTCTTGAGCCATTTTTACTTTTGAGTTATTTTGTAGAATTTAAAAATAAATGAATGAATTCTGAGGAGCACGGAGAATTGTGATTTTAACCATCAGTGGGAGAACTTTGGCAGTTACTCAGAAATCCCAATTCAGTCTTCACTAGTCTTGCATCTTTTATACATGTCTCTGTCCCATAAATTTGGGAAGAATTTACCCATGGCCACACATCCAAAAGACATACTTGCATGTGAGAGTTATTTTCTTATTTTTTTCTATCAAGAGTTCCTCTACTAAATCCAAAAATTGCTTGATAAGCTTACCCCCGGCTTGAATACCATTTGGGGGAATGAGACAGGGTAGCTAGTAAAGAGCGTCTCCCTCATCTGCACCAGCAGAGCAGTAAGTGGACATGCCTGGTCTACAAATACAGAGGAACGGAGGGGCATTTTTCTTGGAGTGTCCTGCACCACTTCAGACGGCAGGTGGAGTGGGAATCACAGTTTTGAATGCTGCTCCTCTACACAAAAAACCACCAAAGAACCCAAACATCTCCCTGAAACCAGGAAACTGACATGGCAGGGGGTGGCTTGCTTAGAACTTGTCTCTTGAGAAGTGAAAAGTTTTGTTTGCCGGGAGCTTTTAATGTGGGAAACATTAAAAATGACATTTCCTACCTTTAGTATGCAATAGTATTGTCATCTTTATTACCCCATTTTGCTCCATGTGTACACCAAGTCACAGTCTCTCAAAGCTATATGATGATGTCGCACAAGATTCAGAGATACATTTCAATGCTGTGGGAAGGAAGTCAGCAAATACGACTCATTAAATATTGGCTTGCATTTGTATTTTGCGGATCTTCAGTCAGTGTTCTTGCTGCCAAAGAGAAGGTTGGATGCATAGATAAGAACAAACAGGCAAACAAAGATAGCAAAAAGGAGCAGGTATGTTATCAACAGAATATATAAGCAATTTACAATGACAATGTCCCGTGGCGGCATCATACACTTTGTAGGGTACAATACTTAGATAATGTTACTGGTGTCTTCACTCTACAAAAAAACAAAAACAAAAAAAAATGCATTTATTAATTTGTTGTGGAAAAGGAACAAAGAGAAGTTTGAGTTAGGAGGACAAAAATAGAAAGTTGAGTTTTGGAGTCTAAGCTAGCAACAATTTTGTGGGGGTGTCCGCCTCTCTCTGGGGATCAAATATGAGGTAGTAGAGCTTTCTGTTGGAGTTTTTGAACTGAGTGCCTCTATCAAAACTCAACTTGTATATTTGTAAATAAATTCAGATTACAAAATACCATAAGTGATTTTCTCAACAAAATCAAGCACAGGCAAGTGTGGCAATCCTGAGCTTCTCACTCACAACAGAAGTCAGAGCAAATGTACAATAACCTCACATCACAAAAGTTTTTCATTTAAATATATGGTATTAAGCCTACCAAATTCAATTATTCAAAAGCAAAAACATTTTCATCCTTTTTCTCCTTCCCTAACAAATGATAGTTTTCCTGTTATACATAGAATCAGAATGGTAGAGCAGGACGGGACCCTGAGGGTCATCTAGTCCAACCCCCTGCACTGCAGGAATCTTGCCCAATGTGGGGCTCAAACCCACAGCCCTGAGATTAAGAGTTTCACGCTCTACTTTTTAGTAAATAGTTGGTATTTCTTCATGTATGTTAGTAGGTTTCCTTTCAATTAAAAAAACTGGTTCCAGAATTAAAACATACACTTATTCTATAATTTGTGGCACAATTGTATGCATATTTGGCTTCTTTCAAAAGCTAGAACACCTATTTGAGCATATTTTCACAGGAGTAATAGAAAATACTCTCTACTCCTGAACTACAAGTGGTATATTAAAATGTGGAATCTCCTGAAATATAGAACTTCTGACTCTGCCTTATGCTGGGTGATGCCATTTGGCTGCAGTTCTCCCAAGGTCTTTCCTAGCTCTGCTACCCAAAATAATCCTTTGAACTGGAGATGCTTGGAATCAAACCTGACATATTTTGCATGTGAGGTATGTGTTACAGTACTGAGCCCAATTGGCCATTTAAAAAAAAATAATGAATTTTTTTATCAGTGCCTCAGCATTGTGACTTACCTTATGCTGTTCACTGGGAAATTTCCATAATCACCTATGATTTTATTTCAGATCTGAAGCCAGCAGCTGGTAGATACTACCATCTCTTTTTCTTCTGTAACTAAACAGATGAAGCTGGAATCAGTGACAGATGTATAAGCCTCACTATTTCACATCCCTTTCATGCTTAGGAGCCTCATTTCCCAAGAGAAAATAAGATTAGTGACTCAGTTCAGAATCCTCCTTTTGTATTAACACTTTGAAAAGGAGGCAAGATGAACTACTTGCCGTTAATTTTTACAGAAGTCCATTATTCTTTTATTCATTGATGTCTCCTCCATGCATTGAGAGGGAGATACAGTTGTTTGGAACAGGGGTGTGAAACCTTCGCCTCTCCAGATTGTCATTGGGCTACAACTCCCATCATCCCTGACCATTGGGCTGGCTGGGACTTCTGGGAGGTGGACATACAACAATAACAACAATAACAACAGGAGAGCCACAGGTTGTCTACCCCAACTTTGGGAGCACTGTAAAATGTCAGAAGCTGAAATCCATTCTTTCCTAATGGAGTGGCACACATTGTTGGCATCTGTCAGTCTTGAGAGACAGTGGGGGTGAAGTCAAGCTGTTGTGTTAGCATCACTGAAGTGCCTTCCCTGGGGCACAAGTCTGGGCAGTGTGTAAGGAGGTCCTGGGCTTCCCAGACGACAAGACCTCATGGCCTCACTGAAGTGGTCCAAAAGAAAGAAGAGCAAGACGTTTGGCACCAGCTGGGCTGCAGGAGTTGCCGGAAGGAGGCAGACAAGGCACCATCCAACCATCTTGAGGACTCAACTCCAGATTTGTGTAGAGTTTAATCCTTAGCCTTTTCTTCTCCTGAAGATATTCCTCAAGACAGCAGAGATTTAGGATGATAGTTTTCCTTCTAGATGGGCTACCTTCCCAGGTGGATGAGTGCTATCTGCCTCTCACTTCCCTCTACAGCACATGCAGAAACTGCCTTCTTGACTTTTGGATCCACTATTGGTCCCATCTGCTCAATCCTCTGGAGGTGTCTTCACATGCAGGGGAAGTCCCTAACTCACCGAGGGTTTGAGACCCATCAGCTACCCTCACCTGCTTTACTTGGCCAGCCAAAGCCATTTGTAGGCTGTGACCGCTGTCGCATGCTGACAGCTTCTAGGAGCTACAGGTGAGAGCCGACTGCAGGGTGGGGACCAAAGGTGGACAAACTATCCCAGAAGGAACAGCACGTGTCACCCACCAGGACTACTGTTGTTGTTGTTTAGTCATTTAGTCGTGTCCGACTCTTCGTGAGCCCATGGACCAGAGCAGGCCAGGCACTCCTGTCTCCCACTGCCTCCCGCAGTTTGGTCAGACTCATGTTTGTGGCTTCGAGAACACTGTCCAACCATCTCGTCCTCTGTCGTCCCCTTCTCCTTGTGCCCTCCATCTTTCCCAGCATCAGGGTCTTTTCCAGGGAGGACTACTCCAGGGAGGGCTACTGCCCCTCCCTTAATACCCCATAGACCCCAGAGGCACATATATATATAATAAGTAACCACACAAAATCTAGAGGTTTGAAACATCATGGCTTGAAAGCTCTGTTAAAGAAAAAAGAAAAAAAAGTCAACCACTCTTAAGTGTAGGAATCTGCACATTGTGATCTAGACAACACTACATAGTGTAGCATGAAATAATGCAAGTGAGTAATAGGCTTGAGAAATCTATTTCCTGAGCCTTATTAGTAATCCAGCCTTTTCACAAAAGGCACCGCAAAAATCCTTCCATATAAAAAACCACAAGAAAATAAGCAGTCTTACATTGTCAGTTTGTAACCCTTTAAAAAATGGCATATCACAAAATTCTGGGTTGATTCACTACCCTTTTTTCCTAGCTTTATCTGCGTTTGGACAGGAAAAGAATGCTCACAAGTAGCTCTGTTTTAGTATCAAAGCAAGGTCTAATTTGATTACCCCATTCTTCTGGGATACGAAAATGCAAAAGAGGATTAAACACATTTTAATCAGCTGGGGGGGGGGCTTTTTCAGCTTGGCCGCATTTCCTAATAGGCAACTTTGAGAGAACAGGGTTACAGCCAAAAGCAGGCGGCGCAACAGATGTGGCTTACTTTTCCATCGTAGGCCACATTCCAGAAACATAAAATCCAGAAGTTTCCACACACCTTTCTCCGCCATCCAGGCAAGAAAGAGGCATTATTATCTGAGTTCAGGAACACATTCCAGACAGAAAGAGGTACTTGAGAAGAGCCTGGAGTCCGGTCTGGTGAAGGATGTGACCTGGGAAGGGTGCTGAGGGCCAGAAAGGCCTGGAGGGCCACATTTGGCCTGGGGGCTAGAGATTCCCCACCCTTGCTCTATGCATGAACATAGGGCCAAAAGAGAAGTTTTGAGGGAAATAGGTTTCCCAACATCATGTTTTCCTTGTAATACTAATATGGGACAGAAGCCAGGGAGATTTGCAGTGGAGACTCAGGGAAAAGATGGGTTGGGGGGAATTGTAGCCTTTCCCGCACTCACCCATTTTCTACAAAAAAAAAAAAAAAAAAAAAAACACAGCCAAAACATCATTTCCAGAGAAGCAAGGGAGACTAAGCACTTCTGTCTCCCTACCTTCCCCACCACCATCACATTCCCAGTTACCTTGGGAAGCATGGGGATGGGACTGTATCATTGTTCAATCTGGCCCAAAGAAGATCCCTTTCTGTGATTTGCTTACCAGGGCACTAAAAGGTTAAGCAATACTGGTTGTACTTTCCATACATTGAGAGTTTGACCATATAGGATGACTGTCTCTCCATAAATACAATTTAAAGCCTAATCCAATGAGTTCTAACACAGGAGTTGAAATCACAGAAAGCATAGTGACATACAGACACATACATGTGCTGCTTCACATTCTGGGTTCATTTTTTGGGGGTGGGGATAACCTCTTTATGTGGTAGAAATGTAATAATTAGTAATGTAGCCTTTTCACTATCTTTTGAATCCCCAAATATCTACCTGTGTTCTTCTTGCTTCTACATGGAATAACATATGAATCTGGCCTTTTGAGTTTGTAAGTAAGGCATTTTAACTTTCTAAATGGTGTGGTCTGTTCATTGCAAGAGGGGAAGAGACGGGAAGCACTGTAAGTGGCTAGAGAATGATATTTAAACAGTCTAACAGTCCCATGATTCTGTGATTTTTAACTGATATGGTCTCTCTCTTGCTAGAGAGTATGTTTAGCCCCATGTTTTAGATCTAGGGATCCAGCCAATTAAGTAATTGATTGATTACTTCACATGAGTGATCTATCTTTATCATTGGATCATTGGCTAGCATTGTCAGTGGCAATAGAGGCAGTTGGGAAGCCCAGAGTGCTGAAGCCCCTCCATCACCACCAGCAGAGCTGAGAGAGGGTCACTTCTGCCTAATTCTAACTCACTGTGGGAGAGCAGATCAGGAGTTCATTTCTCTGTAACATTTTAGGATCACCTTATAGGACAAAGTGCTCTCGGAGGAGCTAAAAATGAGCATCATAGTCTTGCTCCTGCAGAGTTTCCATAGCACTATAACACCTGTCAACTCTGTCACCAGAAATGGAGGTGGAATATAGGAAAAGAAATCCACATGCTACCATCAGTCCTTTGCTAATTTATTTCTGCAGTCCAATTTCCACTTCTTCTTTTCTTTACCAAAAATACAATGGCTTACCATTTCAGTACAGATGACACAAATTAGATAAAGAATACAAAGCAGCAGCAGGCTAAAAGCAAATTAATAGAGACAATATAATATGAAGAGAGGCAAACTAAAACTTTATTCAATGCCTGCCTAGAAGTAGACAACTGTATTGTCTGCCCCCAGCTTCCAGTCAGTGAAACCTAGTCATCATATAGCATTCACATTTTTAAAGTAAATGGTAAAATCATTTAATGCATTAGCACTGACGTAACATAGTTTGCAATCCCAAACGGTGCTCTCATTCTTGGCAAGTTTAATGAAATACTGTTTGGTTTCCATAAACTGCTTGGATTCAGAAGAACTGGGGCTTAGAAAAACAGGATTATGATGTTGTGTCTAGGAGGTGCTATTTATCCCTGAAATGGAGCCACTCTAATGATTTGAATATGCTCTGCTGTCAGGTATCCCATCAGATTAAATCCTGATTATCCCCACTGATGGGAGAACCATGCTGCTATTTTTTTGTATGAGAAGTCCAAGGAACTAATGCAGTGGCTCCATTCTAGTTAAACTTTGCTGCATGCGGCAATTAGTGGCCTCAGAATTCAGTGAGAACCAGATATAATTGCAGTGCATGACATCAGTTAAGTGGATGGATCTAATTTGCTGGATTGGGACCAGAATATATCAATTCAGCCATTTTTTATTTCTGCAGTTGATGCTAAAACTAACTGTTTATGTATATAAAGAGGGTGTCTGTGGTTTTGCTGAACTAAATGTTTCCACTCCAACAGTTTCACATATTTTCCAAACCTATGTTGCAGTCCAACTATTCTCCTCATTCCAAACTTCTGATAACAGAGAGATTTTTTCCCTAGATTAAAATTGAAGCATACTCTTAATACCTGGGGGGGGGGGGGGGGAGCCCAGAGCAGGCTCCTAGGAGAGAGCAAGTAATTCTACTACATATCTGCAACCAATGCAGAAAAGGGGCAGAATTACCTGCTCCCAGCAGGGATTAACTGAGGTGGAGGAGAGAAAGGTTGGAGCAGGGAGTCATGCAGAGATGTAGCAGGAAGCCTCCATCATAGGTGGGTACTTCGGGCTCACAGAGTTCAAATGCACACAACATACACAATGGAAATAACTGTGCTATTGTCAATTCTCGTTCCATTCAACATACAATGTTGATGTATGTAAATAGCATCGCTTTATCTCAGATATGAGTTTAAAATTGTAAGGAAGAGTTGGAGGGTGAAGAGAAAAACAGCAGAAAAATATACTGGAGAATTTCTGCCCCCTTTCTAACAGTGCTTTTAATGCTGATATATGCAAAGCTGCAGCTGTTTGTTGTTAATGTATTTATTTCTACCCCACCTTTTTCCCTGGTTGGACTCAAGGTGGCTTATAGATAATAAAAAACGTTGCAAAAACATAGAAGAAACAACAATTAAAAAACAATTAAACATTGATAGAATTAAAACTACTGTATATACATATAAGTACTTAATTCGTTTCAGAGGTCCGTTCTTAACCTGAAACTGTTCTTAACCTGAAGCACCACTTTAGCTAATGGGGCCTCCTGCTGCTGGCGCGCCGCCGGAGCACGATTTCTGTTCTCATCCTGAAGCAAAGTTCTTAAGCTGAAGCACTATTTCTGGGTTAGCGGAGTCTGTAACCTGAAGCGTATGTAACCTGAGGTACCACTGTAAGTTTAAAACATACAAATAATTACAATAAAAACAGCACGGCACCTGCCCTTTCATTAAAAGCAGTCAGTTCCCCAAAACCTGCTTCAGACCACTGTTTGCAATGCAGTTCATAGTAGCTGGAAGCTAGGAAGAGCAGACAAGCCCGTATTTCTCTTGATGATGTAGATAGGAATCCTTCCAGCCTCCGCACAGGGAGGGCCTCTAAGACTTTTTGGCTCAGTCCTTTAAGAATGTTCTGGCCAGCTGAGTTCTTCTCATATTAACATAACCTTGAAAATTCCATGGCTTTTAGGAAGCAACTGGTCAAATTCTATTGACTACAAATTATAACCAGGGGCAAATATTTCCAGACAGCTTTCTGATGTAGTGCCCTGTCAGCTTGCATATGCACCTCTCTCCTACTTTCCGAGATTTAACTTCTAGGGAACCAGGGGAAGGAAAGGAATTAAAACTGTAGCGATTTACAGTAACATGTTTTTAGAAAACCAATTTTCTCAAAACCCACCTGAAAGACAAAACAGGGATAGTGGTCTACCAGGGATAGGTTTAAGAAATTTGGAACTGAGGAACCAGTGCAGAGTATGCCATTACCCTTCTCAAAATGTCCAAGATTTTCTTCAGAGATCTTTGCAACCAGCTCCGTTTGGAGGTATTTGGCATCAGTACGTTTTTATGTTTCTAGAACTGTACCTTGTGCTGCCTTGTGTTGAAAATAATGCTATCCTATTGTATGGTGTAGTGGATTGTAGATGTTCCCTGCTTAAGCTTCCTAGAACTTAATGAGGAAAAAACCCCGACATAGCGTAGATGCAAGAACCAATGCTTATTAAGGGAATGGCATCACTAGTGGAAAGGGATTAAGAGATGGATTAAGAGATGTAAAACACTGTTTAAAAATGAAGATGATCATCTGGGATAGGGATGCAGCACATATAGAATTCTACATCCACACAACTTAGTTCTTTCTCTTTCAGCAAGAGGTAATATTTATTTATTTAAATTTTTATCCACCTTTCATCCCAAGGCCCCAGGGCGGGTGACAGTCATTTAAAATTCTGTATTAAAAACAGTTAAAATGAATGGCAGTCACAGGGATTTATTACACATGCTTAATAAGGCTCTGCCTGGAAGATAAAAAGAAGGGTTGTGTGGAGGCTTAACCAGATGCACCCCTATTTTTCTTTTCCATACAGGGCTGTGCACACTGCAGAGAGGAAGGATGTCACCCAATAACTAAGCTTCTTGTGCCAAGTCCTTGTTTAGGTGGCAAACCTGTGACTGAGCTGTACCACTTCAGACACCAACTAGGGTCTCACATGACTGAATGTTCCTTCATAATAAAAATAAATAAATCCCTGCACATAGAAAAGTAGTTTGTCAGCAGACAAGCGTCTTTCCCCTGATATCGTGTTCTCTGCATGGGGAGAATAGTTTATAGAAAGAAGCGTTCAGTCTTGTGGGCTCCCACCAGACGTCTGGGTTGCCTTCCTCAATAAGAAGCAGCCAGCCTCCTTGAAGCAGGTCAGGGTTGTTTTTCTATAATCTCACCTTTAGCTCCATAGTTATGCCATTGTGTTTAGTATATAACATGTGTATCTGGATTTATATCATATTGGCATATTATTTAAAGGGAAGAGGAATTTAAGTTCTCCCTGAATAATCTTAAACTAGTGCTCCAAAGCAGCATGCATCTCCCCAGCATATTATCCTAGCTTCTTGTTGCCATGCTTTTCAACCCATATCCTGACTAACAAAACATATGGTGAGGATGCTGTAATTGCAACATGCTCCCTCCTTGCCTGGAGTCATTTTTGCAGCAGTGTTTCAAAAGCCTTTGTGAAGGATACCATATGGTTTTCCACACTTCCACGCTGCCTGAAATCTGGCTCTTTTACAACAGACCTGCCAACTAATGTCTATTATTCATGCCTCTGATGAAGTGGAGTTCGTCCACTTATGCCGTAATAAAATAGTTTTTAAGGTGTTGCAAGACTCCTTATTGTTTTTAATAGACATAAAGAAACTCTCAGCAGATTGCATTATTTGGATCTTTTTCAGAGATGGTTGCACATTTAGCAACTTTCCTTCCTGGATCCATTGTGCTGGGTACTCTACCTTCGTCTTCTTCTGGTCACTTATAAGCCTTGCACCTGGGGGACATGTGAATACTCCTAAAACTCTTGGGCATATTTCCTTGTTCAGGCCATGGAGTTTAAGAAGGGTCTGACTTCCTTAGTTCCCATTCCCAAATGCAGAGAGGAAATGCAGTCCTAAGGCTGAAGGGAGCGGGATTAGAAGTCTTTCATTTATAGGTGGATATGTATTGCAATAAAGACAGCCTACTGTGTTAAGCCGTCCCGGTCCCTCCCCCCCCCCCCCGGTCATCCTCATGTCTCTCTGTCCCATATTTGCACTAGTCATGATTACATAAATACATTGGGGTTCTCCCTGCCTGAGCCTGAGCCCCAGGAGCAGGAGGACGAGACAGAATGAGCAGGAAGGTCCCATAGCACAGCAGCATTGGATGAACACATTTTGAACTTGGATAATGGATAAGACCATTAAGTTCAGAGTCTAAAATTACCTAACCATCATTGTATATGTGTAACAAGCAAGTACCTCTGACAGAATGCAGTCTTGTATTTGATATTTATGTATCTATGGTAAAGTTGTGTTGTGTGAATTAACGCGATATTGACTGTAAAAGTGCTTCCATACCCTCCAGTCCTATACAGTGGTACCTCGGGTTACAGACACTTCAGGTTACATACGCTTCAGGTTACAGACTCCGCTAACCCAGAAATAGTACCTCGGGTTAAGAACTTTGCTTCAGGATGAGAACAGAAATCACGTGGCGGCAGCGGGAGGCCCCGTTAGCTAAAATGGTACCTCAGGTTAAGAACAGTTTCAGGTTAAGAACTGACCACCAGAACGAATTAAGATCTTAACCCGAGGCACCACTGTAAATGCATTAATTTAAAAGGCAAAAATTAATTTACATATATTTATTTATTCACTCACTCACTTATGTACAGTACTCCAAAATGGCTTGCAAGCTAACATGCAGACTGGCCTAGTCTTATTTCCAGGGTTGGATGTGTGCTGTGATTCTGAGAGAGTACAGAAAAAGTGCACAGAAATTTGGTATTCTTTGTTATTTTTCCTTGGTTAGGTAATCCTTAATGTCATTTGTATGTATTTAATTCACTTCTCAATCCAAAGTATAAAACACACAGGGTGTTCTTTATATATATTCTTTTCAGCTAAATCAAACGTTAATGTTTTGTCAATCCAGATAATACAAAGGAAACAAGACATAAAATTTACTTGGACATGCAAAATAAAAAATAACAGATGTCTCCGAAAGCCTCAGTAACAAATGCTTTCAGAATGGTGCATGTCTGAGGAATTCTTATGGCACTTTGGATAGTCTTTTTTGTTTTTGCACGCCCCCTCCCCCCGCTTATGCGGTTATCTTTTGATAATAAGAACCAAATGTTGTCTGTGGAAGTGACTGGAAATGACAATCATGATCAGCAGGCCTGGTTCTCCACCCTCTCCTTTGAAAAGCAAATGTACAGGGCATAATTTAAATTGTTTCAAAATGCAGCAACCCTTGCATGTGCTTGCCTCTTTAATCTCTGCAGACAGTGCCGGAGAGGGAACCCCAAACAATGATTTGAATAATGACTGGTTCCCTGTGTCTTGGCCTGAGGGGAAAGGGGGCTGCGTCAGCCATGTTCAAGGCTGAAAGGCCTGTCCGAGAGACTGTGTTAATTTGTGTAATGATTTCTTACTACGTTTGTACCCCAGCTTTCAGACTGATACAGGCTCACATGCAACATGTTTAATGTGATTATTAAGAATTTCCTTGTTGATGTGATGCTTATGTGGAAAGGAAATGGTTTCCAGCTTGAGGGAAAGTGCCGTGTGTGGAGAGGGAGGCGTGAGGGGTGGGCCAGAAATTCCAGGTTTCAGGAAGAAGAGCTGAGGGACTTAAGGGGAAGCAAAGAAGAAGAAGAAGAAGAAGAAGAGGAGGAGGAAAGATGCATGTGTGGATCTACAACACAAGCACAATTTCTCAGGAGACTTCCTGCCGAAGTTGTGATACAATTTCCCCGAACACAGCCAACTTGACTGGCTGAAATGGAGGGCCAGAGAGCACCTCAGTCCCCTTTGGGCTGAGCGCCTCAGCGCCACCACCTGCTCAGCATCCTCATGTTCATGCGCTGCTTCTTGGTTGAACTGAAACTGCCCTGCAGGAGAGCCAGAGAAATGTGGGGGGCGGGGGAGCGCTGAAGGGAATTAGAAAGAGAGATGAATGGTTCATATCTCTTAAAATAATAAAGTGGGAAGAGAAAGGAACAGGATAAGAGAGGGAAACTAGTGGTTGTTTTGCAGGGGGAATGGATTTAAAAGGAGGGATTAAATAAAGTTTGAGGGTGGAAGTTAAGTGTGAAAGAAGACAGAAGAAATGGCAGAAGAGGAGCAAAAACAGCTTGAGAGACGTGGGGGAAGGGAAAGATATAAAATGAAAAGCTGTATTCTTTTGAGGCTCTGGAGCAGCAAATTCCTCTTAAAATGGAGAGCTGAGTCACAGGGCTTCCAGAGTGAATATATGTATTTAACTTGGAGAAAGCTGAGCTGCAGAACTCCTCGCTACAAGAAAACTGCTCTGGCAAATAATTTAGCAATTTCAAAAGAGGAAATCTAATTTCCAAACTAGCTTCATTTGGCTCAGTATAGGCAGGCTGTGCGAACTAGGACTTGTAACTTCCATTAAGAATTCTTTTTTTAATCTGTGCCTTCTGCCCCTGAGAGGAACACCAAGTCTTTTGAATGCCCCACTGTGCCCCCAACATAGCAGTGCATCACTGGTGCTGGGGAAGAATTAAAAAGAAGGCCCAATCATTTGTTTGCTAGAAACGGGGGGGGGGGGGGGACCCTGAAAGGATTCCCTTCAGCCCCGTGGGGGGGGTCCCAGTAAGGGCTCTGGGCTGTAACGTGCTCACGCAGGGCCTTCTAGCCAGGCCTCCCTAAATGGTAGGTTATCATATCCTAAATTACATATTTTAACATTAAACTTCTTCTTTTTAAGCCTCTCTCCTCACGTGTTCCCAATTATAGACTGTTCTGCTTTTCATATATTTACAGCAGCATTTATTAAGTCTTTTTTCCTCCAAAAAACGTCTGGGAAATGTATTAACAGAAGAAATCCAACTGCTGTATTAGGTTTTAAGCTGGTGTCAATAATTCATAGTGTAACAGCTGAAAAGCAGATCTTTTCTCAATGTGAAGTATTTTAAAAGCCTATTTATAGCGTGATTGAACTCAAGTCTATTTTTAAAAACGCTGTTTTTCAAAGCAAATTATTAAGTTGTGTGTGTATACAAAATGACATAAATATTCTTATTTCAAGGATCATATGTCCTTTAAATAGAGGGAGATTGGGCGGCTACCCCGCACTCATTCTGGCTCACTCTCAGAATGAACGCTCAGTTTTCCTTGCACCCAGAAACAGGAGGATGAGGAGATACTGCCCTTCCCAGCCTTCTACCCAGCTTGGCACGGCCTTGGATTTGGCAGTTCCACCTATTTGAAATGCCCTGCAATTCTGCATAAATTTGCATACAAATTAAGCATTAGTTCTGATTTAAATACATACTTATTTTGGATGATGCATGCACACATCACAGTAGGCACCATCTTAGAAAAGGCATTCTCTGTTGTGTGATGAGAGATAATGCATCTTTCAAGACGTTTTGTTTTGAACTAAAAATTATTTATATTTTTTTATTTTTAAAAATATAAATACTCAGTAATTAATCAGCAGCTCCTTTTCTGTTGACCAATTTTTAAATCAATTTTTCTTTATATCTTTTTTTCTCTATGGTTTTCAAACTCTGTTCTTTTTCGTTAGCTCTTTCTACATTTATGTTCTGTGACGGATGGAAGATGAAAGGCCCTCCGTGAGAGGCAGAGAGGATCCCCAGGGTGGGAGGCTGGGGGAAGAGGGAGAAGCCCCCAGGTGAGAGCTGGGTTGGCTTACGCACTTCCCTTTGTGTGGACTAAGAGTAGAGAGAGAGGGCTTTGTATTTCCTCCTTTCCTTCCTTCCTTCCTTCTTTCCTTCTTTCCTTTCTTTCTTTCTTTCTCTCTCTCTTCTTCATCTTATTCCTCATTTTCTTTTCTTTTTATGCTCTTCCTTTTCCCCCACCTGTTTTACTTTTATTGTATTCTAAAACTTTTAATAAAAATTGATTATAAAAATATCAATCAATATCAACCTAATTTATTGACCTAATAAGAATATTTCCTGGCTGCCTATAAAAGTAAAAGGTAAGGTACCCCGGATGGTTAAGTCCAGTCAAACTTGACTATGGAGTGCAGTGCTCATCTCGCTTTCACGCCAAGGGAGCCAGCATTTGTCTGCAGACAGCTTTCTGGGTCATGTGGCCAGCAGGACAAAACTACTTCTGGTGCAGTGGGACACTGTGAAGGAAGCCAGAGCTCACGGAAACTCCATTTACCTTCCCACCACAGTGCTACCTGTTTATCTACTTGCACTTTGTGCTTTCGAACTGCTAGGTTGGCAGGACCTGGGACAGAGCAACAGGAGCTCACTCCGCCACACAGATTTGAACTGGCAACCTTATAGTTGGCAAGCCCGAGAGGCTCGTGATTTAGACCACAGCGCCACCCACGTCCCATTGGCTGCCTATATGTCCCTGTATTCGCTGAACTGGACCTGTACAAATGGGAAATCAGTGTATTTGCCGAAAAATAAGAAGGGTAGACGTTGCAATCATTGGCGGATTACAGTGGTAGCTCGGGTTATGAAGCGTTTGTAACCCGAGGTACCACTGTACTGTCTCAGGCCAGTCCCCTGTAGATAAGTCCTGCACTGGATTTTATTATATTTTTTAGTTGTATCCAGAGCAATCTTATTTTTATTGTTAGCACTCAGGTGCCTGGAACCAGAATGGAATAAGACTAAATATAAACAAAAGTGATCAGTGACCAGAAGTATGAGGCTACCAGCTCCCCGGTGGTAGGTTTATCTGGGAAATTATTCACTGCAAATTCCTTACACAGATACTTACTGGAAATGACGCCTGACTCCCACCTCAAACAATTGCACTCCATATTTCCTGTAGTGTATAAGTTCCCAATTACGAGATAAATCAGCCAATCAAATGTGGATGGAAGGAAAAATGGTTTTAATCATACGCTTGAAAAAGTGTAGTCTCCCTTTATGGTTGTCAAATCTCAATAGCATCAGACCCTGGTACTCAAAGTGAAGGCATCTGGGTAACAGGAGGTGGTTGCCGGCAGATGGTGGGCCTAGGGACAGCTGGGCCTAGGGTTGGAGCCAAGGGACAGCTGGAAGAGGCCCGGGATGCCACCTGCAGATCAGAGGTCAGAGCCTGGCTATGCTTGGTGGCTTAGCAGAAGAACCAAACCAAGCAGAACTGTCTGACTTTGCGTTCTGGCACATCACCCCAAGGTTTTACACTTCATTTTTGAGACCTGCAAAAGAAGGCTTAAGCCCTAAAACTGTGCACTACATGCAGTAGTAATCAATAAAATCATTTCAAAACATTTTCTTTCACAACACATGCAAAAAGTTATTAGAAGCTCTTTATGAAGAGAGCTTTCATACAAAACATTGCAATATATAGCACATACTCTAAGTTGCACATGAAGCAAAGGTGCTAATATTGGAAGCAAACAGAGTAAAGGCAACAGGGAACGAATTTCCATTATGTCACCATCCTGACTGCAGGTTTGTTTTAGTTTTGCTCTGCGACAGTTCAATTTTACCTCCAAATAGTTTGGCTTCAGATAAAGCCAGCAACCGCCTGGAGTACAGATGCTCTGTGAAGATTTGGGTTGAGATGGGAAGAAGCATATTTGTTTTGCTCCTTAGTTAAAAAACCCCGAAATACTCACTTTTGTACTATTTTTATTTGTGAAGTGTGGCACCAGACAAACAAACTCCCAAGACTTGGGTTTGCTTGGACTGGAAATGTCAGAGGTTTGGCTTGCTTCTCAGGATTTCCAGGGCAAGGCGTTAAATTTCAGGATGCGCAGAGGACTATTTTCAGAAGTCTCATTTGCAGACTATCCTAAAAGTTAGCCTCCTTCCCTTTTCTCGTCGTATTGTTCCAGTCTCACTTGCCTTTTCTCTTAGAGGAAATTGAGACAGATGCCAATAAGGTCTAATAAATATATTTTGAAAACTTGTGAGAAGGAGGGCAAGAATCCTGTTCTGAAGACAGCAAGTCGTCAAGAGATGACTGGCTCCATTCGTTTTGTCTGGCATTGCCCTTGAGTTTTCAAGCTCTGCTCCTTGAGCCTCAGGAACCTGGCATTGAGGAAATATGCAAATGTGTATGCAGATATGCCAATGCATGTGTGCATCATCCAAGCTGCCCAAAAAGGCACAGTGGCCAGGGTAACGGGGGCGGGGGGCGGGTGGGCTGGAGCCTACACCATGAGAAGGAGGGCAGACAAGTGAAACAGCTAGCTTAGCACCTCCTTCCTTGGTCCTCACTACTGCTACCAAGTGGGTATCTCTGTATTTCCTTTCTGCCTCCACTAAATAACCCTTTAACCCAGGGGTAGGCAACCTAAGGCCCGTGGGCCAGATGCGGCCCAATTGCCTTCTAAATCTGGCCCATGGACGGTCTGGGAATCAGCGTGTTTTTACATGAGTAGAATGTGTGCTTTTATTTAAAATACATCTCTGGGTTATTTGTCAGCCTGCCTGGTGTTTTTACATGAGTAGAATGTGTGCTTTTATTTAAAATGCATCTCTGGGTTATTTGTGGGGCATAGGAATTCATTCATTCCCCCCCCCCCAATATAGTCCGGCCCACCACATGGTCTGAGGGATGGTGGACCCGCCCATGGCTGAAAACGGTTGCTGACCCCTGGTTTAACCTTTGGAACTCATTTCCTGTCCCAGGCAACTCTCTATGCTGTGCAATGTGGTAAGCCAGTGCCAGATTTAGAAGGCACCAAGCCGAGGGGGTGCAATATTGAGAAGATCCATACTTGTGAAGATCTATTTGGGGGCACCTTGCGCAAGGTGTCATTTTACAAAAAATTACCAGATTCCACTCCTGTGATAATGAAATAATAATAGGGGGGAAACAATAGAAGGCAGTTATCAGTTGCTAACAGCACCCATATTAATTGGACTGTCCATGGACCAGCAGAGGCAGGTGGTCCCCTCCAGGCATTGCTTGGAATCAGCCCACAGCTGGACACAGAATGCTGGGCGAGATGGTCTGATCAGATGGCAGTTCATAGAGCCTGAACAAACCATCCAGATGGGCAGGGTGTAAGTAATGAGGATAATAATCATATCTTAGAGTTCCAACTAAACCATTAAACGAATTAACTACAATACTTTGGGGCTCACTGGCTGAAGATTAAATGTGGATGTAGAACAGTCCAGTTTTGTAAGTCATTGCCTGCTGGTCACCTGGGATGATTGCTAGAGTTCTGTGTAAATGGCACTCTTAGAGGAATGGGGTGGGGGTGACCTGCAAGCCTAGGAAGCAACTCCTCTCTTCAAAGAGGACCGAGCACTATCTGCTCTTATTGAAATAACATTTGACCCTCAGTTAATCTAATCCCCACACAAACAGCGCAGCCGGAGGGAGGCTGACGGGCTCCGGGCAGATCCTCCTTTGGACCAAAGATCACTCTGCATCTTGTTTGGATAAGATAAAAACGAGATACCATTTAAACGAGTGTGCTGCAATTGGAGAATTTTTGCATTGCTTCCTTTGCCTCCTTTTTTCAGCTCCAGATTTTCTCTCAGTCATTAAGACATATACATTCAGGACAGTCTGTAGAAAGAACGGAGACTTTTAAACTTTCCACTGAGCGGCCAGGAAGCGGCCTTGACTTTTTCCGGCATCCCACTTTTTTGTTTATGTGGGATTTTGCTTGCGCTGAAGGTATTTCGAGAATTCCCTTTCTGTTTGGAGGAGGAAACCTGAACCAAACAGTCTTGGCCACGAGGTTGTTTCCCAAAGTTCCTAAGTTGGTGGAGAGAGAGACTCTGTAATAAGAAGAAAACCGGGGGGGCGGGGGGGGGGAGAAGGACCACCCCTGGGTCCAGCAGAGGACTTTTAAAAGGCCCCGCCTCCAGGCTGTGTTTCGCCTTAAACGTCTGCAAGCGGGATAATTGAAAGGAAGGCAGGAAGGCGGCAAATTAGCTCCTCACGCAGTTACTTTGTGGCGGGTAATCCTCGCAGGCTCCTTCCTTCTCGACCCGCCCTGAGTGGCGAGGAGGACTTTAGCCGAGCTAGGAGCAAGACAGTCAACTCAAACTCAAACAGAGGGCGAGGGAGGGAGCGAGCCAGAGTGAAGCCCCTGCCTGCGGCTGCTGCGCTCTCCTTCCCGGGACCCTTCCTGCCGCTTCCGCGCCGCGCACTGATGGAGAATCTGCGCAGGATCCGGCTGCTCCTTGTTCTGGCTTCGGTGCCTTTGTGCGGCGCGCAAGGTAAGCAAACAGCTGCAATGCTGCAAAATGTTTGAATTGCAGGGCGAGGACGAGGAGGAGAAGACCGGCTGCCTCCCCCCTCGCCCGCCACGGGCTGGGAAAGCCAAGATTTGACCCGGGGCAAAAGAGTCTCGTGGAAAGTGTGTGTGTGTTTTGGGGGTGTCTTCTACTCTTTGAGCCTGGCTGGGGACTGAAGCCCCTCGAGTTGGCGTGCAGGTTACTCGTTTCTTGCAACTAAACTAAAGCGCCCTAATCTGCCCCATTCTGAGTGTAGTTGATTTCGACGAGACTGAAGTTACTTTTCCTTGAGCTTATTTTACGATACCCAATACTTGGAAATTTCGACATTCAGAAACATTTTCACGAAAGGAGAAAGGAGGAGACAAATTCATTTCGGAAGCCAGCTCTTGCTCACTTATGTGGTGCCGCTTACTTCCGAGTAAATAGGCATATCGATAAATGATAAATCTGTAAGGTGTAACATTATTTATAAGTTAAGCATAAGAGATGCTTTTGCCTTTGCCTTTCTGGTCAAACCATCCATGCTCCGAGTGTGGATGTGAGCAGGGCTTTTTTTCAAGCCAGAACTCTCTGGAACTCAGGTCCTGCCCCCTCAGGTGGGCATTCAGGGTGAGTTCTGGCACCTCTTTTTCTTGAAAAATAGCACTGGATGTGACCCTAGTGTAAACCAGAGATTCCTCATAAATGCCCTGTTAAACAGATACCCAGTTTACGCCATCAGGGCATGGTGCACATTCAGTGTTATCTGTGTGGTGGAAGAAGGAAGAGTCTGGCCCTGTTAAATGTATGAAGGTTTAGATGTTGATCTGTATGCTCTGCCTTGGGGAAACCTGTGGCCCTCCAGATGCTCCTCTCATCCCATGTCATTCGCCCTGCTGGCTGAGGAGAGCTGGAGTCCAGCAGCATCTGAGGAGCCACAGGTTCTCAATCCCTTCTGATGTGTAAGGGGGGAAGCATTTTTCTGGAGGAAACTGTGATTCCGTTAAGATTAAAAACACGAGTAGATTCTCAAGGGGGCTTGCAGCAGGTTATAACAACTCAGAAAAAACCCTCCGCATGTACATGCGACACATACGTGGCCCAGCACCCAAATTCTTCTGGCTGATGTTTGTGGCTAGAGAATGTCTCCCTCTGCATTCCCAGAGCTATGGGCAGGTGGAGCTGTGTGCTCTGTCTGACAGGGCTGGGGAGGCAAAGTTCCTTGCAGCTGCTCTCCCCTGGTTGATGGCTGGGAACAGGCTGGTCTTCCCTTTGCCAGAATGTTCTTCCTGGGAGGCCTGGGCTGCCAGCCTACCAGGGCCTCTTGAGCCACTGTTGGATCATTAGAATATTTTAATTTAATGAGATTAAAATGACCCTTTATTAGGACCAACCCCCCAAAAATTCTGGTGTGGGGTGTAAGCTTCCAAGTTCACCAGGTCGATTTTCAAGTTAGATGTTGCCATAGTGTCTGCACATAGGAGAGGAAATGTGGGGTGGCCACTTTGGCCAGGCGTACCACTCGTGTGCAATCCTCAGTGTGGACCCAAATGCCACCCCTGAGCCAGACTAGGATAATAGAACTGTAGAGTCAGAAGGGACCCTGAGGGTCATCTAGTCCAACCCCCTGCACTACACTGCAGTGTGTAGTGTAGTTGGGTATTAGAGTTGGCCTCTGGGAGGTCTACATTCACATTTGAAGCTAACTGGCTGGTCTTGGGCAATCAGTCTAATCCACAGAGGTGTTGTGAAGATAACCTAGGAAGGACCCAGGTAAGATTAATGCTACTTACTGTTTATGTTATTATGCACCTGAAAGGCTCAAATAAGTTTCTTTTTCAGTAATCCTTACTCTTGTGAGGTGGGCCAGCGCTATTTTCCCTGTGTTTCCAGTGCAGTGGTTGAGAGATAGCAAAGTCACCTTGCAAGTTCATGACTGAGATGACATTTCAACTTAAGACTTTCAGGTCACATTGCTAACTAATGACTAGATATCTAGCAGTTCGAAAGCAGACCAGCGAGAGTAGAAAAATAAGTAGCACTGTGGCAGGAAGGTAGATGGCATTTCCATGCGCTCTGGCTTCCGTCACGGTGTCCCGTTGCACCAGAAGCGGTTTAGTCATGCTGGCTACATGACCTGGAAAGCTGTCTGCAGACAAATGCCTGCTCCCTCGGCCTGAAAGCAGAGATGAGGGCCACACCCCATATTCAAAGCATTTACAAAGCACCTTTGTCGTTTGAGGAATTCCAAAGTTATCATCATCTTGTTCTTTTTTTTTTAATAATTTTTATTAACTGGCCAATCACATCAGATTAAATCACATCACATAAATTCCGAATTACAAAGCCAAATTTTAAATTTTGTTGGGGGGACCCATACTTCAAGATCCGAAGGGGAATTCTGATCATCTTCTTAATACTGCGTTAATGTCCAAATCAGTCCAGACAAAGTTCATAATTCTATCCCATCTTATCTTGCTGTTTCCACATCACATCTTGTTCATATAATTTCTCTTTTTTTCTTTATGATCTCTTCTGATAGTCTCCTTAAGCCGATAAACACCAATAGTAATAATAATCCTGTGTGAATTTTCCATTCTTCCAATCCTCAAATCAAGATGGTTTCCATATATCATCTCCTTCATAGATAACATCGCTCTTTCCATCATAATCTTGCAAAACTGTCGCTCTTAAGTCCCACTGAGGAGTTTAATCCACAATATATAAACAGCTTGTTTCTCTCTTTCTCCTCCCAGACTCAAGACCTCTGACAGAGCTTCCCAATATGGCGATGGCGTTTTTAACTGTGTTATTTCAAAGCTCTTATACCTTCCAGGCTCTTCTTGGAACATGCTTTGGTTCGAAAGTTTATCTCCACACAGCCTTAAATCCACAGCTTAAGTCCTTAAAACGACATTTCTGACTCTTAAGGGGAGGGGATTCTTGTTTAATCACATAAGAAAAGAAAGGAAAGTTTTTCCCCCCCTCCCCCATCAGTCATTTGCCGTACTGTGTCTTAGCGTATCTTCTCATGTTTTATTCTTGTCTTGTTTTATCAGAGATCTCTTCTGTTAGCAGTCTTTACTCCCCCTTCTTCCTTGAAGTATGTGCAATTCGTCTTGTCCAAATTGTTTCTTTTGAAGTTCTTGCAACTAGTGGCGCGAATCAGGGACGGCGTCCAGGAGTGCCGAAATCCCACAGGAGGGCTTTGTGCCTAGTGCCCCCATCCCCACAAATTTGGGGGTGGTATAGGGCACAGCAGGCAAGGGCCGTCCCTCCCACCATCCTGGGGGGGGGTTAAGGAGGCTAATTACCCCCATCATAGCCTCCAAATTACCTCGTGTGGGTCGGAGAGATGTTATTGTCAGCCATCTTCCGATGCGCCCCCTAGTGGCCCCCTTATCATCATCTTGTTCTGACAACCCTGGCAGATAGGTTAATAATTCCAACTTTACAAGCGGACCCCTGAGACTGATCATGAGGGTTTCAGTCAAGAGTGAATCATCCAGTACGTAAAACAGCCAGCTTAGTAATATAGCCAAGTAACCATCTGGAAATGTGTGCAGTGGGGTTAATGGGTGAGCTTATGGTTTGTAACAGGAAAAAGATCACAGCAACCTTGTGCAGTTGTGTTTTTGGAGGCTATGATTTGTTCCTGCTTTTGGGTTGGAGCTCATAAAGGCCTTTCCCATCCTGCCAGTCTAAACATTTTTTTTAAAGAAGATATTTATTAAGATTTTCCATTTTATACAAACAAAGAAAAAAAGGAAAAAATTAAAAAGAAAAAATATTAAAAACACATAAATTTCATAACTTATTTTTCAATAACATATTTCCCTGACCTCCTCATGCCTCCCCTTCTTGTATTCCAGTTCAAATTGTTCATCCAGCAAATCCTTATCTCATAGCATTACAGATAAAAGCCTTGATTTCTATCCATCTTCTTAAATTATTGTAACTTATACTTTTACTTATATACAAAAAAAAAACTATTTTTTCATATTCTTTTATACCATTTCAGCTGATAACCCCTTAATTTCGATCCAACATCACTCAATATTCCTTAATATTACAATATTTTTGCAAATAGTCTTTAAATTTCTTCCATTCTTCTTCTGCCGATTCTTCTCCCTGGTCACGGATTCTGCCAGTCAATTCTGCCAATCCCATAAAGTCAATCAATTTCGTCTGCCATTCTTCCAGAGTGGGTAGATCTTGCGTCTTCCAATACTTTGCGATGAGTATTCTTGCTGCTGTTGTAGCATACATAAAGAAAGTTCTATCCTTTTTTAACACCAATTGGCCGACCATGCCCAAGAGAAAGGCCTCTGGTTTCTTCACAAAGGTATATTTAAATACCTTTTTCAATTCATTATAAATCATTTCCCAGAAAGCCTTAATCCTAGGGCACGTCCACCAAAGGTGAAAAAATGTACCTTCATTTTCTTTACATTTCCAACATTTATTATCGGGCAAATATTGGGAGATTTTGGAACAAGAAGGTGACAAATTGAAATTGCAGAGTTTTGAGAAACTAAAAGATAAAGTGCGAGACTGGCTTCATTATTTTCAGATAATGGAGGCTTACAATTTGGACAAGAAAATTGGCTTCCAGGTGGAAAAATCCAAACTAGAAACAGAACTTTTAGAACCCAAAACTAAGATACTATCAAGAATGTATAACTTGCTGTTGAAATGGAATACCCAGGATGAAACGGTTAAATCTGCTATGATTAAATGGGCACAAGATGTTGGACATAACATTACGTTTGCTGACTGGGAACAGTTGTGGACCACAGGTATGAAATTTATGGCATGTAATGCCTTAAGAGAAAATATTATGAAAATGAAATATAGGTGGTACATGACCCCAGTCAAGCTTGCAAAAATTTACCATTTGCCCGATAATAAATGTTGGAAATGCAGTCTAAACATTTTTAGACCTTGTCTCTCTTCCAGCTCTACAAGTCTGTGATTCTCTAGATATAGATCTCCATACATATAGTACTCTGAAGGAGAAAAGGAACTGTCTCAACAGGGATGTGCCCACCCACTCCTAACTTCTGTGCCCTCAGAAGTTTGAAGGGGCAGCTGATGGGTAGACTCTCCATGCAATCGGGAACCCTGAGGGTTATAGGCATACATTTGTATGACTGTAGGCTTTCATTTCAGGCATTGTGCTGTGTGCATAGCTGTTGAGGCTGCTCCGGTGGGTGTTGTCCTGCTTCCACGCACTTGCTATCTCTGTGTGCTGGTGAGGTGAAGTGTGGGGGCAGGATGAGTAAATGGCGCTAATGTAATCCCAGGTTTTCTTCTCCGCTGGTACTGTCAAATGGCACAGTCCATTAGGGCATATCATTTTAGGGGGTAAAATTTATTTTTTGCAAATTTATTCAGTGAGGGGGTATTTAAAATATGTTTTGAGTGTGAGGAATTCAAATCCAATATTATTTTTGTGATTGGACAATATTTAGCTTGGTAAGTCTGAATTTGATGAAGAAACATATAAACTGCTTTTGGAAAACCAACTAATATTAATTTTACCTTCTGAAAATGTTAAAAAGTAAAGGGTAAATGGACCCCTGACCATTAGGTCCAGTCGTGGCCGACTCTGGGGTTGCGGCGCTCATCTCGCTTTATTGGCCGAGGGAGCTGCTCTACAGCTTCCGGGTCATGTGGCCAGCATGACTAAGCCGCTTTTGGCAAACCAGAGCAGCGCACGGAAACGCCATTTACCTTCCTGCCGGAGCAGTACCTATTTATCTACTTGCACTTTGACGTGCTTTCAAACTGCTAGGTTGGCAGGAGCAGGAACTGAACAACGGGAGCTCACCCCGTCACAGGGATTCAAACCGCTGAACTTCTGATCGGCAAGTCCTAGGCTCTGTGGTTTAACCCACAGCGCCACCTGCATCTCTCTGAAAATGTTAGGTGATGCTTAATAATAATAATAATAATAATAATAATAATATACAAGAACTTGGCAATCATTTTAAATGATTTCTGTGCAATTTTATGTATATTTTACTTACAAAACAAAGTTATATTAATTTAACCAAAATATCTTTTGCATTCCCAAGCCGTTACAACTTTTTAGCATCCCTCAATTTTCAGAATTTGAAAGTTGAAGAGTTCATCACACCGTGTGACAGTTTAATTTGCAATTTTTAAATTGAAGGGACTAGTATTGAGGATGTCATAGTAACTACCACATATAAGCCAACAAGTTCATGGATCTAATAAAGGCATTACTTTCTCACCTGAAGATGGTTTAATAATGTGTGGGGTGTGTGGTAGGTGGGCAAACCACAGATTTGCTCATCTGATGGAGCATCACCTTCCTCATTTGCTACATTTACATTGTGCTTCTCAGGTGGTCAGGAAATGTCAGCAGAGAAGCACAAGACTAGGGGCGAATTGCCCACCACTAAGCAGATTATGTTCTGAATGTTTTGGAAGTTCACTGTCATGGACTGGCTGGATGCTGAGGAGTGGTGGGAGGCGACAGCTGAGGAACCTCCAGGAGAATTCCCACGAGATGAAGGCTCAAGGTCTGGGGATTGGTAGTAGTAGGATGATGAATGGTGAGAGGGAGAAGACTGGGAGGAGAAGGTATCAGAAGGTGAAAAGGTAACAGGGTTTAGTGAGCAGGAAGAGTCTGTGGCAGAGAGCAGTCCAGAATCGGAGGCAGAATCAGAGGCTCAAGAGGAGAGGGGCCAAGAGGCAGAGATGAGTCTGGCTGGTGAAGAAGCCAGGGGGTCTCCCCCTCCTGCTGTGACCTGACCTCCTCCCACCTGGTCTCTCAGAACCAGAAGGGGTATGAAGAGGGTGAAGCAAAAACAAACAAGGCGGCAAAGTCTCAGGTTGCTTGGGAAGGACCCGGGGGAGGAGAAGACTTAGGGAACTGTGGGAAGGTGGGGACCTTCAGTCCCCACAACGGCTCATAGGGGCACAATCTACTGGGATGAGTTGCTGTGCTCACTAGGCCTGGCCTCCTGAGTTGACCATGTTTCTTTGACTAAAGAGTTAACTTGTGATTTATTGCCAACCTGCTCCTGACATTCAGCATGAAATAGATGTGTTATCTGCATGCTTGCTCTCTGTTCAGTGCACTCAGTATGGCAGTAGATGCTTGGGTTGCTGTATTTTGAAGACACATTTGCCGACTTCTTTTAACTATGGATCACTATGATGACTCTCATTTTACATATCCATGAAAAAGAGGATGTGTCCTGGAAAAAGAGGACATATGGCAACCCTACTAGATGCAAGATTGTATCATGCACTATTGGGGGTCATTGCAACCACAAATTTTATCTGGCGACCCAGGCTGGCTCAAGTATGTGAACCCCGGTAGCATGAGAAAGGCCCCCAGTTTGTTTGATATATATTTATAATATATGGGGCTTTGTTGGATATGTCTACAGTGGTACCTCGGTTTAAGAACAGTCCTGTTTACAAACGATTCAGTTTACAAACTCCTCAAAACTGGAAGTAGTGTCCTGGTTTGTGAACTTTACCTCGGTCTAAGAACGAAAGCTGAACGGTGGAAGGGCACCGGCGGCGGGAGGCCTCATTAGGGAAAGTGTGCCTCGGTTTAAGAACGGTTTCGGTTTAAGAACGGACTTCCGGAACCGATTAAGTTTGTAAACCGAGGTACCACTGTATATGATAAGGGGCTAATTCTTCTGCAGTATTAGTGTCTGCTTTTTTCTTAAGGCTAGACTTTTCTCTCAGCCAAGATTGTAAATTCAGGTCATCTGATCAGTTTCAACATTTTACACACAACAAAAACTGTCAAGCGCAGCTTGACATAAGATTTGCACCAGAATATTCATAATTTTGGAATGGGATGAAAGAAGGAAGACGGCTGTTGCAATGCCTACTTACTGACACACCTTGCGTACTGCACACTTTGGAGTTACTTGAAGCTCCAATCCAGGCATGTCCAAAGTCTGTTTTGGGGGCCTAATCCAGCTCGCCAGTCGGTTTAATCTGTTAAAATCCTAAAAACAACTGTCAACAACTTTGGTTGGTCCTCATGGCCCTTCACTTCATCAAATCTGGCCCTGTTTGAAAAATGTTTGGACACCACTGTGTCTAATCCAATGTCATTGAAATTCTTTCAGCTGGAGTTTTGGCCAGCCTAGACAGTGATTTGAACCAGTTGTAAGACTGCAATAATTTTTTAAAAATAACAATTAGAGTGACTCGTTTATTAGTTCTAATGTTCCTGCTGTGTAGTGAACTTTTGTGCATGAAATATTAAGTATGTCTGTAATCCTGTTGCTCATTAACTGTGTTTATTTTGCTAAACCTGGCCGTTGTCCACAAATAATCTGAAGTCCAAATAACTAAGATTGCAATGTGCGCACAGTTAGGCTGCTTAAATGTCACAGTGTTCAGGATTGCAGTCTGTTCAGTTTAGTTCTTTTTGGTATTCTTTTTCCTTTTGATGTATTTGTCAGCTGTATAGTTAATTTCTTTTTCTTTGTAATTTTAAATTCCTTAATTTCCCACATGTGTTCTGTCTTTTCACTTCTGCATTTTTCATTTAAAAATAGTTTTTAATTCATCTTGATTTCATAAGATTTTACTGTTGTGTTAGGGTGCTTCTTCCACATCCTTACTCCAACTGGATTATTTCAATCTAAGAGCAGTAACAGCATTTTTATGATTATATCTCAGATATACAGTTGAAAGCAGTTTAAAAGAGGATCACTGAGACATTTTTCTTCATTCATTAGGTCACTCAAGAAAGCTGGTTGGCAGTAGGTTCAGGTTTGGCTCCCTGGTATACTCCAGAGTTTAGGGCAAGGAAACAAGCTGGGAGAGAACTTAAATGCAAGTGGGAGAAAGGTCTGGCTGAATGCAACCGAACACTGGCGAGGGCTCATCGTCGAACCTTCGTAGTGTCAGTGAAGGCAGCAAAGGTGGCATACTTTGCTGCCTCCATTGCACCCTCATTATGTCATCCGGCGGAGGAAGTGGGGTGCGGTGGCTGCGGTCCGCCCCAGGCATCATCCTTGAGGGGGGGTTGACATCGCAGCTCCGCCCCCCCGGGATGCTCACCACTCGCCCCGCCCCTGGGTGCACAGCATGTGTGCCACTCTGGGTGCCAGAGCAGCTAGCTCCGCCTCTGCAGGGAGGGTGGACAGATGATTCCTCAATGTCATTTCCTGAGTGCTTCTAAAACACAATTGTTTTTTCTTTCTGCAGAAACTTCAGTGGAGAGCTGCTGCTCACAGGGATATGAATGGGCAAGTCAGAAGAGAGACTGTAGTTCTCTGCCATCACATCCTGATTCCAAAGATTGCAGGTATTCTTCAAAGCAGCTTGCTTGCTTGTTGTTATAGCAAGAGATAGACTACTCCTCTGGGATAAAGCATTGGCCTTGAAAGCCCAGTGTCCTAAGTTTTCTCTTCACTGCTACTGTAGGGTCCCATTTCGAACACTGACCTGGGACTTCTTCCCATGATAGTAGTCTTTAGTGGAAAAATGGGGGCCTCCTGCCCAATCTATAAACAGCACTCTGAAAAGAACCTTTTTGGGGAAAATATTTGTTGTCTTGCTTTTCAGATTTGTAATTGTAGATGTCCTGGCTTGATTTCTTTTTAAGAATGGAAAGAATGTGTTTTGCAATCCTGTCTGCTAGTACTTGGTGAATTTTTGCATTTATATTGGCATTGAATACGGCCTCCTACACAAAGTGGTTGACAGATAAAACTTAACTTGATTTGAAGTTGCTTGAATAACAATAAAAATTTAAAAAGATGAAACATACACAGGGGTCAGGAAAAGGGGAAATCCTGTTGAGAAATCAAATTGAGGAATGCAGCCTGGCTCCTCTTGCTGCCTCAAGTCACATGGCCCTGGCACCATATGGATGGCATTGCAGTATTTTGTCCCCTGGTGGGTAGTCATACTTCGTTAAATATTATTATTACTTGAACTGTGTTTTATATTTTTAAGATTTTTTACTTTTTAAGGTCACTTTGTACATAGTCAACATGGTGTATAACTGTTTTAACTAAGAATGTGTGATCTTGGGGCTGCATGGACCCTCATTTTCAGGATCTTTCAGCCTAAAAATCACGCAAACCCAGTTGCTGTGCCTTTGGGCTCTGCATTCAGGGCTCCATGTCACTCATGTATTTTGATGTAATGTGGAGGGAGTTCACTCCTCCACTCCACATATGAGATTGCCACCAGCACACGGGTTTCGCCTGGGCCTAGGTCATTACAACTGCTACTCCTTTAACGTCACATAATGGGTATGTTTGTTGCCAGAGCCGTAGCTGAGTGATCTTGCGCCCCTGGCAGAACTGTCCAGATTGCACCCCCTTGCCATGGACAAATTAGCTCTTCTTTCCGCCTCTCCTCCAACCCCCCCATTCAATTCACCCTCTATTTAAAACCATTTCTTATGAGGCAATAATCAATATTTATGGACATATTTTTAAGCCAATTTTGCCCCCCCCCATTGCCTGTGCCCCTGGCAGGGGCCCACCTCACCACCCCCTAGCCGAGGTGGTATATTTGTGACTTGACTGTACCACTTGTACAAATTGAAGCTGAGGTCCACTGAGAATGCGTGTTCCTCTGTGCAACCTGCCCCCCCCCCATTAAAATCCCTCTGGGGATGAAAAATTGGCACGTCAGAGAGAAACTTGAGCTAGAATAGGTTTACTGCCTTACACAGAATTAGGCTGATATTGCTTACACGTACCCTGTAAACACCCTGTTCAAATTGATTTCCATAAATGAGTTTGTTGAAAAGAGCAGCAGGTCCCTCCTTTTGTATTTAATGTTGAAATGCTAAATACCAGCTTAGCAAGTTCCTTATTTAACCACAATGTTCTCTGGAAAATGATGGAAGTGAGAAGGTGAGGGACTCCCCTCCCAAGCACTTGAAACTAGATTGGTGCTAGAAGAATTCCCCCCCCCCCCTTAAGTTATAGCCTGCACTTTGAATGGTTTTTATGGAAATGAATGAAAGGGAAATAAGAGCAGTCCTGATGCAGTTAGGAAATTCATGCTGTTTTTAAGCACTCACCCTCTGGAGGGGATAGCAGAAGACATGAAAGAGTTCTGGAGCTACAGTTCATTTAATGAACAGGAACTCAGGCTTTCTCTGCTAATTGTAAATCTGATGAAGAGGTGAAGTAAAAGCCCACAATTCTGTTTCTTTAAAGATCTCTTGATTGGCTTTATTCATTGGACAAAGTCTTACTTTTTTAAAAAAGTATGTTGTTAGTATTGAGAGGGTTGGGAAAGAGAGGTATGCCCTGTCCAAGAATTGTACCCAACTAAGCTGTACTCTGAGTAGACCAATGCACTTAGTTTGTCAAGTCATTGCTTTCAGTAGGTCTGTTCTACATGTGACTTAGCTGGATATAATACATAATATTTAACTACAGATTATGTTGCTTGGTGTTATGTATGTATCTAAACCAGGAAGAGCCAATGTGAAGTTCTTCAGGTGTTGTTGGACTACAATTCCCATCATCCATAGCTAGCATAGCCAATGGTCATGGATGATCAAAGCTGTAGTCCAAGAACATTTGGAGGGTGTCACACCGGCTAATCTTAATTAAACTAAAACCAAACTTTATCGACAAACCAGGTTGTGTAGCTGGTTTGGTGCAGATGTATGGTTTCCTGAGCTCTTAACCAAGATTAAGAAATCAGGACACGACTCAGGCTCATGTATCCTTCTGCCCTGCTCTCTTGTGAACCCCCACTCCCCACTTCTCTTGCCCACACTAAGCTGCCCTAAGTGGAATACTAACCATACTTGGCTGAAAGCAGATGTCAAATTCTAATTTAGAACTATGGTTTTTTCATCAACAACATCTTCAGGGCAGTTTCCCTACCTTTCCATACTTTGCTTTTAAACTCTCAGTAAAGCCTAACTAAATATAGATTTCACTGGCCCAGTTCACACGTAACACCAAGCCAAACCACAATTTAGCAACCTCTTCAAGCGGAAATCATGACCACTTTGTTCTTCCTCTGGTCTTGCTATTGTTGTGATGCTGCAAGCTAAACTATGGTTTGGGCTTAGTGCGTTGTCTGAACTTGGACTCGTGGTTTGTCTCCTCCAGACAAACCATAAGCCATTAGAAAGAAGCCTTGGCTACAGCTTGTGGAGATGCTGAGATTTTGGCTTGAGACAAATATTACCATACAAGCCTTTATGTGCTTGGCCTCAGACACACCCACCTCCCCCCCCCCCCCCCATTCTTGTTACTTACTTGTAGCATAGCTCAGGAACAATGCTGCCTCAATCAACTGGAAGAGCTGCATTGCACAGCAGGAATAGCGATTGCCAGCAAGCATGAAGACTGTGATTCCAATGAAGGCAATACTACCTGTGAAGACAAAGTCATTAAGGTGAGATTTCAGAGTTGCCATTATTTGATATCAACCGTTTGCCTTGAATTAAGGCTCAGAATTTAACCTCTTAGGCACAGCATTGTATTCAAGCCTCCTGGAGTCTAGATTTCCACAGAGTTTCTGGAACATGGCATTCTGGGAATCATATCAGCTCTCAGTAAGAAGACTGGTAGGAGGAGGCAGCTTGCCCTTTATTATATTATACCTATATTATATTATATTATGTTTAATATATTATTATTTATATTTATTCCCCTATAGTGTGTAGCATCTAGGTTGGGTGTGCCCTAAGGCACCCGGCCAGTACCCCACATTAGATGAATGGTGTGTTCTAAAACATTGTAATTCTTAAGTTTTCCTATATACTTCCGCCTACAACATTGTTTAAGTCAACAAGCAAGAGCCCTCTTGTGGCAACTCCTTAACGTACCGTTAGCACAATGTTTGCTTCTCAACACTGCTGGTGTTTGCTAATTGTCAATATCACCCGTTGTTGAGATTACAAAGCTTTATGCTGCTCTTTCTTATACTGGAACTAAATATTATGGCTGATGTGTGGCAGCTACCCAAAATAACCTTCCCTGTGTCTCCTCTGTCCCAGAATTGGTTCTAGGATGTGAAATAGATTAATGCACCAACCTGGGTGAAACTAAGCAGGTCTGAATCTGGTCAGGAGCCAGATGGGAGACTACTTTGGTGCCCATCACAGAACAAAGGCAAGATTTAAATGTAATAAATGAAAATAATTGGGATCCTCAGCACATCGAGAGTTTCCCCTGTAGTGAGACGCACCAGCTGGTGGTGAAGGTGGGGAAAATCTCGTTGCATTGACATCTCAGCATGAGTTGAGTATCCATGGATGTTGAGGGAGGTTACAGGAGTGGTAAAGGGCTGCTGTTATTTCAGTGCTTCGTCCGAGCCTAACCTACAACTTGTCCACCAGCCACAGCCATCTTTGGGGGTGGGGATAGCACAGCTGGATACAGCCGACAGGCATACTAGTCATTTATATTATTTATCTCTACTGTCCATCAAAATGGGATTTGCCATTTCTCCCCTATTGTGTTTATATGAAGATTTATTTTTTTTAAGTCATAGTTAAGATCTGTTCTTGTATATGTATTAAGTGGGCATCAAAGAAGCAAAAATAATGTATGGAGTATGAGAGCAAAAATATTCTGGAGGGAACCACTGGACTGAGAGCAACATATAGGTCTTTGGTAATGTATGTAATATGCCACAGGTTGACTTTTGGTTGTTTGTGAAATATATGTTGGGAAATGTAATACAAATTATTCTTATTATATTACATTACATAACAGCTCCTTTCAATTTCCCCAAAGACCCCCCAAAATACATTATGAGAACTTATATCCATATAGAAATATTTTAAAAATAAATACATGATGTGATGAACACCAGGGGAGGGGAGGAGGACTGAGGGAAAGAGGAGAGGACATGGTTTAGAGTAGCATCCAACCTGAGGGGCCACTGTGCTGCAAAAAGGAACCTGAATGTGGCTGCTAATACAATACTATAAAGCTCATTGATAATGTCTATATTGCGTTTTGGCAGAAATGTTGTTATTGCTGCTTTATGGGGAAGGTGGCCCAAAAGCAAGGGAACAGCTGTGAGCAGAGCCTCCTGATGGGATACCAGTGTGGTTTGGTCTTCCGAGCCTGCTGTGTTGAGGGGCAAGAAAACTCTGACACATTAATTGTTGATGATCCTAACAAAGAACTAGGTAAGTTACACACCCCCCCCAGCACAACTTTATTTTTGAAATACGTAGAGGGGAATTGTTTCAGATTTAGTTCAGTTTAGAACTAATGAGATTTAATGAGATTGTGGTAGGAATTCACCATGTGCAGAAATGGTTGATGTCTCAGAGCTGGGGTTTTGAAGTTGTCTACCTTCAGGGAACACCTTCCAAATCAGCTTGTCTTGCTTGGGCATTTCCACATATCCTCTGTGCATTGCAAGGGTTTTAGGGGCAGATCCTGGTCTAGTTTACACACCTGAGTATATACTTAGCTCACGTGAAGGAGTGGCCAGTTATGAGGCTTCATCATTGCCTCACTTTCTGCTGATGCACACACCAAAGAGAAGATGGTGTTGGGGGCTCCAGCATCACCCCTGAACAGTGCATTGAAAGCTACTGCCCTAGAAGAGCCATTCTTGTAAAACTCAGTGCAATGCGCAATGGACCTTATGAGGGAGGTATGTATCCATAGCTACCCAATGACATTGTGGATGGGTACATACCAAGACCACAGTCACCACTTCCTTCTTCATGGATAACCTCACCAAGGGAAGGGCTTTCACATGCATGCCAAGTAAGCACATCACCCTTGTGAACACATCTAGAATCAATTAGCTTGAAAGCAGCATGTTGAAAATGAGCACGAATGATTCTGGGTTAAGAAAAAATACATTTTCTGCAAACAGGTTCATGTCGACACAGCCTTAGTGGGCAGCAAACTGCCACTTCTGTGGTTGCTCTATGAAATATCTGTGTGTCCCTAAACAACACCTTCAAAAGTTGCTTGATCAGGTTGCTGCTGTTGGTGTGGTTCACAACTGCACAAGGCATCGGTCAGTGTTTTGTTTCTCTCTCTGCCAATAGCTGGAGTTTCAGTGTGCTACAGCGATGCTGAAAGAAGTAAAAAAAGCTCCCCTTTTATCTAAATCTTTAACAACTCCATGTTCTAGGTAATCCTTAACCATTATGAGGCTTGCATTGCCATGTGGCATCCCAATCTCCTGCCCTTAAATCTCATGGAATGCCAGAGAAACAAAAAGAACATGAAGTGCTAGTGGTCAAAGTTACCTCACAAAATATTGTTTTTGTTACTGTTTTGTTACTCTCCTTGCCTGGCCTACAGACACTTAATTCAGAACCGTTCTGTCCATTTGTGAGAAAGGAGCATACAGAGTGGAAAAAACAAAACAAAACAAATCTATTTTTTAAACATTATAACTCAAATAACTCTGTTACCAAATAACTCTGTTGATGTTCAACAATACTTACTGGGTCTGCTTTTGGAGTCATTTTAACTTCAGTTGCATCTGCAAATATTTAGAAGCAACCTGTGTGGCTGAGGTTCATGGCAATTCTCAGTCAAGGACCTGTTAGATGACCCCTTGTCCTTGTTTAATTCTCAGTCAAAGACCTTTAGACAACGCCTTTCCTGAGACGGCATGTAATGAGTTAGCCTCAGCATCTAAAAATCTAGGCCAGACAGCAGTTGAGGAACTAACAACCACGTTTACAAAACTCTGGATGGAATAGGACTATAGATAACATTCTCACTCTGAGGCAGATTTGGCCTAAATCCAACTATCTTGGGAGGTACCCTTGAAAAGCATCTCTACGAGAAAATGTCTGGCAGGAGTCACTGTGTGGTAATTGACCTGTTACAAATGGTCATATAAACCTCAGATTTAAAACAGAGTCATAAACAAGACTTCGTACATCAAGATCCATTCTAAATAACAGGACAAAGGGCCATTTTATTTTAGCAGGCTTGACCTTTCTGTCTCACTCTCCTAATGTTTGGCTTTTTTCTCCCTCGAGATGCAGCATCACCAGTGGAAGTTGATAATGAGGATCATTACCTTAATGACCGCTGCAGAGGTAATTTACTAATTTGGGGGCAGGGCTGAGAGAGAGAAGCTGTTTGTCAGACCAGCTTGTGAGTTTGTGACTGAATCTGTTCAGGGGCCTCCTGGCTCACTGAGAAACCACTACAATCATAGAATTGTAGAGTTGAAGGGACCACAAGGGTCATCTAGTCTAACCCCTGCAATGCAGAAATCTTTTGCCCAACATGGGGCCCGAACCCATGAGCCTGAGATTAGGGGTGTCTTGCTTTATTGACTGAGCCACCCCAGCTCTACTGCATTTGTCCATATTGCACAGTTTGCTCCTAATACTAATGTCACTCTTAAGCCTTTAGTCAGGCACCCTGTAAAATTAATATTGTCTACCATTTTTTGGTTGAGTGGGCTGTGTAGAAGGCACATTACAAGTCCTCCACAGCAGCTTAGCTCTGTTTTGTTGGCAATGCATGCAGACTGCTAGCTATAGTCAGTGTTGCCATTTCATGTGCACTGCATTGCAGGGGTTGGACTAGATGATCCTTGGTGTCCCAACTCTACAATTCTATGAATTCATGAATGATGGCAACCATCCCATTCACAGATCCCTCTTTCCATTTTGGGCTTACCTTGACTGAACAATGCAAATTTAGGATACACATAATAGTGGAAACAAAAGAGTATTCTGTTCTGGTTTTGAACCACTAATTTGTAGTTAATTGTTTGTTTTCTCCAAAAGAAATTAAGGAAGATACAATACTGTTAAAGGGCAAATGCTTGACGCTGGTCTTTGGGTTTCTTAATGATGAACTTTAAAAAGAACTAGCTGTCTTCTGCTGTTGTCCTTCTCAGGAGGCGGCCCTTGCACCCAGCAATGCAGGGACTCCGGCTCCAGTGTTCTCTGCTCTTGCTTCATGGGCTACCAGCTTCAGCCTGATGGCTTCACTTGCGAAGGTAAAGAAAGGTTGCCGTTTGCTTTTCTTTTATAGTTTTGTCCTTTATTTAGAGAAATAACTCTGGCTATGTGTGTCCTGCTGCTCAAGTACTCAAAGTAAGCTTGCGGAGTAAATCAAGAGAGGAACAGAACATAAGAGTGAGTTTGTGCACACATCATATCCCTGTGTTTAGGGCAGCACTAAAGCCTTGTTCCTGGTGAAGCAGAAAGCCTGTATATCTCAGCGATACCACTTCAGTATGCAGGTGTGCACTTGCTCCACTGAGTGCTCCTTCATAAAAGAGCAATCGTGCACACTCTTGCACATAGAAAACTTGCTGGGAAAGTGATGCTGCAACACTTCTTCCTGCCATTTAGTTTTCTATATGCAGCAGTGTGTGTGTGTGTGTGTGTGTGTGTGTGTGTCATGCAAAATACTCTCCTACTGCCTGTTCATCCCAGCTACAGGTTATTAGATCAGTAAGAGTACGGCCCACGAAGGGCTTTAGATGTTGCAGGGAAGAACAGACAGTGCAGTTGCCTTATGCATCCTCTCTCTCCCTAAAGCCATTAGGTTTGAAGTCATGGCTTTAGAGAGAGAGTTTGGAGCTGCACAGGGACCTCCTGTTACTTCAAGGAGGATTCTTTCCATGCTGCATTTCTTGCAGCCCAGCTTCCTCCAAGGAACTTGGTTTTTTGAAAATAGGGAACCAGTGACTGGTCCAAGGTAGCTCAGTAATAGTCGTAGCTGAGTAAGGATTTTTTTTTTTAATAATAGTATTTATTGAAGTTTTAAGTTTACAAAAAGAAAAAAGAGGAAACACCAAATTAAACAATAGCAAAACAACACATCACAATAAAAAACAGAAAAATAGAAACAATTAAGAAAAAAAGAAAAAAACCCAAATCGAACCTTCCCATAACTTGTCTTTCATTTGCTTGTTTCCCTGACCTCCTCACACCTCCCTTTTTTGTATTCTAAGTCAATTATCCATTTCAGCAAATCCTTTCCCTCTCTTCAAATTTTTATCCTGAAAATTTATCTTGATCTTAATATAAGTTTACTTTCCCTCCTTTCACCAATTAACAGTCTATTTTTCTTAAATCTTTGTTACATTTTTGCTAAAATCACATAGATTCATTCCAACATCATTCTAACATTCATTAATTTTACAGTGTTTCTGTAAATAGTCTTTAAATTTCTTCCAACCTTCCTCCACCGACTCTTCTCCCTGGTCTCGGATTCTGCCAGTCATTTCCGCCAGTTCCATATAGTCTATCACCTTCATCTGCCATTCTTCCAGAGTGGGTAGATCTTGTGTCTTCCAATACTTTGCAATAAGTATTCTTGCTGCTGTTGTGGCATACATAAAGTTCTGTCCTTCTTTGGCACCAATTGGCCGACCATGCCCAGGAGAAAGGCCTCTGGTTTCTTCAGAAAGGTATATTTAAATACCTTTTTCATTTCATTATAGATCATCTCCCAGAAAGCCTTAATCCTTGGGCATGTCAACCAAAGGTACCAAGGATTTGAACCCAGGTCTCCTAAATTTCCACCTATTACACTAAGAAGTGGAGAATACTGCCCAGGATAGGAATGACGTGCACACACACAACACATACAGTGAAGAATCAGCTACTGGCCCCTTTTCTTCATCCCTTATTTGTCTCGCCTTATATCTCTGTGTAGAAGCTAATTTCCCCTGCTCCTTTCGGTGTCATGCAGCTTTCTCTGGCTGCGGCTGCAGCTGCAGGAGCTTTCAGAATTTCTCATGGCTTGCCTGCTCTCACGTGGCAAATGTAACATGTGACCAAGCTGCTAAATCCCTGAAAGCTAACATGGCATAGGATTAGCTGAATAGGAGGCTATTATATGCACTGGGGGTGCAGGGTGTCAGGACTGCAGCAAACATGAATTGAAATGGATCAGAAAAATCTTTGGCACTAGGGACAGAAAGAATATTACATCATCATCATCATCATCATCCCATCTTTTCCCTAGACCCGGGACTCAAGGCATCTTACAAAAACTGAATCAACATGGATAAAACACCAAAAGCTAAAAACATATATAAGATAATTGTTTAAGAGCTAATTAAACTATTATTACATACTGGGTGTAACTGAGTTCTGTTATATGCACTGGGTCTTTTGCAGTTGACTAATGAGATGCAGATTTTTCAACTGAATAGGAGGAAATAGGCAACCTGCACATTTATGAAATGATAAGAGGGATAAAAGAATAAACTTTTAGTTAAGATTGAGTTCAGAAAAACTGTGGCTCAGTTATTTGTTGGTTAGCTTTCTTAGCTCTGGGAAAGCAGAAATCATTATGCTGTGCATTTTCTTGCTCCGACCGCTGCCACCAGCGCCACCAGCGCCACCAGCAGCAGCCAGGGCTGTGCAGCGCATGCAGGCAGCAGGGAATCCACAGGATGGGATGTTGTGGCATGAGGTGTATTTTGCTGAGGATTAGCAGCAGTGCGTGGAATTTGATTCTTTTCCTCTGAAGAAACTGCCATGAGATTGGCAGGAGGTCAGCAGAGCTGGGGAAACTGGAGGGACATAAAGTGTATCTAACCAAAAAGGAGAAGAATGACTCTCTTCGTCAAGTTTAGTTTTGCTTTCCTTCCCTCTTTCTTTTATGAATATTACATGAGAAATAAGTTTTTGTTACTTTGAGAGTCTAAGGATACACACTGCTTACTTCCTGAACACCAGCGAGCATTCTCTGACTTCCTGATGGTCGTATGGTATGGCAAAGTTGCCGTTTCACATATTTCCCCCTTGATTATTTCTAGATATGAATGAATGCCTTACCAACCCTTGTGCCATTGGACAAATTTGTATCAATACAGCAGGATCTTTCCGCTGTCAGCGGGAGACCAGCTGTGGGACTGGTTATGAACTGACGGAGAACAACCTTTGCAAAGGTATGTTTCAGACTTCTCACAAGAGAGATAGATGGTTGCTGTAGTTCTTAGCCGCTCCTAATGTATCCTGTTCTCTTGAAATTTGCTGTGTTAGGTCCAGTTCACACATAATGCAGGAAGCTTGTTTGCCAAATGTACACTAGTGTTTGCTGTAGTGTGTGCTACAAAGTGGGACACCTTTTCTCATGCTGGGCTCTGAAATTAGAAGCCCACCCAGCTGAGGTGAAAATGAATTTGGGGAGCATTTTCAGAGTAGCGTAGGCAGGATAAGCCCTCCCACTGTTAGACCTTATAAGTGTAGCCCTTTGCCAGCTTGATTCCTGTTATAGTGACTAATGCGGCTTTGGCACCACATGTTTGCTGCTATAGCACCTAGTTCTACCTTAATCCTGCAGTGTGGTTATACCTTTAGAATAATAATTAAAAAACCCACATTTGGTCTGATTTGCTTAAATGTTGCTTGTGTCTGAAGCATGACAAGATGGCTCTGCAAGACCTTACGCTAACAAATTCTTTCTTTTGTGATGTACCAGATATTGACGAGTGTGAGACTGATACTCATAACTGCCTCCCCGATTTTATCTGTCAGAATACTCCAGGATCCTTCCGTTGCCGACCCAAGCAACAGTGCAGGAGCGGCTTTATACAAGATGCACTGGGCAATTGTATTGGTAAGGCATGTTGCGCCTGAAAGCCAGTACCATTGAACTGGGTGTCATTCCTGAGAGGCTAGCTGCTGTTACAGCTGCCCCACTATTGCCACTGGGAAATTTCCTCCGTTTATGCTGCCCCTGCCTATGCTTTGCCTTTTCAAGGGAGCATGCTCAGTTAAGCTTTTAAGGTTGGTGTTCTGCTCTTAAAAGTTTCCCTTTTAATTTAATGTTTGTACTGTTGTAGATATCAATGAATGCTTGAGTGCGAATGCACCTTGTCCTGCTGGACAGACTTGCATCAACACGGATGGGTCTTACGCTTGCCAGAGGAATGTGCCAAACTGTGGGCGAGGCTACCATCTAAACGAAGAAGGCACAAGATGTGTAGGTTGGTACAAAGGGTCCATTTAATCCTGCATCCTTCCTCCTGGAGAGATGCCCCTGGAGAGGTCAGGCATGGTGACAGCCACCCCTGCCGTTGGTGCTCCCGGGTATATTGCCTCTGGACACAGAAGCTCAGGTCCGCTGTTGATGGACCTGTTCACAAACAGCAACCTAAGCCAGAAGCCACTACTGCAACCTGTGGGTGTTGCATGAAAAAGTACCTAAATGTCCATTACATGAAGAAGTGATGTTCACACCCTCCTTTTTGTTTTGTTTCCTTTTAAAAATTGCCGTATTTTAGAATAGAGCTGAGCCACAACAAGTCTTTTTAATGTCATTTTCACTTCTGCTATTTTCCAAGAGATTTTTTTGCTAAAAAATCTTGAGTGCTATATAACATTCCTAAATAAATATTTAGGACCCCAAAGGCAGTTTTTTAAAACTCTAAGGAGCTGTGTAATACTTACCCGAGTGATTGCCCCACAGGGCAGAGCTCAAAGAAGCTTCGGAACCATGGGAGCAAAAGTGCTGTGAAATACAGGGCCACCCAGACAGAGCAGGGCTCCATGGCATGTGCTGTCTCTCTCAGCCCAAGTGTTATTAGTGGCCGTGCACCGATCCCCAGCCCTGCCTACAATTATTAGGCTGGAAGCGCTGCCTAAGCTTTGGTTCTGTTTTCTTGGAGAGTTTCCAGCCCAAGGATTGCATAGTCCCCCTTGATCCTCAGGTTTCTCTGAGCAGTACTCAGTGGACCCATGGATCAGGTATTAGACAGATCTTTGGAGTCTTGAAAATCTGGAATCTTAAGAATAAGCTTTTTCATTGCAGTTTGCATGGCCTTGTCTGCCTGTAGTGCCCAGGACTTGGACAAAACGCAGAGAAAGGCTTTGAATTTTTTTACAGGTTTGCTTGACTGTTCAACAAAAGCTTCTTGGGTGTACTCACTTCAACATAAATGGAAATTTTGCTGGAGTCTGCTGCATTATAGAATGTTTCCTTGGGTGTGTAATCAACATTAATATTTGCAAAGGAATCAACACAGTAAAGCAATAAAATCTCAAGTTACGATAGCTCACAACAGATCAAGAACAGTCCCAAAATCTAAAAGTTATTTCTAGCAGCCGCTTAACATTCCAAAGACCAAAAGACCTCCATGTGTTTTTGCAGATCATTTTAAAAAGGATAGAGAACTGGTCAAGGCAGCATTTGTCAGCAAAGATTCCCCTAGGTGGCATGGCAGCATCAAGAATGCCCTAGGCCACATAAACACCCACTGTGCTCCAAGGACACTCTTGCCATGACTGGTCTATGTACGGTTGTGAGATGAGTTGGGAAACCCATGCACTCCATGTGCAAACCTGTGTGTAGGTTCTCTGAACCAGAGCCCTTTGGTTTTTTCTTACTTTGTCATGTTATGCTTTCACCTCCAATTGTTTTTCTAACCCTTCTGTATTACAAGATGTGGACGAGTGTTTGCCCCCGAATCAGCCTTGTGGAGAGGGCCACACTTGTGCCAATTCCCCTGGAAGCTACCGCTGTGAATGCCGAGCTGGCTACTATTTTGAGGGAATCAGTAGAACCTGCGCTGGTAAGTGACAGGACATGCATCGGCTCACGCCCTTCCTTTAGTTCAGCCATCTAACCCTTAAAAAAAAAGATAAATCAGTAGTATTTTGCTTTATTTGGGTATTCCTATGCCACACTTCACCACGAAGTCACAGGAAGGCATACACCACATTAAAACACACCACTACATGTTTCTAAGAACAGTTGAAATAGCATTACAAAGTAAACAACAGCATAAACAAAAATAACAGAAATAACATAGAATAGCAATGGAGACAACGCCATCACCATCAACAACGACAATACATTTTATTATTTATACCCCACCCATCTGGCTGGGTTTCCTCAGCCACTCTGGGCAGCTTACAGCACATATAAAACATAGTAAAACATCAAACATTAAAAACCTCCTGATGCAGGGCTGCCTTCAGATGTCTTCTAATAGTTGTGTAGCTCTTTATGTCCTTGACATCTGATGGGAGGGTGTTCCACAGGGAGGACGCCACACTGCCGAGAAGGCCCTCTGCCTGGTTCCTTGTAACTTCACTTCTCGCAGTGAGGGAACCAGCAGAAGACGCTTGGAGCTAGATCTCTGTGTTCAGTGGGGGTGGAGACGCTCCTTCAGGTATACTGGGCTGAGGCTGTTTAGGGCTTCAAAGGTCAGCACCAATGCTTTGAAATGTGCTCGGAAACATACTGGGAGCCAGTGAGGATCCTGGCTCTGATATTAGGATACAACTTTTCAGCAGCTACCACGCTGACTTGCTACAATATGAATTGGGTCTAAGATAGAATAATGTGCTCAAGCCAAAGTTATAGTGAAGTGTGAATCATTCAGAAATTGACCAAAATGTTTTTGAGAACTCTCTGATTTATATGCTTTTCTTGAAATCTTCAGAATGACATGTTTATTTCTGTAGATATAAATGAATGCCGACGATACCCTGGTCACCTATGTGCTCACAAATGTGAAAACACTGCTGGCTCTTATTACTGCAGCTGCACGATGGGCTTCAAACTTTCAACTGACGGGCGGTCATGTGAAGGTAACATTGACAGTGCAATCGTATCCTTGCCTACCCCAAAGCACATTCCACTGGGTTCAGTAGAGCTTACTCCTGGGCATGCGTACAGCAGGGTTTCCCAAATGTCTGAGTTTATTGGTCTCTTCATGAGGTTATCAGCAACCCCAATCCAAATTCTTAGGAATGTAGATAAAGTTAAGTCAAGAAATATTGATATATAATCAACATTTATTATTAGTCAGTCACCATTACTAGGAATCATAAAATACAAAATGTAAGGGATACTGTTGGATTGTGGAATAACCTTATTAAATACAGAAGTTCCTCACTGTTAAAGGATGCGCACTCTGTACATGCCCACGCCCTTTATTTCTGAGGCTCATAGTTTCTAATTAATTTTATCACACTGTATCTTGTAAGCTACTTTTCCCACCCTTTCCTCCCTTTTGACCCCTAACTCTTTATTCACCCCCCTGCACAGCCTCATTGACCTCAGGGGATTAATACTGACCACCTTGGGAAATTCTGGTGTGGTGTATAGAATTGCAGCCCTATAGCGTGAGTGTGAAGGAATGGTTAGACTATCAGGCCAGGACTGGAGAGACCTGGATTCAAGCAATGAATCTCGCTTAGCCATGAAGCTCACTGGATGACCTTGGGCCAATCACTGGATCTCAGACTAGCCTACCTCCCAGGTTTGTTGTGAGGATAAAAATGGATGAGCCATTTTGTGGTGTCTTGAACTCCTTGGATGAAAGCCAGGATATGAAAGGACAAATAAGGTTGCTGACAAATAAGGTAAAAAATATTGCTTTGCATTAATGTATTTTTGTTGGTTTCAGACTTGAATGAGTGTGAAAGTAATCCCTGCAGCCAGGAGTGTGCTAATGTATATGGTTCTTATCAGTGCTACTGTCGTCGGGGCTACCAGCTGAGTGACATAGATGGCATCACCTGTGAAGGTGGGTAGCAATCATTATGCACACGGCTCATATTAACTTATGGAAGCTGCACTGTTCTAATGAAGACCATTGGTCCATCTATCCCAATGAGACTGGCAGCAGCTCCCCAAGGGTTCAGGCAGGGGAGTCTTCTGTGGAGGCCTCACTCCCTCACGTGGGCACTTGAAGAACATAGGAAGAGTCATGCTGGATCAGGCCATAGGCCCCTCTAGTCCAACATCCTGCTGTCATAGTGACCAGCCAGATGCCATGGGAAGCCTGCAAGCAGGTCTACAAGACCAGAACATCCCTCTCCCGAATTTGGGATACTCAGCAGCTGGTACTGAGAGGCATACTGCCTCTGACACGGGAGAGAGAACCTATCTGCCAGGGCCAGTAGTCATGGATTTGTCTGATTCTCTTTTAAAGCCATCCAGTAATGGGAGTGAATTCCAGTTTCTGCTATTCTTCCAGAAGCGTTCTCCTAGAAACTGCTGAAGCTTGCTGAATTGATTACCTTGGAATTTTGAGGGGAGCGGGGATCAGGACTGTTTCCATGGAAGTCTAAGATCCAATTTACCCATCATTTAGTTAGGTGAAATGTAATGTGTACTCAAGCGTTATATCATCCATTCTGTAGAGGCGTAAGAGTTGAGCAACAAGGCAGTAAACAGTCTCTCGTGTACTTGCTAATTGGTGAATATGCTTTTCAGATATTGATGAATGTGCCTTGCCCACTGGAGGACATATCTGTGCCTATCGATGCATTAATGTTCCGGGGAGTTTTCAGTGTACTTGCCCCTCCTCCGGTTACAAAGTGGCCCCCAATGCACGAAACTGTCAAGGTATGTTTAAAGCATAATGATGTGCAAGTGTGACATTCATAGGAAAGAAGCTTGTGGTCTAGAGAAGGCAGAATTCTTTTGTCATGTTCTGTTACAAAGAAAGAACTTCTTGATTGAATGCATTTGACAACGCATTTGACAAATCATTCCCAAAGTTCATTCTCTAAATGCTTCTTCACTGGCCTTCTGAATTCAGAAATTTCTTGTCTTCTTCTTAAGGGTATATCAAAACTGGCAGGGTTTTTTTGTGTATGACTAATGCACAATGTTGTTATAACGATGAGAAGCCTGGTGCAGTTCAGCTTGAGATCTGTCCCTCTTTGGAGGGAGCGGGTTACAGATGTTAAATAGCACAACAAATCTAAGATGTTTGTATTATCCCTGTTGTGTAGGGTTTCCATATCCAGACAGAAAAGTTGTTGAGGGGGGAAAATGCTGTTTTTGAGCTATTTTTAAGGAAAAGCGGCACTGTTGACATAGGCTGCCATACGTTCAGATTTCCCCCAACATTTCCCCGATTTCCTCCTGGATGCTGCTACTAGCTGCAGTATTCCACATATGTCTGGGGAAATCTGTATGACGTAGGGCAACCCTACCGTTGTGGATGATCACTGCAGAATAATTTCAGACTGCTGACCACCCTGCTTGTATTTCTTTTTCTTTCCCCCTCCACACTCACCTATATTTAAACTGGCAACTAAAGAGAGCCTTTCATGCATCTAGTCTATGGAAGTTTATGCCCTATCTCTCCGATAGGCTAGCTTTCTAGGTGGAGGGTTGTCCAATCTTGTGTGAAGTAGTCCAGCTGAGGCACAGAGCAAACTTCATCATTGCCAAATCTATACTCCCACAATAAGCATCCTCTGTCCTCCTCTCCTGCTTTTACAGATATTGATGAGTGTGTTACAGAAACACATAGTTGCTCATACAATGAGACCTGCTTTAATATTCAGGGTGGTTTTCGCTGCCTTTCCCTGGAATGCCCAGAAAATTATCGCAAATCTGGAGATACGTAAGTACATTTCTTTCTTTCATTAGGCAGCCTGTACTAGTACCCAGCCGCCACCACCGCCACCACCATCATCATCAAAGTGAGGAAAGAAAGAAAAGAAAAAATGCAAATAAAACTAAAAATACAATAAGAAAAAAGATATAATGTAATACACTGAATATAAACAATTACACTTCCATACATAATTATATAGATACATAAGTAATGTTATTGTCCTAAAATATATATGATTATTAATCATCTACTATATTCTGTATAAACTCATTCCAAATATCAATATATTCATCCAAACAAAGTCTGCATCTATAAGCAATCTGTTCATATGTTGTGAGTGTTGTCATGTTGTCAGTCCTTTGGATAAGGGGATCATATCGCTATTCTTCCAGGCACTTCTACATGGCAGTTTATCTGCTCATACATGGCTAATTTTGCACAACACCCACATGGCACAGTCCACATCAAAATGATATACCATATTATTGGCCATAGTTAGGGCACGTAGAATCCATTTTCATTGTCTGATTGTTACAATACAATAGGCATCTCATTCAGAAAAATGCACGAGGAGGCTGAATTCTATATGTATACTGCTTTAAGAAATAAATTACATGTATCAGATGCAGCCCAACAGCAATATCTGCAGCTACAATGTCTTGTAATAGCCTTGTTTGGACCGGTGGCTTTCTCAGCTTCTGAGACACCAGAGATATTTGAACAATTGAACAAACTTTTTGAAACTAAAAAACAGTGATCACTGGAACAGAAATTTGTTACTAACAAATAAGTTTGATATGAAGACTTTAAGAAATGATTAGAATAACGAATTGGGTTTTCCAATATTACCTAGACAATGTGAAAGTGTTTTAGCTTCTGTAGCAAAGGTATTGATGGATCTTAAATTACGACTTATACAACAGTGCTAGTACCAAACCTGACCAACTAAGCCACACAATGAGCACCCTCCCTTTATGTTCCCATCGATGAATGACACTCTGTCGTGGTAGTGAATTCTGTAGCTTAACAACATGCTTCTTAAATTGAGATAAAATTGCAATCCTGGGTCATAGACTGGCATGAGAAACAATGGATATGAAGATGACATATGTAGTCCATCTGTTATACCCACCGAAGTAAGCTTTTGCCAGTATAATATACTTGTCTGGTTGTAGCTGCCTGCTTCTAAACATTTAATTCAAAAGCTGTTTGCTAAGAAAAGGTTAACAATGATGGGTATTGAGAGAGTTTAAAGTAAGCAAGGCATGGGAGTGATACACAAACCCTTCATTTCTTGCCCACTAGGAAAACCCTGGGACTGGATATGTATAGAATGCACTCAGATTTATTCAATGAGCTCTGCCAGTTGTGTGGTGCAGTTCACTGAGTGAAGGCGTGCAGCAAGTTGAGGTGGAATGCCCAATGTCAAGCAAATAACTAGAAAGTTACTGCACTGCACAAAGCCCTAAACCACTGGATCCAAAGTCCCCGTGGATCCCCTGAGGGGCCTGATCCATGTGCCTGATCCATGTGCCTTTCACCTAAGCCAACCTGGAGCTGGCATAGTGAAAGCAATGCAAACTAAGGTTACCAGACGTCCCTGTTTCCTGGGGACAGTCCCTGGATTTACAAATCAGTCCCCTGACAAAATCCATGGATTTAGTAGGAAGTAAAGTGTCCCCGGATTCATTGAAAAAAAATCTGGTAACCTTAATGCAAACGCATGTTCTAATCTTCCACCCTGGCTAATGCAAGCCTGCAGGGCTTTCAGGGGGGCTCCGTATTCACCCCTCTCTCACCTGAATTTCATAGGCTTTGCCTAGGCTCTCAGTGCAGAGACGCCAGCTGGCGAGGACAACTGGGGGCAAGGCCTGAGGCGGAGCTGAATGGAGAGGCTGCGCAGCTTCAATGGCCAGCAGCAGCTCCTCCTCTGCCTCCTGGAGCCCCCACTGGGGGGAGGCTGCTTTGACCCTCCTGCCCCTCCACAGTAGGGGGGGAGGAGCTGGCCTCTGGAGCCGCACTGTGCTTCGCGTCTGCATTTTTGGACATAGGCCCCCCGACCCCACCTCCAAAATATTTGGGGGACCCAAAAGGGCTCTGCCCCCAGGAGCTAGCGCCCCTGCTCCAGTAACTTACTCACACACCTCAGTGTGACTGGCCAAGTCATGCCATGGTTGAGGGGAAGAAGGCATTCAGTTTGAGACAAGAAAGACACTGAGAGCAGCAGCAGTCAGGGATGCTGAGAGGCCAATTACGAATGCTGTAGGAATGCCTGACCAAAGGAGGGCAGCCCTTGATGTGTGCGTGTGACTGGAGCAGGGGGCAGCAGCACTAATACTTTTGCTTCCTTCTGCACCACCTAAAATGTCAGGAGAAGCATGTGGGGGTTTGGGTGTGTGTGTGGAAAATTTGTGGAACTTGCCTGCCATTTCCGATTACTATGGTTGTAGGGAGACAAATGAGGTAAGTTTATTTAAAGATGACTTTGGCACTGTGGTCTAAACCACTGAGCCTCTTGGGCTTGCCGATCAGAAGGTCAGCGGTTTGAATCCTCGCTAAGGGGTGGGTGAGCTCCCATTGCTCGGTCCCTGCTCCTGCCCACCTAGCAGTTCGAAAGCACGTCAAAGTGCAAGCAGATAAATAGGTACTGCTCTGGTGGGAAGGTAAACGGCGTTTCCGTGCGCTCTGGTTTCTGTCACGGTGTCCCGCAGCACCAGAAGCAGTTTAGTCATGCTGGCCACACAACCTGGAAAGCTGTCTGTGGACAAACGCCGTCTCCCTCGGCCTGAAAGTGAGATGAGCACTGCAACCCCAGTCGCCTTTGACTGGACTTAACCATCCAGGGGTCTCTTATCTTTACCTTACCTTTTATACTATTTTCTGTTCCTCATAAGACTTCAAGGTACTTAAAACACCAGGCTCTCAGTGGATTGCCATTCAAACACTGACACAGCTCACAAACGATAAACTTCAACAGTGCTAAATTTGTGCTCTCTCCAAAGAACAAGGAATTTTGCATTTTTGGTTAATTTTTGTTCTTTATAAATGACCCAATATTTAACATTAAAAAAAAAGAACATTCATGCTCTGTGGCTTGGAATCAAGCCAAGTATAGTCATTGATTGTGCGGTGGGGGGGAGGGAGTGTTTTTGTGTTTTTTTAAACCAACCCCAAATGGTAAGCTAAATGATCAGAAATGAAACCCAAGAGTTTTTTTTTTTTTTGCACTAACATTTATTTTTCAGGTTTCTGTGACTAACACTACAACTCAAGGCTGACGAGGTTGCAAAGAGCTCTTTAGAGCTATTCATAGCTGTCAACGTTTCCCTTTTTTAAAGGAAAATTCCCTTATTCTGAATAGGATTCCTCGCAAGAAAAGGGAAAAGTTGACAGCTATGGAATTACAGTGGTACCTCGGGTTACATATGCTTCAGGTTACAGACTCTGCTAACCCAGAAATATTACCTCGGGTTAAGAACTTTGCTTCAGGATGAGAACAGAAATTGTGCTCCGGCGGTGTGGCAGCAGCAGGAGGCCCCATTAGCTAAAGTGGTGCTTCAGGTTAAGAACAGTTTCAGGTTAAGAATGGACCTCCAGAATGAATTAAGTACTTAACCCGAGGTACCACTGTATTGTGATGCATGAAATCCTATCCTGCCTTTTTAGCTCAGCATTTGTTTCCCCCTCTTGGAAAACATCTAGTGACACCTACAGACAACCCATGGAATAGCAGCATGCTAGCAGCATCCCTAGGAGAATGTTGTGGGTTTGGACTCACCTCAGGCGCTTTAGTGTGCTGGGCCCCCCAGTATTGAGGTTACATGTCCCCACGGCACACTTCACCTCTGCCCATGCAAGCCAGAGGCCAGATTGGTCTTTCAGTGCTAGCTGCTTATAGTCATTATGGTGGACGACCTAGGCCTGAACTTTGGTCTTTGAAACCAGCAGTATCTGCCAGATCTCTTTGTGGCTACAGGATGGAACCATTAGCACACATTTAAGTAAACCCACAATGAAGTGTGTGGTGAATATACGGGGAACCAAACAATAAGATAAGGAGATTGATGATTTCTAAACAATTCTAATTCGCCACAGGCAAATCTGCTTCCAACAATATATTTCAGAATCAGCAGAATTTCATTCTACATTTCCCACTATTTTTGCTTTCCAGCATTATTCTAAATCACAGGAAAAGGACAGCATGGGGCGTATTTAGAAATATGGTATGGGGATTCCCAGAAGCATCTGCATTGCATGGTCCCATCACCAAAGTCTGACTACACGGGCAAAGGAAGAGAGGAGATTTGTTTAAAAGCAGAATCATTTGAGCTATTTCACAGTTGCAGTGAGGATTACTGCCCATTACTCTGGGAGTTAATCACTATATACGGGGGGGGGGGGGTAGGGGGTGGGGGGGGGAGAGGTGGACAGAAGCTGCCCCATAAGCTATACATTTTATAGTTGTGTTTTTAAAAATTGTATCATGTTCTCGCAATGCTGTCAAGGCAGTTTTATTTTCCCAAAAATATTGCCCAATCTTAGGCCTCCATAAGCAGTACACCATTTGACCTGGAAGAAAGCCCTCTCTTTCATTCTATGGCCTGATTCTCATTGGAGTGGCAAACAGGATTTGTGGCCATACAGCTTCAGAATGCACGACTGAATGTTCCTGTATGCAGAAAAAAAGAGAAATTCCTTCACATACAAATCTAGCATGTGAGGGGGGATGATAGATAGCCTATAACACTAAGCTTTGGTGTCTAGCTTTATATGCAGATTGATTTGTTATTTTTTTATTGGGAAGCTGAGATTCAAGTATGTCTGACATGCTACACCCCAGACCCAGGTTGATTCCCGCAAGTAGAATTAAGTGCGTAGGGCTAGTCAGCAGTTGCTCTGTGGTGAGGAAAAGACATCAGTCTTCCAGGTAATTCACTATGTAATATAATATTTGTATCTGTTTCCTGAAAGTGAGAGTGTGGCTGCAGATGTGGGGAGACCTGCACCCATGCTTCATCCTTGGGGGCATGGGCATAGCCAAGGGGGGGGCAGGAAGGGGCAGCTGCCCCCCCAAATTAATTAAAATATATAGCTAACTGAAGTTCTGCACCCCTAACAAAAGGTCTGCTCCCCCCAACAAAAGGCCTGCCCCCCCTAACAAAAATCCTGGCTACGCCCATGCTTGGGGGTTTCCCGGACTGAAGACTCTTTTGCTTTTTTCCAAATACCTGATAAGACATACTCTCGATTTACCTGTGGAATGAAGGAAAGGGGGCTGCAGTCAAGGAACATGGAACACCCCACTTCAGAACACATTGAGATGGGAGGGGTTCTGCATACCCCAACGAGGGATTTTCAAAGTTAGCCTGGAGCCAATGGACTTTGGCTCGCTCTGCCCTGCTTATTAGGCTGTGCCAGCTCTGCTGCGTAAAACTCTGCCACTGAGCTATGATTCCTCCTTCGTTTCATGGGCCAGTAGGTTACAAGTCAAGATACGCTTGGCTTCTCTGCTTTCCTTTCCTTTCCTCCTTATGGAATGGTTGCTAATCCTCCTCCCTTGTCTTTTCACTTTTCTTGCAGTCGTTGCGACCGCTTGCCTTGTCACGAAAATATGGAATGCCAGAGCCTGCCCTTGAGAATAACTTCTTATCACCTCTCTTTTCCTACCAACATTCAAGTTCCCATTGACATTTTCCGCATGGGCCCCACCAGTGCTGTCCCGGGGGATAAAATTCAGCTCTCCATCATCAGCGGGAATGAGGAGGGCTTTTTCACCACAAAAAAAGTCAGCAGCCACAGCCACGTGGTGTCAATGCAGAAGCCGATCACAGAGCCCAGAGATCTTCTTCTGACGATTCAGATGCAGCTCTTCCGCCACGGAACTGTCACCACCTTCATAGCCAAGCTGTTTGTCTTTGTCTCTGCGCAGCTTTGATTCCTTGCATGCTGGCACCCCTTGCAGTTTCTCCCCCGCTCCCTTTCTCTCTTTTTTGACACTGGTTCCCTTCTTACCATTTAAAAAAATAAAGTTTGAGTGGTAAATCACTTCCTGCATGCTGTGCATTTGCATTTTATTTGTCACCACTCATTTTGCCATAGCATTTTAAACATTCCAGTTTTCCTGTTTACTTCTCATTTTGATGAGCTCTGCCTATACGTCAGCTTTTGCTGATAGATGCTGAAGACAGGGATAGGCAGCAAGCAGTTGGGGTGGCGTCAGGGGTGGGGGGCAGATCCTGCGTGCCCAACTCCCTGCACATCCCCTTTTAGTGGGGCACTTTAGCTGCTTTCTGCTGTAACAGCCAAGCCACAAGCAAAGGGCTATTTCATTCTCCACCAGCAGCGTAGTCTGGTTTTCTGGCACATGTGTGCCAGGGGGGTGGGGCAGGGGGTATGGGTGGGTGAACGGAGTCCGCCACGCCGGGTGAGGCAAAGCGAGGGTGAGACCAGGACTGAACTGTGCATGACTTGCATCCTTCTCACACTGCCCTGCCAGCCCTGCACCGCTTTGGGAGGCTGGGATCGCAGTCATTCGGATCAGATTCCAGCCTTGCAAAGCGCTGCAGGGCTGGCAGGATGGCAAGAGGAGCCAAATGCGCAGTGCCCCCTTAAAAAGGTGCCTGGGTCCATTGCCCTGGCAGCCCCCCCACTTTGCCCCTGTTCTCCATGCCCCCATGGGAAAAGCAACTATTCTCTTGTATTTAACCACTTCAGCACCAACGAAGACATAGGCAAAGAGCTCTTAGCCACCCTGTTCCTCAGCCAGTTTCCCAAGAGACAGACAAAGGAGATTGAGTAGCTAGGGCATGGGGGGGCTTGCATGCTCTCTTTCTCTCTCTGTGTGTGTAAACTTTACCAGTGTCTCATCCTGGGTGGGAGGATGCCAGTTGGCAAATCCAGCATTGCTGACCTTTCAGTCTTTACTAAGCTGAAAATGAGTTGTTGACTTTGACTGTAAGTCAGGACTGGAGAAGTTCAGAAGTGTGTGTCATTTCTAGATTGAGTGGACTTGTTAAGCGCACCCCATAAATAACAATTAGGGATCTATTTTCACAGAAAGAATCAGGTGTGGGAACTATAGTTAAAATGCCGTAGGGCAATCCAGAGTTCATCATGGCTCATACAGGAGTGTTAAAGGCTTCCACGGACTTTTGTTCTGTATGAAGTAACTGGGCTTTCTCTGCTGCCCCAGTTACACTCTTGGGGGCAGCCGATGAGCCTGATCTTCACAGAGACTATTCGGGTGCTTGGTGAACTCTCCCAAAGTAGTCAAAATCTGTTCCTGAATTTTTTTAAGTCCCCTTTAAATCCTATGGCTGACATTGCCTAAGGTGAAATGCTAAAGTCTGATTGGAATCCACCTTCAAGCAGAACATATCGTTTCCTATTTATAATTACCACAACATAAGGAAAAAACTATGCAGAAGCTTTGTTGGAATCAAAGTGATTCATGCAGGGCACAGGTGTGACGGTAAACTTTCCTGAATATTCTGCACATTTCTTAAGAGAACTTTTTTGCCAGGGATAACGCACCCAGCTTTTATCATTTATGCATAATATTTAACTTACTGGCAATTCTTGGACCTTTTGCACACCTCGCTATGCCCCATCAAATGTAACCATTCATCTAGCAAGTGCTTCAAAGCATGTCCAATGGGTTGGCACTGTTCGATTTATGTCTGCACACATCCAAATCCACTAATGTTTTAGGACTTGTAGTAGTATTTGCATGGCATTCTGTTAAGGAGGTCTGATGTACAGAGCACAAGTTCTTGGCACATCCTTAAAGGGGGATGTTTTCCATATTTCCACAGGCTAGATCCTACAAAATTATGTGCACTATGGTCAGGATATCCCATGTGCCAAAGAAATCAAAGCTATATAGTGAGAGAGAACATCATGTAGTTCAATGACATATACTCTTTGAATGATGTTAACTGGACTGCAGTTTTTGAGTTTTCACCATACTGCCCTGAAAACCTTTCAGTTATAAATGCTATTGTTAAACAATTCCCATTAACTTTAGTACATCCTGTATGTATCTCCAGGCTGCTTTGACAGAGCCATGTAGATGTCTCAGCTAAATTCAAACACTTCTGTTACTTGGGCCAAATCAGGACCGTACATTAAACTGGACATCTTCAGTGTGGACCAAGAGGACTACTTCGGCCAAAGTTCGGAAGAAAAGTTCTATCAAAGTATCCTGAAAAGTATTGAAAAGCATAAGAGAATGAAGTTGGATGTACATCTCTGTGAAGTGCATCCACAATTCAGAGGAGAGCAGACCTCTCAGCACAATTCAGAGGAGAGCAGAAATGACCACTTTGCAAATGCTACATAATGTTTATTCTCCACTTAATCCTTCAGTGTGGCGGCACCTGCACTGTGAAACTCTCTGCTAATTGATCTTAAGCAGGTGCCTTCACTGTATTTCCCCGCCCCCCCCCAGCACTTGGCAGAATTTTTGTTTGTTTAGGCAAGTCTACCCAGACATGCAAATTTGGCATGTATTTTAATGTGTAGTTTTTTTTCCATAATTTTATTTTTTACTTCTATATTTTGAAATATTTTAGGTCAGCTTGTTTTCAACATATGAGTTGACTGATAATTTTTAAGTATATTTCATATAAACTGCTTAGAGGTTTTGATGATTAAGTAGCATATAAATCCTGTTAAATAAATATTACATATCTATGTGCATCACAGAGACTCTGCCCTCTGATCCCGTGAGCAGCCAGAAACATGCCAGGGAGGTAAACTGCTGCCTCAGCACCAGCCTGGCTGCTTCTGTTTCTCTTCTGTTCCAGCTCCCACCTTGCTGGCAACGGTCCAGAGAGCGGCTGCGAATCATAGACAGGATTGCAAGCCAAAGAGTTTGGGTGGAAGAAAAAAGAGGGGGGCTTGCCTGGCCTCGTTCTTGTGCTGCTTCTGCTTCACTGTTGCTGCCTGCTGCCCTTTGCTTCCCACCATATTTATGGGATTTCATGGGATGCATATGTTGTATGATGCCAGATAATCCTCAGGCACATGGCACCACATCTCACAAACTCTCAATATTCTCTCCCTCCTTCCCTTTCCCCCCCTCTCTCACACACCCTAAATAATTCCTCTCCGCCTACTTTTTTAGTTGTATGCATAAACATTTTTAGCCATTGCAACAGATGCATCTGCAAACATGTCTAGCATACTTGTCAGGCAGCCAGAGCTGGCCAAAGCTCATTGGTGACTGCACAGTCCTTTGCAAATACAGGCCCTTTAGCTCCAAGGACAATGTGCATCCATGGATATGTGGTCACAGGTTCATTGCGCGGTCAACTGTACACGATGCCTCAGCAAGCCAGTAGCAAAAACTAAAGCTTAGATTGGCTTCAAAATCTTTAAACGAAGCCTTATTTGAGCTACAAAATGAGGAACGCAAGACTTTGGCCCAGTGCCTTGCAAAATTCTGCTGCATTCTAGTATATTACTGAGTGCATATATTAATCTAGTTGCCTTTAAAAACATACTGCAGTCCAGATTAAATCATATTAGATGGATAATTCTATGTTGCATCTAACTGGAACATTTAAATAGACATAATTATATAGCACCATTGGGGGGCCTGTCTGGATGAGAATGAAAACATGATTCCTTGCTTGAAAGATTTAACAAATTAAATGGAAAAGATACCCCCCCCCAAAGTAGCAAGCAGAAGTTTAGAACAGGAAAGAAAAATATTGGAATGTGCCATGTTCCAAAATAGAAAATATTAAAATCAAGATTGGACCATGCTTTAGAGGAAGAAGCACAAGGCCCATTTGTACATTGCTGGAGTAGAAGAAGAAGCCTGTCTGCATAACTGGATCTCATCTGTAAGGAGGTGCCAAGTGGCTGAGGTGTGTGAAGTGGTTCCTTATTATTTTAATTGTCATTTTGCAGTTTGTTTTAAAATGCTTTCATGCCATATTCCACTTGGGGAAGGCAGCATAGAAGTCTCTTAAGCAATCCTCACGGGGAGAATCTTTTCTCCTTCTCTAAAAATAGCAGGTAATCCAAAGAAGCTGAATATATAGGAAAAATCAAGGCAAACAAAGGGAGCCCCCCCCTGCCCAGTGCATGGACTGGAATGTGCTGCCACTGATTTAAAAGGGAGGGAGACAGAAGCATGGAGTAAAGCCTATCTGCGGCTGCGCTGGAGGCAGGGGGCCTCCAATTGGTGTGGAACATGTGAGGACATTCATGTACAGTGAATGTTATGAACTTAATTTGTTCTGGAGGTCCGTTCTTAACCTGAAACTGTTCTTAATGAGAGGTGTGCTTTTGCTAATGGGGCCTCTTGCTGCTGCTGCTGCGCCACTGGCACATGATTTCCGTTCTCATCCTGGGGCAAAGTTCTCACCTTGAGGTAACTCTTCCAGATTAGCGGAGTTTGTAACGTGAAGTGTTTGTAACCTGAGGCGTTTGTAACTCGAGGTACCACTGTATTGCAAATGGGTTTTGCACAGGCATCTGGCTTGGCCGCTGTGAGACCAGGATGCCGGACTAAAGGGGCCATTGCCTGATCCAGCAGCCAGGCTCTTACGTTCTTACGTGCTTACACCAGGCCTGGCCAGCGCAGAGGCTGAAGATTGCCTGCATACAGGGGCTGATGTGGCATATCCTTTTCCCTTTCTGGTCCAAAAGGAAGGGCTAAAGTTAGCAGCCTCATACGCTACACCATTTCACTAGCTTGGGCTCTGGCTTCTCCACACGAGGCTCCCTCAACCCTTGTTTCTTCCATATAGTGATGCTGCATACCCTCCAACACTCCTCAGATGAAAAGAGGGACATTTCTCCCTCCCTCCCTCCCACTGACCCGCCTCAACCCCCCCATTGTTTGTGCCCCCCTGCAGAGCATTTCCACCACCACTACGGCAACGGTTTTATTTTATTCTTTGGTAAATTTACAAAAAAGAAAAACACACACTAATAAATACATTTTAGAAAGGGGCAAAATTAGGTGCAGATGCACAAAGCATTTTTTTAAGCAAGACTCCTTGTGCTCTGCTCCCCCTTACTCCCTGCCCTCTGCCTGCAGCAGCTTCTCCCGTCCTCCTCTCCCGCTTTCCAGCAGATGCCCAAGGGAGAGGAAACAGTCACATCCTGGGATTAAATCAAAAGCCAGGATGGCTTTTGTAATTCCAGAACACTTGGAGGGTATGGTACTGCCACCTTCTATTTGTTTCTTGCAAACCCAGTTCAAGCTATACTGGATTTATTTATTTTTGGCTGCCAACTGGATTTGGCTTGTTCAGATCTGAGCAAGTGTTGAGCAGTTGACTGCAAAACTTGCTCAATATAGCATAAAACCGTTGGGGGGGTTGGGAGTGGATGTGCCTTGAATTCAGTTTAAAAATTGTTAATGAGAATCCACCCTAAGTAGTTTTTTGGACAAATTGGCTTTAGGTTATGGATGAATAATGCTGGCAACATTTAAAAAAAGATCTGTTCTGATGGTGCGGGTGTGGGAATGGAAATTTAAATGAAATGGTTGCATATTAGTCATGCAGCCAATCCATTCTTCTTGGCTCCCTGCTAACACCTGCTCAGTTGTAATATTCTTATGCTACCCACAACATTACCTGGAAAGAGTTCAACTTGTATACAAAGGAGTTAGATAAAATCTGCAACTAAAACCCCAGAGCAACCTCAGAAGCCCCCACCCCTTCCCGGTAAAAGCACAATTTCATTTCACATCTTCAGCTTGTTTCCAACTCCAACCTTTCCCCCAAACTTTAGTTATGGATCCTTTGAAGAAATTATTGCTTCCTGCTGGTATTCAGCCATGACCATTTTTTTCAGCTTCAATAAATAACAAGATGCTATCTTACTCTCATCTTGCCCCTGGTCCAAGGATGACTGTTGCCAAGTCCAAAACACTGAAACTGTTCTGAGCAGAAAAAGTAGGAAAATTGTTTCAGTCGATTTTTGTTTTTGTTCCATAATTAGACAGTTCTATACATAGCTTTATTCTATTTATATTTTATAGTTCACCTTCTCCCAAGGGATCAGGGAGTTATGATAGCATAAAGTGTCAAAAGAGTTCCCAGTCCAAAAACTCATTACTTGAACATAGCAAAGCCGATCACCTCTCCCTTGGTCTTCACCAAACTGCAGATCTTCATAAACCGTCCAGTCCTACTGGTGGAAGTTGCCAACTTCAGATTTCAAAAATTCTGCTACGCAGGCAGGACAAAGGTGGGGCCCACATCAGGTCAAAGCCTGGATTCTGGTGCAGGGTGAAGCTGTCCAGGTGGTCATTGGACTTGACTGTCCAGGGCAATTTCTTTAAACAATTTTTGTGACTTGTAGCTTTTCTGACCCAGTGGTAGTTGGATCTACCCAAGTTGCCTTTAGAATTAGTCCAGTGTAAGATGGATGCCCGAAACACAGATCAAACCCCAGAGGCTAGGAAAAATATACATACGCGTAGTATTTCACAGTGAGATCAGGATCTAAAATAAGAATTTCCATCTTTACTGCACCTTGCTTGTTTGATCTTTGCAATGCGACACAACTGAATTTATGTTCCATATTTGTCTTTCCCTTCTCTTCCTCAGAGTCAGACATGAGAAGACAGATACTGTTCGCTGCATTAAGTCCTGCCGACCGAATGACGTCAACTGCATGTTAGATCCAGTTCACACCATTTCCCACACAGTCATTTCACTGCCCACATTCAGGGATTTCACGAGGCCTGAAGGTAAACGCTTTTCCTCACTCTGCAGAAGTAGCCTATGGTATAAACATCCCAGAAGCTCCACCTACAGAAAGAATTGCTAAGAGCCGAACGCATAGCAAGGCTGAGAAGGTCTTGTCATCTGGGCAGCCCAGGACCTCCAGACCCATTGCTAGGTCCCCGTCCCCCCCAATGTCCACGCTGCTGGAACGTAGCACAGCAGTCATATAGCAGGGGACCTATGCCTAAATTGCTTCCTTTTATGGTTTTATTTTATTTCAGGCATTAATATACTGTACTCCTTTTCAGGCCAACTTCAAAAAGCGATTTACATAATATTATTACAATAAGTATCAATGAAATGGAAAAATGTTGTTGTAGTTGTTCAAAAAATGAAGTTGTTGTTTTACAAAAAACACAATAAAATTGAAAAGACAATGAAGAGGCTGTAATGGCTTTTTCTCTCCTCCCCTCAGGGCAAGATGGTTCTGCAGAGTTGCAGATGATGGGAGGGAAGGAATTAATTAACACACCTGTGCAGGTTCTAGGCCAGGGGTAGGCAACCTAAGGCCCGGGGGCCGGATGTGGCCCAATCACCTTCTCAGTCCAGCCCACGGATGGTCCGGGAATCAGCATGTTTTTACATGAGTAGAATGTGTGCTTTTATTTAAAATGCACCTCTGGGTTATTTGTGGGGTGTAGGATTTCGTTCATTCCCCCCCAAAAAATATAGTCCGGCTCCCCTCAAGGTTTGAGGGACGGTGGAGCGACCCACGGCTGAAAAAGGTTGCTGAGCCCTGTTCCAGGCTGCAGGATGAGGGTCTGTCATTCCAGGGTCTTAGTACTCCTCTTGCAGTATTAAGTCACTGGCAAATGGAGCTCCTGCCCTTCCACCCCAGCAAGACTTTTCAGTAAGTCTCATGAAGGAGAAGACAACCTGAAGTATAATCTTGCTTTCTTATTTCTCTGCTTTAACTTTTCTGATTTGCAATTGCTGAACAGGTTGCACTGCACTGATTTAAATGTTTAATTGTTGCCATTTTTAGCTTACTTCCGGTATCTTTCCCCTCAGAGATTATTTTCCTTCGTGCCATCACGCCAGCATACCCAGGCAACCAGGCAGACATCATATTTGACATCACCGAAGGAAATCTGCGGGATTCCTTTGACATCATCAAGCGCTACATGGATGGCATCACTGTGGGTGAGGAAAAAGTTCTCCTATTATTATTGAATTCAAGGAAATAATCAATAAACATTGGCTTATTGCATCCTTTATTAATTTTTATTTATTTATACATTATATACACCTAGCCTTTAGGGTTACAAATCCTACAAGGCATCTTACAAGCAAATTAAAGAAATAAAAATGAAATCACAATATCAAATCAAATGATACTTTTTGCCTCCCCTGTTTGAAAAACAACGATATTTTTCTGTTCAGTGCCACCAAGTGAATGTATGGAGTACACAGGCAAAGCTGAAGAAGCTCAAGCATGTGTATCTCTTTCCTAAATTGTCGTAATATTGTTACCGAACAAAAACAACACAAGAAGCTGCATGTTGATCTGCAATTCTCTAGAGAAGGAAAACCTGTCCTGTGGCTGTCTAGATGTTGCCACGATAAACCTCCAATCACTTCTGTTCATTGGTCATCCAGCCTGAGGATGATGGTGGGGTTAGCTATTGAGAAGCAATTGTATTTTAATTTGTATTTTTATGCTGTGTGTGTATATATATATATATATATATATATATATATATATATATATATGTGTGTGTGTGTGTGTGTGTGTGTATTCTTAATTAATTGTGTATACCACACTTCAGTCATAGATCTCAGGGCGGTCCACAGCATAAAAATACAAGATAAACACACAAAACACACAATAAAGACAAGAACGAGAATGAAACAGTAACCCTCCCTAAGAGGCTTCAGTGTAAGTGATGCACATATCTGCTGAATGTGACTATTCCTACTAACGTTGTCGCTGCTGCTGCTGCTGGTATCTGGGCAGACCAGGCTGCTATTTTGTGCACATTGCAAGAGTTGGACTAGTTATCTTGGTGATGGTCACATAACAAGAGTCCTTCTGTATTTTTGCTTTGAACTTATATGGATAGTAGTTTCTTAAATAAATATTGCTAGAAGCTGCACTGGGGTGAAATAGCTGGCACACACAACATAGACAGGCACCTTTTGTAGCTCAGCCTGAAGGTGGCGCTGTTGGCTTTCCTGTCTTGTAGCAACCCAAATCCTTGTAACATAAATCTAGGTTTATTTCATAATTTATCGAGCAGAAATGTGAGGCTGCATGCCAAGAGGCAACATGTTAATGCAGGCTTATAAGCTCCCACGTCTTAAACAGAGTTTGTTGATGAAAATGACAGTTAAATAACTGGAGGGTTGTTTTGTGTTTACGATGAAGATTATGTAAAAATGGTGGACGGGGTTCTTTGCTTTCCTTGTTTATATGCTACTGGCCTGCTTTTTGCTGTGATGGGTGGGGCTCTTTATTGTATTGTGGTCAATGGAAGGACTTGAGGGTGCTCCTGGAGAAGAAGGTATTTCTCTCTGTGACCTGAACGTTGTCTCTCCTCGCAGCATCTCTGTCAGGCTTCCCTCTCTTCACCAAGAGCACCCACAAGGCCAGGGCCTTAGCTTTCCCCACAGAAGTGAATGGCAACCATTCGCTTAAACAGGATAAAAAGGGCTCCACTCAGATGCCAATCCCTGCGCTTTGCCATCCCAAACCTTTGAAAACCAGGCCTGCTGTTATCTGCATGGCTTTGCAGAGCAGCTGGTGGCCCTCCAGGCTCAGGAACTGGAGCCCAACATCTGGAGGGGCACCAGGTTGGGCAACACTGGGCTACGGCTTGAGACTTTTAGATACTGTTTAAAAATTGCCCCACGTTTCTGTCCAAAATTTGACATCCACAGTAGCTGATAACAAATGGAATAAAGCAGACAGAAAAACTATAGTAAGGATCGAAGGACCAATTTCTCCAAAACTCCCCTGAGCTGCCAGCCAGGAAAAGAAGCAAAGATGTCAGTAGCTGTCCTCCTTCCCTGGGAGGTACAATGGAGGTGCAGCTAGAGACTGAAAAAGCACTTTCACGCATGGCTGTCTGGCAAATTTCAGTCAGCAGCAGGAGAAGATGATCAGATCTCTGATGCTGAGGGCAAGAGAAGCACGTGGCATGGGAAGAGGCAGCTCTTACATCTTGAGTAGTTCTTTTTATCTGCATTAACCACTATAAATGGCACCCAAGGCACCTGCACAAGTTGAAAATAAACAGCTCCTTCAGGTGACCTGTTTACTGAGCCTTTATCCTGATTTTATGCAGCAGTTATACAATGCCTGCTCTTTGTTGAACATCCATTCCAATTGATTTGTTGGGAGATTATACATTTTCCCATCAACCAATCATTTCCCCACACATTTTAATGCATTTCCTCCTCACTTTCCTAACTGTGAAAGGTGGTGGTGTACCCTCCCCCAGTGGATTGCTGCACCAGAGTGCTTTAATCCACTTTAATTGCACAAACTGATATTGTCCAGAATGCAACTGAATCCTTCCTGAAAACCAGTACAGTGGTACCTCAGGTTAAGTACTTAATTCGTTCTGGAGGTCCGTACTTAACCTGAAACTGTTCTTAACCTGAAGCACCACTTTAGCTAATGGGGCCTCCTGCTGCCGTCACGGCACGATTTCTGTTCTCATCCTGAAGCAAAGTTCTTAACCTGAAGCACTATTTCTGGGTTAGCGGAGTCTGTAACCTGAAGTGTATGTAACCCGAGGTACCACTATAACCACCTCCAGGGGAACCTTGTACTTAAGAGTTACTAAAAGCCAACAATAAAAAGCAGCAGCCCGTTGAGTGAAAAATGCCCCACAAGCCAGATCAGTCCACAGGAAACATCCTTAGAACGCAAATGTCTTCGCCTGATGGCAAAATACTGTTCAAGGGCGGCTGCAGGGGAGCAGGAGAGATTGGTTTCCTTGGGGAGTGCATTCCACGATGCGGATGCCACTTTGAAGAATGGCCACTCTGTGCCCTCCTCACGGAGCTCCCCTGGTTGAAAGAGGGGAAACAAAGAGGAGCTTTGTAAGCACAGATGACTATCATACCATTGGTTTACAATATATACCGATATGTAAACAGACATTTCAGGTTCTGTCTCATTGCTTTCTGCTGTATGAGGATCACTCTTTGGTATTTTTGCTTAAATGGCTCAATCTCTTCGCCTGACAAGCTCCCCTTCCCGCTGGGGTTGCCAGGTCTCCCAAGCTCTGATGGTTAAAGTTCTGGAGCCTAACTAGGGAAGAAGGGGGTGCAACACAGCAAATGGCCAGAGATATCGTCTTTGGGATCAGTGGGCAAAACCCCACCACATTTGGGGGCTCAGGGCAGAGCCTGATGGATAGGGAACACCTATACAACTATGGTTGGCAAAATTATCTGTCTGGCCCCCCCCATATTCTAAGCTTTGGCACAGAAAACAGTTTCTGGGGCTGAGCCCTGGTGAATTTTGGCTGTGATTTATCTGTGCCCTCAAAATTTAGCTCACTTTAGCCTAGGCTGGTGATGGTCACAATATACATGCTGTACCAGGCTGGGAAAGAACTAGACATGCAGGATTCTCCTGCTGATTTCTAAGCTTGGGTTCCGAGACCTGGCTGGCCCCTTTGCAAAGAGCCCCAAAGTTTAGCAGTTCATTCTGCAAGATATTCCTTGTAGCCTTAAATCACGGCTGAACTAGGGGAAAGGGTAAACAGAAGTAAAGCCTCAGCTTGTTCTCCTTAAGCCTTTTTACAGACTTTCTGCTACATACCTTTTTGTTTTGTTTAGTTCCGCCCCCCCCCCTCGTACCTTTTAACCAGCTGTCAATGAAGAATTCGTTTTCAGCTTGTACAAAAAGGTCCTATTAAAGCCTGGGGTATTAGAGAGCACTATGCAGCTTTTTCCCTCTGCTCTGTGTTGGGGTTCCGTAATACCACCTGTGTTCAGGCAGGGCATTCAACTGCAGGATGTTTTCTCTCCTTTTCCTCCCCCCCCCCCGGCCCCAACCAGGCACTTACACACTTACGTTTGGTTAATGGAAAATGAAACTTTTGCCCTTGAACATTGCTGTTAGTAGGAAACTTTTTCTGAAACCAACACCGTCAGGATATTATGATGGGGCTCACATTCGAAGACTGGCCCTATAGCAGGCATATGGTTGGGTAATCACAGGCTTTCAATCTACTTTCTGTCTGACGGCATTTAATTTCTAGAAAAAGGAGACGTCAGGTGTGTTTCGGAACCCCTTTTCCCCAGCAATCAAACTCCAGGGCTCTTCCTGCTTCCTCTGATCCTGCCTCTTTTCACTGGGAAAACCTGCTTTTTACCACTGAATTGGATCGACGCTTGCTCCGATTCAGCGGTCAAGTGTGGCCATTCCCAGGGAAAAGAGGTGGAGCAAAAAGGAAAACCACTCTGACCCATGCCTAGAAAGCAGGGGACATAGTGGTAAACCTCTCAAACTTGTGCTTTTTAGTGTAGACAAACAAATCCAAAATTGTATTAGGAGAGCATTTATCGAAAGCAAGAGGAGACAGTGGCGAGTCAATGGTCCTCTGCATCCACGGCCATCTGGTTTTGTGCCTTACTGTTCCAGGGCTCAGTTTAGGCACTAAAAACAGATACTGGAACTGTGCCCTGATGTGCTCTGGCATAAATTAGGCCCTGCAATTAGCCTTATGAAAGCATAGCAAAATAATTATTCCTCTCTTCATCTGCATAGCCAGAACTGTGCGCAGGTATTAATTCTGCAGAGAAGGCACAGAATAGAGAGTGGGATGCTGAATTGAAGCTGAGTCAAAGGGCTTCTTCTCACATAGCAGGCAGAGGAGGCTTGCTTTGTGTCCAAGGGCTTTTCCCCCTTGCCCTGAGCTTTCCCCACAATGCACCACTTTTTACCACCGAATTGGAGCAAATGTCAGTTGAGGATTTCCACAGATTCCCGTTTGCTCTGATTCCGCTTTAAAGACTGGAAAACTCTGGAGCAAAAAAGGGGTGCTTGGAAGGGGAGCTTTAACTAGCAGAGCAGGCCTGGAAAGAGCAGAGCAAAGCTAAGTGTGACTAAGACCAAACTGGGGGCAAGATGATGTAGAAGCCCCCTTTCCTAGTCTTATTCTTGGAATTTGGTCAGGAATTAGAATGCACAGCAGCTGAAAAGGATTCGTTCTTCAGAAATTCTGCTTAAAATAGCAGCTCTCATCTCTAGGTAATGATGGATGGATTGTGCAATGGCTTCTGGGCCCAATCCTCTGAATTAGCCCTTTATTTTCCCTGGTAAATTGAATCACGCAGACGTGGCCTGGTGTGTGCCATGGTGCGGCTTATAGTCAAGAAATGGTCAAGGAGTGGCACTTGCCACAGCCTTGGTGACATGACTATGCTATTCAGTTATGAACAGGATCCTGCTCTCTCTCCCCCTCCACTCCCTCTCTTTGTGTCTCCCCTGAAACTAGAATTTGGGGCTACCCAGCTATATTGATTGGCAGTGGAATTAGGTAAAAATAAGCACTTCTTTACACAACACATGATTAGTTTGGATGGTCCACAGTTGTAAGATGTGGCAGTGGTGATGAGGTTCTTTAAAAAGGATAGGTCTATCAATGGATATTAGCTATGACAGATGAAACCTCCATGTTCAGAGGTAGTAGAGCTGAATACACTGACAAAAAGATGTGGGTGTTGCCTTTATGCCTTTCCTGTAAACTTCTGAAATAGTCAACCTGACCACCGTTCGAAAAACAACACTGGACTAGATGGGCCTTTGGCCAGTCCAGCAGTTTTTATGTTCCCATGTACTTACCAAAGCTGAAATGGCGCTAAATAATGTGCAGCAAGGGTGTGTCCCCATAATTATTTGCAAATTTGCAAATTTGTTTGTCTTTAAGGTGCCACAAGATTCTTTGCAATACGTGCAGTGTGGTTTGAACTCTCCAAATTCCATATTCAGCGTAAGGCTAATGTTCCATCAGCACAAGGGTTTTTCTTGTGCTGTGTAATTTTCTCCCTCTCTCCTCTCCCCACGTGCCCCCTTAATCTGTTCTTGGGGTTCCCCCCACCCTCCAGAGCAGATTTAGAGATGGTGGGGGGGCAGGAGGAGGGGAAGTCCTGTTGCACTAGTGGGAATCCTTGCACTGGCTTCCACTAGCAGTATGATTCAGTTGAATATGGCCCAACACATTTTTATTAAGTATGTCCCAATTAGTGCAACCAAACTAACCAAAGCAAAATATTTCATGGTATGGTGAAGAAAATTAGTAAATCCAGAAAGCTGAGTGAGACATGAATACAAACACAAATGTTGCATTAAGAGCGTTGTCCCATCTAATTGACATGGACTGTGTGTGCTAAGATGTCAGAGTCCACTTTTGGCACAAGAAGGAAACAGGAGTCCGCAACCTCAACTGATGCAATTGGCAGGTAACATTTAGCCTTTTGGTTGGCCAGTCTTTCCAGAATAGGTCCCTGGCTCCTGCTTTTGTATAGTTCAAGTGATCTGCTTGCTTCACTTCAGATCTAGTGGCCTCGGGGATCCTGTGCTGGATTCCAGGTCTAGATTCTGGGACGATGCTCTGCAGCTCCGCATATTGCCAGCTCAGGAGTATTTGCGAGGAATGAGTTAAACAACAGAATGGCTCTTTTAAGTTTAAGATGCAAGGTTATTAGCAAACTGGCTAAGTGATACAAAATACAAGCAGAAACCAGACATGAAGGTGAACTGCCTGAGGGGCTGACATATTTTGAAGGCGGGCAAGAGGGAGGGAAATGTAATTATATCTTACAGCAACATAAATGAGCCAAAAGAATACCTTCAGCATCTGTCTGCAGTACCAGAAATCCCGATGAGGAGAAGCGTTAGAAGACAAACAATGCTAAGTTTAAAACCAGCGCCCTCCTGGCACTTGCAATGAGCAATGTTAGATAATCTCTATATTTTCCCCATTCTTTTTGGAATTTTTGTTTAGATCATCCCCTAATTGTATCTGTCATTTTGGCCAATTCAAGGTAATAAAATAATTTATCTTGCCTCTCTTTTTTTGTTGGTACTATCTCTTTTTTCCAATTAAGATTCTCGCTACTGATGTTGCATACAGGAATATTCTCTTATTTTCACTTGCAATGTTGGAGTCTAATATGCCCAGCGGAAAAGCTTCTGTCTCTCTTTTTTTTATAAAGGTTTGTTTAAATATTTTCTTCCGCTTATCATATACCATATCCCAGAAGCTCTTAATTTTATTACAGGTCCACCACATGTGTAGCAGCGTCCCCTCTGCTTGATTACACCTCCAACACATTTTGGATTTTGTTTTATACATCTTGAATATTTTGCTAGGTGTTATGTACCATCTATAAAACATCTTTAGAAAAATTTCCTTTATGGCTCCTGCTTCCCTTCTTTGCCACCTTCTGCAAGGCCAAATTTTATTTTCTCTTTTTGTGCAAGAGCACAAAAAGAGCTACTTTAAAAATAGAAACATCATGGATGTGCCTCCAGCAACAGCCAGTGAGAAAAGGAAGGCTGTATCCTTTCCCTTTGGCTAATGAAAACCAAATGGAAGTAGTGGTTTCGGTAGCAGGCTGTGTGGCAGGAAAGCATCACCACACATGGAAGAAAACTCCACACCTACACCACATGCAGCGTGCAATTTTGTATTGACTTTTCTGCCCTTATTCAATTATTCACGGATTGGGATAATTCAGATTTATCAGAGAGGAATTGCGGCTGTCACTTGAATGAGGAGGATTTCATGAGAAGGATATTTAAGAATAAGCATAGAAGAGACACAGGAAGCTTCAGCTCCACATTAAACTTCAGTGTGGATGAGCCCAAAGTTATTAGCCAAGAAAACCAACAACCTTTATATCAAGCTCAGCAGAAAATGCCCAGTTCTCTCACTCTCTTGCCTCCCACTTTTGGTTCTGGCCCCTCACTGTGTGACCTGACATGTGTGCCTCACTCCCACAGTCTAGTCCAATCTTTGGGAGAAGTGGGTTTGTTGCACGAGACCTCCCAGTCACCAATTTGTCAGTGTGTGATTGCCTCCACGCAAAGAGAGTGATGGTTTGGAAGGGCCTTGTGACTGACCTCAGACCAGAAGTGTGGCAGAGTGAGCCTTCAAACTGTGAGCCCTGGTCTCCCCTGTTTATCGAATATTTTTGCCAGGGTTGGTTCTTGAAGACCAGGTCATTCTCCAGGCACTAGGATGATGGTGTTTGTCATGCTTGCCTTGAAGAGAGTCTTACAAGCCCTTGAGATTCACATGACTGTATCAGGAAATCTTGGCACCTTCACGAAGCAAGAGTTACTCACTGAGCTTTGTAACATTTGTATACCAGAGTTCCAGTGCAGTGTTGTCAAGTTCCACTGATGTGCCTCCTCAGATGAGGCTGCATGCTGGGCCCAAGGGCCTTTGCCTTGCCCTGTTGCAGGTAGAGTGGCAGGCTGTGTCTGAATAAAGGCAGGTCTGATCCTGCTGCTCTCTCAGCATGGTTGACAGATGCAGCATCCCAGCCTGGAATGTACCTGTTGACAGGAGAGCGATGTTGTCCTTCTTGCTTTGACACAGCAACTGACATAGCACAGAAAGTGAAACTTCAGTGCATGTAACTGTAGTTGTTATTTTAGCCTTAGTTCTTGCATTTCCCCCGCTCCCAGGATGGCTAGCTACCCATAAAACACAACAGTTAAAACGGTGCTGAAAATCGCAACAAAAACCCAACATTTTCACCCCCCCAAAATGGGACTTCAGTGCTCATCAGCAGGGTTGTGCCCAAGCACTGGACCTTTGGCACTGGACCTTTGCCAAGTGTCAGAGTGCCGGAATGAAAGGCTTTCTGGCGCTCAGCAGTCGGATGCACCGGAGCTCTGGTGAGACCCTGCTGGCTTGCACCACAACAAAAAACGGGAAATCCCAGGATGCAAACAGAAGCTGGGATTGGCTTCTGTGATTCCCGGATGTCCCCCTTAAAACAGGACAGTTGAGGGGTATGTAATACAGCCCCACACAACACAGTAATCAAAGGCATAAAGTAATCAGTGCTGCAGTTGGCTCAATAGGACAGGGGTGTGGAAGCAAATTGTCTCCCCTATCGCTGTGGGTCAAAACTCAGAGAAGGGTGGGGTTATCCAACTATCAATCACCTGACGGTGATGTCCGGTGACCCTTTTTCACCTCTATGGTTTGAAATCAAACTATGTGGGGAAATGTGCAGCTTGCAAAATGCTTTGAAAGAACCAAGTGCCAGCTGATACTTGGGTCTTGTGGAGCACTTTGCAAGAGGCTTTGCAAGACCCAGTGATCAGGTGAAGGTCAGCTGGGGTGTGGTATGGGCCAAAAATGGCCTTATGGGCCAAATGAGGAGGCCTGAGGGGCTCCATTAGGCCAGAGGTCCCCCCCTTCAGTAAGGCCACTCTATGATCTGAAGGCCTGTGCAAATAAATAGGTTTTTAGCTGTCACTTGAATGAAAATCAGTTTGGGGCCACCAGATCTGTACAGGGAGGGAATTCTGCAGACGGTGCTGCCCCTGAGAATGCCCTACAGGGCTCCCCATCAGATCTGAGAACCTGGGTTGACAGGTGAGAGACGCCACCACATAAAGTACTTTGGGTCTAAGCTCTTCAAGTCATTATGTACCTTGAATTGGGCCTTGATAAAGAGACCAATCTTGTCACTGGAAGTCCATGTGGCCTCACTGGGAGGAGGGCCTATGCCCAGTTTCAGATTTAGATGGAGGTAGCTTGGCTACAGTAATCCAGTCTCTGAGAACTTCCCGGTTGTATTTCTGAGATGCCCTCCACATTGGACTTCTCTTGAAGAGCGCTACAAGGACACTGCCCATTTGCTGCTTGGGGCAGCAAGGTGGCATTGCATGACCCCAATTGGCAGAGTATTGCACTGGCTGCCAGTGGGCTACCAGGACTCTTTAACCTCTTTAACTTGTCCCCAGTGTTGATGCTATAACAGAGGTTCACATCTTCAAAATCTCTGCTGAGCTGAACATTTTGGTACAGAGTTGCTTCTTTCAGTTATTGGAATCCAACAGTGGCATTTAATTTAGAAAGACATGTAGAGTTTAAGGAAAGATTATTTGATATATATTCCATTTCCCAGTTCATACTAGTGGTGGGGTTTTTTTTGGGGGGGGGTGATCTGATTTTTGCTGACCTTTCAGCCTTTGTGTAGTTTCAAACAAAGCCCTGACGAAAAATGAGTTGCTATTCTACTAGGACTCCAAATCTGCATCCAAAATGTATGCTAGGCAGCCATGTCTCTTCCAGCTTGACCCGCCTCCACTCCAGTATCCTGAATATTGCAATAAGCAAGATGTCAGGCAGGAGAGGATAATAGGGTAACAAGAGCAGAGGAGGAATAGACAGGAGAAGCCATGGCTGCTTCATCTCTGACTGGATCAAGGAGGGATCCAACCTTGCCTACTGACCAGGGTATATGCAGAGTGAGAAAGAAATTGTCTGGATTAAATGATTGCATCCTATGGATTCACGTGTCATAGGTTAGAAGCTAATGCCAAAGAGAGAACGCGCTTCCATAGCCAGGGCTGTATTCCAGGGAGATTCCCTAATCCTCCACCCCCATCTCAGTTCCTGCCAATACCAGTCAATTTTATAAGAGAGGGGAATCCGTCCAAGGAAATGAATCTTATGTGTAACATTTTAGGGACTGGGGGGGGGGGGAAGGATGCTTAAAAAGAGAGGTGTGTTTATGGAATATGGCAAGCAAAATGAATGTGGTGAAAAGTCTGCTATTTCTCAGCATGCTGAAGATATTAGTCAGTATTTAAGTAGGACAAAACTCTAAGGTCATCACGGCATTCAGAAAAAAGGGTGCTGACAGCTGGCATAAGCAAACGTTTATCTCTCCCATCAGATCCTAAGCCAATGTGTTCTTAGGGAATTGGTAGGAGACTGCTTCTGGAATGCCATACACGCTGCCGAGCTCTCCACTTTTGAAACATGACCTCAACTAAGATCTAAATGGGACACATATCAAATAATCCTTCCTTAAACTGTACGTTTCCTTCCAAATTAAATGCCACTGTTGGATTCTAATAACTGAAAGAAGCAATTCTATACCAAAATGTTCAGCTCAGCAGGGGTTTTGAATATGTGACCCTTCCTTATTCTGTATTTTGCACTTTCAGAAACTGACAGTGTAGGAGACAGTCAGCCATGTGTTCTGTTCATGGCGGAGGGCAGCAGACTGCAGGGAGAGAAGCAGAAGATGCTGTCAGGCAACCACAGGCCAGAGCCCTGTTAGTATTGGGGGTTTTCATAGCAGAAAGCAGTTTGAAAGGCAGATTATATGCAACTATATATAAAATAGTCACCGAACAATATATATGACCAGCCAGCAATAAATATCCACTGGGCAGCTTACAAACAATATTTAAATTTCTTTTTATTATTAAACTCAACAATCAGTAAGACAGCACCTGCAACCCCCTGTTGCAGCTTCTGGTAAATGGATTTTGTGGGGGGTTTTCTTCTTAAATTATTTCAAAAATCTGTTTATCCCAACTTAACAATGAAAGGAAAGGAACATTGGTGTTCATTGTGGCAATCAAAGCTTCTCTGAAGCTACAGTCTTTTTCCAAGTTTAGTTGCTTGTTTCCATTGTGAACAGTATATTTTCTACAGAGGAAGGCACCAGGGGTGGCCTATCCTGTTTTGGCACCTGAGATCAAATGGTAAGGTGCCCCCACCATGGCGTGCTTACCAGGACTGTGCAGAGGTGGCTTCCAGGTTCTGGAAGTAGGGCTCCCCCCTTGTGTGTGTGTGGGGGGGGAAGAGGCACCCATGCCACTGCCAGAAAAGTGAGATGTGAGAAAAGACAGCAGCAGCAAAATCTTGTGCAGAGTCCTGTGAGATCTCGCAAGAGCTCTTTAGGATCTCATGAGATTTTGCGGGGCTCTTGCAAGATCTTGCCAGAACCTGCTGCTGCTTCTCCAGTGATGGCGGATGGGGGCCTGTTGGGGGTGTGTGCTCCATTGAGATTCTGCTGCCTGAGGGAGGTGCTTCAATCTGCCTCATGGGAGGGCTGGCCTTGAAAAACACAAACCTTGAAATGTGCAACAAGTGGGTGAGGTAAGAGCTTTCCCACTCCAATATCTCTCTGCTCCAGTGGGAAGGTAAACGGCGTTTCCGTGCGCTGCTCTGGTTCGCTGGCCAATAGTATGTCAGCTCCCTCTGCCAATAAAGCAAGATGAGCGCCGCAACCCCAGAGTCATCCCCAACTGGACCTAATGGTCAGGGGTCCCTTTACCTTTAAGAGTTGAGTACCATTAATGCATCTTTCAGATTCACTACAGTTTTCATAATAAATGTTTAAAGATTTATTGATAGCTAGAAATGCCACCCAAGTTTGAGAAAGTGACATACTCTGGAGCCAAGAGGGAAATGGTTTGAGGGCATTACAAGCAAACAAAAATCTTCTGCTACACTGTCCGTGGAACTTTTCATCACTTGTGGTAGTGGAGAGCAAACCTTTTTGTATAAGGAAGAAAACAGAGCCCATCAATGTCCCTATGTGCTTAAGAAAAAAACAAAAACAGTGTCTTTAATACTTTCTCAACCTCTGAGCCGCTCACTTTGTGTTCAGCTTCCATGAGATAGACACGTTTCTGGATTTGGTTAATTTGGTTATTCTGAAACACCATGTATGTAGTATATAAAGGGGAAAATTTTAAATGTTAATGCTTTTTCATTGTTATTTCCATTATTTATATATTGATTTACTGCATGGCGCTTTACAAAGCAAACAAAACAAAGTGAAGTGCAAAAGAGGCCTCTGCCCTGATTAGCCTACAGCCAAAAGTCTGCCACCAGGAGAGTCAGGAAAGGAACTAACCATGCTCTTCAGAAGGTCCCCTGCTCCTGCAGCTACATCTACTTAGGCCTTATTCTGCTGGAGATGAGGACCAGCAAAGCTCGCCCAAAGGCACCATGGAAGAGGAAGGTTTTAGCCTGGGGTGTGAAGGGCGAGAAGCCACCTCCCAGGTGTTCTCAGAGGCATTGTGAACACATCTGCAAATGGCTCTTTGTTTGCAGCATATTCAGTCCACCCTTCTCTTTAGAAACTACATTCATGGTGGCATTTTTCTCCATAGTGTCTTCTAAACTTCCTTGCTGCCACAGCTTCTTGTCTTCACCACCTGGAGCAGGGCATCAATGAATTGATCTTCATAACTGTGTCATTTCATGTGGTTGGGAGCAGTGCTTAAGATCCTCTGGTCCCAAATTACTTTAAAATAAAAGCCAGTCCTCTGAAACAGACTGCTAAAACAGCAGAGCACCTCTCCTGAAGGCCCCATTCTTCCTGTCAACAGCCTGGTAGTCGCATTGTAGGCAAACTGAAGTTTTCAAACTTGCCTCCAAAGGTAGGTTTTTGTACAGAATATTACAGGAATCTAACCTGAAGGGGTTCCTGCACTGCAGGGGATTGGACTAGATGACCCTTGGTGGTCCCTCCCAACACTACTCTTCTATAATTCTGCGACCAGGGCATGCATGATGACTATGGCCTGTTGCACAGCCTGGGAGATAGGCTGGAAGCTTGTGACACTCCATAACCCAAAGGCCACAGAATGGAATAGCCACATCCCCTGTGGGAAATGACCTGACCAGAAGGACTAAGGTCATTACTCAGTATGGCAGAGCTGAGCCCAGTTGTATTTGTGGCACTAATTCTTCTTCCTCCTCCTCAACCCACAGGTGTGGTTCGCCAGGTGAAACCCATCATTGGCCCCTTCCATGCTACCTTGAAGCTGGAGATGAACTACGTCATTGGAGGGGTTGTCTCACACCGCAACGTTGTCAACGTGCACATCTTTGTTTCGGAGTACTGGTTCTGATCCGCCTCACCACCTGGGTGGAAGCAGGAGAGCTCCCAAGTGAAACTCTACCACAAACTCATAGAAATGTTATGCACACCTTTTGGGTCAGGGAGGGGTGAGACAGGGGTTGGGAGTGAGACCAAATAGCTTTCTTTTCAAGTAACATTTCTGGTTTATAGTTTAATTAAAGGACCAATAGCAAACTATCTAAAATAGAAGTAGGATGGAGCAATAACCTTTGAGTCTGATCTAGCTGGATTGTATATACAAATAAATAGTGTGTCCAGCTCCCTGTCCTTCTATGGGGTTTTAAATTCTGTTTTGCTGAGGTCTTTTAGTCAGGGTGCTGCATGCAAGATTTTGCAGGATCAGAGCCTTGCCTGCCCTCACCCTCCCTACTTCCACCTTCTTGAATGCCTTGCCTGGCTATCAAATTAATTTTTTTCATTGTAAAAATCCAGAAATCACCTCTGATGAATTTGGGGCATAACCAGGGCTTTTGTTCAGCTCAGTTCTGGCACCAATGCCGTTATAAGAGAACAAGGGAGGTGCTTTTTGTGAGTTCTGGCACCTCTTCTTTTAGGAAAATAGCACTGGGCATAACTGACCTCAAAAATGACCCCCCACCACACATATTCCACATATATTCTCTTGCAATGAGTGGGGGGTGGGTGGGTGGAGTTCTCTAGTGCTTCAAAATAGGTGTGTATTTTGGGGTTTTTTTATCTGAAAGTTTCATTAAAAGGCATTAGCATCAGGTAGGCCCCAACTAAAGTAAATGGTAGAAAAATAAACACTGTATATGCCAAGGTATTGAGGGGCTAAATGACCCCAGTATTGGGGAAAATGTCACTTAACCTGATGTGAAATCAGCTGCTAAGAGAAGGATGTGCTCATGATTCATTGTCTTGGATCCAAACTCCAAATGGCACTTTGGGTTTCCCCCCAAACAGCAACCTCTCATGTCACAATGCAGTCTGCTTTTTAAACAGAGGAGAGTTTCAAAAGCAGTCTGTGATATGAGAGCCTGCTGCTTAAAGCAAAAAAAGAAGAAGAAGAAGAAGAAGAAGAAGAAGAAGAAGAAGAAGAAGAAGAAGAAAGTGCAACAGGAACAAGCAATAATCTTTTTTGAGCTTGCCTAAGGTAGGGCTGCAGGCCTTTTCTCCATCTTCTTTTAGCTGTGCATCATGAAGGTTTAGAACTGAAGGGGGAAATGTGTGAATTTGGTACTCCTTAATCTGCAAGATCCCCAAAGGCATTAACAACTCAAGGCATTGCAGATCCCAGATACTACTCTAGAGTTACACCTCTTAGGCTAGAAAAGGAGGGGGCCCTTCCAGAGTGGGGGGCCCTGACCGCTGTCCAGGGATGGCAGGTTCTGACTCCCATCCTGTAGACTAAACTACTTTTAGTGGCTTTTGAGATCCCCATTTCTTTGGTGACAAACTAGAATGAAATCAACAGTGCAGTGGAACCAAGTAATTCGAAACCTTTATGCCATGATCCAGCAGCAGAGATATGTACATAGAAACAGTACGTACCTATTGTGGATACATACTAGATTGGGATTGGTGTTTTAGAAGCTAAAATTATTTTTAAAATTAGTCATGGTGAAGGGCCCAATTCAGTTGCAGTGATGGGCTGCAGAACAGCTGGTTGCTCCAGATGTGGGTGGACATCACATTGAGGCACATCCCAAAGAGTCCTCCCACTAGGGCTCAGGTGAGCATGGATTTAGGCCACCATTATGCACACAGGAGGGCTTCTTGCTGGGTTGGAGCAATCGTGTATGAGGCTTCTTATGTATCATACTGAAGTATGACCCAGTAATGTAATGAAACTCAATAAATGAGTGTTGTTTGTATCTATAGTTTCTCTCAACCATGTATCGTTTTTAGGAAAATAAACTTTTTCTTTTTTTAACAGTTGTTCATCCAAGTTCCCTTAATTTTGACAATATAACTGAATATTCACAATGTGCATTATAAGGAATAAGCAGTCAAGAGTTAAGGGGTATGTGTGTGTGTGTGTGTGAGAGAGAGAGAGAGAGAGAGAGAGAGGGAGAGAGAAACAGAAGTGAGGGGGAGAATTAAAATGGAAGTTAGTGTTAAGACTCATTAGTGGAACCTCTGAAGATTGCCATCCATCCATGGTCTATTGGTCTGACCAGGCAGATGTGGAGAAGTAGGTGCAGAGCAGTGTTTCTCAAACTTGGGCCCTTAGCTGTTGTTAGACTACAAATCCCATCATCCCTAGCTAGCAAGTCCAGTAGTCAAGGATGATGGGAGTTGTAGTTCAACAACAGCTGAGGGCCCAAGTTTGAAAAATACTGGTACTAGTGCAGAGAATGTCCTTGGCAGGGAGCAGCCTGAGAGGGAGGATGGGGACCCTACTTCTTTTCCTGTAGATACTAGAGAAGGGGAGGCAGTTCCACTGTTCCCCGTTCTGCCCATTTTGTGGAGTGGAAATATCCCCTAGCAACAGGGGAGGCTGGACAGCTAGAGTAGGAGGAGCCAGCTGGGCTGACCTCCATTCCGTCGCCAAGATGGTACCACCTCTGGTCGTTGGGAACAAACACCCCCCCCCCAAGGCTGCCCCTCCAAGCAAACCAATCTTGTGAGGAGAGTCTTGCAAGTGAGCAAGCCGCATCTTTCTTATAAAAGCTTTAGAGGACACTGAAGCTAGAAGTATATCTTATGACCATGCTGGGACAGTGAGGGTGTACATACAGAGCATTGCTTGCTAGATTGAAGTGTACAGAGCATTATCTGCTTGCATGGAATTTCTGGGGTTCCTGAAGCTCATGTTCACACGTGCCAGAATTTCAAGGCAATGCTTGCTTCTACAGTAGCCAGCTTTTTTTATATATAAAAAAGAAAATACATCCTATGCTCAGGTCACCGGTGAACCAAATGAAGATAATTCCCAGCTACTTGAGATACGTATTAACCTAGATCTACTATTTCTTTAGATTTTATTTAAATTAAAAAAATATTCAAAAGCAAATGAACAGTTTAATGTATAGCAGAAGGGCTGTGCTTATTTTTAATTAACAGGACTTGGAAAACCTTATTCCTGAGATCCTAGAGAGGTCTCTCTCCCCCCCCCCCCAGTATCTTGTTCCATTAGCATTTCTTAATTGCAGTTTACATGCTGACTTATTTATTTTAATATGTGTATTTACTTAATTAGGATAGAGATTTGTAACATTTTGGGATCACTCCCAATCAATTACCGTAATGTACACCATCCTCTCCCACTTCCTTCTTTTCTAACCAAATAATACATAATGGAAAAGGGCCTTGAAAACAGCATGTTCCTGGGAAGTAACATACTTTTAAAAATATTATTTTACAGTTACAAGCAGTTTTGTTCTGATGTCCTAAGAAGATAGGCTGATCTAAATTTTTAAACATTTACTGTACTTGCTTGTGCCCATGTATTGTGCCAGAAAGTAAATTAGATTATTTAAAAATGCTTAGAAGGGTAAAATATTCATCTGTTTTAAGTCCATCTTTGATTTAAAGTACAGTAATGGCAAATTCCCCAAAGATATAATAAGATTATTTGTAGTTGTTATTTATAAATGCCAGTAATTTGAGTGGGTCTAATGGGGGAACTCGTATCCATGAATTTCTCCATGGCATTTAACCCACTATTTTGGTCACTGCAATTTCAGCTTGTTTTTCTGTTAACATGATGCTCTATATTGTTCTGTCAAAATTCTCTGTTGGTCAGGCCTCCTTTAAATGAAGGCACCACAGTAGCACAACCCGAACTACTGGATGCCACAGCATAAAGCAGAAATAGGCAATGCACTAATGCACCTAGTGCAAGATGACTATAATGTCACAACCCTGTTCCAGCTAGGGGCCATAAGAGGACAGACATAAGCATGAAGACATCTGTAGGGCCATAACTGGAAGAGGAATATAGTGGTACCTCGGGTTAAGTACTTAATTCGTTCCGGAGGTCTGTTCTTAACCTGAAACTGTTCTTAACCTGAAGCACCACTTTAGCTAATGGGGCCTCCCATTGTAGTCCAACTCCCTGCAGTGCAGGAATCTCAACACACAGGGCCCCCCCTCTATTCTTGCATTGCAGGGGCTGGACTGCATGACCCCCGGGTCCCTTCCAACTCTAAGATTCTATGATTCTAGATACCTTTGGCTCTTTTCAACAACTCATCTCTACAAATTGGCTACAGCTCACCACTCTTTTAATTTTGTTAGGGGACAGAGAAATGATCTGTAGGAGATTTAGTTTTAAAAAGACCCCAGAAAATTCATTCCGATCTTATTCCATATTGTGAGGAAGTTACCCCATCAGCGACCTTTCAGAGACGTATTGGGGTACTGCATAGCTTGGCAATGACTTTTATCTTCATAGTATCAGGAAACCACTGGGTAAGGGATGGGTGAAAGGTCAGTGGTTAAAGGTAGGACCAGAGGAAGCACATGAGCGCTCTAGCTGCCAGGATCCAGAGGCATGCAAGTTCTAGCCCCACAGGTGTGTTTGTGTGAAACTGAGGGGGAACCTTATCTGAGGACAAAGCCTCCAGCAATCTCTATGTGAGCACAAAGCCTCATCCCCTCATGTGCCAAATGGCGCCACAGAAAAGGAGCATCTTCAGCAGCTGCCCACTTTGGGATGCTTTGTTTCTTAACACATTCGTTGCCCACTTTGTGACATTTAGTGTGTGGTAGTTAAGCAGAAAATGATTAACTTGCATTCGTGGTTCTGATCCTGGTGTCTCTCTCTCTCTCTCTCTCTCTCTCTCACACACACACACACACACACACAGCCTTTATTGAATGGGCACTGAGGTTGTAAAGGTGAGAATTTGCTCCTCATTCCTTTAAGCCTTCTGCACAAGGCACAAACTGGGCTGTGCTAGAAAATTTCTCAGATGGACACCTTAGCCTTTCTTAAGCCGGCTGAAGTTCCCAAGGCCAGATTAAAACCTCTAAGCACTTAAAAGATGTTGGTGCCCCCATATATATCTAATTCAAAATATAAACATTAATAAACCATAAAATCAAATTTTATTTTTTGAAATAAAAAAAAACCTTCAGTAAGATGGAAAATAATGTTTATTTTCCTATACTTCCACTTTATTTATATTTGGATAACAAAAATAAAACAAAGCTAGTATCTAAAAAGAAGAAAAAGGGGGGAAAGGAAAGAGGGAGGGGAGAAACAGCCCCCCAAACCCAAAATTTTATATTCTATCAACCTTCTGTCTTAATCTTCCACATCTTCCCAGCTCCTACCTGGGACAGGCTCCCATCATTCTCAGCCTGAGAAAAAGCACTCTATTCTGTCTCTCACACAGATCTCTCTTATCAATCTTGTCTCTATATGAATCTTCATATCACATCTTTCATATCATACTTATAAGTAATATTATTTATTATTAATTTAGATTTATTTATATCCTGCTTTTTAAACTGCAAAGTCTTTCATCGGATCCTCAAAACGAATCTTACATAACACATTTGTTTCTATATTTAGTAGGGATGAGGCATTCAGCCTGCCTTGTTACATGGTTGTTCTGTTGGGATTTTTAATATACAGTTGTACCCTGGATCTCAAATGTCTTGGCTCCCAAACAAATCGGCTCCTGAATGATTGAAACCCAGAAGTGATTTTCGATCGATTTTTGGAAACCGAATGTCCGGCACAGCTTCCTGCAGCCAATTGGAAGCCGTACTTTGGTTTCTGAACGTTTTGGAAGTCAAACAGACTTTCAGAACGGATTCCGTTTGACTTCCAAAGTATGACTGTACTTCAGTTGAGAAAATGAACACTCAGCTGAGCAATTTGTGACAATTAATGTTAAAAATCTGGCAATTAATTTTTTTTGTGGCACCTCCCCCCTCCCTTATTTTGCTTAGTGGTTAACCCAGCTCTGTGGGAACACCTCTTCTGGATTCCTCTTTCTTTTGTACTTCTGAAGGCCCCAAGAGCTACAAACAACACAGGATATACCTAATCTTAGTCTATCTGAGATTGTGGCCTTCAGATTTGAATCCAGCTCTGTGAAGCCCCCCCCCCCCCCCCCCGTTTGGCCTCCAAAGATTAAGGGTGTCACGGTCCGGTCTACGGGCGATCAAAGTCCCAGCTGAGGACGTCAGGACCGGGGGCAAGATGGCAGGGTGGGAGCAGGAACGAGAGTCCAGAAGCCAGGGATCAAAGGGACAGGAAGCAGGGAGTAACGAAGTCAAGGGTCCGAGGGTCGAGAAGCAAGGAGTCACAAAGCCGAGGTCCGAGGATCAGGAAGCAAGAAGCAAGTCAGGAAACGTGTTGCTGTGGCAAAGAGCCACAGGGAAATGCTGACCTTATATCCCTTCCCAGCTCTTGCCACCAAGTGCAGTGAGTTACCAAGCGGCCTCACCTGTGCAGCCGTGCCTTGCCTCTCCAGAACAAACTCAGGAAGGCCCCAGTTCTGCAAAGCCCTACTGGTCACAGGGCCTGGCTCCTGCACGCACTCCTGACAAAGAGTATTAACTTATCATGGCTGTGTTCCTTCATCTACCAGAAAAGGTCTTTCAGTTTAATCAATGCTGCAGATGCCCTGATAGTTGCTGGTGTCCCACAGCTGGGCGTCCTGGCTTGGGATGTTTCTTTTTGTGAATGACAACACTGCTACTTATGTACTGTAGACAAATGTGTTCCTCACCCTTTCATTCATTGATCCAGCCTATGAGCTATGACTCAAGACATATGATCTCAGAGACTCATCATACTCCATTGGTCAAATGTGGAACAATTGGTAGATTTCCCCGCCCTATCACTGACCTCAGGGCTTATCTGAAAGACCACCCTGTCCTCGGATAAGGGGTGACTTCAAATTACATATTGCAGTTGAATTGTTTTGTGACTGCCAGAGTTTGGGGGCAGAAGCAGAAATAATGATAAAAAGGCATCAGTGTAATGGATATCTTCATAACTCCATAACTGCAGTTTAGGCTTTGGAAATTACCGATATGTGCTTTAAGGAAGGCTAACCAGAAAGTATTAGATGGTGTCTTAACTGTTGCCAGCTGTGTAGCATTTAGAAATTAGAATGGAATGTTTTGCCATTCCTATGTGGCGAAATGCTGGCCCTGAATATTTGATAAGCCCTCCAAATCTACAGTGTCTTTCACTGAATGTGCATAATTTTTGTTCAGGTAAAGATGACAATGGAACTTACAATAATTATTCCTTTCCACTTGATGCTCCAAATGCTTACAGTGAAATGTTAAATATCAGTGAAGGAAGAAACCTAGTGCGCAGAAACAATGGCACTGAAAGGGCAGAAACCAGCAGCTCAGCCTTGGCCCAAAGGTGAAAGTATTCAAGAAATGATGCTCCAGATGAGAAAGCAAATAAAGAAAAGATGGACAATTTTCCGACAGAGAGGAGGGGGAAATGAGGGGCAAGGCTTAATCTCAAGGTTTAAAAGCAACAATAATAGACAAACCAAGGAGAGTCATAAAGATCCTGCCAAATTGTTTTGGAATGAGGAAAGTGAATTCCACATATAAACGACACTCTTCTGCATGTACCACAAATAAGTTCATGTGCAGCAAAGTATGCACAAAACAAGTACAGCCTAGTTTCATGATCCATGCACACTGCACACCTCCCATGGGGCATGTCTGGACTTCTTCAAATTTATTATCGTTATTATTTCAATATAGAATCATAGAGTTGAGTCACCTAGTTCAACTCACTGCAATGCAGGAATCTCAACCTGTGTTGGTCCCCCATCCATATTCCACCCCTCCCGAAGGTGCCAAACTATTACTGTTAAAAACATTTCTGTCTCATATTTATGCTGCCTAGACTAACACTCAAAGTGGCGACCACAAGTTATAAACCAATAAAATCTAGAGCCAGAAGAAAAAAGAGAGATGTTGGGGGACAGCAATCCATCAATCAACTATGACCATGAGTAAATTAACTCCTCCAAATGTTTTAACTAATGGAGGTTCTGGGAGTGAAACTCCAGGTAAACCTTAACTGCAAGGTTTCAAGGTATAACCCACCTACACAGCAGAACCATTAATCAGTACTTTAGTACTGTCACGGACTGCAAAGTAATCACTGCCAATTTATCCTTTCAGCACCAACAAACTGTCATCATCATTTTATATTTTGGGGGCCCTGAGGCATTTGCAACATTGGCCAATAATGACTCATACTGTATCACCACCCCTAGTTACAGTTGTTTATTAGAAACCAATAGGCAGGAATGTACTGTTCAACTATGGAGAGGCCATAGATGGAAAGAAAAGCAAACCTATTTGGGGGATGGAAAAACAAGGATTTGCAGAGTGTGTTTGAGTTATCTAGATTAATGGCAAATGGTGACTGATGTATTGGCCTGTATAGTAACATGTATTCTTTCTTTCAGGTCTCCCACTAATTGCACAAGTTGGTGGATCATTTTGGACAATCCTTCCTGACTTTGGCCTAGAACTAGATTATGGTTTATCTCCCCCACTCCTCAGAGGCTAAGATTGACAGGTGGACAGAGCTGCCCACCTGCCAATCACCAGACGTCAGGTGACCTATTCTGCCTTCAGATGTGGTATCTTGCCCATGGTTTAATAGCTCCATAGAAGAAGACATTTCAGCTGCTGTAGCTTGAATGACAAGCATTAGTGTTTGTGCAGTGTTTTACTGATCTGTAAGTAGTAGTAGTAGTAATGGGATGAGGGTGGCACTGTGGTCTAAACCACCGAGCCTCTTGGGCTTGCTGATCGGCAGGTCGGTGGTTCAAATCCCCTTAACAGGGTGAGCTCCCGTTGCTCTGTCCTAGCTCCTGCCAACCTAGCAGTTTGAAAGCACGTCTGTGTAAGTAGATAAATAGGTACTGCTGTGGTGGGAAGGTAAACAAGCGTTTCTGTGTGCTCTGGTTTCTGTCATGGTGTTCTGTTGCGCCAGAAGCAATTAATCATGCTGGTCACATGACCCAGAAAGCTGTCTGTGGGCAAACGCCAACTCCCTTGGCCTGAAAGCGAGATGAGTGCCACAACCCAATAATCGCCTTGGACTGGACTTAACCATCCACGGGTCCTTTACCTTTACCTTTTACCTAATAATAATAATAATAATAATTTTATTATCTATACCACACGTATCTGGCTAGGTTTCCCTAGCCACTCTGGGTTGCATTAGTGTGGTTGCAATGCACTAATGAAACACTCCAAAAAAAGCACTTTTTTCATATATGCCGGTGCATCAATACGTAGTGCTGCTGCACAAATACATGGGTGCACTGATAAAAATACAGCATGGTAAAAAAATTTCAAGACTATCCCAGTTATGCTGGTATTCATGAGTAGTGGAATTGCTGTTGTACAAAAGGTACAATAAACTGAGTGCAAAGAAGGGAAGATTAGGATCCCTTTCCAAATGTATAGCCATTTTCCCCTCTTGCTTCTGAAAGGGTGAATTAGGTTCACATTTAAAAGCAAATGTCTCTCCAACCCTCAACTAGCTAGTAAGTTTTCAGAAACCACTAGTTTGTTTGGTAGTGTTTTGCTTATCTGCTCCAAAATGACGTGGGGTTGTTTTGAGCCCCAAGAAGGCACTTCTGTGCAAGGACTGAGGTGTATACGAATACTCCAAAGGAAGATTAAGCATGGGAAAATATCTGCAGCCAATGTCAAAAGAGTGACCTGCAAAAGCTGGTTTCTAGCACAAAGATTAGTCCTGCAAGTGAGAATGTATTGCTGCTAAAAAACCAGCTTTATCAGCTTTCTGTCAGCAGCTATCACCAGCGCTTCCTTTCCCAATCAACGTGAGCTGTGACCTCATCATTGCAAAGGTGAAACTGTGACAGGGATTAGAGGCTAATAAAGAGCAACAAGGTAGTGGGACTGAACAAAGATGAGACTGTTGCACAAAACAACTCTTACTCAGAAAGTTACAAGGGAAATGTGAGTAGAAAGGCCATAGGCAACACTGCCCCACCAATGAAACCAAGGTCTCCAATGCATAAAAGCACCCTGCCAACTTTTTTTTTTTAAAGTAGGGTTAGGCTGGCTTTGTGATTTGTGGGTATTCTTCTGGGATTTATTTATTTATTTTATTGTTTATTTTCACCCTGCCTTTCCTACGAAAACCTATAAACAGCAGAGGTTAAACCCACAATCAAAATCAGAAGGCAGTTGAACCAGCTTCCAACAAATTTCCAGTGTTTAACAATAGTAGTCTTCTGAAAAGGAAGAGAAGCCGGGGCAGCTGTTTCAGCAGGGAAGTTTCCTCTCCCCAATCCGCAAACTCCATTGAGCAAGCTGGCTGCTGTGAGTCACACTAAATCAAGCTTCTGGGGGCTCTTCAGTAGAGTTCCATATCAGCAAAAAGAGAGAGATGTTCATTTAAGCTATCGATTTAAATAATTTCCTACTGATTCCTATTTATGCATTTTCTAAACAATGGTGCAAATCTGACCATTAAACAAACTCCTCGCTATACTGCTAAAACTATTTTTCATTTCAGCAAGTAGTCCCAGACTTAGTTATGCATTCTCAGTTTTTTTCATGTTGCTTATTTTATCTGCATATTATTGACTATTATTTTAGAAATGGGGCTAACAGACACAGCAAAGGTGCAGAAACTCTAATAATGGTTGGGCTGTCTTTCCTTATGGTGAAGGAAAAAGGAGAGAGCAGTCAGGGAACCAGCAAAATACACCAGATTTGAGTTTACTGAATGGAAAAAGATGACTCAAAACACTTCCTTGGATACCTACAGCATTCATTATAGTGTTTGGAATGGATTGTTGGTTTAACTTCTTGTGCTGGAAGATTTTCACTCTCGCTGTTATCTTCGGGGGGTTACCCAAACTTATCCACCATCCACAGCTTGTGCGCTATTTTGTTACTTGTAAGGATAATGAGGTACCGCTACAGTAGAGACTTGGCTGTTTTAACTTTTTCCTGATTTTGGTCTCTCCAAGAGGTGGAGCTAGAGGAGTAGATTTCAGCCTCTCCCTAAGGTTCACCCTCCCCCATTTAACACGTTTGCTGTACAGCTTTTAAACCAAGCGGAGATAATCATCAACCCAAAGAGCAATCACTGAAGATAGAAACTTTGTAATTTTGATAAGAGTCATGGTATGCTGCCAGATTTGCACCGATCTTTCTAATAATGCCACACAGCAGCAAATTTTCAAGCCTTTGCAAAATTTGGAGACTTTCTAGTCTGACAGTTTTGGAATTCCTAGAAACAGTTAGTAATTGATTTTCCCATCCCCACAGCTGCACCAAAAACCAGTTTCAGATACACTACTGGGTAGTAATTGATATTGGATTGGAAATATAGGAAAGCCAAAGTAAAAGTAAATTATGCGATCAGATTTCCCTCTCCCTCCAATAAAACTAAAAGTATTGAATCCAGGGGCGGGGGAAAAAGGAAACAGCATTTTGGGAATGGACGGCACAGTTCCCCAGTGTTCTTCATACTCTCCACCTTCTCTTGGGGAGGATCTAGTGTGCGTTCCAGAGCTGGCACAATATCTTTTGGCACCTGAGGTGAAAAACAGAATGGCCCTCTCTTCCTGCTAGGGAAGAAGGGGTGAGTGAAGATCTGCATCAGGAATGGGGGGGGGATAAAGATCTACATTGGGAGCAAGGAGGGGGAGACCAGCAGCACCTCTTATTCACCCTATTCACCTCCTATTCACCCCCTCTTAGAAGGGGCTCTGGGAGGGCTGCCAAGAAGGCGGCAGATCAGACCTCTGTTGTTGCTGCCACCTGGGCAGTGAACATGCATTTCTTGGAGGCTGGATCTGCTGCCCCCGTGGATCCTGACGCCTGAGGCAGTTGCCGCACCTTGCCTCATATGTGCCTCTGTAAGCCAGGGTGTATATAACCACTTGGCAAACTGCTCATGTGTATTATACCATTAAAGGGCAATGAGCACTTTACCTCATGTCAGGAGCAAATGTGTTGTAAAATCATAACCTGTAACCAACCCGGCTGAATGTAAAATTTACATAACTTGGTCTTCTATTGATAATGGAGTTCAGAAGCCAAATGCATTTACATTTTAGCTAGGAGCACTAGCTCATGTATGGCGAATGGTTCTTGGTCCAGGAATTGATCTGGAGAGCCCACCTGTATCTTCACGAACTGCATCTTCACACAGTAATGGAAGAAGCTGCCTGTTACTTCCCAAGACCCTTTCCTCCACACTTGCTGTTAGGCAGAAATTATTAACATTCCCAGGCTTCAACAGACAAGAGAAGTGGATCGCCAACAGGACCCAGGAACAGGGCAGAAGGCGGCACTGACTCCTTCCCCTTCAAACTGGTGCCAGTAGGTTTATTGGACAACATTGTGTTCTGTGCTGTTTCTAAACAAGAAAGGCGCATTTTCTACTCATTTTCGTGTGTACATAAAGTACAAAGTAGTGGAAATAAAAAACAAATCTCTTAAGAGAGTGGAGTACAAACAGCAATCATTTTTTCTAGCTTCACAAAAATTGTCTGTAAGACACTAGGGCTGCAATCCGACACCCACTTATCTAGGAAAAAGCCCCAGAGCCACGGATGCCATTCTAGAGTTTTCTGAAGCATCCAGAAAGCAAGTGTTGGAAGTTAGATATTGTTCAAGGGGGGGGGGAGGAAAAGATCAAAAATGGTCCATTAAAGAGAAGCCAATTCATTATTTCTTCCTTCACAAACAAAGAAAACAAGGAAAAGTGTTCTCAAGAGAAACTGTATGCCTTTCTTTAAGAGGGTGCACTTTAGATCAAGGATAGACTAAAATCTGTATGAAGTTGGAGTTACTAAGGTAACGATGCATTTTTATGAATACCAAAGCAAACAGATGAATAAACCTTGGGTCAATCATTAATTCATATTACTATTTTTTAAACTTTGCTAGAGTGATTTAGGTACCATACTTCCTCTTTATTTGATATTACATATGGTATTATTTGATTTAAAAGCAAACACTTAACACTGACTTTAAATAAACACTGTTGTCTTTCTTCCCATATTACACTTCTTTTGAAATGTTAAGTTACTGATCATAGTGTGTATGTGTTTTAAGCTACAAAAACGGTTTCTGATTCAATAAGGTAAAGAATTGATGATTGAGACGAGGGTTGAAAATGCTAAGCTTTTACCAAAAAAGAAAAGAAAAAGAAAAAAGGCAGTGTATCAAGCACCAGGTCAAAGTAAAAGATTTGGGTAGATAATAATGAAATAGAAAATGCAGAGAATTTGCATTCTTCTGACATTAAATGTGGTTATTAGATCTTTAAAAGCATAATGTGTACTTGGAAAGAAGTTCTTAAGGCTACTATGTTAAGCACATACTTACTGGAGAGTAAGCCCTGTTCAACTCAATAGACTTACTTCTCAGCAAGTTCATATAGGATTGCACTGCATACAACCCTCTCGTGATTTCTAAATACTGTTGGTAAATAACAGATAACTTGAATCTTAACAATTTGTATGTGGTGCATGTTGAAGATCAAAGATATATTCACATGGACCATGATTGTCTTTTGTTAGAGCTGTTAGAATCATTTGTGAATGAGGTGAGGCAGGAAATGTACTAAAGTTACTATGAGAGCGCCATCAAATAGTGGAAAATACAACTTCTTCCTTTTGAGTTTTATTCCACCAAATCCTTTGTTGTTTTGTCTCTACTTATTCACATATTAGCTATGTCTAGTGACTTATTTAAAAGTTCCATAACACCATTTCAGTAAACAGCAAGGCAATGCAAACTCTCAACATTATCATGAACAGTCTTAACAATAAGAACCATTTCCCTACAACTCTGCCTGCCCTCTAACTCAGTTGGTTAGAGTGTGGTGCTGATAACCCCAAGGTTGCAGGTTTGATCCCGTATGGGACAGCTGTATAGCCCTGCATTGCAGGGGGTTGGACTAGATGATCCGCAGGGTCCCTTCCAACTCTACAATTCTATGATTCTAGATCGTTCACAAGAAACACTGATCAAGATCAACCTGGAAGTTGGAGTGAGGTGTTGTTGATATGCTGATGACACCCAACTCTTATCCCTTTCATTAAATTCAGGTGAAGTTATTGACATGGTATTGGTAATGGACTAAATGAATCTTAAATCTGACTGTTGGCGGGTGGTTTGTCTGTCCTGCTTAAAATATAAAAGACAATAGATCCTTAAAAAATAGCGGGATGAGGACAATCGTGTAAAAATACCACAGCTCTATGAAGAAAAGACCTAAAGGGACCTTGGTATCCCCAGTCCTAGTCTAACTCTAATTACTAACACCACACTGGCAGCATTAGCCACTAAAAGCTGGCAGCTGGCAGTCCAGAACAAACCAAATGTTTTTTCCCCCTGAGGTGTGAGGTGAGCATTTCACAACCAGGGTACTGCCAGCTGATTTTAGAAGATTGGATAATTCAGCATCTGAGAAGGTCTGAACCTCCTCAGCAACAAAGACTTACCGCTACAACCAAGAAGACCTGCTGCTTGGCCACTATGTGCTCCTCCTCGGGTGGCAGGAGGGCCCAAAGAGGAAAACCTCAACAATCAGACAGGTTTGTGGGGGCAGGTCCTAAACTGTACAGGGTTTTATGGTTAAAAACATAACTTGAAGTGTGCCCAGAAATAGATGGGAAGATGTTTTAACATTGCTGGGATGTGCTCTGACCAATTCACATGGAGAGAGAATCCATGTTTCAGAGGGGATAATTCTGACCTCCCTCATGTAAAAGCTCCACAATCCTACAGGATATATTTGCCAGTTCCCTGAACAGATTCTTTCAATGAGTAATTAGCTTCAAGCAGCATGAATGGGCTAGTTTTCTATCAAGAGAGTAAATTTTAGCTGACAAATTAGACAGATTCCCTAAGGCAACAGCTATGCATCTTTGCCATCTGCACTTAAAAACATGATTTATAATGGAGTCCTGTTTTCTGGGCACTCCTTTCTTCAGGAATGAAGCCTACACTGCATCTTAGATTTCTAGGTAGGGTGATCATATAATCCTGCATTTTCCATTTCCTTTGGTTTACGCCAGGAGCCAGCAAACTTTTTCAGCAGGGGGCCAGTCCATTGTCCCTCAGACCTTGTGGGGGGCCAGACTATATTTTGAAAAAAGAAAGAAAAAAGGAGTTCCTGTGCCCCACAAATAACCCAGAGATGAATTTTAAATAAAAGCACACATTCTACTCATGTAAAAACATGCTGACCATCCGTGGGCCAGATTTAGAAGGTGATTGGGCCAGACCTGGCCCCCGGGCCTTAGTTTGCCTACTCATGGTTAACACAAAATATAATGGCCACGTTACCCAATTTAACATGCTCTTTTAAGATCCATCAGCATATTCTTGGGGGGGGGATTCCCCCTGCTGATATTTCCTGCTTGTGCATGGATGGTATGGTTTTGGACACAGGAATGTGTCCAACAGAGGGATCACTCAGTTGGTAGAGCATGAGGCTCTTAATCTCAGGGCTGTGGGTTTGAGCCCCATGTTGGGTGAAATATTCCTGCATCGCAGGAGGTTGGACTAGATGATCCTGAGGGTCCCTTCCAACTCTATGATGCTATGTGGAGCCTTGGATATTCCTCTTACCATATATGATGATGAGAAACAGGGTTGGGGGCAAACCTGACTAGAGCTGATGGAAGTCCACAACATCTGGAGGGCTCTGAAGGTGAGGCTGATAGATATGGGAGTGAAGCTAGCATTCAAAAATGCCTGCCTCCCACTCGCCCACCCCATTGCGATCTTGTGTCCTAGAAAAGCAGCCTAGCCTACTTTCTTCTCCCTGTCTCCTTTGCTCAGCACCCTTTCCCTCACTTGCTTGGCATCTAGTTTTGTGTACAACCTTCATTTACTAAAAGAGCAAGATTGTCCTTTTAATTATCTTCTGCGTCCCACTCATGATCTGATCCAGACAGTAACCACAGTCCACAAATTTTCTCCCCTTATTTCCCACTGCAGAGAAACCGCACATCCTACATCCATGCAGCAGCAATCCCATTCTTTTCATACTCACAACACATCAAATCCCACAATAACTCTGCGTCTCACGGCAACTCCTCTTTTTAAAGCCATGCCACAAAAAGAACTGTTTGTGTGTGTTTTGGTAAGAGTGCACTGGGAAGGAGGAATGGGGCTGCTGTCAACTTCTGGGCGTGATCCACTATAAAGTACAGATGGACTAGTTTTCAAATACATTTTATTGTGTAGACGGTTCCCTAATGGAAGTGAAACCCTATCTCCATTGTGAAGATGTACTCTTGCATCAAGCTGGCATGTATGGGGATTAAATGCAGCAAAGTCCCATCCTGGGCCAATGTTTGATCCTTATCGGTCTTTGACAGCAACATGAGCTTTTGGTCTTGTTTACACCTTGGCAACACCTGAATGTCTTCTTGTGTTAATAAAATATGACTGAATTTAATTTTATGGAACGAGTGGGGAGGGCATTTACGATGTGGAAGGGTTTGAGGGAAAGAAGATGGAAAAAGAGCAGGGCGAGGCATGCATATGTGAAAATCCAGTGATGAAGTCATCATGGATTCAAGTTGAAGCAGCAAAGTTATTTTCAGCTTGGGTGCGGGAGCGGCAGCAGTTGTGAAATGTGTAGAATGTAACACACTAGAGAGGTGTGGGTGGGCAGAGCTATGCATAAGAATCGGCAGTACAACCTCATAGCTGTACATGGGGAACTGCCTTATAGTGAGCCACACCGCTGCTCCCCCGGCCCAAGATGGTCCCTGACACTCACCTTTTCCAGCCCTGCTACCCGAAACCATTTTGCCTGGGATGGAACTTGGCACCTTCCTCATCCCAAGTATGTTCTCTGCCATTAAGCTATGCTCCTCTAGGCTGCCCTGTAAGGTAGCGGCTACAAAACCCACAAAGCTCCACACATCTAAAAGGCCAGGGTGGGAGCACAAAGCTCCTCCTGCCATTAGCAGTCCTCACACATCAGGATGATGTATTTCCAGTAATTAAGGCGGCTTAATAGTAAAACACTTTTGGACAAATGCCATATTGACATACTTAGCAAATTTAAGGCTACATCAGTTTTCAAACAGAAAAGAAACAAGTGGCAAACTCAAACAGCTGCCATGGGCGGCAGAATCCCAAGGGGCAACATGGGCCTGCTGGCATTGTGTGGCTGTGGTTTCATGTGAGACCTTGTGAGAGCTCTGACAGATCTCACTGGAAGTCACCGCTGCTGCAAGACTCAGGTAGGCAAGGTTTGGGAGGGGGGCACACTCCCATTTTGTCTCATGCTGCCCCTGACAAGTAGGGCCCTGCAACAAAAAGCTGTCGTGTGGAGGCTCCCAGCCACTCTTCCAATTCAGCTTCCCCCTGGATTTTTGCCCTTTCAAGCCAGTATTTCATGATGAGGATGCTCAGTCTTTAATGGACTCTTTTCTGGGGTTTAAAAAAGAGGGTGGGGTAGGGCGGGCACATATGTGCTCAAGGGTGTTTTAAGAGTGCACAATGAACACTTGTGCTTGAATTGTTTAATTTATCCATTGATGTTCATGGGCAGCCTGGCCTTCCATCCCTCAGTTTCTCAGTGTGAACCACAGTCACCTATGCAGAAGGAGATGGTTCTTTCAAGGTATGTGTGTCCTTCTCTTTGGCCTCTGCATTCAAGCCCATCCTCTACCTATAGGCAGTGTCCTCCCCCCACCTGTAGCCAATACTGTACTCCATTACCCTGAGTTGTTAGAGGGAACTTACAAGGGTTTTCAACCCCATGGCACCTGGTTTCAAAATATATATTTTTTGTGCACCTACAAACCTTAGATTTCAGCAAGACAGCCCATAGCTCATAGGGATGGTGAAGCTCCCTGAGCATAGGAAGAATCAGATTGATATTAGTATTTATGATATCTTACAGTAAATAGTTTTCATAGTTGGGTGGAAATACATGTGCAAATTAAAATAAGCACACCCTGTCATAGGAGAACAGCCACAGAAGGAAATATAAACTGGTTACATGTAAAAACACAGAATACATTTTAAAAACCTTCTTGGCGTTCAAACTCTTGAATTCCTGTTTTTCCTCAGGAGCAGCTATGGAAGAAGGGCTAACTTTGAGAGGAACTCGTCTTCCTCCCTTGCCAGGGAAGTGGCGAGCTGGGCTCCCTCCTGCCCCTTCGGGAGAGTCTCCTGCGGAAGGTCGGGAGCAGGAGGACTGGCGCAGGAGCTGCGCCCCCTTCTCCTTGGGCGCGAGTGGGAGCCGCGTCGCGCGTGTGGAATCAAAAGCTGCGCTGGCTGGGAAGCGAGGCCACGAGGCCCCCGCCTCCCGCGAGAAGCAGGCAGGAAAGGGCGGGGATTCCTCCCTGGCGAGGCCGCGGAGGGCGAGCGGCTCAGGCCCAGGCCTGCCTGGAGCGGCGGCGGCGGCGGGGCGGAGCGAGGCCTCGAGCCGGGCGGCCATGGCGTCTTCGGAGGCGCCGCCCGGGGAAGAAGCAGCAGCAGCGGCGCTGCTGGCCGCCCTGGCCGCGCGGCTGACGGGGAGCGCCGAGCAGGAGGAGCAGGCCGCGGCGCCCGGTCGCCTGGCAACCGTGGGGCAGATCGCGGCCCTCTTTCGCGACCCGGCGGGCAGGTGAGGGCCGCGGGGGGCTGGGGCCGGGCTCCGTCACGTGTGGACGCGCTGCCGCGTGTCTTCCTGCTGGGGCGGGTGTGGTTTTGCCTGCGTCTCGGAGGAGGGACGGGACGAAGCAGGCGTGGGGGGGGCTCGCTTCCTCCTCCTCTAATTCTTCTTGGCGATTTTGTAAGGAAGCCTCCAGAACCTTCAAGTCCCCCGTTTCTCCCTGCAGTTGGGCTTATATCTCTGTCTGTCTAGAAATACAAGGCGTCCAAAGTTCATGCTGCTTCTCTTCGCTCGGCTGGATGCTGTGGCTTTTTGTAGGCGGAAGTTGCTTGGTGGGGTATAAATACTACTACTGCTACCGCTACTAATAACAACAACAGTAGCACTAATATGATTAGTTATACCCCACCCATCTGGCTGCATTCAGCCGCTCTGGGCCGGTTCCAACACGTATGAAAACATAATAAAACGTCAAACATTAATAATAACAATCAGATCCAATACAGAAAAGTCACAATAACTTTAAAATAAGTAACTTATATCAAATAAAGCAATATTCAATAGTCGATTAGAATATAATGGCAAATATTAAAATTAAATATCAGCAAATAATAAACAGTTTCCACTTGGGAATTGCAATAAACAATTACTAAACTGTAATTAATAAAAATCACAATGCATAAAATATCAGAAAACATACAGAACCATGTATTTAAAAATATATCTGAATTTCTTTACAGTGAAAAGTAATAATACGATATAGCTTTATTATTATAATAACAAAGCTACAAATCTTATGTAGAAGATGCTGCTTTTCAGCATCTTGCAGGTTCCGTGTACATTCCTCACCCTAGTTCAGACAGTTTAAGAAGAAGCATACTAAGAACCAGTTCTTTGACTCCAAGCTTTTTCTTTTTTGGTAACATAGTTTTTATTCATTCTCATATTGTAAAGCGTTTAACATTAAAGTGTATGACATGCAACATTTACATAAAATTAAAAATAAAGCAGCAAGAAACACAGAGTTAAATGTTTCTGAGTGTATTAGCAAAATTATGTCAAAGTGTATCTATCAAAATTATTACAATTATTACGGATATGAAATGATGCATAGTAACATGTAATGACCATAACTAACATGTATTTTGTATTAATAACAATTAGAATTTATAGGAAGGGGCAAGGGAGAGGACCAGGGGGAAAAATAAAAGACATGGTAATAAAACTGCTAGCCCATTTGCACATGCCTGCCCAGGTCTTTGGATACTGGGAGCCATGGAAGTGTCCTTACACTGAGGCGGACTGGCTACACGGAGCGGCAGTGGCTCTGCCAGCCCTGCCTGGAGGCTGAACCTGGGACCTTCTGCATGCAGAACAGAAGCTTTGCCCCTGGGCTGTGCCATGCAAGGAGGTGTGTCTGCAGTTCCACTTTAGGAAAATAAGTCTGTGGGAAATACTGAAGTACACATCAGTCCTGGCTTAATCTTTTAAAATTTCACATCTTGTCTTCATTCTGTGGCTCCACAGGAAGGAATGTAGCTCAGTGATAGAGCCAGTTCTGCATGGAACTTCAGTCCTGTTATCTCCAGGTAGTGCTAAGAAAAATTCCTCTCTGAAACGTTGGAGAGTTCCTGTCTTCCCTTGGGTAATCCTGAGCTAGCTGGATCAGTGGTCTGAAGTCAGCTCCTTATATTCCAGTTCAGGCATCCATCGTCCCCAGAGCTGCTGTGTTTCAGCAAGATGGTTTCATCATATCCTAAGGCAAGCGATGCAGCCACCTTGGTGAAGCTAAGCAGGTCTGGGTGTAGTCAAAGCCTGATGGGATACTGCCTAGAAGCTCTACTTAACTTGAAAAGTGGGTGTAATAAACAAACAGAATAATTCACCTTTTGACTTGCCCTGGGAACTTAAGTTCAGAATTTAGAATAACTCGCAATTTTTATGAATTCTCTTCACAATTTTATGAAGCTTGTAGAGGCTGGAGAAAATACCTGAGTTCATGGGTAAAGGTAAAGGTAAAGGGACCCCTGACCATTAGGTCCAGTCGTGGCTGACTCTGGGGTTGCGGCGCTCATCTTGCTTTATTGGCCAAGGGAGCCGGCGTACAGCTTCTGGGTCATGTGGCCAGCATGAATAAGCCGCTTCTGGCAAACCAGAGCAGCGCACGGAAACGCCGTTTACCTTCCTGCCGGAGCGGTACCTATTTATCTACTTGCACTTTGACGTGCTTTCGAACTGCTAGGTTGGCAGGAGCAGGGACCGAGCAACAGGAGCTCACCCCGTCGCGGGGATTCGAACCGCCGACCTTCTGATTGGCAAGTCCTAGGCTCTGTGGTTTAACCCACAGCGCCACCCGTGTTCATGGGTACCTATAGTAAATATTTCAAAGCCAGGGTAACCCTTTATTTGCTATATTTTTTCTATCCCTATCAAGTACAAAATATGCAAAACAGCTTGGATTAGCTTTTTAAAAAAATATTGCATGGTACAAATGATATTCTTCTTTCATGTATATTTTTTTAATGTACTGTTGATGCTGTCTACTTTATATTTATTTTTCTTTCCAGGGAAAAAGCATCAGAAAGCCTATTCCAAGATCTCCTGCAAATTTTGAGGAAGGCATCTTATGAAATTGATGTAACCTACAAGCAAAATAATACACTGGAACACACAGATTCATTGTTCTTGTTGGTATCAGAATGTTTCAGATGCCTTCGGAATGCTTGTGTTCAGTGTACCAAGAATCAGAACGTTATGAGGTATGATTATTGCCCCCATACTTGCATAGTTTTTTAAATGTTAAATTACAGTAACTTGTTTCACCCAACTGAGCTCATAGCCGATTTAACTTTTGAAGCAGGCTCTCTTTGAAATACATTTCACTCCTCACTAGTTCACTTCACTTTGCTGTATACTCTTGGCGTTTGAGTGGAAACCTTGTGAGTGAATTGTCCACATTTGTTAAATTGTGTGGCTCAGGCTAACTGACCAGTGTGTAATCATTATATATCTACATATTCTCTGAAAGTAAATTAATCTGCAAGAGAATCAAGGGTGCATGAACACAAGATTTATTCTGACAACTTTTTTCTTTGATTTGCTCTTTTTAAAATACTCGTGAAGTGAGATTTCATAGACTTTATCTTCACCAAGTCTTGTGATTATTTAAGATCTGATTTTTTTTTGTTAGTCTTGCATCTGGATTACTTAATATTTGTTGGCTGCAAGGATGTGCATTTTATTTGCCCCTGAGGTCGGGTGAATTCTGGGGTGTTCTTCATGGGATTTAAAGTGCACTGCAGCAGGGAGCGTTGTGTATCCATGAAGGTTCCCTGCACAGTTGAAAACCCGGATTTTCTAGAATTGTCAGTTGTGCAGGGAGCATTCATGGCTGGACAAGGATCCTCAGTGCAGAAGTGCACTTTAATCATGTGAGGGGTCAGAACAAGTTGTTAGTTATTTTGAATCTTTATGTGACTCTTTATCTCTTGCCAGCTCCTCACCATGAAACCCCCCTCCTGTCTGTTTTCTCTCCTGGTGTGCCTTGCCACCTTAGGACTTTTTATATTCATTCCTTTTCATAATTGCCCAGTATGACCTCCCTTTCCTAGACTTCTCTGGGCCTGTTGTTTTTTAAGCTACAGTATGTTCTTTCCAAGTATTTTTAAAACCATCTTCCTCCCCTTGGCTTTTCTTCCTACTCAGCCCCTTTCTGTCACTCTTACCTTACTCAGTCACAGATAGGTAGCCGTGTTGGTCTGCCATAGTCAAAACAAAAAAAAATTTTTTCCTTCCAGTAGCACCTTAAAGACCAACTAAGTTAGTTCTTGGTATGAGCTTTCGTGTGCATGCACACGAAAGCTCATACCAAGAACTAACTTAGTTGGTCTTTAAGGTGCTACTGGAAGGAAAAAAATTTTTTTTGTTCTTACTCAGTCAATTACTCCTAGGGGAGTTCACCACCACAGAATTTATTTATTACATTACAATATGTATTACAAATTTAGGACTTTATATTATGATACAGCTTTGTATAAAGCACTGGCTTCTCTGCTTTTTTTTTTAATTTCAGAGAATTTTAAATTTAAAACTGTTCTTTTATAACAGAAACCTGGGGCTAATTGAGGCATCTGTACACTTGATCCAATTACTTCACAAATTAGAAACTAACCTGGAGTCATTATTGACAGGTAAGATATTGCGGGGGCTACGTACATAAGCCCACATAGCTACTAACTTACAGACATGTTTACTTGCCTGTGTGCTCACACATACCTAAGAAAAGACAACCCTATTCCAGCTGAACAAAAAGACTTTACATGTCCAGCCTCCATCTCCATGTTGTAGAACTCTTAGAACTGTGGAACTGTCCTGATTTCCCCCCGATGCTCTGTGGCTTTCTTGTACAGTGATACCTCGGGTTAAGAACTTAATTCATTCTGGAGGTCCGTTCTTAACCTGAAACTGTTCTTAACCTGAAGCACCTCTTTAGCTAACGGGGCCTCCTGCTGCCGCCGCACCGCCAGAGCACAATTTCTGTTCTCATCCTGAAGCAAAGGTGCTATTTCTGGGTTAGCAGAGTCTGTAACCTGAAGCGTCTGTAACCTGAAGCGTATGTAACCCGAGGTACCACTGTAACTTGAAGCCATTGGTTTGCGTCCTACCCTTTGGAGCAGGAGAAAACAAGCTTGCTCCATCTTTCATGTGACAGCCCTTAAGATATCTGAAGATGGCTATCGTATCTCCTCTCAGTAGCCTCTTTTCCAGGCTAACCATACCAACTCCCTCAAGGCTTGGTTACCAGACCTTTGATTATCTTGGTTGCCCTCTGCACACATTCCAGCTTGCCAATGTCTTTAAATTGTGGTACCCAGAACTGGACACATTATTGCAGGTGTAGTCTGGCCAAGGCAGACTAGATGATACTTTTACTTCCTTCACTCTGGAGCAGTATGCTCTTTATGAGAGAGAGAGTTATTTCTTTATTCTGTTACAAAGCCAGAACATCTTGCTAGCTAATTGCCACCGTGGCAGTGTAAGGCCTTGGGGTGCTGTTGCACTCCCTCCAAATGCTGTGGGACTGCTAGTTGCTGCCCTCAGGAACTCTGTACAATGAGATCATGCTCTGGGAGTGCCGGCTGACCTCCAGATTAGCATGTTGTGGCACTTATTAGTGCCAGATGTGCTGATGATGGATACTGTTACAGGTCTCTATACCAGCAGACTAAAATCAAAAGACTTTTCTTTGAGAGCAGGTGTTCTTTAATTTTGCAAGCTTGAAACTGAGCGGTATAGCTCAGTGTTAGATAATGTGTTCTGCATGCAGGCAACCCCAAGTTCAATCCCAGTCAAAAGGATGGGGTTAAGGGAAGACATTAACTGTCAAGGTCCCTCAAAGTTGGAGAAGCTGATTTTGTTGTGGTTGCCATATTTATTATATTAAGTGATCATTTTACCCTGTTCAAGGAGGTGCACATCAGCATTCATTAATGAAATATGAAACCTGAGTAAACAGATAAAACAGCAATGGAATTAAATGATAGGTGAAGATAGAATAATTCCAAACTATTTCTCACCAAGAGTTCATGTAATCAAAACAAGGTTTAACTTGATGTGAAAAGACAAGATTAGGTGCCAAGCCAATTCTCTGGAGAGGACACAACCTGGATGTTGACACAGAAAAGGCTTTGTATCTTAGTAGCCACCTTCTGTTATCAGGTTCATACAGAAGAAAGCACCCTGTTTTACTTAAGTGCTTTAGGGCTTTATAGGCCATCACCAGCACTTAAATGAACTTTTCCACAATATTCTAATTTTTCGAGTTTCACCTGTAATTCAAGCATGTCTGAATGTACTCTACCTATATTTAAGTGGCATAATTTGGGACCTGCATTTCTTCTAACCAGGAATAATAATACCTTTATTGTCATTGTACAACTTGTGTACAATGAAATTAAACGAGCCTCCCCCCCAAACACTTAATCTCATTACACTCTCTGTGCTTATCGAACAACACACCACTTCGCAAGTCAATTGCGCTATGTTATTTTCCGTTCAACAGCCTAACAGCCCACGAATAGAAGCTGTTTTTTAGCCTGTTGGTATGGCTGATTATACTTCTATATCTCCTGCCCGAGGGTAGAAGATTAAAGAGGTGATGGCCAGGGTGTGAGTCATCCCTGAGAATTTTTCTTGCTCTCCTAAGGCAACGATTCCTTGCAATGTCATCTAGTGGACTCAAGGGACAGCCCATGATATCATGTGCTGTATCCACCACCCTCTGTACAGACTTTCTGTCCATGTCTGTCAAGCCAGCATACCACACTGTGATACAATATGAAAGGACACTTTCTATTGTGGACTGGTAAAAGGAGTTCATCAATTGTTGTTTAACATTATTCTTTCGCAAGACTCTGAGGAAATGGAGTCTCTGTTGGGAAAGAATACAGTAAAATCTTTTAAGTTAATTATCTTGATGGCTATGTATTTCTCTCTCATCCAGTAACATCTATTTTAAGTTTTTATTGTGGTGTTCATAATGTGGGTAGGAAAGTCCAGAGTGTCCCAACAGTTTGGAATTGGTAATGCACACACTGAAGTGGTATGCCTTATGTGCCTGGCAGATGCTTTTACCACTGCGGCTGACTTGCGGGGAGGAGTTTATTTTTAACGATGTATTAATGAATAAAGCAGCAGAAAAGGAAATACCGTGCAAAGCGCTGTGACTTAAATAACTGCTGTCTAATATCTGGTTAAGTCAAACTGCAATTTGCAATTTGCCATGAGAGCAAGGCATTTTTATATAAGGGAACAGCCAAGTCCCTGCTCTAAAAGTTTTAACCCATTTTGTTTACTGTTCCTGCTTTCATGTTTACTTAGATCTAGCAATCTTAATTTAGAAGCTGTTCAATTAACAGCTTCTATATTATGACCAATTTGCATACGACCAATATGCAATTATATATAATGAAGTTTAAATCATATTTTTTAATATTGTTCTAGAATATTTATTCAGTTAATGGATTGAGTTAGTATTGTTGACTTTGTGAATTGTATTATCATTCTGTACAATTTAAAACCAAACTGTATGTGATGTAAACTGTATCATTACATCCATTAGGCAGGTTATTTTAAAAAAGAAAATTGCATCAGCTGAGGAGGAAGCTGGTAATTAACCAGTTTGTAGCAAGTATGAAAGGGGAATATAATCGTTTTTCCCCCTGCTGCATTCCTGAGGAAAATCCCTTTTCTAATACAGTGGTACCTCGGGTTAAGTACCGTATTTTTTGCACCACAACACTCACTTTTTTCCTCCTAGAAAGTAAGGGGAAATGTCTGTGTGTGTTATGGAGGGAATGCCTACGGGTGGCATGCCTACGGATTTTCCTCCTCTAAAAATTACGTGCGTGTTATGGTCGGGTGCGTGTTATAGAGCGAAAAATACGGTACTTAATTCGTTCTGGAGGTCTGTTCTTAACCTGAAACTGTTCTTAACCTGAAGCACCACTTTAGCTAATGGGGCCTCCAGCTGCCGCCGCACCGCCGCTGCACGATTTCTGTTCTCACCCTGAAGCAAAGTTCTTAACCCGAGGTACTATTTCTGGGTTAGCGGCATCTGTAACCTGAAGCGTATGTAATCTGAAGCGTATGTAACCCGAGGTACCACTGTACTAATAATTATATTGTGAGAAAATCCCCCATTTGCACCTGTTAAATACCCCAAGATAAATTTCATTTTTTTGCAATTAACGCGGGTGGCGCTGTGGGTAAAACCTCAGCGCCTAGGACTTGCTGATCGTAAGGTCGGCAGTTCGAATCCCCGCGGCGGGGTGAGCTCCCGCCGTTTGGTCCCAGCTCCTGCCCACCTAGCAGTTCGAAAGCACCCCTAAGTGCAAGTAGATAAATAGGGACCGCTACCTAGCGGGAAGGTAAACGGCATTTCCGTGTGCTGCGCTGGTGCTGGCTCCCCAGAGCAGCTTCGTGACGCTGGCCACGTGACCCGGAAGTGTCTTCGGACGGCGCCGGCTCCCGGCCTGTTGAGCGACATGAGCGCGCAACCCTAGAGTCGGTCACGACTGGCCCGTACGGGCAGGGGTACCTTTACCTTTACCTTTTTATTACTCTTTTAATTCTCTTAATTTTTATTTTGAAATTGGGATTTCCTTTTGCAAGTTTCACAATATAGTTAGACTGTAATATTCACAACAGAGTGAATATTCTATTCCACTCACCCAGAAACCTCTGCATTTGGGATCCTAAGGTGTACTGACCACCCTTCAATAGAAAGGCCTCCCTCGGAAGGTGGTGGACTCTCCTTCATTGGAGGTTTTTAAACTGAGGTTGGATGACCACCTGTCAGGGATCATTTAGCTCTGATTGCTATATTGCAGGGGGTTGGACTAGATGACCCTTCCAACTCTACAAGTCTATTACATATCCCTCTAAGACAGCATTGCTGGCCATGCTGGTGGAAGTGGTATTGGCGGAACCCAGGACTTTGGTTCTGTGTGACTTCAGTGTCTATGCCAAGGCCTCTTCCATGACAGCTTTGGAGCTATCACAGCTCATCAGTGGCCCAACCCACAGGGCAGGACAGATTTAGCCTGGGTTGTGTGGCCCTACAATCGATGGGATTCAAACAAGCTAGACCACTTCCTGGTGAGGTTTGGTCTCATGGTGATTATCTCCCCATGCAGGGGTTCAGGACCTATTCAGATGGTCCATCCCAGAGACTTATGGAATCTAATGGAGAGAACTGGCAATGGTACTGAGGCCCTTGTCTTCCCCTATAACAGTGAAATGTGTAGGGCTATCCACACTTTCTCTCCTGAGTGCCCTCTCCACTGTTGTGGAGCTTGAAACACACCTTGGTGCTCTAGGGAGCTATGAGTTATGAAGCAAGATGAACAATGGCTACAGCGCTCTTGGCACAAACCCCATTGCAAAGGTGACCCAACACACCTTAGAGTACACAATAATGCATACTATGTTGCAATGAGGGGCAAAAAAGGGCTATTTTGTCTCTGCCATTGCATCCTGAAATAGACATCCAGTAGATGACATACCGTCTCAACCCTTGCCTCTCATAGCTAATTATAGCTTGTTAGGTGTGCTTGTGTGTGTGATTGGTTATGTACTGTATATGTGTAAAAGTTCTGAACCAGTGCCTGGATGCAGCAATGGGCTTGGTGAGGGCTAATAAACTGAAGCTGAATCCCTGAAAGACTCAAACCCTGTTGGTAAGCATCTGGAAACTTGGGTCAAGTACCATCTCTGGATGGGGTTGATCCATCATTGTCATTGGAAAGCCTAGCATCCTCAGTGGCTAGGAAATTCTTTAACCAGCTTTGCCTTGTGTGCCAGCTGCCTTTCCTGGACTGAGATAATCTGGCCATGGAGCTTTCTGCCCTGGTAACCTCAAGGCTAGACTAATGTGCCAAATGCAGGGCTGTCCTAGAGATTAATCTGGAAGCTGCACTTGGTGGATGTTACGTTGCTCTGTGCAATGACTTAACACCAACAAGCTACACCATTGTTAAACTTTTGCTCTGGTTGCCAATAAGCTACTCAGCTAAGTTTAAGGTTATGGTATTGGCATACGGAGCCCTGAACAGCCCAGAACCTGATTATCTGAGATATACCTGATTATAATATAATATAATATAATATAATATAATATACCTGACTGTCTGCTCTGGTCTGCTGTGTGTGTTTTTTTTAAATACCATGTGCATCAGTGGGCCTGTTGTTTGTTACTCACCACTGAACATTTAGTTGTATAGTCCCCTTTCTGCCCCTTAATATTTTAGACAAACACCAAATTGGTATATTCTTGGACGCTTATTGAACAGATCTTCCCAGACTAAGACTAGACAGTATTTTATCTCCACACAATGTTTTTTCAGTTACATAGTTGTGCTTGTGTTTTGTAGCTGTAATTATATTTTACTGTATTTTGTATAGTTGTTGTTTTAAGGGAATCACTTAGATATTTTGGTTTGAAGTGACAAATAAATAAAACAGTAATGACTATGATGCTAATCTGTGCTGACTTTTCTTTAATTACATAAGAAAAATAGCTCAAAAGCTACTTATTTACATCTTTGCTTTGTCTTTCTGCACTTCCAGGACAGGGAATTGAGGCCAGTATTTTGCTACTGTGGTTGAAGCAGAAGCTGTAATTACATTGTCAGAATAATATTTGTAGCACTGTATTACTTTCTCAAAATAATTGCAGGCATATGACAAATACATTACACTCATCAAAATTTTATGTAAACACATACACAAGTTTTTATTTGACTTATTGATGGTGTGTGTGAGTTTCATGCCTTGCTATCTGTTGACCAGCCAACCAAACAAGCAAAAAGCAATCTTCGTGGCCTTTTAACTGTTAACACTATAAATATCTGCTGTAAAATAAACTGTCACTTCTACTGTGGGCAATATTTGTTCTGTCGTACTTTATGCTATGCAACTCTCATATCATGCTTTGAAGTGAGACATTTAATCTTTTTGTTCCTGGGATGTTATTGGATGAATTTGCTCTTGAAACAATTATTAAATTGACAATTTTTTAAATATGAGAGTTGAAAGTGGTCTTTAGGGCTCATAGGGTCCTAAAAACTTGGTTGTCTTGTAAGCAAATGAACCAACAACAGCAAGAAGACCTGAAAGCAAAAGCAGGCTTTTGCATAAACGATTCATGACAGGTGCACGTGGTTCCCACAGAAATGGCTTGATGTGTCCTTTGATGTCGATAAAGGTAATTTGCAGCTTTAAGCTGATTTCACTTATGCTAAAATAAATAAGTGGAAAGAGCTTTCTGAACTCTTGCTTACTGGCCTTTGGGAAGACCATGTGAGGGCCCTGCGATGCTCCCAGAGCCCTTTCACATCCTTTCCAGAGATTGGTAAGCAGCCCTGTCTGTCTCACTGGGCTTGGGGAGTGTATTCTCAGGTGGAGGCATCATTCTACACAAACCTGGGTGTTGTAGATTTTACCTGTTGGCCTTGAGTGTGAAATTCACTATACGATTCAATTTTTCATTGCAAAATGAATATTTTAGCTGATTTAATTTCTAATTGCCTTATCTTATATAATAAGATGCAACATAAAAAGAGTACTGGTTACATTATAAAACTAATTCAAAATAGATTTTTAAAAATACATTAGTAGTTTTAAAACAGCTAGTAGGGAGGACCACAAACTTTTTTCCTGTTAAGTAAACATTGCTATTTCTGTTTAATTATTCAGAATATTTATATCCCACTTTTCCCTGAATATTGCTCATGCTGGCTAACAATAAAAATGAAATTCATAAACTTAGCAAAAGGACCCCATAGTAATAAGATACATATCGCACAGGCTGGTAGTTTTTTGGTCCAGCTTGCTGGGGTCTGCAGTGTGGCACCCGTAGATATCCTGGCACCCTCAGGTGGTCCCCTGCCCCTCCCAATTTTTAAATTTGACTTAAACAAGCTTTGCAGGTTTGCTTATTTGGTCAGGAGTGCCTGTTTTTATTTGGACAGAGAAGGTGATAAATCACCAGTTTTCCTTCTGAAAAATCAGTATGATATGGTGCTCACAACAATTTCTTCGATTTCCAAATGTGGTCCTGGGCTCAAAAAGATTGGGAACCCTGTTCTAATATTCTCAGTTGTGCTTTCTTCTGTTCAGAGTGCAATACAATAAAATGCAGTATAAGAAATAAAAGAAGCAATAAAGATACGCTAGCTCAGTGGGAGAACACATGCTGTCCATGCAGAAAGTCCAGGTTCAATCCCTGGCACCTCCAGCTGAGAAGCAAAATAAACAAGGAGAAAAGAGCGTTCAGGTAGCAGATGATATGAGACATCCCTGCCTGAGTCAGGAGCAGGGGTGCCAACTTGAATAATTTTTTGGGGTGGGAGCCAAGTAAGCCCTGTCTTGCACACACTGTTTGAATGGCCATGCCCATCAGCTGGGGGGCAGCACCCTCAAATTTTTTTGGGGGGGGCAAATACCCCACGGCCCCTAGGAGTTGGCTCCTTACACCAGAGTAAACAATAAAGGGCTCAATGACGATTAGTCTGACTACGAACTCCTCCTCCGCCTTCCTTCCTGTTGCTTGCTATCCTGTCATGGAAGTGGAGTTCTGGGCCTATTTGTGTCAACAAAACAGCCTGCCTTTTAAAAAGTATAGTTCCCAACTCCAGGGATGCAATCTTGGGGTTTGATAAGCAAAGCTAGGATCCCTCATTTTCACAGAAGACTGACATTCTTTGAAATTAAATGAAGCAGCCGGTCCATCCAGACATCTCTATAAATCTAAGTGTGCAACATCTGCTACATCCTGTGAACTGGCAGGTCATATGGTCATGTAATACAGCAGCTGGACACTATGAATAACTCATGGTGGGTGGCCGGTCAGCCCTGTTCACTCTTTTTCTCGGTTACCGAGTGTGGTTGAAGTTCAGGTTAAGACTCAGACCATTCATTTTCTGCTGATTTTATGCAATTGCTCTTTGAAGGGATACTGTTGCCTGATTATATGCTTAAATGAAGGGCTAATCCCAGGACTGTGTTTGCTATGAGGTATCTGAAATGAGAACACTTGTTCTTTAGCAGAAAGATTAACTGTTGTTCTAATGCATCAGGGACTGGTGAAGCCTAAAGGAACTTCAAGCAATCAATAATGTTTAATTTATTAACTACAATTTAGTCCCTCAGTTCCTCAAAGTAATTATACTTGCAGGCCCTGGGGCACTAAAAAGGAACAGAGGTAAGGAAATTTCTGCATTGGTTTTTAGACCACAGAATGAATCAAACTGCCTTCGGTCCCTGTAAACAGAGGCCTTTAAAAACAAAGGGCCATATCATATGTGACCTTAAATGCAGATTTACATTTAACTTGTAGGTTTAAAATCCAAAAAGTATCAGCTGTTAGCGCCAATAAGAGAATGCAGAAACAACCTTCAGAGGACAAATTTGTCTTAGTAGCTCAGATGGGGAGAAAAGAGTTAACCTCCCACATGCCTGCTGCAACCCTGATAATTATCAGCACACCCCTTACCACTATTTGCATGTTTTAAAACTTGCATTTAACACCAGGTGTCCTACACCCTCTCCAGTTTTTGTATTCTCAGGGGTTGCTGTCATCTCCAAACTGTGGGCTTGGGCTGGCAATATATTCTGCCTTAAATTGGCCCTCTCACAAGTTATCCAACTTCGTAAGAAGGCTGGTGCCATTTTGCATTGTTGCACAGCTCAGAAAAGCATGGCGTACAAGTGTGCAAGTGCATTAAAAATCCAAAATTAAAGTTTACCATTAAATTACGGAATCTCTCTAACAACTTGAAAATACTATTTTATTCTTTGCCTACAGTTTCATTCACAGAAAAAAAGTTTTGTATTACCTTGCTTAAATCCTTGTAGAGTGGGGGGGGGGGGTCATTTAAACCTGAAGAGTAAAATCAACTGTAAATTAGAAATCAGGGATGGACTGAAAAGAAGCTTTTCTCCTTCAAATAGAGGAAACCATCTAGCCTGTGAAAGACTGCTTCCAAGGCTGAGAAGACAGACTTCTGATTCAAATTCCAGAGGAAGTGACATCGTCTGGTGGTCTTCCCATCATTTGTTGTAGACCCAGGGGTAGCTTAACCTGTGGCCCTCTAGATGTTAATGGCCTAAAGCTCCCACCATGGCTGGGCTGATGGAAGTTGGACCCCAACAACCTATGGAGGGTCAAAGGTTGCTCATCCCTGCTTTAAACAAACAAGTGTGATTTCTCTGTGTGCCATGTTCTCCCATGGGAATATGTAGGTCATGTGACTGCCATGACTTGTAGAATTGCAGCCTTTTAAAAAGGTCCAGTGTGATCATGCAGAATTTAGAGGTCATGTGTTTACTTCCTATGTGGAAGAACCAGTTATTACCAGTTACTACCTGGTTTTGTATGCACATCCCTCCCAGGTTGCAAGCCTGCCAGCCGTCAGCTCTATATGATTGCTCTTTGATATTTGGGATCTATAATAGGCATAGGCCTTCTTTTTGTGCAATTCAGATGAAATCTAGCCTTAACTTTTAAGTGGTTTGTGGCTGAATTCAATCAAATTTTGATGTAAGATGAACTTGTGGCCAATGAATATTCCTTTTGCTGTTCAGATGGCCACATAGCCTGATATAAATTGGTGTCCTAAATTGTAGCATATTGTGCTAAAAATCCTTTAAGCCTGAGATCCACTATGACCTAGCATTTGTGAATCTTAAGCTGCAGACTCCTTGATCAGGGTACATATCCTTCTTTGGTAATTTTCTAAGAAAGGAATATAGAGAAAATTATTCTCCTCTTGGAAGCAAAGTGGAAAGCTGAAGTTACTATTCTTCATACTTCACTGGCAATAAAACGGGGGCATGTTCTACGTTTCAGCAAATACAGAACAGTAAGGCCTTTAAATTGTGTGTAAAATGATCTATTGCCGTGGTCGCCAACCTTTCTGAACACATTAGCAATCTGGAGAAACTCTTGTGGTCACCAAGCATATACCACAACCTGTTCTTTGTATTGCCTACAGTAGGATCCTCCTTTCAAGCCCAGTTTCATCAGAGTGAGGGGAGAAGACCCTGTGGTGCCAGGGAAGGCTTCTGCAGGCACCTCCTTGGTAACCTCTATTCTGGTGTTCTAAAACTAAGTTGCAGTGACCATACACATCAAGTACACATTTTGTTCTACCTAGATTACCCTAGACTAGCTATCCCAAGCAAGTTTTGTTTTTGTATTCTTTCTTTGTGGTGAGGTGGAAGCAAACTGGATGGCCAAGAAGATCTGTCCCAATGGATCATCCAGAAATAAGAAATAGCCTTCTGGCACCTTAAAGATTTAACAAAAAATTATTTTAGCATAAGCTTTCATTGTCTGGAGTCCATTTCATTGCATGCAAGTGGACAAAGCTTCTGCCACAATAAATTTGTTAGATTTTAAAGTGCCACAAAACTCTTTGTCAACAGACTAACACAGCTGCACCTCTGGAAATACTCTTAGAAAACCTGAAGTTAGGTTGTGACACATAAGGGCTGGGAATATACTGTATTAAACTGTCTTGAGGTATATATAATTCTTGTTAACGCTATATCTGCATGGGCCAGAATGCCTTTGCTACTCAAAGACCAAGTCACACACAGCTATTGTCTGCTGCTAACAGTTGGATTGCTGGCAAATTAAATATGTATTACCTTGGTAAGACAAACCTGAACATGCTTGCCCTGTGTTTTGCTTTGGGGAATTGAAAACTTCCTCAAGAAATGGCTCAATTTTGGGTAGGTTTTATTAGGAGCAGCTCGTATGGAAGAGTCTGCCATGACATCTTATTCCCTGTGGTGTGTTGCTGCATCACTTTGTGTCCTTGGATATTAGAAAGGGAAGTATTAGAAGGAATGCTCCCTGAGTGCCAGGCTACACATTCTGTAAGGATAGAGATGAACCCTGGTTTCTTAAAGGTAAAGGTAAAGGGACCCCTGACTATTAGGTCTAGTCGTGGCCAACTCTGGGGTTGCGGTGCTCATCTCGCTTTAGTGGCCAAGGGAGCTTCCAGGTCATGCATACAGCTTCTGGGTCATGTGGCCAGCATGACTAAGCCACTTCTGGCGAACCAGAGCAGCGCACGGAAACGCCGTTTACCTTCCCACTGGAGCGGTACCTATTTATCTACTTGCACTTTGACGTGCTTTCGAACTGCTAGGTGCAAGGAACAATTGCTTATTTCTATGGATGTCCTGCAACGAAGTAAGGAATAGCCTGCCATGGTATCTAGTGCCAAGAGTTTAAATTTAGAAACAATGTCTTGCTTTTTATTTATTTTCTTCAGGTCTGGGGGAATTGAAATAGGCTTCTATTATCACACACTGATTCCATTTATATATATATATTTGTTTAAAAGGACTGAAACAGAATGTCAGCCTCTTATGGGAGTTGGCGGGGCAATGCAGCTAGGGATTGTCAATTTCAATTCCTCTCAGGTGAGAGCCTGAGCGGGAGTTTGTGTAGGTAGAGGGTGGGCCCATGAGGAGGAGAGCTGGGAGTGAGAGTTAACGCGGGACACAAGCAGGGGGTGGGGTGGGGCCAGGGGGTGATGTTGTGGTGACGGAAAGGGGTCTGACTTAAAGATTGAAAGGGGGCCAGAGAGCCGGACGTTTCCTTTCCCTCTTGTATTCATTTCCGGTATTGGAGCTCAGCTGGGGAGAAAAAGGAGTCATTTAAGTGTCAGGATCATGTATGAATCAGTCCCAGGGCAAGTTTGCAGGGAGGTAGGATACCGGAGGGATTAAGCTTCAGCACCCATTTGCTTCAAAAATGCTTTATAATTGATTTTAAAAACAAGGATTGCTGCTCACAGCTTGGTTTAGCTGGAGGGATTTGCCGCTAGAGGGGGCTGTAATACATTCTTTGACAACTGGTTAGACAAGATTGTGACCTTTGCCCAGAGATGTCCCCAGAGCCACAACTCGGCCACAGTTTCTTGATGTCTAAACTGGCCAAGCACACATGGGTCTTTAAATCCATTCAGTCTTAAGTTAAAATCGGTGTCTCTCTATCTATATAATGTGAACTGGAGGATTTATTCCCATCCTGCTTCTCCCCCCACCCCAAAAGCTGGAGTGCAAAGCTGTGACTTTTTTTGGCGTTTGAAACATTTGTCTTTCTATGCTTGTTTTATAAGTCAAGAGTAAAAATGATCTTACTGTTGCACTATTTCATGATGCTTTTGACTCATTAGCCAAGTATCTGAAATCCTAGTAATAATTATAGATTCTTAACATCAGTCTTCCATTTGAGATGAATCTTAATTTATATCACAGAATAATAGAATCATCATACCTTTCAAATTTTAAAAGCATGATGGTTATGTTTTGGTGATATTTAACTTCACTTAGAATTTTGGAGTTGATCCATCCACATAATGATTTGATTTTTGTGAAGTTGTAAGCTATTTTGTAAGGGACACGGGTGGCACTGTGGGTTGAACCACAGAGCCTAGGACTTACTGATCAGTAGGTCAGTGGTTCGAATCCCCATGACGGGGTGAGCTCCCGTTGTTTGGTCCCTGCTCCTGCCAACCTAGCAGTTCGAAAGCACATCAAAGTGCAAGTATATCAATAGGTACCGCTCCGGCGGGAAGGTAAACGGCGTTTCCGTGCGCTGCTCTGGTTCGCCAGAAGCGGCTTAGCCATGCTGGCCACATGACCTGGAAGCTGTACGCCGGCTCCCTCGGCCAATAAAGCAAGATAAGCGCCGCAACCCCAGAGTCGGTCACGACTGGACCTAATGATCAGGGGTCCCTTTACCTTTAAGCTATTTTTAAGTATGTGGAATTGCCTAGTTTTTTAGGGTGGGAGGTAAGGGGGTGTTAAAAGAAAAAAAAATGCAGGCTAAAATATGATTGGGAACAAAATACAGTTGAGCAAAGAAGAATAAACAGAACTTTAAGACTTGATTGAGAACTGATAGTTCTTGGTTAAGGATAAAACCGACATAGCAGTTAAATGATGTGCTGTGGACTCTTGGCTCAAGAGACTCTGGATTACTTAATTTTGCTAAAAGTAAGCATAACTTTAGAGAGGGCATAAGTGGGAAAAGTCTAAAGGCAAAACTTACTAATTTCTGCAATGGAACTCGATGCAGACATGTCATTCAAGTTTTTGTTCATACTTGTATCTCTTATCTCTTCCCACTCCCTTTTGTTTCAAAGCACTCAGTAAAATGTACTAATAGGTTATCATAATGCAGCAATAGGCTGTCAGCGTTTAAGATCTATCTCATATAATTTTGATTTCTTATAGTTACGATAATTGTTGTAGATTCCTGCAGGTGTATGTATGTATGTATGTTGTGGTTTCTGTATGTAGAAGCATTTGCTCACATAGGTCTCCTGTTACCTTTGCCTTTCTCTTTCTTCTTATCACTTCTCCTAGCATTGACATTTAAATTGTAAGCTTCTTGAGACGGAGTTGTTTTGATTCTCTTACATGAGTGCTATGTACAGTGTTGGTTCCATGTCCCCTTTTGTATAAAGGTAGGCAACATTATGCTAATTTAAACAGTTTTCCTTAAATCTTTGAGATTTGAAGAAAAATCAGTTTTAAAAAGTTAAGAAAGTAAAAGTCAGAGGTTGCTTTGTGCCTAACCCCAAGTGACCTTACTTCAAGTTCTCTTTCTGTGTGTTCCAAAGGAGCAATGTTCCCAGGCCCTTCTCGCAACTTTGGTTGCCAGCTGGCTCCGTCCCTTTCAAGCGGATACTCCTTTGCTATTTCCAGGGCCTGGCAAAGGACGCTTCCATTTGCAATGGGCTGCCTTTTAGTAATATCTGTTTAACTATAGTTTAATATGTAATAGTATGTTTATAAGCCAGCCTGTAAACAACTGAAGAAATTGAGAACTTGTAAGTCTTGCCCAGAGTGTCCTGTATGCTAATGTTTAGACTTTTATAGACTGGAATTCTTTTATTATTCTTATTTAAATTTACTGGCCACCTTCTTTTGGAGTCCTAGCTACAAACTTGACTAATATTTCATTGAAAATCAATAGTTTTCTTTAACTGAAAATAATCCTGGGGTGAAGATTTACATAGCTTGCATTACTAGCATACTTGATGCATTTACATTAACGTACAAAAATTGGCTTTTACGATATCGCTGCTGAAGCAGACATACGATAAAAGGGAATGGGTGTGAGTGCCTGTGGAATTTGAAGGGAGCGGCTTATATTTGGGTATTGTCTTTTTTTCTCCCCCCCCCTTGAATTTTAAAGGTGTGGCTAATATTCGGGTGCGGCTTATATTCGGGCCAATATGGTAAGAAAGCAAAATACTCTGGCTTCAGTCTTCTGGAAGGGAGATTTTAGGGTGTTGTGTTCCCTGACTGCAAATTGCAGTGGTTTGCCAAGCTGCCTAAAAATAAAGTTAGTAGTGAGTGACTTCAACATTTCCCCTTTGAAATATTGCTATTTTACACCCTACAGCCTGCAATAATATTTTTTCCTCCATTAGATTGTATTTTTGCTCCATAGTCGCTCCTGTTTACTTCTTTGAGTCACTATAAAATGTAACTTTTCTGTTACATGACAGGTTGAAAAATACTTTAAGTACTTGAGGCAAAGCAGACAAAAATAGTGGTAAAAGTTAAAGTACATTGATCCTGATGTTGCCCCTGCAGAACTCCAGGGAAATAATCTTTGCATTTCTACCAGGTTCCTTTCCAGCCAGAGTGCAGTAGCAAGCGAATGTTGTACAGTGAACAAAGTACCGCAACCTGGTTTTGAATTTTGAACAAGATATTTATTAAGGGAAATCTGCAATCATTAGGCATATGCAGAAAATGAAACTGTCTAGTATTATTTTATTTTATAGATGGGAAAAAGGAGTTTCATTTACATGCTCTCAAAGGCTTTGTCTCCGCAGCATGCCTGTAGTGCCACAGGGGCACGCTGGCATGTTAGATTGTTTTGAAGTGTAACAGTTGGATTCATTCTGCAGTGCCAATTAATCCTCCCCCTTTGCCATGCTAAAATTTAAAATGGAGTTGTTTATGCATCAGCTTTATTCTGTATAGAAGACCATATATGTAACAAAGCTCTATTTTTTATTTATTTTTTGAACCCCTTTTCACCCCTCTCTGCAAAGTTCTCCTTCCCTCCCAGTTGCAGTGGGGACAGTCTTGTGACTGCCTTCAGTATCCTCTAGCAGTGGTGGTGAGCCTATGGCACGCGTGCCAGGGATGGCACTCAGAGCGCTCTCTGTGGGCACGCGCACAGTCGCCTCGCTGTGCTGGAGGTGGGAGGAAGAGGAGGGCTCACGCACACGGCCACAGCCTGCAGCCCTAGTGCCGTAGCTTCCGTGCTAGGGGTAGGGGAGGAGTGAGGAGGAGGGAAGGGCTGGGTTAGGGTAAGGAGAGGGGGGTGTCGCCGCTGTGGAAGCAGCGGCCTCCCCTGACAAAGGGAGGTGACTTGAGTGCAAAAAAACTAACAACCCCAAGACAGGAGGGGACCAAGCAGCACTGAGACGGCCATTTTGCACCTGCAAGGCTGCAAAATGCTGCTTGTCCTTCACCCCCCAGAGGTGTGCTCACCTGGCAGGGAATCCACTCCTTTCCCATTTATGCTGTAAGAATTATAAGTCTGTATTCTTGCATTTCGTGTCCCTGTGATATCACTGCTAGTATCTCTCTCTCTCTAACTTTATAGCCATGTGCCCGCCTCCTTCAGATAACATTCCATGCATCTGATTAGGTGGACCTGAGTCCATTAAAGCTTATAAAATGATCAATTTGTTAGTCTTTCAGGTGCCAGAAGACTTTGCTGTAACAGACTAACATAGTCACCATTCTAAATAGGTCATCAGGGGTCAGCAAACTTTTTCAGCAGGGGGCCGGTCCACTGTCCCTCAGACCTTGTGGGGCCGGACTGTATTTTGGGAATTTTTTTTTTTAACGAATTCCTATGCCCCACAAATAACCCAGAGATGCATTTTAAATAAAAGGACTCATTCTGCTCATGCAAAAACACGCTGATTACTGGACCGTCCAGGGGCCGGATTTAGAAGGTGATTGGGCCGGACCAGCCCCATGGTGTAGATCTAGTAATTTGTGAATATGTAGCAAGCTTGTAGATTGTGAAGATGTTAATCCTATACCTTTTTCCTCAGAGTAAGTCTCCTAGATTTAAATTGCAATTAGTTCCAACCACATGTGCATAGCTTTGCAACACTAATGTGCTGCTGGACTAGATTATTGTGGCTTTCTTTGGATAGCTTTGATATGTTGTAAGGCGCTTTGACTGGGTGATTAAATGTTTCTCTCTTTTCCCCTTCAGCTTTTCGCTGTAGCCTCCAGTTTCTTGGAAACATTGCAGCTGGAAACAAAGCTTCTCAGCACAGGATTTGGACTCTTGCTTTCCCTTCGCTTTTCTTGTAAGCATCTTGTCCCGCCCATCAACAAATGAAATATTATATGGTTATATTTTAAGTTACCTTATTTACCATCCCTAAAATGTGTTTTTGGAGAATGAGAGAGTAGTACTTTATTTGTGTATGCTAATCACAGGAATCAGGTTAACTGGAAAAAAACTCTTGTTCTAAATTTGACCATAGATTGGGTTGGTTTTTGACATAGAGCGCAAGATCACCAGTAGGCTTAATATGTTTAACGTTTTGTGCCAAATCATATGCCGGTAGGTACAATGGGTTTTAATTCATTAATGCTTGGCTAAATACAAGTTTATCTTGACCAAAATATCACAGTTTACATACAAAAATTCAGTTATGAATTTAGAACAGGATCTTGAAATTCTTTACAGCTAGGTTTTAATAGGACTGCTATGAATTTCAAGAAAACCTGGTCAGTTGATTAATTGTTGATTAAAGCTGCATAAATTTGGGTATTAATCGCATATGAATAACTCAGTATATAAATAACTTTACTTGCTTTTAGATGATTTACAAATTCCTGATGGCAGCATTTTAGATAACACATTTCCTTTTGCATGTGAGAGAAGAATAAATGGTTATATTAATATTGCACTGGCCAACTCATTTTTTGTCAGTTATAGTATTAAAATGGTTACATTTTTTAAAAAAATTGCTGCCTGATATTAATTTGGGGCCTACTTTTAGTTAATTAATTGGTTGGAGTAACTTTGATTAAATAAATGTTGCAACCCCACTTTTTAGTCTCACGTCACCTCTAAGAGGAAATGCTAAATTCAAATAAATTGTTCCAGACATGTATAGTAGTTTTTGAAACCTTAAACTCCTTTCTCAATGAAAAACTAATGACTTTGTATTACACTGTTTAGAATTCGCAAACTACTTTTTAAATTGCCCATTGCAACATTGTCATGAGGCAACAAAGTTTTTGAACAAAGTTTGACAGAGTTTGGGGGATTTAAATAGAAAAATCTCCATTTAAAAATCTCTACTTGGCCACAACTCTAACCTGCTTCCGAAAACTGTGAGGGCAAGGTAGCAAACAATGAAGTAAAAAACACTGTACACAGCATCACAATTTAAACATTTCTAGTTACCATTCCATTCATATAAACATAAGCGCTTAACTTTGTATGAATTCCCTCTCTGTTTCCAAAGAGTGTCAAAGCAATTGGTGTTAAAAGGATGACATAATAATACAGCTTCAGTGCTTGCTTGCTTCAGTAGCAATTCTTAGATTAGCAGAACCAGACAGGAACCAATCCTGACCTTTCTAGTTTCAGGTAAATTTTTGGATGGATGGATGTGTGGGTGAAAACCCTTCTCTATAAACAGGCCTTTGGCTGATTTACATTCTATGGCTTTTTAAATGTGTTTGTGGGAGTGGGGTTATTGGTTTGTTTTCTTTGTTTTTGTTTTATTAAGTATTTTGTCTTCTTATTTTGTATTTTTATGTTGTGAACCACCCTGTGATATGGTATTTTATTGATTGATTGATTGATTGCATTACACATTGAGGGATTAATTGGGGATATCCATTAGAATAAAATAACCCCCAAATTCCCTTCCAACATTCTTAGATTCAGTAAATACCCATCACCGTTTGAAGAGTTGGGTGCATTACACATTGGCTGTTGGTACATAGCCTAAACAATCCAGAACAATAAATATTCCTGCTTTTCCATTTTGTTTTTGAGGAATTGCTTGAATCATCAAGATGAGAAAACGGTTGCCTATTGCTGTATGGTTCTTTTCACTTGTCTTAACCCTGAGAGGACAAGAGAACTACAGGAAGAAAGCAACTTGAACATTGCCCTTGCTGTTCTGCAGGCATCCAGGAAGTACCCGGAATCGGAATGGACGTCTGTAAAGCTCTCCTTTTTCCCAATACATTGCCTTAAGTCTTTGATAGTTGTCTTTTCTCAGATGAGATGTGCAGCTTGTGTTTAACTTCTTTTAGTAAATACATTGTAATAACTTAATATTGATTTTAATTCTAAGAGAACTTAACAATATGTAAACTTTATATTGGCCCAAAATAAGGCTGGGATTGAAAGAACTGAATGCCCAATGGTGCTCCATAGTCTCTGGTAGAAGTCACATGTTTCTAACAAGCTGGGCCATAATTACAATAATTTCACACTCTTCATCTCTTGCTACAAGTTGTTGTGGGAGGAAGGAGAATGTGATAAACCCTTTTGGATGTGCAGGTTGTTGGGCTTTTTTAAAGAATCATAGAATCATAGAATCATAGAGTTGGAAGAGACCACAAGGGCCATCGAGTCCAACCCCCTGCCAAGCAGGAAACACCATCAGAGCACTCCTGACATATGGTTGTCAAGCCTCTGCTTAAAGACCTCCAAAGAAGGAGACTCCACCACACTCCTTGGCAGCAAATTCCACTGTCGAACAGCTCTTACTGTCAGGAAGTTCTTCCTAATATTTAGGTGGAATCTTCTTTCTTGTAGTTTGGATCCATTGCTCCGTGTCCGCTTCTCTGGAGCAGCAGAAAACAACCTTTCTCCCTCCTCTATGTGACATCCTTTTATATATTTGAACATGGCTATCATATCACCCCTTAACCTCCTCTTCTCCAGGCTAAACATGCCCAGCTCCCTTAGCCGTTCCTCATAAGGCATCGTTTCCAGGCCTTTGACCATTTTGGTTGCCCTCCTCTGGACACGTTCCAGTTTGTCAGTGTCCTTCTTGAACTGTGGTGCCCAGAACTGGACACAGTACTCCAGGTGAGGTCTGACCAGAGCAGAATACAGTGGCACTATTACTTCCCTTGATCTAGATGCTATACTCCTATTGATGCAGCCCAGAATTGCATTGGCTTTTTTTTAGCTGCCGCGTTTTTGCATGTCTGCAGGGCTTTTTGGACTCTAAAATAAATGCCACTTGCAGATAGGGATGGTGAGAAATTTGAAACTCTCTTATTCACACTTTTTGAACTAATACATGAAGTGAAAAACAATTCTCATTTGAATTCACACTTATTTGTGCCTCCTTGAACGACGCAATGAGGAATGAGTATCCAGACTGCTTTCTGTCTGTCAGAAACAATAAAGCGGAAAGTGAGGCGAGTGCTGTGCCCGCCTTGAGCTCCTTGCCGCTTACGGTGTTAGGACCCTGAACACGAGATTCATCACCATCATTCCTTTTGATGAATTTTGTTGTATGTCCAGTTAGTAAACTGCTATAATAAATCCTGTTCAGGGAGAGGAGGACCTAATGGACATTGATCCCAGCTGAGTGATGGAGATGGTTCTGGGAGGAGATGAGGGAAAAAGCAATATCTAAAATGGAAAGTTTATTTTACTCTGTATCTGAAGAAGCCATTACAGAATCAGTAAGATTCCTTAGGGCATTGGAGTTATCCTATTCCAGAGCTTGTATTGTTGGGAAGAATAACAGAGGTAGATTTTCAGCAACTTGACACAAGTGGAGTTTGGTACTGGTTGTGATAGCTAGATTTTGCTGTGAGAAAGAAGCTTTGGAATAATTTTGTAAATAAATGCAAATACTTATATACATATTTTTTAATTTATATGCCACCCCTCTGACTGGGTTTCCCCAGCCACTCTGGGTGGCTCCCAACAGAATATTAAAAACACAATAAAACATCAAACATTAAAAACCTCCCTGTACAGGGCACCAGGCACATTTTGTGCCTAAAGATTCTCCATTTGCGAGCACCTCAAAAAGTCTGGGTGCCATTTTTTGTGTCAGGTTGACACTCAATGACTACTGAAATGTAGGTGCATTGAAGCCTTGTACAGTAGTGTATGTTAAGGATAGACAATATGGTAAGGAGTTTAATAATAAAGAGTAGAGTGTTTTGAAAACTGAAGTATGGTACCAATATTTTTATTGTAAACACCAAATTAACGTAAACATTTATTTATAATTTCTGCTAAAATGTGATATTCACAATGTGTCATTTATGTGAATTGCATATTAGTTCATGTTTATCAAAATGATAAATAAAAAGTGTTGCTGAACCCTCCTGTGGCAACTAGCCATTCTCTTTTGGGGCCCACAACCCAGGTCCCAGAAGCCATTTGGCTCCTAGCTTTTCTACCCCAGTTTCTAACACTGACTGCTTTCAGATGTTATCTAAAAGTCAGGCAGTTGTTTATTTCCTTGACATCTCATGGGAGGGCGCCACTACCGAGAAGGCCCTCTGCCTGGTTCCCTGTAACCTCACTTCTCGCAATGAGGGAGCTGCCAGAAGGCCCTCAGCGCTGGACCTCAATGTCCGGGCAGAACGATGGGGGAGGAGACGCTCCTTCAGATATACTGGACTGACGCCGTTTAGGGCTTTAAAGGTCAGCACCAGCACTTTGAATTGTGCTCAGAAACAGATATTTTGATTATTAAAAAGCCTTCTGTCTCTGAGATTCTTCTCAAAGAATTAGCCATGGTTTTATATATTTAAACGTGAAAGGCAAGATACCATATTTACTTTGATATACTGTGGGGGTTGCCTTAGTTTCAAATTTATTAGCATATTTAGTTGTTGCCCCCCAAAAAACCCCCCCAGTATACTCATTTTTGTTTTCTTAGAGGCATTTCCCTCCCTAAATGATGACTGATATACTCTATATACAGAAATAGTATATGCTGTTGTTTTAAGTGAGGGAATTATTTTTTCTAGCACAGTAGTGGCCTTAAAAAGGGGGGGATGGGACATTTTATTAATGTTGAAGGGGTGTGTGTGTGTGTGTGTATCTAGCTTTCTTCAGTTGTTGTTTTTCATCTAAACCAAGTTGAACCCCCTTCCCATCTACCAGAAATATACACTGCTTAAACTGAGCATCTTGGCCTCACTAGATATGGTAACCTGGATTTCTTCAGGTGCAGAATTGTACTGTCTGAGATAGGTTATACAGGTTCCTTTTTAAACCACAAAGCAATTTAACTTGGTCTCCTTAGAAGTTAGCCTGGCCAAGGGGTCTTGGGACTCAGTAGATCTTTAAGAGTCATACTTGGCAACTCACTGTGGCAGAAATGTGGGCTTAGGGATGTGAGCAAATAGGATGCTGTCCACTTGGCTGTACCCTGTATTATGTGCAACCTGGGGTAGCTTACTTGCAAGTAGATTGGTCAGAGACAAAAGGTTTTCCATATATAAATGTTCCTGAAGCAATTCACAATATATCCGGTTAAAAGGACCTCAGGTATTAGGGGTGGAGAAAGCATCTAGCTGAAATCTTGGATAGCCGCTAGATAGTAAAGGGGATAGTTTTGTGCTAAATACACCAATGGGTGGTTAATTATAAGGCAGCTTGTCTAATCCTTATATTGTAATGATTAGCACAGGCCATAATAATAATAAAAAAATAGAGCAAGGATCTTGTGTGGATGTATTGCATTGCTGACTGAGAGTGTGAGTTCTGTGCAATACATACTGTGCCAAATCGTAGATATATATATATATATATATATAGTGTGTGTGTGTGTGTGTGTGTGTGTGTGTATATATATATATATATATATATATATATATATATATATATCCGTCGTCTTCTACCCTGTTTATTATCCCAGTCCTGTAATCATTATTGTGGTTATCTACTCATATGTTTTCTTGGGTAGAGGGAGAGGAGATAGCAGAAATAAGATGGGAATGTCATGAACTGCAGTGTAAACTGATCCAACTGCTTCTCTGAGTTGCATTTCTTCCTTCCCTCCCCCTCCCCCTTTTACGTATAAAAAAACACTTCTTTACACGCAAGCAGATGAAAAGTCATGCCTTAGGCACTGGAAAATTTAAAAGTCTTCAAGAAGTTAGATAATTTTTTTCTATTTTGGTTTGCTCTAATCAACAGCAGAGAAGAGCCTTGTGTCTTTTGAAAGCTACCGCCTGTAAAAGGGAAAAGAAACAACTTTGGACACCATATGTTATCTATTTTAAACATTGAACCTGCAAACACATACTGTATATCTGGGATAGGGAAAAGTGCTTCAAAGATGCATTATAATTTATCCAGTATATGTTATAAAAGCTAATTTAGAAAAACTATGGATATTCAATTACAGACTAGATTTAAAACAAAAAAAAAATTTTCTTTCCAGTAGCACCTTAAAGACCAACTAAGTTAGTTCTTGGTATGAGCTTTCGTGTGCATGCACACTTCGTCAGATACACACTAGAGACTAGATTTAGGACTGGTGCTCCATTAAGGAAGGGTTCGTCAATGAGCTTCAATCAGCTACATTTGTCATATTAAAATTACTGATTTGAAGAAAAAGCATTATTTGTCTTTAGATAATTTTAGAACAAGCATTCCCTCCTGAGCACCCAAGGAGAGCCTGCTAGATCAAGCCAATGGCCCGCCTGGTCCAGCATCCTGGTCTCACAGGGCCAAGCAGATGCCTGCGCTCTGCCTCTACGCAGGACCTGAGTGTGCCCTCCCTTGTGGTCTTCAGAGGCAGACTGGCTCTGACAAGGGAGGTCCTAGTGCACGGCCCTCATGGCTAGTAGGAGACGCGAAGCCTGCCAGAAGGGCGCTTCCCCACTCGTGATTCCCAGCAATGGTCTTCAGAGGCATCTCACCTCTGATATGGGAAGTACCGTAATACACAACCACTGTAGTGGTAACCACTGATAGCCTAAACCTCCATGAATCTGTCTGACCCCTTTTCAAGCCATGCTGGTTGGGGGCCATCACTACATTTTGTGGCGGCAAATTCCATAGTACAGTGTGTGAAGAAGTGCTTCCCTTTCCCCATTTTGAATCTTCCAACATTCTGTTTCATCGAATGTCCCCAAATTCTAGTATTATAAGAGTGGGAGAAAAGTTTTCTCGGTCTAGTTTCTCCACACCATGCATAATTTCTATCATATCTCTTCTTACTCACCTTCTCTCTCAACCGGTAAGCCCCAACACTGTAACCTTTCCTTGATCATTTTGGTTTACTTTTTCTACATCTTTTCCAGTTTTGAAATACCCCTTTTGAGGTGAGGAAACAAGAACTTTATTCCAAGTGTGTTTATACATGCGAAGTCCAGAAAAAAGCAGAATTCTTTGGGGAGGAACCATTTTTATCTGTTGATATAGTTGTGGTGGAGGAGAGGATAATGGGGGAGAAGAAACTAAACTGTGCCCTTCTTCGTATTTGTTCTTAACTGGAATAAGCATATATATACAGTGGTACCTCGGGATGCGAACGGGATCCGTTCTGGAGCCCCGTTCACATCCCAAACGGAACGTAAGATGCGACAGCACATCTACATGTGCACGGGGTGCGTTTCGCCGCTTCCATGCATGCGCCTGACGTCATTTTGAGCGTCTGCGCATGCTCGAGCGGCAAAACCTGAAAGTAATGCGCTCTGTTACTTCCGGGTTGCTGCGGAGCGCAACCCGAAAGCGCTCAACCTGAAGCACATTCAACTCGAGGTATGACTGTATAGCTGATTCTGTACCTCTCTTCTACAAGTTTAAAGACCAGAAAATAGCGTTATCCTTCCCCACTTCGTAGATACTTCAAGCTTGTGGAGCTAATCATGAATGGAAAGCCAGTAGTTGAGACCAGAAGCTGTGAGGAAGAGTTTGAAAAGGGAGTCATGGAATTGTATAATCATTATGCTAGAATATGTAAAGTATTCTCTAGCTGTGTGTAAAAATATTTTTCAGCCCTCTTACGGGTTGAAAATCCTTCCTTTCTAACTTAGGGATAGTTTTATTTTTTCCTCTACAAAATTGTGAGCTCTCCAAAAGACCAAATTTGTTTTTAATTCCTGGAAAGTTGGAGTTTCCTCATGTTACAGGTTCCAAGTGCAAGTGAGGGTTTGATAGCTATTTCTCACTGGAAAAAATGTTCTTTAATTGTAGCGTTGCAACAGATACTTGACATCTGTAGAAGCAATGCTGGTATTCTACAAGAACTCTTTTAATAGTTTTCTCTCAAAGCCATGACTATATTTGACTTTTGAATGGGAATTGTGACTAATATAATCACAAACACCATGTGGAAATGATTTTTGTGCTGAAGCTGGGCAAAGCACATCTAATGGTCCTATTCTCAGCATTGAAGCTGGGCCACATTGCATAATATAAACACAATGCCTTTGTGGGTGGGGCTACAAGTGGATCTGGCCGTTTGGAGTGTCAGGGGACATACTTTGCACACTATGAGGATGCTGCTGAAAAGGCATATTCCCTTGGTGAATTTGCCTACTCTCATCTGCAATATTTAGGAGCACTTACGCCATGTTGTGAAGTCATTCTGTGAGTTTTCATGTCTCATTCCTTATCATAGGCTGGTGGAGAGAAGAAAAACTCAGAATGCAATGGTGTCATTGCATAGGGCAAGCGTTATGGGCGATGACATTTTTGGTGGTACCCCCATTTTGCATTTAATGTGTAATTTGGTTGTGATTCTGTTTGTTTTCCAACCCCCTTCCTTAATCAGTCAGATTTATTACTTGTAAAAGGTGTAATTTTGCTTCTTAAGGAAATGCAACTATTTTGGTTTGAGATGAAATAATCCTATAATCTGGTAAATCTTCCCTTCTCCTGTTTATAGCAAAATCATAGCACATGACTTGAATGGAGCTCATGCTCATGTAAATATATATAGGATTGCATCCTTAGTGTTCTATCTTTCTCAAAAACCAAGTGCCTAGTTGGTTACCTGGTCACCTAAAATTCACAGTCAGCAGCTAAAAAAAAATTATGATTGTTTTTTCCATCTTTGTCCAAGACTGAATCCTGAAGGTTTCAAATGTTTTTACAACACTCCTTGTTACGCAGCAGTGCATGATCCATTGGACAAAGGGGTGCATGTGGAAAGAACATTAGATTGGGAATCTCCATTTTTGTAGTTTAGGAAAATCTACAGAGGAATTTGCCTACTTCCGTTATCAAAGATGTCCTGGCTTGCGTGGGACAGGGAATTTAATCCAACTATTTGTGTGCATATGAAACTCAGTATCGTAATTGAGTTATCTATTTAGCATGTTTAACCTATTGTCTTCTGGACATTTACAAATGATTGTATTCTTGTTTCTCCCATTTACTTTATATTACGTTTAAGTCTGCCTGAACAATATCCAATTCATTTATTTTATTTTATTTTTTAAAAAATATCACTTACTATTTAATCTTCTTAAACTGGGGTCAAGGCGCAATGGACCAATTTCTGAAGTGTTGCCAGCCAGGACAGAAAGCGGGGCGGGGGGGGGGGAGCATTTGTTATATTTTGCAATGCTACCACTAAGCCAGCATACTTGAGGGGTCTGAGGACTGGGCCACTTGGTGGAATGCATGGTGTTTTGAATCGGACAGAACTGAAGCTTTGGCAACCCATTCCACCTGGATATGCCCTGTTTCAGGACCTTTTGCTCTCTACTGCTGGTGATAGCTTCCACCTGACTGGATGAAGTTGTGCCTCTCCTGTGGCAGCCACCCACCCTAAGCTGGTGAAGATGAGGATGATGATTTTATACCCTGCCCATCTGGCTGGGTTTCCCCAGCCACTCTGGGCGGCTTCCAACACCTATGAAAACAAAATAAAACATCACACATTAAAAACTTCCCGATACAGTGCTGCCTTCAGATATCTTCTAAAAGTTGTGTAGTTCTTTATCTCCTTGACTTTTGATGGGAGGGCGTTCCACAGGGAGGGCACCACTACCGAGAAGGCCCTCTGCCTGGTTCCTTGTAACTTCACTTCTCACAGGGAGGGAACCGCCAGGAGACCCTTGGGGGTGGATGATGGGGGTGAAGACCCTCCTTCAGGTATACTGGGCTGAGGCTGTTAAGGGGTTTAAAGGTCAGCACCAAGACTTTGAATTGTGCTCAGAAATGTCCTGGGAGCCAGTGAATTTCCTTTAGGACCAGTGTTATATGGTCCCGGCAGCCACTTGCAGTCACCAGTTCTGGATTAGTTGTAGTTTCTGAGTCACCTTCAAAGGTAGCCCTATATAGAGCGCATTGCAATAGTCCAAGCAGAAGATAACCAAAACACGTACCACTCTGGTGAGACAGTCTGCAGGCAGGTACGGTCTTAGCCAGATGGAGCTAGTAGACAGCTACCCCGGACACAGAATTGACCTATGCCTTCATGAACAGCTAGGAGTCTAAAATGACTCCCAGGCTGCACACATGGTCCTTCATGAATTTAGAAGGTTAGGGATTGCAGTAGCAATTAGCAAATATATTTATAGGCTAGAATTTATAATGAGATTGCCTGTGACACATGTCCAGGGCTGGATTTAGGTTTGATGAGGCCCTAAGCAACTGAAGGTAATGGGGCCCTTTATATGTCCAGCTGTCCTTTGTCAACAACAAATTTTCACTGTTTTTTGTGTTGAATATATGCTATATGGTAATTTATGGACCTAATAGCTATCTAAAGCCATTTGCATATAACAAAATATGTCTTTTATCAAAGTAATTGTTGAACTTATCTTATATTTTGGAAATGTACATCTAGTTTTCCCCCCTTAAAATTTTTTTGGGGGGCCCAAGAGAGTGGGGTCCTAAGCTACAGCTTGTTTAGCTTATACATAAATCCGGCACTGCACATGTCCATGGTTGCAAAGAAAAAAATAGTTAAATTTGTTGTTTTTTTGTCGTCTTTTTATAGTTTAGCAGGTACTGATAGAAATGTAACTTGATTAGTGACCAACTATTATAAAAGGCCAGTGTGAACTAACTTTGCACAGTGCAAAGTAGCTAACTTTTGCAGTTTTCCTACAACCAACAACAGTTTGTCCTATTGTTTTTCCTCCTCTTTCAGGTTCTTGATTGTTACCAACCATTTGCTGAAGTGCCCCGAGTTGGTCAAAGCCATGTATGCCAAACTGAGCAATCAAGAAAGGTAACCCCAAAAACCAATGTGGGTTTCAGCATTTAGCATTCCATATAGAGTATCCTGTTCACATGATTTGAAAAAAGAAGAAGTGTGGTTTCATAGTTGGCACACAATCTCTAAATACATGTTTCTATGTCAGTAATGGTTTTAAATTGGTTGGTTAACATTACAATTTAGCCACAACTGGCAGGGATTTAGATAGGGGTTGCAGAATCCAGGTTGGCGCCCTTACTCTGTAAGAAATGCACACACAGAAAGAGAAAATGAAGGCAAGATTTCATGCTTATGCCTTGATTTCATAAGTGCACCGCACCCTGTTGTATTTTATGGCTCAACTTATACAGCCATTTAATAGCTATTTGAAAAAAACAGATTTGCACCAAATAACTTTAGATATGCTTCACTACCTTGCAAAGGAAGTGCACAATGAATGCGACAATGCATTTGTGCCGTGTTCTTTTATATCGCAATCTGCACAAACATGCACATGAATTCTGTGTATGGAAAAGAGCAAGTGTGCTACTCTTCAAAAAGGAAATGGGTGGGGTAGAAGTCGCACATTATATAAAGTGAGGTAAGAATCTACAATATACATATTTTTAACACAATCAGGCAGGCCTCATTAAAAAAAACATAAGGAGATGTGGGCCAGCAACTGGCTGCACCACTATTTAGTGAACAGGAACCTGAAAGCCGGTTTAGGTTAGATTAGCACCCTGTGGATGGGATTTTTTTCTGGGGAGTGGACAACGTACGATGATCTATTCTGCATTCCTAACCCCACTTACATGGGAGTTAGCCCTATTGATTAGACATAGTTAGGATTACAGTCTTAAGTGAGTATGTTTTTTACTCAACTAGTTTTTACTGATTTTGAATCTGAAGCAAAAGCTGAGCTTTTAACTTGGCTTGAGGCCTGCCCTTACCATTTAGTTTATATGCTGCACTTAACCTTAAGTCGAACCTGTGGTAAACTTCCAGTGAGGTTTTTAGACGTGTAAGTTACTCTTTAGTTTTAAGATGTCCGTTTCATACCCTAAATTTGAAACTGAACTACGGTTGTAGTTGCGGTTTGCTGCAGTCCCCCAAGGCTGCCCTGCTAGAGTTAGAGCAGGAAAAAAAGGTTCAACAGACTTCTCACCCCTAGGATGCCACTCCTGAGCTATAATTTTTACAGGGTTTAGATTAAGCTCCTGCCGCCCATTGCCTTTCCCCTTATTACAGGGGAACAAGTTGTACTTTAAGAAAATACATGAATAAATGGTTGGTAAACACAGTACTTGCCCTTTCCATCCCCAACCCTCTGACTTGCTTGTTACCTTGACAGCTTGTTCCTGGGCCCTAGACTTCACATCAGCTTCGTAAGGAACAAGCAAAGCTGTCAGTTATCACTTTTCACTGTTGGTGCTAGCAGCAGAACTGTCAGCAATAGCAGGCAAAAGAAATCAAGCAGTGTATACATTTTATGAAACAAACAAACAAACAAATAACAACATAAACAGTTGCCAGGGGGCTCCCTCACACAGAGCGTGCCACTTCTGGCCACAGCCCTAGCAGCCAGAACGCAGTAGAAGGGGCAGTGGAGTGGCCTCCTCCTGCGTTTCTAGCTTGACATTTTCTTTTCTTTTTACTAGTCTGCTTTTTACTCCCAAGAGGGGCTGGCAAAGAAGGGACCAAGTAATCTGTCCAACCTCTAAAAGCCCCTCATATAAGAAATAGCAGAGAATTTCATTTTACAGGCTAGTAAGTTTTAAGACTTGGGATATAGTTTGGGAATCAGGATTCGTCTCAAGGGAGCATCTTATTAATTGAACAATAATTGGACAATTTAAATTGGGCTGGGGGTTGTTAACATTTTGTAACACAAGAATTGGGAAGACTGTAACCTAGGCAGTTGACTCCTTGTGAAGTTAAAGGAGTATATTCATGTATCTTTTCAAACTGTACTGCCTTTTAAATTTGGAAAAAATGAGGGTTATCGTTTGGGGAAAAGATTTTGGAACTTCTTCAGAGAGGTAGGGCCGAAAATATAGGAGCCAAAAAGCACTTTTCTGCCAATACATCATTGAAAGAGACCTAATTTAAGATACTCTAGATAATATGTGACACATCAAAGAATGAATATATGGAATGGATATGTTTGGATGCTTGAAATGCGGAATGGTGGATGCAGACTTATATGTTATGAAGATGACCCACAGTTCAAAATGATTGGGCTCAAGTAATAAGGTTCAGTTTGCAAATTGACATACTAACAATGGTTCTAAATTGTATAATGAATGTACCAAAGAAACCTGATAGTTAATCTTTTGCTAGTGGCCAGCATAATGCTTGTTCAATACTGACAAAAATTGTCAGCTCATTCTACTGGAGCAGCAGACTCCAGCCTGGTGCCCTGTTTTGGAACACAACTTTCATCTGCCCCAGCCAGCATTTCCAGGGGTCAAGGATTATGGGAGTTGTAGTCTTAAACAAGAAAGAAAAACAAAAAATGGGTCATTTCCTGAATTTAATAAAAGAAATGTATCACACATCTGGTATAGACTGAAGGATAAACTGAGTGAATATTACCTCTTACTTCAGTTTAATTGTTGTAAACCACTCTGATTTTTTTAAAAAAAATGAGTAGTGGTATATAAACATTTTTATAACTAGGTAAGTAAAAATCATACTTAAGGTGCGGACTGGAATTTCTTTGGTCAGAGACTCCATGAGGCATCAGGGGATCTGTGGTGGCCTAGCAACTGTGGTCTAATTTAAATATATTGATTGTGCCCTCCATTTGGTATACTTCAATGTAAATAAGCAAGGCTTGCATTTTTATTCTAGGGCTTCATTTTTAGAATTGATACAGTCCGAAATTGGTGAAAACAATGCAGTTATCAGTGCAGAAACAGCCAAATTTCTTGTAAGTTGTTTCAAGGAGAAATGTCAAGCCGTGCTCATATTGGCTTTTGCAGCAAATGATGATGATGAGGTAAGTACATTTTTATCTGATGTTGTAAACCTGATGAAACATGATCTGATCTAGAGCTCTGTGGCTCTCATTTGCATTTACCAGTTCAGCTCACTACAGAGAGTTACTCCGTACATGTCCTCTAAGACATTATTGATAGGAAAGCAGACATTTAAAGATCAAATGTTAATCTGCATCCATGGATTTTTCTGCTGTCTTGAAACAAATAGGGATGTTCTGTGGGTGGGCAAACAGCGCATGAGCCAATTTATGAGATCGTGGTGATTGAGTCTGTAGTATCAAGTGCATGAAATATCAGAGATGTTTGGATATGCATGTCCCAGTAATAACTTGTAATATTGCCACACAGTTGATATATTAGCTGATACAGTTCATCCTAATACTTGTGGCTAGATCACATTGAAAATTACTTGTACTCTCTTAGGCTACAAATGGGGGATTCCTTTGTTTGAATTCTTCCCTGTGGGAAGGAAAATAGCCTTCTGATTTGAACAAAATGTCAAGGAGAAGGCTGGAAACCATATCTCTTTCTGAAATCTAGTTCTTTATAGATATTTGGAAAGGAGGAAAATATACAATCATACCATCTTCTCAAATGGATATAATCCAGGAACAGATTGATCTGCTGTTTCTGTTAACTAGTTTGTTCATGCAGTTTAGAAAATCCTGGATTTATGATGACCTTTATCCAAACATTAACACTTCTCTATCTTATGGACTGGATTTTCAGTTGCAATTCCTGTCTTATTCAGGAAAGCCATAATATAACAGACGGCTCTGCCGCTGTAGCCCATAATTATCGCTTTCTAGTCTTAAATTTTATATAATCTGTTTTCTGCATATGATGATTTGCAATTACCACAGTTGGTACAGATCAATCCAGCTGCAGTTAGACAATTCCAAGCAACAGCTCTCAGGTTGAATAAATAATACACAAATGACAATAATTTCCCTTTCTATCTAATCACAAATACTGCACATTATTTCAAATGAATATTTATTGAACTTTAATGTAAATATAATTACTTTGCCACAAACTATTTAATTCTGTTGCAGAACAATCTTATATTGAAACTAATGTAGCTAGAGACTTTCTATATTTCTTTATTTCAAGTTTGTGTTTAGTTTTTAGAGTATCACCCTTGCAGCAGTATTTCTGTTCTTGATTATGTATTTGTGATTCTGAGGTTGATTGGATATTTGTAGTACAATATGCTCATTTGTATTTGACTATGTTGCAAGGCTTTTGAATTAGAAAAAAATATTGTTTTTGTCTGTTTATGTATTTGTTATATGTTTTGTTGTTGTTATAAAAACCTTTAATAAAAAATCATTAAAAAAAAAAAGAATTAGAAAAAAATCAGTACAGTGGTACCTCGGATTAAGAACTTAATTCGTTCTGGAGGTCTGTTCTTAACCTGAAACTGTTCTTAACTTGAAGCACCACTTTAGCTAATGGGGCCTCCCACTGCCGTGATTTCTGTTCTCATTCTGAAGCAAAGTTCTTAACCCGAGGTAATATTTCTGGGTTAGCGGAGTCTGTAACCTGAAACATATGTAACCTGCAGCGTATATAACCCGAGGCACCACTATACCAAAGAAGGTTGTAAAAAAATCAGCACAAGGGTAATAATATTTCAGTGCCAAAAAAACCTGAATTCTGCAGTCTGTACAAAACATGCAGTTTTGTTTGTTTTGAATAATCATGCATTTATACTACATTGGGACAAGGAACTGTGTTTGCAAGTAAAGCTTACCCCATGACCATGTGCAATATCCTCTAATACCATCTGGCAATTTCAGTAGGCATTTGCTGCCATAGGTGCTAGAAATTTACTTCTTAAGTAGGTGAAAGCTGAGATTTCAAACTGTTGCCTGTTTTTCATAGGAAGCACTAGTCACGATTCGGCTTGTTGATGTTCTTTGTGAAATGACATCAAACTCTGGACATCTGGAATGTCTGCAGGCTTGCCCTGATTTGCTTGAGGTGACTGTCAGTAAGTAAGAAGCACACACATTTTTTAAAATGTAATAATCTAAGGAGTAATGCTTTGTATTCTACTTGAAAGTAGGTTTTATAAGGAACACTTGACAGTTGTGACCAATAACTTAAAAATAGGAAGCAGAAAATTGATAGCATGTCTTCCAATATCTATATTTGGATGAAAAAGGTATTCAAAGGTTTGCTAAAGGATTAGCTAACCATCAGGTAAAACATCAGGTATAAGTTTTGGTGCTATATATGTTTATTCCAAGATATTGTGTATCTTGTATTAAAAAAATTACATATATGAACCAATTTTCACACACTACTTTCTGCATGCCTTTATTCTTCACATTGTACAGAATGTGTGAAACAGAATTGAAACTTGAATGCTCCTGTGAAGTAATTTGGTAGTAAATGTTATAATACCTTGGTGTTATGGCAGCAGTTGGAGCTGGAGAGGAGCACAGCCAGAACTTTTCAGCAGCGTGCACTAGAGTTGGTTCACATTAAATTGTAGTTTGTTTTTAACTCTGATTCTATGTGACATGTGAACTAGGCTTATGAATTAAAGGACTCTGTTTGACTTCTTATCTATTGTACCAGAGCAGAGGACTAAACAATAATTTCTAAAGTTGCACACTGAGCAATATTTGCTACTTTTGGTGCAAAAGAGTTTACCAGTGAGCTTAGAGATCAATAAGTACTTTTATGAATTTTCACCCAAATAGCCCTGCTGACTAATTAAACATAGGATAGCATAGAACACTGAAACCATATGTTAATGTTGAGGGTTCCCGAACATTCTTAGCCAGCAAGTTTTAAAGTATTTATGCAGCATATTTAAATATGCTGCAAAATACATTCAACTTGATGCTTGAAATGTTGGCTAACTTCAGGAAACTGCAGTAATATGACTCATTATACTAGCCTTAATTGAACCAGTGCATTTAGAACATGAGTTAGAATGTCACATACAGGAACCTGATCTTGAACAGGAATATTTTGTCTAATGCATTTACTATGAAGTAAAACAAAACTTAAGTATCATGGGCATTATAAAGATAATTTTTTTAAAAAAAGATAATTATTTTCTCTGTTTAGAAACTTTGCAGCTTACACATCTTGCTGGGAAGCAGAGCACAAACATCTTCACAGTGACTCATTCTGGGCAAGAACAAAGCTGTCATCCAGCTGTGGGGTTTAAGTCGCATCTAATTCGTTTGATTGGAAATTTATGTTACAAGAATAAGGCTAACCAAGACAAGGTAAGAAAAGCTAAAGACTGTAAGCAATTTGTTGTGCAGTTCATAGTACAAAAAGACATTTATATCTTAGAAATTTTGCAAAAAAAAGTCTCAAGTGGGTAATAAATATGGTATGCTGCAAGGGTGCTTTAAGTCAGTTGTAATATTTAAAATCACTTCCATTAATTCCTGGTGTTTCATGTAGGACTGCATGTATATGCTAAAAATACCAAATTTCTACTTATTATAGGGAGGGTAATCGCTCTGACTGTGCCCCCTGCCCCTCTGCTGACTTTTGAGATTTCATGAGGCAGTGTCTGCAAACTTTCAAGCATAGCTTCAGAGCTGTAGGAGCTAATACTTTTGAAAACAAACATTGAAACTAATTTCAAGAAACTAATTCTGCACTAAATATAAGCCACCATTTATTTTTTATTCTCCAAGGCAAATTGGGATGGAGATGATTCATCACATATCTTTTAAAATAGATTTGATCTGTCAGCAAACTCAGCCTCCATTGGGAACAGGGGTAGCATTTAGTGACTCAAATTCCCCATAGTTCAAAGGTGGGTTTATAAGCCACTGACTAGTTGATGCTTGAGAAATCTTCAGCTTGTCCTATCTCAGTTCATTAAGCAAAGAGGTGCACAGACCTTTTGCCCACACACACAGTCCCTTTCCTCTTCCCTTTGTGACTTGCAGCAATTAAACAAGGAAGGCTCTTATTAACATATTTCCTTGTTTCATCTGAATTGGGAAACTGATTACCAGATTTGGAACAAGCCAAGGTGTTACACCACCATTTTTAGAAAGTATTTAATTGTCCCAAACTGGTAGCCAGAGTTTCCTGCTTTAGATAAAATGGGAAACTATAAACTGTATATTTATTTCCTGCTTTAATTGCCTCTTACATGAATAATGGAGTGAAGGGGCTGTTTGTGCAAGAAAAATGATTGTGCATATCCTGGCTTAATAGGCTGAAATATTATCTGACCTGCGGCAGTGTCATTTTCCATTTCACTATATAGAAAAATTATTGCCATTGTGTAGGTGTTACAGCATTTAATACATTTATAGACCAATGAAAATAGCTCACTGAGCTGAAATAAGTGCTTTTTACAATGGTTTTTCACTTCTTGTTGACAACTTGTGTGAGGTTGTTTTTGGTGAGGTTTGTTTCTTCATAGTTTGCCTTGGGGAAGAATAGTCAAGTTTGAAATACTTGGAATTTTGTTTGGCAATAAAAAACAGGTTTTTTTCTTACTGTGAATTTCAGTCCCCATTCCTGATAGGGATGACTCCCCCTACTGGAGACAGGGAATCTTCAGCTTGCAATGTCCCCTCTAGAGGGGAGGTCTCATCCCATCTCTCCAGGCAGAGTAGCAGAGCAGAATAACACCTCAGCCCTCAAGCAGCTGCCCATACGCCAGCCCCACTGCTGGAGCACAGGACACTCAGACACAAAACATGTGGTTAGACAGCAATGCAAAAGTTAATGTCCCAGAACTCCTCCCCATATCAATCTACAAATCAACCACAGCAGCCAATAAAGTCAAAAAATTATGCAATGCGTAGAACCAGAGGAAGATAGAGGAGGGTGGAATGACACCCCCCCAATTACGATATATGTAGGTCTGCCTCTGAAGACAGTTAATTCAATGGCCAGGTTGCTCCCCAGGGCAAGCCAATGGCACAGGGTACCAATTAGTTTCCGGACCCAATTCAAAGTGCTGGTTTTGACCTATAAAGCCTTAAATGGCTCAGGACCACAATACCTTAAGGGGCATGAGGTTCATACCTCTGTATAAACCTACTTGGACCCTTGGATCATCCTCTGAGGCTCTTCTTTGTGTGCCTCCTCTACAGGAGGTCCGAAGCAATCCTGGGAATTTTTTTGAACTAAGGAAGGCCTCAGAATCAGGGGGGTTTCCCCCTTACTCATGCTCACCTGCTCTGGCAAAGAACCTGGAGAATCACCAAAGGCAGCTTGCCCGGAATCTCCAAATGCATAGATCTCCTCTGTGCCAACATCGCAAGGAGAAAGGCTGCCCTGCAGAGGCGCAGTCATCCTGTGCACAGACGCAGAGAAAAGGTGGGGAAAGCAATGCGACTGAGCACACTGCAGCAGCTGCTCAAACTCCCAGTTAGCACTGGGACCCAAAGGTGCAGGGATAATGCAGCCAGTCGAAACTGCTAGACCAACAGGTGCAGCAATCACGTCTCTAGGAGCTGCTGGGGCCATCCCAGAAACGCTGAGTTGCTGAAACAAAATGGCGTTCCTGCTTTTCTTAGAAAGAGGCAGGAAACGCAAGCTCCTGGCCCTGTGTCGCCTCTGTGGACTCCTCCTGTGCCTGCCTGGCAGTCCATTCAGAATCCAGCCGCTCCCTACAGTCTCCCCAGAGAACAGGGTGGGGGAGGAAAACGAAGAGAATGAAGTAGAAATGAATAAGCTGGGGGAGGCAGACAACAGGAAAACAGAGTGAAAAAACTCACTCAGAAAGATGATATAGCAAACAGGACGAAGGAGAGGACTAGACAAAGGGGAAATCCACACAAAACAAGCACTCAGGCAAGTGTTTGTCTTCACACACAGAGAGAGACACAAAGGCCCAGCCATCACTTGAGCAGGCAGGGTCACTGGGAGAGAAGGGGGTTGACTCCTCCCCTCTGGAGAGGACCTTGCAAACTAAATACCCTGCCTGTCTCCAGTAGGGGGAATCCTCCTCTATCAGGAATAGAAGCATCCCCCTCCGTCTGATGAACATTCTTGGCACCTTCTGCCTTACATATATGCTGGCTTTATTCTAAGGTCTTACAAGAAATGGCATGCAGTCAGTGGCTAAGTGGCTGTGCCAAGATATCCCCCTGCCCTGATCCACCATGGGAGTTGCCCGTGTGATGTGCACAAGCCACATTTTCTGTGTTTTTATCCATTGCTGCTATGTGGGAGCAAATCACAAGGAAGCAGTTTTGTGGCAGCATATATAGCAATATTAATGTGTAAATTGGTCCAAAGCTGTGTGTGTTTTAAAAAGTCTGAATACAGAATGGATGTAAGAAAAAAACTTGGATTTTTAACCAACTAATACTTGCTTAAAAGATTCATTTGTAATTGTGAGACTAGAGAATTGGTGAGTTTTAATAAGGACAGATCTTTCGACAACTTTTAATATGTTTGAAGGGGAATCTTGCTGAATTAACAGTGATACTTTGTAGGTGAAGAGGGGATTGCTGTACAATGTCTCCATTCTTATTCAGGAAGATGCAGGGGGTTGTGATGGACACATGGCCAATTGTAAAACAAGCTGTCCAGCTAGATTTCAGTTCTCTTGCCTCATTTAATTTCTGGATGTATAAGTACTGAGGAAACTAAAGGCTGAACAAATGTTGATTTAAATTGAAACTTTTAGAGAGTGGAGTCTCAAAGACATGAAGAAAATGGGCATAATTATACTGATAATGTTGTTATAGGATCTTTTAATTTGCCAGTGGGGTTTGTATTTGCCTGGAGTAATTGTTCTCAAAATCAACCTATGAAAGGGGGGGGGGGGGAGAGGTGAAACTATGAAATCCTCTTGGATTACCTCATACAGTACTAACAATTCTTAAGTGAAAGGTTGAACTGTCAAACACACCCTGTAAATAATTTCTGTAATCACCACCACCACCATCATTATCTTCATCATCATCACAGTAAAATCCACTTCAGCCCTCATTCTGTAAGGGTGACTTATGTGTGTAAGCATACAGATACAAATGTTTATCCCTGGTCCCTTTGCATAGGCTCACCTGGGTCCCTCTGAACAGGTCAGGTGTGCCTTTTTGGAAATACCCATTCCCATCCATGTCCGCTAGTAGCACACAACTGTAGCAGGATCAGGAGTGATTTTCTTTTTTGTTTCTATTGCCTAATTAAGGAATCAGTGAAACCTATCACTGAAGGAACTGCTTCCCCACATGGGGTTTGCTAGCTAATGCTTTGCACGCACAGAATGATATGTTGTGGAGCAACAGGGTCTTCCTCAATGTTCAGAAATGTGTCGAATGATCTTCACCTTGATTTAGATGTCTCATGGCTGGGTGGTGGAGGAAGGCCATGATAGGGACAGCATTGTACATATAAGAAGTGTTTCAGGCAAGGGTTTTTTTTCAACTGGAACTCACTAGAACTCAGTTCCTGCACCTATCAGGTGGGTGCCATTGCCATTCTCAGAGAATGAGGGAGGCATTCATGTTCAGTTCCTCTTTTTCTAGAAAAATAGCACTGATTTCAGGCATATTTCCAGCAAAGATGTGTGCAAGAGGTCACTTGGGCCATAGGGAAGAGGAGGATTGCAGTCCCAGATAAACTGGTGGTTTTTCTTTTGGTCCATTTTTGATTGGCATCCACAAACTGGGTTTAATCAGTAGAGGAGGAGGATGCTGAACGTAGTCTGCAAACACTGTATCCCTCTTGGCACCAGGGCTAGGTAGATCTGGATGTACATCTCTTGTCTCAGATGTTGTGGAGGATGCAGCACACTGCAGTCATGGTAGGGTCTTCCTCTCCTCTTTCAGAACAGGTGACAAGATTTCCATTCCCCCTACCCACCCCCAATCCCTGCTACCACCATCCATAAAGAGCCTTCTGCACCTTTTAAGGGGGAAATGCTGTGCCTCTGATCTCACAATGATCTCAAGCGTAATGGTTTCCAGTGGAATGAGCCCACACATTCTACTGTTAATCATCAAATGTTAAGAAAGAAATGTTTGTATGAACCCATAGGGCCCACATCTTAGGGCAGTATTTTTCTTTTTCTAGACCAACAGTTTGGTGGATGTGGCAGAAAGGAAACACAACCAAAAAGTGAAACGGTTTTTAAGAAGTGAAATATTTTTAAAGGTTTCCATTAAATCAGTTTCTAGATTAGTTAGGGCAAGTAATTGGTAGAAATGTACTGTTTCTTTCTCTGATGTGAAAAATCAGTGCTGTTTCACACACCGCAGGGTTTTATTGTTTTGGTTTTTGCTAGGCTGCCAGGTTTCTAGAGAAAGCAAACACACCATGAAACCTGGGTAGCTTTAACTTTGACATTAAAAAGTGGCATATAATCTAGTGATAGTTTGCTTCATGTGTTGCCCTGTTCAGAAACGCTTGAGGCTCCAGTCATCTCTATACTGTAATGCTTAAGTACTACAACATTGCATACCTTGGTTATTGTATATTCTTTGTTGTAAATATATAGATTTCATAGATGCATAAATCACAAAAGTAAGTTACCGGTTTATACAAAAATATTAAACATATTAAAGCCTGTCCAATATGTATATGCTACTTAAGTAAGATCCATTCAGTTGAACAGCTTGGAGGACCAAGAAGCTATTTCCCTTCATATAGTTCAGGTCTCTCTTTTTTTGGTCCTCCTTTATAAAAACGATGGAAATGTAAAAGCAGTGCAAAAATTACTAAAGTTGCAGTCCATTAGGTTTTTTTATGAAAGGTTAACATCCAGCTGTCAAATAAGAGATATTTTCAGCAATGACACTGCAGTGTGTGTGTGTGTGTGTGTGTGTGGATCACTTGTGGAAACTGTAATAAAGTCCAATCATAATTGCAATAGGATGTAGGGTGTGTCATTCTGGGAAGTTGCCACTACTTGGGTGGTTGTGGTGCTGAGATCTCTGCTTCAGTCTGCAAGTGAATCTTGGGAATTGCAACCTCAGCATGAGATCAGCAGAGAGAGAGAGAGAGAGAGAGAGAAATCTTCTATTACATACACTCCTTACAAAGACCACTTCAACTTTTCTTATCTCAACGCTATTTTAAACAAATTAAGTAAGGTGTCTGTACTGTTGATTGCATAAGTTGACCTGATTCTTATCTAAGGCACTTAAGTACTGTATGTGCTAAACACTAAAATTAAAACTAAAGGGCAGTTGACCCTTCAAAGTTAGACATTCTTTTCTCAAATATTTTATATAGAATTATATTGTTCTGCTTTATAAGTAATGATTTTTCTACATTGGAAATCTTTTTGACTCCGTAGAATAATTATCATGTATAACAGAGAGTTCTTAGAAACTATGCTACTCAAGTTTAGGTTCAGCATAATTCTGCTCTATATTTAAAGAACACTTTAAAGACCCTTCCCCTCTGCAGGGAGGTGGGACCGATTCGGATGGTCCGCCCCCGCCACTTAATGGATCCAAATGGTTTCCAGAGAGTGGTAGGGGATGCTTTATCCCATGTTGATGGCCTTTCAGCTGATTCCCTGGTGGCCCGCTGGAATGTGGAGTTAACCAGGGCCATTGACTGTCTGGCTTCAAAGCGCCCTCTCCGATTGCATGGGGCCCGGCAGCCCCGTGGTTTTCCACGGATCTGAGGGCAATGAAACAATCACTGAGATGGCTAGAGCGTCAGTGGCAGATAACTCATTCTGAAGCTGACCGGACACGGGTTAGAGCTCAATGTCGAGCCTACAAAGTGGCGGTAGCGACAGCGAAAAACACTTTCTTCACCGCCTCTATTGCATCTGCAGAAAACAGCAGCAGGAGATTATTTCAGGTGGTTCACAATTTAGCGGAACCACCTACTACTACATCCTGCAGTGATTTTGAAAAAACTTTTTGCAGATAAAAGTCGCTCAGATTCGGGAAGAGGTAGACTCCACCGTGGGAGCAGGGCTGGGGTGGGAGAGTGCTAGAGTCCTGTCTAGTCAAGTTACGTGGGATCAGTTACAATCTGTTACCTCCAAGGATGTGGACAGGCTGCTTGGACGAGTGAAACCAACCACCTGTCTCCTTGATCCTTGCCCATCCTGGCTAATAAAAGCTAGCCGGGAAGGGCTGGGCAATGAGCTTCGCAGGGTGGTGAATGCTTCTCTCTGTGAGGGAGCCTTCCCAGACCCACTGAAAGCGGCGGTTGTCAAACCGCTTCTTAAAAAACCATCTTTAGATTTGGCCAATATGGCCAACTATCTCCCAGACTCAAATCTTCCATTCTTGGGCAAGGTGATTGAGTGGGTGATTGCTGAACAACTCCAGGCACACCTGGAAGAAGCGGACCATTTGGATCCCTTCCAGTCGGGATTCAGGCCTCATCATGGGACTGAAACTGCCTTGGTCGCACTGGTCGATGATCTCTGGCAGGCTAGGGACAAAGGTGAGAGCTGTTTCCTAGTTCTGCTGGATCTCTCAGCGGCCTTTGACACCATCAACCAAAACATCCTCCTGGACTGTCTTGAGGAGCTGGGAGCTTGGGGCACTGTTATACCGTGGTTCCGCTCCTTCCTCCTGGGCCATGTTCAGAAAGTGGTGGTGGGGGATGAGTGTTCAGACCCCTGGGCTCTCACTTGTGGGGTGCCTCTGTCCTCTCCCCCATGCTTTTCAACATCTATATGCAACCGCTGGGAGAGATCATCAGGGGGTTTGGGCTGGGTGTTAATCAGTATGCGGATGACACCCAGCTCTACCTCTCTTTCAAATCAGAACCAGTGAAGGTGGTGAAGGTCCTGTGTGAGTGTCTGGAGGCGGTTGGAGGATAGATGGCAGCTAACAGATTGAGGTTGAATCCTGACAAACAGAAGTACTGTTTTTGGGGGACAGGAGGCGTGCGGGTGTGGAGGACTCCCTGGTCCTGAATGGGGTAACTGTGCCCCTGAAGGACCAGGTGTGCAGCCTGGGAGTCATTCTGGACTCACAGCTGTCCATGGAGGCGCAGGTCAGTTCTGTGTCCAGGGCAGCTGTTTATCAGCTCCATCTGGTACGCAGGCTGAGACCCTATCTACCCGTGGACTGTCTCGCCAGAGTGGTGCATGCTCTGGTTATCTCTCACTTGGACTACTGCAGTGCGCTCTATGTGGGGCTACCTTTGAAGGTGACCCGGAAACTACAACTAATCCAGAATGCAGCAGCTAGACTGGTGACTAGGAGTGGCTGCCGAGACCACGTAACACCAGTCTTGAAAGACCGACATTGGCTCCCAGTACGTTTCCGAGCACAATTCAAAGTGTTTGTGCTGACCTTTAAAGCCCTAAACAGCCTTGGTCTAGTATATCTGAAGGAGTGTCTCCACCCCCATCATTCTTCCCGGACACTGAGGTCCCGTGCCGAGGGCCTTCTGGCGGTTCCCTCGCTGCGAGAAGCCAAGTTACAGGGAACCAGGCAGAGGGCCTTCTCGGTAGTGGCACCCGCCCTGTGGAACGCCCTCCCACCAGATGTCAAAGAGAAAAACAACTATCTGACTTTTAGAAGACATCTGAAGGCAGCCCTGTTTAGGGAAGCTTTTAATGTTTAATAGACTATTGTATTTTAATATTTTGTTGGAAGCCGCCCAGAGTGTCTGGGGCGGGGTATAAATAATAAATTATTATTATTATTATTATTATTATTATTATTATTATTATTATTAGAATGGTAGATTCTTACATTCTCATTACAAAACATTTGAAGCTGTGTGAAGAGCAAGTTCTTTTTTCAAATACGAAAATTAAATATGAAATGATGTAAACAAAATAATACAAAACTGTAAGGTGCATATAGTTCAAGAGCACATCTTTTTTCCTGTGTTTATGAATGCAGCCTGAGAAGTCACTTCTCCAGTCTCTTATTGCCAACATTACAGATGATAATGCTGACTCCCCCCCAAAAAATTGAAATGTATTTTTAATGCATGAATGTATGTAACTCATTGTATTATTTTTCATAGTATAAGAAATAAGAGTTATTCCACACAGTGAAATATTATTCAGGTAGGTCTAGCTGTAACCAACAGCTGCTTTCCCCAGCTAACAGGACAGTATCTTATCCCTGCTGAACCTCAGTCCTTTAGTGGCTTAGATAACTGGAAGGCCAACACGTGCTTTGTGTCAGGGTTTGCTACCCAGTAAGCTGTGCTGCCCCCCTGATTTCCAGGGTTCATGTTCAGTTACTGTGCTCAGTAATAATGCTCATCACAGTCGTCTCAGATGGGGTTGGTAGTGTTTATGCAGCCAGTAAGCTCAAGCTAGTTTTCTAAATCCACACAAGTAAATTACGCTTTCAAAAATGCTTTTTCAAAGAATGAATGAGAGCAATGCGAGAGCAAGATTAGATGTGATGTTAATTAGGTAAATGCGGTTAACATGCACATTTTCATATGCAATAGTAGCAACCAAAAGGAAGACTAAGCAACCATATAAGCATCCTTGAGCTCCTTGATGAAAGGACAAGCAAGGTAAAAAGAAGAAGAGAGAAATTATGAATTATGCTGAAGTACATGAATAAAAATCAATAAAAATACATAGCTAACTGAGGTTCTCCCCCCCCCACAAAAACAATCCTGGCTATGCCAATGCTGAAGTAGTAGAGGGGAAGATGGGCAGTAGACTGAGATTAAGGAATGGGGGAAGTTAGTAATAAGAAAAAGAAGGGTGTCCTCAATATTCTCAATGAGTGTGAACTCATTTTCTAGCTTTGTTTTGAGTGTATTGAGCTCTGTTTAACTTAATGACATGCGAATATTTTACATAAATACAGTCAGCTTAAATTTCAGTGAGATATCTGATGTAAGACATTAATACAATTGTGTCAGTAGACAGCCACTTTTATTGAATAACACTTTAAATATATATAGACTTCGCAGGGAAAAGGTCAAAATTCTCATTACATTTGCAGGAGGGAAAAAGTTTTCCCCTCATATGTATATATTTAAATGTTTAATAGTGTCAGTAGAGCAACACAATTTTTAAGTATGGTAGAGGCAATGATCATAGTTTTGCTTTCAATGGGTGGGCATGGGGCTTCCTGGTGCGGCTGGGAAAGAATCTCTGCTACTTACGCCATCCATCTCGTATGGGACGTATATGTCACATCAGAGCCTTTGCCATTCCAGCATATGTATGCCCTGGGAAAAAGAGCCACAAGTATTTCAGCAGTTTTGCAGGATGTGGTAGCTTCCAATAATAGACTTGTTTGCCACAAGCCACAGTGCCATATATTATAAGCCAACATGCCTGTACCCTAAGCTCTGAGATATTTAAACAGCAGGGAATAAATGCCCCATCTTTCTTTGGGTTAGACATGAATTTGCACCTTGCCTTTGTGTGGGGACAATATCCCACATATAAAGCTAATAACAGCAGGTTTCCCATCTCTAAAGTCTAACCGGCTGACTGGAAGCTGCTGTGGCTCATTGGACGTCCAGGCTGGTTCACTTGGCATCAAAAACTGGAACTGAAGTTAGAGCAGGGACTTCTGTCTTTGCAAAGTCCCTCCACCCCAAGCCCTCAGTTACAAGATCAGACAACATTTGCAACAGGGATATAGCACAACACCTGTTTGTGGGGTCCTGCTTGTCCATGTGACAGGCTTCAAGAGGGAAGCCACAGTTTATAGTTGTCTTTGTAAACCCAGGGCAGAAATCCTACAATTTTTGTCTCTTAAAGACACTTTTGTTTGTACACAGTTGTGTGCATGTACAAGTGTGCCAACAAAAACAAGGCTTACCATTGCCTTCTTCCTTGTGCAAATGCTAAAAGGGGATTTGTTTTTTAATCAAAAGGAGCAAGGCAGTGTAAGCCCCTGATCCTTTCTCCAAGACACTACTGTCTCTTTGCAGGTGAGCGGTGCTTCATATATGTTGGGTGAGGCAGGTATTTCCCTCTGGCGCCGGGCTTGGGAGGGGGCTGGGCTCCCTCTTGCCCAGGCCTCCTTTCCTCTCTCTCTAGTTTGGCACGATGCGCGACTGACCAAGGCCTGAGTCAAGCAGGGAAGCCCAAGGCTGAGAGAGAGGTGCCTGCAGAAGGTCACCCAGTGAGGGCACGGATGAAGTGAAATTTAATGGAGGATTCTGGATTGGGAACTAATTCTCTAAACCACTGTAATATGTAGTGTGATTGGAAATGGGAATGGGGCGGGGAATAGTAGCTATGAGTGATATGTATATTGTGGGAGGCATTTAATGACAGCCCTGCCCTGCCCCAACCTGTGGTGGGGAGGTATTGTTTTGGTTCATGATTAAGTAATAATAAGGGACGTGGGTGGCGCTGTTTCGAGCTGTTTCGAGCCTACGCAACCAGCAAGCCGCTTGGGGTTGCTGATCGGAAGGTCGGCAGTACGAATCTGTGTGACAGGGTGAGCTCCCGTTGCTCTGCCCCAGCTCCTGCCAACCTAGCAGTTTGAAAGCACACCAGTGCAAGCAGATAAATAAGTACCGTTCCGCGGGAAGGTAAACAGCCTTTCCGTGCGCTGCTCTGGTTCGACCTTCTTTGGAGGTCTTTAAGCAGAGGCTTGACAACCATATGTCAGGAGTGCTCTGATGGTGTTTCCTGCTTGGCAGGGGGTTGGACCCGATGGCCCTTGTGGTCTCTTCCAACTCTATGATTCTATGATTCTATGATTCTACATCACCCAGAAAGGGAAGCGAACAAACGTCGGCTCCGTCTGCCAGTAAAGCGAGATGAGCGCCACAATCCCAGAGTCGTTTGCGTCTGAACTTAACTGTCAGGGGTCCCTTTACCTTTACCTTAAAATAATAATAATGATAATAATAATAATAATAATAATAATAATAATAATAATAATAATAAAGCCATTTCACAGTAGTGAGGGTTGGGAATGGCCTTTGTTTTTTATATTAAAACTGACAGCACTGCAGATCACATGCTGAATCCTTAGACCTGTTATATGTAAATGAAACAAACCCTTGTAGTGTTCACTTATCATTGTTGCCCAACTCTCCATTAGAAATTGACTTACTTCTGATGTATACTTTCTGGAATGAAAACTGTCTGAGTTGGTAATTATTGTGTCAAAGAGAGCTTTGCACCTAGAGTTGGCATGCCTAGGCATATCCAAATGTTGTAAAAGTATATTGCTATACTTTCGTTGTAGGAGACTAGTTTAAATAGTGTATTGTGATGTTTTGGGTAGTTGCAAGTTTGGTTTTAATTGTGCATGCATTGAGATTGTTTAATCTGAAATTGAGTGATTATTTAATTTCTGAATCGCTTAATATATATAAAAAATCTCTTAAGCACTATATAGAGATAAATAAATAGGCTACAATAAAAGAACTGTTGGAATTAAAATATTTTCTAGAGTGTGTATGGCAGGGGTTTGCAACAAATATGATACTTATTCCAATTCAGATTTGGCCATTTCAAAAGCAGCTTGAGTTGGCTTAGAACACTTGAGAGGCCACCACATCAGAACCCCTTCAGAAGGGGTTTGCTTAATACATGCTGTGGTAATTTTGCTATCAACGCAAGGATTTTGGCTTGGCAAACAGAACGACCCTTCTCTCTCCCCCCCGCCTTCTCCTGTGCTCTGTTCTGGGGGTTCTCCAACCTCCCCAAGCCAGGGGAGGAGAGAAACACCATTTTGTTCGTGGAAGTCCTTGCATGGGATTCCACTAACAGAACTCATTAACTGAATCTGGCCTAAAGTATAGATGTAACACCTTGCCAAACCTGCTTCACATCATTAGTTTTAAATATTGGATTGTGGCCAATTATTAGGCATTGTGTTTGAATACATACATCATAGTTAACCATGGTTCTCACTGCATAAATATATACAAAACCTATCCATTTAGGAATGGGTTATGTTTGTGTATTTTTGCCCACCTAGGAGAAATATTTTATAAAATATTTTTTTATTTTCTTACAGGTTTATGATCTAGATGGCATCCCGTTGATCCTGGATAACTGCAGCATTGATGACAATAATCCTTGTATCCTTTCAATAACTTTCTAAATTAATAAATAATTACTCCTTCTGACGTAATTTGAGCTGGAGGTGGGGTTGTAGATGTGGATGCTTTGGGGATAACGTGTGTTGTCCTTGTGCCTCAAAGTATCTTAAAACTCCCGTCTAGAGAAAACATTACTTCAGTTGTAAAGACTTCAGAGAGACATAGCACAGTCCTAGCCCACTTCCCCTCAATTGGTGGCTTGTGGGTCGGTGGTCAGTAAGAAGCAACAGCCAGTTCAATGTAGCATCAAAACAGGGTGTTGCAGAGCACTGGTAGCTTGGGATCCAAAATCCCATAGAAGCGTCCGCTCCTTGGGTCATTCAGCCATTCCCAGAGCTACAAACAAACAAAGAGCAAGGAAACTTCCCTTCAATCCTGGCTGTTGTGAGTTGGCAGGGTTTGGAATGTAGTGGTGTCCCTGCCACTCCAATCCAATGGGACCGTGGCGTAGAATTATTCTGCCCAAAGGGCAATTCTATACATAACAACTCAAAAGAAAGTCCCATTGAATCCAGTGGAACCTTTGTGGGAGTGTATATAGAATAAGCATTGGCCTATTTTAACTTCCTCCGGATTCTATCCCAGGTTGTCAGAGTTGACCGCTGACTCTAGTGTTCTGGTATACTCATTTGTTAACCTTTTACCACCAGTACTAAACCTACATTATAATTTCTACTGCCTATTTTAGGAAAAATTATAGCTTGCCTCAGAAAAGGGTTATTGTCATATTTATTTTAATTTTTAATTTTTAACACAAAAAGAATAATTACACTTTTATTAAAAGGCCATCAGTTTTCATTTTGCATAACATATTTTAAATCTTTTTCTGCGTGTTTTTTGGCTGTCTATGTTGTACTGTATTATGAGATCAGAATATCATAAAATACTATGCAAACAAGTTTGAGGGGGTAAAACACAAAACACTGAGGCTGCTTTTTTTTGACTGGAGTAGCAAATTGACAGAGAGGTTTAAATCTTTTAACTAAATACAAAAATGGCCTCTTTTGAAGTGGAGAAACTACATTATTTTTAGTCTTAAAACAAATGGGCCTGGTTGAACATTATCTCGTGTTCTCTAACTTTCTGAATATCCCAGAATCATTGTTGTCACTTTAGATTACGGATTGTAATGGAATCTAACCAAATTTGGTCATTGTAGCTCGTCTTGAAGCTTTTGCTTCAGCTGACATCTGACCAGTCAGCTGAAATGAACAGGTAGATGAGTTAGTAAGCAGCTCATCAGTTTTACATACCTTATTAAATCTGACCAGTGGAAAAAATATTTTCAACTCGTATATCTGGTATTATCTGATGAAAGAACAATAGATATTTCTGTTGTTAGGACTGGTGGAGAAATTCCAGTGGAACCACCACTAAGAAAGATGGCTGTTGGTTATTAAACTTTGTTAAAGGAGGTTGTTTTTGAAAGTGAGTATGCAGTAAATAATCTGCCTTGTAAATATTGTGTGTAATATTTAATTATTATGACTAGCCAGTAAAGCCCTCAGCCTAGCATCCATTGTATTCTTCAAAATGATATCACAAAAATTTAGGTTTAATCCCAGAATAAAAGGGAAGGGAAAATTAACAGTAAGAGACAATCATGGGCATGAAAGAAATGGAGGAAATAAGCAAAATCATCCTGAGAAATCTCATGAGTCTTATTGACTTCCTTCAGAATTCTTCGGTTGTTCATCTGAATGCTCCACTTGAAATTTATCCCAAATGTTGCTTAAAGTGAAATCCGGGGACTACTCAGAAGTGAGTTTTTTCAAAATTCTTACGCAGTTCCTTGAAAAATCTTCAACTTTTTACATATGAGAGTTCCCAAAATTTGTTTTGGGTTTAGCTCCGGATAGAATTCTTGTGGCAACTTTAGAGAGGTTTAACTGCTCTTCAGATGCTACAAGGATGGAGAATACTTTGTGGTATTGGTTACATAGTGTAGTACTACCAGTATGGCTTGTGAATAAATTCTAATGATGGAATAAAAGGAGAAGCACCATCTTTGTATGAATTAGAATATTATTTCTTATCTTTGCCTTTCTCACACATGCATATACATATACGTATATGTATGCACCCACACACTTTTGTTAATATTTAACATTTCAAACGGATTCATAGTCCTACATCATTGTGAATTCTGTTATTGCAATATATGCTGTAGATACCGAATATTTTTTCTATGGGTAGCTTCTTTCAGATGCCCAACAGGCCTCAGCCAGAAATCCGTCTTTAGTGCAGGCAGCAACCATTTTGCATGCATTCAGTTGGAGGGGTCAGGGTGGAACGGGCTTATGCCTTACCACTGACGTTTGCAATAACCTGGAACGCAGGCCCTTGCAAACGGGGGGTTGCCTGTACCGCCAGTCCCATGCTATGGAACCCTCTTCCAGCAGAGATACGGCAGGCTTTTCTTGACTTCCAGATGTCTCTTGAATCCTTTTTTTTTTCTTCTGACAGGCCTATGCAGTTGTTTAAAACCTTTTGACTAGCCTGTCATTTTATTTCTATTTTTCATGGTTTTTATATTTTATTATACACATATTGTTGTACACCACCTTGATTTTTTGTTGTTGAGAGGGTAGTGTATATAAATGCATTTATAAATAAGTAATGACAAATCTCCCAGCTTTCTACATATGGCAGCAATTGAGGCTAGTGGCTAAACTATCCAACTTTCTGACCAAAGGCACTGAGCTGAATTCAGTTTGGATACTATGAGGGCCACAAATTATATGAATTTGCCTCAGAGTGCAAAGGAAGTTTTCAGTTGAGTTAGAAAGTGAGCCCTACTCTCCTGCAGTGCAGTGTTTATTCCACCAGTTCATCCCAGTCTGTCTGTTAAATGTTGGTAAAACTTTAAATGCAATGCATTTTTAAAAAATTTCATTTATGTTGCAACCAGCTTCCTCCCAAATGGATTACCTCTTCTAAAAAGAAAACTCCCCACATTAGAAGGGAGAAACAGGGGCCATTTACTGTAGAGTAGTCCCATAGGAGTCCCTGGAACGACTTTAGAGCAGATAATTACAGGAGTGTAGTCTGAGTGATCTTGTATTCAGTTCTTGTGTTAGGTAGAGAGAAAAGGTTCTGATGATAATATGCCATTTAACGTTTGATGAAAATAAGTGGCTCTTTGACTCCAAAGACCTTTATAGTGAAGCTTCTGTGTTATGTTAACATCAGCTTGGCAAGTACTCTTGCGACCAAAATGTCGGTAATATTTGAAGAGGAAAAAGCAGGGCTGCCTTTCTGGGTGATCATTCAACTGGCTACTTAGGAGACAAAATTGGCATTGTTTGTGAAAGGAAAACCTGTGGTTTCTCTTATGCTCTCCTATTGCAATGGCGGTGGTTGATCCACACATACAGACCCTTTAGTTTGGATAAAATACTGAAAATATAAATGCGAGCTAATTTTTACATATACCCATTTGAAGAACATTTTCTGTCATTATATTCAGTCTGACAGTCATCTCAGAGGTAGATTCAAAATACTTTTGACCTCATGGCAACGGTTAGTATAATTGTGGTTTATGAAACCTCAGGTTAAATCTAGGAGAAATCAAGTTGCTATGGTCTATAACAATGGCAGTTTGTTTTGTGTCATGCCAGGAAAGACTTTCTTGGGGAAACCGATGAGCATTTCATATTTAAAAGTGTAGCTTGAGACGGGCCTCATGCTGTGAAAACAATCCATGCTGCTGAGGAGAGCAAAAAACAGGGATGTGATTAAGTTCTGAAGGAGTGAACTATAGTAGCTGCCACAAAACAGACAACTAATAGAATACAGTAGCTTTAAAATGGTGATCAAATATGAATTACAAGTACTTTTATTTGACAACAGCTATGTTTTCATAGATTTGTACCCATTGGGGGAAAAATATTCATTTGTTTATATTGTTTCTTACAAATTATAATGTAAATAACAAAAATAATACATTTGATGTAATATAGTGCATCTGCAAGACACAAACTGGCTCTTTGCTGAGGAAGGGAAAATAAATGGGGATAGTTTTAGCTTTCACATTGGGATTTTAAGCCAAGCATGCACAGTTTTCAACTCTCGAAACCAAACATAGTACGCACCAGCCCCACCAGGGGCTTATGAAACCTTTTCTGTTTGCTGCCTATCTGGGATTGCAAAAGCAGCAGTGTTGCTAAGCCCCTGGCAAGCCACAATTCACTTCTATGGGCTGCATTTGGTTTGTGGGTTGGAAACCTAGTAGGCTTGTTCATAACTTAGTTGAGAACCATTCTAGTATTAATTCTTCGAATATTTGAGTACCATTGTGGTTCCCCCACCCAGAAAGTATTTTGCTGCCCCCCCCAGTCCCCCAATAAAAAAATTAATTAAAAATGCTTTTACTGACTGCTCCGATAGATGTCTAACTGAGATACTGTGAAGCCAAAAGCTTTTTGTGCTCCCCCAAATGTGCCCATTCTTTTTAAGAAGTTGTTGTTGTTGTTTTTATTTTTAACAATGTGTAAAAAAAAAAGAAAAAAGAAAAAGCTAATGGTATGCAGCCCCCAGAGAGATAGCTAAGGCCCTTGGCCCAGAAATGGTTGGTCACATATATTTTAAGGAATGTTTTGGCTGGTTAATATTTTTTTTTAACTGCTTGATTCATCAAATACAACTAATTTTATGTAAATGTATGAAATAGCATGCTAATAATTATACATTAACAATATTATTTGAAATTAACTGTGCTTTCACCCAATCTATCTGTAATTAAACAATATCATTTCATTTGTTTTAATAATTAAGGTCAACAAATGCCAGAGGGGCCAATTGATTTACTACTTGCTAATGTTTATTTCTACCTCCAAAACATATATAGATTCACTTCATTCTCTCATTCCATTAAGATATAAACAAACTCTCATTTTAGGTAAAAGTATTAGCACTTTGTCTACCTTTCCCTGGCCCTGATTATGTTTGACATTTCTTTCTTTTTAAAAATATAGTTTTCTTAATTTCCAATACAGTGGTACCTCGGGATGCGAATGGGATCCGTTCCGGAGCCCCGTTCGCATCCCGAATGGAACGCAAGACACGACGGCACGTGCACAGGTCACGTTTTGCTGCTACCACGCATGCACGTGATGTCATTTTGAGCGTCTGCGCATGCGCGAGCAGCAAAACCCAGAAGTAACGCACTCCGTTACTTCCGGGTTGCCACGGAGCGCAACTCGAACGCGCTCAACCCGAAGCGCATTCAACTTGAGGTATGACTGTATATGACAATTACAAAAAAACAAGAAAAAATACAAAAACAAAATTCCAACTCTCCCACCTCCAGGACTGACCAAAGTCCAGTCTGCGATTTGGGTAGCTGCCATTCTTCAGGGTTATCAGTAAAGTATTTTTTAAATGGATGCCGTATTTCAACAAAATCATCTACATCATTTGTATTATACAATGCATGTAATTTCTTTCTTAATTTTTTTCTGATACAGCAGTAGACCATATATTCTGTCTTCAACGAGAGATACACAGATGTTCCAATTCTGTGTCACTAGTAGGCATGCGACAGAAAAATAGTTCTGTAACACAAAGGTCAGATTTCCCTTATTTAAAAAATAGTTAAGAATCCCAAACTTGTGGCACATTTTGTAAACACCCATTATTATAGATTCTTTCCAAGATATCGGGACTGTTGCCATTCTTAGAATGCTGTTAAACAACCTGCCCATATGGGGATCAATGTTTCAGAAAAAAATTCTTATAAAAGATACCTGGCAGAACATCTATACCATGTTTGCCATTTCTTGATATTGAATTACTTGTTATTTTTTATTTGTATATTTGCATACTTTCATAACATTGGTGTGTATTGTAGTGCTAAAATTGAAGGAATTGTGAGAACCTACAATTTATTTTAATAAAACCCTACACTATCATTAAAAGAAAAGCCCTCTTAATATTTTCATTTCTTTTACTATCACCTGCCCTAATGGTAAAGCTGGTGCCCCCACACTCATTGCTTTGGAACCAAAACGGGAGCACTGAGAAGCAAGGTGAGAGCACCAAGATTTTCAGAAATACAAAAAGTGAATCCCCACATCCTGCAACAGCCAAATGTGGACAGAGCCTGCTGGTTGTAACCCTGGCACTTAAGGAATGCTCCATGTTAGTTGGAAAGGGGAAACGGGTGGAGAGGGAATTGATTTGTGTGAATCCCTAACACTGTGGTTCTCAAAAGGTGCACCACCACCGCCACACTGGGGCAACAGGAGAGGATGTGGCAGGAAGATTCAGGGACAATCAAAGAAAAATTAAAGCATTTCAGTGCAGTGTAGTATAGTATTGTATCAAAATGTGTTTTATTTATTTGCGGAGTGTGGATAGATATATTTTCAAAATGAGAGCAAGAGCATGTGCTGTTCTTCTACTGTTCTCCGTGACCTGTTGTTGTGAACAGGAATTGTTCTTAGGTAGCTTCCTAGATGCCCCATGATCATATTCTAAGGCAGCTGTGTTCTGTGTTTTGTTTTCCAATGTATATCTTATCAATTAAAAATTCATTGTGGCACGAGCAGATTTTTATTCTGAAAGTGTGGCCCAAAGGAAAAAGTTTGAAATCCACGGTCCTAACAGGTCACGGCTGGCTGGCTGTAACAGGGAGTGAGGAATCGTCAGCCACGTTTAGCTGTAGGTCCCACTAGAACCGAAATATTGTTTGTTAAGAATTTTTGCACAACTGGCATGTTTATGTAGGTGGTAGAGAGTGTTGATGGCAGATAAATAAATTAAAGTGACATTTCACAACTCTGCATATTTCTGGATAAAGCAACTGAGTGTAAAATGCATTGTTGCATGTTGTATCACATTCAGTTATTCTGATTCCATGGATTTTCATGACAGTGTTTAAACACTGACAATTAATTGCATATGTTCCCATCTGGAGATAGATATATAATAACTCTTAAAACTGAATATCTTAGGCATGGAATGCTTTTGGCTTTACATTGTCCAAGAGTGTGATTTTTTCTTCTTCTCCTTTTTTAAACCCAAAGGATTTTTAGTTGCATATAAATTATAGGTTTCTATTAAAAACGTCACTTAAAAATATGGGCAGCCTCTGTAGCAAGAATGTATGTGCCACATACAAGCTAGCATTATACATTTGAATTTGGTGCCTGCTTTTATTTTACAAAAAGTTTTATTTTCTAAAAGTAGACATTTATAAATTGACAGACTTTCAAAGAAAGCCTAATAGGTGCCTTACTTGTGAGCTTTAAAATACGGTAATTGTCCTAAGGTGTAATAATGAAACTCCTTCCATTTTTTTTTTAAATAATAATCACAAGTCACTGCTTTGAGCTGACATTCTGCTTTTTAAGCACATGATATAAGAGCGCCTGCCTTAGGAGATTGCGCTTCTTAGGCACTGCCTTAGGTGAAGATTAAAAGCCTTAAAAACACTAAGGTGTTCCAAAGCACTTTAAAATGTAATGTGCCCCCCATCTCCAATTGTACCAACTTTCAGGTTGCATTTGTGTCCCCTCCTTTACCTGTTTATATTCAATACACTTGTGGCAGCTCTACATAACTAGGATTCTGCCAAATGCTGTCGTTGTACCCACCTTGTAGTTCGGTGACTCTGTGATTCGAGGCAAAATGGGATTTTTTTTTTGCTGTGGAATAAAAAAAGGAGAGAAAGAACAAGGAAACCAGGGAGGCCAACCTGCTGATTTCTGAGTTTTGGGGAGGTATAAGTTTGGGGTAGTTATTTAGTGGTGAGGCAAAAGCACTCTGTGCACGCTTGGAAGTACTTCTCTCCCTAGGCTGAGTTCTTGTGAGGTCACAACACATAATTAAGTCATAGGGAGGAAAAGACAAAGACTGGAGGGGGGAGTTGTAGCAATAACAGGCACAAGCTTTTATTGGGTGAAAAATTCCTGGAAGACGGAAAATAAATGGGTTATGTGGAGATCTACTCCATGTGCACTTTGGCTGTCATTTGCTTGCAGTGGAGGTCAGTTCAGTGCCTAATTCCTTTATTTTTAAAGAGCTGGGGCTTTAATCTGTGTGGGAGACGGGCATTGCTCTGTCAGCTTTTCTTCTTAATTTTCCATGTCTGGGGAGGGTACATTCTCATTTATCAATATGCCTTCGCACTCTTCAGCCACAAAATGGAGCCCATGTCCTCTAAATAGGGATTGAGCAGTCTAATTCTGCAACAGTTTCGGTTTCACTGGTGCTCAGAGGTCTGTCCTGTTCTCTCTCTCTCTCTCTCTCTCTCTCTCTCTCTCTCTCTCTCTCTGTGTGTGTGTGTGTGTGTGTGTGTGTTTAAAGAACACATTAAAACTCCACCTTCAAATTGTATGGTTTTTATACACATTTTTATATAAAATTTGCATTTTTCGATTATTTTCAATGCATTTCCCCATTAAATTATGCATTTTGTGCATTATGTTTACATAAAATGTGGATTTCTGTACACACTTAGTAAACACTGAAACCACATCACAAAATCTGGCAGACTGCGAAGTTGTATTCTGATCTTTAGGCAAGTTCCGGCTTGTTGCATTGGGCCAGTCTGCAGTTTAAAGCAGGCCTAACTAATTCCTTCTCCCTCCCTCCCTCTAAAGGAGTTGTGGATGTAAGAGTTGTGACTCTGTCCAACTGGCCATGTTGTGTGGCTAAGTCTCAATTCACCTTCATCACCTGTAGCCATTTGCTTGCATAAACTTTCAGTTCCTGTTTCAACAGGAGCATTTATTATTGTTGTTGCCCAGTAGGCCACAGCCATTGGGGTGCTGGACTCTGCCCCTGCCCCACCCACTTATAAAAGTGCCCTGGGGGGTAGGGGATGCCATACACCCCCTCACTGGTGGTGGTATCAGGTGCTGGGTTGAGCTGTTTTTAGGACTTCCTTAACCCTTGCAATATTATGAAGATTTCATTTGCCTTCACAGATGTATGCAATCGGCTCATGTTGACTGGACGTTACATCAGCCCTGCTGAGTGTGAAACTAATGGGCAAATGAATGTCCCCAAATTTGTGCTCGCTAAGGAAAACAGGGCGGGGCAGCATTTGTAGGACAAAATCAGTGGAAGGGCGTGGAAGCTTGATCCTAACGGCACCCACTGGTTCTCCTAGGTTACTTTAAGTCATAGAGCTGGAAGGGACCCCAGGGGTCATCTGGCCCAACCCCCTGCAAGGCAGAAATCTCAATGAGATCATACCTGGCAAGGTGCCCATCCAAGCTGTGCTTCTAAACCGCCAAGGAAGGAGAGCCCACTACTTCTCATGGGAACCTGTGCTACTATCAAGCAGCTATTACTGTCAGAAGGTTCTTCCTGGTTTTTTGTGGAAATCTCCTTTCTTATACAGTGGTACCTTGGGTTAAGAACTTAATTTGTTCTGGAGGTCCGTTCTTAACCTGAATCTGTTCTTAACCTGAAGCACCACTTTAGCTAATGGGGCCTCCTGCTGCCACCGCGCTGCTGGAGCACGAATTCTGTTCTCATCTTGAAGCAAAGTTCTTAACCCGAGGTACTATTTCTGGGTTAGCGGAGTCTGTAACCTTAAGCATATGTAACCTGAAGCGTCTGTAACCCGAGGTACCACTGTAGTTCCATTGGTTCAGGTCCTACACTCTGGAGCAGGAAAAAACGAGCAGTCCTTGGAGTCCAGCTGTGAGAAAAATGATTTGGGGAGCATTTCAAGGGGAACAGCAGGCAATTAACCACCCTCTGCCAGTCTACACTTTTTTACTGGAGCCAAACTGTATCTCACACTTTTTAAATTAAAGGTATAGTTAACACCAGCTCTTATTTTAAAGGAAGAGTGGCCATGTGGGGGCATTGGTTAAGTTTTCCACCAACCCCCTCCCTGGGTGCTATTTGTGCTCTAAGATCCTGCAGTGTGAACATTGAAGAGCACAAAATTTTCAGTGGGAAACTAGCACAAGATCTCAATCTGGATGGGGGAACTGCATGGTTGCCTGATAAGCTGCAGTTCTTTTGGAAAACACAAACACTTGCACGTGCGTGTGCACACAGGAGCTCTCTTTTTTCAACTGAGTGTTTAGGAAAGTGGTATCTTTAGTGCTTTATAGGCTGAGATTGGGAATGCAATGGAAGGGTTGTGCAAAATCTGAGAGAAAATCTAATTGAAATCAGTAAGACTTGGCATCAAGTAAATATTCATAGGATTTTACTGTGAAATATGTAAAATTGTAATTGAAGACACAGAACTGAACTAATTTAGGGGGGGGGCTTTCCTATATTTTTTCATAGGAGATCCTTGTCATATGATTAACAAGATTCTGCATGCTGCAGTGCTATGCATTTGTATGGTTTTCTAGAAATGTAAAGCAAACCTGCAAAATTGGGTTTACTGTGATTGCTGTGTTTTGTTTTATTTTGTGAGGTTTGGCAACAAATGGACTCATGCTCCTATTTGTAGTAACTATGGAAACTTCAGAAGCACTCTCTTTCTAAGGCTGATTATACAATAAAGTGCTTAAAGTGTTGGTCGGATTATGGACTTCAGAATATGTTCAATTTTCTATCTGTCTTTTGGGTAAGAACAAGAGGGTAATGTGAATATTAATTGGGGACTCGCTTTAATCTCTCGTGACACTTAAGTCTGTATAGGTCTGCACCCAGCCATCCAGAAGTCTCAGGCTCACTCAGCATGTTAAGAGCAATCATACATATTCATGACTCTCCATTGCGAGAGTGCACTAGGGAAGGAGAGAGCTGTGAGCAGGCTACAGCACACAAACCTTCCCCCAAGCCGGCAATATACTGGTAGTAGGAAAAGGGGGATATGACAAACACAGAAGCCATGTGACACTTTATAATTTATATCATGGATTTGTTTTGTTTATAGCACTTGTATTGTTCAATCACACTCTACAGCAGTATACTTTAACTGTAATTTAATTTTAAGATCTCTGCCCTTGCAAATGTTTGAAGACTTAATTAGCAGGCCACTTCATGAAGCTGATGTTCTCTACATGGTGGTCTTTTTTAAAAAAATAAAAGTTTATTGGCATAAACACATACAGAATACACTAAACTTGAAAATGCTCTGTTAAAACAATAACCTGCTTTTTCCAACCCTTTGTTTAGTTACTAAGAGCCCCTGTTCAGGGCCCCAATGCACTGACATAGGCATGTCCATCAAGAAGTGCCTCCATGTGTCTGCCATACTGCTGGTGGCATTTCTGCTAGTGTTTCAGGACAGGGCAGAACTGGGCTGGTTAGGGATCTGCTGCCATTGTGATGGCAACAAGTCTGATCCATCCCTTCTTCATGGCTCCTGCCCTTCCACCCCAGCCAATATGTGCGGTGGGACTGTGGATGGGACAGTGGCTCCATCGCTCTATTAAGCCCTGCTGCTGCAAGTCTGGGTCACTCTCTTATAATTAAAACTATAGTATTTGGTACTCATGTTTATATTGTGGGTGCAATAAACCCTTTTGGATTGTCCTAACATGGCAAATATCCTCAATGGTCTAATTTTTCATACTAAAAGCAGTCAATTGTACATTGCAACGAGCTTTTAAAGAAACAACTTCCTAGCATTCTTTCTTCCAGAAAGCTATACTCAAGTCAATCAGATGCTAATAATGTGCTGCTGAGTGTCATGTGACCATAATTAGAATCTGTGACACTTGGAGATCCCATTGATCACTTTCCATTTTTGCCAAGTTGACAATATGGTACAGCTCTCTGAAAAGGTCTTCATGTTCTCTGTGCTAGTAGTGAATAAAATCGGTGGAGCTCTGCTTCAAATCTGTTCTTGGATTAACATATTGCCAAAATAGCATTAGCTTGGGTAAACTAGCACTGTGTTACTTTCCACTGCCAGACTACATGGCTGTCTTTGTTTCCCTCCTCTGCATTATATCCATCTACTTATCTTTCCTCATTTCATTAATTAGGACAAATCTCTGGTCATAAACAGTTGTGTTTCATGCTTTGGTCTGAGGTTGTTAGAGGGAATTCACAATAAAAATTAGTAGTCTAGTATACTCAAAGATCCAACTTCAAACTAGGCTTTTCTTGTTTATTAAATTTACATGGGATACACAGCAGTGGTCCATGTTGACCAATACTCCTCCATACTTTTCTAGTCTTCACTCTTTTGACTGGTATTTTTGCCACACCCAGACTCCAGACAGCTCTGCTTATGCCCTGCAGGTGAATGGCCATGTGGAACTTAGCAAGAAACTATGAAGGATATGAGTAAATTATGCACAGCTTTCTCTTGTATGTGAAGCTACATGTAGCAAATAATTGGTGCCCTGCAGGCATTTTGTTCTTGCATGGAGAGTTGGAATTCCTTGTCTCCTCTGTAGGTGTTTTTGAGAGCAATTACATTTTGTGACATAACACCTTGCTTGCAGCATTTAAGCAAATAGTTTTAATGGAATGCTCAGGATGTAGTTTATTGATGATGATGGAAATTATTAAACCGGGATCTAACATTTGCCTGAAACTTTGCTTGAAGGGAGACCACCATGAAAGAGGAATGGATCATTGCAGGCTATCCTAGCTCTAAGTGTCTTTCCAAAACCAGTAGTTATAGTTTGGTGACTTTAAAAAGGTAATTCGTTTTTCATTTTGCAGAAGCAACACATGTCAAGAAATAACTTAAATATTATAAACAAAGTACAACCAATAATGCTAAAATATAAGTATACATGATAGAACATATTAAAATATGGAAAATATGCTTGCAGGCTTCCCATTGCCATCTTATTCGCCACTGGGAACAGAGTTCCGGACTAGTTGGGCCTTTGGCATGACCTAACAGGCTATGTTTATGTTTATGCTATTAAAAATATAAGGGGGGGGGAGATTTTGGTCTGGATGCATTTTTCTTACACCTAATTTCCTGCATTAAACCTTCTTCCATACTAGGTTCATGTTGAATATTTTGGTCACACATTTGATTTTAACTATAATTCTGTACATAGTCATGAGGGCTTCTACTTTGTCCTTCATAGCAGTGGCATACACGTAGCTGAGTACAGGACCATGGCCTGTTTTTCGGATATCTGTGAACTGACATTCCCTTAACACAGACTTTTGGGTGGTTAAAGTGACTTTTGTAAATGACAATATGGATTTAATCAGTCTGTTTAATTTATTGAAATACAAGTATTTGTAACATGTGCCGCATAATATATACATAAACTGGAAATGAACATGGGATAAATTCCTTAACTCTTTTCAACAGTTGTAAGCCAGTGGGCAGTATATACAATTCGCAACCTCACGGAACAGAATGAAAGAAACCAAGAACTCATTGCACGGATGGAGCAGCAGGGACTGGCTGACAATTCTGTCCTGGAGAAGATGGGATTGAAAGTTGAGAAACAAGATCAGAAGTTGATTTTGAGATCCAGTGGAAAGACACCACATCTATAAGCAACTGCAGTGTGAATGGTTTTCATCTGTTTTGCTCTGGATACGATACCAATGTAGTATAAAATAGACTCTCAACCAGATTGTTGGCATTATTTCTTACCAAAATCAAAGGTTAATTTTAAACCTTCCTAGACTGTATAAAATGTTAGTACCAAATAAACTGCAAATCCCAAATTATGAATACCTGGCTGATAATTTGTTCACTCTTTTGTTCCATTAATTAAAAGTATAATGTATCTACCAAACTAATTCACAGCTGCTAGATGTCTGGAAGCGGTTGGAGGATGGATGGTGGCTAACAGATTGAGGTTGCATCCAGACATGACAGAAGTACTTCTTTGGGGAACATGGTGTGGGTGGGTATGGGGGACTCCCTGCTCATAGCTGTCCATGGAGGTGCAGGTCAATTCTGTGTCCAGGGCAGCTGTCTACCAGCTCCATCTGGTACACAGCCTGAGACCCTACCTGCCTGCAGACTGTCTCACCAGAGTGGTACATGCTCTGGTTATCTCCCGCTTGGACTACTGCAATGTGCTCTACATGGGGCTACCTTTGAAGGTGACCAGGAAACTGCAATTAATCCAGAACGTGGCAGCTAGACTGGTGACTGGGAGTTGCTGCCAAGACCATATAACACCAGTCCTAAAGGATCTTCACTGGCTCCCAGTATGTTTCCGAGCACAATTCAAAGTGTTGGTACTGACCTATAAAGCCCTAAACAGTCTCAGTCCAGTGTACCTGAAGGAGCGTCTCCACCTCCAACATTCAGCCCGGACACTCAGGTCCACTTCCAAGGGTCTTCTGGTGAGAAGTGAAGTTACAAGGAACCAGGCAGAGGGCCTTCTCGGCAGTGTGGCATCCTCCCTGTGAAACGCCTTCCCATCAGATGCCAAGGAGATGAACTACACAACTCGTAGAAGACATCTGAAGGCAGGCTTGTATCAGGAGGTTTTTAAAGTTTGACACCCCCCCCCTATATTTTGCTAGAAGCCACCCAGAGTGTCTGGGGAAATCCCGCCAGATGGGTGGGGTATAAACAATATTATTAGTATTCATATTATTTGTATTAGTATTTTCATCTAAAGCTGCAAAAAAGGAAGCTTACCTCCAAGTGTATGAAAAGGTGGGAGATGAATATGTCTGCCTGCAATAATGCATTTCCCCCCTTGTGTAAACACAACATATCAGACTCTTAATCACTCATGAATTTTCTGTCCTCACTTTCGGTGAACATGAGAAGCCATCTTCTGAGGAATTACTGAAATATGCCCTCATACATTGCAACCATTAGAATTGTTTGTCGCTCTTTTTTATTTATTACAAATATCAATTAATCATTGCAGAAAACTGATACACTACTTACACATCAGAGTTCTTCTGTAATTTACCATTTGCAAAATGAATTAAAAAATGCAGAAGCTGTTGCAGCAGCAGGTGTTAGGTTTAACTGTCACAGGGCTTGTCTCTGTTTCTAGAGAACTGGATGTTTGTTTGAATTTTATTTGTTCCCTTGGTAAGTCAGCCCACTTACCCTTTTATTATTATTTTGCTTCTCATGAGCTTTTTCTAAACTCTGGAAGACTTAAGAGGTAGTTTCTCACTGTGATTAATTCTAGCAATTTCTTTTCACCCCGTGCCTTCCCTAAACATTGACAAAACTCATTTCCAGTTAATTAATTCAAGAGAGGCTGAAGAATGGAAAGCTGCCTTTCTATTTTGGATACCATTCTGTATTGTTGTTGAACTCTGCCACTGTGGAATGTGGCGTGAATGAGATGGGTGGGAGAGAGACAGTGGTCAATTAACTCCCTGTGCCCCAAATTCATTTTCTCAGGTAAAAACAAAAACCAGAACAAATTAATTCTTAATATTTTTAATACGCTTCTTTCAGTTTCCAAACTTTGGGCTGTGTTCCAAAAATGTGTATTATTTTAAGATAAGGTACTGCAGCTTCCCTCACATAATAACGTGGTTTGCCTTAAGTTGGAATAATCAAACACATGTTATTAACACTGACCATCTTCTCTCTCACGCATACCCACCCCAATAAAGCAGAAAAGGAATGTGATTTAATGAATACACAAGCAATATATTCCCTTTTTTAAAATGGAACACATGGGAGAAGGAAGTTCAGCTAAGTATTTGGCATAGATGAAATATTTGAATCACACAATTCCAGGGGTGATTTCCCCCCATGATCAGCAGCACAGCTTCATAGCGGCAGTAACATCTAACTAGGCACAAATCTGTTGACAGGCACTTCTTTCAAGTGATGTGAGCATGCTGGGGGGGGGGGGAATCTGCCATGCATTTAGCATTTCAATTGTGCTTAAACAAAAAACATAATTCCAATGAGAAATTGGACTACTTTTGTATAAACTACTTCCATTTCATTGGGGCATCTCTGTAAGTAATCCATACTTTTGTTGTGGTTGTCATCATGGGAAATAAAAGTACAGCTGTAAGAAAATAAAATCTCAAATTATGCATAAGAACTCGTGCTCTGGTAAAATAAAATTGTTCATAACTTTATTCTTTAATGTTTCTTTTCATCCCTTTAAATATTTATTTTAGTTTTAGTGGAGAATGTGAAAAAAGACAGTATTACAGATTCAACTGGAATTTTGAAACTTCAGCATTGTAATCTTATGTGTACCTGAGGCTATAACTGTGTTGAGACTTACTTCTGAGTAGACAGGCAAAGTGTTGCACTGTAGATATTTGCAACTGATAGTTAATATTTAAAGCATGTTTCTGGAAAATGGTTGCTGGAAGGAAAATGCAGTTTAGAATGACAGTAAAAATTGTGTGCAACAAGTATACCCAGATGGCACGCAATATTTTTAAAAATGCGTTCTGCTTTTCCTCCTTTGTGTCAGTGGCTGCAATTGAAGAGTGTCGACTTGTGGGCTCTGCACATGCCCATAGAATCAGGAAGCATAGAACCTGGAGGAACCCCGGGATTATCTAGTCCATAAATAAGAGGCTAGGAAGAACAAATGGATAGAGAAGCATTTTCTCCTTTGTTTGTTTGTTGAAAATATGTAACGGGTAAAATTTTAGTTCTAAGTAGAAAATGCAAGACTTTTACAGTGGAAAACATGCTGATTACTGTATTGAGGTTGATCAGCTCTTGATTTTTCAGGATGGATTAATTCTTTTGAGCACAACAGCTTCCCTGTCCTCCTTCCGTGGTCTTGTGTTTTCTGAGGGGTGTGCTTTGCAGGCTTGAGGATGCCTTAACAAGATTGAAAGGAAAGAGAGTAGTCAGATCAAGGCTTGTGGCAATCTTGCTAAACAAAAGAGATCAGTTATCTCCCCCTTTTCTTTAAAAGCAAGTGAGGATTTGGGTTTTCATGATAATGGGTAACTGAATCCTAGCAGAAAGTGTGTGCTATCTTTTACAAAAATCAGAAAGGTATGAATCCATTATTTAATTGAATTGTACACTGTGCCTTTTGGTAACTGTTGACTTGCTGTGGGCTTTAAAAAAATGCCATTATAAAGAAATATTTCTAAATTATTTCCCTTCACTAACAATTATTCTTTAAAAGCAAAATCAGTCTGAAGCTGACTGAAAACTGGTTTTGTTTTGTTTTGAAATATATTAAATATTCCTTAAAATGCTTCAGAATGCTTCTAATTTGGTCATTCTGGCATGGTAGGTTCCACAATATAAATGCAACTTACATGAAATTCAATATTTGGATCAAAATGGAAGATTGTAAATTCAGAATTTCATGAAGCACAATAAATGCAAAACATCTTGGGGCAAAATAAGATGAACAGTCTCTGCAGTGCTGTCCAAGGTTCTGATAAAATGCTTCTCTGAAGAGTATTTTTGTCCTTGAAAGGCTTAAAATATTAGAAAATCTTTGGGGAAAACAATGGAGTTTTTTTGTTTGCTTTTTTGCAGTTTCTTCACATTATGACACAATGGTATTGCATATCTGTTTTGGTCAGCACTTTATTGGCATTACCTGTAAAAATTTCTATCAGACATTCAATTTACCAAAGCTTTCTTTAGGTGGCTGCGGCTTTAATTAAAATTGCTTATACAGAAGGATAATTTCCTCTTTTCCCCACATTAAATTTAAAACTAAAAAGAACTTTTGGCCTCCCACCCCCCAAGGTATGAACTTTTAAAAAGTCAAACTCACTTTAGAATGCTGACATGATCTTCAGGGTTTTTCTTTATACTGAGAGTCCAACATTTGTATTGAACTTTTCCACGGATCTTTAGGAACTCTTATCAAAACAAGGTAAAACAACATTTTCAAGTTTACTGACATGCAATATCAGGCAAACGATTGTTAAAGAGGAAATAAAAACAAACACACATTTCCCCCACACTTACTTCTCCTTCCTCTGTTTCTCCTCTGCGAATTTCACGCTGCAAGTTCTTAGGAGCAAGGAGCTGTGCTCTTGTACTCTACAGCACTAGGCACATAGATGACATTGTGTATTTATTATCTCAGTTTCAACTGTGAGCCCAAAGGGACTTTTCAACGCGACAGCAAAAATGCATATCAATATATCAGCATGCTAACAGTCTAATGCTAATTCATTTCAAAGCATAATGCAACAATCCAAATAGTTTATTTTGATAATTGGGTATTTTAACATTTTTAATTCATTATAAAACAAGCGGAATCAAATGTATCAGAGTCCTAGGACAAGGTTGGGTGGTGGTGCAATCATCAAAAATATGTCACCTTGATACTTGAGAGTCTATGGAAACATATATAAATTTGCCTGATGGCATAGGGCAAGTTCTTTTTACCTTTTTATTTTATTGCCAAATATATTACAGATCAGTTCTCTCCATATTTTTCCACGAACAACAAAAGATGTTCCGTGCTCTTAAGCTACAGACATGCATAGAGTTATTTAACCATGAAATCTAGATCATTTCGGTTAAAAAAGTAAACACGTTTGTTCTCTCCATGAAACTCCCCCCCCATCTGTTCTGGGGGTTCCCAACTCTTCAGAGCATATTCAGAGAGCCTGGGGGCACACAGGTAGGGGAGAGGGGGGAAGTCCTGCAAATGTTGGATACAAGCCTGTGGATGGGGAAGTTTAAGTTTTACTCAGAGTAGACCTAGTAAAATGAATGGATCCAACTTAGTTGTGTTTTTTTAATTTCAGTGGGTTGATTCTGAGCAAAATTAGCTGAATAGCACCACTGACTCTTAATTCCATGTTGGGCCAACATGAAACTGTTCTGCCAAATATTCTAATACATTTCCTGATATTTTGTTTTCTGCTCTGCAGCAGATAAAGGACAGCAAAGCTACTTCCATTATTATGAACGCTAAATTGGTGTGCTAAATGAGTCATACCAAACTGGAGTTGGACAACTGTGGCAAAACTTCCTTTTCAGTAGTAGTAATTGGCGTACCAGCCTAACCTGAGGTTACCCCCTCACCACCACAATAAACCTGATCCTTCCACTGAATTAATTAATAAACACTGTTAGTACTAACAGACATTAGCCTCCTAAAGCTAAGCATTCTTAGGTCTCATTGATTTCAGTGGCCAAGGCTTAAGCAAATACTTAACTTCCCATTGGTATCACGAGAATCTGACAAAGCTTGCCTTAGGCTAGATTCCACTCAACCTTTGTGTGGGTCTCTGCCTGATACATATTTATTGCAGATGTGTGTTGTATCCTTTCACTCTAGAGTAGACTTCATGCAGCAGTCCGTGGGTTAAAACTCGTATTTTGACACAAGAACAAGCTCTCATTTAGATATTTTCTCTCTCCCCTCCACCCCCTGTTTGGGATCTTAGGCTTTCTAGTTGAGCTTTTGTGGAGGCTGCAAAACAGGTGCTCGCTCTACAGAGAACCTTATTCTGTAGTTTCGACTGGAGCTAGTGGCCTTCTGAACTCCCCTTTGCTACCTCCTTCCCCCTCAATAATTTTTTATGAATGATAGCTTTTCAACACCCTGGGAAAAGCTTGTTGGGAAAAGCAGCTCTTCACAGGGTGCAGTCAAATCCTACACATTTCATCAAGGGGATCTTATGAAAGGAGTAATACTGTGTGCTTACAGGTATGACGTATTCTTGGGGCCCATCGCCTCCCCCCTCCTCTTCTTCTTTTATGAACACTTCTAAATATGTTCCTTTTTATTATTATTAATTCCAATCGGCTGGCTAGTTCTTTCTGTCTCTGCATGTGCTTCTCAATTAAAGTCTTGTTTGTTTAAAAACTTGAGGCTTGTTTAGCAGATCCCCTGGGGAGATTGCAGGAATAGGTGACAAAATAGAAACCCCAGAATCCAGAGGGCTGCATTGACAAGTCTGTTCTTTGGTTAGCAAAGGGCAGTGACACCTCTGAGAGGAAGTCTGGAATGCTTTGACAAGCCCTGAGCACTCCTGGTTACTGGTCCCAGCCTGTCTTTTCTCTCTCTCTTTGCTGTAGTGGACATGTGTCTCTTTGTCTCTTTTGCCTTGTCCTTAAAAAGAAAAAAGTCGCATCTTAGAACCTTCTTGAATTATGTGTAGCAGAAAAAGACCCAACCCACCATGAAGTGCTGTGGGGGCATTTTGCTTCACAAACTGATCCACTCTCCTCACAAAGAAGTCAGACTTTGTATTAAATATGGTGCCATGAAGCAGTAAGTACTTCAGAATTATGGAACGGAGGCCTTTGGGCCCAAGGTGGAAATTGCACGAAGAAGGGAAATGATGATGATGATTTTATTATATTGAATTTATATACCACTCTTCATCAGAAGATCGCTGGGCGGTTTGCATCAAACAACACAAAAATACATACCATAACAACAAACAAAAGCAATAACACTCCCCCCACAGTTTAAAAGGCCATAGATCATTTAATTAGTCAAAGGCCTGGGAGAAGGGGAATGTTTTTGCCTGGTGCCTAAATATATGTAATGAAGGCACCAGGGGAAATGTTTCAAGAATGTATTTAGTTGTTAATTACAATAATTTGAAACAACAATACCAATTACAAATGATTGAAACTAGCAAAACAGTTAGCCAACGTGAAAACTAAGATTTAGAAGGTATTGGGAAATAGAAATGTCTTCACCTGGTGCAGAAAAACACCATAGTCTCCATTAGGCAAGCCTCTCTGGGGTGACCATTTTAAAGCCTGGGTGCCACAACTGAAAAGACCCTGTGCCTAGGCAATACCTGGTAGGTGAAACCTAGAGATGGGCCTCTAAGGATTATATTAATCCTTAGAGGGAAAGGTTCACATGGGAGAAGGTGGTTCTTTAAAGTCCCAAAATGTTTGGGCATGAAAGGTGAGCTAGTAATTTCAGCTGTGCTCAGAAACTTCTTCGAGACTGGTGAAATGTGTTCCGGTTGACCAGGCCCAGTCAGTATCTACTCAGGGTCCAGATAAATGGTTTTGTGTTGAATCTAGACTCCAGGGCCCCCATTCCTGGCTTACACTTGTAAACAAAGGTGCTTCTTATTACATTGATTCTAATCCACTTTAGAATCTGATTCGGAAGACGATTACTTGGAAGTAAGCCCTGTGGAGGCTTTTCTGAAAGCACCAAGATTATTAGCAATTAGTTCAAATTATAGCTGCTATCTAAGATACTTCCAATGATCAACCTATTGGCACAGAGTACACGGAGTCAAACTTGGATTGGTCAAGGAATGGTTCTGGGTTTGTTCAGTTAAGATATGTTCAAAAATGGAGGAGTACAAAGAAACATATGTAATAGCATAAATACAAACAGCTTGTGTGGCCCCCTCCTCTGATGTTTTGGCCTCATTGCCTTGGCCTGAATAGAACTTGTATGTGTACTTTATGTGTACTTTAAAAGCAACTTCCTCTTTTGAAAAAGACTACATTAGATATCTTGGAATACCCATGTTTGACTATAAGAAAGGTTAACAAATCTTGTTGCCCAAAACTTTGTTAAGGTGCTTCTGATAATTTTTATATTTTATTCTGTTAAATTTATATCCCACCCTTTCTCCAAAAGGGAGACAACAGCAGCAAACACACAATGGGTGAAAAAAAGTAAAACATCTAAAAACAATCTCAGTACAGATGCAAACTGGGAAAGATCTCGACTTAAAAGGCTTGTTGGTAGAGAAAGGTCTTTTGCAAGCAAATAAGCTCCAAACCCCAATAGAGACAATACCTGACTAATATGTATGGTGTATTGGTTCAAGTGTTTGACGAGGGCCTGGGAAACTAGGGTTCAAATTCCCTGGCATGAAACTCACTGGGTGACCTTGGGCAGTCACTGCCTCTCAGCCTAACCATTAGGGAGGAATAGAACCACGTATGTCACCTTGAGTTCCTTTGAGGAAAGGTGATATATACATGCAGTAAATAAACAAGTAAATAAATATCCAAAGGGGGGGGGCGGATTCCAAAGGGTAGTTGCCACAGGTCTAAAGGTCTGATTCCTATATTGTGCAGAATGCACCTCCTGATTAAGATGGTATCTGCCAGAGGCTCTCACCTAAAGATTATTGTGGCTCATTAAGAATATTTTAAAAATATTTTATGGTGAATAGATCTCTAATACAAGATGTTTTTGTTCTGTTTTTAATACCCTGAAGACAATGGGAATACAAATAACACCTTAAAGTATTTGGATGCGCCACAGCATCTGATCTGTGATTGGCACTGATCTGGGGCATGTTAAAAAATAGCTTTAGACCTTTTTAATGGCCATGCTGCTGAAATTCCAGGTTGTCACTGCTCAGACAGTTCAACAATGAGTTAGGCTCAGGAGTTGTACAAAAATCCCTGCTGCTATCTAACCAGCAGCAATCTGCTGTGGTTCACCTTTCTTCTCCTTCGCTGAATAGGTTTACTGTGTTTGGCTGTAGGAACAGAGCTAATAATAAGCTGTAATGGTCCAACTTTGTTTGCTGCACTCATTAAGCTTCTCAGCGAGATCTTGATAATATGTCAGATTTTGTACCACAAAGACAATGTTGATTGTAAGAGCTTTCAATACATTACAAGGCATTTTGCTGCCTATATTCTGCCCTATTTTCCTAATGCTGCAGACTTTGTTGCCAAAATCACCATTCTTTTTTTAAAAGGTGATAGAACAGACTGCAGAAATTGTCGAGGCATCTCTTTATTATTAGCTGCAGCCAGCAAAATTCTTGCAAGGATCTTAGCAAACTGTTTCCTAACTATATCTGAGGCTACCCTTCCTGAATCCCAAAATGGTTTTTGACCTTCTAGGGCGAAAGTGGGTATAATTTTCACTGCTCAACAGCTTCAAGAAAAATGCAGAGAGAGAAACCAACCTCTTTATATGGCATTTATTGACCTGACCAAGGCTCTCAAAACTGTAAATTGCACTGCTCTGCGAACTGTCCTTCTGAAAATTGGCTTCCCAGATAAATTTGTGAACATCCTTTGGCTCCTGCACAATAATATGGCAGTAACAATTGCGGATAACAATGGCTCTCAAAGTGAACCATTCACAATAGGATCAGGCATTAAACAGGGTTGTGTTATCGCTCCAACTCTATGTATTATCTTCATTTCCATGAGCCTACACATTGTTGAAGGGAAACTCCCCACCGGAGTAGAAATCATGTATCGAACAGATGGAAAGCTCTTCAGTCTGAGAAGGCTGAAAGCAAAGAGTAAGGTTACCGTAACTTCCGTCATAGAGCTTCAGTATGCTGATGACAATGTAGTGTGTGCACACTCAAAGGATGACCTCCAAACAATCCTAAACATCTTTGCAGAAGCTTACAAAAATCTTGGCCTATCACTCAACATCCAAAAAACCAAAGTACTGCACCAACAAGCACAAAACAACCCCTCTGTAGCACCACAAATCCAACTTAAAGGTGTACTGGAAAAAGCAAAGATCACCAGTGTCTAAGCAATGATTCTTCACCATCAACTTCATTTGACTGGTCATGGTGTTTGGATGCCTGATTATCGTCTTCCAAAGCAACTACTCTATTCTCAAGAATGCAAAGCGAAATACCGGTGGACAACAAAATAACTTTAAAGATGCTCTCAAGGCAAATCTTTAAAAAATGTAGTAGAAATATTGATAACTTGGAAACACTGGTCTACGAGTGCTCCATTTGGAGAACAGCCTTTACCAAAGGTGTCATGGACTTTGAAGAAGCACAAACTCAGGGCCAAAAGGAGAAATGAGCTCAGAGGAAGGCACATTTGGCAAACCCTCACCATGATCAACTCCTGGCCGGAAACCTATGTCCCCACTGTGGAAGGACGTGTGGATCCAGATTGGCCTCCACTGTCACTTATGGACTCACTGCTAAGACCGTGTTCATGGAAGACAATCTTACTTGGCTATGAGTGATCACCAAAGAAGAAAGAGAAGAAGAGGCAGATGAATTAAATGAAAAAGTGCAAGAGTAGACCTCAGCCCAATTTAAAAGCTTAGCAACTTAAAAACTAGACTGTAAGTTACAAAAAGGTACAAAAAGTCTGCTGAGATCTCCTCTTTCTCCCAGATTTTTTTTGATGAGCTTGTGAAGTTGTTGTGTAAGTTCAATTCCACCCACTTTGAAGACTTCGGCAGGTATCCCATCAGGTTCGCTGGCTTTGTTGTTTTTCATTTGGTTAACAGCTGTACATAACTCTCCCAGATTTAGAGATACTGCAAGCTCACCTCTAATTTGTTTTTGTGGGATTTGTGAGAGGATCTCAGCAGCTATGGGGGAGTTGCAGTTAAGGAGATGCCAGTAATATTCTTTCCAGCAATGCAATAGCTTCTCTATCTTTTACAGTGGTACCTTGGTTCCCAAACTTAATCCATTCCAGAAGTCCATTCCAAAACCAAGGCACGTTTTCCCATAGAAAATAATGCAAAACAGATTCATCCATTCCAGACTTTCAAAAACAACCCCTAAAACAGTAATTTAAAATGAATTTTACTATCTAACAAGACAATTGATCCATAAAATGAAAGGAATAATCAATGTACTGTACTATAAAACAAATAAGACAGTACTGTAGATGATAAAAATTTAACTTAATTTTTTTTTTACCTGCAATGATGATAGTCATTGTTTGGATGGGGGGCTTTTATCCATTTCCACAGACACACAATCAATCAATCAATCAATCAATCAGTAGCTCAGCTGGGTTCCAGTCACGAAAACAAGTCACAAAAATGAAGTCACAAGCCAGAGTCCCATAAAACGAAGAGCAAGCCACAGTCACAAAACCGAAAAAGTCACACAAACAAAAACACAAAAAATAGCAAAGACAAAAGCACCAAATATCACATTAGAACACTGCAATGAAAGCTCAGGAGCACATTTGGTTTCCAAAGCAAAGTTTGCAAACCGGAACACTGACTTCCGGGTTTGCAGTGTTCGATTTCCAAGTTGTTCAGGAACTAAGCTGTTCGAAAACCATGGTACCACTGTAAAAGTGTGGCACTAACTACTGAGCATATGCCATGATTTTTGGCCCATTAATGACATGAGCGTTGGCTAAGTGCTGGATCTCTTGAGCTTTTTTTTTTCTTTTTTATCCCCCAGGAGTTCTTTATTTCTCTGGTTCTTCTTTGAACCTCAGCCTTAGTGTTGGAATAGGTTTTTTTCCTTAGTGGCGCAGTTTCGATCTCTGCCAGATCTGAAAGGCCTTCCTTTTCTTGTCGCTAATGCCTTCAATCTCACTGTATTCTCATCAAACCAGTCCTGGTGCTTCTTGGTTTGGTATCCAGTAGTTTGTTCGGAAGCTGCAATAATGGATGTTTCTAGCTTGGTCCCGTGTTCCTCGATGTTATCAGGGAATTCTAAAAGCAGGTGGTCCTTAAGAGTCACTTGGAAGCAATCCTGCTTTATGGGATCTTGAAGGGCTTGCGTGTTCATTCTGCGCCTTGGTTTCCTTCCTTGAAACCTGTGTTGAGATATAATAATTTATTTAAGGATAACTATGAAAAATGTTGGATGGAAGTGAAAAAGGATTTAGAAATATGGTCAAATCTGAAGTTATCATTGCTAGGCCGAATTGCTGCAATAAAAATGAATGTACTGCCAAGGATGCTGTTTTTGTTTCAAACATTGCAAATTTTGGATAAAATGGATTGCTTCAAGAAGTGGCAGAGAGATATTTCTAGATTTGTCTGGCAGGGCAAGAAGCCTCGAATAAAATTTAAGATATTAACCGATGCTAAAGAAAGAGGTGGATTTGCCCTGCCAGACCTTAAGCTTTATTATGAATCAGCCGCGTTTTGCTGGCTGAGAGAATGGCTGCTTCTTGAAAGCACTGACGTGCTGGACCTAGAAGGTTTTAACAATGTATTTGGGTGGCATGCATATTTGTGGTATGATAAGGTCAAAGCACATAAAGCGTTTTAAAACCATATTGTCAGAAAAGCACTGTTTAATGTCTGGATAAGATATAAGGACTTGCTTGAAAATAAAACCCCAAGGTGGTTGTCACCAATGGAAGCGAAGGCTCAGAAAAAGCTCAATATGGAGGCCAATTGGCCGAAATATTGGGAAATTTTGGAACAAGAGGGAGATAGATTAAAACTGCAGAGTTTTGAAAAACTAAAAAATAGAGTGCGAGATTGGCTCCATTATTACCAAATAATGGAGGCGTATAATTTGGATAAAAAAATTGGCTTCCAGGTGGAAAAATCAAAATTGGAAACAGAACTGTTAGATCCCAAAACTAAGAACTTGTCAAGAATGTATAACTTGCTGTTGAAATGGAACACTCGGGATGAAACGGTGAAATCAACTATGATTAAATGGGCACAAGATGTAGGACATAATATTATGATGGCTGACTGGGAACAGTTATGGACCACAGGTATGAAGTTCACGGCATGTAATGCCTTAAGAGAGAATATAATGAAAATGATTTACAGGTGGTACATGACACCAGTCAAGCTTGCAAAAATTTATCACTTGCCCGATAATAAATGTTGGAAATGTAAAGAGACTGAAGGTACATTTTTTCACCTTTGGTGGACGTGCCCAAGGATTAAGACATTCTGGGAGATGATTTATAATGAAATGAAAAAGGTATTTAAATATACCTTCCTGAAGAAACCAGAGGCCTTTCTCCTGGGCATGGTCGGCCAATTGGTGCCAAAGAAGGATAGAACTTTCTTTATGTATGCTACAACAGCAGCAAGCATACTTATTGCAAAGTACTGGAAGACACAAGATCTACCCACCCGGGAAGAATGGCAGATGAAGGTGATGGACTACATGGAATTGGCAGAAATGACCGGCAGAATCCGAGACCAGGGAGAAGAGTCGGTGGAAGAAGATTGGAAGAAATTTAAAGTTTATTTACAGAAACATTGTAAAATTAAGGAATGTTAGACGGATGTTGGAATGAAGTTATGTGGTTTTAGCAGAAATGTTATAAAGGATTAAGAAAAAACAGACTGTTAATAGGTGAAAAGAGGGAAAGTAAAGTCATATTATATTAAGATAAGGACAAAAATTGGAAAAGATGGAAAGGATTTGCTGAAATAGTTAACTGAACTAGAATACAAAAAAGGGAGGTGTGAGGAGGTCAAGGAAACAAGTGAATGAAAGATAAGTTATGGGAAGGTTTGATGTGTTTTTTTAATTGTGTTTATTTTTCTGTTTGTTTTTTCTTTTTCTTTTTTTTCTCTTTTTTATTATTGTGATATGTTGTTTTGTTTTTGTTTAATATGGTGTTTTTTATTTTTTCCTTTTTGTAACCTTTAAAACTTTAATAAATATTATAAAAAAGAGATATAATATCGATAGCCATCATGTAACGTATTAATTGGTGACCTGTCCAGCAGTCGTTTATGCTCGTCATAGCTCTGCTAAGGAGGACATCATGGCGATGTTTGGCTTGGTTTATTCTTGCACTTTTCTTTTAATTCATCTGCACACTTAAATCAGGATATGCTATTTCCTGTCCTCTCTTTTGTGTTGCATGGGGGACCTGATTCACATACAGTATCCTGGGTCCAGAAAATAATAGAATCATAGAATGTAAGTGACCCTGAGGATCATTTAGTCGAACACCCTACAAGGCAGGAATATGCAGCCATCCCATATGGGGATCAAACCTGTGACCTTGACATTATCAGCACCACGCTCTAACCAACTGAGCTACCCAACTGGTACCATAGTAGAGAATGAATGAACAAGGTATTAGTTAAGGATAAAATTGCACTGAGGAACATTAGTTTGGTTCTGAGCAAAGACAACTGAATTATGTGAAGATTTCTGCTATGATGTCTCACAGTTAATTTGACAGCCATCAAATTGCACCAGGTGGCCAGGATATAAAACGACCATGTCAGAATGGAAGCCCGAATGGAACGCTTCTTTCTGATGTGCAGTTTTCTCACTGACCTCCTTACATGCCTCATGGAATGGCACAGTCCAGCAACAACTGCACTGTATTGCTCTGCTTTTAATGTACCCTGGTGTCCTGAGCACACCCAGCCCCCCAGCCCCAAGGAGGACACAAAATTGGAAGTTTAGTTCTTTGCTGCCAAAGCACTCCATTACACCAGCTCCTGAGGTGCAAGAATCACATGCAACACTCCTGCAAGTGAGCTAGCTGGGCACCTCCTTCTTCAGACTTGTGCTCTGACCCCAGACAGTTGGAGCCAGAGCATGACCACGCCCCTTTCAGCATACTTAAACTCCTTCTGGTGTGGTGCATGCAAGCAACCAGGGACTTTTTCTGTGCAGCATCTCCAGCTGCTCTTGTCACTTTAAGCTCCTCCTTGTTCTTGGAGACAGTGGGAGAGAGGATGGAGGAGATTCTAAAGACTGGACTCTCTCTGGGACTGTCTCTTCCCCGCCTGTGCCTTCCTGCATCTCTTCCTCTGCCTGTTCCCTCATCTCTGACTGCCTGGCCTCTTCCTCTTTCCTCTGCCTCAGGGTGGTCAGAACCCCACAAATCACTGGCCCCAGATCCTCCTCCTGCCCCCTGCCTCCTCTGCCCCCCCGGACTCCTGCCTGTCCCTGACATCTGGTCTTCAGGGTGGGGCTAGCCATGATTACTTCCCAGTGGCATTACATATCCAGTCTCCAAAAATAAATTATTATTTTCAGTCTGGAGGACTGCCTGTCACATGGTTGCTATTGAAAAACATTTTATGACTGCAAAACTTGGTTCCTGGAGAACACATGGCTTTCCTCTGCCAGACGGAAAGTTCCTTCTGGTGGTTACACCAAAGTTGTTTCATACTCCTACGGACACCACAACTTTTTGGGTATGGGAGAAGATGATGGAACCCAGATTGGAGGAGCGAAAGGGATGAGTTTGGACATGTTGGGGGTATTTTTTGGGTGTTTTGTGTCCCTGAATTTCAATGAATGTCTTTAAGACTCAAGACATGTTTCCAATAAAGTGGTTTGGGTATTCTTTTGTTTTTGTTCCACATGTTTGTGTTGTTTAGTTTGTCTTTGTTTATGCTGAAGCTAAGTTAGGGTGACCAGATATTTTTCTTTTCAAAATGCCTTCTGCAATTTCCCTCATGACATTGTGGGGAATGCCAGAAGGCTTTACCAGCTGGAAATGTAGGTCATGCTGGGGACAGGAGTTTCTCAAGGGCGTAGGCAAGTCTGGGTAAAGAGGAGGAGGAAGATGTGGAACCTGCTGTGGAGGCCAGGTTGGAGATGCTGGTTGGTTCACTTTCTGACCTTCCCATGGCCTTTCTTTTGTCTCCCAGACACTGCATTTATTACTTAATTTTGCACATTTACCCTTCTGTTTAAGTCCATGCAAAACAGCAGTAGCAGCAGCAGTGATACATGCCGGTTCTGAATCTATCATGGATGTGGCAGTTTACATACCAAGTCTACAGGAATTCCTAAATGCACTTTCCACATTCATCTGCCATATTGCAAGGGCCTCCCAGAGGCCTGGTGGTGTGGTTACAATCCACACGATCCAGCATTCCCACACTGGAGGAGCATTTCAACATGAAGCCCAAAGCACAGGGCTGCAAATTTCAGTGGCAGCCTTGAAGAAGATAGCTTGTCCACCCAAACAGGGCCAAAGAGCAAATTGCCTGTTGCTACCAAGTGAAAGGAGAGGAGAAATAGAAGTTCAGACCCAAGTTTCCCATCTCCAAAACCAACATCAGGCTGCCTCTGCTCAGCTGTGAAGCTCATGGGATGGCACTGGGCACGTTGCTGTCTCTGTACCTGACACCAGGGTGGCGTAATGGTTTGACTATGACATGGGAGACCAGGATTCAAATCCCCACTGAGCCATGAAACTCAGCTTGGGCAGCCACCATCTCTTCGCCTAACCTACCTCACAGGGTTGTTGTGAGGATGAAATGGGGAGGAGAAGAATCATGTATACTACCTTGTGCTCCCTGGAAGAAAAAGGTGGCATTTTTTCATCTCCGCCAAGCTAAGCAGTTGGCCCTGACCTAGCCACTGTGATCCACGCGACGGTCACCTCCAGACTGGATTATTGTAACTCGCTCTACGTGGGGCTGCCCTTGAGACTGACCCAGAAACTCCAGCGGGTGCAGAATGCCGCAGCGAGACTCCTTACGGGGTCTTCGCTGCGAGATCACATTCATCCGGTGCTATACCAGCTGCACTGGCTCCCGGTGGAGTACAGGATCAGGTTTAAGGTGCTGGTTTTGACCTTTAAAGCCCTATGCGGCCTAGGACCCTCGTACCTACGGGACCGCCTCTCCTGGTATGTCCCACAGAGGAACTTACGGTCTTCAAATAAAAACATCTTGAAGGTCCCAGGCCACAGAGAGGTTAGGCTGGCCTCAACTAGAGCCAGGGCTTTTTCGGCTGCGGCTCCAACCTGGTGGAACGCTCTGTCACAAGAGACAAGGGCCCTGCAGGACTTGACATCTTTCCACAGGGCCTGCAAGACAGAGCTGTTCCACCAGGCCTTTGGTCAGGGCGCAGCCTGACTCCCTCCTTTGGCAATCTTTACAAAACTTTAGTTTATGGTTGTCATCAATTTTGATTTTAATTAATTTTTATAATGTTTTTATAATGTTGCACTATTTTAGTGTTGTTAGCCGCCCTGAGCCCGGCTTCGGCTGGGGAGGGCGGGATATAAATAAAATTTATTATTATTATTATTATTATTATTATTATTATTATTATTATTATTATATAAATGTAACAACAACAACAACAACAACAACAACAACAACAACAACAACTGAATGGTGAAGAGGTATTTCAAACAAAAGATTGGGCTGAGAGTATTGTGTTGGATCCACAGCCAGTTAGCAATTATTTTAAGTTAGCATAACAGTTCTATTGAAATTAATAGCTAGCTTCCCACTGACAAAAATGTAACTAGCTTGCTCTGGCCCCAACTTATTGTTATTCCCCTGGCAAATTGCCATATTGTGGCTAGAGTTTCTATCCCCAGTTTGCTGCCTGCTATTCTAGGATTGGTTTTGTTTGTTTGTTTACATAGAGGAACATTTTTAAAAAAACGATTTCCCTATTTGCAATCTGAAGTGGTAACAATCCATTCTACACACATGGGACCATCTAATTTCCATCTCCTTCTGCTGTTGGAAACTGGAGGTGAGAGCTAACACCTGTGGCAGTTAACAATATGCTATTTGGACACAGTGGGTGGTGTTCAGCTAAGTTTTACTTAGACTAGAGTCATCAAAATTTGTGGACCTAACTTAGGCTAATATAAGTAAGGCACCACCCTTTCTGTCCCACATCAAACAATTTTTAAGTTCCATTTATTATTATCATGAAATATTTTCATGATGTACTTAATCACTGAAATCAAACCAATAAGACTTAAGAATGCTTAGCTTTCACTGGATGATGCCCATAGTTTACTATGGTAGCCTCTAACTATAAAGATACTCATGCAATAGTTTGTAAAAGATATACAACACATTACTTCATCCCAAGCCTTTGTAACGTTCACCCAAGAGGCAATAGGTTTTCATCTGTGAAACTACAAATAATGAAAGTTATAATTCCAACCGATGCATGGGGGCAGAAAATGTGACAAATCTCAGCCCATTGTAGAGTGGGTATCTCAGGATAAACTACATCACATCTTTGGCATGGCAAACACCACAATTACACAGGAATTTGCTGTTATCTTCCATCCAGGTATGCAGAGGGCATAGATTGAAATCTAAGCTCTGCAAAAAGCCTGTCTGAATGGGGGGAAATGTAAGTTCCTTAAGTATTGGGATCTATTGTTCTCCTTTTAAAGCAAGCCATACCATCTGGAGAAATGTGTAGCTTTAATGAAGTTCATAGAATTATATAATTGTATAGTTGGAAGGAATCCAAAGGGATCCAAAGGTCATCTAGTCCACCCACTGCAATGCAGAAATCATAGATTTATATCTATGATTTACTGCATAGAGGGGGTGGGGTGGGGTGGGGGTCGCCCTAGGGCTCAACGGAGCCTTCTGCTGCCTTTCTGTTTCCTTGGTCGGCCAACAGAAGAAGCAGGAAAGCAATGGCTGAAGAGGGAGATGGAAGGAAAGAGTTAGGCTGAATCATGTTTGTTTGTGTGTTTAAAAATCTCACTTGTAAAAGCATTCTGCCCTCACAAACGAGTGTACAAGACTTTAAAACATGAAAATACAATGACAAAACACCTGCACACAACAGCCAAGCAGCAAGTGAATTTTTCCCCAAATACAGCACAATTCAGCCAAATGTAGACTCACATAAACATGTATTAAGAGGGTTTTTTAAGCACCCCGTGCTAATCATTTCCTATATACTCAGTCAGGGGTGCCAACTTGAATTAAATATTGGGGGGACCCTGGTAAGCCCCACCCCACATAATTGTTCACATGACGCAGTGCACACACAACATTAGAAGGGCAATGTCCACCAACTTTTTTGGGGGTAGCCCCTTTTAATATTTTATTGGCGGGGCTGAAGGCCCCTTGGCCCCTGGGAGTTGGCTCCTACGTGCACTGTAGTGCCCACTTGGATCCGGACCAGAACACAGATTGTGCCCCAGTGGCATAGGATGGGTTGCCAGCGTCTAGGGCTGCATGGAGGGGGTGGGTTTGGAGGGAGGGAAATGGACAGAGTATGCATACTACCCCCCCAAAAAACCCTCACAACAATATGTATGGTTAAACCCAATATTTAAGAAATTATGGACCATAGGAACATGCAACTTTGGCCACATCATGCAGCAATTGACATTTTTCTCCCTCAGGAGAAATGCTGAGAGGAGTGTCATCTTTTAGGAGCCCAGCCAGTGCGCCTCAGAGTTATCATTTTTATCATTTGAGGCTGCTGGTTCGTTTCTCCAGATGTGCCATCTGGCACATTAAGCAATTCTTTTCTTAGAAAAAGAACCTACGGTTTTGCCATGTAATGCAAAACACCAATGGAATCACTACACAAGCAAAATGCCAGTAATGGTATAGCGGTTCAGCCACAAACGATGGCATGCTAATTTGTTTGATTTTTTCCCAGTGTGTCATCTGTAGTACTAGATTTTCTACCCAGGTTGTGGAGTTCATCATTTGGCAACAAATCTTAAAAGTACACTTTCCTACTTTTTGCGTTACAGCTAAGGATATTGATAATGATGTGCTAATGATTCAGTTTCAGGATTCTGTCCACAAATAACGGCGACTACAGTGGTACCCCAGGTTACAAACACCTCGGGATACAGACTCCCCTAACCCAGAAGTAGTACCTTGGATTAAGAACTTTACCTCAGGATCAGAACAGAAATCGTGTGGCGGCACGGCGGCAGCGGGAGGCCCCATTAGCTAAAGTTTCAGGTTAAGAACGGACCTCTGGAATGAATTAAGTTTGTAACCAGAGGTACCACTGTACATTTTTCAGATTAGGAATTTGCTTCATTTTGTTTGCTTCCTTAGTGTTTCATCCCAGATGTATCCCTTCCTAGTTTTAGCAAATGCTCTCAGCTGATGTGATGCCATGTAGTGAGACCCAACAGGTCTGGACGATGCCCAACAGGGCCTCACATGATCTGCAAGTGTGCATCTTGGAACAAGATACAGAAACCTACAGCATGTGGAACAGATTTTCAAGCCAATGTGGAAATTGCTGTTGAAAGAAAGTATGGGAAATCAATGTTCTAAAACAGGGGTCGGCAAACTAAGGCCCGCGGGCCGGATCAGGCCCAATTGCCTTCAGGATCCGGCCCGCGGACTGTCTGTGGATCGGTGTGGGGATTCTGTTCGTTTGGGCTGCACCATTCCCCCCCCCGTGCCATTCCATTCCCCCCCCCCACACACCGCAGTGGCGCCTCTTCCCTCCCTCCTCCTGGCTTCTCCCCGCCCTGCCTAGAAGAGGAAGGGGGCTGTGCTGAGCTGGCTGAGCGCCACTTTACACAGCCTCTCTCCGGAGCCGGCACTTTTGCACAGCTCATCTACCCCCCGCCACCCCCCTGGTGCTCCTGTGGGCCAGAGAGTGGAGCAGACGAGCTCACTCTGCCTACCCATGAGAAGCAGCAGCAGCGGTGGTGGTGGCAGCCTCTGGGAAGGTAAGCACAGTGGCTGGGGCTGGGGGGTGGGGGGTGGGGGGTGGGGAGGAGGACTACTTGCCCCTCTCTCCTCTTCTTCCAGGCCCCACCCGGGCTTCTCTGGCCCACCACTTCTTCTTCTTCTTCTTCTTACTCGTAGCCGAGTAAGATTGTCTTCCATAAACACGGTTTAAAAAATGAGTCTGTAAGTGACTGTGGAGGCCAATTCTGGATCCACACATCCTTCCACAGTGGGGACATTGGTTTCCAGGCGGGAGTTGATCACGGTGTGGATTTGCAAGGCGTGCCTCCCTCTTAGCATGTTTCTCCCTTGTGTCCTGAGTTTGAGTGTCTTCAAAGCCCATGACACCTTTGGCAAAGGTTCTTCTCCAATTGGAGCTCTTGCAGGCCACTGTTTCCCAGTTGTCATACTATATTTTTTTAGATTTGCCTTGAGACAATCTTTACACCTCTTTTGTTGACCACCAGCATTATGCTTTCCATTTTTAAGTTCGGAATAGAGTAGTTGCTTTGGAAGACGATAATCAGGCATCTGCACAACATGATCCGTTCAACAAAGTTGATGTTGAAGAATCATTGCTTCAACACTGGTGATCTTTGCTTCTTCCAGTATGCTGATACTAGTTCGCCTGTCTTCCCAAGTGATGTGTAAAACTTTTTGAAGACACCGTTGATGGAATCTTTTGAGGAGTTGGAGATGGCGTTTATAAGTGGTCCATGTTTCACAAGCATATAGTAAATTTGGTAGTACAATAGCTTTGTAAACAAGCAGTTTGGTTTCCCTGTGAATGTCCCACTCCTCAAACACTCTTCAACCGGGAGAAAGCCACATTGCAGAGCTCAAGCGATGCTGGATTTCGGCATCAGTGTTGGCCCTTGTGGAAAGATAACTGCCTAGGTAGGAGAACCGATTGACATTTTCCAGCGTTACACCATTGAGTTGAATTTGTGGCACTGCAGAGGGATTATTTTGCACTTGCTGGTGCAGCACTTTGGTTTTTTGGATGTTGAGTGATAGGCCAAGCTTTTTGTAAGCTTCTGCAAAGATATTTAGGATGGTGTGGAGGTCATCCTCTGAGCGTGCACACACTACGTTGTCATCAGCATACTGAAGCTCTATGACGGAAGTTACGGTAACCTTACTCTTTGCTTTCAGCCTTCTCAGATTGAAGAGCTTTCCATCTGTTCGATATATGAGAGAAGAAAGGGAAGCTCCCCGATGAGGGGCCTGCCCCTGTCTGTGTAAGACAAGGATTAAGATCCACCTTTGAGAGAGGGCTTTGGGTTTTCGTCTCTCTTTCTTTTTTCTCTTTTGTTTTATTTTTATTTAGATGACTTTTTGTTGTATCGCATGATGAAAAGTTTCAATAAAATCTGTTGGGGTTGGGGGAAGAGCTCTTACCAAAAGAAAAAAGGGGGGAAACAAACTAGATGGTGCAATCTGCAAAGCACCTTCATGGAAAACAGGTGTGTAGAAGCCAAAATTTCTGCTTCACTGGTGTATCCATGGCTCCCTCCAGTTTGATTAGCTCTGCTGCTATGTGTTAATAATGCTGGGGTGTGGCAATGAGGTATTTGTATTTATTGAGCTGCTTTCTGTTTTCCCATGAATTAATGGCACACAGAAGGGTGGGAGTGAGCGAGTGTGAACTCTCTCTCAGTCTCCATTATCTCATCCCAAGAGTATGGCTATGCCCATGTCTGAAACCCCAGGAGGTGAGGGACAAACACTTCATTATTTTCTCTTTGGGCCTCAAGGGTTATCAAAAAACACCAAAAAGTTCTGAAAGGAGATTAAGCCCTGTTCTTTTTCAGGCCTCCTCTGTGGAGTGAACCAAAGAGCCACTGCTGTGTCCCTTTTAATAGCAGAGAAATCAAGGACAACAGTGAGAAAATGGGGATTATGGCATACCAGAGTTCCAAGAGGAAAAAGGCACCACCATGATTGCTTACTCCCAAGAATGTAGTTGTCACAGGTCTTGCTATGCTGGTTAGCTTGTGTGGGAACAGTTCTGTTCTGTAAATTGTTAAATTTTACATGTGGACATGCTGGACATTCATTTTATTAATTGACTTTCTACCTGGAACCATTATGCATTAGTTGGCAAGAAATCTGTGCTGGTGGTGGATGGCAAATTGCCCTGTTAACACTGAACACAGAAGAGATACAAATTTATTAAGAATTATGGCTGAGTTGGCCACCCTTTTTGGTTGCCCAGCACTGGTTTTAAATACATAGTACTTAGTTGAAATGAACCTGGTGGTGGTTTCATGAGAAACTTCATCGGAATTCAAGGAGGCTGCATTCACTGACTGAGGGAAGGATTTTGAAAAGACTAAGAAATTATTGTTGTGAATTTATATAGCACAATCAGTGTGCATATTGCTTTATAGAACAGAAGACAACAGGTCTTTGTTCCAAGGAATTTACCATCTAAACCAGGCTTCCTCAACCACGGCCCTCCAGATGTTTTGAGACTACAGTTCCCATCATCCCTGACCACTCGTCCTGCTAGCTAGGGATCATGGAAGTTGTAGGCCAAAACATCTGGAGATCTGAGGTTGAGGATGCCTGGTCTAAACCATGACAAAGGGGAAACAGAGGCAGGGGTAGCAATCTGTTGTTCTTTCAGTTGCATACAGCTAGGTTGTGTTATACACTAAGGCATGGAATGAGGTAGTTGTGCCAAAGGTGATTTTTGAGAAGGGATGAAGTAAGAGAGGTGTCATCATGCTGGGAGGCAGTTCCAAGTATAGAGGAGAGAGTGTGGAGTCTTTTAAGGGAACAGGAGATCTTCCCATAATAGAAGCTGATGGAGGGGAGGAATGAAGAGCTGTGTGGAGAGATGGGGAGGGAAGGCCATGGCCAGGGTTGAAGGTGAGGCTAGGGTTGAAGGTGGCCCTAGGACTCTATAGTGGACAGGAAGTATGGGGATTTTGTGAGGGTGGTGAATCATTTCTGCAGTACAGTGAGGGATAGACATGATGAATCCCAGGTGAGACACTGGAAACTGCAAGAGAAAATTGCAGTTGTCTAAATGAGAGATGCCCAAGGCTTGAAGATGACAGAGAAGAATGGCCATGTGATTTCAGTACTGTAAAAGGAGAAGTAGCATAACCGAATAATAAAAATACATTGACACAACATATCTGCAAAGAAAGTGACCTGTATTTCTATATGTTTCCCCCCTCCAAGGAAAGTGTTTCATTCTGCTGTACATCGTTCTCTCAAATGGCAAGGTCTGGTCGTGCTTCACTCTGCCCGGGATGAGTCTGTGTGTTCAATGAATCTTTAGAGGCTTCAGATGTTACAGCAGAACGTGGACGATGGCTGCGCAGCTGACTTGGGCATTTTCTTCCTCTGTTTCTACTACAGCATATTGTTAAAGGAGGACCGTGCACATCTTTCCTATAGCAGTTGTCTCTCATTTATAAAGTTTTTCTTCCCCTTTATTGTTTAGCAAATGCCTGTGAAAATGTCTCTTGGCATCCCCTTTTGGATCTTTGGGCCAGTTAACTTGAGTAGTTATGAATATTCAGTTCAGCTCTGGTGATGAATGAAACCTCTCAAAGCAAGAATTAAGGTAAAAGACAGTGGGAGAAGACTTGTGAAAAACATCCTAATGAACTGATTTGAGCATGCGGCTAAATTTGATTAGACACTTTTGTCCAAAGACACCCGGAGGTGTGACCTCACTAGATATTGATTCACATAAGCCAACTTGGCTGTCACTGTACAACCTCTTTTGGAATTGCTTTCTGCCTGGGTGAATGGAAACAATGCATATCCACCACAGTAGTTCTACCACAGTCGGTCTCATTTCCTCCACATGATATACAGAGTTGTGTCTCATTTGTTGCCTTTATTTATTAATAAAGGCCAATTGAAATCCATCCAGTTGGGCTGAAACAATCCTCTACTATTTGGCGTGGGGGTGGCAGTTGGCATTTCTACAATCTTAAACTGCTTAGCATTTGATCTCTGTAACAGCGTTTCCTGGAAAACAACATTTCTGCCATGCATCTAGTGCATAAATTGAATTGGGAAGAGGGTTTCTAGGAAACCAAAGCAATTTGGGAAATCATATAAAGTGAGGGAGGTGAGAATAGGCAAAAGGTGGCGGGGGGGGGGGATCCTGATCTCAGGCGAATGTGAAAGCAAGTTGGAGACTTCGTTCTAATAAAAGGTTTGAATAATTCATTTGAAGTTGTGGGCATGTGTTTTGCCTCCTCCATCTGGAGGTTGAGCTTAATGGGACACTTCCTGATTTGCCACACTACTTTGCCATGATATTTGATCTAGCAAACTGTAGTTTGAGCAAACCAAACCAGATTTCCAAACACAATTCCATCCTGGTAAGAAATTTTCATTTGCAGGATTGCTCAAACCACAGTTTAGTGGGGCAGGTGTCATGGAAAGCTGGTTTGACAAACCAGGAAGCAACAAGGGAAGAGCACACACACTCATTCTCCATGCTTTCAACCATGGCTGAGGATAGAACATAGCAGCCACAATACTAACTATATATTGTAAACCTGCTGGTCAGTTTGTAAGCTGGAAAATTGTGAAATTACAATGTATCTACTGGGCAAAATTCTTCAAATTCTACCTTGTAATTCCCTTTGGCTTCCAGTGATTGGATCTAAACAAAATTAGATAGAAGCATGTTGCATGTCACACAGAACTGACATCAGTTTCCTTTCCCAAATTCTCCACAGCAAATTTGGTGTTGAACATTATTCAGATGCTCTCTAAACAAGTATCTTTGCATAATAGTCAGAAAATATTTTATATCTGTCTGAAATATCTTATACTGACTTTTGATACTTGATACTTGGCAGTATTTGATAGCTGGCATGGAATGATATTTGATTTACAGCATTTGTCATGCAATGATATTTAGCATCTTACGGCTTGCATCATAATGATGATTGCTTTGGCTATCACAAAATGCTGGCAAGTCTAGAGGCCAGAAAATGAGATTTCTGAGGGAAAGTTTCATATAGCTTGGCAACATGTAGAAATTGCCTGCCCATTGACAGTGTTTACAAATACTAATTTAATTTCCAACAGCAAAGGTTTCCCCCCTCAAAATATAATTTACTTCTCTCTTCGTCCATCCCTTCTCCATTTTTGTGGCAGGGAATTTCAGAAAACACTAAACCAATCTAGACTGCTCTTTCCCAAATGGTCACAAGGTGGTTGACATATTTGAAGAAGTCATAAATACATGATATGAAACACTGAAACAGCAAGTGCTAAAGGAATAATGATATAAGCAAACTGGCCATGGTTCCAGCAATTGCATCCTTCCATGATGCCTGTGTTCCATATCACAGGTCCTTTACAGGAAAACCCCAGCAGAAGAGGCATTCCTTTGCCAGTCTTCTAAAGGAAGGCAATAGAAGAGCAAGATATTACTTTATTTAGAGAGATCCATGCATCAAACCTGGTGGAGGGGAATTCAATTTTTTTTTTTTTAAATTGTTCTTAACTTTCAGCTCATTGAATCTCTAAAAAGCAAGTAACCTTAGGCTGCAATCCTATGCACACTAAACTAGGAATATGTACCACTGAACTTCTGAGTAAATATGAATAATGATTGGGTTGCCAATCTCTAAAGCCCCTTCCCATGCATCTTGCATGTGTAAAGAAGAATGAAGATGCCTGGAGATTCTCATAGCTGCGACTTGTAAATGCCACCCCCCCCCCCGTTTCCTTTGTACTTAGGCTGTGAAGACAAGCAGTGGTTATTCAATAGCCTCTGAGATAAAGAATTTGGCCTTTAAAAGGTCACTCTCACTAGTTTTGGCCAGGAAAACGCTTCCACTTTTTGAGGCAGTTGCTGGGAAGTGCAAGCAGGGAGGGAGGGGCTGTGGCCCCCTGTCCTGCTTGCAGGCTCCTCCGTGGGGCATTTGATTGGCCATTCTGAGTACAGGATGCTGGACCAGATGGGCCTTGGGCCTCATCCAGGTGGGCTCTTCTTATGTTCAGGTTAATTTAAGCAACGCATACCGAGGCAATTATTAAAAAACCCTTCCCAGAATTGTAGATGGTTACACTGTCTCCAGTGGCCTCCACACAGTTCTAGTCCTTGCACATGGAAGCCAGTTTTCTTTGTGTTCTTGTTTGCATAGGGCAGGAAAGTGGCTTTGCTTGGAGAGCTGGAAGGTGCCAGAGAAGTGGAGAGAGAAGCAGGGCTGCCATTCTTTCTTACTTCTTACACCGTTTACAGTCAGCGGGCAGACAGGCATGTGCATGGTTACAGGCGCTCGGTTTATTATTTTTCTTTTAAAACATACTATCCTTTTTCTACAGTAAAATGGTGCTTGTTGCAAAGTAAAGTGTTTAGCAGCAGGGCAGCAGGAGTCAGACTATTGTATTCCTGTAATGGTGGTGCTACGGTTCAAAGTGAGTTTAAAGAGCAAAACTGCACATGTTCAGAGTATTTTTAAAGAAAAAAAATCAGGATTGGCAAACTATTTGTTGTTTCACACATGAAGTAAAAGTAGTCCTAGTGGCATATTAGAAAAAACCCAAAATTCATATATATAATAGACCAAGCACTTATTGCATGCCTTGTTTGAAAGTCTGCTACATCCAGCCCACCTTGTTCCTTAAGACTCTTAACAGATGCAGACTTATGGCCAACCTCTCACTGGCGTTGTCTGGAGTCCAGCCCAGCCTTTCTGAACCTTGGGTCACCAGATGTTGTTGGACTACAACTCCCATCACCCCTAGCCAGCATGGCCAGTGATCAGGGGTGATGGGAATTATAGTTCAAGAACACCCGGGACGCCTCAGCAGGGAGATATAAGGGAAATAATAACACAGAAAAGAAGGCAGGGATCTTAATTTTCAGCCCCTCACTCTATAGGTCAGGTGTGGGGAAACTTTGGCCCTCCATAAGTTGCAGAACTACCACTCCCATCCTCCTTGGCCATTAGCCATAATTTCTGGGGCCGATGGGAGTTGTAGACGTAGGCCCCAAATACCTGAAAGACCAAATCATTCTTTGCAGACCCTCGGGGGGGGGGGGTAGGTTTAGCAAAGGAGGCCACTTGCTGTCTCCTCTGCCCTCAGAGAGGGTACGGCAGGATGTCATGAACTGGTTGGATGCAGAGGATTGGTGGGAGAAAGCAGCTGGGGAACCGGCAAGAGAAGAAGGCTCAGAGCCATGGGAAGTGGTGGTGGAACAACAATGAGTTGTCAGAGGGGAAGAGGGAGAAGACTGGGATGAAGAGGTGTCAGAAGCTGAAGAGGTAACAGGGCTTAGTGACATGGGAGAGTCTGTGGCAGAGAGAAGCACATAATCGGAGGCAGAAGCTGAAGCAGGAGCGCGGGAGAAATAGGTCACCCAGAGAGGATGTAAGTGGCAGGTCAAGAGGAGATGTCAAACAGGGTGACCAAACAGCAGAAGCAAATGTCCAAATCACTTATGTTGCACCAGCGAAAAGTATTTTACAATGGAACCCCGATAAAAGAATTACATTTATACAGGTGAAAGTTACATTTCTTGTAGAATGAAGGACATTCCAGTGATGAAAATAAAACAAGAAGATGATATACTCATTTCTCTACTCAAACAGCTACAAACATTTTGAAACAAAAAGCTCCTCAAATATACTAAAAAATCAAAGCAATTTCATTTCTCAGGAAGGTGTCAGACCTTGTGTGAGTGAAGTCAAAAGAATGGTACAAACGAAGTCCCATAAGTCAGATGATATTTTATGGATCAGCTTTGCAGATGTTCTCTGGTCTCAATCCTCCCTCAAGCTTGGAGGAATACACAGGTGGAGGAATATTCACCTGGGAGGCTGTCATTTACCATTCCAAGGCCTTCCAGGTCAGAAAACATTGCTTTGCCAGATTCCTCTGACTCAGAAGAACCACTCCCAGTGCAGCCCCCATCACCTCCATGGGTGCAATGGCTCTTTATTAGTACAGGCATCTCCTTGGGGGTGGGAGCCAATTGCAGGACCACACCAGCCAGCCTTCAAAAGGCCTTTGCACTCCTGGGAAAGACCTTGATGTTGGGAAAGATGTTGGGAAATGATGTTGGCACAAGGAGAAGGGGACGATAGAGGGCGAGATGGTTGGACAGTGTTCTCGAAGCTATCAGCATGAGTTTGACCAAACTGCGGGAGGCAGTGGAAGACAGAAGTGCCTGGCGTGCTCTGGTCCAGGGGGTCACGAAGAGGCGGACACGACTAAGTGACTAAACAAAAAGAAGGGCAACAGTTCTTGGGTGGGTAAGAAGGCACCACCAGTGCCCTGTCCAGGGTTCTGAAATGACCCTGCCTTGCCTTATATGACCCTCTTGTTTCAGATTCACCTATGAGCCTTGGGTTGTGACAGGGCAGGGCAGGACACAGGGACTTGGAAAATGCACCCAGACATTTGCAGGAAGCAAATTTGGGGTTTATATGTTGATACATGGGGGTGCAAATCATTATAAGGTTGGGGAGATGAATCGCTCCCTAACTCTTCTGGAATATTGGTGAAGAACAGCCAGTAAATAGAAGCATTTCAAGCAGTTAAAAGTCATTTGGAGGTAGAGAAGGGTGAGACAAAAAAGGAGGACATGGAGGAAATGGGGGGGGGGACAATAGAGAGCTTTCAGTTGTTTATGGTGTCATGATTTGCAGTTAGTTAGGATCACTAAGTAACAGGGATTATTGGTAAATAAGACTTCTGTTGTCACCATTCCCCCAATAAATACAGTTTTTGAATGATGAGGAAGGGGAGAGGCCTTTAATTAAACCCACAAGCCCCTCCTTTGATGTTTCCCAATCTTAGCCAAATGACAACCCCTTCTAGACTTTTGAAAAAAACAGCTGGGGACCCTGGCATCACTGAAGTCAAGGGGATGGACCTGAATAATTACTTTCCACACCTCTTGCAGGTTTGGAAGTCTTATTCCCCCTATGAAGCCATCTCACGTTCTTTGTTGATGTTTGGAATTCCAATTTATGTGACAGAAAGGTGTCAGCCACATTACAAGAGCTGGTCATGAAAAGTCTGCTGGGAGGCAGGGTTGGCAGGCGATGAGAGGGGAGATCATTCAGATATGCTTGCACTGATAGAGCAATCTCCTCAGCGCTAATTTGAATTCCACCATTAGTGTCAAATCAGTGGTGTGTCACAGAGCTGATCCTATTTGCTCCAAAAACTATTTTCAAAAATCTTTGAACGTTCAAGTATTTTTCAAGCGTTAGATTCCTATATTCCCTGTGATATGACCTGGCCACGTTGTGCAGTTGCCTGTCCTCTCCTGCAGCAACCCATAAATGAGAAAACACACAAGTTGATGATGTCACAACAAGGGCATGTTTTCCCACAAGTTATCGGACAGGAGGGCAAATGTGGAAGCTGCTTTCTGCTGTTGTTCTGTGTTGATTACACAGTCCAATCCCAGAATAAAAGTGAGAAGGTGCATCTCCCTGCTCCCACGCAGAGATTTAATTTGTAGAGATTTAGACTAGAGTTGAGGAAGAGGCTGAATGGCACCTCCAGCAAACAAGCACTAGAAACATTTTTAAAAGGCATCTGTAAAAAGAGGACAGTGATTTAGCAGAGAGGGAGTGTTCCTGGTAAATGGAAACTATTGGAGCATATGAAGACTAGAGTTAGAGTGGGAAAGGATTCATGCAAGAGGACTGGGGGGCTAAGTAACTTGCTCACAAATTGAAACGGCCTTTCTGCTGGTGAAGGAGTGATTCAAAGTCGACACAATAGAAGAAAGGGAAAGGAACGCCAGGACTTGCCTGAGAACTCATCCGTAGGCCTGTGCTGAAAGATCTTATTCTGATGGAGGCTAAATCGTGCCGACTTTGCCAGTAAAAGCTATTCCACCAGTGTGTAGAGGGCTTATTGCTGCATTCACCATGGCCCCACACAGCTCCGCAATGAAGTCATTCTGTAGCCTGATTAAAACAACATCTTCTAATTCTCTTTTTGTTGTAATTTACAATCTCTTTCCTTTGGCTGAACCTGCTGGCCATCCTGGAGGTGAACAAAGAGAATGTGCTAAAGTTGCCAATTCAAGGGCTTGGTGTCGGAGGAAAGCTTTTGTTTCCCCAGGGTGTATTTATTTGGGAGACAGTTCATAAAGCCCTACAGAGCCTTGTAAATCTCCAGTTAAGTGCCTGATCTGTGTCCCCAGTTCTCCAAATCCTGTAGCAAAGTAACTTAATTGTAATTTACTCCAAGATCTCAGGTTGGTTTCGGCCTCACTTCAAAAGATAAAATTGCATCACCCCGGACGATTTCTTTTTAAAGACTTGAATAGTGGGTTTTTTTGTTTTTGTTTTTAAAAGAGCATACACTAAAGAAATATAAAACACAAACCAGACAGAGAATGTATTCTCATCTCAAAGAAAACAAAAGCATACAGTTAAATCAGTTATATGAAGTATTCTACTTAATCACTGAAACTGCAATATGCCAGCCCCACAACCTTACATGAAAAACCTCTTATTGATTGCAGAGCTTTGAGAAATTAAAAGACAAGGTGCGAGATTGGCTGCATTATTTTCAAATAAGAGAGGCCTATAATTTGGATAAAAAAATAGGTTCCCAGGTGGAAAAATCAAAATTGGAAACTGAATTGTTAGAACCCAAAACTAAAACACTTTCAAGAATGTATAACTTGCTGCTAAAATGGAACACGCAGGATGAAACAGTTAAATCTGCTATGATTAAATGGGCACAAGATGTTGGTCATAACATTATGTTTGCTGACTGGGAACAGTTGTGGACCACAGGTATGAAATTTACGGCATGTAATGCCCTAAGAGAGAATATTATGAAAATGATATACAGGTGGTACATGACACCAGTCAAGCTTGCAAAAATCTATCATTTGCCCGATAATAAATGTTGGAAGTGTAAAGAAAATGAAGGAACATTCTTTCACCTTTGGTGGACGTGCCCAAAGATTAAGGCTTTCTGGGAGATGATTTATAACGAAATGAAAAAAGTATTTAAATATACATTCCTTAAGAAGCCAGAGGCCTTTCTCTTGGGCATGGTCGGCCAATTGGTGCCAAAGAAGGACAGAACTTTCTTTATGTATGCAACAACAGCAGCAAGAATTCTCATCGCAAAGTATTGGAAGACACAAGAGCTACCCACCCTGGAAGAGTGGCAGATGAAGCTGATGGACTATATGGAATTGGCGGAAATGACTGGCAGAATCCGAGACCTGGGAGAAGAGTTGGTGGAAGAAGACTGGAAGAAATTTAAAGACTATCTTTGGAAATACTGTAAAATTAATGAATGTTAAAATTATGCTTGGATTGGTAATAAGTGGTAACTAGTGATAAAAGCTAATAAGATTATGTAAAAAAAAATGTATTGATAAATGGTTGAAAATATTGGGGTATAATATGTTATGACACAAAGTTAAGATATTTGAAAAAGGGTAAGAATTTGCTGAATTAAGTATGTAAATGGGAACACAAAAGGGGGGAGGTGTGAGGAGGTCAAGGATACAAGCATATGACTTTGAGGATATTGAGAAAAATGGATTTGTTTTATCTTTTTAATTTCTTTTTTTTCTTCTTAATTAGCTGTTTTTCGTGTGTTTTGTGCGTTTTCCTTTTTGTATTGTCTATTTTTATCTGTGGTTTTTATTTTTTTATTCTGTAAATTTTTACTTTTTTCTTTTGTAAAACTCTAATAAAAATTTATTTAAAAAAGAAAAAAGAAAAACCTCTTATTGAATAACAGTTATTTTAACCTAATTGTTCTTCATTCTGATATTTGTGTACTGCCCAATAGCAATTTTTTCCTGGGAAGTTTACAAAGAAAACCTTTAGACACAAAAAGCAGCACAAACCCAGAAACACCAAGTAGCATTTGCACGGTTGCACCCCCCCCATCTCTGAGTGATGTGCGATTCCAGGGGCTCCAGGCACTTACCTGGTTCAGTTTCTTTGGAATGAGATCCTGATGCCTTTATGATATGCAGTTTATTTACACATACAGTCGTATCTTGGTTTTTGAACAGCTTCATTCTTGAACTTTTTGGCTCCTGAATGCCACAAACAGTGACTGTTCCAGTCTGTGAACTGTTTTTGGAAGCTGAACATCCGACAGGGCTTCAACGGCTTCTGATTGGCTGCAGGACCTTCCTGCAGCCAATCAAAAGCTGTGCTTTGGTTTCTGAACATTTTGGAAGTTGAACGGACTTCCGGAACGGATTCCATTCGACTTCCAAGGTACGACTGTATATATAACCTGAGCCTGCGATGGAGGAGCTCACACAGCTTTAAGGATCTTGCTTCTCCCATAGTCACAGGCTTGGCTTCCAGCAGAAATCAGGCATGGTTTTTCCCCGCCTGCTTCCGGCTTCCGGCTTCTGGCTTCCGGCTTCTTGCTCGCACAACTCAACTCCCAGCTCAGGACAATAAAATGATCTTCATCTGGTGCGGCAAAGACCACATTGTGAACACTAGGCAAGCCTCTCTGTGGAGGCCATTCCACAATCAGGGCTCCACCCCCCAAAACCCCCCAAACTTATACCCCATCCATTTGGCCAGGCCTCCCCAGCCACTCTGGGCAGCTTCCAACAGGGTATTAAAAACACAATAAAACATGAAACATATACAAATGTTTGCACAAAGTAATTTATACATGTATACGTTTATAATTTATACATTTGATATACTCTTTCCCCTAATATATGACTATTTGGATACATCATTTGGTTAAAGAACTGCATAGCAAGAGTCAGAGAAATGCAAATTTAGGAGGATAACTATGTTTTGGGTCATGCATTATTTAGTGCTGATTAGATAGGGTAGCATTAAAATGTGAACCAAACCAACTTTCTGTCCCTAGCAGAGAGTAGACTACGGTTACCAGATTTTTTTTCAATGAATCCAGGGACACTTTTCAACTTCCTATTAAATAGATGGATTTTGTCAGGGGACTGATTTGCAAATCCGGGGACTGTCCCTGGGAAATGGGGAAATCTGGTAACCTTGTTGTTGTTTAGTCGTTTAGTCGTGTCTGACTCTTCGTGACCCCATGGACCAGAGCACGCCAGGCACTCCTGGTAACCTTAGGGTAGACCAAAGTGGGAGATGGTTGCTTCTTAGGTCCCTTCTCCCAAGCTGCTTAGGGCTTGAAATGTTAATACCAACACTGTTGATTAGGCCAAAATGTCACCCTTTCTAATTTAGCTATCAAGGTTTATTTTGAATAGACTGTTTTGAAACTGAAAGAATACCTGCTGATTTCTAGCTGGAAGCTTCCACAATTTTTGCTACTGTTAAAATGTTGTTATTGCATGGGATAAGGAGGGAGCCAGAAAGGACAGCATCCTGTCAGCACAGACAGGAGCATTTTTCTGCGTGGTGGTTGTGGTGGTGGAGCTTTATTGGAACTAACCCTGGAGTGCAGCAACTTGAAACCTGGAAGGCCCACTGTGATGATCAAATTGCCAGACACTTTGTACATAAAATTGCTCATATCCATGCCAACTTGGATGCTGTTTTGACACTGCTGGAGATAGTCATTGCCAATGCACTGTCTGGTCTTATTGTTAAAGATTTATTTCAGCTTGTGTTGCCTGGGGATAGGGACAAGCTGACAGGAGCAATGAGGCCTGTCACCTGCCCTTTGTGAACACTGAAGGGTCACTGAAGTTTATACAAAATAAGGTAAGGGCACTTAGCCTCCAGGAACAGGAGGAATTTCCTCTAAACAAATTAACCCTCTTGCCACTTTATTTATTAACAAATGGGTTTTGTCTTTGCATTTCAAAAACCAAGCTAAAGGTCAAATTTAAAATATAAATTTCAAAAATGGAACATTTGCTTTCAAAATTTGGTAAAATTGGATATGTGTGCCCAGTCTCAAATATTCATTTCAGCTCTAACTCCTGTATTCAGAGATACAGAAAAGGGTTTTATCATTTATGCTTATAGCATGGATCAGGGAAGAGGCCCACTGATAATTCAATTTAATCAGAACCATTTTACTTCTATAGCCAAGTTATTGGTGGGGTTTTGAGGGATTTGTTTGTTGCTGCTGCAAAGCTTTTGAAAACTAAACTAGGGTGCAGGATGGAAATCCTTGAGGATGGCTCTTCCCACAGTCAGTCCTGCAGCCTTTCCCTCCGATGACTGGCTAATGATGTCATCCGTTGTTATTTCCCTTCTTCTGCGCACGATTCTCCCTGGTCTGTCTTCAGTGCAACATCTCCCTGTTGCCTTTGGATTTGATTTGTGTTTTCATTGGCCAGAACTTGTAAACTTGAAAATATAAAGCTATTTCAGGCAAAAGTTCTCTATCCCCCCACCTCAGTGTTTTTTCACGGTCTACAGCCACACCCCTGACCTTTTCCTCCAGCCATTCTATTAAACAAACAAGCAGAAGAAATGTGTTATTTCCGCCTCTGACTGTAGTTAACAAGTGCTTTAGAGAGACTGATAGTGATTACAGCGGTACCTCGGGTTAAGTACTTAATTCGTTCTGGAGGTCCGTACTTAATCTGAAACTGTTCTTAACCTGAAGCACCACTTTAGCTAATGGGGCCTCCTGCTGCTGCCGTGCCACCGGAGCACGATTTCTGTTCTCATCCTGAAGCAAAGTTCTTAACGTGAAGGACTATTTCTGGATTAGTGGAGTCTGTAACCTGAAGCGTATGTAACCCGAGGTATCACTGTACTGGACAAAATGGAAAGAAAGCTCCAATGATTACAAAAAGGGCACAAAAAGAAATTTCAGGAAGCCAAAGCAGTCTTATTTACAGTGTCAACACCTTCAATCAGGATGTTTGATTCCAACCAGAATAAGTGTTTCCTGCCCTGCCAAGACTTCTTCAGGCCTCCATAGCACAGAACTCCTAGAATGATGGCAGGAACCAAAGTGCTCCATGAGCGGAGAATCTAATGCCACTGAATGGGTGTAATAGTTTGGCTAGTCAAGTTTCGTGAGACCAGGTTTGGTTATTCCCCCTCAACTGTTCAGTCTGAATGACAACCTTCACATCAACTGCATTTGTATATGCAGCGTCCCCTCCCAAGACGGCACACAACACCTGTCACCAGGATAATAATAAACCATGATTTCAGCCCAAGCCTGCTTAATCCATTCACATAAAAGTTTGGCCTCACATTTATTTATTTATTTACTTATTTTGCTCTCCCTACCTGTTCTCCCAGCGGAGACCCCTCCTAGCCAGGATGCAGCACTTGGAATAGTATATAGCCTTTAAAATAACTATCCTGCAACACTTTTGTTCAGAGTGCTTGCAAGATCTAATGGGATTATAGTGTTGGGTGATCTGGTGATGAATGCAGAATGATTCACTTTGTCTTTTCCATCTTGGGAAAGTTCTCCCACTCACCATACTACAAAATTTACATGGCAATTGAACAGGCTGCCTCTGTCTGCATGGATATTTGAGTGCATAATTGGAGACCAAAGCTTAATACACAATTAGCAATAGGTTCTCAACTGGAATGAGAACAACTTTGCAATCATGATATTACAGGGCAGTTGCACGTTTTGATGTGGTCTTGGTATAACAACATGCAAAAACGAGATGGCATCATTATGTCCAGCTGAAACAGATTTCAGTGAATCTAAGTCCCCTGACACACACACACACACACACACACACAGAGAGAGATTTCTCCCCCCTCAAAAAAATAAATAAATAGCTTTTTACCACCATTTGAATTCTCTGAAATGCATTATAGGCAAATATGAAAAATGAACTGCCATTAATTAGCACAATATAAGTAGTTTCAGCAAGAATTCCCCCCCCAAAAAAATACATTTTGTGCTGTGCAATATTCCTCCTTCAGCCATGTTGCCTCTCTTGCACAACATCAATGTTTACTCAAGACTGGTGCCTCTTCATCGTCCTTGCCAACAGAGCCACTCAGCTGCTGCAGATGAGGCTTTCACTTTACTCAGAAAAGACCCATTAAAAGTAATGAACATGCCCTCCTCCAGTCTGCAGGGACCTCACCTGTTCTCCTGGAATCCATCTTTGCCTCCAGACAGTGGCAGCCCCGGGGGGTAGGTGGAGGGGGGCACAGAAGGGGCAAAATATATTTCTAGGTGGGAGAAATATGTTAAGATCTCAGAGAGTATATATTAATGACAGGAGTGGGGGAGCAAGTGAATTTCACATGCCTTGTGTGAAGAAGTAGTTTCATTCTGAATTGCAGATCCATTTCTAGTGTTATGAGAAAGGGAGAATAAATTGTCTACACCTACATTGCACACACCAGTCATTATTTTACAGGAATGCAGTCAAAGACAACAGCAGAGCAACCACTTCACACTCCCCCAGCTTTCCTTGAGTGTGGGGAGAGCGTCTTTTAGACTCTAGAAAGGAAGAGTGTGTCCCTTGGCAAGTTTAACACATATCCAAGCCTCTAGATGTTAAACATAAAGTTGCCAATAAGGAAGCCGGATTAGATATCTTTATCCCCTGGGTGTTAATATCCCCAAGTTACTGCCAAAGACAGTGAACTAAATGATGAAACTATCTACCCTTTTCACCCTTTCCTGCTAAGGGTCTAGCATTCTGAGAGGGGGAGATGCCTCGCCCTTACTACAATGAGGCAGCTGTCCAAGCATAATATTCCAAGATGAGTTCCTGCAGAGGGATGTTGGGTTTTGTGGTGGGGAAAAGCTGGCAGCCATGGACTGTGATCTGTAAAAATCGTCCTTTTGCGTCTTTCCTTCTTGGCAGGCTCCCACAACTCACCCACTACTGTGTACAGTAAAAGATGCAGTATCAACTCTGCTTTTTGAAAGGCAGAGGCAAGTTTTTAGCAGGGTTTGAGAGGAGGGTGGGGGAATGAAATTACTTACTGTGATTCTTGATGTATTTTACTTTACTTTACTTTTACAGCCTCCTGCACATGCTGGGGGGGACATAGCTGCCCTATAAATGGTACCACAAATGTGCTAGACTTTTCTTCCCTGGCCTGTGTTACCTCAGAGTCCATGCATCCTGTATGTCTTCAGCTAGGAGTACATTAAAGGCAAAGAGAGGTTTGTGTGTGTGTGTGTGTGTGTGTGTGTGTGTGTGTGTGTGTGAACACGCACGCATGTACATGTACAAAATATTGCCGCAATTCTTAAACTATACATACTATTCCTTTCTAATATGGGGCATAGAACAGCTCATGGTTAACTCATTGGGCCAATGCAAACATCCCATTTGCACTGGGAGAGCTGCTTTGCCTTTGCCCAGCCCCCAGAGGCTTCAGTAACGACTGGAAACAAGCACCCTGGGAGCAGACAGGTTGCTGGGCTTACTTCCTGTGCTACCATAAATCACCAGTGTGGAACCATCTGTTCTTACTTGTCCATGCAGAGCTCATTTACTCATCCTACTAGAATGAAGTAGGATAAGCCATGCCGAAACAGTCCTCACTGCAGAGATGTCCTTTGAATCAGTCTTTTGCTGTCCTGTTTAGGACGTATTTCTTTTTTATATGTTTTATTACTGGAAGTTTTACAAAGCATACAGAACAGAAGCCAATACATCAAATTCCTCACAATGACCCTGATTATACAGCGCCTGAAACTGTAACTGCAGTACAACCTCTTCCTTTTAGGAAATCAAAGCCAAAGACCATGTTTCCGTTGGGACCACTTGCGGTTAACAAGCAAAGGCCTTTTTACTGGAGGTTCCTTACAAGAGGGATTTTATGTCTCCCTCATACTGATGCTCAGTCATCAGAAGGTACCTCTCAAACTGTAGGAATCCTCTCTACAGGGCAAGAACACCAGTCCTCAGCCAGCCAAAATCTTAGCCAAACAGTTGGGTTATGGCACACCAGCAATCTTCCATTCTCTAAGTGCATTTGGAGGGACAGGGAGACATAAATATATCAAAGAGCACTTATTTAATAGAAGCCGCCACACTGCAAACCACAAAGCCCACTGAGCTACATCCAAAGATCTTAGCTCTTCATCAAGCACCACAACAGTCATTCCGTATTGCAGCAGCAAAGAGATTGCATTCATCGGAGACAGGTGCTAAGGAAAGAGTTTTGTTTCTGCAACTCAACTCTTGCAAATTCTTGGTCAGGTGTTTTTTTTTTTATGTTGCATCAAACAGTGACAATATTTTGATGGAACATAAAAAAAACCTGACCAAGAACTTGCAAGAGTTGAGCTGCCAGTTCAGCCCTGAAAAACTTCAGACAGTTCTAGTCCCATGCCTCTTGCTCTCTGACAGGTTCACATAGGTTGGCAGGACTGCAGCAAGAGTGTTTGGCTGAAATGCACATAGGATTCTGACCCTTAAGGGGAGCGGTCATAGTTAAGAGGTAGAACAAGTAGTTTATATGTGGACAGTTCTTGGCATCTCCAACCAAGAGATCTTAGGAATCAAGGATGGGAAAGACCTGTGACTGAGAGAACCTGCGGAACCACTGTCACTTTCACTATACCAGAGGTACTAATCTTTTGGAGCCAGTGGGCACTTTTGGAATTTTGTGTCGTGGGCACCCATCACAAATACCAAAGGACTAATCAACACTAAACACTGTAACAGGCAATGAGACACAGAACAGGGGTTTTTTTTTGGGGGGGGAGGGGGTTGTTAGTGCAGTTTGCCAATCATTTGTGATTCCTTTTTCAGTCAGCAGAGTCACCCAGAAAGTCTTTCAGAATCTTCTTCCTCAATTTGGATCATCTATTGGTGAACTCCCATGTGGGTATAAGCACCTCATCCATTCCAGTTCTTAAAGTATTTATTGTACAGTTAACAGTACAGCTTATATAACTACTGGTCTAAGAAAAACAAGGTAAACTATATACAGAAAATCATTCCTCCCTTATGCTCTTCAGCCATCTGGACAGAGCGACTGCTTCCACACCAATCACACTTCTCTCCTCCAGAGTCTGCCTTCTAAAGAAGCCTGTTGCTAAGGGCAACCCTGTTGCTGGGGGAGATCTGTTGCTAGCGGCAAACTTGTTGCTATGGGCAAAACTTTTCAAGGATCATTTCAAGCCCATGTTTACACTAAACTAACTTATCTCAAATGAGTAGAGTTCCAAGTCTAAACACTTTAACTGACAATGGCTCATAGAACTTTTTTTTTGGGGGGGGGTGTCATCACCACTCCTTAACCAAAACTCTATTCTGGTTGTCAATGATGGCAAATCTTAATCACGGGGGCAGGGAAGTAAAGTCACACTTGTTTGTTAATGAAGTCATTGATGCTTATGCAAGATCTTCTGAGGAGACTCTGCTGACCATTCCAGGACCAGCGATTGTCACTTGGTTGCAGTGCAGAAGTGGGCCTTCTTGCTGTTGACAGCCCTCGCCCTCTGGAAAGTCCTCCCTTTAATAGTTTGTGAGGCTGAGATAGTAATGACTTTTACGTGCCTCTTAAAAGCCTGTTTTAACCAAGCTCTCTGGGACTCTCCCTCTTAACTTCTGAATCCTCAGTTTTTATACGTGGCTCAGTTTTAGGGCCTTTCCACACTTTCTATTTATAGTGGTATAGTTGCTGTTCGATCCACTTTTCAGAGTGAATTTGTAGCTAATAGTCTGCACCTTTGGTCACATATGGCTGTTATTAGAAAGCAAGTGCAGGATTTTCCTTTCCACACTAATGGTGGGCTGTGCCCGAATGGAGAAAATTTCTGTGGCTGTAGTTACACCCTTTATGTACCCTTCTGTTCCTCCAGCCCACAAATGTCGGTGTTATGAGCATGCGCCTGAGGATATCTCTTTCATGACTTTCCTCTTCTTCCTTTTTGGTTTTTAATGCCTAATATTCAGGAGTTCTGATATTATAGCAGTATAGGGAATTAGCAGAGGAACTGCCTGCCTGCCTGAGCTATGGTGAACCTGGTTATTGTGGCGAAATTTCATCTGCAGCTAATAACTGCTGTTGTGGGCAGTATTTTGACTCAGACCCATTGTCTCTCCTATGAACTGAGCCTGCAAGCTATAAAAATTATATTAAAAATTATATTATTCATTATATAGAATACATATAACAAAGTAAACCTTTTATAGGACAGCTCTCCTCCAATATTGTGGTATTAACTGGGATCATAGCCTAGTCTGTTCTAGTATCCTTTTTTAAAAATAGAAGGTTGGGGTTGGACCTCTCCTTTCTCTAATACTGCAGGATGAGCACTTTGGGTGAAGAATGTTGGCCTGTTCTTCTTTTAGTGATGCAAGGCAGGATTTTCTCTTTTTATACTATTGCAGGTTAAAAACTTTCGGTAAATAATTTTGTTTCATACTTTTTCATCACTATCTTTTTATTTACAATTTGCAAATACTTTGGGACACTTTATGTAGCAAGTGATTAATGCATATATTAAATATATAAATAATTAGTCAGTGCTGCACCATAAGCCTACTTAGGCAGGGCTAAACTTGAGAATATGCAGGACATCTAGTCAGAATTGCCACTGGTCCAAGGCTCAAGGCGTTTTGCAGAAAAGGGCTGTAGAACATCAAATACCACCCCTGCTGGAAGAAAGACAAGATATCGATCAGAAGTAGGCGGGTGCAGGAGACAGAAGGGAAACGTTTGGACCAAAGCAGGAGGTTCTAAAATAGACGCAGGGAAGCATTCATCACTAGGTTCAGTAAGGTCAGAGGGGATCCTTGGAACGTCTTGGAAGAGAGCCATGCTTGATTGAGCCTGGAGAGGATAGCCCAGCCTCCCGCCCTAGCTTCTCTTCTTTGGATCGGACACCATGGGAGCTGAGTATTTAAATTGAGTTGATTAATCACATAGAAATCTTTTGATTGGTGGAATTGGTGCCTCTGATTAATTAGGGGGCAGATTAAAAATAACATAAACCGGGACTTCCAAAAGCAGCAGATGATAGGAGAAGCATTCTGCACTCTCTCACAGATGTGGGCAGGTATGCCTCTTTTAAGATAGTGCCTATGCTAACAATATACGTGTGCTACCTTCCAACTGGAAAGGAAGGATACTTTCATCTTCAGAGCTACTGCTTTTATTTATATCCGTAGAAAAGCAGATTTCATCAACAAATATGCAGCAACCTCCCCACCCCTTCTCACAAGGTTGGAACTTGGAGAATGAAATTGCTGGGCAGTGAATTCAGGATAGATGAAAGAAAACCCAGCACACCCTTAAATACGTAATTCCCTGCTACAGGCTGGTGGTCATTAGGCTGGATTGCTTTCTAGAAAAATGAAGCGTTAGTCATATTCCTGGAGGGGGAGAGGGCTGTGAATTGCTATTATCCATGATAGTTAAATAGAACCTCCATGTTCAGAGGTATTAGACCTCTGACTATGAATTACTGGGGAGTAAACAGAAGGGAAGATCTGTTGACTTTGTGACCCACTTGTAAGCATCCTGGAAGCAGCTGGGTAAGCACTGCTCAAAACTGAATGCTGGAGGAGATGGACTGTTCGCCTGATCCAGCCAAGCTATTCTAATGTTCTTATGACTCATAATTGTCTGTCTCTATTTGCCTATTCAGGGGTTTTGTCCACCACTTGTTAATGCATTCAGCATTCCCTTGTGTAAATAGATGTAAACATTTCAAAGCAGGGTCAGTCTTCTTTTCCCCTCTGCATTCAGAGACGGTGCCAGGAGTTTGGATATGGCATGAGATCACACAAGAGCCCACTTGCTATGGATGGGTAGCAATGAGGTTAGCCCTATGGTGTGCCTAGATGTCTTCCAAGCCCTGATTAGTCATATGGACACACTGCAAACCCCATCTTTAAAACTGAGCCTTGCTTTTAAATCAAGTCACTCTGTGGTGGAAGCCACAGTTGCAACTGAGATTCTGCTGATACTGTGTTAAGTTGGCTCCTCATGAAAGCAGAGAGGAGGTGAGGGGGAGGGAGATGGAAAGAGGGGTGGGCAAGGAAGAAGAGATATTAAGGAGAGGGGAGAATATGGAAAATAAGTCTTAAATAGGATTTAATGAGATGTAACAGGGATGGGCAAAATGTGGATCTATTACCACACTTGTACACTCTCTCTCTCTCTCTCTCTCTCTCTCCCCCCTAAATGTTACTCCTAAGCAATTAAAAAAAGTGAATGGACAAGTCCCTTTCAATACATATACTATGAAAACTCAACCTTCTCCAGCCCCAGCCTGGCACTGGGGGAATATGGGCTGGAAACACAGGCAGCTGCTTTAACTGAGTCAAACCAGTGGTCCACTGAGCTCTGTACTGTCTGCACTGGCTGGCAGGAGTCTCTGATAATAAAACCTGGGCCCTTCTTCATGCAGAGCAGATGCTCCACCACAGAGAGGACAGGGGCACAGCTGTGCCAGCTGTGGGGCAACAAGCTGCAGGACGAGCAGGGGCAGGGTGGAAATGGGTGGAAGAGGAGGAGGGGCAGGGTGAGACCCTAACTTGTTCTAACTGTATTAAGGAGAGAATCATGCCCACCTGAGGGGGGAGGGGACAAGTCCTACATACTATATACCCATTCAGGACCATGGCTGCCAGCTGACATATCCCCCCCCCCCCGCCCTGCACATTCTATATTTTTGTCTCACATTGAGGATCAGATAGTTTGTCAAATAAGGAATGCTGAGCATGAGGGATTTTAAAACATTTCCTCCACTGATCTCACAACCGTGCCTTCCACCTAATGTGCCAAAGCGAATGTTTTTCATTTTTTCCATTTTAGTATTGTAAACGCGAGGGCTGATTCATCAGATGTACTTTTTCTATAGGAAGCAGACCCTGGCATGCTCTGGTTACATCCAGACTAAACTATTGCAACGTGCTCCCTGCAGGGCTTGAGAATCAAGGTCACTTTCTCTTGATTTCCAATTTTTCCATTCTGAAGTTCAGTTCACCGCATTTCCACTTGAGTTTGTGAATTAAAAAAAATATCTTGAAAATTTACCAGAATTTTACTGTGCATTGTTCTTAATGTATACGTTTGAATGCATTTTTGCCTAATATAATGTGCTTTTCATTTTTTATGAGTATGTATATGCTAATGCATACTTTCCTCTAACACACACATTTTTGTCCATAGTTTTGGTTGGAAATTTGGAGGCATGAGAATTTTGAAGAATAGCTGTGCTTTGGTGACTTAGCTACACTTTGCATTAAACTTAGCTCTTGATTTCTCAGCCCCATTTAAAGTGCTGGTGGTGACCATTAAAACCCCTACATTTTGGGACCAAGCTATTTGACAGACTCTCTTAGAGTTGTATTTGGTTGACAGACACTAGAGAAAGGGCCTGCTCAGTGGTGGGTTCAGATTTATGGAACTTCCTTCCCGAGGAGGAATACAGGGCCCCCTATTTTGCCAGTTGTAATCAATCCACGATTTCAAAAACATGTGTCGTGATGTGGCTTAATTTCTAAACATGAGATATAGAATCCAATCTTGTCTGAAAATCTTACTTGGACCCTTTTTTCAGGGAGGAGGCAATGGTGCTCTGCACATGTGTAAATGACACACTTTCCTAAATCAAGTCCTATTGTGTGGAAACAGCAAAGTTAAAAATGGAAGCCCTACTGAGTTAAAATTTCACCAGCTGCCACTGCCCTAAGCAGGTGCCAATGGATCCATGATGTAGTTCAACTGGTGAAGTTAAGCAGGTGTTGTCCTGGATGGGAGGCTACGTGGGGATAATAAGTGAGGCACAATCCAGTCTTGGAGTTACAGTAAGGGTGGATCCCAAACCTGACATGTTTGAAAACTACTGGTTAAAAATAATAATATTGCTTCCTGCTGTTCCAGGGATCAAGATGCCAGATGATATTTTGCTGCAACTGACTATGGCTTTAATGAAGAGGAACTGCTTTGTCTAATCAAAAGAGAGAGAAAGCATATATTTAAAAGCCCCAAAACATTTCCATTTAATGACGCACATGGGCAGCACATTTTAAGTGGCTAAACTTCCTCAGCAAACAGCCACGGTGCACCTGTGCCACAGCTGGATCTAATCTGTGGAGGACTGTACTTTAGAAGCCATTGCCGGATTTCAGGCTGGAAACAAAATAATGCCCCACCCAGGCATATTCCAATCCGCAAACTACTTTAACATTTCAGAGGGGAAAGAACAATCCTATTCTGTGGGTTAAAGAAATCCATAGAAGATTTATGTGTTGCTGGGGATTTCTGTGAAATTCTGACCGGGGGAGTCGGGGAAAGAGCAGGATCACACATCCGGACTTGAAAGAAAGAAAAGACTGGAGAGAGCAGCAGAAGAGGAGGAGTCTTATAAAGGTCAGTAGCATTTTAAGGAATTAGGATTTGGAGAAAGGGCAGTGAAGCATCTCTGTTGACTACATCCTCCAGACCCACAAGCTGAACATGCAGCAACCATGGCAAAGGAACCATATCAAAGACTGCTCTATGGATTTGTCTGGATGGATACCCTGCCCTCTCAAAAGCTAGAGACTTGGTTATCATTTGGGCAAAAGAGAGTTTTGGACCAGGTGGGGTTGTTCCTCAGAAGCACAGATATATTTCTGGCCAGCTTCTACAGTGCACAATGGTTGAGTTCAGCAAAATGGAAAACAACCATTTTTCTGCTATGTGAATGAGCCTGTATTTGTAGTGGGCTCACACGTTGCCCCCCCCATCTTTCATGGTCATGAGAAGAAAATGAGAAACTTTCACTCTCGGCTAAGACAAATTGCAGTTCTCAAAGACATCTCACTAACTAGGGAATGTTTTGAATATAAAACCAGGGGGTATTATTACCATTAAAATTCATTACTCATCCTTTACCCTAAGGTCACAGGGTCAGTTGCAACATTAAAATACAATATTAAAAATAGTTTAAAACAACTTACAATCACAAAGATAAGATGGGTCCTAAAAATATATACCTTAAGTGTCAAAAACCAGTATAAAGAGCTGCATTTTCAGCATTTGCGGTAAGCTATAAGAATGAAGGAGTTCCAAAACTTTTGGGCTTCCACAGAGAATGCCTTCTCTCAGGGCTGCATTCTCCCTGTCTCTTTGCATTCAGATTTGGATTTCGCCTGCTCCTTTGGATTTGCACCCTGCATTTCACTTGCATTCTGATGAAGCCTTTGAGAAATGCAACTAGTAAAGTGTAAAGCTTGGTTTTCAGAATTTTTGCCAGCTAGCAACCAATCTCCATTGCTTCCTTTGCAAAATGTCGCCTCTGGGTTTTGCCTCAGCACTGGCCTTAAGCTCCTCTGAAGGGCAGCATCAAATAGTCACACCATAAACCTCTCTCCCAAGGTCATTTCTAGCTCTCTATAATTCACTGAAGCCCATTTCTTAATGGCCTCTTTACATATATGAATTCATATTGTAATAGCCATTGGCTACAAGCAATATTGCTCAACATGACTCTTAATGGCCTGAAGCAATTCCGCCTACGATGTTCCCACTTCCCTATGTATGGCTCCTTCCAAGTGAGATACTTTCAGGCATGTGAAACAAAGCTTGCAGCTCCAAGGAGGAGATGCATTTCGGTTGAACTGCCTGAAAATTTAGGTTCAAGTATGGAAGTGCAGAAAAGCGGCCTTTCCTCTTAATGGGAGGAGTGTATGCAGCAAAACTTTGCTATCTGCCCTGTGAACTTGTTGAAGACTGGGGTGTAAATCCATTCTTGCCCTGCTGTGAGGGCTGAAGATGGCTCCCTGCAAGGCCCTGTTCTACCTGGCCTAGGGGGCAGGGACCAGACTCACCCTGCTCAACATAAGAGACTCCTGGGAGGCCAGAGGGACGTTGCCCTCGTGTGAGTGCTGAAGAGCCCAGACTCACTGGAACAAGCTCTGGGGTTGGGGCAAATGTTGAAAATGCTTTTAAATATTTATAAATGTTTTTAAATAGTTTTTAATCTGTGGCATTTTAAAGTTTGGGTTTTTTGTTTTGCTCTGTTGGGTGGGATAAATATTTAGTTGGGGCTGGGGATTAGTTTAATTTTAGTATGTTGTTGTTGTTTTAATTAGTTTCTACTGTTTTATTGGTTTATTGTATAGCTTGTATTCTGTTCTGAAGGGGAGAGGGTCAGGGCTGTCTGGGAGTGGGCCCCAGCCAAAGGAATGGCTGGGGCAGGTTCCACAGGGGGGGATTCTTTGGGACGGCTAACCCTTCATTGTTTGAAGACTATCCCTGCCAATGGGTCTGGTCTTGACCAGAAGGATAGCAGAATCACCAAGGGAGCTCCCCCATGACCTTAAGGTGCTGCTGTGCAATGCCAGGTCAACGATTCATAATATCTCTGCCATCCATGACTTGATCGTGGATGGAGGACTTGACCTGGCATGTGTAACAGAGACTTGGTTAGATGAAGCAGATGGACCTGTTCTTGCCACTGTTTGTCCACCAGGTTTCTGTTACGCAACCAAGGTCATATAGGTGGGGAGGGGTGGCGACAGTGATTTTTAGGAAGTTATTAGCTTACACCAGGCATCCTATTGGGAAGACCCAGTTCTCTGAGTGCATGTTCTGGAAATTGGGCAATAGGGGCAGTGCAAGTTTCCTTTTGGTGTTCCGACCTCCCTGCTGCACCAAGGATTCCCTGCCTGAGCTGCTTCAGGTCATGGCAGATGTTCTCCTGGAGACACCTAGTTTGGTTGTCCTTGGATATTTTAACATCCATGCCAACAAGACCTTACAAGGGGCCGCTCAGGACTTGTGGAAAGCATGGCCTCCAAAAGGCTTTCCCTGAATAAGTTTGGCTCAACTCATACTCACAAACACGCCTTAGACCTAGTGTTCACCTCTATGGACATGGGTGATAATAATAATAATAATTTTTTATTATTTATACTCCGCCCTCCCCAGCCAAGACCAGGCTCAGGGCAACTAACAACCAATAATAAAAACAAGTTGATTAAAATACAATTTAAAAGATACAACATTAAAACATTAGGATGTAGCCTCTTCACCTGACACTAAGTAAAAGTGAAAGAAAAGAAGTGCCATGGTCGGATCATTTCCTGATGCAACTAAGTATGCGGATGATACCCAGCTCTACCTCTCTTTTAAATCGGAACCGGTGAAGGTGGCGAAGGTGGCGAAGGTCCTGTGTGAGTGTCTGGAGGTGGTTGGAGATGGATGGTGGCTAACAGTTTGAGTTTAATTCCTGACAAGACAGAAGTACTGTTTTGAGGGAACAGGGGGCAGGCAGGTGTGGAGGACTCCCTGGTTCTGAATGGGGTAACTGTGCCCCTGAAAGACCAGGTACACAGCCTGGGAATCATTTTGGACTCACAGCTGTCCATGGAGGTGCAGGTTAATTCTGTGTCTAGGGCAGCTGTTTAACAGCTCTATATGGCACGCAGGCTGAGACCCTACCTGCCCGCCGACTGTCTCGCCAGAGTGGTGCATGCTCTAGTTATCTCCCGCTTGGACTACTGCAATGCGCTCTGTGTGGGGCTACCTTTGAAGGTGACCTGGAAACAGCAATTAATCCAGAATGCAGCAGCTAGACTGGTGACTAGGAGTGGCCACCGAGATCATATAACACCAGTCCTGAAAGACCTACATTGGCTCCCAGTATGTTTCCGAGCACAATTCAAAGTGTTGGTGCTGACCTTTAAAGCCCTAAACAGCCTCAGTCCTGTATACCTGAAGGAGCGTCTCCACCCCCCATTGTTCAGCCTGGACACTGAGGTCCGCCTCTGAGGGTCTTCTGGTGGTTCCCTCACTGAGAGAAGTGAGGTTACAGGGAACCAGACAGAGGGCCTTCTCGGTAGTGGCACCTGCCCTGTGGAATGCCCTCTCATCAGATGTCAAGGAAATGAACAACTATCTGACTTTTAGAAAACATCTGAAGACAGCCCTGTTTAGGGAAGTTTTTAATGTTTCATGTTTTATCGTGTTTTTTTATATTCAAGCCACCAAGAGTGGCTGGGGAAACCCAGCCAGATGGGTGGAGTATAAATAAATAATAATTATCATTATTATCATGATTATCATGATTATGAAAATGAAAATAAATTCCCACCAGGAATTCTGGGGCTACCAGTCGCAATCCAGTCCCTAGGAGGAAAATCCCGAAGCACCTGCAGCTACCACCTCTGGCATTTGTTTTGCCACTCTGCTCATGACGCACACGCTTTTCCTCCTGCCATCTTTCTCTGCTATATCTTAACATCTCTAATGTTTGTACCAGGGATAGGTAACCGGTGGCATTACAGATGTTGATGTACTACAGCTTCCAACAGCCGCCACCACCCTGACCAATGGCAGGAGGCTGAGGAAAGTTGTAATAGGCCAACGAAGCTGGAAGATCCCTGCTTTGTGCTTTACCCAGGGATACTTGGAAAGCAAACTGAGTACCTTTTGATCACAAAGCTCATGATTTTATGCCTTATTTTGCATTTCAATTGTTTTCACTTATTTATTGTAAGCTGGGCAGAAATACCTTATGTTATGGAGCAGCCTACAAATGCTGTAAATAAAATTATAAAATAAAATTTGAAACCGCATTCTCATCATTCTGGGGAAGAACAGCATGCATACCTGGACAGCTGCTCTTGAGCCTTTCTTATTTAAGCTTCTAGACCTTTGATTATTGAACTTTTAAAAGAATGAACTCTACTCAATAAAAGCATAATTACACAGCTATATTTGTTCAGCCAACTTCCCCTGTTGATTTCGCATACCATCCGATTTCCTCATTCTTGGTGTTTAATCTGTCAGATCAGAAACCATGGCTTAATAATAGTTTGTTAGTACAGGATAGACACGCAGAAAGGAGAAATTGGAGTGCCAGTAAAATAGCTTAGTGTAGTAAGTTTAACATTCAATTAACCAGTAAAACACTATAAAGCTACACCCACTGTAATTTCCAGCAGGGAAAGGTTGGTCATGTTATGCTTTCCTAATCACGTTTTTTTTTTTTTGGGGGGGGGGTTAATGACTGGCTGGATGCCAGTGGCAGTCCTATCCTGGGCTAGAGGGATTCTAACAGTGGCCTCCTTCAGGCCAAAATGATAGATGCAGCCAAAATCATTGGCAGATTCCACTGGTTGAAATAGCCAAATAATTCCAATGTACTTGAATTCCTTTAAAAGAGGGAATGTGCTGAAATCCTTCTTAAAAAAGAAAAAAAAAACCCCTCATAATCCATAAAGTCTAGTATGTGTTGCATTGATGCTCTAAAAATAGGGAACCTTTCTGTGTATTTTCTTAGATATTTCTCTAGCTGCCCCACCCCTGATGTAAAGTCTGAGAGGAGATGAGTATCACACACTGGAGAGATTAACAGGGGGCCATTTGCCCCCCATGGCATGTTCTTGGGTCCCTGTGGACATGTGCTTCCCTTTTAGACTTTGTGATTGTTCATCAGACCCCAATGAAAGCCAGGCAGATCCTAAGTTGTAACTCGTGTGAAGGAGGCAAGCAAGATGAAAGGGGTTGCAGAGTAGTACATTTAGCTGCCACAAGTCTTATTCCACCCCCAATCCTGTGGAATCTCCAAAGCACAGAGATTCCTCCACATATGGAGGCTTTCCTTGTGATCTAGAATCCCTGAAGGACGTCTGCTGCCAGCCTAAATAGTAAAACCCGGCTCTTTTCTCAGGCCTTTGTTGATTGTGCAGTTGTGTCCTGAATATTGTAATAACGATGTTGAATTCATCTGCTATTGGAATATTAATATTATTACCTGTTCTGTTTTTTAATGAAACCATTGCTTTTAATAGAATTATGTACCCAGCCCTGACTTAGATGAAATACACAGCAGACTATCGATGGTTTACACGAATGAATGATTTAAATAAAACAAACCTGGATTCCCTAGGGTTCTAAATCATACAGGGATCCTCAGTGCACAGAACAGTCTCCCTGCTTCAAATAATATTCCCCAATAAGACAATGGCAGGGCTGGGAGGGCTATGCTGCTCCACATTTCCCCCCTTCATGTGAATAATGCCTAAATATGGCTCTGGTTACCATGTAAAGTGGAAGCAAAAGAGCATCCTAAAGGGTGACCCCAGAGCCTCACAAGTGTTGGCTTCATTTTTCTAGCCAGCCATTCTTTGTGGTTACCACCAGTCCTCAACCACACCATTGTCAGCCATTTGTGTGCAGACCAGGCTATGGAGAAGGTAAGAAACACTACAGGCTTCTCCCACTGCTCCGAAGGGATTCCTGCTCACTTGCTTGGAAACTGGATCTGTGTGCTGCCAGATGTTCTGCTCACCCGACAGCTGGGTGCACTCTCCCATGGAAAGCTGCGAGTGGATTTGTGGATGTCTAAGTGACACAACAGAGTATCCAAGTAAAAAATCGGACTTAGAAGCAGAGAGGACACAATGCGTATCTGTGCAGAGGTCCGCAGCACCTCCCACTGGCTTTTGCAGGATATTGGTCCTCTTTTTGTTGTGTCTCTGACATAACATGCTACTGAATATTAAGAGTAAAGCTGCCTGGAGCCATGTATGAGAACTGAACAGGGCTGAGCAGTGTATGAGAATACAAATAAAAAATCATGGTTTGCATAATGCTAGTCAAATATATATATATGGTGCTCAAGAGCAAACTGTTGCTTCCATGGGTGGACTCTCACAGGTTCTTCATACACTGCTCTTTTAAGATTTACACCAAAGATGTGGGAACTTGGATTGGCTGCTGCTCCCCATTGTGCATGTACTTGATGGAAAACCTGTTTCTGATCTCTGCAATGTGAAAAACGGCCTGCAAAGGCTTGGGTGTACGTTAACTTTCTGAACTCGTGTATCATGGCTTGTGAAATGCTTATGAAAGCCAATCTGGGCGTATTCCTAGAACAGTGCACAGGAACACCAATGTCAATTCCTGGTGCATAAAGTCTGAAGCTCATTAGAGCTGTGTAACATGTTCAGTGTGAAACCAGAAACCACGTGAAGCATGCCTGGCTCACAGAATGTGCTTATAAAATCAGAAGAACAAAGACTGTGTTCATCCAAAGAGTTTTCTTAGGCTTGCAGAAAACTTTTTCAGCTGACCTTGGGAAACATTTCAAAATGCATCTGGGCTGATTTATAGAGTTGTAGCGAAAGTTGGGTTTTAAAAATGTGTGGTTTCCACATTGTGCTGCTGCATTCAATGAAGTAAACATCAACGCTTTCCATCTGAGGTTTGGGCTGCTACTATGCTGGGGCTCCTTTGAAAGGGTTCCCTTCTGTGACCTGCCTGGAAGGAAGACAAGGACAGCAGGAAAGGTAAATGACAGTGTTTTCACCAGATTGGTTTAAAAGGGAAGGGATTCCTTTCCAGTTTTAGGAATGATTTCAGCTTTGATGCTGCTTAGCATAAGGATTAGTGGGGGGGATCCTGGTAGACTGAGATCAAGATGTCTGCTCAGATGTGTGCAATTTGCAATGCATCTGCATTACCCTTTAATTCCTGTTGCATTTATCTTTCTCTTAAAAATGAGCATGGGGTTTTAACTATATTTGAATTCAGAGGATTTGAGGTATAAAGCATTATTATTATAGCTATCAATTTTCTATAGTGTTATCAATTTACATAGTGCCTTACAGAATAAGTACAAAAGGATAGCTCTCTGCCCTGAAGAGCTTACAAGATAAGCTGCAACAGTGGGAGGGATAAGAGGGGGAGAGGGGTGGGCAGGGGAGAGAAGCAAAAATAATACAGATTGGCTCCATCCAAATTAAATTCATTTTGCATAGGCTTAGTTTTCATTTTGAGCGAGGACTGGAAATGTCAGTCAAAATCTTCATGGGAAAGATGGATACTGTGAAGGAAGAGAAGTGGCAACTTGCAGTCATTCTCTGGCCAGGAGGAAGAAAGTGGGGGTGGATGAGCGGGTGCTTCAGACAACAGGAGAGTGGTGGAACTGGAGGAGTGAAGGTAATGAGCAGAGTGATCGTGGCAATAAGGACAGAATCATAAGGTTGAGCAAGGTTGTGCTGGACTCAGAAAGGTGATAGGAACTCTGGGAAGAGACTTAAGAAAAGGCTCGTCATCCTCCTCATGGAAATCTACACTTCTCTGGGCTTCAGACGGAATTTGCAAGGATACCGGTGGGAAGTGTGAGTCGGCATATTTTCTGATCTCTGTTGAGCTGAGAGGAGAGAGGCCCATTCTGGCCCCTGCCACTGTCCAAGGAAGGGACCAAGGGCCAAGAGAAGGCCAGCCAAGAGACTTGCAGCTGCTCCCGTGCTTTACCCCCCTCTTTCCTTTCCGCTCACACCAAGCAAATGGAGAGTCTAGGATTAGGGTCTGCCTTAACTGCAGCTTCTCCACGGCACTTAGGAAAAAGATTAGGTGACTTGTGAGGGCTAATGAAATCATCACCATCTTCTCAAGACATCCAAGTAGGAATTTCGACTGCACCACTACTGATTCAATATGGGGTGTCATTTTCTTTAATGCTCTCCCTTTTGAAACAAAAGTCTCCCGGCTCCCATGTAGTGAACCAGCACATCAGCAAGGTATCCCCGGTGACTCCCAGGCATACTGGCTTATTACATTTGTTTCTTTTATTATATTTCATTACACTAAAATTGTACCTCATCTTTAATCTGAAGTTGTGTTGCCCAGCATTCTAACACACAATTCTGCATATTTTGTATAACAGCTTTCACAACATAGGATTGCTTTTCAGATGCACCCAAAGAATGTTGAAGGACCTTATAAACACACCCTAAGGTTTCTTAGTGCACTGGATTAGAGTAGGTATGTATCATATATATCATTAGAGAAGCAGCAACACCCCTTCACCTTCTTCAGCCTGTTTTTTTCTTTTTATTTGGAAAGCAGACATGTTGTCCCCAGGGAGAATTAAAGGAGAAGCATTAGCTTGCAAAATGTATGCCAAATGAGCTAATGCTTCTGACACTTCCACAATGCAAGCTTTAGAAGAAGGCATGCAGACAGTGAGGCCTGTTTTTCTATGTCATATTTTTTTTTAATGGCTAAATGTTTGTAGGAAACAAAATGGATTTATTTTTTGCTCAATCCAGGCATAATATCAGGACTTATCCGGTTCCGGGCCCCAGGGCTTCAGACAACTAACAAAACACATCTTACTTCTGCTCTGGTAGTTCCCTGTTATGTCTTTCACGCGCAGGAAGAAAGAGGAAAAGCAGAACCCAACCGATTAAAGCACCATGACCCTGTGATTCTTTTCTTATGAACAAGCACATGACAAGCCCTGGGGTAAGGACTCCTCCGCAGCCCCTGCGACCACGTGTGACGCTGATGGAAGCCTTCGACTCTCCAAACCAAGTGTGCGCAGCCTGGGACTCGCCAGGCAAAAGACAGACCACCAGCCCTGAACTGCAGACAGTCAGGTGGTAAGCAACCCTTTGTCCCCCCTCCACCCTTTTTTGAAGCTCTAGGCAGCCAGCCAAAAGAGAAGGGGTTCAAAGAATCTCGCAGCGCCTTAAATCATAGCAAATTTATTGAGGCATGCCGTCACAGACTTCACTAGATACGGAGAAATGCTGAGGGTGTGGTGGGCTGCCTTTGGCTTGGTGGGTCGCAAAATTGCACATGCCCTGTGACTCAGTCGCGTTTCTAAAGGTATACAAAAATGAAAATTTGAGACAAATTTTGGGTAAACATTTGAAGGATACTGAGCAAAGCAAAAAGCATTTGAACAAAACTAGCCTTTCCATTCAGCGTCTGTTTGTTATTACATACACCGGTGAAAAACTGCTGGCTATTTTTTGTAATTTTGGTTTCATTTCATTTTAAAATTTTGAATGTGAATCACCTTGAGGGTGCTTAGGTAAAAACAACAAGAACTCTTACTTGAAGCAAAAATAGGAACAAAATAGGAACAATGATTTACCAGTTACCAAAAACAGAGACTCTCCCTTGTAAAGGAGAACAGTTGGAGCACAGAACCATTAACAGGAGGCATTCAGCACCTTGGCTGGATGACAACACAAGGGAAACAGAGGCTGTAGGAACAGAAGATCAGTCAAATTAAGGGGCCACTTAGGTCTGAAGGAAGGCTATAATTTGGGGCATCTTGGGTCTGGAGTGTCAGTATATGGCCCCTCGTGAAATTTAAATGTTGATGTTTTATTGATTTCCATCAACATTTAAATCCATAAAACACAATAACGGTAAATGCAGGAAGCCAAATCTACAGTGCTGGAATCCCAGGAGCCTATGATGAGGCCTGGTGAAAGAGAACGATTTCTAACAACTTTCCTAAAATGTCAAAAAATGCAGCCCTGGCCTTTCTCCTTTGGGAGGGTGTTCTGGAGCAGAGGCAGGGCACAAACTCTAGGGGCCCCGAGGGGCACCCTCAATTTCTTTTCTGAGGGTGCCCAGCCTTCGCCCCCTGCTGCCACTGCCAGCTGTCGCCTTACCTCTGACCTTCTGGTGCCCTGGTGACAACCGGGCCAGTCATACGAAACAACGCAATAAAAATAGTAGATGTACAAATACAAAAAATCAGCACTTAAATCAGTTGAATACTTAAGACCGTTAGGGAAACCAAATTTCACATTGTACCCTGTGTGTTTATTGCATTTATGATAAAATCCCACCAAACAGAATAGCATTTTTCAGCATCCTCCAAACCTAAACCTAAATCATTCTTCACAATTCTCAACCTGCCTGCCTGTTCATGACAGTCATGTGCAACAGAGAATATTTAATGTTTCACATTGGGAGAGGAAAATAATGAATAATCACACCATCCCTACTTTCTAGGAAATAGCTGGCAACTTCCTAGCAAGGAGAGGAAAGAACCTTGCTATTCCTGACAGATCCACTGTGGAATCTTTCCTTTTCAGTGGCAATATATGTGATTTCCCTCAATTTCTTGCAAAGTGAGCCCCCTGGAACTTTCTACTCTTGAAGAGCTACTTCACTTGAAGATGAAATGGATCTGAAGTACTTTGGAGGGTATTTAACGCCAGGTGCTTTGTTGCTCTTTGCTTTCCACCTTCCCTTTTGAGGCTGATACATGTTATTCATTAAACTTACAGTTTCTCTCTTGCCTCTTCTTTTGAGTGTAACTTATGACCTTGCAATCTCTCTCTGTGTGTTTTTGTCATCACAACATGTTTCCATGGAGCTGGATCTGATGTCATGAATAAGAGCATTGTTTCTTTCTTTCTTTCTTTTCTTCCCTAAGTTCCCAAGCATATTTGTGACACAGGTTTGGAAACCAAAATGACTTCACCAGTTAAATATTGTTAGATTCTACAGTGTAACAAAGGTAAGAATGCTGGCATGCGGTATTCCTCTCTGCATGAATTGAGGGTTAGGTATTTCAAAGCAGGTACACAAAGGAGTCCCCAGAGATGCCATTTCACAAGCTTAAGCATTATGTTATAAGGATGAATCATTGGATCACCCAGATCATGAGGTTCCATTGCTCAAGCTGCATGGAGAACCTGGGTCTGTGTAATGAAAAAGTAGGCTATAGTCCTATGCACAGTTACATAGAAGAAAGTCCCACTGAAATCAGAGGACTTTGCTCACTGTGAACCTTATGTTCTTAATGAAATGTCAGGGCGGGTATCAGGAACAGGTCAGCAATAACTCTCAAGGCGTCAGTGAAGTTAACTCTTTAGTCGAAGAAACAAAGCAGCTCAGGCCTAGTGATCACAGCAACTCTTCCTAGGAGGTCTTGCCTCAATGAGGCAGTTGTGAGAACTGAAGGTCCCCACATTCCCACAACTCTGTTCCTTCCCAACAGGAGTGCCAATTTGGCCCCATGACCGTGGGTGCCATGCAGTGTGCACTGCCCTGGGACTGAAATTTGTGGGTGCCAGGCCCCTTCATGGGGAATTTTGTGGGTGCTTGAGCATCTATGCTTCTGAAGTAATCTGAGGCTCCTTCATCCTGTCTGTCTTTGCTTCACCCTCTTCATACCTCTTCGGGTTCTGGGAGACCACAGGGGAGGGAAGCTGATCACAACAGGAGCAGGAGATTCCCTGGCTTCTTTGGCAGCCTGCCTCATCTCTGCCTCTTGGCCTCACTCTTCTCCAGCTTCAGCTTCTGCCTCGGAGTCTGCCACAGCCTCTTCCTGCTTACTAAGCCCTGTGACCTCTTTGAGCTTCCAACACCTCCTCCTCCCAGTCTTCTCCCCCTCACCACTCATCGTTGTACTACTACCAATCCTCAGACTCTGAGCCTTCTTCCCCTGGGGGTTTCCCAGCTGGTGCCTCCCACCACTCCTTGGCATCCAGCCCATCCAGGACATGGAACTCAAAAGTCTTAGGATGCTTACAGGTGATAGAGCCTTGAGATCTTCCAGTTACTGTACAGTTTATTTTTTTACCCATCTTTTCCTAGAAAGTGTACTACAGCCATCCTAGAAACATGCTTTTTAGGCAATAGTGGGACAGTAAAGGTAAAGGGACCCCTGACCATTAGGTCCAGTTGCGGATGACTCTGGGGTTGCGGCGCTCATCTCACTTTTCTGGCCAAGGGAGCCGGCGTACAGCTTCTGGGTCATGTGGCCAGCATGACGAAGCCACTTCTGGCAAACCAGAGCAGCGCACGGAAACGCCGTTTACCTTCCTGCCGGAGCGGTACCTATTTATCTACTTGCACTTTGACGTGCTTTCGAACTGCTAGGTTGGCAGGAGCAGGGACCGAGCAGCGGGAGCTCACCCCGTTACGGGGATTCGAACCGCCAACCTTCTGATCGGCAAGTCCTAGGCTCTGTGGTTTAACCCACAGCGGGACAGTACCATCCAGCAATTAGTAGCTTCATGATCCGGGGGGGGGGGTGTCTTTTGCTGCGGTTAGTACAGTCTTGCTGCTTTTGAAGCTGGGAGAAACATGAATATATAGATTTTCTAAAGCAAGTCTTAAAAATGAAGGGAAATTGTTATATGGCTGTTCTAGTGTTTTGCAGTGATGGAATTCTGAGAGTCTGTTTTGCCTTGTTGACTTCTGTGCTGGAATTTGGTGAAGATGGAGTTAATTTCACAGTACAGTAGATGCTCTCCCCCAGCGCGACTCATTCATCACCATGAAACGGTTGAGGAGACTTCTTCAATAAAGTCTGAATAGCCTTACAAAGAGGGGCAATACTGTACTGAATGAAAAGTGCTAACATAACAAAGATGTTCAGAACCATTGCTAGACATTTTGTTCTGCTTGATTTTTACATGGTTACATCAATCCCGGACCACTGGAATTTTGCTACACCTCTCTGGTAGGTTTAGCACCTCTTACCTCTCAAGGAGCCAGCCAAACAGGTCTTTGCTAAATGGCATTTCTGCAACCGTCCTTGCTTCAGCCATTGTCGTATTTCAGCTGTTGACCTCAGCAAAAGACCCCCCCCCCCGATCATGAACCTTGGTCACTTCCGTCAGGAAAAGCAGTTGCACTGCTTATTATAGCATTGCCAGTTGGCAGGCTGTGCGTGTGTGTGCATTCATTTTGTAATAACAATTAAAAAATACAACAATTGGAGCCCATTCATTTCATTATTAATTAGCAGAACAAATCCCACATTTTCAAATGTTCACTTGTTACTTTTTAATTTTTTTAAAAATTGAAATTGTGTTGTAACAATATGCAGCAAAAACCACTATACATCAAACACTTTTGCTTCTTGTGCAAAAAAAACCCAAGGGAAAGAAAAAAAAGAAAAGAAAAAACCCCAAGAATGACATATGAGAACACAGAGAGACAGCATAACAAAAACTCTATAATACCATAAGTAAATGAAAAGGAAAAATGTTGTCATTTACTTTGTCATTCCAGAAATATAAAAACAGAGCCCACCTCTCAATAAATTTATTTTCTTGATTATTAAGTATTGTGTTTCTCTCATAAGATAGTATGCCAAATGTTCACTTGAAACAACTGTCATATATTTATTTGTAACCAATTCAGAAACATTTTAGCTTGCATTTTCGCCTAATTGCTAGAGTAGGGCGTTATTAGGAAGCAGAAAGCAAGAGAGCAGAGAAAGGGAGATTGCACAGTCTCAAACACATCTTAGTAGAAGTGTCAAGCATTCTGATAGGAATTCTTTCAATACATAGCCTTTCAATCCCAGTAACAAGGGGCAAGACTTGCAGAAGTCTATAAAAGAGGAAGGCAAATGCTTGTCGTTTTTCTTCTTGTGCAGGTTCTTGGTAAGTTAGCTTTTTCCCTTTCCATCTCCCACTCCATCCCCTATTACAGTTCCTTTAGGCATTTCCTTCAAACATTTCCTTCCTTTCCCATTCTCTTGCCCTCTGGCAATTATTTGTAATTTAGAGAGACGATCTTTTTGACCCCGTCTCGGTGCCTCGGTGTATCTTCTCACCACAAGTTGCTTTTTACAACCATCAGATTCCAAGACAAGCAAAGTGAGAGAAAGCTTCCCCTTCTGCCTCTCCCAGAACCTTATAAAGCTGCCTGAAGCTTTTCTGAAAAGACGCTGGTCAGCCAAGACACTTGGTGGGGGCTGCGGATTAAATGAAGGGTTTTCATTCACTTACATAATTTTGGAGTTAAGCATGTGCTCAAACCTCTCCCACTGACATGTTGAAGTTCTTTAACCAATTTGGAGAGTTTTAGAAAAGGATTAGACAAATTTGTAGAGGATAAAGCTATTGGATCTTATCACTCCTGGGTCCTGCTATGGAAAATAACTCTCTCCATCTGATATGAAACATTCTTTTGTTATATCCCAATTTTGTGAATTTTTAAAACACACACAAATCACGTTTGAATTATGCATATTTTTTAATTCCTCTAAATGCACAAATTTGATATGCTTTCCAATGCATTTCACCTAAAATGCACAATTTTATACAAATGCTTTTGTAAAATAACATTTTATTTTGTGCATTTTTCCTTGAACTGAAACTCCTAATAAAATCCAGAGAACTATGAATTTTGGTTGATAGCTGCTTTCCAATTCACATGTAAGTCTAGGGTGGGGAAAATAAGTCAGTTATGGGGAACAAACAAATTTTGTTTGTTCTGGGGCAGGGCACATGCAGGACATGCAGGTGTCCCAGATTCAAGCCCAGCATCTCCTGGAGGGGCTGGGGGGGGGAGTCCAGGTGAAATGCAGGGGAGCCTCTGTCAATCAGTGCGATGGGGGGGGGGAGGATCCTGTGGCCCATGGGCCAGATTGGGCTGCTTTGAGGCTGTATTGTGCAAGCCACGCTCCCCCATCTAACCATGTACAAAATCAAGTGTGGAAAGGCAAGGGTGTGGCACAGCTGATTGGCAGTAATTGCAAAGCCCCTTTCTCAGTGCTTCCCAAGCTTCTGACAACCAGCTGATTGTTGGGTGCCTTGGAACTGCTGTGGGAAGCGCTGAGCACAGAGCCCACCACCAGGGGCACAGCATGGGTTGCCAGCGCCTGGGTCAGGGCAGGTGTTGTGCCCCCTGGTGGACTGGGAAGCAGTCAGTCCCTTCACTGGCCAGCATCGAATGTAGGGAGTCTCTCCTTGCAAACCAGCACCAACCTGGGAGCAGAGATAAGGCAGAGAAATGCAAATCCAGCAGCTCTGCTCAGAGGCGTAGGAAGGGGGTGTGGTGGATGTGGCCCTCCCCAGGTGTCACGACTGAGGGGTGTGTGTGACAAAATGGCAGGCGAGTGGGCGGCACACCTTGTGCCCGACGGCAGCAGCTCTTCTGACCCAGCGGCAGAGAGCAGCCCTCCTCAGCCGTGGCAAGGCACACCTGGCCGCAGCAGCTCTGTTGTGGGGCATGTCTGACCCGGTGGCAGAGAGCAGGAGGAGAGTGAGCAGCAGCTTCCCCGCCCCCTCCTACCCTGAACTGTGGTGCGTGGGGGGCACCCTCCATGCCCCACCCCCCTCGGGCGCATGCCTGCCCTGGGCTGCTGGCTCTGCTGTGTTGCCTCACCCTTCTGTCCTTGCAGCGAGGCACTCTCGGCAACGCATGTGGCTCTGGCAGTGCTTCCCCACCTTCCTTTTCCTCCTTCTTGGTTCTAGGTTGGTATACAAATTCAATAAATAACAATGATGATGTTCAGATGCGTATGAAGGCCACAGAGACTTGAATCAGAGAAAGAGATTAAATAAAGAGAAACTATGTTCTCCATGGAGTTGCAGAGCAGTAACATCTAGAGCAAAACCACTATGCAGAAGGTCAAAGGTTCACAGTGATGATAAATCATTGACACAATTCTGGCTTTGATGACATGAGCAAGTTCATGTTCTAGGCCTGCCTGCTAGAAGCAAAGTGGAAGGGGAGGGGAGGACTGAGCCCAAAAGCTTAGGGAGGGAGCTTAAGGAAATTCTGAATACAGGGGCATGTGATTCAAGCACTGGGATGAGCTAGAATCTCATTGTCTCATGTCAAGGAGTGTTGGAGATCTAAACAGGCTGAAGAAGCTGCCTCCGAGATGGTTTCATGGACAAGAAAGAAGCGAGCGAACCTTGAGTGTAAGGGGAAAGTGGGGACAGAATCCCACCAAAGCAACTATCATGAGGGGAAACATCCTCTATACTGCCTCATTTGATGTTTTTATTGTTAGCCCTTGATTCACCTGTGGCTGGGAAAGATAATACCATTTCCAAAGAGGGAAGTCACAAATATTGAATAAATTCCTCCAGAACTAAACTATTTGACACTGATCACACTTGAGTCAGAAACACGTGGAGAATTGGAAGCATTTTGGGTTTTTTTGTTTTTGTTTATTTGCCCCAATGGCTGAAATGTAATAGTTATGTACAGGGGAGCAAAGCCACGGGAAACCAGTGACCGCAATGGAATTTCCTCATTCCTTCCCTTTCAGGTACTTGCCTGAAACGCCCCAATTGCATATTTTCTTACCCCTTTCAGAGATTTAAGTTTAGGGTAAGGATGATATCTCTAATGTTTCACTTTGTTTTTAAATGGCCCGGGGTGTTTTACAGAAATCTGTAGAACTTGTTAAAAGGTACACACACACAGAGAGAGAGCAATGTTGATTCAGAGGGCATGCCCACATTATAGATTTAGGTGGGCTTAATTGTCATTCCCTTTCCCTAGTGAACCCTAAGAGCTGAAGTTCTCTGGGGGCTCCCAGGTCATTCTGTTCTCGACACCAGCAGGAAACTAAGATCCTTTGCAAGAACCCTAAAACTGGAATAAAGCTATGTTTGTAGTGTTGATGTTCCAGGTTCTCTCACACAAGCACTTCTTTGAATGCAGCCTTGTGGTTGTTGTTGTTTAGTCATTTAGTCGTGTCCGACTCTTCGTGACCCCCTGGACCAGAGCACGCCAGGCACTCCTGTCTTCCACTGCCTCTCGCAGTTTGGTCAAACTCATGCTGGTAGCTTCGAGAACACTGTCCCACCATCTCGTCCTCTGTTGTCCCCTTCTCCTTGTGCCCTCCATCTTACCCAACATCAGGGTCTTTTCCAGGGAGTCTTCTCTTCTCATGAGGTGGCCATGCAGCCTACCTGAAGGTTATTTCGTCTACACAAGGAACCTTTGGACTTGCTAAAGGTGGTGGTGGGTTTTTAGGCCCCATCCTGTTCTTGTGATTGTAATTCGTTTAAACTTTTTAATGCCGTGTTTTAAATTGCCACATCCTGCCCTGGGGCCTTGGGGTGCTGAGCAGGTAAAAAATCCAATTAACAACCATGACAACAATAAATATAGTAGCACCTGTTATTCTCAAGAGCTGGTATTCAGAGGCCCATTGCCTCTGTCACAAATGGGAAAGTAACTGCAACCTTTCTCTCTTCACTCTGCAAAGGGACAGTTCTCACAAGTGTCAGCACCAGTCTTGAGACAGCAGGGCTATTCCTCCGCTCTGCCAAGGGAGACCCTATTTTAGAAGGGGGGGGGGGTGTGTGCGCGCACACACACACACACACACACACACACATGTACATGCGCACACGTGTGTGGCAGTTTTGCTAGCCTACCCTTTAGGTTTTGTATGTTTTGAAAGCAGATTGAGTTGCAGAGATGGCTCTATGCCAGATCAGTTGGAACAAGATGTAGTGAGAAAACCTGTCTTTCTGCATTGCTGCTGCTTCTTCATCCTTTTTTTTAAAGCAAGAAAAATATTTCACCCATTAGTTTCCACAACAGTATTTTCTGAAGCTAGCAACTGATCGTTCTGTATGCTTGAGCACCGCTGAGTGACAGCTGCTTTGCTGTTATAGATATTTTACAGAGAGTTATTGAATAAATCAGACCACGAGTATATCATACATGATTTCAGCTGCAGTCGTGTATTTTATGCTCATTCCACACAAACGAGAAGAGTTTAGAGAAAGTCTGTTTTGCCCACAGAGCATTTGATTAACATCAGTCCTGCAACTCATCATATCTGTGCCGGAGGCTGGCTGGCTCCCGTATCTGTATCCTCTTCCACATCCTGAACCAGCCCCAGGGTAAGCTAAGAATAATTGTGAAACCTGGAGTGTACTTAAATTCCAAGTCCTTACTATGCAGACAGTTTGCTCCTGCAGTGGACCAAACCCTGCTGGCTATTTCTGCCTTGTGTCAACATGAAAATTTATCAAGTTGGCAGCAAACAGCAGCTTTGAAGAGAGCAATTTTGCAAGCCTCATTGAGGACCTCTCTGGTTGATGTTCACATTTTAAATATAATTCACACTCTCCCCCAACCCCCCCCCCCACATGTAATGTCAGGTTGCCATTCATCTGGAATTTCCCAAACAAAGACGGGATTCGCCCCTCGTAAACAGTGTCCGGGCGGAAATCACTGGAATGTCCAGGAAAACCCGGACAAATGGCAACCCATGTCGGAAGCATAGTTTTTCCTTTAAAAAAGCTCCAAACCTCTTTTTTAAAGATTTTGCACACACACACACACACACACACACACACACACACACACAAACCCCTCAAAAATTTGACCCCCCCAAAACCCCAAAAGTTTTTGTGTCCAGATTTTCACTTTTCAAATTTTGGGAACCCTATGTAATGTCACATGTAGCTTTGCCTTTATTTGGGGTATTACCCAGTACATATGACAGTGTGAAGTGAAAGAGTCCCGACTTGTGGAAGTTTCATGTTGATGATTACGTGCTGGATAATCTTTTTGTGCAGGTGGGGTTCAGGCCATGGGGTATCCCTGTACAGATCCCTGTTCTTGCCCTCTGCCTTGATTTGTTTCTGGAGTCCAGGGCTGGGCTCGTGGCTGGGTATGTGGCATACCTTGGTTACTGTTCCCAGCCTGTGGGGAGTGGGAGTGTTTCGGGTGAGGGGCCTGTGGGCATTCCATTTTCCAGTGACCCTCTTGCCTGCAGATGGCGCACTGGTTTATTCCCTAGGCTTCTTCTGCCCCTCCCGTGGACACCCTCCGGGATTACATTTTTGGCTGCTGGCTGCTGGCCGGCTCTAAGTGCCATCCCCCTGGCTGCTTGTGCCACAAAGGCAGACTTTATGATTACCGATTGGGCCTCATCACCAGGGTCTATAGGGGTTGCTGGAGGATTTCCGCTACCTTGGCCATATTGATTGCAGCATTTAGATGCTCCCTGGCTGTTTGAAGACAAACCCCTAATTATTTTGGCTGGGTCCTCTTCGAAAGAAGGATTCTGATTAAGGTGCTTGGAGGTCTGTGGTCCTGGGCGTCGGATGGCTCCAGGGGGTCGTACACTCGGTGGGGCGGGGCCATCAAAGTGGAGTTTTAGCTGCCTCAATTGCAGCATCAGTATTGTCCGCTGCCCTGAGGGCATTTATCTTGCGGATTTCCTCAATGCTCAGTATTGTAATCCTAGGGCTTTTGAGCCTTTGGTTTTAATTGTCTCTTTTATTTAACAGTTCTGTCCCATGCGGATCTCAAAGCCTTCCCTTCTGTTTCTTTCTGTCTGCCAATTCACATTCTTGCATCATGCTGCTTCTATCCCAAGAAGCCACATGGTTCTACATACTGAAACACTCTTTCAGACTGTCTGCTTGTCCATTTTCTAATTAATTCTGAATTCTTCACTCTCCATATCACTTTCTTCCTCACTTTCCTCTTCTCTTTCTTCCTCAGTCTCTTTGCTTGGGGGTTGGGTAGGGGGAACCTCATTTAGCCCTGGTGCAGTTGCTGCATAGGGTGGAGGGGGGCTAATTATTCCTCCCTCCTTTTCTTCTGGGACTTCTCTTCTGGGACTGGCAAAACTGTTGGCTTCTTTTTTTAAAAAAACTTGTACTTGCTGCCATACTGGGAACAGTTTGGCTTGGGCTAATCACAGTTTTGCTTTTCCTAAGCCATGGGGGACGGTCAGGAACTTCACATAAGTGTTGGAGTCTATTTTTCATCAGGTTTTTAAATCCTCAATCATCTATTTCGTGGCGTTTTTTCCAATTTGTTCAGGAAACATTGCAGGGGGGTCGTGGGAGTTGTTTTACTGCTTTTTCTCCATGACCCTGGGACCCTGGAACACTTGGACACTGGGATACTGGGATACTGGGACACTCAGCCCTCCTAGTTATTTTTTCACTCAGTCACAGGCCAGACGTTGCTTCCAACGTCTCACACACTCAAAACATTCACTGGAGTGTCCCCACACGCACATTCAGAAACCCATGCACCTCCCTCAATCCCCTTTTTACCAAAACCAAAACCACAACCGACTTCGACCGGGGCCCAAGAGCACCTTTTTTTTTTACTGCTTCTTCTGGGCACAAAACCAACAACCAACCACAACCGGCAGCTTCCCTGCCTACCTAATTCCTACCATGTGGATTCCTGAGCAGGTAGCCACTGCACCCCATCGAAGGAGGTGTTCAGCTGACCTAGCAACAGTTGCAGGCAGCTCCCAGCACCCAAACTTGGGGCAAGCATCAGTGGCCTCAAGAAAGGATAGTGGTCCATTTGGGACAGACCTGGCGGCTGTCCAAAAACAAAGAGGGGGTAATGAAGGGACAGGATACCCAAATCCTGTCTGTGAAATCACCTCAGGCCTCAGAACTATCCAAAATTCCCTTTCTCTCTCCTAAAATCCACAGCTACAGCTTTTCTGTGGATTCTCACAAGATGCTGTTCCAAAGGCAAAATGTTATTCTTTTACCAGCACAAGGAGGCTTCAAAAAGCTAATGAATAGGCTCTGTTCAAAATAGGCCTGAGAACGAATCTTATCTCATTCGAATCTTATCTTGGACATGCTGAACCCCCAGGGCTCCTCGACCCCTTGGCTCTCACTCCCCTTTCCTGGGAAGGGTGCCAAGAGTCCAATAGTCCCAAGACAGCTTTCTGTTCATGCTCAGAGGACTCCTGAAGGAGGAGAAAGGGGAGGGAACTGGTCCGGGGAATATATATACTCTGTGCACATGACTGTGAACCCGTGCATGCTTTTTGTGAGTTATCACACTTGCTCCTTCTACCAGTTCATGGATGGTAGAAATAAAGCTTTTTCTCTGAAACTGTTCCTTGAGTGTCTGTTGACTCCCACTTCCCTTTCCGGGGCGCAATATTTTTCCCACCCGATGGCAAAGCCTCATAAGGCTACAATATGACAGTGTGAAGTGAAAGAGTCCCTACTTGTGGAAGTTTCATACTGATGATTACGTGCTGGATAATCTTTTTGTGCAGCCTTTTATTTATTTTTTCAATTTTTTTATTAGTTTTCCAATTTATAACAAACAAAAAACATCAAGAACAAACAAACAAGCAAACAAACAAACATTTATCCTTGCTATAATAATTCCACTTTTTTTAACATTGTTGAATGACTTCCTTGAATCCCCCTAGCTGAGTTTCCATTGTAGCAGTTTTCCAAAACTATTTTCACATAAAATTTACTTAGTCAATTTACATCTTTCTTTCTTTTCATTTTAACATTAACATAGTATTTTACAACATCACAAATTTAAATCCTAGGCCTATCTGGTACTCGCAAGTAATTCTATTTATGTTATCTTAACATATTAACTAAATAGCCTTTAAATTTCTTCCAGTCCTCTTGGTGCTCCTCCTCCCTCTGGTCACGGACTCTTCCGGTCAGGTTGACTAGCTCCCAAAAATCCATCATCTTCATTTGCCATTCCTCCACTGTTGGTACTTCTTGTAATTTCCAATTTTTGGCCAACAAAATTCTAGCTGCAGTTGTGGCATACAAAAACAATCTAACATCTTTCTTGGGCAATTCCAAACCTATTATTCCAAGTAGAAAGGCTTCTGGTTTCTTAATAAATGTATATTTCAACATTTTTTTCATTTCATTTGTGCAGCCTTTTAGGCCTCTAGGATGGTGGCTGTATAATGCCTTACCATTGGAGCCCTAGGCACCAGCTCTGCGGGGACCTGGGTGCCTGAGCACCCATATTTCCCATGAAGGGGCTGGGCACCCACAAACTGCAGCAGCAAGCACACGGGACACTGCAGGGCATGTGCATGCAATGCCAGCCCTCTACTGCATGCCATAGTAGGTTTCCTTCTCTAGCAAAATGAGAAAACTTTAATATGAACCTACTGGAAATCAAGGCCATACGTTATCTTTAAAAAAGAAGAGAAAAGTGAAATTGTCTTGAGTGAAAGGGAAAGGCATGCTAGTTTTCATGCGTATTTCTCTTTTGGAATTTAAACAAATCAAAACAAAAATCACAAAGGTCTGAAACTGCTTATGAGCAGTAGTTTCATGGAGTTTAGTGAATTACTCATGTGGTTTCAGCATGGTGGCCTGGATTTGACAAGAGTTAAATACAGGTTCGGATACAGACGGGGAGTGGGGATCTGAAATCTGCATTTGAAGTTCCATGTGGTTTGTTCTGTGTTCAAGTAAGTGTCTTATCAAATCAAATTCATGAAATCCAGTATGGATTAGCAACAGTCATCAGCAACAAAACAAACCTTTCAACTGTGCTGCTTCTTGGAAAAGATTAAACTGTGCCTTTTAACAGACACCTCAGCTATTGTGCAGTGTTCATGTGGGCAGAGAGAGGCTCATGTGCAGAGAGTGCGATATTTTCTTTGTTTGCATATAAAGCCTAGTTCAACTGAGAAAATATGATCCTTTGAGCAGAAGACTCCAGATGACATTCCATGACAAAACACTGATGCACCTCTCTACCCTGGTCTTTAACACCAGAGAGAAATATATTTTAGGATCTGACACTTTCTCTTGACTGAAGTTAGTCTGAAGTGATTCTAATATTGCATCTTTAAATTGCTGAAACTTACCCTGGGATCTCATGGTGAGAAGGATGGGTGAGAAATCTGAATGAAAATGAATGGTTGATGATAACATAAATAAGTAAGATCAGGTGCCTTGACAAAGGCTTAGGTATAGGCATTAGAGAGGTGCAACTAGAGATAAATGCCTAAACATAAACTCAAAGACAGTGTGAAAGGGAGGGCTCCTTTTCCTCAGTTAAAATGTCTGCAATTTTTTAAGAACATAAGAAACACAGTGTCAATAATAGCAAAAAATCCACCTGAAGAGACATTAAAAGCGAATGTCTCCTTTGCAGATGAAACTTTCAAATAATTTCAGGGAAGCCTCAAGAGTTCCAGTGAGACTAGGAAGGGGTCTGGCTGACATAGTGTCCCTGGACCTCTCCAAACTGAGTGAATGAGTGGTAAAATGGCAAATGCAATTCAGTATAAGCAAGTGCAAATATATATCTCAGTTTCACCTGTATTTCACCTAATTTCATGGGGGCTAGACTAGCGGTGACTGACCAGGAATGAGTCCTTGGGGTTGTAGTGGATGGCTTGATGAAGATGCTGACCCAGTATGCGGCAGCTGTGGGAAAAGCAAATTCCACATGAGGGCTTATTAGGAAAGGCATTGAAAATAAGCTGCAGGCGTCATAATGCCGCTATACAAACTGCATTTGGAACACTGTGTACATGTCTAGTCACCTCACCTTAAAAAGGATGGTGTAGCAGGGGTTCTGCCCAACATTGTAGGTGCCTGGCGCATGCGTGTGATGTCGCATGGCAGGAGGAGGCCCAGTGAGGCCTGACACAGCTGCGACGGACGCCATCGGACCCTCCCGCTGCAGCGACAGGCTCCGTTGGATCCTCTGCCTGACAGAGTCTACCACTGCAGTGGGAGGGCCCAGCCTGCTGCAGCCGTGGCAAGCCCTGTTGGGCTTTTGGGAGGGTGCAATAGGCCCCACTGGGCCTCCTCAAACAGTGTGGCCCCCTCATTGAAAATTTGGGGAGGGCTTCAACTCCACAGCTCTGCAGAGATGGCTCCCTGTATTGTAGGATTGGAAAAGGTTCTGAAAAGAGCAACCAAAGTAACTGAGGAGATGAAGTTACTCCCATATTAGAAAAGGTTGCAGCGTTTGGGACTTTTTAGTCTACAGAAAAGGCAAGCAAGAGGTGACATGAGAGAAGTTTTTAAGATTATGCCTGCCATGGAGAAAGCAGAGAAACATTTTCCTCCCTCTCTCATAACAAAACTGGATGTTGGAAGATTCAGGACAGAGAAAAGAGTATTTCTTCACACAGTGCATAGCTAAACTGTGGATCTGGCTCCCACGGGAGGCAGCCATGGCCACCAACCTGGATGGAGTTGAAAGAAGATTAGACAAATTTGTGGAGGACAAGACTATCAATGGCTCTTAGCCACGGTGGCTGGGTTCCACTTCCACTGCCAGAAACAGCCTTCTGAATACCAGTGTGGGCCACCGTGAGAAGAGGATGCTGGACTGGATGGGTCCTCCAGAATGTCCCTCTGACATTCTTATGAGGTTCACACCTGAAAAACCAAACCCATCTGTCTAGGAGGCGGAGAGAAGTATACACTTCGTTCTCAGCTTGTAGATTTGTCAAGTGTTTCTCATCTACATTTGTCACTTAGCTATGATGATCAGAAAAACATCATTCATAGCATTTATTCAGTTCCCAATCTATGTGCTCTGTGGCATAACTGCTAGGCATGCCCTGGGAACAAAAATAACAAGGAACGGCTGCTGTGAGCCAACAGCACTCAGCTGCAGAGGATCTCTGTATCAGTGGTATAGCATGGGGAGCTGGGGGGCCATAGCCCCAGGCACATTTTTTTTGAGGGGACGCAACCAGGCTGTCTCATTGAGGGAAGCCTCGCCTGGCCCAGTCTTTGAGGCTGGGGAGGCAGCAGCAGCAGCTCCTTCTCCTGAGAGCCACCCATGGACCAGCTGAGAGGGAGGGGCAGGGTGCAGTTGCAAGCCAGCCACTGCTCCCCTCCTGGGTCAATTCCCCCCTGAGCAGGGGGCAGAAGTGGCACAGAAGTGGTGGCAGTATTGCTGCCCTTCTCCTTCACTGAGCTAGCTGGACCAATAATTTAATCTGATAAAAGGCAGCTTCTTATGTTCTTGTTGAATTGCTTCCAAATCGATTTTAACACCCAGAAGTTTTCTTCTCATAAATCTTCACTATCACAAAGAAAGAAGCAGATCTTCAGGCTTTATTTTGTTTTTCAAATTCTTTAATGTACAGTGTTTTGAGTTCTGCCATTACTAATTACTGTAAACCACAGTGTTGTGTTTGTAGCGTTCAAAATTGGTTGTGGATTCTCTCCCCCCTCCCCCAAACTCTTTGATGCTAAACTACAGTTTATTTCCCACCAGAAAAGCAGTTCATAATCTCTTCACCCTTTGAGGCAAGGCTGGCATAGCTTTCAGTTTGTCTTTCATCCAATATTGTGTTTTCTCTGTCTTTTCCCCTTTGTGGTCAGCAGGCATTGCTCCGTCCTGATGGGCCCTTGACTGCAAAACACACCTCCACTTGAGCAAGTCTTTGGACGTTAGGAATTCATGTCAAATTATCAGAAGAAACTTCAAGAGGATGAACACCTGACATAAAACATGGGCTGCTGGGGGGGGGGGAGGTCACTCCCAAACATCTGGCGAATCAGAACTTAGGGGAATGGGAATCGCTAAGGTGATGTGATCAATAAGTGGATGCAGGAATCCTGATGCACACAGTGAGCACCATCTTCGTATGAGGACCACTATGTCCATTTGTGCGGTGGGGGATAGAAAATGTGTGCATTGGAGCTTGCACGTGGAAGAGTTCCTCATACAGTCAGAGCACGGATGAATTAATATGGTTGATTAGAAAAACTGCATAACTGAGTATGGAGAAAAGGATTTTCAAGGGGGCATTATGTTATAATATAGACACACACACATATACTCTTTCAGTGTTGTTCAAAATAATTTAAAATAACTCTATAGACATTTCAATGATATACAATAATATAACTTAATTGAATCACTCAGTTGTACTCAACAAATACTATTAATATATTTACAATAGCTTGTGCCATAGGACCAAATATGGAAGTATGATATCCACGGAGGACACATCAAATTTCATGAATCAAAGGGGGGGGGGTTATTGTGAAGTGGAATTGGAATTGGATACATGTATGTTTGGAAAGACATTTGGGGTATGTGGCTTTTTGGGTGCTCATATGGAAACTCATCAGCAAATCTGCTCCACAAATGGAACTGCCATTTCCACAAATGGTTATTTAAAAATTGGAATTAAGCTCGCCTAGGGCATTTAAAACAAACAAACAAACAAACAAACAAACAAACAAACAAAACACCTTTATCTCACTTGCCAACTTACAATACGAACCACCAATGGAAAACACACAAAGAAGAAAAGTATGTTCTTTACTGTTGAATTTAGCTCATACTAGATCTGCAATGAATTTGCTCTCATTGGATTATTAAATCATATATTCTCTAAATAGTCTCTGAATACTGAAAAGTTGGTCAAATATTCAGCATCTGTGGCTGACATCCTATTATATTTTATTTCAGTATTTACTACATTTTACTGGATCTCAGTAGTTGATGTTTGACTGTTTTGGATAGTTGGGATAAATTTGGTATTCGACAGCTAGATAGGCTACGAGGTCTCATATCTGATGACTGTCAGAGCAATCAAGAGATGCCAACAACTCTGTGACTCTAATCCTAGAGGACTGGGTGACGGCTCCACCATCTCATCCAGGGCCCTGCCAGGCTCATGTCAGCAAGGTGCAAGTGAGGAGCAACAATACCCTTATGGGACTTCTGGCTGAGAAGCCAGGGTGGCAAGTCACCTCTCCGGGTGCGCCTAGCTTCGTGGGGAACCTGGATGGAGATGGGGGTGGTGGGGGCTGGCATGCTCTCCCAATGATGTTGGAGGGGGATGAACTCACAGACATCTGGAAATGCCTGCTGGGGTCAGAGATGGAGGTCGCGGGGGAAGGACGCGGAGTTACTGCAACTTCATCCATTGCAAGCTCTGGTCTCTCTTGTGCATGTGCTGCAAAGTTCCTTCGAATTAGGATAATTGGGCATAAAGTTAAGGCACTCTTCAGAGAAGATGTGAAATAAACAAGCTGCTGGGAGCTAGAGGTTTCTGAATGAAAGTAATAAACACACCACTTTTTATGTGTTTATGAGCCCCTCCTGTTAAAAGGAAGAAAAGATTACAAATGAGGACCTTGGAGTTTAAATTAGCCTTGTCTCAATGAACAGTGGTTAAAGAAACTGTTTGGGTGAATGTGGGAGTCATAAAGCCATGGCAGAGGCCTGTAATACTGCAGGTGCCCTCTGACCTCGGCTGACTCACACTCTGTGCCTTACAATGTATTAGAATGTATTGACCTTATATGGTGATGGGCGTAGCAAAAGCCATGACCGGATGAAGTAACGTGAGACACTGGCAAACGGCCATGCGGCTGGGGAGAACAAAGGAGAATAAAATCGGGGGAGAGCAGACGAGGGAGCTGCTCTTACCATCCTGAAAATATAGCTGGCTCTCTGTGTCTTTTTTCTATGCTGTGCACCATCTCATGACGGCTGGATTCCGTCAGGTGAAGACGGGGCAGGGGGAGGGACTGTTTATGCTTTTCCATTTTACCAAGGGATTTACCCACTTCCTCCCAGAACAAGAAATAAAGAATTTGAAATAAAGACCACAGGAGGTGAAATAAAGATGGAGGTGACAGCATTGCTAAAAACAAGAGAGGCTTGGACTTTGTTTGAAAGAATAAAATGAAAATCAGCAGAGAAATGGTGATGGGGAGGGGACTAACTCTGTCTTTTTAAGTTCATGAGGAAGTATGGTCTAAACACACACACACACACACACACACACACACTATGCAGGCTGGTTTAACTGAGAATGTTTGCAGGAGGAGAATGCTTTCCCAAATGGCTGTCCTTGAAAACAAAGGACGGTGGGGTGCAAACGCTGTGGTGAAAATATGGATTTCTACACCACCGCAGTTCTGGACAGGAAATGGATATGATGGAAGGAGAGCAGTGGTGAAAAGGATAGATCCAGATTTATACAAAAGCAAGATGAAAAGAAAGAATTAATATAAAAACAACAAGTAATGATTTAAGATGGAAAGGCAAGGGGCAGAGTAACCTCATTTGTTTTCTTTCTGTTTTGTTTTTTAAGGGAATAATAAATTATACGAGCAGGAATTGAGAAATTGATAGCTGAGGGAGAAGGGGGAAAGGAGGGGAAAATATAAATTTTAAAAATGTGGAATTTAACATTAAATATAAGGAATGGAATGTGAATTGGAAATAAATAATGTAATATAAAGCAGTAATTAGAAGAATGAAGAAACACATTGATGATGGAGAGTGGGAAAATTGTATTAAATTTGATGTAATTTGGTATTGATTTGTTAAAAATTTGGAAAATGAATAAAAATTATTTGGCAAGCAACAGCACTCTTATGCTCTCTGTCCTTTTTAAAAAAAGAATTACTGCCCCAGTTTGGAGGCATGTTGGAGAAAGGGGAGAGTGTCTGATGCTCAGGGATGCCCCCAAACTGTCTTGGCAGCAGGGAGGAGGCTTCTGACGCTGAATCTCCCAGACTTGAATCTTGGATGCTTCCTATGGTCCCTGGGACGCATTCCTGGGGACTGCAGGGTTTCAAGCCCCAACACTCAGATATGAACATCTGGTCAAAACTTAACATTTAATATTTGAAATTTTGCACCCAAACTTTTGACAATTTAAAGAATTCATGCTAATGAATTGTGGACTGTCAAACAAGCTGGCTGAAATGACCAGAGAACAGAATACAATAAAGAAGAGAGCCCAAAATGGAAAAAAAGATAAAATTTTAGAAAAAATAAAGGAGGGTGAGAAGAAACTAAGAGCGAAACCAAAGTCACAAGAGATTCTGAGAGATATAAAGTTATATCAAGTGCAATATATGAAGATGATGAACCAGGAAATTGAATGGAAAATTAAACAAATGAGACAAAAGACATTTGAATCGGCTAATAAATGTGGAAAATTGTTAGCTTGGCAAATGAAAAAAAGACAAAAGCTCAATACTATCACCAATTTGGAAGTGGAAGGAAAGAACATTCAGAATCCAGTGGAAATTAGAAAATGCTTCCAGAGGTATTTAAGAGTTATATACACAAGGGCCACATAAATAGTTTGATATAGACCAATTTTTAAAAACAAATGGATTACAAAAAATCTCTCAAGAAAATAAGATAATGCTGAATTACAAAATTACAGAGCAGGAGGTAGAAGGTGCCATTCAGAATATGCAGTTGGGTAAATCTCCAGGGCCGGATGGCTTAACCTCAAAATACTATAGATCTTTGAAAGATTGGATAATGCAGCCACTGAAGGAGGTTTGTAATGAAATTTTGGAGGGGGAAAAAGCGCCAGAGTCGTGGAAGGAAGCCTACATTACACTTATACCGAAAACGGAGTCTGAAAAGACACAACTTAAGAACTACCGCCCCATATCCCTGCTTAATGTGGATTACAAAATTTTTGCTGATATTTTGGCTAATAGATTAAAAAAAAGTATTAGTAGAAGAGATACATAAGGACCAAGCTGGCTTTCTCCCAGGTAGACACTTGTCTGACAACACGAGGAACATAATTAACATTAATACTAAAGCAGTTTTAATTTTTATAGATGCGGAGAAAGCCTTTGACAATATTTCTTGGAATTTTATGAAGACAAACCTTCGGGGGATGGGGGTGGGTCAAGGGTTTGAAAATGGTATAAGTGCAATTTATTCAGAACAAAAGGCTAAGCTAATAGTCAATAATGTGATGACAGAGGAATTTAAGATAGAGAAAGGGACACGACAAGGCTGCCCAATTTCCCCATTGCTTTTTATTTCGGTCCTGGAGGTTTTGTTAAATATGATTAGAAGGGACCGTCTGATTCAGGGTATTCAGGTCGGAGCCAAACAATATAAATTGAAAGCTTTTGCAGATGACCTAGTTTTGACGCTACAGGAGCCAGAATCTAGTACGAAAAGAGTATTAGAACTGATTCAAGAATTTGGTCATGTGGCAGGATTTAAACTGAACAAGTCAAAAACTAAAGTTCTTGAGAAAAACTTAACACCGATTGAGAAAGAGAGGTTTCAGAAGGAGACTGGTTTAACATTAGCTAAGAAAGTAAAATATTTGGGGTTAATATGACTGCTAAGAACTTAAACTTATTTAAAGATAACTATGAGAAATGTTGGACAGAAGTGAAAAAAGACTTAGAAATATGGTCAAATTTGAAGCTTTCCTTGTTGGGTCGAATTGCAGCTATAAAGATGAATGTATTGCCAAAAATGTTGTTTTTATTTCAATCATTGCAAATTTTGGACAAGATGGACTGTTTCAAGAAGTGGCAGAGAGATATTTCTAGATTTGTCTGGCAGGGCAAGAAGCCCAGAATAAAATTTAAAATATTAACTGATGCAAAGGAAAGAGGCGGATTTGCCCTGCCAGACCTTAAACTTTACTATGAATCAGCAGCATTCTGCTGGTTGAAAGACTGGCTGCTTCTTGAGAACACAGACATTTTGGATTTGGAAGGTTTTAATAATGTTTTTGGGTGGCATGCACATAAAGCACATAAAGCATTTAAAAACCATATTGTCAGGAAAGCATTGTTCAATGTCTGGATAAGATACAAAGACTTACTGGAAAATAAAACCCCAAGGTGGTTGTCACCAATGGAAGCGAAGGCTCAGAAAAAGCTCAATATGGAGGCTAAATGGCCGAAATATTGGGAAATATTGGAACAAGGAGATAAATTGATATTGCAGAGTTTTGAGAAATTAAAAGATAAAGTGCGAGACTGGCTTCATTATTATCAAATAAGAGAGGCCTATAATTTGGACAAAAAAATTGGCTTCCAGGTGGAAAAATCAAAATTGGAAACAGAATTGTTAGATCCCAAAACTAAGATACTTTCAAGAATGTATAACTTGCTGTTAAAATGGAATACGCAGGATGAAACGGTTAAATCTGCAATGATTAAATGGGCACAAGATATTGGTCATAACATTATGTTTGCGGACTGGGAACAGTTGTGGACCACCGGTATGAAATTTACGGCATGTAATGCCTTAAGAGAGAATATTATGAAAATGATATATAGGTGGTACATGACACCAGTCAAGCTTGCAAAAATATATCATTTGCCTGATAACAAATGTTGGAAATGTAAAGAAAATGAAGGTACATTCTTTCACCTTTGGTGGACGTGCCCAAAGATTAAGGCTTTCTGGGAGATGATCTATAATGAAATGAAAAAGGTATTTAAATATACCTTCCTGAAGAAACCAGAGGCCTTTCTTCTGGGCATAGTCGGCCAATTGGTGCCAAAGAAGGATAGAACTTTCTTCATGTATGCAACAACAGCAGCAAGAATACTCATTGCAAAGTATTGGAAGACACAAGTTTTACCCACCCTGGAAGAGTGGCAGATGAAGGTGATGGACTATATGGAACTAGCGGAAATGACTGGCAGAATCCGAGACCTGGGAGAAGAGTTGGTGGAAGAAGATTGGAAGAAATTTAAAGACTATTTGCAGAAACATTGTAAAATTAATGAATGTTAAAAATGATGTTAGACTGAAAATAAGTGGCATTAGCAACAAAGTTAATGAGAATATGCAAAAATGAATTGATAATGGATGAAAATACAGAGTTATAATATGTTAAGATATAGAGTTAAGATAAACGAAAGAGGGTAAGGATTTGCTGATTTGATTATTTAAATGGGAATACAAAAAGGGGAGGTGTGAGGAGGTCAAGGAAACAAGCCAATGAGTTTAAAGTTATAAAAAATGGATTTGTTTTTAACTCTTTTTTATCTATCCGTTTTTTGTATTTTGTATTTTGTATTTTTATTTTTTATTTTTTATGTATTTTTGTATGTTTTCTTTTTTTACCTTTTTCTTTTTCTATGTTTTTTTTTGTATTCTGTAAACCTATGTTTTTCTAAAATTTCAATAAATATTTTGTATATATAAAAAAAGAAATGACCAGATGGAAATCCCACAAGGAAGATGTACCACAACAAAAGCTGCTGCATTGCAACAACAAATTAGCATGAAACAAATAGAATCAAACAAGAGATTGATCAATGAGACATCAAACTGAAGATCTAATAACCATTCAAAAGTGCTGATATGTGTGTGACTCACAAGGGTTTTTTGTACCACAAAGGGGACTATTTATTAAGAGATGGCTTACTGCAGTGTGTGAGAGAGTGAGGGGGGAAAAATACTTGGTTTGATGGTTGCTCTTCTCAACATTTGATCAGAAATCTAGGAAAGCAGAAGAGGGACGGGGGAATCATATAGCTTAGGTGAGCAAGCAATTGCATGCACAATATTAAGAGGTGCCAGTTTGTAAATGTCTTCATGCTTTGAGCCCACATTTACAACTCTCTCAACTCAGGGGAACATAGTCACTTGTGTGAACCTGCCAGGTGATCAGGAGAATCTTTTACCACACAGTAAATGTGTTGTAGAATGTAAAACAGTTCTCTGCATTCAGTCTTAGGACTAATGAGGATGAAGACAAACGTAACATTTCAAGCTTACAGCCAAATGTAGCTCTGTGTGGAGGATGTAGTTTGAGCACAGAAAGCAGTTGTTTTCAGAGCAGTGTTTGAGCTACTTCCACCATTATTACAATGTTATGTCTGGCTTAACACTTGAAAAAATGCTTCTGTGTTGAAACTGGCTTTTTTCAAGCTCTAGATGCTAGGACCTGCTAGGGACTCTTGTCTTTTGGCAAGGTTTTGCTCTACCTGAACATCAAAATTGAGTGCTGAGAAAGGAAGTTGAATTAGCTGGATTTGCTGCCCTGTTCCAGCTGGAGATACCAATGTACAGATGCAGCTTTTGTTATATGCAGCAAATGCTAATTCAGATATGCAGCTGTATCTGCATCATAATGTTTGCCTGTGCTCCATTAACCTGCAAAATGCATCTTGTGAGCTACCTATGGACCGATATCCTCATCTAGACCCAGCAGTTGTTTTGTGTAACTAGAGATGGATCAGGGCTCTTTCCAGTATTGGACACTGGGCATTTTAAGTCGTGACTCTTCATGATCCATCTTTCCTGATGCCAAGACAGGAACACCTGCTTGGGTGGATATTTGCAATCCAAGTCTCTTAATTCTTTTTATATCATCTGCAAGTACCTTACTTAGCTCTTAGAGATAAATTCAGAAAGGGTGCTTTCACAAGGCTGAAATTTGCCACAGACTAGAAGGGACCTGGATTTCATGTTCATTTTCAGTAAAAAAATGTAATTGGCCTTTCAGCTGGCTTGCAACCAAGTGGTGGACATTTTCATAACTGGGAGCTGCAGATTCACACCAGGTTTTTGAAAACTGAATGTTATCACCTATTCTGCTACCTGATCCTGTCTAGCTCAGATGCCCCATGTGGCACTATGTGTTTCACTATGTGTTTATTATTTAGCTCTTGGAATTGTTGAATGCAAATAGGTGTCATTGGAAACGAAGGCATTTGCAATGACACTGGGTGATACAAAAGTTGTAACTGTAACATTTTGAACTGTGATCCACACATGCCAGAGTTGCACACTTCAGTGGATGCAGAGGCATGTGGGAACCAACCATACAATGTAAAACAATAAAATGTAAGATAAAGGTCCAGAAAGAAACACAGTGGTGCAATTGCAAGGAACATGAATAAAGGCTTTGCTCACTTCTGAATATTTATTTGAAATTTACTAAGGGCTATTTTATGCAGGACCGGGCCACCCACAGGCAAGGTGAGAAAACTGTCTCAGGTGGCAGGATCTACAGAGGCAGCAGATCCAGCCTCCGAGGAATGCATTGCCTCCTGCTGCTGCTGCTGCAGTGACAGGAAAAGCTGCAGCATGCTCCTTGGAGGCTGGATCTGCTTCCTCAGCAGCTCTCCCCATGCTACCACAACAGTGGTCTCTCTGCCCTGGTGGAGGGTTACTGGTTTTGTGCCATTTTGTGGTTTGCCTTAGGTGCCAAAATGTCTTGGGCTGGCCCTGATTTTATACATTACGCTGTAGGACATCCAGACTTAAGAGGCAGCTCCTTGTCAAGTTTACCAGCAGGACCCTTGGAAACATGTGCATGCTACAGTCATGCTTTTTGGCTATAGACGTGCACCTAAAAGTGTGGTATGAAGAGGCTCTTCGGGAAGAGGGAGGGTAGTTAAATGCTGTCAACCATACTTCGGTTCACTGTGCCATTTAAAAATAACTCAAGTTAACACATCAGCCATGTATTAGCTGGCTGTATTGGGTAAATGGGATTCAGCAGCTGCTGTTTTCATCATCTTCATGGCATGGTGTGAACATGATAATGCCTTTCAGAGAAAAAACCTGTCCTTACCTGGAAATTATCAAACATTAAGAAAATCCAACTGCCGAAATAATGTTGCTGCAAGGTTAACTCTATAAAGCCCTTATGACCAAATCACACATGCATGTACTTACTGGTTTGTGCAACAGTTGATGGCTCACAGCTAAATGTCTGACTTGTCTCTCCTGAAAGGAATTTGCTTGAGGTGATGTATGAGAAAACTGCTGGCTCTTGTTTACTTATTTACTTATTTATTTATATTTAGAATACTTTATAGCCCACTTTATAGCCCCAAGAGGCTTTCAAAGCGCCTTCCTTGCAAAAGATTCTCACAATAATAATAATATTATTAATAATAATAAACCACCCCACATTCACAGAAATGGTACAGTGTCCCTCTGTTGCCAGAATTATTCAAGTGACATTTCCTGCCCCACGCTTTCCTGGTGTCTCCCTTCAGCCTTTGCCCACTAGACAACAGCTCCCACGGATGTCCTCTGAGGCAAGGCAGTGGGACTGAGCAGAGGGAACTTGATGGACCACATGATGGACTACAGCATTGAGTGGCAAACTGCATGTGGGAATAAATGGTGGCATAGACTTTATATTTGCCAATGGGACTGGGGTTTCTGCAGCAAAAATTTCCACCCACTTCCTTGTCACATTGGTGACATCCTATCCACATTCATTTCAACTGTTGGGAGGAATGGGAAGAACCATGGCCAGTCGTGGTGCAAAAGTCACACAGACAGAACCTTGTTTATCATCACCTCAGACAACATCCTTTCGATTCAGTGAAGATAGTTCATACATTCAGCTAATATTCAGAGACTTATAAAGATCCTCTTCCCATGGAATGGGTCCAGGGTTCCCTCTGCCACCATCCCCTTAATAGAGTGAGTACTTTAGGTTGTCTGTGCCTGAAGAGGCTGAAACTGTGAGCCATAACCCACAAAATAAAGGGTGGGAATAGCAGCCCTGCTTGGATGTCCTAATTCCTCATCAAAAGAGGAAGACTGGGGGAGAATGTGCTGACTCTCTCCTGTAATCTCTTTGCTCCACGAGTTGGAAGCACACATCTACAGTAAGGAGTCTGCTCTGAGAAGGTTCCACTTGTGATTTAGAACCCTGGGAGATCATGGACAGCCTAGAGAAGTAGAGAAGTCTCACCACTGCAGAAGTCAACCCTCCAGCTCAACAGTGGGGAAGATTATGAGAATGGAGCAAGAGCACTCAGGAGCCTCACTCGCCCTCATCCCATGGAGAACCAGAAACCTCTGAAGAGGAGCCATCTGATTTAGCCCTCTGCATGTATGAGTATCCCAAAGGACTTTCTCTGTTGCACAAGTGAAGAGTGCGGAGGTCAGGCACAGGAGGCCTTCCTTCACCCAGAAACAGGAACTTCTGCCCAGGTAAGCCAGTGCATCATTAAGTAACATTTAAACACGGCAGCTTCTCCCCTGGGTTCATCCCACTGTGTGGCTGTGCTCCCTAAAAGTGTGCCACTATGTGGGCAGTGGGACCTTAATACAAAATTGTCATCCCCAATACTGATCTGCACTAATATTTGTTTACTCGATGGCTCCTTAATGCGAAACCATTACCCAGCTAAGCTTGGGAATGATGCTTTCATGTCAAGTGCTACGCAGTTTTCTGGATCCCCGTGGTGGTGACCCTTAACTGTTCCAGCCACAGCATGGAGTGGACACATGAAAAAGTGTCTCCCCAAACATGGCTGCAACCAATAAAAGGTAGCCGAGGGGTGAGAAATGAGGAAGCAGGGACAGTATACAAGCTTGGCTGCCTTGGTTTGTACAGGGATGAAACTGCTGCTCCCCTTCTGAATTCTGGGTTATCTATAGCAACCACGTTCCTAGCATTTTAAACCACTGTTTCCCATGCTCCAGTTGCTTGTGCTCTTAGGCCATGTTTGATGTGTACAGTCACAGAACTCTTTCTAACAGTGGAGTGCTATGAAATCAGTAGCATTGAAGACATAGGGAGAACCAAGTACAAAATAAAAACAGAAATAAAAATCAGAAAGTTAGAATTCCAGTAAGTTTACATTTAGTACAGAGTAAAGACATAGCTACCCGTTAGTGCTTAGAGAATTTGTTTTGATGCTATTAAAAACATAAATAAAATATTTTTTTCTTCAAATGTCCATTCAAAAGGTTCCAGTGTCACCTGCAGCTGTCAGAGCTTTGTCCTTTGTCCTGACCTTTGTTTTACAAATAAGTCAATAGCTGAGCTTCCACCCTAGCCCCTATTTTACATCATTGTCTCACCAGCTGCCCTTTACCTGCTTTTGTTTCTTTTCTTTTCTTAGAAATAAAAGTTTTTCAGCAACACTGCTGGGATTTTAGGTTTCTCTGTGTACAGTTAAATTCCTCATTTGTTTTTTAATAAGATAAAGGTCTTATTTGCACATATTTGTGTGCGTTATAAATCTGAAAATAACCTCCTGGACTCGCTGTCTGTGATACGTATAATTTAATCTAAGAACAAAACTCTACAAAACCCAGGCTGCAGGGTTTTTTGCGGGGTGGGGGAACCACAGAGGAACTTGCTTGCACTGAACGAAGTCACCGTACAATTCATCCCATCGACCCTGGTTCCAATGTAGTGAAAGCAGCTAGTCAGCAAGTTAACGCATCGTTCTTGAATGTGTTATTAAGAAGTAATAGGAAAGAGACTGGCCTCCTCCTCCAAGAAAATTAAATGTGCAAAATGATGCTGTAGTTGTCTTGTTCCACTCTAACACGTGGCGGCTGAGTCTTTCAGAAAGTAGGAACATTAGCTGTTATTTACAAGTGAACACCTCTGTCCGCTCGCTGCAAGTGTTGCATTTCACAAAGCAGCACCAGTGGAACTTGCAGTTACACTGCCACACTTTGGTGTACTGGTGGGTGTTGTAGCCCCTCCCACAGCACATCATGTCACACCCATCGGCACTGGGCGAGGTGCGGTTGCAGAGGCGTCCCTGTGTCCCCACGCTCCCAGTGGAAGCATCTTCTTCGCAGTAGTTGGGTGACTTATCTATATATACCAGATCTGTTTCCATTGGTTTCTGGTAACTTCTGATCTGCTTGATCTTCAGAAAAGTGGGCTGCCTAAGCCTGCTGGCTCTCACCACTTCCACCTGCACAGCGGCGTTGTATTTTTCTTTCAAAATATATCCAATCTCTCTGAATTTAGGGAGCGTAGTCCAACAGGTCTTGGTTGTGCAGGAACCAGAAACCCCATGGCATTTGCATTCCAGTTTCATTCTCTCTTCAAGCACCTGTAGACAAAAGCAGGGAGAAATAATGAAAGGGGGAAATAGCCTCTCATCACGTGGATTCTAAGATATTACATGGGAAGTTATTTGTGACAATATCATGCATAAAGATCAAGGGCTCGATCCGGCACTTTTAAACTCCCACTAGCTTCAGATGGATATCTCTGCTGTGTGCTTTTCTCTCATTAAAATTAACTGAAATTAGGAGTGGTTCGCTTGGCTTGATTCAAGCCTTTGGTGTGAAAGTGTGAAAGCAAACTTTTATTATTGTTCCTAATGGTGTGATTCATCTCTTCTGCCAATATGTTCAGACAATATGTTCAGACAATACCCACACCAAAGTCAACCTCTATCTCCAATAAAATTCTTGCAGTATTTTATATGCTTCAGATGGTTCAAATGTGCTTAATATTTTAATTAAATGCAAAATTCAATGGAAACCCTAATAGTCATATCCAAAACAATGTTGTTGGCTATGTCAGGAATAGCCAGCCTGGTGCCTTCCAGATGTGGCTTGGCTGCAGCTCCCGCCCTCTCATATTACTTGCCATGCTGGCTGGGGTTGATGGGAGTTCGACAGCATCAGGAGGGCACCATTTTGGCTATGTTAGTGTGCAATATGCAAGTTGATCCTGTGGGATCATATAGCTCCCCTTCGTTTGCCAACAGCATACAGAAGAAGACACGCAATATAGTAAGTCAGCATGTGCTGGTAGGATTCAGACTGAGCCTTCAGGCAAACAACAGAGCGCAAAGCAAATGTGCATAAAGTGCAGCTCGTAAGCAAATGCAGCCGTCCAGGCCAAAGGTGTGTGGGAGGCATGTGACGCTTCGCAGGAAGGCACAGACAATTCCCTTCCAATCCTGTTAAATTCACCCAATCAAGCAATTCATCTCTGTGAAATACCAAAGTAAATGGCATTGCATTTAAGATCTCACTACACTTTTTCAAATAAAGCTAGTGTAAACCTTCAGGAGACAGGAAAGACATGTTTAAACAAAGCAATAATACTGAATTTGTAGCTGTTATGCATTTCAAAAATGGTTGTTGTTTGTGCATAATGTATGGACTGGAATCCAGACATGGTTCATTGAAACTGTCCACGTCTAAATTCATATTTTTCTTATTATTCATGCAGTGTCACCTACACACTTCACAGAAGAAAAAGAAAACACAGTACTTCCCTACCTCAGGTTTATAATCTATTTGTATAAGCAGGACCTGCAACAAAATATCACCAGACATGCCATCTTCCAGGAAACTCCATTCCTGGTTTTCCATCTGCCTCCCTCGTCCTCCCCCCCCCCCACTGCCAAACAAAAACTCAGCATTCTGCGGCCACTGAACATTCCTATTGCTATGATGATGAAACAATGAGGAAAGCAAAGGCGGGGGGGGGGGAGGAGCAGGAGCCCTTGTCAGGCATTCTGTCCCTGCCTGAGTAGCAAGCTGTGGGGCAGAGTGGAGAGGGGCCTGCCAAGCCCAGCCCCATCACCGTTCTTGACTAGGAGGGTGAGCTTCTATAGTGAAACGTTTCAGCAACTGACCCAACAAATGTTCATTATTCAAATAACCAATGGCATTAGTATTTCCATGTGCTTTTAAATTCTCACTAGTGGTCTAATTAGTTTTTCACTGGGTGCAAAGACATAATGGACTGCCTAGGATCAATCCTTTCTGTAGAAGTATTGGTTTGCCCTTTTAGAGTACAGCACTGTTTTGTTTTTAAATCTTACATTATGGTTTAGCTTTTCTCTCCAAGCCATTGCCATGCTGGACCAGAGCTGTTTTCAGTCCCTCTTGGTCCATGTATGGTTTTCATCCATTTGTTATGATTGGATGTATAATATTAACACATTCAGGTAGGTAGCCGTGTTGGTCTGACGCAGTAGAAATATATATAAAAAAATAAACAAAATTGTCCAGTAGCACCTTAGAGACCAACTAAGTTTGTTCTTGGTATGAGCTTTCATGTGGCATCTGAAGAAGTGTGCATGCACACGAAAGCTCATACCAAGAACAAACTTAGTTGGTCTCTAAGGTGCTACTGGACAATTTATTTATCCCCCCCCCCTATATTAACACATTGTGATTAATAAGGCTCCTAAGTCCACATGCTCAAGGCCCATGGTGTCCATGCAGAAAACTTTTGAGATGCTGTGGTAACTATAGTTTAACATTTAACAGGCAAGAACTGCCACACTGTTTGGAGGAAAGTATGTTTTAAATATTTGCTTTCTCACTCCATTTTGCAGAAACCTCCCAAGAATTGAAATCATGTCAAAAAAATTTAAGTGGCTCCTCCAATTTAAAACTGCCTTCATTGATTAAAAGTTAATTGATTAATCTACTTATTAAAATTTCAGTCTTACTCATTAGATGTCTGATAGTATCAGTCAGGGCTTTTTCAGGGGGAACTCACCAGAACTCAGTTCCTGCCCCTCTCAGGTGGGTGCCATTGCCATTCCAAGAGAAAGAGGGAGGCGTTCATGGTGAGTTCCAGCACCTCTTTTTCTAGAAAAATAGCACTGCTATCAGTTAAAATTAGCTATAAATCATACCGCAAGAGTGATTCACCAAAACAAATTGCCACTACGTGACTCGCTCTCTCAGAATAACATTGAAACTATTCCCCTTTCTCTAGATAGATTCCCTCTGGGTTCATGATGTTCTTTCCAACTAAAATGGTTGAAATGCCACTTCTCCTTTGTAAAATAAGTGCTGAAATACAATGGCATAAAAACCACTTCTTCAGTTTATTGTTTTGCTTTTGCAAATGACACATTGCAAACACCATTTGATGGAATTTCCCCCTGCAACTTAGAAAGAATATCCTTACCAAGAAGAAAATCAAAACAAAATGTGTAACATGTTTTGTCAGTTTCAAATTAGGCATATGGCATCAGATGCAGCTTTTGAACATACTAGAGCCTGGATTTTTTAAACAATAGTAACATTTTTTCATGTGTTAGTTTGAACTTGCTTTCCCTGCTGTGTGTTTTTCTTGGAGATGCTAATTTTCAGACCAGTTGCTGAATGTAATGTAATCCGTATTTTAACTGCCAGAGCAGACAACTTTGACACTGGTGCTCTGTGTCTTTTGCTTATGTTATTCCATAAAGCACCATCTGGCAGGGCAAGAAGCCCAGAATAAAATTTAAAATATTAACTGATTCAAAGGAAAGAGGCGGATTTGCCCTGCCAGACCTTAAACTTTACTATGAATCAGCAGCATTCTGCTGGTTGAAAGACTGGCTGCTTCTTGAGAACACAGACATTTTGGATTTGGAAGGTTTTAATAATGTTTTTGGGTGGCATGCATATTTGTGGTACGACAAGGTTAAAGCACATAAAGCACTTAAAAACCATATTGTCAGGAAAGCATTGTTCAATGTCTGGATAAGATACAAAGACTTATTGGAAAATAAAACCCCAAGGTGGTTGTCACCAATGGAAGCGAAGGCTCAGAAATAGCTCAATATGGAGGCTAAATGGCCGAAATATTGGGAAAGATTGGAACAAGAAGGAGAGAAATTGAAATTGCAGAGTTTTGAGAAATTAAAAGATAAAGTGCGAGACTGGCTTCATTATTATCAAATAAGAGAGGCCTATAATTTGGACAAAAAAATTGGCTTCCAGGTGGAAAAATCAAAATTGGAAACAGAACTGTTAGATCCCAAAACTAAGATACTTTCAAGAATGTATAACTTGCTGTTGAAATGGAATACGCAGGATGAAATGGTTAAATCTGCAATGATTAAATGGGTACAAGATATTGGTCATAACATTATGTTTGCTGACTGGGAACAGTTGTGGACCACCGGTATGAAATTTACGGCATGTAATGCCTTAAGAGAGAATATTATGAAAATGATATATAGGTGGTACATGACCCCAGTCAAGCTTGCAAAAATATATCATTTGCCCGATAACAAATGTTGGAAATGTAAAGAAAATGAAGGTACATTCTTTCACCCTTGGTGGACGTGCCCAAAGATTAAGGCTTTCTGGGAGATGATCTATAATGAAATGAAAAAGGTATTTAAATATACCTTTCTGAAGAAACCAGAGGCCTTTCTCCTGGGCATAGTCGGCCAATTGGTGCCAAAGAAGGATAGAACTTTCTTCATGTATGCAACAACAGCAGCAAGAATACTGACTGCAAAGTATTGGAAGACACAAGATTTACCCACCCTGGAAGAGTGGCAGATGAAGGTGATATGGAACTAGCGGAAATGACTGGCAGAATCCGAGACCAGGGAGAAGAGTTGGTGGAAGAAAATTGGAAGACATTTAAAGACTATTTGCAGAAACACTGTAAAATTAATGAATGTTAAAAATGATGTTAGATTGAAAATAAGTGGCATTAGCAACAAAGTTAATGAGAATATGCAAAAATGAATTGATAATGGATGAAAATATAGTTATGATATGTTAAGATATAGAGTTAAGATAAATGAAAGAGGGTAAGGATTTGCTGATTTGATTATCTAAATGGGAATACAAAAAGGGGAGGTGTGAGGAGGTCAAGGAAACAAGTTAATGAGCATAAAGTTATAAAAAATGGATTTGTTTTTAATTCTCTTTTACCTATTCGTTTTTTGTATATTGTATTTTTATTTGTATTTCTTCTTTTTTATGTATTTTTTTTAGGTTTTCTTTTTTTATTTTGTTCTTTTCATATGTTCTTTTTTGTATTTTGTAAACTGATGTTTTTGTAAAATTCCAATAAATATTATATATATATATAAAAAACATAAAGCACCATCTGCAATGCTGGCCTAGAGAGAGGAAATGCCTGCAGGCTCCTCCTGAGACCATTTCTCAAGTCTAGTTGTCACTGAGACAGACTTGAAACTGCAGATAGGGACTCACATGACTGGATGATCCTCTATACAGAAAAGGAAACCCTTTCATATAGAAAGCTAGCATGTTGGGAAGGCATCTAGGCCAGAACCTCCTGTCTGTTTGGGTTTCTCATGTTTCCTGTTTTAAGTTCAGCTCTCCACATGCCTACAGCAGTTTGAATTTTTAAAAAGAGAATAAAGACCCATCATTAACCAGCACATTACCATACTCTTTTTTTGCAAGCAATTTCCCCTATATCATGCATTGCTCCTAGTATTTTCACAAATATATGCATTTTATGTACACTCTTCCCACATATATCACAAAATTCAGAGAAGTGTGAATTTTGGAAGAGAGCTGAGTTTCAATTTGCGTGTTGTTTTGGGGAATGAAAATAAGGCAGGGTTGCATTAGAATGCAAATGTGATCAGATTTGCCCCCCCTCCCTTTTGGACATTCGAGTTTTGTATATGCAGGGAATCTTTTTCACTGCCATAAGGTGTATCTGTCCAGCCATGTGAATCCATGCCTACCAGTGAAAAGAAGCCCATCCCTCTACCATTAGACCATCCACTCCTATTCTAAAATACCTTTCTTCCAGCCTCATTGTTGTGCAAGTTCATCAGCCTCCGAGCACTCTTTCTGATTTCTCTGGCATCAACAAACCTCCTGGAGAATTCAATGCCGTATCTGATATCAGCGGAGCAGCCTCCCCACTTCCACCCTTCCTCTTGGTTGTAATAACCTTGTTTCTCTCTGTCACAGCCACAGTTGCTTAGGTTTCCCTGGCTGCAGGCAGCAGTGACGGCATGCGCAACCCCAGCAGCAGTGATGGCGTAGGTGAAAGCGGCTTCCCTGCTTCCTGTGGGGTGGAGGGAGAGAAAAAAAGGTGGGGGGAAAATCAGCTGACTGGAGCAAAGAGAAGGTAGCCATGCCCCAATGAAATCCACCCTATGCTTCCCAGCCAACTGGCATTTCAACCGTCTGCCCAGTCAGGATGTAGGTAGTGCTGCTATCCCCAAGTGGCTCGTGGAGCACCTTGCAGGAGAGAGAAGGGATTCTGCTGCTTGGCCGTGACTGAGGCGGGAATCCGGGACCCTTGTGATTTGGCACCGGGGGCTGCCAGCACAGCACCCTAAAGGCACACAGCTTCCAAGTGGCTGGCAACGTCCTCTAGTCAGGACATCAGGACACCTTTCCTTTTTTTAAATCTGAAATAAAGTTTTCTCAGCAGTGATAGAAGCATTATTTGCCTCCAGCAAACCACCACATTAGTTATGGGCTGGATTCTGGTTTGAGGGTAGGATTGTCTTGGCGGTTTGGGCCCTCTCCTACATCAGTGTGCCACCAGCCCCCATTTTGAATTTCCCACAATGCCCTGGGGTGCCCAGCTTAGGACCACCCCAGAGAAACATTGTGTCAAGATCCCCGTTCATGGATTCAAGGACAGCTTTTTGCATTTTATCTGTGGTTTCTTAATTTGTGTAAGCTGTGTTGAGTTCCAGTCTGGGGAAAAGGTGGGATGCAAATAAATTCAGTATAATAATAATGTGGGGATAAAGCATGGAGAAGGTACAGAAATGTGCACACAGACTTCACTCCCAACATCACAACAGCCAAGCAGACAGTCCTTATTTCACTCCTGAGTTAGGGACGGAAGGATCAGTCTGTTTCCAGCCCATGACAGCTTTGCATGTTATATCATAGAATTGTAGAGTTGGAAGGCACCCTGGGGGTCATCTAGTCAAGCCCCCTGCAATGCTGGAATATGCAGCTGTCCGAATAAGGGATCAAACCTGCAACCTTGGCATTATCAGCACCATGCTCTAACCAACTGAGCTATTCAGTAGTGTTCATTCATAAATCTGTTCAGTCTCATTTCTGCATCAATCTACTTTTTTTCTAAAAAAAATAATGCATTATTTTAAACATTTTTTAAAAAATAAATAAATTGTATTTACATATTCTATCCTAAATACGTGTTATTTATATGTGCTTTGCTACAGGTTTTTCTGATCGAAGAATGCATTGTGACCCACATATTAGTCCAGAAAGTACAAATAAAATTAGTTCTCCCAGAAATACAGACTGAACAAAATCCTTGTGGTTCCCTTGTTCGAGTGAAGGTGCTTTAAATTCTCTGTGCAGTTATGATCCCTGCGCAATCAGGGTTCACAATCATGGTGAGGATTTGGCACGCATTCAGCCAAATGAGTGGACAACCTCTCTCCAGACCTTTGGCCTCAATCTGTGATGGTGGGGGTGGAGCCAACAGGGACTTGGGGGGGGGGACTAACTCGGTGTCCCCTCCAGCCTCCAGCCCCTTTTTGGACGCAGACAGCTACTGCCTTTTTCAAATGTAAAAAAGAAGACGATTCAATCCGCAGCTGAAAGGGATCAGTTCTAGCTAACACAGTCTCAAAGAGCTAAATTTCTAATTTAATTTTGCAAATCCAGACTGTAACCTGAGGTAAAATATATACAGTATGGCTCAGTTTCAACATGTCTGTCAACACAGCTGAAATGAAATCATTTGCTTTAGTCAGGAAGAATAGACAATTTGACTGTGGAATCTTGTAAAATATGAACAAGAGCTGAAAGGAGTCAGCTCAGATATTCTCCTCTGAAAAATTTAATGTTGAATATTCACAGCCATGTTCTGAATTTCTGAATATTTGCTAAATATTACTACCACATTTACTCAAATCTAATGCTCACCTTTTTTGGTCAAATTACGTTGCAAAAATTAAGGCACACATTAGATTCAATGGCACATTAGACTCGAGATAAAACTTTGATTTCAGTCGTTTATATATGACTTTGATGTTCAGTATATGGTGTTTGACAGCTTATATTTGACAGTATTTGCAGGCTGATGATATGCAATAGTGTTTAGTAGTTTATAACTGAAATATACTGTAATTACATTTACTTAACAGTAAGGTAGAGCATTTAGTAGCTGGTAGTAACTGATACTTGACATGAATCAGTATTTGGTTTTAGAGGTCCTAATCCAACTGGGCAACTATGTGGTTACAGGAGAGTCTAAATTTAAAATACACAAATAAAATAATAAAATAATAACATGAGTTACTATTTATGTTCATACATAGAGTTCATCTGGTTGAATGTAATTGTGCAAGATAACATGATAACAGAAATATATATGTGTATGTGTGTTACATAATTTGGTAAAAATAACAGCAATAATTGTATGTAAAAGGTGGAATATAAATCTAGTAGTAGTAGTAATTATAACAGATTATGAAATACAATAAACAATAATAAAATAATTTTAAGTGTTAAACGGGTGTAGTGATACAATGATGGACAAAGATATTAGCCCATATGGAGGGGGGGAACCAAAAATTTTTGGTGAATGACAATCTTCATCAGGGACAAAGAAATGGTGACCATATAAATAAATGTCAACCTTAAGGCAAATAATTATAGACATGAATTACAATAGAGCAGCCCATGATTAAAAATGTGACAAACCCCCAACCTCAGCTGACAAACACACCAAACACGCAGAATATAATGAAACATTATAAAAATAAGTGAAAAAGAAGTGGTTTAGATTTCTCATTGAAAAGCATTTTTTTTAATGTAAATATCTTCACATAAAACAAGAACACATTACATTAGGCAGAAAAAAGTTCCCTTCCTCTGCCTTAGGACTCTACAGAATCCAATATTAAGGTCTTCCTGTCAAAGCAAATTGTCTCTCAGGTAACATCCCCATGTCTCCTCCTCCTCCTCCTCCTTCTCCTTGCCCTCCCAGCATGGGAGATATAAAGAGAAGAAACTGAGCAATGGCCCTTTAGCGTGCGGGAAGTGCAACCCTACTCAGAAGTGGGATCTGCTACCGATTCCCACGTTATTTCAGCGGATTGGATTCAGACTTAATCACAATTAGAGGAGTATGAATGAGTCTGGATTCCAGCCCAGAAAGAACTAGCCTGCCTTTGCATTCCCCATCAATCAAGGAACAGGAATGCAGGAATGCCATCTCCAAAAATAGCATCCCAGAAAATAATTTGCAATGATTTCAGATATTACAAAATTTTTGAATAACCAAGGCAATGGATTACTTGTAATCTGAAACAGTTTGCTTATTCCAAACATTTGGATTTATTTCTAATATTAGGATAGAACTTGAGAAATGTGATTTCCAGAATGATGTTTGTGACTAAGTTGGTGAAGGTTGTTGTAATAAGAATATTTATAAGGGAAATCAGTGGGTGGGATGGAGTGGGCTGTTCTTCTCCACAAACCTTTCCCCATGCTGGGCTTTGCCAGTCTTACTGATTTCCCTCTTGCAGATTCCTACTTGCCTCACATAGATTGGGAATCCTTGAGATCTGTCATTTATTAACAAAAAAGGGGGGGCGAGAGATTTGCTACCATTTATTTGTGAGAAGGAATACAACAGAAACTGAAATGTTACAATAATCAAAGCTACCATCTGTATCTTGCGCTTGGTGACTCATACCTTCTCTGATTACAATTAATTATTATAAAATAATGTTAAAGTCATTGTATATGTTTCTTTGTACAATCTTCACATTTCCATACACTAATTGATTTTTTACTTGTGTCTTTATTCTATATGTTTGGTTAAGATCATTTAGTATTATCTATATGATCTTCCAGCAATATTTTTACTTGGTAAAGTAAATTTCCCATACTGGAACTTAGCTATTGACTAACCAAAACCCATCTCTGAACACTACTGGACTTTGAGAACATTCAAAGCTATATTTTGTGGCTCAGATTGATCTCTAATTCAAACAATCCAATTGGAAATATTAATATCACCAAACATAACAACAAATACTCCTCATGGAAATTGGTTATTAAAACCCACCACTAGTCATATTACTAGATGGTGATGTTACTGATGGTTATGTTTTGTAAAAATGTGTACCATGCAAGTCACAACCCCTGAGTTCATACATTCGGATAGGTTCGCATTACGTGTTATCCATGTGGTGGAAAGGAATGCTCTTCCATCCCACTAGACAGTGCCCTGCCACCAAACATATGAACTGGGGCAATTTCTAGGACTGCAACTTAAGTACGCTGACCAGATACAAAGGAGGATGGGGACACCAAGATTCTGTAGGCCCTTTGGCAAGGTGATCTTAGTGCCCCACATAACCTTGAAGATACTGGGCATTGCGCCTGACCTTCTTAGGTGCCTTCAATCCAGTGTGAGTCTGACCTTCCAAGGTGTTATAATCAACTTCTGAAAATTCTGGCTGGAGGAAAACTACCGTATTTTCCACGTATAAGATGGTTTTTTAATTATTATAATTAAATGTTAAAAATTAGGAGTCATTTTATACACAGATAGTGCAGAGGGGGGACGTGCGGTTGTTGGCAGCTGTGAACAGGAGATTGTCAGAGGTTATTGTGTGGGTTATTGTTGACTGCAGCAATACCTGCTTTCTTTTGGCTACTGCTGTGGTAATTAGGCAGTCTGTTGGCAGCTGCCATTGGTGAGCGGATAGATGATTGGTGGCTTTGGCTAGGCGTGAGATTGGCAGCGGCAGTCAGGCCGTTGAGTGATTTCCGGCAATCCCCACCCCCCAAAAAAGCTCAACAACTCTGGGCAATCTCCCCCCATTTCCTTAATTGGGAGTCCCAAAAAATAGGGGTCATCTTATACACGGGGGCATGTTAAATGCGGCAATCTCTGTCTCTATTTTACCTGGAGATAGTTTGTGTCGGCAGCATATCACTTCAGATGGTGGGTGTGGGCTCACATCTTTTCTATGCAAAAAATGTCCCTGGCCATGAAAAATACAGCATGCTAAGCTAAGATGATAGTAGCCTAGTTTGCTAGAATTCTGTATGGAGGTACTTTGTATAGAGGCCCTTCTCTGCTGAGATTCCTGTATTGCAGGGATTGGGCTAGATAACTATCAGGGTCCCAACACTACAATTCTATGGTTCTGTGATTATGATTCAAGCTACATGATCCTCTACCTGCAATTGGAAGCAGTACATCTGAGAAACAGATTTACCAAGACTAGACCTTAGATACTATTAAAGGTAAAAGTATCCCTGACCGTTAGGTCCAGTCGCTGATGACTCTGGGGTTGTGAGCTCATCTCGCTTTACAGGCCGAGGGAGCAGGCGTTTGTCCGCAGACAGTTTTTCCAGGTCATGTGGCCAGCATGACTAAGCCGCTTCTGGCGAACCAGAGCAGCACATGGAAACACCGTTTACCTTCCCGCAGGAACAGTACCTATTTATCTACTTACACTTTGACGTGCTTTCGAACTGCTAGGTTGGCAGGAGCTGAGACCAAACAATGGGAGCTCACCCCGTCGCAGGTATTCGAACTGCCGACCTTCTGAGGACAGCGCCTCAGCTACTATTAGTATACAATTAAATGGGCATTTGTAGCAGTGAGAATGTCAAAGATACAATTCCCTTTACTTTAAAAGAGGCAACTTTTTGCTTTCCCATCGCAGAGTAATTTACAGTTGTGTGATGTAGAAGTTATGTAAGTCTGTATGGCAGTAGTTAGGTGCCTGTCTCCCAGGAGAAAAGCCCCAAAGCTGACCAGCACAAATATCTAGACATTTTATCATCCAGGATATTGAGGAGCAGTGCCAGAAAAGTGTACAAGTTCCTTAATTTCACTTTTAAAAGCTTACGTGGCCATCTTGGGAAGGATTGAAAGGCTATATTTAATACGTTCTTTCTTGTTACACACACTTCAGATCATAAATATTCACTGAAATCAAGTGTGCCCTAAACTCTCAGTTGATGCCAGTTATACCACCTGGAGCCTGCAGCATATCTGTATATACATATTAAAGATCTTAAGTTTAAACTTTGTGTTCAAATATATATCCAACAAGATACTAAAAAGGTGAAGATTATATAAAGGAACTGACACAAAATACCGAGGGCTGGTTCACTTTCTGCGGCTGCAGCAAAAGGAGGCAGTCCTAGACCCCTCTATCTGCTACAGGCAAATGTTATTCCTATTCTGCACCTTTCTTATTGGACTTTGAAACTGTTAAAAGCAATCGCATCTGCATATGTTCCTTTAAAAATCAAGGAGGCGGTGTCAGATAGAGAGATTTCCTTTTACCTCCTATGAAACCTATGTTTCACTGTGTCAGTAGTATGTGGAATATTGCCACTAATCCCTCCCCAAAACAAACAAAAACGTGTTGTTGCAGAAAATCCTGTTGAGTAATAGGTCAGAGGAATCCCAGCGAACTCCCCTGCTAAGTGCTTCTGTTTGAACAGGAGTTAATATTACAGTGCCTGCAGTAAAGTAACACAGTTGATCGATGGAGAAGAGAAAGCAAACAATGGGGGGCGGTGGTGGGCAGGCGGGCGAAGGAGAACGTGAAGGCAGCCTTCCTGAACTGCCAAAGGAAAATAAATGGGAGATGGAAGAGATGAGGGGGAGAAATGTGTTCATGCCTTGCTACCTGTGTCAGGATGTCATGGTGCATCAATGCGCTAGCAAAAGAGCCTGAGGGGCAGCATGTCTTATTCAGAGAATGGCAGAGCAGATGCAGAACAGTGACTTTATAGTAATCACAGAGGGAACAATCCACTGGGAAGATCTCCTGTGCAAGACTTCAATGATGTCACCTTGAAGGAACAGCATTTTAGCTAATGGATTCTTGAAGAAGGAATTTGGGAGGTTTTGGGGCCTGGTTAGGGTAGCTGCACAATCAGGTTTGGGTAACCTGTTCCTTCAACCTACCCCAAATCAGAGAGAGCTGTGCACAGGAGAGTTTCTCTTTGGCTACCTTTGTTCTTTTGCACTACGTTCCATGGAGGAATCCACATGCCCATGCTATAAGAGAGATGCCGGTTTTGCCCTCCTGCAACAGGAACAAATATGGGCAAGAAGTAAATTGATAGTATGTGTCAGTTACGTAAGAATCATGCCCAGTAGCCTTTTTCATTAGCATGCTAGATGTGGTTGGTCTTATGTGCCTTCATTTTTGCAGGGGTGGGGGGGGGGAATCTTATTTTGCTTTTATTTAAATGTACTTTTTGTCTGGGTTATTCATAACCTCTGGCCTAAACTAGCAATAAGTTTTCCTTAAAGAATAATAAAAAGGTTAATGTCACCTGTCCCTTTAAGACCAGGACTGTCCTGTTTTGGGGGTACATTGGGGTCCCATGGATGCAGGTGGTGCTGTGGGTTAAACCACAGAGCCTAGGGCTTGCTGATCGGAAGGTCGGCGGTTCGAAACCCCACGACGGGGTGAGCTCCTGTTGCTCGGTCCCTGCTCCTGCCAACCTAGCAGTTTGAAAGCACAAAGTGCAAGTAGATAAATAGCTACCGCTCCAGCGGGAAGGTAAACGGCATTTCCGTGCGCTGCTCTGGTTCGCCAGAAGCGGCTTAGTCATGCTGGCCACATGACCCGGAAACTGTATGCCGGCTCCCTCGGCCAATAAAGCGAGACGAGCGCCGCAACCCCAGAGTCGGCCACGACTGGACCTAATGGTCAGGGGTCCTTTTACCTTTACCTTGGGGTCCCCTTTAGCCCCCTTATTCTCTGGTTTTGAAGTCATAAAAATAAAAATTGGCGTTTGTGTGCTCACCCAAACTTGCTTGTCTTGCCCCAACCAAAATTGTTAGGTCAAAACTACTATTCAACCCAGGCAGGAAACTGCCACTGATGCCAAGAGCAGGGAAATGATCATTGGGGCCACAACAGGATGAAAAGGCTATTATTTAATGGGGGGGGTTGCACACTGAATGTAACCACACCTTTAACATAACAACTGCTTAGGCTATAAAACTGATAGGTGAAGGTTCCGCTACACACGAGAAAGTTTGTAGGATGTAAAAAATCTCCAGGACTAGCACACTTTCTTACACTGCCTGGTGCAGATCCCCAAGATTAATGTAAAAAACCTCTGGGGTTATTTTGCTGGAAGTCTCCTTGTGATTCTATGTGGTGCATGGGAATCGTTTTTATCCAGAGAGTTATGAAAATAATAATTTGAAGTGCTTGGCCTTTAGGCCCCACCCCTTTAAAAACATTCATATTCCAAAATGCATTTAGGGTGGGGATGAGTTTATTTTTAGCTGCAAACTTGCAGTATAGCTGTCTGTCATATAAACATTTCTTGGCTTGGCTGCCATAATATATGACGCAAACTAAAGTTAATGTACAGTCCTTGTATGTTTTTGTATAACAAAATCATTTATTTTTCAAAAGACTGCCCAAATGCTCATATACATAATAACAACAACAAAAAAGCATTCTATTTTACAAAATCCCTGTATTTGGGGTACATTTGTGTTGCATGGGGGGGGGGGTTCTTTCAAACTTTGGAAATGCCATCCAGTGTTTTTTTGTTAAAGAACATGTGGTTTACTAAAAAGAACGTATGTTAAGGAAGAGAGAAGAAAAGGAAGGATGCAACACATGTAACAGTGAATTTTAATTCTATGTTTAGCATTTGCCACTCGATGTAAAGAACCAGACTAGATGACCAACCCTGTCATCTATAATTGTAGGGAAGGGATTTCAGCAGCACAGGAACCACAAGCAAATGCTTGAGCATTTTGAAAAGCAAATAGAACCTGCTAAAAGGGTATGTTTTGATGTATTTAATGTATAGCAATGTTTCTGTTTCGTGTGTGTGTGTGTGTGTGTGTGTGTGTGATTGTAAGCTCATTGCTTCTGGGACTAGTCATTTAGGCTGCAATTCTACACACTCAGTGGGACTTAACTGCAAGTAAACATGCAAAGGGCTGGGCTGTTAACTTGTTACTGTGCAAAGCACCATAAAAACTGTGGAGCTATAAATAAACAACAATAGTAGTAGTAATAAAAATAATAAGGCACTAGGCATCCGGACTTTCAGGTCTATAGATAGGCAGTGAAGAAATCAGGATTTCACTTGTTTTGCTCAGCTGGCTCTTGCAGCTTCAATTCATGTCAGAACACAGTAAAGTGCTGAAGGCAAACATTTTTCATCTTCTAGAGTTCAGAAGAGAGTTTGGCATAATTAGCTGCAAAAGGGCTGAACAAGGTATTTGAGGAAATCTGACATGTGTCTAACTAGACTAAAGAGGAGGGTTTTGTTTTAGCTCTTATACTTCACAATAGAAACCTCACAATGTTCTTGGATCCAGGGATTTATTAAGTAAGTCATATGTCTAGACCAGCCTTCTCCACCTTGGTGACCTCCACAGATTATGATTCCCTCAACCTGAGTGACATGGGCTGATGAAAGCTGAAGCCCCAAACATCTGGAGGGCACTAGGTTGGTGAAGGCTGATTTAGGCTGTTGCCTTTCAAGGCCCTTTAAACAAAATTGCAATGGTTTAAAAAGCTAAATACAGAACTAAAAATTTTGCTGAACTTAAAATGGTAAGATATTTAACACTTGCAACTGAATCTAAAGTGCTACTCAGAAGTAAGCTCCATTGAGACTTACTTCCCAGTAAGTACTGAAGTGTTAGTCTAGTTGTTATTGCTTTGCTTGCTTTTGAATTTGTCAGGTATCAAACATGAAACCTTATATAAATGGTCCAGTGCTAAAGACCATTGCATGCCAATCAGATGCTATCAGATACTGTAGCATTGTACATGTCAGCTATCAATTACAGTAATAAATGAAATACTATTGCATATTCAACATCATCAAAATTTGAAATTAAATCTCATGTAATACCAAATGCAGATATCAATCTATGACAGAATATTCAGTGATGTGCCTGCCTGGATATAGTGTTTGACTATAACAAGGGACACCTGAGTTCAGACCCCCACTTATTTATGAAATTCATTAGCTAAGCTTGAACTAGTCAGAAACTCTCAACCTAATGTACACTGCATAGTAATTTTGAGAGCACTGCCCATAAGGTACAAATGTGGCCAATTATAGATGATTTTATTTAATAATAATTAAGAAGAGAATTCCAGGTAGAATTTTTAGAATTCCATTTATTTTATCTTGGGCCTTTTCAGGGTGGGGTGAGGCTTATCTTGTAGAATCACATTAGATTTGGTGTGTTTGTATTTCTGGTACTCTCTACTTAATTCACGACACACACATATTTACCATTTGCATTTGCTTGACCGACATTTGAATCTCCACCATCCACAAGTGCGCCAACTCTAGGGGGCCATTTTGTCACCACCCCCATCAATCTCTGTTGGAAAGGGGCCAGGACCCCTGAATGCTGAGGGAGCCTGGTGTGCACCTTATGCATGCAATGTCACACACATCGCACATTGTGTGTCCCAGCTTCAATGGCCAACTCTTCCAGAGTGCTTGGCCTTCTCCAGAAGACAAGACGCCACTCACGCATCATGCATGTGACATCACACACACACAATGTGTGCCACCCTCTGACCATCCAATACAACCAGGCACCTCTGACCATCCAATACTGCTAGTTATAGCTTGAAGGAAGGAATTCTTCTTGGTGTGTCTCACAGCACAATCTGAACTATGTCTACTCAGAAGTAAGTCCTAATGAAAGGGGAGGGGGTTACTTCCAGGTAAGCAGGGTTACAACTGTGGCCTTAAGATATGCATATAACAAACTGGAACCCTGAGCTTCTCATTATCTATCATCTTTTGCTTTCTTAGCAGTAACAATACTCTCCCACTTTTTCTTATCTCACCAGAGCCAAGATAATCTTTAGATAGGCTTCTCTTTTCTCCATAAGAAACCTTGTTGTTGGTTTTTCCCTGCTTCCAGGCTGCCTGGTGATAAAGCTGGAATTCCACAGCATGTATTGCTTTCTGCTGATTTACTGCTTCAAGGACAGCTAAACAGCGGCAGCACTTTGCAGCTCTTTCCGACGGTGCCTCTTAGCATTGCCCCAGCTTGCTGGCTACCCGGGCCTGATGTCATGTGGCTGAAATAATTCCAACAGCCATCTTTCCTGACACACATATTTGGATAATTGGGATCTTTAGACATAGTCTGACTTAGTGGCTCTTTCAGAAGCTGAAAATAGGCTCTATTGGTAAAAGATACATGCTTACATCCCAGTTTGCATTCATTTTAATGCCATGTAATGCCATTATAGTGTCAGCCCCACCCCAGGTGTCATTTTTATTTTTTATTTATTTATTTACGGCTATTAGCCCATAAAATATGTACAAACATAAAAACACAGGGACATAAAAACAGATATATCCGACAACAGAAGGTGAACACCACAATGCAAGGGTGGGTCATTGAGCAGAGCCAAGTGACGGCTTGGGGCCAGGAGAGCTCCAAGGGATGGATCACAGAAAAGGAAAACTAAAGACGAACTCCGACATGCACTCTCAACATAACAGTCCAATTAGTTTTGATGTTGTTGTTGCTTTTTGGTGGTTTTTGAGTGTGAGATAACCGCATTCAGAAATCTCGCCACCTGCAGAGTTACAGAAGGATCTGTATCCTGCAAAAGCAGTGCGGCATGTGACTCAACAGGCCTGCCAACCAAGCGCAGTAAAGCAGGACCCAGGAATTTAGCCCTGGCTATGCTATGTAGGGGACAGTTGAACATTATATGTGAAAGAGATTCAACAGTTTCCCCGTCACACACGCATAGCGGAGACACCAAACCATTGGAAAATCTGTGGTTCAGCAGGTTTGATGGAAAGACATTGAACCTTGCACGAATAAATGCACGTCGGTGTGGTACTGATGAAAGAGATGACATGTATGATGGAAGGCCAAGTGGTGGGGTTATTCCGTGATACCTGGGGGAGCAGACACCCCCACCCCTGGCGAGGTTGTGTTGATTTTCAATGTCCGCTAATCTTTGCTCAATAAGGCTTTTGGCTGAGCGTAAGTTCATCTTTAAGGAGTCCGCTGGGGAAATTCCGATGCTCAGAAGTTTGGCATGGATTTTTCCTACCCACGGATTGACAAAGACGTCCCGCCAGAGGCACTGAAAAAGGTAATGGTCGGGAAGCCTATGCCAGCTGGACAGCCAATAGCCAAAGACTCGCTTCCAGATGACAATCTCCAATGATGCAATCCTTAACTCCAGACGTATGGCTGCGTTGCTCACACACATGGGGAGTTTCAGAAGGCGACGGAGAAACTGATTCTGCAATGTCCCCAGTGATGTTAAATTGGACCCTGGGGCCCAGAGCGGGGCAGCATAACAGAGGGTGGAAACCACTTTTGCGTGGTATACCTTCAATGCAGAAGGGATGTGAGAGGCTCCGTCGGCCGCAAGAAATTGGAGTAGAGTATAAAGTATTGTTTTCCCTTTGTTTAGTAAATACTGTATCTGTGGCTTCCAGCTTAGATTGTAATGAAAAAAGACTCCCAGGTATTTAAATTTGAAAACCTGTTCTAATTGGACTCCATCTAACTTCCAGCTGTAAGTTTTCCGAGACCTGGAAAAGACCAGGACTTTAGATTTCCCATGATTAATTGTCAGATGGTTAAGTTTGCAATAAGCCGCAAAAATCTTTAGAGCTCTGCATAAACCAACTCTAGAGTAGGAAAGGATCGCTGCATCGTCGGCATATAGGAGCAAAGGGCAGCGAAAATCAGCTAGGCGGGGGGCATGAATGTTGGCTTGAGACTCGTTCAGAAAGAGCTTCATATCGCTAATAAACAGGTTGAAGAGGAGTGGGGCCAAAATGCAGCCTTGGCGCACACCTCTATTTATTGGGACCTCGTTGGATAGGTTTCCCGCCGGTGTGAGTCTCACTCTAGCCGACGACCCATGGTGTAATTGGGTTATAAGCCATAACAGCCTTCTATCTATGCCCCATCTCTCTAATTTCTTCCATAGGCAATTTCTTGGGATACTGTCGAAGGCAGCCTTTAGGTCTATAAAAGCGACACATAGGCGCCCCCGACTCGGGGCAGAATATTTTCTGGCAAGATGATACATGATTACCATATGGTCAGAGGTCGAGTAATTGTTCCTAAAACCCGCTTGCTCATGGCCAATCAAATTTGAGTCGTTTGCCCAATGGGACAGCTTGGACAGCAAAAATTTTGCATAAATTTTCCCGATGATAGACAAAAGGCTGATGTTCCGATACTTCTCCGGGTCAGCAGGGGGACCCTTTTTATGGACTGGCACGATCACGGCCTCCTTCCATGACCTAAGGATAAGCTCCGTAGAATTAATTGCATCAAAGACTTTGGCCAGAATTTCAGCCCACCACCTCGGTTGCGCAACAATAGCCTCAGCAGGGACTAGATCCGGCCCGGGGGTTTTGCCCGTTTTCAGATCTAATATCAAGTCCATTATCAGGTCTGGGTCAGTGGAGGGCCACAAAGGTAGATGGTCGGCTCGGAGTTCCGTGGATGAGTTGGATTCCTCTGCCAAGGAGAAATATTTACTCAAGAATTGTTCCCATGTGGGCGCAGGGATAATCGTCAGTGGGTACTTCCTTGCTCTTTTGTTTATCAGAGCCCAAAATTCCTGTGGTCTGCGGGATCTCGAGGCCGCAATCAAGGCTCGCCAACGTTTTTGATACCACTCGCGTTTGGCCAGCTTTAAAGTCTGTTTGTATGCTCTTTTGGCTTGTAAATAGGAAGATGGTAGAGCCTGAGCATTAGAGTTTTTGTATTCATTATAGATGGAACGAAGAAGGGATCTTGCTTGTTTGCAAGAGGTGTTAAACCAAGGGGCCCCAGCACTGCAATGCGCCACTTTCGCCTTTTGAGGAGGTGATGTAAAAAAAGTGGTAAGGTTTGTTATAAGAAGGTTAAAAAGTTTCAAAACCGAATTGGAATCTTGTAAGTCAGTAGTTATTTGAGGTAAGTAGGCGTTGATTTCCCTATGGAAGAAAACCTGGTATTTTTGGGCCACAGCCTCCGACCATTTGATCCCTCTTATTTTGATCGATGATGAGGTTTCCAGAAGGACTGAGTGTTTATTGTCATTCTGGCACCGGAACAATGACAGAGTGGTCACTATTGGGAGGTGATCACTGAAATGTTGGTTTTCAACTTGAAAGGAAAGTACATTAACGGCCAGATTTGCGGAGATCAAGAGGTAATCGATAACACTGTTAGATGTTAGTCCCAGGTGAGTGAACTTCCCCGGTATATCGGGGGGGAAGGTGCCGTTCAAAAATACTAGATTCAGGCGAATGGCCATTTGGTAAAGGGTCACTCCTGCTTTGTTTACTCTGTTGTCCTTTGAAGTTCTAATTCTGGCATGTTCCAAGTCAAAATTGTCCAAACATGGGGGAGTCCACCATTTGGACTTGGTTAGTAAGTCCCAATTTGTGGCAATACGAGCATTAAAGTCTCCCCCAATTAAGGAGTACGAGTTAGGGCATTTAGTATGACATGACAGTAGGTGATTTTCAAATGATTCCCATCTCCAAGCAAGATCAGGCGCTGAGCCTTCGGGGGGGAGATAAACATTAGTAATTAGTAATGAGGACTTCCCTTCTGTGATCAGTCCAGATAGAGCAAAAGGCGGGGAAGCCCGTACCAGAGTGAATTTGGCGCGAAGTTGGAGTGAAATCCCAATCAAAAGGCCCCCTTTGGGGCGACCACCTTTCAAAGAAGGGGAGGCCGGAAGTGTTAGAAGATCAAAGCCGTCTATGGTAATCTCTTCCTCATCCCATGTTTCTTGGAATAGAATGATTTTAAATGAATTTATGTACTTCCTGAATTCGGGGTCTGATTTTTTGGTTCTCCAACCAGCAATGTTCCAGCTAAGTATTGATAATGTCGAGTCCTTGTGCTGTCCCGGTAATTGTCACTTTGAGTTGTTTAATGGGTTCTTGGAGGTAGAACGAGGACCCATAAGGAAATCGGTAATTTTAGTTTGTGCGGATAAGGTCTTCTTCCGTGTTAATTGTATCGATGATTTGGTAACATTAACAGGCAGGAAGGGCTTTGCCGGGAAGGAAGAATTAGGCAAAGTTGGTGAGGTCGGATGCTGTTCATTGAGGTGAGTAGTAACAAGTCTTTGATGGGCTACACTAGTAGATCCGTCAGAATTATCAGTCTTAACCAGGGTAGCGCTAAGAGGTGTTCCAGCCATCACTTGTAGTTGCTGCGCAGATGGAGAGGAATTATCATGCAGATGTATTAAAGGACATGAACGTGAGGATGGTGCATGCATAGTCATTTCCTGGTGATCTTCAGGCAGGGTAGATTCTAGCTCAGGCATTGAGGCAAAGGAGTCATCAACTTCCATATTTTGATTGGGCATAAGGACTGAGACGGGAGTATTGAGTTTATCGACTTCCTCCACGGTAGAATGGTGCTGTTGGTCAACAGGTGACTGCTGATTCAGATCAGTAGGGGGTAACAAGGTAACAGGTTGAGAAATTATCAGGGCATTTGATGGAGACACCATGTGGGACGTGGAGCGCCTGCTCTCCTCTCTCATCGGTATAGAGGGGTCCCCTTGCGATAGAAGTCTTTGTTTGAGTAGATCCAATCTATCGAGAATAGCCTGCTGTTCTTCTGAAGGGAGTTTTCCATAAGAGGAGATAAGATTTCTCTCTTCAGGGATATTCCAATCTCCGCTTGCAATTGGATCATTCCTCAACGTAACTAGATGGGCACTTGGGGTCGCAGGTGGAACAGGGGATACCCGGCTAGGTGTTTTTCCCGTTATTATAGGAACAGAAGAAGGAAACGAGCGTTCATTGCCAGTTGAGATGTTGGCAAAAAGAGGTTTAACACTCATGTCCTTAAAGACTCTTGTTGTTACAATCTCCCAGGGTGCCAGCCGATCTTTTTGTCTTGCAAGAAGATGTGGGATCCTTGCAGACTGGAAGGAGAGCATAAATTTCCTTGGCCAGGGCGTGGCATTTAGGGGTGCTACAGATATAAGATCTATCTGGAAAAAAGGAATATTTAACAAATCACGAAGGTACCCTTTAGCCATCCTCAGGTTATTCCACCTAAGACTGGGGGCGTCACGGGAAAAAATGGATAAACATATTTTGTTAGGTTGAAAAATCAAAGATTGCTTATTCCTTTGGAGCAGAGGCAGCCTGCATCTTAGGCCCTTAAGGAGAGATTTCTGATCAAGTTGTCTCTTTAAGGCACTTACAAGCTGCACAGGAGATTGATGCAAATTAGATAGTTCAGTTGAGGAAGGTAGATGAGCCAGAAGGGCCCGTGAAAGTTTGTTCAATGACAAAGAAATCCCCTCCAATTCCTTGAAAATGAAGCTTAAAGTCCTGATTACCAGTTGTATTTGATCAGGTACTAAATCATGGGCAGTTTGCCCTAATGCTTCCCGTTTCAGTGACGGAGGGGTAATTAAGGTGTCAGGGAGGAGGGCTTCCCTATGGCTTCCATTCCCCGCTGAATCAGCTAGCTTTTCCAACTCTCCTTGATCATACAGAGGCCAGAAGCGGTTGTATGGACCCCAGGTGTCCTTTTATTTTGCACTCTTGTTTTCCCTAACAGCATAAAGAACAGTTTGGGAAGGAGCATTTTTGTCAGGAACATGAGCTGAGGGAAAGGGTTAACTGCCCACCCTGGGCACCAGGGTCTCATCAAATCATAGAGTTGGAAGTGTGCTTACAAGATAATCTAGTCCAAGGGTGGGCAGGCTTCAGTCTTTGGAGATCTACTTTGTTTTTGTTTTGTTACTGGATCCTTGAAACCCATTGACCAGAGCCTGGTGCATAGGGTAGACGTTTCAAATGAAATAATTTTGAGCCCAGGAATTTGTTTAGAGCACCAGAGCTGAACTGAGGTCACAATCCTGCCACACAAAAAGCCACTCCTGGTTAGCTCCTCCCCTGCCCACATTTCAATAACTTTGTTTGTTTGTTGCATGGTGTGTATGTCATTTTTATGTTATTATTGTTATAAAGGAGACAGGTTGCTTTGTTTGTTTGTTTGTTTGTTTGTTTGTTTGTTTAATTTGTGTACCACCCTTTATCCGCAGATCTTGGGGCACTTCACAACATAAAAATGCTGTCAGAAATCCTTGCCAGTTTACTTCAAAGCACAAGAGTAAATTGTGATCTAGCTTCTGACCTCCACTGATCTAGTTCAAACTCAATGAAGAACCTGCAAAGCAGGATGCAACCACATCATCCTTGAGCCATGAACACGTGCTTAAATGCCTTCTGCAAAGGGGAAGCCACCAGTTCTCAAGGCAATTCTCTTTCACAGTTGACCAGTTCATGTTGTTAGAAAGTTCCTTTTCATGTTTAGTGAAGAACTGCTTCCCTGCAATTTCCATCCTTTGGCTCTAGTCCTGCCCTCTGGAGCAACCCTGAAGACATCTGTTCAACCATTTGCATGAAATGCCCACCAGGCTTTTGAAGACATTGTCATGGGTTCTCCTTAATCTTCTACTCTCTAGGATAAACATAACCAACCATTTGATCTGGACAGACCTTTCCCAGTTATTGCCCAAAATTTAGAGATCCAATAATTTCCATTGTCTTCTCTGCTTCAGCCTTGATACTGACCATCTGCTTTGACTTGACCTAAAGATGCCACAGATTGGAGAGGGGATTCTGTATGTATAAAGCGTGTGCTCTGTGGCTGAACCCTGCCTCTTCTCCTTGCAGCACAGGCACAAACATGTCTGAAGAGTTTCTCTCTCTGGTACAAGAATTGGACATGTTAAGTTTCCTGAGGCTCAGATCCTGATGCAAAGAGGGGCAGCACATTAGAACTCAAGGGTGGCATCTGGTGGGAGGAGAGTGCAGAGCTTGCCATCATCTGACGACTTCTCTTTAAAGCAGCATTACTGACCTCTTTTCTGCCTTCAAAATGAAAACCCTCCAAGTGTCCCAATTTTCCAGAAATAGTTTCAGAATTACAGAAGCCATCTCGGTTTCTGATTTGATCCTGGAATGTCCCTGTTTCCCTTTCCCCCCCCCCGCCAGAAGAGACTTTGCTGTGTAGGTGTGGGTGCACAAATGGAGTCCTGTTTATACTGCAAAAAGGTACGTGCATCAAATGAAAGGAAATAGTGAAGCTGTCATCACTATTCTGGCAGCCCTTCCAATAATTTTGAAGGAAAATGTCACCAACACTTTAAATTATTTAATTGCAGTGCTTCAACAGCCAGCAATTTTTCAAGGAAATGCATGCAGCGTTTATTCCTTTATGTTAGCCTTACACTGAAATACTAAGCATTTTTACTCAGAAGTAAGAATTCACTCAGTTTACTCTTTAGTATGTTCCTGCTCATTTTCACAGTTTCTGTTGTTGTTGTTGCTGCTGCTGCTGCCCACCTTTTTCCCTGACTCAAGGCAGCTTACAGCTAAAAATTTATTTCATTCCATTTATCTGTGGAAGGTGTTGTACACAATCCCTTCCCTCACACATTTTTTTCTTTACAACAATCCTGTGAGGTAGGTTCAGTGGAGAGGTTGCAATTGGCTCAAGGTGACAGATGTACCATACATGATGTCTCTGTGTGCAGCAAGATCAACCGTGGGAAAAGCTTCCTGGTGTAGAATAGGGTGCCCTTATTTTCATCTGAGAAATGTTGGAGGGCATGAAAACATATTTATATGGCTGGTCCTTGTGTGCTTCAACCTACCTCTTTCTCACTGGGGCCAAATTAGACATGAAGACAAGAGATCCATGACTAACTTTCCTGCATCCTTGTGCATGAAATTCATGTCAGAAGAAAGGTACTGTGTGTCAACCTCCCCGCCCCCACATACCATTTTCCCTGTGAAAAATGTCCCCCTTCTTAAAGTTCCTTCCGCATATGAACCTTCCTGAACCCTGATCTTGCCACCTGGGGCTCTTCTCTGCATGGCCTCCTCTGTCGTTGCCCCTCAGGGTTCCCTGCCTTGCCCCAAATCTGTCATTGTTTTGGCACACTTTTGTTTTTTGAGATGTTTGGGCAGCACCAACAATATGGCTGTATTGGTAAATCTGCTTTTAATATGTTAGTGAAATTTTATTATTTTATTTTATTTCATTTTACTTGGTGGTAAATTGCTTTAAGACTTCTTAAGTGCTTATGTACACATGTGTTACACACCCCCTTCCAGGTGTGGGTTGCTCACCTGTGCCTTACACGGATTACGACTAATTCGCACGTTTATGTGATGGTACCACCTTCACGCGATAGGCATACACAAATCAGCCTGTAACAAACATCATCCCTCCTTTCTGATGAGGTAAAGTTTAGCACTCCTCTGCACTGTGTTTAAAATTCTCTGATTTCTTCTCTTTATTATCTTCCAGATTATTTTGATCTTCCATTCTTCATATCTCACTCCCACACCCCATACCCCCAATTACTGGAGTAAAAACAAATATATCAATATAGATTTTCCCATAATAAATATACAGATGTTTTATAATAAACATACCATCAACCTGACATTAACAGTAACCAAATAGTTAAATAACAGTGCCAATAATATGACAAAATGACAGTATGAGAAAAAATAACAAAAAAACGAATAAAAGTAATAATAAGAAGAAGAGTGTTTCACATTAACCAAAAAGCGGTCTGAATTGGTTCAGGATTTGAACCATATCACAAGGATACTGGAAATGCTGTCTTTGCATCCTGGGTGTATTCTGTGGTGCATAGAAAAAGTTCAGAATGCTGTATTCAGTACTGAATTCAGCATCCATAAAATCTTAGCTTTTTCTTTTTAAAGCAAGTTTCTGACCTAATGGCTGTGAAGCTAGATTTGAAAGGCCAGAACTAGACATGACTCAAGTTGCCTGGAAACCACCAAAACAACAGACTCACGCCTCCATTTCTTTTCTGAAATGCATGATGCCGTGCCATCCTCTTTCTCTGAGCTTAGTTCACTTTGTGGGCTGCTGATTGTGGAGACAGGGAAGGGATGAGTGTGGGGAGCAAACATGCGGCCTGAATGGTTGATGTTGTTGTGTTGATTTTTATTACATGCTGCCTGTGGAGGGTGTGGGAGAGGAGACCTGGAGCTGCTATCCAAAATATATGAGCGATGCTTGCTGTAACCTCAAAGGCAAAGGGGGCAGCACCTCATTGTCCTGTCCCAAAATTAGAAAAATATATATGAAAATAATAAAATACGCCACACACATTTACGTAAAATGGGGGGAGCACATTTGTTGAGTGTATAATTTGCATGGTTCGCAGAATTCAGATTTCCTTGACACAAAGCTTGGTTTGCCTGCATGCAGAATTTTAATTCCTTTATTGGCATTTACCAAGCTCTGATTATGGGTTCATCAAAGCTCCACATGGTCTTTGGTGGAGGTCTTTGCCAGAGACTAAAGCTGGGGCTTCCTGCATGCAGCGGATGTCCATTGCCACTAAACCTTGGTCACTAAGCTGCTGACTTCCCAGATGATAAATAGACTTAAGGTAGCAATGGCTAATGCTTTTTGACCCAGGGACTATAGTCAACCTCGGCCAACACTCTGAGGCCCACAAGACCACACACACACACACACACACACACACACACACACCCCACAGAGAGAGAGTACACCCAGGCAGACATATGTGAGCACACAGCCCCACTTCCTCAGCTGAGCTGTGGCGATTACTGCACCCTGTTCACTCAAGTAATTTGGGAGGTGGGTGGTTTGCATCCCCATCGGTGCACTGGGTTCTGCCCACCCCAACACTGTGTTGACTTTCTTTTTCTTTTCTTTTCCACTTCTGCCAAAATCTGTGGGGTCTTGGGGAAAGCAGAAAAAAATGCTTGTGGGGCAGAGATTAGGCCCCCAAACTAAGAGTTATCACCCCTGACTTAAAGCAGTCTGTTATCACAGGAGCAGATCAGAGTCTAGCCCTTAAATTATTCAATCAGTCTTTTAATCATAAATTACTGAAAATCTGCAGATCCTACATTCCTCTGAAGGTGTTCAAGAGTCCCCTTTCCCCAGCTATTATTATTCTTGTGGTTTCTTACCCCTCTACTTAACCTTCTGCTTTGGCTTCAGATGAACCTACAATCCCAAAGCAAAACACAGCTGAAATGGCCATGTTTAGTCTGAGTTTGGTTTAAACCATAAAAAGCCACCAAGCACCACATCAATCAGAGTCAGACATTTTTGGGAGTTCCCCAGGTTCACTGAACAAGTTCACGAACTTGGTGAATATTTTGGTTAATGTAGTTCAGGGATGGAAGAAGGCCCAATTCTTACCAGAGATACAATTGATAGTTGTTCACCCTAAAACTTTGAATGTGAAGACCATCATCTTCCATCAAACACAGTCATTTTCCATACTAGTACAATATTAGGTCCATGTTCACATGCTACCAGCATATTACCAACACACACAAAAGAGAAGAAAACCCTTCCCCATAATTGGCTCCAATATGGAACCCGAAATTTGCTTCAAATTCATTTTTAAAAATGTCTGCGGCAATTCTAAGGATGCAGTCCAGTCAGTTACCAGTTCCAATTTCAAAATGAGCCCAAGAGACTTGCGGATCACTACTAATATAGCACAGTGGAGGATGCAGGGCCAATTCACATGAACGAATATTTCTAATCTACATATGAATTGATGCCCTTTAGATGCTAAGAGGGGGGAACAGGCACTAGGACTACACAGTACTGAAGAGCTTTCTGGGGTAAAGGGGAAATGCCTCACACAATTTAAAACAGGGTTACTAAGGTTCCACGTTGCATATGTGCAAGAGTTATGCCACTTGGTTTCATTAATCTGTGCCAATATATTGACATTTGACTTGCCACATTAACACGTGGAAAGAAAGAGAAAGAGAAAGAGAAAGAGAGAGGGAGAGGGAGAGAGAGAGAGAGAGGGAGAGGGAGAGAGAGAGAGAGGTTATCTGATCTACTGAGGATGATAATTACATTTGGCATCTATTATATGCCTGTTAATATGCTTTTCCTCTTCAACATTACTTGAAGGAATCCCTTACCTACTCGAAGCTCTTGACCAAAGACTGTTTTCTCTCCCAGGGCTGAGCAGTTCCACCTGCCATATCGGAACTGGTACTGGCATTCATTGATCCCCATCTGGGCCCCTTCTCCGATCACTATGATGGCATCAGGACGGCTCTGGCAGATTGCTCGCTGCCGAGGGGCCAAGCCTGGGATTTTGTTGCAGATTATGTTTGCTCCTAAAGCCACCACAGATGACAAAGCTCTAAAGGAAAGCAGAGAAGAAGCATTAGAGCTAATGGAAGCCATTAATTCCATTTCCTTGATAGCATAGCGTGCTGGACAAGGCAACTGGCTAAGAGCAAAAGGGCTGGAAGGGGCTCCTATAATTACGCACACTTATCCCAACCTCTTTGGTCTGGCAGTGGGGCTGGAAACCTTGCATGACTTTCGGTAATGCCTGGTTTTGCTTGGGCCAGAGTTACCACATGTGCAATCTGTCTTACAAAACGTTGGCACTTCCAGCTTCTGCCTGTGATCATACGAGGCAATGAGGAGATGTGAGAAATAGATATTAAAAATCTGATTTGGATTTTTGGAAATCTTGCTAACTGAAGGGCAGATTAAGTTTAGTGGGCACTGGCTCCGCCTCACTGCAGAATGCTTTCAAGCCAGTTCATCCCTTTCTAATTTTAAACCACAACATAAAAAGTAGGGGATGACTTTATTCAACCAACATTCACGCTCATTATTATAAACACGAGGTGATGAATGATTAATAGGAGCTTGCGAGCACAAATTTCAGAGTCAGGTTTTTCAGACCTGGAAAACGGTCTGGAACTTTTCACAGAAGTGTCTCAAACGTTTAGACAGAGTAAAAGAAACATTTTCAATAACTGCAGCAGACACGCTTGCAATTTTCATTAAAGTTTTTGTCTTCTGCAGTATGCTATCTCAGTGATAAACAGTTTTGAGGCTGCAGTGCCCTTAGCAAAGGGGAGGTGACCCTGCTGGAAACAAGTTGTGCTTCAAAATGAACCAGGAGGACTAAGCTATGGCTTTAACGCCAGAGCAAGAGATTGTACTGCTTTATTTATTATTTTAAAAACTTATATACTGCTTTTCACTTATCTCAAAGCAGTTCGCAATGTACATGAAACCATTACAATAAATAACAGAACATCCATATAGTCATATAATTTCAAGAACTAAAGCAACCAGAATCAATAAAATACTCAATAGTCAAGAAATGCTGTAGAAAACGAAAAGGCCTTTAATTGTCTGTGAAAGCCCCTCATAGTCAGTGGTCACCAGATCTCCATAGGGAGTTCATTCCATAAAACGCAACATTTGCACTGCAATACATAGGCAGCCCCTACAAGCCTCGCAGTGGTTTCCATTCTAATATCCAGAGCTGAAGGTCAAACAGCACCACAGTGTTGGAGAGGAAGCTTGAATAGTAGGGGTGGTATTCAACTAAGTTTTACTCAGAGTTGACCCATTGAAACTAATGGGGATCTGATGACTTCTCATCCATTACAGAGTGGTACAACAGATGTTGTTAGCTAAACTAACAAATTTGAGGGAACAGAACATCAGACAGGACAACTTTTTGTTTAGATGGAATGTCTTTATTCAACATTATATTAGATAAGGTTTTTCACTAGATATGAGTCATGGGTACTCTCACTGCCCACAGCATTCATGGCACCAGTGCTGCAAGTCCACCATCCATTAACCACATGCAGCAAATAAAAGAAGAGAAAAAGCTTGCAGCAGAGACTGAAACACAATACAATATATGTAATGCCATTTTCAAGGTTGTGCTTTAGAGCAAGGCATCCTTGATGGATACCTTAGCCAGGTAGAGACGAGGTGTGTGATGTGAACTTGAGGGGTGTCTTATGCAACCTCTAAGCTTCCTTTTGCTTTGTGAAAAGTGAAAATGGGAGCGTTTTAAGTAGTGGAGTCCTTAGCCAGTCTTGGAGCCCTTGTATATTGGTACAGTGAACTGTGCAAATGCAAGTTACAGATAGGTAGCCGTGTTGGTCTGCCATAGTCAAAACAAAAAAAAAATTTTCTTTCCAGTAGCACCTTAAAGACCAACTTAGTCTTTAAGGTGCTACTGGAAAGAAAAAATTTTTTTTGTTTTGTGCAAATGCAAGTGTTGAAATGTTATAGGGAATACCATATCTATTTTGAAGTTCCTTTTCCCAGCAGCAGTTTTAGGCATTAAAGAAATGCAAACAGAATATTAACATGCTCATTGTTACATTGAATTCTGGAATTCTTGGATCTGTTAAGGATTCAAATTGATCAGGCCTGGTCCTGGCACTCGCTGTGACCAAACTGGGCCTCCTGCAGCCTGGCTTAATTGTTGTCATGCTGTTGCTCTATTGTTGGTTTTATTAATTGTGCTGCTTTTAATTTTTGTTATGTTGTATATATTATTGTACTTTGTGTATTGTTGGAAACCACTCCAGGATGGCATTGTCATGATGAAGCATTGTCTATGACTTGGAGGAGTGAATAGGTCCTCTATTTCCACAGACGCTGGAGGTCCTGGCTTCCATTCTTTCACAACAGTCCGTGTGACCTAATATCTGATCATTTGATCAGCTGATGCTCATCCATTCTTGCTTCAAACCCATCTTAGGGTCCACTAGTCTCTTTTTATTATCCTTGCTACTTTCACTGTAGGCGACCTAAGACATCAGTGACTGACCATACGCTTTTCAGGCAGAAGGTTGGGTCCCACCCCCAGCTCATATTCAAAATCCCTCCAGTTAAAAAGAATCTTCAGTAGCAGAAACATGCCTACCTGAGACCTCAGAGGACCAGATACTAGGCTAGAAGGACCAATTATCTGTTTCAATTTAAGGCAGCTTCATTTGTCCCTCTTATACTTTTCCTCCTTCCATAGCCATACATGCTTCTGTGTAGCATCAGACTTACAGAGCCCAACAATCAGGCTGCTTCACACTGTGTATGCACATCTCTTGATGTCCCATAGCTGAATGTGTGAACTGGCTCCACTGAGAGAATTGTCTTTATTTATAGCTATACCACCCTTCCAATAGCAGTCACTCAAAGTAGCTTACAAAAAGAATAATTTAAAAACAGAAGAAGTACATGAAGCAACATGAAACTTCCAGGGCTGGATCTACACATGGAACAGAATCAGGTGGAAGAGGCTTGAGATGGTAGAACAGACTGTCCCACTCTGTACCATGCATGGAGGGAGCAATTGTATTTTTACTGCTCCCCTACATAAAACAGACCAAAAAATCCTCCCCAGAAGTCAAAGTTTAGCATCTCAAGAGTGACCATAGGTCACTCTCCTCCCTGCTATACAGGAAGGCTGTTTAACAAAAGGGAGACTTGAAAGAATATGATCACACACCTGTAGTCTGAAGTGGTGCAGAGCATTCTACCAATGTTAAGTCTCTACTGCCTGATTCTGCCCCATGTATAGAAGCCAGCTTACCTCCATGTTCTGCAATGGCTTATTCACATATAGAAGCCACCATCTGATGCTGCAGTCCATGAATGAATGAACTGAATGAAGGAATGCAGTGATGAATGTGCATGTATGACTGTTGTGTAGCATCTCTCACATCTGTATCTGAAATGGAACTGACATTCCCTGAAAGGTGCTATGGTCCTGGTGATGTAGGAAGTTTATAAGGCCATCCCTGTTTCTTGACAATAATACACTGATATACTGCTTTATAGCAATTAAAGTACTTGTCATAACTGAGAAAATTTACACAAACTAGAGAGTTCATAGCAGTGGCTCTTGAACCGCCCCCCCCCCAGGCTTCTATGATTCAGAGCTCAGGCTCTTAGCTACTTAACCAGATATAACATTTCCAGATCTCACCTTTCTGGGTGATTTCATTGATCAGAGGGAGAATAAATTTTGCACTTATTTTACAGGCAATCCAATCAAATTCCAAAGCATTACAGTCCCATACAAAGCATTATTGCAATGCCATTCTCAGTGACTAACATAATACAAAAATAATATTTGCTGATCAACTCACTTAATCATGAATGCCAACAGAGTATGCTTCATGATGGCTCATGTACAAAACCACAATGGAATGCAGAGATCCAGGCAAGGCATGGCTTTGAAGGTGCTGCTGTAGAGGAGGCAGCTGCCATTCAAAGAAGAAATTTGTGTATATAGAATAGGTACCTGTGGCTTTGCTTGATAATTCCATGTCCTATTTGCTCAAAATGCAAGCTTCACATGCATCCTCACAATGCAGCATGCAAGCACCCGTCCTTAGACAATAAATGTCCTTGGCCTCCAATTGGCTTGTTCTTTAAGCCTTAGGTGGTCTGGGCTCAGGGTGCCCAAATGACCACCTGCTCCCATGCAAACCTGCCCACCTTGACAACTATTCACTGTGTTCTAACTTTAGATTCTTACAGAGCTAGAAAATATTAGACAAATATATACAAAATATAAGGCATTTGGTTCCTTTAAAAATATATAGCTGCTGTTGGGGGTGGGGTCTTAGTCCTCTTTTGGCTCAGCCTTACCAATATATCCTCCAGCTTTGCTTTTATCTCACTCTTAAGTGGTTGCCATAAATGATTGCCAGCAGAAATGCTGAGTCATGAGAGTGAGGTTTGGAAAATTCTTTATTTATATTAAATAAATGTGCCTAACAATTTCAGGCTTCCTCTTGAGCTATTCCTTGCAGGCTTCCTCGTTTTGTTTGTCACACATTCTAATGTGGTATGTTGCACATTTAGGTCTTGGCATATTGTGAGCTACATCTGCAGCTGGATTTGAGAGTGTTTTTGCTTCATAGCAGCTGAAAAACAAATTAATGTGCTGTATTTTGGCACTGGCACCTATTTAATCTTTCCTCACAGTGCAATATCCTTTTTTATCAGAGGAAATCCTGAATGCCATGTTTTATCAAGACTTCTAGTGCCATGTGTGACCAGATTACACTGCATAAAAGCATCAGACTAAGCTATACAGCATAGCTTGGGTATCAGTAGCAATAAGTGACTGGGGGAAAGTAGAGAGCTATTTGGTTTATCATCAACTGAACTAATGACCAGTCCCTAATCTTTTTAGTGTTGTAAACAGAAGTTGACCTAAAACAAAAGTTGAAGTAACTCCAGATTTTATTAGTTACTTACTTGAATTGGAGCCAAATTCCACATTGTATGGCTCTTGATGGAATGTACCAATTCAAAATGCAACTGGGGTAACTACACCTCTGGATGCCCCACCCCATTACTAAACATGTTGAGCAAAAAGGTTTTAGCCTGGCTTCTCCCCATGGCAAATCACATGGAACCTTAAAAAAAAAAGTGGAAATATCACAGGTTGGTTGAAGGGGTCAACAACCAGATTTCTCTCAATTTTCTGTGTTCCCCCACCCACCCACCCACCCACATTTACAAAAAGCCCAGCAATATAAGAGTGGCATTTTCCCACGAAGGTAGACAAAATATGGTGGCCTACGGTAGAACCCACAGAGAGTTTTCCCCCTGCAACAATCTTCTCCCCCCCCCCCCTTATTGGGCAAGGTTCCCTTCTGGGCATGCTCTAACTATTCCCCATCTGCTGGCTTGGCTCTCCTTGTTAAAATATTGAGTTTTTATTCAGTTTGGCTAACCAGCTCAGTCTAGGGTGCTTTGAGAATTCAATTTGGTTGAATGGTGGGATAAAGAATTAATTAATTGAAATAACTCTTTGTGCCAGAATGTAGGAGCACATCAGGAGTGCAGACTCCATGGGGCTGAACCCCTTTGAGTTCCACCAATATTTGTTAGTGGGGGTGAGCCCCCTCAATGTTCATCTGGCCGTGTTGCCCGGATGTGATGCTGTCATGTGCGTCATCCTGGCTTCGTGCAGTTGCATGAGCCAGGGGTATGGAGGCTCCTCCTTCTTCTGCCACATGGGGGAAGCAGCCCCTGACCTGTGGCGGTGGCAGAAGGCGGAGGAAGTGGAAGAGCCGCTGGTCATGGAAGCTGAGCGTCAGCCCCCACAATATCTTTGCAGAGTCGACGAGCCTGAAACATATTATAATATTCTTAATATATAAAAATTCAGATTCATTGGATTCAGGTTACTATGTGATTTAATACTGCTTAGGATATATAAATTCCATCCCCAGTTAATAGTTTATGGAATTATAGACTATGTACATTTAGTTTCAAAATAACAAAGAGATGTTCTCTGCTGATATGGGGATGGAGGATCTAATGTTAAGGTTCTACTACAACACTAGAGAGGCATTTAAATCTTACAGCACGAAGGAAGGGGAAGGGATGCTGATTCTGTGCTCAGGATGACTTAAATGCCTTCTTAGGGCCAGTTTTCTCATATTTATACCTTACACAGTTATGTGCATTATAATCAAGAGGGGTGTGTCTCCATGCCAGGAAGCTACAGCTAAGTTGCTACTCCCTGGATCATGTCCCTGAGATTATTTGAAAATGCACCATTTCAATTCATGTTTTATGTCTTCCCCATTGGGAATATTGGTTTACATTTGGCTGAATTCAAATTATCCCCAACTAGCCTAAATGACCTGTTCAGGGAATACTGATGTATCCCAGTGGCTGCGTAGAGTGGAATATAGTTCTTATAGCTGCTGGAATGGCAATCACAACTCAACACAACAAAAACGTAAATAACACCAAGAAAAGAGGTACTTAGAAATAAAGGGGATGAAATGTTTTGTTTTATTTTTCCTTGCCACCAACTCAACCATCTTAGGGAAGATGCATAGAAATCCCTTCCACCCTTGAAAATGTTGACTTGCATAACAATTCCTGCAAATTCACCTCAGTCTGTGAGGAGGAAGGGTGAAAAAATCCACACGCTTTTGTGCCATGGTGCAAGAAGTAGGGGAAGCTCCTCCCATGTTTGATCTCACTGCAACAGTGGTGGCGCACTGCCACGCACATATACCTCATACACTCCATAGTCTCCAGCAGTCAACCTTCATACCGCCTTGCCATTTTTCCTACTGCTCAGCTCCCAGTTCTAAATACACAACCTTACACACATAACTAGAGGCTGATTTCTGGGTTGATTTTTGCACCACCACCCCTATACCTGTGCCCTCAGTGGGCGCCGGTTTCACCAACCCCCAGGTATGCCTCTGGATCACTCTAACCCCCCAATACATGGAGAGTAAACATGCTTTACATGCAGAAAGGCCCAGGTTCAGTTCTTGGCATCTCCAGTTCAAGGGATCTCTCAGGCAGCAGGGCTGAGAAAGGTCGCTATCCTGACACACCAGAGGCTGCTGGCATTTGAAGCAGGATCTGTACGTCTGCTTATATAGTCACTGAGTTTTGGTGCATTAGTATACACAATGGGCTCTTGCAGGATTTCTGAGGTGCTACTTCTATCTGTCAGAAAGCGTCAATCACTGTGGGCAAAGAATGAGTACAAGGCATGGACTGAAGGAAGCTAGCCACACACATATTCCATTAACAGGAGGGGCAGTCCAGGTCAATTAGTTAACAGAGTAAAGAGAAAACCTACTCTTCAATGGCATGTGTGTGTATATATATATATATATATATATATATATATATATATAGACAAAGAGTGGCTGATATATTTTGTGGTGGCACTGTGACACATCTGAAATAGGATATCACTACTGGATGGTTTATTTAATTAAGAATTCCTAAGTAAATATTTCTGAGCATACATAAGTGGCCAAGCATTGGCAGAAGCTTCTTTGGCTCTAGATTTCATCTGCATATGTTTTTGTGCTTTCAATTTTGTTTTCCACTTCAGGCTTCAAGAAATCATTGCTGGCACATGCAATGATGAAATGGAAATCCAATAAGCTTGCTCCATATTGCACTGTGGTGGGGCGATCCTACTTGTGGCTCTGACTCTGAGCCGAATCTCCAGGCTCATGTGTCTTCTGCAGTGAACATCATTTCTGAGATTCATTAGAAGAAGAAATTTTTTTCTTGAGGGTATTTACATGAGATGTAAACTAAAACGTATTCACTTCAGAAGCAATGGAAATGTAATGCCCATTCACACAACCAGCTCAGCTGGTGAATGCCACGGTTTTTAAACAGCCTCAGCAGACTTCCAGTAGCACTAACATGGGCTTCGGCTGTAAATGCCAGTGTTGGCCCACCCATAATGCAATGGGAAGTGACCACCTCAGGTGGCAGGATCCACAGAGGCAGCAAATCCGACCTCCAAAGAATGCACCACCTGCTGCTGCTGCCTTTTCGGCAGCGAGAGCACTCCTTGGAGACCATTGCACTCCTTGGAGAACAGATCTGCCACCGCCTCAGCAGCAGCCCCCCCCAATCCCGCCTCTAAAGCAGCCTCTCAGCAAATAAGAGGCACCGCTAGTCTCCTCCCACCCCTGGGGGGTGCCCTCTGGGGTCTCCTGGATTCTTCACCCACTGGATTCTGATTTGCTTCCACCACCAGTCATCCTTGTTCCTCCTCCCTTGTTCCTGATGGAGATCATCCCTCACCCCTTCTTCTCTGGACAGGGAAGAACCATTTTGTAGTTCCAGGTTCCTATGCAATATTTTTCTTACAGCATTGGACTTTCCTTTCGCTTCCAGGCATATCTGCAACTGACCGTCCTTTCGGCTTTGGCCCAGCCGCTTTATCAGCTCTGAATCTACTTGTACTTGTCCTCCACTCTTCCTCAGTAGCATGTTGGACGCCTTCCGACCTGAGGGGCTCATCTTCCAGCGTCATAACTTTTCTATGCCTGTTGTCTTTGTCCATGGAGTTTTCTTGGAAGGGATACTGGAGTGGCTTGCCGGTTCCTCCTCCAGGTGGATCACGTTTGGTCAAAACTCTCCACTATGACCTGTTCATCTTGGGTGCCCTGCATGGCGTGGCTCATAGCTTCTCTGAGTTATTCAAGCCCCTTCGCCACGACAAGCATAGGAGCCTACATAACCCAAAACACTGTTGCTGTATGTGTGTTTTATTTCATTTGTTTTTTATCTTATATTTTGGAAATGTATATCCAGTTGTTGTTTTTTCTTTAAAAAAAAATTTGGGGCCCCAAGAGAGTGAGGCCCTAAGCTATAGCTTGTTTATCTTATACGTAAATCTGGCACTGCCTGCACCCACCCATATCCACCATGTGCTTTCTGGTGAGAGCCTTGGTTGACACCACCAACAGATCCCTTTGACACCCACAATTTCTCATTGTCTGAAGAGGTTTTTCAGTCATCATTATTGTCCTATAGAGAACCTTCAAAGTGAGCCAGGGCCTGCCTGCATACATTCCTCAGGGATTATGTTCCCCTGCATAATCCGGCTAGTTCTGAGGACGTATAAATGCTTCCACAAACTTCACCTGATGATTCACTTTGGGAAAACCAAAATACCAGTACAGTCTAACAGTTTAAATTACAAGAATTTGATTAATCATAACAACAATATACTGTATATTATGTGTTTAATCAAAAGTGCCAAGAGCTTGCCAACCAACTAATCACTATTGCAATCCTTATCCAAACATTAGAAGGTAGGAGCAGGCTTATTTCTTACTGAATTTGGCAATTGTTTGATGAATCCTTGTATAAATATATTTGTCATATGTTATTTGTCTTCAAATGATACAGATCTCTGTGTGAGAAATGGTAGAATGCCTCTTTTAAAATCCTGCTTTAAAATCTGGCTCCCCATTAATTGGGAACACCCCTTTAGTTGAATAATTTAACCAATTAATTGATTAAATGTTGCAGAATAGTGTGTGTGTGTGTGTGTGTGTGTGTGTGTGTGTGTGTAATCAAGAGAGACCCAAAAGCTCACTATAACAGTCTTTGGGGACTGAACATGGATAGGCTGGTGAACACACTGCTCAGGCCTCACACAGGACTCAACTAGATTGGTAAAGGAAAAGCAATTTATAGGTGTTGTATCAGTCTACATCCCAATCCCAAAGAAGGGCAGTGCCAAAGAATGCTCCAACTACCGCACAATTGCACTCATTTCACATGCTAGCAAGGTTATGCTTAAAATTCTACAAGGAAGGCTCAAGCAGTATGTGGACCAAGAACTCCCAGAAGTGCAAGCTGGATTTAGAAGAGGCAGAGGAACCAGAGACCAAATTGCAAACATGCGCTGGATTATGGAGAAAGCTAGAGAGTTCCAGAAAGACATCTACTTCTGCTTCATTGATTATGCAAAAGCCTTTGACTGGGTCAACCACAGCAAACTATGGCAAGTTCTTAAAGAAATGGGAGTGCCTGATCATCTCATCTGTCTCCTGAGAAATCTCTATGTGGGACAAGAAGCTACAGTTAGAACTGGATATGGAACAACTGATTGGTTCAAAATTGGGAAAGGAGTACGGGAAGGCTGTATATTGTCTCCCTGCTTATTTAACTTATATGCAGAATTCATCATGCGAAAGGCTGGGCTGGATGAATCCCTAGCCAGAATTAAGATTGCCGGAAGAAATATCAACAACCTCAGATATGCAAATGACACAACTTTGATGGAAGAAAGTGAGGAGGAATTAAAGAACCTTTTAATGAGGGTGAAAGAGGAGAGCGCAAAATATGATCTGAAGCTCAACATCAAAAAAACTAAGATCATGGCCACTGGGCCCATCACCTCCAGGCAAATAGAAGGGGAAGAAATGGAGGCAGTGAGAGATTTTACTTTCTTGGGCTCCATGATCACTCCAGATGGTGACAGCAGCCATGAAATTAAAAGACCCCTGCTTCTTGGGAGAAAAGCAATGACAAACCTAGACAGCATCTTAAAAAGCAGAGACATCACCTTGTCAACAAAGGTCCGTATAGTTAAAGCTATGATTTTCCCAGTAGCGATGTATGGAAGTGAGAGCTGGACCATAAAGAAGGCTGATCGCTGAAGAATTGATGCATTTGAATTCTGGTGCTGGAGGAGACTCTTGAGAGTCCCATGGACTGCAAGAAGATCAAACCTATCCATTCTTAAGGAAATCAGCCCTGAGTGCTCACTGGAAGGACAGATCCTGAAGCTAAGGCTCCAATACTTTGGCCACCTCATGAGAAGAGAAGACTCCCTGGAAAAGACCCTGATGTTGGGAAAGATGGAGGGCACAAGGAGAAGGGGACGACAGAGGACAAAATGGTTGGATAGTGTTCTCAAAGCTAGCAGCATGAGTTTGACCAAACTGCGGGAGGCAGTGGAAGACAGAAGTGCCTGGCATGCTCTGGTCCATGGGGTCACGAAGAGTCGGAAACGACTAAATGACAACAACATATGCAATGTAACATTTGGCCACCAGATGGCGCTGTGGAGTCCCGTTTTTCTCTACCTATTTTCCCTATTTAAATTTACAACGCGTTTAATTGAAATGCAGTGGTATCTTGAGTTACAAACGTTTCAGATTATAAACTCCACTAACCTGGAAGTGTTACCTTGAGTTGAGAATTTTGCCCCAGGATGAGAATGGAAATCGTGTGCCGGTGGTGAGGCAGCAAGAGGCCCCATTAGCGAAAGCATGCCTCTTGTTAAGAACGGATCTCCGGAACGCATTAAGTTCTTAACTAGAGGTACCACTGGGCTTCTTTGATGTGTCTAGATCCAGCCACAGAGATGGGGCACAATTTGGTTCAATTCACATCTTAATGTGAATCTGCCTAATTTGTACTTCTGAGAACAATATGCAACTCAAAACCTAACTCTCCTTTGAAATGTGCACTTGTCTGAATCTTGGGGAAAAAAATACAAAAATGCATATGGAGGAAAGGCTGCATAAAAAGGCATATATTTGTGAAAAGAACATACATAAATGATTATATTAGGGAGACCGCTAGCAAAACAATATCTTTTAGGCACAATTGCATACAAACACAGGTATATGAGGAGAATTACACTTTAATATGCTTATGAATTTTCATGAGCCTAATATATATATATCAAACCGATGCAGAAATGTGGAGAACTTTATTTAAGACTAGAAAAAATGAGGAAAATAGGGAAACTGGAACTGTCAGATTTGCCCATACCTAATTAGCACATACAATAAAGTCATACCCTTCAACATTTCTCGAATGAAAATAGGGACATCCTATTCCACAATAATTTTATTATTTATACCCTGCCCATCTGACTGGGTTGCCCCAGCCACTGTGGGCAGCTTCCAACATATATAAAAGCATAATAAAAAATTAACCATTAAAAAATTTCCCTATACAGGGCTGTCTTCAGATGTCTTCTAAAGGTTACATAGTTACTTATCAACTTGACTTGGGGGGCGGGTTGCATAACTCCATACCCTCCAACATTTCTCCAATGAAAATAGGGACATCCTAAGGAAAAGCGGGACATTCCAGGATCAAATGAGAAACCAGGACGGCTTCTGTAAATCTGTGACTGTCCCTGCAAAATAGGGACATTGGAGGGTCTTCAAAGTCTCTAGATTGGCTGGACTGGATATAAACACTAGGCAGCATAGCCTTTGCCTCATTTAATAGAGCAGAAGCTTCTGCCCACAGTATTTAGGCAGTTAAAATAATTTGAATTGTAAAATGAAATGAATAATCTGGTGCCTTGTTGGGCCCAGGGACAGGCCCCTCTGGCTCAGGGGATAGCAGGAGTCCAGAGCTAAGGGGCAGACATTTTGAGGCAGTTTTTCTCCACAGCCCAATGAGCACCTGAGAAAGTATTCTGCAGAAAACTTAATTCAGTATACTCTTAATTAGATAATCTTGCTCAACACTGCTCATGTGGAGCCTTGCTGCTGAATCTGCAAGGGCCGACCCTGCCATCCAGCATGGCGGTTTTGTCAGAAGTCAACAGGTTCACCCACCTGATGCTAGTTTGCAAGACTTGAAGCCATAAAGACGTTCTCTTGGGGAAGTCAGTCATAGGCCTTTGTCCCTGTGTGCACCCAAAAGAATCCTTCCAGTATGAAACTGACCTTGCAGTCGGTTTCAGAATGTGTTCACCCACAAAAATCTCCAGAAGTCAACATTGCATGTTACACATTGCAGAATGCTGTTCATAGCTTTGAATGGGCATAGTTTTTAAAGCAATTTTGGAATTGGGGAATGTGCAATTTGTCCCACAAGAATGGGGCTGTGGTACATAGCGTCTATTATGCTGGCTCATGGAATTTGCTGTCTAGTGTGACTTATATTCGCGGCAAAGCTGTAGTAGCAGGCCTGTGCAGGAGCACAATGCAGTGGGAAAGGCTGGGAACTTATTTCTTAATTCATGCGAGCTATCCACTAAGGGATGGTTCTTAGCATCCATTTTAAAAAGTGCAGGAAGCCACTTTTCTTTAAAAACTCATTATTTTAATCACTAAACTTGAAAATAATCTCACTTGAAATAATCTGGGTCCCCCCTCCTATTATCGGTCCAGAAGACTATGTAGTACACAAGCAGGGAAGCCAACTGGATATCCTGCTTATATTAACTTGACTTAGTCCACCTCACAGGGTTGTTGGAAAGATAAAGGGGGGAAGCAGGGATAACCTTGACCTCCTGGGTATAAAAAACAAGATACAAATTTATAATGTCACCCACTGATCATGCAAAGAAAGCCAGAAAAATCACTCACTGCTTTAACTTCAGTGTTTCCTAGTCCTGATATTTACAGCTAAACACCAAAACCAACAAATGAAAGAAATAGCATAAATTAAACATACTTGTTTTGACAGTGGAACACACTCCCTTGGGAGGCTGTGGACTCTCCTGCATTGGAGGTCCTTAAGCAGAGGCTGGCTGGCCATCTGTCAGGGAGGCTTTAGTTGGATTCCTGCATTGCAGAGAGTTGGACTAGATGACCCTCAGGGTCCCTTCCAACTCTACAATTCTATTATGCTATGATATAATTGTAGAGCTTCCCAGCTTTGGTGTCTGAACCACCAACCCTCAACCTAGCTGTTCTGAAAATTAAAAGGTGGGGGGAGGGGAAGCAATGTACACAGCCTTGTGTTCCTTGGAGGAAGTTCAATATACAAATAATAAGCAGTAAATGTGTGCAGTTTCTCAACTCTCAGCAATACACACACACAAACACACAAACATTTTGCTGACCTTGATAAACACACACAAGAAAACATCATATAGACAAAAAAGGCCAAAGGAATGTTAACTTACTTCAGCTGTAAGGTGTTTAATTATTTTATGGCTGTATTTGTTGATTCATGACTGTATATTAATAATAGCCCAGTGGTGGCAAGCAGACCAGTAGTGGTTATAAGGAGGATATGGGAAATCCAGGGTGGGGGGGGTGTCACAAATTTTTCTCAGTAGGAAATAAACCTCATCTATTTTAAGTAACTTCTAAGTAGAACATACCAGAGCCAGCCAATTGTGCTTTTTTCTGCAAGGCACCACATGTGGAGAATGAATGAAATAATGTGGGAACAAGGGAAGTGCTCAAATAAAAGTACCTCGATTTCATCATCTGTCCAGCATAAAGTTAGCAGCAACAAGGAGCTTCTGCTTTCTTTTCTGCTGCTCCCAGGTAGGAATCATCAGCATTCTTTCCTCTAATTGCTTAGCAACAGCAATTAAGTGTCCTTAGCATTGGTGTTGCTTGTCAATTGCCAAAGCCTTAGAGTGTCTCCACACTTTGTTTTATAACTTTCATTAAAAATGTCTGACTTCCTTTTCTTTTTTAAAGACATGAAAGCTAAGAGTCTGGGGGCCCTGTTGACCTGCGGCCTGGTACAGGTGTACCCCTTGTTCCCTTCCCCATTGACAGCCCTGACCACAAGGGGAAGAGCAAGAAGATATAAGGGAAAATACAAATGACCAGGGCATTACATTAGAAATAAACACTCCAAAGAGATTTTAAAATAAAGTAGAACTGTTGGTGTATCTGAAGAGGTGTGCATGCACACGAAAGCTCATACCAACAACAAACTTAGTTGGTCTCTAAGGTGCTACTGGAAGGATTTTTTAAATTTTGTTTCGACTATGGCAGACCAACACAGCTACCTGCCTGTAGGTAGAACTACAGGTAATGTGAAGAAAACATGGGATTCTCCAGCCTGCATTTGCCTTTTTCTGCAAATGACTGCTTTGCTCCCAGGAGAGAATCAAAAGGTGAAAGGGGGGGTGATTCTTAATTATTCTCCCACTTCATTGTTTTCCACACTCCATTCTGATTCAAACGGTGGAAGAGAACTTGGCGGTAGATGAGGGGGTAGGAAAGTAAGCCTAGTCGTGGTGGGAGAAGAGTTGTGCACTCTGCCTTGTTTGCTGATTCTCCCCTGAAAATCCTTTCCCTGCATCGTTTTTTACCACCAAAACACACATATGCCAAGGCAGTGTTTAGTTCTACCCTAAATGTCTATTTCTGTCCCTCAAGACTTCAGAAAGCAATTTTATGTTCCTGGCAAGTACAAGTACTTTTTTAATATAAAAAAATGCACCAATGTTTTGATTAAAATTGTGAATGGATATCAGAGACCTGGGTGTGGGGGAATCCCTTCAATTGCCAGATAAAGCTCACAGACACCCAGCTGGCCATCCCTGGTTTACATATTAGAGAGGGTGTGATCATAGAACAAATCCTTTCATCACTTCGCTTGGGAAAACAAATACAAATCAGAATACTGTGGTTGTTGAGAACAGAATCCTTGGCCCCTAGGAGGCTTCCCCACCCAAGCCTGGCAGAAATGCAAAGATGCAGTGGATGGTTGGTGGACTCCCTGAGGCTCTGCCACCTGCTTACAATCCATGTTAGGGCATCCCAGTGTCTTCATGTTAAGCCCAATAGTCCTCTGCAGCAAGGCCCATTCCACACCCTGTTTTCCCCCTCTTCCGGCACCTAGAATGAACCTCTGCATAAATGGGTGGCAGCAGTGTGTTATTTAAAGCAACTTTCCACCAGAATCTTGGGGAGAAGCATCTAAGGAAGAAAGCTAAGCTACAATCTTTCCCTCTTTGTCTATGTGTAGTTGTGCTTTTGTTTTCATTGCAGTTTTAATACAAAGGAGCAGTCTGAAGTGGAACTGATTTAGTATTGTTACAAAAGTTGGGTGCCTCCCCCTCTCTCCAAGCAGTGGCAGGAGCCCCTGGGGTTCCTGGCACTTGCCCGGGGTCTGTGGTCCTTTGGAGAATTGAGATGCAGTGGAGACTGCCGTACCTTTAAGAAATATAGTTTATTGGAGGGAGTCCAGATCTTACAGCATGGCCATTTCAAGAGGGGCTTGTACTTCACAGCAGTGCAGCCCTGGGCTCCAAGGCATCTCTCCAAGTCAGCCAGCCTTCCCAACGAGGGATCCCAACCTTTCTTCCTGCTTCTTCTTGCCAGCAACTCTTGCTCGAAACTCCTTTTTTCTGTCACTTCAAACACACACTCCATCACCTTGGTAACATCTGACTCCCCAGGCCAAAGCATTCCTTTTCGATGGCCCATCAACATGTTTTCGTCATGTTAACAAAATTTGCTCTTCACTGATCGGTGAGCTCCCGTTGCTCGGTCCCAGCTCCTGCCCACCTAGCAGTTCGAAAGCACGTCAAAGTGCAAGTAGATAAATAGGTACCGCTCCGGCAGGAAGGTAAACCGTGTTTCCGTGTGCTGCTCTGGTTGGCCAGAAGCGGCTTTAGTCATGCTGGCCACATGACCCAGAAGCTATACGCCGGCTCCCTTAGCCAATAAAGCGAGATGAGCACCGCAACCCCAGAGTCATTCGCTACTGGGCCTAAAACAGTCAGGGGTCCCTTTACCTTTAAGCCAGCCATGCTGATTTACATAAGCCAGCCCAGGATTCCTCTGCAGCTGCTATTTCTCCCTTCACATCCCAAATAAGCAAATTTCTAGGGTTTAGGGGTCCCCCCAGTGGCGGAGCTTCATGCTCCAGCACCAGGGGGCGGAGAGCAGGCGGGGGCGGGGCTGGTGTGTGTCCTGGGCGCATGGCGCACCACCCGGAGGGGCGTGGCGCCCAGTGCGGGCAGGGGGGCAGTCGCGATGGCTCCCCGCCAGGATCGCACAGCCGGGGCTGGTGCGCTCCCCCTGCACACCTCTTCCTCCGCCAGTGGGTCCCCCACCCACAGCAAAGCTGTAACAGTATATCATTTGCTGTTTGCATGGACCAGTTCTTGGATTTACCACCAAATGACTGGAAGGTCTGTGTTTCCAGCTAAGCTTCATGAGTTATTTCAGGCTCCGTTTCTGAAGAAAATAAGCGCTTTCTATGCAGATGAGGAATTTCTACACAGATGGCGTATATCAACTAGATTCTTATATCAACTATTTTGGGTCATTTGTGTGTCACTCTGTGTTTCTAAGGAAATATTCACCTCACCCACCTCTGCATACCAGAGATCCTGCTTTCATTTACAGGGTTACTTATTTGAAGATAAAAGAGGTTCAAGTCAGAATTTCCAATTTTGTCAGTGTTGCTCGGTGCTCTTTCAGCTTCCTTCAGCTTGTAATTCACCCCTTATGGTGAGTGTTATCTCAGGAAAATCAATCCTGAAAAAAGCCCTCATGGATGACTATTATTACCTCACCTCTCTTTTCTTGCCCCATTTTTTAAGGTTACCTACCTTGTATTTGAATAGTCAGTTTAAACATAAATTCATTGTAGGATAGTATTCTGGCAAACAGCTGAAACACTGCTTGCCACACCTGTTTTTCAAAGAATACAGTTAACTTTGCTGAGGATAGCACATGCTTGAGAACACAGGAAACTGCATGGGTGGAATTATAACTCAAGAAGGAGGAAGACCACTGCGGAGGACATGAAGCACCCCACACACTGCACTGAATTGTGAAAACCTGTGAGGCATCGTTCAACATCAAACACCCAGCCTAGAAACCATAGAAAACAAGTTCGCCACTGGCTCAACTTCCCCATTGCAAGCTACTCCACACATGGGCCTTGTCCCCCAACGGAGGTGGCCCAGGGATGTGTGATGTCAGCCCCACGGCATGAGTGCAAGATGTCCCCATGCCCTGCAGTGTTCTGACTTCACCCATGCACACCGCAGGGCATGCTGATGTGTCATGTGGATGCCCCACGGTGTGTGCGCATGGCTTCCACGGAACTTGGGGAGCAGCCTATCATCAGAAATATTGCAGGAGCTCCGGCCCCCTGCTGGTCTACCTGTCAGTGGCTCTCTAGGATCTCAAAGCAGTTGTACTTCCTAGCAAACTACAGAGATCTTTTTTGACTGGAAAGCAGGAATGGGGGTGGGACACAGAGAGGCCCTCCTGGCAGTGGAGTTGACACCACTTACTGAGAGAGCCCGTGGTTGGCGTAAGGGGGTGGCAAGGCCAGGCATGTATGGGTGCATCAGCAGGAGCACCTGACTGACTCTGCCAGTGCAGCTTCAGAGCCCTGGCAAGCCGTAGCAATGCTGCTATAAGAAAGGTGACTCTGTGGCCCACCTCCACTGCGCAGCTGCCCCTGCAGGACAGCCCAGAGACCGACCCTGCATGCTGCATAAGCAAAGTGTGTGCTTTGCCATTGAGCCCCACCCTCAAAATGCAATTCTCTTTTCTCAGGGTGCACGAGCTTAATGTTGTTCTGAAGAGTCAGGTGGTTTTTGGCCTACTATATTCTCTATTTATTTATAATGTTACCTGCTTTTCTTTTAAGAAACACCCAGGGCGGAACACAACATTCAAAACATTCAAAGTACACATGCCATTCAATTACCGTATTTTTCGCTCTATAAGACGCACCAGACCACAAGACGCACCTAGTTTTTGGAGGAGGAAAACAAGAAAAAAAATATTCAGAATCCCAGAAGCCAGAACAGCAAGAGGGATCGCTGCGCAGCAGCAATCCCTCTTGCTGTTCTGGCTTCTGGGATAGCTGCACAGCCTGCATTCGCTCCATAAGACGCACACACATTTCCCCTTACTTTTTAGGAGGGAAAAAGTGAGTCTTATAGAGCAAAAAATACGGTATATCACAGTAGCCTATACAAACAATCCACGAAGAGAGAAGCTTCCAATTTACCTATCAAGGAAGCTGCAGCAAAACCTAAGAAACAAAAATTAAGAATTGAAAGCTTTTTTAAAAAGAGCAAAACTGCTTTGCTCCCCAACTATCACCAAAAGCTAACATATGGCTTCTCGGGCCTCCATGGAAGAAGCATTTCACGGTTGTGGTGCCATCACAACAAAGACCCTGACCTAAGCCCCACCAGATTTTACTTCCTAGAGATCTGATACCCAGAACAAAGGCTGTCCTGTTACCAGAGCATGGAATGCTCACATAGGAATTAAGAGATGCTGTAACGTCAATAGCCATTAAATCAATCCTCTCATTTTGGCTTCCCCCCATCCATGTGCTGAAACATTCTAAAGCTGCAAGGCCAAGTGCTGTGCTGTGGAATTCCCACTGTTAGTGTTGTATAATGCACCAAATCTGTGTCTTAACAACAGGAGCATATCATGGGTTGCCGGGGGCGCATGCATGCACCAGGAGGCAGGGCATGCTGGGTGTGGGGCACGGAGGGTGAATGGGGCCGCCATGCCAGCCCAGCCCTTGCCACTGAGTCAGGGGCAGGCTAAGCGATAAATGCAACACGGCCTTCCTTGCAAACACTTGCGCAGTAACACACGCCCGAGCCTGGCAGTCCCAGGTCTGAGTGGCCTTATGCTGGAGGCTGAAGTGCCCCCAAGGCTGGGGCAGCTGTTGTGGGGGGAGTATCCTGGTTGGGGCAGCTCTGTTGCGTGGCAGCTGCCGCAGAAGAGAAGTGCTGGGCCAAGAGCTGGAAAAGGCACTGGGGGCTCCAGAGAAACCTGCAAGCTTTCCGAGGCGGCTTGGCTGAGGCAAGGGGTCTGATCGTCACCACCTTTTTGGAAGCCCCCCAGGCTGGTGGAGATGGCTGTTGCTGATTCCTGAGCTGGAGTTGGGGGGGCAGCAGGTGGTGGCATGATAGGAGGCAGGGACATGGACAGACATCCCTGTTGGTCTCGCTGGAAGGGCTGCTGCCTCTTCTCTGACTCGCCCCTTGCCTGCCTCCCTTGGCCACCTGCATGGGAGTGCCTGGTTGTGCCTCCTCAAAATTGTGTGCCTGGGTTCACAACATCCCTGGCATCCCCATGCTATGCCCTTGTCTAAGGGAAAGACAATTTTGGGGGTATATCAACTCTATTCATATATCTGACAACTCCCCGCTACTACAAAAGAAACCATGCAGGAGGACAGCAAAAATGGGACCCAGCAGAGAGATGGGAGGGAATCCAAGCCACAATCTAGCAGAAGAAAGAAGAGGAACCAAAAGTCACAGTACAAGAAGGAAACAGAAATAATAACCAAGGGCCAAAGAAAAGGACAGAAGAGGAGTCTGCTACTGAGAAGTGTTTTTTTGGTTTTTTGTGTGTGTGTTTTTACTACTAGTGTGAAAATTAGTCACAGCTGTATAAACTAGGCTTTGTGGAAGCATTTCTACTCCGCACGAGAATCCTTTCTTGCTCTCCAACAAGCTTCAACAGTGTTGTTTCCCCAACAGGAACAGCTGAATTGTGCTAGTTAGGCATGGGTGTTCAGAAGTTGTTGGCACACATTTTGGGGACTAGCTTGTGATCTGAGCTGCAGGATACTTCAGGAAATAGAGTGCGTGCTGCAGTCAGTAGAAATGGCAATCTTTTTTCAAAAAAACTACATGCATACTTTTACTGGAGAGATGCTCAGACTTCTGCAGGGCCGTCAAACCCAAGCTGTACTGCTATTGAACATGGATTAGAATCAGAGGCAGATGGAGAGCAGCATGACCAGTTCCCCTACACTAGGCGCTGAGCTGTGATGTAGTGAACTGAGCAGAAGAGAAGGCAGAGGGGGGGATTTTGGCCCAAGACAGAGCACTACCAAAGTCTTCCCCTTATAGAACGTAGTTTAGGCTGCGGGGGGGGGGGCATCATCTTTTTTCTTAAAGTTTTTGTGGGGGGCTGCCAATAATACTTCTCTAGGTAAAATATTAATCTACCTAGTAGAAAGATTTTAACCCAGCCTGCTATCTGCTGTCTAGAAATGTGGTTCCCCACAGCTGCTGTCTAAAGTGCTACACTCCACCTTACACCTCAGTAAGTAAGCCTGCAACTTACATGCATTTAACTTGTGCGCATTCACTATACGTGCTTACCAAAATAAATAAATAAAGGCAGAAAGGGGACAAGCATCTGGGGGGCAGTATTTGGCAACAACCACCACCCTCCCACCAATTTGTTGTGACTATACATGATTTTTTTCTTTAGTCATGATCAGGGGTCGGCAGCCTAAGGCCCATGGGCCACAAACGGCCCATGGGGGTCATTTAACCAGCCCCCGAGCCGCCCCCGAACTGAGCTGCCCACTCGGTGAGTCCCTGCACCCTGCGCTAAACCAGCGCAACACAACACGGGAACTCGCTTCCGCGGCACTGGAAATCGCGTCTATGCAGACACCAGAAATCGGGGGGGGGGCGTGATCTGGCCTACGGAAGGATCTCCACTGGAGTGAACCGGCCCAGGCGAGGTAAACCTTGCTGACCCCTGGTCATGATCCCTGGAATGTAAGCCCCCGTGTAAATTATGGGCTTACTGTATTCTCCACTCTCATTCAGCTACACATGTATCATTAATAATAATATAAATAATTTATTTTTTATCCCACCTTTCCTCCTGAAGGAGGTCAGGCCTTGCACAAACAGCATTTTAATCACCTGCTTGGCTCAGTCCAAAACACCCAGGACGTTGAATGTGTCACGTGTGTAACTATTTATTTCATAAAATGTATTCACTGCTTGGTTGTTAAATAAAACTCAAAGCCGTTTACAAAAGACAAAACAGTAAAATCAAGAAAAATTCACAATCCTGCTTTAAACCATATAAAAGTTAAAACAGCAAAATAGATTAAAACTAGAAGTTTCACTACCCCTCCTCTCCCCCCTCTCTACTTCCCTGACCTTATACTGTACACAACACTAATGTCTCATATCAAATGTAACTGATCTGTAGAAAAGACTTTACAATCTGAAAAAGAGACAATGTATGTGCTCTTGTAAACCAATAAAATCTTTAATAATAGTAATAATAAAATTGTTATGAGGGAACAATTGTTACTGGGGCTGCCATGGGTCGGGAGGGGAGATTTATTTATTTTCCAGCTACCATTGGGGGTGGAGTGGGCACTGGTGGAAACCAGTGGGAATGTTTTCTGTGTTTCATCATCATGCTGGGTGGGGAGGGGGATTTTGTCCAAATTGTGGCTCGATAGGAAGGGGATAAACCGCTCCTCCTAACACAATGCTGTCCCAATAACCATTGTCCCCATATCTATAATTTTTTCAAAAAAACCCACCCAAATACATAAATAACTGCATGCTACATATTTAGCATAACCAATAGTTTGGCCCTTAATGACTCAGGTGTTTACATTTTCCATGGCCTTGCCCCACCCTGCCTTCCTGCCCTTGTTTCCTGTGGCTATGACTTGCGGGGGGGGGGGGATTGAGACCCTGCTAACACCTGGATCCAGGAATTGCTAAAATATAAGCCAGGCTAGCTTCCTGTGTGGAGGGGGTAGCCTGAGTGATGGACGCGGGTGGCGCTGTGGGTAAAACCTCAGTGCCTAGGGCTTGCCGATCGCATGGTCGATGGTTCGAATCCCCGCGGCGGGGTGAGCTCCCGTCTTTCGGTCCCAGCTCCTGCCCACCTAGCAGTTCGAAAGCACCCTTAAGTGCAAGTAGATAAATAGGGACCGCTTTATAGCGGGAAGGTAAAGGGCGTTCCGTGTGCTGCGCTGGCTCGCCAGCTGCAGCTTCAGCACGCTGGCCACGTGACCCGGAAGTGTCTTCGGACGGCACCGGCTCACGGCCTCTAGAGCGAGATGAGCATGCAACCCTAGAGTCGGACACGACTGGCCCGTACGGGCAGGGGTACCTTTCCCTTTCCCTTTAAGCCAGGCTAGCTTCCTGTGTGGAGGGGGTAGCCTGAGTGATGGGCCACTAAGGGAAACAAAGGAAAGGGGGTCTGTGTGAGAGGGGGGCCCTCTCCCAGCTGGAGGTTAGCTAGAAGGAGAAAACCAGAGTTTAGAGTTGAGCTTGCAGTGATGTGACCTAGAAGCAAAGTGGCTCATATGATGAATCCACTGGATTAGGATACCTCTTACAAACATTCCCTGGTCCCCACAAGCAGTTGACAGTAATAGAGATCAACTGGAGACGTACAACAAAATTCCACAGTGCAAATAACAGACATTTCTGATTTCACCCCTACCACCCCTGTTCCTTTCTTCACAAACATAAAATAAACAAATATAAACCAAAAATAAAAATTGTAGGATGAAATAAAGCTAGACATATTTGTACTATTGGTGCTAAATAGACAGTTTGGGACATTATGGGTATTTTAGGTTGCTGAGAAGTGAAATCTGTTGGAATAATGGGCTCGATTCTGCTCACAGGAGACTACTTCTGCTCAGATGTTGTCAGTGCAGAAAACCTGTTTGCTGTTGCTTCACAATGTAACCTGTTCTTGATTTACTTCTCCCCCTCCCCAATGCACACTAGCAATACTCTGCAGTTGACTGTGTTGCTGGCCAATGAGAAACTGCAGCAACACTGCCTTGGCTGCCCGGCTGCCCTTATTGAGCCTCCAAGCAAACTGGCTTGTCCTCCACCATCTTGAAAATATGCTTGACAATTTCACACAGAAAAGGAAACAGTATTTAAGTCAGCAATAGTTCCCCTGCCATAATGTCAACATGTTATGCATTTTTTTATACTGATTTCTCATTCACATTCATATTGCACCCACAGCTGATTCTCCTATTGCCCAGGTTTAATTATACTACTACAGTAAACCTATTACTGCTGCCTGTCTGGAATTGCAAAAGCGGATGCCACATGATGTTGCTGGTGGCTGCCAGCTCAGAGGCTCACAGTTTAGCTGTCTCCCAAGTGTAGGTCTGCACTAGCACCAATTAGGCAGTCCAGTTTTCCACATTTGGGGACATCACAGGGGTCAAAGAACAAGGGGTGTAGCGGATGAGCCTCACCAGGGGAAACTTCCTACATGGCCAAGGTATCTTCCCTGCCAGACACCATTTCAGATCAGCTGAAAATAAAATTCAAAAATCCATACAGAAACATCATGTTGACCAGGTGTGTGTGTGTGTGTGTGTGTGTGTGTGTGTGTGAGAGAGAGAGAGAGAGAGAGAGAGAGAGAGAGAGAGAGATTATAATATGAGATTTTCACAGCCATGAACTAGAAAGAACAACTGGAGTTACTGCACACATTTGAGTAGATTTATGATCTGACTGAATCTGAGGCAATGGTGGCTGGCAGGGCCTGTGGCCTGGAGGGAATTTGACACCTGGATGGCTTCAGTACTGCAAAGTCCTCAAGGCGGTGAATTTTGAGGCAGCGTAGACCCAAGTCTGCACCTGTACAATTGAGTTTTGCCACAGTGAAAGGTGCTTCTGGCCAGCTCCACCTGGTAAAGAGGCTGCGACCTTCGTTCTCTCTCTGCGGACTCATCCAGCATCACACATGCCTTTGTAGCCTCCAGACTCGACTACCCTAATGTGCTCTGTGGGTGGCTGCCTTTGAAGATTATCAGCAAGCTCCATCTGGGCTATAGTAGAGCATATACTTCACAGGGGGCACAGACCACACAAAATACCAGTGCTTTAGAGCCTGCAGTGGCTTGTCCTAGCCTCTCAGGCACAACTGAGCACACTTGTTTTGCCAGAAGCCATCATGAAATTCTCTTCAGTGTTCTACTGTGTGAATTTCAACACTGAAAGTAAACTGAGTGTTGTCAGAATGTTCTAATATTTAGCAAATGTTCATCAAATATCTGTGTTCTTGATGTCTGGTGATGTCTGGTGATACTTGATTACTACCATAGGTTACTCAGTCAGTGAAAACACTTGAGGTTAGTTTGAAAACCTTTCAAATGTGGTTAGATAGGTGGTCCTTCCAGAAACTGATGTTTCCTCTCTTCCTCTGCACTCAGTGCTACTTAGATCACCCTGGGTAAATAATCCAGCGGTCAGCTAAGTTAGCAGAGCAGAGCTGATGGCACTATATAAATAATTATATCAGCCATGTGGGCAATTCATTTCCTGCCTATAAAGCAGGCAAAGCCCAGCGTATTTGGGTGGCTGGGAGTCTGAGAGAGTGAAGAGGGTGCTGTGTGTAAACCTGTGTGTGAGAGGGAGAGAAAGGGGCGTCAGTGATTTTAATAGATTTTGAATGGACTTTTCAATTTGTATGTAAGCCATCTAAGCCACTGGTGTGAATGGAAAGATGGGATATACATTTTTATAATAATAAGGCACATGAGGCCTCTGGCAGGACTCACCTGTTTGAGTGATGCACTTTTATTTTTTGCTTTGTGCTTGTGATATTTGGAATCTGGGCAGTATTCTGAGTTGGTCTAGTATAATTAATACAGCACGTATAGCTTGGGTGGAAGGAGACCAGCAGCGCCTCCTATTCGCCTAAAGGGCACTGTAGGGATGGCATGTGGGGGGGGATGCTGAGGGGACAACAGATCCAGCCTCCAAGGAGCACCCCACAGCTGTTGCTGCCCCCCTGGCAGTGGCCGCAGTGGGCAAAGCTTCTCTTGGAGGCCAGATCTGCTGCCCCTGTAGGTCCTGCAACCCAAGGCCTCACCTTGCCTCAGGGATGGGCTGGCCCTGCCTACCCTGGGCTCTTCCAATGCACTAGAATTTTTTTAACTTTCAAAAGTTGGCAGCCCTGCTTAAAAGGACCAAAAGGTCCTACCTATACTAGAGATGTATGTCCATAACTCCATGCAGCAGCAGTTCACCGACAATCACTGAGCACCTTGCTGAGTAGTTACAAGGTGAAAGCAGACACACAGAGGCTGCTGCTTTAGCCCTGCACAGACCCAGAGGGAGCAAACCCAGGTTGGGCATCTCTTCCACACGCAATGCCCACACAGCAGCTGTGCTCCTGCATGGTGCCCACGTAGCAACACCATCCAAGGAGCAGAGTTCCAGGCAGCTGTATTTCCCAGCCCTGCCTGGAGACACCAGGGACTGAACTTGAGATCCCTTTGCTTGTTAAGCAAGTGCTCTGACCCTGAGCTGTGGCCTGAGTGGAATCTGATGGTGCACAAATCATGCAGAGAAGCAGCGGGCAGCCTCCTTTGTAGGTGGGGACTTACTTAAGACTTACTGAAACTTTAATTATTGGATAACTAGTGGTGATCTTGTTTGGAAAGGACTGGGTTAAAGACCGTCTGCAGTTATTTACAGATAATTGTCCTTTAAAAATAGTTTCTAAACCAAGGGTTTTAAGAGCTTCTCTTGGCATGTAGATATGCAATGGGTAGCACACAGAGACAGACCACTTGGGAGCATTTCAAACTGAAATAAGAAATGCAGCCACATGAAAGGTAACTTAGTATCTCAGATTTAAACTGTGTCCTGGTTGCCTTGAACACTCCTTGATCCTTAGAATGGCTCAGATGTTCCTCCAAATTGTTCACCCAACTCTAATGCCCATTGAACTACACATGCTCTCGCACATGCGGCAGGATTAGAAGGTCATGGGTTCTGTCCCTTAACGAGGCCTATTCACCCTTGTCACAAATCTACTCGGTTGATGGACAAATCTTTGTGATGAGCTGGCCACCCATTCAGAGGGTCAACAAAAAATCTTACTTATCTTGGAAATTTGACCGTGAGACTGACAATTGCCCATGGACGGTGGGGTGGGATGCAGTGTGGGGGCAGGGCAGGGCAGGGCAAAGATCAGGATGGGATTTGTTGTGTGTGCAGACTTGAAAAATTAGGGGGGAAATCTCAAGCTCAGAGATATTTTATGAATACTTGAGTTTTTCAGACATAAAGGGTGCGTGTGTACATATTTGGCCCCATTTCGTTACATAAGCATTTAAAGGCAGAAATAAGGACACTGTTGTATAACTATGTTTGTTCTCACAAAGATTTGTTTTAAGCCCTGCCCCTTTCACCAAAACAGATTGAGAAGCTCCCATTCCCATTCAGCTATCTGCATATGCTCACTTGGGCTACAATAGCTTATTTTGCACTAGCTTCTGAAGAGGAGGCAATAGTAAACTGGCCTATAACAGTTTCCTGTTTTAAAAAAGCAAGAATTCAAGCATCTAATGTGTGATCTTGTAGTAGTTCTGGTTTTTATCCTAGGCAAATCAAAGCAACATTGCTATCTGGACAGGCATATGGAACTTGATAATCCGATGTGGTGGGGGATTATACAAAGGTACAAAAGGCAAAATGGAAACAATGATTTACCAGATACTAGAAAACAGGGATTGCCCTCCTTCTGGAAGGAGTAATGGCCACCAACCTGGATGGCTTTAAAAGAAGATGAGACAAATTCATGGAGGATAAGGCTAGCAGCAGCTATGAGCCATGATGTCTATGCTCTCCCTCCACAGCTGGAGGAAGCAGTGCTTCTGAAGCCCAGTTGAAAACCACAGGAAGGACGAGGGCTCTGGTGCCTGGGTCCTGCTTGCTGGTGCCCACAGGCATCTGGTTGGCCACAGTGGGAACGAGATGCTGGACTAAAGAGGGTCCATGCGCCTGATCCGGCAGGCTCTTCTTATGCTCTTATGAGGAGCACAGGTGTCAGGAGTGGGTCAGCAATAAAAAAAGCACCAGTGACAGTGAAGTGAACTCCTTATTCAAAGAAACCAAAACAGTGCAGGCCTAGTGATGCCAGCAACTCTTCCCAGTAGGTCTCACCCCAGTGAGGCAGTTGAGAGGGTTGCGGTCCTCGCCTTCCCACTCCTCCCCTGGTTCCTTCTCCACAAGCCTAAGGCTCCTTGCTCCTCCCTCTTCATTTCTCTGCTGTTCTGGGAGACTGGGGGGGGGGGGATTCCCCAGATCTTTCTGCAATCTACCTCCTCTGTCTCGTCTTCAGCCTCTGAATCAGGACTTGCCTCTGCCCCAGCCTCTTCCTGCTCACTTGACCCTGTTATCTCTTCAAGCTTCTGACACCTCCTTCTCCCTCTTCCCCCTCTGACCACTCATTGTTGTCCCACCACCAATCCCCTGGCTCTGAGCCTTCTTCCCCTGGGGGATTCCCAGCTGGTGCCTCCCCCCACTCCTCAGCATCCAGCCAGCCCATGAGTATAGGTCAGTTTAGTGACCTATGAATAGTAACAGGATCAATGGTAACAAGAGTCTAGAGGAGGATCTTGCTAATATGCTTTTTAACATGAAATCGGACTTTAAATTGAGTGCTAATTCATATTTGGCATGGAGCACTGAGAGTCAGCCACAGATTCTGAAGCATGCAGAGAGGTGGAAGTAGGAGTTCTGGCAGGATTAGGATTAGAGACAGGGCAGAGCTGTGGAGCAGAACCACAGGTGGGTCAGTCAAGAGCAGGGATCAGCAAACTTTTTTAGCAGGGGGCCGGTTCACCGCCCCTCAGGCAATGTGGCAGAGGGTGGCTTTTCTCTCCCCAGCCCCTCCCCTCCCCCTGCTTTCCTAAGTCCTCCTCCACTCTGCCTGTAGTTGGGAGCCGGGGACGGCTCCTCTCCTTTCTGGGCCAGCTTTTCTGGGCACCAGGTGCGGGGCCAGCAGGCACGCCAAGCTCCAGCCGAAGCCCCGCGATGCCCCCATCACAATGCCCACAGCATGGCCATGGATGGAGAGGCCAGTGGGCGGGTGGCAAGTCTGGGCTGTGCCTCAGCACACGGGTGGCAAGGCTTTGGATTGGCTGGCACTAATCAAAGCCTCCAGCTCCCTTCCTCTGCCAGGAGAAGGGAGGGAGGAGGCGCCGCTGTGGTGTGGGGAGGGGGGGGAATGGCGCCTGGAAAAAAAATGCACAAAAATGGCGCAGCCCAAACGATCACACTGATCCAAGCGGCAATTCCGGGACCGTCCGTGGGACCGTCCAGAGAGCAATTGGGCCTGATTCGGCCTGTGGACCTTAGTTTGCCGACCCATGGTCCAAAGGCAGAGTAGAACTGAGCTGAGAAGACCAAGCAAAGAAGCCTGGAATGAAGAGACAGGAAAGTAGCAGGCAGAAGAGCAAGTGGGAAGATTAACATGGTAGCAAACAGAGCCTAGAAGGGCACCAAACAGGCAAGGTCAGAGTCTGGCTGGTCTGAAAGTATATATAGCTTGGCCACATCATAAAGCACCAGTGGACTTCTTGGTGGTGGACCTGGAAAGAGAGTGTCACCCCATTCGTTATCACTGAGTGCCTCACACCTTGCATCGCTCACGGCATCCTTGGATGGCTCACTCCAACAGCTAAGAAATGCAGTCCCAGCTGATCTTAACAACGTGCACAAGTTCCACCTGTTCCTATTTACCAGGGACAGTTCCTGTTTTTCTGGTCCCTCTCCCCAGTCTTTCATTGTTCCCATTTTCTCAGCTGATGCCTTTGCAGAGAGTGCTGTCTTGTTAAAATGTGCTTAAAGTGAGTTGTCACCTTAGGATTTAGGCCCCCGCCCTGGGGTATCTAGAAATTGAACCTTGGACTGGGTCATAAGGTCATTTCATGTTTATTGCACGTGCAGGTAAATGCAGTGGTGGACTTTGGATTTTAAAATTTCAGCGGCACCCTGAGCAATGACAAAATTCAGTGCCCCTCTGCCCCTTGCCTTCCGTTGTTTGCCACTGCTTCCGTGCCCCCTGCAGTGCACTCTTGGCTCAGCGCAAGCGAACTGGTTGCAGTCCCTTAAATCCACCTGTGGCATGTGCATCATCTCTCAGGCCCCATGCAGCACTCGGCCTGCCTTTTCACACACCGGGGCTGCAATGATATATTTTGAACTGCTGATAAAGTCATGTAGGACAGTGACATTTTCCTAGTATATCTTTTCCCCAAAGAACAAGAAGCCTTCTGGCTTTTAAATCAATGGAAGATGGGCTGTTGCAGAATCAATGAAGATTCAGCAGAATACAGCAACCAGAATAAAAATGTCATCAATAAGAAACAGTAGTGTTGATATGAAAATAATGAGCAGCGTGTCTCTATTTTTGCCCATTAGATGTACCCTTCCTTTGTATTTGGACGGACAGTCATTTCAGAGAACCAGACAGGAGTTGACTCTAATGTCCAGCCTCCATCCACTGAGTGTCAGGATCTCAGCCTCAGGGCAGCTCATACAAGGGGTGGCTAGTGAGCGGCAGGCAGGCAGCTGGGAGCTCCCATGTTGTGCAGTATGAGCTTCAGTGAGTTTCCATGCAAATTCTCACCACCTTACAAGCTTTTCCACTTATTGAGCACCTTAAAGAAAACTATGCCAAGAATGTTTTAATGATCGGTGGTAGTTGTTTTTTTAAAAAAAGATGCAGTAGGTGTTCATCATGTTATTTGTCCAGGAAGTAACATTAACAAATAAAAGCAAATGTTTGGAATGCTTTCACTGAAAGGGCTTCATGAAATAATACCTTGATGCTGCCCTCAGAGTGTATGGTTTAGTGCTCTTTGAAACAGCATGCTTGTGTTTGTCATGCTTCACACAACTTCTCCCATCCCAGAATGAGGTGCCAGTGGGTGGGGAGAGAGAATTCCACAGCCTTCTCATTGCATAAGCAGCAGATTAAGAAAATTGTTCAGTTTTGCTTGATTGTTTGTTGCTTGGAAAACAACAGGTTCACGGGGATCTGATAACTAATCCATTGGGCACATTGCTCTGCTAATACAATCTAAACATTACAAACCAATTCCCAAGAAGTGTGCGGGACCCAGGTTTATTGTTACAGAACAACCCTGGATTCCCATTCAAATCTCTACTCTGGAACTTTGAAAGCTTTTATGGCACACAGTTTGCACTGATTTCAGTGGCAAGTTCAACTTGTGATAGATACAGAGTGTGTGCTAACCTCTGTGAGAGATGGAACTGAAATTTTTGTTGTTTGTGCTATGATTTTTTTAAAAAAAAATTAAGCACCTATCGTGTAGAGCTGTAGGCCTATTGAGACCATTCTCTCTCCCCCCCCGCCCCACCGCCCCACTAGTACTGATCATTTGTAAGTGATCGTGTGGATTGGGAGCCATTTGCACGGGAGAGTCAACAGGTTGTAGTAGACAACTGACATTTCCCTCACCTGCAAATTCTCCCTTGCAACCACTTGTCCAGGCTGTTGTCCCCCCCCCCCCCGCCCACAGCAAGGCTAATTTTGAATCTTAAAAGCTGGCTAAGCAAGGAACGGTGGGGGGGGGGTCATGGGAGAAAATAAGCACCATCTCCCTGTTTGTCCCCTGCAATCCCTCCCCCTTTACATTTGCACCAATATAGATGTTTACAGATTGCAGCGGGGAAGGCAACTCCAAGCCACTCTGAGCCAGAGAGCACGATCTTTGTGCCCCCTGTGTCTGTGCCCTTCACAGGGGGAAACCTGGCCAACTCCTGGGAATAGTTACCCCACAATCTTTTCCTGGCCTTTAGTTGAAATGCAGGAAAAGCCAGGGATTGGCTACCAGGTGCCTAATATCAGCACACTCACTAGCTTTTTTAAAGGGAATTTGTTAAAGGAAGAAATAACTTTTTTTTGGGGGGGTGACCTTGCCATTATATTGTAGCATGTCAAGAAGTGTTAACCCAGCAGTCTTCAACCTGTTCTGACCAAAGACTCACCACCTTTAATGCAAAAATGCATTTAGGGACCCATTTTTTATTTTTAAAATAAATTCATCATATGTTGGTAGTGCTGCTGTTGTGGCCCACCTTATATCAGGCCAGGCCCCAGGTGTTGACCAGTGCCCACCAGTTGTGGATCAGTGGCCTACAGAGCGACGGGGGTGCTCCCTCATCTCTGCCTTGTTGAGGAAAGGAGGAAGATTTTGCTTGCTCTTCGAGATGTTGCCATGTGGCTAAATCTGAAGAGCTATGTGGTGCTGTGACACTGTCATCTTCACCAATTAGCTGTGAAGTCCTACACCAAAACAGCAGCATGCCAGAGCTGTGAAACAGGTGTGAAAAAATACAGAATACTATTTTTAAGGGATTTTTCAGAGTCCTCTAGAGCTCACATTAAAAAAATTTTTAAAATGAACCTCATGAAAATTCAGTGTTACGCTACTAAAAATAAATCTTCTCACAATAAGCCTTTCCCCCCCCCTTAAGGATCTGATTGGATGTGTTGTTGTTTAGTCATTTAGTCGTGTCTGACTCTTCGTGACCCCCTGGACCAGAGCAGACCAGGCACTCCTGTCTTCCACTGCCTCCCGCAATTTAGTCAAACTCACGCTGGTAGCTTCGAGAACACTGTCCAACCATCTCGTCCTCTGTCGTCCCCTTCTCCTTGTGCCCTCCATCTTTCCCAACATCAGGGTCTTTTCCAGTGAGTCTTCTCTTCTCATGTGGTGGCCAAAGTCTTGGAGCCTCAGCTTCACGATCTGTCCTTCCAGTGAGCACTCAGGGCTGATTTCCTTCAGAATGGAGAGGCTGGATCTTCTTGCAGTCCATGGGACTCTCAAGAGTCTCCTCCAGCACCAGAATTCAAAGGCATCAATTCTTCGGCGATCAGCCTTCTTTATGGTCCAGCTCTCACTTCCATACATCACTACTGGGGAAACCAGAGCTTTTACGGATTGCATGTAGCCAACCATTTACAAGCAGGATTTACTCCAGTCATAATTTAGTGGTTTGGTATGAAACACTGAAACATTGCTCGTTTCAGGAAATACTGTTTCCAAATGATTTCATTTAAGTAACTTTGTTTAGATGCAATAAAACAGATTGCAAATACCAAGCTGATAAAGCAGAGCAGGCAGGCAGACAATCAGAGCTGGAATCTAGCAAGTCAGCGTGCTGAGTTCTGCATGCCCGGGGGGCTTTGGACTTGTTTCAAAGCAGCAGCTTGCCATGCCGCATGGCAAACTGAAGCTATTTATCTTCCTTGTCCACACAGCAGATAGATGACTGTCTCATCTTACCACCTGAGGCTCTCTCCTCCCCATGCAGGTATTTGGAAACATTGGCAGAGGTGCAAGCCTTTGGCGTGAACTGAAAGGCACAAACCACGGGGCTCTTCACTTGTGGCTTGAAGCCCCTGGAGCCTCTATCAGAGAGGAAGAGGGAAGACAACTCCAACCAAGGGACTGAGGGAAGGAGTTCAAGCAAATTTCAATATGAGAAAGAGACATTGCCAGCAATCTGCATCTCCAAAGCAATGTCCAAACAAGCATATTCCTTATTAGATAAACACAGTGCTTTTTTTCCTTAAAAAAATGTTTAGGGGTACTCTCATTTTCCTACTCATATTGAAATACTGCCCCTCAATGAGGCCAAACTTAGGTTCACAAAATGTTTAGGGGTATGCCTACCACTGAATCCCCCCCAAAAAACAGCACTGGATAAACAGAACCTCTCAAAGCAGTGGTAGTATTAAAGAAAACATTTGCAAACCTTGTCTCCTGAGGCTGATTGATGCCAACAAGTATTTTCAAACGGGATCCCACATGTAGTTGTGCTTGGTGAGGAAATGGGAGAAAGGAAAGGCTTCTTACACACCAGGGGAGCTCTTGAGATATGCAGGAAAGAGCTGAGCACCCTTTTGCTGCCAGCAAATGTTGACAGTAAATAATGGTGGGCAGAAGGACCTAGCTGTAGAAGGGAAGCAAGCATCCATTCATTTGTTTTCCTTAAACCAGGGCCTATAAGAAGGTGGAAAAAAGGTTGCATGTGCATGCCAAATTCCCCCCTCCCAGGACACTTTAACCCTTGAGGAAGATTGCTCCTTTGAAGGATGAGGCAAATTGTGTTGGTCCAGGGGCCATATTCCAAGCAAACCACTGCTGCTGGGTCATTTTGTCTACCTGCTCCACAGAATAGTGAGGCAAGAGGGGTCTCTGTCAGGCCACATCCTGAGACCCTCAATTTGCATAGAGTAAATCAAGAAGAAAGTCTGTAAAGTAATCTGCCTACTCACAGGATAAAGGGCTACTGGGAACTGGTCTCTGCGGATGTGCAGTTTCAGTCATTCGTCCTCCATGTTTACTCCCCACACCCAAGTTTTCAACCCCCGAAATATGAAGTGTGCATTTTGTTGGATGTACCATATCCGCAGCACAGGTACACCATCCATACTGGAACACACATGTCAAAAATGCCCCCCCCAAAAAAACCCCTCAAAATTTGTCAGGGATTCACACTTGTATACCTCTATATTACTTTCTGTACCTCTCCTACATGAATGTTTTCATATCTCATATGCTATCAACAGTCCATGAGAAGAATTATCTATTTTGCAACTGTTCACTTCACATTACTGCTAAATTAGCAACCAATCTTGTGCTGTAACATGTTCACTGTGGTTTCAAATTTGACATTATCTATCTGCATAACCCACATAGTTGGTGCTGTAGCATTCTGAATTTCTGATAGAGTCATCTCTTTATAGGGCTGAGCCAAATTTTCAAATATTCCCTCTCAATGACAACCTGGGTATCAGCCAAGAAAATGGGAGAAAACAGAATACATTCTCAGGAGGAAAAAGAAAATATTACTTTAAATGGCCCTTTACTTTGGGTTTCTGACTGTAACAAACTGCTCTGCTGCATTGCTGGAAAATGCATCATTGCAGAAAAAAGATGGTTTCACTGCTCTGCCACTGCTTTATAAAGATTCCCAGAAAAAGTTACTGCTTCTGCCTCCACCGCCAGCATTTATCATGGTAAGCACACAAAGGCATTTTTAAAAAAGAATTTACCCAGCATCATTTAACTGCGCCCCCCACAAAAGCCATTCACTTTACTTTTAAGCCTCAACACAACACACCACTGCCATCCATTCTGGACTTTCCCCAGTTCTTTTTTATTTTAAGGAAAAGGATTTAAAATTCATATTTTATATTCAATAAATATTATCAATAAAGAATATTTACCATTAAATATATGCATATAAACCCCAACTGTCATATGACTATAAGTACATCTATTCAACTATATTTGTTATTTATTTTTTGAATATTTATTATCTGGACCAGTGTTTCCCAGAATGGGTGATACTGCTCCCTGGGAGTGCTGGAACAATTCAGGGGGTGGTAGTAGCCTCTGATGCAGTTGGGGGACCCTGAATAAAAATAAGGGGGCAGTGGAAGCATAAAGAAGAAAAGGAAAAACTATTTGTGCATGTTTCTTCTGTTGTGTAATGACACTGACCGCCAGGTTGGGCGCTGTTGTGAGATGGCAACAATGCCTCCCCTGGATCCAACGGGTGAGCTGAGAGTGAGGGGTTTTCCTGGGCTTGGGGGAATCCTTTGCAGCTTCACCCAGGCCCAGGAAGTGGATCACAGCTTGCCTGCCTGTTTGGTCAATGGCAGGCAGGCTGCAGTAATGGCACCGCCTCGGAGGCAAATCAGACTGAGCCAACAGGCTGTCTGTAGAAATATAGCTAATATAGCTTCATAAAAAGGTAAAGGTAAAGGGACCCCTGACAGTTCAGGTCAGACGTGGCCGACTCTGGGGTTGTGGCGCTCATCTCGCTTTACTGGCCAAGAGAGCCAGCGTACAGCTTCCGGGTCATGTGGCCAGCATGACTAAGCCGCTTCTGGTGAACCAGAGCAGCGCACGGAAACACTGTTTACCTTCCCGCCGGAGCGATACCTGTTTATCTACTTGCACTTTGACGTGCTTTCAAACTGCTAGATTGGCAGGAGCAGGGACCGAGTAACGGGAGCTCACCCCATTGCAGGGATTAGAACCGCCGACCTTCTGATTGGCAAGCCCTAGGGTCTGTGGTTTAGACCACAGCACCATCCGTGTCCCTTATAGCTACATAAAAGAAGGCAAATTTGTCACGGTATCTTTCAATTTGTTCGCTTAAAGAAGATAGATTTCCAGGGGGGCACTGAGGTTTTTTTTCTGAAAAGGGTGGTAGGACAAACAAGTTTGGGAAACTCTGATCTGGAAATATATGAAGGCAGCTTGCAACATAAAACACAATAAAACAAATATATGTAAAGCATAAATAAAATTATGAATAAAACAGCAACAGATACTATTTACTTAAAAAGAAAAGCTTATGTTGTGAAGGCCTCCCACTGCCAGTGCCCTTCCACCGTTCAGCTTCCGTTCTTAGACCAAGATAAAGTTCGCAAACCAGGACACTATTTCTAGTTTTGCAGTGTTCGTAAACCAAATAGTTCATAAACAGGGCTGTTCTTAAACCGAGGTACCACTGTATTATTCATCTGAGCCACAAGACTGTTATTAAATCAGAAAGTAGCAATGCTTGTTGTGGTTTAACTTCTAACATGCAGGCAATTAGTAGAAAGGGCAGCATATATTTTGTATCAGGTGAAGAGATTTCCTCCCACAGTGACTATTCCAGGACCTAAATCCAAAAGGCATCTGGAAGAATTCTTCTGAAACTAATGTAGTAAAAAGTAGACAGCTTGACCTAAAGCTTGTCAACTGAAATTGGCATATGTAATAATTTAAGAAGCTAATCACATCCAAGCTTTCTCCCTTTGCAAGCTCATGAGATGGCACAATTCTAAGGGACAGAATGGTCTGTTCCACTTCAGGTAGCAAGTGGGGGGGGGATTACATGTTATAATACCCCTCTGTGTATGATACACCCAAACTAGCACGGAAGGGAATGGACTGAGGACTCATCCAGACTTCCTCTTGTTTCTAGGCACAGATCCTTCCTGTAAAGTTCCATGCACTTTTTTTTTAACCCCTGCACTTTCTCCACAAAACCCTCTCTTTACCGTTGAAAACAATTGTACAGAAAACCCGAATTGCCATTTTGTCTGATTCTTTAAAGAACAGGTATTCCTGGGGGAAACAGTGAGGCAAAAAACCAAACAAACACTCAGATGAGACCCAGGCAAGACAGGTGCAGGGGAAAAGGTAAGGGTGGATATGATGTGCCAAGAGGTCGTTTGTTTTGCTTGTAGGGCGTTTGAGAGGTGATCCCACCCGCCCACTGTGGGGAGAACATTCCAGGTTCAGATGGGGCAGCAGGGCCCACTTCATACTTTTTCCTTTCCCCCTCCCACAAGTCTTCAGGCTGAAAAGTGGGGGAGATCCCACTGTAGTCTGAACTGATTCAGTTCCCTTGTCTACCTCAGGGCATGGTTAAAGCAACAATATTGCTGCGCCTATGAGATGACTGCTGAGCCCAGTCAGAGCCTAGCTGGGGCCAGGGCTTGCTTGCAGGGTGCTGACAGAGGCTGTGCTGATCAGTGATCTCTCAGCATTAGTGTCAGCTAATTCAATTGTTTACCCTCAGGTTTAAAGACTAAAAATGTCACATTGTTGCCAAACTATTGGATGTGGAGTCCTAAAACAGCTCGCCTAGCATGCAGAGGCCAGTCATAAATGTCTAATGACAAAGTACTGTAGGGTTCTTTCAAGTGTTCCCAAAGTAGCTGCTTATTTTATGATGAATAGGGTTATATATGCAGAATACCCACAGAGTGACACAAGGAGTTCCTTGGCACAAACTTCCCAAAACTCAGTTGTGGCTTTGCCCTTCACAAGCATGACCCTGTGTGTAATGTGATTATGTGGCCACATAATTGTAGATTATTTGTAAATTGCTGCATAATTAGGCTCTAAGGCTCTCTAAGCTTTCACTGTTATGAAACATGTGTCTAGCATTTCAAAACATGAGGGGAAAGCGGCTGAAGGGGTGAGATCTTCTTCACGCACTGTGTCCTCAACCACACCCCATGAAAATGCCTCAGGAGTGAATGGGGCTGCTCTGGAAGCATAGGTCTACTCAAGTACCATAGATGAACTGCTGAGGAGAGCCATCATCTCCATGTGAGTGATTCCTCACAATGGGATATAATTCTTTCACGTTGCTGCCAAAGTGGAAATCATGGCAATTGTAGCGATGCTGATTCACATATTAAATGGCCTCTCAAAAGCACAGTCTGACCAAAGGCCAATAGCAGACCCACACCATCCGGATGTTATAGTGGTGGGATCATCAACCTATAGTGGCCCTCAAGCTCATAAAACAGATGAAAGAACAAGCTCTATTTCTTAGTGAGGTGGCATACCTATATCAGGATTGTACCACATCAGTCTGCAGGTGGAAGAATACCCCACCATCAATCATCATGCCTCTACACAAAGTAGTATGTGAAGGAGAAGACTTCTAGCCTAGCCTTTTCCTAATATGCAAGTTTTCTGTCATATGTAGGAACATTTTTCCACTATTGGGGGACATTCCAGTATGTCAGCTCTCACTTTCATTCTGAAATGGCACTAATAGTAGATATCCTGTAGATATCCTGTAGATATCTACTCAATACTAGGTAAAGGTACCGTATTTTTCGCTCTATAACACGCACCCGACCATAACACGCACGAAGTTTTTAGAGGAGGAAAATCCGTAGGCATGCCACCTGTAGGCATTCCCTCCATAACACGCACAGACATTTCCCCTTACTTTCTAGGAGGAAAAAAGTGAGTGTTGTGGTGCAAAAAATACGGTAAATGGACCCCTGACCATTAGGTCCAGTCATGGCCGACTCTGGGGTTGCGGCACTCATCTCGCTTTCCTGGCCGAGAGAGCCGGCGTACAGCTTCCGGGTCATGTGGCCAGCATGACTAAGCCACTTCTGGCAAACCAGAGCAGCGCACGAAAACACTGTTTACCTTCCCTCCGGAGCGGTACCTATTTATCTACTTGCACTTTGACATGCTTTCGAACTGCTAGGTTGGCAGGAGCTGGGACCAAGCAACTGGAGCTCACCCCGTCATGGGGATTCAAACCGCCGACATTCTGATCGGCAAGTCCTAGGCTCTGTGGTTTAACCCACAGCGCCATCCGAGTCCCTCTACTCAATACTAAGCCCCATTAAATTGAGCAGGATGTACCCCCAAATGAATTTGTTTAGGTGTGCAGCCTAAGGTCCATCCTAACCCAAGTTTGTTGTTTAGTCATTTAGTCGTGTCCGACTCTTCGTGACCCCCTGGACCAGAGCACGCCAGGCACTCCTGTCTTCCACTGCCTCCCGCAGCTTGGTCAAACTCATGCTGGTAGCTTCGAGAACACTGTCCAACCATCTCGTGCTCTGTCGTCCCCTTCTCCTTGTGCCCTCCATCTTTCCCAACATCAGGGTCTTTTCCAGGGAGTTTTCTCTTCTCATGAGGTGGCCAAAGTCTTGGAGCCTCAGCTTCAGGATCTGTCCTTCCAGTGAGCACTCAGGGCTGATTTCCTTCAGAATGGAGAGGCTGGATCTTCTTGCAGTCCATGGGACTCTCAAGAGTCTCCTCCAGCACCATAATTCAAAAGCATCAATTCTTCAGCGATCAGCCTTCTTTATGGTCCAGCTCTCACTTCCATACATCACTACTGGGAAAACCATAGCTTTAACTATACGGACCTTTGTTGGCAAGGTGATGTCTCTGCTTTTTAAGATGCTGTCTAGGTTTGTCATTGCTTTTCTCCCAAGAAGCAGGTGTCTTTTAATTTTGCGACTGCTGTCTATGTAACCCAAGTTACATAGGAGTAAATCCTACTGAATTCTGAAGAACATAATTCTCAGTAGACATGGTTAGGACTCTGATGTAAAATACTTACAGGCCCATAATTAGGAGAGTGTTAGTCATAAAATCAGGTGGGCAAAGATGCAGGAAACTAGGGGCATATTTACACACACACACACACACACACCATTTATTGATGACTGGCGTGTGTGAAGTCTTGATTTCACATAGATTAGTAGCAGATCCACTGCCATGACGGCTGATGCCTGTTCAGCTCTCTTGGCCCTGTTACCAATATAACCACCCCATGCAAGAATGAACCTGTATCAAGAGTCACAAGGTGACACATGACAAACCGTTGGTGGCACCACGTCTGACACAGAGCAGACACTGTTGCTGAGAGAACATGTTTCTCTGCAGGTGTTGATCAACAGGGCTGCTAGCACATCCAGAATGCCACCATTAGCACTGACGTCGAAACAATCCAGGTTACAGCATAGTGAAATTGGAATTTGGCAACATCCCAAGGCTACCAAAGATCTCCACCTCCTGCATTGGCCCAGTCATAGAAAGAAAGTAGACAATCAGCAGAAGTGCCAGCATTTCAAGGCTGCAACTGTCAGCTATGTAAGAAAAGAAAAGAGAGAAGGGGGAGGGGGGAGGGGGGAGAGCAGCTGCTTGCATTTTAGACTGAGACACGTGGGGTCAGCCCTGCAGATTGATTCTGGATTCCTATACTTCAGATCTCATAACAGATAGCCTTTGGATTTTCACTGACTGCCCAGGGATTGTGACAAAATGTTATTTGTCTAAGTGGACTGCAAAACCTTTGAGCTTCCAGATTTTCACACTGCCCCCAAGGCTCAGGGGACATATTGGTAGTTACAGGGATCCGTTGAGGAGGAGCCCACACCCCAAATTCCAAATCTGGCACTGACATTGTCACTGGCATTTAGATGAAGAAATTAAGGTGAATATGAAAATGGACCTCACAGCCCCCTTTCTGCTTCAGTACCCAACCAGCTTTGTCCAGTGTGTTTTAAATTGCTTCTGGTGTGCTCATTGACACAGCTCTGAAACTGCCCCAAGGTCATTGACAAATACTGTATTTCAGATGTCATTTTATATGCATTGTGGTATAATAGAGCTAACTTGCCAATTGTACCTGCCATTGTACTTGTACTTCTCCCATTGGTTGACAACAGCACTGGATTCAGGGCAGGGCAGGCGTTTTCCCCCCACAGGGGGCTGAGTGCAAAATTGAGAAGCTCTATAATTGAGAAATCCATCTGGGGGCGCCAAATTTTGGTCTCACTCAGGGCACCATATTGACAAAGTTTATCAAAGTCTCGTTTGACCCCATTTCATGGTAAAGTTCCACAGCCTCTGACACTGGCCAGACCAATGACCAGGGTCCACTTGGTAACTGTTGTGGACACTCCAAAATATCCATTTCATTGAAGAAAACTGATGATATTCAAAATCCATCCCCCCCAAAAAAATTACCCCCCACCACCACAAAAAACAACAACAAAGCACAGGCAAAAAACAGGCAACACCCAAGCCAAACAATAAAGAACACCAAACCTTCATTTTAAAAATGAAAAAAATGAAATGAAAGAGCGGAGAGCATTGGAGAACAAATCTGTGCCTGAGAGCGCCATGGTGTGCCGTGTTGAGAGATTTTCAAGAAACTTACAATATTCACACAACAGAAGTGCTACCTTCAGGGAAAACTTGTGCTGGTAAACTTTGTGCCAGCACACCAGGGATTCTCTGCGGAATACATTTCCATGGATATGGACACGGTCTTTCCCCTTCCAAATATTGAGCTCTAATGTATATTTAATAGGGGTCTTTTCTAATCGCATGCTGCAAGACATTTTGGCATATTTTCTCTCCCCTTCCCCTAACAGTAAAGAGAGATGTAAGGCAACATTTTAAGATACGGATCCAAAGTATCCCAAAGTCATGAGGTTCTTTGCTATTTGGAGTCTGGCATTCTGTTATTCCTAAAGTGAGCACAAGGTTCTAATGCATGGACTTGGGTCCAAAGTTTCCATGGGGATACTGGATGTTCTAACTGCTGTGTGTGTGTGCAAGGCCAAAAAAGAATACATATAAAAACAATAATTATATGTTGGACTTGGAGAAGTAGAATTACATTATATAACAGCAACAAGTCGATATGTGTCTCTCCCCCCCCCCCACACACCTCCCTTCCATTCCACGGCACAGCAATTTGCGAGCGGCATATATTCTGCTTGCATGCTGTCACATCATCTGAACATTCTTTGCCTCTCAATGGTTATATTTTATCCCCTGCTGATTCCCAGATTTCTGATAGGGTTGCTGGTGGTCATTGTAATGATGTTCTGTAAAAATGTGGTGGTTGTGATTCTTTAGATACCAGTGTGGCTTTGATGCCCACAGTTACCACGTTTTCTTGGACTAATTCTCTCAAAACTGAAATACATGAGCAGAAGTCACATGGGAAAATTTAGTTCGGGAGTAGACAACAGGGTGCCCACGAGATGTTGCTGGACTGCAATACTGCAGTCTAAATACTGTAAGGCTAAAACAGCCTTACAACCCAATTCTTATGCTTAGTGAAGTCTCACTGTGGTCCAGCCTTTCTCAACCTTCGGTCCCCAGATGTTGTTGGACTACAACTCCCATCATCCCTAGCTAGCAAGACCAGTGGTCAAGCATGGTGAGAGTTGTAGTCCAACAACATCTGGAGACCCAAGGCTGAGAAAGGCTCCTGTGGTCAAAAAGGTTTAATCCCAAGTGTGCAGGATTTCAACCTTACTTAGATACCGCAACGAGAGATATTTTCTGTCTTAGTTCAGATGCAGCAATAAACCACAGTTTTCTGTTACATCATGTATCCACTGACACATGCTTCAGGATCCCCTCCACTTCACACACAAAGGAAGGCGATTTAAACATTCATTCCTGATTAGCAGCAAACTGGGGTGGATCATTTCCCATGAATATGCCCAGTCCAATCCAAGCCCAACTGTCACCTCAGAAATCTATCTGTGGGAGCTGCTGGCTACGTGCAGCATTTCTCCTTTCTGACTTCTGGCTGCTTTTCGGAGGGAGCCTGGCAAGCTTGCTTTGCATCTCCTCTTTTGATGCTAGCTGGATGAGTGCCCCGGTCCATAGATCCTTACGCAGACTGCAGTGGACGGCATGCATACAGCTGCATGTGAGGATTCTTTGCGCTTGCTTGCTTGCTTATTTGTTTGCTAAAGAGATTTTGGCCAATGGGATGAGAGCTTGCAAAATGGTTTAGAAAAGGGCAGAGTTCAAAACAGAGTTGAGGGAATGCTGCTCAAATCCATTTTTAAAAGCATCTAAGCTAGTGGTCATCACCATGTCTTGCGTGGATTCCTTCTCTTTCAGGTACACTCTAAACAGAGGGCACACACATGCAGATAAGCAGCAGAGTGTATAATTGGGCTTAATTTAGATAATGACTAAAAAAAAACCCACTACCCAGGTTACTTTATAAAGTTGCAAGTGCACTGATAGTGCATTGAGGTAGTAATAAAATGCAGTAGCTATTTTGTTGTGAAAGGTTTATTGGCCACGGTGCCTGCATTCATGCTCTGAAACTAGAGCCTATTCAATGGAAAAAAGGAATGATCGAGCGCTGGAATGGAAGGGGGGTTGTTGTTTTTTGTTTTGGAAGGGTCTAGAAATTCCATCCAAGTACAGTTACAATGACCAGGCAATTTTTTTAATTCAACGTTGAGGAAACCAGCACAAATGTACCCTTGTAATACCCCTGCTACACTATAATGTTAGCTTGTGAAATGAATAGAGGCTCTGGAACGCAGGCACAGCTCATCCGCTTACCAAGTGGTGGAGGGACAGAGAGATGCCTAAAGTAGGGACGGGGAATCTGTGACTGCCCAGATGCTGTGAGGTTACAAATATCTTCATCCCTAAGCACTAACCAAGGGCCACTGGTGTCCAGCATCATCTGATGGACCATAGCAGGGGTTGACTTTGGTCATCCATTATGACTCTTCTCAATTTTGTGCCTCCGCAGATCACCTGTGCCACCCTAAAACCGGTGCTGACAACAGGTTCTCTATCCCTGACCTAAAGTAGCATGTGACATGGACTTTTGGACCAATATATATATGACACTCACATGAGCCACTCTTCCCCCACCCTTCTTTTGAGGAGGAATCCTGGCACCCTTTCATCCACATGGAACACGTGCATCAAATGCCACATTTGGCAGGTGGGCATGAGAAAACAAAAGAAAGCATGCAAACTATGGCTATATGGATGTGCATACATTGATTTACACTCAGGCACATGACAGAAGTCCTCTACATAGAGACTGCTGTAGCAAAACCCAAACACAGTAGCAGAGATTCCTAACATGGTGCCAGTGTTGGCAAAGTATGGCTGCAACACCTTACCAGTAACTATAATTTCAGAAGCTCAGTGTAAGGCCAGTCAATTAGCTCATTTCATTAGAGCATAGAATTTGTAAAGCGTACATTAAAACAGCCCCAACTTAAAAAATAAAAATCAATTATGTCCCTGTTACCTGTTAGTCCCTAAAATCTGTTCTAATGAAATGATTAAATGCTGAAGAATCTTCACATAAACTCAGAACTGTGAATATTGAGTCTAAAGTGGAAATGAATTTGCTGCGCAGCATTCTCCTCAGTTAATTTTGATAATGAAAAGCCAAATGTATTTTGGATAGGTGAATATTTAATAAATGCTTTATTTTCAGCATCAGTATTTGCCATATGATTACTTTACAACAGCAACTAACGCTTGAAATAATACAATATCTCTCTGAGTGATAGTATTTAACAATACCCAACAGCTAATTTGCAAATCCATTTAGTAAATTTTGTACTATGCTCATCCATTGATTTAAACCATCATGGGTTATTTTCTCAATAGGCAAAAACCTCCAGCACTATTAAAATTCAATTATAAGATCCCTCACTTTTCCTTTGGTAGAATGCATACCGGTAAATGCATTACTTTTAATGTATGTTACAACTAGCAAGGTCCAATAAGGTATAAAATGTATGTACTGGATTTAAAAACATTCAAAAGACTATCAAAATAATAGTATGCAAAAAGGGATTAAAACACCTGTCATGCCAAGATAGGCTTGTGTAAAAAAATGTTTTAAGTGGCAGGAAAAAACCAGAGTACAGTGAAGGCATCTGCCTGAGATGACTAGGCAGGGAGCTCCCAAGTGTGAGTGCTGCCAGACTGAAAGATCAGTTTCTTAGAAATGAAGAATGAGTATTATGTGGCAGCTGGAGCAATGCCAGTTCTACAGAGCAGTCACATGGGAATATATTTGGGATGCAATCCCACAAGTTAACTGGTCCTAAGCGCTTGAGGGATTTATATACTAAGAGTAACACCTTAAACTTGGCCCAGTAACAAATTGGCAACCAGTGCAGATTTCTGAGCAGATGAGGTTTTTATTTTATTTGTTTATTTAGGACAATTATATACCACTTAAACAGGGTCTCACTGCAGCACTCTGCACTAAGAGCACCAAGGGCAGTGTCCAGATCAAGCGCAAGGGAAGCCCCACGTAGAGTGCATTTCAGTAGTCCAGCCTTGAAGTCACCAGTGGCTAAATACTATGGTCCAAGGATGGTTTTAGTTATCATGCTAGCTGCAACTGGTAAAAGGTGCTTCTAACCACTGAGGTACCTGGGCCTTCTCCAAACTGAATCCAGAAGTACTCCCCAACTGCTCCTTTCTGTCAGGGGTGAAACTAGGCTTTAATTCACCTGGGTCACCTGCCCCCCCCCACCCATGTGCATTTGTGTACACGCACACAGGCTGGGAGCCTCAACAGCACCCCTCTGGAGGCTTCACTTGGGGCAAAAAAAGACCAGCTAACACACACACACACACCCAGTAGCTACAGCACTGCTGTCTGTTACTATTATATATTTTTTCATTAAACGGAAGTCAATGGTCTTAGGAGCAGGCTCTGTGCCTGGTAACAGCTTTAACCATGGTGCCATCTGGGAAAGGGTCTGCAGTTATAATGCCTACAGTTCTGCTACTTTGCAAGGTATATCATTAGGATCCTCATATCTAACTAGCTACTAATGAGTTACCTCTGTGCTAATTAAAGTCTGGGCAGGAAACAAAAAATGTTTGGAAAATGTGGCATATACTATAGAGGCTGCCTGGTTAGGTTGGTTGTACCCTATATTCTTGCTGAGTCTTCCATCTCGGTCTGGCCCTTCTGACTCAACATGACTTCCTGAGCTAGACTCTGGCTTTGTTCCTCCAATGCTGGTTTCTGCCCAGTCTACTGATTCTTTATGTGGTGTGGCCTTTAGTCTAAAGATTTCCTTTTCTCATGGTTCCAACACTAGCTGGCCATGGTTACAGACATGACCCAAGTCCTTTGTTGCCTGTACATTGGGTATTTAGACCTTGAATATTCTTTGTTGTTGTTCTTTGCAGGAAATTATGTTTTTTGTGGCAAGGTTCGACTGGGTCAACAGTATACATCACTTCCTTATTTGGCAGTCATTTCTGACACATTCAACCCAAATATTTAGGTTTAGAGAACCATACACCTACAGAACTAGCTCATGCCCTTAAAAATAGCCAATGAAAGAGAATTTAAGACAATATAATGTGGCTTTACTCTTTCCTATATATATATATTCTGGGAAACAAGATTGTTTGAGGGATTGTTATTGGGATGTGGAAACTTTCATCATCGATCCAAACATGGCTCAAGTCTGAAATGACCAGGAGTGGGGGAAACAGTTACCATTTGGCAGATGTTTTGTGGCAAAGAGGATTACGAATGCGTCAATGATCTTAATCCAGTTCTCAGTGGGCAAGTCGCCACATCACAGAAACCACCACCACAATTGGCAATCTGATTGTCAGCTATAGCAAGTTGGCTAAGGTTTAAACAAGTACAGGGAGAGAAGAACAAATCCAGAGGTTGCCCTTTCAGGTCATGGATGAGACACATAGATGGGCCTGATATGCAAAGTTCATATTGCATTGTGGGTGGGTGGGGAAAGTTCAGCTCTAAAGGCACTGTGTAAAATAATATAATGCACTGCATTTAATCCTTAAAAACGTCCCTTTTAAAGGACATGAGGAGAGAAGCTAAATGCACATATTCATTGTTTGGCTTATTCAGTTAATAGAACAGAGAGAACTAACTTTTCTAAAACCAGACGCCAATCTGGCAAGACTGCATTTTATCCCTGCCTTCTTCCTGACCTTGTATGTTCATCCATCCCCATGGTCCCAAGGAGTAGCAAATGTCCACAGAACCAACAACCACCATCACTGCCTCTTTGCATGAAACACCAAAGGAGTCCGGATTGAATGAAAGAGAATTCACACTTTTCACATTGTGCAGACCTAGTTCACTGGGAGTTTCAGCAGAGGGTAAATGTTTGGCCTACTTTGGCAAATGTTGGAAGCCTAAAGAGCACAAACAAGGGAGGAAGGAAAGAGACGTTTTTTCTAAAACCAACCAACCAACCAAATCACCCAAGATCAGGGTGGTCCAGCCCCTCAGACCAAGTGGGTCCCAAGAGTACTTCCAACACAAAACCATATCATAAATTAAAGTGTCTGTAATATAGTTAATATCATTTATTATAGACAATATATTTAAGTGAATATATATATAACTAAATACACAATTAATAGATATAATATATTTATTTATTTATTAAACAAAAATTAATACACAAACATATTATGCGCTTTCATCAACAATGCTGATATTGAGTCCCTGTCTGGATAAAAAGGTGAGGAGGAGGAGGAGGAGGAAGAGGAAGAAGAAGAAGAAGAAGAAGAAGAAGAAGAAGAAGAAGAAGAAGAAGAAGAAGAAGAATCTAGAAGGCTCCTATTCAGACTGACTCGAGCCTCTTGTGAAGCCAGTAAATAAATGCAGCCCATGAAGAATGAGTATCAGTCACTATTTCTCAAGGTTGTTTTGAGGGATTAAACAAGGAGTGGGGAGAACCGTGTATACCACCTTGGGCTGCTTGGAGGAAAAGGTGGGATATAAAACAATTAATAACAAGTAAAACAAATAATTTAAAAATAGAGGGAGAACACACATGAGTCTGAAGTGGTAGCAGTGCATTCCTCATCTGAGGACTGATCCTAAAATAGTCCAAAGGCATTTCAAGGGTCCCCAGAACACCTGAGCTTAGCCATAATGCATGCTGGGAGTTGTAGTTCTTGCTCCCTGGTGAGGTTCCTGCGGTTCTGCTGACAGCTGCCAAGCCAAATGTCCTTCATTGCCCCCAACTCACACCATGGCCGCTGACAGGTGGCAGTTTCCAGCTGTGCACCAAACATATGCAGGACTCACCATGGCGTCCAAGAATGACAAGAGGGGGAAATGAATGATAAGCACCAAAGCCTCCCCCACAAGCCCGAATCTGAGTCTTCATGCTCATGCTGAGAGTTTGCCACCGCTCCTCAGACCTTAGCAAATCATAGCTTGCCTCCACCCATACAGGGGTCTCCCTCTCTTCACACCCATTGCTTATGATTTTGGCAAGAACTAACTGAGAGACAGGATTTCCTTCACAGCACCACCCCCACATAGCCAGTGTTACCCCTTTCACTAAGATTCATAGAAGAAAGAATCTTAGAGGAAAATATGGAAGAGAATGGCTGTTGCCACTAGCAATGCTCCTTTGGGCAAGGACCACCAACAGAAGCCACATGTTGGACCACCCGACTCTGGATCACCAAGTTCAGTGTCCTCTCAAGGACTGCATTACTTTTGGAAGCATTGTATTTATAGTTTTCAATTTTACAACAAATACATAATTATTTAAATCCTCTCATTATCCACAACTTCCCCTCCCCACCTTCCACGGTTCATTAAAGTTCCCCTAATTCAAGTGCATATCCAAAATGTTCTTTTACCCTTTTATTTTCACCTTCAGGCCTATTTCATTTTATTAAACTTTCTCTGCTCTGATTATTTTAGTCCTGCTATCATTTAAAGATGTTTGCAATAGTGATTGATGGGTTCCAAAAATTTCCCCTCAAGCATTGCATTATTCCCCAGACTGTGCTTCAGGGACTAGAATAGCATTTTGTCATCAACCCCCTTTTGGACACTATGTGGCATATTAAATCCAAAACCAGGCCTAATTTTAGCATGGGAGCGTCCTTGAATATGCAAATAGCAGTCTTAGAGAGTAAGACTGTTTTTGTCAGGACCATAAAGAGTTAAACTTCCATTCCCCAGGATCTTGAGACTGCTTAAACTTCACCTCAGCTGCCATTTCAGACAATGCCCCATCATATTTGGTTCAGTCCCCAGTTCACATATAGCAAAAGGCCTTGCCAGCGCCTTGCAGGATCTGAATGTGCACCCAAGAACACTTTGCCAAATCTTCTACAACATGCAAGGATTTTATGGCAGACACATCAGTGTGGAAAGGATTCCCTGACGCTATAAAGTTTGAAAACAGGCTGGTGTGGTTAATTGAAATCAGTGGCATTATGCCAAGGATGGATTTGGCACAAGCAACCTTTAATTGTCCCCACTACAAACTGACAGAAATTATTTCACTGCATTAAGTAGCATCACTCATCACTTCCATTATCCCCCAAGATGTCTCATAGTGAATACAACCTATGCCAGGTCCTGCTGCAAACCTAAGGAAGGTTTTGTTATTGAGTACAAGGAACAATAGCAACCCAAGAGCTATCAGGCAGCCCAAGATATGATAATTCTTGGAACAGGTATTATGCAATATTAAGAAAAGCAAAACAGGAGCTTAGGTTACCAGCAATCTCAGAGGCTTAAATAGGGCAACTGATAAATGCAACAGGAGCATTCATGAGAGGTCACATTAATTTGGGGTGCGGAGACAGAAGAATAGGAAAGTCCATGATACTGAGGTAGTTCAGAACAATGATTCCTTTAAAGGCCTTGTCCTTCAGTTATACTTTGGGATAAAATATTCTGTGTGAACTGAACACTAGGATACTGGTCTAGTTCTCACTGTGGTAGTAAGTCTTCCTCTCTGGGCTGTATCACTGCAGCTGGAGATGTGTGTGTTAAGACTAAGTTAGCCCTTCTCTATGAAATGGATGTGGATGGATTTTGTGGGTGGAGGATCATTCAATCATATGAGTCTCTCAGGTAGAGCTGGAATGCTTCTCACACAGGCTGATGGCCTCAGTAGGAACCATTGTGTCCCCTTGCTTCTGTGCATACACCAATGGGTTGTTGTTTGAAATTTTAGCTAAATTAGACAGTTAATGTTACAAGGTTGTTAGGAAAACAACATAGAAATATAAAATTACAATATTAGAGTAACCAGCTAATTGGGAACTTGCCCAAATTAAAGTGTACTAAAATGCTATGTTGTCTGGTGAATGTACATCTAAAATGCATGCATGTTTTTCACTTTCCAGTTTGTTAGCAAATAAATGCATGTCCCGTTTCTATTAGTACTAGCCTGACTTCCATTCTGTGCTCCCATTTCTGCAGTGGACCCTGCAACTGAGAATTCACCCTTTCAAAAGCTGCCTCAGCCACAACCTGCCTATGTGCCATCAAGTGGTGCTGTTCTCTTAAGGTCTTATTTCAGCACTCCAGATAAAATGTTTTATTATATAAACCGTTGGACATAAAGATTTCACTTGGACAAACTCATTATTCTTTCCTTTAATGTCGTCATTGTCCCTTCATCTCCCTGCCCAAGTCCTGCTTCAACCTTTCCACATCCACTCATGTTCAAAGTCTCCTCCCTTAAACAGCTTCTCCCTTTCTTGCCTGTGACTCCTTATCCTGGTACTTTCAGAATCTGCACATGGTGGTACTGTTCATCCCTCCTTCCCCTCTCTCACCCTTCAGACTCAAGCTCAACCCATCTCTTCTGAGTAGAATTTGAATTAGCATCTAAATCCTCATTCCCCAAACAAACTAACTGCATTTAAGAGCTGCCAGGGCCAGCCCACCCATGAGGCAAAGTCTCTCCACACCAAGATTCTACTTTAGCCATGTCCATTCCAGCAGTGCAAAGGTCAGAGGCATGCAAGAGACATGATCACAGATCAAGGGCCTTGCAAAAGCACTCCATGGGAGGGTATCTGACAGGAATAGAGAAGGGCCGTCTATCGATCTTTAGTCCTCCTTTTTCCCTCATGTAGATCTTCACTTACCCTTTCTTCTCTGGACAGGGGTGGGTGGACACCATTTGGTGGTTCGCCTCAAGTGCCAAAATGTCTTGGGCCGGCCCTGACAACAGCTAAGGACTTGTAATGACATTTGTGCCTCTTTTACTCCCCTGCCTCTCTAGTCACCCACTACCATTAACATTTAGATTTTAATCTTCTCAAGGACAAGGCTCTATCTTTTTTTGCCTATGGGACTCTGTAAAGCACCATGTGACATTGTAGTGGGGTTAATAACACCAGTGAAGCTAAGAGTTGGAACAGGTCGTTTGACAGGCCCTGTCTCTGGTCTGATCTGTTGTTCTCACAGGGACGTCTTGGCTTCTTCACAATGCTTGTCACAGGCAGGCACTGTGCTCCACTTTTTACCTCAGGAAGCCTGTGATAGTTTATCACCCTATCATGTCTTAAGTGTAATGTTTATATTAAGTTTATTTAGACAGGGGTTGAAAAGAAGTTATTTGACTGCAAGAACAGTTTGTGAAGCAGCCAGAGCAGCTGACCTTGTAGAGGAAAAGTAGCCCTCTTTTTCACTGCGGTTGTCTGCCAAAGTACAGACATAAAGGAGAGAAACATTTGTCCAGCTGGGCAGAGTGGCCATATTAGTTAAGGATAGACACTACGGAAAAAGAATGCAGAATTCATCATTCAGTACTGCCCATGTTTGATAGGATACATTTCAACAGTGCATTTTAAAAACAAGTCAAAAAGTTGTTTGAGGCTCTGGGGAGGCAGGGGTGGAATATCATTCATCACACAAGATTAGTCTGAAGCAAAGAATTTGGCAGTGTTAGGGTTTTAAATTATCATCTTATATTTTACTTAGTGGATGCTGGTCCATTAGGGAGAATGGGGCACTGACCCACCAGCTTCGTCTGCCTTCACCCAGTTCAGGGAATCGCACAGCCTATGGCACCTTCTTCTTCTTCTTTAGTTGTCCTTGTAGAGCTCAGCAGAAGATGCAGGCTGGTGCCTGGGATTAGTTGGCTCTGCCTATCATTATCTCAGGCTCCATCTCCTTTTGAACCCCTTGCCTTTCACCCTACCATGGGCACCAGAGGACATCACTGGTTTTAGTACTGATGTTGCTTCTTGTTTTGTAAGGCACCCTGGGGAACCTCATCAGGGAACATGTGTTGATATGCGGCAACACATGTGGCAATATTACACACCACACTTCCTACACATAACAACTTGATAAGTATAATTTTATGCCTGGACTTCTTTAATATTGGATCCTGGGTTTCTATACATTTTCCCCACTTATGCTCTTTTTTCAGAACAAAAGTGTGATCTGAAGGCAGGTGGTGTCTTGGAGAAGGCATTATGTAATCATCTGGTTTAGCGTAGGTATGTTCAGAAATTACGATAACATGCAATGTAGTGTTTCTTTCAGTCCAAACTCAGGAGCTGAACTGAAGTAAATGAATTCAAAAATCTCTCTAGCACAGTTCTTGAGGGTGTGGCTATGGGGAGTTAATCACACTAATGGGGGGATTAGAAGCACTTGGGTGCACCTCATGCTAATACCCCCCAAGAGGTTGTTATTTTGTCGTATGTGGCTTGCTAATTATTCTTGCTGAACAATTTAGCAAACCATATTGTTGTTGGGGAAGCCTTGCCATGCACAATCCAGAATTAAAGTAAATGTCACTCTTTGACAGAATTCATGACGGATAGATAACATCAGGGCCAGCCCACCTCTGAGGCAACAAGGCTGGTAAGTACCAAGAGGCCCAGGAGCTATTGCCTTGGGTGGCAGGATCCACGGTGGCAGCAGATCCAGCCACCATGGAATGCATCACCCGCTGCTACTGCTGCCATGGTGGCAGCAAGAGCTGCAGTGTGCTCTTGAGAGGCCAGATCTGCCTGCCCCCCAAAGCCAGTGGCTTCTTGGGAAATAGGAGGTACTTCTGGTCTCCTCCCACCCTTATTCCCAATGTAGATCTTTATTCTCCGCTTGTTCCTGATTTCGACCTGCACTCACCCATCTTCCTTAGTGGATGGGGGCCATTTTGTGGTTTGCCTCAGGTGCCAAAATGTATTGGATACCCCCCTCTCTATGCCAAATGCTCAAAAATGAAAGCCTTCAGTGCTCACTATGTTTCTGCAAGAGCAGGTTACTTTTCTCATCCTCTCTACTACTGTATTCTGCAATGCAAAATTCCTAATAACTGGGTATATAAGACCTTTCTGCAGTATAGGGTCTTCATGCAGCTGTTCCTGGGCCTCTTGGTACTTACCAACCTTGTTGTTTTGTACCTTGGGTTGCCACCTTGTAACCTGACAATTTATGGGTGTCTAGCAGGCATTCAATACATAAATGTGGCAATATGAGGTGTAGCACATCAAAGCTATGATACTGAATCTAAAATGAAATTCAGAGTGCAGTTGAAGGAGGATTGCTTCCCAGGTCAGCGTGTGAGGAATTTCAAAGAGTTTTAGTAATACAGACAGGGTTAGGAGCATTAGATGTGAAAGGCCTAAGAGCCTGGTTACCAGTTACCTTCATCATATCAAAAGTAGCCCAATGTCCTCTGTTGATAATACTGGTATTTCTTCTCTCTCCTTTAATGGCTAATTGTCTCTAGGGGTTGAGAGGGAAGGAGCAGGGACAATCAGCTACTAAGGATAAATGAGATATGTAGAAATTAACAATTAAAAGAGAAGTGCTCCTTCCTTTTTTATTTCCTGTCTTTTATATTTACCTTCAGTCCCCTCCAAATTTCTCTGCCTATCTCACAGGGACCCTTTAGAATTAACAAGAATCAGAGCTTGGCTTCCATTTTTCACATGATGAGTGAAAGTGTTGCTAAGCTGCAGTTCTCTTTAACAGAAGAGAAAAGAAAATGAAGGTCCTCCTTTCTTGAATGCTTTAGAGAAAACCGATCATCTCATACTTTTATCTTCACCACCTCACCATCGTCACATTTGCCCCTTGGCATGTATCTGTGTAAGACCATGCTGGAGATATCTGAGTTTACAGGAATTTGCATGAAAAAGAAATGTTCAAGCCATGTGTAGAGGGAAACTAAAATATGACTGTGCCTAGTTTGCTATAAGGGTAATTGAAAGCAGAGATAACCCAACAACATTGAACTTTGTAAATATGACCTGTCTCCCAACAGTCTTTTTTTTTTTTAAGTATCATTTCTCATCTGACAGTGTCTCACTTGGGGGGGGTGTTGCACTGAGATTTGGGGCATTGTATGTTAAAACATTCAGTGAAAAAAAACCCTTGTCTTTTTTTTTAATTGTCATTTCCATTCATGGCAGCTAAAACTGTACATTGTTTGCGAGTGCCTTCAGTCATGGCAACGCCTAAAAGGAATGAGATGTTCTACAAGAATATGAAATACATGTTATCTATCATTTTAAGGACCAAAGGAGATGCAGCATCAGATCTTTGAACAGATTTCCAATGTTTGTTTTTATTAAAAATGAAAATGTGGGTGGATTATCTATTCAATTAATCAATCCAGTGAAAAGTCGTGATTGATCAATGAAAAATCTAACTCTTCCTCTTAGTACAGAGGTGCGCTTGTCACATACACCTGCTCACACATGAATCATTGAGGGCCAGAGTAATCTCATAGTGGCATATTTTCATTCATACAGTTAGTCAAAATTATTTCCACTGACTTCTGGGATTGGGGTGAATGACACATGGACCATAGTTCACCAACCACCTCACACCTAATCAAGTAATGACCACATATTGTTGATTGGCCTCATTAACTGGCCTCACTGACAGAGCAACCCCAAAACAGACCGTGTGAGTATGACCTTCTGGAGGATTCCAGACTTTGCTTGGACAACATGCTGCTTCATGTCACGACTCAGGGCTGAAGTGGATTCCGAATGTGGGGCCTGACCAACGTCAGGTAGGGATTCAGACTGTGAACCACCATCCAGTTCTGGCCAAAGGGAACTTCAGGAGGGAATAGGAACTAGTGCTAATGGGGCTCTTACAACAATTGGGCCAATCATGTCATATGTTTGCCCTGGTGCTATGAAGCCTTTGGGGCCAGGTTTGCTTGGTGGTCTGAGCAAACAAGGGACTCCTCTAGTGCTGCTCTTGTTCCTTTTCAGCCAACACCATCACCTGCCTTGTGATCCTTTTAACTGGAGTTTACAACAGTTCAACCTGGGACCTTCTGCATGCCAAGTGTACCCTCTACCATGTAGCTGTAGGCACACTGATGTGGCTTCACCTGTTTCCTGTCCCTGCTTCACCCCAGCCAGCCCCCAGCTTGACAGAAGTGAGTCTAGCACTTCCTAATCGCAGTTCCACCAGGCATACCATACAACTGGTGTGTCAGAATGATTTCACTATAGTACTGCATTGCGTTGCCAGCTGGTGTCAAGTTTGGCCAATTATCTGGCTCCTTGGAGCTCTTAGCAAACTGAGAGGAGCCTCATGAGCCCCTCCATTAAAGCAGGGAATGCAATCTGTGTTTGTCCAGTCTGTTAGAAACAGTAGGAGATGGAGGCAGAGCAACAGCAACTTTGCCAAGCCTCACAGCAAGGCCAGACTTTGAAGCTGGTCCTCTGAGCTCCAAGGACAACATTCTCTCAGCTGGACCCTCTAAAACAGTTTCCACGTATGCATAAAGCTACCAGACTGACCAGATAAACTTCTGCGCCATCCAGACTTGCTGTCTAGTGTAAATATATCTCACCCACCTCACTTTAGTTTTTTGCCCTCCACCCAAATAATTTCTGAAAGGTTTTATATTGGCATGTGCAGCAGAGTTTGAGGCCTTTTTATCTGAATGGCAAGATATACTCTCCATTTGATGAGACCACAAAAGCAAGCAGACATGTTACACTCTGCATGGGACGAAATATATTTGGTGGCATTTTGGAAGGGAGGAACTGCAGGGACAATAGTGGGCAGCTTGAATGTAGCAATGAACTCTGTAGTCACCATTTCCCTCTAAACTCATTCAAAGCTGCAGCAGCTGCAAAGATTTGAGGAGTGAGGTTATTACCCCTCTACTACGATCTCTGCCAGATTGCTCAACCATTGCTACTGTGTCCTGTCTTCTGGCAGATCAAATAACTAGGTGACAGCAAAAACTCCAAAATAAAAATAAAAATAGCAGGGGAAATTAGAATAAGAACTGTTATTTGATTAACTTTCTAACATTGCTCAGCTTTAAAAACAAAAGCCTATTGGCTCACATGTTTTACCTGTGGCTAAAGGATCATGTATCAGTTGTGTCATTTCTGTAATTTATTACCAACTTAATACAATTTTATTCAAGTGACTTCCCACTCGCCATTGTCGATGCGTCCTTAGCTTCTGATGTTACTGCTTTGAATATTTTAAATTAGGTGCCTCCAATTATAATCCATTACCCAAAATTATCCCTTAATCATCAGCTGTATTCTTAGTAATTTCCATTCATGTTGAAACATTATTTAAGGCATTTGTATACTTTTGTAAAGCTTCAAGTGAGAATGTTATACTTCTTTTCATTTCATTCTGTGTACGACAGTTCTGGTATACAACCTTCATTGGCCTTCCATTTATATCAGTCGTCTCCATTTCCAAAGATTATCTTGAGCCCTTTCTGTGTGCCTGCAGTGCTGTTGCAGTTATTCAGTGCATCGCTGGTATCTCAAGGTTAACTCAGCCCCTCCTCTCCCCAGTTCACAGGTCCATCCCATAATACTCTAAAAAGTACATTGTTGTCCAAAAGCGACAGTCCTCGCCTTACATAGATCCTTTCCAACAAGTTTTAAGATCTCTTAATTTTCTTCTCCTTTAAATCTCATCAGCACAGGCAGGGAAAGGCATTTCTCTCAGTACCAACCCACTGACAGCCTGGCATCACCTTCCCTTCCTGCTTTCCTCCAGCAACACCTCTCACTTGGAGTTGCCAAATCTAAATTTCTACTTTCTCCATGTTGTTCACAGTCTGTTCTCTCCACACTACCACACCAAGAATTTACCTTAGCCAATGTCCATTCTAGCCATGCAAAGGTCAGTGGCAAGTAAGAGACATGATCACAGATCAAGGACATGTTCCTACCTGGCAAAAGCATTCCATGAGGGTATCTGACAGGGATAGAGAAGGGCCCTGGACAGAACCTGAGGGCCAAGCAGAGAGAACCCTGCTTTTCTCCCCTAGGTCTGATATTTCCCACCCCTCACCTAAAGGCATACTGGCCAGTGGCATCACATGGGGAGGGCCAGAGGGGCAGTGACCATGGGTGCATTTTGCTCCTCACTGCCCTGCCAGCCCCACAGAAAGGGCACATGCCTGTTGCATCCCCCTCACACAGCCCTGCAGCATCACAAAGTGGCGTGGGGCTGGCAGGGCAGTGTGACTGCACCTTTCATGCCTGCCAGGGGCCGGGGCGGGCAGGGGTGCAGCATGGCCCCCACTTGGCTTTGATGGGTGGGGCATCAGCATTGAGGGCTAGGTGTGGGCTCCGTTCACTCTCCATACCCCAAACCCCCAGGCATGCACACCTCCTAGTATTCACTGCAGGTTTCAAGGGGTTTCACATGAGTAAGATCCCCTCAGTGTCCCACTGCTGCCCATTGGCTTGTCCTCTCCCTCTGGGAAAGCAAGGGAAGCAGCATGACCTCCATCAGGCCTAGCCAGCATCTGAGAGGGGCTGCCTGCATGCTGTAGAGCACTCTTGCATGGTAAGGTTTCCATGCATTTTTTAAAAAACAAACAAACCCCAAACCACCAGTACTCTAAAGCAGTATATAAAAGCTCATGTATAGGACATGGTCTTCCTCTTTCTCTTTTGACCTGTGAAATCTCAGTGCATTTCTTTTTTCCTATTGCTAGTAAGTTCCATGACTAGAGGATGTGGAATCAACAAAAACAGACCCATACAAAGTCAGCATTCAATCGATACATGTGAAAGTAGCTCACACAGCAAGCCATTGATAGTGGCTCACTTGCTGCTGACGCTGCCATTTGGAATGCTCTACTGTACACTCATCACAAAGGTCTTTGCCACTACATAAGCTGGATGTGTCAAACAGTTGACACCTATCAAATACCCCTGAGGCTCTCTCTAGTCACCATAGCTGGGAGGATTCACCCTCACTTGAAACAGAAGACTAACTATATGTCACTGCCTAGAGGCATAGTAAAAACACTCTCAGCTACTGCACTAAATTGTTTTCCACTTGTATTGTTTATTGAAGCTCACTTGTTTTTATGTGCTTATTACTACATCTGCATATGACAATCTGATCAGTTCAGCATGCTAAATGTCACTGTTATGCATGCTGTGAAATCAAAGAGCAAGCAACCAATGTACATCACAACACGCAGATGCCTTTTTGGTTATTTTTAATATGTTGTGAGCCACTCTGAGCACTTTTTACAATGGAAGGGTAGGGCACTATTAAATTAAATTAAATTAAAATTAAACACTGTTACTCTTGTCCCCCTTTTTCCTATACTATGGTTGAACACCTGTCTGTGGTTTTGCACACTGTCAAAATTGAGACCATAGTCTTCCCAGGACAGAGAACTGTATTTTGTTTGGTTGTTTTTGTAACTGTGTAAAATTCCAAGTACAGTACAGTGGTACCTCGGGTTACATACGCTTCAGGTTACATATGCTTCAGGTTACAGACTCCACTAACCCAGAAATATTACCCCAGGTTAAGAACTTTGCTTCAGGATGAGAACAGAAATCGTGCAGCGGCAGCAGGAGGCCCCATTAGCTAAAGTGGTGCTTCAGGTTAAAAACAGTTTCAGGTTAAGAACAGACCTCCAGAACGAATTAAGTACTTAACCTGAGGTACCACTGTACATGGATGGTGGTTAACAAATCCATAATAACAACTTAAGAGCTTGCAGCTAATGCATTCACCTCAATATACACCACACATATACTTTTTGGAAGGTAGAGGGAAACGAGACGGTTGCTGAGACAGACAGCTGGGCAAGCAGGCTTTGCTGTTGCTGCTTGTAACCATATTGAGATTATAGTGCACTATAATCATTTCACAACTTGCTCCTGTGCAAAGTTATCTGTGGCTAGACCCAATGATCTCTTTTGCCAACCAGGAACAAAGAACAAAGGCCACATACAAATGCACGCAATGCCCTCATAACCTCACCTCTCATCCTTCAGTAAAATCTGCACGATGCTCATATATATATATATATATAGATACATTTGTTTTGTAAAATGGTATAGAAATGCTATCATGTTAGATCTAGCCTTCATTAGAAAATATTTTAGTCTTTTCAATTTTGTAATTTTCTCTAAGATCACATTGTCTATTTTGCATTTTATCAGCCAATGTGGGACCCAGCCGCCGAGAGTGGCTGGGGAAACCCAGCCAGATGGGTGGAGTATAAATAATATACTACTACTACTACTACTACTACTACTACTACTACTATTATTATCCCATAGACCGAACAACAGAGCAAAAATGTAAATGTTGTAATAATTATAAAATAAGTTCCATTAATATACATTAATTTGTCATTTCTGTACATTAACATATATTAACGTGTGTTATATTTTTATAAATTTATTATTTTGATTATACTTTTGTGTTGATTTAGTAAAATTTTCTCTGCCTTGAGTACACCAATGAGAAGGCAGGATATAAGAAACTGTTGTGATGTAATAAGATGTGATAAACTGTACACAACCTCTTTGTTCATAAATAGTAACAGTTTATTTGCAAAGATGAGAAAGTACAGAACACCTAGAAATAAATTACCAACAAATTGATTCAAAATTCCTACATAACAACTGGGGACACTTCTCTTTAGAACACTAAAATTCTCTCAGAAGGAAACCCCCAAAAAGAAATAGTTGGATGACTTCTGCCAAGTTTTAATCTTCAAAGGTTGCCATTACTAAACCAGGCAAAGTACATTTGTCCACAACATACACATACGTACCACAAATGCAGTAGGCTATTTTCCATTAGGTATGGAAATAATGTAAAGGAAATATTGGCCTAGGAGTTGCAAAATGGAAATAAGTACTTTCCAGAATGTATTATATATTATATTGATAATATATTATATTTATAATAAGCTGCAATAGCAATTTATTGAAGCCATTTTACATAGCAAGCACTACACAAAATGTTGCAGTATGGAGAGTTCAGCATCCCAGCTGCCATTCCCTGCTATCCCATGTTCTCTTTTTCCCTTCAGCAGTGTCAGCCTTTCCCACCCCACAAAACAGCTCAGCCCTCATTGGCTGTTTGGTGCCCTTCCACCTCCACTGATGTCTGTGGGCAGTGGAAAGTTGTGTGGAGGCAGACCTTTCGGGGCACCATGGCACTGAAACATGGATCCAAGTCACAGGTCCACATGGTTTTTAGAAAGCATGCCCCACGCAAGCCAAGCATCAAACTGAAGTTGCCAACAGTTTCTGTGGATTGCACTGCAAAAATGATCTACCCAGTGTATTTGTCAGAGCCTCTGTGGCATAATAAAACGCAGATCCCCATGAACCCACATGGTTTTACATAGAATTCCTAGAAAATCACTATTGGACAGGTGTACCCCAAAATACCCACATGCATCCATGCCTCAGTTCCATGTCCATGTGCTCAGGTGGTTCTAGTAAGCACCAGTCTGCGATTTTTACAATCCAGTCCATAGGCATCAAGTGCTGGACCGATGGTTAAGAACATAAGAAGAGTCTCCTGGATCTGGCCAATGGCCCATCTAGTCCAGCATCCTGTTTCCACAGTGGCCAACCAGATGCCCATGGGAAGCCAAGAAGCAGCACTCTCCCCTCTTGTGGTTTCCAGCAAGTGGTATTCAGAAGCATACTCTCTCTGGTTCTGGAGGTAGACCATATCTGCCAGGCAATGTGGCCATTGATAGAGTTATACTCCATGAACTTGTCTGATTCTCTTTTTGAGCTGTCCGTGTTGGTGACCTCACTGCCTCCTGTGGGAGTGGGTTCCATAATTTAACTGCCTGCTGTGTGAAGAAGTTCTTTCGTTTATCTATCCTGAATCTTCCAACATTCAGCTTCAATAGATGTCCCCGAGTTTTTGTATCATGAGTGAAACTTTTATCTAGCCACTTTCTCCATGCCATGCATAATTTTATAAACTTCTATCATGTCACTTCTTACTTGCCTTTCCCCTAAACTAAAAAGTCCCAACCTTTCCTCATAGCAGAGTTGCCCTGTCCCCGGAGTCATTTTGGGTTGCCCTTGTCTGAATCTTTTCCAATTCTAAAATATCCTTTTGAGGTGAGGCTACCAGAACTGTACAGAACACTCCAAATGTGGTCATATCACAGATTTGTATAACAGCATTAGGATACCAGCCATTTTATTTTTAATCTTTTCCAAATGATCCTTTAGCATGGAATCTGCCTATTTCACAGTCGCCACGTTTTCTACAGGTCAATCCATGGGGACAGAGTGACCTGTGCTTTTGTGGTGGCTTAGAGAAAATCCCATATAAAATCATGTAAATATAAGAGGGTCCATTAAAAAAAAATGGACCCTCCCCCACCACACATGCTCTACATTTTGTGACCAGACACCCACAACAGTCCCAGAATTTTACATGTGTTCACAGCCCCCCAAAAGTTGAGGCCCCACCAGCCCAAGATCTTGCCCCCCACATTTTCTTTAGCATCTGGTTAAAACTGCTATTAGAGGTTGTCCAGAGTTTGGAGGTTTAGTTCCAGCATTATATTGACGACACTCAATCCTATTTCTCCTTCCTTCTAAGTCCAGGGAAGCTGTTCAAGTTCTGAAATCCGTGTCTGATGTCAGCAATGGACTGGATGAGGGTGAACAAACTGAAACTTAATCCAAAAAATACCATGATACTCGTGGCCAGTAGAAGAGCAAACCTGGGTGAAGGGATTCAACATGTCTTGGATGGGATTGAACTCCTCTGGAAGAATGAGGTTTTCATCTGGGATGTCTTCTTGAATTCAGCCCTGAACCTGGATGTCCAGGTTTGGTGGTGGCCAGGACTCAGAGCACTTTTGCATAGCTAAGATCAGTATGTCAACTTTGCTCATTCTTGGAAATGATGTGGCATTGGGGACACTATGACTTAGTTACATTTCATTTGGACCATTGTAACAGCCTCTGGGCTGGGCTGCACTTTCACTGTTGCAGAACGCCATTGAGCAGGGTTGATTACAGGGCGCACGTCACTCCCGTGTTAGAATAGCTTCATTGGCTACTGGTCTGTTTCTGGGCATAAGGCAAAGTTCTGGTTACATTAATATACATTTTGGTAAGTGGTTTGTTCCTTTGTCTGTCTGTCTGTTTTCTATAGCAATGTTTCCCAACCGTGGCCCCTTTCTGACCATGCTTCCTTCCTGTGCCCCCCATAGGCATAGCAAGGAGAGCAGAGGCTCAGATGCCTCCCAGTAAGTAAAAATCAATACAAGTCAATACAAATCTGAGGTTCTGACCCCCCCCAACAAAAGCCTGACCCCCCTAACAAAAATCCTGGCTATGCCCATGCCCCCTCCCATCCTACAGGTGGAAAGGTAGCTATTTAAATGTTTTGTTTGTAAATAGAACATCTTTTATATATAATTTTCATAATTTTTACAAAATACAATTATATAAAATGATAGAAACATAATGAAATATTGTTGAAGCAGAAAAACATAGAATCATCATTCTAGTCCAACCCCCTGCAATGCAGGAAACTCAGCTAAAGCATCCATGACAGATGGCCAGCCTGCCTCTGCTTAGAAACCTCCAAGGAAGGAGAGTCCAGAACCTCCCGAGGGAGATCCATCTTCCATGTATTATAAAAAGTAAACAACACTTATTTGACCCCAGTTATTTGACACAGAGGGAGAAACCTACAGATTCAGTCCAAAAGGTGCACAGGGAGTTCTGTATATAGGGGAGAATTTTTAGAAGCAAGTGGTCCTCACTGACCTGGTGCAAAAAGATCTCGTCATCTGGAGGAGCCCTGGCTGCCTAGATAAAACACTCTAGCTCCACACTCACTTACCTGGGAGCAAGGCCCACTGAACTCAGTGCAGCTTTCTTCTAAGTAGACACTTTGTTATTTACTAGATGCAAGTCAGCAGCACCAGACAACCCCACTCAGCTAGGCTTTGAAGTGGATTTCACCCCACGGCTTGCAGAGCCAGGCCTACGCTGCCTATGGGCCCTGCACCCCTTGGCAACATCCGAAGGCCCTGATCCACTAGGCACTGAGGTGGATTGCAACCCACACCTTGCAGAGTCAGACCCACGCTGCCACTGGACCAAGCATTGGCGGCAGCAACAAGCAGCTCCGGCTCGCCCAGTCCTACCCATTGCCACCCCACCACTGCACTTACCTGACCTGGGGGTTCTGGATCGCAGGCCCTACTGCTCAACATGGGAGGCCCAGTAATTGCCCTCTCCCTCCAGAAACAAACCAGGACTGCTCCAAGAAAACGCATGTGGCAAAAAGGAGCATGAGGCCCTGGTGGGTCACCCCCTTACCCACTTTTGATTGGCCAAGTGGATAGCCAGTCAATCGGGATTAAAAATAAATCCCCCCTCACTTCTCACTTCCCTCTGTGTTGTGGCCCCCATTTATGTGATTTTCACCTGGGGGCCCCCAGGGGGCCTTATGGCCCCCCGTTGGGAAGCGCTGCTCTATTGTTTCTGCTTCCTCTCAAGATATCATCACCAAACTTGGCACAGGGTTCCCAAGGTGGGGGCAGCAGTAATCATAAATGTTTGGGTGCTGGGCACCATTTTGAATTAAGATTGTGGACCAAAATGTTACCTTGCCCCTCCCCCTTTTTTGCATAGGTTCAGTCGCCTCTTGAGATATTGTTGTCAAACTCAGTACAAGGGCTCCTGAGGTGCAGGCAACAGTTTTCATCAGGCTTGGATGTGACTTCTGCACGAATATGATTGTGCCAGGTACAAATACACAAACAACACCATCTGTTTTTAAAAAATCACAATATTTTGGGTTTCTACAAAGTCCTGGGCAGCACAGTAACATATAAAACCCTACATGACTTGACACCAAGTTATCTGAAAGACCATTGTCTCCCATACAAGCCTGCCTGGGTTTTTATGATATTTGGCAGAGCTCCTTCTTTCCACTCCACCAACAACTGAGGTGCATCTGGTGTGAACGCTCAGACAGCTTTCTTGGTTGTTGCCTCTAGGCTTTGCCTCAAGCAACTTTAGAGACGTCGCCATTGTTTCACTGTTGTGGTGATGGCCACTACCTCAGATGGATTTTGGACTAACCTTACTTCTGTGCTTGTAACTTGTTTTAAATACTGTGTTCTAAAATCTTGTACCCTGCCCTGAGACCTTAGGGTGAAGGGTGGTAATAAACAGCAACAATAATTTCAAAAACCAATGAACACCACCATTAGACAACTTCATGGAAAATAGACCTATCGACAGCCTATAGCTCTGGAATCTAAGTGGAACTCTTGATGCAGACTATCTCTGAGTAAGCCACAAGGAACTGCCATCATATTGGGAGACAGCGATGGACCAGGTGGTCATCTGGTCGAATCCAAGTTCTTCATTAAATTCAACTCTTGTCCCTTTCTGCCCTGCTTGATTCCAATAAGGGACCAAGGCTCAGCTGGATCCCTCAACTCCCCCAGCCCATTTTGGGCGGGGAGGACTAATGATGAGTTGGGAAAGTGCGGGGCGGGAAGCATCTGGGCCGCGCTGGGCTGAAGGGAGACGGGGGAGGGGATCCGGATTAATTTTCCCACCACAAATTCTCACTGCCCCAGAAATCTGCGCTCTGTAGCCAGTCTCCGCGAAGCGAGCTCTAAATAAAGCCTGCGCTTGTGTTTCCCCCATCAGCAGAGCTGCCTTCGTATTATTATTATACATCCATAGCTTTTGCCTTCGGACCTTATAATTATGTCACACTGCAAGGGAAACCACCAGCATCTGGTGTGTGGTTGAGAAAACTTTTGTTTCAAGACTCGGAACTATTTATAGAAAGAAAAACTTGGTGGGGATAGTCATTTCCTAAATTTTTTCAAGAAAATACGGCTAGGTTTCTATTAAAGGGGGTTCTTCTCCTACACACACATGCCTGCATATAGATATAGATATATAATAAAGGCTCCCTTTTACAAAAGAGGGAAGCGGTAAGCAACTCGCTCCGGCTGTTTCGCTGCGCCCCGCGTTGCGCAGAGTCGGCAGCCGGAGCGATTCCATTTAATCCCCGCGAACAGCAATGCAAACGCAACGCGGTTCCATAAATCAGACTTCTCTGAAAATAGGTGGCCAAGGCATATGTATTTCATTAAGAATTAAGAAGGAAGAAGCAGACGCGTTTCTTTTCTGCCTTTCCTCTTTCCTTGTTTTTTAAAGGGTAGATTTCTAACTTGCGTGGGGATCGAGGGCGCGTTTCCCACAAGAGAAGTAGAAAGCTGCAGACCCACTGAAGCAGCCTGGGGTGGGGTGGGGTGCAGATGGATGGGGAGATTAATAATAGGCCACTGGTCGCACGCACATCGGAGAGAGAAAAGCAAGACAAGGCCACCATCTCCCAGAAGTTCCGCACTATATAGTTCGAGTCTATGCGTGTTTACACAGAAGTAGAGTCAATGGGACTTACTCCCAGGTAAGGATGCATAGGATTTTGCGACCAGAAAGTCCCCATTGATTTCGATGGCAGTGACTGGGGAGGAAAGAGCCCCAGTTCTCCAGCTGAAATGAACAGGTTTTGACATGTGAGCTTTTTGACACATTGCGCTCCAGTGGGGTGGGGTGCAAGTTAAGCAAATGCTTAAGCCATAAATACGTTTCATGTGCCGAATGCAGCAGTGGGGAGTCCCCGGTTCAAATCCCACCTCAGCTAAGAGCTTCTGTACACTGCAGCCCTCCGCGCGATCCTCAGCCGCCAATCCCCCCGGGGTCCAACAGGGCGCACTCCCAGGGGAGCCGAAAACTGCGCCCCTTTACTCAGCAATAAGCCCGTTGTATCTCTGCCCAAGCGAGACTTAGGCGAAGGGCACCGTTATTCTTTCCCCATCGCCCCCTCCCCTAATAAAAGCAGCCTACCTGTCACGGCTGTTGGCAGCATGGCTGGCATATTATGGGCGCGGGAGCACTTGGCATAGGGAAGCTGGAAGCTGGCCAAGCCTTCTCTAGCGGACAGCCTGAACCATCCTCATCGCCCTGGAACGCCGCACTGCACTGATGGAGCCCAAGGCGAGATCCAGTTGCTGGGCCTGAATCCGAGCTTCCTGCCTCAAAACAGCCTCGCTTCGCTCATTTTGAATAAATTAGTCCTCACTCCTCCAGTCAGGAAGCCTGACTTCGGAGTCGATCTCCAGCATCAAAATAAAGTGGCTTGCTTGGAGGTGGGGGTCCGTCCCTCTGCCCCTCGGCTCCCCTAACCTCCATCCCTTCCTGCACCCACATCCTCATTTCCCAGATAAAATCGTTTGGTAACCTTCGCGATCCGGGTGAAGTGGGAATGGCCTGCGCGTCTTGGCCTGAATCGAGAGGAGAGACGGAGCGAACCGGGCAGCCCTAGCGCGGGGGAAAAGCGAACGAGGGCGAGCCGCTCCAGTCAAGAGTGAGGGGCAGAAAGCATACATTTGAGTTCAGAGTTCAAATTTAAGTGCCATATCTGTCAAGGAGAGCGAGGAGAGTCAGAAGGGTCTTGTCTTCTCGCTGAAACCAATGGGACTCTAACAAGTTTCTCTGCGGCCGGATCATGTCATAGATACAATTGTTATTTTTAGGGGGATATGCCTGTAATTTAGGAGTACAGTATTACACTACCACTTCCTCATCGCCAAAACTTCTGATAAGTACCTGGACATCAATACTTATCTTACTTTGGGGGGAGGGGGTACAATCTTATTTTGATTCAAACACAAACCCCTTGACGTCTAAAACCAAACTTCCTTTTCTTTAATAGAGCGGAATTGCAGCCACGCGTCCCGAGTCACGCTTGTTCCGAAGTCAGCCCCACCACGATCCCATGGGACTTATTCCCGAGTCACTGTGCCTAGCGGAGCAACCCACTTAGCTCGGAAATGCCTTTGGGTGCTTCTCCTGTTAGCAGTCTTTCTTCTGGACAAGGAGCCCCAAGTCCCCGGCATCATTACCCGAAAGGAAGCCCCCCCCCCCGGTTCTCAGCAGTGCTTCTGCCCTCGCTGGCTCCGCCACCCGATCCCTCCTCACGGAGCACCTGTTCGCAGCAGCATCTTTCGCCGAAGCACCTCAGCCACAACCTTCCCCCGAAGCCTCTGATTCCTCCGAGGGCGCCTCTGAACTCCAGAGAGCCAAGCCTGCCACAGGTAACTTGTTTTCGGAAGAAACTTTCTCTCTCACAAGCACACCCCACTCCCGACAGCCCCCATACCTGCCCCCCCACCCTGCCTTGCATCCATCTTTGGGGCGCACGTCTCTTTCCCCCACTTTCCCAGCCCCTAGAAGGCGCCCTTTAGGAAACCAGCAAACATCTAAGTAAGGGGTTTAAAAGAAAAGAAGTCTTGATCACTTACAAGTAACTTCCACTGGTAAGGATGAGGAAAATCTGAGGGTAATAGACTGAGAGTAAAACGCTGCGCGGTGAGAAAAGGATCATGGTCGTTATCCAGCTCTGAGCACTCTCGAAAGGTCTGCTCCTTGGCTTAGGATGGATGTCTTCCTTGGGGGACCACAAAGGGTTAACTGCTCCCTCCCCCGGTTGGTGTCCCCCCCCCTCACTTTGGGTGGGAGGGTGGCTGGGGGGAGAGGCTCAGATGGGGAACTTGAGTTTGGATCCGGATTGGGCTGGGGGGAAGGAGCAAGAGAGGGGCTGGTTGGCTCAGTTTTGCTGTGTCTGGTTAATTTCCTGGGTGGTGGTGGTGCTGTCTGTCTGTCTCTCTACAGAGCGATGGTCGCTGCTCCTCCAGCTCCTGCTGCTGCTGCTGCTGCTGCCTCTGGCTCAGCTCCCCTGCCAGTCATCTCGCAGTGGTTGGAAGCTTGTTAGAGAGTGGCTTCTCTCGGCGGAATGATGATGCTCCCAGGGATTTGGAGGGCAGACTGCGCCTCTCTCCCTCTCTCCTCGCCAACTCTCCAGAGACTGCAAGCTGCCATTGGGCGAGCGGTGCCGGCAAACCGCCTCCTGTGTGTGTGTGTGTGTGTGTGTGTGTGTGTGTGTGTGTGTTGGTGGCGGCGGTGTTGTAACGATGACAATGGCATGACACTGATCCGGCAAGCTGGAGAGCTCCCTTTCGGTGGCGGAGCAGCGCTTTCCAAGTTGGCTGGCTTGAAAATGGAGCGCCCAAGCGCCGGGATGGGAAGCCCTGGCTTCCCTTTTGCTCTTCGCTCTTCGCCGTTATCCTTCAGGCAGCTCTTCAGCATCAGCCATGAGCATGGCACTTGGCAGAGGTTCAGGAGCGGAAGGGAACGAAATCTCTGCCCCACAGAGCTTACAATTCCTCTGCAATGAAAGCAATTCCACTGACCCTTTTATTTCCCTTCCCTCCTTCTTTTGAATATTTAAATATCCCGTGGAAGTTTAAATTAGAGACTCCTCGGGGAAGGTGTCTGCCATCAGAAGCACTATATAAATAAATTTATAAAAGTATTGTTGTCGTCGTCAGTACTGCCAGATGTGACTGGCTTAGAAAGGATAGCTCCTGGCTTCATAACACCGCCAGAAACATTAAATGAAACCTTCCTGAGACAGACAGGGAGGTTCCCGAGCGAGAGAGGGAGCGAGACATCCGAGCTGCGCCATGGCCCAATGCGGGAGCCCGGTTCAAATCTCGCTAACCACGCATTCTTGGTCCTCCGCCTGCCCTCGGGCGGGGGGTAACAGTGGCATCGCTGCAAGGGTGGCTTCAAATCGCGTGAGAAGCGCCCAGGACAAAGTGCTTCGTTATCTTTGGACTCCACTAAAATCGAGGCATGTCAGATTACCATTTCCATGCACTGTAACTGGCTGGGGGTCCTTCAGCCAAAACTGGCTGCCAAAGCGGCTCCCAGCAGTGAAAATCTGCAACAGGAAAGGAGGGATTCCTCGGTACTTGTAAATGTGGCTGCCTCTTTCGGCCCCTGGGAGCTGGTAATCCACCACCAGGCCTGCTCTTCCATTACTCTGCAGACTTTAGAACAGGGGTGGGAAAGCCCTGGCTGAACTCTCAGCTCCCATCATTAATTGTTTTTTAATTATTGCACTTTCCCTATGTTTTTAGCGGCTTCTATTTTAGCTATTTAGGGGGAAAGGAGGTACACGAATAAATATAATCATCATCATTCCTGGCCCTTGGGCATACTGGCTGGGACTCATGGGATATATAAAGGGGCGTGGCCAAGGGGAGGGGGCAGCTGCCCCCATCAAGTAAATAAATAAATAAATACTGAACTAAAAGTAGAAATTGGAGAAAGATTTTGACATTTTTCTGAGCACCTGGGGTCAAAAGAAAGTAATTTAAAACAACTGTTGCTGTGACATTTCATCTCGAATCTGCTAGATGGAGCCAGGCAGAGGTTGATGTTAGGGGGGTGTCCTGCGCTTGCGAACATAAATCTTGGCTGCGCCCCTGGATTTATATACTAAGGACACCCGCAAGGCCCGCAAGTCCCCATCCCTGCTCCAGAACAGGGGAAGGCAACTTAAGGCCCGGGGCGGATGCGGCCCAATCGCCTTCTCAATCCGGCCCGTGGATGGTCCGGGAATCAGCTTGTTTTTACATGAGTAGAATGTGTGCTTTTATTTAAAATGCATCTCTGGGTTATTTGTGGGGCACCAGGAATTCGTTCATGGGTTTTTTTCAAAATATGCTCCGGCCCCCTGCTGATAAAGGTTGCTTTTTCTAGAAGAAAGCGGAGCCACAGCCCTGCTCCGAAAGAAAGGAAGCGTCATCCCTCGTGCCTTTGAATACCATCGGTCTCTGCAATCCTAGACTCGGGAAGATCCCTGCTCTCGGTGGTTTCACGAGGTGTGCCCGCTATAACACTGAAATGACATTTGTCGAGGATCCTCCTCTAATTCCCCACTCCCCCACAAACCGTTGAAAGCTCTTTCCTCTTTATACATGGCACTATATAAAGAGGTGCCTGAACTGCCCCTCAAGCAGAAAGATTAGATTAAAACAGAATTTTGGGGAACAGGACAGCTGCGGAGATCGACTCCCTCCGTAGCAAAGCGTGGGGGTCTTGCGTATTGCGTCTCTATATAATGGTCAATGTTCAGAGATCTTCGTTTACATTCCCCTGTTATAACCCTTACAGCAACCCTGCGAGGTAGCAGGTCTCTCAGAATTCTCTCCTTCTGAGCTGAAGCGGAGAGGTTGTGGCACCAGGTTGATGGCACCGGGGGAAATCCCCCTTCCAGGGACTCCTGATTCGCAGCTCACAGGGCGAGCCTCTCCGTTCCGACTGCGGAATGAGCCTCATACAGCTCCACGGGGCTTTCTCCTAGGTGAGTGCGGTGGAGTCGTTAGTGCTGGACGAGGACCGAGTGAATGAAGGACTAAGTGGGCCAGAATCAGTCATGAAACGTGGCCAAGAGCCTGAGACTCCTGCTCCAGCTGCTGAGCTCTGCCTCAGTCACAGCAGCCTCTCAGCCTCAGCTCCCTCACAGGGTTATTGTAAGGATATAACAGAGAGGAGGAGACCCAGACCCGACACCCTGAACTCCTTGCAGGAAAGGTGGGATGTAGATGGAATGGATGCGAAAGCATTTGGACTGCAGCCAGCCTTCCTCTCTTGGACAAAACCTGGCTCTCTCCCTCTACGGCCAGAGGAAAGCTGATTCCCAGAACTGCCTTTCCTCCATTTCTGAACTCCCCATTTTGATTCCTGGGCGGGGGGCGGCGATGCACGACCAGCACAAATGGAGCGAGTGACATATCCCCGTGGACAACGGCGTCTGGCGACCCTCACCCCGTGCGACCCTCCCGGAGGGTTTTTAGCTGGTCGTTTGAATCCGGGGCTCGGACAGGACACCTGGCCGCCGTCAAAGCGGGCGTAAAACCTGAACACTCTTTAATTCTATCCTCTCCCGACATAAGTGAATCTCCCAGGGGGCGAAATGTTAATTATTATTCTCTCTCCAAGCAGAAAGATTAAATTTCGTCTCGTCCGTCAGTGATTCCCCTCACCAGCCAGAAACGGGATAAGGGGGTGTGTGCATATTTGCAAATATCGAGAAAGGTGGAAGGGACATCAGCCGTCGCTTCCCAACGCGCAGGGAAGGCAGTTTGGTACCTGAAGAGGGAGCTCAGCAGCCCCGCCCAAGGAGTTACTTGCCCCTTCTAAATCCCGTGGAGACTATTTGTAATAGTTGCAAGGTACTTTGAATGAACTCAGATCCATCCTAAATGACCCTTGCACCATCAAGGTCCTGTGCACTCTTACTTGAAACGGAGCTGGAACCGGACTGACTTCCCATTGCTGGCATAGGATCGGACCACGAAGCTGTAATTCCAAACATGCTTATTAAGAAACGTCGCATTGGCCTCGGCCAAACTGGCTGCAGAACAAACGCGTCAAAGCTCCAGCTGAACAATGAATTCACACGATCCTTACCGTGCTCCCTTCCTCCAGGGTTCTCGGGGCAATCTGCAGGGGTCCGCCCTCCACAAAATACAATTGTTGCACAATTTTAGAAATTTCAGTAAAAAAATTTCAGTCAAAAATACCAGTAGCCTTTGATGAGTGGTGGGGACTGGCTTAAGGTAAGTAAGCTTTATGGTAGGGGAGCTAGAATTAGGGACCTCTTCCCCCACTCCAAGTGACGCGCAACCCGATCCTATGGAACTTCGGCTTGGAAGAGGACTCCATGCCAAATCAGCAGGATTAGGCTTACTCGGAGGTAAATTCCACTGCATTTAATGGGACTTTCAATTGAATAAGAATTTAGGAAGAGGAACAGACTCTCCTCCTCCCACACGCGCACACACTTAGACCAGATCACACCAAATCACTGATCTGTTGCTTTCTTTAAAGAGAAAAACAAATGTCGGGAACACTTCGATTTTATGACAGCAGACATGCGGTAAGTTGAAGTGTCCTGTTTTAGCGGCAGAATTCTCTTCAAAGACTTGACAATGAGAGAGACCGATTTCGTGGCAGTCCTTTATTATTAGAAAGTGAAAGTCTCGTTTCCACAGAAATGACAGCGGCAGAGGGAGCGTGTATCTGACATGCTGGTGCGATGAGCTGATACCGTTAAGACGAGCGAACAGATTTGTACATATGGGATCCTCACGAGATCTGGAGCTGCGCTCCCAGGCGAAGCCGGCTGGAAGTTTTGTCCTGTTTGATGGACAAGGGTATCCGGAGACCGAGCCTCGGCCCTCAACAGATTCCCAGAGCAATGTTCAAAAATATGTTCTTGCGTCACCTTCCGAAAGCAAGCTTACATTCTGCGTTTTGTTACTATTTTAGCATAGCCCTGAATGTGTGCAAGGGAACGCAACGAAATCCATTTTAGAAAGAAAACCTCAGGTGGCTCCTGTGGGTGTGGGTGGGTGTAAGTCTTTTTAAAGTAATAATAATAATAATAATAATAATAATAACGATAATAATAACCTGCATTGATCTGCCTAGTAATATTTATAAGCCTGTATCGTAAGGCTGTCATTCTAGACTAACTTGCCTGGGAGAAATCCCTGAGTAGGGACTATACTCCTGTATGGGCAGTGTAAGCCTGAAAGGTGAAGCGCCGCTGTTGAAAACTGTTGAGATCTGTTGAGTGCTGCGATGGAAAAGAGGAGATACAATTTCGTGGGTGGATTGTAAGGCGCTGCTCCCTTTAAATGCTGCACCTTGTGATTTACCCCCTTCCCACCAAGGCGGGCCAGGCGTGGAGCAGGGGGGCGAAAGAATAACAAAAAGGGGCGCCTCCCCCTCCCCAGCCCAGCGCATTTGGTTTATCCTGTCTCTAGGACTGCAGTATTTTAACCTGTGTAAATTATTCCCAGGGCAGAAGGACGCGCGTCTCTTGTATCTGGAGTCAGTCGGTCTGGAGTAAAGAGCAGGGCGGGCAAGCCAGCTGCCCCGGGCCACGCGTCCTTCGTCCCTCGCTCCGAAGTCTGCTTCACCATCGCTCCCTTCCCATTCAGAACCGAATAGTGACGTGTTTCACTCCGGATTGTTGTTCACAGTGCTATTCAGGGATTCCGGAAAGGAGTACCCTGGGGATGCAGCAGCCAATGGGAAATCAGAGTTTTTACTGCCTCCCTCTCTCTCTCTCTCTCTCTCTCTCTCTCTCTCTCTCTCTCTCTCTCACACACACACACACACACACAGAGAGAGAGAGAGCGCTATGAAATATCTAGAGTTCATATGACAGAAAACCGTGTGTGTTTGTGTGTGTAGGACTGAATATAGTTCTCTCTCAGAGAGAGCGAGGGAGACAGAGAGCGCTATATTCTCTTATACACACACACGGCTACCTGTCAGTATCTTATACACTCCGGATCTGTCCCTGCGCTGAAGATCGTGGTCTTCCATTCGGGACATCACCCCGCCAAAGCTGGAGTTTGGGCAGGAAGACCGCCGGGCTAACTACTGTCTGAAGCCCAGGGTCACTTTCATTCAGCTCCTAGCGGGAGCATTTTAATGGAGAGGGAAGCCGCAGCAGAAACCTTTTATTATTACTATTACTATTACTATTACTACTATTACTATTACTATTCTATTATTATTACTATTATTATTATTTCTATTCTATTTCTAAAAAGCGTGGGGGGTATCTATACTCCTCCTGGGGCTGGATTTAGCTCTTGTTCATCAGATGATGAGCAGGGAGTAAATCCTGCTCAGTTCGGCCACACGCCCCCTTCCCTCCTAAGAATAGGTCACGCAGCCAAGGCAGGGTTTAACCTTGCCTCCCTCCTGCCCTGGCCCCTGGGGGGCTTTGGAGGGAATGGCCTTGCAAGCCGACTTGAACCCACTATATTGTTGTTATTGTTATTGTTATTATTTTATTAAAAATTTCTATACCGCCATTCATTCGAAGATCACAGGGAAGTTTGCAATATAAAAAACATCGAAAATACATACCATAGTAACAAACAAAAACAACCACTCCCCCTTTCCAGGGAGATGACAATCTGAGCATCGCAAGGGCGGTGGGCAAAGAGAGACAGAGGAAGGAGACCGGAAGCGCCGAGCCTGAAACTGGTTTTGTATCGTTCTGAATCTAACTTTCCTCCTCCGAAGCCAACAGGCTGACCCAGGAAATGGAGTGTTTAATAGAGCGGGTTTAACAGCGCGATTTGTATTCTTATTTGTGGGAAATATGACTGGGTTCAAGCGAAGGATTCGGAGCCTGAAGTCACTGGGAAGTAAGGCTCTCTGACCCGCGACCCAAGATCCACGAGGATTTACTCTCGAGTAAACGATGAGAGGCTCGGGTTGCGCCACCGGGGGCTGGAGCCGGGAAGGTGCATAGAAACCACCATCGCAATATGGAGCTAATATTGACCAACCTTTCAGAGTTGCTGTAAGGAAAACGGAGGCAGTGTGGTGGAGTACTTTAGGGGTGCTAAAGACCAGCAAAGAATCCCTCCTTAAAAGCTACCTTTTCCATAAAACTGAGTTTAGGAAGGGGCAACGACTTTTCTCCACTACTCTGACTTCTCCTTTCCCTTACCTCTTCCAATACCATTTAGATTGTAATTTCTTCATGGCGTTGGCCTATTTTGCACCTTGATGGAATTGTTCACTATGTGTAATATAATAATAATAATAATAATAATAATAATAATAATAATAATATCAGTTAATGAAATAAAGATGATGATAGGAGAGATCTTGAATTCATTCATCCCTAACCTTGTTATTTTGCTGGTGTTCTCCACCACAGCTGAAGGTCGAGATTGAACGCTATCTTCATCAAGTCCAAAAATATGGACCCAAAATATGGCCAAAATACAAAACTCACCCATACCTAAAACACACACTTCATTCTGCAAATCAAAGATAGAGGTGGGGGTGGAGTGTGGAATAAACAGGAGGATGGAGAAGAGAGAGAGATTTGAAAGCCAGGCTGCTGCATTATCATTTCTCCCTCTCCTTTTTTTGTACAGGGAAAAAAACTGGTAGAGGGAGGGAGAGAGAGAGAGAGAGAGAGAGAGAGAGAGAAGGAAAGAAAGAAGAAGAGGTATCACTGCATTCAGAAGGATATGATTTCACGGGGGTGGGGAGAATTGGTCTTTCCAAGGCTCGATGAAAGAGGGAATAATTGCCTCTCCCCCCAGTCTAGCCTCCAAGCAGCCCGAGTCAATTACACCCGCTATTGTTTAGGGAAAGTGAAGGATCTTCATCTCTCTCCTGGGCTTGCTGAAGGATCTAGTGCGCTCTCTCTCTCTCTCTCTCTCTCTCTCTCTCTCTTTTCTGGTTATTATTTTTTATTACCGTACATTTGCAGTTGCAGACTAAAGAGGAGCTCATCATTCATCAGTATTCACCTGTCTGGGGCCCTAAATCGCCCTCTCAGTCTCACCTGTGTCCTTTGCAAGGAGGACGACACAAAGCAGCCTGCTCTCCTTTCTCTAGACTGCCGCGTGCCCCGCTTTCCTCGTTTGCTCCCCAACCCAAAACGAGGGATTACAACATGGGCAAGGAACGAAGCTAGGAGAGATTTTTCTCTGACTCGCAAACTGTTCTTCCCAACTCGCCAGTATAGTTTCTGCAGCGGCTGCCTCCTGCTTTCTAAAGCTGCCCCGTCGCCTTCCCTGCTCCCTCTGGAATCCGCTTCCCACAGTGTGATTTCAAATATGCCAAGCCAGGCTGCGTGCGTGTCGCACAATACACTTCCTCGGGAATGACTGCAGCTCTTGGCTGATTCACACAAGCTTGATCCTTAAGTGATGCACATCAGGTAATGCTGTGCACGTGTCAATTTGCACTGCACATATAAATCCAGGGAGAAAGCTTTTATCACCTGCCAGCATCGCTGCCAGTTCTCCATTTAGCAAAAAGAGGCCAAGGGCAGATTCAGGTGCATCACTTGATTTTTCCTTTAAAAGGTGACTGCACCAGGACAAGGTAGCAGAGAGCACTGTACTGAATTGGCTTTTTGAAAAACCATTTTCTTGGAAGCCATGTGGGCCTTTTTTCACACTTGCAAGTCACCACGATGTTGCAGTCAAATAAATCAAGGACTAGTTTACACATTGCATGCTCAGGTTACTATAAGACTGACTGATGAATACGTGAATTAAACTTCACAGAGATAACTTTTTATTCACCTCAAACTTCATGCTTATCAGTGGATACAGTTCACACATTCAGATTCCAATAATCAATCAAGTGTTGTGCTTGCTAGTTTGGACCAATTTTCCAATTGTCACCTGTTTGGGTGTGGTGTGACCCTCTATATTTTTTTATTATTATTGATCTATGCTCTTCTTTAGTGCAGCATATTCTCCTTGCATGCCTCTCCCATGTATCTCCCTCACCTACAGTGACCTCTGCACTGCCTATGGCTCAATTTTCCGCTTAAATGATGGAAATCCCACTAGGTAGCTGCCTGGGCTCATGACATTCTTTACTCTCTGAGCACCAGACTCTCCTCCCCTCCTTCCTCCAATTACAGATACATGAGAACAAGTTGTAGTGAGAAAAAATGAGTCTTGCACATGTTTCAGTGCTATTAGTTCACATGTTTGAGAGCTAAGTCTGTGTGATTCACATTAAGGTTCAGATTTCAGTGCAATGGTCCTCTGTATCCTCCTTCTAAATGCTGGAGAAAAATTTGCCATCCAGTCAGTAGTTCAGATAAGATGCAAACATGTAGTAAATACATTTCTTCTCTGCTTGACAGAACAATACAGAAGAGCACCCTTGTCAAATGGTTGTATCACATGCACACATATATGTTGGGTAAGTCATCATCTGCAATCATAGAATCATAGAACTGTAAAGTTTGAAGGGACCATGAGGGTCATATGGTCCAAGCACCTGCAATGTAGGACTCTTTTGCCCAATGTCGGGTTTGAACCCACATCCCCTGAGTTCAAGAGACTCATCCCACCCCATGAAACTCTATCTGGATTCAATAAGAGCAACTACTTGCAGGCAGCAGCTGCAGTAAATAGTTGGGATGAACTCCCTGAAACGGAAGAAAACAGAGGTGTGAGGGGGGAGACCTTGCTGTCTGGCTTTGTAATTCTTGGAAAATCCAGATCTCTGGACACACATGTCAACATAGAAGCCAAATAGAAAGCTACAGCTGTGTGCCAATGTGTCAGCAATATGACTGATCATATTGATACCAGGAGAGGATATATTGATTGTATATTATTCTTCCTCATTCACGCTAGTGAGCTGGTAGCAGAGCACATTCCCCTGTGTATTGCAGGAAGCTAGTTGGGAGATTCGTTTGAATCTCTTGAGTTAAGCAATCCAGTCTGGCTTGTCCAGATTGGATTTGTTCCTGGTAAAAACCCTTTGTTCCCTCTTAAAAAGAATAAAGACACAACTGTCTTCTCTTAAAAGTAGTAAGAAGTTTACTCACATTCATTTCACAGTATGATCCTGAAGGCAAGCTTTAGCTTGTAGCTACAGAAGAGAGTGTGGGTTTATCCCATATGGGGATTGAGCCCATGTGCTGCTGACTGAGAGCCAGCAGACAGCAAAAGCATCAAGAAACAGCATCAAGAGAAGCGTCAAGAGAGAGGGAGAGGGAAGATGGCTGCATGAACAGCCCTTTTATGGGGTCTCCCAGGGTCACGCCCATCTACCTGGTCACACGCAGGGGGAGAATGTTCCAGACCAGGTGTCACAGGAAGTCCTCCTGGCTGGAGTAACATCTCCCTGTGTGTTCACTCTGGGCAAACAGGAAATGTTGTATTTGACTGCTTTCTGTGATGTTACATCCCATATAATTGACATAGATTTGGTAAGGCATTTTGAGAATTCTCATGCAAATGCTAAATATAAACTTTCAGAAAACGAAAAAAGGGAATCCATTCACATTCAGCTGCAATTCATCAAAGGCTGGCCAGTCCTGAGATGTGCAGACATGTGTGAACTGTCCCTTAGCCCCCTAAAACAAAAAGAAGAGAGTCCTGGAACCCTTGAGATGCTGGTAGCATCCCTAGGCAAAGGGGCTACTTCAACATAAATGTATCTGATGCCTTGGGAAGAAAGTGGTGAGATGCAGCAGGATGAAGATGAGTAAGAAAGAGTTAGTTTATCTGGTTACTGCAAGAACATACTTTTGCAGTTGGCCCTGAACTGTTCAGAAATCGCTTTCATCTCTTTGATTATACAATACACAAACTAACCACCATCAGCTCTGGGCACACCAGTTAAATGCTGCACTTTGCTAAAGAACAATAACACAGTTTCAGAGGGAAAAAGCAACCCTGTGCTTAAACATCTCAGCATCTTATTTGGAAACAGGGCTGGCTCACAGATATTCATCACTTAATGACTGCATCATTGGGGGAGGGGTTCACTTGCAAGTGTGAGTGGTCTATCACAGGTATAATGCCATATAGGACCTTCATATCTCCTTAAAAAACAAATACACAAGAGCAGTATCAGGAAGTGCAGAACAATGGATATTCGTGAATGTGTGGACTAGTCCCTTCAGCACCAAGGAACAGACGCAAAGTTAAAGAGAAACACATTTATGCACAGGAAAACTCTTTTCATCAGATCAGCGACATAGTCTAATGCATCTGAAGTTAATCCCATTTATCTCATTCAAATTTATTCCAAAGTATGAAACGTTCCCAGTGTAAGCACAGCGCAGGGTTGGATGTACATCCATTTGAAATAATTGTGACTTGCTTCTGCTAAACAGTGTTATAGAGTTTACGGCAGGATCAGCTGTTGTGTGGGCTCTAGACACCACTGCTCCCATAATGCTATCTGAGCGGAACACAATAGTTCTGATGTGGCAGGAACCCCATAAGACACGGAGACCTTTGGTTGAAACTTACGTTCAATACAAACAAACCAGTGACTGAGAGCAAAACGTGACAGAGGATGTGTGGGACGTTTTTCCTCTTTCCTAATACTAGAACTTAGGTCATCCTATGAAACTGATTAGCAGGAGATTCAGGATAGACAGCATTTAATGCAGGTATGGAATGCATTGCCAGAGCCAGAAAATGTGAAGACAGCCACTGACTTAGGTGGTCTCAAAGGAGTATAGGCACATAATGGCTACTAGTCATGATGGGAAAAGGAAGCCTTCAGGCTCGAAGGCCTTTGGATACCATTTGCTGGGGAACCTCAATGACAGATGGCGGATGCCTTCGTGTCCTGCATGCGAGCTTTCTGAGGTGAGGTATCTGGTTAACCACCGTGGGAGAACAGGATGATGAGCTAGGTCCACCTGGACTCTCTCTCCTTAAGTTCTTATTTGGCTTGGGCTTAAATTGGTGTGAGGGCCTGGAACATCTGCTCAGTCCATCTTCTTCATTCTCTCTTGTATTAGGTGCACTTTGACATGGTGGCAGAAAGACCTTTGTCCAATATGAAAAAAACTGGTTCCTGTGTGCATGTTGGGCACTGGTTGGCTGCAACATCAGATGTGCTGCACATGTGGAATGGCTCCTCCCAAATAATAGGTGGAACCTATAGCTGCCTGGGATGTTTCCACAGGACGCGTTCACACATTCTGCTAGGGCTATGGTCTGAACATGAATTCTTCCACAAAATCAAATCACCAGAGGCATTTTGTGATTCAGCCCTTCCTAAAACTCTGTGTGAAAGTGACAGACTTTCAGAGAAGCCACAGTTCCTCTTTGCAGTCCCGCACACACATTCTTAGGTGCAAGCCTCATTGAACTTACTCGTGGCGAGAAATAGCTACAGCCCTATGTACGCTGGCAAGTTGAAACCCACATTTACTAGCAAATAAAGGCCACTGAGTTAAGCAGGGCTCCTTCCCGACTCCAGCAACTGTGCACAGGGTTCAGGTCCTGTACATTTACTTCAATGTGTACAGGACCTCAACCCTGTTCAATGCCTGCTTTAACCCTCTTCAATGTGGCATAAATGAGCAGAAGATCAGGGCTGCAAGCTTCCAAGCCCAGACTCCCCAAGCAACGTTACTCAGCTCAACGAGGTCCTGCAAGAGAAATATGTACTTGGTGGCCTATATCGCAGGGGCTAGTGCTCGGGAGAGAGCCCGACAGCGAGACTTCACCCTCAGCTCATAGGATGGCAGGGTCTGATGATTGTCAGTCGGGAAGGGGGTTCCGGGTTCGAATCCCGGCTCCGCCTTGAAGCGGCTCTGGCTAAACGGCTAGTCCAGGACCTCTCAAACTCGGGCCTTCAGCTGTTGTTGGACTACAACTCCCATTATCCCTGGCTAGCAGGACTAGTCCCTGGGCCCACACGCCCGGCCCCGCACCGCACCTGATTGTGCCATTCTGCCTTGCAGGGTTGGTGCAAAGCTGCCTTGGGCTTCCCTAAAGCACCTGCTCCAGTCTGCCAGCCCGACTGCGCCTTCGCGCAACAAGCGCCCCCCGCCCCTCGCCCGGCCCATTGGCAGGTGAAGCTTCAAAGGGTCAGGATTGCAGCTCCGCACTCACTCTGTGCATTTTGGACCGTAAAAGAGAGAAAGAGAGAGAAGAGGGGAGAGGAATAATCCCGCAGCTATGCAAAAGGAGGGGGGCGGAATAAAAGGCAGGGATCTTTAACGTGCGGTTCAACAGGTAGAAACTCGGCTGGAGCAAAGGAATGTGGAAATACAACTCGCGGCAGGCAGGCAGGCAGGAGGGAGGGAGGCAGGGCGAGCAGACCGGCCGGCCTGGTCTGCTGAAGGAAAGCCCCTGCCTCTGCCCCCCTGCTCTGCCCCGCAGCCCGCTGCCCCCCTCCAGGCGCCCAGCAGGTGCCTCGGATCCCGCCTCGGGGAGGGCGAGAGAGCGACCCTGGCGCAGTGGGTCGAGGGAGGGCCGCCTCCGCCGCCCCCGACCTCCCCGCGGCCGGCCAGGGGCGGATCCCTCTCTCCCGGGGACGAGGGATGCTTCGGAGGGTCGCTGGGGCCCGGCTAGCAACTGGGAGCTGACACCCCCCCCCAATGCAAACACACACATCCCTTCCACGGATTTTAATTGTGGGAGGAGGGAGACAGGATCGCACCCTCAGAAGCTTCCCCACACCCACCTCTCCGCTTCCGAGTTTACATTGCTTCCCAGGAAATGGGCTCAGGGATCTGGCGCTGGGCGCAGCCGGATCCTGCTCACGGGGAGGTGAGTCTTGCTGATCGTCAGGGAAGCAGCGATCCTATGCCCCCGCTCTCTCTGGGGAAGGATGGACCCGCTCCGGATTCCGCGGGAGCGACTCCGGAATAGGCTCCCGACCTTAGGCTGCGGTTCCCAAGCACGTTTCCGAAGGAGGAAGCCGAGCTTCGGGTCAGCCGGCTGCTCAGGAGTTAACCCCTGCGAGCCTGCAGCCTCGGCAGCTGGACCCTAGCTCTGCGTTCTCGGAAAGGGAGACCCACTGGGTTCAGCTGCTGGCTTTCCTCCCCAGTCAGCGTGCTCAGGAGGCTGCAGCGATCCTGGGCACCTTTACTCAGAAGGAAGTCTTGCCGAGTTCCAAAGGAAACGCAAGCTTCTTCTTTATGGTCTCACCCACAGTGTCTACCTTTACTCTGAAGAAAGTTCCTCTCATTGCAATGGCGTTTACTTCTAAGTAAATCTGTACTTGGAATTGCAGCCTGAGCTACCTAGGGATGTGTTGCTGGGTTATTGTTTTTTTAAAAAAACACACAAAACAAAACCACAGTTATTCAATCCCTCTTTGTCCTACACCAATTAACAAACGAAACAACAATATGTAAAATGTCCCTTTTTGCAGACTCAGGCACGTAGACCAGACAGTGCGCGACGCAGCAACGTTTTGCAAATTGCTGTGCTCACATGACCAGCGCCTCCAAACTGGTGGGAGGGAGGAAGAAATCGATAATTCTTTTAGCTGACCGACGCGCGGCTTGGCTTCACAAGCCCTTTCTCTCTCTAAAGGCGAGCTCGGGGCTGGAACAGGCAGCAGACGTCCAGGTCCCGCCACCCTTCCAGAGATCTCATATTTGGTGCCCGAAAACCTGCCTGCGAGTTTGCAACAACCCGTTTCCAGAAGCGGTGCAAAGAAGGGCAATGACTTAACCAACAAAATGCAATATGTGGCATTGTTGACACACAACTTCAGAAACCTCTCCTCGGATCCCGACACCCCCCTCGCCGCCGCCCCCGACGCAACCCGGTCTCGTACTCACCCTAGTTTGACATAGATGACTCCGAAGCAGAGAAACACGTAGAAAATCCACTTTCGGAAGTTTCTGTGCATGATCTAGGAGGGCATGGAGTGAGCCATATAATATAAAATTGTGCGGGGGGAGGGGGCCGAGAGAGCGGAGCGGTCGCAAAAGGGATCTTTGCCGATTAAATCCCAGCAGCAGGAAGCCTTTGGGGGATTCCTCCAAAGACCCGGCAGGGGGGCACCAAGGCAGCGTTCAAACGATCGGCTCCCCCTGCAACCATGGGGGCCAAAAAACAACAAAGGGGGAAGACAGAGAGAAGGGCTTTTGCATTTTTTTTAATTGCAAAAAGCAACCACATCGAGGATCGCGAGGGGAGTCTCCTGGAGAGGAGAGCAGGCGTCGCTGGGGATCGACTGCCTCGCCGCAGCCTGGAAGTTCAATGCGTTTCTACTTGTTCTGACTTCTCCAGGTAGCACCACGTATCTTGCGATCTGTAGCTGCAGGTAGGAGGATCTCTCGCTCGCTCGCTCTCTCGCTCTCTCGCACACACGCTTCGCGCGCACACCTCCTCTGCTGCCTTTTGCATTTCCAACGCTCATCTCTCCAGTTCCACATACAAAATAAAGGGGAGGGGGATTCACAGATAATTATAGGGTCTGCAAACGAAGCATTTGTCTTCGGCAAAATTACACACACACACACACACACACACACACACACGCCCTCTTCAGCAGACATAGTAACATTAAAAGCAAGCTAAAAACTAATCCTGGGTCTGTAATCCGATTAAAACCCAAACGTGCATCCCGATCCGTAGAAGGAAGTCCCACTGCTTTTATTTTATTTATTAAATTTGTATACCGCCCTTCATCCGAAGAGCTCACAGCATAAAAATACACAAAATGCATAATAAAAAATAAGAGCAAGAACAAACTCCCCCTCCCACAAACTCATTTAAAATGATATAGGATGTTAATCAGCCCAGAGGTTGTGGAAGAGGATCGTTTTCGCCTGGCGCCTAAAGGAAGGCGGTGTATTCCTGCAAACCGGAGCAGACCTACCTGTTAACATTGAGCTTGGTGAGGCTTGCTACGGAGTGAACATAGGAATGGGTTATTCAATCGAACAGCATAGTTATATACATGGGAAGTGACTTTTAAAAAACTGATTAAATTTACGTATTTTTCATATGCAAATTCCATCAGTAAAAACACTTAGGATGGGTGAAGACTTCCTTTGGTTTTAGAACCTTAACGAGGCCATTTTTCTCAGGGTCATCACAAGAGTAAATAAATCATAGTCAACAAAGCATAATTATTATAGAGATGAATTAACCAATTAAATGTGTATCCGGTGGAAATCAACTTAACAAATCAACTTTCAAAGCAATGCATGTGCAGGTCACAGTAGTCTTTGCAGGCTTGTGGGAGGCAGTGGGCACTTTGAAGATGGCACCTAATTTGTGCACCATTTTGTGGGATATCCAGAAAGAGCAGCCAAGTCCAACATTTCCTGTTTGCTAGAACGGGCGTTCAGAGGATGTGGGGCCAACAGGGAGGACTTCCTGTCAAACCTGTGGGAGCCGCTTCCCTCTGGATGCGGCCAGGTAGAGATGGGCATAACTCATAAAAGGCTAGTGATGTCGCCCCCCCCTTACTCTCTTGCCTCTTCCTCTGCTTCCTGCAATCTAGTCTGATCTCTCATACCTCATCCATAGTTCAGACTTCACTTTAATCTAAACTGCAATATGTACCTGTAACTGCAACCTAAGCCTGCCACCAGATTGCCACTGAATGTGAACTTTGAGTAAACTCTATTTTATTCTAGAAGACTGTTTTGTACTGTTATTGTTTTAAGTGGGATAAAAGGGGGGAAATACCAGGAAGAATCCTGGCTGCACCAAGGCATCCTGGTTGCTTCATAAAAAAGGCTGAAACCAGCTGAATCAACAGCTTCCTATCTTGCTGCAAAGGGATGCACTCTGCTGTACTCACAAACTTGAGCAACGAAGGATAATATCTGATATATCCTCTCCTACCTTCCATACACATCCCTACACATTTTTTTAAGTATGTGTTAAAATGGTTTGTGGATTTCAAAAATAGTTTGAGAAATCCACTGCCTAGTTAATCAGAGCATCTTTTTATTTCCTCATGATGTTATTTATTGATCTAATTAATTAATTAACAATTGCCTACATTGTGTAACCCTATTTACAGGCCACTCTCAAGCTGCATGTTTGATGCATGTGTGCCCATGCACGTGTGTGCTGCATTTGGCACCAGAAGGGGGGGGGGAGGAATGGAGCTGGGCAGGCCAATGTGCACAGTGACCCAGAACGTAACCCACACATTTATACAGGGGGGTCCCTGCATTACCTTAACAGAATAAGAGGGACCCAGCATGGCAATAGAAAGCTGACCTCCTGCAGCCAGCCTTTGTAAGTTCAGATTTGTAGAATGTAGCTTTTGTGTGTGTGTGTGTGTGTGTGTGTGTGTGTGCGCGTGTGCCTGCCTGCCTGCTTACCTGCTTACCCTTAGCAGTTGCCCTACCTAACTGTTGATAGATAGTACTTAATGCTGCTTCCCTTCCCACTGCTCTGGAGTGCAATATGGGGGAGCCAGTCAAAATACTTGCTTTATACAAATAACAGCCTGCTTCCTTGATTAATCAGGGGTCACCTTTCAAATTAATCAAAAAGGTTATGATAAATTAACTGCTGCTTTAAATCCTCTTATTTTTCTTCAAACCTTGGAATAGTATTTCTTCAATGACTATGTGTGAATGTGTGTGCTTAGCTATTGCTTGGGCCTAATAAAGGCATTACTTCATTAATATATATTCTAATGGCCCAACACACACAATGTTCACATCATAAATCTAGCATGGCCCATTCATATTTTGGCAGGAGTCTGCACGTACCAGCGTCACCTTCTGTCCATCTGTTCACACTTCAGTCCATTTTCTATAGAAATAGAACGAGGGCTGCTGTAAACCATGACAATTCAAATTCTACACTGAGAAAAGCTGAAGTCCACAACCTCTAAATTAGGTAACCTGAGCAAATTTTAGTAATGCCTCTTACTTTTGTATCTGCTTGTCTGCAATGTTTTTTTGTTGCATAATCTGTTCTAGCTCTTGCTATCCAGGACCTCAGGCCAAAACTCAGCTTCCATCTTTCATCAACAAGAGCCCCTTGCTGTAATTTCAGCATTCCCTGATATACACAGGTCCTTCCCTCACAATCACCTTGTCACAATCATGGGCATTTTGCTAACAAATAATCGAAACTGCAAATGCTCCCTTTCCAAAATGTCTACTATTTATGATTGCTATTCCTACAGCCACCTTACAACTGTTTCTGTCTTCCTAATCTTTAAAAATCATAACATCATGCAACCTTCTGGCTCTCCTGTACATAGAATAAGTGGTATAGTAAAGTGATCCCACTAAACACGCCCCCCCCAACACACATACATGCAATCCTTGCTCAACACCTGCACAATGGCAGGAAAGGGATGGAAGGATTTGTGAGGGTCTACTCCACTTCTTCTCTTAGTGAGTGTGAGTATACCCAGAAGCACGAAAGATCTGATGCCAGGGATAGCAGGCTGTTGAGTGATGGCCACTCCATTCTTGTCAGGGACCAAATTTGGAAAGGGTTTGTATGGAGAGTGGTTGCCCAGACCTGAGTCACCATCTTGGGGGCATGATCTTCTGCTAAGTCTCTCTCTTTGTCTTCTCTGCCCGCCTTCCTTCCTTAGGAGGTGAGAGCAGTGCTTAGCATGGGAGGCAGGTGGGCGACACTGCTGACAATGGACTCATCCGGGGTGTCAACTTGAATAAAATATAGGGGGACAGCATGGGTGTACAAGCAAATAAATAAAAAAAATACTTAACTGAAGGTTGGTTCTGCCCCCCCCCAAAAAAAATCCTGGCTATGTCCATGGGGAGCAGATATGCCCCATCCCGTAATTGATCACATGGCACAATTGGAATGGCAATGACCATTCATTTGGGAGGGTGGCCCCCTCAAACACTTTATGGGGGTGAAGGGACCTCGCCTTTAGGAGCTGGCTCCAGGACTCATCCATACTGTCTTTTAATGTGGACTGTCAGCATAACAGTCCTGTACCGCCATTAATTTTCTGTTATCCATACAGCATTCTCCTCCAAATCACTGCTTTCCCACACTTTCCCCTCCCTCAACCCCAGTTTTCTTATACCAGGGATATACCAAAAAGGAGAAAGAGGAGGGGGGGCAGGAAAGGAATGTGTTGGGAAGGCAGAGATTTGGAGGAGAACATCATATGGGACGCAAAGAATCCATAGAGGTATAGGAAGCTGACTATCTGCACTGCTGATATGAATGAGCCTGATATTCCTCCCACCATCATTGCACATCAGGGCTAATAAAAAGGGGGGTCCACACTGCTGCTTTAGGAGGGCAGGGGGGCTATCCCCCCTTTGAGCCCAAAGAGACTTTCATTGAGTTCATAGAATCATAGAGTTGGAAGAGACCACAAGGGCCATCGAGTCCAACTCCCTGCCAAGTTCTCCCCGGACCCCAACTGACCCAGATGCCATGGTGAGACTGAAAATGTGTGCTTCAACAAACAAACAAGTGATTGAGCCCTGAAACAGGATACATTACAGCAAAGTTTCAGATTTCCATCTCACTGGAATCAGGGTATATTAATACCATTCTTCAAATCTATGGTGCAACTGTGTACAGTTTTGGTCACAGTGCCTCATAAAAGATAGTGTAGAACTAGGAGCACAATTATTAATGGGTTGGAGCACCTCTCCTATGAGAGGAGGTTACAACTGTTTAGAAAAAGGGGTGCGTGTCTGTGGTGTGGCACAATCATGGTGCATGTGGATGGCATGGGGAAGTTTTACCCCTCTTTCCTAAGGCTACAACCCAGGATCATCCAAGGAAGTTGAGTGGTATCAGATTCAGGACAGACCAAAGGAAGTACTTCTTCACACAGCACGTTGCTAAACTAGGGAATTTGGCCTCCAGCCCTGGTGGCTTTGAAATGGGATTAGAAAAATTCATGGAGGATAAAGCTACTAGTCATGATAGCTTTAGTCTCCCCCCAGGATCAGAGGCACCATATCTCTGAAAACTAGTTGCTGGAAATCAGCAGTGGGGGAGAGCTATGGTGCTCATGTCCTTCTTAGAAGCTTCTGCAGTGGGAAAACTAGAGAGGCCTGTGATTTGATCTAACAGGGCTGATCTCATGGCAGCTCTGCAGATGGGAGCTGGAACTTTGTGCTTCCCAAGCAGTCTTCTAAACTCTACTGCTTGGCCCCTGTTTTGATGCTGCTGAAAAAGTTCAAAGAAAAGGTAATGGGAACTGTTGACTCAGCCAGAAGAAATGTAGTTTTTCATATAGAGCTTCCAGTTCTACCAGGCGGTTCAGCATTTCTTTCTCCCTGCTTCATGAGAATAGTACTGCTTTAATCCCCCTTTACAGCTGGGAAACTCAGTGACACTGGTTTGCTCAAGGCTATCCCAGAGTTGAGGAAAAAATGGTGCGTCATTCCAGATGCAAGCACACTCTCTCTCCTAGAAACTGCAATTATTCAAAGCTTTCTGCATATTTCTAACCCACTTCTCAACATTCCATCACACTCCAGTAAGACCAAGAAGCAGAACTTAGGGTGCGGCTATGTGGAATGGAAGCGGCGGGTCTCTGCAGAGAGAGTCCTGCTTGGTTTGCAGTGGCTCGCTCCAAGTTCCTTGCGGTGGAACACAACTGATGGAAGAAACCTGCTCCAGGAAGTGAGGAGACTGGGGGCAAGGACATGGGAATAGCCAGGGGGGCAGGTGCCCCCCTAAATCAGATAAATAAATAAAAATACTTAACTAACTGACCAGTTGTGTTGCAGATAGCCTGGTTCTGCTCCCCCCATTGATCCTGATCTAATCATACACAACTGATTTCTTGGGGTGTGCAATTCACATTGGGAGCACATGCACACCTATTCTGGAAAGAAACAGTACAGTAGGCACTTTATATGTAGCAGCACTGCACTACTTTCCCCCCAAAAAACTGTTGCCATTTCATGTTCATGTAACACTTCCTTGTAGGTATTCTGCCACATCAGTAGTTGCTTTGGCCCCATTTTTTAACCTGAAAAGAGCTTTTCCACCCTTAGATCTCATTGAGTAAGAGATTCTGTGGTGAACACGATGACATCATAGCACTACCCAGTCAGGTGAGTTTATGTGATAACGTCACAGAAGGCAAATGAAATTATGGAAGACTTGCACTCAGTTGGGTGGGCTGAAAGTCTTGCTTCACACACCAATAAACACCCTCATGTGAAATGGCAACAATCTGCAAAAAAAGCAGTGCAGTGCTGTTACATATAAAGTGCCTACTGTACTGTTTCTTTCCAGAATAGGTATGCATGTGCTTGCATGTCTATATAAGAACAAATATGTCAAGCTGGCTTAGAGCAATGGTGCATTTAGTCTGATATGCCCTCTCCAGCAATGATGAAAATTCCCTGAGTGCTCAAGTCCTTGTCATTCCGTATCTTAGAAATGATTCTCCAGTTCCACCTTCCACACGTCTCTGGTAATATTTGTATTCCGTAGTCATATGAATACCATGATAGTTTCCCAAACTTTACTCTTCTTCCTGACTGCGTGATGATGCAGCCCATAAGGCACCAAACTGTCAGCCCCCTTGCTGGGGCAGCATGGGGAGAATCCACAGGGAGCTCGTTCCCATGGTACTTCTGCTAACTTAGGAATGATTCCTCAAGAGCCAAGCTGCAGTATCACTAGATTCTTGAATAGCTCAGTCAATAAAGCATGAGACTCTTTATCTCAGGGTTGTGGGTTTGAGACCCACATTGGGCAAAAGGTTCCTGCATCGCAGGGGGTTGGACTGGATGACCCTTGTGGCTCCTTCCAAGTCTACAATTCTATTATTCCATGTGATGCAGCTCTTACTGGATTGTAGCACTGGATTGTACCACTTGTAGGTGGAGTATCCACCCATGGAAAACTGGCATATTAGAAAGAATAATCTTACAATGTGCTTCTCCATAGTGTGCTACTTTTCTACAGTATGTGCAGGGAGGGTGTTCTTGCATTCAGTCCTGGAGCATTCAGATATACAGTGTCTGAAGAGTTACGGGGCAGAATATGGGTAAATCTTTCCATTTATTGTTGCTCTCTGTGTTTGTAGGGGGAAGTGCTAGCATATTGTTTAAAGGTCTGGTATTGTTCATGGGCCAGGGACGCGGGTGGCGCTGTGGGTTAAACCACAGAGCCTAGGACTTGCCGATCAGAAGGTTGGCAGTTCGAATCCCCGCGACGGGGTGAGCTCCCGTTGCTCGGTCCCTGCTCCTGCCAACCTAGCAGTTCAAAAGCATGTCAAAGTGCAAGTAGATGAATAGGTACCACTCAGGTGGGAAGGTAAACGGCGTTTCCGTGCACTGCTCTGGTTCGCCAGAAGCGGCTTAGTCATGCTGGCCACATGACCCGGAAGCTGTACGCCGGGTCCCTCGGCCAGTAAAGTAAGATGAGCACCGCAACCCCAGAGTCAGGCATGACCGGACCTAATGGTCAGGGGTCCCTTTACCTTTTACCTTTTATTGTTCAGGGTTGTAGCATCATGTCTGGTCATTACATAAATTTTTCAGCTCCTGTAAATTTAAATGTGGACAATTGGTACAGGAAACCAGTATATTGCAGAAGCTGAAAAACTAACCCACTGCAAGGGAAGTGCAAGGGAAAACCACCAGAAGTCTCTCCAGGCAATGTATGGTGGACCTTTATTATGTTTGCTAATGCATAGACTGCTGGGGTGGGGGTGGGGAGGAAGATCTGGAGCAATGGAGAGAGTTATTGGAAGTGTTGAGAGGCAACTTGCCTTTAGTTTAGTGGGTTTGCCTGGGGAAAAGCAGAGAGGTAAGCCTGGTCCTCCAAGGGATTTCTATACACAGTTAAAACTGCTGCTAATGCGTATAAGCGCCATATGCTGATCTCCATGGCCCCTTTGTGTCCTTGAGGACATGGGCATGGATACCCAGAGACGCTGGATAGCTCAGTTGGTTAGAGCACGGGGCTGGTAACGTCAAGGTTGCAGGTTTGACGGGACAGCTGCATAGTCTAAGACTAGATGATCCCAACTTTATGATCCTGCAACCTTTGTTTGTTCAAGCTTTCTTGTGCTTTGCACAGAAGAAGCAGAGCAATTTGGTTGTTTTGTCTTACTTTTACATATTCTATGTTATAAATGAGGAGAAGGTGGCATTTCCTCCTGAAGTGTAAAAATCTAGTATCATGACAACTGTAAGAAACCCACATTCACTAGAATGTCAGTTACAAGAAACACATATCAGAACTTCAGTAGAAAAGAAGTAAAAAAATAGAGATACTAGCAAGCCTTCTTTCATTATGGGACAGACATAAAATAAGACCGTCTATGAAAGTCTCTGTTCACTTTCAGAATGTAGTACAGATTTATGAAAATATGAGGAGAAAGGGGCTGTTTAGGTATATCCATTTTAAATGAGAACAATAGATTGAACAGTAAAACCAAACACAAATTAGGAGGCATAAATCTTCCTTGGTCTGAATTTTATCAGATTCCATATTATTTGAATAATTTTTGAGATCAGATATGCAGCTAAGAAATATGACCAGTTTTAGAGAGAATTTATATCTAATGAGAAGCAGGTTCTACCCAAAGCTTGTAAAATATTGCAACACTATGAATGTGAATTTGATGGGGCAAAGCATTTTAAAATGGACCTAAGATGGGAGAGACAGTAGACCTGTGGGGCAAATATGAGGACACTTTGGGAGAACAGTCCACTCCATTTCATTAAAGATGAATAAAATTGCTGAAAGCTGTTAATGGGGTGAAATGTTACTCTACTATCTATAAGTAAAATATGATCAAGAATTTCATTTCAAATGGTTGGAATTGTCAGACAATTAAAAGTGTTTTTACTGAAGGGCAGGGAAGCTAAAGAAGCTATGGAGGAAGATTTTAAAATGCAATGGAAAAATGCTGAACTATAAAATACATTTGGACCCACTGTTTTTTCTCCTAAAATATGACAACAGAATACCCCTTAAGGATAGAGAATTAATATGTGATTATTACAGCAATAGTTGCTTGATATAAAATAATGGCGGCAAATGGAAACACTATCTTTGAAGGAATTGCTAGATAATTTGTAGGAGTGTGCAATAAACAAACCAAAAAACCAAGCCCCACAAAATTATATAAAAGTCACAGAAGGCCAGTAAAAATGATATTGATTCATTTACAACTGGTGAGATCTTATTCATTTTTATAATGAAGAGGTCACTAGCTTTTCTGGGCTCATGGTCCTATTTGCAAACCCGAGAAACTGTTATGAGTACCACACATACACCACAATCATGCAGCACATGCACACATATTGCAGCCACACATGTGCCCTCAAAAAAGTCATTTTGAAGTGAACGGAATATGGTTTTCAAGGGGCAATTTCCTTCTCTCCCCAGCAATGACTCCACCAAAGTCATCAATTGGTCTCCATTCCACTTAGGCTTTTGAGAAGCTTCTTTGAATTGTAATTGGGACATGAGGGTGTTTTTTAAGGGGTTACGGCTGAGGAAAGGAACTTCCCCCTCATCACCTGCAACCCTCCCAATTACTCCCTCACATTGCAATTAGAGGGGGGATGGGACATTCTATTGGCTGAAATATATTTCTTTCCCCCCTTCAAATCTAATTTCAGCAAGAGTCAAGAACGGGGAAGGGAGGGGACCCTGTGGATGTCAGGGAAGGCCTTTGCATGCATATCTGTGCCCATGGGCACCACACGGGCAGTCCAGACTTTAATTCCAATCAGTTATAGACAGAATCTTCCAGTTACTGTGACTTTATGCATAACAGGCTGTAGCAGTACTGTAGTATGAATTCTCCAGAGCGGAGTAAATGACTGTGTTTGTAAGCTGCCAGGACAACAGATCTGTACACTGTTGCCATGTGCGTACAGATTTGTTGTCTGTACAGATTAGTGGATTTTCTGGTCTCTGAAGTATTCTTAGGTTTCTGAGGTGACAGTGCCCAGGCAGGTAGTTTGCTGAATCACACTGTTCCCTTCTCTAGAGCTGGGGTGGGGGCAGAAGAGGCAACCCATTCTTACTGGTTTCCTTTCAAGTTTGGGAACTGTGGGAAGCATGGCTGGTACCTGGAATCTCCCTTCTTACACCCATTTCAGAGCACCCGAGGTTCTGCTATACAGACAAGTATATAAACAAAGGTCAGGAACAGGAATATTCAGGATGCAGGACATTCTCGCAAGAGGACGTCCAATTACGGAGGAAAATCGAAAGAAACAACTTGAGAATATTAGAACTAATTGAATTCAAATATGCCAGATTTGTTTGTTTGGTCATAGAATCATAGAATCATAGAATCATAGAATCATAGAGTTGGAAGAGACCACAAGGGCCATCGAGTCCAACCCCCTTTTTCATTCCCTTTTTCATAAAAACAAAGGGCTTCAATCCCTAATGATGCTTGAATCCTTAGGAATTAGATCTAATGTCAAGGACTGGCTGGATGCAGAGGAGTGGTGGAAGGCACCAGCTAGGGAACCCCAAGAGAACCCCCAGGGGAAGAAGGCTCAGAGCCAGAGGATTGGTGGTGGGATGACAATGAGTGGTCAGAGGGAGAAGAGAGGGCAGATAAGGAGGAGGAGGTGTCAGAAGCTGAAGACACAACAGGGTTTAGTGAGCAGGAAGAGTCTGGGGCAGAGAGCAGCCCAGAATCAGAGGCAGGAGAGGCGGGAGGCCAGGAGACAGAAATGAGGCAGGCTGCTGAAGAAGCCAGGGAGTCTTCTCCTCCTGCTGTGACTGGGTCCCCTCCCCACTGGTCTCCCCAAACACGAAGAGGAATGAAGAGGGCAGAACAACATGAGACTAGATGAAGGAGCCTGAGGTTGCTTGGGAAGGATCCAGGGGAGGAGGAGTATTAGGGAGCAGAGGGAAGGGGGACCTTCAGTCCTCACAGCTGCCTCATTGGAGCAAGACCTTCTAAGAAGAGTTGCTGTGATCACGAGGCCTGCACTGTTTTGGTTGTTTTGAATAAAAAGTTAACTTCACTGACACTGGTGTTTTTTATTGCTGACCTAATCCTAACTCCAGCTCCTGACATCTAATATAGAGCTTAAAGGTTAAGCTTCTTTACTTTATAAAGCACCATTGGCCCTACTAATGGGCAATGGGTAGAATTTTAGAGAAGTGTAGGACTTAGGTCAATTAACTGATGAACACAAATGGAGCTCTTTATGTTCTAAACCCCACTTCATATCATTTTGGCTAAACTTCAGGAAGCCTCTAAAGGTGAGATGGCATGGGGCATCCCTACACCTTCCCAGAGTTAATGGCACTCTCTCAGCTTTATGCTGGAGAGGATGGGAGCTTAACGGTGCTTTCCTCCACATGTGGTGGGAGTGTCCACCAGTTAAAGATTTCTAGACTGTTTGCCATTACGGGGCAACATCTTGTACCTGAACCCTGTTAGCTCTGCTGTCAATGGAAAATGATATTAATTCAAATGTCAAGCATAAAGAGTTAGTCCTTTTTCTTATGACAGCAGTAAGACAAATAGCTGCTTCCAACTGGGGGAAAAACCCCTCCCACCACAGAAACCTGGACCCAATATTTGTGGAATATAGCCCTTATGGAGCACTTAATTCACCATCAGAGGGTGATCGGAGGAATAACAAAGAAACATGGGTTTGACTCAGTATGGTCTTGATTTATATCATTTATTAACAATAAATGATAAGTGGTTGCCACTTATGCTGTGGATGTGAACTGAATTCATAATGTAAAAGATTTTCAAAGTTGATGCCATGTGGATGCCTGCATGCAAGTACAAGCCCCAGTATGCACATATATGTCTTGGAAGACACTCTGAGTTTGGTAAGTGTTTTTAAAATGTTCAATAAAGTTTATACGGAAAGTTTATACTATCAACCAGTTATTAATTAATTAACAAGGCATTAAACTCATATCGAGAAGAAAACATATATATGTCCTTTTGATTTCAGTTGAAACACACGCCCCTTTAGGATTCCGTCCTTTGTTTATTGGGAATGTGTGCTATAAACAAATGTAAAGAAGGAATGTGCACTTATGGCATGAAGTACAACAGGAGGGCTAATCATATACTGAAATTTTCCTCAATGACATATCCGGAACTTAACCTGTGGCCAGATAGTGCAACTATCATTATGCACATATTGAGTACATGCTTAAGGGGAAAGCTGCATTGATTTCTTTTTTTAAAAAAATCATTTTATTAAAAGTTTTCAACATATGACACAGTTAAAACCAAAGTAGTCTAAAGAGAAATACTGAAAAAAAGACTACATAGCGAGAAAGGAAAAAATATAAGAGGAGAAGGAGAGAGAGAGAGAGAGAGAGAGAGAGAGAGAGAGATGGAGGAAATAAATTAGTAATAATGATAACAATAATAAAACACACACACACATTCCTCTATCACTATTATATCCTAATCTAATCTTCAATCCACATACAGAGAAGGGAATTCTTCCAGCTGCATTGATTCCAATGCACAAAGCACATCTGTGTGTTCATTCCATTGTGGCAGCACATGGCAGAGATGCCCTACCTGGGACCTGGGGGTTTTATGACAACATTTGCAAGCATTTTAAACCAGACTTTTGTGGTATAATTTTAGACTACCGAGGGTCTTTGTTACAGTTGTTGAGCACTATGGAATAATAACGCCAGATATGTGATTCTTATACAGATGGCAATGGACATAAAATGCTTGGCAAGGAATGTGATAAATGCAGTTACAACTCCTCCAGTGGTCGTCATCATCATTCATCTAAATTCAAACAGTTCTGTCGCATGGATTTCAACTGGATAGCTGTAGGTGTTTTTAAAAGAAAATAAACCAATTAACTGTCCGGCTTTGGCATGAATGATTAACTTATGCTCATTGAATTAATGAGTTAAATGTAAATTTATGCAGATAGATACTTCTCTGTGAATGTTCTCTACTGAAGCTGCAGGAAGCTCTTTTTGCTTTTGTTTTTTAGGCTCTAAAGTTAGCGTTCTTTCAGACTGCTATTCAAATAACTGTTATCGTTCATTTCTTCCACCATCTGTGCAACATTTCCAGGATCATACAAAGCTTTGTGGATCCCAATGTAATATTATGGAATACCCATAATGTTTAGGATGTGGGACTTTGTAGCAGAGGTAGGAAATGGGTGACTGCACTTAACGACTCTGAAACAGTCTCTTGTTTTGATCTGCAAACATAAACAGAAGTCTTAAAATAGGCTTGGGTGGATGAAGTAAAGGTGATTGAGATGTTTGGAGGATTGTGACAGGAACAGAGATGGAGAGCAGAGATAGCACACAAGGGCTCTTATTTTCCCAACAGCCCAAACTAATTCCATCCTTTGTAGGCGAGGCGGGCAGGGCGGAGTCCCTGAGAGGAGCCCGTCACCATCTGGTGGCAGCAAACACAAGCGCGGATTCTGGTTTCATTCCTTAGTCGCCGTATTTGTGACCGCCAGGATAGCACTGCCATCTAGAGGTTAAGAATAGCAACAGACTTGAATTAATTTCCCCCTTAAAGTAAGAAAGGAGAATGTTTTCTCTTGGCTTTGTTTTGTCATCATGAGCCAGTTGGAGAGACACGCACACTCGTCGCTCAAAGACTGCAACATCAAGTGACAGCTTCTATGTGTGAAGAAGCCACTCCAGAGACAGTTTCCAGACCATCCGCTAACATCTCCTCAAACAGAACTTGCATCAAGAGTCAATACTACGGTGTGGTGTATGTGTGCATCAATAATATTTTGGGAGGAAATATGGTATCTCAATGAACTGAAAGCTGAAGAAAACCTGTATTTATTTACAAAGCCCTGAACAACTTAGATCTAGGGGGCCTCAGGGACTGCCTAAACTCATACTATACCAGCTTGATCATTTGCAACAGTGTTGTTGATTGTCGCCCCCCCCCCCAAATTGGCAAGGTTCATTTGACATCAACACAGAACTGAGCCTTGAGTGCCATCAGCCCAGTCTTGTGAAATAAATATTCAGAAGGTGCTTTCTGCTTCAACTTTTAAATTCCTGCTGAAAATGTTTCTATGCCTCCAAGCCTATGCAGGCAATTTAAAAAATATATTTCCATAAGTTAGTTGATGGTCTCTGGTTTTTATTTTTTTGGTGTTACTATTATATAAAGATATTATTGTAAACTAAGATATAGCAGAGTATAAATATTGGAATAAATAAGTAAAATAAAAACTGCACAAGCACAATGCTCTGCATAGCAGTCATAAAATCTGGTGCAATGAAGGATTTATAATGCATTGGTTCTGCTTTGGAAATGATTAGTTAATTTGGTACTCAAACTTTTTTGGCACCTGCCTGTCTCAAGAGACAATGAAGTGCTCCTCTGGGGGTACTCCAAAATACAGGGAGAAATTTTGATGAAGAAAATTTTGGAAGTGTCCCTGTTCTAGAATGTATCTTGCTAGGCCATGAGTAGTAGACTGTAGCAAGCTGAAACTGAAAGGCAGTTGGGATCAGAAGGCAACTAGAGGGCAGGAGCAAGAGAATGAGTCAGAACCAAAGAGCAAGACTAGAGTTCTTGTTGCTTAAGCAATATCAAATTCCAGTAGTAGTCTCCCCTAAGCTTTTGGCTGATGCAATTGGTTTCAGCTTGCAGCAGCAATGGGTAAATGTTTCTTCAATCCTCTCCTAGCTTTCAATGCTCCTGTGCTGATGCTCACTCTTACTCAGGAGCAAAACAAGAGCAGGCTCAGGCTAACAGAGCCACTCCCAGAATTTGCTGGCTTCAGCCTGTGGTTCCTGGTATGGACTCTAGTCAAAGGCTGCTAGCAAAAGGCAAACCACTGTGAAGAGACCTTTACCTCTTGCTGTTCAGTCACATCTCAGGCAAACCCAGTGGCTTATGGACCAGTAGAGATGGCAGGAGACAAACACACACCCAGACGCTGGACAGCTACAAGCAATTTCTCCAGCCTTCACCAAGAGGCTGCAGATGTGTTTCTGGAGAACTATGGACATTAGTGGGGCAATGGCCCACACAGTTTCCACATAGTAAATGTGGGACATGAATACAACAAAGGGCTGTAACCACAGCAAAGACTTGCCTCTCTTTCCAAATTATTTTTATTAATTTTTTGACATAATAATGGCTGCAGAAGATACTGAAAATACAAAAAAATCAAATAAAAACAAAATCAACAGGATCATGAGATATCACGAAGGAACTACTTTTATACATGAGACCAACAGCAATTTTAAATCAAGTAAGTTATCATATACTGATTTCCCATTGTTGCAGCTATATCATTATTGATTTGTTTCTCTACTACCTTTATCACAGGAATCGGATGGCAGTGAATCAAAAATAACACGGCTGGTCTATACAAGGCAGGTCATTTTCTATACTGAAGGCACTTCCCTTTCTGTGTGCTTTTAAAATTTTATAAGATAATGCTAAGGAGTTGCAGAAGATTCTTTATCACTATTGTGCAATACCTGAGTATTTAAAAAATAAATAAATCTGTAGAAGTGGATATCTCCCCCCCCATGTGAAACATGATAACTGGCTCGATATACCTGCACATGTCTTGATTTTCTTAAAGGTGGCTGCACAGGCACAGAAATATCTGAGCACAAGCCCAGAATAGAAAAAGGCAGCAGAGGTTAGGGAGGAATGACGGGGTGGGGGTGGGGGCGGGGGTGGGGGTGGGGGTGGAGAAAAGCACCACCCAGCTCCTTCCTGCTGGTGTCAACAGTAAGCAGTGGAGTGACAGTGAATGTTATGATGGGGAAAAATGTGAATGGAGAGAAGCTAAGATGCCAAATAGGCCCATGGGGGGGGGGATCAGTCTCCCTCATCATGGGAGGTTTGTAAAGCAGCGACAGACCAAGAACATTGATGCCTGTTGCTAGTCATCCAGGATAAGAGGGCTAACTGGTTCTCCGGTGGGCACCATTGCTATTCTGAGAGAACAAGGGTGGTGTTCAGGGTGAGTTCCTACACCTCTTGTGCTAGAAAAATAGCACTGCATGATAAACAATACAAACTGGAGGTTAAAGTCTCTCTTTTCCCTCCCTACAACCGTACTCTCTCTTGTTAATTTGCCGTCTCTAGAATTTCCTACCAAAATTATGCATAATCATTCCATATTATTTGGAGTTAGATAGTTTTGCCACTTGGAGACAACCAAATCTCTTCTTCCTCCTCCTTGGGCAATGCTCTTATTCAGGCCATAAACCTGTGTTTGGGGTGTGCCACTTTAGACACAGAGAATCATATACTTGTAGAATTGTACAGTTGGGAGGGACCCCAAGGGTCATCTAGTCCAGCCCCCTGCAATTCAGGAATCTCCGCTAGATCAGATGACCATCAAATGCATTTGAATACAAGAAAAAAAAATCCCTGCACATGGAAACTAGCATGTCAAGGCTAGCATCTAGTCATGACTAGAATATTTCTTTCATACATCCACCTTTCTGTGCAGAGGAAATGTCTGGGGCAACAAGTGAACCAGTAAGCCCCACAATAGCCGTCTGAAATGGAGCAGCCCAGACACACGTTTTACCACTTCAGAGAGAACTAAGCTTTAGTCTGTTGAGGCAAAAATAACACACCCAGCTACCCCTCTCAAACAATCCAGCGTGATCATCCAAGTATCTATATATTTTGATAGGACCAAATAAGGCACAATGATAAATTCTAAGTAGACTGTGAAGAGCTCCAGAAGAATCTTACCAAATTAGGAAAACTGACAATTCCTGCTGCACATATATAGCAAGAAGTTATAAATGGGGAAAATATACTGATCATAGTGGGAAACTGACTGATAACATCTGTTCATTGAGCTGCATCAGTGAAAAAGGGGGAAAAATTATATATATTTTTAGGGATGATTGGGAATGGAATTCAATATAAAACAGCAAGTATTTTAATGGCAGCATTTTAATGCCAAGATCTATTGCACACTCCAATTTAGAACAGCATGTACAGTTCAGGTTGCACCTGCCTAAAATGTAGTTTATAACTAAATTCACAAGGTTAGGAAAAGGAGAAGTGAAACAGTTGGGGCATAGAACATATTCCTTTGAAGAAAGCCAGTTAGTCCATTGCAGCTTCAAGCTGGATTCCAGACGGAATTTTAGTAACCCCTTTTCCCATCAGGGGGCAGTATACTCCTTCTGAAATTGCTGTTTCATATTCCTCCGAAAGGGTTCCTTCTAATATTCATGGTGAACTCTTAGGAGCTGACTTTAAGTTACCGACCCCATGTTTAAATTATTTTTCTTGTTTTAAAAATCCATTTTATGAGTTTCCTTTTAATACTTTCTTTTTAAAAAAATGTATACTTATCAATAATATTTTGCTCTTTCCTAAACAGCGCAAGAAAAATCTGGATTATTTGTTTCCTGTTAATCTAACTGACATACTAGAACAATGTGCAAAATTGTGTTGCTAAGCCTGGACACAGAAGGGTGTGATCTGCTTGTCTCCTCACTGTGGTGATAAAAGGCTCTCAGCATTTTCACATCCTCAGAGGCACTTCCGACTAGCTTCCAAGGCTTTTCTGGCACTGAAAATACATTTCAGATCTGGGTTGTGTTGAGATCTGGCTCAGACTGAATTCTGGATTTATCTTGACACTGTAATTAAAACAACAACATCAGTTTATCTGAGGTTGTGTACAGCTGAACCATTTCATTACTTGGCTGCCTGTTTATTTCTGCCCCACTGAAAACCCTTCCAAGTGGCACCAAGTAGACATATTATTTATTGGATTCATTGGATATGTAAAACAACACATTTAGTAGGACCAATTCAAAATGCAATATGCAAGCTTCCTAATTATACAGAACTAGGGTTGTGGGGGGGGGGGATTCAATTCAGTTTCTTTTTAAAAGCAAACCTACCTAATTCACATGTTCTGAAACAAAACAAGAACCGGAACACAGCTGTCCTTCAGAAGTCACACTTCTCTGAATATTTCAGTCAAGTAATGTGTACAAAAATGCATATACCAGAGTAAGCGTTCCTAAAAATGCATGTGTTGATGGGGGAGAAGAAGATAAAAACGCATTATTTTAGGAGAAATCACTTTGTTAAAAATTGTATATTGGGCAAAAGGGGGTGACATGAAGCTGCCTTGTACTCATCCAGAGTACTGGTTCATCTAACCAGTTCTAGTCTGCTTTGACTGACAACTACAGAGGGATTTGGCCAAGGCAAAGCAGGATCTGCACAAGGCCTCACAAGCTAAATCATGTCCTCCCTAAAAGAGGGCATGTGTTGCGGTGAGACCTGGAGACTGACCTCATGTGTTGTGGGTGGGTTGGATTGGTTAGCCACGACACCCGATTGGCAGGTCCCTTGATGTTGGGTTCAATCTGGCCAATGGGACGCAGTCTAAATGGATAGAGGGACCTATATATGCCCATGCACGTGACCCAGAGCTTCCTCTTTCGGCTCGTGCATTCGGAACAAGCTGACAGCATGTCCTTTGTGCAACCGAGAGACTTACCTTCAACAGATCGTCTCAGTGATTTCTTTCCATTATTCTTCCCCTTTCGTTAATGCTTCCTTTAGTTTCCCCTTTTGAGTTGTCCTCTCCCCCCCCTTCCTTCTCCTTCCCTTTTCTAGCGGGGCTTTGTCCCACAGGGGCTCCAGCCCCTGAGCGCTCCCAGTTGCGGAGCTTGCTGCTCCACTCGGCTCCCCTTACAGCGGCTGGTGTCCCTGTAATTTGGCTGTGGCTGCAGCTTTGGGTTTTTTCAGCTAACGCGACTTGGGCAATTTGCATTTGTCACTCTCTGGGCGCTTTCGTTCAGTGCTTTGACTAGTTTCACTGCATCAAGAGTTCCCTCTCCATTGCAATATTGATTTCTGTGTGCCCCTTTTGAGGAAAGGCTGGTTGGGTATTTGTCTGAGGGTGGGAAACCCCCTTCTTTTCATTCCGGCCGCCATTTTGGGTTCCTTTTGCAAGGAGAGGTTCGTCCCTGCCTAGTTTTGGTGGGAGCGCCATCTTGTTTTGGCGGGAGAGCCATCTTAGTCTGCCTGGGTCCCATTGGTATTGTGCAAAGATGACTATTAAAAGGAATCCCAGTCCTTCTCTCCCTTCTAAGAGCTTAATTAGAGGTCCATCTCAGTCACTGCGTTCAGCTCTGGCCCCTGCACTCCCTCAGCTTACACTGGATCACTTGAGTGCAATTATGGCTAATATTGGTTCAGCCCCTGCTGCCATGACTAGGTTCAATTCAGAACTTGAGTTGCTGGCCCAGCAATTTGGGAGGCAGCCTGATTCTCAGCCTGGCCCCTCCACATCTTCTACTGTTTTTGAGGCCCATGGTCCTTTGGATGTGAGCGAAGGGAGCAAGGTTTATGACCCTTCTGGGGCCTTGCTTTTCCAATTTCAGCCTTCCAGAATCCCAGTTCCAGCTAGTCCCAGGGGTCTTCCTGGGAGTACAGCTGCTATGGTACAGCAGGCCTTTCGGTCAGGGCTGCCTCGTTCGCAGTCAGCACCCCCAGGGTCTGGGAGCTCAGGGCCTCAGCCCACACAGCAGGTGGGAGGGGGAATTTTCTCCCAGCCAAGCTCCTCACATGTTTTTAGTTCTGTGCAGGTTCGGTCAGCCCTTTCGAGGGAGGCGCTCAGTGTCCAGTCTTCGAAGGAGGATCTCCCAGTGCCTAGAGTCCCTTCATTTGGTGGCAAACAGCAGAGGAGTCATTGCTCCAAATGCAGGGTAAGAGGCGCAGAGATGGCGATTCCTCTTCATCTACTGGTACGTCTTCTCAGACCTCTGATGATGATTCAGACACGGCTCTGGGTCTGTATTGGGGCCACAGTGACGGGGCTTCAGGCCTTCCCAGGTGGGCATGGCAGCACAGAGCCAACACACACACAGGGCCAGATACGGCCTTCCTCTGGAATGCTTGGATGGTGAGCCAGTCAAGGACGTTAAAGTTTTGACCAATGCGGTCAGGGATATTATTCCTGGCGCGCACTTGCCGTCCAGGATGCGTAATTGGATCCTCATCGGTTGCTATGTTGATATCTTTAAGCTCCTTTCCCCTAATGAATACGGATAAGGATAAGCAGGTTGCAACAGGCAAGAGTAAGGCCAGCTCCCACAAGGTGGAGAGAAACTTTGAGAAGTGGCTTGATACCTTTTGGGTATTTGCTGGGGTTATTTCTGCTGTGTATCCCAAGAGAAGTCTGCACCTGTGGATTTATCAATCTTTGGTGCGTAAGGCCTTTGCATTGGCCGGAGAGGCGGCAGCTATAAGCTACGATGAGAGCTTTAGCTGTCGGGCCGCCAGGATCCCTTCTGCTCAATGGGATCATAAGGATCTGGATGTGTGGACTACTTATGTCTCACCTAATTCTGAGAATAAGTCCACTGAGCAGCCAAAATCCAAGCAAGACGTTAAGAAGCCAGGGAGGCACCTTTTTTGCTGGGAATACAAGAAAGGATCCTGCCCGCGTCAGGGTTGTAGGTATTCCCATGCTTGCAACAAGTGTTTTGGGGTCACCCTGCCACTTCATGTGGGGCCAAGTGGCCCTTTCGTGGGGCAAGGAGGAGCTCCCAGCAGGAGCAGAAGAGAGCCTCTCCTCAAGCAGCCCATGATGTTAAGGGATATCTTACTGACCCGAGCTCGCACTCCCATTAAGTTGCCTGCCTTGAGGGCGTGGCTGCGCAACTACCCCGACATGGGAGCTGCCTCAGATTTGTGGCTTGGATTTTCAGAGGGCTTTCGTATCCCAGTGGTGTTCCCACCCAGGGCCACGAAAGTTGAAAATCAAAAATCAGTGAGAGAGATGCCTGATATAGCCAGGAAAAAGACCAGGAAGGAACTAGCATTAGGAAGGATGGCTGGGCCATTTGAGTGCCCTCCTTACCTGGATTTGTACCTTTCCCCATTGGGTGTGGTGCCCAAGAAGGCCCCTGGGGAATTTCGTTTAATTCACAATTTATCTTACCACGGGGTTCATCAGTAAGGTTAAGCAAGTTAAGGTCTACTTATGAGTCAAGACTCTTCACGGCAGCATTTTCAATTGCCTTTTTTGGTGCACTGTGTGTGGGCAAAGTAGTGCTGGAGTCAGCACAGGGAAGGGCTCCCAGGGGCTCGCTTTTGCAGGACGTTCAGCTTTCTGATGCTGAACTGGTGCTAACTATTCGAAATTCCAAAACGGACCAGCTGGGCAGAGACACCTCGATGAGGCTGCCTGCCACTGGTAAGCCCGGCCCTTGTACAGGGAATGATGCCAAGAGATATTTGTCACTTTGCCCCCCTGGAGATGGTCCCTTCCTGGTTCATGAGGATGGATTCCTGTTAAGGAGGCATCAATTGCTGCAGTAATGCGCAAGGCGCTGGCAGCGTGTGGCCTGCTGGCCAGTGAGTTTGCACCTCATTCTTTCCGCATTGGTGCAGCTACTACCACTGCGCACTGGGGCCTGTCCATCAACAGGATCAAGCACCTGGGCCGCTGGAAATCTGACGCATACAGCGGTTATGTTCGGATGCGGCACTGAGGTGTAGTTATTAATGTTGTTTTGTTCATTCCTAAATCCGCCTACCCTGCACATCTGGATAGTCAGGCACAGCATTGGCCACTGGGCTGGCAGGACGGCGGCGGATCTGGATTCGGATGTAGGCTCGGACTCCTCGACCATGTGTGCATTTCCTGGGTGTCCAGATGAGGAATGTGTTGGGAGGAGCTTCTCCCGATGGTGCAGGTGAAGGTGTCTGCGGAAGGCATGCCTGTGGTGGTGCAGCTGGGTGAGAAGGATTTGCTGGAAGCTCCCGGTTTGAGCCTGGAGACCTGCATGCAGGAGGACTTGGAAGAGTTGAATGCAGTTCTTCCTGCACGCAAAATATTTTGGTTGCAGCTGTTGCAGCGACATGTGTGATGTGGTAGCCGATGCTCAGCTGCCACCGAGAGGGCCAGGAGGCGCATGCAGAGCGTAGTGGCCAAGAAGGTTCTGGCCTTGGGCAGGACAGTGATCCGTCACCTTGGCATTACCTTCCGTGATGCGTCCCTTTACAGGCTTGATGGGGTTCATCTGTCTGTAATAGGGAATGATTTGTGGCTGACCTCCGTGTCAGCGGGGTTAAGGGATTGGTTACAGGTGTGAGTGGTTGGCGGCGAGTGCGGTGCTCGTGTAGCGGATAGGCACTGGTTCAGGTGATAGGGATGGAAGAGCGGTCTCGCCATCCCTATGTGAAGGGTATTCCGTTAAAGGAATCCAGGGACTCAACTGGTTTGATCAATGCCCGAGAGGGAGTTGTGACCGTGCCTGAGTCCAGGGGGGCATCTGGGTGGTGAACATAGTCTGTTCCCGGCTTTTCACCTTCCCAAGTGTTCAACCTTGGCTGACCTATGCTGGTGCCCTGGGTCAGCGCTGCCTGCAAGGGTGCAGGGAGCTAGTCGAACCAGAGCCTATGCAACCAGTGGCATAGCGTGGGGGTGCAGGGGGGCCGGCCGCACCGGGCGCAACATCTGGGGGGGCGCTCGCACTCGCAGCTCTCTGCCCCTACCTGGCTCACTCACTCTTTCTCAGCACTGTCACAGATTTCGCAAAAATTTCGCTATTGTCACACGGATCCTCCTCCTAGCCAATCAGGAAGTGGGATCCACTTCCTCATTGGCCGAAAGGCGAATGCATGCAATTGGCTGAGCTGCCGAGCAGGAGGCGGGAGGACTCGAGGAGAAGCGGGAAACTGAGTAGAAGCCGCAGCTGCAGGTAAGTCTCTCTCATTGAAAGGGGGCACACTGGTCATTCTGCAATGAAAGGGGGCACGCTGGTCTCTCTGCATTGAAAGGGGGCACGCTGGTCATTCTGCATGTTGAGCTGACCAGATGGATTGAAGTTTGGTTGGTTCAACAGTGACGAGACAGATTTCGATCCACATGTAGCTGCTCCAGCTCAACATAAGTTGATGTAAGCCAGTGGGTCTAGCAACCTTTAATTTATTTATTTATTTATTTATTTTTGCTGAAAGAGTAAGGCAAGAGGCATGAAGGTGAATAAACATTATGTTAAGAGTAAAGAAATGGTTATACAATGAAGGGATGCTAAAAGTGCAGCAAGGCAAGAAAGTTATTTTCTTTTTTTTCCTTTTTTTTTAGAATTTTAGCAGAATACTACACCTATATCATGCCATACAAAAAAGAATCTGGTGCACAAGGCAGGAAAAGGAGAAAGATAGAGACAAAGCAACAAGCTAAGTTAGCTGGAAGCCTTCACCGGTTTTTGGTGAGTACTGCTGAAATTACAGCAGAACCATCAGCAGCACCACAGGAGACTCAGAATCCTGATCCTGTGTCGGTGGACATTCCTGTTCCTGCATTAGAAGCAGAGACAGTTTCATCTAAGGATGTTTATACTCAGCCAAATCTGCCAGAAAATATTGACCAAAAAGTTTTTACTGATATTGGCCTGAAACCATGGATGAAACCTTGAAAACTGAACTTGTCAGGCGAGGGACAGAGGAACTGCAGAATAAGGATGCATGGTTTCCAAGATACAGTAATGGCAGGTCATTTTCCAAGGATTGGTTCTACATACATTTGGAGAATGGTGAGACTATGTTAAGGACATGGTTGGTGTTTTCTCCTGTAAACAATGCTGCATATTGCTTTCCTTGCATGCTTTTTCAGAAGGCTAAAGGGAAAAGTTCATTTGGAAAGTCAAGTGGATTTAATGCATGGAGAAAGTTAAGCCCTAGATTACTAGAGCATGAGCGCAGTTCATATCACTTGAGTGCATTTACAATGTGGAAAGAATTAGAAATGCGGCTGCATAAACAGGAGACTATTGATGCAAACAATACATGTGCTTAGGGGGTAAGGGTTTCTTTAACTAATCTAGTGGAAGAGACTCGAGTGCTAAAATCCACGGGTTAGGGGGCGCAAATTACTTGCCTTGCCCTGGTTCTGACAACCCACGCTACGCCACTGTATGCAACCACTCACCTTCTGTGATCAATAAAGTTGTTTTCCTAAATTCTGCCAAAAACCAAAACTAAAATTTGAGTCAAGTGTGAATTTATTTAGGGGGGAGATCTCTGGGTCTGAACACGCAAAACAGGGATCCCTGAAGCATTTCAGCAGCACCTCAGCAATCCAGACATTTTTGAAAAATGCTGCAGAGAAGCTCCTATAAAAGTGAACCTATGGGGGCAACTTTGCTGTTCCACTGGTGGAAGCCGGAGCAAGGACTCCTGCTAGTGCAGTGGGGTTTCCCCTTCTCCCTGCCCCACATGCCCCTCATGCCTCCCCCAAATCTGGAGGGTCCAGAGATCGCCCAGAACAGTGTGCAGGAAGATGACAGGACAGGACAGGGGAGATTGTTCCATCAGGCAAACTTGTGGTGATGAAACAATCTCCTTTGTAATATATTTAATTCCACCCAATGTCCCTAAGCTTACCATAGCAGGCGACAGTGGGAGGGGGCAGACACAGGGACCAGCTTTTGTGAAGAAGACTCTGCCCAGTGACCTTTTTAAAATCACTATTATTATTTTTATTCATAATTTAAGAAAATAAGGGAAAAGAGAACAAGATGAAATAAAATTAAAGAAGGAGGAGGAAGTAGAGAAAGCAACAAATTAATAATAAGAAAAGTAATAATAACAGTAGACCCCCATCAGTTCACCTGGCTGACCAGGTGGCCTGTGTGTGCAGTCGCTTGTCCTGGTGCCAGTTGTTGATGGGCAACCTCAGGCTTCCTGCTCTCCCTCCTTGTGGTTCTGCATCTTGGACCAGACAGCTGTGCAAACGGAAGACCTGTCCTCTGTCAAGTAAGACCCTGGACCGCCCTCAAAGCCACTAGAGGGAGTCACTGGATGGTGCAGGTGGTATATAAAGCCTGGGAACTAAATATTAAACATGTTGCAGTTAATACTTCAGGTTTTGCTAGGGTATATTGAGTTCTGACAAACCTAACAGAAGCTGCCGCCACCACACCCCCCCCCCTTTTAAGTAAAATAACTAACTTTAGACAAAGCACTCTTTTTGTGTTTCAACTCTGTCTGCAGGAGCAACAAAAGATGCTGAGCCCCAGGTAACTATTTTGGGGTCACAATCCCCTGTTAAAAAGTCAGTAGCCAGGAGGTGGTCATAAATAACTTTATATATAGTCCCGTAAAATCTGAATGAGCTGTTGGAGGGGCAGCCAACTGTACATTACAAAGTGGAGAAGCTTCTCCCATTAAAAGGGCTCCCATCCTTGGTCTCTGAGCGGCTGCCAAGAGAGCCTTTCAAAGGGAGCAGCACCCACCCCATGCCAATGGGCGGAGGGCATTGGCTTGGTCTTCAAAGGAATCGCTGTCTCCTGCTAGCTTTTCTATTAAAAGTTGAGGCTGCAGTAGCAGCTGCTGGGGGTGGGGGGGGGGAAGGGAAGAGACTAAGGGAAAAAGAATAAAACATAAATCAGAGGGAATGTTATTTATTATTTGAATGCCTTCTCTGGCCCATCCAACACCAAATGGGTGGAGGTGGGAGATTTTTCATTTTATAAAGATCTCAGAAAACCCCAATATTTTTCATTTAAGAAGAAAGAAGAAGAAGAGCATGTATTCACAGAGACATCCAGTGAAACAGCAAAACCTTAAAATGGTTTAAAGAGCCAAGATTCTTATGTACATTCTTATGTAGCTTTTCATCTCAAACTGTCTGCCTCCCTTCTCTCAGTTGTCTTACCATTGCGACTGATCTTGTTCTAGACCTTAAACAGCCAGTCCTGGGACTTCTGCATGCAGAGTGCATGCTCTGCCGCTATCCTGGGAACTAAGGCCCTACCTTCCGAGGCTGAACCTTCACTATGTTGCCACAAAAGCCAGCCTCCATGACCTCAAGACTGGGCCATGTGGGAGTGACGCTGGATGGCCACTGGAAGTGTGTTTGGGTCTGGATAGGGCCTGGATGCGAGTGTGCTGGGAAGGGTCCTGACTTACTCTGCATCCACAGTAAGGCCCGCCCCTGTTGGGACCACAGCAGGGCTAAAGGGTTAAATCCATTCTCCCACCCACCCACCACATGCCACATTTCTCCTCTGGACTGCCTTTTCAACAAAGAAACACACACACACACACACTGCCTAATTATGTGCTAATATAAGGTCACCAGACGTCCCTTTTTCCCAGGGACAGTCCCCGGATTTACAAATCAGTCCCCTGACAAAATCCATCTATTTAGCAGGAAGTTGAAAAGCATCCCCAAATTCATTGAAAAAAATCTGGTAACCTAATGCTAATGTAACATACGGCTTGGCGCTTTGTCTTTCCTCACCTTCCCTTATTGTCTCCTTGTTCATCCACTGTTCCTGTGTTGCCAAAGTAGACTGCGATATAAGCCTAATTGTGTGAATATGAGTTCCAGATGTATGGCTCTGTCACACACTGGGGTAAGCAATCTAGGATGGGCCAGGAGGAGGCTATGTCCTTGAGTCATCACCTACCTTTAGGTAAAGGTAAAGGGACCCCTGACCATTAGGTCCAGTCGTGACTGACTCTGGGGTTGCAGCGCTCATCTCGCTTTATTGGCCGAGGGAGCCGGCGTACAATTTCCGGGTCATGTGGCCAGCATGACTAAGCCGCTTCTGGCGAACCAGGGCAGCGCACGGAAACGCCGTTTACCTTCTCGCCGGAGCGGTACCTATTTATCTACTTGAACTTTGACATGCTTTTGAACTGCTAGGTTGGCAGGAGCAGGGACTGAGCAATGGGAGCTCACCCCGTCGTGGGGATTCGAACCGCCAACCTTCTGATCGGCAAGCCCTAGGCTCTGTGGTTTAACCCACAGGGCCACCCACGTCCCTCTCACCTACCTTTCCTTTCTTACAAAACAATGTCAGGTTCCATTCACTACAATTGTGGAGGGATGTGTGGACTGCTTCTCCTGTGAGGACCAAAGCTGTTTGTTGCCTCTGTTACTCGCTGTTTTCACATCAGTGAGATAGCGGGTGACTGAATGGGGTCACACCCCTTTCCTGCTCCTGACCTGCATAGGTTCAGTGTCCCCTTGTGTGAGCATTAGCCCATGTGCACACAAGTTGTATATATGCATAGGCCCTCTCCATTTGATCAGGAACATTGTGCAAGGCCCCCAGTTGGGTGGAGAGTCTGTGATAAGCATGCATGCTCTACAGGCATAAGTGCTGTTCAGAAGGGGGGCACGGGATGCTTGAAGATTGGGAGCCGGGACAATGGACATGGTCTTGCTCCATCTCCACAGCATCTCCAGTGGGATGGAAATGTTATTTTGTGTACACCAGTCCTCCTATAAAGGTGAGAACAAAGCAATCAGGATACCCTCTAAAATTTCAGGGTTCCCTAAATATTTCCCCCCAAAATATATACCCATTTATCTCTCATCGTAATCTTGGGATTTTTAATTGCAAATCATCAGTGTGAAAACTCCTTCTCTTGCTGTGGCCTTGACTTCCCCCAGTCTTGCCTTTCCCAGGAAACACCAGCATGCACTTAGGCTTCAGCTGGCTTCCAAATTTGTTTTCCCCACATTAAAATCTCGAGGGTGGCTGTGTCTCCATCTGGATTCCTGTTTTCCCTTCAGTCTCTCTCTAGTCATGTAGGCTCAGGGGTGAATAGCCGTCAGAGCAGCTAGTTAATTCTGCTCTCAATACTCTCCCTGAACAGGCAGACACGGATGTCTGGCTGCCCAACTTTCTCTACCCATCTGTTCACATGGCATGGTGCCCGGTGAGAGGCTGGTGAGACCTTTGTTCTGAAGTTATACAAAGGAGGCAATAACGGATTTAGAGGGTGCACATGCAGAACAATGCAAGTGCCATCTCTTCAGCAGGAAGTCCCTTTCACTCAGATGATTAGTGGGGCTTCCTGCCGCGTCCTCCTGCAAACTTGCTTGCGAAGAGGAGACAGGCAGAATTGTACTGCTTTGCAAGCTGTGAGGGTTTTGTGTTTTGTCTACAGGTTTCAGTCCTGGCCAGTGGTGGTGACGCTTAAGCAGATATAAAACCATATCATGGTGAGGATATTCTTTTTAAAAATAAAATTAGAAAACGATACTATCCAGAGCCATGATTATCAGTGAATTTCTGCCACAGACTGTGGTTTTGGGTCCAGACAGTTGCAGAATCTACCACATATACAAGATTATGAGTAAGCATGTGTTTGGGGTGGGTACATATTCCCCCTCTCTTTGCCTCACATACGATGCCCACATATGTCTGATGCTTAAACCTCAAAAAAGCAGATAGGTTCCCCCCCCCTCCTTGCAGGAAGATAAAGTGGCAGGAAAAAGTTCCATCTGTTTAATCTCTTCAGGTCAGCTGTTATTAAAGTGCAGGAGCAGGGCCTGAGGAATGGTGGCAACCCTAAAGGCAAGAGGGATGTGGAAGCCAGAGAGGTCTGCTCTGTCTTTCTGAGATGCAGAACTGGGCCATCTTGTCATGTATAATGCTGTGAGAAGCAAAGCCATACTTGGTGAACCACAACCACATATTCCACCTTTACTCCAAGGAGCTTCTTGCAATCCCGTTTTTGTTTTAACCCCCCCCCCTGAACAATTTGTTCTTATAAGCAAAATGGAACTCTCCACTGGGTGAATGGGAAATAAACTGGCCAATTCAATGTAAGGAGGTGTAAATCAATGCAATTGGAGCAATAAAATATATGAATTTCACATATACACTAATGGGGTCAGAACTGGCAGTGAGTGACAAGGAATGAGATATCGGGTCAGAGTGAGAGCTGAATGAAGATGTTGGCCCAGGGTGTGACAGCTTTGTAAAAGGCCAATTCCATGTTAGGGATCCTTAGGAAAGGAACTGTAGATAATACTTCCAGAAACGTAATGCTGTTGTACAAATCTATGATGTAACCCCACTTGGAATATTGTGCACATTTCTTATCACTGGACTCCAAAAAGGATATTTCTGGAAACTATTTGGAAAAGGGCAGTTCAAATAATGTAGTGGATGAAGCAACTTCCCCCTGGGGAAAGGTGACAATGTATGGTGCATTCAGTTTAGAGAAAGGGCAAGTAAGATGAGACATGACAGAGGTATGTATAATTATGCAAGGCATGGAGAAAGCATCAACAGAGAGGCATTAGATCAGGGGTCAGCAAACCTTTTCAGCAGGGGGCCGGTCCACTGTCCCTTAGACCTTGTGGGGGGCCGGACTATATTTTTTTGGGGGGGAATGAATAAATTCCTATGCCCCACAAATAACCCAGAGATGCATTTTAAATAAAAGAACACATTCTACTCATGTAAAAACACGCTGATTCCCGGACCGTCCGTGGGCTGGATTTAGAAGGCAGTTGGGCTGGATCTGGCCTCCAGGCCTTCGTTTGGCTACCCATGCAGATGAACAGCAGGCAGAGAAGAAATTCCATTAAAATACAGAGAAATTCTACTAAAAATATTTGAAGGACTTTTTTGATCCCATAATGAGAACAATAAATGCAACCATTAAAGAAAGTGGGATCCCTGACACTTGGAAAGAAGCCACACACACACACACACACACACACACACGATTGATCCCCGTACCCCCCAACCAATAGTGGACTCTTGGGGCGGAACTGCAACAATAGCCTTCTGGCACCACTGCCGCTGACCAGGAGTGAGGAGAGGTCAACAATGTGCAGGCTGTGCAGATGTGCTTTTGGGAGGGCTGGATATTTTGGGAGAAGCATAAACTGATGCTTTCTAAAGCATAGGACATTAATTATTATGAGAAGCATATAGATCCAGAATATGGAAGTAACTCCCACAAAAATGCTTTTGGAAATATATTTGGTCATGCATACATAAGCATTACTGTCTACATTCTCAGTAGAGGTTCCTATTAAATTATTAGCATAATGGCATTTGACTCTAGTTAGGTTAGCAAAAATGTGTAGGGATAATTGCTGGAAGCAGAGGAGGAGAAAGGATGTGGGGTTTTTTTTTTGTCATGGTTGGTGGACTTGCCTAGAAGCCAAACAGTTGTGGCCAAATAAATAAATAAATAAATATCAGTAAATGAATACTATTCTTTAGGCTGACATACCCTAAGACCCAAAAGTCTACCTATCAATGTCTCTCAAAGTATCAGTTCCATAACATTGATTACAGTAATTATAGTGGCTCAATACTGGAGGCCAACTAGCAGAAACAAAAGATACACACACACCTATTCAAGAACAGCACATTAAATTCGGAGATCTACCAATACTAAGTAGGTCAAGCAAGGAAGAAATCAAGCAAATACTTTTGAGGAGGAATTGCAATCTTTCAGGGCGGGGATTGTCCATGTCAGCGCCCCCAGAGGCCTTTCCCGGTGCCCACGGGATCCTCACCACCCTAGCCGAAATCATGCTTGAAACAAGTATCCCATTGTAGCTCACAGAACAGTTTGTCGTGTGTGCTTGGTTGTAGGATAAGTGTGGTGCCCACAACAGTTTCTCTAATTTGCAAAATTGTTCAGACCCCCTCAAAGGCAGGAGATCACTATTTTAGAGTGTTATTGACCACTAAATGAAAAGCGGATTGTGGCAACTCTCTCCCCTTGCTATAAGCCAAAAAGAAGAAGAAGAAAAATTGACTTATTTTCCTCTTTTTTATTTTTGTCTCTTTTATTTCCATTTTGTTTTGCTCTCTGGAATACATTGGATGCTATATATTAAATATAATTTACACAACAAACAGCTGAATCACAAATATTAGGTATTTAATAAGTTCCATATTTAAATTATGTCCATCATTTATTTAGCTGAAGTTGAAATGTGATCTGCTTCTTTTTAATATTTGTACAACAATAAGTTTTTCCATATTGTAGGGTAGTTAAATTTTATTACTTAACAACGTAAGATACTAGTATTACTAAACAATTTCAGTTAATATTTGTAAAGTTGATTACTGTTATTTTTCTGTGTTCTAAATTATATGTATTACTTATACTATGTACAACCAATGTATTTTTTAAAGGAGAGGACTATTCCAATGGGACATCTATCCCACTGAACACCAGGGGGCACAAACTTGAGCATCCGGTGCGGTGTCAAAACCTATGTTAATTCAGAAGCCTCCAGTTACTGCCTAATGCCCTTCATGGTGCTCTGGCTGCTGCTTGAACTCTTTCCTGCTCCTGTTTGGAAGGCAAGGGAATTATTGTGATGCGGCACCTTGCAGTTACTAGGCTTTGCACTTCAACCTAAAAGATTAGCAACCAGAGCCAGCCCACCAAGGAGGCGGGATGAAGGACATGTCTCAGGCAGCGAAGCCTAAGAGTCGGCGCCATACCCTCCTCACCACTTCTTCCCTGTCCCTCAACCATTAGGCCCAGTTCCAAATGCCAGCACACAGAAAACTAACAGGCTGTGGAGAAGCCTAAGCTAGAAGTCCTGTCCTTAACATGCTATTTTTCCATGTTGATTTTTAAAAAAAAATTAAATGGAGGGACAATTCAGTCATATGAGCCTCTTCCTACAGTATCCTGGAGGTTTAGCACTTCTGTGAGAATGTGATTTTGCTTTCCCGCCACAGTAAGCCTGTTCTCATTTTAGATGGCCTAATGTATCCTGTATCTGTTTCCAGTCTAGTGGCGTAGTGTGAGGGGTGCCAGTGAGGCCCCGGGCGCACAGTCTGGGTCTGTGTGAACAAGGTGTTCCCTCCCCCCAGAGATCCCCATCGCGTGCCCAGCTTGCAAGAGGGCTGGGGAGTGGAGGGTGAAGAGCCCCCTCCGTGCCGCCCAGTGGCAAAGGAAGCTCTTCATCCTCCAAGCCCCACCCCCACCCAGTGTGCGAGCGCCTGCCTGGCAGTTACGTGGGCTGAGGAGTGTGGAGGGGGAAGAGCCCCCCCCCCCCGTGGGCCCCCAGCAGCGAGGGCTGGGCATGCGCACCCATCCTGGGCACTGGCGAACAAGGCCCCTGTTCCAGTCTTATAATTATCTTCTTAAGGTGACTAGATGGTGACTAGAACCATATTCAGTAGGGCAGACCCAGCAGTGCCAGAGGTCCATATCACAGCACAGTTACGTATGGGAGTTTGCTGTTGATCCCTTTGCTGTTGGGCTATACAGAAAACTGTACTGAGACATTTCCTTTTAAGGAGCAGCACTGCTGTTTTTTGGTTTCTCCCTCGTTTTCCATGCCAAGTTTGCCTGAAGCCACTACTTTCATTCACACAAAACAAAAGACCATCTGAATGACATATTCATTAGTATGTGAATCATTTCACTTTCCCCACAAAGTAAACAAAGTCATGTGCAGACTTTTCTCCTATATGATGAAGGAAATATCTGATTCCCACAAACATTGTGGGAATAGCAGGCCTCCACAAACTGTGACCTGCAAAGACAAGTATAGTCCACCTGGTATGTCCAGCAGCCCCTGCTGTGTGTGTGTGTGTGTGTGTGTGTGTGTATGTGTGTGTGTGTGTGTCACACACAGTTGCCACAGTTCACATATGTAGTCAATAGGCACTATATTTTAGATCCATACTTAAAGTATCTTAGCTGTAAACCAAAATATATGTAAAGTGGCCTACAGATTCAACACAAAAAGTCCCAAAGCAGTTGGTATATTTGCCTGCACATGAAACTGACAACATAGTCAATAAACTGTCTTGAGGTTAATGAGTTTCAACACCATGGAGAACATCTGCTCTAGACAGGGCAAGATTTTAAATTTGTCTCTCAATCTGACACTGAGTATGCTCACATTAAGGGATTCTACACATGGCTGTAATCTGCAAATGCCTAGTGTTGTATCAGGAGCCATTTGCAGCAACAACCTCAACCTCTGCAATGGAAATGGGGGGTTGCCATGCTGGCTGGCAGAGTGGGGTGGGCTTTAACTCCAGAGATAGCTGGCGGGCGGGGGGCGGCAATAAAATTGCTGGAGATCTACATTCCAGCATTGGGTGAGAGGAGTGCAGAGGCTCCAGATTCAGCGAGAGAAGAAAAAGAAATAAAACAAAGGTAAAAAATAGAGAATCCTTTTGTAAAAAAATCACAATAATAATAAAAAAGTGGTGCAGCAAAGTGCCCAAGTGTGAACTACACACAGCCAAGGACTCAATAGGTGGCCTTAATTGTGTGCGCAGGTCCTTTTCTCCAGTCACTTTTATCCATTCCTGACTCAGGTCAGATGCAGGATGGTTGAGGGTTCAGCACCCTGTTTTTGAAGCAAGACACACATCCCATCCTGCTTTATTTGTAAATGGGGCAGATGCATGAATGATGACTCCATTCCATCTGGCATGTCCCTCCGCGGTATGTTGGTCTGCCCCTCTCAAACCCCCATTTGTAACATGGGGAAAACAATACTGGGTGGAGCCTGTGCACTAGCAAGATGCTGTACATACAGTGTGTTAAGTATAATTGCTCAATTGTACATTGAAATGGAAAACAACTCTGCATGCATACTGCTAAATGCATAGCATGGAAACGTCTACTGTAGCTAAACAAAGGTGTTGCAGAAAGCTTAACAGATTGATAATTATCTTAGAATGTATCGCTGCTACTCTGTCATGAAGTGTTTAACTTTAGATCACATGAGAAAGGTATTCAGTTGCAAATATCCATTTTGTGGGACTTGGCATTTGTAAGAATTTAAATATAACAGGACTAAAGCTACTTGGCATTGCTAATCTGTACATGTTTACTCAGAAGTAACTTCCACTATACTCAATTGGACTTATTCTTAAGTAAGTGTCTAAAGCAGTGTTTCCCAGCTGGGGGGCCATATTGCCTCCTGCCCCCCTGGATATTCCAAGGGGGGCACAGGTGAAAATCATGTAAATAGGTGGACACAGCACGAGTCTTGGGGGGCACAGAGGGAACTGAGAAGTGAAGGGGGGAATCCACCTCAGCATCTAACCGAGTGGGGTCATCTGGTGCTGCTGACCTGCATCTAGTAAATAACTAAGTGTCTACTTAGAAGAAAACAGCATATTTTCTCAAGAGGTAAACCTCACAAATCAAGGAGGTTGTTTCCTTTCACAAAAGGGGCATAAGACTAAAATGTCCACACCACCAATGTGTCCTGCATACACAGAAAGGCACGAAGAACAAAACATGCTGTTCTTCCATGCATTTCAGGGAAGTGTATATTCCACACACCCTCCCAAGAACTCTGTGGAACAAGTTAATCGGAGGTGTTTGTGACTGGCACAAGGCCATCCTGTGAATGTTGTGTCCAAACTGACATTTGAACCCAGATCTCTGGAGTTGACACCAAACACTCTAGGGGTCAGCAGCTGAATGTCTCTGGGCCACGTCCCTCTCCCTCAGGGATGCCAACTTCTCACCAGTTGCTGGTAAAGAGGAGAAAGTGACATCCATAGCCACAGAAAGTCCTGGGTGGGCCAAATTAGAGTTCATGTGTTAGCCTGGTCACTCCCTAAAGTGGGGCTTCAGGAAAACTAGTTGTTGAGAAGGGCTGTACCTTCTATACAGCATGCTAGACCTCAGTGTAATGGCTGAATCCATGTCCTGGGATTCTTCTGCTCTGTCTTGGTCTTATGCAGGGGTCAGCAAAGTTTTCGTGGCTTGGGCCAGTTCACGGTCCCGCAGACGCCGCGAGTGCGCGTGCGTGCTTGTGCAAATGCTATTTTCAGTGCAGAGGAGGTGTGCACAGCTTCCCATTGGCTGCAGGAGCTTCCTGCAGCCAATGGGAAGCCGGCCAGCGTCGCGGAAGGGGGTCCCCACTCTGCTCCGCGCTGGTTTAGTGCGGTGCATGGGAGCCGACTGAGCGGGTGGCGGGGGTCCCTGAGTGGGCGGCAGGGGTCCACGGGCCGGTTAAATGACCCCCATGGGCCGCTTGTGGCCCATGGGTCTTAGGTTGCCAACCCCTGCTCTTGAGCTCTTGAGCTCTTGAGCAAGACCCCTGGTCTTGAGCAAAGAGGGAGCATTTCCTATCATTGTCAGGGGAGGGGGAGACAGACAAGGGTGAAGAATAGAGCTGTCTTCCAGACCAGTGCCGACTTTTTTCCAGTTGAAAGGAAAACATCAAGATGTTCGTTTCAATATAACATTAACTCCCTCCCACCCCCACCCCCTTTGAGAGGGGTATTCCAGGCTCATTGGCAAGTGACTAGAAGGAAGAATTTATAGTGTTGGCCTAGGAGATTTGTTGCTTGTTGTTTTTGTTTATCCACCTGTTTTCTGACTCCTTGAATAACTTTTCTCTCTGTCTCTCTCTCCCCGAAAAAGACAGGCGTGCAGTTACTGAAACAAGTCGGTACTGTCGAGCATCTGAGACCCCCTCTTTGTTTCACTGCTTGTGCGTTAGGTGGGTTTAGTGGCCAGATGCACTGAAGTTTGCAACAGACAGTCCTTAGACCATCTGTGCATTGTTTGGGTGGGTGGGGGGAGTGGACGAGTGGGGGGCGTGAAAGAAAGGCTGTTTGTGCAAGTCGTGGGAAATCTAGTGGCTGGCCTTGCCAGCATGCTCTATGAATTGAACTAATTGAAGATTAGGCTGGAGAGCTGGCCATAGCGGAGGGAGAGGATAATCCTTCATCAGTCCCAGTCGAAGGCCAGTAATTGGAGCTTATTGCAGGGCGGAGTTCCCCTCCAGTGCTGAAGAAACTGAGAAGCTTTTGCTGTTTAACTATGAATTCTCAACAGAAATTGAGGTTATGGGCTCTGTGCATGTGGAAGAATTTAAAGCAAGGGCAGGGGGGGGGACCTGCAAGAGGGGAGAAGTGGGTGGGAAGCGTAATGCAATTTTGATAGTCTAGGCTCAACTTTCAGAAAACAAAAGAAATGAAGGCTTCTTTTGTTGCCCAAACCAACATTTTAGCATACATAATGAGCCCTTGGGTTGTATGTAATTAACCCTTAAACCTGTCTACAGGAATTTGTGTGCTTTAAAAAAGCTGCCTTATCTTAAAATAGGAGGCATTACCCCACAATCAGCACAGGTAGGGAGACTTTAAAGGGATGCTCATCTGCTGTTGCTACATTTTCTCTGCCTTTAGATTTATACTGCATGTGATGTTCTTATTACTGGTATTCACACGAGTGGCTGTTTCAGTTCAGGACAGAACAAGAACCTTTGCTGGGACTCCATTTATTTGAGCCAAAAACTCCAGTAATTCTATCACAGAATCAAGCTGTGGCATCAATTTAGTTGCTATTACCAGTGCTTTTTTTCTGGGGGGACGCAGGGGGATGCATACCCCTAAACATTTTGTGAATCCAAGTTTGGCCTCATTGAGGGGCAGTATTTCAATATGAGTAGGAAAATGAGAGTACGCCTAAACTTTTTTTAAAAGAAAAAACATACTGGCTATTACAGATGTGCTTTAAAAAAAGCTTTATAAGAGGGACGGTGACTCTGTAGCTCTCCAGATGTTGTTCAGTATCAATTCCCAACAGCACAGCCAGCATAACCAATGGTCAGGGATGACAGGAGGTGAAGTTCAGCAACAAGTGGAGGCTTACAGGTTCTCTATTATTTTATAAGCAAACCTTCTAAAAATAATAATGTATGGGGAACTTAAGATTTGTGGTTACACTTTTTCCAGTATTTAGAATTCAAACATTTTTAAACAAAAATATTCCAGCAACTGTTTGATGGCCAAAACGAAAACACAAGAAGATAATACGAGCTTATGATATCTCAGAAGATGCTTTCAAACATCAGTGGAGCAATGCAATGGATATGCAAAGTCATGATTGGAAAACACTATTGTGACTTTCAGAGGATTTTTCATTATGCTGAAATGCTTATATGTAATGGTTTTATTTTGATTTCATTTTACTGACATTGCAGGGGTTGTTTTATTTGTATTCTGTTTTTACATGTTAACCACACAGTGATGAGCATGTAATGAAGGGAAGTCAACAGTTCTGGTTAATAAATAAAATAAAAGCTACCCAATAGAACAACAGAATAGCACATTTTTTTAAGGCCCTCTGAAAGAACCATTCTAGGTGGAGGCGGGGGGGGGGGGGGCAGCGGGATTGTGGAAGAGGCAGCGTCTCAATACTGCTGTTAATGCATCTTCCCCCACTTCAGCCTAGCAGCATAACTTGTGAAGGCCCAAATAACTTGCTCAGTTTCAAGAGCTGAGAAAAGCAAGGGTTCCTTCTCCTCCTGGGATTGTTGATTAAGGTTAGAGCACTGTCAGTCTCCCAGCTGGAGAGACCTTCCTAATTTAGCAAAGGGAGCACACTTTGAGACACTGTCACCGCTGCCAGGCAAGAAATGTCCAAAGTGAGGAATTAACTCTTTTTTTGACAAAAGTACACTTACGTTAGGAAAAGGCATGTCTGTGAGTCCTAAGCCTCTCAGGTACTCCTAGGTTTGCACCCAGTGAGGCAGCTGCAGCAACAGAGAGGCCTGGCCCCAGCCACAACTTATGTCCCTTCCCCACCTGAGCTGTGTGCAAAGACTCCATCTCTGTGTCCCCTGTTTCTGTTCCTCCCACCTCAATCCTCTCCTGGAGCAGTAAGTGATGCTCCTTTGAAAGATGAATCCTATGTTTATTATGTGTTATCTTCCACTTCACTTTAGAAGTGAAGGCCTGTTGAAGAAAGGCAAGGTAAGACTATTAAATGAATAAACCAGCTAGCCAGTAACTCTTTTCAATTGCATCAGGCCTGCCTGGCCCCCCATGAGTGAAATGTTTATTTCCTTAGTCAGCAACTCGAGTTCCTTGAGATGGGACTGAGTGTAAAGAGCCAATGACAACCATTTAGAAAACAGAGAGAAGACTTTTGTGCTTCGACTGGGCCACTTCACCACAGCAAGAGATTCAGAGTTTCGTCTTCAGTCCACCAAAGGGCATATAATGATTCTATACGTTGCATTGACAGCCAACGGCTTTTTGTGGAATTATAAATAGGAATAGGCAAATATTGTTTTGACTAATTTCAAATCCACTTGAAATTTAATAGGTTTGAGAACCGAACAGGTTTTGAGGTTTGTTCTGTGTTGGGAACTGGGACTTTGCCAAAGTGTATCTGTACATTTAACCTGAACTTTCCAAGCCAAGTACATATTGGTTTCTCATTATAGGTCATTTACATTTCTTTATGTTTCCCGTTGCCTTGTGTTCCAGCTGCTTCATTGGCAGCAAATTTTGGAATAAATATGTCATTAATTTCCTGTAGGACTATGTTATGTAGCTCCTTCTATGTAATCATATGGGGGGAAATGGTAGCGAATAGCATAGTGAGTGGTTGGGAACTCTTTGATAGTTGAAATTAAGCATGTGAAGAGCCTAGTTGGGAAGACCCACATTATTTGTTTGTTTAAATTTGTATACCACTCTTCATTCAGAGATCACAACATAAAAATAAAAAGTTAGAACACAATATAAGAAAACAAAACTAAGCCAATAACCCCCTTCCCACAAACACATTTAAAAGATTGTTTAATCAGCCAAAGGCCTGGCTATAGAGAAACATTTTCACCTGATGCCTAAAAATATGTAAAGAAGCTGCCAGGAAGGCCTCCCTGGGGAGAGCACCCCAAAAAAGGGAAGCCACAGCAGAAGAGGTCCATGCTTGTGCCCAGGGTGCCATGGGGGGCGGGCAGAGAGGCCAGTTAATGAGGAAGCAAGACTGGAATTGGCACAGACAGTAACACATTGATCCACCATCTGTCTTTCATATGAACTATTCCAGAGATGATTCTGAGGCCCTCATAAATGTTCCCTCACCAATGTAGGTCTGGTTGGTGGGGAGGAGGGAATCCTTTTTTTGGCTGTGATTTTTGCTTTTAAAATGAGGGTTTCCCACACCACAAATCAACTGAACACCTCATTGCAGAAGAATACATAGAATATGAAGTGGCATAGATTAAGAAGGAAAGTTTTACATTTCTACATCCCTCAGGATCCTTTCATGCTACCAGACGTAAAGCAGGGCTAAGATTACACAAAATTATTATGGAATGTTTCTCTGCTAAATTTTCTCCAACATTTCTGACTCTTGATTTTTTTATTAGCACCAGAAATATTTTCTGTATTAGGACCAGCTAACGTTTCAATGCAGTATGTGAACTTTTGAGTTACACAGAACTCTTCCTCAGGCTTTAAAAAAGGGGGGAGATAGAGGGTGTTTATGGTTAAGTGCATGGCCTTAAGCTCATCTGCAGTTTTTCCCTCTCTTCATGGAAATGAACTGTAAAGGCTGCACCTTGAGTAAAGGCTTTTGGGCTAGGCAGAGGCATGCTGGGACAGAGGCACAGATGAGACTATCACTTTGGAGAAAGAAACGGAGAACAAGCTGTCTAACTGATACTTCCATAGGTGTTCACAAATCCTTACCCACCAAGCTAAGCGTAGTTCACTGGGCATGTGTTTTGGCCTGGTATTATATTGGCAACACCCCCCTTTTCACACTGCTGGGTAGGCAGGTGGCCAAATGTATCAAGTACATACCCTCCAACATTTATCTGATGAAACTAGGGGCATCCCATTCCATAATGATAATTTTACTATTTATATCACACACATCTTACTGGGTTGCCCCAGCCACTCTGGGTAGCTTCCAACATACAAAAAAACCATAATAAAACATTAGACATCTAAAAAACCTTCCCTATACAGTGGTACCTCGAGTTACAAACGCCTCAGGTTACAAACGCTTCAGGTTACAAACTCTGCTAACCTGGAAGAGTTACCTCGAGTTGAGAACTTTGCCCCAGGATGAGAACGGAAATCGTGTGCCAGTAGCGTAGCAGCAGCAGGAGGCCCCATTAGCGAAAGGATGCCTATATTTAAGAACAGTTTCAGGTTAAGAACGGACTTCTGGAACTAATTAAGTTCATAACTAGAGGTACCACTGTACAGGATTGCCTTCAGACACCTCGGGGGTTGGGATGCTGGACGAGATGAGCTGTTGGACTGATCCGGCAAGCTATTCTTACCTTCTAAGTTTCTTACCCCCTCAGAGCTACAATTCCCAGCAGCCCTTGAAAAACTACAGTGCCCAATAAGCCATGTGTTCCCCAGCAACTGGTGTCTCTGATCTTACAGACTGCGTGTTGCCACCATGACGGGCAGCTGTTGACAGCACTCACAGGTGTAAACATGCAGACACTCTCCTCTGCAGGCTCCTCACACATTAAAAGCAACATCACTATGAAAACATTAAATACTTAAAAATATCACTTCCCTACATGTAATAAATTAGCATATCAGAGATTTTTTTATGTGTGAGGCATTCAAAGATATATACCCACAGTCCCAAATTATACCACCTCATTCTACAAGACCTGTACAATGGATTGGCCTACATATGGTATTTTAAAATGCTTTTATTTGCCCTTAAAAATAAAAGAATAAAAGAATCTAGTAAAAGTGCATTTAAATAGAACTATTAAAGTGTTCAAGGTTCTTCACATTCATTATTATCATCATTATTTTTCTATAATCCTTACAAGGTAGTTTTGTTGGCTCTGTATTATTAAATGAGGGGTTGAGGTTGAGAGACAATGGCTTCACTAAATCTAGAGGGTTTTCGGGTGAAGTAAGATCTGATTGCTGTGCTCCTCTCCTGATATTTTACAGCAAAACAGTTTGCCAGCCCTGATAAACAAAAATGCTCAGAACGTGCAGTTTCACGGGATCACTAAAATGTGACAAATAAAATTGTGTCTGCTACATACAAAGGTTAATTTATTCACTTCCTTGTTTAAAAAGGAAAGGAAAGGAAAGGAAAGCAGCTTTGAGAGAAGCAATAAGAAGCAGAGAGGAAGTGGTATTTAACTCTTGGAATGGGAAATTTCCTCCACGGTTTCCCCACCTTGCCGATTTTCAAATGTGAGGAAAGCAGGGGGAGGGAGGTATTTTGGAGCAGAGAAGAGGCAGTGGGGAATGGTTTTGCTACAACTTTCCCCCTCCCTGTTTCACACGGTCCCCACAGTAAGCTTTTTTTGTGGGGAAAAGACAGAGAACAAGTGCCACTGATTGTGAGTTTCACACATTACATGTGTACACGTAAAGCCTGGTTTAGCTTAGAAGCAAGGTTTGAGTTTACAAAATTGTAAACTGCATGGAAAGAAAGCATCAAACACCATTTGTCACCTTCTCACATAACAGCAGGGCCAAATTCACCCACTTGCCAAGTTGATTGGCAGTTAGAAGGAAGTTCTTCTCTATACAAACAGGAGATGATGACTGCCATCTTTGTGTCCTGCTAGGAGAGATGGGAAAGAAATTTGATTCTGCTTGTATTTTAATAAGAAACTACCTCATTCACACTTCTTGAATCAAAACGTGAACTGAAACCCAGCTGTCCTTCAATATTTGCACTTCTCCAAATTTTGCAGTGCTCTTCTCCAACCACTCTTTACAAAAATGTGTATGTTGGGGCAAAGGGTGAATATGAAGGCATATATTTATGAAAAAAGCATACAAAAATGCTGTATATTGTGGGATTATTTTGGCAGTAATGTGTACATTAGTCAAAACTGCATCCAAAAATGTGTTCGTTAGGAGAAATTAACACAAAAATGGTGATGAATTCTCTTGGGGATTTTTGCAGATTGTTGCGTAAATGTGGAGAAATAAACTCACATTTGCAAAAAAAGAAGATACCAAGAGAACCTGAAGCTGGCACATTTGTCCAGCCCTACATGGTCGGGACCCCTGGGAAGCTGACCTGACTAGCTGTTGCTGAAAACAGAATCCCGGACCACAACAATATTCCCCCACCTGTTGCCCTCTAGATATTTTGGAGTACAACTCTCATCAGCATGCCTGTGCTGGATGGGCCTGACGGGAATTACAGACAGTGGCCATTTTATGTGTGTCTCGTTGACTTACGACCACACACATGCTCATTGCCACGGACCTGGAAGTGGCCAGAAAAGGGGGCATAACGAGGTAGGGTGGGGATGGGAGGGGCTTATGCATGCAGGGGAGCATGGGGGGGGCAGGAATGCAACATCTGGCTTGGGATGACTAGACTAGATGGATCTTGGTAGAATCTACAAAGCTCTTCTTCTGTTCTTAAAGCATTCACAGTCCCTGCATTTTATTGTGTGTTATTGCCAGGTCCCTAAATGCCAGTATAAACAGTTACCCTGTATAGAGAAATAAACCAGTATATTTCACTCTGGTTAAGCTGAAAAAGTTAGATAGCTAAACACTGTTTATTTAATCTCCACACTGTGCTGAGTTAGAAATATGGGGATAATTATTGCATTCAAAAGTTAGCGCTCTCTGCTTCAAAAGAAACAAATGAAAGAACATATGGATTTCTTTAAAACTTCTCTTTGAAATAGTTTAACTTCACTGGGCTAATTTACAAGCAGTTTTAACATATGAAGAGTTCATTTCAGGACATAAGTTTTCCTGTGTGTGTGTGTGTTTTAAAATGTCTTCCTGTGTAAATCATGGGCGGGGGGGGGGGGGGAGAGAGAATTAGGCTCTGGACTCTGATGCTGTTGTATTTTGGCATTCTGCCTCTTGACTGTTTTATTGTCTACTTTGGCTGGACTCAAAGTTCCAGTTAGAGTTGCCTGCCAAAAAGAAAGGGGGAAAATGTTAGGTCCTTTAAGGATACTGAAAAATAAAGCCAGTTTTTAAATCTGCCACGTCCTGTAGGCAAATAAAAACCAAATCTCTATGGAGCTCAGACGTTCTTTCCTGTTCTTCTTTTTGGATTCCAAGTAGGAATGAAACCGTTTTCCTTTGCATCAAGTAAAAGGGTTCAAGTGCCTCACAGCTCTCTTACCATGCATGCCGCCCCCTTCCCCTCATTCAGTCAAGTCAAGGTGCAGATTTACAGCCTCCAGTGGCAAAATTATTCGTCAGTTCAGGTTTTTGCACATTTTAAACAAGACAAACAATGTAAAATCTATATATCACTCTTGCACATCTGAGCTGCTCAGTGTGGTTTTGCTCTCAGGCTATTGCCATATAGGACGTTAAACCTATAAATGCTTCAGGGTTTTTAAGAATTATGAGTCCAATCCTGCCAACAGTTAAGCACTTTGAAAGCCCACTGATTTCAACTGAAATTTCTCCTCACTGAAATCACTGGGGCTTAAAAACTGTCACCTTTGCTTCTTTGTTACCTTTGTTTGATTATGACCTTTCTTTTATTACACTTCTGTAAGGAAGGAGATGAAATGAACAAAGTCCCAAAACATAGGGTCAGGGGTACTCAAGGGTACGCAGTACCAGCACCTCATTTGTTCAATATATATAATTTTCTTGGTTTACAAAAGTACACACCTTGTCTCTTTTTTCAGGTTGTAGTCCTTCTTACAAATCAGTTACATTTGCTGTGAGACATTAGTGTTGAGTACAGAATAAGGTTGGGGAAGTAGAGGGGGGAGGCTTATATTCTTTTGTATGGTGTCCGTGTGGGGTTTTGTGTCAGCGTCAACTAGGTAAGTTCTCTTTCTATTCATTTATTACATTTCCTTGGTAGTGAGAGGTATTGGGGGCCAGGGTGTGGGTGGTTGTCTGTGGTTGTCTGCTGTGGGGTTTGCATTTACAAGCGGGGGGTGGGGGGGCCTTGTTAGGTCAGGTAAGCCAGATTGATTCGTATGCCAGATGGATTCAGATGGGCTGTGTATGTGATAAAGGGGAGCCATACCCTTCTTCTATTTGTTCCCATGTCAGTTTCAGTTTATTGGTTAGTTTTTCTAATAAGGCTGTTTCCCATACAATTTGATACCATTGGTTCGTGTTTACTCCTGACAGGTCTCTCCAGTGTCTGACTATGAGGTTTCTGGCTGCTGAGAGTAGGTGGGTTATAAACTCTCTATACTGTGAATGGTGATTATGATCTTGGAAGATGTTCAGTAGGGCCAGTTCTGGGTGAGTTCTAATACCTGTTTAGTTATTTTGCATATCTCTTGTAGTACTGCTGTCCAGAAGAGTTGGATTTTAGGGCATTCCTACCACATGTGGAGGGATGTGCCTGTGGAGGTGCGGCCTCTCCTTGGTGAGGTTCCTGGGCGTATCAGCGCCAGTGTCTGTGGTGTTAAGTACCACCTGTAGGTGAGCTTCAGAGTGAGTTCCCTTCTTTTGGCTGATATGGACTTAAAGGGAGGTTTCGACCACATTCTAGTCCATTCGGTGGGGTTAATTTCATTTTTTTTAAATGATATTTATTAAAGTTTCAAAAAAGATTACAAAAATAAGAAAAAGAAAGAAAAAAGAAACAAAAAATACAAAATACAGAAAAATAAAAACAATTAAAAACAAATCAATCTTTCCATATCTTGTCTTTCATTTACTTGTTTCCCTGACCTCCTCACACCTCCCTTTTTTGTATTCCAGTTCAGTTAGTTAATTCAACAAATCCTTTCCCTCTTTGTTTTTATCTTAATCCTTTATCTTTTACTTTTTGTATTCTAGCTTAATTAGTTATTTCACTGACCAATTAATTAGCTCTATACATCCTATCCATCTTTCACCATATTCTGTTATTCAATTTGCCTTACTTTATTTAACCTTATCTTACCATAAAATACCTTAAAACTTAAAAACTTAATGCTTATTTATACATAACTCCTTATATCATTTCTACTAAAGCCAGACAATTTCGTTCCAACATTCTCCCTAATATTTATTAATTTTACACTAATTCCCAAAATAAAAGTTTTTCTTTATAGACTCTTCCAATTTTCATCCAACGTCCCTTCTTCCTGGTCTCGGGTTATGTCAGTCCTTACTATCCATTCCATCTAGTCCATCAACCTGGTAACCTTATGTCCGAGGCCCTTAAATCTCTTCCATGCCCCTTCTGCAGATCTTCTTCTTCTTGTTTATATTTACACTTTTCCTTGTCTTTTGTTGGTCTCTTTCTTAGTTTCTTTCCTTTCTCATTGAGGAGTAGGTCTCCGGGGGATTTCCGCCCATACTTATCTCCATCTCCCCTCATCAGACCCACCCATTCCCCACAGTCCCACTCCCCACAGCCATCAATATAATCCAAAAGATCTTTAACAGCATATTTCAAAATCTCTACAAAGTTAAGAGCCTCCTCAGCTCCAGACTCCCTCTGGCCCATTCCAAGTTCATTCTTCCAAAACAGCGGCTTATGCTCCTGCAGGGCCTCGGGTCTCTCCATTTGTATTGCTTGAGGTACCACCGTAACTTCCTCCATTATTATCTGCCCTTGCATTTGCCCAGTCGAACCAGTTTCCTGGATTGGTCCCTGTATGATTTCTATGTCAGTATTCCCTATTTGTCCACATTCACTGATTACAACAGTCATCAAATCCACCCTCTCATGCAACTGCTCCAACAAAGCACTTGTCTTGCAAAAAGCAAGCACCAGGACTTCTTCCAAACACATTTTTATTCAAGGTCACAGTCTGGTCCCACGATGTTAATCTCGCAGCTGTGAAGTCCCCAAGTAAACTGCAGCAACAATTTGACAAGCTCCCTCTAGAGGATACAATTTCTATTTGTGTCCATCTTTTTAAAGCATGTCCAACAAAAGAAAGTTACTTTCAATTTTCAAATATTTTGTTTCTTTATAATGCAAAAGGCAACATTGGAATCAATTTGTTTCTCTCTTTTTTTTTTTTTTTTTTGCTATCTGTCAAAATGTTCCATTCACAGTCAATGGACGTCTCCGATAATTTCTGCCTCTGACACCCCGTTCCCAGGATTGAGACGGTGGAAACTTATTTTCCTTTACTCCCTCTCCTGCAGGCTTGAACAGTTAAATTTCCCCCCCTTTTCTCCTGTTTCCAAGGGGTTTTAGTGGTTATAAATGAAGGAAATTTCGACCTTTATAAAACAACTTTCCAGGCTATTAGCTTACAATGTTTTTGCTTCAGTCTATTTACAAAAAGCGGAAGGCGGACTTCCTGTTTTGAACCTTCCCGCTTCGGTACCAAATTAGGATATTTCTTGATCCAATTTTCCGTTTCTACTCACGGGTACTTATTTAGAGTCCAATTGTCGACAGGAAAAAGTCAGCGCTCTCCGGCAATGGCAATGCGGCTTCCCTCCGTGAAAATAGTAGTCAGTTCGCAGCACCACGCCGCTCACCCTACTTCGCTCCGGAGCCCCAAAATGGGGTTCCCCGCGAGTAGGGGAGGCGCTCCTGGTGCTCTGCCGAACCCCACGTTCCCAGGCTTCTTCCACCTGGGATTTCTAGCAGGTCCCCACCTTTGCCGCGGTGGGTAGACCCAGTTTCCACGGAGCCAGTTCCTCCGGTCGGAGGAACTCCGCCATTCGCTGATGGCGCTAACCCGGAAGACGGTGGGGTTAATTTCATAGCCAATGTCATGCTCCCATTGTTCTTCGATTGCGTCAAGGGGGGTTGTGGGATTCTGGAGCAGTATTTTGTACATTGTGGATGCCATCCCTTTGCTGTGTCCCTCTGCTGTCAGGAGAAGGTTTTTGAAGGTGGTCCAGGGCCTAGTGGCTGCTGATTTTACTGCTGGATTGTTTAAGAAGTGTATAGTTGACAATGTGTTAGCCAAGGTATTTGGGTGTCCCCTAGTTTGTCTTGTATTTCTTGTGTTGGTATGGATTTGTTGTGTTTGTAGAAGTCTTTTAGGCAGTGCAGGCCTTCGGCTTGCCAGGTGTTTATCTGGAGGTTTTGTGCTGTGTGTTGGAATAGTGGGTGTTAGGCCAGGGGGTTAGTGGGGATGGGGATAGTTTGCCTACTTTTCACTTCCTGTTCAGTGAACCTGTTCAGTATTGTGGGGATTTTCTTTAGTTTTTTTGGAGAAATGGGTGTGCTGTTGTGGAGATGTTTTCAACGGTGCCTCTCTCCAAGACCCGTCCAAGACTCGTTTTCTAGAATATACGGGATTATGTGGTATACTTGGTTGCCGATGTAACATAATTCTATGTTGGGGATTCCCTATCCTCCTTCTGAGGAGGGGAGGTGCAGGTATTTAGGGCTTATTCTTGGCTCTTTGTGTGATAAATAAATGAGTGTAGTTTTTTCTGCCACTTCTGGAGCTGGTTGGAGGAATCCAGATTGGGAGGATTTGGAATCAATAGGTTAGCTTTGAGAGAGTGATCATTTTGATCATGGCTATTTCTGAGAAGGTGAAGTTGGCACTGTTCCATTCAAGTAACTGTTGATTTGTCGCCACAGGGGCTTGTAATTGTGGAGGTATAATTTGTTGAGGTTTCTGGTTATTTGAACCCCTAGGTACCTCAATTTGGTGCGGCAAAGTTTTATCTTTGTGATGTTGGTGAATTCCTTTTGGGTATGCGGTGGTGTGTGTGTGTGTGTGTGTGTGTGTTGAAGCACATAGCCTCAGTTTTTGCAAAGTTTACTTGTAGGCCCGACACCATTGCGGATGTGTTGAGTTGCTGTGTTTATGGGGTCTGGTGTCGTGACCATCAGGTTGACCTGCGACCCTAGTTTATAGGTTTTACCTTTTATTTCCACACCCTTGATATCTGGGGCTGCTCAGAGTCGGATTGCAAGGGGTTCCAGGGCCAAGATGAATAGGAAGGGAGACAGTGGGCATCCTTGTCTTGTGCCTCTTGGGATTGCTATGGTATTGGAGTCCATATTGTTAATTCTGCATTTTGCTTAGGTTTGGGAGTAAATTTGTAGGAAGTTGGGCCCAAATTTCATGTTAGTTAATACTGCTAATAGATATTTCAACTCTAAACAATCAAAGGCTTTAAAGATGTCTAGGGACCTGATCGCTAGTGGGAATTTGGTCGTTTTGCTGTGTTCTATCAGATTCAGTAGTTTCCTCCTGGGGTCTGTTATGTTGCAACCAGGAACAAAGCCTGCCTGGTCTGGGGTGATAAGTTTGCCTTCCATTAAGAGTTTGGGTGTAATCCTTGACGCCTCCCTTTTCATGGAGGCGCAAGTTACAGCAACAGCCAAGGCGACATTTTTCCACCTTCGCTGCATCAAGCAGTTGATCCCTTACCTTTCCCGCCCTGACCTGGCCACAGTGATCCATGCGACGGTCATCTCCAGGCTTGACTACTGTAATTCACTCTATGCGGGGCTGCCCTTGAAGCTGTCCCAGAAACTCCAGCGGGTACAGAATGCTGCAGCGAGGCTCCTCACGGGGTCTCTGCCATGGGAACATATTCACCCAGTGCTTTTCAAGCTGCACTGGCTCCCGGTGGAGTACAGGGTCAGATTTAAGGTGCTGCTTTTGACCTTTCAAGCCCTTCACGGCCTAGGACCCTCGTACCTATGGGACCGCCTCTCCCGGTATGCCCCACGGAGAGCCTCAAGGTCCATAAATAGCAACACCCTAGTGGTCCCAGGCCCTAAGGAAGTTAGATTGGCTTCAACCGGAGCCAGGGCCTTTTCAACTCTGGCTCCGGTCTGGTGGAACGCTCTGTCTCATGAGACCAGGGTCCTGCGGGATCTGATTTCTTTCCGCAGCGCCTGTAAGACAGAGTTGTTCCACCTGGCCTTTGGCTTGGAGCCAATTTTATTCCCTCCTCCTCTTTCTTTTTTCTTTCCCTTCTCCTCCTGTGATGAGGCTGCATTTTAATATTTTAATGTTTCAATATTTTAATGTTGTATTTTAATTTTGTTTTTAAGTTGTAATCATTCATCTTGTTTTTATTATTGCTTGTAAGCCGCTCTGAGCCCGGCCTTGGCTGGGGAGGGCGGGGTATAAATAAAAAATTATTATTATTATTATTATTATTATTATTATTATTAGGAAGATTTTTAGGCGATTAGCCAGGATTGATGTGACTATCTTGTAGTCTTGGTTTATCAATGAGATTGGTTTGTATGATTCTATTTTGAGGCTCTCTTTGAGTGCTTTGGGGATAGAGACTATTTTGGAAGAGGCCCAGGTTCTGGGGATGAGGGCCATTACAATTACAATTTATTTATTTACGGCTATTAGCCCATAAAATATGTACAAACATAAAAACACAGGGACATAAAAACAGATATATCCGACAACAGGAGGTGAACACCACGATGCAAGGGTGGGTCATTGAGCAGAGCCAAGTGACAGCTTGGGGCCAGGAGAGCTCCAAGGGACAGATCACAGAAAAGGAAAACTGAAGACGAACTCCGACATGCACTCTCATCATAACAGTTCGATTAGTTTTGATGTTGTTGTTGGTTTTTGGTGGTTTTTGAGTGTGAGATAACCGCATTCAGAAATCTCGCCACCTGCAGAGTTACAGAAGGATCTGTATCCTGCAAAAGCAGTGCGGCGTGTGACTCAACAGGCCTGCCAACCAAGCGCAGTAAAGCAGGACCCAGGAATTTAGCCCTGGCTACGCTATGTAGGGGGCAGTTGAACATTATATGTGAAAGAGATTCAACAGTTTCCCCGTCACACACGCATAGCGGAGACACCAAACCCTTGGAAAATCTGTGGTTCAGCAGGTTCGATGGAAAGACATTGAACCTTGCACGAATAAATGCACGTCGGTGTGGTACTGATGAAAGAGATGACATATATGATGGAAGGCCAAGTGGTGGGGTTATTCCGTGATACCTGGGGGAGCAGACACCCCCACCCCTGGCGAGGTTGTGTTGATTTTCAATGTCCGCTAATCTTTGCTCAATAAGGCTTTTGGCTGAGCGTAAGTTCATCTTTAAGGAGTCCGCTGGGGAAATTCCGATGCTCAGAAGTTTGGCCCCTTTTATGATGTTGCTAAATAGGCGGGTCATCAGGGGTTCTTTGATTTCCCCCCCCCCCCTATAATTCTGCTGTACAGCCATCCGGGCCTGGGGCTTTGTGTGCTTTCAGGTTTTTGAGTACCGTCTCTATTGCCTCTGGGGTGAGAGGGCTCTCCGTGAATTCTTGTTCCTCTGCTGATAAGGTTGACATGGTCAGCCCTGCTAGGAGTCTTCTGATTTCCTGTTCAGGTTTAGTATCATTTAAAAAAAAATAATTGCCCCCTTTAAATTTTTATTTTCTCATTTAAAAAATTGCCTTCTCACTCTCACTATCATACATCTTATTTCTATCTTTTATTTTTTAGGTTCCAACACCTAGGCAAGCTGGTGCTCAGCTGAGGGAGAGTTCTTTTTGCTCCCCCCCCGCCCCCCCCCCCCCGCTTAACTCCAGAGGCCTTCAGGCCTTGGAGCTCCACTGGGCCATCGGTGGGGTGCTCCCGGTCCCAGCGGAGTTGGGGCCACTGGGAGGGGGGTAGAAGTCCGGCACCTCTTTTGTTGTTGTTAAAAAGTGTGGCACGTAGTGTAACAACTTCATGGCAAGAGCCAGCACCTATTTTTCTTTTTTCAAAAAGCACTGGTGAGTGGGGACACTGCGCTCCTGCCCTGTAGTTTCCCAAGATGGATATTCTGCTATTGCATCCCAAGGCAGGGGACTTTGGGATTTTACCTTCCAGGTTTTCAGTGCAGCAGCCAGAAACCACAGCACCCTCCACCTTGCTGGTTCAAGAGGTCAATTGACCCACTGACCATCCCAATGCAGCTGCAACACTTTTGCAACAGCACAAAAAGAAAAGGAAAAAAATGCATCCATTTCACTATGGAGAACTGGTCCTGCGACAAAGTTAGCATATATTGTGCCCATACAAGGTGACCAACAGAGATAGAACTTCATTGGATGTATGTCTCCCATGCATCTTTCTCATTTAGTTATCACATTTATATCCTGTATTTTCCCCAAGGTGGTCAAAGCAGCCTATGTGAGGTGGGGGAGTGGCTGGATGCTATCCTTACAATAGCCCTGAGTGGTCCAGGGGAACTTTGTGGCTGAGTGCGCATTAGGTCTCCCTGATCTGTCACACCACATTGGCTCTCGTATATTAAAATGACAAATACTGAATAATATTCAGCTAGAACTGAAACACATATCGTTGCCACAAAATTATCTTCAACATTCTCCTCTTTGAAAATCATGGATAGTAAATCCAATAAGTATAAAAAATATTCTTATACACCTTAGAATATATATATTATTGTATATGTTAAAAATACTAACATAGTCCTAGGCTACCTGTCTTGAACTGGCAGGATTTTGGGGAGGAACAGGATTTCGCTGAGAGGTGCAGCTGGGACTGGGTCACACGGGAGCAGGCTAGGAGTGGGGAAGGAGAGGTTGTTGTAGACAATACTCACAGGGTGACAGAGGATGATGAGGGCGCAGGGGGCAGTGCACAGGAAGCCGAGCAGCGGGACCCAGAGCCAGAGAGGCCCCCGTCCCCATGAACACGACAGGTCCTAAGACATAGGGAACAGCGGGCAGAGCACTCCAGGATGCAGAGTCAGGCCAGGGCCTGCAGCCCGGTTCACTAGCTGGCCAGGTGGGGAAGGAGGCATAGACTCCTCAGCTGGGGCAAGCTGGAGCAGGCGAGGGCCACATGCTCATCAAGCCCAGATGCTGCAGTCAGCAGACACAGTATCAGAAGGCAGCAGAGCTGAGGGGCTGTGGCTGCTCAACTGCTGACATTGAGGGATCTTGCCTGGGATTCGCCTTGGACCTTCACAGGTTTCTACTTTGAGATTGCCTGCTGAGCTACTTACTGCTTACTTGGACTGACTCTGGACTGCATTTCCTGACTTGGCTTGTGTGGATTGGCATCTGGGACTTGGAACTTCGTCTTGGCACACTGTCTGCCAGGTAGGCCAGAGGATCAGGACACTACCTCACCTTTGAGCTTCAATGGTTCTCATTAAACCCATAGAAGGTACTATGAGAGGGAACTGATAAGGGGTGATGGATTTCCTGGTCGTCTTGTGCATTTGTAAATAAATCATGGGTGACAAAAATGTCATAAGTCTTCCCAAAGTCAAACTCTGGCAAGTGCAGCCTGCAGAACATCTCAGTGCTTGGGGAATGGGGAGCCTGTAGCAATATATTTACTTTCACATGTTATGCCATTGTTCCCCAATCTGGTGCCCTCCAGATGTTTTGGGCTAAAGTGCCAACTGTTCTATCCTAACCATTGACTATGCTGGCCAGAACTGATGGAAATGGTAGTTCAAAACATCTGAAGGGTGGCCGCTTGGAGAAGGCTGCTTTAGGCACAGAAGGAGAACATTCTGTTAGACACAACAGTGGTCCAAGGGACAGCTCAGCATCCTGGCTACGCCCCTCCCCTCCAAGTTGTAGGTCAACTTGTGTGGAGTGAGATATTGGGCAGGGGTTGCAATCTGGAATTAAGAGGGTCAGGATTTCTGCTGGCAGAAATTTCTTCCACTTTGATCATGCCATGTAAGTTCTGTATAGATACTTTGCTCAGAATTCATGCTGGTTCTTGAGACGTTGATCTGTTAACATGCTGAGGCTTTCCTCTCAGCCTTGTGGTTCTCCTTCTGTGATTTCAGCCAGCAATTGGAAAGAAGTCTTCAGTGCCTTCTTAAACTTCCTGCGACATTCCCCTTTGCTCCTCAAGGCTAATTTGGCGATTAGGAGGGGATTTAGGCTAGGAGTTCTCCCGGCTTGGACTGCATGCCCTGACAGTGCTCCTGCCTTTAGGAGGCTACTGCTCAGTCTTCTGTTTCTTCCCTCAGAGTCTAACGCATATATTAAATTTTCCTGGCAGGAACAATGGCTTTTGCTTTAAAGGGAGTGGGGAGCTTAACTTTGTGTTCTCTAGAAGCCTGCATGCCCTTATTAGAAATAAAAATTTTAGTCTTTCAGGTAGAACAGAGGGAAGACTGGTAGGGTTGCTCCTTGCTCATAACTGTATGGCCTGGTCCCATTTCAGGAGCAATATCCATAATAATGAGAAATGTTATGAGAAAAGCTTACTTACACAGTAGTTGTTTTTTTTCTGGGAAAATTTTTGTCCAAGCAAATTTCAGTCACCATGGTGACTGCAGGGGAAAGGGACTGTTTTTTAAAGGAAAAAAAGAAATAAGAAAATTCTACTTACAATTAGTGGCTGAATGGTATGGAAGATATACAGTGCTCTGTGATTATGTATGGTGAAGCAGCCCACCATATGTAGCAGATGTTAATATTAAATTATTTATAGGTACTTCTACATGTTCAGCAGAAGGGACGCGGGTGTCCTGTGTGTCTGGGCAAAGAAGTGAAAAAGCCGACACGTGTGCAAAACAGTTCATAGCTAAGGCCTTCTCCATGCCACCACTTTGTGCTACATCATACCAGGTAAATTTCAACAAGCCTAACCCACTCCTGGTATCAGCCTGGCTGGGGGGCGGGGGGCGTGTCAGGTGCATAATGGGAGCAACTCAGTGCTTTTTTTCTAAAAGAATGTTTACGGGTACTCTCATTGTGACTCAAGAAAATCACTGGGAAAGGAAAGGAAGCCACCATCGGAGGTGGTGACAACAAAACTGATCAATCACTGTGCTAGATTCCAGCTCCTACTTCACACATTAAATGCTTGCTTCCATCTGTGACTCAGGAAACACCATGAGAGGAAATGAGGCCGCCATTGGGGGTAGCAGCGGAACTGACGATTCACCGTGCTAGAGAAGAAACTAACAATTTAAAAAATTTAGTTTCTTCTCCCGTTAGATTCACAAAATCTTTATGGGTATGCGTCCCCTTACGTTCCCCCAGAAAAAAAGCACTGGAGCAACATCACCTTTCCAACAAAGGTCCGTATAGTTAAAGCTATGGTTTTTCCAGTAGTGATGTATGGAAGTGAGAGCTGGACCATAAAGAAGGCTGATCGCCGAAGAATTGATGCTTTTGAATTCTGGTGCTGGAGGAGACTCTTGAGAGTCCCATGGACTGCAAGAAGATCAAACCTCTCCATTCTTAAGGAAATCAGCCCTGAGTGCTCACTGGAAGGACAGAGACTGAAGCTGAGGCTCCAATACTTTGGCCACCTCATGAGAAGAGAAGACTCCCTGGGAAAGACCCTGATGTTGGGAAAGATGGAGGGCACAAGGAGAAGGGGACGACAGAGGACGAGATGGCTGGATAGTGTTCTCGAAGCTACCGGCATGAGTTTGACCAAACTGCGTGAGGCAGTGGAAGACAGGAGTGCCTGGCCTGCTCTGGTCCAGGGGGTCATGAAGAGTCGGACATGACTAAACGACTAAACAACAACACACCCACAAAGCAGCACCCAGCAAACAGAGCCGTCCTGCTCTCTTCAGTGTGGTCACAAGGGGGAAATGAGATGGAGTGCCGCCTTCCTCCTGACTGTGTGTGTAACTTGCATCTTATGCTTATTTTACAAGGGCTCTGTGGAATATTCATTGCAGTCAAACCAACAAATCATGTTTTGGCAGATAGGCACATGAAGGGGCTGAGGCTCGTAGGGATCACTTCCCTATTGTGGCCTGAGGGCATAGCTATATATCTGCTCCTCCTTGCCTGAGCACACCCCCAGCCCCGCTCTTCTCCATCATACCTATGGCTACAACATTAGCACAACTGCAAATAGGAGCTCAAGCTCAGACTCCATTTTTAAGCTAGACCTTAGTACCGTATGTCTTAGTAACTCAATTAGCATTTTAAGCCTGCCTGCACAAATCTGCTGAATCTGCTATTCAAGATGTACTGTAATATTAAGGAATATTGAGTGATGTTGGATTGAAATTAAGGGGTTATTAGCTGTAATGGTACAAAAGAATATGAAAAAAATAGTTCTTTTTTGTATATAAGTAAAAGTATAAGTTATAATAATTTAAGAAGATGGATAGAAAATAAGGGTTTTTTAGCTGTAATACTATGAGATAAGGATTTGCTGGATGAACAATTTGAACTGGAATACAAGAAGGGGAGGCATGAGGAGGTCAGGGAAATATGTTATTGAAAAATAAGTTATGAAATTTATGTGTTTTTAATATTTTTTCTTTTCAACTTTTTTCTTTTTTTCTTTGTTTGTATAAAATGGAAAACCCTAATAAATATCTTTTTTTTAAAAAAATGAATCTGCTATTCAAGATGTATACTGAGTGAGTAAATGTTCTTTCTACCTTTTACAAGACTTGTTTCTGTGTGGTTATTATTTTAAGGGAGAAAAAAGGAGATAATACCAGGGAGATCCAGTCCACCTCAAAGCATTCTGGATTATTAATACCAAAAGGCTAAAACTAGCCTATCTAATCCACCTGACTGGGTTGCCCCAGCCACTTTGATGAAGAAAGGATAATAAGGCAGGGTGGATTCATTGAAGTATCAGGAAATCCTAGGAGGAAACATCATGCTGTCTGTGAGGAAGCTGAAGCTTGGGTGTCATTGGACCTTCCAACAGGACAATGATCCCAAGCACCCCTCAAATTCCACCAAGGCTTGGTTGCAGAAGAAGTCTTGGAAGGTTCTACAGTGGCCATCACAGTCATCTGACTTGAACCCCAATGTCTGGTGAGATTTGAAGAAGGCAAATGGAAAAAATATGATTGAACTGGAGGCCATTGCTCATGCGGAATGGGCTAAGATTCCTCAGGAACGCTGCCGGAAGCTGTTGTCTGGCTATGCATCTGGTTTGCAGCAGGTCATAGCAGCAAAAGGCTGCTCTACTAAGTACTAAAGATGCTTGCCATGAAGGGGTTGAATAATAGTGACACTGGAGAAGCCAGTGTAAGTTGCAATTTTAGCTGAATTTGAACCTGAAGCATCCATTGTGTTGAGCTATTTCATTTTTAAAAATAATAATTTTTATTAATTTTTCCATTTTAACAATCCAATCAAATCACATTAAATATTCCAAATTATACAAATATATATCATGAAGTCCAAATATTTTGCCAAATTATAAATTTTTTGTTGGGGGTTCCCATGCTTCAAGTTCAGTGGGGTCCAATCATCTCATATTTCTACTGCTTTGAGTGTCCACTAGTCCCATCTTTAAATCTTCTTGTTATTATCCTTCTTCTTTCATAGCCTCTGAGTTGTTTCCACAGGCGAGCTGAAATGAACAATATTATGCTTCTGTGTGAACTTTGTATGACTCCCCCCCCCTTTTTTGCAGCTGATAAGTCTTTTATTTGCAATATGTCCTCACACGCTGGTATTTATGCTGAATCCATCCCAAAGTCCTTCTCGGATGGCAGACGCCATCTTTCCTCAGTTCCGATGAAATAGAATCTAGGCGTTTGCTCATTAATTTTCTCAGACAGGTTGCACCAAACATTAGTCTTTCCAGGGGAGGATTGCCAAATCAAACTTGAGATACTGATATAATAACAAAGTAAGGGCTCGCCTCCACCTATGACTATTAATCTCTGCAACACAGTCTGTCTCATAATGGCGGATCCTGATTAAATAGTGCATCACAAGAGAGTCTTCTTCCAAATATTCTTCCAGGTAGTATCATAGTAGAAAAAGAAAAAGTTTTATCCCCCCCTCCTTTCCATTCCGTTTCAACATACCGGCTTAGATGTTATTCTTTGATGTTATCTTTCTTCCAATCCGTCACTCTTAGCATCTCAGTGGCTGGCTTAATTAGCAGATAAAATACCCTTTCTTCGCTCAAAGCATGTCCATAAATCTTATATCCAATCTTTTATCTTAAGAAATGGAACTTGGAGCGCTCATAGAGACAGCGTCCAGGAGATCCGAGCTCGCTTGAGGGCTTTCCATCCAGTGCCCCCACACCCTCCTTCTTTTCAAACTTGGGGGTGGTTCGTGGGCAGCCGCGGATGAGACTGTGTCTTCCCTTCCACCAGGAAGAAACCTGGGAGGCTGATTACTCCCATCTCAGCCTCTTAATTACCTCATGTGAGCTGGAGAGATGGTATTGTCGGCCATCTTCCGTGGCGCCACTAGCGGAGCCCCCGTGTTGAGCTATTTCAATCGCTTTTGTTTGATTTGCTCATTGCAGACAGCTGAAATTTTGATAATAAGCACAATTTACAGTGGGGGTTGAATAATTTTGATTGCAACTGTATATACTGTCCTAGTATCCATGAGCATGATGACCAGCCTAAAAATATTTTTAAAATAAAAATAAAGAAAAATATGTGAAGAATTGGCTATTACAGTGGTGCCTCGCAAGACGAAATTAATCCGTTCCGCGAGTCTCTTCGTCTTGCGGTTTTTTCGTCTTGCGAAGCACGGCTATTAGCGGCTTAGCGGCTATTAGTGGCTTAGCGGCTATTAACGGCTTAGCGGCTTAGTGGCTATTAACGGCTTAGCGGCTTTAAGAAAAAGGAAACAAACTCGCAAGAACTCGCAAGACGTTTTGTCTTGCGAAGCAAGCCCATAGGGAAAATCGTCTAGCGAAGCGACGCAAAAACCGAAAAACCCTTTCGTCTTGCGCGTTTTTCGTTTTGCGAGGCATTCGTCTTGCGGGGCACCACTGTATTTATTAAATGTCTTTACCACCCTTCATCCGAGGATCACAGGGCAGGTTACAATATATATACTTCCTTTTGTAATTTCTGAAGCTATTGCCAATAAACTTAATTGGGTACACTTGGATTCTAGTATTCTAGGGAGGAAGAAACATTTATATTTATCAGAAGTTTCCATACTAATTGTAATTGTGTATAATATGTTCCGGCATGTTCTTCCTTGTAGTGCCCTCTCATACCCTCCAACATTTCTCAGATGAAAATAAGGGCACCCTATTCTACACCAGGAAGCTTTTCCCGCGGTTGATCTTGCTGCACACAGAGACATCATGTATGGTACATCTGTCACCTTGAACCAGTTGCAACCTCTCCACCGAAGTTACCTCACAGGATTGTTGTAAAGAGAAAATGTGTGAGGGAAGGGATTGTGTACAACACCTTCCACAGATAAATGGAATGAAATAAATTTTCAGAGGTATGCCGTCTTGAGTCCCTGTCAGGGAAAAAGGCAGGTAACAATAATAACAACAATAAAAAATAGAAATTGTCAGAATGATCAGAAACACACCAGAGAGTAAATCCTACTGCACTCAGTGGGATTTACTTCTGAGTAAAAATGCTTAGGATTGCAGTATAAGGCTGCCCAGTCTTTACCCAGTTACCTGGGAGTAGGTTCCACTGAATACCGTAGGACTTCTGAGGAGAGATGTAAAGGCTCGCTGTGTAAGGCTCCATTTGCGATAAGCTTCACATATTTCCTAAGTAATGGCTGGCTGCTGAAGCATTGCAATTGAAGAGTTTAAAGTGAATTGATGACGTTTTCCTTCAAAAGTATAGGGAGGGCTTCATATGCCAGCTTCACCATTTCCTTCATTTGAGGCTAGGATTTTATTTTCGGTTTAAACAGGACTCTGTTTTTGCACCTACAAACACACACACACCACTTTCAATTGTTGGCTGTGGAGGGGAGGAAAAAGGAAAACTGGGACATTATGGGATCAATCAGAAACTGGGGTGGCTTCTGTAATTCTGAGACTGTCCTTGGAAAATTGGGACATTTGGTGGATCTGCACCCTGAAGTGGGACGCACAGTGGCAGATCCACTTCTGCTTCCAAAATTCTTGCTGGGGAGGGGCAGGAGCTGTGGGGGGAGGGGCAGAGTTCTTCTCTTTGCCTGTGTCCCCCCCCCCCTTGCCAGAATTCTCAGTCTGCAGGTGTAAGGTTAGCTACTTCCACAAGCAGCAGCTTACTGCCTGTGAAGTGATCCACTTCACTGCTGGCACAGTTCTCTGCCAGAGGAGGTGCAGCAGTTTTCCTTCTGAACCTTCTGCAGCCTGTGGATCTGGGGCCTAGAATTGCATTGCTTACAATACAATACGATAATTTTTATTGTCATTGCCCCATGCAGAACAATGAAATTGAAAATCTACATGAGACATTCAGAAACCAACAAGCCTGCTACCCCAGCTATCCCAGCCTGGTTAACCCCCTAAAAATTCTGATACCCCATAATTAAATACAATATACTCCCATAGGGACTAACTGCGTTTAAAACCTGCGCTTATCAACCTATGCCTGAATAAAAATGCTCCAAATGCTTTGGCCTTTCTTCAAAGGGAATTGCCCCTCTCCCAGCTCTACAACAGCATTATAGAGCATAGTCAGACCACAGAGTTGCATAGTAGCATTAAGTATTATTTTCAGTCCCTTTTCTTATCATTACCAAGGTTGAAGTTTGTTTGTTTAGTTACTGCATTTAGACCACTCAACAGCAGAAGCTTCTTTGTTAAACCAAAAACAAATAAAATCATAAAGCAAATACAGATTAAAGTCAGCAACTGCAGGTAAAGTTATGATAGCAAAAACCACATCAGCTCTGTAAAATTCCACAGATCTGAATACTTTAATAAATATCTTTAGTCACTAAAAGTTTTTAAAGTTTAAAAAGCCTGGGCCCAGAAATGGACAGGAAGCCACTGCTAGTGAAAAAGCACTGGTTTCATATATGACCATATTCTGTTGTCTTGTGGCCCTATTCTGGACCAATTGAAGTGTCTGGAGCATTTTCAAAGGCAGGCCCATGTATGATGCATTGCTGCAATCCAAGTGAGAGGTTATCAGCGTGGATAACTAGAGGAAGGCTGGTGCAATATACGTATCAATCAAGTACTACAGTCCAATTTCCCTATGTTCTGAGCTGGTTGGGTGAGTGCTTGGATGGTCCCCAGCTCTGCTGGCTTCCAACTACAGTGACACCAGCATAATTGAGCAGGCATGGACCTCTTTCTGTTCCATCTGCCAAACAGGCAGATTCCCACCGGGTGGCAGCCTGCAAAAATCCCCCAAATGGGTGAGGAGTGGGCAGGTCTCAGCTGGCCCAAGATCGGCTGTATCCTCAGTCAGCCACAATCACTGAGCCAGCTCCAGGTTTAGATTACACAGTATCCTGGTAAAAAAACACTCTGAGACATAGAAGCTGCTCATTCTCTCCAGCAACAAGGCTGAGGATGAGTGCAAGTCCTCCAGAACAAAATGAACACCACTTAGCTGGCAATCTGCCCATTAACAGTACCTCCATCTTAATGGGATTGTGTGCCAGTTTATTTGTCTTTGACCAGTATGTTACCATGTCCTGAGACCGATTTAAAAACACCATCATCTGGATTTGATAAAAAGGAGAGCTTCAACTGTTCCCTAGGCATATATTAGTGACATCTTGCAATATGACATCCTTCAGCAGCTTCATGTAGATGCACTACCATTGCGCAACCATACAATATTTTCTGCAAACTGTTCCACTGCTGTATTGAGATATTTCCTTAGGTAGCCACCACCAGTTCAAACTCCAACAAGGCAAGTTTGGGATTTTATTCATTGATTCATTTTTACTATTTAATAAAACAAGATTTCTAAGCCATTTACACAAGTTACAATGAAAAAATCACAAACAAAAAGTAAATGCACAATGCAAAATCAAAATATCACAAAAAGCTGATAAAACATTAAAATAGAAATACTGAGCAGTGTCATCTGAAAGTTGAGATAGTGGGGTGTGTTTTTTTGTTTTGTTTTTTATGCCAATATTTGTCACAAATCTAATGGAAATGGCCCTTGGTGCATTTTTGGCCCCAGTTCACGTCTGCCCTGTGGGTTGTTTTGCCCATTACACAGCAACAAGCCACAACCAGTCAGGGCTTCTGATGAGCATGTACATAGGTGTGCTTGAAAAACAATAGGTTGTACACCTAGAAATTATAATATATGAGGCGGCCCTGTTGGAAGTAACTCTCCAAGACCTTAAGAGGTGTTTCCCCATCCCATAATCCGAGACCCTTTAAGGAGAGATGCCAGGGAATGAACTTGGTGCGTTTTACAGGCACAGAGCCATAACCAGCAGGAAATTTTGGTTAAATGAGAAATATAATATGACATCTAGTTCAGAGATCTGATGATGTGCTATGATGGAGAAAGCACAAGGCATTTTTAAAATTCCTGCACCTGCCTTCCCCTCATCCCCTCCCAACAGTGCAGAGAATTTTAAAATATTAATGGTTCTGGCAATAGCAATTTATCTGCTTATCATACGCTGCCTTCTCTGTGCCATGTTTAAGTAAGTGTAAAAGCCACTTATTTCCAGTAACATTAATTTTTTTAATGGATTCATTTAGGGTCATGTATTTCAGCAAAAATAGATACCTTTATTTCATTTCGCACCCAGCATGTCGACTGTTGTAACATTTGACCAGTTATTAATCAAGGAGCTAAAAGGTTGACTGTTCCAATTGAGATACATTAGCTTGCATTCAATATTAATAGCTTCTGCCAATATTTATTTTGCCCGTTATTTAAGTGGCTGGTGTCATTAATACTCCAGTCTTTCACTTGATGTCAGCATTTTGAAGCAAAGCTACTGGGAGTGCAGGGGGCACGAGATGGACTGAACTCCACCTGTGGACCCACCTGAGTGCTTGGGGAATGTATGGAGACTCCTTTGGCACTGCCATTTGTGGGGAGTGAAATCCCCATAGTGGGTGCTATGCGGCCACCATGGTTTCCTTGAGTGTCCTTGTCCTTTCCTTCATGGTGACTGCAGAACCAAAGTATCCATGAAGGTACTGACCATGTAGAGCACAGAATCACACTAATGGCAGTTTTGTGTCATGTGGAGATGACTGCACTGGCACAAATAGATTTAACACACGTACGTGCACACAACATATTCAGAGGCATGCCCGTCTGCTTGCCCATGGTTCGGGACACCAGCTGCATGAATGACTGTGCCCGATCCTCTCTGCAATAGGAGCGCCTGGGTGTGTGTGTCAAACATTGGAAATCTTCACTTGTGTTTAACCATGTAGCTTAACCCCTGCAGCACATACATGATGTTCTGTCATGATCTTTGTGTTGAAGCCTTTTGCAGAAACAGAGTCGAGAGACCTGCTCATCTATACAGCTGCAAATAAAATGTTTTCACTGTGTTGTGAAGTGCAATATACAAATGTGAGCTATGGCAAATTCGATATATTTTTCAGAATGTTTTTTTAAAAGCATTTTCACAGTGTTTTTTTGTATGTGTAGATTCCACCCTAGTGCTGTGTCCACCAGTGAGAGCCAGAGCAAATACTTACAATATTTGTCTTGTTGCATGGATTACTTTGAATTGAATGTTTTTGGAGAGAAATAAGATTTGGACTATTCCTTGAATTTTAAGGCTGACAAGATACTGGAAAGCATCAAATAGATTTCGCAGGTTCTTGAATCAAGGAACAGAAAACCTGCAAACCCCTCTTTACAAGAGTCAAAAGCATACCCACCATAAGCAGCAATTATTTCTACAGTATATGAAAAAAGTGAACTATTGTTTATCTCTAGTCCTTATATTTCTCCCAAAGTCCCATAGAAAGCTTTGTTAGTCCTCTTACGAATGCAACTGTAATATGCCTGGAAGCCTCAGCTAATGCCTCATTGTTTAAAAATCCTTGCAGTTTGAATTGGAAATGAAGAAGCCTAATGCATTTTGCAAACGCTGCTTTTCCACGCTGAGCTGCTGCTGAAGCAGAGCCAAGAGAAGTCATATGTCGACCTCTGTATCCATTCTGCTGTATTTCAAAATATATGAACTGGAACTGTAGGAGCCTCTGATTGGTTGGCCATGAAAACATAGAATGTGAAGGGGGGGCTGCGATCTTCCACATTTGTACTGTATGATAGTTGTGTAATCCAATTTTATGTACTGCAGTAAAGCAGTGCAGAAGATGCTGCCTGCCAGCAGATGGCACCAAAACGGAAAAAGTCGGCACAAAGTCAGACTACAGTGGACAAAAGGCTTCAGATTTCTAGCGCTCTTAGTTCCACTAGCCTGTTTTTGATATGCAAGGTAAGTTAGGAGAGGGTTCGGTGTTCCTCAGTGCTGGACTGCACACATCTGTCACGTATTGTGTAAATTTAAGATTTCTGGTGATGATGACATGTGGTTAATTTATAGTAATTGTTTCATACCACTGTGTTTTCTTAACAACTTCTAATGTTTCAGATTGTATAATTTGCAGAGCATTATCCATCTCTGAACACACTTACACACACAACTTTTGGTAGATACCCAGAGTAAACTGCCCTAAGGTGATCTCCCCCCCCCCCCATGGAATATAAAGTTGAGCCTCTCTAGATTTTAAACATGCTAATGATTTAAGGCTGCATGGTTGCAATTTTAATTTATTCATTCATTTATTTATTTACACTGATACTGAAGCTTCGGTAGTTGCAGATAAGGCCACTGTGAGCAAATTGGTAAGAACTGTACTGTACTCATGGCAAACAGACAGATTTGTACATGATTCATTTTGTGACTGAGAAAGGTTGGATTGCACGTTCAGATGTGTGTGTTGCAGGATAGCATATTCTTGCTTTTAAAATCAAACTTTTTCCAGTGAATTTTACATTTTAAAACAAGGTCTGTGGCTGGCTAATTTGAACTGTCACCCATTTCATATTATATTCTGTGCTTAACTGGCAATAATTTCTTCCAAACTAACATTTATTTTCTTTTAAATACAGGATCAAAGCAAGAGAAGTACCAGGTGCCACTTATTATAATTCTTGTCCAGAAATAACACAAAAGGTAAGGAATTGGTTTCATAACTAATCTGTTTTGGGATTTATTTATTTTTCAAAAACAAAATTTTAAATTAGACTTTGAAAGGCTTTCTGTTTTTGACTAGATAACTGGCACTTTTTTCTTAAACTGTTATCTGCTACATAAATTGTATTCCAAATGTGTGGTTAAGTATGTACCAGATATTGTTATGTTTCCTGACATTCATTGAAGTGTGGAGAATGTGTGTGTGTGTGTGTGTGTGTGTGTGTGTGTGTGTGTGTACACACATATTTTAAACCTTATTGAAAAGATGCCAGACATTGCTAGCAAAGGAGTAGTGGCTAGTGAATCTTCATCGTCATACTGATTTTGGATCTTTTTGCATATTTCTTTAAAAATGTTCTTTTTCTTGCCCTCTTCACCTCTCCAGCAAATATTTTGACAGTTGTAGTAGCAGCATAACCCCATCCCCCCCTCAAAACACCAGCCAGTTTTCATGATGGGCTCCAGAGATCTGTGATTGCAATAGCCCAAGGGTTAGTTCAAATATGTCTTTACTCAATGCAGAGCCTGTTTGTTTCGAGAATTATTGAAGGCAAAACATCTCTCAGTGATCAGAAACAGAATCTTGAATTTGCAGATGGTGCCTGGAAGATGCAAGGAAGGGAAATTGTGTAGGCCTAGTGTGTCGGTGCCTTGAGTGGACATCACACTGGGCAAGTCTTTAGTTAGGCTGAAGATAAGAAGCTGGCAGGGCTCCACACAGCATCGGTCATATGGCACATCCTTCTAAGAGGCAAAATCCTTTCAGTCAAGTATTTTCTGGGGTTAACTTGAAACACTGCCTATCGATGCCTTGCATTACTGAGAACCTGGCACTTCTAGAGCAAAAGTCGTAGAAGTGAAGCAGTTCTGTCGACCTAGTTAATGTCATTAAGGAGGTTCAAATCCAGGCCAAGTTATCTGCATTCCCTACATAGCATCTTGGTCTTTTTTGAATGCCATTATCTCATCAGGAATCCATCCAGGCAAAAAAATAAATGCAATTCTCAGGAGAACAGATTTGCATTAGCCAGGGTTATAGCGCAAACACAATATCTAACCAATAACATTTTTCCCTTCCATTTTCAAGGGGAAATGTTCCTCTTTTTAGGATGGATTTCAGTGTATCCTTCAGTTCAAGGAGGGCAGTTTTCCTAAGCAAGCTTTCCTGGAGGTAAATTTCATTGAAATTAGTAAGATTTACTTCTGAGTTAATGTGGTTAGATCAGGCCATAGGTTTCTATGGGGAAAGGGGGGGGGGAGATTGTAGTGAGGTAAAATAATATTTTTTAACATGAGTAAATGACATCAGATTGAACAAAATACTCATTGCTTCCACTGAAGTCTTTCTCAAAGCTTGGGTTGACAATGAATTCATTCTCTATGAGGTTTTCACTTGCAGTAAGTTATTTTTTAAAATTTTACAATTAAAATTAATAATTTATATTACATTGTGTTAATGCAGACCAGACAATTGCAAAAGCAGATGCACAATCCATTCTGAGATAATAGAAAGCCCCCTCCACTATCTCATTGAATTGAATGAGAGAATTCAGTGCATCCAACAGTGGTTTTGATTTAAAACAACTATATTTTCTCTACTTTGGTTTAGCATAAAACTTGAAGCAGCTGTCAGTTTCTTCCCTTGTCATTTGAATTTATAAAAGAAGGAAGAGAAAACTTTGCGTAGCTTTGAAGTGTTTATAAAGCATTTAGCTTTAGCACAAATCTAAACAAATGCACAGCGCAGTCTGTTTTTCCAGTTCGTAAGAGCTAAGCTGGGGAAAATCATGTTATTTGATATGTGATTACTCCAAATGACAAGAAAGTATGAAAACAGCAAAAATAAGGTTGCTAGTTTCAATGTATCTACTTTATGCACTAATCCTAACTTCATTACTTATGTGGAGACATGTCAAAGGCAAATGACTATTGATCTCTAAAGCAACAGTGTCTACTGTTCTTAAGACATGTTTTAGAAAGTATGCTTCTTTTCACAACAGTTGAAAATGTTAGCTCCTCTTTACATGATGCACAGTATTTACAGAGATCAATGCATTAGATTAGCAAAGGGGAATTTAAGCAAAAATGATACCGTAGTAAAATAACATTCATCACACGTAGGGGTTGAATATTAATTTTTTTGGTTAGTTATTGTATATAAGCTTATTCCCTCTATAAAGATGATTCTCCCATTTCAATAAGGTTTGATATTTCTGAAGAGTGTTTTGCAATCCTGTGCATAATTACACGGGAGTAAGTCCCACTAATGCCAAAGAGGTTAACTGCCAAGTAAACCTGTACAGGCTCAGCTGTGAGGGCAAATTAACAACCTGTAAATGCAGCTGAAAATAACTCATATACAAGATTTCAAGTCTCTGTATTTTCAGTTTATTTGTTTTTACAGGTCCAAAGAGATCTGTTTTCTTAACAGGTTCCAGAGATCAGTTATGAACTAGAGATCTTGTTCATTTACAGTTTTAATAACTATTATGTTGCATAATAAAAGCATGGTGCTTTGCCCTCCAGAAAATTCATCTCTTTTTCGTTAGGTAACATTAGTGTAACATTTTTGGTATTATTTTCAAACGTAAAAACTTGGAAGCCTTCACTTCTGTATTCAGAGAAATCATTTTGGTAAATGTGAATGCGGATGCAGTTTCAATAGCCTCATGAAGCAACTTTGCAAAGTAAGAGAAAGCAATACTAGTAAGTACCAGTGAAGTGTGTGTGTGTTTGTGTTTTAAAAGGGGGAAAGCTTAAAATAAATAGGAATGTGGTTGACTGTATAAAACCTGCCTCCGTTTTTAATTAGCAAATAACACCTCTGAGGGAAAATGCTTGTCTTCTACTTTTTTATAAATCTAAATAATGTAATGATTTCATATTTCAACCTGAAATACAGTACAGAAATTGATATGTACAAAGTTGAGGCCTGAGTATATAATTTATGCATTTCAAACTTCTTGTTTTCCATAGGCAACAAAACAGAAAACATCAAATAAACTCATCCCCTTTTGTTCAAAAATAATTACAATTACCCTACCCAGTTGCTTACTTTAATTTTGCTTCACTTCATGTAAAATGTTTAGTTAAGCACTTTGCCTCCCATTGATTTCAATGCTGCCCTTGGTTTTTAGGTTATCTAGTATCAACAGCATTATTTTCTATTTTATATCGTTACAGAGAAATAAGAATACTGCAGTTGTGCACATTTGTGTGTCTTGTGACTGAATCAGTATCTGTGCAAACATTCAAATAAATAGACACACGCACAGGTTTTGTGATGCCTTAAATGCTAACCAGTTTTAGATATATTTGATGCATCGGATGAAGTGGACTCTAGCCCACAAATGCTTGTGTCTCATTAATTTTTTCAGTCTTTAGGGTGCCACAAGACTTGGCATTTTCTGTAAAAGCCAAAGGCTGCAATTCAATGCATATTTAGCCTAGGCTCTGGGGCGAGGGTCACTAGCCCATCACCCTTGGGTGCAATGGCATTCTTGAGGCTGTCTCCTGGATCCCACGGGTTTCTGAGCCCCCCTCCCTTCTTCACTTCAGCCTTTGTCATGAGAAGGTGAGGCTGGATACATGTTTTCTTTCTAAGAAATGATGTCCCTTCCCACATCCCCTGTCAGTTGCAACCACTTTTCAAGGCTTAGGTTGACACCTGAGCAGCTGCAGAGAGTGAAGTGACCAAGAGGAGAGGAGGGAAAGGAGGAGAGGGTAGAAAAAGGAGTGATGTGGGAGACGGAGGGGGAGGGGAGGGGATGTCACAGGAGCTGGGACAGAGGGGGAGCAGAGGGAGGATAAAGTAGCAGCAGTAGAGAGAGGTGGGTTGGGCCACACTGCTTACCTGACCTCCCTCCAGCGAAGGGAGTGGTGGCAGCGGCGGCAAGTTGTGCTGGCAGGAGCACCAGATTGACTCACCCGGTGTGTGTTTACACTGTGCCCACCTCAGTCCCAGTATGCGGCAGTGACTGGAGGGAGGTCAGGTAGGAGGCACAGCCCTGCAGTGTCATCTTTTACTGAGTAGCAGGGGGAGAATGGACGTATTTGCGCATGCACACACACACACACGTGTGTGCACACATACTGGATCCATTAAAAGTGATCCTCTTGAAATTGCGCCAGTTTCCCACTACCACCAGAACCATCAGATTGCAGATCACATCTGTCTCCACTGATGATTCATAAAAATTGTGGATTTGGTGCTTTCCCGTACTGCCGTGGTGCACAGACATGGATCTGCATCACTCAGAGATACTTATACATCCTCATAGTTGTTTTTACAACGGATCTGCTCAAAACCACTATCAAATCATAGATCACCTCTCTGCACACAGATATCCTCTGTGACACATGAAGATCTGTGCCTCCGATCAACATTTTCCTAGTGGCTGCAAGCATTGGATATGTAAATTTAACACTGTAAACTTAATTTTGTACAATTAGGCAAATGCAAGAAACTCTGTTTTAATTCTCCTCTATCCAACTTTTACTGAAACAATAGCTGACAACAGAACTCTGCAAGTGAAAGCTTTATACTGTTCTCTGTAGTCCTTGTGGGCTTACATGCCTTAATAAATTACTTCCAGTTTAGGGGTTTAGACTGAGCTGTTTGTGTTTTTCCATTCACAATATATTTCCAACAAGTGTAGCCAACAGAGACTTTGGTATTTTTCATTGTGAAATAGTTATGGAACTTGGATAATGCTTTCTCCCATGCGCTGCATTATGACCTCTGTCATGAATCAAGGCCACCATCGTAAGGATGGAACTAGAAAGGAGAATAGCAGCCCTCACTAAATCTCACTTACTGTCACGATAACAAGAAGTTATGGGAGCACTTTGCAGGATGACACCAATGTAATTTCCATTGCTATTCCTGTTCCATGTTATCAACTACTGGTCAGTACTGGGGAAGCACAGCCCCACTTTCTCTCTTGACATATTTGTTAATAGAGGGGGCGGGGACATCCAAATTGGGCTTTCCCTAAATATGGGAAGTAATGGCAAAACATGCTGGGAAGTGATTGGTCTTCATTCCATAGCAACAGAAGAAGGCAGTAACTGGGGTTGAGCAACAGCAGCCATAGAATGAGACAAAGCCAGCCACAATCATCTACACCACTTTTTAGCACACATTTATGAAGCAGACAAACTTCCTCGCATTCACTGTCCACTGTCCATGTTCAGCCATAGTTTTAGCCCTCAGCAAAATGTGTAGTTGGATTTTTTTAAAAGAAGAAGAAGAAGGATACTACCATTAGAGCAGTTTCCAATGATTTCTTGTTGTGCAGAAATAGGATGTGTAACTTCCCCCTGCTTCCTGTCCCTTTGCCTGAAATATATCTCTGTATGAGGAACTTGTGCATTTCTTAGGCAGGAGGGATGCAAATACCACATTTAAGACACAAGTTAGAAGAGCCTGGCCCCTAGTCCCCCTGCCCGGACCCTGGATAGACAGGCCTCTACAGTCGTGATGCCAAAGATGCTCTATGTCTCACACATTGCCACCATCCACTGCCCCCTGGAAGATACAGGTCCTTTTCCTGCTCCACCCTTCAAAATTGTGACCATTTTCCATGTAGAAAAGTAAACCAGGCGTCCTATTGGGAAAACCCAGTTTTCTGAGTGTATGTTCTGGAAGTTGGGCAATAGGGGCAGTACAGGATTCCTATTGGTGTACTGACCTCCCCGCTGCACCAAGGATTCCCTGCCCGAGCTGCTTCAGGTCGTGGTGGATGTTCTCCTGGAGACACCTAGTTTGGTTGTCCTAGGGGATTTTAACATCCATGCCGACACGACCTTACAAGGGGCCGCTCGGGACTTCGTGGAAAGCATGGCCTCCATGGGGCTGTCCCTGAATAAGTCTGGCCCAACCCATAGCCGCGGACATGCCTTGGACCTGGTGTTTACCTCTATGGATGTTGGTGATCTGACACTAAGTAAAAGCGAAACAAAAGAAGTGCCATGGTCAGATCACTTCCTGGTACAACTGGACTTCTCCATGACCCTTCCCCTCTGCAGGGAGGTGGGACCAATTCAGATGGTCCGCCCCCGCCACTTAATGGATCCAAATGGTTTCCAGAGAGTGGTAGGGGATGTTTTATCCCGTGTTGATGGCCTTTCAGCTGATTCCCTGGTGGCCCGCTGGAATGTGGAGTTAACCAGGGCGATTGACTGTTTGGCTCCGAAGCGCCCTCTCCGATTGCATGGAGTCCGAACAGCCCCGTGGTTTTCCACGGATCTGAGGGCAATGAAACAATCGTTGAGACGGCTAGAGCGCCGGTGGCGGATGACCCATTCTGAAGCTGACCGGACACGGGTTAGAGCTCAGTGTCGAGCCTACCAAGTGGCGGTAGCGACGGCGAAGAAGACTTTCTTCACCGCCTCTATTGCATCTGCAGAAAACAGCAGCAGGAGACTTTTTCAAGTGGTTCGCAATCTAGCGGAACCACCTGCTACATCGGGGCCCAGTACGGGCCACATGATCTCTTGCAATGATTTTGCAAAGTTTTTTGCAGATAAAGTCGCTCAGATTCGGGAAGAGGTAGACGCCACCGTGGGAGCAGGGCTGAGGCGAGAGAGTGCCAGAGTCCTGTCTAGTCAAATTGCGTGGGATCAGTTCCAATCTGTTACCTCCGAGGATGTGGACAGGCTGCTTGGACGAGTGAAACCAACCACCTGTCTCCTTGATCCTTGCCCATCCTGGCTCATAAAAGCTAGCCGGGAAGGGCTGGGCGATGGGCTTCGTGGAGTGGTGAATGCTTCCCTCCGTGAGGGAGCCTTCCCAGACCCGCTGAAAGAGGCGGTTATTAAACCGCTTCTTAAAAAACCATCTTTAGATGCGGCCACGATGGCCAACTATCGCCCAGTCTCAAATCTTCCATTCTTGGGCAAGGTGATTGAGCGAGTGGTTGCTGAACAACTCCAGGCACGCCTGGAAGAAGCGGACCATTTGGATCCCTTCCAGTCAGGATTCAGGCCTCATCATGGGACTGAAACTGCCTTGGTCGCACTGGTTGATGATCTCCGGCGGGCTAGGGACAAAGGTGAGAGCTGTTTCCTAGTTCTGCTGGATCTCTCAGCGGCATTTGATACCATCAACCATAACATCCTTCTGGACCGTCTTGAGGGGCTGGGAGCTGGGGGCACTGTCATACAGTGGTTCCGCTCCTTTCTCCTGGGCCGTGTTCAGAAAGTGGTGTGGGGGATGAGTGTTCAGACCCCTGGGCTCTCACTTGTGGGGTGCCTCAGGGTTCTGTCCTCTCCCCCATGCTTTTCAACATCTATATGCAGCCGCTGGGAGAGATCATCAGGGGGTTTGGGCTGGGTGTTCATCAGTATGCGGATGATACCCAGCTCTACCTCTCTTTCAAATCAGAACCAGTGAAGGTGGTGAAGGTCTTGTATGAGTGCCTGGAGGCAGTTGGAGGTTGGATGGCGGCTAACAGATTGAGGTTGAATCCTGACAAGACAGAAGTACTGTTCTTGGGGGACAGGAGGCGGGCAGGTGTGGAGGATTCCCTGGTCCTGAATGGGGTAACTGTGCCCCTGAAGGACCAGGTGTGCAGCCTAGGAGTCATTTTGGACTCGCAGCTGTCCATGGAGGCACAGGTTAAATCTGTGTCCAGGGCAGCTGTTTACCAGCTCCATCTGGTACCCATCTGAGACCCTATCTGCCTGCGGACTGTCTTGCCAGAGTGGTGCATGCTCTGGTTATCTCCCGCTTGGACTACTGCAATGCGCTCTACGTGGGGCTACCTTTGAAGGTGACCCGGAAACTACAACTAATCCAGAACGCGGCAGCTAGACTGGTGACTGGGAGCGGCCGCCGAGACCACATAACACCGGTCTTAAAAGACCTACATTGGCTCCCAGTACATTTCCGAGCACAATTCAAAGTGTTGGTGCTGACCTTTAAAGCCCTAAATGGCCTCGGCCCAGTATACCTAAAGGAGCGTCTCCACCCCCATCGTTCTGCCCGGACACTGAGATCCAGCGCCGAGGGCCTTCTGGCGGTTCCCTCACTGCGAGAAGCCAAGTTACAGGGAACCAGGCAGAGGGCCTTCTCAGTAGTGGCGCCCTCCCTGTGGAACGCCCTCCCACCAGATGTCAAAGAGAACAACAACTATCAGACTTTTAGAAGACATCTGAAGGCAGCCCTATTTAGGGAAGCTTTTAATGTTTGATGTATTGGAGGATTTTAATATTTTTTGGAAGCCGCCCAGAGTGGCTGGGGAAGCCCAGCCAGATGGGCGGGGTACAAATAATAAATTATTATTATTATTATTATTATTATTATTATTATTATTATTATTATTATAAATGGCAAAAATAGAATTTGCTGGGAAAGGTCTCTAAGTATGAACCAAGAAACTTTCTCATGCAGGAATAAATTATGTATTCTGTCCGTAGTCCCTTCATAAAGCCTACAGTAGAAGCACACACAAGACACTCTGATTGCAAGGACAGAATCTGTCCTTGAAGGTAACTTTAGCAACTGTGCCATCTAGGATCTTGGAGGGTAAAATATTAAAACATGCAAACAAAAGTCTTCATCTCTACATAGGCATTTTTATATTTTTTAAAAATAAGGCTCAGTTCAGAAAATCATCTTACCTTTAAAAGTTGACTTTTGCCTTCACTTTTTCCACTTTACTACTCTTAGCCACTCAAATGTCAATGGCGCTGCCCATTCCTCCTTGTTGTAACAGCTGTGTGGTGTCACCTCTTTGCTTCTCTTCCTTCAAACCCAAATGAAAACCCTGCATTTTCTGTGTAGCTTCACTTTAAGCCACTAGGGCCCATCTAAATGGAACAGAAACATACACAACAAATGTTGCTGCCCCATCCAGTCTACTATATCTGTAGTAGTAGTAGTAGTAACAGTAGCAGCAACACATTTTCCCCAATACCTCATGGTAGCAAATTTATCTCCTTTCTTCTGAGGGTAAGGCTGAGAGATAGTGACTGGCCCAAGATTATCCAGTGAGCTTCATGGCTGAGCGACAATTTGAATCCTGGTCTCCCAGGTCCTAGACCAGCACAAAATGGTGAATGTTTGTGTAGTGTTTTCCACATGAAAGTATCGCTCCGCTAACTCAAGGACAGGCCTGTGTTTTGGTCCTAGGGCATCCCACCACAACCAATGTTGCTACCAAAATTGAACATTGCTACAGAAATTGGCTAGAAGTAATAACATTTAAGATCCACTACTTTTGTCTATAAGCTTGTTTTCCTTTCCCATATAAATCCATGAGACTTAAGTGAGTCTAACAAGCTGGATTGTGTCTATAATGGCCTTTCTGGATCAGCGAAGGTCGGCCTCATTCAGCCTTCCATTTCTAGTGGTGACTAGCCAGATAATCTGGGCACTCAGAAACAGGACATGAAAGTGATAGACTTTCCCCTGTGGTTTGTCCCCAGCATCTGGTAAGCAGAGTAAATGCCGCCTCTGTGCATGCACAACCCATTTAGCAATCATAGCTAATAGCTGTTGATTGCCTCATCTTCTCATTCATTTTAGGGGGATTAATTTGGACATGAGCAAGCAATTCCAAGAACTGTGCTCTTTGTACACAATCCAAAACACTTTTAATATTGAAAATACAGAATAGGTGTGGAATGATAGACAGATAAAGATATGTTTTCTTTACATTTGCTTTTCACGTCCTTCACAAACTCCCTCAAAATTATTATTTCTCAGAGGCCACAGAAAGAAAGTCAATGGTTTAAAAAGCCATAAACTAGACCAAAGTGTCATATGGTCCATCTGAGGCTGGCAGTAGACAAAAGGTCTATTTATATGATGAGAAAGGGGTCCTAGAAGACAAAGGCATGCAGTGATCCTGATGGCAAAATAAATCATCAGACCACTAAATAGATCAAGCATCTTACTCCTTCAACAATTATACCAATTCAGTCGATCTAGTGAGATTCTGAGTTGACTTTGTAGAAGCTCAATGTCAAGGGAGGACAAGCAGATATGTTTGTCTGGTCCAGTGAGACCGTTAATGATGCACCAGGCCCATCAAATGTTGTTCAGCTGACTATTGCCACTATTAAAAGTGTGGTGCCTATTTCTCATGAAATTTAAAAAGGTGCTGTAAGTCTGCGTTCCTCAGTGCACACAGAAACACATTGCACCTCCCCTTGGGACCCTTGTCAGGTCTGCCAGTGACTGGGATGGAGGGGAATGGGGTCCTCCTCACTAGGCCCACTCTCCTCCATGTGGAGAGCCTTACTTTTCTCCATAGGAATGTAGGATTGAACTGCAAGAAAACTGGAGGGAAGCGGCTGCATCCTCAAAAATCTTTGGTTGTGGGAGAAGTCTATTGCCACCAGAAACCCTTAAAGAAACATATCTGTGATTCCTATTGTTCCCATGCCAAAATGGTACAATCTGCCCTTGCAAGAGGATCACCCCAGCTATCATTCTGAAATTTGTTAGGCTCCTGAAAGCCCCTTAATGTATCTGCCTACAGTTTTGCAGGCTTAATCCAGCGTGGAGGGGATCTGCAATGCCGGCATATTTCACTGATTTCTATGAAAAGTGGGGAGGGCGTTATAGCCATTTTTTAGATTCCTCATTATAGTGAACAGAGAAAAACATAGCTTCATTGTTAACATATCTAATTTAGTTCTGAATAATGAGTTGAATTGGAAAGATATAGAGCAGCTCCAAAACAGTTTGGGCTGCTTCCAAACCCACAGTAGATTTCTGTGTTTGCATTGTGATGACTTCTTTTGTAATCATGCAGTGTCATTGTGGAGTTGTAAGGGCCCTGAGGTTTCTCTAGTTCAACCTCTTGCAATTCAGGATTTGATTTATATATCCTTCAGTAAAAACCATTCATTTGGTTCAGGTTCAGTTTAAGTGATAAGACATCTGCTTCTTCTGTAGAAAAGCACTGAAGCCAGTCTCTGCCTCATGTGTTAAAACTTTAATTCCATATGTGTGTGTGCGTGCTAATAATTAGAAAAGTGATTCATAATAACATTTAGCCATATTGTGTCTGTACTTCACATTCCGAATGACTTCTGTATCCATTTTCCTCAACCAGATTTTTATGCTTCTTTAATGCCAAGGCTTGCAGTTTTAGAGAGGAATTAAGTAGCATAGGATACAAAAATGTCTTCAGTTTCTGTAACTATTTCTGACCAGCATTTTGGCTCTAAAGTACAGTACAGTGGTACCTCAGGTTACATACGCTTCAGTTACAGACTCCGCTAACCCAGAAATAGTGCTTCAGGTTAAGAATTTTTCCTTCAGGGTGACAACAGAAATCGTGCTCCGGCAGCACGGTAGCAGCAGGAGGCCCCATTAGCTAAAGTGGTGCTTCAGGTTAAGAACAGTTTCAGGTTAAGTACGGACCTCCAGAACAAATTAAGTACTTAACCTGAGGTACCACTGTAATGATCTCAAATTGTACTACCCACAGAAAGTTTGTCTGCTAACGAACCAATGGACCTTTTACAGAACTACTGTGTGTGGTAGAGGATTCTGAATTCTTTTTCAGAGTACCCACAGGCAGTTTAGGAGGTATAGTCTCCAGGTTTCTTGGGTCTCATCAAAATCATGTGCGACCTAGAACATACAAAATATTATTCTGCAGCAACACTTTGCATTTGGGGCCTATGTGTCTCTGAGGGGGCAAACCTGTGCCTGTATGTTGTTTTTTCCTGACACGCTAATTTTCTATTTGGAAGGATTTACTTGTATGTAGGAACATTCAATTGTGTGGCATCGCCTTTCACTCTGAAATGGTACAGCTGAGACATTGTTTTACTACCTCAGTGAGAACTAGGGCATCATCTCTGACCATAAAGAGCATTTGTGTTCACCAAACTGTCTTTCAGAGAAATTTAGCTGCCGTTGCTAAACTTCTCACTGAATAAATCTTAGTAAGTGTCCATGGAAATCCTGTGTTCTTTGGAGTACTGTTTAAAATCATAGCTGTAAAGTTTGCAGATATGGCAAGAGCCCATTTGGAAAGCTCCTTGCAATGTCCAAACAGCATTATTTTTTTGTCATGGAGGTAAAAGTCCAATCAACGTGTTTCAGTTTGCTAGGCTGCGCTGTTTCTCTTATTTGTTTCATGGTACTATTTTTACTATATTATATTTAGTGATGTTCTAACCAGTGGCGTAGCGTGGGGGGTGCAGGGGGGGCGGGCCGCACCGGGCGCAACATCTGGGGTTAGGGCAAATCCATGGGTTAGGGGGCGCAAATCCACGGGTTAGGGGGCGCAAATCCATGGGTTAGGGGGCGCAAATTACTTGCCTTGCCCCGGGTGCTGACAACCCACGCTACGCCACTGGTTCTAACTATGTTAGCCTGTCTGAGCGTCCTTGGACAGAAGAGCAGAGTAGAAATGTATAGAAATAAAAATGATGGAAAAAGATTTGTGCTTAGAAGAAGATCCACTGCAAATGGGCAAGGGCGTTTCATTTTACTGCTTCATTCCATAAAATTCCGGTGGTTTACAAGTCCTTCTCCATCCCTGGGATGGGTGAAAGAAGCTGAATAGCTCACATGGTGGTGTCGCCTGTGTGCAACCCGAAGCTGACCCAGGAAATGTCAAAGGCAGATGAGGCAAGAGGGAACAAGTTGTTCCATGCCGTGTCAATTTTCTCTTTGGTAGCTTGAGAGAGAGAACAAAGACCAACTCCCACAAAATGGATATTTGCAACTGAAAACCTTTCTCATGTGATCTAAGTTAAACACCACATGAAAGCTAGCAGAGATACATTCTAAGTTAACGTACTTTTAGGCACTCTGCTGCTCTTACTTAGCGTCAATGGAATTTTCTGATGTTACACCTCTAGCAATAGCATTTCAATGTACAATTTAACAGTTATACTTAACATGGATGAGCCCTTAGATAGGCTTTTGACGGTTGGGCTAAAGCACATGTGTAATCTTGATACTGTAGGTTATTTACACTGACACACAGTTCTGATATTCTGTGTTAATAAGAATTTTATCTATTAGCTTAACTGAAACCTGGTTTAGAACTTGCCTGTGGCACTTCAACAGTTACAGTGGCTTTATGTGAAAATATTCACCAAGTGTTTAACAGGGGACAAATGCATCCACTGCCATTGTGCACTGAATACATTTCATTGTTTAGCATCCGTCTGTATTGTGATTTATATTTTTATCACACTTACAGGACCGTATTTGATCAGTTCAGTTTGTTCCCATCAGCAAGGTTCCTGGAATAAAAAACACCAATCCCTGTGCCCTTACCTTTTGGATCCATCTAATTCCATCTACATTTTAGCAGTCTACAGGTTTCATTGTCGAAATGTGATGCAATAACTGGATTGTTGGGCTTGAACTTCGGGTTCAGATTCCTAGCCAGGTATGAAGCTCTGTGGGTGGCTTTGGACAAGTCAATGTTTATTACCATAATCTACCTCACAGAGTTGACCTGGGGTCTATGTAAGGAGGAAAGCGAATACTACTTCTAATGATGATGGTGGTGGTGGTTAATAAATAAGAATGAATTATGTACCACATATGCAGTGGGTTCAGATGAGAGAGAAAGATGGCTATATAGTTTGAATCAAATATTTGTACAGTGGTACCTCGGTTTATGAACTTAATCAGTTACGGAAGTCCGTTCTTAAACCGAAACTGTTCTTAAACCGAGGTGCGCTTTCCCTAATGAGGCCTCCCACCGGTTGCCTTCCACCGTTTGGTTCCGTTCTTAGACTGAGGTAAAGTTCGCTAACCGGAACACAACTTCCAGTTTTGTGGAGTTCGTATACCGAATAGTTTGTAAACAGGGCTGTTCCTAAACCGAGGTACCACTGTACTTGGGGAAATCTTGTGTTTCAGATATATTTCATGCACAATGTCCATGCATAGTTTGGTTGACAAGAATGCAGTCTGTGTAGTGGTTAGCTCAATGAATGTGGGTTGTTCTTTCACATGCTTTCTCTAAATAACACGTTCGGATTTACTACAAGAGGCAATAACCTGATTCAGCAAACAAAGGAAGAGCAGGAACAGAAAATTCTTTCCCAAGCAGTTGGGGTAGTCTTGGATGCAAGATAAATACTGTACCTCTTACATAGCTCACTATACCTGATCTGTGGCTGCATTATGGCTCAGTTGATTCATGGGGAATTTGAGTGAATGTACAGAGTCGATTTAGAAGAATAGCTTATGCAAGCCAATAACTTTGAGGTCTTGGTGGAGACAAGCAATTTTATCCTCAAAATGCTTTGCAAACAAGTCACAGCTAGCTACCGTTGGTTCTACCACCTCCTTGGGCTGGCCTGTAAAAGGCCCCATACATCCTGGAAAAGCTCTGCCGGACGACATAATGAGGATGGTCTTCACTGCCACTAGGTAGGCTCGATAATGAGCCCTGACCAGTGTTTGGTTGCATTCATTCAGCTCTTTCCTCCACTTTCCTAAAATGAAGTCTTTACACCATCAGTGAATCTCTTTTCCATGATACATCAGTACTTGCAGAACTTCTTAGGAATGTTTAATTCATAGTCAATGAAAACTGAATGTGGGAAAAGAAAAATATCCACTAAACCTGTATGCCAGGAAAAATCTAAGGAACTTATTGCATACACACAGCATAATATTTTTATTTTAAGTTATGAATAATATATGGATAATAAAGAATGTTAAGTTATAATCAAGAGAGCTTTATTACATTGCAACACAGATTTTTATTAGAAGAGGTATTTCTAATTAGATCAAATACTTTTTAAAATGTATCGCTATAAGTCGGGATCAGATTATATGGGGATAACAAGGTAAAGGAGTCCCCTCAGGAGTGACGAAGCAAGTACTGGCACCATTGAGATGTGCAGATGGTAGGTGATGTCCAGCTTATCACAACTTTTGCATTTCCCCCCTTCACTTTTTAGTTAGCTGAAGCCTTAGGTTTTCTGATGTGTGTGTTGTCAACCCATCAGAAAATAGCAAGTAGTTCAAAGCAGCTGGTGCACGAATTACTTGCTTGTCACCACCAGTGTCTGCTATTTAGCACAGTGTATTTAGCTATTTTAACTGCCCCCACCCCAATGTTTCAGATTGGTCTATACCTCTGGATCTTCACTAATACTCATATTTCTTCAGAACAGAAAAAGGTGTAGATTCCTTTAGTCAGCCTGGACAATGTCACTCTGCCTCCCTGCTATGCATGCTGCCTTTCTGTTGTCTGTCCAGCCAGGAGCTGTGAGGATTAGGCAGTTTATGATTACAGTATTCTGCAGCCTACTGCAGCTTGCCCATGTGAGATCAGAATTTTCTAACATGCAGATAGCGTAGGAAGAGGATTAGTCTACTGCATGTAGATGACAAACAGACTTACTGTGCATCGATAGAGCCTCTTCCTTACTGCTGATCTCAATGGAATGTGGCATTAGTTGGGACAGCTTGCCCAAATTACTTTCCTGTTCCAGTTGACTTTCTGCTTGTGTCTCTCTTCTGCCCAACCTGGTGAAGCAGGAGAAAAATCTGGAGAGATTCAGTCGTTCAGTCATACACTTGCCCAGCGATATCTGCAATATTATAGATTGCTCCCTGTGGCCTATTGTATTGACCATTAAAGAAGATGTTTGTTGACTATGACTATGACAGACTGGATAACATTTTCCACCCTGGGGCAGTAAATGCCTTCCACGTGTGACATCATAATAAGCATCATTTTTAGGCATTGGTATAGCTGGCCAATATGGAGTGTCCTTCTTGAAAACAGACTTTCATGCTCCCTCCTTAGTGATTTATACCATCCAGCAGGGAGGACATGAAGTGTAACATGTTTTCCTATTTGTACTTGTAGCTCTAAATGAGCATTTTGTAATTTGCCACTTACCTTTAAGATTCACAGATAAAAGTGTCAAGAATGCTAAGTTGCAACCCACAGATCTGGACTCTGCGCCACTGGCTCACACAGGCAGGATAGATCTGCCTGGCTATGTAGCCGCAAATGTTCTGGCTCATTACTTGAAATAGCTCTGTGGTGCCTGTGTATTGCTGATTCAGTAGTTGGGTTAATACTCTGGCAGGTGGGGGGGTGGAGGGGGGGGGAGATGATAAGAAAAACTGGCTATAATACCGTGGAGTAGATGAGGTCATTGATGGATATGATGAATACTAATATTAGGTGACTGCTTATGATCACATCTTCCCAAGCGTAGAAGCCATGATTCAGCTCTGCCCTGCTAGGAGTTGGGTGGGTGGGAAGCAGAGATTATTGAATCCTAACCATAAAGTGGGTTAAATCATAATTGGCAGTTGGCCAAGCTGCTCAAGGTCCCAAATAGAATTTATAAAAGGGTTTCAAAGCCGGGAAAGGAAGCTCTGAATTTATGCCAAATCTACATTCCTGAAACAAAAGCTTCATACATTAGCTATGTGTTTATTTAATAAGTTCTGAATTTTGGTTATGCTGTGAGTGTATGAGGGTGGGCAGACTTAATTGGTATACACCCTTGAATGGAGTTGCCACATAGAGTAATATTCAAGTGAATTTGGAGGGGCTCCTACTATAATGCGGGGAGGGGGAGACCTTTTTTCAACCTGAGGGCTACATTCTGGGTAACTTTCTGGGCAAGAAAGGGCTGAGCAATTTATCTTTGTACAGTAGGCTAGTTTCTTTGCCCCCTCGCACACCCTTTCTGTCCTCCAGAGAGGGAAGCAAGAGTTCATGGTCACTTTCTGGCCAGGAATAAAAACCTCAAGGCTGATCCATCTACCTCTGAGTTTCACAGAATTCCCGCTGCTGCTTTCAGTCTGCTCCGCCATGGGTCAAGGAAAGATTGTATTGTAGGAACCAAACCAGGGCAATCCTCAAGTGAAATGTCTGAGGAATTTTAGGGAGAAAGCAAAAGAAGAACAAGAAGAGGGGCAAGCTCTGAATTAGAATTTAATGTAGGAAAGAGATGCAGCACTCCACATATACAAATCCATTTCTACTTATTATAGACCATTTGTTTGCTGCACATTTACTTTTAAAAATGTAAATATTTTTCTTAATATTAGAGATTTTAGGGTAATGGTGGATAATGAAAATGGCAACTTGGTTTGCGGGAAGTGAAGAAGAGGCAAAAAAGAGAAAACCATGTTATGGAAATTGCCATAAATCTCTTAGGTGCAACCAGGACAGATCCTAATCCTAACCTCAACTCACCTGAAAGTGATTCCCATTGAATTCAGTGAGTAGGATTTCACTCTGGTTGTAAAAATAAGAACTGGTGTGTGTTTAAAAAGAAAAAATATATAACTGAAATGATATCAGATTAGTTTGTGAACTACTTTAGAATCAGAGAAAGAGGAAATCAGACACAGGGAATTTTTATTTATATGTTATGAGACTGAGATTTCCTGTTACAACACTTAGCCATTGTCTTTATTTTGTTGCAGTTGTGAATTTCTATTGTTCTTCATAATGCAGCTATTGGAACTTATTATGGTAAAGTTTCCCAAGGAGCGTCATACATCCTAATAGAAACATATAAGGGTTGATTCATCAGGAACAAGGGGAGAGGAATCAAACCAACCTTACTCAATGATTGAAGTGGGAATGAAAGCCTGTAACGGGGGGGGGGGATGCTCTGAATTACTTCAGGCAGCGGTGGCATAGCGTGGGTTGCTGGCGCCCAGGGCGGGGCAAGTCTTGTGCCCCCTAATGGATTGGGCAGCTGGGGTGAAGGCGCGTGTTCCCCCCTTGGGTGCTTTCCTGCCTCCCTCACTCCTTGGTGGAAGGTGGCGGCACCACCCTCCCCCTCCATCCCTCTCAGCCATGCAGGTGGGGGGCAGGCTGGTGAGCACCTGTGCTGGGAGAGCTTGGGGTGCCCTTGTGAGCATTGCCTGCTGACCATATCCCCCCCACCGCCACTGCTGCTGCCGGCAAGACCAGCACCAGGAGCACTGAGTGGCGCTGCTGCTCTGACTGCAGTGACCCTGGTGACTCCCAGCTCAGCCTCCGCTGCAGCCTCCTTCTCCCCCTCCTTGGGAGCAGGCTTCTCCCTGACCTGCGCTTTGGTCACTGCTTCTACCGGCGCCCAGCGTTCCCCAGGCCCTGCTGCCTGCATCCTCACCACCTTGCAGGCTGGGTGAACCCTCAGCTCTTGGCCAGCCGAGGGACAGGCAGGTGTCCAAGGAGAAGGAGGCAGCCCTGAAGCTGGCCTGCCCATCTCTCCGGAAAGCTGCGGGAGCTCAGCAGGGAGTCTGTTGCGGGCATGCCTGGTTGCACCCCTCTCAGGATTTTATGCCTTGGGCCACAGCCCCCTTGCCCCCCCCCCACTCCACTGCCAGGAGAGCAGCCCATGAAATTTACTCCTTAGGGGTGGGAGGAGACCAGCAGTGCCTCCTATTCGCTGCATGGAGGGGGGGGGCTGCCGAGGAGGCGGCTCATTTGGCCTCCAAGGAGTGTGCCACAGCTGTAAAAATAATTCTCATCTACTTTACAAATAATCTTTGTGAAATACTTTGAACACTCAAAATTGCTATACAAATGCTAAATATCCTCCTCATCCTTTTGAGAGTAATTTAGAGTTGTGGGCATTTTCTAACAAATTACCTCCCAAATGCATTTTATGTGGTAGAATGTCTTATGTCTTACTCAGACATTTGAATTGACTCATTGCACCCAGTGCTGCATAGCTGAGAACCTTATCAGATGTGCCCTGGAAGGTGGATTGTTGGTGATTTGGAATCTATCCTTGAAGATTCAGGATGCTAATCTTCACCCAGGGATTCCCTTTTACCATCTTATCACATTTTACCTTTGGGATTTTGGGAGCCAGTAACTGATTCTGCTGCACCCTCTTCTAGTGTTTGAAGTCATTTCTTGATGCGCAGTTGCGTGCTCCCAAATGAATAGAGCCATTCCGCTTTTCCTACCAATTCATAATTATTTATCACAGCTATAGGCAAACTATTCTTCACATTTGGTTGAATAATTTAGGGTTGGAGTTTAAAAATTACTTTATAGACCTATCAAAAGAATTATTAGTTGATACCATTTGGAGAAGCACTGTGACATATTTTGGGGTGGCCTTTTTATTATTGCCTTCCGGGCATATTACACAAAATTGATTTTGTATTTGGAATTATTTTGCTAACAAAAACTATGTTATCTTTGGGATAGGCAACTGGTTGCCCAAGTGTCCAATCCAGCCAACATGGGCTTCCGTTCTGGCTCCTGCATGATCTCATTAGGAACATCAACCAATTTCTTCCAAGCCAAGATCCAAGCTAAGGGCTCTTTAGCCCATTCCCTTCAACTATGAACAGCAACATAGGCTCTGACAGCATTCTCCTCTCTTGTACTCCAACTGCTTGCCCTTGTGTATGAGCCAAGATGTGGGGATGAGCAGCAAAGGTGTAGACCACTAGTGGGCATTTCAGGATTCTAGATGGGCGGTAGGGGGTTCTATGGCACAAGCTGAATCCTCCTTCCATCGAGCACTGGGGGGTGGCAAGGAAATTTTACCATCAAGAAAGATGCATTAGTGGGCGGTAGGTATAAAAAGGTTGACTACCCCTGGTGTAGACAAAAAAGGACATTTCTGCTAGTGCTCCAGCTTCAACTTGTGCTCACACTGGGGAGGAAGAAGCTTTTGCTTGTGGAAGAACCGATGCCGTTTGCCCTTTTGTCATTGTTTAATGCAGAATATGGTCATTATTAAAAAGCAGTTATCAACCAGGCAAGTCTGTCTTACCTCTATGGCTACTTGTTATTCAGGGGTGAGAAAAGCTATGACTTCTGAATACTCTCATATCCACAATGAAGGAGCCATCTCCTCCTTTGTAGACAGTAACCTATCACTTTCATCCTAGTCTGTATGTCTCCCCCCATCCCACAAAAACCCTTCCCATAAAGTATCTTCATCTAAAATTAGAGAAGGACTATCAGCATATTCACATTAGATGAGCATGCAAAATCTTTTCACCCAATAAAGTATGACTATGTAGTATTCATTTTGCTGATATATGGAAAAGTTGAAATATTTTGCAAAATTAAATAGTAGTGTAAAACGATATGAAGACACAGCTGAAGAACTGTGTCTAGTTTGGTGATGTATTTTGCTTTTCAATCTAATCATTTCAGATGATGGTCAGTGGGTTCATCTGCACGTGTAAGTAGTTAATTCTGAACTTGATTTTATCATTTGCAATTTTCACTCCCTCTCTGTTGTGTAAAGCATTTATTAGCACTTGAAGGGAACACTTTGTCATTTACAAATGGAATGATACATATTCAGTGAAGGATCATGTTTAATTGGAAAGGGAGGAGACAAGCAGTGAGGGGTCCAAACAATGTCCTCCATCATGCAGATTCGATAATTAGCAGAAATATGCTGGCAAATTGTGAAATGGGGGAAGTTATGTGAGATGGACCAGCATTTTGGCATACTTGAAACATGCCTGCAAGTGTAAACCTCACACAGTTCATGGTCTGGAAAGCTGATTTTTGGACACTGAAGTTAAATTAAGATAGTGTTACCTAAACTTCTGAAACCTAGTGCACAACACACACACACACACACTGATTAAAACTGGAAGCAGGCATAATTCACACATGAAAAGATTATTCAGAGAGAGAGAGAAATGAGAATAATGGGCAGATATATACCTTGCAACTGCAAAGAGCCCAGTTAATATTGTCAAACACTGAAAATTAACCTATTGTGCTGGATTCAACCGCTACCCAGTGTCTCTTAATGCTCTGATTCTCTCTTGCTCTCCTTCTTACAAATATACAGTGCAACCCTGTATTTCACTCTGTGCATGCAGGAAACATATTTTCTGCGTTGTTGTTTTCTATTCCAGTGTGGTGTAGTGGTTAAGAGCAGTAGTCTTGTAATCTGGGGAACGGGATTCGCGTCTCCGCTCCTCCACAGGCAGCTGCTGGGTGACCTTGGGCCAGTCACATTTCTCTGAAGTCTCTCAGCCTCACTCACCTCACAGAGTGTTTGTTGTGGGGGAGGAAGGGAAAGGAGAATGTGAGCCGCTTTGAGACTCTTAGGGTAGTGATAAAGCGGGATATCAAACCCAAACTCTTCTTCTTCTTCTTCTTTTATCTTACAGGAATCCAGGGAAGTTTATAACGTAATAAAAGAAAACACAAACAATTAAAATATTAAAACCACATATATAAACAAACAAAAAACCACCCAATGTAGGAAAGCATAATCAGCGGTGAAGCTTCTGTTAACCCCCCACCATACCCTTCAGGATAGTGTCACCAAGTGAGGTGACATTGATGCCCTATGGAACTTCCAACAGGCAAGACTGGTAGCTGAGCCCAACATGGTGGCTTAATTTTTCAAGGCTCACTTCAGCCTCCGTTGGAGCACCTGGTGTGTTCTAGTTCTGGTATTCAGTTTGGGAATCGTAGGCTGAACAGCAAATGCATGAAATTAAAAAGGTAGCTTATTGTACAAAAACCTTAAGTCTTCTGACAACTGATATTTGCGAAAAGAAGCACTTTTGGTTTTATTTATATCTTAATTAAAATATTTATAATCCCACCCTTCATCTGTAGTACAGATTCTTTACAGATACCAGGGCAGTGTAGGCAGTGGCGTCGCAAAGGGGGCGCGCGCCCCAGGTGCCATGACTGCGGGGGTGACAAGAAGGCACCCCGCAGGGGCTCACGGCGGCGCAAGCAGCCATCGCGCTGCTGCAGCTGCATGTGGAGGATCCTCCATTCGCAGCTGCAGCCGCGAGCAGAGGATCCCGGAACCGTCTGTATGGCGCTGGAGTGGCGCCGGCAGCAAACTGCTATGTATGGTGCATGTAAGGTGTCACTACGTACGGCGCATGTGTCATACGTAGCGATGCCGCACATGCGCCCTATGTAGCGACGCCCCGCCCCAGGTGTCATGACGCCTTCGTTTGCCCCTGGGTGTAAAGATAAAGGTAAAGAGACCCCTGACCAATAGGTCCAGTCATGACCGACTCTGGGGTTGTGACGCTCATCTCGCTTTATTGGCCGAGAGAGCCAGCGTACAGCTTCCGGGTCATGTGGCCAGCAGGACTAAGCTGCTTCTGGAGCACTTTTATGTGCTTTCGAACTGCTAGGTTGGCAGGAGCAGGGACCGAGCAACGGGAGCTCACTCCATCGCGGGGATTCGAACCACCGACCTTCTGATCGGCAAGTCCTAGGCTCTGTGGTTTAACCTACAGTGCCACCCGCGTCCCTGCCCCTGGGTGTAGGAGACGTAAAATGAACAAACTGTAGAGTCATCAAATATAAAATAATAAAACTTGTAATAAAAATAAAAAGTTGCTAAAAGCACCAGCACTAGAGCAGGTTAAACAATTGCTCATGTAAAACCCTTTGAGATATTTAAAATGTCTGGGCAAAGATGTCTTAGCCTGGCTCCAAAATGATTACAGGGTAGGCATGAGACACACTTTTGGCAGGGAGGGAGAGGTCCACAAAGAGGACACGGCTCCAGAGAAGACTGTCTTGTGTCACCAGATTGTGAATTTCCCTTAATGATGGAACATAGAAAAAAGCCCCCTCTGGAGTTCTTAAGGCACAGGCAGATTGCTATAGGGAGAAGCGTTCTTTCAGGTATTTGGGTCCCAAAGCATCTAGGGCTCTAAAAGTAAGTGTCAGCATCTAGAATCGGTCTGTGTTATGTGACTCTGCCTGTACTGGTTAAAATTATGGCAGCTGTGTTCTGTAGTAAGTGAAGGTTGAGATGCCTTCAAGGGCAGCCCTTGAACAATACATTACAGTAACCCCATTGGGGGGTTTCCAGACCATGGCTCCTCTTAGAAATACCATCCTTATGCAGGAATAGTTGTGGCTAGTGAACTAGCTCAAGCTGTTGAAATGTGCTTTGCACCACTGAGACTTCTAGCAGTGACAGTGCTGGTTCTAGGATTACTGTGCCCCCAAGACTACATGTACCTTTTTCTCCAAGGGGAGCAGAACACCACTGAGAACAGGCCATACGCTTGATTCTCAGACAGAAGGACCAGCTGCCCACAGCATTTCTGCCTCCTCAGGATTCAGCTTCAGTTTATTGGCAGTTGATTTCCAAATCCAAGCAGCAATGCAACACCTGTACAGCCTCACTAGACTCAGATGATGAAAAGAAATAGAGATGAAGATCATCAGGATACTGATCCTATCTTAGCAAACCATGCAAATTTATTAAAACAGCTTTTCAGCAAGAGTTTAGTTATTTATGTTTCCATAAATAGCTATTGGCACAAGCAACTCACACCACAACAAGTTTAATAATCAGTTGTGTATGTTTGTTTTATATTAGGAACGATTTGTGCAAAAATAGGCAGAGGGCATAGCATGTCAGTTTATCGTCAATATGTGAAATGCAGGGAAAATACCAGCTGGCACAAGAATATGGTCCAGGTGAATGGAAGCCAAGAAGGAGGGGGGAAATGGGTGGCGAGTGTGGACAGCTTGAAGTTTGAGAAAACTAATGTAGTTAACAGCATCCTTGGTTCTTAATTGTCACGATGGCATTTGTTACCATATAGGTGTGTTGGTGTGAAGTCTGCTGGGGACAGTGCCTGCTCAAGTACCTGTGACTGCTCACTGAAGTTGTCTACCTGCCCTCCGCCAAGTAACATTGAAGGGAGAGCCTTGGCAGAGATAGTCACAGTGCCTTCTTTGAGACTGTTTCATCTCCCTCCCCCAAGGTAGCATCAGGGAGTGGCTTGCCCAATGGGGTGGGCCCACTGCAATAGCTTCCTGGCAGAAACACTGCCATTTATGATAGGGGAAGGGGTATGAGAGTGGCAAGGTGGGTGTTGGGCAGATATACCTGTAGGACCACTCAGTGGGCTCCACCGGTGGCGCCTTCACAACTCAGACCTTGCCACTGCCTCACCTTCCCCTCCTGGTAAGTGGCAGTGACACCAATAATAATAATACCCCACCCATCTTGCTGAGTTTCCCCAGCCACTCTGGGCAGCTTATAGCATATCTAAAAACATAATAAAAACACCAAGCATTAAAAACTTCCTGATACAGGGCTGCCTTCAGATGTCTTCTAAAAGTTGTGTAATTCTTTATCTCCTTGACATCTGATTGGAGGGCATTCCATGGGGTGGGTGCCACTACCAAGAAGGCCCTCTGCCTGGTTCCCTGTAACCGCACTTCTTGCAGTGAGGGAACCGCCAGAAGGCCCTCGGAGATGGAACTCAGTGTCCGGGCAGAACGATGGGGGTGGAGGCGCTCCTTCAGGCTGTTTAGGGCTTTAAAGGTCAGCACCAACACTTTGAATTGTGTTCAGAAACATACTAGGAGCTTACTGCCAGGAAGCTATTATTGCAGTTCCGTCCCACTAGGCGAGCTACTCCTGGGTAGCACCTTGGCAGAGTTGTGAACTTGTATCAATAATATTGCCACACTCAGAATAAGGTTTACCAAAAAGAAAAAAGAGAGAGAGAGAGAGAGAGAGAGATTAGTGTTACATTATTTGATGCATGTGTTTTCAAAAATCCAGGCAATACAGATTCAATTCATCAGAAAGAAAAGAAGATATCAGTAAAGCTTTATAGGACTCTTTTTCAACAAAAAGAAGGGGGCTGAGTCTGTTTTGGAATATGGTAGAAAAGTCCAAGTGAGAACCACATAGTAATTTAAGAAATACAGTAGATTTTAGATTTATTAGATCATTTGTGTGGGATAGGATCATGGTATGTGCATGGGAGGGGCGGACCTTTTTCCATGTTTGGACTGGGTTCAAAAAACTCCTTTATTATTTTATTTAAGGTTTTCAATTTTATACATGTCAATAATTATATAATCATTTTAACATTTCAAAACTTGACTTCCTTCCCCCTCTTTCTGCGGTTCCTTAAGCTTATTTTTTAATATTTTCTGCATATCCAAATTAACTTAATTTATTTATTCATCTACTTTAAATATATACTCTTATAAAACTGCAGGTTATTATAATAATCCTGCCAATGTTCTTATCTGTTTACAATTTATTTGTAAATATTCAATAAACCATTTCCATTCTTTTGTAAAAATTTTGCTATATTGATTTCTTATTTTTCCAGTAAGTTTCGCAATTTCTGCATTTTCCATAAGTTTTTGTATCCATTCTTCCTTTGCTGGGACTTCTACTTCTTTCCATTTTTGAGCAAGTAACATTCTTGCCGCTGTAGTCGCATACGTGAATAAATTTCTATACAGTTTGGGTAGTTCTGTCCCTATAATTCCCAAAAGGAAAGCTTCTGGGGTGTTGTTTTTTTTTTTTACAAACAGTATTTTAAACATATTTTTCAATTCATTATTTATCATTTCCCAGTAACCTTTAACCTTACTACAAGACCAGCACATATGATGAAAAGAACCTTCTTTCTCTTTACATTTCTGGTTTTTACTTTTTGAAATATGGCAACCCTAAAAATAAGCACTGAGACAAACTGCTTTTTAAAATACTTCACCCTTCTTCCTCCCAAGCACTAGGGTTAGAGAAGGTTGGGTGAGATTCCAGCCCTGGATTAGAAGCTGGATCTATCAAGGAGCAAAGTCCAGCTTTCCTCCTCCGCCTCTCCCTCTTAAATGGTTTTGTTTTGAATTTTTGCAACACTTGGGAGACAGGCCTTTGTGCTTTTTTAGAAAGTGTTTTGAGTTCTGGGTTGGTCTGAATAAATTTGGATTAATTTGACGAAATTCAGAGCTGCCTTGACCCACTTTGAACCAAGTCCAGTTGGCTTGTTTCGGTTCAGAATTTGGATTTAATCCAAAGAGGTTGCACAACTCTCCCTGCTCCTTATATGGAGAGTTTGGGGAAATTTTACTGTTTGAAAGAATGTGAATTGCTTGGGTGTATAATTTTATTTTATCATTATTTCTGGATATGGTGCTTGAATGGATCAGTGTACTGTTCAGTTCATTTAAAATGGTGTATTATGCTTCATCAAGTATTATACTTTGGAAAATTCCATAGTGAGTTGCATTCTGATGCCATAAGTGTTTGTTGAGTCCATGCTTCTTAACTGAAAATTAAACAAATAGCTGTTACTGCCTATTTTGTACACGCACCTGCATTTATCTGAACAGAAAGAATCAAATCATTATACGAATGAACCCAGGTGCACATAGTTGAAATGTTGCTCACTCAGAGAATCCGTTCAGCACACCTGAATGCATTTGCAAGTGTAATAATTTAATAAACACCTTTAACATTAAGAAGTAATGACTTTTAAACATTTTTCAATGTTGCTAAATTACTGAGTCCAGGGTTTACAAATTGAAACAGGTCTAACAAGAGGACCATAGTACATAATGCAACTATAATCAAGAGACTTTTGAGTGACTGGAGAGCAGTAAAGTTGAAAAAGCAGTATTCCTGGGCAGAGACACTTCATTTACGAGATAATTTCTGTATTCCTGTGAACTTTCCCCACAAAATGATGCTCAAAACATATCAAATGAAGAGTGGTAAAGACAATAGTAAAAAAAAACAGAGCATGAGCAATTACAGGCACAAATCCCCATACCATTACCAAATAAATGCACCATTAAAGAATATAAACAATTCAGTACAACTGAAGCAGCATGTAAAACAAGGCAAATAAACTGATCTACATGGCAACACGAGAATGGGTCTTCTCTGCAGTGGCTCCCTGTCTGTGGCATGCTCTCCCCAGGGAAGTTCGCCTGGTGATTATACACCATTAGGCGCCAGGCAAAAGTGGTCCTTTTTAACCAGGCCTTGGGTGGACCTGATCAACATCCCATACTGGCTCTTTTGTTTTTATTTTAATTTTATATATTGTGATCCTTTTATGTGAATCTCCCTGAGACCTCCGGGTATAGGGCAGTACAGTGGTACCTCTGGTTGGGAAAGGGATCCGTTCCAGAGGCCCGTTCGCAACATGAAAAGAACGCAACCCGCGTCTGCACGTCTGCGCACGCGTGGGTTGTGATTTGCCGCTTCTGCGCATGCGCATCTGCACATGTTCGAGCGGCGAAACCTGGAAGTAACCCTTTCCAGTACTTGCGGGTCACCGTGGGATGTATCCTGAAAGAACATAACATGAAGCAGACGTAAAATGAGGTATGACTGTATATAAATTCAATAAATCATCATCATCATCTACTCTAACACCTTAAAACCAAACGGGGAGAGTTTAAAGCCTAAGAGAAATGGCATACAGGACCTTGGAGGCCAAGCCCATTATTCCATTCTGAAGTACTGGCATGGGGTTTGCCACTCTTCAGCTGCACACATTAGATGTTAGCAACCCTTTGGTCTCTCCTCTCAGCCCCTTTCCTGCTCTGTGCACCTGGGAGATAAAGATTGCCGCTCCTCCTCCGAACACCACATATGCTTGCATTTCACAGCAAGGCAGTCTCCCCCCTCCCCAGCATTGCTTCATATTTGCAGACACTTCTGTTTTAAAAAAGACCCTGAGCTTGGTTTTGCTTTCTGGACACTGTCATGCTGTCCCAGTGTGCTGGGGCAGCCTCTTGTCTTTCCCTGGCATGCCCACGCACGCATGCAGGCATTTGATGCAAAGAAACGTGAATGAAGAAAGATGGCTGTTCCCTTGTAAGATTGTGGTTTCATGTCTCAGTCAAGTGCTTTTCTAAAGCTGTTCACCCCCACCCCTCCTGCCCCAGACCATGTATTTTGCATGCGTGGGACAGTGGGCTATTGTTAGTCTGTGAGACACAACTCCGTCTCAGAGCCGTTCAGGAGTAGCTTGTGAAGCAAGTCAGCTTGATTTGCATTTGTTCCAGTCACAAAGGTTTATAGGTCAGTGGAGGCTGGCTGGAAAAAAAAAATCACCATGCTTTTGCACCATTCTTCTATGGTTGTCAGGAATTCAAACAGGCTGGTTTGTATATTTCTTCTCGGCCATGAATATATGATGGCGCAGTCTGGAGCTGCTTTGTTCCTTGGGAGCTTGGTACCAGCTGGGACTAAGATGGAGGACATGGCTTGATGCCAGCCTGCCGTCCCTCCCTCCCCCCCCCCCCCGCTTCTCTGCCTCTCACCCTCTTCCTTTTGCCCATACTAATCCACATCTGCTTGGATGTCAGTACAGCCAGAGACAGTGAGAGGGCACTGCTCACCTGTGTGCTGTGCCTCTTACATTTCTTCTCTTCTGAGAAAAGAACCCAGATGAATAAAAGGCAACATTTGCCGTTTTCATTGGGAGCTTTGCAGGAGCTTAATCTCCATGCTGTTGTTGTCACTGTGTATTTCAGTTCATGCAGGTTTAAAAGCTGAACCCGGGGGGGGGGGCTGCTTAGCTATGTAGGAAGAAAAGCCATGCTTCTGTCTCACAAGCCAGATAAATAGCACATTTTATTTAAGGCATGCATTAATTCAGACAGCCTTTTGTTTTTGGCATTGGAGGTGGAGGAGGAACCCCTTACAATACAAGATTTTTGTGGAATATAATGATATAAATGTACCATTTATATAATGGCGTTAAGTTTTGCTGTGTTGGATATAGAGGGTTCCTAGATAGAAAGAAAAAATATATTTTAAACATTACTAGACTTTAATTTTAGATAAAGCAAGAGGTTTTGAAAGAAAAATCTGCAGTTTGAAACTGTGAAGTGTCACACAGATTAAAGGAGACCATGGCAAGATGCTGTCCTATTAAATGCTGGCAACTCTGCCTCCAGGAGGCTTAGCCTGAGCTTGAAATGCATTTTGCATTGGTTTTGATGTCTGATCGCCCTCCCTCTCCGGAGTTGATGAGAAGATCAGTTTCAGTTGCAAAAACCAGTTCATCCCATAACTGTCTGAAATCTGCAGTCCAGAGATTTTCCTTACAGATACCTGAAAATGTGCCAAGCATGGTGTTTTAATGCCTCTATTTAAATGCAAGCGGTGATTCTCCCATTCTGAATCTACTTGAAAGAGGCTTTCTGTAGAATATGAATTGTTTTCCAGCCAGTGAGACTTCACTTGGTAGGGTGGCTGCTTCTGTAAACGAGTGAGACCCTGGCTGAATATCACATTGATGCCTCCATTTGAAACGGCCAGGGAAACCCATTTGAATATATGAATCGCTGCCAGGTTGGCACTGCCTTTCATTCACAGATTAGAATTCAGCCCATGTCTTTAACTCTTCAGCTGCACAGGCTGCAAAACAACATTGCCCTAAACAAATGTTCAGGTACAATTGCTTTATTCTCCTGCTGTCTCAATCAGGTCCTGTTACACTATTCACTTAGGAACATGCACCATTTACGTATTTAATACACATGCAAACAAATGCATCATAACTTTTTAAAGGATCAAACATCAGATTCTGTTATTGAAAAAATACAGTTCCCAATTTTGTTATTGCTTTTTAAAATTGGTGCTTTATTTTTATTTTAAGCACACACTTGTGTAGTGTTACATTATAGTCAGACTGCAATATTTAGCAGATTAATCAATGCCTAGCACAATCCCATACATATCTGCTCAGAAGTAAGCCCCACTGAGTGCAGGAGCACAACCCTGTTCTCGCTTGCCTTGGAGTGAGTCCCGTTGAACGCCCTGGGACTTACTTTGAGTAGGCATGTATTGTATGGAACCCCATGATTAGTTGCTGGGCACCAATTTTAATCAAGGAAATGAGGTTAAGGGCCGTCTTGTTAAATTTTTAAAGCTATTTTGGTAGTGTTGTATAATGCAATAGAGAAAAATGAAAATTTTAAGAGATGGCATTTTCTTGTGATAGTAAATTGTAGCCTTTGTTTATTAAATTTTAAGTTGTGTTAAGCTTTCTTCAGTCTCTCAAAAAGTGCTGATGTTTAGGGATTGGTAATGTACCAGTTTATTTACATTTCATGTTTTTAGTGACAATGTGGAAAATTAATCAAAGTAAAAATAATGTTGGTGGACATATCCTAGTTATAATTACTTCAATGCAAACCACTTGTTTTAATGTCCTTATTCGCTCCTTGTTTCAGACACTAAGGAAATTCATCAATTGTCTCTTATCCATCAGATCTACAGTAGTAACCTCCCATAACAAGCCCATAACATTAATTTCTGCCAAATGATAAATAATGCAAGTTATTGATATGTTGATATTAAGAATTCCTGCAGTGGTGTCCAAACTTTTTTCAAAGAGGGCCAGATTTGATGAAGTGAAGGGCCGTGAGGGCTGACCAAAGGGCCAGCCTTTTTTTTAGGATTGAAGTTGTTGTGCTTTTTTATTTTTTTACCCCAGGAAATAAACTGCCAAGGAGACAAATTAAACCGACTGGCGGCCGGATTAGGCCCCCGAAACGGACTTTGGGCATGCCTGCTAGCATCATGAGCAGCAAATTCTCATAAAATATGTATAAATGGAGAGGGGGGGGTGATATAAAATCGAGAGGGTGAAAGAATGCTTGGATTGTGCTAAAAATACATTTTGAGATTGAAATTCAACTTATAAACTTATTGGGACTGGGACTTATATGTGTTTTTATAATATTTTGTAAAGCAGTGCATGCATAATGCTAATACTAATGATGTGACAATATATTGTAGCTAATTAGTTAAACTATAAATATTTGATTTGAAATAGTGACAGTACAAAATAAAAATTGTTTTTAAGAGTAATAAATAATAGTATGACCCAGTCAAAATTAAGAACATATTAAGTCACACTACGGTCAGTTGGAGAGTTATATATTTGCCTCTTGTTTGCTATGTTGGCCCTGATGCAGCCTCCTATTGCCTCCCCCACATCCTCAAGCTACATTGAGTGGCCTGGCGGTGGCTTTGTGAACATGGTTTTGCTGCCCATCTGTGACTGTGCAGTAATTAAGGTCATGGTGATATAAGTTGTCATGGCAGGCCAGAAGACCTGTCCGATAGGCCACAAGTTGTGGAGGCCGGAGTTAAATTCTGTCATTTCACCTTTTCTTATGGAGATCTCGTAAAACGCTCTGTTCTGTGCAACATATTTGATTTTGGTCATGGTGGCATATATCCTGCTTTACAGTCCTCAATTCAAAGACATACTCTGTTTTGTTTTGTTGTGTTGTGTTTCATGATGGGCGTAAAGCCGAATAAACATTTTGATTGATTGACATACTCTGCTTGATGGCCTGCCCAATCCATATCACTGTAAGAACCATAAGAATGGAATTCAGTATACTGAACAGTTAATATGTCAATGGACATTACCATAGATTGAATAGGCACATAGGTCATCTGGTTATAGTCTTCCCAATTATAGTAAGAGATATTGTACTTCTGTTTAAATTTTAGTACTGCTTTGATGCATGTACATTAACACATACAGTCATACCTCGGGTTGAATGTGCTTCGGGATGAGCATGTTCGAGTTGCGCTCCGCGGCAACCTGGAAGTAATGGAGCGCGTTACTTCCGGCTTTCGCCGCTTGCGCATGCGCAGGCGCTCAAAATGACGCCACGCGCATGCGCAGAAGCAGCGAAAAGCGCAGATGTGCCGTCGCTAGTTACATTTGCTTCTAGATGCGAACGGGGCTCTGGAACGGATCCCGTTCGCATCTAGAGGTACCACTATATATTATGCAAAACTGCCCTCCTTTTTGATGATGGGTAGCTGCCATAACATTTGGTGGGGTGGGAGCACTGATCTAATCTTTCAGCAGTGTCGCTGTGGCTTACTAGGAGGGGTAAGGTCGGCATGGTGCAAACACACTGGCAGACCACTAATGGCCACTCTGCATGACCCACACTCATTGGAAATCAACGGGAAGTGCAAAAGAGCCCTTCAAGAATTGCACTGTGTTCTCCAGTGAAACTTGTGTAGGAGCACTTATTGCTGGATTCCACCCCATGTAGCTGATTAGTGCTTCTTTTTGCCATAATTGCACTTTCTTCCATAGGAAGATATAGGATACAGAATATTTCATGTGCTGTTGGAATGCATTATGCATTGTTGGTTGTTTCTGAGTACAATATCGAAAAGTTCTAGGAGCAGCTATCCAGGGCTTGTTTTCCTTTGAATAGGAGAGCCCTGGAGATTTACAGAGTCTTCATATATTTGCCTTATTTACAAATATAATACAAAGCATAGTTTGTCAATCCTAGAGATTCCCAGAGAATAAACTGTGCAGCCACATACCCCACCCCCTACTTCTAAGGCTGCCCCCCCCAGTTTCCTACTAACTCCAGCCAGCAACTCTCAGTCTCAGTCTGCTTCTCTATGTTCATGCAATTGACAGTTTGTATTTAACTCTCACAGTCACACACACACCACCCTGCAGAGCAGTATATCTGACAAACCGCCTCTGCAAGTAACTTGTCTAGTCAAGAAACATCCAGATCCATTAAAGGAAGATCTAGGATGGAATTCTGCACCCTTTGGGAGTCAGCCCCATTCAATGCAGCTAGGGCTACTGCTGAATAGAATTATTCTGCATTCCAGGAGAACCAGAGCAAGACAGACACAACACACCATATCTTGAGATTAGAGGAAAACAATTTGTAAAAAGTCTGCTATTTCATTTTTAATTTTGTTTAGTTTGAAGTCATATGTACTTTCTGTGGTTGAAAATACTTTCATAATCACAAGTGTATTTTAGGGTGCTGGAGGCTCCTTAAAACTGGCTTTAGATGTGGCATCAGATCAAAAGAAATCTTAGACTGTGATCCAAGCATAGGCAGCCCTTGCTTTCTTCTCACATTTCCCCCCTTTACATATTTCTTTTTTATTCTTAATGGCTTTTTGAGGCAAAGGAGGGTGTTAATTGTCCAATGTAAACATGATATTGATATGATTATAAATCATATTTCCCTCTCAAGTCATGTTGACTTTATCATAGAAGCAGCTTTTCTTGGCAAAAATGGGCTCCTAGAGCTGCAGATGATTCCTGCTTATTGTGTACGATATGCAAAGTTAATAATTTTTTGCTATTAATTCCTTAAATAAAACACATATCTTTTTATCCACTCTGTTATTCCTCAACCCCAACTGAAGCAAAGCCTAACTAGGTATAAAAGCATTTTATGCTATCCATACCTCTCTCTTTCCTCCCCTCCTTTGTTCTAAGAAGGGGGCATGATGAAGCACCCCCTCTCTATGCTGGTCTCTGGCCTGTCCTCCATCTGAATGGACAGGACACTACCATATGGGGAGCCTCCACCGGTTGTAACCAGTGTAGGGCTCAAAGTGGGATGCTTGAGGAATGGATACGGGGTGCCCAAGTATCCACTGTATTCTTTGCCAGCCTGTTGCCTAATTCGGGCCCCTCTGCTGCGGCCGCCTGCAGGTAGTGCAGCAAGAACTGTCCTCACTTCCTCCCCGGCTGGCAGAAACCAGCAGGGCTTGGGATGAGGTGGTGCCTGTGCCACTGGGATCGCTTCCTCTCTTTCCTCCTCCCCAGGCAGGGTTAGGTTTGCTCTGCTGGTCTACTTAAAACTGGGAATTGTTATGACTTAGTATTTTTCGCTTTTTCGTCTATGACTATCGCTTGCACCGTTTCAGCTTTCAGTGTTGTAAGAAGAGGTTTTGCCGGGGAGGAGACAGGATTCTTAGAAAGATAAAAACTCATTCTGTTCATATTCAAAAATGGCAGGAAAGCCTTCTAAAGAGCACTGGTTGCATACCCTTCAACATTTCTCTGAAGAAAATATGTGGTTACATTTTAATACCTCAAAATATCTAGAAATAGAGATGTTGCTAGATAATAACTTGCTCAAAAACATGGGGGTGGGGGTGGGGGTGGGGGTGAGCTTCCTGCCTTTCCCCAAGTGATGTTTCAGTGGAATGAATCCATTGCTCGGTGGTAGAGCTCACATTTGGCAGAAGACAAAACTATTTTCTCTTACCTATCTCTTCTAAAGCACTAGCATCATTTTGACGTTTTGCCTTTTAGGGAGAGGTTGCGTGTCTAGAAATCAAATCTTTGATTGATACTTTTTGACTGTAGTGCACATGTGCGCAAATGTGTGCTTGTGGAGCCAAAATGGCAGCAGATGGCCTCCCTTCCACCCTCACACAATTGCATACCCAGAAAGCAAATGTTGTCACATGTGTGTGAGTAGCAGCTAAGTAAAGCCAGATCCACTGTAAATTGAAACATTTAGTCGAACACCCTTGTGGTGGTTGTCTTTTTTAACAAAAGTAAGCTGCTATTTTTAGTTTGATAAGCAACAGCCAGAAAAGCATATTTAGTAATGTGCGAGTGGAGGAGGGATGCCCTTGCATTGGTGTGAAAATATGGGTGCTATGCACCCCATCCAACTCATGCACCCCATTTTTTATATATTAAGTGCTGGAGCGTTAAGAGGATGGAGGGTGGGGTAGGGCAGAGCCTGAGATTTCACAGAGCTTCTGCCAGTCAGGTAAAGCAGTGCTGGATTCAATGGTCTTCCTCAAGGATCGGCAGATCCCCTTAAGTCTGTCCAATCTCATTTTTCTGGCAATCATAGATCTATTTTGTCCTGCTTTGCATTTTTTTGTATGCATTGCCCCCAAAGTATGCATTTTCCAATGTGCTTTTTGTGTGTGTTAAAAACACATTTTACATGGACTTTAATCATAATGTGCATATTTGTGTGTGCACCTTTGTGCACCGAAATTGCATTGCAAAATCCAGAGATGTGTGTCATCTGATTGGGAGCTGTATTCTGATCCATAAGCAAGTGTAGGGCTGCTGTAAAAAGCGGGCTGAACAAGGTCCTCCTCCACCAAAAAGTGACTCAGAATAAGGTGACTGCGTACACTCATAGCTCTGATTAACCTTTGCTGAATTATGCTCATTAATAATAAAGCATACACATATATACAGCAGCACTTTTAAGAACACTTAGGTTGAAACATTTATCGCACAGAAAATAAGGTAATGCTGACTATTAGGGTGTTTTTTTTAATATTGTGCTTTTTTAAGGTTGTGCTTTCTCCCCTTCATCCAAATCAACAATTTAATAAACTAGAATAGAAAAAATATTGTTTTCATGACTGCATGGAACATGTATTAAAAAAATACAAAGCACAAAACCCCAGACATTCAATTCATTGCACGCAGACAGGTTCTGTCAGTTGCCAACCTCTTTGGGAAAATGTTGAATGGAAGGTGAAATTGCAGACAGAGGCCATTTGGATGCCAAGACTTCAACTGGGTGCTCTGGAATTAGCATATCCGTCTGGCCACCAGTGCCAAGCTGTAGTTTTTATGGTGTTGATAATCGATGGGCAGAGGAGAACAACAAAAGACGCTCCTTGCAGTTGGTTGGCAGCAGAAAACAAGTGGTGAGAATGAGGGAGGGGGGAGGGAGAGACGTAAGAGCATTTGTATGCAGTCTGCTTGGGAAAGACTGGGCTGCATTGAAACTGTGTTTGTGTGTGCTATGGTGGTGACTCTGGTGACACCACCATCGAGTTTATTAGTCCTGTTTCTTTCTTCCTAGAAGAAACAATTAACTCAAGTTTTGTTGCAGCAGCTAATGACCATTAGCCAGGTGGAGTGGTGTGCTTGTGTGCGCACATGTGCAGGCATATGCGCACTTTACATTGTTCCAAAAGCAATGGAAGCAAACAAACAAGTCATTGATTTTAAAAATTGATTAATAAAAACACAGAATATATCATTCCCAGGGAAATTGTTAATCTCAGGAACACAGACCAGTACATTTAAGCCTCCATGGTTTCAAAGGAAATACCATATTTTTTGCTCTATAAGACTCACTTTTTGCCTCCTAAAAAGTAAGCGGAAATGTGTGTGCGTCTTATGGAGCGAATGCAGGCTGCGCAGCTATCCCAGAAGCCAGAACAGCAAGAGGGATCGCTGCTTTCGCTACGCAGCGATCCCTCTTGTTGTTCTGGCTTCTGAGATTCAGAATATTTTTTTCTTGTTTTCCTCCTCCAAAAACTAGGTGCGTCTTAACGTCTGGTGCGTCTTATAAAGTGAAAAATATGGTTGTTTCTTCCAGAGAAATCCAATGTTTAAATTCAGCTTGATTGTGATTTAGGACTAAAACTCTCACTAGCCATATTTCTGTTGGATTTTACTTATTGGATATTACGTGTGGCCACTATAAAAGAAGCTGTTGGTGGATATTTCTAGAAGCCTTTTTCACACATAAACCAAACATTTTTTTAGAGTGTGTGGTTTACCTGTTGACATGTAGAACATTTTTGTGCTTCTGAATCTGTTGGCTAGTGTCCGATGCAGTTTTGGGAAGACAATGGGGTTGGGGTGGAAAATCACTGGCTGTCAGTATCTGTCATGTATTTGCACACCTGAGTGCCTTCAAATTGTGTCTTCTTTATCACTTCTCACAAAGCACAGTTCACCGCAGCTTTCCTTGCTCATTCAAAGAACTCTTCCCTTTGACCGCAGAAGCTGGGTAAAGGGAGACACAGGATTAGTGGTGGAAAGGGGTTGCTGTTGTGACTCCCAGGGAACCAGCTAAGACAGGAGAAAGGACAATAGTTGCCTCGCCTCCCCCCCCCCCCACTCCAAGTGTTTAAGGTGACATGATTGAGTCATAATTGGCACACTTTCCCTGCCTCGCCTTCTATACTTCTCGGCTGTGTTATACACAAGCAAACTGCAGGGCTGGGCAGTACTATAGGATGCAGGCATGTACGGTAGTTCACAGTTGGCAAAGAATCACAGAGTCTCTGTCAATTGGGAACTATGGGCAGGAATATATTTCCATTATGCAACACAGCAGTATCAGTGCATGACATTTTTTTTGAGCTGTTCCTTTCCAGAAATTGTTTCTGTTGTATTTGAGAAAATATGTGTTTGCCTCAATAAGCTGCCGTGTTTCCTGTGAACTTTGAGGTTCCTTCCATCTTCTGTTCCATGTGTCTGGTGCAAGTTTTAGAACAGCAACTGCTATGAGTCCCATGGAGAGAAAGTGTTCTCACCAATGAGCAGTCTTTTACCAATGTACTTGTGCATTTGTGTGCATTCAAGAAACACTGCAAGCAGCGTATGTACATAAAGTTTATTTTTGTTTGGCATTTTCCCAGTGCACAAGATTGGTAAAAAGGTAAAGGTAAAGGACCCCTGACTGTTTTAGGTCCAGTCACAGACAACTCTGGGGTTGTGGTGCTCATCTCACTTTATTGGCCGACGGAGCTGGCTTACAGCTTCTGGGTCATGTGGCCAGCATGACTAAGCCACTTCTGGCGAACCAGAGCAGCACGCAAAAACGCCGTTTACCTTCCCGCCAGAGCGGTACCTATTTACCTACTTGCACTTTGACATGCTTTTGAACAGCTAGGTTGGCAGGGACAGGGACCGAGCAATGGGAGCTCACTCTGCTTCGAACCACCGACCTTCTTGATTGGCAAGCCCTAGGCTCAGTGGTTTAGACCACAGCGTCACCCGTGTCCCTACAAGATTGGTACACAAATGAATCTTGATGCAATTATACATAGATCACACTGAGGTTGTTGTTGTTTTTGCAGTGCTTTTTCGCAGCACACACATATGCATTGATATCATAGAGGTAAAAATATGGTCTTCACCAAGGCTAGTAGTAGCTGTGGGATGAGGGGGGGATTTTGATCAGAGAAACAGGTGAGGGAAAGGGATTAAGCCTCCACCCACACAGTACAGTTTCCCTGGTCAAATTAGCATCAACCTGCAGCTCCTTTGGAGGGATGAAAAAGACATCAGGTCTTGTAGTATGTAGTTTGTCCCTTATTTTCATTCATCTATGATTCTAGGATGTATCACAAAATTCAATAGGAGAACATAATATAGAAGATCTGCTTCAATTTTTTTGCTTAAATATCGCCTGTATCATTAGCCCTGGTTCTTGGCTATACTTTTCTTGGGACAACTGTTCTAAAATTGTACTTTCCATTAGAGAGCGTTGATATCAATAACAATATAAATAGTTCCTCGCTATGTAAAAGAAGCACACACATACACACACACATTCTTATTTTGCATTTTTGTGCAGAATAGTTAAAACAATGTTAGCTATGCATCAGTGCAGAAGATAAGTAGCCATGCATAGAAATGCAGGTAACATAAAGATATGCAATTAGAGCAACTTCCAGAAAATCTCAGGCATGAAAACTAAGTGGTGATACAGGCTAGAGAACCTGTTGCTACAAGCAATGGTTTCCATGGAAACAAATGGTTTCCAGCATGTAGAGATGATGGAGTCATATTTTTCAGATAATAGACAGTCATTCTTTTATGCCATGTGCTACAAAAAGCAATTGCTGAAGAGTCTCCACTACAAATCAATGCCTGAAGTAAAATTTAAAAAAAAACTAAAAATGAAGAAAGGTCCTACAAACACTGCTCATCTTTTAGCCTCACCATTCCTTTTTTATTATTCATGTCCATTTAAGGCTATCCCTCCTATCCTTGGCCATGCCCCTTCTGCAAATAAATGAGTAATATTTCTAAGAAATTAAAAACCTTACAGACTATGATGGTATTCCTGGACCATCATCAAACCTTGTGACAGCACACTTCACACCTGACCTTACCTTCCCCACTGTAAATAATACAATGGAACAAATGATTGTTCATTTAGGGGAAACTGTATGCTCCCAGTTTCTTTTCATCGTTCACGAAATAGGCAATGGTAACAAGCAACCCATTGTGTGAATAACATCTGCCAGTCAAGAAAATAAGAAAAGGGTTTACTGCTAGATACCACTCCCTGTCCTGTGTGTGTGCAGCTTCTAACCTCTGTTGAAAAGCCTTCAATGAAAAAGAGTCCACTACCTCCGGAGTAAGAGGAGGTTCTAAGGGGCAAGGCCCATCTTGGAGAGCTCCCATTCATTTTTATGGGTCTTGCGAAAGAAAATCATCTCACGGATTGTGCCTATGGCTCAGATCTGCCCATTACTCCTAATAGCCCCTTGATTTGTCACCCGACAGCTGCTTCCACTAGTCTCGTGGTCAGAGAAACTGTTCTAGTTTCCTCTTCTACACTCTATAGCCATTGCTCTGTCTCGATATTGAGAATATCAGGTGATAAAAATATTTGTATTTTAAACATGGTTTGTAGAGATGAATGGTCTTTTAAGCGTGTTCAAATTCCACTGTATTAACAAGCATCCAAAGATGGTGAGCCTACAACCCTATGCACACCTACCTGGCAGTAAGCTGCATTGAACACAGTGGGACTTACTCATGAGTAGGATCAGGCTGTGGCTGCACAAGAGCTCGTGCAAAGCAATAGTTTAGAAATGTCAGAGAGGTGCATAAAAGCATTAGTCACACAAGATTATACAGTTCAATTGCAGCCACTTTAAAGGAAAAAAGTGGAGGAGTAAAATACTTTTGAGTAATTTGTGACTTTAATTTTGATTAAACCCACCTTTTCCTATTCAAATACAACGAAAGAGTGGATTAGCTGGAAAATGATGTTTTCCATCCTAACCTGTAAATTAGGGATGAGTAATCCCCAGTTTGAGGCCTACGCCTCAAAAAGAGCCCACCAGTTGTGGCAGCAGTGACAAAAAAGGGAAAGGATTTACACTGCTCCCAGTACGTTTCCAAGCACAATTCAAAATGTTGAGAGCTGACCTTTGGAGCCCTGAACGGCCTCAGCCCAGGAGACCTGAAGGCGAGTCCCGCCCCCATATCGTTCAGCCTGGGCACCAGGGTCCACCTCTGAGGGTCTTCTGGATGTTCCCTCAACGCGAGAACTGAAGCCACAGGGGACGAGACAGGTGTGGTGCCCACCCTGTGAAACATCCTCCAGTCAGATGTCTTTTTTTTTAATTAGTTTTTCCTTTATTACTCCCAAGTATATCTTTACATCATAACTTTACATCTTACAATTATACATATTCTTGTTTTCAAAGTATCTTCATAATTATTATCATAGATCGGCAAGTATTACTGTACACAAAAAAGAAAAAAGATGTAATTTTAAAATCGTAATATTCCTCATAAATAAATGACTTCCCGTCTCTTCCATTTTCTACTAATAAACTTATTGCCTATATTTGTCCTTTGTCTTTTTATTTATAATATTTTCTTATCTATCGATTTTCCTTTTAAAATTGTTATCCACAGAAACTACTCAAAGGCCGTCACCGTTTTCAGATTGCAGCAATTACTCTTCAAGTATTCCTTAAAACAATTCCAATTTGCGACAAACTCCTGTTTGGATTTATCTTTGATTCTTTCTGATAAGTAGTCTAACTCCACATACTCTGTTAGCTTTTGTATCCAGTTATATCTGGTGGGTACATACCTGCTTTTCCAATGTGTAGCTATTATAACCCTCGCAGCTGTGGTGGCATAAAGGTTTTCCTGGTTTTTGGGGGGATATCCAAACCAGTAATACCTAATAAGAATGTTTCAGGGTTGTTTTTAATATTCCCTCCTGTCAGATGTCAAGGAAATAAACAATTATCTGACTTTTAGAAGACATCTGAAGGCAGCACTGTATGGGCTGGGAATAAGAATAAGAATAAAGCATTGAAGAACTGTCAGAGTCACTTGAATCAGTTTATATCTGAGAACCAGGATCACCTGGCTATCTCCTGATATATCTCCACCCAGACATCTTCTCCTCCAGCACAATCAGCCTAATCTATTTGAGGATCTCCCGCTCTTAGCAGATTCAACCCTATTTTTGCTTCTGGCTCCAGGAACACGAGGCCACCTCTTTATCTTTCTTCCCTTTCTGTGACATCTTCGGTAGAACTTGTTAGAACTCTGTGTGCTAATCCATAGTATAACCGAAGACATGTTTTTCTTTGGCTTAACATTGCCTCCATCTTGCCCTCTCCCTCGGTTGCCTCCCTGGTGTCACATTTTAGACTAAGTGTTTTGGGGCAGGGAAGTCAATAAACATATGCAGCTCTCAGCTATATCTAATAAAACTGGTGATTCTTGCAGCGAAGAGGGAAAAGAAAACAAGATTTTGTTGTTGTTTTTACATTAAGGATGTTCCCAAATTCCATCCAATATCAGGTTGGGCCCATGGGTTTCAGTTAGAGTGCACTGATTTCCAGACTGGACACACGTAACATGCGGAGCAGGCAGCCTAAATCAGTCGTTCTGCCCATCCTGTGTTGCAACGTATAAAAAATAAGAGGTAAGAAAAGAACAAGGCAAGCGTGACGAGGATCTAGGAAGGCCTCCTCATGGAAGGACCTTTACATGCTGACTTGGCAGAGATTTTCAAGGTATGGGAGTATATCACAGAGCTAAAAATTCATGAAGTTAAGCAGTGACAGTGAGAAACCTGGATACTTGCAGTTAAATTAACTGCAGTTAACATTCAGAAAGGTCTGAATGTTACAAATTGAATAGCAGCTGCAGAAAGCAGGTTGATGGTGGTGGCAGAGTGGTGACGGGGGGGCTGGGGTTACCTCTTTTCTCCCATGCTGTTTTCCCACTGAACATCACTTTGCCTGTGCTGCTATTTTCTCTGTGATTGGAAGCATGTAGGTAATTACTCTTTCTAATAGTATTATATAACAATATTTGTTCTATACAAGTGAGCCAGCTCAAGATGCTCATGAGGATTAATCAGATGTGATCCAAACACAGTAAATGTTGTCTTCTTTTTGGAAATATACTTAATTGGAGAGACTGGATTATCTTGAGAAAAAATGAAACAAGTAGTTGCAAAGAACTTTGGTTTGGAAGATAATAACCGCCTCTGCAATTTGTCACTTGTTGCAATTAAGATGTCATTGGATCCAAGAACACAGGGAACAAGAGAAAAAATCTAGATATGTATTTTGTATACCTTATACGCATTTGACACTTTAACATCACATTGCCTCAGCCTGGAGGATAATAACTGGACATCACTCAGCTACAAGAAATGCCACCCTTCTGAACAGCCTGTCCTCCCTATCCTAGAATTGCCACCTTGGCTGCCATATCAGCTTCTGAAAACTCAGCTTTGTCAGAAGCACTGCCTCTCCGCGTCTCCCTCTCTGTGTGCTTGGGAAGGGGGAGGGAGGGATGTTTTCTGCTTCTTAATTAACCATACACTGCTCCGCAATTTAAATATGGAAATGGAAAGCCATCCGCAATTATTAATGAGCCTCCAGGCTGTCCTGTGGCCTTTTGAAGCGAAGGCTTGCCGGCCCCGCAGAACATCCCGGGCACCCTCTCCTTTTTGATTATTATTAAGAGCTTGCGTGTGAGAGGCATGGAGGTATCCGTGTGCATGTGCGCGCCCCCTCCGCCTCCGCCCGGCCCCAAGGAACCAAAGAAAGACAGAAAGAAACGCTGCTTTTTGTTTGCTTCCCTCGCAGAGCGCATGACTAGGCCGTTTCCCGGATGTCTGTTTTCTGCCGCGCGGAGGGAGCGAGGGAGCCGAGCAGTGTTTTTGGGTCCGGGGCGACGCCAGCCAGCAAACTTCCGAAGGGTCGGGGGGGATTTCTGCTTTGAGAGACGAAGGGGGGCTCCTTTGCCCTTGACTGACACCCGCCCGGGGGACAGGCAGACTTGGCCGCCCGCCAGGTTCCCAGCCGAGGCCGAGGCGGGGCGAGCGGGGCGGCCTGAGGAACCTGCGCCCCGAGACCTTTTCGGAGGAAGGAGCGAGGCGCGGGGTCGGCCGAGGCTTCTGCCGCGGGGGGATAATTCAGATGGCTGCTCGTAGGTGGGGCGGGGGGGGGGAGATGCAGCATTCCTCCCCCCCCCCCCCAGTGCTGATATGCGAACATCAGGCCGCGTTTGCAGGCTTGGAGAAAGAGAGCAGGCGAACAAAGAGCCAGGAACCTCGAAACGGAGAGGAGAAGAAAAGGAGGGTGGAATAATAAGGGCGGCCGAGTGAGGGGGGGCGGGCGGGGGGGGGCGGGTGTTGGTAAAGCTTCAAGGCCTGAAAAATAAAATAAAAAAGAGGCGGGGAAAGGCAGCCGTTGGAAAGCCAGAGCTTTTTCCTCTCTGCCGGACTTCCTTTTGCAGGAGGCGAGGGAAGCCCCTTCTTCGCGCCCTCGCCCCCCAAGTCTGCGCTGTAACCTCGCCAGGTGGGGGGCGGCGGGAAAGGGAAGGTTTTGTGTCATTTCGAGGTGGAAGAAGCGCGAACAGAAGACCGCGATTTGAGTTACGGGGGGGGGGGGACACACAAGGCTTTTGAATGCCTGGCCGAGTGCCAGCGCCGAGGCTGGAGGCTGGCAGGGAAGGGGCGGCGGCGGAGCTCGGTTTCCTCACTGCAGCATTTCCTCTCTTTCAGAAGGATACCAGCTATATTATATAAATCCTTGGAACAGTTGTAAAAAACACACACAAATAAATAAGCATTTAAAAAACAACCGCAGCAGACTTAGCTTATTGAAAGCACTTTTAAAGAATTCCTGGTGGGAAAATCCCCCCCTCCCAACGCTCCTGCTTACATTTATGCAAGGCAATTTTAACCTTTTTCTTGTCTCCTAATCATGGCCCTTTGTATCTTAAATGGCCTCCCCTTAATTTATTGACTTGCCCTTTCTTTTCCCTTCCCTCTATAAACCTCACATGAAACATAGGGATGGTTTGAATGCAGGAAGTTATAAAATGAAAGATATGATTCAAAAAAGGCAAAATCCTAGAGGTGTTTACTTTGAACAAATTAAGTACAATAAATCATAGTGAGGGCAGCCTTAATGAAATTACATTTTTGTCAATACATTTGTGTTTAAATAAGCATAATTTTTAAAGAAAATGCCTGCTGTAGGAGTATCTTGCATCACAGAAACTATATTAATGTTTTGAATGGTAGTAAAGTTACCATGCTTTAAAAGGGTAATCTCTTGTTGCTGCATTTTTAAATAGAGTATTTGTCTAGGGATCTTATAATGGATAAAATAAATCTTAGAGAAATGAGATTTGTTTATGATGTACCTACAGAGGAGAGATACTGAAGGCCTTTCAAATAACCCTTAGTATGAATGGAGTGAGGTTATTTATAAAAATGAACCTAACAACATTTTGAAAATTATCAGTCCTAAACAATCAAACACACTGAATAAGTCATTTTACAAATGGGGAAAATATTGTTAATTCATTTGCTAGATATACAGCTATTTGGTAATAATAACTTTTGACATTCCCTTACATGATAAGGGACCTGCTAGTATTTGTTTGCATTCGGTATCAGTTTGGCTGCATATGGAACCACTACAGATTTGCAATCCACAGAGAAATGCAACCTAGATAACGTTTTTCTTCCTAAATTCTATCCATTTCAAGCGTGGCGAAGTCCTGGACTTCTGCCATGACTTAAAACCCATCTGTGCTGATTTTCAAAATAGTTCTCATATATTGTTCATTGAAGCTTGGGTAAAAAAATACTGGTGACCAACTTGTACCATAGGTAAATCAACTACATTTGGTTAGAACTGAAGGCAATATAAAACTGTACAGTAAGTTTGCTTCGGAAGGTGCTAGGATCAGTTCCACGAGATAATTAGTTACTGTTTAAATGTGTTGCTAGGAGAAAGTAGTACAGGAATGGCTAGGATTTTGTATAATCTGGTGGTCTTCATCAGTTGCAGACTATTCTTCTTCTGCTATTCTTTGTATCAGGCCTTTGTTGATCTATTTAGGCCATTTCTGATGTCTGCTTATTTTATTTTATTTTATTATGAGTCCAATTTTTTGTCTTCAATGGAAGGCTTGCAGCACCTGAAAAAAGATCAAAACAGTATCATTATGCAAAGAATGCTGGTTTAAGGAAGGGGCTAGGTATGTTATAAAAAAATTATTTACTGGGAAAGCTATAGTGCCCTAAGCCCCTTTATGTAAGACACGTAACTGACATATGAAACAATTAGGAAGTACTATGGGAAGGTGATCATTGATGCCATTGTTATGATGATACGCATTTTAATGTTTTTATATGGTAAACTACCCTGTGATCCTTGGACAAATGGTGGTATATAAATTCAATTAATAATAGTAATAATAATAATAATCCAGGGCTTGGGGTATTCACAAGCCAACCTTTTAGCCTGCCCCAAATTAGCTTTGCTGAGTATTTTCTCAGGCAGCCTTGATAACTTTTTGCACAGGCCCAATAATATCCCTGTGGGGACACACTGTCTTACAAGCTGGCAAAACACTTGAAATCTGCAGGCACTTTGACCCTTTCATTGTGGGATTTAAGAATCAGAGACAGAATAATTAAGGGAGAAACCCCCTACAATGTGTAGCCGGTCTAGCCAAGCCAGGTGTGTTTTTGTCAAATGATTTTATAAAACATGACACACCCACCCAATGCTAAATATGCTTATCTCTTCTCTCAGCAGTTATCAATAAACCTTTGTAAAGGTATCCTGCTAGATAAAGTGGAGCTATATATTAAGAATTCAATACAGTAATTCACAGACAATGATGCCTATGGGAGGTCTTGCCATAAAACCAAAGGGAGCCCCATTTTCTCTCTTCCTTTGTTTTGGGGAATGGAAGGCCTCCCACACTGCCATTCTCTCCCCCATCTCCCCTTGGTCAAGGACTGAGATCTCAGAACTGCACTACATCCTAGCCTTTTTTGGTATCTCTGAAAAATGAAGACCATAAATAAAGAGAAAGGTTTTTTTAAAATATATATATATACTATAGTTATGTAAACTATTGCTTCTGACTGAGGATGCTGATTTTTAATATCTGCAGATTGTATCGATTTGCAGGGGAAAAAGAGTGCAAACTAGAGAAGGTTAATGCAGAGAATGATTTTCGTTGGGTGACTGCTATTTATTCGATTTAACAAAATAAATAATACATTCTATAGAAACTCATTGAACTTATCCTTAAACCCTATTCATTCCAGAAGGCACTGGATTGCAACAAGAAGGGATTATTAGAGCCAGATGCCTAAATTGGATGCAACCATCATTGTATGTTTTAGAGTGATACATGGAAAGACCATCCTACTTTCTGGGAGGTAGCTGTTCTTGTTCCTTTGCAGTAATCACAAGCAAGGTGTGCAATGCTTGTAGCCTGAGTCATATTTTAAATAATAGGTAACTCCACGGATTTCCACTCCCCACTGCATGGAGAAATACTGGCTTGTAGTGCTGCAGGCCCTTTTCCAAACTGAAGATTATTTTTGAAAAGTACATTAACATTAAAATACTTGTGATTATTTAGGATATTATTGACAACACAGTCAGAATTCATGCCAGATAAGCAATTACTTTAACTGTTGAACATATTAATAGCACTGTAATAATCAGTGAATATTTGCATCATTATATACCAGCTACATAAAAAAAGCAGCAGCAGAAGGATATTTTCCAAACTAAAGAATAATAGTTTCCTTTGCTGTGCTATGGAATGCTGAATATGCAATAATGGCAATATTTACCAATTATGGTATGATAATGAAGAATGTTTTTGTTAAAATATATCTGAATTAACACATCAACATATAACATCCATAATTTTCATGAATATTAGACTTGAACAATATAGCATATTTGCTCAAAAGAGAGAGAGAGAATGATTAGATGAGCTCAGATATAGAGCAAGAGATAGCAAAATATAAATTCTGCAATCCTATATTACATTTTATCATTTTGGAGATCTAAAATAGAAATTGAGCATAACCAGTTTGGACATTATTTGTACATGGAACCAGTTCTTGCATATACGTATTCTTTTTTGTGTGCAACTGAGCTGATGGAAGGAGAGAAACATGTTGACCCTTGTAATGGTGATGCAGCAGAGCCCACTGCCGCCTTAATTCAGTGTACAGTATACAGAATTTTGCTTAATCAGCTTTCTGAAACATTCACCTAAAAGTATTCCATGCTTGTCAGTATATGACAGTGTTAGTACATACAAAGGAGAACATTTCAAAAGTAAATCTTAAGGTGATAAAATATACAAGGGCAACCTCATTCATATCCTTATAGGTAGTGTGGATTTTCATCTAAATAGGATAGCATGTATGCAGTTGATTATGGAATGCAAATAATAAAATATTCTGCTCGGTGACAGTTTGTGTTTAAAGTACTTAAAGAGGAGCAGGCTTGATTGTTAAATAAACCCCTCAAAGTGGTTTGCAAACATATAAGACAAGAAAATCAAGGAAAAAATATGGCCATTCTGTAAACCATACAAAAGTTAAAATACTAAAACAGGTTAAGATTACCTCAACTTTCTAAGCATCTGGCTAAGCTTGTCTAAAGAAGAACGTTTTTAGCAGGCACAGAAAAGAATACAGTGAAAGTGACTGCTTGATCGCAATAGGCAGGGAGTTCCAAAGTGCTGGCACTGCCATGCTAAACAATCACGCTCTTACAAATGCAGAATGGGCTTTATGTGGCACCTGTAGTAGCGCCAATTCTACCAATCGAAGCAGCTGAGTGGGTACATGTGGGGTAAGGCAATTTCATAGGTAACCATTCCCAAGTTGTTAAGGGCTCTATATACAATTATACTGACTAGCTTGTGATTAAAAGGTACTTATTCAGGGGAAAACATCAAATAGCAAGGTCCCTTACCCTGCAGAAGTGTAGTGATTTCAAAAGACGGTCTTAATTTAAAGTGGTATTTATCAGCTGATATAAATGTCATTCAAGACAGCCCTTCCAGCTAGTTTGACCAACCACTTTACTTCCTTACAGTAAACATACCTGGAATTGAATCTTATTGAAACCAGTGGAATTTAATTCCAAGTGAATATGGCCACAAACCTTTTAAAATATTCTGTATTAAATGGCTTGTGGTAACCCCATAAATCCTATCTTTAACAGTAACAACACCAAAAAAAAGCAAAGCCAGTGGTCTTGATTCATCATTATACTGTAACAGTTTACCTACTTGCAACAATAGAAAGAAAATAGACTGTTTCTATTTGCAGCAGATTGATTAACTGAAATTTCTACAGAGCTACAAATATTGACACATACTTCCCAGGTGAAGAATGAATGCATATTTCAACATAATATTCCAAGTCGTACACTATTTAGTGAGCATGTGATTTGAGGAAGCGGATTCACTTTGTTAAAAGGAAATCGTTGTGTGATTATGCATTTTTTAAAAATATTGTTACAAATGTGCATGTCCGCATTGAAGAGGCAAAGTTCACAAATTTCAAAAAGTACACGAAATAAGATTTTAAATAGAAAAGATTCACAAAGTAGTGTGGCATCTCTTTGAGTAGAGGGATTCACCACTGTTTGCCTTCAGGGACCAAACTGTTATTCTGGCAAGCAAATTAAAATTTCCAAAATATCACTACCGTATTGAGAAAGAATGTTTGGATCCCAGACTCAGGATGAAGTTTTCTGTGGAAGCAAAGAACACCAAAATATTGGTGACCCGTTATCATGAAATTAACGAATGCAAATTAAGTTATGGGATAATGTGGTGTGTGTTTAACTCAGCTAAAAGTCTTCGAATACAGTCCAGTATAGATATCAGCATGCTTGTTACATTGGATGCATTTGCGCAATCATATCTGGCTTAATAAACCAGAAACCAGAATGCACATGACAGTCACCATATGCAGGTTCTTCATGTAAACAGAAAAATGAGCCAGGAAGCTGCTTCATTTACTATAGCTTCCTGTTACATGTGAACCAGGATCTATGGTTAATGGCTTCCAAACAAGCTGCAATAAAAAAGTCAAGCCATTAAAGATAGTTCCTGGTCCTCATGTAACAGGAACCTACTGTTTTTTGCAAGTTCCTGGTTTGTATTACTGCTCACAATAAAAAGTGGAGACAAACAAGAGCAAAGGAGCTGCATCTAGGTACACAAAGCTTGTATGTACCCGGCCTTATTGAGCCAGGATTGTACAACCCAGGCATGAAATCCATACTGTATTGCACGTTAACTTTTTTAAAAAGGATTTAAAAAAATGAAATCTTCAAGAAATATCAGGAGAGCTGAATGTGTGTTCCTTTATGTGTACCTTTAATGCTTCACCCATCCACCATTTCTCCATTCTCAAATCATGCCTCCCCCAAGCAGCTTTTCCTGCATCAATTTAATATGTAGCTAATAGGTACATATTTTGAACCACTCTGGCTGAAAAGGCAACTTGTGCAGCAATTTGGAGTGGATAAATGGCGAGGCAGGGAAGGGAGAAGCACATACTATTCATTTGAAGCTAGGCTGGGCTGAGAGTCACTCTACAATTTTGCAGGGCTATTTGTCTCTTTTCAAAACTGCAAATCTGTTTTCCATACTTTTCCAGGAGCCTTGAGGGGGGGGGGATTTTGCACTTACTTTGTTAATTGTATGAGGTGGTTGAATGTGCCGTTATTGTTCTGCTCTTAAAGCACTATAAATGTCCCATGCCTGTTCTTGGTGCCACAAAAGTCTCTACCTGCCACCTCCCAGCCTGGCCCACATCCTGGAACATCCATTTTGCCATACTAGGCCCCATCTGCACTATATATCTAAACCACTTTAAACACTCAAAGAACCATGGGTACTGTAGCTTGTTTAGAGATTTTTAGGAGAGCCCTTTTTCCTCACAGAGCTACATTCCCCAGAGTTCCCTAGAAAAATGAGGAGTTTGTTCAACTACTGTAGGAGTTGTAGCTTTCTGAGGGGAATAGGGGTCTCATCATCATCATCATCATTTATTTATACCCCACCCAATCTGGCTGGGTTTCCCCAGCCAGTCTGGGCAGCTCCCAACAGAATATTAAAAACAGAATCAAACATTAAAACTTTCCTAAACAGGGCTGCCTTCAGATGTTTTCTAAAAGTCAGGTAGTTGTTAAATTCCTTGACATCTGGTGGGAGGGCGTTCCACAGGGCAGGCGCCACTACTGAGAAGGCCCTCTGCCTGGTTCCTTGTAAGCTCACTTCTCGCAGGGAGGGAACCGCTGGAAGGCCCTCGGAGGTGGACCTCAGTGTCCGATGGGGATGGAGACACTCCTTCAGGCCGTTTAGGGCTTTAAAGGTCAGCACCAACACTTAGAATTGTGCTCAGAAACGTACTGGGAGCCAATGGTCTCGGCGGCCATCCCCAGTCACCAGTCTAGCTGCCGCATTCTGGATTAGTTGTAGTTTCTGGGTCACCTTCAAATGTAGCGCCACATAGAGCGCATTGAAATAGTCCAAGTGGGAGATAACCAGAGCATGCACCACTCTGGCGAGACAGTTCGGGCAGCTCTCAGCACACTTAACAGTCCTGCAAATGTTCAAAGTGGCTTGCTACCACTTTAGATGCAGTGTGTGCCATCCATGATGTGCTAGTGGACTGGAAGCCAGGAGGCTGAGGCCTTCACACTGTTGCAAGCATGCTTTCAACAACATTTTTAAGGAGCCCAGTGTTGAAATCCACCTTCCAATTTCTTGAAAGTTTTCTTCCCTCGTTCTCAGGACATTTTAGAATTCCTTTAGAATTTGGGCAGGTGGTGATATTGGAGCTTGGAGGTGGCTGAGGGTAGTGTGAGTATTTTTGCTTTCCAGCAAAAATTTCCCAAGCACTCTTCAGGCTCCCCAGACTTTAACTGAAGTGTGGGAACCCTGAGAGTGCAGACCACTGGTGAGATGATTTGTAGAAGGAAATGAAGGACAGGCACAAACACCGGGGCACCTTCAAAGCAGGGGAGGCAGAACACAGACTGTCACCTAGTATTTCACCAAAATATTCCACCCCTTTTGATAATTTTTGAATGCAGTTTCTTTTCTCATTAACTGATGGAGAATGGATGAAAAAACGCAAAAGAATTTTTTGGTACAACAGTAGTTTTAAGAGCAGAGAGCAAAAAAATAAAAATAAAAATTTGACCATTTGCTATAGCTAACGAGTAGAAAATTTCCCCTCCCTCAACAAGTTCTGAGAAATTTTAGATACCAGTACGTTATCTAAATTTCTTCTTGCTACTTGCTTGGTAAATCATAAACAGCTCCTTATTCCTTTTCCAGGCAAGTTGTTCCACCATATTACTCACAGCCACCACTCACAATTTAATACATATAGATGATATCGATGTAGATTTGGGTTAATTTTCCTTGAGGTAAGAAGATAGATTCTTTTACTGAACACTTTCTTTTTAATGTCTTTTTGTATTCTGATCTGCTGTTGCCCCATCTCTATTCCCCCACTCCCCATCAACTGGGGCTTATTTCTCAGTTATTATGTAAACCTAGCCCAGGGGTCAGCAAAATTTTCATCAGGGGGCCGGTCCATTGTCCCTCAGACCTTGTTGGGGGCTGGACTATATTTTGGAAAAAAATATGAACAAATTCCTATGCCCCACAAAGAACCCAGAGATTTACATAATAACTGAAAAATAAGACCCAAGACCCCTCAGCCGCCAAGAGTAGGCTCCTATGCTTTACTATTAGGAAGCCATTTAATATGTGTCATATTATGATTTGATGTGGCTGTTTGCAGGAGGAAAAGTTAGGTGAGGTACACTGGGATTTAATTTAGTTGGCCTCTTGTGGGGAAATTCCCGCAACAGTGAAAACAGAATGTGAAATATTCTAGAGAGCCAAGAGCCTTACTCACTTCTTGTAGAGAGCCTCTTGTGGGAGATGGATCAGAGTAGTGAAAGTCTGGGCATATCCTTCGATTTCTGAAGATTTCACTTTTGTGGGGAATCTCCAACATCAGCTTTAAGGAAGAATTTTTATTTTATTTATTCAACAAAATTTATATGCTGCTTGATTGTGTGTCAATCCTCTGAATGGTTTACAAATATATAAAACAAATTGTTAAAATTATCAATAAAAACCATTAAAAGCAAGTATTTAAAATATTCAAAAGATGTTTAAAGTCAATAGTAACTAAAAAGAAATAAAACACATGTAATTTCTACATATCTTGATACGTTGCTTTGAAAAAATGTTTTATGTAGGGAGTGCACACAGTGGAGGCACCTGCCTGATATTAAGAGGCAAAGAGTTGCAAAGTTAAGGTGTTGGCAAACTAAAAAAGCAATTTCTTGCCTGCACAGAATTCCTATTATGTGGCTCCTGTCACAGCAGCAGTTTCACAGATTGAAGTGGTTGGGTGGGCATATTTGCCATATTGAGTATTTATTTATTTTAAATAAACAACTTGGATTTATTTTTACTTTTAATTGAAGAGTGGTATAGAAATATTTTAACTGAATGAACACTGAGCTCATTCCTATTTCCGGTCAATTCAACAATTCATAATTAATTGGAAGGCGTTTCCATATCATCCTGGAGAAGGCAGGGTATTGGAACAGGCGAGGCAGGGTTTTTCTTTCATCCGTTCATTCTACACAAAAAATCACCTCTCTTATTTAGAAACAGGAACCACTTCACACTGCGATCCCAGTGCAAGATCTCCCTGTGCTGTCCTGCGCTGCAGGGCACTGCTTTGCTCTCTCCCCTGGAGTTGAATGGCATTGACACACAGTCCAGAAGCCTTGCTTCTCCTATATCTGGGGGGCAGGCCCTTCAATACTTCCCAGCCACATGTAGCAGGCCCCAAACACATAGATTCTGCTGCTAGACTTCAATAGGGCACTGCAGATCTGTAGCTCCTGGCTAGGGATTACTGGCACGGCTCATTTCACTCGCAGAAACAAACCTGGGCAGGAATGGGGTAGTGGGACCGGCAGTCAACCCAATCCAGGTGTGCCTGGGATTCAGGACTTGGTGTTATTTCATGCTGCGCTTGGCACTGCTTCCCTTTATTGGAAAATTGTGGATCCAGGTCCCAAACGTCTATTTTTTTACCGCTGTGCAGTTGTATGGCATGCAAAGGATGACAAATTATTTGTGTGTAACCAATGTTATCAGTGAATTTTTCTTCAGAATACATATAAATTAAAACTAGCCATATTTCTAACTTAATAAATGCCTTAAACTATTGAGTGTGAAGTTAGAAGAACTAAATAAATCAGCTTGCAAATTGCTCTGTTTAAGTCACCAACTATTAAAAATGAATGTTTCAGTTATTTATCTCTCCCTTTTAAAAATCACTTAATTTTGTGTGTTCGCATGTGTGTATATAAAGTTTCAAAAAACAAAAGTCAAATGATTTTGGTGGCTAAGGAGGGCTGCCACTTGTCTGAGCTGAGGATATGACCCCTTTAATCCTCTTTAGTTAATGTATTGGTGATCTTTACTTAGGCAAAGTAAACAGTGCTGATCTGAACAAAGAGGAGGTCATGCTTCCTGCATTACACTCTGACCCAGAGGTCATGGCCTTTGTTCGCTTCTCAATAGGAATTGCTCTCCGAGGGCCACCACAAAATGGAGAACTAATTTAGGCACGTGCGAGCATGGAAAGGCAGAGCATCAGGATTATATAATTTTAAACACTTCAATACCCAACATTTACACCCACAAAATTGAAGTAGGTTATTGTTAACATTCTGTGAAAAATACTTTAAACTAGTTTTGCTAGACTGGTTGTTTGCAAAGTTTAATTGTTCAATTCCTCACTGTGATTTGTCAAAGATAAACAATTATATAATAATAGTTTCTGTTTGGAACACTGAAGTGTGTGTGTGTGTGTGTGTGTGTGTGTGTGTGTGTAAAATTAAAGCAGCATAAAAACCTGAACAATGGTGCTTTGCAGATAATCTGTCTTGCAAATATATTGTTTAAAAGTGTGTGCAGTGTCTTCCAGCTTTTCAGGGAAATGGTGTATGATATTTCCTCAGCATACATTTAAATAATAATCTTGAATTGTAACATACCATGGAAAACCATCCATCTTAGGTCTTTACTAGAATGATGTCATATTGAAATGGGAGTTGTGGAAATTAAGAGAAATTAAGTGAAATGTATCTTTTGGAACTGTAGCTAAATTCTAAAGAACAAAAGGGGGGGAAATCTAAAGAAATTTTTTTTTATCCTTATATACATATAGAATTAGGGTTAGCTGTTTATTTTTCCTGCACATATGTGATCCAGACAGTGAAATACATAGAAAACAAACAGTTCAGAAGACATTTACATTATTTTTAAAATAACAAAATACTTTCTGAGTGAAAAACTAATATAACATATATTATGTAATATAACAAATTACGTACATAGAATCATCAGGGAACCTACAGAGAATCCTTCCAATACCAAATTATCAAGTTTATACTTGTATTATAATAACCTATTTTACATACTTCTTCACACATCTACATAAGTGGATCCCAGTGAAGGATTTCCTGTGGGGTGTGATAAAACAGCTGATGGAAATCTACATAAACCACACATTTTATTTTGAAGTTTAATATCACAATTTTCTGCATTTGTTCCAAAGTGAGGTTGCTTCCAGAAAAAGATTATATGATATCAGCTGTTTACAGAGCATTCCTTTCTATGATGCGGGGTCAAGCAATTGCCATGCCACACTTTCCTTACAAAAAGGCCAATATGAGAGGGGAGTGGGTTTATTCTGCAAGAACCAGTAGTGGTTTAGTGGGGCAGATTGGAATGGGGAAGTGTTGCTCACCTGGTTTCCCAATGCAGGTGACTCCCCAAAATGAGAGGGTGAGGGGAGCACAGCAGAAGGGACCCACCTCCAGCCTCCCTCACCCCTCCGTGTTTGGAGGCCTGGTGAACGCTGCCCAGCGCTGATCTGCCAACCACTTTCGGTTGCGATCGGTGCGAAATTGCCACTATGTGATTAAATTCCAAAACAGTCTGGAAAGCAGAGTCTGAGACATATCTGTAGTACCACGGGATAGAGACGGTTCTGTTCAACTGCTGTTCGCTCCGATTTTGTCACACCAAGCAATAGCCAGAATTTTTTTATTCTATTTGGTAGTATAAATAGAACCTCAAATGTACTAGCTAAGATATTCTCCATTTCAAATCAATAAATACTGTATTATGAGCTATAACTTGCTGTTCAGCATGCAGAAATGTAGAGTCTTGACATTTAATTAGTGAGGTTAAATAATAGAAGTAGGATAATATTGGAGGTCTCTTAACAACCTGTGTTCCCATTCACATGAAGAGGCAAACGTTCAGTACACCCAAAATGCAGGTGCTGTGGAAGAAGGGGAGAGGCCACGTTCTTCAGAGGCTTCACTTGGTTTGCTCACATCCTTTGCTGCCTCGTGGCCCATCCAGCAGAAGAAGAGCTGCTTAGCTTCATAAATGATTAGTTTGAGAAAGATGAATGTATTGAGGTTTAAGAGCTCTTATAGTTTGCAGTGATAATGCTGAATGATAGTTGTCATATGCAATTATAAAACTACTTTTTTAAAGGAAGTCATTTATAAATATATTTACTGAGCTGTTGATTTAATTGGAGCCATTTGCTATTAAGAAATGTTGAGAATTTGCAGAACAAAAGGCTTATAGCCCTTTTAGTACTCAGAATCTGTTCTGTTTAGAGAAAACAAAATGCTTAACTTTCAATATATTACTGGTTACTTGTTTTAAATCCCTCTTCATTTCAACTTATTGCAGCTCCTGGGTGAAGGGGAGTTCTATAATTTCACCAGCATAGTGAATAAAGGATTGAAACAGAAGATTTCCCGGCATTATGATAAAAAATGCTTTGTACAGCATATTTTTTAGAAAGTAACATGCAGAAAGAAAAACTACCTGCATGTGATGTAAAACAATACCTCTGTTCAATCATTTTATCCAAAACAAGAAAATGCAGCAGAAGTCGAGACTAATTAAAATTTATGATAATTACAAGCAAAGGAAAAGCAACGTACACTTGGCAACTCTCTTCTTGGATATATGCAATATAAAAGTGACTGCTTTTTTACACTTGCATTTCTTAGGCAGTGGGGCATTTCAGTTATTTGCTTTTTGAATTTAGTTTGGACAGGGAAATAGAACCACAAGCTTTGGTTTTCCCTCAACATTTCGTAAAAAAGCAAAAGATATACTTTTTTGAAAAATGCGGGGGGGGGGAAGGTTGTGGAAACCTGCTTTACTTAAGAGTGTAGAAAAACCTGGAAATATTTATTATATTCATTTTAAAGTTGCAAAAATTATTCTACTGTTAAAAAGACTCTGTGATGTGAGTACGCTTTATCTGGCACATAACCCCTTTTCTTTAAGAATTACTTCTATATATAAAGTGCTTAGAACTCCATGGCACAAATTTGGAGTCCTGAAAGGGTCTGATCTTTCTGTGGTTAATGTAATGCTTTCTTTTACAAAAAGGAGTCCCCTTTGTATATTTTGATGCAATATGTAATATAGAGTATTGAGGCAATGAAGCAGACCACAGACAATATTATTTAATTAATATTAAAAGTTTTTCTACCTCCTTTAGGGTGTGTCTTCTCCCTCCTGCATCAAAAAGGTTTTGGTTTGGTTTTGTATATATTCTATTAACTGTCTGTGTATAATGGATAAGCTTCTGACTTACAATTTTGGTGACTTTTTCCTATGCAGTTTTCTTGACATTTTCAGAAGCGTAACAAGAAATATTTTGTCACTGCCAATAGCAATTGTTTTTTGTGGTTGCCTAAAAATCAAGAAAGTGACAAGCACAATGAAATTGCATAAGGATAATTCTGTCATAATAAATTGCAGACAAGTTAATCTGTAGCAGCAAAAATAACAGCAATGATAAGTCCCGATAATAAATATCCAGCAGCTTTCTGAAGTGGCCATACCGGGTTTTTTTGGTTTTTTATGTTTGAATAAAGTAAATAAATAAATTAAAAGAAAGAGGGGGAAATTGCTTTCTACTCAGGGCATATATAACTTACCCTTTTAGGTGACCACTTTATGCATCTGCTGACGTGGCCTCTGGCCCTTTCCCGAGTTTCCTCATTAGTATTGCATCAGTATAGCAGGAAAATAGATTTAGCCTTATGTCTTATAAAAAGACTCATAATGATATTATTAAGAATTTTAGCTTCACAACTTCACTGAGCCAGTTCTTTTCCATAGTCTCATCAGTTGTACTAACAGCAATCTTGTTCCAACTTCACTTAGCCACGCAGCATTTTCATGCAGTGCTCCATTGTCTGGACGGAACTCAAGTCCTGCTGAAAATGGTCACATTTTGGTTGAGGCGGATCAAAATGTACCTATGTCTTCACAGCTACTGTGACATCCCTTTTGTCGAGGCAGGACTATGTCTCAGCTTTTGCAGCTGTGTGGAACATCACTTAGAATAGCTTTGCACGATAGCTCCCCACTTTTTCATTTCGTAGGTACGTATAAAATTATAGTCAATATTGGGGAGGAATATGTGTTCCAAAGTCATTTGACATTTCGTGCATGGAAGGAAATCAGATACATTTCTAGTGAGGCTGTGCCTTTCTGCTGGAGGGAGCATTTCTGCTTTGTGACCTCCTCTGTCTGCAGCCTCCCGTCTCTTGGACAGTCTCTTCAGCAGATCCCCTGGAAGCTGCTTCATTTTGGGTCAAACCGTTGGTCCATCCAGCTCAGTACTGCCTCCACTGCCTGGGTCTCCAAGGTTTCAAGCAGGAGACATTCCTAGCCCTATCTGTAGATGGCAGAGATTGAACCAGGGACTTCTGCACGCTGAGCTACAGCTCTTTCCTAAGCTTCATGGAGGGCTCAGTGAGGCTGTAGACTGAGTGAATATCAGCCAACTTGCACCCCTTCCAGCAGAAGTGGACGTGTTAGCCACTCTTGCAACCGGATCTTTGGATCTAAGACAGGTTTCCTCAACCTCGGCCCTCCAGATGTTTTTGGCCTACAACTCCCATGATCCCTAGCTAGCAGGACCAGTGGTCAGGAATGATGGGAACTGTAGTCTCAAAACATCTGGAGGGCCAAGGCTGAGGAAGCCTGGTCTAAGATATTGCGGCGCAATGGGTCAGTGCATCTGGCTGTTCACCAGAAGGCTGGTGGTTCCAACCCACCCAGGAATGGCTGCCGGCAGAATTCCTGCATCACAGGGGGTTGGACTAGATGACCCCAGGGTCTACAATTCTGATTCACATGAACTTAATCAATTATTATATTCAATTAGTTAGTTTCATAACCTGCCTTATATGACATTACCAGCAGAACCTTAGGTATTTTAACTCTGAAATGAATCTCACAGGTGGTCAAAGGTTACTCTCCAGTAAATGTGCATAGGATTGTTCCATTGAAATGAATGGAAGCTCTGAAAAAGCAACAAGCCACTGTCATGCTCTTCGTGTACAGCAGGGCTCCCATCAATCATGCTTTGAACAGCTACCAAATTCTCTTTTAAATTATACACATAACATCTAGTTGTTGTTATTTTTATAAACTAGCTCGTATGTCATACCTAACCTAAAAGAACTATTTTAATAGATTTCTCTGAGTGATTTTAAAGAGCATTTGTTTCTACAGCACTTGGCTTGGTAACAATAGATTTTTAAGCCCTTAGCAAAACGTTTCTGCTTATATTCAACTTGTATGCACACCCTGGGAAATAAATCGCCATTTTTATTTTCTTAAATGAGACGTTAGATATTAGTATTGTCAACTGTTGTTTCTGCTCTGGAAAAAACAAAAAGTGTGGTGTTTACTCATTTGTATGTAAGAAGCATTACTGATTTTTGTGGTGGCCAGAAAAATGTAGGGGGCGCATGTTTTTATGGACTTACTTGGTAGTTCTTACTGAGGTTGAAATGAAAGTACACTTCATTATACAGGTCATACAGTTCCCTTTGCCAGATCTAAGGGAAACAATTTAAATATACCTTTCTTTCAAGGTTGCATCCAAAGTTGGCAGATAATTTGTATTTGTGGGTGAAACAACAAATCATTTTTCATCTAGAATTAGGAATCACGTGTGACAGAAGTTGAAGCCAACCGCATGGATCCAGACACTGAGCAGAACCCTGCTCACCCAATGGGGCTTTCTGCTCAAAATGCTCATCGACTCATACAAGACATGTCTGAATTCAATCCATAGCCAGTATATATTAAACTTTGGGATCTTCCACAATACTGATGGGGCTTGAACTTGTTAACTATTTTAAAGCCATTTTGCATTCTGATCACTCTAACAGCGGACACTCTATATTTAAATAAATATTGAAGATAGCAAGTACTGATGATGACCCTTGCACTTTAATACCAAGGCCTCTCACATTCAATAACTATGAATTAAATAGCCACATAAATGTAGCAGTACACAAGCTCAAGTAATTTAATTTATTGGCCACCTAATTAATCCAAGACAGATGATAAATAAACTAAATAATTTTAAAGCTATGACAACTCCAAAAAATCCAAAATGAAGTGTTTGCCTTAATATTTATAATCCTTTAGGTTGTATATCTGTATATTTTTAGATTACAGAATATGTAATGTGGTTAAAGTTAATGTGTTTTAAAAAGAGGATAAGCAAAGAGAAGTTTTGTCTAAGTGGTTGAACCTGGCATTTGCTGCAAATCTGATGGCAAGGGGAAATATTCTTAGTATTAGATTTCCTTTCATTCTCTCACGTATAACCATTATTAATTTCAAATTAAGGGGTTTTGGGGTATTTTCTTTTCTATTATTTTCATATGCTTCCATTAATGGGAGTGAAGAGTTTGAGAGAATTAATATCACCATAGTGGAGACCTATTCTTATTATACATCCATTTGCAAAGTTATATTTGAAAATATATTATTGTAATTTTCCCACTGTGTATAAACTATGGTTATATATTGCATAGCTTGTTTCCTAACTAAAAAAACAAAACAAAACAAAAATTAATATTCGCCACATTTCTTTATTTCCCCCTCCCTCCCACAATGTTTTGTAACGTACCGTATATTGTGTTATAATAAAAATGTCAATGTGTTTCTATCTAACATAACACAAAGAAAAAGCAATATATGTTGGTCTCCCTTGACAGAATATAAAGCATTTTGGCTGTTTAGTAAATATGGTTTCTTAATTGATCAGAAAGATATTTTGATCACTACCTGTGCAGAAAAACTGCATGTGCCTATACAGAGGGTTAAAAAAACAACAACTAGTAGCCTGCTAAGTGTGTCCTTCTAAGAGTGTGTGTGTGTGTGTGTGTGTGTGTGTGTGAGAGAGAGAGAGAGAGAGAGAGAGAGAGAGAGAGAGAGAGAGAGAGTCTCTCACACACAAATCCAGCCAAAATTAAGCACTTTTAAATCTCATTTTTGGGATCTCTCTTGCTGGAGTCAGTACTTGGACTTTTCTGTTTATGGGGGTGCAGGCAGAGTGAAGGTTGAAGCTAGTTGTAAAACAGTCCGTGTTATAATTCCCTTCTAAATGGGGATTAAACTATTTATTGAAACAAGGTAATAAAACTTGCTCCTTATTCATAAGCAACACCACTGAAATGAAAGAGCCTTAAGCCCAAGCAAGAGCATTCAAGTTTGTTATCACAAATTTTAGAATGAAAGCCTCATGACACATTAATATAATACTGCATATAATGTAAGTGTATCAGCCAATTTGTATTATATCTTTGTCAATGCTTCCATTTTTAAAAGTTGAAGAGTCCAGAATTTGGTACTTTGTATAATTAACATTACTTACTGTGGTGAAGGCTTTTTAAAAACATTGCAGTTGACTTACTGGTGAAATTTGAATTAGGTTGGTCTAGAATGAACTGAGAAGAAATATTTACAACCTGCAGTTCTGAGCAATTTTCTGAACCACACAGTTTTTAACACATAGCACGTGTTTATTTTAAATATTTATTTATATTCTGTTATGGTTCAATGCATAAATATTTGTAAATGCTGAAAGGAAAATAAATGTGCAAGTTGCTTAAAAATACTTTTAAAATAATATTTTTTGCTATCAGCCCTACTGCATCATTTTTTTGAAGCAAGATTACAATTAGTGGGGAAATTAAGTGGCCAGGCCCAGCTTGTGTGTGCATGTGCCATTATTGGGATGATATGCAAAATTCACTGAGGAAAGATTGTAAATTTATAAGATTTTATTATCTATGTAGTTTTCAGCTTATAGATCACTGTGTTTCAAATATTAAAAGGGTTTCAAAAGTACTTGTCAAGTATTTCACCATGCATATCTTCTTTAGGCTGCTATACACAATTGTCTGGCAGTAAACTCCACTGAACTCAACGTACTGCTAAGTGCATCAAACCAGGGTAGAGTTCTACTGTTGTATAACTTTTGAACTCGCAGTGCTTCATTTTTAAAAGGAAATAAGTAAAATGTCTACCTTAAAAATAAAAGTGAGAAAGGCAAAAGCCCACATCTTATAGGCAGAAATGTGAACAGATGCAGAAAATCCTAAAAACAAGGATGAGGGGAGAAATCACATCCAGTATATTTAATGGAGGGCTGATGTTGTCTCATGCATTCATTCAGCCTTTATTGCCATAATTTAGATAATTAAATCATAAAGGGGGGGTCCTAAAACATTGGTAATCCAGACATATTAAAACACATAAAACATACAAAAGATTCAATAGCCAACATTAAGTAATATTAAGTAACTTTAGATTTGACTTTTAAAATCTCTGCTAAATATCCTGAAACCAATCTCAGTAGTTTCAAGAATACCACCCCTCAGCAAATATTGCATTACAAATTCTTTGCAAGTAGATACTTTAAACTTCAAAGGAGTCACCAATAGGTGTCTCCGAAGAGTATAAAAGAGAAGGCAGTCCAAAATTATATGGAATATTGTATCTGGTGTGTTCATACCACAAGAGCAAAGTCTATTCTGGAAGGGTATTTTTTGGAACCTTCCAAACAGTACAAATGGGGGGAATGCATTTAAACGGGTTAGCATAAAAACTCAATGATACAAAGGGTTATCCAAATTATAAAAATTAGTTGGGCATCATTCCATGACAAGGCTGCACACCTAAGTAAGCAGATGAGCATACAGAAGGCTGAGAAGGGTAAAGTTTTTGAAATACAGCTCCAATAATATTGTCTATAATTATTGAACCTATATTTATTTATTGCCTTATATGGGGAATAAAATATTAAAGGAAAAGCAAAGGTTTTGTTAAATATTAGCATAATCTTAGATGTCAGTGACGGGACTGCCATAGCAACAAGCTAAGCATAACAACAGTCATGTTAATTCTTACGTTATTTTGGAATTACTGTCCAATACACTGAAAGTGGCTGTTTTGTTTTGTAAATAGATACTAATGAAGCAGCTTAGTAAATGACAGAATATATAATGTGTCGTAAATATAGCAAGTATTAAAAATGTAGCATTGACTTTCTTATATATCAATGGGGTTCAAATGTGCTGCAGTGAAATGAGTTTTGATACAACATAATGCAAAGTTAAAGCAATGTGAAAAGATGAAGGTAGTATTAAGAGTAAATATATGAAATATATTTATTTTTATCTTAATTATATGGTACACCAAATAGCTCTTTAAACCCATGAATGTTAATATCCAGTGTTAATAGCCAATGTGTGTTGATACTGAGCAGATGTGAATCTTTACTGCTTTAGATTTGCTGAAAATGTATTTAAAGTAAGCTGTTCTGTCCCTCCCCCATTTTTTTAAAAAGGAAAGTAACCTCTCAATACTCTGTGTTTAATTCACTAATTCGACTAATTCAATGCACTGTTATTTTTATTTTTTATGTGGAAACAAATTGTGTGTTGAGGGGTGAAACTTTGTTCTACATCTGAAGTATCATTTATATAGGTTTACCAGTTCGGTGCCAAGTTCCCTACGAAATAAGATAGTGAAGTCCTATTGAAATTGATGGGAGCTGAAGGAGAGCACTACAGTTTCCTCCTTCCTTTCCATGGTGGTTGTGCGGATTGTGACCATAGTGTAGTGTTAGCAACAGCCTTATGTGCTGCACTGCCGTTCTCAGCTGTGCTTCATGTCTGATGGCTCTTTCGCCACCAGATGCATCTCACATAAGGAAATACAGCACAAGTAAAAACATGTGTAGCTAATTACATGTACAAGAGAGTATTAAGTATAGTAATTCTGTCCTTGTGTCACCCAAAATCTCAGTATTAAAAGACAGCAGCATTTAATATTTGCCATTTCAAGTGCCATATTGAAATTAATCATTTATGTAGTTTTGATTTATGAAATAGGAAACGTGTCTTTCCTAGAATATTTCAAGTCTCTATCAAGAGTTTTTAATCCTTAAAAATAAAAAAACTGTTGTGTTTTAAATATATATATATCCTGAACACAGACAGACATGAAGAGACTAAGAGACATTTTTTTAAAAAATTGCTTGAAGTAAACATTAAGAAAATGAAAAACAACAACCCCATAATATGGCTCACTGACAAAAAATCAATTACTAAATTCTCTGTCTTCTTAAAATTCTCATACCAGAGAAGATTGCTTCAGAAGTATCCAGGTAATTATTTTCACTTTCCAGAACCATTTAAGTGTTGTTTTATGTCATCTCCAAAAGATAAAATCATACAATAATTTAGAAGGAATGTATACTTCACATTTCTGTTTCTTACTGAATAAAATCAAAAGTAAACTTGCCACCATATGCTCCCATGATTAATGTAAACAAATAAAAGATAGATAAAATGTTATTGTGGATCTAGAGCTAGTAAAAGTTTTAATTCATTTGGGTGGGGCTTATATATTCATCTCGCTACTGCATTTTGCATCTGAAAATATAATTTATTAGTGGCAGATAACCAGCATTTAAGATAATATTACAAATCTGTGTCAATGCAGAAATATTTTATAGTCTACTATATACTTGATTCATGATTCTCTACTTCAGAATAAATAATGGGAAACGAGTGTTAATTGAATAGGTGGTTTAATGGTTTTATCCAATTTTCGTATCATAGTATCTCAACACAGATATTAAAAACATTCGTGTTTCCTCTCCGTCTCAAAAGCAAGCAAGCAGCAGCAGCAGCACACCAAAGCAAAGATGAGACAAGGTCCGTGGGAAGCCAAATTTTCTGAGACACTTTCTAAGGATGGCAGGTGCCTTTTTAAAATGGCCAAATGTGGACAAAGCCGGGGGAGGGGGGGAGGGGGAAATTGGCATGTATTGCAATATTTGTAACTCGCTGCTATATATACACTATCAGGCTGCAGTTCTGGTTAAGACAAATAGGCTGTTTTCCCTATACTAGCTGTTAGAGAAGATGCCCACTAGACTAGGAGGAGTTACAATGTGAGCTTTGCTGTTTCAAAATAAGCTTAAATATAGACAAACTATGTAAGTGGACAGGAGACCAGATAATTTCAGTGCTGTGAATTTCTAGTACTTCTTATGAACTTGCATTTGGCAAGGGGGACTAGCTGCGCTGTTGCCTGCCTATGAGCTGTCAAGTAAAAGGCAAGGTGGTCAGTATCCCAGAAGTGAAAAATATTTTGAAATAAAGCAAAACTATACAGTTGACTTCTTCCAGTTGATATATTTTCCTGTCAGTTCTTAGGAACAAAAGGTGCTATTTCTAATGAGAATTTTCCTCATGGTAGTACATGGGCAAATATTTGTTATAATCCTGTCAGCAGAATTTGAAGAGAGTTGAGTCAAAATGAAATGATGGCAATTCTACATCCAGGCAAAAGCACCGCTCAGGCTTCCTAACTGCTCCCTGAGGCTGCAGCCCTGTACCATTTTCTGAAGAGAAAGTAGAGTAGGTTTGGCAAAGTATCTTCACAGAAGTCAGAGATTTTGTGCTCGAATATTGCAAGGCATCCTTTAAAAAATGTGTTGGGTAATCGAGCATTATAAAGCTTGTGCGTATCTGTGTGTATGAGAGAGAGAACCCGTACGAAATACGCTGATTTACAAATACACCAATAGGGGGGAAATCTATCTATGTATCTATCTATTTAAAATATGAAAGTGGGATTTCAATTGGTTGATTGAAATGGTGAGATGTGACGCAAAGGGACACTTGGATGGGTAGAAATGCTGATGTGTGCCAAAGCAGGCACACCAAGAAATATGGTTGTTGTTGTTGTTGCTGTGTGTGTGTGTGTGTGTGTGTGTGTGAGAGAGAGAGAGAGAGAGAGAGAGAGAGAGAGAGGTGGGGGTTGTGCAGGCCTTGCACTTTCTTTTTTGCTCCCCCTTTGACTGAATATCTCAGGGCTGAGATATGTGTGATGGGTCGATCTATCTACAGAGCAGAAGAGAAAGAAAGCCATTGCAAAGTGTGGTGGAAGGGTTTGCTGAACACCTTCTCCCCCTCGAAGCGAGACAAGGTGCGCGTTCAGCCCACTTTCACCCCACTTTCCAATGCAGGTCTGTCTCGGCCCAGCAGCAGCTCTGCAGACGGGAGGCGGAAGACCTCGATCTGCCCAGGCGGAGCTGCGAGTCAGAGCCCAGGCCAGAAGAGAGACAGAGCTGTCGCCCTGGGCAGGGACACGTTCACACGTGAAGCGCAACGCCCGAAGCAGCAGAAGCAGCCCCAGCCCCGACGCCACGCTGAAAATGGGAAAGGAAAGGCGGACGCGCAGAAGAAGAGCCCACCTTCGTCCGGCGGCGGCGCAGACGCCTCGCGCGCAAGAGTCGCGAGCAGAAGTTCGCCCTGGTCGGGGGGGGCGGGGAGGCTTCTTTGGCCAAGGGGAGTTTCGCCGGGGACGCGCCGCCTCCAGAGCGCTCCGTGGGAAAAGCCCCAAGCGAGGCCGGAGAAGAGGCAGGGATGCATTCTCTATCTTTTAACGTGTCTTCCCTCATATATAGATATATGTAAAGGAGGCGGAGGCTTCGTTTCCTCGAAGAAATGGAAGGATTATCTGTGCTTGGAAAGTCGGCAGGAAGTGTCAAGCGGGGGCGGGCACCAAAGGGCCCTTTTGCAAAAGTACTGGGTCACCGGCAACGGGCTTTTGGCCCGACTCCTCGAGTCTGGGGGGGGGGAGGGAGAGCGGCGAGTCTCCTCAGGATGCCCCCCCCCCCGCGTGGGGCAGCCCCGGGGCGCGTGGCCGCGAGGGGGGCGCGCAAGGCCGCCCGCTCGCCCCGCTCCTTCCCTCCCGGCGCGCCCCGGGCAGCTGTTTCTCTTCCAGCCCCGCAGTTGAGCTGTCTCGCCCAAAGGCTTATCAGCGCTTGACTCGCTGCCAAGCTCGTTGCGAGGCTGAGCGGCCTCGGCTGGGCTGCGCAGCTGCTGGCGAGGGAAGGGCAGCAGCAAGAAGGGCTCCGCCAGGGGCTGCTGCTCCCCCCGCCTCGCCTCCTCCGCCAGCAGCGCGGCTCTTTCTGTCTCCGCCAGCGGCTGCCCTGATTTCCCCCTCCCCGCCTCGGGCGCAGCTTCTCCAGCGGGGCCTGCGGACGGCTTTGCACTGCCAACCTGCAGCCAGTTCCCTCTGAAGATGGAGTGAGTTTCTCTCCGGGCTTTGTGTGCCTTGCGTGCCTTTGACTCTTTGGCACCGAGTCGGGGCGGGGGAGACCAGGCGGAGGAGGCGCCTCCAAAGTTGAATTCAGCAAAGCGCCTTTCTGCAGCATCTGGGCAGGTCGTGCGCGCGCCTGGTGCCTGTGTGTGCGAAGCCCCCGCAGCCCCACATCCCACCCGGGCTCCCTTCCTTCTCTGCCATTGCACCAGTCCTCCCCCCCCCCCGCCGCGTCACAAACACAAGCCCGCATTGGGCTGGCAGAAGAAGAGCTCTTGCTGGCTTGCAGGGGCGGCGGCCAAAGGCAGGCGAGCAACAGCAAAGCAAAGAGACCTCGGTGCGCCGCAGCTCGGGCGCCAGGAACCGTGTGTGTGTCGGCGCGCCCCCGCGCGCGCGCGCGCGCGAGCGAGAGATGCCTATGTGCGTAAGTACGTCTGGGCCGCGCCTGCTTCATCCTGGGCTTCCGCCGCCGCGCGCTCCGTCTCGCTCGCCTCGGCCCGATTGCGCGAGTGGCTCGCGAGAGAGCGCGCGGGGAGGACAAGGCGATTCCTTTGCCGCTTGCTTCAAGGGCCGCCTCCCCTTCAGATGGCCTTCAAAAACTTTTTTATTATTATTTTTAAAACATGGCCAAAAAGGACCACTGCTCCCCTTACCCTCTGCTGTATTTTTAACTCCTCTTCCCCCTCTTACAATATTTGGAATATTTTTTCATCTCCTTTACTGCACTTTGCTTTGAGGTTTAAGTACTTCCCCAAACCCTGCTGTTTTCTCTCGTTATCTGGGGGTTTATTTCTTTTGACCAACCCAGCTATGAAAATGTGATATTTTAAAAATGTTTTTCCTTTTCTGAATAGAATGCTGGTGCATTTCTCCTTCCTCCCCCCTTTTTCTCTCTCTTTTGGATTGTCTGGAATGTATAAGAGAATCTCCTGTGTGGAGATTCACCTGCACCCCTTTGAAAAGTTAGCCTGATACAAGTGGAAATATTTACATGTTTTAGTTGCCCAAGCATCCTGGCATTTTCTTCTGCTTCTCATCCTCCACCCTAATGGAAACACAGGGCTGGTGCATTAAAAATGCTGCCTCCAGGACAGGTGCCAACTTCAAGGTAAAAAGCAGTAAAATAGGTAATAGAAGGATGGGGGGGGGAGCGAGCAGACAATCAGGAATTACAAAGTCTATCTGAAATTATGATTGAATTTTGCCATCCAAAATGGGCGAAGGGAAAAGTTGAAAAGATACTTTTTCTGCATGCATTCAAAAGGGGTGAAGAGACTCTTTCTTTCTTTCTTTCTTTCTTTCTTTCTTTCTTTCTTTCTTGCCTACTGAATTATTCAAACTGTCAGTGGTGAATCCAGGGACATTAGCATGCACCAGGCATGCTGTTTGTCTGTTTGCTAACATTCTTCATTCAAGACTTGTTAACTGCCAGACAAGCTTAACACGCTCCTCTCCTCCTCTCCCCCCTTTCCTTTCTCATTCTACCTCCCTCCCTCACAGTGTCTTTCCTTCTCTCTCATGCCACCCCTCTCTGCCTCTTCCATTGTTGTTGCTGGGAGCTGGCAGCCAGGGGGGCAGTGGTGGCAGGGGAAAGCATGTGGCTGCGAGGCTGGAGCCCTGTGGTTGCTAGGTAAGGACCGCCTTCCCATATTTGCCAGGCCTGTGAGCACTTGCAAAATCAAGAAATGCCACGGAGATCACCGAGTGTCTTCCATCTGCTTTCACAGGAGACCGCAGAACTGCAAGGTGAACACACTGTCGTCCTCTCTCTGCTTCTTGTCCTTGTGGCTGGATTCCCACTCTTCCCCGGGTAAGAGTCAGTCCCTTCCTTAGATGCTTCTGATTATTATGTTGCAACATTTCACATTTAGCAGCATTCGCAACAGAGTGGGGGAACAGAGTAAAATTGCCGAGAGGAAAACGACGTTTAATCACTCAGATTGGATATTGGTGGATTGTCCTAGGATTCACTAAGTTAGACCACCTAACCAGCAACATCTTCATTGGCCTAGCCGGGTCTCAGTCTGGCTTGCTAAAAATGACGGCTTTTAGATTTAAGGATGTTGTGTAGTTACTGTTGTTTTTTTTTCAATTTCTGTGCCTATCGTTTTCATTCTATCATTTTGTCAACCTGATTTAAAACCAGCAACCTTTCATTTTTCAGAAAATCAGATGCATGGTTTGTTTTTGAATGCAAATGTTATGGGTCTTGTGGCAGTTTTGGTTTTGCTTCACTGACAAGTTTTCATGCGTGGTGTGTTTCCTTACCTTTTGGTGCGTAGGTGGAGGTATACATACATGATACATAAAAAATATTGTATAGATGATACGCCTTTTTACCAGAATGGCACTTTGCAGAGATATGGCACTGAATCAGATTGTGTAGTCTGTTCTGACTTTTATTTGACCATGCTTTCTCTTGGAACGGGAAGCTTTATACTCTCCCTTATTGCGAAGCTTTGCGTGTCTGTCTGGGCACGCTCACATGTATCGAGGAACCAATAGGCTTTTAAAAAACGACAACATTTAAAACTATATTCTTTGGTAACACAATTCAGTGGCAATAACCTTTGCCCAAGTAGTGCAATGACATGTATTTAGGCACATCTGTACCACACGTTATTTGATAAGGAGAGGGATTAATATTATAATCATAAATGTTACATTATTTTTGTAAAATCCCCAGAGGAATCTGAAGTATGTCACTGCGCTATATATACATATTGCGTCTATGGCCAGTCATAATATATGGATGTCTACTTTTTAATTATTCATAACAAAAGCATTTATGCAAATGCTTTTCTTTTTCTTTTTCTACTGGAAACCAATGTATACATCAAAACAACATGTGGATATGGATGCTCTTTTGATGAACTTGACAGTCAGCCAGTTTGGCAAACACTGTACATTTTAGATATATTCATACTGTGCATAAGCTGAACCTCTAATATGCTTAGTTTTATTCATATTCCCAATTAAAATATGCATAGATAAAAAAGAAAGTATTGTTCTTTGCTAAATGAAAAAAATACTTTGATCGAGCTTTCGTTTCTGCTGTCGAAGCTTCTTCCTCTTTTTTTTTAGACAAGTATGGGAGATTTCAGTTTAGCCAAGGAGGAGAATGTATTTAATTGCAATACATCTGCTTGTGTATCTCCTAAATTTAAGTACACTTTAAAAAATAGGTGGGGTTGTGAAATTGCAAATACGTAGAACATACTTTCTGGTTTGTATAGAGACACTTTTTAAACAGAGACATTAGCCAATATGAGGATGGCAGCCATGTAGTAGCTCTTGTGGAGAATTGTTTAATGGTAACATAATGTAAAATGCAAGTAATAACATCTGTATCTATAGCTGGTGTGTGTGTTTATGCCGATAATCTGAGACCAAAGAGATAAAACATTCTGGAGGAAATACAGCATTGGTTTCTTCATTGTTCAGAAAGGCCTATGCCTTCCCCAAACAACTGTAATAGAAGTGTACGTATTAAATTGCTACCACTTTTTAGCATTTGTACTTTCATCTTGCATCCACGTCCAAGATTTTTATGGCTATTTTGTTTTTGTGTTATATGAAGAAAAGTTATTGTGGATACTGAGGGTAATTTATTATGTTGGAAAGTCACATTTGAAAGCATACTTAAGATAATATTCTCTTTAAATTAACTATGGGAATTTGGGGGGATGTGAGAGGAATTAAATTGGATAAATTGGTAAGAGATGAACAGGAACAACATGATTAGGTTATTTACTCTTCTGCAATTTTCATACCATTGTAAAGTAAGTACTTGCAGAGACGGTGATCCTACGCCAAGTCAGTGGAAGAAAGGCGTATTGAAATTCATGGGAATAATTTCAGGGAGTCTTTTTAGGACTAGAATTCTAGGTTAGTGCCAAGACAGAAATTATGATCATGCCTGAGTGTGTTCCTGTAATATATAGCATGTACAGATAATAATTGTGATATTTAGGTGTTGAATATGCTACAAATAAGTTGGGATTTTACCTTTCTTGTCCTAACTTTGTCCTTTTCAAGGGTTTGGCAAGGAAATACTGTGTACCAAAAAAGTATTTCCTTCATGAAAATCTACCAGCATTGCAGGTTTTGCTGTACCAAGTACTGAGCAGGAAGGGACTCCTTATTTAAAAGTAAAATTCACACCAGAGCTAGATAAAGTTGGGAGTCCTGAGCTCCATTATATGCAATATAGCCCTACTGAAGTAAATGACTCTATCTGTGTATAAAATTGCAGTCAAACACCTCAGTGAAGCACAAGTGATGCAGCCTTTTTTACAAAGCTGAAATCCCTCTGATCAGCAGTTTTGGGGGAGGACAGGAAGGACTGGATCCTTTCCTCTGGTTCCTCTCTGGAATGGCTGATCACCAGGATTTTAGCTTTTAAAAATCCACGTGTGGGAATTACAGGGGCAGCACCCAGTCCTGCACATGGCTTGCTATCCAGCCTGGGAGATGTACACAGAATCCTTCATATCGTGGCAGAAGCATGTTATTAAAGGCACTACGATATACGTAAAAAGCAGAAGGGCAACCAGCAGTAAAATAAAATGAGGCCTGAAGTGACCACTTCCTAGAAACAGACAGATTATGGTTAGATAAATAACCGCATGTGAAGATAATAGATGAGAATGGCCGTCCTGAGAGCCTTCGTTTTCTTTGAGAAAAGTACTATTTCCTATTACACCAAGTATAATGGAACTGTAGTTAAAAATTCAGCAAAAGCATTGCGGGGGGGGGGGGAATAAGCAAGATCAGGGTAGGTGTATTCCCCCCCCCCCAATAGTACATTTATTTTATTTTTGAAAAATGCACAAAACAAAGAAATAACGTACAGTAGTCCCAGAATTTCCCCACATTTAGTATGCACAAATATATGCATACTAAATGTATGTACTAGATGTATATACTATTGTACATCATCTATATATTCAGAAAACATAGATAACTTTTAAAATGATAAATGGAATTCTCTTTATTATCCACATTTTTCCTGCAAAAAAAGTTCCATTTTCTTAAAAATTCACAGCTTCTCGAATACTTTTGCTTAGCCTCTGTCTTGTCTTCACAGGATTCTTGTGATTAGGGAGGTGCCTTTCTTCAGCAACAAGGCTCAAGAGTCTTAAATTCGCACCCACAGGGTTTCTTGTTTAAGATAGACTCCTCGTACTCGTAAAGGGGGTGTATACAGAGTAGGTTCGTGGAGATCCCAAATACATAGCAATCAGGTATTGTGATGGAAAGGGAAAGATAGGAATGCGCCGCCACATAGTAAAATGTCCATATGAACTGAGTTCAGAATAGTGAGCCTTTCCCCTGAGAAGGAAGTTATCATAGCATCTTCTGGGCATTCCATGATCATATCTTGCCCTGGTCATATCCTACTGGTAATAATGAGTGGGTTGGTTTTTTATTACGCTATCTGTGTGAAAGTGCAGCCATGCATTGCTAGGTTAAAATCTTACTCAATTGTATTTTGTAAAGCTGTATCTGACTGGGCTGGGTTGAGGAAACGCACACATTTTACAATGGAAAGAGGTATTGACACCCAGTATCCCAAGAGCTGAAGGGCCTGATTGTAGCGACATTGAATTCTGTGTATGCATACACACAAACTGCAGATTAACATAACGAGAGATCCTTGTTGAAGATGACATACTGGGACTGCTATATTAGGTGTATTGATAAAGCTAGGTAGATGTATAGTAAGGAGTATGCAAAGCTAAAACTGTGATTGAAATTTGAGAAACACTTGAATTAGGCCTTGAATGACTCCAGCATTGAGTGTACAGTCAATAGATAACCCAGTCTTTTGGGTAGATCAAATGCTGCATTTATATGATTGAGAAATTGGTATTAAATGCTCAGATTGGGATCATTAAGCACTAGTAAATCTTGGCTTTCTGTAACAGTTTTTAAGAATATAATCGTAAGTGACAACAGTATGTTAAACTGCCTTCCTATTTACTGGGGCATTAGCTCTTATACGTAACAGAGGTAGGTAGCCAGCATGGTGTTCTCTAGATATTGCACCACAGCTCACATTATCCTTAGGTAACATGGCCAGTGGTTAGGGATGATTGGAGTTGTAGTTCAGCAATACCAGGAGGGTGCCATATTGTCTGTTCCTTCTCTACAGCATCCTCGTCACAGATCTTCAGGAGAAATCTTGCAGAGTATCCCATGAATTTTAGAATTTAGACAGGCTTGGATTGGAAGAGGCAGGCATTCTTTTGCTGTGACGCCACAGCTGTGGAACTCACTTCGTCAGGAGACTTGTGGGGTCCAGTTTTTGGTTATCTTCCACAAGATAATGAGGATGTTTCTGTCAGAAGTCATTATTCAGAGCAACTATGTTTTACAAAATATTTTGCCATGGTTTTTATTAATACTTTATTTTGTTGATCTGTGACCCGCCTGGAGAGTATACATTCTAGAAAGTTGGCTTAGAAACATAAATGATGATAATAATACATACCCTGTGGTAATTTGCACCCTTTTGCAAGCATTCTTTGTGGCTTCTGTTGAATCATGGTTCAGTTGAATCCATGCCTGTGTCAGAAAAACTAAGTCAGACAATGCAGGCCCTCACTTTGTAGTTAATAAGGGATTATATGCACAAGAGAGACAGCTGCAAAGTGGGTTCCCTTAATGTTTTAATTTTTTTAAAAAATCCTTTTTTAACTAGTGCTGTAATTGTTTTATTTCCTACTTTGCACACTATCTTTCTCTGGACAATTCCTGTGGATTTGATTCCTTTTAGAAGTGTATACATTGGCCTAATACAGAGGTAAATAATAGTTCCCAAACATACAGCACAGAATCATGGTTTAGGTCAGTAAGCTAAGCTGTGAGGACCTATATGTATAGAAAAGCTTCAGAGAAACCTTCCCATCACTTTATAAGCATATATATAAAGTATGGTTTGTGTGGTGCAGTAGTTATCCTTAGCCATGGTCGCTGCAGATCGTTTGTGTACCAGCCATAGTTTTCAAATGTACAGTTGAAACTCGGAAAATTAGAATATCGTGGGAAAGTTCATTTATTTCAGAAATTCAACTTAAAAGGTGAAACTAATATATAAGATAGACTCATGACATGCAAAGCGAGATATGTCAAGCCTTTATTTGTTATAATTGTGATGATCATGGTGTACAGCTGATGAAAACCCCAAATTAACAATCTCAGAAAATTAGAATATTAAATGAAATCGGCAAAACAAGGATTGCAAACAGACCAGTATTGGACCTCTGAGAAGTAGAAGCATGCATATGTACTCAGTACTTGGTTGGGGCCCCTTTTGCATCAATTACTGCCTCAATGCGGCGTGGCATAGATGCTATCAGCCTGTGGTACTGCTGAGGTGTTATGGAAGACCAGGATGCTTCAATAGCAGCCTTCAGCTCTTCTGCATTGCTCAGTCTCATGTCTCTCATCTGTCTCTTGGCAATGCCCCATAGATTCTCTATGGGGTTCAGGTCAGGTGAGTGCTGGCCAATCAAGCACAGTAATCCCATGGGCATTGAACCAGGTTTTGGTACTTTTGGCAGTGTGGGCAGGTGCCAAGTCCTGCTGGAAAATGAAGTCAGCATCCCCATAAAGCTTGTCTGCGGAAGGAAGCATGAAGTGCTCCAAAATCTCCTGGTAGACGGCTGCGTTGACCCTGGACTTAATGAAGCACAGTGGACCAACACCAGCTGATGACATGGCTCCCCAAATCAACACAGACTGTGGAAACTTCACACTGGACTTCAAGCATCTGGCATTGTGTGCCTCCCCATTCTTCCTCCAGACTCTGGGTCCTTGGATTCCAAATGAGATGCAAAAGCTGCTCTCATCAGAAGAGAGATTTGGGGAGTACCAAAACCTGGTTCAATGCCCATGGAATTACTGTGCTTGATTGGCCAGCAAACTTGCCTGACCTGAACCCCATAGAGAATCTATCAAAATATCTTAACTAGAGTAGAGCCAAACTGAGGGAACCATTTTGCAAATGTTCTTTATAATGCCTTCCCACAGCAGGGCCGCTTTTTGACTTTTTTCTTTTCATATGACTCAGAAGGACATGGAAATGCTCCCTGGGCCCAAGGGGCTGAACTGCTGATCCCTGCCTTGGCGTCCTGCTGCGCTTCCATTGGCTGCCCTTACAGCACAGCAAAGCCAGGGCGCATTGGCCTGCCCACCTCAACCACACAGGGCCCTGTTTCCTCTTGCTGAGTGGAGAGGGCAGGAAGTGGAATAACCGCAGGGTGGCGCACTACGACGGCAAGAGTTCACCCGGTTGTCTGAATAATATAAAATCCATTTCGCTGTCAGGCACTGTGACAACATCTCCTTTATGACATATCATGTCCCCTTTAAAGCATGCCTTTTGCCCTGAAAATATTTTGGGGTGAGAATTCCAAGGTATCGCTAATCTTAACATATAACTCTGAAGACGTGCTGCTTAGGATGTGCCATCATGCAGGCTTTCAAAATGAGAAATTATGTGTACTTTGAGGAGTTTGGAATGAGTGTTGTATTGAATTTAAATTATGATTCAGAAAGATGCACAACAAAGATCCATGCAGCTTGCCATCCTTTTTTCTGCCGAGAGACATTAGTAAGCTTTTTTTGGCTAAGATATCATAGCATGCTTTGATTTTCTTTTAACGTTGCTTTTATTCTTGCTATCATTTGCTATATGTTTTTGTTCCAAGCTCTCTGACATAAAGACATGTATTGGAGCAGACCCATCCACTTAGCTGCAGTTTAAGGGCTTCTTTATAACATAGTTAGATCATCTTGCAACAAACACAGTATTTCACTTTGCAAGACAGAGTTTTTGTAAAGGGAAGAAAATAGGTATCAAAAAGTTTATTTTGACAAAACAGTTCATTCTTGGTACTCTATAGTTTTAGCAGTGTCAGCCACATTTATTTAGGATTTGCGTACTTATATCCTATTCCTCAGTAAATTTCCTGGTACGTAAGACCCATTGATTTTAAGGGAGCTCATTTCAAAATGAAGAGCTTGATCTGCTCAATCCCTTGCTCTCTCCTTCCCCTCTCCAACTTCCCTGCTAGCTGATGTATGTGCGGAATTTCCTCTTCCTGACTAGGCCCCTCCACATTCGCAGAGCTGCACACAACCTGCTCACCTGGGATAGACGGAAATCATCCCCTGGCAGGCACAGGAGTGGTGTATGTTAAATAGTAAAAATTATTCTGAATATAGCCGCAAATTCTAAGTAGGGATGAAGATGCTGTTGTTGGAAAAAATACTGGTTTTGTATTTGTTACTTTTCTGAGTTTCAGTGTTTAAGTTCCATAAAAGTTGTTAGGGTTTTTGCAACCATTGCCTTATCCTAATTAACTATGGCTAATAAGGTAAAGTCAACATAATGAAAGGGAAATAGTTGCAGAAGCAATGTTCATATGTTACGTGGCAAACCAACTTGTGTTTGTGTTTCAAGTTGAGCCGTACGTTTTTTGAGACCATGATGTTGTTTTTTCTACATTACCATATATTTCTAAATGCAGTAGCTAATTTAATAGGAAATAATGTGTAATACATAATTAAAATTGTAATTCATCACAAGCTAAAGTTATGGATACGTGTAATTTCAATTCCCTCTGCATAGCATTATTGGCAGGTGTCATGATATGGATAATAATAATCAATTCAATATTTATTTTTTCTTTTAATATTTTTTCTTTTTCTTTAGGAATAGTGTTATGTAGAAGTCATAAATAAATGTAAAGCACAAAGTAAGCTACTAAAACACTTTACATTTTGGTATTGGCATATGGTGCAGAATGATATAGAATTATCTATAATTATCATCATCTCTGTTTTTGAAACCACAGTCTGTTTTCTGTGTTGTATAAAAAGAGTTTTAAGAACTATACCACAGTCCTACAATTCAGTATTGTGATATAGTATATATTACAGTACAGTGGTACCTCGGGTTACAGATGCTTCAGGTTACAGACTCCGCTACCCCAGTAATAGTACCTCGGGTTAAGAACTTTGCTTCAGGATGAAAACAGAAATCGTGTGGCTGCAGTGGGAGGCCCCATTAGCTAAAGTGGTGCTTCATTCAGGTTAAGAACAGTTTCGGGTTAAGAACGGACCTCCAGAACGAATTAAGTTCTTAACCTGAGGTACCACTGTACATCTTTGCTGCCCTTGTTTGTTTTTAAAGTCAGCAAATTTTGCTAGTCAGTTACTCTTTTGGTAAACCACAGCATATTCCATTCTCAGGCTCTAATCCGAAGTTTCTTGTGTCTCTTTATTCCGTTGAGTTTCAATTGGACTAATACATTACTGTAAAGCAAAAAAAAATTAAGCACAGATGTATGCTATCCATAAATGCAGGGATCCAAGTCCAATTTCGGAGCTACATGTCTGGACCTGTGTTTTGAATATCTGATCACTATTTTTACTAATTGAAAGAACAATAAAATGTGGTTTTAGAGAATGTTGCCTCCACATTCATGTTCTTAGACTTTGCCCTATTAGCTAGTTGTAGGATCTGAGATGTTTAAAAATAGGGAGAAAACATATTTGAAGGATAAAGAAGTTGTGCAGTCTCAAGGCTCAAGAGGCAAGTGTACCATGTTTGACATGTTACATTATTTGTAGTTTAAATTGCCTTATTTTTATTTGCTTTTTGACAAAAAAGTCTTCAAGGTATCTTAGAATGGCAACCATAAAATTCCACACCAAAAATAAAGATACATTAAACTGCAATACAGAGTTTCATTTATGTTATTTATAAAAACATTTCTATATAGCTATTCATTTTTTAAAAAATCAGAGCGGTTTAGAAAAATCATACAGAAAACCACATCATAAAAACCATATTGCCAGATCTTTTGATTGTGCTGGTGTTGAGGTGCAGGGAGAGATCCTGAGATGCTGTGAAGATGACCCAGTGCCTGGTGGGCCAGGAGGTGGCTGGGACTGGATGAAGCCTAGCAGACAGAGGAGGGATGGTGGTGGAAAAACGTGAACGCTCCCAAGACAGGCAAGAAATAACCTGTCCCACTGCTTCTCCCTTCGTTCTCTGAGATTGTACTCCTCCAACTGCATCTGCAGATCTTTAGCGGTGGCAACCATGGTACGATGACATCCAAGAGAAATGGAACCAAAGAAAACTTCAAGACTGGTCTTCGATACTTTAGAGGAGCATCACCCCACCCCACACAGAGACTGAAGCTTTTTTAAAAGCACTGTAGGAGAATGGAGGGTGATACCAAAAAATGACATTAACCTCTGAAATTTGCTGTCTGAAATAAATTATTTGTGTTGCTTCACGTTCTAGAAGCAAGTGTAGCAAAATAGTTCTAGTTGGTGACTTGAGTAATGTAGCTCTGCAACAGTGTTAGAAACTGAGATAAGAAAGCTGGGAGCTAAATGGTGCCTTAAACCAAGGCTATGGGCGCAACAACAGCACACTTTTTATAACAAGAATACAAAGCTCGAAATGAATGAACTGCAGCTGAAACCTTATGTTCATTTTTCACATGGTCTGGTCCTGATCTGAAGGCTTCAAAAAACAAGGCCACGCTATCCCCTGCCCGCCCCCTTCATATTCTGAAGAGGGTCTCTTCTCCAGTCTTCAGAGAGTGGCTGGAAGTGGGGAGGCAGAAAAAATGTCCTCCTTTCCTTCCACACTGCAGGTAAGCCCTGGATTCTCCCTACACCCCCTTTCCTTTGAAGTATGGTGTGCACACAGTCTCAGAGGCATGATGCCTCTGGCACTGGAGAGCATAGAGTTGTTGAGTTGGAAGGGACCCCAAGAGTCATCTAGACCAACCCCTTGCAATGCAGGAGTCTCAACTAAAGCATCCATGACAGATGGCCATCCAACCCCTGCTTAAAAACCTCCAGAGGACTTTTGTTTTCCTTGAATTCCTGGTCAGCGCCTGGCACTTCCCACTTGGAAATACTTAAATCTAGTTCTGCATCACACACCAGATACTCTAGGAAGCCCAGGACCACGACAAGACAGCCACCCCAGCAACTAGCATTCAGATATATACTGCCTACAAACACAGAGGTTTCTAGGTAGCTGTTATAGCTAATAGCCACAACAGACCTTTCATGAACATGCCACACACATCCTGTTAACATCATCTAAGCCTGTAGCCATCATCACATCTTGTGGCAACAAATCTCATAGTTTGACTATGTACCGCAGGGGCAGATATTGTGGCGCACCCCATATTATGTTGTTGGACTACAATTCCCATCAGCTCCTACCAGCCCCCATACCTGATGGCTTCGGTTGGTGGGAGTTGTAGTTCAACAGCATCTGGATTGTACGGGGTGAATAAATTTGTGCCTAGGAATCTCCCACCATTGTGCTTCATTGGATGACTAGTGTTACAGAAGATGCGCAATGAAGGCGATCCCCTCCCTGTGGCTGTTAATTGGCTACATTCATTAAATGCTATGCGAGGTATATTTACATTGCAAGCATATGCATGTCTACACAGAAGTGCACCCCGTGGGATTCAAGCGGACGTGCTCCCCAGCACATGGACGATTGCAAACCTCAGGCTACCAGCCTATTCACTGGTATATCCCGCTGAAAAATCCCACACGGGACTTGGGAGAGGACAGCACTGTGAAGTTGCAATGGATACACACTTTACTTGGAAGTCACAAGGCTTTCTTTCTGAACAAGCAGCTCTGGGGCTGCACCATACACAGACTGCAAAACAAAAAGGCTCCCCAAATGCAAAACAAAAGTTACCCCCAAAATGCCTTTTTTTGCCTGCCAACTTCTCAGCCACCCAAGCCGACCCCGCTCATTCTCCCCTTTGCTGCCCCCCAAGCAGCCCCGACTTCTAGCATCCCTCTCCGCAGGCACCTCGCAAAGTTTTCTCCGTCCCCCGTGGCGAGGCTTCCTCCAGTGGTACCTGCCTCTGGGCCACCTCCGAGTCCTGATAGTACTTTGCGGCCAGCAGTTCTGCCACCAGCACCAAGGCCAGGCCCAGCTGGGGCAGATGTGGTGGAGGAAGGCACTGGGAACTCCCTCTGCCGGCCTCAGCCTCACTCGGGGCCGTTTCTGGCAGGGGGGCCTGGGGGCTCCCCTCTTCTCCCCCGGCCATCGCCCACTGTCATGGCCGTTTCCCTGGACTCCTGGCCTGGCGCCCCTGAGAGCCCGGTGCCCTGGTGCCCCGCACCACTATGGCCTGTGGGTAAGACGGCCCTGCCCGCTGCTATGGGAAAGTATGCCTTAGTTTAAGAACACTTTGGTTTAAGAATGGACTTCCGGAATGGATTAAGTTCGTAAACCAAGGTAGCACTGTGTTACAGTGGGGGAACTACACTTGTGACCAGCACTTTTGACAGCTGCTACGCTTTCAGACTGCGTTCAGACAGTCCTCCAAACCATAACTGGAGGACTGGGATCTGAGAGCTCCTCCTTTCCCTTTCCTCATGCTCACAACTGAGTATATTACTTTCTAGCCTTATCAAATGCTGCTATGTCTAGGTCAACGAGCAAGTTTTGCGCAAGCCCTCCAGGCCAAGGCTGCAAACTTTCCCCATGACTGACTTCATGGTTTGGAGGATTGTCTGAATGCAGAATTAGTTTAGTATCTAAGCCGACTCAAACACTTGCTTACATATTTGTATTGTGATTGAGTTAAGTGTTTTTTATTTTAATGTTCCTGGGTTTCCCCCCACCTAATTTGGAGTACTATACGTCTCCAGTTTTACATTTAATTCCTAAGCAGATTTCCTTGGAAGTAGGTACCTTTGAATTATTTTAAAATGTATTTAGGATCACAGCCATAAGTAGGTGGAAAAATATAACTGGAATAAAGTAAGTTAATAAGGTTGCCCCAAATTTGCCTGTTTTCTTGAATAATTCCATTTTTATTTCAGACTGGTACTATTGCAATATCTGTGGTGAAAAATTATACAGGTCAAAATAGAGAATGTGGTAAACTTGTAGCAGTTCCATAGCTTTGCTTATAGTTTCAAAATGTGTAGGAATTACATTATCTGAAATGAAATATTTCTGCTCTATCCAAATGACTAGTTAAGGTCAGCATGATAAAAAATAGAAAAATCAACTAAAAAACTGAACAATTAGCATTTTTAAAAAGACATGCAGTTTCACCTTTCTTGCATAGCTCATTAAAGCATTATTTTAAAAATTAACTTACCTTGGCATTTGTGCGACATTCTGACAGCTTAATCACAAAACAAATTTCAAAACAAATAGGCACTGTCTTTTATATGGGGTCTCTAAATCCCTAGTAATTGATACCATACCTTGGTAGAGAGAAAGAGTTCAGTTCCCACAAGAGAAGGTTTTTCACAGCTACCTCACACAGAAGTAAAAGAGAAAAGTTATTGTCTTCCATAAGGTTCCGCAGCTAATCTTAGGGCCTTCAAGGTATTCCTTGTTACTTCAGTATAATACTCTGCTAGAAATTTAAAAGAATCACTTCTTTTTTCAAACCCATCATCCTTGGAAATTTTATAAAGGAGTTCCTAATTTCTCGGACTAAAATGTCAAACCATAGAGATATAAATAGCACAATAAAAGCTTTGTAGATGGTGCAGTAAACATTAGAAATAATATTTGCTATCATACCTGTTAGAGTATATTTTGAACTGTAGCCTATTTATCTACAACAATAGCACAGATAGAATAATATGTCATTAAAATAATTTAGTGCTTTTTTTCAGAACTCTGGAGCATATTTTTTTAAAATGTGGCAGCAAAATATTGTTATGGATTGAGGTTAAAATAAACAGAATAAATTTGGAAAAGTAAAGTTTGAAATAAAAATATGTACTGCCTGTCTTAAATTGAGATTATCAGTTATTTTTATTTTTTAATTAATTGGATTTATTCTTCCCAAGCCCTTGGGATGATGTGGGCATAACAATATGTTAATTATTATGATGCTTCCTTCTCTACCAGCAAGGATAGAAGTGTCTTCCAGAAGATGCACATGGTCAGGGTTGTATTGTAATGTACTCTATATGGGTCTGCCACATACAGACAACACTGTAGCTAGATGATTGATGGAAAGAGGCTATCAACAGCACATGACTCTGGCACTCAAAAGCTTGTACTATCAGATCCGATTTGTGGTTCATGTATTAATATACGGGCAGCGGTCATTTTAGACATCTCCAGTTGACATGCAATCGCTGACGCATGGGTCCTTTTGGACCCAGAAGAAGGCAGAATGGGGGTGGAACAGTTCGGGGGGTGCTTATACATGCTCTGTTGATGGGGGGGGGGCAGGAATGGTCGGCACCTGTATATGAACAACTTGGGGCCAGGATATTTCAGAGGCCACCTGATCCCTTATATCCCTGCCCAGTCACTGAGCTTCAAAGACATTATTATTATTAATTAACAGTGCTTTTTCTAGAAAAAAAGGATGCCGGTACTGCTCAGCTGCAAGTGGGGGTCAGAGGGAGGGCACTCTGCACATGCTCGGAGGCATGCAGCTCTTTCCCAACGCTAGCGTCGTTGCTTGGGCACGGACGAAGACGCTGATCATAAGTGGCCCACAGATTTTGGGAATGGCTTTGCAAGGTCAGCAGAAGAATGCTGATTACGGGTGGGCTGGAGGCTCTTGCTCCTAAGAGTGCCTGCCATTTTTGCCTTTCTCCAGCCTGTGGTTGATCTCTGCTCACAGAGCAGCGTTTCTTGCTGCTTGCCCACCCTCTTCCCTCCATGGCTGCCCTTCTGCAGCTCGCCACCCCACTCTCTGGCAGGAAAAGGGAAGGCTGCTTGCGCTTCCTCCCCTCTTCAGGCAGCACCGTGAGGCATGTCCAGAACAGCAGAGCTCCTCCAGAGCACACTTGCGCCACCCTTTGGACATGCTCAGCAGCAGTGCTTGCTGTGGCGCATGGAACCACTCGAAAGGCTGGGGGAAGAGAGTTTCGCTTGGGGAGACAGATGTGTCACTGCCCTTTCCCTCCCGCTGCTCTCACTTGCTGTTGGATGTAAAGATCAGTGCTTTTTTTCCAGAAAAAGAGGTGCCAGTACTGTGTACCATTGGGTATGACCAGAAAAAAGCACTGATTTATTATTATTAAACTGAATTCAGATTTTGTAATTGTAACTGATTTTTATTTTCGTTTTTTGTACACCCATTAGATACATTTGTGGTTAAGCTGTATATGAATTGTCAATATAAAAATAAAATGAGGGGCCTCAAGTGATCTGCCAACCTTGATTTTCAAGTCACTGGGCCAGATCCCAAGCCCTTGGACCTGGTGCACCTGGTACATTTCTGTATTTTAGCCTCAGAGGGGCTCAGCAAAAGTGCCTTGGAAGAATGGCTACTGGAATGTAATGGCAGGGAAGGAAGCTCAGTGCTCCTCATCCGTGCAACCATTTTTTTGTTTAAATCAACTCCAGGTTCCTAGTTTCTGCATGATTATTGGTACACCCAGGCTCAAAGACACACAGATCTGCAGTCACCACATCTGGTTTATTGAAAGCTGTCTGGAAGGGAGAAACTGCTCATAGCAGTTATGGGGCTTTGCTTGCTTAATGTTTCTGAATTTATATTAATAGTATCCCCCAAAATTATTTTGGCTAAAGACATGTCTGCATGTGCAGATTGACGCATGATATATAGAACCTGTTTTTCCATGTGGGCAGAGACAGAAATGTGTAGAATACTCCCCATATTTTTCAGGGATCAAAAGTTGTGGTGGTGGTAGTTGTAAAAAGAGAGAGAAACGTTTCCTGAAATATAATTCCAATAACATATATTATTATTATTATTATTATTATTATTATTATTATTATTATTATTATTACTAATAAGGTGGGAAAGGATTGTTGGAAGTACAGAAGGAAAAAACCCCCCAGCATTCTGGCAATGGAGAGCCCTTGAGAGCAACAAATATTCCCTCAAAGGAGGAAGGCAAGGAAGCTGTGAACAATGAGAGTAACAGCGTGTGCTGGTGGAAGAGAGAGAGAGAGATGATTTTTTGCAAGTTTCTTTGCTTTGAGTTTACCCTATTTATATTGCACACAGTATCTTTATTATATAATTTTGCAGGAAGGTTAACTGACTTTTGATGCACCTAGCCCTCATCCATCTTTCAGGCACGGTTTCAAAACAATCACAGCCTCTCTGGATTCAGATAGCAGAGAAATAGAGCTGGGTGTCATCAGCATATTGATAAAAACATGCCCCAGATTTCCTTAGGACTGTTTCCGTGGTTTCTATAGCACAACTGCCAGAGGGCAGACACAAAAGCCCCAGGGTGATTCTAGGTCCTACAAGCAGGAATGGAGCCACTGCAAAAGAGCACTACAGGCTCACACAAACCATTCAGGAGCATAGAGTGGTCAGAAGCTGTTGAGATAAAGCAACCAGGTGACATGCTCCATCCGTTTCTTGAAGAAGGTCATCAGGGCAGCCAAGGCCATTTTGGTCCCAAAGCCAGGCCTGGACCCTGTGCTGATGTTAAGGGAACTGAATGTGATTCATTTGCCTCCTGTGTTAAGGGAACATCATCAGCATTATCAGCATTGATCAATAAATACATCAATAAATAAATCATTAAATGTTTTAAGGTAAAATAAATATGAAAAAGAAAACATATTTTGAGTCATCCTTCATGCTTGTTTCTCACACTGAATGGGCATAGAAGGCCAGGGTTAGATCTTCTGCAGGTATGCTGAGTAACTAATAACTTTATATTGCATCTTGCAGGGTCATTTCAATCCCTAGCACTTCCTGTGCTTGGGGTTTTGTGGATGTGTGGTTGGTTGTTGTTGTTTTTTTGTTCTCTCAGTCATTTCCATAGTAGTAGAATTTGACCACAAAAGCTGAAAGAGCAAAACCACAAATGGTTCACTAAATTGAGGGCTGAAGCACCATATGGCAATTCATACCTTGTCATAGCTGAAGACTACCTGGGACGTGGAGTTGTAGAAGGATGACACAAAAGTTTTCATTGCTGTCAGGTTGCATTTGATTCCATCAATCATTAAGTACAGGCTGCTCATTTTTTTCAATCTTCTGTTCTCCACATTTCCCCTAATATAATGGATTTTTGTATGCCATTTTCACCAAGATATGCATTTTATTACATATTACTTGGCTAGCAAACTGCATTATAAAATTTGGAGAAGGACCAGTTTCAAAGGATGGCTGGGTTTCAGGCCTGCAGAACCAATGGACTCATGAGGTTGAGAAATGCAGCCTCATCAGCTGTATAGGTTGCCAAGGTCTGACAATCTCCTGTTTTTTCATTCTGAGGCAAGTAGCAAAACTAATTTCTCTACCCTAGAGACCATGCGTGCTGATGCATGGCTTGGGGGCAACAAGTTTTACAGTTCTGCTAAAAATGAACTTAAATATGTGACATCTTAGGGCTGGTCCAACACATGCACTGAACATCAGTCTACTTGATGACTCAGAGCTGAATTGTGAAATGGCAGGCTTGAAAGCAAAAGATAAAAATTATATGGTTCTCATTTATGAGGAGTCACACACGCAAGCCATTAAAAGACAGGCAGTGTGAAAAGCATTAAATGGTGGTGAATATCTGGGTTGTGTTTTAATAATTTGTGTACAGAGCACAATATTTTATAGTGTTGTCCTTAATTTTATCCCGTATCTCCCCCATAACATTCTCCATCAATAAAAAAGGAAAATAAATTGCTTTAAAAGATAAAAATTTTGAAATCATCATGGGTGGGGTGTAGAGTTTTTGTCACATTTGTCTTTCAGGGTGGCCTTCATTCTGCAACTCATCTCTCCAATTATTTATGTTCTGCAGCCTTCCTAGGTGCCTCCACTTCCTTAAACAAAGCTCTGATACCTTCAGTTTTGCTTTTAGTGTGGGAACCCATGGAGGCTGAGTTCCTGACTGCTGTTCTTTTTTTATTCTAGTGAACTCTTGTTTTACTTTCAAAGAAATTTGTGCATATTTATTTTAAAATTAAAGGAAAGACTTCTCCTGAAAGTAATACCAGTGCACACAGTGATCTCAGGCACTCAGTAGCCCTCTTCCCCAGCTTCAATTCATGCCCAGCGGGAAGATGTGATGACCTAACTCCTCCCAGGAGGCCTTTTCAGCCGGAAGGCTGCAGAGCATTGGAGAAATGTTCAGTGGAATGAATGTGTGCACACCAGAATCACAGAATCACAGAACTGTAGAGTTGGAAGGGACCCTAAGGATCATCTAGTCCAACCCCCTGCAATGCAGGAATATGCAGCTGGTCCATACAGGGATCAAACCTGCAACCTTGGTGTTATCAGCACCATGGTCTAACCAACTGAGCTATCCAGGCTCATCAGGCCAAATGTGTGCTATGCTAAGGTATGTTCAACCCTGCATTTGCTGAAATTATGAAGAAATTCCAATGGCAGCAGGGATGGAAAGTGAAGCAGTTTTGCAGAATAAGAAAATATTTGAGGACAGGTTTCAGCACAGCACTAATATTTTAGCTGCAATCTGAAGAAGTGTGTGTGAGCAAAGGGCTGTGCCCAATAAAATGCATATGCCTGATTGTGAATGTGTTGACAAGGACAAACTCAAATCAAAGAAACTTGCAAAGACTTTCTTTACAATGTGCAGATAAATGCACGAGGCACATTATGTATCTTTATTTTATAAATACCAATAAATGTGGCAGCCCATGCTGTTAGCCATTATTAAGAATTCCCTTTCAGGCATTAGAATGCCAGACCAACACACATACCTTGTTTTCTATGTGGTTGTGACAGATGCAGGTAAAAATGCACAGAACTGTTTCTGTTGTGTCTGGTTTGGTTCTGAGTTCTAGGCTCTTCACATACTGTGAAAAATATATCTCTACCATAGACTTAAATGCCTACTGAAATGAATTTGACAGACCTGCACTTGACATTTGGGTCTTGAATTTCCGATAATAGCTTTATGATTTTTTCTTTTTTGCCAAACCATGAATTTCAGTGTCAGTCTTTTGCATCATTGTAATGTTGACTCTTTTAGCCCAAAACAGCTGAAGCTATCTGGTCCTTGTCAAGGATTGTGAGTTTTATTGGTGCAGAACTTTCTTGAACTTTCTCGAAAAACACGCTTGCAGCTGTTGTTTATCTGTTTAGTCACGCGAGTCTGTGGGACTCAAGGTCACTGCTCGGCGGCGAGCAATATATCTTCTGCCTCTGAGCAGTTCTGCATCAGTCCTTTCTTTCTGTTTTCCTCTCTGTTTTTACTTCTGTAACTGGACACTCTCTTATGAGCTGAAGTTTTTGTACCTTACTGAGGATCAGTTTTTACACTTTTAAGCCTCCTCACTAAACTATTACTGAAGAATTCTGCTGCCTGTGTGTGTATTGTATTTGCACTCTGCACAGGAGATGGATCCCATGCATTTGCTACTCTGCTGCTTTCTGCCCATGCACTGGAGTTGCTGAATTCAGGCATGGAGACAGGGGGTGCCTGGATTTGCACCAGCCCTGTCAGTCCTTTCACAGGGAGAGAGAATATACATTAAAACATACAGCCATACCTCGGGCGTTGAATGGAATCCGTTCCAGAAGTCCGTTTGACTTCAAAAATGTTCAGAAACCAAGGCACGGCTTCCAATTGGCTGCAGCAGGCTCCTGCAGCCAATCGGAAGCTGTGGAACCCACGTCAGACATTCGGGTTCCAAGGAAGGTTCACAAACCGGAACACTCACTTCCGGGTTTGCGGCGTTCGGGAGCCAAAATGTTCAACTTGGGATCCAAGGTACGACTGTAATGCATTTTGCACACCTGGAGAAGAAAAAGAAAGACAGAATTAATATCTGCATATTGAATGTTCTAAACAGAGTTGTAAAATTGGAGGGGGGGGAATAAGATTCATAATTGATTGAGAAAGGGGGATATTAAAACGTGTGATTGTAGTACATCAGATCTAACTACATAGAATCTGATGCAACACCCTGTTGCTTTCTTTGAGAGCTGCGCACCCACCACCAAGGGCCAACAATGTATGAAGAGTTTCGGGGATCCATGTAAAACAGTAACTGTCCTGACCACCTATACCTATTCTGTTGACCCCTCAGTAGATAGAGCAAAACTGTTCCGTTAAATAATGCCCATGAAAATATTACAACTCCAAATTTGCTAATATAATAGCAATAACTACCTGGGGGCTGGGAAGCAACATAAAACATAAATTTTTATCTTTTGCTTTCAAGCCTGTCCAGTCCTCCATCATTTTTTCACACAAACATTAATACTCATATCAGCAATAATATTAAGGTGAACATCCTTTCTGTGAATAACATTTTGCTTCATTTGTTACTTCACAATCAACCTCCAACTTTTCAAGCAGTCCCTGTAACTGTATTTGACAGCCATTTGGTTTGCAATGATAAGCCACGAGGACGTTTATCTCCCATGCTATGAAAAGTTTATCCTACTAATATCTGCTGGTCAAGCTGTGTTGAAGGCACAAGAGCGGGCAATGCTGGATTTTCTTCTGGTCAATTGGCAGCCCTAAAGATTATGCAAAGTTGGCTTTGATTTAGCAAATAGGGTGAGAGGGCACAGGAATGGAGGTGGTGCAAGAGAAGAGGAATATAGACGAGAAAGGTCTTGTACACTGTTTCAGCTCAGGGCCTCCTGGTCTTCTTTCCAGGCAAATGGTTGCCTTGGGCTCGATTTGTTCATGATACTGAAAGGAGATGGACGGCAGCAAGATAATCCCACAGGTAAAAGCATCCTCCTATCCTGCAAGTGTACTTTCTTTTCCTCACCCTCCTTTCTGTAAACACACCTTCTCAAGGCACACTTGCTCATAGAGGCAAAGTCAGTAAAGAGAGGAGTAGAAAATTAAGCTGACTGCACTATAGTGCTAGAGATCATACAGGAGAATTATTCCATGGTTATGCAGTCTGTATATAACACCTAGAGAAAGCAAATAACCAAGAGCTTTAGCATTTAAGCAGTTTTAAAATACAGCAGTTGGGAATTACTCAGTTTCTCTTGTAATTAATCATTAGAAGCACAGTGCAAAGCAACTGTTACGTTTATTTTATTAATGATGAACTGTGATTTGATCCATGGAATAAGATGATATTTTTTTAAATAATGTTTTATTAAGTTTAACAATAAAAAAATACATCCAAACATAATACAATAAACACACAGAAAAGAAAGAACACAACACACAAAAAAGAACAATCAATAACACCACAAATGACATAAATAACATAAGACAAACACAAATCATTTTTTTCTAGTTATTCATCTTTGATTAACTTATTTTCCTGACTTCCTCACGCCTCCCTTTTTTGTATCCCTCTTTAACAGTTAGCTCAGCAAATACATATCGTATTACTTTATCCTTAAATATTTTACCTCCCAAATTTATAATTTCCAATTTTTATCTCTTGTTACTAGAACTTCTTCTTTTTATTTCAATATCATCCACATTCATACATTTTACAGTACTTCTGTAAATAAATTTTAAATTTCCTCCAATCTTCTTCCACCAACTCTTCTCCCTGGTCTCGGATTCTGCCAGTCATCTCAGCCATTTCCATATAGTCAATTACTTGCATCTGCCATTCTTCCAAGGTGGGTAGATCTTGCGTCTTCCAATGCTTCGCAATAAGTATTCTTGCTGCTGCTGTAGCATACATAAAGAAAGTTCTATCCTTCTTTGGCACCAATTGGCCAACTATGCCTAGGAGAAAGGCCTCTGGTTTCTTCACAAATGTGCATTTAAGCACCTTTTTTCATTTCATTATAAATCATTTCCCAGAAAGCCTTAATCCTCGGACATGTCCACCAAAGGTGAAAGAATGTACCTTCAATTTCATTACATTTCCAACATTTATTCTCCGGCAAATGGTAGATTTTTGCAAGCTTGACTGGGGTCATGTACCACCTATACATCATTTTCATAATATTCTCTCTTAAGGCATTACATGCCGTAAATTTAATCCCGGTGGTCCACAACTGTTCCCAGTCAGCAAACATAATGTTATGTCCTAAACCTTGTGCCCATTTAATCATGGCAGATTTTACCGTTTCTTCCTCAGTACTCCATTTCAACAGCAGATTATACATTCTTGATAATATCTTAGCATTGGGTTCTAACAGTTCTGTTTCCAACTTTGATTTTTCCACCTGAAAGCCAATTTTCTTATCTTGATTATAAACCTCTCTTATTTGAAAATAATGTAACCAGTCTCGCACCTTCCCTTTGAGCTTATCATAACTCTGCAATTTCAACTTGTCACCTTCCTGTTCCAAGATTTCACAATACTTTGGCCTGAAATAAGATGATATTTTGTGGGAGAGGAGTCAGACATCAGTTAATTAACCATGGGGATCAAATGATATCGTCCTCCTGCCCACTGCCTCCTGTGCCCACCCTTTGGACTCCTGCTTGTCCCTGTAATCTGGTCCAGAAAAGCATTAGGTATAACCTACAAACCCTCAAGTGCCTAGGGAACTCAGATACCTCATTGAATGCCTCTTGCCATACAAACCTACTTGGTCATCCTTAGAGACCTGCCTCTAAGCAGTGTTAGAAAATCGGATATATAAACTAGGCTAATATATGACTCCTTAAACCAGGGTTACTGTCGCCAAAACAGAATGCCTAGTTGCCATTTTTGGGCCAGACTGCTCAAAAGTTGTATTTTTCAATATGATTTTTTGGTTCCTGGAATTCATTCTGATTGTGCAAATAAAATATAATGGGTAGAATTCTACAGGATGTGTTGCAAGTGTCAACAGTCAATATCCAACAATCCCCAGGCATGCATCTCCAGATGGTGGAGATGTCAGGTGCAGTGGCGTAGCGTGGGGGGTGCAGGGGGGGCCGGCTGCACCGGGCGCAACATCTGGGGGTTAGGGTTAGGGGGCGCAAATCCACAGGTTAGGGGGCGCAAATCCACGGGTTAGGGGTGCAAATTACTTGCCTTGCCCCGGGTTCTGACAACCCACGCTACGCCACTGGTCAGGTGCCATCCTTGGTCACAAGTAGCCGATAGCCAGGTGCAAAGAGTGCCTGGTGCCTGGTGAATTTTGAATGCTGCCTCTAAGTTCCCCCCTCCCCCAGCAGAAGAATGTCAGGTGGCAGCAAGAGAGAGGGCCTTCTTAATGACACCCCCCCCCCCAGCTTATTGAATGCTCTATCCAAAGAATCTCACCTGGTGTTCACATTAACATATTTTTGGTGCCAGGCTTTTGAATGATTTTAAACATCTTTATTGCAGTTTCTATTGGCTATTTTTTAATCTGATCAATTCGTGTTGGTGCTGCTGCTGCTGGGGAAATGTTTCTGATTATTGCAGTGATTCTTTATAATAGCAGATGTGTTGTGTTTTTTATATTTCTTCTCTTTGACTGATTGCTATTGAATTACTATTTGGTAGTTGGCTTCAGGCTTTGGTGCAAAGCGATGAATGCATTGACTTATTGTTATACATTGGTCTTTATTGAGCTTTTGTCACTAAGGGCAAGTGACAAAGGGTTCAAGCCGCATAGTGCACATCAATCACCAGACTTTCAAATCGTAAGTAGAATAATAGAATCAGCAGAATTCGGCCCATGACTTCCTGTTCGCTTGGTTCATCTTCCTCTTACTGATGAGCTGTAGCCTATCCCCTGCTACTATCATGTTCAGCCACTTTGTTAACTCGAAAACTAACTTTCTGAAATCCATTACTGTTTCCACTTTATTGACACATACATACAGTACAATGTTAGTCTTTTGTGATAAAGATAAATGTGTTTGGCACTGGATACTAACTGTTAATAATCTTTTCATTACAAAATGGCATGGGTTTTAGTAGACAGCAACCTACTTCATCAGTTCTTTTTGGTACTTTGAAAAGGAGCTAGCTAATGCCAGTGCCTTGGAGTCAGGACTCTGCTTATCAAAGAGAACTACTTGCACCCATCCATTCCTATTGGTTCTGGTGTACTGCTGTCCAGATTTTTAACATCTCTTATGAAGAAGGCTAGTCGTACGGAATCTGTTCACAATTACAGCAGCGCCTTGGTTGTCGAACGGCTTGGCTCCTGAACAAATTGGCTCCCAAATGCCACAAACCCAGAAGTGGGTCGAACCGACTTCCGGAACGGATTAAGTTTGACAACGAAGGTACCACTGTATTCTAATAATAGTAGGAAAGTGGATCTTTTTATACCTGTTTCTGCTCTCCCTCCATTCCTTCTTGATTAGCAAATTGTTCAATAGATGACTGGGTAGAAACATAAAGTGAGGCCTGTGTATTACAGGCGTTTTCCATGTTTATCAGACTTGTATAGGAAAAATGTTTGATACAACCTGTGGTGCTGCATTTAATAGGGATATTGGACATCATCCTCTATGTGTCCTTGAATTGACATTGAGTCTGCAACTGGCATAAGTTCTCCTACAACCTTGGTGGAGGAGCAGATACTAGATGTTCCGAATGTCATTGTGGAATCTCTCCCTCCTAGTAATCTACTCCTGTGGTCACACAATACGAAAAGGCAAATCTGTGCTTTCCACTAGCTGTACAAGCAACAAGGACCTCTTGATGTCTTTTGGTCTTGTCAGGTGAGCTTGTATAGGATGACTTTCCCAGATGTCAGGCTTGGAAAACCAAACTATTCCATGCTAGGAAAAATTGGAAGGGGATTGAAAACAAAACTACTAAAATCATAATGTCATCATGCAAAGCTGTGGTATGACTGCACTTGGAATACTATGTACCATTCTGGTTACCTCACCTCAAAAAGAATATTGTAGAAAAGGCTCAGAAAAGAACAAGGTGATCAAGAAGGATGGAGGAAAAGTGGCAGCATTGGGGCCTTTTTAGCTTACAGACAAGGGAAGTAAGAGGTGACATTGTAGAAGTTTATAAAATTATGTATGGTGTGGAGAAAGTGGATAGAAGTTTCCCTCCCTCTCATTACTAGAACCCAGGACCATCCCTTGAAAGTGAATGTTGGAAGATTCAGGACAGACAAGAAGAGGAACTTCATCTCAGTGCATAATTATGCTATGAAATCCACTCCCTCAAGATATCATAGAATCATATCATAGAATCATAGAGTTGGAAGAGACCACAAGGGCCATCGAGTCCAACCCCCTGCCAAGCAGGAAACACCATCAGAGCACTCCTGACATATGGTTGTCAAGCCTCTGCTTAAAGACCTCCAAAGAAGGAGACTCCACCACACTCCTTGCCAGCAAATTCCACTGTCGAACAGCTCTTACTGTCAGGAAGTTCTTCCTAATGTTTAGGTGGAATCTTCTTTCTTGTAGTTTGGATCCATTGCCCCGTGTCCGCTTCTCTGGAGCAGCAGAAAACAACCTTTCTCCCTCCTCTATGTGACATCCTTTTATATATTTGAACATGGCTATCATATCACCCCTTAACCTCCTCTTCTCCAGGCTAAACATGCCCAGCTCCCTTAGCCGTTCCTCATAAGGCATTGTTTCCAGGCCTTTGACCATTTTGGTTGCCCTCCTCTGGACACGTTCCAGTTTGTCAGTGTCCTTCTTGAACTGTGGTGCCCAGAACTGGACACAGTACTCCAGGTGAGGTCTGACCAGAGCAGAATACAGTGGCACTATTACTTCCCTTGATCTAGATGCTATACTCCTATTGATGCAGCCCAGAATTGCATTGGCTTTTTTAGCTGCCGCGTCACACTGTTGGCTCATGTCAAGTTTGTGGTCAACCAAGACTCCTAGATCCTTTTCACATGTACTGCTCTCAAGCCAGGTGTCACCCATCTTGTATTTGTGCCTCTCATTTTTTTTGCCCAAGTGCAATACTTTACATTTCTCCCTGTTAAAATTCATCTTGTTTGTTTTGGCCCAGTTCTCTAATCTGTCAAGGTCGTTTTGAAGTGTGATCCTGTCCTCTGGGGTGTTAGCCACCCCTCCCAGTTTGGTGTCATCTGCAAATTTGATCAGGATGCCCTTGAGTCCATCATCCAAGTCGTTGATAAAGATGTTGAATAAGACCGGGCCCATATGTATACAAGATGTAGTGGTGGCCATCAGCTTGAATGGCTTTAAAAGAGGATTAGACAGACACTGGCTACCAACCTTGATGGCTGTGGTCTACTTTCAGTGCTTCTGTACTAACGTCCTGCTTGCAGGCTTCTCATCTGGTTGGCTGCTGTTAGAGGATTCTGGACTATGTGGGCCTTTTGCCTGACCCAGCAGGACTTTCCTTGGGCAATATTTGAGCTTTAAAATGTTTCTTCATATATTTCAATATGAGTTTGCTGAGGTTCAACTTCCTGAGTCAGGAAATACAGCATCTCTCTGTGTGATACAGTTGTCTGTCTGCACAGGCAGTTTTAACGTGTACAGTTTTTTACACATACAGTTGTAACATATGAAGTGGTCCTTAGGAGTTTGTTAAGTAACTGAAGAATGTGAAATAAAGGTATGGGTATACCAAGAAAGAACATCTTGGTATTAACCATTTCTGTTTTAACTTATTAATTTTGTACTTTCCTATTGATTTTATCTTTGTGTGTATATGGAAAATTTGAAATAAATATTTTTACAATGCCTATTTGGAGCTCCAGCTTATGTCAATTTGACTTTTAATTAAAAAGGAAAGTTGGTTTTTCTGTGAAGAAAACGCCATAGTAATTCATTTTCAGATCTCCCTGCTGCTTTGATCCCATTTTTGTCCTCAGGCATCAGTGTGGGCAGGTGCTAATAAAAGCTTTTTACTGTATTGGCAGTGCCAGGTGCTGTACCTCCGTAGAAGTAAGATTAATTTTCTATTTCTGGCTCTCCTAAACCCTAACCCTGCCATCCTTTCCGTGTAGGCTCCCAGATTCACCCACAATGACCTGATTGTGCTGAGCATGTGCTGTTCGGAAAACCTATTTGTTTGAATAATATGTAATAATGATTCCAAGTTGAAATGTGGAAATTATTTTCAATAAGTCTGGTGTGAAATCAAAGATTAAATGTGTGTGTGTGTGTGTGTGTGTGTGTGTGTAAATAGCCCTAGGTTTCTATTTTTATCTCTATACCACAGATCCATGGACTGCAGGATCTTGTATTTAGTGCAGAATTTTGTTAATTACTGCACTGTTTTAAAAAATAAGAAAGTTGCTGGCCTTTATAGCTGCAGCAATACACTTCAGAATGGGTGGCAGCTGGTGAATAAAATTTTCATGAATTGAGGAGGGTACATTTCAGTGCCAAATGTATCTCATTTTGCTTCCCATAAATAGAAAAGAAGAATATACAGTGCAAAATAAAATAAAAAGCATTGCAGATTTGCTCGATTTCCATGGAATTCCTGTTGTGGAAGTTGAATTTCTTGGGCACGTATTTTTTTATTCTTTAGTATGGAGTACAACAGAGATATCCTTCCTTCAGCAAAATGCAGGAAGTGCATCTGGGTAAAACCAAAGGTTTACAACATAAAGACACAAAATACAAAATACATAACAATAAAAGAACAATAACACGCACATAGACACACTCATTTAAAAGGCCATAGATCGTTTAACACTCAAAGGCCTGGTTGAAGAAATAGATTTAGAACATATTTCCTGCATTTCCGTGGGCTAAACTAGCTGATCCAACTCTACAATTCTATAGAAAAAGATATATTTGTAACTAAGCAAAGTGTTTATCTCCATCTTTGGTCTGTTCTCTGAAGACTTAGAAAGCATTTGGCTGACTGGTGCAGTCAGTGTAATTGCTAACTTGCTGTTGCCAATAGAAAGAGCACACCATCCTAGCATAGGAGCAGTGCCCACTCCTATGGGAAGTTGCTTCGTGTGCAGTAGAGCTCCCCCCCCCCATGTGTGCACACCACTGAGCCAGGCAGTGTTGTTGGGACATCTGGGTACCTCGCAAACAGAAACATGTAGCTCATCTGCATCAAGGTGAAAGGTAACTAGGGATCAGGAGTCCAGACTTTCCTTTCCTGAGAATGGCCTGGGGGACTAAGGTGTGTATATGTACTCATGCTCTAAAGGTGGGGGGTGTGTTGCTCCTAAGAGGTGCAGCAAGGCCAGGCCATGGCTGGTACCTAGACCAATGTTTCAAAATTTATTTTTTCATACTAATTTTGGTATTGTTTTATAGTGCTAGTTTAAAATTGTATATAACTTTTCCCTGCCCTAGCATGGGAGTACATTTGTGAGGCTAGAAAGCAGAGTACGAAATGCAACAGTGAATATGTAGATTAAACTATGCAGAACCAGATTTATATATTAAATTAGAGATGTCAGCAAAGTTCTCCAAACCAAAATATGAAATTATACTTGGGAGCTTATAAAAGCACACCTCGGGTGAGAGGCAAATCCTGAGATTATTCTTTAGCTCAGATCAAAATCCCACCTGGCAAGCAATTCCTCACTCTCCCCATCCACCTGACACTTTGCCCTTTCCTGTTCCCCAAATCCATTTCACCCCCGTCTCAAAACACATTGACCTCTAACCCCTTCCTTACCTTTAAGAAGCAACAGCAGCAAACGCCGTTGCAGCAGGTCCTCAGGAGAGCTCCATTTTCCTTGTTTATCCTTGTTTATATCCAGTTCGGAGAACTGAGGCTTTGTGTGGCTTGAAACAAGGTTCTTTATTCTTTCATGTACTGTATTACTGTATTTTTTGCCCTATAGGACGCACTTTTTCCCCTCCAAAAATGAAGGGGAAATGTGTGTGCGTCCTATGGGGCGAATGCAGGCTTTCGCTGAAGCCTGGAGAGCGAGAGGGGTCGGTGCGCACCAACCCCTCTCGCTCTCCAGGCTTCAGGAAGCTATCCGCAAGCCTTGCAAGCCCGGTGGGAGTTCCCGCGGGCTCGCAAGGCTTGCGGGCAGCAGCCTGTAGCCCACAAGCTTGAGGGACAGCGGGGAGGCGGAGCACCGCTTTCCCGCTGTTCCCCGGCCTGGTTTGGATTCCCCAACCTGGTTTGGGGGGGGGAAATAAAGGGATTTTTTTTCCCTTTGTTCCCCCCCCCAAAAAACTAGGTGCGTCCTATGGGCCGCTGCACCCTATGGGACGAAAAATACGGTACCTTATTTCCTTGATTTGCTATGTCTGCTTCGGAACACATATCTTTCACATACTGCAGAAGATTGAATAATCTGAAGCAGACAGTAATATTTGAGAGCTGTATACAAGAATAACAATAATACAATGCAATTGTCTTATGAAGTTATTAAATAGTTATAAAGGAAATAAAGAGCAGCTAAATTATTTATTTAAAATATTTCATTATAAAACATTTATCATTCTAGAAGAAAAAACAGTTATCATTAGTTTTTACAATTTTCCCATAATCCTCCCCCATTGGGAACTAAATTTAAAATCCCCCAGAAAAATGTGGAAGGTAAACCTAATTTTCCAATCATTTTCATGCCACCACACCCAGACCCTTATATCTATACCTCCCAGTAAAGTTTTGACTTGCACATCCAAGCCCTGCACTTCACCCCAGGCCTTACCAGCTAACAGGCTATATGCAGATTATCCGCAGAGCTGTCCTTGTTATTGCTGTCTGTCTATCTTGGTAGATCACAAGTTCTGCAGGTGGAAGGACCACTTCACAAACACTCAGGGCAGTTGCCCTAGTGGGAGACATTAGGAACTGAATTCATCTCAATTTGCAGTCTACCTCAGGTACCTAGACCATCCCCAGATTTCATTTTTTGTCACATGACAGTGTAGATGGAATCTAGGACCTGCCTTACGGTTTTGGAATGCCACTGTTACAAAGCTTTATTGTGAGCTCTTTTTCCAATTTTTCTAAATTTCAGAATACAAGTTAATCTCATTTCTACTATTCTCATTTATACTATGTCTTATCAGGTTTCAGATTCCTCCCTCCCCCCAAATTACATGTATTCAGATTAATTAGCTGCATCCAGTTCATGAAGAGCCTTGCCAAAAAAGTTTCATTCCCAAGCAAGTAATGACACAAAAAACATATGTCTATTCCACATAGCATCCTAAACAGGAAGGTGGGCCTTGTGGCCTCAGTTCCAAAAGACAGGAAATGATGCTTCTATTCCTAGCTTTATTCCCACTTTCCTGTGTGACCTTTGGCAAGTCACTCAATCTCCCCATTTATCTGTTCTGCTAAGTGTACAGTTGTGATAATTATATCTCATGTGGGCAATATAGTTGTGGCAATTTAAATTGCTGAAAGAAAAGTGCCTAGGTAAGAATTTCTACAGTGGCACAAGATATCATATGCTGATGTTCTTTTCATTGTAGAGCCAAAGATCTTACACATTAAAAAAATTATATATCAGTACCAGATAATGCTGCTGAATTCAGATCAATAATTAGAGTATCACCTTTCCCTCATTGAATATGACAACGCACAACAACAACAAAAATTAGGCATTTTCAGTGGGAACTCTTCCACAAGCAGAGAAGAGGATCAGGATGCAACAGACCAGATGTTCCAATAGGACGAGGAATACACCTAGTAGTGGGGGAGGGGAATCAAAAGCATGGCTGAAAGCAAATGAGCCATGTCAGACCCGACTGGGATTCCTCTGCAGTGAATCTGACTTGGATAAATCCTTCTTAACTCCCAAATAATCTCTAGCCAGTTTGCAGTGCATTTTTGCACATTGTCCTGGGTGCAATTTCAAATTTTGAGGAAAAAATTAAGAAATGAGAATCTAATTTGTGGTCATCAGCTTAACTATTTATGGTTTATGACTACAGTCATACCTTGGATCCCGAATGCCCTGGAAGTCAGACGTTTTGGCTCCCGAACACCGCAAACCCAGAAGTGAGTGTTCCAGTTCTTTTGGAACCTGAACATCCAATGGGGCTTCTGCGGCTTCCTGCAGCCAATCAGAAGCCATGATTTGGTTTTCACATGTTTTGGAAGTCAAACAGACTGTTTGACTTCCAAGGTACGACTGTATGTTGAATTACAACTCGCTCTTTCTTCCATAGCCTTGCCTTTCTTAGTATATAGTTTTGCTTTTTTGGCTATCAAATAAATAAATGGCTAGTATTGCAGGAATAGAATCAGAAATTTTAGATACAGTTTCTTTGGTTGTGGAAGGAGAAGTGCCAGAGATGACTAGAGCCTCTTCTAAAGCCAACAACATGTTTTTCTGTTGCACACTGCCCCGTGATCGTCAGATGAAGGGCTATATGTAAATTTAATAAATAAATAAAATAAGAAAGCTTTTCTCCACAGTTGGTACGCAAAGCAAGTGGGCTGTAGAAGGAGAACCGGGAGCTCTGTCCCTCCTTTGCCAGCACACTCACTCAACCTGGAGGGCATTTCTGGTCACCAAGTGGTTAAAAACAAGATGTTGTTGTTGTTTACTGAGCCAGTTGGTGTGTAGATAATTTCCTTTGCACTTAATCATCCGCTTATATTTCCCAGTGCCAGTCTGACATTGTTAGTCATTCTTCTGGATGTGTGTGAAAAGCACACACCCCCTCAGCAAACTAGCCATAAAATTATGTCTTCCTCACTGAAGGCAAAATTGAGTACACCTGTAATAACAGTGCAGTAAAATACTGTCCACCTATTTCTGGACGTTCGTCTGTGCTGCTTTCCAAGCACTCAGAGAAACTGAAGCCCGTGCCCTAGTATATATCATTTTCTTTAAAATAAGTGTGTTATTGTTGTGAAATCTTAAATATGCCTGACTGCATTTCCTTACAACCATTTCTTACCACCCCTCCTCTTTCTGCTATTCATTACCCTCGTTTCCTCTTTCTTTCCCTCTCTCTCTCTCTCTCTCTCTCTCTCTCTCTCTCTGTTTTCTTCTCTACTGCAATGGTGGTTGGAGCTCATTGGGACTAGTAGGGTGGAAGATAGGGGTACTTGGATCTACAGTGGTACCTCGGGTTAAGAACTTAATTCGTTCTGGAGGTCTGTTCTTAACCTGAAACTGTTCTTAACCTGAAGCACCACTTTAGCTAATGGGGCCTCCCACTGCCGCCACACGATTTCTGTTCTCATCCTGAAGCAAAGTTCTTAACCCGAGGTACTATTTCTGGGTTAGCGGAGTCTGTAACCTGAAGCGTCTGTAACCCGAGGTACCACTATAGTACCAAGAACAAGTATTTTTTTTAAAAAAAGAAAAAATTGTGCCAGTACTCACCATGAAGTTGTTACAGTAAGTGCCACACTTTTTAAATGGGGGGCAGGAGGTGCCGGTACTGTGTATCCTGGCATATCCCCAGAAAAAAGCACTGCCAATAACTAATTCTAGTTTTGTCCCCATCCTCCTCCCTGATGAGTTCTACAAAGGTAATACGGAGTCTAAGGAGGAGGAGGCGGCTGGCGGGCAGTCCCAGCAAGAGGGCACACACTTGGAGACTGGCTGAGGGCAAGCTCAAGCTGCTGAGACATTGCCCCTTTTATCCAATGTGCCAGCCTCCACTCTCTTGCTGTCAAATTTTAGGCTGTGTGCTCCTTGGGGCATGGATTTGTCCTTTTAAAAAGTTGTGTGAGAAGGCCAACATATTTGGTGAATATGTCAAATCCAGGTTATGAGGGGGCCTTACAACGCAGATGCCTCCCTCCAAACATTTGTGTTTGAGGGATTTCGTGTGTAGTTGTCTGAGATAGTAAGCAAATAAAGCACAGGTCTGATTCTGTGCTACAGCCAGACCTACAAAGAGGACCACAAACCCTTGCTTAGTTGTACGGCTGATAGAACAGCCAATAGCTTGCATTGATGGTGTTGCAGCTGAGAAACACTTCTTTTCCTAAAACCACCTTGTGAGCTTTTGGGTAGATATAATTTGAACTGGATATATGAAGCACATCTCTTCATACGTTAAAAACATGAAGGCTGTCTGTGGGATTAAAGGGGCAACAGGTGACACTTCTGGCCCCATCCCCAAGGTTGAATGGCTTTCTCCCCTGCCTTGGGATGTGCCCGGATGTCTGCCAAGGGAAGTCCTACGCATGTAGACCTCTGTGTGAGTAGATATCCATGGGAGCTGGAAACCCGATTAGAGAAAGCTATAGCTCCCAAGGAAGCCTTTGCAAATATCCATGTTCAATGCATTAATGTTGGAAGGAGCTGAAGGGTCAATGGTCATTCTAATGGTCAATCTAATGGAGCAGCCCCTTAATGCCCTGATTGCATGAGGAGGTCTGTAGTTTCACACTGCAAAGCTGGAGGTTTTGGTATTATTTTATTTTATATAACCTCAATCCCCACCACCACCCATCTGCATTTAGAGATGCTCTTGAGTCCTCTAAAGGGTTTTATAAATCCTATCTATGATTATTATTCTGTTCTTTCAGATCACTCTGGTATGCCATTAAACATTGCTAAATGCAAACAAGATATTGTGATAGTTAGATTTATGATTTCTATTCTAATGACAGTTGCCTACAAACAAAAAACTGACTGACTAACTTGATAGTCATGGTGACTTGATAGTTTATTGCTGGGGGCATGAACTCTGCTCCCTCTTCTGAACATTTTTAGCTATCATGCCAAATCACTGTTGATGAATATCATCCATGAGTATATCTAACTCATTTCTCAAAGCCATTTAAGTTGACTTTCAGCATTATTTTGTGATATGGCATGCTCACGAACCTTTGAACTGTTCATAGAATGAAATGGTCAGCAATAAAATGTTCTCAATTCACTTTCTATGAGGGAAGGAAACGGTGAAGGTTTTGCTGGAATAAACTCTGCACACAAATCTTAAAGCTCAGACAGGCTCTAGGCTGAGGACTAGGAAGGTTAAGTGAGAAGAGCCCTGTGTTTGGAGGAAGAGGGCGGAATCGGTAGTGAGATACAGGGACCTAAAGAAAAGTTAAATGAATGAACTGGAGTGTTGTGGGAGGGGAAGTGGAATAAAGAGGAGATGTGGAGTTGAGGAAAGGAGTGGGGAACAGGATAGGGCACAGAGCCAAGGTGAGTGCTAAATGTTCTATATAAAAAAGAAATGTGCTGAAGTTAGACAGGTGAAACTGCATGCCACCTCACCTCTAAAGCCCTAAATGGCTTGGGACCTGGCTACTGCCTTCTCATGAACCAACCCACTCTCTTCGTTTGACATAGGAGTGCCTTCAAGTTCCCTCACCATCTGAGGTAAGACAAATGGTAGCAGGTCAGGAAGCAGGTGTTAAGAATGCCCTTGCTGGAAAAGCTGGCCTGGTGTCAACTTTGATGCCTTCTCAAGATCGGGCAAAGATGCTCTTTTTTCATTTGCCCAAGCAGTCAAACATGTATTATAACTGTTTATAGTTTTGTCTTTGTACTCTGCTGAATTTATTGACTTTTAAGGCTGCTGTGGTTTTAAGGTTTTAGATGGAGTTTTTATGGTATTTCTTGTCTGCAACTGTACATTGCACAGGAGTCTTGCACTGAACTGCGTATAAATAGCTTGGAATAAACAAATTAAGCAAATATTAATGCAAAACATTGTGTTGTGTATCTAGTAGGAGTTTCCTGCTGCTGCTTTTGGACAAAACAGAGACCCTTATACTTATTTGATCTTCCTTCATTTTTGAAAGGAGGAGGCTGCAACAAATACTTTCTCAAATGACACAGGGCATCAAAAAATGTCCACTGTTGTAAGTGTTATCTGACATGGACAAAATTGCTATTTTAAGAGAAAGCAATATTTTGTAGCAGAGTCCCTGTAGTAAGACACTTTTAATTTCAAGTCCACCAACGCACATCTGAAAGGAACGGGAAGACATTGCATCATGTTACATTTTTAGAAAGGGCCTTATAATCACAAACTCTCCATGTAAAATTATTGTGAGGAGAATTAAAGTTAAGCTGTGATCCTCAAAGAACTTGGCATCTCCTGGGGCAAGAGCGCTATGACTATTATGAAGGTCAGCCATTTTTTGAAACTAGAAGCAGGTGCAAAAGCACAAAAGGATTGCTGAACTATTTTGAACATGGCAAAAGGGGGTGAGACAGAATGTGTGATTGACTTGCGCTTCCTGTTTCCCGCATCCTCAGTTGGGGCTGAAATTGAGCTATCACATGTCAGTGCCAGGAATGGGGGTGGGTGAGATGACAGCGTACAATATGAATTGCAAATGAAACAGAGAAGCTCCAGGAAGTGCACAACAGTTGTGCATAAAGGGGACCCTCCTCACTTTTTTGGGGGGGGGGGGTAATCTTGCAAATCACTCTGGAAAAGTTTGTGAATTCCACAAGCCTTTACTCTACCATTTGTGCTTTTGTTCCTTGTTTCCCCCTTTTGCAGTGTTTGTGTTGTGTTCTAAGAAAAAAAATGAGAGCTCATCAGCATAGTCTAATTCTAGTGTGTGAGGTGTGGGGAGTCCAGTTTAATGCCATTTTACTCAACAAAAAATGCTGAAGCTGACAAAGGCCAAGGGGACTCTGCCATTCAGACTGTCATTCAGTATACCTCTTTGAACATACCTAAAAACGCACAACATAGATATTTGTGGTAGCAAAATACGCCTTAAGATTCTAGCAAATCTAGTTCTCAAGTGGCTGTTCAATCAGTAATCATTATAAAGGATCATACACTGATCAAAAAGGCATCTAGTTAGTAGGAGTGAACGTTTTTTTGAACATGGCCATTCAGTGGAATAGGAGGGCAATGTTTAGAGACAAGATATACATAGATATATGTGAAATGTGTCCCTATTTCATCTTTCTAGCATTCTGGCTTCACATGTCCTGGGCGCTCATCTCAGAAGGCACATATGTAGTTTTAGCCATGCAGATATTCTTGAGTGTCATTATTGTCTGCAGTTGGTTTGCTTGCACAACATCTTGAACATTCTGCCGCTACTTTCCTCCTTGATTGATCTGACAGTAATGTTGAGCTGCTGCTTCTTCAGAACACTAATCAGAAACAGCAGATTTGTGGCTTTCACTCGGACTGAGCCAGCGGTTCTCCTGCTTGAAATCTGGAGGATGAAAGTTGCTCCAAAACTTGGGTGGGGGTGCTCCTCCAGGTAGCTAACTGGAAATGCTGCTGTGTGATGACACCTTGCCATTCTCTGGGAATTGTGGGAAATAAAAATGGCGGTTGCCAGTTATCCAGGAGAGCCGCTGTGGGCATGGCCCACATTTTTGTTCCTTTGCCAATAATAATAATAATAATAGTAATAATAATAACAAATTGATACCCTGCCCATCTGCCTGGGTTTCCTCCTTCCCCCCAAAATTCCACTGCCTGCAACTGGGTGAACAGTGAACAGGGGTGCCAGTTTTGGTCAGTCCTATGTTTGTTGTTGTTCTGTTGTTATTATGGTTATTATTTATTTATACCATGCCTTTTCCCCTGATGGGACTTAAGGTGTCTCATATAAAAATGAGAACTAAAAACGTAGGAAAAACATTAAAAATAAGTCAACATTGTTAGAAGTAAAACTATATACAGTGGTACCTCGGGTTACATATGCTTCAGGTTACAGATGCTTCAGGTTACAGACTCTGCTAACCCAGAAATAGTACCTTGGGTTAAGAACTTTGCTTCAGGATGAGAACAGAAATCGTGCTCTGGCGGCGCAGCAGCAGCGGGAGGCCCCATTAGCTAAAGTGGTGCTTCAGGTTAAGAACAGTTTCAGGTTAAGAACGGACCTCCAGAACAAATTAAGTACGTAACCGGAGGTACCACTGTACATTTATAAAACCTATTAAAACCATGCCAGTAATTACACTAAAAACAGCACAGCACCAGCCCTTCCATTAAAAAAGCAGCCTGTTGCCAAAAGCTTGAGGGAGCCAATCTAGCTTTTCCAGGGAGGGAGTTCCAGTGTCTGGGAGCAGCCACCGAGAAGGCCCTCTCCCGCATCCCCACCAAAGTGTAGATGTTAAGTTGTGAACATATCAGACGACACAGCGATTTTTCAAACAGCTCTTGTTTATTCACAGGCCAGAACAGAACTGAACTGAAGGGTTCAGCCAGCCTGCTTATATAGAGCTCCACTAGAACGCAACAGTAACCATTTTCTGTAACTATCCAATCACTGAACGTCACTTTCGATCCCTTATTTGCATAACTATCTACAGTATCCCCCTGCTGGCCCAGGGTGAGAACTTCAGTACATAACAGTAGACTTGCACATGGTGGCCAGCTTCCATTTTGATTTGCAATGCTCATTTGGGGCTTCTCAGAAGTATGTAAAGGTGCTGGTACCATGCTCCAGTGATCTCCGGCTGAAAAAAGCACTGGTTATGAGCTATCAGCCTCTTCAAGTTCACAGACATTAAGTCAACATCTGCAGCCTCATGTTCATCCTATCTGCAATATGAAGGTAACAGTTCTACCTTTCATACAGGCTGTTGTACGAATTAGGAAAATATGTAGGGCTAATTGAGGAAGAAGGGGCTTTGTTTTTAGGTTTTGTTTTTTGCAGACTTTCAGGAGCTTCAAAAAGCAGCCTCCCCTTTCTGAGGCAGTTTCAAGGATTGCTACAAAAGCAGCAAAACTCTTTATTCATTCAGAACGAGGACAATGATGATCCAGGTTCTGCTGATCTGATATGCTGTTTAGCCCTGGTATGATAATATTTTCCAATACGATTCTCGGATTGGCTTGGAATTAACTGCCCACGAGGCTATTCCCAGCTAGGGGGAAAACAGCCCCAAAGCAGCAGCCGATAGGGGAAGTAACGGAACAAGGTAAGGAGAGATGTGGTGGAAGATGCTTTCTAACATATTCCGAAAGCACTGTTTTCCCTCCAGAACATCACATGTTAATATTCTGGTGAATACTTGGTTCTACCTATATAAATAGTAACAAGTATTATAAGGTGTTAGCAGTGGTGCAGGTTAGGTACCAAGAGAGTTGACACTTGGATTTTCCACGATAAATTCCATTGAAGTATTTTATCTTGCATACTGTCCATGCAGTTGTGGTTCCTGAGCATTAATAAAGTTCTACCTAAACCTTTTAGGTCTTGGGCTGGGGGGGCAGCTGTGTCCTCTCACTCTAACTCTGTAACATCTGTTTGATAGAAGAATGTCAGTAAGGGAAAGATCGGCAAGGGGGGAAAAGACAATTAGATCCCCAGGGTATAGATGTGCAAAAGTCCTCTGAGAAATGCTACTGGTCTTATCAAAAAAACTCCACTTCCCTTGAAATCCCACTGGTATTTTGCCTGAACCACAGATTAATTTTGAATTTTATTTTAGGTGAAATTCGAGGACAGCCTGGGACAGTGCTCATCCCAATAAAAGTTGCTACATCCATCAAAACCCATTTTGAATTTTCTTGAAATCCTTCAGGTGGTTTGCCTGAGGAACAATGCCCAAATTAGCTCTGAATCTAATTTTAAGTGACATTTTGATGGCAAGTCTCTTCTAGGGGAAGACAGATTAAAAATGTTTCAATACTAGAATTGCTAACAGAATGCTTGAAGTTAGTATATTTTTATTTTTACCTTATTGATTACTAAAAACAAAAGAAAAATAACAGGCAGTATCTACATCCTCCATACTTTTAAAGACACCAATAAATTTAATTTTGGCGATACAGTCTATAATAATTTGCAGGGCTTTCTTCAAGATGGCATTCAATTTACATCAAGGCAAACAATTTGTAACATTTTAAGGGAAGTCTGATATTGTTTAGACTGCCAGTGAGGATTTTGTCTCCTGTCTTCTTGTCTAGACAATGGGGCGGTTTCCTTAAAACGTTAAAAATTGCTTCCTATTACCAAAACCAAAAAGCTTCTTTCCACATAATTGACTGTCTCTTTTGTGCCATGCTACAACCAGAGCTTTTATTTTGGTCTAGAAATGGCGGGTATTGATTGCTTGCTAAACCCACTTAAAAGCAGCTTCAATTGGCACAATTATAATCCATTATAAAAATGCAGCATTTTAAAAACATCAGCCCTAAAAACAGATAAATTTAGCTGCCTGCAAGCTGATTTGGTGACATATTTATGAAATTGTTCATGTGCTCAGGCTTTTTTTACAAGTTTTAATTTCAAGCTATACACTTCCTTTGAGAAGTTTCTTTTGAGCATTTCTTAGAATCTGTTGACTGAAAATGTCAGAGGAATAGGCTTGCGTAGCATTATAGGTCATGATATTCTGCTGTGCCAAGCAGAGAGAGAGCCCTCTTTTTCTTTCTTTCCTTAATGGCCCATCAGGCTACTATTGGGGGTTTCTTCTGCCTGTGGCTAAAAGGAAAGTTTGCAGTTTTGGATCTGGGAGAAAAGGCTGATAAGAGGTTTCTTGCTGGCTTTTAAAGATCCATCTTTAAAAAATGTTTTTATTAAAGATTTTATTGGGTTAAAGAAGTACATACATTGTCTCTATTTTCAGATTATAAAGTGTTTTTTTACAGATCAGTTATATTCGATGTGAGACTTTAATGTTATATAGAGGATGAGGTTGGGGAGAAGAGAGTTGGAGAGAGAGGGGAGGGGGGAGAAAAGAGGGGGAGCTGCTGCTTGGGAGGGAGGGAGGGAGGAGGGCCTGGCATGGGCTCACATACTTCCCCCATGCTCCACCTGCACTTTGGTAAATGTCATAGAAGTGCCTCATTGCCATCTCTTGCAGGGAAATTAGCCTGGTAGAGCTATCCTGGAACTCCTTATATCAAGAACTTCTTGAATAGAAAAGAAAATCATAAGTTGTTTGAAGTTGAATACAGATTTGTCTCATGCACTTTTTGATCATTCTTTTGTACGATCTTATTTGTTCCTTTTCACCAGTGTTTTAGATTTTTCTTCCTTTCTATTTTCTTCCTTACATTTTACTTTTCAAGTCAGAAAAAGCAAAAACAAAACAAATGAATACTGAATATAGTTTGGTTTTGCAGAGTAACAGAGGTGTGTGTGTGTGTGTGTGTGTGTGTGTGTGTGTGTGAGAGAATGATCGGATGATCGCTGAGATCATCCGAGGAGACTGTTGTTGACGGTGCCACAACCTGCAAACTTCCAGCTACTGGGCCTACTTTGTGTTGGTGCCTGTCTCTGGGATGTTTTCCCTGCCTGCAATACGGGAATATCCATCCCTAGTGTGTTTGACACTTACTGAAAAGGAGAGTTGGAGAGTTGGTCCTGGTCTCTGTGTGTAACATCCACCCAGGGAAAAACATCTACAGCTAGAGAAAGGAGCCTCTGAGCTTAGATAGGAAGACGGTGTTGAGTGTCTTGGGAGAGCATTCCGACAGGAGTTAACTGGAGGGCTGAGTTGGAGCCAGGAGAAGCAGAAGCTGTGAGGATACTGTCTCCTTGGGTCTCCTTCCAGTCAGGAGGGGAGAGATCTCCCAGAAAGAGAAGACTCCCAAACCAGGAAAAAAGGGGTGCGTGGGGATCCCCTGGGTCTGTTATACTGCCAGAGGTATCTCAGGAGTAGAAACGGACAGAAAGTACCACCTCCTTGTTTAAGAACCAAAGTATTAAGCTGTAACACCTGCACAACAACTAAGTTTAGGAGCTGAAGTGAAAGAAGTGGAAATAAACTTTTGTCTAGAAACCTGTAACATCTCACTGAGGAGTAAAAACTGAATTAAAGCAGCTGACATTTAAAAGAAGCTGTGCATTTATTACCTTGTTTAGAAGCCAGTATCATCCACCAGATTAAGTATAATTATTAACAAGTTAACTGTTTCCTGAAAGACCTTTTATCTCCTGACACATCCTTTGTTTTATCAACTTCGTTCTGTAAACTAAATCTTTCTTATTTGTCAAACTTCTGCCTGAGTCTCCAAGAATCTAAGTGTACTCTCACACAAAACTCATATGTTAACCCCTGGTGGTAGTGTATACAGAGGTGAGATTTGCTTCAATTGGTGGCAGAGAGAGGGATCCACTACAAATTGGTGGCAAAGGTTTGATCCAGTACAGTATCTTTTGTCCAGTCATTTTCTGACTGTTGATTGCTGGATCATACTTGTTATTTTTAGTGCTTTGTAGTCTTGAGTAATTTATTCTTAAGAAAATGAAAGTATTTGCTGATTATATTGTTTGTTTGTGTGCATTGAGTTGCTGCATGTTTTAGAGCTCTTGACTATTGTTTTAGAGTTTTTGAGTTGAGTCCTTATTGCAGGGCCTGACAGGCTTCTTAAGGACTGCTGCTGCTGCTGTTGCTCAGCAGAGAGGGCTTCCTCTTTAAAATTATTTTTATATCCTATTATATCCTTTTTTTTAGTGCTTTAATGGTTTTTAACTGGGTTGTAAAGGGTCTTGATGGGATGTGCCTGGGAGGAGAGGAGTGGGAGAGAGTGGGGGAGGCCCAGTTACAGGGGTTCTAAGTAGGGGGAGGTATGGTGAGGGAGGAGGGGCAGGCTGGGTGAGGGGCACACAGCCCTCCTCCAACCTGGGGCTGCCCTCAGGTCTGTGACTGCTGCTGTTGAGCGCCAGAGCAGCCCAGAATAAAATCTCCCTCATCCATGATCTGATTATAGATGGGGAGGCTGATCTGGCATGTATCACTGAAACTGGGTGGGTGAACAGGGTGGAGTTGGTCTCACCCAGCTGTGCCCACCTGGGTACTCAGTGCAGCATCCGGCCAGACTCGAAAGTCGAGGAGGGGGCGTTGCTGTAGTCTATAGAGATTCTCTATCTCCAGCCTCTCTATCCAGTTGTGGGGGGGGGGGCTAGAGTTTGTGTTCCTGGCGTTGGCCAATCAGGACAGATTAGGGATTCTGCTGGTTTACTGCCCAGTAGTCTCCCTGCTGACAGAGCTGGTCTCGGAGGCGGTGTTGAGGACTCCCAGACTGCTGGCTCTGGGAGACTTCAACATCCATGTCAAGGCAGCTGGCTCTGGGGTGGCTCAGGAATTCATGGCTGCCATGGCAACAATGGGGCTGTCCCAACATGTTACTGGCCCAATGCACATGGCAAGCCACACTCTAGATTGGGCAGAGGTTGATTTGAAAGTGGGGGACATTGACATCAGTCCCTTGTCATGGTCAGAGCACTTCCTGATTAGATTTAGGCTTTCAGCACCATTTCCCATCCGCAGAGGCGGGGCACCTATTAGGAAGGTCCGCCCTCAGAGGCTGATGGATCCAGTGGGATTCCAAACGGCTCGGGGGGGGGGCGTTTCCAGCTGATACGACTGGAGCTCCTGTCAAAGCCCTGGCTGACCTCTGGAACACCCAAGTGGCTCGGGCCATTGACACGATTGCCCTTGAGTGCCCTCTCCCACTTCATGGAGCCCAATTGGCCCCCTGGTATACTCCAGGCGAGGAAACAAGCTGGGAGACGTCTTGAACGCAAGTGGAGGAAAGATCCGAATGAATGCAACCAAACACTAGCAAGAGCTCATTATCGAGCCTACTTAGTGGCAGTGCAGGCAGCAAAGAAGGCATACATTGCTGCCTCCATTGCATCCTCATCATGTCGTCCGGCAGAACTTTCCTGGGTTGTATGGGGCCTTTTATAGGCTGGCCCAGAGGAGGTGATAGAACCAATGGTAGCTCGCTGTGATTGGTTGCAAAGCATTTTGAGGATAAAATTGCTTGCATCCACCAAGACCTTCACTCTGCTGTTATGTTGTTGTTGCTGTTGCTGCTGTTGTTGTTGTTGTTTAGTCATTTAGTCATTTCCGACTCTTCGTGACCCCCTGGACCAGAAGTGCCTGGCCCCATTAGCCAGGCACTTCTGTCTTCCACTGCCTCCCGCAGTTTGGTCAAACTCATGCTGGTAGCTTCGAGAACACTGTCCCACCATCTCATCCTCTGTCGTCCCCTTCTCCTTGTGCTCTTTCCCAACATCAGGGTCTTTTCCAGGGAGTCTTCTCTTCTCATGAGGTGGCCAAAGTATTGAAGCCTCAGCTTCATGATCTGTCCTTCCAGTGAGCACTCAGGGCTAATTTCCTTAAGAATGGATAGGTTTAATCTTCTTGCAGTCCAGGGGACTCTCAAGAGTCTCCTCCAGCACCATAATTCAAAAGCATAAATTCTTCGGCGATCAGTCTTCTTTATGGTCCAGCTCTCACTTCCATACATCACTACTGGGAAAACCAAACTTTAACTATACGGACCTTTGTTGGCAAGGTGATGTCTCTGCTTTTTAAGATGCTCTGCTGTTACAGCAAATGAATTTCATGGGGTGTCCAGAGCACAGTCTAGCCCCATTGTGTTGGATGAGTTTCAGTTGGTAAGGCCTGAGGATGTGGACAAGGTGCTCGGATCGGTTAGGGCGACCACTTGTGCCCTAGACCCTTGCCCCTCTTAGCTGATAAAAACCAGCAGGCTGGGCCCGGAAGGTGATCAACTACTGGCCAGTTTCTAATCTCCCTTTCCTGAGCAAGGTTTTGGCGTGAGTGGTTGCAGACCAGATCCAGGCGCTTTTGGAAGAAACTGATTTTCTGGGTCCATTTCAGTCGGGGTTTAGTTCCAGTTTTGGCACAGAGACTGCTTTGGTCGTCCTGTATGATGACCTCTGTCGAGTGAGAGACAAGGGAAACAGGACCCTGTTAATTCTTCTCAACCTCTCAGCGGCTATTGATACCATCGACCATGGTATCCTTCTGAAGCAACTGTTTGAACTAGGGGTGGGTGGCACCACTTTGCAGTGGTTCCAGTCCTACTTGGATGGTCATTTCCGGAGGGTGTTACTTGGGGAGTGCTTTTCAGCCCCCATGTTGTTTAACATTTACATGAAACCGCTGGGTGGAGTTATCCATAGGTGTGTAGTATGTTGTCAGCAGTACAGTGGTACCTCGGGTTACATACGCTTCAGGTTACAGACTCCGCTAACCCAGAAATAGTACCTGGGGCAAGCACTTTGCTTCGGGATGAGAACAGAAATTGTGTGCTGGCGGCGCAGCAGCAGCGGGAGGCCCCATTAGCTAAAGTGGTGCTTCAGGTTAAGAACAGTTTCAGGTTAAGAACAGACCTCCAGAACAAATTAAGTTCCTAACCCGAGATACCACTGTATGCAGATGACACTCAGCTCTTATTTCTCCAGGTGAGGCAGTGGGAGTGCTAGACCAGTGTCTTACCTCGGTAATGGACTGGATGAGAGCCAAAAAACTGAAACTCAATCCAGATAAGACGGAGGCACTGTTAGTGGGTGCTTCCCTAGACTAGATGGGTGGGAGATCACCTGCTCTTGATGGGGTTATACTCCCTCTGAAGCAGCAGGTTCACAGCTTGGGGTTCCTCCTGGATCCTTTGCTGTCACTTGAGTCTCAGGTGGGCTCAGTGGCCCCGAGTGCCTTCCATCAGCTTTGACTGGTGGCCCAGCTGTGCCCCTATCTGGACAGTGATAGCCTAACTCCTGTAGTCTGTGCTCTGGTAACCTCAAGGTTATATTACTGCAATGGTAATATTAGGGCTGCCTCTGAAGATGGTTCGGAAACTTCAGTTAGTGCAGAATTCAGCGGCCAGGTTGCTCACCGGAGCAAGACGGTCTGAGTATATTACACCGACCCTGGCCAACTGCACTGGCTACCAATCAGTTTCCAGGCCCAATTCAAAATGCTGGTTTTGACCTATAAGGCCTTAAATGGCTCAGGACCGCAATACCTCAAGGACCGCCTCTTTCCCTATGAACCTATCCAGACCCTGAGATCATCTTTGGAGGCCCTCCTTCGTGTGCCTCCTCCTTGAGAGGTCCGCAGGGTGGCAACACGAGAACGGGGCCTTCTCTGCAGTGGCTCCCCATCTGTGGAATGCTCTCCCCAGGGAAGTTCACCTGACACCTTCATTATACATCTTTAGGCGCCAGGCAAAAATGTTCCTTTTAAAGCAGGCCTTTGGTTGATTTGATTGACATCCTCTGCCCTTTTAAAATGTGGGGTTTGGGGGGGTTATTGGGTTGTTGTTTTTAATTTGATTATGTATTTTGTGATTTTATATTTTAATTTTTTTCTCTGAACCACCCTGAGACCTCCAGGTACAGTGTGGCATATAAATTCAATAAATAATTATAAAATAACAACAACAACAACACCAATACCACACCTAACTATTATATATATGGTAAGCAATCTGTAAACCACAGAGCCTAGGACTTGCCGATCAGAAGGTCGGCGGTTTGAATCCCCGTGACGTGGTGAGCTCCTGCCCACCTAGCAGTTTGAAAGCTAGCACGTCAAAGTGCAAGTAGATAAATAGGTACCACTCTGGCGGAAAGGTAAACAGTGTTTCCGTGCGCTGCTCTGGTTTGCCAGAAACGGCTTAGTCATGATGGCCACATGACTTGGAAGCTGTACGCCGGTTCCCTCGGTCAGTAAAGCGAGATGAGCGCCACAACCCCAGAGTCGGGCACGACTGGACCTAATGATCAGGGGTCCCTTTACCTTTATCTTAAGCAGTCTGTAAGTTGAATATACACACATAAATAGTAAAATAAACAGAGGATATTCTACATGCACTGAGTTCTGGGTCTTCCCATCCTACAGATGTACTGGACCTACATAGGAGCCTTATAGCTAACCCTTCCATTGGAAGTAATGACCAGTTATTCTGCCCATCCCCAGCTTGGCTAGATGGGGAAGGACGGGGAAGGGGCTCAGTTTGTCCCTCTCTCTCTCTCACACACACACAGGTATATGGAAGGGAATGATAGTTTTCTCCTTGTTATTTGGGCTGAGCTAAATTTCTCAACTAAAACTATGTCCCTTCTTTAGCATTTTGAGGGTGGGGCAAATTTTGACGGTGAAGACAAAACACCCCAACACTCCTTAGGTATCTCGCCCCTGCTGGCTGCCATCTTTCGTTCCTCAATACCCCTAGAATGCTACATTAGGTGTCGTGTTTTTTCCAGAGACATCAAGGGGAATTAAGATGTCAGCCAACAGCAACTAGGACTGCCAGCAAGTTTCATCCCCTTGCAACCTCAAAATTGGCCCATCCTACAAAAATAGCCAACCCATTCCTCTTTTTCACTGCTCTTGAAGGGGGTGAGAAAATGAGGGGCATTTCAGTTAAGCTCTGCATGAATAGTTCTCACAGTTATATGAGAAATATTTTTGTAACTTTAAAGAAAATTCTTTTTTGTTAGTTTTATGAATTTAGCTACTGTAAGTCATCCCACCTCAGGGGCAATCAGATGCAAATGTTTTAAATCAGTAAACCATTACAAAACCTGTTTAAGATTGTGATTTGCTCATCCCATATCTTTTAATCCAGTTGTGGCTAGTGATGTTAAATTCTCGAGAAAAATCTTTTGGAGAATATTCTCAAGAATATTCTCAAGAATATTCTTGATTAATGAGAATAATAGAGAATTTTCATTTAAAATAGGAGAATATTCATTTTAATGCATTGAAAATGATATAATTAATTAATATAGATGTTTATTCATGGGTAAACTTGTTCAGATGGCAACCAAAAACTGTACAGATATTTATTCAGTGGGGCAATGCAGTGAATTCATATTCTTTGATTTTTTGCACCAAACTTGAAATTGAAAATTCAACGCAACAGACTCAGGTTAATCACTAAGCCTGCTACTACCCGTCAGCTTCAAACATCACTGTTTAAATCAAGGCCACCTCACATGCTGTTATACATAATTGTATAGGCCTAGGTACTTTAAGTCTACAAAGAATTAAAGCTACTTTCTGTAAAAAAAAAATATCACACTGTATGTCCAAGGGTATAGAATTGCTAAGAATAAGGTCACACCAAAATAGAAAAAGGCTATTACATATAGTTGAAATACATATGAATTCAAATGTTCATCAAATTTAATGAATAGCATTTTAAAAACTTTTTTTAAAAAAAATGTTTTCTATATCTCACATTTCAGAACTGCCAATGGTGAATGACACAATTCCCAGTAATGTAACTAGATCAAAAAATCATTATTCATTACTTACACTGGCTATATCACAGCTTGACTTATTATTTACTAGATTTTTTAAATGTGGGTTATAAAACTGGTTCTTACATTAGAGTTTACAGTTTGTGGAGAATATTCTCTGGAAAATTTTCTAGCAGAGAATATTCTCAAGAATATTCTCACATCACATCACTAGTTGTGGCTGTGGAAATGGGAAAGACCGCCTTTATTTTTCATGTATTTAATGCATTTTCTGATGCTTTCTTGTACACTAAAGTATCACATATCGGATGGTTTACAAAGTACCTATATTCCTTCGAAATAAACAGAATCTGACCTCTGGACTCTGGAAGACTATCAAAGATCTTGGCAGCACATCAGACAGTCTCTTAATATAACTTTCCAGCTATTTGTGGAAGTCCATCTCAGTTTTACGGAGGGGTGGGGGCTGACCGGGCTGGAGAGAGTTGGGGGTGGCAGCTTAGATTTGCATCCTCCTTCCGGAAGCCATTTCGGCCACGCAGCCCATTATGCATCTTGGTGCCCTTTTATAACTTAAGGACCCATTTGCAGATGTAAAGTAGATCCACAAGGAAAGCCACAGCAAGTAAAGAAGAACAAAGGTCCAAGGTAAAGTGCAAGTCTTGCCTTGCTGCTGCATGTACATTTCATTTCAGAAAACTGCTGGCTTTTTTAGTCAAAGGGATTGGCATAACTATAAATGTTAATTTAATTTTTCTTTGTGAAGTGGTAAAGCAGATACCAATTCACAGCTGAGTATTCCCTCTGGCCACTTACAGAACAATGTTAGTTTCCTTGGAAGTACGTTTCACTAACATTTTCTCTGAAAGGTGAAATAGGATCCTAAAAATCTGGCTTCATTCCCAAGGAAGAAGCAATACTCTCATTACGAAACTTTCTGTTGTCAGCCCAGTTTATCTTTAAACTGTCAATGTTTAGTAAAACTTTTTATGTAAAAACTAGACACAATCTCCTGTTTATTTTAGTAAGAGATGAACATATTCTTATATTAACGTTTGCAGGAAGGTGTTAAGTGCCAGTTCACTTTTTTATTCAGGCACTCCTAGAGTATTACAAATATTGATATTTTATTTGCTTTCTTAGTTTGAGGTTGTTGGGGTTTACTTCTTACACAAAGATTTATATGCTGCACTTTATGCACCAGTCTAGGCAAATCAAAATCATACAGCTTTGTGTATCTTAAAAGGAAATTAAATGCTATTCCTGACTTCATTGACTCAAAAGGATATTGCTCTTAGTCTGAGGTTTCAGTTAGGTTTTTTTTTTAAATGGAGATTGTCACTTGGTACTAAAACCTTGGGTGGACAAAAGTGTTCATTGGAAGGGAAAGCCTAGGAATTGAAATAATAATAACAACAACAACAACAACAACAATAATAATAATAATAATAATAATAATAATAATAATTATTTACCGTATTTTTCGCTCTATAGGGTGCACTGGCCCATAGGACACACCTCATTTTTTGGGGGGAAAGTGAATAAAAAAAATTATTTCCCCCCCCCCAGCCGCGGGGCTGGGGCGGGGGAAGCCCGAGCTTTCCCCGACCCCAGCCCCCAGAATAGGCTGCTATCCGCAAGCCTTGCGAGCCCGGCGGTAACTCCCGCCAGGCGCGCAAGGCTTGCGGACACCTGCGCAAAGCACGGGGCGTCCTCCAGAGGGCGCCCCGTGCTCCGGGCTGCAGGCTGCCACCCGCAAGCCTTGCACGCCCGGGGAGAGTTACCCCGGGCGCGCAAGGCTTGTGGACACCTGCGCGAAGCACGGGGCATCCTCCGGAGGGCGCCCCGTGCTCCGGGCTGCTGCCCGTAAGGCTTGCGAGCCCGCGGGAACTCCCGCTGGGCGCGCAAGGCTTGCGAATAGCTTCCTGAAGCCTGGAGAGCGAGAGGGGTCGGTGCGCACCGACCCCTCTCGCTCTCCAGGCTTCAGCAAAAGCTTGCATTCGCCCCATAGGACGCACACACATTTCCCCTTCATTTTTGGAGGGGGAAAGTGCGTCCTATAGGGCGAAAAATACGGTATACACCACCCATCTGGCTGAGTTTCCCCAGCCACTCTGGGCGGCTTCCAATCAAGTGTTAAAAACAATACAGCATTAAATAATGCACAACCCCTCTTCAAATTTTAACAGAGGTGATGTTGACTTATGGCAGTGGAAAAGGCAGGCAGGCTGGGTAACCCAACCTAATAGTCTGACCAGTAAATTCCTTGAGGCAACAGAAATTATAGAGTTTCCAAGCTAATTGGAAAACCCCTCAAGGGGAAGCTCAGTTCCCCCCGCTTTCCCACCCTAACCCCTTTGGGCAACAACATTCCTTTCTGATATGTGGGGACAGTGGTGCTCCCTCTGAGTGTCGCCTCTTTTTCTGGTTCCATACAAGTGAATGAAGCAAAAGTATCCATTCACTTTTATGAAGCAATGAAAGGGACTCTTAATTCGGAAGATCCTAGGGGAACACAGGGAAGCAGGTGGCGCTGTGGGTTAAACCACAGAGCCTAGGACTTGCAGATCAGAAGGTCGGCAGTTCGAATCCCCGCGACGGGGTGAGCTCCCATTGCTCGGTCCCTGTTCCTGCCAACCTAGCAGTTCAAAAACACGTCAAAATGCAAGTAGGTAAATAGGTACGACTCTGGCGGGAAGGTAAACGGCATTTTCGCGTGCTGCTCTGGTTCGCCAGAAGTGGCTTAGTCATGCTGGCCACATGACCCGGAAATCTGTCTGCGGACAAACGTCAGCTCCCTCGGCCAATAAAGCGAGATGAGCGCCGCAACCCCAGAGTCGGTCACGACTGGACCTAATGGCCAGGGGTCCCTTTACCTTTACCTAGGGGAACACAATAAGTCCTAAGACTTACTTTCATTGATCTTAATGGGAGAGGACTGAGTATATTCTTATTTTCCCATTGAAATCAATAGGATCTTAAAATGCTCAGCTTCTGGCTTGATCACAGCTGGTATATATCTCAATTCAAACCTTTAATCCATGTCGCTGGTATATTTGGCAGTATGTTGTTGCAACCCTTTCCCATCACGCGCCAGTACTTTAAAGCCAATTAAAGATCCAACTAAACGGAGAACCTCTGCTTCTTAATGATGACATAGGAGGGTTTTCGCCAGGCAAAGTGCTTTTGCAGTCAGCGCCTCCCTGCCTCCCACATTCCACGCCAGAGCAAGAGCCAGGTACTAAGGTGAACTGCGAGTGAAGCCCATTCCCCCGTCCCTGGGGGGGATTTGCAAGGATGATTTACCCTCTATCGTCCTTGTTTTTCGTTCACTGACAATCCATTGCAGTCGTGGAGGCTGCCTCCATTAAGGCAGGTGGGCCCAGAAGTCTAAGGGGTGAATAATTATATGTGTGTGTGGGGGGGTACCTCCTGAGAAAATCCATTTAAAAAGCAATTGTACCAAATGGAATTGTGAGAATAATAAATGGGGGATTTTGTCTTCCCTCACGGGAGGTCCTAGACTCATTAGGGCAGACCCTCCAAGTGCCCCTATTTTCCAGGGACATCCCTGATTTAGAGAAGCTGTTCCAGTTTCTGATTTGACCCCAGAAAGCAGATCTGTCATCGCCAGGGCCAAGGGCCTTGACGCCTCCCATTTTTCCCGTGCCATTTATCCAGTGGAAGCACATGTTTGCAAATATGATCTGTGTAAACCAGTGTACCTTAGTTGCTACTCCTTGCACGGTGTAGCATGCATCTCTTGCTGCACTCTACTTGGAAGACTTCTCTGCCCTAATAGAAGGCTGTTGACAGGCAAGTCTCCCATATCTCAATCCTAGAAGTGATTATCAAATGTGCCCTCCCTCTTGGTGAACAGCAGCAACACTCAGTGTCAGGAACCCTGATGCACAATGTTGCCTTGCCCAAGTCACCGCGCTGACCAATGGTAGATATGCCCAGACTTTTGCAGGGGCCTTTCTTAATAACTTTTCACTGGCATGCTCCTGGTTCTCCCTCCTGTTACAGTGGCACACCACTTTGGAACAACCAGTTTACTAGAATACCTCTTGCTTTGAGATATTACAGTGCTGTGTTTTCCTACATGATGTAGCTTGCCTAGATTCACCTGGTGAGTTTGTGGCTAAAGTGAGGAAAGATTTCAACTTTATACTGCACTTCATACTCTTGGGCTTGGTGCTATAATTGCGTGTGTTTTGTATGTTGAAGCTGTGCAGGGACATGGGCAAGGCCAGCTTGCCATATGAGTTCTGAATTTTCAAACTAATCTACTGACATTTGATGTCACAGGGATCCTTAAGAGACCATTTTCCTTTTGTTTTGTTTTTTAAATGAGCTATTGCATTGGAGGGATGCATTGCATATGAAGGGGCAAGGTTCTTCAGACTATTACCATCTCATTCCTCTTATCCTTCTGATGTGTGGGCCAATTAAGTGATTCAAGAGCAATTGGTTGACAGCACGCGCTCTCACATACATGTGGATCATTATCATATAGATGTTTTGTGCCCACAGCCTTTGAATTTAAATGAAGTGAAACTGTAAAATGAATAAATAAAATATATGTTTTAAACTATGCAAATAGAGAAGTGTAATGTTGGCAGCATACCTCAGTAGCAGACTTGAGTGACTCACATATAAAAGTGTGGTCATGTGAAGTTACGTGGCACAATTGTCATTATTTTGCTGATGCACCAAATAGTTGTATAAAAGACTTCTAATTGGTTTCATAGTTCTGTTCCAAACTCATTTCACAGATTTTAAAGTGGCATTCAGGTGTATGGAAGTAGTAATGGGCTGCTCGAGGGTTATTTACATCTGGCTCTTCAGAGGAAGACCGGTTTCATGTTGACAACCAACATTACCCTGCCTAGAACTTGTGAACTTACTTATGCTTCCTAAGCAATAAAAATCAACACCTGAATCCATCAGGTAACAATATTATTTCCCCATCTTATAATTAAAAAGGATGTTAAATACATTCAGCTACTTCTACCAGTAATGTTTGTAGGCCTGTCTGCTCAGCTGGAATAAATTCTGCTTGTGTCAGCAGTTAAATTTGGTACAATTTCTAAAGATGAAGGGATTACAAGCAAACCCATCTGGCATGCATTACATTTTCCAAGTCAGACATTGCACTGCTAAAGATATTGGCAAATTATTTTTTAATTATTATGTAGGGGAAGCAGGGCTGAATTTTTAAAAATCTGTTTAAATAGTAGGTTAATCAGCTAACACAGGAGTGGGGAACCTGAGGCCCAGGTACCAAATGTGGCCTTCCAACCCTCTCTGCTTGGCCCTCGAGACTCTCCCCAGACCACACACCTCCCTGGCCCGGCTTCGCAACCTCCTTGAATGCTTTTATGTGACTGGAATGTCTCCTTGAACTCTGCCCTTTGCTAGCCTGAATGGAGGATAGAGAAAGGTGTTTGCGTGTGTGTGTGAAAAGTAGCTTACTGGAAAAGTAACGTGTACATTTGTTATTTACCCACCTTTGTTTCTGAACCCAACCACCACTGACATGTGGCCCCTGAGAGATTTCCCAGAAATGTCTCTCAGGTTTCCTCCCCCACCCCCAGAACTTAAAACTTTAATCAATTTCAATTTGCAAAGGCAATTTTGATCCTGGATAGGGGCTGCTGTGTAATGGCACACCTGCTTGCTTTTTGCTAGGTAATGCACACCTCCTCCTCCTCCTCCTCCTTCCGTTTCTGATATATTTTCTGTTATAAGGAATGAAAAATGAAATATTAAAAACGAGCTTTTTAATAACTAAAATTATCTTTAGTTTATTAAGACCTCAGTACTGTACAGTGTACACACTTAAAAAAGCTTCATTTGGACTTACTTCTAAGTAGGCATGTATAGAATTGCACTGTAAATTGTATGACATGTTGTTGTTTATTAAATTTCTATACCACCTTCATCCGAGGATCACAGGGCAGTTGACAATATGAAAACACAGTAATACATACCAAAGCAACAAACAAAAACTGTATTCCACCCTCATTTTAAAAGGCTATATAAAAGCAAAAAATCTGGGAGAAGAGGACTGTTTTTGCCGGTAACAAAGGCGACAGGCAGGGCTCCCTGGAGAGAGCATTCCACAAGCAGGGAGTGACTGCAGAAATTCTCCCTCCAATATCTCAGAAAGCACCTAAGTTAAGCAGTTGGTAATATGCAATTATCTTTTAAGTTAACTGATTTAGCATCTATTTAAAAGACAGTTAAATCATCTCAAAACCTTGGTTATAACCTGAATACTTCCTAGCAAAAGTTAGTTTTCATGACTTCATTGAAATCAGTGCAGTTGACTACAGCTTAGCTTAGTTGCAACTACATTCTGTTGTTTTCTGCTGTTTTGGGTTGCAATTGCAACTAATATTTGCCACAACACACACACATCTGTATATATTATAATGCACATTCCTTTGAATATTATTAACAGTGACTCTTGTCAAGAAAATATTTTTACTCCTGAAGTTACATTGCCATATTCTAAGTATAAGCAGTCACTGATCTTGTCCTGCTTCTTTCAGAACTTCATAACGACTTGTAAAAGGTGGAAAAGAAATAGGCAAAGCTGTAATTTCCAACATATTATAGATTAAAATGTTGTAAGCTTTTGAATCTGTAAGGTCTTCATCAGACTTGTGTGGAGTGGGAAAAATAAAACAAATTCATTTTCATATATGGAGTAATTTCTTTTATCCAGGTATCAGGGCTGGCCCAATATATTTTGGCACCTGAGGTGAACCACAAAACGGTGCTCCCTCCCTGCCAGGAAAGAAGGGGTGAGTGAATGTCTGCATCAGGAACAAGGGGGGAATAAAGATCTGCATCAGAATCTGCTGCCCCTGTGGAGCCTGCCACCCGGGACAGTCTCCTCACTTTGCCTCATGGGTGGACCGGCCCTTGCAGGTATGGTGCTTGTTGAAGAAAGGAAGTAGGCTAGGGGTGCAAATGTTTTTGGCATTTGCTGTGAGGGGGAGAGAGAGCTCAGTGAGTATGGGGAACCCTGCTTTCTGCAGTTGTATCTGATCTCCCTCAATTTCCAGGCAGTGCTGAACTGAGAAGTGCCTGAGCTCTGGCCTATCAGGAAATTATAACCATTGACTTTGGAACAGGGATGACTGGGTCACTCTGTCTTTTCTCCATGTCATTTCTACATAGGAATCCATGTGCAGTGTGTGATATTTGAATTGATGTTAAGTTCTGCCTAAAGTAGTTGGTCTCCATGATGCATCATTGACACATATAAGTCTTCACTGGATGTTTCAGTGACGTGATGAATATCTTTGTGTAAACAAGCCCATGAGCCATTGTGAAACAAAAATTCAAATTTCAGCACCTTGAGATCCTCCCCCCATCTTTGTTCTGGTTGTTCCAAACACTAGCAGTGACAGTGATGGCATTGGTCATAAATCCTTTGCTGTCATTTGGTTGTTGTTGTTGTTTAGTTGTTTAGTCATGTCCGACTCTTCGTGACCCCATGGACCAGAGCAGGCCAGGCACTCCTGTCTCCCACTGCCTCCCACAGCTTGGTCAAACTCATAATCGTAGCTTTGAGAACACCGTCCAACCATCTCATCCTCTGCTGTCCCCTTCTCCTTGTGACCTCAATCTTCCCCAACATCAGGGTCTTTTCCAGGGAGTCTTCTCTTCTCATGAGGTGGCCAAAGTCTTGGAGCCTTAGCTTCAGGATCTGTCCTTCCAGCAAGCACTCAGGGCTGATTTCCTTAAGAATGGAGAGGTTTGATCTTCTTGCAGTCCATGGGACTCTCAAGTGTCTCCTCCAGCACCATAATTCAAAAGCATCAATTCTTTGGCGATCAGCCTTCTGTATGGTCCAGCTCTCACTTCCATACATCACTACTGGGAAAACCAGAGCTTTAACTATACGGACCTTTGTTGGCAAGGTGATGTCTCTGCTTTTTAAGATGCTGTCTAGGTTTGTCATTGCTTTTCTCCCAAGAAGCAGGCATCTTTTAATTTTGTGGCTGCTGTCACCATCTGCAGTGATCATAGAGCCCAAGAAAGTAAAATCTCTCACTGCCTCCATTTCTTCCCCTTCTATTTGCCAGGAGGTGATGGGCCCAGTGGCCATGATCTTGGTTTTTTTGATGTTGAGCTTCAGACCATATTTTGCGCTCCCCTATTTCAAGATCCCCCAAAATGAGTACATTGAGACATTCTACCAAAGATAGACATGCATCCCTTTGTGCTGCCCACATCACTAACATTTTGGGGAAGTTATTTCTAATGTTCTAGCTAATTATGGGGGGTATAATGTCACTAGAATACTATTTTGAGAATGACTTCTTTCAACTGTGCTGAAATTATTCATTCTAGGGTCACCCCACTCCCTCCCCCATTTGGACTCATCTGTTGTATCCCCTATATCACACTTTAGGTTCTGTAAATAGCCAGTCACAGGATAAAAGTATTCTGTATAGTTTAGATGTCAGTCCTCTCATGTTGACAACTCTTGAAAGTACAAGCTCATCAAAATCAGTGAGAGCATGGGTAGCTTCAGCCTCTATTTCTTGTCTGGATATGAAATCAGTGGTTTGCCTCAAGACTAGCCAGTTACACCCTAGGGTTCCAGGTTTCTCCTGCAATACTCTTTCTTCTAATTGGCTCTGAGTTCTAGTAAAAATCAAGTTAAAAAGGCAGGATGGTAAGTAGTGGGGTAAACAGGGATATTGGAAATGCAAAACTTTTGTCTTGGATTTGCGCACCTTAAGGGTTTACATATATCACTTTTTTTGTTCAGGTAAGACAAGTTTGGTTTTTTTAACAGCTTTTTAAAAAAGTATGTAAGGTAAGGAATGCGTGTTGAACAAGACAAAGCTGGACTAGGTTTTCTTTTTTATAATTTTATTTTTCATTTTCCCATTTTACAAATATTATCACACAAATACATTTATACAACAAATTTAAAACATCAAATCCTCGACCCTCCTCCCCACTTTCTGTGGTTACTTATGTTATATATTTTATCACTGCATATCCAGTTCATACCTAATTAATTTATCTTTTATATTCTATTTAAGTTATTCTCACTACATACTTTTATGTCAATCCTGCTAATGATTTAAATTGTTTACAATAATTCTACAAATAATCAATAATTTTTTCTCCATGTCTCTCTTCCTGACTTCTTAATCTTCCAGTAAGTTTCACCATTTCTTCATACTTCCAACGGTTGTTGTTGTTGTGAATCTTCCTTGGTTGGAACTGTTTCTTCTTCCTACCTCTGGGCATATGTCATTTGAGCATCGTGGTAGCGTACATGAATAGCTTCCTTTGTTCTTTGGGTACCTCTGAGCCTATTATTCCTAAACGTCTGGTTTTTAAATAAATATTATTTTCAACTCATTTTAAAATCATTTCCCAGAATGTTTTGTCACCACCTTACAAGTGCACCATATGTGAAAAAGGTACCCTCTTTCTCCTTAAACTTCCAACAGGTATCCGATTCTGACTTCTACATTTTTGCTAGTTTACTAGGTGTGAGATACCATCTGTATATCATTTTCATATAATTTTCTTTTATCACGTAACATGCTGTAAATTTTAGCTCAGCGTTCCATAATCTGACATTTCGTTATGTCCTATATCCATTGCCCAGTGTATAATTGATCACCTGTTCATCTTTGGTTTGCCATTCTAGTAGCATCTTATTCATTTTTGACAGAACTTTATTATTATTATTATCTAGCAGGTCTCTTTCTGGTTGGGAAGTTTGAGTCATAGCCATTTTTCTTATCCAGTTTAAATACCTCATTAAGCTGATAGTATTGCAACCAGCTTCTTACCATTCCTGAAACTTCCTCAAACCTCTTTAATTTAATCTCACCATCCACTTCTGTTAATAAAATTCTAAATGTTACCCAGTCCTCTCTCATATTCCTTTTTTTAACCTCTATGCCTTATATAGGCAAAAGCCATAAGGGTGTTTTCCTTCCCATCAAGTTTTTATATTTATTCCATACTCTATACATTTTTTCCTGATTACATGATTCAGGAAACCTTTATGCATTTGAGTTTTTCCATACCACAAATAGGCATGCCAGCCAAATTTATTATCGTGATCTAGATCCAAAACCTGTGTGTTTCTCAGTGTCAATCACTCCTTTAACCAGCAAAAACAGGATGTCTCATAATATAATCTTAAATCTGGCAGAGAGAATCCCCCTCTTCCTTTAGCATCTATCAGAATTTTATATTTTATCTGTTAAATAGTGGGTAGACATAGCAGATTTCTCCAAAGCAGCTCTTGTTTATTCACAGGCCAGAACAGAACTGAACAGCCAACAGCTCAGCCGGCCTGCTTTTATAGGCAGCCGGCTGTCAACATTGTAGCAACAACAACCCAGGGTTTCCCGCCTAAAGTAACTGACGTGGACCTGAGTGAAAACTATCTACACGATACTCCTGCTGGCCAGGGGGAGAACTTCAATACATAACATTATCCTTGTCCCCCATCCCTGGCAGACAAATCTAGAAACATCCTTTTGCCATTCTTTAAAGCATCCTGCATTGCTGATTGCCAGAGCTGTTTGAAATAAAAATAACATCTTTGGTAACACATTCATTTTTATGACTGACATCCTTCCCATTGATGAAAGTTTCATCCTTCCTCATATTTCAGTATTTTTAAAACTCTTACCAGATTTTAATATTATTATATTTAAATAAATTAATACTTCTTGCTGTTAACCATATTTCTAGGTATTTAACCATTTTCTCTGTTGTTAGACCAGTACTTATCTGTAGTTCAGTTTTAACATTTTCTCTCATATTTTTCACCAACATTTTAGACTTAGTCTTTTTTAATCAGATACCTGCTACTTCTCCAAATTTTCTGATTCCTTCCAGTGCCTTTGGGGTTCTTCCCCAGATATCATCACGTGGGCTGGGTTTTCTGAAGCAATAAAACAGTCCTGTTGCATCTCGCTGAGTGTGGAGATATCCCAGGGGTTCCAGGCACTTACCCAGGGTGCAGGTTTCCTTTTGGAATGAGGGACCCTGGAGGCTGTGGTGTCTATGATATATGATTTATTTATACGTATCTACAACGTGAGCCTGCACTGCATGGGTTCACAGCCCTAACACCCCAAAAGGGTCTTGTTTCTCCTGTGCCCGCAGCATTGAATTCAAACAGAGATCGGGCATGGATTCAAACCGAGGTCTCTCTGGCTCTCTGCTTGCTGTTTTCCTTCCTAGGCCACATCATTGCTCTCAACGTTATTCCTCCTCACTATTTGCGAGCTGAGGAAGGAGCCCTGCCCACTCGCTGTCTCTCACAGAGCTCCTTCCTTGGTTCTCTTTGCACTTCACCAGGAGGCGAGCCTGACACTTGCTGAGTCCAGGGCACCCACAAACTCATTAACACCACTAATATTCTTTTAGCTAGTTCTAAAGGCAGACACTCCAGATGAACTTACCTCTTTCTTTCTTTTTTTTATAAATTTTTTATTGGTTTTTCAACACATATTAAAAAGACAATACAACACAGTACATAAACAAACAAACATATAAACACGTATAATTTCTTGACCTTTTTTCCTTAAACCTTCTTTCAGCGACTTCCCCATACCTCCCCTTTCTGCATCCCTGTTTTAAATCTTTTCAGCAACCCCTAATTTCAATTACTTATAGCACTTTCTTTAAATCTTTTTTCTCATATCCGATTGTTTGTCACTGCAATTCTATTTTGCATTACCCAAGACATTTTAACATTCATTAATTTTACAACAATTCTTAAGATAAACTTTAAATTTCTTCCAATCTTCTTCCACCGTCTCTTTCCCTTGGTCACGGATTCTGCCAGTCATCTTCGCCAGTCCCTGAACTTACCTCTTTCTTTCTCTCCCATTTTTTTCTTTTCAGCACCCTCAAGATATGTGGGCTCCATTCACTGCCACTCACTGTTCCAAGTTTCTTTCAGCAAGGCCAGTCTACATTTGTTAGATGATCTGTGTGGTACTAGGTAAGCAAACTGTACGTTTTAGATCAAAATTTACAAGTTATTAAAATGCATGTTGTCCTAGCTGTGTGGAAGCTACTTTTTCACAATACCCTCCCACAATGTTTAAATTTCAATGCTGTATTTTTAAAGGAGAAATTTTTTTGGATATCAATGTTTTCAAAGAATGTTTTTTTTTTCTAGCTACAGTCTGAACAAGGAAAGAAGCAAAATATTTATTTTACCTGTTTCGAGCTACCATCCTAACTTTACTGAACTTGGAATTAAATCAAAATGAAATTCCTTCAGAGTAATGGATATAATGGAATTGATGTCCTGCAGTTGCTTAGGTACCGCAAGGATGTGCACTTTGTTTCTGTGGGCCGGGAGGAAACACCCAGCTTGGGTAGGAACTGGACTCCCATCATACTTTTCCTGGCTTCTCCTTTATGTGCTGCAATGCTTTGACCACTTCTGCTCAGCTGGGCATACAGAAATGGAACAGGGGAAGAAGGCTTCACCTCTTCTCTGTGTCAGGTGCAGGGATATAAAAACTTTAAAAGGCTACTTCTCACATAGGCGTGTGGAGCAATTATAAGCAGTAAAGAGCCTTATTGCGTCACAGTGATGATGATATGGTCGCATAAGCTTTATATGGGCGCATTACATGTTACCCTCATTTGGCTGAAGTGTAATACCAATGCAACTAAATTATTCCACTACCAGTAATGTTAAATGTTGTGAACTCAAAAGAAACTTTGATTCTGTAGGAGGAAACAGTATTTTAATTTCTGGAGAAAAGTGAGAAGGGGTTTGGGGGAAATAGTGAAATAATCTAAGGTAAGCATCAGTTGGTGGTTTTAAATCTGTGGTGCTATACTAGGGTTTTTTTGCAGGGGGGCCGTCATGTTAAAATTAAATATATCGAACACATTTTTAATAAGAAGTAACATTTGATCTGTTTGTTGCTATTGAAAAAAACAAATGAGTGGCCTTTGTTTGGCTTTATTGTACTTGGCCAGCTTTACTGCTTTTCTTTTGAAAGGCAACACGCTTTCTGAATGTCAAGTTAAAACATTCATTACAGGACTTGAATAAAATGCCAAATTTAGTTCCACATAATATTTCCTTTTGCATAAATAGCCACTTGCCTGATTGCTTCGGGTGAACAGGAAGTCTCACCAGGTGACCAGGCAAGGTCATCCAAGAGGAAACTTTTCTTCTGGTTTTTAATCTAGGTTGTCCGTGATTTGGAGAAAGATCAGCATCATAACATCTACAACCTACATCTCTGTGTTTGGGGGGGGCTTTCTGGAAAGTGAATGACTGGAAGTGGGGTGGTTCTACAGGATTTTAGCTCAGATTTGCTTCCCAAACCTACCCCCCATGGACCCCTTAAAAATTGTTAATGGTCTTGGTGGACCACTTAATGATTTTTCTGCCTGTTATTAATGCTGTATGATTTTAATTGTGTTTTTATTGCTTATTTTATTTCTTTTATTTAGTTCTTCTATATTTTATTTTATTATATTGCATTTTGTATTCCATTTCAGATTGTAATCCACTAAAAGGCAATTTAAGAAATTAAATAAGCAACAAATTTCAGTTTAAAAATGAATGTTAATATTTACTGTGGACGTACAGTGGAGCCCTTGAATGAAACTTGTGGAGTACTAGTGGTCCCTGGACCACAGACTGGAAACCCCTGTGCTAGAAAAACCTGTTACCACTCCAGCCCTGGTTCTATTCTGCTTGAGGACAGACTGCTGTCTGTTGAATTCAGCAGAGCCATAAAGTAGCCTCTTTCCTGAAATACTCAGGTGCACAGCATGTGCAACACGGCATTGCTTGGTCAGGGTAGCAGAGTGCCCTCATACAGTAATCAGAGATGGAGAGACTAGATCAGAACTTTCCCAGAAATTGGGAATGGATTATTTGTTGTCAGAAGTGTTGAGTTGGTTACTTAACATTCCCCCCACCTGCGTCTGGAACCTGGCAGGTGGAAGAGTGGTTTAGGGAGCAAAGGTTTCTGGGTAGAGTTGTAAGGACCAGTTACTGGAGAAAACAGTTACTGGAGAGAGTGCAGTTGTACTCAGATCCTGCTTGTGGTCTTCCTACACACATCTGCTTGGCCACTGTGAGAACAGAATGCTAGACAAGATGGGTTTTTGGACTTATTGAACCCTGCTCTGAGAATCCTTACAATACCACCTTTTAACCAATTAATTTGAGTCAAAATACTTCGTAATCTAAAGATGGAACCCATGAATTGGCTAAATCTGCAGCTCTGGTTGAAATCCACAGGATTGAGTTGCATCCTAGAGTGTGTCAAAATCCCAAGGCAAAGTAAGAGTTGGACAAATATGAGAGATAGTCATCTGCCTCCATATTTCTTCTTGACTCTGTGATGTTCATTGTGTGTTGATAATTCTAAAGGTGTCATTGGCCAACAGTAAACCACACAATGAAGCTGGAGTTAACTCTTTATAAGCAAAAACACGATCTGCACAGAATTGGTGGAGTGTCGGGCCTAATAAGCACAGCAACTCATACCTGGTAGGCCATGCCCCCATGAGGCAGCTGCTGAGACGGAAGATCCCTGCCTCTCCACAGCTCCTCAAGTCCCCTCCTCTCCAGGGCCTTCCCAAGCAATTGGAGTCTGCACTTGTGTGAAGCCCACCTCTCCTCTTTTCTAAATTTGTTGGGATCCTTTCTGTTGTTGTGTGGCTCCAGTATACAAATTTAGGAGAAGGATCAAGAGAAGCAAGCTGTGTCAAAATATCACTTTTGTTTGGGGGAAGTTTAGTTTTAAGGAAGGCATAAAAGGGTTGCTTAATATTAATTCATTTTTATTTAGTTTGGGTGTTGAATGTCTTCAAGATTCACTTCTCAGTTAATCTAACAATAGCTTGATTTTTTAAAAGAAAAAGAAATATTAAAACTATTATTTTAGTTGTCAAGGCAACAATGCTTACATACATGATTATGAAAAAGATTTATATAAAATGGCACATTAGGTCGTTATGGTAACTCCAATACTTTGAAAACACCAAACTGCCACTTTGGAACATTGATCTCCCCACCACTCCCTGGCCAACCCTAGTGATAGCTTGATTCGCAGGTCGGTTTTGAATATGGCTTAACTTGAAATTTTTGAACCTGATATGGTTTTTGAGGGACGAACACAAACTCTGTCCAGTAGGAACAATCCAGCAAAGGGCAGAGCCTCGGGAAAAAGGCACCAGACCAGTTTGGGAGCAGAAAATGGCACCTGGTCAGTCAAGGTAAGACCATGGCAGCGCCGAGTGCCTTAGCCGTAGAGCTTGCGGGACAGACAATACAGGGCGATGGCTCAGACAGCAAAAGAGAGCTGAAATAGCTGAGCCTCATTTGTTCTGGGAGATTTTATTCCTCCTAGAGACCCAGAGAAAGAGAAATGTCAGATCAGGACCTAACGTGACAAACATACAACACACACACATCAAGCAAACTTTTCTGAAGAGGATATTGACCTTTAGTGAACTTTTCTATGAACCGGGGTTAGGTTTCAGGTTTTGTTGCATATGGTATTACAGGGTTTGGGGTTTTTCTAACAAACACAAAATGCAGGCTGTAATCAACATAGTGGTTTTAGAGATGTTCCATGAGCTTTGAGGGCACTATGCCAAAGCACAGGCTCTTAAGATTTTGATAGAACTGTGCATGGTTTTCCCACCTGTTGCCATAGCATTCCTGGGGGCTGCCAGGAGAGATGGAATGCTGCAGAAGTATTGTCTAAAGGAAACAGATACTTTATAAACACACAGGGGCACGTAGTATGTTTAAAGAGGGCCATTCAGCAGCTGGAGTTCTTCAAGGAGTGTCTCCTAGAGTATTTGTAGTGTGCAGACCACTATAGAGCACAGCAAAACAGCTTGGAATGGATCCTCTTTCTTGGTTAAACCATTACTTCACTGTCATGGGTTTTGCCCCTGTAATTTTGCCTCACGTAGCTAAAAATCATTTATAGTGGTACGTCTAGTTACGAACTTAATTCGTTCCAGAGGTCCGTTCGTAACCTGAAACTGTTCATAACTAGAGGCATCCTTTCGCTAATGGGGCCTCTTGCTGCCGCTGCGCCGCCAGCACACAATTTCCGTTCTCATCCTGGGGCAAAGTTCTCAACTCAAGGTAACTCTTCCAGGTTAGTGGAGTTTGTAACCTGCGGCGTTTGTAACTCGAGGTACCACTGTATACCCCACATACCTTCACACATGGTATTTTTTTAAAGTTGTTTGACAGTTTTTTTCTGTCAAGCACATGGCAAGGTCCCAAGTTATGCAAAGTCACAAGTTATGCAGGCCTGCTCTGACATAATTTGCAAACTGAATGCTTCCAGTGTGTCACAAATCTAACTAAACATGTATTTTCTATATTTCCCGTTTTCTGTATTTGAATTCAGCACCACCCTCATCCTAACCCCTTTTGACATATAGGAGGGTAGATAACTTTCCACTCTACCCAAATACTTTTTAAAACACTGTCCTGGTATTTTCCTTTGAGGGAATAATTCAAAACAGCTGAATCTTTAACCCTGAAATTTGACAAACACACAAAGTTTAATCGGTAGCATGTGGTTGCCTGTATTTTCCCCAAAGGGTTGAGACCTTGGCTCTTTTGGATCCCTCTATTCTGTACATTTCTTAACATTGGAACTGATAGTGATACAATTATGGGACTGTGTAATTTTTATGTTAATTTGTAATGGTTTCCTTAGTTTATATGTTTTCAGGCTCTACTGGCCTTAGTTTATATGTTTTCCCATGTCAGGGAAACTGTCCGATTGCCTGCCCTGGATGCAGTTTCATTCATCCTGAAGGAGCAGGTATGCAGCCTGGGGGTGTTTTTGGACCAGCTCTGTCACTGGAGGCCGAAGTAGCTTCAGTGGCTAGAAGCACATTTAGCAGCCGTACCTGGAGTGGCAGCTCTGACCGTTCCTGAATTGGGAGAATTTGGATACTGTGGTTCAGGCAGTGGTGGCTTCAAGGCTGGATTTCAGCAGTGCTCTTTGTGTGGAGCATTCCTTGCACTTGATCTGGATACTGCAGCTAGTGCAAAATACTGCAGTGTGGTTGCTGACAGGAGTGAGACCCTGTCAGCATATATCACCTCTGCTCAGAGATTGGCACTAGCTGCTGATTTGTTACCAGGCAAAGTTGTGTATCACTATTGGTACAAAAAGCCCTTAACAGCTTGCAGGGTCACCTTATCCCATATTTGCCCAGTCCACCACTTCAGTCAGCAGAGCAGGCACCGCTGCAGGTGCCACACCTACACTTTGGAGCTCCCTGACTATTGACACCAGGCAGGTGTCTATTCTTTTCAGCACCCGCTTAAAACTCCCCCCCCCCTTTTAGGCAAGGCTATCCAGACATGTAGAAGTTGACATGTTTTAATCTCTTCTTAGTTTACATGGTTCATGCTGGGATTGGGCTCATCCGAAGGGCAGATCAACTGGCTGCTACCTAGACCTTTCTGAGCTGTTGGCCAAGCCTGTGCCCAGTAAGCTGCCCATGAGCAGGTGGGAAAGACTCCCTGAGGGGTCTCTGCTGGCCCCTCTCTTAGCGGCCCCCCCTCTGCCTTTAGGGTCTCCCATAAGGGAAAGGAGAATGTTAGCCGCTTTGAGACTCCTGAAGGGGAGTGATAAAGCGGGATATCAAATCCAAACTCTTCTTCTTCTTCTTCTTCCCATATACTCTGACAACACCCCCCTCCGCTCTTTCAGCCCTAATTAAAAGTTCTTTCCCTAAGGCCAATGGGCATTTGGAGAGCTAGCTTGGAGATGAACCACATCATTTTGGGTACCTCTAAGCGCAATTCTTGAATGTAAGTTAAAATACACAGCTCTCATGTAAGGTCAGGGAAAGCCCCCCCCCTCCCCGTATGTGTTTGTCCTGAAATCTTAGCAGACTGAAGCACCTATCAAAGAAAGGGGTGGGGGAGGGAAAGTGTGGAGGAAATGGCTGAAGCACTTGGCACCCCATCCCCCCCCCCCAAGGCTTTGCTCCTTTCCTTTGATCACCATACTGCTTGGATCTTCATACTGTATTTCTTTATATTGTATTCATATTGTATTTCTATATTGCATCTTTTTCTTAGAAGACATCTGAAGGCAGCCCTCTGTAGGGAAGTTTTTAAATGTTTAATGTTTTATTATGTTTTTATATATGTTGGAAGCCGCCCAGAGTGGCTGGGCAACCCTGTCAGATAGGCAGGTATTATATATATTATATATTATATATTACATATTATGGTATATATTATATATTATATAGGATGTCCCTATTTTCATCAGAGATGTGTTGGAGGGTATGGCATGCGTGTCCACAGTGTGCATGTGCAAGGCGAGGGGGCTCCACATCCTCTTTTTTGCTCTTCAAAATATGGCAACCCATTAAGGATGCTATCCTATACTCACTTACCTGGGAGTAAGTCCCACTGAACTCAGTGCACCTTATTTTGAGCATAGATGGGATTGCGCTATAAGGCACTTTAAAAATTTGACTCGCAGTCCCTGGGTTGCCCTGGCCATTCATAATGCATGCTGAATTTCGGTATATTTTTATATGGGCGCACTGGAACTTGGGCCAAACTTACCAGCGTTGTGAGTAAAACATGTAAATTTGCTAAAATCAATGTTGCATAGATGGAACATCCTAATTAAGTACAGAAGCACTCATAGAAAAAACACTGAGGGGAATATAGAATATTAATCTTTAAAATCGAGAAACGCGTTAGCCTGGTTCCCAAACTATATAATTTCCACACTGTCTCCTTGTTGGTACTGAAAGATAGGCTCTCTCTTTTTCCTTTTTAATTGTGCATTATTATTACATGCCTTTCCCCCTCTCAGAAATAAATAAATCGCCATTTTGTGGCTGATTGATGACTAACAAAGACTGTGAGGAATAGAAAGTAAACTGTGGCATGGAAGGCATTTCAATGGGAATACAAGATTGGTGTGTTTTGTTTAGCCTTTTTATTGTTGCTGACTGGCTGCCTTTGCAAACGACTTTACAGTGTCTGGAAGGAGTCCAGGCCCAGAATCTGAGGAGCCAAACTTGGGCAAGTGCCACCAACGGTTCTTTTCTTTTGGCACTGATGTGTTCCTGGCAAGAAGCAAATACTACAGAGAGGCCTCTAACTCATTTCTCCATCAGAGCCGCCTGAGTGTACAGAGACGCTAAACCAGCTGTGCTTTTCTCTGAATATTACCTGCAACCTTTTGCTATGGAGTGCAGAGTTGGAGCTGCAGTGTCTAAGGATTTCTCCCTACCAGTCTTGTTAATTGATTACATGGTGAGATGGCAAACTCCCCCATATACAGTCTCTGATCCATTGTCACTGCAGGAAAGTTCACATTTTCTATGGGCATTGCCCTATCCCTTCCTCTCTCCATATTGCGGTGGATTTGTGACACGACATTGCACACAAAAACACATTCACACACTCAATCACCATATACTCTCCATCAATTTCTTTTTCTTCTTCCTTATCTTTTAAAATGAAAGACATACCAGGCAGCACATCCATTGCATTAGCAATTCATATTGATCTTTGATCAAATTCTAATTGCTTCTTTTATCCCCTACATGGTATTTTATTGTATTACAATTTGAATTCTATGGAATTAAATTGTAATGCAATATATCAGGGGTGGCCAACTCCCAAGAGACTGCGATCTACTTTTTTATGGCTACAGGGCCTAAGATCAAGGGGAGACAAACAGATCGCTGGGGAAACAAACAGCCTCACTGAGTGAACTCCTCTTCCGTTCTGCAGATCGTGCAACAGTGGAGGGTGGGGCAGGATTCTGTTTTACCAACACAAAGGAAAGGGACCCAGCAATCGACAGTGATCAAAACCTCACAGGGATCGCGATTGACCTGTTGGACACTCCTGCAATATAGAATAAGTAATAAAAATATAATTAAAATCACACCACATCTAGCACAGCCATATTTCAGTTGCTACAATAGGCAGAAAAATCATAAAGTGGTCCCTGAAGGCCCTCGGCAATTTTCAAGTGGTCTATGGAAAAAGAAGCTGCTCATCCACTGAGATAGAGTAAAGCCTTTGTCCTAACACTAGAGCTCATGGACATACAATCGTAGAATTGTATAAGAGGAAGGGACACTGAGGGTCATAGAGTCCCACCCCCTGCAAGGCAGGGATTGCAACTAGATCGTCCAAGACCATCCAGCCTTTGCTTAAAAACCTCCCAAGGAAGGAGAGTCCACCACCTCTCATGGGAGTCCACTGTTGAACAGCTCTTAGCGTCAGAAAGTTCTTCCTGATGTTTAGTCGGAATCTCCTTTCTTGCAACTTGAAGACATTGGTTCAGGTCCTACCCTCTGGAGCAGGAGAAAAGAAGCTTTTTTCATCTTCCATGGGACAGACCTTTACATATTTGAAGATGGTTATCACATCTCCTCTCAGTCTTCTCTTTTCTAGGCTAAACATACCCAATACCCTCAACTGTGCCTTATAAGCAAGGCTGAATTAACCATTAAGCAAAATAAGTTTGTCCTTAGTTGGTCTAGCAGTTGGTTCCTTACCTTTCCCACCCCGACCTGGCCACAGTGATCCATGCGACGGTCACCTCCAGGCTTGACTACTGTAATTCGCTCTACTCGGGGCTGCCCTTGAAGCTGTCCCAGAAATTCCAGTGGGTGCAGAATGCTGCAGCGAGGCTCCTCACGGGGTCTCTGCCATGGGAGCATATTCACCCAGTGCTTTTCCAGCTGCACTGGCTCCCAGTGGAGTAGAGGGTCAGATTTAAGGTGCTGCTTTTGACCTTTCAAGCCCTTCATGGCCTAGGACCCTCGTACCTATGGGACGGCCTCTCCCAGTATGCCCCATGGAGAGCCTCAAGGTCCATAAATAGCATCACCCTAGAGGTCCTGGGCCCTAAGGAAGTTAGATTGGCCTCAACCATAGCCAGGGCCTTTTCAACTCTGGCTCCGGCCTGGTGGAACGCTCTGCCTCATGAGACCAGGGCCCTGCAGGATCTGATTTCTTTCCGCAGGGCCTGTAAGACAGAGTTGTTCCGCCTGGCCTTTGGCTTGGAGCCAATTTGATTCCCTCCCTCTCTCCCTTTTTTCTTTTCCTTCTCCTCCTGCGATGAGGCTACATTTTAATATTTTAATGTTCCATTATTTTAATGTTATATTTTAATCTTGTTTTTAAGTTGTATTCATTCAACTTGTTTTTATTTTTGCTTGTTAGCCACCCCATTATTATTATTATTATTATTATTATTATTATTATTATTATTATATCTAGAGAAGGGGGGGCACCACAGTAATTTTCCATTGCTGGATTTTAAACATTAATGGTCACAAATTGCTCAGCTGCGTGTTCATTTTCTCAGCTGAAGTATACAGTGGTACCTCGGGTTACATACGCTTCAGGTTACATACGCCTCAGGTTACAGACTCTGCTAACCCAGAAATATTACCTCGGGTTAAGAACTTTGCTTCAGGATGAGAACAGAAATCACACAGCAGCGGAGCAGCGGCAGCAGGAGGCCCCATTAGCTAAAGTGGTCTTCAGGTTAAGAACAATTTCAGGTTAAAAACGGACCTCCGGAACGAATTAAGTTCTTAACCCGAGGTACCACTATATTTAAAATCCCAACAGAACAATTGTGCAACAAGGCAGGCAGGATGCCTTATCTCTACTAGGTAGAGGCAGAAGTGTTATGTAGGATTAGTTTTGAGGATGTGATCAAAGACTTTGCAATTAGAAAAAGGAGGATATTTTTTTCAAATATAAAGTGGAAGTATACAAAACTTAACATTATTTTCCATCTTACTGTAGGTTTTGTTTCATTTTAAAAAATACAAAATATGGTTTATTATTGTTTATATTTTGATTTAGATATATATGGGGGCACCAAGTGCTTAGTGCCTCTAAAGGTCTTTATCTAGCTCTTCTCATAAGGCTTGGTTTCCAAACCCTCAATCGTCTTCTACACACGCTCCAGCACCACGATGTCCTTCTGACCACACTCAGGGTTGCCATATTTCCAAAAGTGAGCTTTTGTTGAGTTTTTTGGGGGAACATCTCTCCCCCCAAAACTAAAGTCTTTTGCAGCATTTTTCTTTTTAAAAAATCACCCTAGTTGCCATACAGCCAGGTTTTCCTGGACATTTTGCTGAGTCAGCAAAAACCTGCATTTTGACAGTCCAATTCCTGGATGTGTGGCAGCCCTGTTAGTGCTATGACTTCCTATGATCAGGACACTAGACTTCAGTTGATGCAGCCTAGAATAGCTTTAGCTTTTTTGGCTGCTGCATCACACTATTGACTTATGTTAAGCTCGGGGTCTACAAATACTCAGAGATCCTTTCCCCATGTTCTGCTGGCTCCTGCAGCCAATTGGAAGCCACACCTTGGTTTTCGAACGGTACCAGGAGTCGAACAGACTCCTGGAACAGATTACCGGTAGGTTTGACAGCCAAGGTACCACTGTTTGGCGAAGATTAGCACGTGTTGAAATGGCTTGAGGGTTTGTTGAAATACAGGCACCATAGAACTAAGGGACTCTTGAGTGTATATGAAACTCTTCCCTTTGTAGGACTTTTACTGCTGTATCAGACCCAGAGAGGAATCAGGTCAACCATGTTCATGGGAAACAAAACTCAGGAAACAAGTCCTGTTTTGGGCATGGAAAGAAGAGCCCTTACCAGTTCCTTCCCCTTCACAGCCTTCCCACAAGTGTGGTGAATCATCTCCTTGGCTAGTATTTGCCCACTGTGCCCCAAGTAGTTTGCAGTTGATTTCCTAACACCTTTGATGTTGAGGTTAGAAAATTTGGAACACAACACCAGAGACATCCCTGCTGTGACACACATTCAGTTTCTTCTCATTATTAAATAGATAGCTAATAAACAGATAGCTGTACTTTTTATCAGTACAGTCATACCTCCAGTTAAATATGCTTCAGGTTGAGCGCTTTCGGGTTGCATGTGCAGACGCTCAAAATGACGTCACGCGCATGTGCGGAAACGGTGAATCGTGACGCGCAGGCGCGGGTTACGTTCGCTTCAGGATGCAAATGGGGATCCAAAACGGATCCCGTTCATATCCAGAGGTACCACTGTATATAAATCCCGTCCAACAATGTATGCAAAAAGTTAATTTTAGTCTGAGAACTTGGTTGCTTGAAGCTTGTTCTTATAAATAATTGAGAGTGACAGTGCTTTAATACAAGAGAATTTGAATGAGGTTGGGGTTTGTTTGTTTGTAAGCATAGCATTTCCCCACCCCAGTCTGGAGAGTGAATAGAGGACTACCTTGATGTTAAGAGTCTTGTTAATTTTATGGCCCATTTTCACATGGAGATCAGCTTTTATTTTCCGCATCTGCCTTTATTCTCTGCTCCATCATCAGTAAGGTTTACTGAGCAGAAACAGTGGGAGTATTATGGGAAGAAATCTAATCAATGCAGCGCTGAGGGACAGTCCTTCAAAATTCTCCCTCATGGCCGTGTGCCAGATTGGAGGTCATTGTGAGGTTATCCTGTCTGACTTTCACACAAAAAAACCCCATCCAACTTCTCTCTCTGTGTGTAAGAAAGAGTGCTGGCAGTCCGTGTGTAATAGAAACCTTGTTAAAATAAGTTCCTAATATACATGCACCTGTTATACCACCCTCCCTAGCACAAAAGCTGTGTTTCCTATTTTAAACGCTTTGCGTGTCCGTCTGCATTCCCGCCCGTCTGCACTTGGTCTGGTGTGGTGCAGCCAAAGCACTCGAATGCCATACCTCCAGCGAATGTCCAAGGGGTGCAGAAAGTTGCCGCAAGCAGATGTCCGCAAACCTTGCCAAGCACTAATTTTCATGTCAGCCAGTTTGAAAGCTTCACTGGCTAATCCACATTTCATGATGCAGAAGAGACACCACATAAATGTGTGGCCTTATTAAGTATGTATTTCTTTCAGAGGCCTGCCCCTTTATCAGGTAGCCATGCGGGAAAGTGCATTGACAGAAACTGATGTGGCAGATTTAGGGGGGGGGCTGTTAATAGAATAACTTATGCAAAAAGATCTTTTCCCTCATGCAGTCAGCTCTCATTCTTCTCAAATTTTAAACATTTGTCAGATCCTATACTTCCATAGGCTGTTACCTTGTGTCTGTGACTAACGTAAGTTGCCCAGTGGTGAAATTTATAACCCTCTGTGAATAGATTAATCTCCCTTTCAACCAGCAATAATTCAACTTGGTTACAGAAACGGGCCCTAGTTCAGTAAATGTACTCTTAGTACTGCCATCCCTTTGCCAAAAACTATCTACAGGTCTGCCACAACATGCCCCACCAAGGCAAATGCAGCCCACTAGTCATATGTTGCCGTCTGCCAAGTGCTTGACTGTTTTCTCAGTCCAAGGCAGGGTGCGTTGTGCCGGGTGGGTCACAGGTTGTGCAGACCTGACCTAAAACAAAATTTAACATTGTGAAAACACAGCATAACTCCTCCAGCAAGGGAGCACAGAAGCCAAAATGAAATTGGCCATTAAAAAGCCTTCCACTTTTTAGAGAAAAGAGCCTCAAGCTGATGTCAAATGAGAGTTAATTTTTAAAAAGTATAAAAAGCCCAAGGAGTTTTGATTAAAAAGTCTTTCCTGGGGCAATGAATTTTAATGCTATTTTCTTAAAGAGAAATTTTTCGATGGTTATCTTTCCATATCTCAGTCAGCACCAGTTTGAAGCTCCTGTCCCATGTGTCCCTCTCACCTTGGAGCCGCCCCTCCTCATTTTTGTTTCCCTGGTTCTTTTAAACTTTCCCTTTTAAAATATGTGCACAGGAAGTGCTCCAACCTTGGGAAGAAGAGACAGCTTTCATCTTCTCTAAACTGGACTACCAAGGTGTTTACCAGAAGGAAGAGGGCTACCTGCTGCGCTGAGCACTTTTGTGGACTCACTGCTGGTAATATCTAAGCTGCCTTTTCCTTTTCAGTGGAGGTTGCTCTTCAAGTTGCCTTCATAGAATCATAGAATCATAGAATCATAGAGTTGGAAGAGACCACAAGGGCCATCGAGTCCAACCCCCTGCCAAGCAGGAAACACCATCAGAGCACTCCTGACATATGGTTGTCAAGCCTCTGCTTAAAGACCTCCAAAGAAGGAGACTCCACCACACTCCTTGGCAGCAAATTCCACTGTCGAACAGCTCTTACTGTCAGGAAGTTCTTCCTAATGTTTAGGTGGAATCTTCTTTCTTGTAGTTTGGATCCATTGCTCCGTGTCCGCTTCTCTGGAGCAGCAGAAAACAACCTTTCTCCCTCCTCTATGTGACATCCTTTTATATATTTGAACATGGCTATCATATCACCCCTTAACCTCCTCTTCTCCAGGCTAAACATGCCCAGCTCCCTTAGCCGTTCCTCATAAGGCATCGTTTCCAGGCCTTTGACCATTTTGGTTGCCCTCCTCTGGACACGTTCCAGTTTGTCAGTGTCCTTCTTGAACTGTGGTGCCCAGAACTGGACACAGTACTCCAGGTGAGGTCTGACCAGAGCAGAATACAGTGGCACTATTACTTCCCTTGATCTAGATGCTATACTCCTATTGATGCAGCCCAGAATTGCATTGGCTTTTTTAGCTGCCGCGTCACACTGTTGGCTCATGTCAAGTTTGTGGTCAACCAAGACTCCTAGATCCTTTTCACATGTACTGCTCTCAAGCCAGGTGTCACCCATCTTGTATTTGTGCCTCTCATTTTTTTTGCCCAGGTGCAATACTTTACATTTCTCCCTGTTAAAATTCATCTTGTTTGTTTTGGCCCAGTTCTCTAATCTGTCAAGGTCGTTTTGAAGTGTGATCCTGTCCTCTGGGGTGTTAGCCACCCCTCCCAGTTTGGTGTCATCTGCAAATTTGATCAGGATGCCCTTGAGTCCATCATCCAAGTCGTTGATAAAGATGTTGAATAAGACCGGGCCCAAGACAGAACCCTGTGGCACCCCACTAGTCACTCTTCTCCAGGATGAAGAGGAACCATTGATGAGCACCCTTTGGGTTCGGTCAGTCAGCCAGTTACAAATCCACTGAGTGGTAGCATAGTCAAGACCGCATTTTACCAGCTTCTTTACAAGAATATCATGGGGCACCTTGTCAAATGCCTTGCTGAAATCAAGGTAGGCTACATCCACTGCGTTCCCTTCATCTACCAGGCTTGTAATTCTGTCAAAAAACGAGATCAGGTTCGTCTGACATGACTTATTTTTCAGAAATCCATGCTGACTATTGGTGATCACAGCATTCCTTTCTAGGTGCTCACAGACTGTTTGCTTAATGATCTGCTCCAGAATCTTCCCTGGTATTGATGTCAGACTGACTGGGCGGTAATTATTTGGGTCCTCTCTTTTCCCCTTTTTGAAAATAGGGACAACATTTGCCCTCCTCCAGTCTGCCGGGACTTCGCCTGTTCTCCAGGAATTCTCAAAGATGACTGCCAGTGGTTCTGAAATCACATCTGCCAGTTCTTTTAATACTCTTGGATGCAGTTCATCTGGCCCTGGAGACTTGAATACATCTAGACTAGCCAAGTATTCTTGTACTATCTCCTTAGTTATTCTGGGCTGTGTTTCCTCTGCTGAATCATTTGCTCCAAATTCTTCAGGTCGGGCATTGTTTTCTTTATCGGAGAAGACTGAGGCAAAGAAGGCATTGAGGAGTTCAGCCCTTTCTGTGTCCCCTGTTTGCATTTCACCATCTTCTCCTCTGAGTGACCCCACTGTTTCTTTGTTCTTCCTTTTGCTACGAACATACCCATAAAAGCCTTTTTTGTTGCTTTTAACCTCTCTAGCAAGCCTGAGTTCATTCTGTGCTTTAGCTTTTCTGACTTTGTGTCTACACGTGCTGGCTATTTGTTTGAATTCCTCTTTGGTGGTTTCCCCCCTTTTCCATTTTTTGTACACATCCTTTTTTAATCTTAACTCAGTTAAAAGTTCTTTAGATAGCCACCCTGGCTTCTTTAGGCACCTTCCATGTTTCCGTCTCATTGGTATTGCCTGAAGTTGTGCTTTTACTATCTCCCTCTTAACAAACTCCCAGCCATCATGAACTCCCTTTCCTTTTAGTATTACTGTCCATGGGATCTCACCCAGCACTTCCCTAAGTTTTATGAAGTCGGCTTTCTTAAAGTCGAGAAATTGTGTCCTAGTATGCTTGGCTGCTCCTTTCCGCTGTATAGTAAACTTCAGAAGAGCATGATCACTCGCGCCTAATGATCCTTCCACTTCTACCCCACTAACCAGGTCATCAACATTGGTTAGGACCAGATCTAAAATGGCTGTTCCTCTTGTTGCTTCTCCCACTTTCTGGACAATGAAGTTGTCTGCAAGGCCAGTGAGGAATCTGTTTGACCTTATGCTCTTGGCTGAGTTTGACATCCAACAAATATCCGGGTAATTGAAGTCCCCCATTACTACTATCTCCCTTCCTTTTGCATGCTTGGCCATCTGTTCCAGGAAGGCATCATCTATGTCCTCCGTTTGGCTTGGGGATCTATAGTAAACTCCCACAATGAGGTCTCTGTTATTCTTCTCTCCCTTAATTTTGACCCAAATGCTCTCACTTTGGCTTTGAGGTTCTAAATCTTGGATCTCTTCACAGGTATACACATCCCTGACATATAACGCCACTCCTCCTCCTTTCTTGTCTGGTCTGTTTCTCTGAAATAGATTGTATCCCTCCATTATTACATTCCAATCGTGGGACTTATCCCACCAGGTTTCAGTGATTCCTATTATGTCATATTTAGTTTGTTGCACCAAGAGCTCAAGCTCATCTTGTTTATTTCCCATGCTTTGCGCATTAGTGTACAGACATTGAAGTCCATTAATCATTCCCCCGTGTCTCTTATTTAAGGATTTTTTCCTCCCACCACTAGGTCTGCGTGCTGTTTGCTCCATTCGGTCTATGACATTTGGATGATCATCTTCATCAATTGATAGACTCCTACCTTCAGGACCACTGTCTCCCTCCCCCACATTAGTCAGTTTAAAGCCCTCCTGATGAGGTTTCTGAGATTTTTTGCAAAAACATTCCTCCCAACCGTTGTGAGGTGCAGCCCATCGCTTGCCAGAAGTCCATCTTCAAGAAACTGCATTCCGTGATCTAAGAATCCAAACCGTTCCTGTTTACACCATTTGCGAAGCCAGTTGTTCACTTCCACTATTTTTCCCTCTCTCCCTGGGCCACGTCGTTCAACTGGGAGGACAGATGAGATGACAATTTGTGCATTTAATTGCTTCAATTTCCTGCCCAGAGCCTCGTAATCTCTTTTGATCTTCTGGAGGCTATTGCTTGCAGTGTCATTGGTTCCCACATGAACCAAGAGGAAGGGGTATTTGTCAGTGGGTTTTATGATTCCTTGCAGTCGTTCAGTTACATCTTGGATCTTAGCCCCGGGGAGACAGCACACTTCCCGAGACATCTTGTCAGGCCCACAGATAACTGCTTCTGTTCCCCTCAGTAGGGAATCCCCTATCACCACTACACGCCTCCTCTTAGGTCTGGTCGGGGTTCTTCCGTGAGCTGTCCGTTCCAAGGTCACCTGCACATTCCCTGAGGACTGACTTTGCTGCTCGTCTTCATATACCTGATCGACTGTAATGAGGGAGAGATCCTCAAATGGAGTCTGCTCTTCGTCTTCCATGCTAGGGGAGAGGACCTCAAAGCGATTGTGTATTTCTAAACAATCCGAGCGAACCCTGGCCCTCCTACTTCTTTGAGTCACGTTTCTCCATATATCTGGCTCCTGTGTTGGTGAACTAGCCTCCTTCTCAGGGGAGTCCCCTGTCTCCTCCTTGGTGGAGACGGTGTGCTCTGTTGCTTCCAAAAAGAGCTCCAGCTCTCTAATTCTTTGGAGCGTAGCTACACGTTCCTCCAGTTGCTGGACTTTGTCTTTTAAGAGGGCAATCAACATGCAATTGCTGCACGTAAAGCTGCCTGCAACCTTTGGCAAGATGGCAAACATTGCGCAGGAACCACAGGCGACTGCAGCTGTTCCCTCACCCTCCATCTTGAGAACGTGTCGTTGGGGCTGACTACAGCGGTCCTCCATGATAAAAAGCGTGAAGACAGGACAAATAAATCCCCCCAAAAAACCTAGGTCTCCCCCAACAAACGTTTAAGACTAGCTCCCCTAAATCTAAAAGATTGATCAAACTGCGCGCGCCGCTAGGCGCGCGCCGCTGTCCTACAAGCTCTGATAAGCTCCTCCCACAGCTAATCACCTACTTCAACAGAAGCCCTGCCCCCTCTGACCTTTGCACAGGGAGAGCAGCTAATCAGCCACAAGAAACACACACACAAGAAAACCCTTTTTCCTCCTTCTTCAGCTGCTGCCCTACAAGCTCTGATAAGCTCCTCCCACAGCTAATCACCTACTTCAACAGAAGCCCTGCCCCCTCTGACCTTTGCACAGGGAGAGCAGCTAATCAGCCACAAGAAACACACACACAAGAAAACCCTTTTTCCTCCTTCTTCAGCTGCTGCCCTACAAGCTCTGATAAGCTCCTCCCACAGCTAATCACCTACTTCAACAGAAGCCCTGCCCCCTCTGACCTTTGCACAGGGAGAGCAGCTAATCAGCCACAAGAAACACACACACAAGAAAACCCTTTTTCCTCCTTCTTCAGCTGCTGCCCTACAAGCTCTGATAAGCTCCTCCCACAGCTAATCACCTACTTCAACAGAAGCCCTGCCCCCTCTGACCTTTGCACAGGGAGAGCAGCTAATCAGCCACAAGAAACACACACACAAGAAAACCCTTTTTCCTCCTTCTTCAGCTGCTGCCCTACAAGCTCTGATAAGCTCCTCCCACAGCTAATCACCTACTTCAACAGAAGCCCTGCCCCCTCTGACCTTTGCACAGGGAGAGCAGCTAATCAGCCACAAGAAACACACACACAAGAAAACCCTTTTTCCTCCTTCTTCAGCTGCTGCCCTACAAGCTCAGCCTGCACTGAGCCAGCCCTCACCTGCCTGCTTACTTACACCCAGCCCAAGAGGTCGTGGCACTGGCGCCCAGCTTCCTCCTCAGCGTTGCCATTATAGAACTTTGCACCAGGGACAAAACTAGAATATTTGTTGTTGTTGTTGTGTATTAAATTTGTATCATTTAAAATTTACAGGGCAGTTCACAACATAAAAATACAAAATACATAATAAAACAAAAACAAGCCAATAAACCCCCTCCCACAAACACATTTAAAAAGCCATAGAGTGTTAATCAGGCTGGTTGAAGAGATACGTTTTCACCTGGCACCTTGAGATATGTGATGAAGGTGCCAGGTGAGCGTCCCTGGGGAGAGCATACCATAAATGGCGAGCCACTGCAGAAAAGGCCAATTAGTTGGCTCTGGTGCCACCTCCTGTTGGCTTTCTGCCTTTCACTCAGTCCCAGTAGCTGCAGCCTCCACTGTTTTTGTTTAACCCTTGTACATGGACGCTTCCAGACAGGGCCCTTTGTATATTGCAAGATCCATTTTGTCTGTGCGTGCCTAGCCTGTTAGCTCCCATACATTCCCATTATTTCAGCCATAATATTCATTACTGTTCCACCACTTGCCATCTATAGCAGTGGACAAAGTTTGATTGCCTCCCATTCAGAGTGAAGGCAATGCAGAAAGGTTTCGTAGTGGGGTTTGGGTGTGTGTCCTGCTTTTTGCCCTCAGGGATGTCATGTGGCCACATCTCTGTGTTGTGCTGAAAAAGAAAGTGTATAGTTGGCTTGGAAGTTGCATAACTATTTCCTATTGGTGTTAATGTCTCTATGTGGGGTTTATTGTGGGGTGTGTGCACATGGCACGCTGATATCATGCAGCCCCGGGCTCCCTCAATCACAGGGGCAAGGCAGCGAGCATGGTTGTCTGTCTGGTTGGTTATAAGTCGTTTTGGGGTGCCCTGGGCAATATAAAGGGGACTAACAAATTCAATAAATTATAATAATATCACAGTTGTGAACAAATACAGAAAACTGAAACACCACAAAGGGAGGTGTTTTGCTATTTTAAAATCTCAGAAGCCCAACTTTTTGCATTAAAAATATTTCAAAAATAGCCTGCAGCACTAATTTGCTTGTGTAGCAATCATGCTTCAAGCTCAGTTATTAGAAAACAGTTTTAGCAAGAAGTGCATTGCACTTCTTGCTAAAACTGTTTTCTAATAACTGAGCTTGAAGCATGATTGTTATAGACCATTACTCAATTGCTCAGCTTGTTGTCATGCATTGAGTCATCTTTGTGGTTGATGTCAACCCCAATGTTTCTTCTGCTAAGAAAGCACTGGTGACTAGTATAACAAACCACACAATTTTTATGTCATAATCTTGCAATCACTTTCCCTGTGAGAGACAGCTACCATTTCCAGGAATCAGTCTTTTGCTCATGAGTAATAGCTATGAACTCTATTCAGCATCCTGGTTAAACACAGGGAAGGAAGAGTGAGCATGAGCATGCTGGCTCTATTCCCTCATTGCCTTCCACGAGTTCAGGAGCACCTGTATGACGTGAATAGCCTGCTTCTACTTGGCTAGGCTCCTCATGTCATGTAGAACCCTGATTTCCCAAGGCTCTACATCGCACAGAAGACTCAACAGGACCTGGGTGCTCTCTGGGTCCAGTAGCAACCAGTTGCCACTTGAGAGCTGTGTGCTTCCTTCCTTTCATGATTTTTTAACAAAGACCCCAAATGCCTGAATGAGGTTATCATTTCTGAGATCTGTCTTCTGTTCATAATCATACAGAACATGAGACTCCCAAAGTGGAAGCACTAGCCCTTCCCAATTTACACTAGCCCCTCCCAATCCGGTACCTTGCTCCCAAATGCTATTGGACTCCAACTTGCACCAGCCCCAGCCAGCATAGCCAACAATCAGGAATTGTAGTAGCACAAAACATTTGGATTGCACCAGGTTAGGGTAAGCTGCTGTACACACGGCTTCTGTCTTTTGTGCAATCTAGTAGGATGTTTCTATGAAGTCATAGGAGGTAATTTTATTTTCAAGCTTCAAAAAGCAGTGCTGCACAAATAAATTATTGCCAGTCTTACTGATTTAATCTATTTAAAATTTGTTGGCAAAATAAAATTTCATTTTTAATTTCATGGTAGGCTAAATCAGGTGATACCCAGTAGAACTGCACCCACCCACCCTGAACATTTTTAGTACTTGTACTGAAATGCTTTTAGTTTCTTCATGAAATTTCTTATACTTTTCACTTCTTATTTTGCTTTAGGCAACATTTCAGTGGTAACACTGAATGATGCCCTTGTAAAATATATTAGATGCAAGGTTTTGTTTTGCTTTGCTTTATACATGAACCCAGTGGTGTTTGTACATACCCGAAGTGACAATGTAGTTAGTGGGGGAAAGAAATTATTTCAGTGAGGTACTAAAAAATTAAATGTTCATTTAAAACTCTATGGGACCAAACTCATTCATTCTCAAATATCATTTTAGGCTTATAACAAACAAACAGGCAGAAAGGAAATCCATAAGCGTCTCACAGCAGGAAAAGGGAAAAGCCTGCAGAATTGTGTCACATAATTATGAAAAGGGTTCTTTTCATAATCTGGTTGTTCATACCATCAGACTGTAAGTTTATTTATCCAGCAAGCTAAAGGAGTGACAACGATTTCCATTAATCCTAAAGATAATCTTTTAGTATCTTTTTGATGCACTGTTTTAATAAAGAGCTACAAGCTGAAGGGCTTGGACTAAAAAAATAATTAGGAACACTGCCTTTAATATCACATTCTAGCAATAATGGGAGTTGCACATTGCATACTTGGATTGCACATTTGGTAGTAAATGCAGAGATGTAACGTAAGTAAAAATGAAGCTATATTGATATATTGGCCCTACTCCATTAGTGTTGATGGAGTGCCACAGAATGGCAGTCCCTTGCTTATATGGGAGATAGTAAAGGGATATCGTCAGGGACACACTTGGAGTCTGGGCTAGCTATACCTGTGCCCTGTCCCTGGTGTCCTGAGGCACCGAGAATCAATCCTGCATAGCCCCACCCTGGGTTATTTTTCTTGGTCACACTAGAGCCCTATTCAGACATTCAAAAACCAGCAACACTAACAGTGTGAAGGGGTAGACTGGAGCCCCCCCCCCTTTGAAATTATATAGGTTACTTTTCTAGAGGTACCTATACAGCATATGCCATTTTCATTCCAAAATCATTCCCACGAAAACACAAGTATGAAACGGAATCCCTCTTAGTTTTACCCATTCCAAATCAACTTTAAAGGCACCCCAAAAGTGAACAAGAGCCCCTGCATCTGTCCTTCTGATATTTGTCGCGTTTCTTGCCTAGGGGCACTTGCAGAAATATTTGTGCTATTTTCATACAAATTGCAACAAAACAATAGGAGAAATGGCATTAATCCTTTTTTATCACTCCATGGAAAAGGCTGCTCTCACAAGAAAACCACTGCAACCAAGCACTGCAACAGAGCTTGTAGGGCAGCGGCTGAAGAAGGAACAAAAAGGGTTTTCTTGTGTGAGTTTCTTGTGGCTGATTAGCTGCTTTCTCTGTGCAAAGGTCAGAGGGGGCAGGGCTTCTGTTGAGGTAGGTGATTAGCTGTGGGAGGAGCTTGTCAGAGCTTGTAGGGCAGCGGCTGAAGAAGGAACAAAAAGGGTTTTCTTGTGTGAGTTTCTTGTGGCTGATTAGCTGCTTTCTCTGTGCAAAGGTCAGAGGGGGCAGGGCTTCTGTTGAGGTAGGTGATTAGCTGTGGGAGGAGCTTGTCAGAGCTTGTAGGGCAGCGGCTGAAGAAGGAACAAAAAGGGTTTTCTTGTGTGAGTTTCTTGTGGCTGATTAGCTGCTTTCTCTGTGCAAAGGTCAGAGGGGGCAGGGCTTCTGTTGAGGTAGGTGATTAGCTGTGGGAGGAGCTTGTCAGAGCTTGTAGGGCAGCGGCTGAAGAAGGAACAAAAAGGGTTTTCTTGTGTGAGTTTCTTGTGGCTGATTAGCTGCTTTCTCTGTGCAAAGGTCAGAGGGGGCAGGGCTTCTGTTGAGGTAGGTGATTAGCTGTGGGAGGAGCTTGTCAGAGCTTGTAGGGCAGCGGCGCGCGCCTAGCGGCGCGCGCAGTTTGATCCATCTTTTAGATTTAGGAGAGCTAGTCTCAAACGTTTGTTGGGGGAGATATAGGTTTATTTGGGGGGATTTATTTGTCCTGTCTTCACGCTTTTTATGATGGAGGACCGCTGTAGTCACCCCCAACGACACCTTCTCAAGATGGAGGGTGAGGGAACAGCTGCAGTCGCCTGTGGTTCCTGCGCAATGTTTGCCATCTTGCCAAAGGTTGCAGGCAGCTTTACCTGCAGCAATTGCATGTTGATTGCCCTCTTAAAAGACAAAGTCCAGCAACTGGAGGAACGTGTAGCTACGCTCCAAAGAATTAGAGAGCTGGAGCTCTTCTTGGAAGCAACAGAGCACACCGTCTCCACCAAGGAGGAGACAGGGGACTCCCCTGAGAAGGAGGCTAGTTCACCAACACAGGAGCCAGATATATGGAGAAACGTGACTCAAAGAAGTAGGAGGCCCAGGGTTCGCTCTGATTGTTTAGAAATACGCAATCGCTTTGAGGTCCTTTCCCCTAGCATGGAAGACGAAGAGCAGACTCCATTTGAGGATCTCTCCCTCATTACTGTCGATCAGGTATATGAAGACGAGCAGCAAAGGCAGTCCTCAGGGAATGTGCAGGCGACCTTGGAACGGACAGCTCACGGAAGAACCCCGACCAGACCTAAGAGGAGGCGTGTAGTGGTGATAGGGGATTCCCTACTGAGGGGAACAGAAGCAGTGATCTGTGGGCCTGACAAGATGTCTCGGGAAGTGTGCTGTCTCCCCGGGGCTAAGATCCAAGATGTAACTGAACGACTGCAAGGAATCATAAAACCCACTGACAAATACCCCTTCCTCTTGGTTCATGTGGGAACCAATGACACTGCAAGCAATAGCCTCCAGAAGATCAAAAGAGATTACGAGGCTCTGGGCAGGAAATTGAAGCAATTAAATGCACAAATTGTCATCTCATCTGTCCTCCCAGTTGAACGACGTGGCCCAGGGAGAGAGGGAAAAATAGTGGAAGTGAACAACTGGCTTCGCAAATGGTGTAAACAGGAACGGTTTGGATTCTTAGATCACGGAATGCAGTTTCTTGAAGATGGACTTCTGGCAAGCGATGGGCTGCACCTCACAACGGTTGGGAGGAATGTTTTTGCAAAAAATCTCAGAAACCTCATCAGGAGGGCTTTAAACTGACTAATGTGGGGGAGGGAGACAGTGCTCCTGAAGGTAGGAGTCTATCAATTGATGAAGATGATCATCCAAATGTCATAGACCGAATGGAGCAAACAGCACGCAGACCTAGTGGTGGGAGGAAAAAATCCTTAAATAAGAGACACGGGGGAATGATTAATGGACTTCAATGTCTGTACACTAATGCGCAAAGTATGGGAAATAAACAAGATGAGCTTGAGCTCTTGGTACAGCAAACTAAATATGACATAATAGGAATCACTGAAACCTGGTGGGATAAGTCCCACGATTGGAATGTAATAATGGAGGGATACAATCTATTTCAGAGAAACAGACCAGACAAGAAAGGAGGAGGAGTGGCGTTATATGTCAGGGATGTGTATACCTGTGAAGAGATCCAAGATTTAGAACCTCAAAGCCAAAGTGAGAGCATTTGGGTCAAAATTAAGGGAGAGAAGAATAACAGTGACCTCATTGTGGGAGTTTACTATAGATCCCCAAGCCAAACGGAGGACATAGATGATGCCTTCCTGGAACAGATGGCCAAGCATGCAAAAGGAAGGGAGATAGTAGTAATGGGGGACTTCAATTACCCGGATATTTGTTGGATGTCAAACTCAGCCAAGAGCATAAGGTCAAACAGATTCCTCACTGGCCTTGCAGACAACTTCATTGTCCAGAAAGTGGGAGAAGCAACAAGAGGAACAGCCATTTTAGATCTGGTCCTAACCAATGTTGATGACCTAGTTAGTGGGGTAGAAGTGGAAGGATCATTAGGCGCGAGTGATCATGCTCTTCTGAAGTTTACTATACAGCGGAAAGGAGCAGCCAAGCATACTAGGACTCAATTTCTCGACTTTAAGAAAGCCGACTTCATAAAACTTAGGGAAGTGCTTGGTGAGATCCCATGGACAGTAATACTAAAAGGAAAGGGAGTTCATGATGGCTGGGAGTTTGTTAAGAGGGAGATAGTAAAAGCACAACTTCAGACAATACCAATGAGACGGAAACATGGAAGGTGCCTAAAGAAGCCAGGGTGGCTATCTAAAGAACTTTTAACTGAGTTAAGATTAAAAAAGGATGTGTACAAAAAATGGAAAAGGGGGGAAACCACCAAAGAGGAATTCAAACAAATAGCCAGCACGTGTAGACACAAAGTCAGAAAAGCTAAAGCACAGAATGAACTCAGGCTTGCTAGAGAGGTTAAAAGCAACAAAAAAGGCTTTTATGGGTATGTTCGTAGCAAAAGGAAGAACAAAGAAACAGTGGGGTCACTCAGAGGAGAAGATGGTGAAATGCAAACAGGGGACACAGAAAGGGCTGAACTCCTCAATGCCTTCTTTGCCTCAGTCTTCTCCGATAAAGAAAACAATGCCCGACCTGAAGAATTTGGAGCAAATGATTCAGCAGAGGAAACACAGCCCAGAATAACTAAGGAGATAGTACAAGAATACTTGGCTAGTCTAGATGTATTCAAGTCTCCAGGGCCAGATGAACTGCATCCAAGAGTATTAAAAGAACTGGCAGATGTGATCTCAGAACCACTGGCAGTCATCTTTGAGAATTCCTGGAGAACAGGCGAAGTCCCGGCAGACTGGAGGAGGGCAAATGTTGTCCCTATTTTCAAAAAGGGGAAAAGAGAGGACCCAAATAATTACCGCCCAGTCAGTCTGACATCAATACCAGGGAAGATTCTGGAGCAGATCATTAAGCAAACAGTCTGTGAGCACCTAGAAAGGAATGCTGTGATCACCAATAGTCAGCATGGATTTCTGAAAAATAAGTCATGTCAGACTAACCTGATCTCGTTTTTTGACAGAATTACAAGCCTGGTAGATGAAGGGAATGCAGTGGATGTAGCCTACCTTGATTTCAGCAAGGCATTTGACAAGGTGCCCCATGATATTCTTGTAAAGAAGCTGGTAAAATGCGGTCTTGACTATGCTACCACTCAGTGGATTTGTAACTGGCTGACTGACCGAACCCAAAGGGTGCTCATCAATGGTTCCTCTTCATCCTGGAGAAGAGTGACTAGTGGGGTGCCACAGGGTTCTGTCTTGGGCCCGGTCTTATTCAACATCTTTATCAACGACTTGGATGATGGACTCAAGGGCATCCTGATCAAATTTGCAGATGACACCAAACTGGGAGGGGTGGCTAACACCCCAGAGGACAGGATCACACTTCAAAACGACCTTGACAGATTAGAGAACTGGGCCAAAACAAACAAGATGAATTTTAACAGGGAGAAATGTAAAGTATTGCACTTGGGCAAAAAAAATGCGAGGCACAAATACAAGATGGGTGACACCTGGCTTGAGAGCACTACATGTGAAAAGGATCTAGGAGTCTTGGTTGACCACAAACTTGACATGAGCCAACAGTGTGACGCGGCAGCTAAAAAAGCCAATGCAATTCTGGGCTGCATCAATAGGAGTATAGCATCTAGATCAAGGGAAGTAATAGTGCCACTGTATTCTGCTCTGGTCAGACCTCACCTGGAGTACTGTGTCCAGTTCTGGGCACCACAGTTCAAGAAGGACATTGACAAACTGGAACGTGTCCAGAGGAGGGCAACCAAAATGGTCAAAGGCCTGGAAACGATGCCTTATGAGGAACGGCTAAGGGAGCTGGGCATGTTTAGCCTGGAGAAGAGGAGGTTAAGGGGTGATATGATAGCCATGTTCAAATATATAAAAGGATGTCACATAGAGGAGGGAGAAAGGTTGTTTTCTGCTGCTCCAGAGAAGCGGACACGGAGCAATGGATCCAAACTACAAGAAAGAAGATTCCACCTAAACATTAGGAAGAACTTCCTGACAGTAAGAGCTGTTCGACAGTGGAATTTGCTGCCAAGGAGTGTGGTGGAGTCTCCTTCTTTGGAGGTCTTTAAGCAGAGGCTTGACAACCATATGTCAGGAGTGCTCTGATGGTGTTTCCTGCTTGGCAGGGGGTTGGACTCGATGGCCCTTGTGGTCTCTTCCAACTCTATGATTCTATGATTCTATGATTCTATGATCCTTTTGAAATACAGCAGGATTCATTACCTCAGAAAGGGTCGGTGTGCCTGCAAATTTTATCCAATTATATCAAGGGGGGGGGATTCAGTTTGTTTTGTTTCTTTGTTTTTGTTTCTTTCTTTGTTTGTTTCTTTGTTTTAATCTCTATAGCTGTAAAAGGGGATAACAGAAGAGTTTTATTCTTCCGGATTAGGATTTGGACTTAAATCTACTCAGGCAGTCTACAAAGTACCTCAGACTGAGTTGGGCTGTGCCAAATCAGAGCCCAAACCAAATTGTGCAGTTGGTGCACACCTGCACCTCAGGCAACCAAATGTCAAGTTGGGGTTTCATTTTGGGGATATGGATAGAAATGTGAAATAATAAACTAAAGCTAATATTCACTGTTAAAGAAAGGTAATGTTGAATAATTTCAGACATGATCTAGCACATGTTTGACTCCAACTGAAATCAGTCAAATTACTGAATTTTTGGCTGGAATCTGCCTCTTTTTTATTCTGTATTCTGTACCAGCATAGTTAAAGCATGCGCACACACATATATTTGCTCTCTTAACTCTAAACTCTACAAGTTTATATTGTCCCCAAACTACCTCTTGCGAGTGAGCGTTTTTTAATTGCATTAATTTCAGTATGACATATTTAAGCATACACATTGGAATCCATGAGTTTTTGAAATGTTTTAACTTCAACTGGCTTGTACTCTCAGTTTTCAATACTTTGTGCAATATTGTGTCATAATCCTGAGCTGAATATTAGGTTATTTAGGAAATCTTGGTAAGCACTGGGAGAGTCTAGGGTACGTAATTGTTCACACTTCTCTTTACTTGCATGCCTTTTTCACAACCCAACCCAAACTAAGCATTTTGAAATCCCTTTGGTTTAGAATTGTTGATATTCAAGACTAACTCCTCTAAGTGTGTTTCCCTGGACTTGCTCGGAAGCGACCACATTATTTGGGAATCCTGATAAGGCAGAGATTGTGCATGTAGCATCACTCAGTTGGGCTTATTTGTGCCCCTAGTGGACAAAGGGAGGGGTAGCTTCCCACAGTGTTTTTTTCCTAGAAAAAGAGGTGCCGAAACTCACCATGAACTCATTCTCTTAGGTTTCCAAACTGAGTTAGAATCATAGAATCGTAGAGCTGGAAGCCCTGATGGGTGATAATGTGGCCTAGTAGCCCCATAAGGCCTTGTGTGAGACCTTGTGTGAGCACTTTCAGGGGCCTACTAGCATCAACTGACTCAAACTTTGGGCAGCTCGTCTAGCCACTGAACACTTCTTCCATAGCATGTGTCTGTCTCACATCCTAATCTGAATGGTCAACACAGGTGCTCACTCCTGTATCAACAGGGAAGGCAGGACCAAATCAGCAGATCTACAACAGGAATCTACGTTATTCCTACTCTGGGTGGAGAACCACCCCAGTGGAACACATATCTAGGAGGTCCAATACACAAGCTGACTGGTTGAGCCGCCCCACACTGTGCTCAGGGGAATGGACACTACACAAGGCAGCATTTTGACATTTTCAGGTCCATTCGACATAGACATTAATCACAGTGCATCTGAGGGAGGGACTAGCTTTCAGATGCATTGTTTCTAGTTGCCTTGAGAAAAGGGTTTAGAAAAATGTTAAGCTGAGAGAATGAAATTATTATTTAAAATGGCATTGGCAAAAGTGCAGTCAAGGCAGATAGGATTTTTCTTGAGTGGGGATGGAAATTACTAACAATATTAGTTTTAGTTGACAGACAAGGTTGTAAAGACATTGGGAAGTCCAACCTCTGCCACCCTCACCTAGCCCCCTTTCTTGGTCCATCCCAAGTTCTGGCACCCAGACAAGTACTTGCAACTGAAGAGTTGGGCACATAAAGACATGAGGTTCATGCGACATCTGTATAGCGGGGGCTGACCTATATAACGCCAGACAAACTTGAAGCTCAGCTTTGACCCCTGCCTGTAACATGCTTTCAGAAGGCTCAGATTTTGTCCTTTGTGCAATACATTTACTGAACAGAGAGTCCTCCATGATTGTTAACGCTTTTTGACGGTCTACGTTTCTCTCAGAGAATGAGAAGGATTATCTCCACAATCTGTCAAATGCCTTTAAATATGGAGTACCGGATGGGGGAGAGGCAACTAGTTGAGTTGCAACTAGAGACAAAATATGACATAGAACAGAAGTCGAACAGAGAGTTTATATCCCACCCATCTTTTTTTGCAGTTGTCAAATATGAAATCTCAAAACTTGCCAACTATCAAAATAGCAACTATCATTTACCTTCTATATGACAAACTACACTAAATAATTTTGGGCTTGTGCTACCAAATAATAATACTTTTCCATGTCTAAAAGTCTGTTGAAACCATTTTTAATGTTTCTTAATTTTTGTAATGTGATTTCCATAGATTATATTAATCCTCTAAATAGAAAATCCTGTAGGATTATCTGTGTTTAGGCCGTTTTTCTAGGGTTTCAATTATAAGTGTTACATCTGGTTCCCAAACCTTATTTTTGTTTTAAACAGGATATGAGATTTGCTGGGTATCAACACATTTCTTTGAGAAAAAATTGTTTTAACAGTTACAGTCTCACCTGTGATTGGAAAATTATGGGGTATGCATATTTTTATATACATATATTTCTTTAAAATGTTTATATCTAGAATATTTTATATTTATATTTACAAAATTTATATTTATAAAATATTTATATTTATCACAATGATCTCAGGGCAGAATACAATAAAATTACCTTTCCATGAATTTGTTCCAATAACCTAGTATATTGGCTAAATCTCTTCTTTTTTGTTATGGCAACTAAGTAATTCATCTCTACACAGTCAAAGGTCCTATAGATGTTTAGAACTATCTAGGTTTTTGAGTCTTCCTGTAATGATTTCTATTGTATTAGCAGTTCCCCAATGGAGTTTTGAGATTTGGCCGCGAAGGACAAGGCCAGCAAAAACAGGATAGATGTATTAGCTCAGTATTTGCTTTAAAAGGTCAACTAAAAGTGCTATAAATAATTTATAATAATGATTAAATAATGAAATTGGTCAGTGTGATTAAATTTTAGAGAGGTCCTGGAAGGGTTTAGGGATGACTACAATTTTAGAACGTTGCCATGTTCAGGGCAAGGTAGTTCTTCTAATGTGCCATGAAAAAGCCATGCCAGATAAGGAAAGGATTGAGATATTTCTAAATAAATGAGCTATGTAACCATCTGCATGGTTGTCTGCAGGTGAGGCACTCCTCATCCACCAAATCCTAAATTTACGTGGGGGTTACGTTCCAAGGCACTGTTCACATATGTGAAATTGTGTATAATTGAAGCATCCATTGACAAAGCCTGAAAACACCCTCTAAACCTCTGGAAAACTTAGAAAAGCTCTTTTAAAAACCAGCAGCCCTACCAGACAGGCAGTAATGGTGGCAATGGTGGCACTCAGTCTTTCTCATAATTGGAAGACGATTTGCAAGTGCAGTAGACCGGTACGGCAAAGTCTGGGTCAGATGCACTTGTGGGGCTGGTGGTGTCTTGCCACTGAACATGATGATGGGCAGATGGTACAGATGGTCAGGACATGCTTGGGGAGCCTCCTGGTCCACTGATACAGCTTCAACATGGTTGCGTCATCTGCATATCTGCATATCTGAGGTTGTTGATATTTCTTCCTGTAATCTTAATTCTGGCTTGGGATTCATCCAGCCCAGCCTTTCGCATGATGAATTCTGCATATAAGTTAAATAAGCAGCGAGACAATATACAGCCTTGTCATACTCCTTTCCCAATTTTGAACCAATCAGTTGTTCCATATCCAGTTCTAACTGTAGCTTCTTGTCCCACATAGAGATTTCTCAGGAGACAAATGAGGTGATCAGGCACTCCCATTTCTTTAAGAACTTGCCATAGTTTGCTGTGGTCGACACAGTCAAAGGCTTTTGCATAGTCAATGAAGCAGAAGCAGATGTCTTTCTGGAACTCTCTAGCTTTCTCCATAATCCAGCGCATGTTTGCAATTTGGTCTCTGGTTCCTCTGCCTCTTCTATTTTTTATTTTTTTTAATAATATTTATTAAAGTTTCAAAAAAGTTACAAAAATGAGAAAGAAAGAAAAAAAGAGAAAAAGAAAAGAAAAAAAAACAGAGAATACAAAATACAGAAAAATAAAAACAATTAAAAACATTTCCCTCTTTCCATGTCTTGTCTTTCATTTACTTATTTCCCTGACCTCCTCACACCTTCTTTTTTTGTATTCTAGTTCAATTAAATATTTCAGCAAATCCTTTCTAGCTTGGTTTTTATCCTAATCCAATCTTCTTTATCCTAATAATTTATCTTAAGATACTGTAATTTTACATTCTCTTCTTTCACCAATTAGGCACCCATTTTTACTTTATTTAATCTTACTTCTCCTTAAAACTGATATCTTTAAACTTAATCTCTTAAGACATTTCCCCTAGGGTCATAAAAATTTCATTCCATGATTTTTCCAACTCTCATCAATTTTTTTAAAAAAAATCTCCATATATACATTTTAAACTCCCAGTTTTCTTCCACCGTCCCCCCTCCCCGGTCTCGGCCCCTGCCGTCAGTTCCATCAACCTCCAACAGTCCATCAACCTGGAGATCTTATGTCCGAGGCTCTTAACTCTTCTTCATGTCCCATCTGCCGATCTTCTTGATAATCTTTGGTGCTAAAAAGCAGATTTCGGAGGAGCTCCAACCCATTGATGCTCATATTCCTTCTTAACAGGTCTGCCAGATTTCCATAGTTAAGGCTAGGGCCCATAAGGTATTCCAAATCTTGTTTCACAATTCTTCCAAATCCAATGGCCCCAAAAGCTCCAATCACCTCTTGGCTCAAATTCATATCCCAAAAGTCATTTGATCCCCGCATAAGGGGGTCTCTCCATCTTTCATTTTCCAGATCAGGCCAGACTCCCATCTTCAATGACTGGCTTCTCCTAATTACAGTCATATAAGGCCTCATCTTGTAATCCTCCGTTTGCCTCTGTAGGGTTAAGGCTCCCCCTTGTATTGCTTTATACTCCACAACAGCAACTTTCTCCTTCTCTAATTCATCAATATATTCAGTTAAGAAAGATTCCTGTGCCGGGTTCTTGTTGACTTCTATGCTGATGCCCACTTCTGTTCCCAAAATATCAATACTGGTAGCCATGGCATCCATCTGTTTATGCAGCTTTCCCAACAGATAAAATGTCCTATTCAGTACAGACACTACTTCTTCCTGAACCGACATTCTTGAGATGTTCAAGGTCAAGGCTGGTTTCTCACAGTCTTTATCTTTATCTTAAAGCCAATATCCCAGCTGCACTCTTGTAACAATGTCCCAAAACTCCCTCTAGAGGGAAACAGTCTCCATTTGTCAATCCTTTCCAGCACAGTTCCAGAAGTAAAATAGTAACAGTTCCAATTACCTTTCCTTCTTTTTTAAACGCAGAAGAGGACAGTAGAAACAATGTCTTCTTTTATGTCTTGACAGCTAGCTGTCAAATTTATCCTGTTTGCCGTCGATGGACTTTTTGCAGACCGTTCCCAGGTTCAGAGACGTGGTGCTTCGATTTTTAATTTTCCAACTTCTCCTGCAAACTTCCCCTACTTCCAAGGGGAGTAATAATAGTAGTTTCAATCAGTGGAGTTTGCTCCTTTACGAAAGACTTTCCAAGACCTTAGTTAACAACTTCTTTGCTTCAGTCTATTTACAGAAAGGGAAGGTGGACCTCCTGTTTAAACCTTCCCCGTTCGGTGCCAGATTAAATTATTTACAAGTCCAATTACCCGTTCTACTCACGGGTTGTTGTTTAAAATCCAATTGTCCACAAAAAGAAGTCAGCACTCTCTGACAGCGGCAATGCGGCTTCGCTTCGTACAAAAAGCGGTCGATTCAAAGCACCGCACCGCTCACCACCACGTCGCTCCGGATTCCCGATATCGGGCCTCCTCGCGAGTAGGGGGGCGCAAAAGGTGCCAGCCGAATCCCAGGTTCACAGGCTTCTACACCTGTGATTTCTAAGGGTCTCCGCCTTCGCCGTGGCGGTCAGACCCTGTTTTTCACGGAGCCGGTTCCTCCAATCGGGAGGAGCTCCGCCATTGCTGGAGGCGCCAACCCGGAAGTCTTCCTCTGCCTCTTCTAAATCCAGCTTGCACTTCTCAGAGTTCTCGGTCCACATACTGCTTGAGCCTTCCTTGTAGAATTTTAAGCATAACCTTGCTAGCATGTGAAATGAGTGCAATTGTGCGGTAGTTGGAGCATTCTTTGGCACTGCCCTTCTTTGGGATTGGGATGTAGACTGATCTTCTCCAGTCCTCTGGCCACTGCTGAGTTTTCCAAACTTGCTGGCATATTGAGTGTCTTTGTCCATGGAGTTGTATTTGTCCATGGAGTTTTCTTAGCAGGGATACTGGAGTAGCTTGCCGGTTCCTCCTCCAGGTGGATCACGTTTGGTCAAAACTCTCCACTATGACCTGCCCATCTTGGGTGGCCCTGCACGGCATAGCTCATAGCTTCTCTGAGTTATTCAAGCCCCTTTGCCACGACATGAAGGGGACCATACAAGTAGCAGCACCCAATATTTCTGCCTCAAAAGAGACAGAAAGTACCCAGGTACAGGCAGGGCAGGGCATGAGAACATCCCAAATGAAAATAGTCAGGCAGTACAGTACTGTCAGTGCTGTACAGCTTGAATGACGGGTGGGGGGGATAGATATGGGGAGCTACATATTGAAAGCAACTGCACTATCAGATGTGTTACTGGACTCCTACAAAAAGTTATGACTTCAGGCATGAAAGTACAGTTGCAAGATTATTTCACCATGCATAGCTTTCTAAATACTCTCCTTGGTGACTATGATCTACTGTTTTGAAAGGACCTGTATGTTACTGCATTTTATTTCCCCAGCCAGTCATATGAGGGGTACAGGTCATATTCATTACCAAAGTTTGCACCAAGAGCAAAGACTTCAGTTGTCCTGTTGCTTGCAGATACCAGTCGGGCCTAGTTAATCTTTCTCTTCACTTTGCTGGATGGGTATTGTAGGTTTCCAAATGCTTGATACAATTCCTTCTGATCTGTTTTTGAATGAAAGACTGGAGCAAATATGTCTTTTTATGCGGTTAGGCTGTAGACACATATTTGGAGGCGTGTTAGGGCTTCTCCAGACAACCTGCTTATTATGCATTCATCCTGAATTGCTTTTCAGATCGCTTATGGTGATTTTTTAAAATTTATGTACAATTTATATGCCAAAATGGCTTTGTATATGTCTTCCTTTGTGTCATTCACTCATTCCACATTTTTCAGTGCATTCTCCCATAACTTTCCTACCTGCAGAAAGCCATTTTTAATTAATTTGTTGCATTAGGGCAAGGTAGTGCTTTAATTAACTTTAATGGTACAAGCCTTAATTTTCAGGATGTGCTTGAATAATCTTATTTTTGAGGCACTCTTTTTAAAAATGTTTTTTATTAAAGATTTTGTGGGGTTACAGAAGTGCATATATCGTTTCCATTTTCAGATCATAAAGTTCTTTCAACAGTTCAGCTGTATTCAATGTGAGACTTTGAGGTTGTATACAGTATAGGTTTGGGGGGAAAGAGGGTTGGGAAGAAAGAGCAAAGGTGGGAGAGAAAGGGGGTAATAAACTTCTGTTCTTTTACATGGTACGTGTCAGGGAACTGCCATCGGAGCTAGAGGCGGAGGGAAGGCTCCAGAGGGATGCCGGAGAGGGTCCCAGTAGGGAGAGAGGCAGCCCATCTGCTGGGGAAGGAAATCAGCGTAACACCAGTGGAGGAGGGGGGCAGATGGGGGAATCGGAGAGGAGGCTCCAAGACTCCTCGCCGGAGACCAGCGGGGAGAGTACGGGTACTCCGCTGCCCACACCCTCCCTGCGCAGAAGACTTCCGCACAGGGAGAGTAGGAGGAGACTTGGCATCAAAGAACTTCTTTGCTGGAAGAAGTTCAAGAAGCGCCCACTGATGGATTCTGCCAGCGACTGAGACAGCCACGAAGCTAGAGGCTGTCCAGACAGAAAGGGTTCAACCAGGTAACCTAGCCAGGAGTGGCGGCAACTTACGCACGAGCAACCCCTAGAACCATTACAGCACGTGTGCGAGGTTTTTGTGTCAGTGTCACATGGGTAGGTTCTCTTTCTATTCATTTATTTGTTTTCATTGGCACTGAGAGATTAGGATGCCCGGAGGGTGGTTAGTTGTCTACAGTTGACTGCAGTGAGTTCTGTTTGCCGGTGGGGTGGGCTAGTTGAGTCAAGCTAGCCATATCAATTTATATGCTGTCAGTGGGTTCTTCTTGTTGTCCTGTTGGGCTGTGTGTGTAAGAAAGGGGAGCCGCACCAGGGTGAAGTCATCCTCTCTCTTTTTTTACTCCTGTGTTAGTTTCAGTTTGTTGGTTAGCTTTTCTACTAAGCTGTTTCCCCTACTATTTGGTACCAGTGGTTCATGTTCACTCCTGACAGGTCCCTTCAGTGTCTAGCTATGATGCTCCTGGCTGCTGAGAGTAGATAGGTTATAAGCTCTTTGTGGTGTGAGTGTGTGCTATTGTCTTGGAAAATATTCAATAGAGCTAGTTCTGGGGTGGCTTCTAATACCTGTTGAGTTATTTTGCATACTTCTTATAGGACTGGTGTCCAAAAGGGTTGCATTTTGGGGCAATCCCACCACAAGTGGATGCATGTGTTTGTAGAGGCACAGCCTCTTCAGCATGTTTTTGATGTTCCTGAGTGTTATCAACGCCAACATATGTGGTGTTAGGTTAGATAAGTTTCAAGGTGAATTCCCTTCTTTTGGCTGAGATGAAGATAAAAGGAGGTTTAGACCACAGTCATTGTTTTTTGATTGAGTTGAGGGGATTTGTGGGATTCTGGAGCAGCGCTTTTTATATTGTAGATACAGTCCCCTTGCCATGTCCCTCTGCTGTCAGCAGAAGGTTTTCAAGGACCTAGTGGCTGCTGTTTTTACGGCTGGGTTGTTTAAGAAGGCATGCAGTTGAGAGTGGGTTAGCCAGGACATTTGGTTGTCCCCTAGTTTGTCTTGTATTTATTGTGTTGGTATGGGTTTATTATTTTTGTAGAAGTCTGTGGCAATATAAACCTTTGGCTTGCCAAGTTTTCATTTGGAAGTTTTGGGCTGCATGATCAAATAGTGGGTGGTGGCCCAGGAGGGTTAATGGGGATGGGGTTGGAACAGTTTTCCACCTTTTTCCTTCCATGCTTAAAGCATTGTCTGTGTGAACCTTTTAGTGTTGTGGGGATTTTCCTTAGTTTGTTTTAGAGGAGTTGGTATGGTGTGGTGGGGGTATTTTCGATTGTGTCTATCTCCCTGTTTCCTTTCGTCTTCTAGGATGTATGGGATTATGTGGCACATTTGGTTGGCAATGTGGTATAGTCCTATATTGGGAATTCCCCCATCCTCCTTCTGAGGAGGGAAGGTGCAGGTATTTGGAGCTTATTCCTGGCAGTTTTTTCTGCCATTAGCAGAGTTGGGTTGGGGAAATCCAAATTGAAAGGGTTTGGAATAGGTAGGTTAATTTTGGGATGGTGATCCTTTTGATCATGACTATTTAGTCTGAGGGGGTGAAGTTGGACTTCAGGTATTTATTAATTTCTTGCCACAGGGGATTGTAGTTGTGGAGATATAGTTTGTTGAGGTTTCTGGTTATTTGTACCCCTGAGTATCTGAATATGGTGCAGCAGAGCTTTATTTTTATGATGTAGGTGAATTCTTTTTGGATATGAGGGAGGGTGTTGAAACAAATAGCCTCAGATTTTGCAAAGTTCACCTGTGGGGCTGACACCATTGAGAAGAGTGATTGCTGTGGTTGTGAGGTCTGGTGTCATGACCATCACTTAGTTTATAGGTTTTGCCTTTTATTTCCACTCCCTTGATGTCGAGGACTGCCTAGAATCAGATTGCTAGGGGTTCCAGGGCCAGGATGAATAAGAAGGGGGGCAGTGGGCATCCTTGTTTTGTGCCTCTTGGGATTGCTATGGTATTGGAGTCCATATTGTTAATTCTGCATTTTTCTGAGGCTTAGGAGTAAATTTGTTGGAGGGTTTGTAGGCGGTTGGGGCCAAATGTCATGTTGGCTAATACTGCTATTAGTTATTTCCATTCCAGACAATCAAATGCTTTGAGGATGTCCAAGGACATAACTATCAGTGGGAGTCTGGTTGTTTTGCTATGTTTAATCAGGTTCAGTAATTTCCTAATGGGGTCTTTTATGTTGCGGCCAGGGACAAAGCCAGCCTGGTCCGGGGCTACTAATTGGTGTAGGAAAATTTTATGTGGTTAGCCAAGATTGATGTGAATATCTTGTAGTCTTGATTTATCAATGAGATTGGGCAGTATGATTCTACTTTGAGACTATCTTTGACTGGTTTGGGGATTTTGAGGCACTCTTTGTGTGCTAGCAGAATAATACAATATAATACAATATATTAGACACTTGACAACCCCCGTAATTTGGAGATGAGACAGGCCATTTGATTGTGACTCTTATCTTCTCAGCTACATACTCTTGAAATTTTGGTTCAAAAAAGAGCCCCCTCTGATCAAAGTTTTTAAAGTGTAGTATGGGGATAGCCAATGCAATGCCTTCCATAAGTTGTTGGACTCCATCATCCCTGACTGTTGTTGTCCATGCTGCCTAGGACTGATGGGAAGTGTGTATGGTGTGTAATCCAGCAGTTGTGTCATGAACATGGATGGAAGGGAAAACCACAGGCTGGAAAGCAGGTTTTAGTACACATAATCATGTATGGGAGCACATGGTTGTAGGCTAGAGAAACCTTTGATGGTGTTTTCAGATCTTTGCCTGATACTCCAGTACACTGTGAGTCAGAGAGTGTGTGTACATGTGTATTCACCTGACTCATGACAAGTTTAAACAGATTTCATGTCAAAACATTTTTTTTGCTGATGTAGCACATTGGTGCATTGAGCAGCTAATTGCTGCTGATTTGTTTGTAAGATTGTTTTATGACACCTAGTGGTCATTGTGCTGGTATTTCCGACTATTGTAATTATTTCTGGACTCATATTCTAGACTAGAAGTTTTTACTCATAGTAGTTTTGTACTAGTCAGTTTCGTGCAGTTTATGGGCTAAGACTGAGCTAGTTGGGAAGTCCAAAGTTTGACTCCCCTGCTATGAACTCTCTAGCTGGCCCAAGGCAAGCTGCTTTAACTCTACTTCTGCCTCAGCAACTGTGGCATAGGACTAATTATACTTGCTTGCTTTGCTTGAAATGTTCTATATTAATACTATATTACTGTTGTGCATACTACAAGTTTTCAAATGGCAGGAGTCCAGGAGAGAATTTCCAGAAAATCCTGACAATTTCAAATAAATGTAAAAGCCAAGTGAAAGTAAATGTCCTGTAGGCACCAGGTGAAGACGTTCCTCTTTAACCAGACCTCGGGTGATTATTATCTGATGCCCTTTTACATGTGTTGTGGAAGCGGGGGAATATTGGTTTTTGTTAAGTATTTTGTGTTTTGTATAATATAATTTTATGTTGTAAACTGCCCTGAGATCTACAGGTATAGGCCGGTATGCAAATTTAATAAATAATTATAACAATGATACTAATTCTCCTTTCCATCATCTACAAGAAACAGACATATATACTGCCACAAGTGTGAACAGTGAAAGCAACTCTAAACATTTCTGTAATTTCCTGCTGGACATCATAGAATCTTAATTTTCTGACTATATTTATGCTGTAGGTGGGAAATGCATGAACATTTTACTGTTGTTTGTTTGTTTGTTTGTTTATATAGCATGGACAATGTATATAGAGCTTTACAGACAAAGTGAGACAGAGGCAGATACAGAGAGAACAGCCCATTCTAAGAAGTTTGCATCCTTTTTTCCTAAAACATATAAACGTTCATATAAAAACGTGCACTCATTATCATTGTTACTAGAAGAGAGAAAGTTTCATAGAATCCTAGAATCTTAGAGTTGGAAGGCCCCCAAGGGTGCCTTCTCCCCTGCAATGCAGCTAAGGCATCCATGACGTTTGGCATACGGTGATTGGGTATAAATAGTTGGAAAGAAAAATGCATAGATGGAGAACAGTATACACAACAGTAGCAGTTTTTCTTTTTCTGCTTATTCTATTTATGGGTTTTTCCCCTCTAAATTAAAATTGAGGAGGCTTTCCAGTTATGAGCAGAGCAGCCCTAATCCCTGGGCTGCCTTGCGGGAGGGGATTGAGGTGCTGCAGAGGTCTTCCTCTGCTGGATGGGCTCTGATGCCACAGAGGTTCCAAATGTGCCCACTCAAAGTGCTGCCGAGCACACGCCACCACAGGCTGCGTTTCCACTTCCTGTAGCCAGCAGCAGAGTAGGACCATGCCTCTGATGGAGCCAAGGCTGACTGATTTCCCACTGATTTCCCTAGTCAGCTGGAACCATCAGGGCTGTGGATGCCACAGAGAATCCACCTCTCTAATGCCAGCTGGGTGGATGCTTAAGAACTTGGAGTCACAATCAAAAACAAAGCAGAAGAGTAACAGTTCAAAAATGAAAACTTTAGTTTTAAGAAGCTGAAAAACATTATCCAAGAAGGCATGATTTTAAAGGGGGGGGGGAGTTTTGACTTGTGTAGCTGGAAATACTGGAAACTCTGAGCACTGGAGACCTTCTTTTGAAAGGCAGTTCAGGAAGATGAGGCAGGGTTGCTGGTGAGGAGGCTGTGCCCATGTTTCCTGCGGGCATCATAGAGCAGTATGTGGGACCTCAAGGCCAGGACCCTTCCTGAAGACCAAAGAGGGTCACGGCCTCTTTCTTTAAGCTGCTCTTTTTGATTCTGCATATTCACTATTAGTAACTGGGGGCGGGTACCCAATCCATCTTCACGGCTGTGTGCCACATCCCTGGTTAGCAAACCAGCAGCAGCGCTTGAGATTGGAGCTGGGATTGTCTTCTTCCCATCACCATCCTCCACTTGGCCAGTTGATTGGTGCCATCACCAGGACTATGTGCACACATCCCTCATCAAGACCACTGAAATTAAAGAGAAGTTAGTCACTTCTGTGGGGGCAGCTTCTGAACAGGAAATCCTGTAAAAAGTAGCGCAGTAAAGTGCACCTTCAGTTCTGAGTCGAGTTTCCATTTTTCCGTGCTTTTCTTAGCTGATCGTTGTAACGGTTCCCTTGCTACTTTCACTTATGTAAAATTAGAGACCTCAGCAAAAGCATCGTGAATAATTGACACTGAGAATAGCATGCTGTTGAGCGCCATGGCAGCAGCGATCTGCTTGGTTTCTGACACTTTGAAGCCTTTGTTTCACTCTATTAATGAAGGTTTAACTACATAAAAGCTTTATACTGTGAGTTAAAGACATACATACTCCATTTCAGAGCAACAGAATAGTTTTTTTAAAAAATGGAAATCACTGGAAAGCAGCATCCCTACTGCAGTTGAGTTACAGTCACGTCTCACAAAGTGCTCTTTTGTTATATGCTTTGCAGGCTCTGTGCCTCCAGGTGGCTGGATCTCAGACATTTGCACTAGGCCCAAACACCCCAGGGTTTGCATCCCTTATTTCATCTTGCTCAGTGCTATGGCCCTGTTATATGTTACTTCTTACTACCAGGATGTTGTGTTATTTTAAAACTGCTGTGTGGTGAAAACTTGATAGATTTGGAAATAGCAACTTATATAATTAGCAACTTGAAGGCAACAGTCCTTGCTAGGGGGCAGTTCCCACTGTACAGAGTGTGGCTTTCTTATGAGTTTTATGCATTGGGCTAGATAAATAATTTAAATGGTTTCTCTAACTCTTTCGTAATCCTTGGCCCGGTTTCATTCATGGCCAGCTGGATATCCAAAAGGTGTATGACTTCTACAAAATTGTCTGAAACCTTTTCTTAGTCCTCGCTCTGCTTGGCCCCTTTTTTTTTCTTGTCAGGTAATGTACACAAAGCCTTACTTTGAATTGTTATTTAAGGTGATTGTTTTTCTTCCTCAATACATTTCCCATCTCTCTTTCTTTCTCTTCTCCCCTCAGGTTTCTTATCCATCCCAAAAATTGGCTTGGTACCGCTTTCGGAACTCAGACCATCTGGTAGCCATCACAGCCTCCTGTTGAGATCATGGAAACTGGTTCCGCCATGCTGCTGCTGCTGCCACTGCCTCCCTCAGCTGCACATGTCACATTTCAGCACCATGTGGCGGTGGGCATAAAGCCCATTGGCACTAACACAGCAAAGCAACGAAGGAGCACAGGTAAGAGGGTCGTGGAAAAATTATAAGGCCACAGTCAAGTACTTCTGGTTTCACTGAAATCATTTTCACTGATTTCAGTTCCAGAGCTGAGCACGTGCTTTAACTCTCGCTCAGACACATTTGTACATGCATACGCAGAGAGAGAGAAATTGGTGGGAATTAAAAGCTCTTATCTTCAAATGGATTGCTCCCCATTTAAATCCTGTCCCATTTTATTTTGAAACAATCTGCTTCAATAGACTGGGTATAAGGAATTATTCCGTATGAGAAAAAGGATAGAGGGTCTTCTCTGTGGACCTGGCTTTCAGACTCCAAACTCAACTAGCCTCTCTGAATCCTATCTTGACCTCACAGAGCTAGACCAAAGCAGCCTGGCTCTACTTGTTCAGAACTATGAAAGGCCCCTTCTTACAGACAAGGGAAGGTGGAAGAGATTGAAGACATCAGGGTTTGCATCAGACTTTAGTAGTCCCTCTGCCCCCAACACTGATTTGAAGTTTTGCCAAGATTTGCTATAACCCCTGCCACCCTTAGGCCCCACCCCACCCCAAACTTCTCCTGGACATCCTGGACAGTTGACTTCTGGACATCCTCACCGAAGTGTAGGGTGACACTGCTTGGGTCCCATCCACTGCAGGTAACCACTATGTTGTAAAGGTAAAGGACCCCTGACAGTTAAGTCCAGTCGCAGACGACTCTGGGGTTGCAGCGCTCATCTCGCTTTACACGCTGAGGGAGCCAGCATTTGTCCACAGACAGCATTCCGGGTTGTGTGGCCAGCATGACTAAACCTCTTCTGGTGCAACGGAACACCGAAACCAGAGCAGCGCACGGAAACACTGTTTACTTTCCCACCGGAGCAGTACCTATTAATCTACTTGCACTTTTTTGCATGCTTTCGAACTGCTAGGTTGACAGGAGCAGGGACTGAGCAACGGGAGCTCCCCCCGTCACGGGGATTCGAACTGCCGACCTTCTGATCGGCAAGCCCAAGAGCCACTCGTCTGGTGCCAGCTTACTTGGAGGAGTTTGTCAAGACGCATTTGAACAGGATACCTACCACATGATGGGTTCCCACTCCAGGTGGTTGTTGATGATGGTCAGGCAAATACCATTACCCTTGATCCCTTCTAAAATTAACCAAGATGACACTAGACTTACTTTTGCATATTACAGTGTAAGAGGTTTTAACATAGGCACTATAACTCATGAGATGCATGCATGTATGTATTTAATATGCCTGGTATAAGAAATTTAAATAGCAGCCATGGGAGGGCTGGGGAGGGAGAACTCAAACATACACACACACACACACACACACACACACACACACACATACACACACTGGTGCAGCAGTCTTGATGGGGGAAGGAAATTCCCAATGCTGCTGCCCCCCCCCGGCAGGCTGGAAGCTGCCATTGGCTGGTGATTTTTTTTAAAATGAAAGGTTGACAGCCCTGTTTATGGCCATATAATTATAATTTTTTATGAAGCTTCTGATCCTGGCAGTTGTTATCCTTTGGGGTTGTATATCTCTCCTACCTTAAAACTGTCATTTTTCCTATTACATAACAAAAATAGCTGGCTTGGTGCCTTTTGAGGAGAGACTGTTGAGGTGTTTATTACCACCAGTCCCCCTCTCCCAAAGTGCAAGGGCGTTGTTCACTCAGCACTGAAACTGCTGGGAATGGAGGTGGGGGAAGAGTATCAGCTTTCCTACTGTGGAATAGATCTCTGATGGACTCCGTACGTGCCGCTTTGGTTTATTAAGCAACATTTTAACCAGTTAAAATAAATTTACAAGCACTTATAAAATCCCAAAAGTAATTGGTTTTCACCCTTGAGCAAAAACATTTCATAACAGGCACATTAAGCATTAATGTAACCAAACCTTTTTATTGTTGACAACCACAGGACAATCATGGTGTAAGACTAACAGTTTATAGTTAATATTTATGATGGAGCTTATGACTCACCTGTGGAGCAATTAAGTGCTGCTCTTAAAGACTGAGGTTTGGGGGTTTTTTTACCAAAAAAAAGTATTTTCTGCATGCCCATGTGAATTTCCTGCAACTTTAGTACATTCTTGCTTTAAACACTGATCTTTCTAAACATTGTACATTATTCTGCTGAACAGATAACAGAAATGTTAATTATTGTTGAGTTTATACTTCTAAAGACCGTTGTATGTCTGGGTCAGACCGGATAATCAAAACATCAAAACAGCACATTAAAATTATCAGATCAGCTGAGGTCAGCAGATGAGACATACACACACACATGTGGGTGACAGTACACATTATCAAAAAATGTGAGAGGGCAACCCCATGTCAAGACCCATGTATCAAACAATAACATCTTAACTGACTGGGTGTCCTTGAGACTTTCCCTGTCCTAACCCTGCATCATTGGCGCCTGCCGGCGATGCCAGTGAAATGCTCCACATAAAGTTTCTCAGGATACTAGTAAATCATATTTCATGATTTCATATTGGGGCGGCCCATACGCTGTCTTGCAATGTTGCTGGACTCTTTCCATCATTTCTGTCCCTGGGCCTGATGGGATTTTGACTCCAACAACATGTTTCTAAGCTCTGGGAAGGAATTTGGCAGAGGACTGTTATTTTTTATCTAGCCCAGAGTTTCTGATAACATGTAATTCTGCCTTGCATAATGCCACACAAATGGTTCTTCATGTTTTCAGAGGGTTTGGTCCTTACAGATTAGGCCAGGCTGACATGGAGTCAGGGTGGTGTAGTGATTAGAGAGTTGAACTAGGACTGGGAAGGCCAAAAAATCAAAGCGCCATTTGGCCATGAAGCTCACGAGGTGACTTTGGGCCACCCACATTTTCTCAATCTCACTACTTCACAGAATTGTTGTGGAGATAAAATGAGAGCTGAAAACTATGTACACCTTGAGCTTCCTGGAGGAAGGGGGAAATCTAAATGCAACAGATAAATACCATACACATCTGGGAATTAATGAATCATTAGAGCAATCACTGCATTGGTCATAAAGAAAGATGGGATCTTTTGACACCTTTTGTTTGATGAATTGTGTTGGCACAGTAGCATGCCTTGATAGTTGCATTGAAGATGCCTTTATTAAGCAGTAGAGCACAAGCTTTGCACGCAGAAGGACCCAGATTCAGCCTGTGCTGTCTCCAGTTAAAGGGTATCAAGTAGCAGTACATGGAAAGACTCTGGCCTGAGATCTTCCAGAGCAGGTGCCAAAATGGGAAGATAGAGGTAGACAAAATGGAGCTTTAATGTATGCATTAGTTTTGGCCCAGTATGCTTCTGGCATCTCTTTCAGATGCTGAACATAGTCTTTAAAGCTTGCTTCTATATGAATTAACAAAATAAATTCAGGGTGACTTGTGTGGGGTGCCATCTCAGTTGGGGCATCACAGTGTTCAGAAAATTATCAGGCCCCCTGGCTGATATATTACTAAGAATGGGCTTTGTGTAGCCTCCAGTAGGTGAACAACACCCACTGGCCAAGCCTGGTGGTGCCTGGCCAGACCCCAACAGCTCCATGCCCTGTGCATAGAATGCAGGATATTAACCCGTGTTAGTCATACATACATACTTTAAGTTAAATGTCAGGTTATAAATGATAAAGATGGACTACCTGGATTACTAACAACAGTAAAAGCTAAAGTATGATTGTTATAAATGTGGAATTTGTAGAATATTCCTAAAAGATTGTATTGTGTCTAAACTAGTAATGCACTGATTAGCAACACCATTAATTTTTCCCCCTCTAGAGATCTTTTTTGTCTTGCAGGTTACTATGATTCAACCCAGGGATTTGTTGGACCTCATCTGCATCAGAGTGAGACTGTCCTTTGGGGTGAGGTAGTAGGTTGTATAGTTTTAGGGTTATACCCTGCCTGTCAGATAACTATACAATCTACTGTCTTTCCTGAAGTGGCTGTGATAGCGGCACAGGACGTTCCATCACCGTATCAGGAAACAACATCTGTTACTGATGCATACTGAATGTATGCTTAGGGACAGGAGAGTGGAACCTTAAAGTATTTGAATCAGCCCATCCATTGACCTCGTTGAGCCAAGGACATGATTCAAGGGCCTAACACACCAACCAAATAATGTCCTCTTACTGAGTTGTACTTGATAAGGGTGGCCTCTGTGTCTAGGTGTACACATTTTGGCTAACCAAACAGTATGGTCTTCTTTAAAATGTTTTGCAAAAAAAAAAACTCTTGTGGAAGAGAGCATCTTTCTTTAGTACAGTAGTTCCATAGGAAGTTTGCACAGATCACAATATCCTCCAAATGTAAATTACAGCACTACTTGGCCACTAAAGGTTTCTAGTTGAGACAGGAATAGACCCATTTGGCAGGTGGCAGTGAAGAAGAGGAGAGGGCCCATTTGGTTATCAGAGGGTGCTACAATGTGGCAGCAGAAGTAAAGTATAGACCAAGACCACATGGTAGGAAAATCCCACACAGTAGACCTGGAGACACACAATAGACTCATGAGTGGAAGCAGAAGGCATTGCAAGGCTGCTGCTAATACTGAGGAGTGACTAGGAGGTGGGGAAAGGGCTGGTGGACATAGGGAGGAGAGCATGATGCCAGTGCCGTACTGCAACACCTGGAGAATGGCCAGCAGCACTAAATACAGGTATAGCCTAGTGGAATGAGCACCATCATCCCCTCTTTGGCTCTGTTGGATTCCTTGAACAGCAACCCCTGGTTGTCACCCAGTGGAAATGGCAGCCTTGCCTTTCACTCCAAATACATTTATGCATCACCACATGCAAGACTCTCTCTCTTAATTGTGGAAGCAAAAGCCAAGAAGTAGCTATGTTCTATCAACGCCACCCAGCGCTCTGGCAGGATGAGGTAGTAGGTTGTGTGGTTTCAGGGTAGTGATTTTGCCCCAATCAGGAGATAACTATACAACCTACTGCCTTCCCTGAGGAGCAGCTTTGCAGCTTGCCCAGAAAACCCATTTCACTTTCAAGTAGACAATCCATGCAACAGTCCTCTCAAAGTATCTTGAGAACTGTATAATTATGCTGGGAATTCTGTGTTGGAGAACCACTACCCTCACCTAAAAATGCAGTCCCCAAGGACAATATGACTTTTAAGCCAGCTTCAATCTATGAAATGGGACAGTATAAATTAGAGAAGATGTTATGGTCATCTTCAGAGTAAACCTATATGTGAAAATAGTATTATTTGGGATTTTATATTTAGAGTTTATATAATTTTATGCTTGTCAATTAATTCATATTTTAGAAAAAGATCTGATTTATCTTGTAAGTTCAATAAAATGTTTTGGGCTGTAAAAAATTTGCCTTAAGTGTCAATTGAGTGGAGTAAAATTGTTATGTTCTGAAGAGTAACACTTTGACCCTCCTATTCAGCATATTTGCAAGACCGCCACTTGGCTTACAAACAGCTACAGTGGGTGTCACTAAGTTGTCAGGCAAGGAATGTCCAGGGTGAGGATTTAACTCTTTACTGCCAAAAGTACACTTACAAGTTTGGAAAAGGCATGCCCACCCGTCCTGCGTCTCTCAGCTCTCCACAGATGTGCACCCAATGATGCTGTTGCAGGAACGGAGAGACCCCGCTCCCAACCTCAGCTTATGCTTCTTCCCCACCTGAGCTGTGCACAAGCTTCAGTCCTCTTTTGCTCCCTCTTACTGAGGTTGGAAAAATAAGGCTCCCCTCATTTAGCCCCGTGAAGCAGCCCATGATGCCATCTCTTTCAATGCTGATGACCACAGGCAGCACAAGTGATTCAGGTCCTCCCAGACCCTTGTGGTGGGTTTTTACAGGAGGCCGAGCCGTAAGGGATCTTTCGTTTCTGAAACTAACTTAGTGAATGCATGTCCTCAGGGACATAAGCCTACAAGCCATGTTTTACAGAAATGGAATAACTGCTTGTGTTATCAGCTTCACATCTGTGCATAAACCTACATATGTAAATACTAGTAACTGAGTTTGCCAAATGGTGGTTGCAGAAAGTGGGAGGGTGGTGGGTGGGAATGCCACAGGTTTGCAAGCAGCACTCAAATTCATTTCTAATAGTCTGTGAGGGAAAAGGTACTTGCCTCACAACCTCCTTTGAGGCTTGTCGATTTACCAGGTGTGAAATCTGGATCAGTTCCTGGAAATTTTGCCTGTCTCTAATGGAAAGCTTGGGAAGAGCTTTAGTAACCTTATAGCAAGTTATTTAACTGGTTGGGAGGTGAGGGGGGGGGGGAGAGAGAATGGCCCATTGCCCACCATCAAATCTGGTATCTATTATTACTGTTTATTAAAGGTGCAAGATTTTATCCAGGCCTGCCCAGCTTGGGACCCACCAAGCAGCATACAGATCACCCATTATGTGTGGCAACTGAACTTACTGTTTTTCCTGTTTGCAAGAGAATGCTGTTAAACATCAGTCAAACCGCAATACTTTGCTGTGTTGCTGGAATTGTCTTGGTGGGTCATAGGTTGATCAAGCCTACAATGGGAAACATTTTAATGGCTCTCATCCAGCCAATGGAGCTACCTCTTTTCCTTTCCTTCCCACCAGGGCACAATGAAGGAAGCACAACCTGTGACCTATCAAAGCACACATAATCCACCATCGTGGTAGAACAGGATCTTGACAAACCTCATTTTTATGTCTGTCAGAGACTACAAAAATAGGGAAGTTGCAAAGCCTTTGGCAGGCCACAAAGGATGGCTTGTGTTCAGCTTGGTGGGTTTCCCAGATGGAGGGACAAACAAACTGCTTGGCGCTGGCCATCCACCCCCCCCCCCGCCTTGCTAGAAGAACTCCCCTTTTAACCAACAGATTCCTTGTAGCTCCCTCCAGTCTTTGCCAAGCGTTAGAAAACAACATTTATTGTGATCCTGCTATCTTGGAGCATTAAGTATCAGCAACAAAGTTTCTCTCGGTTGTTTCTGACAATCAGCCACAGAGTATTCAGATAAAATTGTCAGGATTGGAATTTGGATTCCCTGTAGGCATTCAAATAGCAGCAAATGAAACCAGCAGCAGAGTCTCTGAAAGAAGAAATGCATTAAGAAGAGACATCAAACATCAGCAGGAGAATATGTGGAATTTCAAAGTATTCATTTACAGCAGAAATATCTTATTTGCATTATGATGCATTATTTATTGAAAAGCACTTTGAGTCTCTGTGAGAAAAGTGAGTGTAAAAGCTTTCTCAATAAATACAAATAAATAAACATTCCCCATCACGGTCTGTGTTGGAGGGATCCAAACAGGTGATACCAATGCATAACCAGAGCAATGGCAGCATTCTTTGATACAGTTTGTGCTCATTTTTAAATGCAGATTTTGAAGGCTAGCCTATATTTTAACTGGCAAAACATGGGGCGACTTAAGTTCTGAATGTTGGCCCACCAAACCCATGCTCATATGCTATTTTTTGGAAAACCTCCTTAACTCTGGTGGATTTCTCTTGTGACTAGGCAGGGGAAATTCACTGCTATCTGAGCAGGCAACAGTCTTAACCACCACTTAACTGGAAGTAAGCCCCAATGAACTCAGCTGGGCTTGTTTCTGAGAAGACATGCCTAGGCTGGCACTGTAAGTAAACTGAGCGGCATCTTCCCAGTGAGAAATGCAGGGAGGCTCCTTTCATTTCTTTGCAGACACAGAACAAGTCAGTCCATGATGCTCCCCTCTTCCACCGGCTGTCTGTTCTGAAGACTCGCTCAGAATTTCAAACAGGAGGATTCTATTTGAAGAGAATGGATGAATGGAAGCAAAGAGCTTTCATAAACATTGCACAAAATGAGGTGATAGACCAGAGTGGTAGAATTCTGGGATGTGCTACTTCAAACTGCAGGGAACACATTTCTGAATGCACCTGTATATAAAGCACAAACACAAACTCCCAACAAGCTGAAAACTTGGCAGAGATATGTTAAACATTTCTCCCCCAATAGGTTAGATGGCTACATGCAGGGACTGTTTTATGTAAGGATGCATAAGAAAAGCAAACCCCCTATTTGCAGTCCAGAATTCTACTCCATTCTGCATAATCCGTAGAACAGCTGTAAGTCTACCTCCCTAATGAGCCTGTGGGAAAGGAGTTGAATATAAAAACCCATTTTTTTCTGAATCAGCTGAAAGTTTACAACAGCTGATCTATTAGTACCCATCTGTAATAAACACTTGGAAGAATTAGTAACACATGCTGTATTTAAAATCAACACCTTGAAACAATACCTAGCTAGAACAATTCTCACACAAAGCAGTTGTCATCACATCTAAAATATTGATGCTACTTTTTGTTAATAAGGCACATCTGAGTCCCTCAAATTCTATCCCATACTGTCAACATCAGGGGTCAGCAAACTTCTTCAGCAGGGGGCCGGTCTACTGTCCCTCAGACCTTGTGGGGGGCCAGACCATATTTTGGGGGATAAATCTGAACGAATTCCTATGCCCCACAAATAACCCAGAGATGCATTTTAAATAGAAGCACACCTTCTACTCATGTAAAAACACGCTAATCCCCAGACCATCCATGGGCTGGATTTAGAAGGCAATTGGGCTGAATCCGGCCCCCGGGCCTTAGTTTGCCTACCCATGCTCAACATTGTCACACAGGGATGCGTTCCTCCTGCCCACAGGCCAGATGTGACATGACAGCTGGCTCAGTATGGCCTGCTGGACTCTTTCCCCAGGCCATGGCCCTAACTGGCTTCACTCCCTGCTTTTCTTAGTGTCCTGTGATTGCCAACAAAGGAGAGCATGCTATCTCTGCTTCAGCAGCACAGTCTGATTCCATAACTGGCTTCTGCAAGAGTGAAAACACTTTCTCTGCCAGTATGGAAGCCAATTGTGCTGGCAAAGTAAGGAGAAAGTGCTCTGCTTTGTCAGGCCAGTCAGGCTGGCAAAGACGGGCACCTGATCCCTGCTTGGTCAGCCCACTGGTTGCAAAGAGGCAGAAGAGGCTTCCTCTGCAGGTACGGATGCCAATCAAGCTTGCAAGACAGGAACAGAGGGAGCACTGCTCCAGCAGCACAATATATCTGGCCAGTGGGGAAGAGAGCCCTCTATTCTTGGCCAACTCACTGGGTTTCTGTGTCATGTGCTTTTTCAGGTGCAACACAGAAGCAGTGTGTGAGAGAGAAGGTGTATGTGCCTGCGGGGGTTTGGTCCCACACACTTGGGGCCTGGCCACTTTCTACCCAATGGAATGTGGCCCCAGCAATAGGAATAAATTATATCACTATTGGCCCCACCACATGCAGGAACAGAGTTGGTTTTCAATGCCTGGGTTAAACTTCACTAACAAGGGAGATAGATCCACCATACCTGTGAGGGTTTTTCACCACTTTTTAAAGTAAGTGTTTGTAGATCAAATTCTTTTAAGCAATTTTCTTTGCAGCTATTTTTGCCTGACTTTCTTAAATAACTCATTTGTTTTGGTACAAAGCAATGGCCAGGTCATGTGTAGAAAAGGTTATGTACAAGTATGCATATATGTTAAAAGAAGTAGCGCTTCTTTACCCTGGGAACTTACAGTGAAGCATAGGTAAGAAATAAAATAAAATAGTAGTAGCATGCACATCCAATTACTATTAAAGGTAAAGGGACCCCTGACCATTAAGTCCAGTCGCGGTTGTGGCGCTCATCTCGCTTTACTGGCCGAGGGAGCCGGCGTTTGTCCACAGACAGCTTCTGGGCTGTGTGCCCAGCATGACTAAGCCACTTCTGGCGAACCAGAGCAGCATACAGAAACGCCATTTACCTTCCCGCCCGAGTGGTACCTATGTATCTACTTGCACTTTGATGTGCTTTTGAACTGCTAGGTTGGAAGGAGCAGGGACCGAGCAATGGGAGCTCACCCCGTCGCGGGGATTTGAACCGCCGACCTTCTGATTGGCAAGCCCTAGGCTCTGGTTTAGACCACAGCGCCACCCACATCCCTTACTTACTATTACGCCCTGTCTAATCTGTACCACTTTAGACTGCATGTAGGGTTCACATTTAGAATTTCCTTCATGCTACAACTAAAAATCTCTCCACATAGAAAACTAGCATGTCAGGAAGATGGCCTAATTTCATATGGAGGAGTATCCTAAATCAGAATATTTATCTTTTGTAAACCACTCTGAGGTATTTTTTCAATCAAGCAGCGTATATGTCTTATGAAATTAAATAAATATATCAATATATCAGTGTATCTCACAGCAAGCTGGCTTAAGGTGTGTAAAGCAGGCTATGCAGCACTCACAGCTCCAGCATAAGAAGCCAACAATATTTTTGAAGGCATGCCCTCCAACATTTCTCCAATGAAAATAGGGACGTCTTTTTCTATTCTTATTCTTATCATACTAACTGGGTTGCCCCAGCAACTCTGGATAATTTCCCACATACATAAAAACACAATAAAACATGAAACATTAAAAAGCTTCCCTATACAGCGCTGCCTGTAGACGGCTCAGGGCTCCAGACCCCCCCCCCCAACATTTTGCTCATGAAAATAGGGACATCCTAAGGAAAGCGGGACATTCTAGAATCAGATCAGAAACCAGGATGGCTTCCGTAAATCTGGGACTGTCTCTGGAAAAGAGGGACACTTGGAGTGTCTGAATGCTACTCCTGATTGCACAACTGGTAACTCAACAGGCTGGATGCAATCAATGTTTTCTGTCTGTTTGGGACTTCTGGGGAACTGCAAAGCACCTGACATTCTGCAACCCAAGACTTGCAATACAAGACTGCAAACTGTAGAAGCCTCATCTTCCTCTACCCCCATTGATTCCCTTCTTTGGGCTATGGATGTCACCTTTTTCAGTCCTGTGCCCTTAAGCAGCAGCTTGTAATGCAGAAATGATGAGGATAAGGTTTTCCCGGTCACTTTATCCCTATGCCAGGAAAACCTTCCCCTATTCAATGTCTGCACGTCAGATTGCTGCTCAAGGTGCAGCAACAAGATACTTAGATTCACTGCTGCTACAGAAGCACATTTATTACAGAAGCAGAGCAGTTACAAAACCATCCACTTGATATGCATGCAGAGACACCTACTGGCTGACTTAGTGCTGTTGTTTTTCAAAACCCTGTGCAAACATTACAAGACCTTTGCTGGATCAGGCCACAGTTCCATCTAGTACAGCTTTCTGTTTTCACAGTAACCAATGAGATGCCTGCGGGAAGCCAACAAGCTTGTGATTCCCAGCCTTGGAAGGAAGGCCTCCAAGAGCAGAGGCAGAACAGAGCCATCAGGGCCAGGAGCTACTGATAGCTCTGATCGCTCTGTCCTCCATGGCTTTTGCCAGTCCTTTAAGAACATCTCCCTATAATCCTTTTAATGGAGCTTTGCGTATGTGTTGTTTACGACTGAGTAATTTGAACGATTGGACAGTTGTTACCTCTGCATTTGTTTTAGATTTATCACCCTAAAAGCTTTCAAATAAATTTGCACAAATTAATGCCATATCACTTTAACATTTTAAAATTAAAATATACCAGCTTAGAGCAAGAAAAAATGCTGCACCAGTAGCTAGTTAAGACAGGCAGGCAGGCAGACTTTTCCAAAGGTACTTCCTTTTGACTAGGTGAGAGTTCCAAAAACCAGCTTTGGGGTTTGATTTAAAAATAGAAGGACTTTATTTTTTTCCTTTGCACCCTGCAGTATTGGTTAGTGGAAACTGCAAATCCGTGCTCCAGTACCTGACACCAAGTTGGAGAGGTTTATGCTTGTCTCATAAAAATGTACCTATGCATGAATTAATATTGTAAGACTTGATTGTGTGAAATGCTTTGAGTTGTATTTTCTACATTAAATGCTTTGAGAAATGCTTTCCATATGAATGGAAATGACCAACAAGTCATACCCTCTTCACTACCTCACACCTTTTTTCACTAAACATTTTGTACCATTTAGTACCACTCCAACCTTGCAATTATGCTTGGTTCAGCTAGCATCCCATAATTACTTTATGGTGTCTCTTTTTAACCCTCGGAAGTTGAACCAAATCCATTCCGGAAGTCCGTTTGACTTCCAAAACATTCAGAAACCAAGGTACGGCTTCCGATTGGCTGCAGGAAGCCGCAGAAGCCGCGTTGCGCATTTGAGTTCCAATGAACGTTCAAAAACCAGAACACTCACTTCCAGGTTTGTGGCATTTGGGAGCCAAAATGTTCGAGTTGCAAGGCGTTCAGCTTCCAAGCTACAACTGTATTCGTTCAAGTGAAATGTTTTTATATTTGCTGGAAGCAGCCTAGAGTGGCTAGGGAAACCCAGCCAGATGGATGGGGTATAAATGTTGTTGTTGTTGCTGCTGCTGCTGATAAGCTGTTCGGGGATTACTAGGTCAGTGAGGAACTTTTGTCATTGAACCCCACCGTGTTTTGAGGTTCTAAGGCCACAGTCCCAAGCTCATTTGCTTAAACTTTGCTCCAATTATGTATCAGACAGATGAGGTTTCATTTTAAGAGTGATGGGGGCACTGAATCAACCCCTCCTGCTGCAATTTACCTCCCTGCAGCCCCCCACCCCCAATTGAGCTATGTTCTTGTTCTGGAGCCCCATTGAAATGGGGTCAGTGGGAGCTCTAGCAACTGATTACAATGATATAAGCCATGAGAAAGTTCAGTTCCCCTCAACCAAGCGTCCCGCTGGGTCTTCAGATCACCCTGACTTATTCTTGACAAATAGGTCTGCTGTGGCCATGTGTATTTGAGCCTCAGTCACTCTCAGCCCTTCTGCCTCTTCCTTCTCCCAACTGAAAGTTTCCTTTGTTGATTTATGAAGCTAAATGACCTCACTGGGTGGAATTACAGCCCCCTTTCGTCACATAGTGCTGTCTCTGTTATTCTTACTGTGTTCTATAGATTTATGATAGTTTTTAAGCCTGGCAGTACATGATGAAATATGATGTTTAAAGAAAAAACCCAACAGGCCAAATGACGTTGATGTGGTGGAAGCTGAATATAATATAGTGGTTTAGCATTTCCCTTTCTTTCTAGGCTTCAATCACTAGTAGGCTTTAGCTGTTTTTGCCAGCTCTATCTGATAATCAGACACACAAGGATAAATCTCTAATCAAGCAAAAAGGGAAAGGGAAAGAGAGAGTTTTCAATGCTGCATTTTCATTTTTTGCTCTACAGATATATTTTATAAACCTTGAAAAAGCAGTTCTAGTGCAGAGTGCCTCAGCACCCACCCAATGGCTACAATAGTTTATCTCCTTGTTTTATTCCTAAATAATTGCTACTGGAATAGAAGTAGGGAGCCTACGTGCTCTCCCAAAATCCCTGGCTTGGGCTAATAGGAGTCCAACATGATCTGGAGGGTGGAAGATTGCCCCTCTTACACACTGAAGGGAACAAAGCCAAACTCCTCTCCCCTCATTTAATGGAAAATGTTTTCACCAATTCACATATGAAGTTACATATGAAGACATATACGATCAGCATGCATAGTAATTATACCGACAATGGATTTTAATGGATTTCTAATGAAGCTGTTGGGAGTACATTGGCCAAGTGACCTACTATAATAATAATAATAATAATAATAATAATAATAATAATAATAATAATATCATCTTTATTGTCATTGCCCCCTCTCAGGGACAACGAAATTACTTGACTGCTCCATAAAAACACTAATTAAAACAATACAGTATAGTACAGCAAGGAAGATTAGATGACTTTCAAAGTCCAGGCTTCCCATTCAGGGCCGAGATCGCTCTGGAGAAGAAGCTGTTCTTAAGACGACTCGTTCTTGTCTTCATCGTCCTGCATCTCCGTCCCGACGGCAGGAGCTCGAAGAGACAGTGACCAGGATGCGATGGATCTTTTACTATGTCCAGTGCCTTCCTATGGCACCTTGTGGCATAAATCTGCTCTAAGGTGGAGAGTGGGCAGCCAACAATGCTCTCTGCTGCCTTAACAACTCTGCACAACCCCATCCTGTCCTGGGTAGTACAGCTTCCGTACCACACACATAAGCCATAAGTGAGCACGCACTCAATGGCACAGTGATAGAAGGCAAGCAGCAGTTTCTGCGGAAGATGGTTTTTCCTTAGAATTCTCAAAAAGTACAGTCTCTGCTGCGCCTTCTTCACAAGCCCCCTTGTGTTGACACTCCAGGACAGATCCTCTTGTAATTCAATGCCCAAACAGAGGCAGTCCTCTGTTTGAAGGTATCCTTTATTTGAATGGTTGCCCAGCCCAAGTCCAGTTTAAAGAACCATAAGAAGGGATAACAGGAGGCCCCTGGAATTGTCCATCCACAAAGTTTGCTGCATCTGATCAGCAGATGGAGCAGGCCCAGGCACACAGGTCACCTAGTCACTGACTTCTCTGATATGGTAAGATGTATTTCTTTCTAAATTATAGGAATTGTTTCCAAATTTGTATCTATACATATCAAACAGCATATACAACTTTATGCTATTCATTGTCTTCTTTTGGTGATGCATAAATGGCACCATAATTGGGAGTAAGCAGTTTGCCTAATAAAATCTATGCCGGAAGTGTATGCTCATCATAGAAGGGGAATAATTGTAATATACAGTTACTGACTTACATTTGCGTGCATGAAAGGGTTAACCTGAGCCTTGAGTTCAAGTTACCAGAGTGTGTGTAGTTTGGCAGGCTCACAGCAGCCCATGCTTCCTGGAGCAAGCAAAGAAGGAACCATGTGACTTGGCTCCCAACTCAGAAAATGCTGTAGGTGAACTGAATTACTCCAAAAGGGAGATTTTTATAGCCTGCATCTTTGCACAATCCTTTTTGTAAGGAAACCAAGTTCTTTTCTTTTAAAGTTGTTTAGAATCTCTCCCCCCCCCCCCCTTGTTTTACTGCCTGCAGTTGGAGATCTGTTTGCAGTAAAATCTGGAATCTCTGTGAGTAAAACATTCACTTATTTGCAAAGCTAAGTGTCTGTGATTTATTCTAGCCTAAGTATTTTTGTGGGGAACATTTCTTTAAAGGTGGATGAGGGCAGATGCAAATCTAACCAAGTTTTAATGTGCTTAGAACAATCACCATTGTGCTTAGTTCCGCTACTGGACAGTAGGAATCTCTCTTCCAAACTTCTCTCTCCAACAAGAAGGTATTAGGAATAAACAAGAAGCAGAAACAGGTGGCACTACTCTGAGAGAAGACGATGCAGCAGCTTCAGGATTTTAGGCACCACGAAAGGTGGCAGAGTTGGCTGTGCTAAAAGAAGGGTAGCTGCAGCCAGCTACAGCTTTCTGGTTAAGTTACCTGGATTATGTGTATGTTCGTTTCATTCACCCTAGGTATACCCTGAAAAATGCAGCATATGTGGAAAGGCTCTCAAAGGCAACCTTGAGAAATCACTTTTAAAAGTGACAGAAAGAGGAATAACCTTTAAATCATGCATCTCTCTCCCAAAGTTGGCTGATCTGGGAATATGTAACAAGTCAATTACCAGGATTCCCCAACCTGTAAATTTGGTGGTTATTTAGTTCTCATAATGTTCTCACCTTTGCAAAGAAACAGCATTAAATGTTGGTTGCAAAGCTCTGCTTACCACCTCAAAGATACAATTTGTTTGGAATTGACATTGGACTGCTCCACAGTTTTCCACTGTGGTCAACTTTTCAAGCTGACCTGGCCTAATGTGGGCTGACTTTGTGTCCCTGGTGCCAGACTTTCCCCCCTTCTGCTCATGCCATGAGCCATCTGTTCAAATTACTGTTGAAAAAGTACCAATGTGAAATATTGCAGAGAGAATATTGTGAACAGAAAGCGGGTTTCCAGCAGGGTAATTTATGTACTTTAAAACTGAAAGGTATATTATCCTTGCTTTAACAGACATCAGTTGCTTTTTAAGCTAAAACTTACAGGTATTTTCTCCCTGAGGGGCAAACAGCATTGAGGACAATTTTGATCAGGAAAATGACATTGGGGGAAGGAGGTTTTTTTAAGAAGAATTTCCCTGCTACTTCTAACAGCACCCCCTTCCCCTGCTCCATTTATATTTGTTCTTAAAAGTCAGGAAATGTTAACCCATGGGCTCTGAGTAGGGAGCCCTTATCAAAATGTTGCTGGTGGTAATTACAGTATTAAGAAAAGGGCATTTTGCATATGCTCACAGTCACTTCTTGGTGCTTTTTATCTTCTATTGCTGAGACCCGGCACCAGATCCTAGGCCTTAAAAGGGTTTTGGGGAGCTTTTCAGCAAATGGAGAAACACCACAAGGGTCAATTTTTAAGGCACCAGTTGTCACCAACTCTGGATTTGGACTTCAGCCTTCCCATGCACTGAAGTGCCTGTGTGTGGTCATTTTATTACTTATTTACTTAAAATATTTGTACCCCACCTTTCCCCATACATACAGTGTGTCTACACATACAGGTATGTCTATACAGTGCAACTTTTAAATAGGCCAGCTATGCAGTATATCCAACCCTGAAAGTGAATGCCCAATTAGAAAATCAAATAGTTTCTTTTTTTTATGTAACAATATCTTACTTAGCTTGATTTTTAAAATGTAAGCACCTTTCAGCAAAAAGCGATTAAGCCTGTCAACATAGCATCAAAGACACAATAGTTAAGTCATATAAACAAACCCTAGAAACCAGCATTCATAAACGCAATCCACAGCATGCCCATCCACAATCAAAGCTCTCTGTACTTTTTTATGACGTATCTGCAGAGATGAGTGAAGGTAGCTGCATACACATGGTGAGGGCAACACCCTGGCTTTAAATCCCCACCAACCATGCCTTTGGCCATGAGATATTGGCCTGTATTCCAGACCTTCAAAAACAGGGCCACTTACCAGAAGAGAGTCACTTTCTGAGGAAAGCCATATAATGAGAATTGATACATTGGTTCTCCTCTTATAGATGAGTAGTACTCATGTGACACAATAAACACATTCAACCATGATTTATTGGTCTGTGAAGGAGCCTCGGGCTTGCTTCCCTCTCCTCCTCCAGTCCTAGACTTGTTAAATATGACAATCACAACAGGGGCAGAAAAGAAACAGGAAGAGGGCACTGGCTGGAGAAGAAGCAGAGTCGGCCACTCAGTAGCCCCACCAGGCCCTTTGCCTCAGAGGTGCAACAGGAAGGATAGAGGAGTCCCTTTGCCAACCACCACCATTTACCACACAAGGACCACAACTGCTGCTTTGTCGCTGCAGCAAAGGGAGCTCCTGTGGGACTCTCCAGGAGTGCCAAGGCCAGAATGGCAAGCTCAGATGAAGGGTCCTTCCTCAGTGAGAGGCATTCTGGGTGAGGTGGACTCCGAGGGGACCTGTGGTGCTGCTACTTTGCCAGGGTAACTACTTTTGAAGTTTGAGTAGCAGACCATTAAACCTTAAAGTCAAGCGTCTGTTAAGCTTGTGGGATATGCCCCATGGACAGAGTGACTGCAGAGAGGATTATAGAGTTATCATTATTTATGATGGAATCTCAGAATAAGTCACTGTTAGCGTCCAATGGTCACTGCTCAGATAGTCAAGAAAACCTCTCCTGATAACATGTGAAAAATTTAAAACAAAGGGCTTGGTAACATAAATGTTCTGTTTTTTAAGAAGCTGCTCTTTTTTCCCCTGCTCCCCCCTCCCAATTTCTTCATTTTTTTTCTGGCAATCTTTATACAAAAAAATCTATCCATGCATCTTTCCCTCTTGGCTGTTGTAAATGTTTCTGTTTTAACTTTATTCTCCTTTCCCTTTAAGATTTCGGCTGCAGAGCTGCTCATTTTCATGTCAGTCCTTTCTGGAGTCCCATTTGCAGCAGCTTTGATATCAGCTGCAAGCTTCTTGGTCTGCTCTTAACTTTGCAGGCAAAGAGCCTTTTGTGAATGAATTAAACAGCATGAAATCTCAAATGCTGGAACCGGATAACACTCTGGGACAAAAAGCTCAGAAATGACATTTTCTAATGGAAAGAAACAAGAATGGAACCAAGGTGCATCTCTAACACACATACACACAAGAATTTTAAATAGGGATGTAGGGGAAACCTATTGTGGAAGGATTTTGTGTTTTGGGGAGATAGGAGTATTGGTATGTACGATACTTCCTCCTTGCTTCCTCCTTGCACATCCTAAAGGGTTAAACCCTTGACTCTTATGCATTTTGGGTTTGCATTATTGTCTTGATTTTCTGTTTCTGCTTCAGGAATAAGTGCCTGCAGCTGAAGGTTGAGTGGCTGCCCACAGTAGTAAATCTGTAGGATTAAATACCTATGCTGGTCCTGGTCTATTAGCTTACCTCCCCTGGCCAATGATGTAACATCCCTCACACCACCCCAGGAATGGTTTCTGGAACAGGTGTGAGGCTTCAACATAGGCCAGGTGCTTTGTTCTGGCTAGTTGGAGTCTCTCCATTATTGTCTCTGATAACTGAAGTGGGGATTATTTTATATTGTTTATATGCTATGTTATACTGTTTGAAAACTGCTTCCATGGCTTTTTAGTCTGTGTTTAAGCCTGCTACTTAATAAAAGCACTGAATTTCTCTCCACTAGTGTTATTGTGATTGAATAAAAAATAACTATTGCATTTGGTATTGGGCAAAGAAAGCATTAGGATATTTTGTACTGTGTTCACTCAGAAATGTGAGTAGGAGGCTGCATGCAGAATGCTGTATGACAGTGGTCAGCAACCTGCGGCCCATGGGCCGGGTGCGGCCCACGAAGACCGTTTTACTGGCCCATGAGCCGCCCATGAACCCAGCCGCCCTCTCGGCGAGTCCCCCGCATGCTGTGCTAAACAGGCACGGCGTGGGGACTCGCTGAATGGCACCGGAAATCGCTTCTGCGCAGGTGCGATTTTCAGCGTCTGGGCATGCACAGAAGCGATTTCTGGTGCCGCAGACATGGGCAGACGCGATTTCTGGCATCACGCTACGCCAGTCCGGCCCACAGACGATCTCCGTGGGAGTGATCTGGCCCATGGCCGGTAAACCTTGCCGACCCCTGATGTATGATAATGAATGTAATGATCTTAAGAAAAAATGTTGATATCATTCCAGTAAAAGATTTAGGCTGTAATCCTATACAGATTCATCTGAGGAGATGTACATAAGGCTGCATTGTGAGTTTATTCATTATTTTATTTACATATTGGATTTATTGCTGCTAAATAACAAAAGTCCTCTGAGTGGCTTACAATCTTGATCACAATGGGAGAGAGAATTCCACAGCTTGGGTGTCATAATCAGAAAGGTCCTCTCCCACTATACTTAATGTTAGGTGGTTTAAAGAAAAGGATTAGATATGTTTAAGGAGGGTAGGTCTATCAATGGCAGTTTGCCATGAAACCTAATTGGAACTTCTGTTTTGAGTCTACATACTTATGAAAGCAAGATATTTAGGACAACCAAGAGGGGAAGGCCATTACCATAATACCTTGCCTGTGACCTTCTCACATGAACACTGTGCTGATAGAACAAAGCAGTCCTTATATTTGGTGCAGACCATGTGCGTTGCAAAGTGTGCCCTTACTGGTTGTGGTCCAAGATAGGGTAGGGGTTCTGGAGTAGTTTGGCAAAGAGCTATAGTTCACATGTATAAAATCCAGGGGTAATCAAAGACATATTGCTGCTGCATGAGGCAGGCAAGATGACACCCTCACTCGTACCAGGTACAAAATAAAATCACACTGGGAGTATTTTACTTCAACACTGGTGATGGGGCTGTATCCTCCAATGTACCTCACAGCAAGCTAGCTTAGGGTATGTAAAGCAGGCTGTGAAGCACACAAAGCTCTGTCTTACAACCCCTTGCCAATGCTTCTCAGCTGCTTCTTCTGGAGGTGCATGCCTCCCTCTGCCGAATGGTAGGGCTGGCCCCAGACAAAGCCCTAGGTTCAATATTGTACTTTTATATATGTTGGAAGCCACCCAGAGTGGCTGATGCAACTCAGTCAGATGGGTGGGGTGTTATTATTATTATTGAATAGGATGTCCCTATTTTCATTGGAGAAATGTGATCTCTGTCTGAGACCCCTACCAGTCAGAGTAGATATTTGGCAGTTGTGGGGAGAGACAAAATGAGGTGGTAAGAAAGGGCAGCACTGATTTAGAAAGGGGAACATACACATTGTGCTAATGAATGCTTCCCTATTTGAAAAAAATCCTCTAGTTCACATGTTAATGCCAATGTAGCTAATTTACACTTCCAAACCCAATATGTGAACAAAAAAACAGCTATTCCACAAAACATAGGCTTCTTTCAATTTTGAAGTTCTTCAGTCCAAAAATATGTACAAAAATATATCTATTAGGGGAAAGTATTGTACTTCTCTTTAAATCCCTAATGTTCCCTCACCTGAGCAGGAACTTCCAGAACTTCTCTTCAGCTGAAATTTGGGGGCAGTCATAAATTAGAACTGTTCGCGTGTGACATAAGAAAACAGACCTAGAAAGATTTGTGTTCACCATTTTGCCAAATGTAACTTTCAGCCACTAGGTGGCAAATGCTCCCTTCTTTCTTAATTAAAAATTGCTGATTGTATACTGTACTCCTGTTACAGAATTGCAGGATAGTAACTTCTGTGGAGGCAAGAGTAGATGTTTTGCACGTCACCATGCATGGGGTGGCTCATTCTTCCCCAAGGCAGAAGATTATCCATGGGAAAGCAGATCCAACTGCCTTATCTATGTTTTTTTTTTCCCTGAGAAAGACAAGTTTAGAACATAGCAGGACTTGCATATACTTTGTCTAGACAGCTGCAGCAGTTGCTGTTCTTGCCACCCCAGCCCACCCTGCATTATTCTACTGCAGCCTTATTTCAGTCTGTGGCGCTGAGCTACCCAGGATGGTGTGAGTGATGTGGGACTCAGTAACAGGACAACAGCAAGGCAGCCCTTTTCCCTGGGTGGGCAATCAGAAATGGAGGAATTAATATATTGACAGGATGTTGACAATCTGGTGGGCAGAGGGGAGCAAAGATAAGAAGAGTGGTTTTCAGTGTTGCTTCCAATGCTTTTCTCAAGATGTTAGTGGAGGGTGACATAGCTGTTAGTTTATTTTTCATATTTAATATGATAAAATAGTAGTTCTAAGAACAGTAGTGCAGAATAGCACAAGGGACATCAGGCAAAAAAAGAGTGGTGTCCCCTGTGGTCACCTTGCTACTGGCTGACCTCTGCCTCTGGAAGCCCCGGGGTGGCTGGAGGGGAGGCTGGTGGGTGGCCGTTTGGAACTGACCTCAGTTACATTACTCTACAGTTTACTCACATTTAAGCATGCAGAGAACCCTTCCGGTTGGAATAAAGTGTACAATACATTAGTCGGATGAAAGTGCCTCAGGTTTATCACTCATATAATCCACATATTATATCTGAAACCTGAAAAAGACTGTGGAAGTGAATTTACTTTTGACTGACTATAGTATTTGCATATCAAGTGTCTGCATGGAATAAAGGTTTTTGCAAGAGCTGTTTATGTAGTGGAATTTCTTCAGTTAAACAAGAATAACTTAGGTTTATGTTTATACAAGAACTCTATTATTATTATTATTAAATTTGTATACTGTTCACAACATACAACTGGCAGCATTGGGATTTTTAACATTTAGTCAATTGAAGTGTTGGTATAGTGACTCCTCAAAGAACAGGTTGTTTATCTGTGAGTGCAAACATATATATGGGTATTTTAAAATGTACTAACCCGAAGCTCAAGGAATAATGTTAAGTATAGCCAGAGATTAAATAAAGCATATTCAAGTTCAAATGCTCACATTTACCATTATTACCTCATTCATGTCTCCGATGTCTTTAGCTTTCAGTACAACAATTATTCCTTCATTTAGATGTTAAAAATTGCAGTGCAAAGCAAGATAATTTTAAATTTTGAATTGTAGAAATAAAAGTGGTTTAATGCTGAAATGGCTCAGCAGGCAGGAGACATGTAATTTAAAAATTTAGCACTTGGTTTTAAGTTTCACCAGTGACTTGGAAAAATTAGTCAGAATCATCTGATCAGGCCTTTCTCACACAACCTGCTTTAAAAACAACAACACTGCAATAGTTGTCACTCTTACTTCAGAGGTGCATTCAGTAGCAATGAGCAATAGTCCTTTTACTTGACACCATGTCAAGTTTAAGCAATACATTTACATATTACTGAGTATTACTCCAGTTGCTTTCAAAGGCATGGTAAGAAAACATAGTCCCTACATTTTCCTCTAGAGTCCATACTTTCATTATTTACACAATCCTATTGCACTTTAATTATTGCTGCATACCTGTAGATTTTGGATTAAGGAATATAATGTAAACAAATAGCAGCTAATATTCTTTACACAGGAAGAATCCCCTTTGGAAAAGGACCTGGAGCTCCCCAAGGCAAATGTTAGGGAGCAGCAGGCCTTGTCACTGGACAACCAGGCAGCGAGGGTTCGGACATCATGGCGCCCCAACCACCTTCTCAAAACACAAAGGGTCCCTGTGCAGAATCAGAAGCAGAGAAGTCATGGAGTCCAGCAGATCACAGATGCCTAAAGGTACAGGCTTAGTCAAGCATCCTGTTGCCTGCCTGAGGGACAAAGACTCTTCACAAGTAAGGAGCGACTCATGAGTAAAGTACTACTCTTGAGTAGGCCAACTCCTCAGGCAGGCTACACAACCTGCTACTTGCAAAAGGTAATTTTAATGTGCATAAGATGCTATGTTTGCGTGCATTGTATATGAAACTTAGTTGAGGTTTGAATTCATAGAATGTATGTTTTGCTGTGGTCTAAACCACAGAGCCTAGGGCTTTCCGATCGGAATAATAATAATAATAATAATAATAATAATAATAATAATAATAATAATTTATTTGTACCCCGCCCATCTGGCTGGGCTTCCCCAGCCACTCTGGGCGGCTTCCCCCCCCCCAAAAAAATTTTTTTTAATACTCTAATACATCAAACATTAAAAGCTTCCCTAAACAGAGCTGCCTTCAGATGTCTTCTAAAAGTCTGGTAGTTGTTTTCTTTGACATCTGGTGGGAGGGCATTCCACAGGGAGGGCGCCACTACCGAGAAGGCCCTCTGCCTGGTTCCCTGTAACTTGGCTTCTCGCAGTGAGGGAACCGCCAGAAGGCCCTCGGTGCTGGACCTCAGTGTCCGGGTAGAACAATGGGGGTGGAGACGCTCCTTCAAGTATACAGGACCGAGGCCGTTTAGGGCTTTAAAGGTCAGCACCAATACTTTGAATTGTGCTCGGAAACGTACTGGGAGCCAATGTCGGTCTTTCAAGACCGGTGTTATATGGTCTCGGCAGCCACTCCTAGTCACCAGTCTAGCTGCTGCATTCTGGATTAGTTGTAGTTTCCGGGTCACCTTCAAAGGTAGCCCCACATAGAGCTCATTGCAGTAGTCCAAGCGGGAGATAACTAGAGCATGCACCACTCTGGCGAGACAGTCCGCAGGCAGATAGGGTCTCAGCCTACGTACCAGATGGAGCTGGTAAACAGCTGCCCTGGACACAGATTTGACCTGTGCCTCCATGGACAGCTGCGAGTCCAAAATGACTCCCAGGCTGCGCACCTGGTCCTTCAGGGGCACAGTTACCCCATTCAGGACCAGGGAATCCTCCACACCTGCCCGCCTCCTGTCCCCCAAGAACAGTACTTCTGTCTTGTCAGGATTCAACCTCAATCCATTAGCCGCCATCCAACCTCCAACCGCCTCCAGGCACTCACACAGGACCTTCACCACCTTCACTGGTTCTGATTTGAAAGAGAGGTAGAGCTGGGTATCATCCGCATACTGATGAACACCCAGCCCAAACCCCCTGATGATCTCTCCCAGCGGCTGCATATAGATGTTGAAAAGCATGGGGGAGAGGACAGAGGCACCCCACAAGTGAGAGCCCGGGGTCTGAACACTCATCCCCCACCATCACTTTCTGAACACGGCCCAGGAGGAAGGAGCGGAACCACTGTATAACAGTGCCCCCAGCTCCCAGCCCCTCAAGACGGTCCAGAAGGATGTTATGGTCGATGGTATCAAACGCCGCTGAGAGATCCAGCAGAACTAGGAAACAGCTCTCACCTTTGTCCCTAGCCCGCCGGAGATCATCAACCAGTGCGACCAAGGCAGTTTCAGTCCCATGATGAGGCCTGAATCCCGACTGGAAGGGATCCAAATGCTTCTTCCAGGCATGCCTGGAGTTGTTCAGCAACCACTCGCTCAATCACCTTGCCCAAGAATGGAAGATTTGAGACTGGGCGATAGTTGGCCATTGTGGCCACATCTAAAGATGGTTTTTTAAGAAGCGGTTTAATAATCGCTTCTTTCAGCGGGTCTGGGAAGGCTCCCTCACAGAGAGAAGCATTCACAACCCCACGAAGCCCATCACCCAGTCCTTCCCGGCTAGCTTTTATAAGCCAGGATGGGCAAGGATCAAGGAGACAAGTGAGGAAGGTCAGCGGTTCAAAACAACCCAGACAACCCTGGGAAGGTCAGCGGTTCAAATCCCCACGACGGGGAGAGCTCCCATTGCTCGGTCCCTGCTCCTGCCAACCTAGCAGTTCGAAAGCATGTCAAAGTGCAAGTAGATAAATAGGTACCGCTCTGGTGGGAAGGTTTACAGTGTTTCCGTGTGCTGCTCTGAAGCAGCTTAGTCATGCTGGGCATGTCTGTGGACAAACACCGGCTCCCTCGGCCTATAGAGCGAGATGAGCGCACAACCCCAGAGTCATCTGCGACTGGACCGAACGGTCAGGGGTACCTTTATCTTTACCTTTATGTTTTGCAGAGAATTACAGCAAGTGCCCCAAAGGTGCTTTTACAGCTAAAGCTACATAAAGAGGATGGAGTCTTTGTTTCAGTGTTTATGTTAATTGATGACTCAGTGCTAGAAGTCTCAGTCTCTCTCAGAAGCTGCCAGCACATTGAAGAAGAAGCTTGGTCATCTGAATCTCTCTCTGGGACCAGAGGGAGGCTAGTAGTTCTTGTATATTACCAAGTAAGATCTTAAAGAAAACTGGACTTCATTGCTAGTTGTTTAAGAGCAATGTGTTGGTTTGTATTTACAGCACTTTTTGGTCACAAGTTTAAATACAGTTTGCAGTAAAACCCTGGGACTCTTTCTTGATGTGGAGGGCTTATTGATTTGTACTCTGCACAAGGTCCAGATCAGGGCATTCCTCTCACACTGCTGTGCTCTGGGTGGGACTCCGAAAGCTGAGAGGTTAAAGTTTTCAGTTGCTGGAGCCAATATCTGGACACCAGCTCCCTGCTGAGCCTTGTGAACTTAGCATGTTTCTGAACCTTGCTCTTGTGTTTTGACTTTCAGCCGCTACCAGACCTTGCTTTTTGTGTTAACCCAGTGAGTAGACTTGGAACTGCTGCATTTGACTATGAGGGGCACATTTCAGGTGTCTGTAGCATCTTTCCTACCCCTCTAATGCATGCTACTCCTTTTCAACAGCCTTCTTAAAGAGGAGAGCTAGGATTGTCAGTGTGTTAAATACTAACTTCAGAACAACTTAACTGGAAAAAAGATCCTTATAAGGCTACACTGCCCTTCAATGATCAAACGCTGACTACTTTTATTCATCATGTAGCAGTACCCCATAAATTGCAAATGGGGAAAATTTAACTCCTTTAAATTCTATTCCTGTACAGTGGTACCTCGGGTTACATACGCTTCAGGTTACATTTGCTTCAGGTTACAGACTCCGCTAACCCAGATAGAGTGCTTCAGGTTAAGAACTTTGCTTCAGGATGAGAACAGAAATTGTGCTCCGGCAGCATGGCAGCAGCAGGAGGCCCCATTAGCTAAAGTGGTGCTTCAGGTTAAGAACAATTTCAGGTTAAGTACGGACCTCCGGAACGAATTAAGTACTTAACCCGAGGTACCACTTAACCCGAGGAACGAATTAAGTACTTAACCCGAGGTACCACAAATGTTATTTTTCTGAGGGGGAAACTTCAGCATCAGCCCTCTAAACAGGCAACTCACATTAGTTGGAATTTTACTACAAAAAGTTAAAAATGCAGACCAAGCAGACATTCTTTTGCATATGGTTTGGTATGAGTTTGAAAAATGTGTTCCAGTGATTTTAAAATCCCCCACATAACAACATTAATCCTTTCATCAAAGAGTTCCTGCTTCTGAATGTGGTTAAAACTGTGTCAGTATCGAGAGGATTATTAAGCGCACCAACCTACTTTGCAAATGTTTAAATTGCCAGTCTGTATTAGGATGAGTGTTGTATAGTAACCACAAGTAAAATATTAACAGCTTAAACTTGTAAACACATCCTGACTTTTGTATCCTTTGACAAGAACCATTATTGAAGTAGAGCATATTCTTAAAAATGGTATCCTATTGTTCCATCTCGACTGATGCTGAAGTTAAAAAGCAGTCCCAACTTCACTGCTTCTAAATTTAGGCAGCTCTGCTATGTACTTTGAACCATTTGTTTATGTCCTGATCCACCTAAGGTGATTGTTAGGCAAGTGGTCGCAGATTCCATGTTTTGATTGGGAATCTGTATTCTAATTAGATTAGGAAGCAACACAATTAGAACGGGTCTAAGCTGAACACTCAGCTGCTTCTTATTGATCTCAGCCCTTTCATGGTACGATAACAACTATGCAGTTCAAAGTACATCACTAAAGCGCAGCCGCGCTCTCTCTCTTACATTTCTATCCTACCTTTCCTCCAAAGAGCTCAAGGTGAGATAAATTGTTCTCCTTTATTTGTATCATTACAACAACCCTTTGAGGTAGGATAGGCTGAGAGACTATGACTAGCCCAAGATCACACAGTGACCTTGATGGCTGAGCAAGGATTTGAACCCTGTTCTCTCAAGTCCTGGTCCCCAGCATCCTAGCAACAAGGCCACACTGGCTCTCAATGGGTAAATAAGGGCCAGAAGACCAGATCTGTGGTGCCTCTCTCCCCTAGGGTTGCAGTTCCGTGGGTAGTTTGCTAGAAAGGACACTGGGTGATTGAATGGAGCTAAGTGAACAACCGTTCCTCGCTTTGCTGTTTTCTATCTCCTCCTTCTAAACTTAACTGATAAAGGAACTGCATGTTTTGATGATCACTGCATATTTGGTTCTGGCCATGTCCAGGTTCTGGTGTTATTTTTTCAAGTCATATAATTGGATCTGGTTCTGTCAGTGCTGGTCTCTTGGCTGGAAGTAGAGGGGAATGAACCCAGCTCCCTTTCCCACATCAAACAGGTAATGATGTCTTTCACAGGCAGCCAATCTTTATGAGTAGATATCCAGATAAAGTACATCATAGCTGGAATGGGACCATCATGGTTAAAACCTTGTACTGTACAAAATGCATTCTAGTGTTCCAGTATTAAGTTGGCATGCCTTACAGGTATTCATATGCTTAAAATCAGATATCTGGTTTGATTAGAAGTTGGCACATCATAATGTTAAGCTCATAATTATCCTAGAGTTTGCACTGAATAAACATTGCCAAATATTTTTACTAGCAAGTAGGGCATGCAATGAAGTGCTGCAGCAGGAGCGGACTTGGGTCTTTCAGATTTCAGTGGCGCCTGTGCGAGGCCCAAATTTAGCACCTTTCTCACCTTCAGTTCTGCTCAACTCACTACAACATAGTGGTGCCCCCCCACTTGGTGCCCAGTGGGGGGAGACTGGTAGGACTGGTTGCAAAGTGAAGTTGCTTCTGTTCAGAATACTCCATTCCATCCCTGCATCAGGAAGAGAGTATAGAGTTCTGCTCACTTCATCTCAAAAAAGATGTTGTGGAACTGGAAAATATTTACAAAAGGACAAGCAAAATTATCATGGAGATGGAGCAACTCCCCTATGAGGCAAGGTTACAACATCTGAGGCTTTTTGCTTAGAGAAATAGTGAGTAAGAGGCAACAGGATAGAAATTTACAAAAGTTATGCATGGCATGGAGAAAGTGGATAGGAAAAAGTCTGTCCCCCCATAAGACTAAACCTCGTGGACATCCAGTGAAGCTGAATGTTGGAAGATTCAGGACAGATAAAATAAAGTACTTCTTCATGAAATTCAGTGATATCCCCCAACTTGGGAAGCTTTAAAAGAGGATTAGACAAATTCATGGCGCAAAAGGCTGTGTTCTGCCTCCGCTGTCTGAATACCAGTTCCTGGGAATGGCAGGAGGGGAGAAGGCATTTGTGCTCACATCCTGCTTGCAGGTTCCCCATTGTGGCATCTGGGAAGCAGCATCTCTTGCCACTTGGCTGCATCTTTTCACCATAGATAAAATCCTGTGAAAAGACTAAAATTGGTAAACAGTACAAATCTTATTGCAGTTGCTCCTATGTGTAGTGGAACTCTGGCTGCAATATACTATTATCAAAGTTTTATACTGTTACTGAGCATTAATGCTATAACACCATATTTAGGTGCAGTGATACCAAAGCTAATACATCCTGGATATCCAATTACAATAATCTGCAGTGAAAACATATGAATTGCCTTGGTGGTTGAATCCAAGACCCATACGGCGCAGTACTCACCTTTTGGAAGTTTGCAGCCAGGACGCAAAGATCGCTCACTCTTTTGTACAATATCATCTCAATGGAGGCCTCTACTTGCTGCTACAATTTTTCTTTCAATCAGCACCGCAACCTAGAAAGAAAATCACCACTTCTTGCTCTTCCTCACAACTCGCTTCCTCAGGAGGTGATCAGGCAGCAATTGTCAGGAGAAGGAGCAAGGTCAGAAGGCTGGCATTAGTGGGGAGACCCCTACAGAGCTGTTGGCTGTGGCCGGCACCTAAGAAGGCCAAAGCTTGCTGAGAAACAGACTAACTCCCATCCAAGTACTAACCAGGCCTGACACTCCTTAGCTTCTGAGATCAGACAAGATTGGGCATGTTCGGGGTAGGACCATTTCTCCAAAACAAACTAAAGAAAATCCCCACAACACTGAATAGGTTCACACAGTTACAAACCCCCCTGGCCTATCACCCACTATTCCATCACATGGTGCAAAATCTCCAGATAAAAACCTGCCTAAAATACTTCTACAAAAACAAATCCACACCAACACAAGAAATACAAGACAAACTAGGGGACACCCAAACACCTTGGCTAACACACCATCAACTACACGCCTTCTTAAACAATCCAGCAGTAAAATCAGCAGCCACTAGGCCAGGGGTCGGCAAGCTTACCGGACGATGGACCGGTCCATGCTCCATCTGTCAGAGGGTGGGCTGGAACGTGTGCGCACACGCGCTCTTCCAGGTCGGAGGAGCGTGCGTGCTCACATGCTATTTCCGGCACTCCTCCAACCTGGATGTGTGCCAGAAATAGCGTGTGCACATGCGCACGGGCACTTCTCTGTCCTGCATGGGTGCGCACATGCTATTTCCAGCATACATCCAGGTCGGAGGAGCACCCATGCACATGTGCACAGGCGCCATCACCCCAGAAATCGGTCCTCGCACCGTGCCACGCCACACCGCACCGCACTGGTAAAAGCGAGCTGCAGCGGTCACCATGGGCCGGATAGACGAGCCCCTGTGGGTCTTAGGTTGATGACCCCTGCAGTAGGCCCTTGACCACCTTTCAAAACCTTCTCCAGACTGCAGAGGGGATGGTGTCCACAATATACAAAATACTGCTCCAAAATCCCACAGCTCCCCTTGATGCACTCAAAGAACAATGAGAAGTTGTCATAGGCTATGAAATAAACCCTACTCAATACGCTAAAATATGGTCTAAACATCTGTTTAGACCAGGGGTCAGCAAACTTTTTCAGCAGGGGGCTAGTCCACTGTCCCTCAGACCTTGTGGGGGGCCGGACTATATTTTGAAAAAAAATATGAATAAATTCCTATGCCCCACAAATAACTCAGAGATGCATTTTAAATAAAAGGACACATTCTACTCATGTAAAAACACACTGATTCCATCTGCAGGCCAGATTTAGAAGGCAATTAGGCCGGATTCGGCCCCCGGGCCTTAGTTTGCCTACCCATGGTTTAGACCCATCTCATCCAAAAAAGGGGGGGAAGTTACTCTGAAACTTACTTACAGATGGTAAGAGACCTGTCAGATGTGAACATGGACCACTGATACTAAATCGTATGGGAAACAGCTTTACTAGAAAAGCTAACCAACAGACTGAATCTGACATGGGGACAAATAGAAGAGGTTGCCTTCACCTCAGTATGACACCCCTTTATCAACTCAATGGGACTACAACAAGAACCCATTGACAGCATATGAATCAATATAGCTTACTTGACCCCCCCCCACTCACTGCAAACCTCACTGCATCCAAGAACAGACAACCAACCAAGCCCCCCCTGCCCCCCATCCCTCTCACCACCAAGGAAATGCAAAAAGCGAATAGAAAGAGAACCTACCTAGTTGACGCTGACACAAAACCCTCACATGTACATTATATAAAATAATATGTTTCACCACACCACCCCTCCTCTCCCGCTTTCTTCTTCCCCAACCCCAGGCTGAATACAAAACTAATGTCTCGTATCAAATGTAACTGACTTATAGAAAAGACTTGACAACCTGAAAAAGAGACAATGCACAAAACCTTTTATATATATATTTTTAAAGAAATAAACAGACTAACTCTGAACATGGAGGTTCGATTTAGCTGCCATAGCTACAGCCAGCAATAAAACTAATTGGTTGCTTCAAAACTAGCAGTAAAAAGTCATTGGTTGAGGCATGCTCTTATTACAAAATTCATATATTACAACATATATTTCTAGATCTGTGTTTATGAAACTGCATTATGAAAGGCAATCTTATTATGTTATGTTCACATAACTGCCTATTTATATATGCTTTTATCAGTTTAAATATAGTTTACATTGGGCTTCTTTCATTTTAGTTCCTTAATAGGTGTTAAATTGGTACTCAATAAACCACCATTTCTCTTACTGAATCCATTTCTAAGGGTGTGCATAACTCTTAGGTACAACTATCTTGGCATGGTGGTCAGAAGCAATCAAAGCAAAGAGATTAAGGTCATTAATGATATTCATTTGTTGAACCTCCATATCCCCTAAGTGGCCAATAATATATATTAAAATGTAATAAAATTCGACTCAGAATTAAAACACTGATACAATCAAATGCAGAAATTTAAAAGCAGTAATGTTCATGCCTATACCATCTGTTTCCTCCATTTTCTGAAAGTCATCAAATTGGGCAAGCAAGGTGTCCCCAAGATGTTTTATTCACAGTACCACAGAGATCAAATCCATCCAGGAATATTATAATGTATCTCCCTAAATGATCTCAATTTCATTGCCAGAGTTTGTTGTTTGTATCATGAAGTCTCACTGTGGAGAGCAGGATTATCTTATTCTTGTTTCCCATCCTACACAATGTGGACTGGCCTCGTTGGTCCTGTGGGGACCCACCCCCCTCCAGGTAGCACATTGAAACAACAATTAATCGCTTGCCCAAGGAACATGAGATTATATTTTGGAACGACTAGTTTCAAAAGAGGAAACTAGTACCGAAAGAGGAAATCTTTGGTTCCAGCTGCTTAAGAGGGTGGAGTAGAAAGCAGTGCCCATGAGGAAGTCTTGCAGGTCCTACATTAGGGAAGAGGCAGGTGTAACTAATCTTTTGGTTTCAATAAACTAATGAAATTCTTTTTTATATATATATATAAATTTTTTATTGGTTTTTCAACACATATTAAAGACAATACAACACAATACATAAACAGACAAACATATAAACACGTATAATTTCTTGACCTTTCTTTCCTAAAACCTTCTTTCAGCGACTTCCCCATACCTCCCCTTTCTGCATCCCTGTTTTAAATCATTCCAGCAACCCCTAATTTCAATTTCTTATAGCACTTTCTTTAAATCTTTTTTCTCATATCCAATTGTTTATCACTGCAATTCTATTTTGCATTACCCAAGACATTTTAACATTCATTAATTTTGCAACAATTCTTAAGATAAACTTTAAATTTCTTCCAGTCTTCTTCCACCGTCTCTTTCCCTTGGTCACGGATTCTGCCAGTCATCTCCGCCAGTCCCATGTAGTCAATCACCTTGGTCTGCCATTCTTCCAGTGTGGGTAGTTCTTGTGTCTTCCAATACTTTGCTAAAAGTACTCTTGCTGCTGTTGTAGCATACATAAAAAACGTCCTATCTTTCCTTGACACCAATTGGCCTACCATGCCCAGGAGGAAGGCTTCTGGTTTCTTCACGAATGTGCATTTAAGCACCTTTTTCATTTCATTATAAATCATTTCCCAGAAGACCTTGATCCTTGGGCACGTCCACCAAAGGTGGTAGAAAGTACCTTCAGTTTCCTTACATTTCCAACATTTATTATTGGGCGTATGATAAATTTTTGCAAGCTTGACTGGGGTCATGTACCACCTATATATCATTTTCACAATGTTCTCTCTTAAGGCATTACATGCCGTGAACTTTATACCGGTGGTCCATAACTGTTCCCAGTCAGCAAACATAATGTTATGACCAATGTCTTGTGCCCATTTAATCATAGCTGATTTAACCGTCTCATCCTGTGTATTCCATTTCAACAGCAAGTTGTACATTCTTGACAAATTCTTAGTATTGGGTTCCAATAACTCTGTTTCTAGTTTTGACCTCTCCACCTGGAAGCCAATTTTCCTGTCCAGTTTGAAAACTTCATTTATCTGATAGTAATGAAGCCAATCTCTTACTTTTGACTTCAATTTCTCATAGCTCTGCAGTTTCACTTTTCCCTCCTCATGTTCTATAATTTCCCAATATTTTGGCCATTTGGGTTCCATATTAAGTTTTTTCACTTCCTTAGCTTCCATTGGTGACAACCACCTGGGGGTTTTATTTTCCAACAAATCTTTGTACCGAATCCTAACATTATATAATGCTTTCCTAACAATATGGTTTTTGAAACCTTGATGAGTTTTAACCTTGTCATACCATATATATGCATGCCAGCCAAATCTGTTATTGAACCCTTCCAAATCCAAAATGTCTGTGTTTTCAAGAAGCAGCCAACTTTTCAGCCAGCAGAAAGCCGCTGATTCATAATACAACTTTAAGTCCGGCAGGGCAAACCCCCCTCTTTCTTTTGCATCAGTTAGTATCTTAAATTTTATTCTGGGCTTTTTGCCCTGCCAGACAAATCTAGATATATCTTTTTGCCACCTCTTGAAACAATCCATTTTGTCCAAAATCTGTAATGTTTGAAACAAAAACAACATTCTCGGCAAGACATTCATCTTAATAACAGCAATTCGGCCTAACAAGGAAAGTCTCAAATTTGACCATACTTCTAAATCTTTCTTAACTTCTGACCAACATTTCTCATAGTTATCTTTAAATAAGTTCACATTCTTAGATGTCAAATTAATCCCCAGGTATTTCACCTTCTTTGCTACCGTTAAACCAGTTTCACTCTGAAACTTCTCTCTTTCAACCACTGTTAGATTTTTATCCAATACTTTCGTTTAAACTAATGAAATTCTTAATGACCTGTGGGCAGCTCATATAAATACAAATCAATATACAGATCAAGTGTTGCCTTGCACATTAATTTTCATGCAGAAGATCAAGTCTTCTGTATGATGTACCAGCGTTTTGTATCTGTAGAATGGATATGCAAATCTGGCCGGCTTCCAACAAATATAAAAGCACAATAAAACATCAAAATTAAAAACTATGCAGGGCTGCATTCTAAATGTTGAATAGTTATTTATCGCCTTCTGATGGGAGGGTATTCCACTACCAAGAAGACCCTCTGTCTTGTTCCCTGTAACTTCACTTATCACGGCGGGGGAACCCCCAGAAGGTTCTTGGAGTTGGACCTCAGGCTGAATGATGGGGGTGCAATGCAGCAGCTTGGACTAGAGGACCCTTGGCGTCCCTTCCAACTCTTCAATTCTGTGATTCTCTGATTAAATGAAGCCTGTTGTTGCATCCATTTTCACATTACAAATGTGTACATTTCTTATTCATGACCACAGACATTTGAGTATGAAAATGTAATGTGTAAAACATTCCAAGAATACTAATGTTACTGAATTAGAAAATAAAAGTATATGCATTAGCATTACTCCATGTGTAACTGAACCTTATCAAGGACGTTAGCAAGCTCTTCAAAATTACATCCATGTAAAACTCTCCATGTGGTTTAATAAGCAGGAATTTATGTGCTATTTCCATTGGCTGAACTCTTACCAAATTGTCATGTTTGCTTTCTGAAAAATAGAAGCGTTTGTTTGCAATAATTGTCATCACAAAAGGTCTGCAGCAAAGAAGGAAGTCCAGCTCAGCAAGTGTGACTAAGTGTTTTTTGTTAACTTTACTCACACTTTAATAATAGAGTTGAGGTGGATCTTTTCTATGCAAATGTTTTATTGATGCTTACTGGATGAGTAATCTCTACATTGCTTGCTGTATTAAAAAAAAACCTGGTTGAGAATTCTCATCAATCAGTTGCGGGAGGGGGGAGGAATCTCTCCCCCCACCCCCGTTGATCAGTTTTATTCCCTCTCTTTTATGATGGCCAGAGATGCTGTGGCAATGGATTTACATGGTGTCCTGACTCATTTGGAGAAGCAAGGGAACTATGCGAGACTGTTATTTGTAGACTTTAGTTCTGCATTTAATACTATTCTTCCACATAGATTGGTGCCCAAATTATTAGACCTGGGACGTCCACCGTGTTTGTGCAGGTGGATATTAGTTTTTCTATCAAACCGTTCCCAAAGGGTCAGGTTGGGTTCCCACGTCTCTGCGGATCTCATCATGAATACGGGGACGCCGCAGGGGTGCGTGTTGAGCCCACTTTTATATACGCTGACTGTGCCCCCAAATACCCCAGTAATAAGATCATTAAGTTTGCAGATGATTCAACGGTGGTTGGTTTAATCACGGCTGGAGAGGGGGAGGTGGCTTATAGGAAGGAAGTTGAGCAGTTGGGGGAGTGGTGCAGGAAAAACAACTTACTCCTTAACTTAAAGAAAACAAAAGAGATTATTGTGGGCTTTAGGAAATGTAAATTGAATATTCAGCCACTTATCATTGAGAGGAAGTGCATGGAACAGGTCTCAGTGTTTCGATTTCTGGGAATGGAGTTGAAAGATGACCTAACCTGTTGAGAGTGTGTTAACTTATGGTCTGTGTGTGTGGTTTGGGAGCTGCACAGCCAGGGAAAAAACAATGCTGTCCGGGGTTGTAAAGACTGCAGAGAGAATAATTGGGTGCACTCTTCCCACCTTGGATCAAATCTACGCTTCCAGGTGCCATAAGAAAGCTGCAGAGATAGCGCAGGATAGTACGCACCCCAGAAAAGATCTCTTCCAACTTCTGCCATCTGGAAGAAGGTACAGGGTTATAAAGACTAGGCCTTAGAAACAGTTTCTATCCAAATGCAATTCTGGTTTTAAACGCAGTATAAGGAGTATGTATAGGAGTATATTGTATTTTAAAATGGGGTTTCAGAGTTTTTAGAGGTTTTTGAATGCCTTATGTAGAGTTTTCCATTTCATTTTTTTCTGTATAGGAGAATGGCAATAAAGATATTGTATCGTATCGTATCGTAGACACTGTTGGTGTCTATGCAGTTTAATTAGGTCTGGGCTTTTCACATGGGCATAGCCAAGGGGTGTTCAGGGGGGCAGCTGCTCCCCTAAATCAATACAAATCTGAGGTTCTGTCCCCCTAACAAAAGCCTGCCCCCCCACTAGCAGAAAGGCTGTCTGCGCCCATGTCAGAGCAGTGTGTTTTCCTGAGGTTGGACCGTCAGAGCAGCAGCTTTTTGACTGCTTTGTAAGGTGTCTCAGAGAGACGGGAGAATAAATATATGCTTATTAGTTCCCCTATTGAAGCCAGTAGGATTAAAATGTGCTTAGCTTTTGCTAAATCATTAAGTTAAAGTACCTAAGGCTGTAATCCACAATATCACCACTAGACCAGCATTTTATCAGGGCTTGAACCACTCTGGGGGGAAAATCAGCAGAGTGATTGCCATTTGTGGTAAAAAGCAGGTTTTCGCAGGGAAAGTGGTAGACAAACCAAAAAAAGTTCTTGGACACAGACCTGGAAAGACCAGACCTGTGCCCACAAATGTGAAGTAAAGTCAAGTGTGGAGGAGTTCTCAGAGGATGCAAAGATGATGTTCACTGCAGATCTTCTTCACTTGCACCCTTGGCATCTCCCAGACATGAGATCAGTGATCACCAACCTTTTTTGGCGTAGTGGCATGTTTGGAATTCTGAAAGAATGTCATGGGGAACCAGATACAAAGTGGCTGCCATGAGGGTGCAGCTTGACACAAAATTGGGAATACTGATTTTCTTGCATAACAAAGCATCAACTGATTGGTTGACCTGAGAGACCAGGGTTCAAATCCCCACTCAGTCATGAAGTTCAGTGGCTGATTTGGGGCCAATCACAGGATTCTCGTGAGATTATAATGGAGAGAAGGAGATGCATGCCACATTGAACTGCTTGGAGGTGGTAATAATAATAATAATAATAATAATAATAATAATAATAATACACCCTTCAGGTCATGAAAAAGCAATGAGTCAAGCCTCAAAGCAAGTGGGGAAGGTATCTCTGTCACCTCTTCTCCCCAGAGCCAGAAAAGGGGGGGAAGGTAAACTTTGCCTCCGTCTGTTCCAGTAAGTGAAAGATCATTGAAAATATTAAGGAAGCGCTGCCTGGAGTTGAAGGGCCAACTGCTGCATCTACATCTTGCTGTTCTCCCTGGCCGGGAAAGCGGAAGGCAGGCAAGTTGTTAAACCAGCCTGGAGCTGGAGCTGTGATTAGGCTCACATTGGACACATGATGACAGCAGTGAGTGAGGCCAGTTCAGGACCCAGCGCTTCCTGGGCTGGCTCAAGCCCTCCCCACAATGTCCCATATTGGGGCTTTCTGTGGTGGAGATTCCGCCAGCAACACTTCCTCCTGTTTGGCAGGCATGTCTCCCAGGCATCACCAACCAGCAGTCCTTGCAAAGCCCTGTGCTTTCACAAGCCCTGACATGATCATCAACTCTTGTACATTATTGATAATGTACAAAAATAAATCAGACCGATGCTGGAAATGTAAGGAGGTGGTGGGATCGATGTACAATGTCTGGTGGACCTGTAAAAGAATGAGGGAATTTTGGGATTCAGTCTATAACGAGTTGAAAAAGATGTTCAAAATTTCATTTCCCAAAAAACCTGAAGCATTTCTTTTAGGGATTATTGGGAGGGAGATTCCAAGAAATTTAAAGAAATTATTTATATATGCAACCACAGAAGCGAGAGTTTTGATTGCACAGAATTGGAAAAGTGAGACGATACCATCAAAAAAAGTTTGGCTGATTTAACTGATGGAATACGCTAAGATGGATAAACTGACAGGACAGAGAAGGGATCAAGTGAAACAAAAAATTAGTAAAGACTGGAATATATTTAAAAAATACCTGAAAGACCACTGTGGAGAATTAAATTTTTTGACTGGTTTAGATTAACTCTTGTAATAAGAAAGTAGCAAAAAATTGGTTACCAATAAACTAGATTTATTATGATATGCATTCAACCAACTCTAAAGGACCCAAGTAAGAAGGGGAGGGAAGTCAGAAGTAATTAGAATATTAATGAGTCAAATGATTAAGAATATATATTTGTTTTTCTTTATTATGATTTAGAAGCACATGTACATCAACAAGAAACTGAAACTTTATACTGTGATCTTACGTTAAGAAAGCATTTCTGTTGTTAAAAACCAATAAAGATGAATTGCAAAAAAAGAAGAAATGATCATCAACTCTTGCTGACTGCTTATATATGGTCAAGACAGACGGAGAGGGGAAATAGACCAACTCAAGCTATTTAAAGCAGGTTATTTAATTTAAACCATGCCTTCTAATACAAGAGATTCTCAAATGCTGCTTGCATCTACTATATATTTTGGATGGTTGTTTGCTTGTTTTTGACACAAAAAAGCCCCATGAAACCACATTGCAGTACTCCAGTCTTGAAGTGACCATCACTGGAAAACTGTGGCTAGGTTATGTCAGTCCAGGAGTTGCAGCTGGTGAATCAGCCTCAGCTGAGATATTCTTTTTGCCACCAAGGCTACGTAACTATCAAGAAATAAAGAGGAGTCTAATAATATTCCCAGACCACACACTTTGTGATTGAACACATCTTCCTTAAGAATTAAATTAAATTAATTAAATTAAATTCCTTAACCCTTTCCCAGTCTGTGATTGCTTTCAAACACCACATAAAAGCTTCTTCTGGGTGTGATTGGGGTACTGATGACACACATCTTCTGACGGCCTCATTCAGCAGCTTCATGTTGAACCAATGGGGGACAGAAGGGATCCTTGAGGGACCCCATTCCACAAAGGTCATGGAGCACAAGCACCTTGTGGGCAGCGTGCCTCCATTCCTGAGAGCATATCCTGAAGATTGCCATGGCCAATGCTATCAAGCGCTGCCAAGGATCCAGCATCATCAGCAAGGCCACAGTCTTTCTATTCCAGAACAGAACCCGTTCACATCCAGAGGTACCACTGTATTCGGACAATTCTCCCAAAGCATAGAATCTTCCTGAAGGTACTTTCCAGGGACGTTTACTACATAGGATGAGTTGTACATGCCCACTTCATTTACTGGCTCTGCTCCCGTTTCCTAGGCAGGAGGGGGGGGGGGGAAACCACCAGCTCTCCACCCTTCAGCATACCATGCTAATGAATCACCACCTAGCCTCCATCTTTATGCACCCAGATTTAGCTGCCATTATTATTTTTAATATACTCAGTGATTTTCTTACTGAGAAAAGGTGGGGAAACTCACCACAAAATTAGTTTCTTGCAAGCCCAGTCACAGTGCCACCCTGACAGGCAGTGACCAAGTGTAAGATGTGATTTAAAAACTCAAGCAGACAATGATCTGGATTAGAAATGGCCACAACTTTATTGATTACAGATATAGGTGGATTTTTGGCTCAGGCATTGGGTGTACTGTATATCCGTTCCAGGCCCCCCCCCCCCCCGCCAACAAAAAAATTAATTAATTTTAAAATGCTGAGAATATGCTGTATATGTCTTCTTCTCCCCTTATGTTTAGAAACTTAAGAAACTAAGGCCTGTTTAGTCCAACATTTGATTTCCAACAATGACCAGCTAGCTCTTCCTTTTATTTATTTCATTTTAGGGACAATGGCATCCAGCTCTTCTTTTAAAAATGGTAAAAACCAAAAGTGTTTGGGTGCTGCTAGTGTTCCTCAATTTAAGTTAGGAAGGCATTTCCCACACCAGTTGAGGAAGCAGCCAGTTGGTTATGGGGCCCCTTGAAAAGAATGGCACACAGAGTCACTGAAATCCAATGGGAGTCTAAGCCCTGATAAAGAAGATTCCAGCTAAACACCAGGAAGAACTTTTGGACAGCCAGAGTTGTTCCACAGTGGAATGGTCTCCCTTGGGAGGCTGTGGACTCTCCTTCCTTGGAGGTTTTTAAGCAGAGGTTGGGTGGCCACCTGTTGTGGATGCTTTAGGCTAAGTCTTGCAGTTCAGGGTTGGACTATATGACCCTTGGGGTCCCTTCCAACTCTGCAATTCTCCCCACACCTGAGGCCGGCTGCTTCCTTTTTGTTTCCTGAGGAGGAGGAGGCGGCCTGTGTTTCCCATAGCTGTTGACATTCTACAGGTGCAGCAATTTTGCCCTCCCTGTTTGGAAAACCCTCGCACCTGCCCAAATGAACCCTTTTGCCGCAAATGCACCTGCCGAGTTGGTGGTTTGGTTTGATTGATTGATTATATATTTCCATGCTGCTTTTCATTAAACCAATCCCAAAGCAGCCTACAAGCAATAAATAACAATAACACAACACAACAGAATTTGTGGGGTGTGAAACACAGAGCAGTCAAGTACAACATTCCTAGCGTGGACGTATTTAGACATGAGGAGGGACGTTTGTCCAGCTAGTAGATAAACTTCCTGCTTCCTCCTGGGCTGGGACAAACTTCCTCCACAGTGACCAGAGGTAGGCGTGACCTCACCTGTGCAGGTAAGGACAAAAGCACATGGCAGGACACCACATCTCTCTCATCTTCCTTTTGCTATTTTGTCACTTAAGTCTGCCTTCTGGGATCCATTTGTGAACAGGATGAGTGAGCAAACTATTTTATACTTTTATGTAAGACTGTTGTGTCTATTCTTTTTGTGTGTGTGTTTGGTCGTGTCTGCCTCTTCGTGACCCCCTGGAGCAGAGCAGGCCAGGCACTCCTGTCTTCCACTGCCTCCCGCAGTTTGGTCAGACTCATGTTGCTAGTTGGAGAACACTGTCCCGCCATCTCCTCCTCTGTCGTCTATTCTTTTCAGGAGGGATTAAAAGGGGAAATACCAGGAAACTTATTTTAGAGGCTTAAACAAGCCTGGCAAAAACGTTGCCCGCTATGTAAGTTTAAAAAGGGGAATGTTACTCTGCTAAATTGTAGAACTTGTTAACACAAGTTGGGAAGGATATAATTAAACAATACTGTATATCCCTCTCCTGCCTCCTGAACATTCCCACAAACAGAACGTGGCAAATACAACTGAGCCCCTTTTCTGCCCCGCTGCCGGGGGGGCGCCGCGTCTCCCGCGGACCTGGCTGCCCAAGCCACGCCTCTGGGCTTCGCTCGCCGCCGCCGCCGCCGCCGCCTTTCCTCTTCGTCCCTCGCGCGCCTCGGACCTGCCCGCCCCCCCCCCCGGCGCCCCCCCCCTCCGCCTCCTCCCCCGCCCGCCCGCTGGCTTGGCCCGCCCTCCCGGCCTTCGCGGCCCAATAGCAGCCGGCCCTGGCGGGAGGTGTGCGCGGGCGTGGGCTGGGGACGTGGGCTGCCGTGTACACGGCGACCTCATTTCCGGTACCTGCCGCTCCGCGGCGGCCAGGCCAGCTGGGACCCCCAACCCGCGCCCGGGACGCGGCCCCTCGCAGCTGCGCCCGGAGGGGAGCCAGGGCGGCCGAGGCCAGGTGTGCGCGACCTCCTTCCTCGGCGGAAGCGCGGCGAGCGGCTCGGCCTTTTTCTGCCGCGGCTCCTTTGTGCATTTGCGCGGCGTCGCCAAGGCGCGCACTCAACAAGTGAAGTTCTCCTCCGCAGCGGGAAGAGGAGGAGCTATACTGGTTGAATCGCTGTCTGTCAGGCGGGCTCGAGAAGGGCGCGTGTGACCTTCTTTCCTCGCTTATTTATATAAAAGCCGTAGGCGAGGCAAGGTGGTTGCTGCGCAGCGCGCCGTCCAGTGAAGCTCCTCGTCCGGCCGCGTTTCCAGGCTGAGGGAATCCGCGCCGCGTGAAGTTCTGCCTGTCAGTTTTGCTCCATGGTATGTGTATTCCTTTGCTCCCCAATGCTAGGCTGGTAGCCGCCTTTCCTCCTGCTTCTAATCTTCCTTCCTTCCTTCCTTCCTTCGGGGAGGACAAACTCTAGTAGGAACAGAAGTAAGAAGGGATCGTTGGGCCGCCTGCTTCCCTTCAAACTTTGCAGTCAAGAAGAAATGCAACAGGTGTAGCAATTGGGAAAGTTTCACCTGGGGAGGGAACGCTGCACATGTTGAATTCCTGCCTGTCAAAGACTGCAGAGAGTATAGGAATCCTTTTCAGATTAAAAAGTGGAAACCCTATGTTTGTTTGGCTGCGTAGTCCTCTCTTTCAGCTGAAATAAAACCTAAGTGCAGCATAATTAACTTTGTCTTATATGGTCTTCTCCCTTTTTTTGGTCTAAACGCAGACTTTAAGCTCCATTTTGTCACCTTGTAAAGTCCAGATACAGTGGTACCTCAGGTTACAGACGCTTCAGGTTACAGACTCCGCTAACCCAGAAATAGTGCTTCAGGTTAAGAACTTTGCTTCAGGATGAGAAGAGAAATCGTGTGGCGGCGGCGGCAGGAGGCCCCATTAGCTGAAGTGGTGCTTCAGGTTAAGAACAGTTTCAGGTTAAGTACGGACCTCTGGAACGGATTAAGTACTTAACCTGAGGTACCACTGTACTCTAATGGTATTGCATAAATAGCTTGAGGGGGAAATGTTCCAACAATATTCTTGTTAAAATAGGTTAAAATAGGTCAAGATCTCTTAGCAATTATTATTTATTTCAAACTTTTAAAAAGTCTTCAGAACTATGTGCAAGTTATGCAGGGATTAGTGGTGATAAAAGTGTGGATTTCCCCCAGCCCACCTTCTTCCTGGTCTCAGGAATCAATGGGTCACAGTTCAAATCCCTGCTCAGCTCTGAAACTCAGCCGGTGACCTTGGGCCCGTTGCTCCCTCCTGGCCTAACCAGCCTGGCATGCTTGTTGTGAGGATAAAGTATGGCAACCTACATTTGTGTATGCCGCCCTGAACTCATTAAAGGAAGGGTGCAGTACCAATGTGATAGGCTAGCAAAACCAGTATCTTACATACTTTATTGGCTAGACTATTTGAGGATTATGTAAACGATTGAGTTTCACAGAACTCCTCTTCAAGATGACGTGGGGAACGATGATCTCTATCAATTCTTGTGAATCAAAAGCTCAGGCTGGGATGATGTAATTGCATTTTATCACACTCTTGGACTTTGTGTTGGTAGACTGCGCCCTGTATCCTAACCAAAGGCTGGGGTGTTTCAAAAGAAACTGCCTGTGAATTCTGACGTAAAGGGCCTTAAAATATCTATAACAGAGTAACATAGAGGTTGGCGCAAAAGAAAGATCTTGTAAGAAGCTGCCATCACAATTTAGGTGGTAATTCTTTCTGTTGAATATGTGAAGCATTTCTTTGGTTTTGGATGTAGGTCATATGCACACCAACATAGGTGGGTTGATTATGTTGTCTTGGATGGGTGATAGTGTTATCCTTGAGACGAGGGCAGAACAGTTGTGTCCCTGACATAAACAATAGTTGGAAGCTATCCATACCCACAAAGCAGGAGGCTTGTTGCTCCTGGGTGGATTGATGAATATAATTTATTTTATAAAAATGTAGTATTTCTGGCAAATGGCATTTAGGTGGCAGACTAGACAAAATTACCATTTTATCTGAATTATCAGTTGTAAGCTGACACTTATACCCAGCCTTCAACTCTTAACTGGAGTTAGTATAACACCGTAGTAGGTTGTAACTACACTTTGTAGGTGAAATACATTGCTATACTATACTATACTATACTATACTATACTATACTATACTATACTATACTATACTATACGGTGGTACCTCGGGATGCAAACGGGATCCGTTCCAGAGCCCCGTTCGCATCCTGAACAGAACATAAGATGCGACTGCCCGTGCACGGGTTGCGTTTCGCCGCTTCCGCACATGCACGTGACGTCATTTTGACCGTCTGCACATGCGCAAGCGGCGAAACCCGGAAGTAATGCGCTCCGTTACTTCCGGGTCTCCGCGGAGCGCAACCCGAAAATAATTATCCTGAAGCGTATTTATCCCAAGGTATGACTATACTATACTATACTATACTATACAGTGGTACCTCGGGTTACATACGCTTCAGGTTACATACGCTTCAGGTTACAGACTCCGCTAACCCAGAAATAGTGCTTCAGGTTAGTAACTTTGCTTCAGGTTTAGAACATAAATCGTGCTCCGGCGGCGCAGCGGCAGCAGGAGGCCCTATTAGCTAAAGTGGTGCTTCAGGTTAAGAACAGTTTCAGGTTAAGTACGGACCTCCGGAACGAATTAAGTACTTAACCTGAGGTACCACTGTACTGTACTGTACTGTACTATACTATACTATAATTGAACTTGTGCTGTACAATGCATAATAATGAAGGCTGCTCCATCATTTTAGTGGGATTATTTATTTCCAGGTAAACGCTAGAAAGACTGGCCTGCAAAAGCATCTAATTATAAGTTTAAACATGTGGCAACAACACTTTCCTTGGCGATCTTTCTGTGTTGAGAGGCATATTGTTCATCTTATGTTAGCAAAGTGCGTTTTGGTGATTGACCTTGGTGACTCTCTTGCTTTCTATGATCCAAGTACATAGGATATTCCTTCTCTCCTTCCCCTCCCCCACTTTCCATTTTGGGAAAGCATGGCATAGTTATCATGGGACGTGGGAGGAGGAATCTTGCCAAGTTACTTGTGCCCTGCATTGCTGCAGTAATAAGATGGAGGTAGGGATTTTGGAACTGAGGATTTGTGTGGATAGATTATGTTAAACCTGCTTGCTTTGCTTTTAAACGTTAACTATTTGTTACTTTTTCACCCTTGCCTTTTTCATTAATATAATTTGAATTTCAAAGTTTTTGCATTGGAATAAATGTAGCTGTGGACCAGCATTGCACGTCTGGTGTTCTCATGGGTAATGATGGCTGCCTTATCAGGTTGGATTCCCCCCCCCCCCCAATCGCAAGAGTTTTATTAGCCCAAATGTGATGGGTTGTTTTGATGTAATTCTAGATGGGAAACTTTGCCACAAAATACACTTTATTAATCTGTTTTAATTTACCTGTTGAGATTTAAATCAAACATGGAAAGATTAGTTGTGGAAAAATTAAAAGCTTGTTGTAGCAAGTAAATGAAAGTAATGTTTCAAATATTTTCTTTAATTTGTTGTAGGAGTTAATTTAAATGTAAGAATTGTCTGTTACTTATTTAGACTCGTATACCTTCCAGCTTTTGCTCTCATCCATTAAGCCTAAGTTTCCATTTGTTTTTTCCCCTTTGGGATGGGTGTGTAAGAGATAGGATTTATTCAGGTCATTTTTACATTTAGGCCTCTTGTGACTAGGTGTGTATTCATTTTAAAATGAGCATTTTAACGTATGTAAATGAAGCGCCTGCCATAGGGGTGTTACTGATACTGCAAAGGCATGGTATTGTTTTTGTGCACATAACACCAGCAGAAACAAGGAATGCACTTATCCTGAATCTTTTACTACAATTGTGAGACTTTTGACTTGTAGAATGCTGTTAATATTTCCACAGAGAAGTAAAACAGCAAATTGGAAGACCTATTGCACAGCTTGTTAGAATTTCTGACAGGTTTTAATAAAGAACAACAAATAAGGTTTTTAATTATATTTCCTATATGTTGCAGAGTTTTTCTGTTGTGTCTTCTAAGGTTAGCTGTGACTTTGATAAAGTGTATGATTGATTGATTGATTGATTGATTGATATAGTGATGTTAAAATATATGAAACTGAAACAGGGATTTGTGTATGATGAATATTCATTGTGAAAGCTATTTTCTGTAATTGAGACTTATAAAGGGTGGAAGAGTCCAACTGGAGAAATGTATGAACATAAGTAATTGTGGTTCTCAGGACTGTGGGTATTTGTAGGTGACATAAATATAGTTTTGTTGCACAATTTCAGCTTTAGAAATGTAACTATTTCCAGATGGGTAGCTTATGTGGCAGCAAAAGCAACGAAGAGTCTTGTGGCATCTTAAAGACTGGGTGATATTCAACTAAGCTGTAGGATAACAGATAGGTAGCCGTGTTGGTCTGCCGTAGTCGAAACAAAATAAAAAAAATTCCTTCCAGTAGCACCTTGGAGATCAACTAAGTTTGTTATCGGTATGAGCTTTCGTGCGCATCTGAAGAAGTGTGCATGCGCACAAAAGCTCATACCAATAACAAACTTAGTTGGTCTCTAAGGTGCTGCTGGAAGGAATCTTTTTATTAAGTTGTAGGATATCATCTTAAACAAATTTATTCTTGCTCATGACATAAGCTTTTGTTGTCTACAGTCCACTTCAATGCAAAGTATTATTCTGGTCAATGCAAAGTGTTACTCTTTCAAATTGCTTTGTTTAAGAACGACCACCTTAAGGTCAGTTACACAGTTGAGTGCCAGGTAACAAGACCCTCTCAGCCCAAAGGAAAGCAGAGCAAGATGTTTGGCATCAGCTTGGCTGCAGCAGTTGCCAGAAGGAGGTGCACAAGACGCCATCCGATTGTCTTGTCTGGGTTTATGTAGGGTTTACTCCTAAGCCTTTTATTCTCCCAAAGAGGCAGCAGGTATGGATTCTTCCTCATGGTTTACCGTGAGTATAGCCACAAGGTGGCAGAGAATTAGGACCAGAATTTTCCTTCTCCTAGTTGGGCTCCCTTCCCAGGTTGATGAGCCCCATCTGCCCCTCGCTTCCCTCTACAGTGTGTGCAGAATCCGCTTTCTTGACCATTGGACCCACTCTTGGTCTTGTCCACTCAATCTGCTGGAGCCTGTCTTCACATGCGGGGGAAGTCTGTAACTCACTGAGGGTTTGAGACCCATTGGCTACCCTCACCTGGTTTAGCCAGCCTGTTGAAGCCATTCCCAGGGTGTGGCCACTGTCGCATGCTGACAGCTTCTAGTTAATAGCTTAGTTCAGTCGTTTTCAACCTATTTGAGTCCACTGCTCCCTTGACCAACTTACATTCTTTCTGTGGCACCCCAGTGGGGCTCAGGAGCCCCGCTATTTGACCCCTTGCCTGCAGAGCTGACAGCCTCTCACCCTTTTTCAAACACCTTCCCTTTGGGAGTGTTCTCCTCTTCCCTCTCCTGGGGAGTCCTCTGAACAGCTGCTGCTGCTGCCCTCGCACCTGCCCCAAAGAGAGGGGCCTCCTCACATTGCCCCACAGGGGCCTGGGAAGCACCCCCTGGCCAGCCCCAGGCACCATTCGCCTGGGGAGCTTGTAGCCAGGGCTGCTGCAAAAAACAGCTGTGCAAGCCTTTGGGAGGCAGAGATGCAAGAGGGCATTAGAGGAGGAAATAAGCAACTGTCTTACTTTTCAAAGACATCCGAAGGCAGCCCTGTTTAGGGAAGTTTTTAATGTTTAATGCGGTATTGTGTTTTTAACAGTCGGTTGGAAGCTGCCCAGAGCGTTTGGGGAAACCCAGCCAGATGGGCGGGGTACAAATAATAAATTATTTATTATTATTATTATTATTAACCATCATTCAAAGCACCCCAGGGTGCCAAGGCACACTGGTTGAAAACCACTGGCGTAGTTAATAGCATAGTTATAACAAGCTTTACTTTTCTTCATTTCATATTGTTCTCACCATGGCTACCAATTCCAAATACAGTATTAGGCTAGCTTGGTCTGATATTTCAAAAGTTTTTAGCTTTTTAAAAACGAAATAAAGGTAAAATAAACTAATTACAGGTAAACTAAATATGCTAATTTAGATCATCTAGGATATTAATCTTTAAGGTGTCAGAAAACGCACTCTTTTTAGAAATAGAATTATTTTAGTTGAGCCAGTGTGGTGCAGTGGTTAAGAGCGGTAGTCTCGTAATCTGGAGAACCGGGTTCGAGTCTCCGCTCCTCCACCTGCAGCTGCTGGGTGACCTTGGGCCAGTCACACTTCTCTGAAGTCTCTCAGCCTCACTCACCTCACAGAGTGTTTGTTGTGGGGGAGGAAGGGAAAGGAGAATGTTGGCCGCTTTGAGACTCCTTAAAAGGGAGTGAAAGGCGGGATATCAAATCCAAACTCTTCTTCTTCTTCTATCACATACTGCTATCTCTAAGCCTTGGGCAAGTAACTGTGTAGTTAAAACACAACAAAATTATGCTGCATTGGATATTTGGGTGGTTGCACCTAAGCATAATAATACTTTAAAGTCGATAATCAGTCATTTTTGTTAATTTTCATTGTTAATTTTCCTTCTTGGCCACTGTGTAATTTCCATTCACCAAGATCGCTAATCTAATCTTTTCCCAAATTTGATTCTGAATGTGGACTTTTGCTTTGGTTGCCACCTCTTTTCTTGGCCCTAGTCCTATGCATTTAGCAGCAGCCTGGCATATAGAAATTAAGCTGATGGTTTTTTCCTCATAACTTTTTCTCCATGCCACGAAATATTTCATTTTCTTAGTTTTTTGTGTGAGCCGGACTGTTAAATTCACAGGACGAAGTCTAAGGGTGGAAATGGCAACCTTAGAAATAGTATACATAGGAGAAAATGTAAGAAAAGGCTGGAATATTTATTCAGTTGCAGCAATATGAGTCACATAAATTAAATAAATAAAACTTTTTGGTATGGACATAAAAGGTTGAGAGAAGATCTACCTGGAAGGGGCAGGTCCTCTGAAATAGAAAAGCTTTTCTAGGCTCCCTTGCAGGAGAGCTGATAGGAGAAAATAATAGTGATCTCATGCACATAAATCTTGAAGATATTTAGCAAAAGTTAAAAATGGGAAGAAAACAGCAGCTTAGAGCACAACTTTTAATGCACTGCTTAAGCATGAATTATGCAATATTCAAGATATAGTTGAAATCTTTGTAAAATAGTTATGTGTCTTGCGCTGTAGTCCCAAAGAGCTTTGAAGTCTGTACTTTGCTCAGAGAGCTAACATTAAAGATACCTAGACAGAAGCCTTGGGCAAATTGATAAAACCAGGCTTGTTCTTGATATCTAGTATCTGCTTGTATAGATCTTAATATATGGGACTAATAATTTACCTGCTGATTAGATTTTTTGAAAGTGCAGTTGCTAGATTGGATAGTAATAGACATACCTTATTAAAGTTTGGGGGAGGGGGCAACAGACTTGCGGAAGTTTGCATGTGCCTTAGCTGCATTTAAGAGCCCCCTTTCCATGTTCTGTTTATCTTATGTAGTACTCTTTTTCTTTTTAAGTGAAAACACTAGAAATCCAGAATTCATGGTGAATCTAACAACAAGCAAGTCTGCCAAGAAAATGGAAGGGAAACATATTATGGATACAGTTTTTGTTTCTAGTTTTCCAAGAATCTATTGTAAATGGTAAGTAAAATTTGCATTTTGTATATTATGCAAACCACTCTGATTTCTTTAAGGCACTGTGGAAAGAAACTATTACAGATATTCTTGCTTGAATAGGTGTAAGTTGACAAAATAGTATTTTTTATAATATCATAACTCCTGATCTGTTTTGTTTCACATCAGCTCAAGAGTTCAGTTCTTATTTTGTTGTTGGCTCACTCACAGCATTCAAAATTAGCCCATCTAATTTTGACTGGCAGCCGACCTTTTGTGAGGCAGTGCAGATGTCCAGGCGCCATTGTTTGGTGCCTAACATCTCCCCCTGGCAATACCACACCAGTCAGTTGGTCTGTGGGGCATCAGGGCACCAAAATACATGCCTCTTTTGCTGCTGTACTGCCCTGCCTGATTGACAGGGTAGCACGGTACCAGAAGACACATGTGCCGAAACATCCTAGGCAGCAACTCTTGAAGGGTCTCCTCTGCTGCTGAGGAGAAGTGCTGATGGGATGCTGCCGAGGAGAGGAGCTGTTTGGGGCTGCCACTCAGAGCTTCATCAGTGCTGCAAATGTGGAGCTGTTCATTTGGCTGCTCCAACTTCTTAAGCAGCTCTAGAAGCTTCTGCACTTCAGCGTGAAGCTTCCTCATTCTGTTCCCTTCTTTCTATTCTCCAATACTGCGGAAGCCAGCTGATTCCCCCTGGTCTTAGAGTCTTCTCCCCACGTTGGAGATGCGGAAGAAGGGGAGGGAGGGGGGAGCTTCACCAGACAGAGAGAGAATAGGAGGAAGGGGAGAGGAGCCGGCAGCAGGAGCTCTCCTGCTGCTGCCTTGTGGGGTGAAAGAGTGACGGGGTTCTTTGGAGCCATGGTGGTGCTGATGCTGAAGTGCAGAAGCTGCCAGAGCTGCTTACGAAGTTGGAGCAGCCAAACAAGCAGCTCCACATTTGCAGCGCTGATGATGCTCTGAACCCAAACGGCTCCTTTCCTTGGCAGCACCCCCAGCACCTCTTGCCGAGGCCATCAGCATCCTGCTGCCACCTTTGCTGCTGTCCCCCACGGCCACCAGGAGCAGCCCTCTGCTGCTGAGGCTCGAGAATCGCTGCCTGAGGTCAGACAAAACCAGACCCAGGCAGCTTCCACCAAGTCAGAAAAAAGGACGAAGCGAGCAGGGAGATCTGCAGGGAAGAAATGTATTTACACATTGTGTTTTGGCACCCACAACCCAGGTTCCAGGTGCCATGTGGCGCCTAGCTTTCCTATCCCAATTTTGAGCACTACTCACTCAGGTGTCATAATTTATAATAAAGTATGGATCTCAAAATTATCACATAGAATGTGAATGGACTTAACGAAAAAGCAAAGAGAAACAGGGTGGCACATGTTTTAGAAAAACAAAAACATGACATAATATGCCTGCGAAAGGCCCACGTTGCAAAAAAACCATAAAAGAGTTTTATCAAATAAGAGACTGGGACTAGACTTTATCTCTTCTAATAATTTGATAAAAAGTGGTGTAGTAATACATGCAAAGCCTTATTTGGATCCAAAACTACTACCGGAATATAATATGAACTAAAGCTGAAAAGCTTTGAAGAGATAAGAGAACGGATAGCGGACTGGTTCCAATATTATCAACTATTTGAAACATTCAAAATAGATTAAAAAAGGGGTTTGCGACAGAAACATCTAGATTGGAAACAGATTTGGTCAACTCCTAAATGAAAACTCTTTCCAAAATGTACCAACTCCTCCTTGACTGGGAAGTCAGTTGTTTGGAGGATGCTTTGGTTCCCTTTCCCTGCACTTGTATCTTCTCTGGGTGGGATTTCAGCAGTCAGATTCTCACACACATTCCGATCCTGACTTCTCCTGCATTTCTGTCTTGTGCTTCTACCGGTATCAATCTGTCAGGTACTCATCCCAATTGTGTATATTAAATTTGTTTAATAATTAACTATATTACATTTATTAAAGGTGTATTTAATTATCTATTTAATAAAATATATTAGTTGTGTATATTAACTAATATTATATTGTCAATACTTTAATTAACGATATGGAAATTTAATTCAGTGCTGGCACACAAATTTTATGTCAATGTACTCTTGCAGCCCGCTTGGTCTGAGGGGGGACACCACCCAGGTCTATGGGAAAGAATGGCACGTTGCAAGTCTCGATAAATAGCAATGTCTAGCTGTGGAAATGACATGATTTAGGATAGTGGTGGTATTTCACAAGTCTTAGAGTCAGAGACTAATGTAGCTATCTAGTCATTTCAGCTTAGAATCAGAGACTGGATGCTCAAAGAAATTCCCTCTCACGGGTTTCTACTCCTCACCTTCTGGGGGATTTTTTTTTCCTGGGTGTTGGAGAATGATGTTACTGTGTGTTCCTTCTTAATGAAAAAATGTAGACTTCTACATTTTCTTATCTGTCCTGTGCCTATAAATAGCATTACAGCAGCATAATATTAAATTAATAATGCATTATAGAATTCTGTTGTATTTATTTTACTAGTTTAGAAGATCTAATCTTAATGCATTTTATATTTTTGATGAGTAAAGTGCTACTACATCTCTCTTTTATCCTTGTAGAAGATCAAGGAGCCTGTATGTTTGCATTTTAAGAACTGGCAACTGGGCTTGTGAATTGTCTAAGGATATCCTTAAATCTGAGAGAGTGGCATTTGGGGATGCAGAAACTGGCCAGGGACGGACAGCTGCTGGGGCTATAGCCACTACTCTGGAGCTTACTTATGATGTCAGGATGTATAATAGGCTTTCCTGGGATGATGGGAAATGCAGGGAATTAAGGAGAGAGAGGTTAGTATGTAGGGTATCCTACAACTTTGTTTTCAGGAGTATTTAATGTGTTTGTAAATATGAATAATTTTATTAAAACAAAAAAGTAGATAATTAGTGCAGGAGCTACTAATTACGGAATATAACTACTTCAGATGATATCAGTACTTGATTAGTGGAATCTGCTTCATGTGTGCCTTTGTATGGGGTCTAGAAGCTGCAGCTAGTGCGCAGTACGGTGGCCAGACTGCTCACTGGAACAGGTTACTGGCAAAATGTTAACTCTTTTGCTGAGAAAACTCCACTGGTTGCTGATTTGCCCAGGGTCAAGGTTCTTGTGTTAAGTCCCAAAGCCCTAAACCAGGCATGAGCAAACTCGGCCCTCCAGATGTTTTGGGATTACAACTCCCATCAGCCCTAGCTAACAAGACCAGTGGTCAGGGATGGTGGGAGTTCTAGTCCTAAAACATTTGAAGGACAGATTTTGTTTATGCCTGCCCTAAACAGTTTGCCTCCAAAGTACCTTAAGAGCTGCCTGGTTCCTTGGGATCACAGAAATCTTCTGATGGGCCACTTTTGGTGGTCCTCCATGCCCCTGAAGTTCAGCCAGCTTTTAGCAAGAGTGATCCTTTAGTGTGGCAGACTCTGTCCTGTGGAACTCCTTACCTGCTTTCCTTTAGGGTCCTAAAAACTATTTCTCAAACCAGCATTTGGAATTTGATTCCCTCCCCCCAACCAAGTTATACTGACATGGTACTTATATTTTTGCAGATGCTGTTATATTAAGGTTTATGTTATATACTGCCTTGTTCAGGGCCATCTTAAGCATATGCGGCTCCGGGGTGCAAAGATCCGCCTGGCGCCCCCCCCCCCAGGTTGCCCAGAGTTGTTGACCCTTTTTAGGGTGGGCTGGTGAGGCACGCAGAGCTGGCCTGGCCAGCTGCCTTAGCAGCAACAGAGAAGCCCAAGGCAGCAGCAGAGCGGGGCCGGGCACCTGGGGTGTGTGCAAGCAGACCCAGTGCAACAACAGTCAAACCCGAGGTGGCAGCGGTGGCAGCGACTGAGCGAAGCCAGGTGCCTCGTGTGAGCAGCGTGCGCTGGGCAGGCCTCTCAACAGCCCACCAATCCCAGGCGCGCAGGAGGGTGGATCCGGCCGGCTGGCTGACACAGCGCCTCGCCCGCCCGCAGCAGAAAAGCTGTGGTGCTCTGACAGGCTCTGCTCCACTCGGCAGCAGCTGTCAGCACTTCCCAATCCCCAGACTCCAAATCTCTGCCCCAGACTCTCAGCCTGGAGCCCCTGAGAGCCCGCGCCCGGGTGCCCCACACCCCTAGTGCCTATGGGTAAGACGGCCCTGTCCTTGTTATGTTTCCTATGAATGTGTGGTTTATAAATACTTAAATAAAAAAGAAATAAAGCTATTTATTGAAGTAGATATATGTTGAATAGGTTATATTCTTGAAAACCTTTATGAGCTATTTTAACTTAACTTCCACTGTTCTGTATACAGTGGTACCTCTGGTTACGTACTTAATTTGTTCCAGAGGTCCGTTCTTAACCTGAAACAGTTCTTAACCTGAAGCACCATTTTAGCTAATGGGGCCTCCCGCTGCCGCCGTGCCACCGGAGCACGATTTCTGTTCTCATCCTGAAGCAAAGTTCTTAACCCGAGGTATTATTTCTGGGTTAGTGGAGTCTGTAACCTGAAGCGTATGTAACCTGAGGTACCACTGTACATAAATACAGGTGAGGGGATGAAGAGGAGAGCAGGTGCTAGTAAGACTCCTCGCCCGCCCGCCCTCCCTCTGTGTTGCCAGAACATGCAGGTGTTGACCAGAGAGAGAGAATGAGAGGGCATGCATGCTTCTGTATCTACTGCTGAGAAAATGCAGCAGAAAACGTGTTCATGTATAAAGTGTATAAAGTGTATAACCAAACAAGGAAGAAGACGCTGATATGAGTTGTTGTATTCAGTATGTGTATGCTTTCCCGATATTGTATTGTAACACTGAGTGATGCAATGCATTGGCAGTAAAAGCAAGAAAGAATACCAGTGAAAGGACATAGTATCGTTTTTCTCTTCAGCCCAGAAGAAGAATTCATTCTTGTGCAGTTTCTTCCGCAAACAGATGTTAGTTTCACTGTAGCTTTTCAACTTGTAAATAATTGTGGTCTGTTTGTATTTTGTAATGAATGGTGCAGGGGCTACAGATGGTGTGGAGGCTGCAGCTGTGCAGATGCAGGAAGAGCTGGGACGGGGGGGGGGGAGCTGGAGGAGTGCACTGGCCTTCTCAGGCAGGAGAGGAGGAAAACAGCTGAGAGAGAAAATTGACAGGAGTGGGAGAAATAAATTGAACTGAAGGAAATTTAAGTTTTGCTGTGAATAGGAATAATAAGCATTGGTTGTGCTGGATATTGATGAGGTAAGACACTTATCTAGGACTGGAAAAATTGCTGTACATATTTAATTGCTAAATAAAAAAAGTCAGAGTGTACTAACATTTCGTTCAGATGTTATGCTGTGAAGTCATGATACTAGTTTCCTAAATGATCTTCTTCTGGGTTTGAGTTCACAAGAAAATGTAGCATGTGATACATTATTCTTGTGTAGCTAGAAACTATGGTACAGTCCAAATAAACAAAATGCACATCTGGAGAGAATCTTGCATGGAATTTCTGTTACTGTGCTTCCTACTGCTGAAGAGGCAGCATATGACTTGCCTCTAGCACTGTGGATTCAGCAGAGGCAGCATAGAAAACTGTGACTGTGGATGGAATTGCTTACTATACTTCTGTATGGATTGCAAGTTTTTTTTTCTTTTTAATATTTTCTTTTTCAAGTTTCAAAATACCAGCATTTTTCTTTTGTTTATACATATCCAATCCAAATTTGCATTTAATGACTCCCTCCACCCCCTCTGGTTTCCCTTTCCCCCCTTAAATTCTCCTTACATATGATTATAGCTCTCCAATTAATTTTAAGTTTTCTATAGAATCATTATTTAAGAAACTTTAGCATAGTTTGCTGGGAAGCAATGTGTCTATACTGTATTTCATATCTCAATTTTGCATTCAAGTTTTCCCAAATGGTGCCCTTATTGAGCCATACTACTAGTAAAAACAAGGCCAAAGTATTAATTGGAGACCAAGTAGCTTTGTGCTGTTGAGTATCTTTGAGAATACATAAGAGGTAGAATTGTACAAAACTGGCAAGAGTTCAATAACTGTTTTGCAAAGTAGTCAAGTAAGAAAAATGAAATAAAACCGAGAGCAGGGCAGAGTTCTAAAAGATTATCTCTAAATAGAGAATCTGCATAAACCTGAGATTCAGCATAGTTTGAAGGCTAAATCATGGTTTGTAAAGACCACAAACCAATGCAGTTATAACATAACAGATACAGGAGAGAGAGAGGGGCCTGGACACGTGGCGTGATCACACAGTATTCTGCACTTGAATTATTGTTGAAGCTGGTGTTGTTGTCTTGAGGTCAAAAGTCCTAAATGAGAAGTGAATATTTAACTACTCTTTCAAGGACAGTTGGTAATCTTTCTTTATTGGAACATGAGATTAGAGGGTTGAAAACAACTCCAAAGAGATATGACTCTGGATGGTTTTGGCTGCCAGAGCAGTGCAGCCTGTGGATTTAAAAGACCATTCCATAATAAAAATGAGACACACTGTGAATCACCAGAGAATGTTTTTTGGGGGGGCGGATCTTGGATTTAAGCATTGTCTTCCTTCTCTCTGCCTGCCCCCACCTTATGGTGGTGAGTTCCTTTACATTTTTTTCCTAATCCTGTACTACCTTTCCCCACCAACAAAAGACTCCTAGCACGAAAAAACTATGAATGGATCTATTTATTTGCTATTTATTTTGTCCCTCCTTGCCTATTTGTTTATATGTGCAACATTCACACTTCCTGACTGCTGCATGTGCATTCCATTTTCTCTATGTAAAATTATTTGCTTGGACATTTCATAATAATGAGAACTAAACTATTTCGATGGAAAAAACCAATATTTTTCTTATCTGACAGAATGAAAGAGATTTAACATGTCCAACTCCCTAACAGAGTAGCTGGCAGAGTAGCTAGCAGTGCAGTGAGGAAAGATGATCTGGAATACCAATCTGGATAGCTTTAAAAGATTATTAGACAAAGTTATGGGAGATAAGGCTACCAGTGGCTGTTGGGCATGGAGCATAGTCATCATGGCTATTCTTGAAGGCAGCATGCTTCTGAATATCAGTTGTTAGAAACGGAAGGTGGGTTTTCCACAGGCATCTGGTTGGCCACTGCAAGAACAAGATGCTGGAACAGCTGGGCTGTTGATCTGGTCCAGCTGATGATGATGATGATGATGATGATGATGCACAAGTTTGCCATTGAAAGCTAGCTTGATTCTTGAATGGTCAATCCTTCACCAAGAAATGTAAGCGCACACCTACCGGCACTTGTGAGAATGCCCGGCAGTACGGCAATTCTTGGGGAGGGGAGATGTTTTAAGGGAGATCGGTTATCTCAGATCCCAAGTTATGGTAGCAGTGTTGAGAGTTCTGATATCACCTCCAAAATGTTAGTTACATATTTATATGCAATTTAGAGCCCTGTGTGGGTGGGGAAACATCCCCCATGACATGTTTAATTTTTACTATGTATTTTGTGTTTTTTATATTGTATTTTTATGTTGCGAACTGCCTTGATATTACAGATGAAGAGTGGTGTACAAATTTATTAAATAAATGAAAAATAAATAATGCTAGTTTACGACTGTGATTGAACTCGCAAACATGAACCCATGACTTGACTAGACTATTTTTTTCCTTTCCCCCAGGCATTTTTTATCTTTTTATTTATTTCCATTTCTAAAAATTGTACACCACTTGATTATATATTTTAAAACCCTCAAAGTGGTTTACACAGAGATAAAACAATAAACTTAATGGTAAAATCAGTTTAAAACAGCCATTTAAAATATTCCAAAAAATTTAAAATGAGCTTTGGTTTGCGTTTTTCACAGGTATGTTCTGGTGCCTGCCATTTTTCTGCTGCATTGCTATTGTATTGTATTGTATTCAATGGGACACAGGTGGCGCTGTGGGTTAAACCACAGAGCCTAGGACTTGCTGATCAGAAGTTCGGCGGTTCAAATCCCCGCGACGGGGTGAGCTCCCGTTGCTCGGTCCCTGCTCCTGCCAACCTAGCAGTTTGAAAGCACGTCAAAGTGCAAGTGGATAAATAGGTACCATTCCGGTGGGAAGGTAAACGGCGTTTCTGTGCGCTGCTCTGGTTCGCCAGAAGCGGCTTAGTCATGCTGGCCACATGACCCGGAAGCTGTACGCAGGCTCCCTTGGCCAGTTAAGCGAGATGAGCACCGCAACCCCAGAGTCGGTCACGACTGGACCTAATGGTCAGGGGTCCCTTTACCTTTTATTGTATTCAAGGCCCCCCCGGGGGGGGGGGGCTTTGGTAGGCATTCCATAGGAATGTTGAGTCCATGACTTTTCACTTCTATGAAAAAGCAACATGTGAATACAGTGGTACCTCGGGTTAAGAACTTAATTCGTTCCAGAGGTCTGTTCTTAACCTGAAGCACGTTCTTAACCTGTTATACGTTGGAAGAGGGGTAGTGTTATACGGCGAGTATATCCCAAACTCTATATTTTAACTGGAAAAGTTGGGGGTCGTCTTATACACTGGGAAATACGGAAAATTTGAACATGGTTTGCACCATTGATGCTATAAGCTACATCCCTGAGTATTTTGAGAGGGAATCATACAAATATGGCAAATAAGTGGCTCATCTTACCTTGCTAAGATATTTGTTTTGCTTTCAGACGCCTAATAAATGCTGAGCGACATACTTTGCTTCACCGAAATGGTGGACACAGAAAGCCAGCTTTGCCCCCTCCTTCCCTTAAAGGATGAGGATCTTGGTAGTCCTTTATCTGAAGAATTCTTACAAGATATGGATTCCATACAAGAGCTCTCACAGTCTATAAGTGGGGATAGTTCAGGAGCATTAAGTGTAACAGACTTCCAGTCACTGGGAAATGGAGCTGGGTCTGATGGATCAATCATCACAGGTAAGAATGTTATTATCTAGAATGGATTTAATCAGATTTTGTTTTAATGTATGGCAGCAACCTTTTATGTACCCTTATCACACCTAATACAATTTGAAATACTAGGTTTGCTATATTGCTGAAACATGATTTGGGATTTGTGTAAACCAGGGGTCATCAGTGTGTCCACCAGTACCCCCAAGGGACCTGCAAAAGAAACCCACTATGCCCAAGAGACTGTTTCTCTCGTTGCTCAGCTCTTGCCTCTTCTGTTTAGAACTCCCCGGCTTAAACAGGGGTTGCCAAGATGGGACAGGCACGCTCAGCCATAAACTTGATTGGTAGACACAATACAGTGTGCTTGTCTATTATTTATTAGAACCCTTTTCTTCCATACTCCACCCACCCATCCTCTATAAGTTCAGCTGCCATCAGAATTCCATATTTTCTCACAGGTTCCTGTCATGCAGTTGGAAAATAGTAATTTCTTTTAATTCACAGATATATATTCTTTTGCTTAAATAGGTGCCTCTCAAATATTTTGAGTTGTCTTGTTTAGCTTCCAAACTTATAGGCTTTCAGTCACCTGAGTTTGCTGTTTGTATTTGCTAACTTTTTTTTTTAACTTTCAGACTCTCTCTCGCCAGCATCCAGTCCCTCGTCTGTGAATTTTTCCACAGTTTCGGGTAGCAAAGATGAACTGCCAAGTGCATCGTTAAATATTGAATGTAGAATATGTGGAGATAAAGCTTCAGGCTACCATTATGGAGTCCATGCTTGTGAAGGTTGTAAGGTACTGTCCACAATATTCTCTGCATAACAATATTCCAGAATAGCAAATTAATTACTTTAGAGCTGTTGAATAAAAGTTTTTTTTTAATCTAGAAATTAGTAGTTGGATCTTATTGAGAAGTCCTTTGTGAAGTTAGCAGTCCTAGCTCCATTTACCTGGGAGTAAGCCCCTTTGAATTCAGTAAAGCTAGCTTCTGAGATATGGGGAGAATGTGCTGTAAGTTTCCAAGCATGATTACTTGGAAACAAACTCTATTGACACCCATGTGCCTTACTTCTAATTATTTTTGCTTCAAAGTATAGTGTGTCATTTTTTTACATGAAGATTTTTGGTATTACAACTTAAATGTAAACTATGATTTAAGATGGAAACTACCTTTTCCTGTGCAGCAGGGCACATAACTATGTTGTTTTACTATATACAATTCAGTCAGAAAATTACATTACTGAAAATAGTCTGGAATAAGTTTATAACTACTTTGCTCATAAACCAGGCTTTTGTTTGATGTTTTGAGAATGGTTTTATTTGACCATTTTGTAAATTGGACAATGGCTTCAGCTTTAGTAAGACTTGGCATTCCTCAGTTTGTTCATACCTGAGCACAACTGTAATGGGTTTGGGCAGGAATGTGCTTAAGTGTGGATTGAGGGATAGCCTGGGTTATCCTTCTCCAACCTGGTGCACCCTAGAGGTTGTGGACTACAATGTCCTCCTCCTCCTCCTCCTCCTCCTCCTCCTCCTCCTTCTCTTCTTCTTTGGCAATCACTCGTAGCCAAGTAAGATTGTCTTCCATAAACACGGTTTTAACAGTGAGTCCGTAAGTGACTGTGGAGGCCAATTCTGGATCCACACATCCTTCCACAGTGGGGACATTGGTTTCCAGGCGGGAGTTGATCACGGTGTGGATTTGCAAGGAGTGCCTCCCTCTTAGCATGTTTCTCCCTTGCGTACTGAGTTTGAGTGTCTTCAAAGCCCATGACACCTTTGGTAAAGGCTGTTCTCCAACTGGAGCGCTCGCAGGCCAGTGTTTCCCAGTTGTCACTGTTTATACTACATTATTTTAGATTTGCCTTGAGAGAGTCTTTACACCTCTTTTGTTGACCACCAGCATTACGCTTTCCATTTTTTAAGTTCAAAATAGAGTAGTTGCTTTGGAAGACGATCATCAGGCATCTGCACAACATGATCCGTTCAACAAAGTTGATGTTGAAGAATCATTGCTTCAACACTGGTGATCTTTGCTTCTTCCAGTATGCTGATACAAGTTCGCCTGTCTTCCCAAGTGATGTGTAAAATTTTTCGGAGAAACCACTGATGGAATCTTTCAAGGAGTTGGAGATGGCATTTATAAGTGGTCCATGTTTCACAAGCATATAGTAAGGTTGGCAGTACAATAGCTTTGTAAACAAGCATTTTGGTTTCCTTGTGAATCTCAAACACTCTGCCCTTCAATTGGGAGAAAGGCGCACTCGCAGAGCTCAGGCGATACCCTTGTGGAAAGATAGGTAGGAGAAGTGATCAACATTTTCCAACGTTACACCATTGAGTTGGATTTGTGGCACTGCAGAGGGGTTATTTTGTACTTGCTGGTGCAGCACTTTGATTTTTTTGGATGTTGAGTGATAGGCCAAGCTTTTTGTAAGCTTCTGCAAAGATATTTAGGATCGTGTGGAGGTCATCCTCTGAGCGTGCACACACTACGTTGTCATCAGCATACTGAAGTTCTATGATGGAAGTTACGGTAACCTTACTCTTTGCTTTCAGCCTGCTCAGATTGAAGAGCTTTCCATCTGTTCGATATATGATTTCTACTTCGGTGGGGAGTTTCCCTTCGACAAAGTGTAGGATCATGGCAATGAAAATAATGGAGTTGGGGCAATAACACAACCCTGTTTAACACCTGATCCCACTGTGAATGATGCACTTTGAGAGCCATTGTTATCTGTGATTGTTGCTGTCATATTACCATGGAGGAGCCGAAGGATGTTTACAAATTTATCTGGGCAGCCAACTTTCAGAAGGACAGTCCACAGGGCATTACGATCTACAGTGTTGAAAGCCTTAGTCAGGTCAATAAACGCCATATACAGGGGTTGGTTTTGCTCTCTGCATTTTTCTTGAAGCTGTCGAGCGGTGTAAATCATGTCCACTGTCCCCCCAGAAGGCCGAAAACCATTTTGGGATTCAGGAAGGGTCGCCTCGGATATTGTTAAGAGATGGTTTGCTAAGATCCTTGCAAGAATTTTGCTAGCTGCAGCTAATAGAAAGATGCCTTGATAGTTTCCACAATCAGTTCTGTCACCTTTTTTAAAAGAGATTGATAATTTTGGCATCCCAAAAGTTTGCTGGGATTTCTTCTCTTTCCCAGATTTTTTTGATGAGCTTGTGAAGTTGTTGTGTAAGTTCAATTCTGCCCACTTTGAAGATTTCAGCCAATAGTTTGTTCACAGGCTGCAATAATGGATGTTTTTAGCTTGGTCCAATGTTCCTCAATGGTATCAGGGAATTCTGAATGCAGATGGTCCTTAAGAGTCGTTTTGAAGCAATCCCACTTAATGGGATCTTGAAGCACTTGAGTGTTCATTTTGCACCTTGGTTTTCTTCCTTGTAGCCTGCATTGAGGTATAATTTTGATAACCATCATGGAGCGTATTAGTTGGTGATCTGTCCAGCAGTCGTCGGTGCTCGTCATAGCCCTGGTAAGGAGCACATCATGGCGATCTTTAGCACGGACAATAACATAGTCTAAGACAGCGGTTCTTAACCTGTGGGTCCCCAGATGTTGTTGGACTACAACTCCCATCATCCCTGAGCTCTGGCCTTGCTAGCTAGGGGTGATGGGAGTTGTAGTTCAACAACATCTGGGGACCCACAGGTTGAGAAAGGCTGGTCTAAGAGGTGCCATCATACCTCCATCAAATGTCCATCATACCTGACCATTGGCCAGGCTGGCTGGGGCTCATGGAAATGTAGTCCAGAATCTGAAGGGCACCAGGTTTCTTGGGGAGGCTGGCTTTAGCATACAATACATTATGAAATGAGTATCATAATGCTTTTACTGACAGATAATTGAGAGATTTGTACTGGGGCAAAATAAGGATTCATCTAGTAGCAAAGCGAGCTAAAGAACTGGAAATTAAGAAAAATGGGAAGTGGCTATGAAAAATGCCATATAAAGAATTATTGGTACACATGCCTCATGCGATCTATTTTAACACTATGCTATTAACTCAAAGTATCTCATGTGACTTGTTATGTTCAGAGCTCCATAAACTTGGGCAGACCTTGGTAACCAAGGCAAAACTTGTAATTGAGATCCTGCTGGAACGGATTTATGCATATCTACTCAGAAACAAGTCTCACTGTGTTCAGTGGGGCTTACTTATAAGTAAGTGTGCTTTGGACTGCAGGTATGCATAAATTTGGGCTGTTGGCCCCTGACCTCTTGCTGTATCTTCCATACAATATCAGGGCCCATTGCCTGCTTCCCTCCTCGGCCTTCCAAGTCTGTAGCTGGAGACAGGATGGCAGGGTTTCCACAACCTACACTAGGCATTGGAGGAGCTTGGAAAACCAGGTTAACTGTGGGAATAGTTTCTGCCATGCTTTTATGCTGAGAATAGTGTTAGAGGAGGGCAGCAGGATCTTGTATAGTGGCACCATGCAACCCAAACAGCCACTCCTGCTTTCCCCTCTGGGACTTGTTTTGCTGGTTGGCTGGGTGTGGAAACACTTGGCCTGCCTCTGCTGCTTGCCATTCATATGGCCGTTGGTGGTTGGTGGCAGAGGCACTCCTGCCCACAGCTTTGCTCAAACATCTGCCTCCACCTTTCTCCTTAGAAAAGGAATGCTTTGGCTAATATTGGCAGGGGGTGACAGAGGCTTTTGGAGTGCACGGGTCTCCCTCCGGCCAAACAGCAGCTCCTTTCTAGCTTTGAGCTGGAGAGGTGGGTGGGAATCATTTCTCATAATTGCATCTCTAAAACTTGGTGCAACTGTGTGGGATGTTTTACCACCTTCGCTTCATCAGACTTGCCTTTGGGGAGTTGGCAGAGCTGCAGAAGGTTGTTGAATAAGATTTGCATTAATTGTGTTGGAATTTACCTGTGTAAAGTTGGAAGTCTGTTTTCTGATAAGACACAATAATTTAGGTTCCCACATGTCTTAATTCTGTAAAAGCTTCAAATATCCCAATTATTTCATGTAATCTAAGCAAATAATTTGAGTGGTGGTGTAATTTAGTGGACAGTTCGTTTGGAATTTAAGATTGGATTGAAATTGCTAGATTCCTATTCTAATAAGGGCTAGAGATAGTTTAAGAGAACTGAATGTGGTTTGAGAGAGTTATCCCTGCACAAAATGTGTACACACATTTTTGTCCAGCTGAGGCTTCCATTGACTCTATCTATCTACAATTTTTAAAGCCCTGGCAAAACCAGAAATGATGGTGGGAATAATAAAAACAAAGAGTCCTTTGGCACCTTAAAGACTAATACCTACATTGGTTCATAAGTTTTTATAGACTACAGTCTACTTCATCTGATGTACAAAGTATTATCCTGAGTAGCAGATATGTCGGAAGGAAATGAAATGCAAAAATGTATGGATGCTAATAATGGTCTTATAAACAGGGATCATACACAAAGGAACATAATTTATAACACAGACATCCTTATACTACTAAACCAGTTACCATGTAAATTATCCTTTAGGTAAGGTATTGAACAGATCCACTGAAAACATTCACAACCTGAGTATATATCAGGTTAGCCATAGGTGTTAGCCATAGGTTCATCAGAGCAAGGAGGAGTTTCACAGTGTAGTATTATGTGTAAATTAATATTTTACATAAAATTTGCTACCATTACTCTTAACATCTACATACTGTATAGCTGAATGGGGGGGGGATGTATAGAACGATCCTAGACATTTTTACTTGGAAGTAAGTCCTACTGTCTTGAAGTGTTTTCTCATAAAAAACAGGTTTAGGATTGTAATGCATTTCAAATATAAGAAGCTTTTATTATATGCTAATGTCTGGTCTTTAAACTTTTCACAGGGCTTTTTTAGGCGAACAATCAGACTAAAACTTATATACGACAAGTGTGATCGCAACTGCAAAATTCAGAAAAAGAATCGAAATAAATGTCAGTACTGCCGTTTTCAAAAGTGCCTTTCAGTTGGAATGTCTCATAATGGTAGGTAAGAGTGACCATAATTTTTGTTTTACTTCAACAAAAAAATAAGTTGGACAGTGATTCTACATGGATAGCTGGTACGACATCTTATGCAAATACAGGACTGAAGCAAACATGGTTTGGATTCATATGCTCCCATCCAGATATGGAATACATTTTCTGCTCATGCAAATATTGTTCTGTATCTTGTCCTAGAAAAGTCAAATCCAAAGTTGATGGTCTACTTGTACAAACAGAAACATGAGAACTGCTATAGGAACCAACTAAGTATAACACTGCATGAATGTTTGCACAAGCATTTATTGAATGCTAAGTTCCTTCTGTTCTCCAGTCTTCGGATCTAGTTTGATGTCAGAAGGTGAAGAAACACAGAATTGTTATGAGCAATTCCAGATATTGCAAGGTAGCAAAGGGAAAAGAATGGAATCATCGTAGAGTTGGAAGGGACCCCAAGGATCATCTAGTCCAATCCCCTGCAATGCAGGAATCTCATCTAAAGCATCCAAGACAGATGGCCATCTAACCTGTGCTTAAAAACCTCCAAGGAAGGAGAGTCCACAACCTCCCGTTGGAGTTCGTTCCATGGTTGAACAGCTCTTACTTTCAAAAAGTTATTTCTGATGTTGAGTCAGAATCTCCTTTCTTGTAACTTGAAACCACTGGTTTGAGTCCTACCCTCCAGAGCAGAAGAAAACAAGCTGGCTCCATCTTCCATGTGACAGCCCTTTAGATATTTGAAGATGGCTATCATATCTCATCTAAGTCTCCTCTTTTCCAGGCTAAACATACTCAGCTCCTTCAACCGTTCCTCTTAAGGCATGATCTCCAGATTGTCTTGGTTGCTTTGGTTGGTTGGATTAATTGTCTTGGTTGCTTTCCTCTGCACACATTCCAGCTTAAACTGTGGTGCCCTTTTTCCAGGATGATGAGGAACCATTAATGAATACACTTTGGGTTTGGACAGTCAACCAGCTACAAATCCACTTAACAGTTACCTCATTCAACCCACATTTTGCCAGTTTCATCACAAAGAATACCATGGGGGGCTTCGCCAAAAACCTTCCTGAAATCAAGATACACTATGTGCACAGCATTCCTCTGATCCACCAAGCTTGTAACTCCATAAAAAAGAAAAAAGAGATTTGTCTGACATGACTTGTTTTTGAGAAACCCTTGCTAGGTCTTAGTAATCACATCATCCTTTTCTAAATGCTCACAGACCGACCATTTGATTATCTATTCTAGGACCTTTCCTGGTATTGAAGTCCACTGGTTGGTAGTTACCTGCTCCTTTTTTCCCTCATTTTTGAAAATGGGGACACCATTTGCCCACCTCCAGTCTGCAGAGACTTCACCTGTTTTCCAAGAATTCTCAAACATCATAGACAAAGGCTCTGAGATTACATCTGCAAGCTCCTTTAGTACCCTTGGATGCACCTTATCAGGCCCTGGAGATTGGAATTCATTTAAAGCAGCTTGGTGTTCCCTTGCCACCTCTTTTCCTATCTTGGGCTACAAGCCTCTAATCAGTTTCAAACTATTCATGTATTGAACACTGTAGTTAAAATTCATTCACAAATTTCAGTGTAAAATTGCTACAATAGGACACAGAATGTTGCTAGGTCTGAATCTGAAGGTGCACCATTCTGAGATAACACCAATGACTGAATCAGTGTTAGGTTCTGCTTCAGTTGTTGCACTGTTTGTGTGCTGTTGGTGCAGATGGGAATTCAGTTTAGGGAGGGACAGTACTGGTGGCTGCTATATTGGACTGCGGTCTGGTTGGTGATAAGGTAAAAGGTAAAGGTACCCCTGCCCGTTCGGGCCAGTCTTGCCAGACTCTAGGGTTGTGCGCTCATCTCACTCCATAGGCTGGGAGCCAGCGCTGTCCGCAGACACTTCCGGGTCACATGGCCAGCGTGACAAGCTGCATCTGGCGAGCCAGCGCAGCACACGGAAACGCCGTTTACCTTCCCGCTGGTAAGCGGTCCCTATTTATCTACTTGCACTTAAGAGTGCTTTCGAACTGCTAGGTTGGCAGGTGCTGGGACTGAATGACGGGAGCGCACCCCACCACGGGGATTCGAACCACCGACCATGCGATCGGCAAGTCCTAGGCACTGAGGTTTTACCCACAGCACCACCCTCTTCTTCTCACTATACCACACATCACTCTGCGCCTCATTGTTGCCCCTTTTTCTTTCCCTTCTCTACAGGTTTCTCCAAAGCCTCATCTTTCTTCCATCCATTTATTCTGTCTCTGTTTTTGCAGTGTTTCTTTCCTCTTCACACGCTTTCTCTAAGCCTTCTTTCTCAGTTTAGCTGCAGCTTTCCAGCAATTCACATAATTAAGGAGTTGTGGGTTAGCTACCCACAAAGGCTGTAAAAACTGTGGCACTGCTACCATGTGCTTCTTAGTAAAAGGAGATGATGCATTGATGCAGTCATTCTCCCACTTCTGATGGACTTGAGTAGACCTTCCCCAAAAAGATGTGGGAACGAGCTGCAGACCCGGTATCTTGAATTCTTTATGGGGTCACAAATAGATAGGAATGGGGTCTCAGCCTGTGGGGCTAGTTTACTCCTTGTGCTGCTGTTGCTAGGATCCTGGTAAGCTAGTATTTGAGCTTAAGATCAGGCTTACAACTGGAGAACAAATGTTTGTGCTGTTCCGCTTTAAATGCATGTTTTCTCCTCAGCGATTCGATTTGGACGGATGCCAAGGTCAGAGAAGGCAAAGTTGAAAGCTGAAATTCTAACAGGTGATCATTGTATAGAAAATTCTGAAATCGCAGATCTTAAATCACTCGCCAAGAGAATTTATGAAGCGTATTTGAAAAACTTTAATATGAACAAGGTCAAAGCCAGACTCATACTTGCAGGAAAAACCAGCAACAATCCAGTAAGTATTTGCCATCATAAAGTTTAAAAATAGCAAACTAAGCAAATGGTGAACTAATGTGTATATAAGACAAGTAAAAGCACTTCTAAGAACTGCGGATGGAACCGGCTGTATTAGAAGAGGCATTTCCCATTCTCTCTCTCAGGAGGAGGTGCTTATTTGGTGACATGCATTATGGAAATTTCTTCAAAGTATATTAGTTTATTTCAGTGCAAATTTATGCATAAAATGACTAATTGCTTGATCTGTTAAAACCTTTGTATGAGCAAATTTTATTTTAATCTGGAGGCAGCCTTGTTATTATTTTTTGTTTATTTTGAGGATATGTACCCCACCTTTAACAAGTTTTCTGGACAGTTTACATAAAGTTAAAAAGACAGTAAAACAAATAAAAGCAGAAAGATAAAAATTGCACAGTATAAAAGAGCAGCATGAAAGTAATACTTAAAGAGAGTGTGCTCTGGATACTTTTGTAAATGGTGAGTTAAACCCACACCAATCGTTCTGAGCAGCTTGTGACGAAAGCTTTCCTAAGGTTTCCTAAGCTTTCCTTCGTAACTTCTGGCATTTTGAAGTATTGTTGCTAGGCAGTTGACTATTGCGTATTTAGCCATTTTCATAGAAGTATACAGCTGAACTGGCCAGTCTCATACCACGTAACCTCTTCAACTGCTTTTAAGCAAATGAAAAAGAAATAAAGGACATGGGGACACACACACCCCTTGTCGTGTTGCCCATAGATGAGTATGAAAAGTTGCAGCCTGTATGCTGAAATGGTCCCTTTTACTTTTGAGCCTGTTGTTCTATGTGGTAGCCATACTAGGCTAGGTGATTTTGCATTGGGGGTGAGAGGGACAGAAGGAAAGGGAGGTGGAAGAGATAAATTGGAGATATGTGAATTTAGAAGTGCTTATCTTTTGGTTGGATCTTGCCCTGAAGGTGGTTTCCCCTGCTCCCCCTCTTTTAGAGAATGTACCATATTTTTCGCCCCATAGGACGCACCGGCCCATAGGACGCATCAAGTTTTTTGGGGGGGAAATAAAGGGGAAAAAAATTATTTCCCCCCCAGGCGCTTGTGGGGCGGGCAGCGGGGAGAAGCGCTCTTCTCCCCGCAGTCCGCCTTCAGACCAGGTCCGGGGACAGCGGGAAGACGCGCTGCGCCTCCCACCTGTCCCCGGAGCTTGCAGGGCAGGCAGTGGGGAGAAGCGCTCTTCTCCCTGCCGCCCGCCTTGAGATCAGGTCCGGGGACAGCGGGGAGACACGCTGCGCCTCCCAGCTGTCCCCGGAGCTTGCGGGGCAGGCAGCAGGGAGAAGTGCTCTTCTCCCTGCCGCCCACCTTGAAATCAGGTCCGGGGACAGCGGGGAGACACGCTGCGCCTCCCAGCTGTCCCTGGAGCTTGCAAGGCAGGCAGCGGGGACAAGCGCTCTTCTCGCCACCGCCCGCCTTCAGATCAGGTCCGGGGACAGCAGGAAGACGCGCTGCGTCTCCCAGCTGTCCCCGGAGCTTGCGGGGCAGGCAGCGGGGAGAAACGCTCTTCTCCCCGCCGCCCGCCTTCAGATCAGGTCCGGGGACAGCAGGAAGACGCGCTGCATCTCCCAGCTGTCCCCGGAGCTTGCGGGGCTGGCAGCGGGGTCTCCCCGCCGTCAGCCTCCAAACCACTTCGGGAGACAGCGGGATGGCAGCGTTCCGCCTCCCTCTGTCCCCCGACCTTGTGGGGCTGGCGCTGGGGCTCTCCTGAAGCCTGGAGAGCGAGAGGGGTCGGTGCGCACCGACCCCTCTCGCTCTCCAGGCTTCAGTGAAAGCCTGCATTCGCCCCATAGGACGCACACACATTTCCCCTTCATTTTTGGAGGGGAAAAAGTGCGTCCTATAGGGCGAAAAATACGGTAAGTTGTAAACGAATCCACTAAAAATACTAAAGGCATAATCCAGCCAAAGTTAAACATCCTTCAACCTCATTCATTTCAAGTCCAGGGTGCTAAATTTACACTGGACAGTTCCTAAAGCATATTTGGCTGTGGGGGGAGGGGAGATCCACTGGGGTGTGTTTGTGGGGGCAGGGGTGGTGCATGAGAGAGCGGGGAGAGATTACTGAATGAACTTCTTTGACTGCATTGGGAAATGATTAACTGGGTTTTAGAAATGACTAAGCTTTCAATACCTTAGTTCTCCAGCAAAAGCAAAAGCAGCAAAGTTTTACAACATTTAGTTTAAAATGGTCTGAAATGGCCTTACCCATTTCTCTCTAATTGTATTTACATCAAACGCAAAAAAATGAACACAGGATTGAAAAGAAAATCGGGATTGTTATTTCACCATTTAAAGGTGGTATGTCTGTTTGAATCAATAGGGAGCTCTTCCGCCCTCATTGCAGTAAAGATTATATTATTTTAAGATCACATGTAACTATGAAAGTATTCAGGCAATGTATGCATATAATAAATTGCTCAGTATTCCACGACTTCTTCTTACAATCCCTGGTGGTACATAGTAACCTGATTTTGAATGGGCAGTTTTCAAAAGTAAGTTGTAATTTTGCGAGAGTTGCTAGAGTGTCAAAGAAAGAAAAATGTGTTGTGTTTTTTTCTTTAATCCACATTAATAGTCCTAATGATGTGGGTTTTCCAGAATAAACTGAATTGGAGTCTTTAGCACACTGAATTGAAATATTTGGTTGATGGGTGCAATTCTATCCAGGATTACTCCGCAACAAATTCAATTAATGGCAATGGGACTTGCTTCCAGATAAATGGGCATTGGATTGTAGTTACGTTTTGCAATCCTGTACTTGCCTTATGCTAGGTGTGCTGATACACCTCTATTGAAGCAGCCTCCAAATCCTATGTCCATGTAGTCAGGAGCAGGGAAGTACAACATCAGGAGAAATAAGCACATCAGAAAAACAACCAAATGCCCACAGCATCTGCAGAAACATTGCCACAGTCTACTATCATGACACACAGGCAGCCAATGAACCTGTACACCCTGCAAGACACGCCCTGCATCGCAACACACACAGTAGTGGAAAAGCACCCTCACTCCAGCAGGCCTCAGTGGCACAGTTAGCAGTGCAATAGCCAAGTGCTTTAAGACCCGCACTACCAGTTGGTACTTCCAGGAGGCTGGAGAAGAGACTTGCCATCATTGCTCTCCCCAACACTTACCTTGTGTTGCTGTCAGCCTCCTCTGGAGGAGAGGTGGGGGAGCCAGCTGATGGCCATCTACCCCTCCCTCTGAGCTGCATTTAAGGCAGGCTCCTGGGAGTGCCGAATCTTTATTGGCAGTTAACTTTTGTTTTGCTTTGTACCTATTCAATGTACCTATTCAACAACCTAGATGGTTGTTGTTACTTATATTGAATTTATTCTGTGTTTGCTAATTTTTTTTGTCGTTTTTGAATTTTCTGACATGTTCTGTATTTTGTATATTCATATTTCTAATACTCTGTATTTGTTTTGAAAGTTTGCTTTAAGCCACTTCAGGCATAGCTCATTGTGGAAAAGCAGCACATGAGTGAACTCAGTCAATGACTCTAGTACTGCCTGTTCAAAGGCATTCCTCCAAACAGAGGCAAAGGTGCTAACATAATTTTCTGGGCAAAGTGCAGTGCAGATCAGATCCTCTACCCTCCCCTCAAAAGATAAGCATATTTGCATAACAATGGAATATGCTAATTTACTTGTGTAGCTGCAGATTTATAAGTAAATAAGTGAGAAGAATAAGTGGTAAGAACCAGGCATAGCTGTCAACTTTTCCCTTTTCTTGCGAGGAATCCTATTCGGAATAAGGGGATTTCCCTTTAAAAAAGGGAAATGTTGACAGCTATGTTACCAGGTCAGGGGACATATTGTCCCCATCTTTTTCCTTTGGTAAATATCAAACTGGTGGGAAACCTTTTTTATATAAGGACCATTGACCCACAGAAAAGATAAATTGAGGCACACACAGAAGTAAAAAGCTATCTGATTGGCAGGATGTCAGCAGGCACAGCTTTTTCATAGTTGTACTTCCATACTAGCAAAAACTTTTGTATTCTTGCTTGCGGCAAATATAGTGCCTCTTCTGTTATCGGTGTTTAAGGCACAAGAGCCCGGCTCTCTCACAATGCCAGTCCTGAACTATAGAAAGATCTCAGGTGCATTATATAATGGCTGTTACTGTGGGTCTGTCATGTAAGGCTGGATACATTTCAAGATAAGGCGTGATATATTAGATGGAGGTGGTGTCGGAGTCAGTATTAAATGGTTAAATGCAAAAGGTATATAGTGTAAGAACGTTGGCTGTGATCACTTTTTAAATATCCCAATGACAATAGCAGTGTTGTCAACACAGATCAAACAAGCACCGTTTCTGTTTCTTTTTTGAGCAAAAAGGTTTTGACCCTTTGACATTAATATGCCCATTTAGGTGTTTATACCAGCACCAGCAGCCTATGCACCCAACCCCCCTATTTTTTTCTGATAGGCAGGGAAACTTTTTCCAACTCAACCATTATCCTGATCTTTATAGACTTTTTCTTTTTGATTTTTATATATTTTTTAAAAATATAAAACACCCTAATATTTTAAATTGTTTTTATAGGGAAATAAATGCATGTGCGAGACCCCCAACCAAACTTGTGTGATATCTCCATGTGCTCCTGCTCCCTTCCCCACACTAGTTGTCTTGTTTCCTCCTCCCTCAAGACCCAATACAATCATTTTTTTCATTGACTATTTTGAATGCTGCTTGTGCAATGAACAGGTGGCTTGGCTGACAAGCCCCTCACTGAAGGTGCTTTGAGTGCTTTCTCCTACGCATTCATAACTCTTCCTCTACCCCTCCTTGTGTGCAGTCCCCATGCTCACAGATGTCTCCCTCTTGCTTGTGGGTGTGGGCATTTTGGTTACAAAGCCATTAGCTTGTGCCTTCCATCTGCGGCTCTCTTTGCCTTCTGAGAATATGCCCCTGTGGGGTTGGGATGCCGTTGTGAGATGTGGTGCCCAAAGCTGTGGGTTCCAAACCATTGTCTTACAAGCTTACTACCATACAAGCAAATCCACATGGGGCAAATGCTTCTGGTGGTGTCATCCTACAGTGTATTCATTACCTCTTTCAAAATGCTGAATGTTCTTGAAACAATTTTTTACATTGGTGGATCCCATCTTCCATTAAACCTGGTTCTGAAGACACACCTTCAGTAGGGGCTTTAATTATATTTGTTTTGTTCCTCTTAATATCTTAGTATATTCCATTGCTATTAGTATATTTGTAAATAGTTAACATATTTACTTTTACTATCTCTTTGTAGCCATTTGTTATACATGATATGGATACGTTGTGTATGGCAGAGAAGACACTGGTGGCAAAACTGGTAGCCAATGGAATACAAAACAAGGAGGCAGAAGTTCGAATTTTCCACTGCTGCCAATGTACCTCCGTCGAAGCTGTAACAGAACTTACAGAATTTGCCAAATCCATCCCTGGCTTCTCTAACCTAGACTTGAATGACCAGGTGACGCTATTAAAATACGGAGTTTATGAAGCCATTTTTGCCACATTAGCCTCTGTAATGAACAAAGATGGAATGCTAGTAGCCTACGGAAATGGTTTCATAACTCGAGAATTCCTCAAAAGTTTAAGGAAGCCATTTTGTGATATCATGGAACCGAAGTTTGATTTTGCAATGAAATTCAATGCATTGGAGTTAGATGACAGTGATATAGCTCTTTTTGTGGCTGCTATAATTTGTTGCGGAGGTAAGACTTAAAGCTTCTATACCTATGTATTCTAATTAGTGATTATCTCCATTTATACTACCTCCCCACCTTTCCACAATAGTATTCAGGGCAGCTAACAATAGCAATAAAACAATTATTTAAGCAAGTAACAGTAAGATAAAGAATATAACAGTAGATTTTGGGTGGTTGAGAAACAGATGGAAAGATTGGAATATTTCTTGCATTATACTGTGCAGAATGAATGATTAGCTGCTCTTCCTCATGAACCTCGTATGAATTTTACCTTTCCCTGTTTCTAGTAATTTCCTTTCATAAGTTGTTTGAGTTGGTTGAGAGCAAAAATGGACAAGAGGATAGCTGTAAATGACAAGGTAAAACAGTTTAACAGATCAAAAACATGTTTTTGTCTGTTTAAAAGCTGCTTTCTGTTTATATTGGTCTCGTGGTTTGTGGCTGTATGAGGATTTGAAGCGGGTTTTCCCTAGTCTAGCAGTCTTAAAAACTCTACTACCCTCATTCTTGCAGTTAACATTAGGGAGAGGGTCTTTTAGTGGGTCTTTCAGTAAGGTCTTAAGCAAATATAATTTATGGTCACAGATTAACTCTTCTACAATAACTTGATGCGCTTTTTTTTGTTTTGGTGAACAGATCGCCCTGGCCTTGTAAACATAAGACACATTGAAAAGATGCAGGAGAGCATTGTGCATGTACTGAAACTTCACTTGCAGAACAGCCATCCTGATGACATCTTCCTTTTCCCAAAGCTTCTACAGAAAATGGCCGACCTCCGACAGCTTGTCACAGAACATGCTCAGCTTGTTCAGATTATCAAAAAGACTGAATCTGATGCACACTTACATCCTTTACTACAAGAAATCTACAAGGATATGTACTAAGGCTGTTTTTTGTTTTGTTTTGTTTTTTGTTTCGTATGACGTGAAAATACAAAAGCAATAGATGGGAGCAAACTGCTTTGCACAGTTCTCTCTGTTGTGCTTTTATTTCAAAGCATTAGTGAGCTAAAAGGTAGGTAACTGCAATATCATATTTTTCTTGCCAGGAGTTATTTTTAAGTACTTAAGAGAAACTGTACAGTATGTATAAAAAATGGCAATAAGCTGTGATTGACTTGAAATTTGGGCAACAGTGGTAACATCATTTAAAGTACATCTGAACTTACTAACAACATACACTTCTTCTGAAGTTTCTGCACTTTTAAGCCTTTCTCCCATCATCTTCATTACTGTAAGAAAGCTAGGAGTTTTGGCCAGGATCCAAAAGCTTTTATGTGATGTCCATTTAAGCTTTAACAGTGTTTCTCCAACAGCAGTCCTCCGTGCTTTGTGGTGAGTTGCATTTTGAAACTCAAAGGTGTTTCAAAAGCAGATTGGGATTTGACATGGTGGGGGCAGAGATGTCTGCCATTGAAATAAGTCATATGCTACTGGTCATACCCTATCCCTTAAATCAGGGATAGCCAATATTGTATTCTCCAGATGTTGTGGACTACATCTCCCATAAGCCCCAGTCAGCATGACCAAAAGTCAGAGGTAATGTGAATTGTGGTCCACAATCCACCTGGCCCAGCGGGCGAGGCCCACACTCACCCAGCCCTACTGAAGAGCCTCCTCATGAGGCCAGAGGAACATCGCCCGGCTATTGTTTTATTATTTATTGATTTAATATGCTGTACACCGCTTTGAGGTTTTTATTAAAAATATAAAGCGGTATAGAAATTTTAAAAATAATAAGATAAAATATCTGAAGGGCACCCTAGTCACTAGCCCTGCATCTAAAGTACAGTAAGCCCGCAATTTATGCTGGGGTTATGTTCTGGGGATTGCGCTTAAAGCCAAAATTGTGTATAGTCAAAGTACATTGGGCTCCCACACTGGCGGGTAGGATTGCCAAAGTCTTTTCCCCCAGATGTCTGCCCCCCTTTTATTTATTTTTATTTTGGCCAAGTGCGTAAAACTGAATGCGCACAAGCTGAAAGGTAAATAAATTGTAGGCTTATTGTAGTTTCTTTAGATCCTGTCCCTACCTCGATTGTTTTCCATAAAGGATGCATTTTTTAAAAGCTCTCTTCCTACTTAAGGCTGCAATCCTATGCACAATTTCTGGGAAATAAATTCCACAGACGTCACTGGGACTTGTGTAAGATTGCTGTGTTGTTTTATTTATTTAACTGAAATGAAATCCCATTGGCATGTCAAAGCCATTGTGATATTGGGAAATATATTTAATGATGTGCAACCAGGCCCTCCCTCTTCCATGGTTCATGCCAAACTGCTTATTTCCAGTCAGTTATGCAGGATCAATACACAACATTAAAAAGCCTTATAGTCATGCAGAGCCAATTCATAATTTCTTGTGTATTCTGGCACTTGAGTTTGAATTTGAAACATTGAATTTCTAAAACAGCTCTGCTCTGGGCAAACTTCATGTTAATCTGCTGTTTAGTCTTATAGTGAACCATAGATACAACAAAGTTGATGTATCTGACAGAATGTTGCTTCCATACAGCACTGAAACAAGGAATAGGAGTCAGAGTAGTGTGTTGTTTGGACTTGTGGATAATTTTCTAATTCAGTGCCCTTTCTTCACTACTGAAGCAATAACACGGGGGGGGGGGGGACCGCATAGAGGCCAAGGTGTTGCAATACTGTAACCTAGATAAGTAGCTTATTAAGGTTATGTTTAAGCCAGACGCTCAGCACTAATGCAAGTTGTTACACATAGTTTTGTATTCTATAGACAAAAACCGATCATATAGGTCTCCCTCTCCTGGAACCCTGAGAACTCTTTTTGGGGTGGGGGCTAGAAATCTCATTCAGATATCTCAGAACTTTCACCATTCTACAGTTGCCAGGGTTTTTTGGAGAAAGTGATAACCTTTAAAATGGTATCAAACATGTCTGCAGTGTAGATATGTCCCTAGAGCTCTTTATATCAGATGCATACACAACTTCTCACAACAGTGTTTCCTTTGAGGATCATTTTTAATGGATGCACATGAAAGGCTGCAGGTATTACAAAAACTATGCTGGGGTATGTTTGTTTTTAATTCATTGTATTTCTAGGTGCGTGCATTTGATGTTTTTAAATACTACTATTTTATAAGCTAGGGACACGGGTGGCGCTGTGGTCTAAACCACAGAGCCTAGGACTTGCCAATCAGAAGGTCGGCGGTTCGAATCCCCACGATGGGGTGAGCTCCCGTTGCTCGGTCCCTGCTCCTGCCAACCTAGCAGTTCGAAAGCACATCAAAATGCAAGTAGATAAATAGGTAAACGGCGTTTCCGTGCGCTGCTCTGGTTTGCCAGAAGCGGCTTAGTCCTGCTGGCCACATGACCCGGAAGCTGTACGCTGGCTCCCAGGGCCAATAAAGCGAGATGAGCGCCGCAACCCCAGAGTCGGGCATGACTGGACCTAATGGTCAGGGGTCCCTTTACCTTTTATTTTATAGGCTACACACTGCAACTAGTCACATGTGTCTGCTAAAAATGTAATTTGTGAGGTCCTCTGTATTCTTTAGGATTGCTTCATTTGTATTCTGTGCAAATACCTTATTAGAACACCTGTTTCAAAGATAACATTTTATATAAGATCACAGCAAAATCAGTCACCTTGATTTTGGAAGAAGAAGAAAAATCCTAGATCTGCTTTAGTTGGTTATCTTTGTGGCAACTCCATCTTTCCAGTAAATATCTTCCCACTAAAATACATGAACGGCATTTGCAAGAGGGGCATTCTGTGATTTTGTAAAAAGTATCGGGTTTGTATTGCAAGATCCAAATAGTTCCACCCTTTACATTCTTAATTACTTTACTGAATGACAATCCCTTATTTTTAAAATTCGACCTGGTTTCTGTATAGCCTGAAACGGTGGCCTGCTTCAGGTTTCTGTTCCTGGCTACTATATGCTGGTTTTTCTCCAGATCGTTTAAATCTTTTGTATTTCATAAACCATGGCTTATTAAGACTGAAACCAATATTAGAGCCCTTTGGCTCCCCTCATATTGTGCCCCAGCTGTGGCATGAAGAGCCTTGCTTATATTAAGGCCGGGCTCACTCTGGTGTCCAAGCTGGAGAACTCTGGCTGAACGTCAATAAACTAGGATCATACCTGGGTTTTTTTACCATATTGTTTTTAAAAGTTTGCAAGCTGCTGTTGGTTTCTAACTAACCAATCACCAGCATTTTGCTTTCTCTCTGTGGACTTCCCTTCCATGGCCTTCCATGTAATTTAGAATAATTTAGAATGCTATGGGATGCAGTTGTAAGATGATGTGAAGATCTCTAGTATTTTGTGAATACCTGTGGTTTGCACCTATGAATTACAAGTGCTGAAATAACTTTTGAGAGCCTACAGAACTTCAGTAATATGTTAATCAGTGGATTTTAGGAGAAGCACTGTCAGAAAGTGCACTAGAAGACTGCTTGCACTATCATTCAGAGTACTCAGGACTGGGACCATAACTCAAGGTGCAATGTTGAAGAAAAAAATGTTTTCCAAAAATGAAATTGGCTACCTCAACAAATTATGAAAAAGAAGGCAGCAAGCTGACTAGCTCAATAAATTTATAATATATGACTCAGGGTTGCAAGTCCAAGGTAACTGAAAACAGTTCTAATATCTACTCTCATCATGCAAATTGTGTAGCTTGTGGGGGGAGTCACACTACTTTATTTTTTGCACACTTATATCCATGTTGCATTATTTCTGTGTATTTAACCTGTGGCACTTTCATTAACTGTAAGCTACTAATTATTACTTAATTATAATGTGAGGGGGCACTTAAATGCATGGACATTTGAGCTGAGTCTGCTCCCCTCGCTTCCTCGAGCACATTGGGGTAGACTTTTTCCTATTCCCCAAGTGAGCCCATAAAGCTTGACATTTTTCACACTACAGCAAGATTTTGTGTGCCATAGGAGTGGCAAATGCAGTTTTCCTGTAAAGTCCCATGTTGCCCAACATGCTTTTCAGTCCTGCAAAGATCTCTCAGCACCAGCTGCCAAGTTCGTGATTTTTCTCTGTGGCCTCTGCGCTGGAGATACCACTTCCCTTCTCTTCCCCTGTGCTAACCAAAACCAGAGAGCTCTACGTAACAAAAATGCTTCTTAAAACAGATCAGTACAGTTGACTTCCACCAAAAGAAGTGGAGGGTGGGCAGTACCTCACGTAGCTTGGGCAGCAAAGGCACCACATGGACAACGGCTTTGAACACTGACACAAGCTCACTTTCAATGAGAGCACAGGAAGCAGGCGTAGATTGAGCTGTGGCCCTGTGACTAGATTTCTTTTTAGGCCCATATTTATAGCTGCTGCTTATCAGTGCCTTGTAGAATTTCTTCACTTTGACATCTAGCACCACCTCAGTATGTTATACTGGGGCATGGTGCAGTTGTGCTGTCCCCCTCAAACTGAGTCTCAAATTGATGTTGTTGACTTTGACTTCAATGGGATAATAAGAGTAATTGAGAAGTGAGCCCATACTGATCCTATTGTTCTGTCTTTTCTATATGTGTAACTCTCCTCTGGGTTTCATTTCATGATGTTTCACTGTGACCTGGAAATAATTATGTATGTTGAATTTGCTATGCTTCTCCGTTGTGAAATATATTTGATGTTGTGCTGCTATTATTTAATCAAACGTGATAGTTTTGATCCATTTCATATAAATAATGCCATGAACAAACCTATAGAAAATTGGTGGTGTAACAATTTTTAAAGAAAGCATTGGGTTAAATTTAATTTTTCACAGTTCTAAATATGCAAACATTTTCAATAATATGGACACTTTCACAGATGAAAAATTGGGAGCTGTATATTATAGCAGTAATGGGCTTGTTTAGAGTTATGTTGCAGTTACAGTTGCCATTCATGTGCACAATTAGTTTCTTCAGTGAGTAAAGGAGACTCTAATATAACTGTTTACAATAGTTATAAACCTGAATTTTACACTTTTTAGGATTTTTATCTGTGGTCTAGTAGGCATAATTAGACCCACCAGCTTATTTCTGTTGCTGTAAACTTTAAGTATGTTTTGCACTGAATTTGCACTGCATTTGTAATTAAAAACTTTTTAAAAAATATATAGGGAACAATTAATAAGCCAACATTGCTATGCAACCCACTTAATGTGCCAGCACCATTGAGATGGATGGGAGAGTTGCACAGCACCATTCCTTGGTAGGTTGTGCTATTTAATGGTGGCTTTTGATTGCCCCAGGAAAGAGACAAGCCATAGAGACAGAGCCTGGTGCTTCCAATTACAGTGGCGTAGCGTGGGTTGTCAGCACCCAGGGCAAGGCAAGTAATTTCCGCCCCCTAACCCGTGGATTTGCGCCCCCTAACCCATGGATTTGCCCTAACCCCACATGTTGCGCCCGGTGCGGCCCGCCCCCCCTGCACCCCCCACGCTACGCCACTGTCCAATTATGTCTACTTTGGAGCTAAAGGAAACAAACCTCATATAAAAACATGTTGGTTACTTAAATATTTGTGGTTTTAGTTTTATTTGGAAGCATTCTAATATGTTGCCTTGAGCAATATAGGTGATACCTGCTCTACTTGCAATGGCTTTTACTGATTGATACTTACAATTTACACCTCCTTGTGTAGAACAATTTTAAAATGCGGGCTTGAACCAGAGTACCTAACTGACAACATAGTCTATAACTTTATTTTTCTGCACTGTTTATTTTTTTCTAGGCAGCAATAAAACAACCTGTGAAAAGCTCTATCAGATGTATTATAACTGTATTGTAAGCTTACTTTCTGAGACTCTGCTTCTGAATCTGTTATGCTCCTGGGTCATCAGGCTTTTCTAAAGATGTTTGTTAAATCATAATTGGGAGAGGGGGGAGCAAAGCAAGAGTTAGACGAAGAAAATGACCAAGGATCAAACCTCATGTCTGCATTTAGAACAGTTTTCACAAATGGAGACTTATGAAAGGAAAGATCTTAGCATTTCACCCAAGGATTAATGGACTCAATGAATGCAAGGTAGACTCATTACAGATACGGTGAAGGAAGTAATCCCTGAGCGTCCTTTCTAATTCAGTGACTTGTGTTGCTTTTTAAAAGCTTTACTAGCTAATGCCTAGGAAATGTACAATTAATCAAAATTCTATCAACATGTTGATTTCCAAGGCAATGAAAGAAAACAGTTAGTGTTACACTGACATGATGGGCAAAGAGGAACAGTCATTTATCTAATTGATTCTTTCCAAAACGAGATCCCACTGACAAGTTGGCAAATGAGATGAAGGGAATCCAGGTTGCTTCAAACGCCCCCAGTTTAGATTGCCACTTGAACAATCTGATGTTTTCAGTTTTTTCAATGCACCTAATGCAACTATATCAATTATCAAATGAGGATTCAGTTGAAGGTGGGTTTTTTGCCTTATTTTGAAGGTGGGTTACTTAATGAAATACCAGGGATGAGAACTTAACTCCAGACATCTCTCTCTTGTCCTCTTCCCTTAAGAGAGGGCTGGTGGCCTTTAGACTTCCCAGCTCTGCCTTGCAGGTCAGTAGCTTTTAAGGAACTTTAGTAATATTTGTTCAAAACGGAGGGAAGAGAAACAACTCGGGTTCATGCTTCATGACACATGCTTCATGAGAAATGCAGCCCCTCCCACACCAATAAAATCACCGGGGGGGCATGGTCTGGTTGGGTTCATCTGACTTCTATATAGGGAACTTCACCATGGTCTGATTTCCACAATGATTGGGATACTTTTAGAGCTGCCACTATTGTGAGAATTTGTGCATCCATGTGCACAGTATCAAAGTTACAGTGGTACCTGGGGATGCAAACGTGATCCATTCCAGAGCCCTGTTCTCATCCAGAAGTGAAGCACCCCGTGTCCACGCGGGTCGCATTTTGCCGCTTCCGCGCATGCGCGCGACATCATTTTGACCGTCTGCGCATGCATGTGCATTCGGCGAAACCCAGAAGTAACATGCTGTTACTTCCGGGTTGCCGCGGAGTGCAACCCGAAAATACTTAACTTGAAGCACATTTATCCCAAGGTATGACTGTATTGAGTTCTGTAAATAGTGCTTTTCTGCTAGACAGCTGCAAATACTCTATAGATCTCTCTCTCTCTCTGATCCTAGGGACTTGAGGCGGAGAAGGGAAAAGACTTCTGTTATGTTCACTATGAAAGTGATAGTTGGGTAATACAAAGGGGGCATGTTAGCATCTTTCCTTTGTTTCCCTTCAGTGTGTTCCCTCATCCCACCTCAAGGGTTAACTTATTGCAAGACTTGCTATGTTTCACCTGCTTTTAAGCGTGAGGCAGGGAGCTGAGAAATGCATAGGCCTTCCACCAAAGCGGCAAAACAGCTTTTAGGAAGAGGAAATGTGTATTATACTTGCTTTATAAATAAAAACACTTGAGAAATAGTAGTGGAGGAGAGCATTCCAGCTTTAATTGACCTTGCATTAAACAACAAAGCAATGCTTCACAACATTTTTCATAATGTAATAGTTGTAACTAGGGAGACTTCATCGTCTAGCACATCTGGATTTTGTGTTGGGTTTTAAATTCAGGTCCTGGTTATTGACCAGCTCAGTCTTTCAGTTCATATGATAACAACATTCTGGTTGAATAAGCTAAATGCAACTTCAAGCTTCATAAAAGCTACCAGGGTTAAGGCATGGGAAATCCTAGACATGCAGGTAACTTCTTGCTTTCATTTATTACCAGTTAATAGCTATATGCATTGCTGGCTGAAGTGATCAGTTACAGGGTTAAAGCTGTGAAGCAGGGCAGCAGAGCAACTTGATTTTTAAACTCTTTTCCTTAATTCTATCCTGTCATGTGCCTTTTGGAGTGATCTGCAGGTTCAAAGCCTTAAGAAATTTTGAATAGCAGTATTTAAGTACAGTATCATAGGCAATACTACATTCTTTGATACAAATGTATAAAAATGAAATAACTTCACACGTATTTTGGATTATTTGTTTTAAACTTAATTTTGGATTATATTGTGATGTACAATAGCCTGTGGAAATGCATCATGTTGTTCGCAAAAACTGTTGAACAGGTTTATGAGATTGGTTTACGTCATTCTCTGCATTTACGGTTAGAGGAAGTGAAAATGAAACAAGCTCCTTTAAAAAAGAAAAAAGGGGAATTTGCACATTCCCCCACTGGTGGGAATGGATAGTGTGCCTGGCTGCCTGCAGGGGGCTGGACGAACAGTCTATATTCTTGTACATTGCTTCTCTACATGATGGAGGATTCTTATGTGCCTTCCTTAGAGTAACACTAACAATGCAATCCTAGTATGTTCACTCAGAAATAAGGTTTTGCTGAGTTGAAAGGGGCTTACAGGATTGGAATTTTAACTCAGGTTAAATTCAGTAATAAAACAGCTGCATGTAGTAGCATTTAGATGTGGGTATGAAATCTCTTTAGTAAAATATGAGTTTTATAGAGGAGTAACATTGAATTCTTCCCTTTTCTGCTTGCAAAAAAACTCACCCAGAGTATTTAAATCTGGTCGATCCATTTTAGAATAAAAATGCCTATTAATTGACAATGTATTTTTCTAATTTTTGACTGATTTTCCTGTTCAGACAACAAAGGATTGAATAAGAAAAAATGTATTTAATGAGTCTGCTGGAATATTGTCCAAATCTGTGTGTACTTTAAACTCTGTAAGGACTGATGAATGTATGTAAAAACACTTCACAGTGTGATTTTTGCCTTAATGGTTTAAAATAGTCTTTCTTAAAATAAAATGTTCATTTAAAATGTATCTTGGTTTTTATTGTTATTACTTTAGATACTGAAAGCATTTTTACCCCACCCTTTTGCCACACACAGTACAACCACAACCCTTAAGCTTATTCTGAAACACATGACGCACAAGAAAAATGTAGAAAACAAACTCTGGGCACTGTCACCCCCAGAGCAACACCTCTCACATTTAGCGACAGCTTTTGTTAGCCTCTAAGACAGGGGTGCCCAAACTTTTTTCAAAGAGGGCCAGATTTGATGATGTGAACATGCTTGAGGGCCAACCAAAGATAACCTTTTTTTAGGATTGAAGTTGCTGAAGTTTTTTACCCCAGGAGGTTTTTTACCCACAAGGGTCAGATTAGGCCCCAAAACAGACTAGGGACATGCCTGCTCTAAGAAAAAGCACTGCATCTTGCACTTAATTGACTGATTATATTCCTGTGCTGCTTTTTGTTGAAATGAATTCTAAAGCGGCTTGCAAACAATAAATAACAGTAAAATGATAAAACACAATAGAACATCACAAAAACAGCATAAATAACATAGAATAACAAATCATCAGTGAAACAATTGCAATCTAAAAAAAACACTGTTAACAAAGCAACAACTGAAAACGCCACCACAATTAAAGCAAAAGTCATATATGATTTTCCTTGATAGTGAGAGAAGTTGGGCGTGGTTGGTTGTCTTGGCTGTATAATCAAATAGAACTCCAGTGACACGGGTGTAAAACCACACATGCCCCCTCTTAAGTATTACCACCCCACCCTCTCTCCCCCACCTCTCCCCCTTCTTCCCCCACAGTATTCGAAACAACACATTCTCACATCAAAAGTATGAAGATTCTACAATTTGGAAAAAAGAGAACACATGTTCTTTTGTAAAACTAGAAAATATTTATTTGTCCTATTTGATTAACAAATCAATACTGCATTTATGAGCTATAAAAGAGTATTCATAACAACAGGAGCCAAGAAACAAAGCAGGGTTAAGTTCAGGCACACTCCACACCCCCATGACTCATAATCTTTCAGTGCATTAAAATACCCTTACAAATAATGCCTGTGGCAGCAACTCCCTTCTGAAGGTTCCTCAGGCTGCAGGTGGGGCAGCACAGGTGAAACCAGGCCCCCCCCATGGCAAAGAGAGTCTCCAGAGGAAGAACTGTGAGGGGAGAAACAGCTCCCCCATGAAGACCCCTAGGGCTGGAGGGTGGGGCAAGACAGGTGTAAAAAGGCAGGTTGCAGAAAATTTTTAATATAGCAAAGCACTCCAGTGCTACACGAAAGAGCAACTTTTAAAATTAAAGGTGATAAAATGCTGCCTGCCACAAAGGCTATATTGAATGTGTGACGAGCTGTGAAAGGGTCACCTGCTCACATCCAAACCACACCTCTTAAAGCTTGAAACAGTAGAGCTAAGGGCATCTATAACTTTAGGGATTGTGTTCCTCATCTACATTTCTCAAAGACAGACGCAGCCTTGGGAAACAGGATAGGCGATGCTAAGTGAAGAGGGCATGGCTGGTCTCCCTTAAAGGCCTTGTGTGGATACACCTTCGATGCATGCAGTAGATGCTCAATCACTATTATTTCCTCTATTTCTGATGTTAAAGAGGTGATCACTGGTCTCTGAAGTCAAAATGTCACCAGCTGCACACAAGAGGGACCAGCACGGTTGCAAAAGTACGAAACATTTAGGAACAAAAGCCATCACACTGAAGACCTGAAGTGTTTGATGTGGATGCAATATTGGCTGAATGTTGGAGGAGTGGAAAACAGGTGGAGGAACAGAGAGAAGTATCCTGAAAAGAAGCACTTCATACTATGACCTTTTGTAAGTTCCACTTTACTTGCTTGTAGTACAAAGATTAAATCTATAGCAGAAATCACTTAAATTGCACCTTCTACTCTAAAATGCATATTTCTATCATATGCTACTGCTTAAAGTTCAAGGCTTACACAGTACTTGTCACGTAGGCTGCTGAACTTTTGTGTGACTAGAATTTGTGGCTCCATTATATAGAAGACAGGCTATGTGTTCAGCAAATATTGAACTAAGATGTCAGGCCACAATCTTGAAAATTTCCTGCAGAAGTCCCACTGATGTGAACAGGAGATACTAAAGAGAATTTAGTTTCTCTAAAATTCAATAGTTTTGCATTTTATTTTATTTTTTTAAAGTTTCTTTACAATTAGATGTATTATTGGAATTTTGTATTTGATCTTTCTTGGTAGCCTAATTTAGGATGTTTGATCCCTTTGCTCATTATTCCCCCAATTCATTTGAGACTTCTGAAGATTGTAGTAAAACATGTGCTTGTTAAGGAAAGCTTGTAATGAGTGACCTGTTTGACACTAAGCAAGTTATTCAGTCTTGGGATTGGGACATATTCTGAAAGTCAACATTTGCCAAGTCAACCCCTGAAAGTTACACTTTGCTAAAATAACATATAGTGTTGTTGTTAGCCAGTCATAAATATAGAGTGCATTTTTTAAAAACAATCCTACAATATCATGACTTATTTGCTACCCTCTGGTGGTGACATTTAACACAGTAGCAAAATTATATGCACGTTACTTAGAGATATGTCCCTTTGTTTTCAAGAGGGCTCACCTCCCAGGTTTTTGGTTTTTTTAGGATTGCACCTTTAGGATGCCTCCAGGTATGTGTGTGTTGTGGGATCTGTGCTCTCAAACGCAAGGTTTTTTGCTGCATCCATATGACATCATGGTAATCAAAATGCCAGCCCACATTTTCCCCATTTAATTTAGTGTTCTCTTTTCTGGGGTAAGTGTAGAAACACCACCACCTGTTGTCAATGACCCATTTGCAATTTCTCAGCAAAACCTTTATAGTATGAAACCCCTATGTGGTGCTCTACTACATCACTTAAATTCATTGCACCTATGCAATATTTATCTATGAAACACCCTTAAAATGTAGCTTAATATCCAATAGCCAAGAGATTTAAGATAGACGGAGAGGAAGGTCATTCAAGCTATTGTCTGTTGATGTGTTTGGATAGGCTGTGTGTGCTAAGGAGAGATAAGACTGGTCATGCAATGGTTATTAAAATACAGCTCCAACACAAGCAGACTTCTGCAGTCCACATAATTTGCATGGCTTTGCTTCCCCCTAATGTTATTATTCATTTTATCCTTTCTTGCATCATTCTGGTTTTACCAGTTGTGGAGAAGAGCAAAGGCACTGAAGATCCTCCCAAATCACTGGGACTCTTCCTTTGCTTCACTGCCCAGCTTTCAGAAGCAATGTCTCCAACTGCAGGTCTGTATTTGCAACTGAAAGAGGGTGAAGTCTTCCTTTTAACATAGCAAGCAAAATGAAGAATGGTGTACTCTGTATCCTGTTCTGTACTTTATGGGAGTTCCTGTGCAACTGCAGCTCCTACAGAGCCTTAGGAATGGGCTTGATCCTTTAAGTGTAGTTATTTCTATGCAGGCTTCCATAGTCATCGGCTGATAGATATGGACTGCTGAATTGTTGCTCTACCAGAACCACACTGAATGCGGCAGGATCTTGGTAGTTTTATTTCTTATGTTTTTAACCAGCCCTTCTCCAGCATACCTACTGGCTACTGGCTATGACAATGGTTGACATAAAGGGGTAGCAAATGAGCTGCCTTGGGTGTTTGATTTAACCAACACAATTTTCATTGTTGAGCTGGAGGATTTAACTACTGATAACATCCCCTGGCATAATTATAAGATTTTAGCAGCTGGAAAAATTCTGAGGTACAGTTAAAATGTGGTGATGGCACAGAGAAGTTGGAGTCATGTTGAAAGTCATGACGACCCTTCATTGCCCCAGGTGGTAAGTTTTTAATAAAATATGCAGAGAGGTGATAGAACAGTCATAAATGCTCGTTAGTTATATGTATGGTAATCACAGTTCATTATTCTTCTAATCTGGTGATAAAACTTTCCTGTTTAATCAATCAACAAGTCTAAACAGGAAAACAGCTCTGCCTGATGTTGCTCAGGCTTGTTTCCTTACCTGCAGTGGAAACGTGTTCAGGGCATGCCTATTGTTTAGTCAGAAGTAAGCTGCACTTTGTTCACTGGGGCTTTCTGCCACGGCTGTGCTGCCTGGGGCTGAGGGATGCTCTAGTCCAAAGCACCTGTTGGGCACCAGGCTGACACACTGCATTGCAGCCTCCGTGCGAAAAGTAAATCCTCCATCTGAACTATCTTATAAAAACTGTTCTAGAAGAGATTCATCAGACACAGCTTTATATTTGTTACAAAAAACACACTTGGGCCAAAAACAACCTAGTTTTTCTTTGAAGTCTTGGAATCTCCCTTTTTTGAAGATTGGTGTTGAGAATGAGTTTTCTTTTCCAAATCTTGCCTTATTTCCACTGGAAACTCATTTAAGTGTAACTTAAGACAGGGGAGGCAGAATCTTTTTGCGTAGAAAAGGCTACAGTCCTGAAAAAGAACAGAGAAATTCCTAAACTCACCAAACTTAACACATTACATCTACTCTTATGTATGGCCCCAATCCAGCCAAAAGGTTAGTCCAAGTGCTTTTAATGAGGCGTAATTGTGACTAACTCATTTCTTAGCTTCAGTGGCACCTGAAACTCAAAGGACTTGAGGATGCTGCTGAACTGCTCCAGTCGCGCCTCCTGCTCCTGAACCCCCCTTGTGCTCAGCAATTAAGATACATACAGATCCAGCCACTTCTTAAAATTTAACAGCCGGTCTTGCCATCTGGGGTGGCTTGCGCTCCACCTGCTTGTATGAACTCTTTTAAATGTTCCTCACAACCAGCCTCTGTTTGTTTATTACATTTTACTACACCAATTTTCAGCAAGTGCAATACACTGCTGGGCCCACACCCAATGGGGCAGTAGCTCGGTTGCAGCTGGATTGAGGGTGACTAATTAATGAAGCGAAATATAAGATCAAAGGTCTCTTTAATCCAGCAGGTGAATTAAGATGTCCACAATCCTCCTCCACTTAAGGAAATCGTGGTCAGAAGACATGGTAATGGTCACTGGCCATGCAGTCCAACCCTGTTCATGTTTTCTCAGAAGTCCCACTATGTCCAGTAGAGCTTTCTCCCAGGTAAATGTGCACAGGATTGCTTTTTAATTTAAAAAAATCTGCAAATCCATGGTCTCTCAATGGCTAAATGGAAGCTCCAAGGCCAGAGGCAATGAAAAGCTGAATACCAAAAGCTGTGGGCAAACAACACAGCAACACTCTTCTTGCTTTCAAGCCCTGCTCACCATCTTCACTGCAGCCCTTATGGAAGCTTACCTCACGCTCTCTAGCCATTTGGAACTACCACTCCCATCACCCCTGACTCTTGACCAGGTTGAATGGGGCTGGTGGGAGTTCAACATATGCAGGGCATCAGAGTGCAGAAGGTTGACCTATGGCCAACATTAATGGAGCCTTGGCCTGACTGCATGGGGCTCCCTGGTCAATTACAACTTGTGCAAGGTCTATATAACGAGCCTAAATAAATATATTTTGCTATAGGCCAATGAAGGGTGTAAGATCTGTTCCAGGAGGAGGCCAAAACTGATTCCTATCAGACTTGCTTTGAACAAATCTGGAATCCTTAGCTCAATATCATTTTAGAGAACTGGAAGCAGGGAAAGAAATGGGTTATGGATTATGTTTTTCAGAGAATCTTACAGTTGGAAGGGAAACATTTAGCATGTAGCAGATGTGATGAAACAGTTCCTCAAGTTGCACAACTTGGGAAAATCCGTTTTTCCTGCAACGCCTCATAATGGTTCCTTATATCCACAACTCCTTCAAGTAAGGGCTGCCTGTCGTGACGCAACGTGTAGCATTGTGGCTACAGGAGATAACATCCAGAGAAGCTTGCAACACCAAAGCAACCCACAAATCTTCATCACAAGAGAAGCCAAACAAAGCTCAAAAGCTAAGAAACAGTCTCCCAAAAGGACTGTGTGGTTTGCTATGTCCTGTGCAAATGAAAATAAATGGCAGAATTCTTGTTGCCCCCCAAAACTCTAGAAACACAGCCTAGGGGAGAAGTGCTAGGGGCTCCTCAAGGGACACTCTCAATGCGTCAGCAAAATCCAATTTTTAGGATTCTTTGGAGGAAGTCACAAAAATGAAAATGGCATAAAACCAATATGGTCCCTTCATGGTCAAATAATCCAGGCATTAGGTATGGCATGTTGCTATGGTGAGCAATGTAAATAACAGGCTCACACTGGGCAGTGTGACTGGCACCAACTGTCCTGAGATCACAAACACACCCACCCAGTAGTTAAGGTCCTGTGGTTCCATAGCATATTTATGAACATTCAAGCAGCGGAAGAGCAAGTATGAGATGGCCAATTGTTCACCTGCTGGTGGAGACTTTCTGTTGAGCCTGGCAGGAGATTCACAGAAGGCCTGGGAACAGAATGACCCTGAACTATTGATAAGAGAATGACCAGCGAAAAGGAGCACTTAAGGTGTTGATCCTTCAGAGGGCCATTAAAAAAAACTGAATTATGGAACTGTATTTTGAACTGTAGTATATAAAAGGTAATGGCAAAGCAAGGGTGGAAAAAAGGTTATGTTCCACTTGGCTTGATTTTCAGCCTCTAGGTCACAGCCTATGGAACTAACATCAGAGATATAAAGGCAGCAGGCATCACGTGCTACTTACTGTGCCAACACACACATGCTTGCAACACAAACTGCACTGAGATCCAAGTATGAGGAATTTGTCCTTGTCAGAGGTGAATGGATCCTTCATGACGTAGGATTCCTCCAGAAGGCTGGGAAAGAATCATTCCACATTTTAAAGAGATAGCACTGGCAAGGAGCAACTCACATTCCCATATCCAATCGTAAGGACCAGGTCAGTGGCTAATACTCAACAGGGATTATATCTGTACTGAGTAAAGGGCTGAAGGGCTAATGGCACTGAGTCAGGGCAGAGCCATTTTCAGAGGAGAGGCATGATACCCTTCTCACAGGCTTTCCATTCACCACTGTGGGAAGCAGCATACCAGACCTCCCTCAAAAGTGAACAGGAATGGAAGCTTTAGCTGAATCCTTCCCTAAGCTCCCCTCTTCAGCTGACTTTCTCAAGACAAAGGCGAAGGCTCTAGAGCGCCACACCCCCTCCCAGCAAGGATCACAACAGTGGGGATGTCAGGAGTTGCTTTCTTTCCGGCGTTCAGCAACCAACTCCCGTGCATGAGCCAAGTCGCAGGCAAGCAGGAGTGAGCAGCTGAGGGGCAAGACAAGAGAAGGGATCTGCCAGAGACGGCCACCGTTTTGTGCGCTCTCTGGAATTAACCTGCTGTTTCCAAAGGACAATTCTCACACTCCAAAAGGGCACAGAACAACTTGCTCCTGGCCCCGACCCTTCCTGCCTTTGGCAGACACCAGATGCTGAATGCTCCAGGGACCAAAATAGATTTTCTCATCATGAAACTAGGGGACTCTTGAATGCAGCTGAAAAACAGTGAAGGGTCACTGTGAGGCAAAGGAACAGTTTTGTTTATCACTGACAGGTAAATTGAAAATGATCCTTCTCCCCACTCCCTGCAAAAAGTAAGGGATAGAAACATGGTCCCCATTAAATATCAAGCTCTCAATAAAACTGTGCCCCATGTTAGATGGCCGCAGTTTCCGCTGTCTTATTAGCAAGCCATTCTTGAATCCATAATGCAGGATTCTGCAACCTGGTGCCCTCCAGATGTTTTGACGACAACTCCCTTCAGCACAGGCCAGCATGGCCAATGCTGACTGTGGCCACTGGAAATTGTAGCCGAAAACATCTGGAGGGCATCACTTTGCAGTAAGGCCATAGCTATAGGTCACACTCTGGAACTTTCATTCTCAGTTCTCAGGAAACAGTGAGCAGAGCTCAAGATTTCTAGCAGGGAATTCTTGAGACCCTCACCAAGTATAATTTCTGGACCTCTTGAGAAGTGAACTTATAAGAACCAGTTGTTCTTGGATGCCTGCTTGCCACATTCATACTTTATGTGGGAAGAGGCCCGACATCAGTTCAGCTTGAAGGTGCCATAAGGCTCTTTGTACTTTTTTGAAAGCAAGACTCCTCAAATATTTTGGTCCTAGCTACACATTTGGCAAAAAAACACATGACTGGGACTCCCCTTCTCTGTGCAGGTGCAGACCCAGTTTTCAGAAGACACAGGTGTGGGGAGGTGCTTACACACAGAAACTGTTACTTTTCCCAATTTCATAGGAAAATCTGCTTGGGGTGTAGCAAGGAGAAAGCAGCAAAGGAAGGGAAGGGAAGCTGGGGACCACCCATCATGGCTGCTCTGCAAATCCCTGCAAAAAGAGACCAGGTGGCTGAAATTCCCACCTCTGGGCTAGCCAGTGGCCCTCGGCTACATGGCATAGTGGAGATACTATCATTGGTGGACAGCACAGGGAGTAAGTGGTAAGAGATGTACTTACGTAACACAGGCAGCATTTGGAGGTTTCTGTCCGTAGTAGCTGTACGGGGCAGTTAATCCACACAACTCACACTCAAAAGTGCCACAGCACTGGGACTCCTTGCTGCACTTCATCTGGGAATGCTGCCGACCAAATGCCCCAACAGATGGATTTGTACGTGGAGCCACTCAGCTAGTCCAGGACTGTCCAGAGTGGTCCACATGTGCTGCACCTGAAACTGAAGGCTAGACTTGCATTAGCAGCACCCCATGTTCTTACACACCCAGGGAGGGGGAGGGGTCTTAATTACCTCCAGTGTCAGAGGCAGAATGCAAACAGTGAGGCCTTGCATCTGGCTGGCCCCCATACAGGGAACAGAAGGTGGGGCGAGGTGGGCTTTTGATTTAAATAGGGATCTTCTCATCTGCTCAAAACAGTCAGCCATTTCATAACATCTCAAAGCAGCCAGTGTGGAATTAAGATGGGAGTTATTATTTGCTTACTCTGAAAATGTGTGGAACTCATGTCACCAAATATTCTGGGATTAGCAGCTGGGGATAAGACAAACCTAGTACTTTTGAGTGTTCAAAGCACATGCCACCTTTTACAAAGAGCAAGGAGGAAAGGTCTCTTCCCCAACAGGTACAGAAGAGACAGCAGAGGAAAGGAGGCCGGGAGAAAGAGGAAGAAGAATGACTGACTAGTTACAGGAGCGCATGGGGATCAGGTTACATGTTTTAGCTTATTCATTACTACAATCTTGTAGATGAGAGTATCTCCATATTGCAGTTTGTAGGCATGTGCAGGATACATGAGTGCTAAGGCTAAGGAGTAATTTGAACTGGGGACTAAATACAGCGGTACCTCAGTTTAAGAATAGCCCTGCTTATGAACTATTCGGTTTACGAACTCCACAAAACTGGAAATTGTGTCCCGGTTTGCGAACTTTACCTCGGTCTAAGAACGGAATCCGAACGGTGGAAGGGGATCGGTGGTGGGAAGCCTCATTAGGGAAAGTGCGCCTCAGTTTAAGAACAGTTTCGGTTTAAGAACGGACTTCCGGAACAGATTAAGTTTGTAAACCAAGATACCACTGTATTAACTATGCACCAAAACTCTCAGCACTTACAAACTTAGTGTACCTGGGAAATAGGTCAGAAATCTCCTTCTGATGTTCTAATTTTGAATGTATAGCAGGGATTGGTGTTGTTGTTGTTTAATTAAAGAGAAATGGAGGTGGAGCATTTAGTCGCAACCGGGCTGTGTTGTGCAACTGCTCTGACCGTCTAGGTGGCTCCACCTTAAACGAGTTAACCATGATTGGTGTAGAGTATAATGAGATTTCACTGAGAAGATAGCATGATGTTGAACCAGTAGGAGATTAGACTGTCATTATCATACAACTATTTGCACTACAAGACATGCTATTCACCACCATGCGCCCAGTTTATATGCTCAGCCAACTGAGGGCTGTGATTTCCACAGGGTGGGAGCACTGGGATACGATGCTTGAACATGCTGGGCCAATGTCCTTCACCCTCAAAAGTGTTGTGGGGGGAGGGGAGGATAGTCACACAAATCAAGCCTAAGGGCATAGAGGCCAATGCATGTCGTGCCCACATAACACATGTGCACTGCTGGGAGGGAATCTTCAGGCGTGTGATGTGTGAGCTGGGAGCCAGTAAGGATGGAGGTTCCTTCCAGAAGCTCTCTTAGAAATCCAAAGAGAACAGCGAAGTAAGGTGGGCAGGTGTCGTGTTTTACTTGCTTCTCAACTTCTTATGCAAGCCTTTAAGAGTGACTATTTTTATGTGGCTTTTAATTCTCCACAGCTGCTCTTTATCAGCGAATTGTTCTGCATATTAAGGTAGCACAAACAGATGTACTTTGCACAGACAAGCCTGAACTGAATCTTGGGTATATGTCTGGGAGGCCTTCCATACCCTTTATTTAATTTTACCAGATTAAATTCATACTGGCACTTGTGGCCTTCCTCCGCTGCAGGGAGTTCGCACACGTGGTTATTTAAATGCCAAGGAGGACCAATTAGCATATTTACAGCTTTGGGTAGCAGAGTGTTCTCAGGATCAAGCTGCCCCCATCTACCCCTGAAGGTGTAAACTGCCTCCTCACCTCCATTCAGACATGATTAAAGGGGTCTCCAAGGTATTAGAAAGTAGGAAATGGGATGCAACAAAACCCTCAAATCATGTTGTTAGAGAGCAATAAAATAAGAAGTTAGAAGAGCACAAACATTGTATTAGCTGCATATATGCTAACCATAGCATGCACATCAACGGCAAAACATGGAAGTCAGCTATTTTATCAACTCTTAGTCAATGAGGGGGGGAAATATGTGGACTACTATGTGAATGAATAAGATCGGGGCCTGTAAATATTTGGAGTTGGGGTGCTCATCATCATTTTTTCATTTATTGGTAATTATATTAAGTAACTCGATTTGCAAATGTAAAATGAAGGTATCAGATATTTATTTTTTAAAAGGGGTGTTGTATTACTAGCTGAGGGAGAAGCGACAGGGAAAATCCCATATGCTCAGCTGGTTGTAACCCACCAGCATTTGTGGAGCCGACAGCAGGCACTTCCTTCTTCTCTGAATGTGTGCTCTGCGTCAGAAAGAGAGATGGAGAGGTGCAGGCAGGTGAGAAAGACCAAGAGCATGAATTTGTGATCTGTGAATGGGAGGGAGAGAGGAAGAGGTATGGTTCCAGCAGGACTTTGCAGACTTACCACCTGACGCTGTCTGGGTGTGAAGAGCAACAGCAAATGACCCTCTTCTAATTTTGTTATGCCACAAACCCCAAATAGCAGCCAGTTTGCGGTACCCACAGCATTTTCTCAAACTTCACTATGTGCCTCTTGGTCCACAAAGTTTGGCAGCCCCTGCACTCAAGGTCAGGAGCTCCTTCAAGAATCCCACTCCGCCCCAGTAAGAGAACCATGAATGCCAGAGGATGCCCTGCGAAGGTGTGAGCACCGTTGCCCTCTAGAGGGCAGGAACAGAACTTCCCGGTGCACCTCCCGCCCCGCCCCCCCCCCGTGAGAAAACTCACAAAGCCGGCCATTACATTCTAGTTGTAATTCCATTATTGACAAGGACACGTCTATCTCCACATCTGTTTTTCGTAGACCTGGCAGCAATCAAACTGCCAACACACTGGCAAAGTGAAGCGGGGGCCGGTGTGGTTTCAAATTGGATGGGGGGGCGCATGCTGAAACTACGGCGGGAAGGAAGAGACACTTGTGCAACGTGCAGCTCCGCGTGCAAGAGGGAGACGCGCCTCCGAGGGCCGAGCGCGGAGGGCCGGACTCTCCCCGCTCGCTCGCCAAACTTCTTCCCCACCTGGCGCGCTCCCTGCAGCAAGGCGGGCCCCGATTCTGCCCTAGAGCAGTCGAGACCGAAGTGTCACTTACGCCGGGCGCTCCCTGGCCGAAGGGGCCGCTTCCTAAGGTCCGCCGAGGAGGCCCCACTTGGAGAGGGCAGCTCTTTGCTCGGACCCGAGCGCTGCTGCAAACAAAAGACCTTTACTTCCGAGGAAGCAGCGGACAGGACCAGGCAGCGGACAGCAGAAAGAGAAGGCGTGGCTTTAGCTAATGGTCATTGCAACGTCAGCTTCGAGTCAGAAGCGCCTGCAAAAAATGACTCCGGAGGCCCGCGGCGTCGCGCTGCTCTCCTCTCTTTGGGGCTCCCAGCTCTGCAGCCGCTTCCTCTTCCTCTGCTCCTGCCCGGCGCCTCCTTTCAAAGGAGCGGGAGAGAAAGGCTCCCTTCGGGGAAGCAGAAACCTTGCAGCGGCTTGACTTGACGTCTTCCAGTTCTGAGATAGTTCGCTAACTCGGACGCAAGTCCCACTTACATGACTTCATTTCCGAGCAAACCTATAAAGAGGACCAGCGGAAGTGAAGTCTGCAAGCAATAAAAATACTTGGAATTAAATCCCGCCGAAAGGGACAGGTCTAGGCTCCAAGTAAATCATAGAAGTGTAGAAAGGACCCCAAGGGCCATGTGTCCCCCCCTCCAAGGCACGAGTCTAAACTAAATCACGCAGGTGATAAAAACCAGTGTAGTTCTAGTTCCTCCACAGGTATAAAATAAACCAGCTACGCCGGGGGGGGGGGAATTAAATACATTTTCATCAAATTTCACATATAATAATAATAATAATAATAATAATAATAATAATAATAATAATAAATAATTTATTATTTATACCCCACCCATCTGGCTGGGATTCCCCAGCCACTCTGGGCGGCTTCCAACAGAATATTAAAATACAATAACCTATTAAACATTAAAAGCTTCCCTAAACAGGGCTGCCTTCGGATGTCTTCTAAAAGTCTGGTAGTTGTTTTTCTCTTTGACATGGGGTGGTTTTATTTTATTATTATTATTATTATTATTATTATTATTATTATTATTATTATTTTGCATTGAGTGATTTTCATTGACACTAAATGCACAGAGATTTTCGCCTTGTTCTCGATGTGGGTCTTCATTCCCCCTTGTTCCTGATCTTCACTCAGCCTCTAATTCCCTGGCAGGTGGGGGTGGTGCCATTTTCTGGTTTGCCTCGGGTGCCAGAATGTCTTGGGCTGGCCCTGAACTAGAATGCCTGACTAGGTCTTCCCTGCAGGCTCATTGGCAACGTCTCTCTCGAGAGGAAGAGAGGTTGCTGCTTCTTTTCCTTGCTCCTCTCAGAGCTGGCTTGCTTGGAGAGGGTGGGTAGGCGTGTGCAGGCAGCGGGAGCAGGAGGGCCCGGGAGCTCTAAGAGTTGGCAGTGGGCCCTCAGCTGAGGTGTGGGTCTTGGCAAGTGGTTAGTGATGCTGACTGTCAATGTTGACTCTGATTACAAACACACCCTTGCAGCAGCTGCCCTTGGAAATGCCCACACCACTTGGAGAATTGGGGAGCTGCAGGTGTGAAACAGTAAGTTCAATGCAAACTTTAAAGAGGTATCATTTTGTAAAGGTTCAGCTCTAATTCTTCAGTAAAGATAAACAATAATTCTTCAATAAAATCTGCAGATAGGAAAACTTGGCTTGACTGATTAATTTTAGCCAGGATTCTGTATTCTGTTGCTTTGGCTTATTGTTAAGACCTGTGATGATGTAACTTAATAGTTTCCCCTCCTATCATAAGTTTTTTTCTCATTTCCAGAAACATTTCTGGTGGCCACTGCAAAGCCTCTGAGGTGGAGGGCACTAATTTTGGGGGTGGCATCCACACAACATTGTGCTGGAGTCAACAGCATCCCATTTCCCCCCACCCTTCCTCGGGGGAGGGGATCTAGTTAGTGCAGTTAAGGGGGGCGTAGGTGCAAAAGCTTCAAAGCTGCAGCTGTTTCAAAGTGGAACCATCTGATTTGGGGAGGCGGTTGATGTCTGACGTGTTTTGTGGCATTTCTTGGGAGAGCTGCTCTACTGCCATGCTTCCTCAGCTCTGGTTTGGCACAGCTATCCAGCTGTCTGTCTATCTATCTATCTATCTATCTATCTATCTATCTATCTATCTATCATCTATCATCTTCGCAGCAGTGGAGCAGGACTTGTGCACCATTAAAAAGCCTAACCTGGAATTTGGCTGCTCAACTCTTTGTTGGTGTGCACGTCCTGGGGCGTTTGTAAAGTTTGCAAAACAGGTGAGGCATCCAAGGTGCTTGTGGTGAAATGGGCTGCCTCCTCAGTAGTTCCTCCTCCCCTTCCTGCAGAAACCAAGTCTGACTGGTTGTGATTCTCTTGTGGCACTGGTGGGATGTGTTAAATTTGTAAAAGGAAAGGGGCAGTAGGAAGGGGGACAGCAAGGAAGGGTCAAGCAAGCCCTTTGCCCTTTGCCATGGAGCCTCAAACTGCCCACTCAGTCCACTACACTGGGCAAGGGAAAGACGAGAAGCACTGTAAAACATTCCCGGCTGGGCTTGTTGCTGGTGGCCAAGTTCTGCCCAGCTCCTATTTAAGCACACACACGTGCAAGTGCAGCAAGAATTATGCACAACAATTGCACAATCCATGGTACACTCAGATGCTTTCCGTGGCCAGACAATTACAAAAAAATACTCCTAGCTTGGTCATTTTTGTACATGCTCTATGAAGTGTAGCATATGGGAAGCATGGGGAAAGGGCAGGCAGGAAGGGAAAAAATAGGCACTTTCAGTTATGCACCATGCATTGGTGTTGCCTGGATACCATAGATGTAAAAATGTATAAATCTGTGAGGAATGGTGCTGTACTAAATGATATTCTGATAAAAGTGGAATGAGAAGGTAAAGAAATCAGCAGATTTCCATCCAAAAGCACCTTTACATCTGTAAAAGGAATGGATCCCCCCCACTCTGTCTATACCAAATGCCAGAATTTCAGCTAGTGTGGAAGTAACATAGGCAGAGCATTTTATGTCCTGTCTCATACTAGACTTTTAGTGTTCAATATTTATTGGACCACATATGTGCCACATTTCAGTTTGCTAAGTATCCCTAACCAGGTTCAAAGGAGCTGCAGGGTTGCATGGGCTAACCCCATTGCTCCCATTGCTGACACACCGATTGGCCACCCACTCACCCAGGAGCACATGCAAACTGATGTACACATGCAGAGCTGCTCCATGGCAAAGGCTGGTGGTGATGGTCCTGGCCCAGTCAGGAACACCTCTTCAGAGGAAGCCCTCTAGATGTGTAGTGTTACTTCTTATGTATGCTGAAGACACAGTTGCTAGGGGTGCCATGAGCAGGGGTTGGGGTAGCCTTACACAATAGGGTTCATCTGAAATATCTTTAATAACCCATGAGTTAGTGGGCTGGTCTCTAGATTCAGTAGCATATATGCTGCATTTGTCAAGATGAGTACTGTACAGTCTGTGCACACCATAGCTCAGCTGCATGCTCAGCTGCATCTGCATAAGCACATGCATGGCACAGTAGTCCCACAAACATATGGGGTACAAAAGATGAAATCAAGGGCAATGTGTTTCATTCCTGAATGTTATTACCCCTCATGGCTCTGCAATTGATCCAGCCTGATATTAATAATGCCACAAAGTAATTGTAAAATAATAGTAGTAATGACATACAAATAAAATAGTGAAGCAAACAAACGCCTCATGCAAATGACAGGACACTTTTACTATTAAGGTTACAGTCTTCCTCTTTGGCAAAAAGGCACTCATTACACTTCACACACACCCTCTCATCTCAAACATTGTATATTGCTGTATTTTAAGAGATTAAGAGATGATAAATTAGGTCACCCAAATGAAATCTCTATTTGAAACAACAACAACAATAATAACAGGGTTTTTTAATGCAGGATACATATACCAAAGACCTGTTCCCCAACCCTTTCCTGCAGTTTTATAACACCCTCCCTCTTTGTTTTCTCACCTGACAAGAGAGGTTGAGGGAGGCACGGGTGGAGGTTTAAGAAACTGAGGTTACACCGATACTGGTTCTTCATCCAGACCAGTGGTATGGGAGTGCTTGCAGTTCATTAAGTGTAATCATTCCATAATAGCTTCTGTGAATAAATGGGATGATGTGGAGGGCGGCACTGAAAAGCAGTTTCATTGGGAATTAGCACTGATTAATATTCGGAGCAATCCATTTTTCCTTACTTCTTCCTTTCTGTCTTTTTAAATGTGCAGTTTTCATTCAGTTTTGAAAAAGCCAGCTTAAGAATCAAATGACAAGATAAACCATTTTTTTGCCGTTTATTTTTCTGGCTTTGAGCCCCAGGTGGTGAGTGCTTTTCCTCTCAGGATGCCCAAACAGAACTCTGTTGAAAAGCTCTGCATCAGCTTGGGATGCTGACCTGCAGGTTACAAAAAACCAGACCCTGCGAATCTTATGAAACAGAAAATTTACTACCTCTGCTTCATCAGAAGGCTCTTCATAGACGGGTTGCTTCATGTCCTCATAGGCAGACATAATCACAGCTTGAAATAAATTGATCAAAACGCAGATCATCACCATCATGAATGAAGCTAGAAAGAGACCCCCCAGAATCCTATTGGATGTAAAGGCAGTGTCTTTAAAAGCCGAAACACAGTAAGAGAATACTGTCTGAGCAGAATGAGTCATTGTGTTGTAATTCCATTCGTGTTGTCCAAATACCAGGTAACCAAATGCCATGTATACAAAGAAGTACACCGCCACCACTAAAGCCATAGAACAGATGCCAGGAAGGGCTGCTAAAATAGATCGCTGAGCCAGGCGCACATCGTAAAAGAATCGGGAATACCGGAGAGTTTTCAAGACTATGAGGAAGACCAAGAAACCCAGAGTTATCCGCAATGTTTGATCAACATGGGAAACTTTATGGAACGGAACAAATTCATCTGGGTGAAGTAAAAACAATTCTGTTATTGCAGAAGCCAATTTAAATTTGAAGGCAAGCTGCAAAAGGAAGAAGAGACACACCCCCTTTATCCCAAAATTAATTAAATTTGAAACAGTTTTTATGTATTTTAGCCTTTGTTGCTCCACCACAGAAAACTCATCGATGATGTAAAAGACAAGAATATAGCCAACAGCTATATAGACAAACTTTTTCATACCACTTAGCTGCTTGAAAATGGGGAGTGTGTATGAATGGATCATCAAGCTTGTGTTAACAGGGCCTAAATTAGAAATCTCAAATACAACTGAGATACTGCAAAATAAATCGACATCTGGATTAAAAGTTGTCATCTCAACTATCAGTGCCCAGGTATTTTCATCAAGCCAGCTGCTCCCTTTTAAAGCATTGATTCTTTTTGTTGAGTTATGCAGTTGCTCTTCTGGATAAAAATTAAAAGTGTATCCTCCTGCTCCATAAGTGTTTAGTTCTCCATATGAATTATATTGCCAAGGATCAGTGAGGGAGTGGTAAGTGAAGCCTGGAAAATTGGCAAAATTATTTAAAACAGACCTATTGGCTGTGTTTGCCCAAGACCCAAAGTGGTTTCTTTGCTCTTCACTGTCATGGCCATACTTATGAAGGCAATGGCTTGTACTAATCACAAATTTATGTACAAAACTATGTGGATAGAAACATTCTTTTATTGTATTCTTTGCTCTAACTTGCCGCATTCTGGGTAACCCAAGGATTTTGGACCAGGTATCTGAAAGATAGGATGGTTTGTTATTGTTGTGGATCAAAGGCAAAAAGACATTGCTAAGCCAACTGTAAATGTGCTCTATTTTAGTGATACTTGAAAGCTCCGGAGAGAACTTGTTTTGAATATCCTGGTTGTAGTAAAAACTAGCAGTGTTTTCCATTGAGTAAGCAATGTTTAAAACAAGAATTAAAAAGACAAAGTGACATATTATGTCCTTTATGAAAATGAAAGCTTGTTGTTCAATCTTCTGTTTTTTCTTAAAAATTGTGATTTCATCCTCTTCCAGGGGTTGGTAGTGCTTGGTACCTCTCGCTCTAACGAGATCATAATGCAATTCTCGCATATCATCAGCATCCATAGTTGCATCTTCCAGATTAATCTCTAAGAAGGTGTTTTTGCTTGACCATGGAACATTTTCACAGTATTTGGGATAAAGTGTCTCCAAGGCTGAAAAAATCCCTATGGTCAGAGTTTGAAGCAAAAATACACATGCAGAAAAAGAGATGGTGGATGCAGTTAGCCACTCGAATGATGTTTCATAGTCATAGTGCAGACCATAAAATATGATAAAAAATGATGACACGGCAGATATGACCAAGGCCACCATCCACAAAATAGATTGATTCCACCATGAAAACACTATTTGTGGCTTTCTATAAAAGAGCATGTGGGGAATATTTGGTGGTTTTATCTGAGGATACATATCATTCTTCACATAATTATTACTAGAATTGATATTGGGCTTAGAATCTTGGGTTATGTCCTCTTCTGTTGCAATTACATTTGCATCACCCTCAGAAATTGTGCAGTTGGTCCAACTTTTTCCTCCCTGTCGCCATTTTATCTTTTTTGATTGTTCCAGTTCGGATGATTCTGAGACACTGGAAGGCCTCCTTGGGAAATTAGGTCCTGGGATGTTTGAACCAGTTTCTACAAGGTACCACTTCTGCAGACGCTCCTGCCAATTTCTAAAGTCCCCAGACATGAAAGCAGAGTATTCTGGAGGGTAGGTCTCCATTGCATTCAGTGGTGAAGGTTCCTTCTGAGAATATTTCAGGGAAGCTGTTACAATCATTTGCAAAGGAAAAGCAATGAAAGCACTTTGGATTCCGATTATTATGGATCTCAAATATTGTAACTCTTCAGAAAACATGTTTCGATCCTCATCTGCGTTGAAGAACATAACGTTGATAAGCAGGATGCACAACAGTATTGCTAAACAACAAGAAAGCCGTTGAAGCCTGTTCAAAGAAGTTGAACAGACAGGAGCAAAGATCGAGAACCATAAGTGACAATCCACCAGGTCATTGGCAATGTTTATCATTAAGAAATCAATTTTGTTTAAAGGTGCTGCTGGCTGAGTAACAACTAATGTCCTCTCTATTAGGCCGTCTGCCTTGTCAAGAGCAAACCATTTCCGGCACATGAACACCCAAGACTGTTTGGAGTATATGTTTTCCACTTTGACTCTACTCAAGAACCAATCAGGGGAAGAACCTGCATTATTGTGCCAGACTTGAAGGCAATAAACTTCTCCGAGGTCATTCTTACTCGTCAAGAGAAAAGTATCAATGGCCCCTCGAAGAAAAGTCGGGTGTTTGGGGTGTCTTAAGCAATGTACGTCACTGACAGCACTTTGGCCGATTAGCTGAATAAAAACATTGGCTGTGGTTGCTGCTCCAAAACGGCTGCCTGTGTATATTGTGACCAGGTAGCACACTTGATCAAAAGGATCATTGTCTGGCAAGACTATGGCATGGTCTCTGCTCTTCAAATCGGCCCTATCTTTTCTTATTGTCCAAATAGCCAAGAAGATGTATACTATCAAAATGAAAAGTACCGTCAACATTGTCACAGGATTTTTGTCGTTTTGGGTTAACTGGACCTTTTTCATTTCTACTGGACTGGGATATGCGGTTACTTCCCCAGCCAAAAAGTTGATGTTATCTCTGTAGGTTCTTCTTGGCTGAGAATTTGCAGTCCTTGGAATACGCTTTTTGCCTGTGCAAATGCAATGTAATTTTTGCCAACTGGTCTGAGGGCCAAGGCTGCAGAGGTCTTCTTTCCAATGACTTTGGACTCCATCCATGTGTAAGCAGTTGGCAGTAAAAATCACAATGCCAACTAGCTGACTTACAGAAAGGTCGGATTCTAAAACAATGGATATGTTCAATTGTTTTGCACTGTTGCCTTGGAATATTGTTCTGAGCAATGTCTGGGAAAGACAAAATATGTACGGAGTCTGAAGTGCACAGCCATTATTACTGGAGCTATTTCTCCTTGGTATTGCAGGTTTGTTATGGAAAATACTAAAAGCCGCTACAGCAAGATTGCTGTTCCTTAAACCTAGGTATACAAATGCCTGGAAAGTGACCTTTAGTTTTGGCATAATCTGAATGAAAATATCTTTGGAATTCTTACAGACTTCAAAACTAAATTCTCCAGTTGTTTTAGGGAGTTTGCTGCCATGTCCCATCATCAACTCAAAGATGACAGTTTCTTCATTTTTTCTGGTCATTATAATTTCTGCTGTATCAGGCATGATTCCAAGCATGTCACCATTAGATTTGGTGCCTATCATCTTGAATCCAGTCACCATTGTGCCAATGTTATCTGTATTTGGCAACCAAGGAAAAGGATTCTTGTCAAACTCATAAACAACAGTGGAGATCACAGCATCCACTGGTAATTCATTGTTCTCCAGTCTCATTTTGGGATAAAAGCAGTTCCTGCAGTCTTTTCTCTTTGAGAAAGCACTGATAACATCCCACTTTTCATCTTTTCTTAATGTGATGCTCCAACCATTGGCTTCCATAATAGTTTCACTCTCTCCAGGAACTTTACCTTGTAAAATTAGGTCCGCTAAAATCTCACTGACAGAGATGGTTTCCTTAACCCCAATTTTGTGAACAGTTCTATGTTCTAACAGAGCAGCTTTCAGGACATTGGACAACCCTGCAAAAATACTAGTGCAAAGAACCTCTGTTTCTTTAGAACCTAGGTTGTCATTGCTCTGCCTATGCACTTCTTCACTTAAATCTTTGAGTTTTCTGATGGCAAGTAGTTGCGATTTCCTATTTATTTCAGTGGTTTCCTGTGTTATCTGAGAAATACTTGAGATCATTTGGTTTGTCCCTGTTACGTCTATTGTAGGGATAGCTGCAGACCTATTTAGAAGGATTTCCCGCAGTTCAGTTTTAGAGGAATGAAATTTTTGCAAGGTTTCAATATCATTTAAAGTAGAAGCCACCATGTAGACAAAATAACCTGCCCTAAAATAGTCTCCACTTTTGAGAAAGGATGCTATTGGAGCTGTGGGTCCATGGGTTAAATCATGTAATTCATTTATTATGGCATCATTTTGCTTACCTTTCAATGGACTATTCACTGTTGTCTGTAAAGTTATTTGGGAGTATGCTCCAAGTGCATCATAAATTTCAACATATACTGTTAAAGCACCAGTGGGTAAAAAAGTTGGTGGAGTTTTAGGCTGATGTCCACAATACACAATTGTCCCCAATATACCGTTGTCTGGAGAATGTAGTCTAGTAGAGGTCCATTTATCTGATACTGCTTTGACTTTATATGTAAGAGGCAAATTTTTATCTTTAAACCCACTACAGTGAACAATGAATTTTGTCAAGAAGGACATTCCCATGGCAGGGCTAAGGACACACTTTCCCGGTACTGGTGGAAAGTTTACAAAAAATAAGTAACTATAGACCGATGACTCTCCTTTCCACATGCTCACTTTTAAAACAAGCATATATGATTGTTCTCTCATATTCACAAAACTCAAAGAACGTATACATAAGTATGGACTTGATCTTCCAGTTGTAGTCTTAGAGCCCCAGTCAAAATGTATTTCGGTGGAACTTGGTGAGAAAAGTGACCAGTGGTAGAGTGGTCTGCTAGATTTTCTGCAATTTAGACATTTACCAGAAAGACAAAATCTTTCTGTTGGTATTATTGACCTACCACAATTTTCAATACATGTGATATTCAGCATCAGTGCAGAGTCAGACCGCACATGTATCATTTGCTGAGCTTGAGCCGTTCGGCTTCCTTTTTGAACTACCAGGAGAAAATAATAAACAACATTTTCCTGAAGCGTTTTGGGTAGAACTGTTTGAACTGGGTCAGAGGAAGCTGTCCATTTCAAATCCACTTGTTCTGGGTAACATTTTCCATTTCCACTTAAGATCATGGATGCAAAGTCCATTTTTTGTTTAGTGCAGTACCAAGTAAATGTGAGTCCTTCAAAGGGTTGGGCTGCATCAGGATCAGAAGAAGCGGATCCATCCAGAGTCCACTGGCTAGAAAAACCAACTGTCTGCACAGCACCTCCAGCAATGACAGCCACAAGACTACCTGGTCCAATCGCTACAAACACTGAATCAGAGTCTTCCACACTCTCCAAAGTATCCATTGCAATTAATTTCACTGTAAAATTAAAGAGGTACAAACCATAATCTAAGCTAGATGCAGGAACTTCTAACACGAGAAGATTTCTCCTTCCAATGCCAGGTGCATTAAATGGTTTTGACCAGTCTGGAGTACTGTTCACATCTGGGATTTTGTAGATTTTCCAGGTTAGGTCTCGTAGTTTAGAACCTGGACAATTCACCTCTGTGTCAGCAGACAAAGTAAATGGTACCCTTTTAATATGGTTTAAGATACAGTTTTTAGGATGAGGTTTCTGGATCTTCACTTTCTTAATTAAACAACTCATTTGAAGGCAAGTCACTGTGGATTCCACAGTCTTTGAAGCATAAGTGTGGACTGTAGCTTTCAAAGCAGCTTGAGTCTTCCCAGTTCTTGTGCAGTTTACCTGGGCCACATACCCTGCATACAGGGCAGGGTTGAAAGGTAAAACTGTATGAGGAATGAATTGGGCAGCATTTCTGACACGATCCCTGTAAGCATAGGTATTGTTCCAAAAGAGGTATTCTTTCCTTGAATCAAAATATTCTAAGTTGAAGGCCCACTTGAATTGCAAGAGAGGGTGTTGCACTGGAATAAACCACACAATATAGACCACACTTTGTAAAAAAGAAGGACCACTGTTGAAAATGTGAATCTCTATATCTTTCCTTGAAAAATAACTCAGAAGGGCTCCTTTCCTGTTAAGGTATAGATGTACACTGAACTTGTACCACCGTAGTTGGATAAACTCTATTGCGATCAAATAAGACAGAGTCTGATGCTGATAGAAAAAGTAGTGAGTGCTTGAGAGGTTGCCAGAGGAACTGGCAGCATTTCCTCCTTGGGCGAAATAGTAAAGCCCCTGTGTGCGGCTAAAAATGTAAGTGCCCATCTTGATTTCCTGTGTGTTGAGAGTGAGGTGCGCCCGGGGCTCACTCTTTGATGTTAGATTTAAGGTGGTATTAGAGTAACCAAGTTCTCCACCTAGCTCCCCAGAGGCCGCCTCATCTACACAAAAGTAGATACTGGCCACTGTTTTCTTCCTGGAATGCTGTGGGATATGCACAACAGTGTAATTGTTCTGTAGAGCATACGGATTGTAGAAAGTAGACCAGACCCTTCTACCCTTAACATCCCATAGTCTGTAGGCCATTTTTTGGGAGTTGACAGGTAGGAGGCTCCAAGAGAGGCTGATGCTCTTATGAGAGATGCTGAGCAATTTGGAATGGGTACTGCAAATGTGTAGCAGAATGGGTTCCACCTGCAAATCGAGGCTAAGTCTAATCTGGGGCCTCTGCTTAATGTGGAGGGACGAAATATATATCCCTTGGTGCGTGTAATGCACAGTCAGGCGATAGCTGAAGAAGGATTTGCAATTGTGGTGCAGTTCACCACTATGGTAGTGGGCTAAGTGTGCAGAATCTGGATGACAGCTGGTGGGGAGGAGACGACCCTGCCGACTGCTGTAGTGATAACGCCAACTTGAAGCCTTGAGGTGTGCACACCAGCCCAGCTGCACCAGCTGCCACTCGTGGATGGGACGTGTGAGCGGCCAAAGCAGGAAGAGGTGGACATCCTGCCCAAACACTTCAATGCTCAGGTTGCGGTGAAGGCATGCAGGTGTTGTGCAGGAAGGTGACGCACACTGTATGAGGATGCAGCGGGATGGATGGATGTCTCCTCTTGCTAACTTAGGGCCCAGCACTATCCGGCCTGACCAAAGAATCATCTTACACATGAAAGCAACCTTCCAGCGCCAGCAGCAGTGAGCAGATGGTAATACTGTCTGCTGTTTCCCAGTCTTTGAAACAAATCTTACAGCTGTTAAATGATTATGCCCAGGATGCCCATCCTGCAGACATGAAGTCTGGCGTTTGTCCTCTTGTAGCTGATGGATGTAGTTTTGTTGGTCAGAGCATGTGACCAGCAATGGAGGTAGCAGTAAATAAGGGGTCATGGCTGCTGCATATTGAAAACGACCCCAGCCTAAGAAGAGGAGAGTGAAGAATAATGGAAGGTGCATCTTGTGGATGAGAAAAAAAACTTGGACCAGAAGCAGCCACTGTCTCCTGATAGCCCCAACTGCCATAGAGTGAATGACTGGGAATTCTAGAATTCTACTCATCACTGGGCAACCAGTATCCATGTTTCCCAGCTCATCAAAATAAAAATAAAAATCTCCTCCCTTGATCATAGTACCTGAACAGCAGCAGTTCCCTAAGGTCTCAGGAAGATGGTTTTAAGAAGCTGTTTCTTAAAACCCCATAAATTCATCCTCCTCAGAGGAGGAAGAATGAAAAACACTACATAATTCCTCTGACGGCTGAAGTAATCCCCCACTCCAGTTTTTGGAATTGTGCCCCAGGCACTTCAGAGGACGCTGCAGCCTTTTGCTGAGGGAGAGGAGTAGATTTTATCAGGTTGCCCTCTTCTTGATTCTATCTCAGCACAGCCTGCCTTTTTCTGCAAGCACAATGTCTCTGCAGCACAGTCTATATGCTTAGACTCCTGCACTGCTTTCCCTGGACCCAGAAGAGGGTTCAGGTACTGTTGCTGCCACCATCTCCTGCTCTGATGTCCTTCCTGTGTACAGAAGAGGAATAGCTCAATAAAATAGCCCTTCAGCAGGGCTAAGGCTATATATGCACCTGTGCCAGGAGCGAGGGCACAAGGCCACCAACCACACAGCAAGCATTTTGGGTGGGAAACTGCAGGCAAGCAGTAGGACTACTCTGAGGCTCCCTCCCACCCGACAGCAGCAGCAAGGAAAGGGAGAAAATGAAGAAAGGTTCTTTGTAATTTCATAAAGTTTTAGTGGAAAAAATAGCTACAGAAGGAAACTAAATGTGGGTGGGCGAAGGCGCAAGGCCACTCTGGAGGGTGAGGAGAAGGGCTGTGAGGGAGCTCAGGCAGAATAATCAGGACGGCAGATAAGGCTAAAGTCAATTAGAACAAAGATAAGATCAGGAAATAAAAAGGCCCAAGTATTGCAGAGCAAATAAAAGGCTGACTACTGTCAACAAGGCAGGGAAGAAAGCTGGAGATGTGCTGGCCCACTTCTCAGAAATCTCTGCTCCTTCCTTGTCATGTGACCAGGGATATCACCTGACCCAGTGCCTGAATGACACCAGAAATAAATATGCCATTAAAAAAAAATTTAAAAGACCCAACGTGCAGCATTGATAAAGGTAAAGGTAAAGGTACCCCTGCCCGTACGGGCCAGTCTTGACAGACTCTGGGGTTGTGCGCCCATCTCGCTTAAGAGGCCGGGGGCCAGCGCTGTCCGGAGACACTTCCGGGTCACGTGGCCAGCGTGACATCGCTGCTCTGGCGAGCCAGAGCCGCACACGGAAATGCCGTTTACCTTCCCGCTAGCAAGCGGTCCCTATTTATCTACTTGCGCCCGGGGGTGCTTTTGAACTGCTAGGTTGGCAGGCGCTGGGACCGAGCAGCGGGAGCGCACCCCGCCGCGGGGATTCGAACCGCCGACCTTTCGATCGGCAAGCCCTAGGCGCTGAGGCTTTTACCCACAGCGCCACCCGCGTCCCCAGCATTGATAGAACAAGTTAATTGTAAGTAGTCAACTGCTGCCTCTGCTGGGGTTGGGTGGAATTGCTGAATGTTGATTGTTGCTTCGTGTTTCTCATATAAATAAGTGAAAATAATAAAGTATTTGTGGGGGGATCCATTTGAGAATACGGAGGGATGGGGCTTGCCTTATCTAATGTGTGGCTGAATCCCATAACTCTGGGGCCACTGCCAAAATGGCCCTGTTCCATGCGCCCAACAACCTTTTTATCTTCATTTGAAGACATCTCAATGGGGCCTCCAAGATCATAGAGTACACGTAGGTTGATACAGCTGCAGGCAAAATGTAAGGTAACCCAGGCCCAAACCATTCAGGGATTTAAAGGTAATCACCAGGACTTTGAATTGGGTCTGGAAATACACTGGTACAATATGTATTCTGACCATCTGGGGGTGGCTGGCACTATGGTCTAAACCACTGAGTCTCTTGGGCTTGCCGGTGGAAGGTCAGCAGTTCGAGTCCATGCAATGGGGTGAGCTCTCATTGCTTTGTCCCAGCTCCTGACAACCTAGCAGTTTGAAAGCATACCAGTGCGAGTAAATAGGTACGATTGCAGCAGGAAGGTAAACAACGTTTCCATTGTTACGGTAAAATCTGGGTGCGAGGCTGCTCTGCCACCCAGCTCGTCGGACTAGGTCCGCGGGTCCCTGCGGAGGAAAATGAGCTCAGCCGGAGACAGGAGCAAACTGCAGAAGATCCAAGTTTATTGCGCAACAGGTTCAAGGCGAGATTGAACAGCGAGAAAGGGGTGACATGAACTTTTGAGATTTCCCTCCATGTCCCAGAATACAGTGCAAAATACATCCCAGTTACATCATGAATACATTAAGAAGAGGTTGGGTTACACAGGATTAACATATGGAGGAGGGAGGGGGAATATGCAGAGCTGGAGATATGCGCAGATAAGCACATCCTGAGTACCAGTGATGAGAAGACAATGGTCCATGTACGCGTAGTCTGTCACCTGGCATTGCCCGGAGGAAAGGCTTGGCAGAGTGATTTGACAGGATTAGGGTCTTGACACCTTGTTTGAGGGATTATGGAGGACAGGGGAGATGTCATGGAGTCCTAGAGAAATTGAGCAAATTGGCACATTGATTTTCTATGAATTTTATAGATTTTTGTCCCTTTTGACATTGACAATTGGAAATAAATGGATATATTGTAGCGAAGAAGAAGGTGAAGAAGACATGCCCCCCCCTTCCGTATCACCATGCACTCTGGCCCTTGCCACGGTGTTCTATTGCACCAGAAGTGGTTTCGTCCTGCTGGCCACATGACCTGGAAAGCTGTCTGCGGACAAACACCGGATCCCTCGGCCTGAAGTGAGATGAGGCCTGCACCCCATTGTCAAATTTGACTGGACTCAACCATCTAAGGGTCCTTTACCTTTACTTCTGACAATCTGGCTCCAACCAGTAGACAGGTGGCTACAATTGCGTCAACTGAAATTTCTGGATGATCTTCAAAGGCAGCTGCCTGCAGAGTGCCTTACAGTAGTCTAGCCCCCATGGATAACTGGGGCAAAGACCACTCTCTCCAGATAAGCTGGATAAGGACCTAATTGGACCCTAAGCTGGTAAAAGCTGCCCCTGGCCTCTACCACCACCTAAGCATTCCCAGTTAGCGCTGAGTCCACTGAGTTCTACAAAGGACAAACAGGCCAGTCTCTATACAAAAGAAAGAATGAATACAAATTTAAAATCAGGAAAGGCCTGGGTAGCTCAGCTGGTTAGAGTGTGGTGCTGATAACACCAGATTCGCAGGTTTGAGCACCATATGGGGCAGCTGCACATTCCTGCATTGCAGGGGAATGGATGGTCCTCAAGGTCCCTTCCAACTCTGCAGTTCTATGATTCTAAGGCAATACTGAGCAGCCCTATTTAGGATCCACTCTGCTCACCCCAAAAAGGGAAAGGGCTAGAAAAGGTGTTCCAAACACAGTCTGCCTCCCTTTTTCCCTGACTGGATTACCGAGCCCTGAAGGGTCACCACCCAGAAGTCATAAAAGACAATTGAACTTTGGAACTGGAATATACAGTACAGACTTTGTTGGATAACACAGATAATGAGAATCCCGAGCACAGGACTGCCATCACTGCAAGAGAGTTGCAACGTTTTAACATTGATATTGCAGTGCTTCAGGGTTAGCAAAATGCTTTTTTTTTTCATTTTCCTGCATCATCAGGACTATGAAACATTTCAATTAAAGCAAGGCTTTTCTAAGGTTTGTGCTTGTTTATTTTGCTTTGCATGACCTGCAATATGTATTTGTATCTTGCTCTTCCACCAGGAACTCCAGGTTATATGCATTATTCCCTCCACCTGTTATCTTTGCAACAGCCTTATGAGGTAAGGTAGGCTAAGTTCTTGCCAATAGATCAGAGCTTTCCAAACTGTGTGTTGCAACACACTAGTGTGTTGGCTGCAGTGTGTGGGTGTGTTGTGCAAATGCTCCCCGAGCTCTTATGGATTAGTTTAACCTCCAGTTTGCTAGTAAAACTGAATTGCTGTGTCATGAAATGATGCATGTCTAAAAAGTGTATCACCACCATGAAAAGTTGGGAAAACTCTGCAATAGATTGTGGTGTCTGCTATGTGTGAGCAGAGGAAGGCAATCTACAAAGAGTTTATTGGGCCCCCAAAATCCTGTTGGCATCCCTGCTCTGGAGGAACATTTAGTTGTCATAACGAACAACCTCCCTGCCCCCCAAAAACTTCAGCTACGCAACCTTAAATTGCTGTGGCCCAAGAACGATCCCTTCAGCTTCATTCACTCCACTCCCCATTGCCATCAAATGTGTTGTGCTTTTCTTTTTAACATTTGAGTTTTATGTGTGATCCAGCAGCTAAAGTAATGCGTAAGGTGTTACGGGAGAGGCAGTACCTCTGGTGGGGGGCATGTTGTGCTCCTTCTGGTGTCGCCACCCTGCACTTAGCTCTCACCTGGGGCTCCTAGAAGCTGCCAGCGTGTGACAGAGGACACACCCCAACTGGCTGGCTAAAACAGGTGAGGGTAGGCAATGGGTCTCAAACCCTTGGTGAGTTAGGAACTTTATCTGAATGCAAAGACAGCTTGTAACTCATTCAAAAAAGGAAATGTGATCAGACGACAGGACTTATTTTTGAGAAACCCATGCTGGGTCTTAGTAGTCACAACATCTTTTTCTAAATGCTCACGGAAAGACCATTTGATTATCTTTTCTAGGACCATTCCTGGTAGAGTGGTACCTCGGGTTCCATACGCTTCAGGTTACAGACTCCGCTAACCCAGAAATAGTATCTCGGGTTAAGAACTTTGCTTCAGGATGAGAACAGAAATTGTGCAGCAGCAGCGGGAGGCCCCACTAGCTAAAGTGGTGCTTCAGGTTAAGAACAGTTTCAGGTTAAGAACGGACCTCCGGAACGAATTAAGTACTTAACACGAGGTACCACTGTATTGATGTCAACCTCACCGGTTCTTCCTATTTTCCCTTAAGCATGAAAGGAGTGTTTTGCTGTTGTCTTTTGAACCTATGTTTTCTTAGTGTTAAGTAGATTTATACTTTAGCAGAGCAACTTGTAAAATTTGGGAGGCTGAATTCAAGTCTCATAATCAGGTATCAAATCTTATCATCACTGCACAGTACAGCTGCTTCACATGGCTCCTATCACTCTGCCACTGGGTATGAAAACATCTGCCATTGCAGGAAAAGGAAGGAAGAGCGCCCAGCCAAGCCCTCAGGGACAGAATGAAAGGGAGTGGGCACAGCCACAACAGCAGGGGCAGACTTAGGGGAGCCCAATCCATTTGCTCGCACTGGGTGCTGAGCAAAGAGGGGGTGCAGGGGGTGCTGCAACAATGATAAATAACAGAAGGCAAAGTGGAGGCACCAACATTTGGCAGCACACAAGGCGCCACTGAAATTTTAAAGCCCAAAGTCCACCTATTCCTCTCCAGAGCAATGGGTAGAAGCAACCTTATTTTAATTATGTTTTATTATTTTATGTAAATTAAAGAAATAAACACAATTCAAGGAGGAATTGTCAAAGACCAAAACTTTGTGAAACCTATAGAATTTATTCAAATGAGCAGGAAAAGTTAACACTGAAGGGATGTTTACTATGGTTTCATTAAAAAAGAAAACCCCACCCCACTTTAACTTCTTAAACATCAAACATATATTGTGCAATAAGAGTGGAATTCTTAAGAAAAGGTGTAGACTAATTGTATGAACAAACACTTCTAACTACATAGAGTAACTATCTTGTGTTAACAACTAGGTAATGTTAAACTAAGACACCTGGATGCAGCCACAGAAAACTGGCTTCCTGGAAAATGATGAAATTGAGTGTAAAACTCAGAGAGGAAGGCATGCTGTGTAAAGCAGTTCTATTCCATTACCATCAAAAGTTTCTATATATGCAGTGAATCCTGCCTGCTGGTTATCTCTGGTTATCACTCATCTTTATTTGGAAAACTTTGGAGCTGTTGAGGTAAATTTGTGGTAGGGATACAGGCTGGATAATAACCTCAATTCAGCAGCTGTGTGCCAAACACATCCCCTAGGCTTCCCAAGCATAGCAACATCTATTTCACATTTAACTGGTCAGTTCCCCATCTTTTTAGAGGTTCTCGCTCCTTTGCAGAAATATGTGCATGTTGAGAAGTTCCTGAAATTACTGAATCAGTGTATATTTAGAATGTATATGTTCACTGATAAGTCTTCTGCCAGTAATTATGGAAATCACTAGAGATATCAGAGATGGGATCACTGAAAGGTGACTGATAAGTTACCTTAACGCAAGTTTGGGTATTTGGATGATATAGCAAGAAAATGTATAAGAAATGTATAGGAAAACATTGCAGAAATTAATCAATTTCTTATCAATCTCTTTTTCAAACTGGAAGGTAAGCTATTTATCAATTATTCTATTATTACTCTTCCTTTTTAAACTGTTGCACATAGTTTTTTCTTTGTTTTCCATACAGCATTCTGTTAAACATGACTGTCCGTGTTGTGGTCCGTGTACCAGTGGTCACAAAAACCCATGCACTATAGATCTTTTGGATCACAAAATCCATCATTTCAGCTTCATGTGCATGTTCTGGATAGATAGATCTCTTTGCCTCCGTATGAGCAGAGATCATAATAGCTTGCAATAAATTGAGGAAAACACAAATCATCACAAACAAAAAGGAAGTTAAGAAGAGACCTGCCAGAAACCTATCAGCTGCAAATTCAGTACCCCTAAATGCTAAGGCGCAGTAAGATAACACAGTAGTAAAGGAATAAAGCAAAGTACGGTAACTTTCTTCATGTTGGCCAAATCCTAAATACCCAACTGACATATATGCCAAAAAAAAAATGGCCCCTCCTACAGACAAGTTAGTAATTGTAGGAAGAGCTTCAAACAATGACTTTTGGGCCAAGCGGACATCAAACATAAACCTGAGATACCGGTATGTTTTCATAACTAGGAAAAAAGCCAATAATGCCTTAATTGTTCTGACAACTCGATCGAAATGAGCAGCTGCATGGAAGGGAATGAATTCTTCTTGATTATACAAATAAAACTGTATTAACTCAAAAGCAAGCTTAAGTCTGAATAGAATCAGCAGCAAAAAAATTAGACAGAATGTCTTAATTCCAAAATTAATTAAATTGGCAGCTGTTTTTATATAATTCAGCCTTTCTTGACGCAGCATGCGATATTCATCCACAATATAAAATATAAGTATAGCTACAATACATAAAAATAAGAAAACTTGACTACTGGTTTGGTCAGCTAAAAGTGGGAGCTTATAAGAATGAACTGACACACTGCTGACAAGAGGGCCAACATATGAAAATTCAAATATGACAGAAATACTGCAAAACAGATCTGCATCTGGATTAAAAGTGGTCAGCTCAATAATAGTTACCCAGGTCCTGTGATCAAGCCAGGTGTTCCTTTCCAAAGTCTTCAATCTTTCTGTTGAATTTATTTGTGGTTCTCCTGTGAAAAAATAAAAGCTGTATCCTCTGGATGGGTAGCTGTTTAATTCTCCATATGACTCATATTCCCACTCAGCAATGCTTTGTTCATAAGTGTAGCCTGAAAAGCTGGTGGGGTTGGCAGCTGGACGATTGACTGGAGCTGACCACGACCCATTGTAGTCAGCTTGATCTTCTGGGTCACCTCCATATCGGTGTACACAGTGAATATCCGTCAGAAATGCTTTTTGAAAGCTATGTAAATAGGTACATGCCCTGTCAGAATGTATACCTCTTATTTGTCTCATTCTGGGCGACCCAAGGACTTTGGACCAGGTCTCTGAAAGATAGGTTGGTTGATAGTCATTGTGTATCAACGGCAGAAGGATATTTTTCACCCATTTGTAAATATCTTCTACTTTATTTACTTCAGATAAACCAAGAGAAAATTTCTTACGCATAAATCGATTGTAGTGAAAGCTACTGGTGGTTTCTGTAGGATGAGTATACTTTAAAATTAAAGCTAAAAAGACAAAGTGACAGACCATATTTTTTGCTAAAATATAACCTAGACTCTTAACAGTTGCTTTCTTCCTCAATGTTATAAGCTCTTCGCCTTTAATTGGTTGGTATTTCTTTGAAGCTCTAAGTTTGACAAGGTTATCATGTAACTGTCTCATCTCGTTTGCAGGGATAGTTCTATCATTAAACTTAAGATCTTGGTATCTTGTCCATGAGATATTTCTGCAGTATTTTGGATAAATGGTATTCCAGGCTGTAAAAAAAACTACCTTAAAGGTCTCAAGGAAAAGCACAGTTAGGCAAAATGAGGTAATGGAAGCTATTAACCACTCAAAAGAGGTTTTAGTGGAATAGGATTGGCCAAGTAGTACAATGAAGAATGAGAGCACAGCAGATACAGAAAGCACAATGATCCAAGCGATGTATAGAACCCACCAAGTAAACTGTGGTTTATGTATTTTCTCAGAAAATGTTTCATTTTCTGCTGCAACATTATTGCTGGAATTGGTGTCTCTGTGGGGGAATTGCTGAGACGTCATCTCTGAGGGCGGAGCAGCTTTTAAATTGCCTTCCTCACAAAGGTTTTCAGATGAAAAGGAGGAACTTCCTTTTGGCTGAGCTTGAGCTGCATTGTGGGCTGAAGGTTTCTTTGATAAATGCTTAAACAAGGTTACCAGAACCAATTGCACAGGAACTGAAATCAAAGAACTTTCTATTCCAATTTTTATAGATCTCAAATACTGTAGTTCTACTGAATAAAGATGTTGGTCAATATCGTTGAAGAATATAGTGTTAAACATCAGGGAGCTTAACAGTATTGCTAAGCAACAAGTCAGCCTGAGGAATCTGCTGAAAGAGTCATCGTCTAAATGAACAAAGACAGACAGCCAAAGATGGTTCTTGAACAGGTCATTGCTAATCATAATACAAAAATAATCAGTCTTGCTTAAGGGTACACTGGGATTTGTAACAGTAAATGACCTTTCTATTTGGCAATCATCCCTGCCAGGATCAAACCATTTCCTACATATAAATAGCCATGACTGTTTAGTATCCATGTTTTGTACTTTGATTCGGCTTAAGAACCAGTTAGGACCAAAGCCATGATTATTGCGCCAGATATGAAGAGAACAAATGTTTCCTAAGTCTCTCTCAGTAGTTAAGAGAAAGGTGTCAATGGATCCGTCCTGGAAGATCCCTGGGAACTGTGGATGTTTTAAATGATGTACATCACTGGCCCCATTTTGGCCAATCAGTTCAATGAAGACATCAGCATTGGTGCCTGATCTTAAACGACTTCCTGTGTATATTGTGACTAGATACCTCACCTCGTGAAAGGGATCATTGTCTGGCAAATCTATGACCTGATCCCTGATGCCAGCTTTATCTTTTCTTATGACCCAGATAGCCAAAGAGATGTAGATTATAAAAATAGCAAGAACTGTCAACCCTGTTACAGGATTTTGGCCACTCGATGCTAAAAGGAACCTTTTCATATCAACTTGATTGGGAAATACAAGTACTTTGGCAGCCAAAAACTGGATACCAAGTCCTGAGGTCCTTGATGGCCTGGGGTTGGCTGTTCTTCTGCTACGCTCTTTTGCTTTACAGATGCAATGTATCTTGGAATAGGTGGTCTGAGGGCCAAGATGGCAACTCCCTTCTTTCCACTGGTTCTGAATTCCATCCAGGTCTAGGCAGGCTGCTGCAAAATGAGCAATGCGAACTATCTTTGTGGTTTGGTCTCTGACAATTGGATGTGATTGTAAGACAACAGAGATATTCAGTCTGTCTGCTCTATTGCTCTGGAAAAGAGACCAAAGCAATGACTGCGGAAGACAAAGGATATATGGAGCCTTAACTGCACAATCAGTGACATCAGTATCCATTTTAGTTGGCGTAGGAGGACTGGAATGGGAAGCCGCATACACAGCTACAGGGGGGTGGCTGATATTGTGGCCTAGGTATATAAAGACATGAAAAGTAATATTTATTTTAGACACAATCTGGATAAAAATATCTTTGGAGCTTCTTTTTACTTCAAAACTAAAGCCACCAGTTGTTTTAGGGAGATTTTTGTCTGGTCCTATTGTCAAGTCAAAGATGGCCTCCTCTTTTCTAGCCATGATCATTTCAACTACATGAGGTGTGATACTGATTATGTCACCGTTAGCTTTGGTTCCTGTCATTTTTAATCCAGTCACCATTGTTCCAATATCTTCTGTATAAAGCAACCATGGAAAGGGATTTCTGTCAAATTCATAAAGAACAGTGGATACCACAGCATCTACCGGTAATTCAGCGTGATTACTCTTTTTCAGCTCAGTATAAAAGCAGTTCCTGCAATATTGTCTGTCAGAGAAAGTTCCTGAAACATCCCCTTTCTCATCTTTCCGTAAATGCATGGCCCAGATTTCAGTCTCCATGTTAGTTTCTTGCTCCCCAGGGACTTTACCTTGTAAGACTAGATCTGCTAATATTTCTGTCACTGAAATGGTTTCTTTAATTGCATTGGCATTGACATTTCCATGGTTCAAGAGAGAAGCGCTCAACACACTGGACAACCCGATAAATATACCATTGCCAAGGATCTCTGCTTCCTTAGAACCTAAGTCTTTGGCCCTGAGCCTTTTTAGAGCTTCACTGACCTCTCTTAGTTTTCTGACTGCAAGCAGTTGTGATTCCCTGTTTACTTCAGTAGTTTCATGTGTTACCTGACAAATACTCAAAATCACTTGGGTTATTTTCAGAACATCAGTTGTAGGTATCCTCGTAGTTATATTAAGAAGGATTTGTCGCAAATCAGTTTTAGAGCCTTGATTGGTTGGCAAAGTCTCTATATTATTTAATACAGAGGCCACCATGTATACAAAATAACCTATATTAAAGTAATCTTTAGCTGCAAGCAAAGTTGTCATAGCAGCAGTTGGTCCACTGATTAAACCATGTAGATCATGCTGAACAACACGAGTTGGTTTATTTTTTCTTTGATCATACACAGTTGCTTGTAATATTACCTGAGAAGATGCTCCAAGGGCATCATACACTTGAACATATATGATTAAGGTAGAGTTCTGAGATGGTATACCAACTGGAAGAAAAGAACAAGGAGTTTTAGGCTCATGACCAGCATACACTATTATTCCCAAAACATTATTCTCTACTGAAGATACGGCACTGGTTTTGATTTGATTTGATGATGCTATCACTTTATATGTAAGAGGTCCATTTTTGTCTTCAAATCCACTGCACTGAATGATGAATTTTGTTAGGAATGCCATGCCTATCTTTGGATTGATAACACACTTTCCTATCTGAGGTGGGCCATTCACATAAAAAGAATATTCGTAGATGGCTGACTGTCCTTCCTTTGTGGTGACTTTCAGACTAAATGTAAATGACTGCTCTGCCATGGATACAAATGCATAAGCATTTATATGCAGATATGGATTGGATCTTCCAGTTGCACTTTTTGAAGACCAATCAAAATTTATTTCACTGGACTGTGCTGAGTAAAGCGACCAGTAATAGAGAGATTTGCCACTTCTGCAATTTAGGCATTTGCCAGAAAGACAAAATCTTTCTGTTGGAATTACTGACTCACCACAATTTTCAATACATGTGACATTTAGGATTATGGCAAGAGGAGCTTGCACATGTACTATTTGTTCCGTCTGAGCTATTCTGCTACCATTTTGAACCACCAGGCGAAAATAATACACATTATTTCCTTGAAGTGTTTCAGGTTGCACTCTTTGAACTGGAACAGAGCATGTTATCCATTTTAAATCTACCTGATCTGGATGACATTTCCCGTTTTCACTTAGAGTCATTGATGTGTAGTCTGTTTTTTGTTTGCTGCAATACCATGTAAAGGACAGCCCTTTAGAGGGTTGGACAGCCTCACCATTGTAGTATGCAGATCCATTAAGTATCCACTCATCAGAAAATCCAACTGTCCGGATACTGCCTCCAGCAATGACAGCCACAAAGGTATCTGATCCAATCTTGACAAACAGTGAATCAGATCCTTCCATGCTCTTCCATGTATCCAAAGAAGTTAAATTCATTGTAAAATTAAAGAGATACAAGCCATTATCTAAGACAGGACCAGGTACTTTTAATATGGTGGAATTTCTTCTTCCAATGCTAGGTGGATTAAAAGGTTTTGACCAATCTGGTGTAGTAGTCAGATCTGGAACTTTATAGATGTTCCAAATGACATTTGTTTGATTAGGACCTGGACAAGTGAAACGTGTATCAGCAGCCAGAGTAAACTCTGTTCCTTGGGTATAATACACCACATGCTGAGAAGCGTCTGGCTTCTGGATACTAATTTCCTTAATATAACAGGGTTTTTGATGACAAGCTATGCTAAATCTGAGGGCCTTTGAAGCATAAGTGTTGACTGTGGCTTTTAAAATAGTTGGCATAAGTCCATTTCCAATGCATTTCACCTTTGCTACAAAACCAGTGAAGAGGGCAGAATTGAAAGTTAAGAAAGAATCAGAAATGAATTGCATTGCATTTTTGACATGATTTATGTAGGTGAAAGTATAGTTCTGAACTGGGTACTCGCCTCTAGAATCAAAAAGTTGAAGGTTGAAGGTCCACTCACACTGTAGCAGTGGATGTTGCACAGGAATAAACCACACAATAGAGACCAAACTGTCTTCAGGAGAACTGTTATTGAAAACGTGAACTTCAATATCTTTTTCACCTAGAGACCTGAACAAGGTCCCTTTCCGATTCAGATACACATGGATGCTGAACTTGGACAATTGCAGCTGCATGAATTCAACAATGATCAGGTAACAAAGGCTCTGCTCCTCGTAAAAGATATAGTGGGAGCTGTAGCCCTTCCTAGTGGTAGGAGGAGTGCTGTCTTCCTGTGTAGAATAGTACAATCCCAGTGTATGGCTAAAAATGTAGATGCCTCTTCTAGTTTTCTGTGGATTGAGTGTGAGATAAGTTGCGGCTCCAGTGCTTGCTCTGAAAATCAAAGTCTCATTAAAGAAATCAAGTTTTCCTGCCAGTTGTTCAGGCATCTTCTCATTAGTACGAAAATAGACACTGGCCACCACCTTCTCCTTGGAGTGATATGGTATGGGAACAGCACAGAAATTGCTGCGTAGAGCAAAATGGTTGTAATTGTAGAAGTGAGACCACTCTCTTGTATCATGCGTGCTTAATAGTTTATAAGCTACTATTCCTTGGCTGAGCTGTAGAAGACTCCAGGAAAGGCTGATTGTCCCATGTCGGTGGCTCAGCAATTTGGAACGTACACTAAAGACATGCAACAGGGCAGGCTCCACATATAATTCTATGCTAAGGCTGATCAGAGGTCGATGCTGAACACTGACTGAAGCAGTATAGAATCCACGATGGGGATAGCATACAGTCAGGTGGTAGCTATAGTACGATGCACAGACCTGGTACAATTCTGCATTAGGGTAGCCAGCGAATGGAAGTGGTTCACTGTGCTGGTTGCTGGGAATGAGGAGATCTTCTGGACTACCCCCTCGGCTCCTGAAGCGATAGCTCCATGAGGAACTCTTAAGTCGTGCGCACCAACCCAGGTGCACTGGCTGCCATTCAAAAACTGGAAGGGTGCGTGGCCAGAGCAGGAAAAGTCGGACATCTTGCCCGGTAACCGCAATGCTCAGGTTGTGGTGAAAGCACAAGGGTGCAGAGCACAAAGTTGATGTACACTGTACTGTGATCCGACTATAAGCCCATGGTGGATAGGGACCTTCCCCTGGCAGGCCTTGACCCAGCACCAACTCACCTAGCCAGTTATCTGTACTGTTTACCAGGATGGAATCTCGGTACCAGTGGCAATGAGGAGCGGGTTGTAAGTCTGTCTCTCTCTTTTTAGAATTCACTCCTCGTGCTCTTGAGTAGCACAATTCAATGTATTCATCCCACAGACATGAAACCTGGAGTTCGTTATCTTGACGTTGATAAACACGATTTTCTGGCTTTGAACAAGTGACTAACAATGGTGGTGGAAGGAGATCAAGAGGAGCTGCCACTCGGTATTGCAAGCAACATGAACAGCAGAAGAGGAGGACATGACATAAAAGGTACCTCATCATTGACAGGAAGAAGAAACCTGACTCAGTAGTAACAGTTATCTCCTAGCAACAGCACAAAAAGAAAGTCTGCATGGATTCTAGAACCTTTCTGCTGTTGCCTTAGGCAACTCATGCCCATTTTCAATATGGCCACAATAGTCCTTGTCTTTTTCTGTGGTTGAATCCCACACTCCTCTTCATAGTCCTCACATATCACATTACCCTGGATTTGTATAAACCTGTGTTATTGCCATGTTGCCCAGATGTATCTATTACAATTTTACTGGATAATATTTGGTAGGACTTTAATTTTGAAAAGGCAATGACTGTGATAAAACTGGAGCTTGACTGATTATTTCCCAGGATTATATTCCATCTAAATAGCATGTATGCTTATCTCTATATCTTATGAATCCCATAAGCACTGGAAATCCCAGATCTTGAATTTTCTCTGTAAATTACCCCATGAGAGATGGGAACATATTACAACCGCTACCTGTTGGCTTTTGGGTAAAAGATGCCTCTCTTTTCTTTCAAGCCAACTCTTCCCATGGAGTCTTTGGCAGAACCACTGAGTACACAACACATCAAACAGAAATTTAGCCTAAATAACTTCTCCTTTCCCCCTTCACCTCCCCCTCCTTCAAGTTGAATTTATGTCATGCACATTAATGATACTATTAAAAAGGTAAAGGTAAAGGGACCCCTGACCATTAGGTCCAGTCGTGACCGACTCTGGGGTTGCGGCGCTCATCTTGCTTTATTGGCCAAGGGAGCTGGCGTACAGCTTCCGGGTCAGGTGGCCAGCATGACTAAGCCACTTCTGGCGAACCAGAGCAGCGCACGGAAACACCGTTTACCTTCCCGCTGGAGCGGTACCTATTTATCTACTTGCACTTTGATGTGCTTTCGAACTGCTAGGTTGGCAGGAGCAGGGACCGAGCAACGGGAGCTCACCCCGTCGCAGGGATTCGAACCGCTGACCTTCTGATCGGCAAGTCCTAGGCTCTGTGGTTTAACCCACAGCACCACCTGCGTCCCATAATGATACTATTAGAGGTCACTATTAGAATGAGTAAGTGGTAAAAATGGTGATATTTAAAACATGTATACCTCAGCTTTCCACAGGAATGGAATTCAAAGGCAGTTTACAAAAAAGAACAGCCTATAATGAAATCTCAAAAATAAGGAATTAAAATACAGAACAAATGGCTTACAAATACACTGTCTGGGATAGGCCAGATTTACAGAAGCCCAAGGAATACATAGAGATAAACCACAAGCTAAACAACTCTACATATAGTTTACAAAAACTCATTAACAGTAATATACAGCATTCCAACAGCATTTCAAGTCCATGAGAGAAACTCTCTGTGTGTAGACTTGTGCTGGTGCACTTCCAATGGAACTCTAACAACGAGGTACCCAGATTTCAATCTCTGTTTCGTGAACCTGTATATTACTATTAACGAGTTTTTGTAAACTATATACTGTACAGAGTTACAGTGGTACCTCGGGTTACATACACTTCAGGTTACATACGCTTCAGGTTACAAACTCCGCTAACCCAAAAATATTACCTCGGGTTAAGAACTTTGCTTCAGGATGAGAACAGAAATCGCGCAGCAGCGGTGCGGCAGCAGCGGGAGGCCCCATTAGCTAAAGTGGTGCTTCAGGTTAAGAACAGTTTCAGGTTAAGAACGGACCTCTGGAATGAATTAAGTACGTAACCAGAGGTACCACTGTATTTAGTGTGAGATTTACAGAAGCCACTGTGGCTTCTGTTTGAAATCAAGGGTGTCTTGCTTCCGCTGTCTTGCCGCTGCCTCCTCCAATGTGGCAGCCATGATAGCTGCCGCGGCCTCCATGGCGGCCTCCACTGCACTCCCGGAAGCGGGCACAGCACATCTAGAAGCACACTTCTGGAAATGCATGCACCACTTGCATTTAGGGAAGTAATAGTGCCACTGTATTCTGCTCTGGTCAGACCTCACCTGGAGTACTGTGTCCAGTTCTGGGCACCACAGTTCAAGAAGTACATTGACAAACTGGAACGTGTCCAGAGGAGGGCAACCAAAATGGTCAAAGGCCTGGAAACAATGCCTTATGAGGAACGGCTAAGGGAGCTGGGCATGTTTAGCCTGGAGAAGAGGAGGTTAAGGGGTGATATGATAGCCATGTTCAAATATATAAAAGGATGTCACATAGAGGAGGGAGAAAGGTTGTTTTCTGCTGCTCCAGAGAAGCGGACACGGAGCAATGGATCCAAACTACAAGAAAGAAGATTCCACCTAAACATTAGGAAGAACTTCCTGACAGTAAGAGCTGTTCGACAGTGGAATTTGCTGCCAAGGAGTGTGGTGGAGTCTCCTTCTTTGGAGGTCTTTAAGCAGAGGCTTGACAACCATATGTCAGGAGTGCTCTGATGGTGTTTCCTGCTTGGCAGGGGGTTGGACTCGATGGCCCTTGTGGTCTCTTCCAACTCTATGATTCTATGATTCTATGATTCTATGACTTCCGGCAGCCACGGTGAGGCCGCAGTGAGGCCAAGGAGACCACAAAGAGGCTGAGGTGATGTGGGGACAGGGGGACAGCATGATGCGGGAAAGGGGATGCCCCAGATTTGGGTGAGAAAATGTTGGAGGGTATGGCAGTGGAGAGGTGCAAGTGGAGGTTTAAACCTCACAATCCTGGTGCACTTAGGGTGAGTGCATACGTGACAGACTAGGGCTATGTACATAACAGAGTATTAAAGCACATAGACAGATCCGATTTTTCCATGTGCACATTTGTGAATGCATTCAGTTGAACTCTATCTCAATATTTCCAATCCACACTAGTGGGTAGTGCTTGATGGAATGTATTCACACTGTATGTCTCCCCATCCCCTCAGTTACTACTTCCCTATCCTCCCAGAGGGTTCTACGGGATGTTAGGTGAAAAACAGTGCCTCTAGTGGGGGGCATGTTGTGCTCCTTCTGGGGTAGTTTGTCCGCCCTTGGTCCCCACTCTGTGGCTCTTAGAAGCTGTCAGCATGTGACAGTGTCCACACCCCGGGAAACAGCCTGACTGCCAGCTAAACCAGGTGAGGGTAGCCTATGGGCCTCACCTGCATGCGAAGACAGGCTCCGGCAGATTGAGCAGACGAGACCAATTGTGGGTCCAATAGTCAAGAAGGCAGCTTCTGCACATGCTATAGAGGGAAGTGTGAGGCTGGTCAACCAAGTAAGATAGCCCGTCTAGGAGAAGGAAAACTGATCGTAAACAACCGCTGCTTTGCAGAATATTTTCAGGGGAAGAAAAGGCTAAGGAATAAACCCTACACGAACTAGGAGTGAAGTTCCTAAGATGGTTGGATGGCACCTTGTATACCTCCTTTCAGCAACTCCTGCAGCCAAGCTGGTGCTAAACGCATTGCTCTGCTTTCTTTTGGACCATATCACCGAGGCCGAGAAGGAGGTCTTGTCTGGGCCGCCCAGGACCTCCATATGCACTGCTCAAGCCACTTTGGTGCTGTTGATGCAGCAAAACGTGGGAGGCAGCAGTTATGAGTTATTGATCTCTGCAGCCGCAGCAAATGCTGTGATTCTTCAACAGTTTGACTTTGCCCCCAGTGGCGCACTCCACTGTCTCTTCAGACAGACGGATGGCAACAACAGCAAACAACAAAATCCTCTGAGAGTTCTGGAAACCCAAGGTCCCTTGTGGGCATGTGCACAAGTATTTGTTTGCCTGTGCATTTAGCCATTCATTCATTTATGAGATACAAGTTTTCTGATATGCCAGACTTGGAACAAAATAGCCAGTTGTCTTTTTTAAAAAGTGTGATCCTGTGCTCAGTCTCACCAGCAGCTCACCAGGAATGCCTCACCAATGAAAGTAGGGGAGTGTGGTGATAAAATGGCATCCACCCAAACATCCCTGAACATGTTTTAAAAACCTACCCATACAATGTGCTACAGTACAACCAGTTGGGTAACATTTGATCCTATGCTGGATTTTTTTCCCTTACCACATTTCCCACAGATTGGAAGAATTCAAATTAAAGGGGGGTAAAAGTGCAGTTTGCCACTTGGATGAGGACAATCTCATTTGGAGAATCCTTAAAAAATGAAAATATTGGATAGATCAAATCCACTTTAAAATGCCTTGTGTACATAGCCTGTGTGTGTATCTTTATGCATGTGGGGCTGAGTGCAGGAGGAGGAGGCTTTGTGATATGATTGACAGACAGACAGACAGACAGACAGACAGACAGACCTTCTGAGTGGACAAAAGCGGTGCGTGTATATGTGTGTGTGTGAGAGAGAGAGAGTGACTGAGTGGAAAAGGTGAGCTTACCTGCCCCCCCCCCCCTGGCACATGGCATCTGACCCACCCCTGCAGGCTCTGCTTGGGATGACTGGTCTATTAAAGGACATTGAACTAAATATCCTTTTCCTAATTTTGTATAAGAGTTCATACGTACTTGAAACCCAAGGAGAATCAATTTTAAATTATGAGACAACCATATGAAGTGGAAATAATTATGAAGGAAGAGAATGGAAACTGTGGAGATCAGCTTGGGATAGAAATATTATGCAATTTATTCACCGTTTACTCTGTCTTTCTCAAACAGAAAGATAAACAATTTTCTTGCCATTTACTTGCCTGCTTCTCAAGCCACACACATAGTCATCCTTGACCACAGATCTTCCAAATATTACAGTGCTGACATGATCTCTGTCACTTGTGGGTGGTGTCTGACGGGTGATGGAAAACCAAATACTTTGGATCTTCAGAACCACAAAGTTTATTGCTTCTGCTTCATCAGAATGTTGTTCATAAGTAGGTTGTTTCATTGAGTTATAAGTAGAGATTATTAGGGCTCTCCATAAATTGATGAAAATAAACATCATTGTAAACATACATGAAGCCTGAAAAAATATCCCTAGCCACAGGTTGGATGAAAAACTAGCCAGTTTAACTGCTCCAAAACAATATGAAACTACAGTCTGGAGGGAAAGAATCCAAGTATGAAAACTCCACTCACTTTGGCCAAATGTTAGGTACCCAAATGATGTGAATACAGAAAAGTATACAGCCGCAAACAGAGTCAAATTAACAAACTCAGGAAAAGCTACGGACATTGTTTTTTCTGCAAGGCGCACATTGTACAAGAATCTGAAATATCGGTATGGTTTCAAAATCAGAAGGAAGACCAAAAAACCTGAAATCATCATGTAGAGTTGATCGATTTGGGAAACTACATGGAAGGGAACAAATTGTTCTGGATTAAGTAGATGAAATTCCAACAATGTAAATGCCAGCTTAAATTTCAGTGCAATTAACAACAGAAAAAACATAGAGGTTGTCTTTATTGCAAAGTTATTTACGTTAGTTGCTGTTTGAAGATAACCTATCCTTTCTTGACGTAACATGTTAAATTCATCAGCAAGATAAAAGGCAAGAATATACACTATAACTCCATACACAACCCTCTTAGAGGTGGGTTCATACTGGAAAATAGAGAGTTTGTAAGAATGAACTACCAAACTTGAATTAACGACACCTACATCAGTAGTCTCAAATACGATAGAAATGCTGCAGAATAGATCCACATCTGGATTAAAAGTTGTTAACTCAAAAATCACTGCCCAGGTCCGATTATCAAGCCAGTTGTTTCTTTGCAGATCATCCATCCTCATTGTTGTATTGGGTCGTTGCTCTCCAGGAAAAAAATAAAAGGAATATCCTCCAGGCCCGTATGAATCTACAACACCATATGATTTATATTCCCATTGGTCAATGTCTGACTGGTATGTAAATCCTTGAAAACTGCTGGAGTGCTTGGAAGTTGGTTGATTGGTTGGGATTGTCCATGACCCAAGATAGTTACTTTGATCTTCTGGATCACTGTTATATTTATAGCGGCAGTGGCTTTCACTAATCATATGACCTTGCGCAAAGTTGCGAGCAGGGAAACATTCCTTTTCAGTATTCTTCGCTCTTACTTGCCTCATTCTGGGCAAACCAAGAATTTTAGACCAAGATTCTGAAACATAGGTAGGGTGGTAGTCATTATGTATTAAGGGCAGAAAGACGTTGCTCGTCCACATGTAAATATGCTCCAGCTTATTTACATCTGATAAACCAAACGAGAATTGATTATATATAGCTTTATTGTAATAAAAAGTGGTGGTGGGTTCTGCGGAAAATGCAGCAATGAAAACACAGGATGAATAGACAAGGTGAATTACGATGTCCTTTACAAACACAAATGCTAAGTGTTGAGCCCTTACTCTTTTCCTCAAGACTATGACTTCATCCTCTGTTAAAGGTTCATATTCCTTGCTGTGTCTAAGTTTGGAAAGATCATGGTGAAGCTTTCTCAGATCTTTCTCATCCACACTTGATTGGATCAGCTTCATATTCTGGTACTGTTCTGTGCTTATCCAGGGGATGTTTTTACAGTATTTGAGACTTATAGTACTCATAGCAGATATGAGAGACAACTTCATGGTTTGCAGCAAAAACACACTCTCAAAAAATGATGTCATGGATGCTATAAACCACTCCATTGATGTTGTATAGCCATAGGTCAAACCATATAATATAATGAAAGATGAAGAAACTCCAGATATGAGAAAGACCAGTGTCCAAGAGACATATCTGCACCACCATGAAAAGCGTGGCTTTTTACTAAAGAACATGAACTCTGGGTGCAGCGGCTCCTCTTTTTCGAAAGTAGTACTTGTCTCCTTGTCTGTTGCATTATTGTTGCTAGCATTGCTTTCTGATAATGGCAGATGCTGCTCTTTCCCATTTGAATATGCTGATTTGCCTTCATTCTCAAGGGTTTCAGGCATAAGAGAGGGGCTTCTTTTTGACCCATTTCTTGTGTTATGCAGCAAAGGCTTCTCCTCGGAATATGTAAACAAGATTTGTATGGTCAGTTGTAAAGGAATAGAAAACAAAGCACTCACAAATCCAATATACATGGATTTCAGATACCGTAGTTGCACTGAAAGAATCTCCCGATCATCTGCACCACTGAAGAACATGATGTTGAATAGCAAATTACACAGCATTATTACTAAGCAACAAGATACCCTTTGTACCCTCGTGAAAGAACCGGTGACAACCTGAGAAAATATTGAGAGCCATATATGATTGTCTTCCAAGTCCTTGGCAAAGCTTATCCAGAAGTAATCCATTTTATCTAAGCTTGATTTTAGGTTTTTAGCAACAATTGATCGTTCTATTTTGCCATCAGCCTTGCCAAGACCTAACCAGTTTCTACATATAAACAGCCAAGATTTTTTAGTGTGCATATTTTGTACTTTGATTCTGCTTAAGAACCAGTTAGGGGAGGAACCCCCTGTATTGTGCCAGACATGAAGAGAAAGAAGATCCCCTAAATCATATTTAGTAGTTAGGAGAAATGTGTCAACAGCTGCACGAAAGAGAGTTGGAAACTGTGGGTGTTTCAAGTGATGTACATCACTGACACCATTTTTACCTATCAATTCAAGAAAAACATCTGCTGTGGTTCCTGATCCCAAACGACTTCCTGTGTATACAGTGACCACATAGCGCACTTTATGGTAGGGGTCATTGTCAGGTAAAACTAGTATTTTGTTTTTTCTTTTCAAATCAGCTTTATCTTTGATCATGGCCCAGGTAGTACACAAGATGTAGCCTGAGAAAATGAAAAACACAGCCAGCATTGTCACTGGGTTTGTGTCAAAGTCTGCTGAGAGGACCTTGTTTATATCCAAGGGATTAGGGTACAAAATGAAGCTGCCAGCTACAAATCTGACAGCATGAGAAGCCTCCAGTGATTGGCGTCTACTTCTTGTTGTGCTGTGGGCTTTTGCTTCACAGATGCAGTGTATCTTGGACCAGGTGGTCCTTGGACCCAGACGGCACAATCCTTCTTTCCACTCTTTCTGAATGCCATCCATACCTAGACAATTGGGTGTATAAACAGCAATGCGGACAATCTTTCTGGTTTGTCCTCTCACAATTGGGTGTGATTGTAGTACAACTGAAATGTTCCACTTGCTTGCTTTATTGCCTTGGAGTGGAGACTGAAGCAATGACTGAGGAAGACAAAGTATGCGCACAGCCTTAAATGCACAGTTAGTGATGAGGCCAGGATTCATTTCACGTGGTGCTGGAGGTTTGTCATGGAAAACAATATAAGAAGCTATTGGAGAATGGCTGACATTGAGTCCCAGATAGATAGATATGTTGAAAGTAACTTCCATATTGCACAAAATCTGGATAAATACATACTTGAAGTTTCCTTTGACTTCAATACTAAATCCACCAGTTGTTTTGGAAAGCTTTTTATCTGGCCCAATTGTCAGATTAAATGTTGCAAAGTCCTTATTTTTCCTTGCCATGATAACTTCCACCACCTCGGGGGTAACTCCCAAGATATCACCATTAGCTTTGACTCCTACCATTTTGAATCCAGTCACTACTGTATGAATATCTGCTGCATCTGCCATCCAAGGGAAGGGATTCTCTTCAAACACATAATGCACTGTGGAAACCACAGCATCTGCTGGTAACTCAATGTGGTTCTCCTGCTTCAGCTGAGGATAAAAGTAGTTCTTGCATTGTCTTCCCTTAGAGAAAGTCCTAGAAACCTCCCACTTTTCACCTTTCCATAAGTGAATTGACCAGTTTTTAGCTTCCATATTAGTTTCATGTTCCCCAGGGACTTTACCTTGTAAGATGAGGTCAGCTAATATTCCTGTCACAGAAATTATTTCTTTAATTGCATTGACATTGACATTTCTATGGTTTAAGAGAGAAGCACTCAACACATTGGACAAGCCAGTAAATATACCATTGCCAAGGACTTCTGTTTCCTGTGACCCTAGATCTTTGTCCCTGAGCCTTTTGAGAGCTTCAGTGGCCTCTTTTAGTGTTCTGACCGCAAACAGTTGTGCTTTCCTATTAACTTCATTAGCATCCTGTGTCACTTGACAAATACTTGAGACTGTTTGGGCTATCATCTGTATTTCAGTCAAAGGAATCACTGCAGACACATTAAGGAGGATTTCCCGCAAATCAGTTTTAGAGCCTTGACTGGTTGGCAAAGTCTCAATATTATTTAATACAGAGGCCACCATATAGGTAAGAAAGCCTATATTAAAGTAATCTTTAGTTTCAAGGAAAAAGGACATAGGGCCACTTTGCCCACTGATTAAACCATACAGTTCACGGAGAAGAACAGTTGGTTTACTTCTTGGATCATAAACATTTGCTTCCAAAGTTACTTCAGAAAATACTCCATAGGCATCATATACTTGAACATATATGTCTAAGGCATACTTTTTAGATGGAATACCAGCAGGGAGAAATGATGGAGGGGTTTTTTGCTGATGACCAATATACACTATTATTCCAAATGTATTATTTTGCGCAGAAGATATTGCAGTCATTTTTGTTAGATCTGAATGTGCTATCACTTTGTATGTAAGAGGTCCATTTTTTTCTTCAAATCCAGTACACTGGACAATGAATTTTGTACGGAATGCTATGCCTTCCCTTGGATAAATGATACATTTTCCGGTCTGAGGTGGAGAGCTAACATAAAATGAATGCCTATAAACAGCTGATTGTTTCCCCTTTGTGCTTACTTTCAGGCTAAGAGTATAGAATTTGTCTTCCATGTATCTGAATGCCAATGAATTTATATGCATGTATGGCTTTGATCTCCCAGTTGTAGTTTTGGAAGTCCAATCAAAATGTATTTCCTTAGAGTTTGCTGAAAGAAGTGACCAAAGGTAGACTGTTTGACTAGTTTTTGCACAATTTAGACATCTTGCGGACAGAATGAATCGCTCTGTTACTTTGATGGTTTTCCCACAATTTTCTAAACAAGTGGCATCCAGTATTGGTACAGAACCAGGCAGCACATGAACTGTTTGGAATGCATGGGCTGATTTGTGCTGCTTCAGAATTACTAGAATAAAATAATATTTTGTGTTTGCCTGAAATGTATTAGGTTCTACTTTTTGAACTGGAGCACTTGAATGTGTCCAACGTATATCTACTTGATTTGGACAGCATTTTCCCTCTGGGCTCAACCTCATTGTTGAATAGTCCATTTCTCGTTTGGTGCAATACCAATTAAAGGTGATTCCTTCAAGGGGGTTGGCTGAATAAGGATCAGAAGAAGCAGATGCATCCAAAGTCCAATGATCAGAAACACCAACTGTCCGGAACAAACCACCAGCTATGATTGCTACCAGGTCATTTTCTAGAATTTGGAGAAATACTGAATCAGACTCCATGATTTTTATATTATATGCAGGAAGGTACACTGTCATGGTCATATTTACATGATGAAAGCCATAAAATAAGACATTTCTAGGTATATGAAATATGATTCCACTTGTATTTATCTCATCAGGTAGCTTAAGAGGATTTGGCCAGTCTGGAATAGAATATGCAGCTTCAAGGCTATAGATTTTCCACAGTATATCTATATCTGCACTTGTCCTGCACTGTGCCTTTGCAGTTGCTTGCAAGGTAATTGCTGACTCTCTCTTATAATGTATGATTGGATCAGAGAAATCGGGTTTATGGATTATAGCTGTCAGTTCATGACAGTAACTTTGCTGACAGGCCACTGTTGGGTGTAGGACCTTTGACGCGAAAGTATTGATACTGGCTTTTAAAACAGCACGTGCAAGTCCACTTTTGCTGCAATTCACTTTGGCTACAAAGCCCATGTATTGTGAAGGTCGGATAGATAAAACAGAGGGAGGGAGAAAATGGGCAGCATCTTTGACACCGTTACTGTAAGAATAAGTGTTGTTCCAAAGGAGGTACTCTTTCCTGGAATTAAAAAGTTGAAGGTTAAAGACCCACTCACACTGCAGCAGTGGATGTTGCACAGGAATAAACCACACAATATAGACCAAACTTTTGTCAGGAGAATGTCCATTGAAAACATGAACTTCAATATCTTTTTCACCTAGAGACCTGAACAAGGTCCCTTTCCGATTCAGATACACATGGATGCTGAACTTGGACAATTGCAGCTGCATGAATTCAACAATGATCAGGTAACAAAGGCTCTGCTCCTCGTAAAAGATATAGTGGGAGCTGTAGCCCTTCCTAGTGGTAGGAGGAGTGTTGTCTTCCTGTGTAGAATAGTACAATCCCAGTGTATGGCTAAAAATGTAGATGCCTCTTCTGGTTTTCTGTGGATTGAGTGTGAGATAAGTTGTGGCTCCAGTGCTTGCTCTGAAAATCAAAGTCTTATTAAAGAAATCAAGTTTTCCTGCCAGCTTTTCAGGCATCATCTCATTAGTATGAAAATAGACACTGGCCACCACTTTCTCCCTGGAATTTTGTGGTTTGCGAACAGCACAGAAATCACTTTGCAGAGCAAAAGGATTATAACTGTAGGAGTCAGACCATTCCTCCACACCCTGCACATCCACCAGTGTGTAAGCTGTTATTTTGGAGCTGAGGGGTTGGAGAGTCCATGAAAGATTGAGGGTCCTGTGAGGAAGGCTGAGCAGTGTGGAGGTGCTGAACACATGGAGCAGAGTAGGCTGCACATAGAAGCTCAGGCTACGTCCAAGTGGAGGTCCATTCTCAATATGGAGTGAAGCGGTGTAGAATCCACGGAGGTGGTAGCGCACAGTTATATAGTAGCTGTAATATGATGTACACGCTTGGTGCATTTCTGCATGAGGATAAACAGTAGGTGCAAGTGGCTCGCTATAGAGGTTGCTGGGGATGAGGAGGTCTTCAGGAATACCCCCTTGACTCTTGAAGCGGTAACTCCAGGTGGAACTCTTGAGGCGTGCACACCAACCCAGCTGCACTGGTTGCCACTCATGAATAGGTAAAGTACGTGGCGAGAGGAGGAAAAGACGGACATCCTGCCTGGAAATTTCAATTGTTAGGTTCTTATGAGCACATGTGGCTACATGGCACGAAACGGATACACACTGCACTGTGATACGAATAAAAGCCCATGGTGGATGGAGGCCTCCCCGAGTCAGAGCTGCACCTAACACCAGCTCACCTGACCAGCGATTTGTATTCTTTACCAAGATGGAGTCTTGGTACCACTGACAGTGAGGAGGGGGTACCGTGTCCAGCTTTTCCTCCTTGATCTCTGAAGGCAGACTTTGGGCTCTTGAATACTTCAGGTCAATTCTCTCATCCCAGAAGCATGAAACACGAAGTTCATTGTCATGCTTCTGATAGACACGGTGTTGTGGGTTTGAGCAGGTGACCAACAGTGGGGGTGGTAGAAAACGAAAGGGTACAGCTGTTGCATACTGAGAACAGTAACAGAAGAGGAAGACAAGGAGCATCTTTGGTTTGATGGTTCAGGAGCAGCAGCTGACTACCAACATCAACAGTTCCACACACAATAATTGTTTTAATTCTAGAATCTTTTACCTGTTGCCCCAAGCAACTAAGGTTCACGTGCAATACAGAAGTAACATTTCTTTCTTTATATTCCTGATTCCATATATATATATATATATATATATATATATATATATATATATAACAAGTTGATCCTGATCTTTTTAAATATAAAGCAATGATTATGTTTGTGCTGTACAAATGAATAAAAGGTTATGAATATTTACTTGAATAAATTGCTGGCTGTTTGCATTTTAGAATTTACATAGGCTATTATTTTGCCTTCATTGATTTGAAAGTAGCATGCAGTAATATTGCTAGACTCCCACTGGGTCAGAAATTATAAACAGTAAATATAGTTGCCTATTTCCTATACATCAGTACAGTGGTACCTCGGGTTAAATACCGTATTTTTTGCTCTATAAGACGCACCAGACCACAAGACGCACCTAGTTTTTGGTGGAGGAAAACAAGAAAAAAATATTTCTGAATCTCAGAAGCCAGAACAGCAAGAGGGATCACTGCGCAGTGAAAGTAGCAATCCCTCTTGCTGTTCTGGCTTCTGTGATAGCTGCGCAGCCTGCATTTGCTCCATAAGACGCACACACATTTCCCCTTACTTTTTAGAAGGGAAAAAGTGAGTCTTATAGAGCAAAAAATACGGTACTTAATTCGTTCCGGAGGTCCGTTCTTAACCTGAAACTGTTCTTAACCTGAAGCGCCACTTTAGCTAATAGGGCCTCCTGCTGCTGCCGCGCCGCCGGAGCACGATTTCTGTTCTCATCCTGAAGCAAAGTTCTTAACCTGAAGTGTCTGTAACCTGAAGCGTATGTAACCTGAGGTAGCACTGTATAGGTTAAAATTACCTAGAAAATATAGACACTTGTTAGCATCAGCAAGAATATATATTGACATTTTTAAATTTAATTTTTATATGAATGATATGGTTAAAGAAAGTTTTAGATGAGTTGAAATTCGCTCCTGTTGCTAATTTGTATCAAAAGTTGTTATTACTGATGCAGCAGGTCACACTGGCATTACACAATTCTCACAACTTTATAGTTTCACCCTCAAAAGGCCACCAAGTTATGGGCCAGTGTATTCCTTCCCATACTCCGATGGGGTCGGACCTTGAAATCCAGACAGGACAGGGAGAGGATGAAGGCCTCTGCGACAGAATAGCAGGCCATTGCTACAAAAGAAGCTTCCCTAACACCATTTATGAGGTCGTTATTTCCATCAGAGCAAAGCCGGAGAAGGAAGCCACGAGCTCGTTTCCCCCACCCGCCCCAGGAATCCTGAGAGGTTCACGTGTATGCACCACACATGGGAAACAAGTACGCACGCGCCTACATTCTCGGCACACTTAAGAAATTAAAGTGGCCCAAATTTAAATGCTTTCCGTTGAAGACACGTACCCCCAAAGTGGGTAATAAAATATGCACTTCCTCTAAAAATAAAAAAGTGAGCATCCTCGCAAGCCACGCACATCCAGTCAGCCGGCAGCCCAGGCGCGAGGCTCTCCCGGCCCCTCGGAGCAGCCGGGCGCCTGACGCCTCCCCGCCCCGCCAGGGTCCGGCCAGGCTCGTTCCTCCGCAAAGCCCCTCTTTCCGCCATCCCCGTTTCGAGAGGGAGTCGCGAGGGGGCGCCGCAACCTCGCCTTTCGCTACTCCTCCGTGTTCTTTTCCGACGCCGTTTCCGGATTCGGGGCGGCGGCGACTCCTCTCTCTCGGCGGGAACATGGCGCATCTCCGCGACTGCAAGGTGAGTCGCGCGGCTCCCGCCGTCATTTCAGTTCCGGGGTGAGAAATGGGGGGCGCGGGGGGCGAAGGCGCGGAGAGAGACCGGGGGAAACGGAGAAGGTTGGCTTTGCCCGCAGCGCCTGCTTGGTGGCCAGTGTCCCGCTGCGCTTACTCGAGAGGAAGGGCGGAGGGCGCGCGGGCAGGTGTTCTTTACCCCGTGGAAATGGAGAACTTTTAGCAGCAGCCCTTTGAAAATGCTTTATTTGATGCGACTCAGAAGCAAGTCCTGTTGAATTCAACGGTACTTACTCCCAGGGAAATGGGGCCAGGATCGCAGCCTTAATCTGCTCAATGCAGTAATGATTTTGAATCTTTGTAAGTTGTATAATCTACGTTCAGAAACATAAAGGTTTTACAATGCAGCTGTTAACTAAAAAGGCAGAGATAAAACACAACATACTGGAAAATTAAACAGTGGTAAAAGTCCGTGGAGATAAAATGTCTTTGTGTTTGGTCATAATTTCTTCCTCAAACCTGCAGAGACAATAGGATAATTGCATGAACTATGTAAGGGCATTTTCACTTGAGGCTCAAAGCTCAAAGGTTCTCTTGTCATCCGGTTATACATTGACCAAAATGCTCACTTACACATTTCCTTCTCATGATGACACTGTAATAGCAGAAGAAAGATTTTAGAGGCTCTGTGGGAAAATGCATTGTTGAACCTTAATACGGTTAATGTTCTTAAACTCCTAAGTTTTAGGCATGATGGCGAAGTCAGCATTGCTTTGGTGGGAGTGATGGTGGGCAGGGCTTCTTCCAGCCCAACCCCATCTTCTGCCTCTTGCCCCTGGGCCCTTTCTCCGCCAGCTGGTGCCCGAGTTTGCTGCTTTCCTCCTCCCTCCCGGTCCCTTTCCCCTTGGAAGCCTGCAGGCTGAAGCTGTCTTGTTTTAATTGATTGTATTCAAGTTTCTATGGGAGCCTTTTTTGGCTGAAGAGCAAGGGTACAAATGTTCTAAATTTTTTTTTATTTATTAAATTTCAATACCACCCTTCATCTGAGGATCACGGGACAGTTAACAATTCATGTATTTATTAAACTGCTTTGAGATTTTACTACACTCAAGTAGTATATAAAATTTAAGTGTGTGTGTGTGTGTAAAATTTTTAAAGTGTTTTTCTGTTATGACTTCAGAGTTTCCAGAATTTTAATATTTCTACATCAGAGATAAAGTAAGCAGTGTCTTATGCCTTCCAGGCCTGGCACGATGCGGGACTTGTTCTTTCAACCACAAGTAATGAGGCCTGTAAAATGTATGATGCTGCCCTGACTCAGGTAGGAATGAAGAAGAGATTATGGCACATAAAAACAATATTTATTGTAATGGATTACCTTTGGTAAATATTAGATACGTTTTCCCATATATTTTGGAGGGGTGAAATAAGAAAATTGCAATTACAAAGGGGCTGTGTTAGTCTTTCAGGCGTGAAGGGAAAATTCATATCAATAAAGGGAAAATAAAGATCCCCTTTAGTGATAAAATTCCCTTTAGTTTGCTTTTGCTATGCTCTCAAAAAGTATGAAGAAAGGTGAAGGCAATGGCTGTTTGATAAATTAATATTTTTATTACATTTACATACCACCTTAATCTTCTGAGGAACTCAAGGTGGTGCACCTGGTTCCCCTCCCCATTGCATCCTCACAACCACCCTGGGAGATGGCAGCTGGGCCTGGTCACCCAGGGAGCTTCATGACTAGCTGGGGATTTCAACCCTGGTCTCCCAGGTTCTGGGTGAGCGGAGTGAGCCGGAGCATTGCAGTCCTCAGCTCTTTCAGGCTCTATATTTCAAAACCAACACTTTGAATTCAGCACAGAAACTAACTGGCAGCCAGTGCAGCCAAGCCAGGATTGGCATTCTATGCTCAAACCATCTTGCTCTGGTGAGCAACGTAACCCCCAAATTCTGCACCACCTGAAGTTTCTGAACCCTCTTCAGAGACAGTCCCAGTTTTCCTCCACTTGCATTCAGGCCTTGCTGTAGCTTGTCTCATTGTCCTAAGTTCTGGAGTATACCAAGGAGCCAAGCAGGCTCTGTGAAATGAGAGAAGTTGCTCATGAGCTATAATGTCAGCAGCCTGAGCCATTCAGGTGTTCCAGAGGTTGGTCAGGACTTTGACAAGAGAACCAGTCATAGTAACTGGAAAACCCCCCAGAATCACCTTGAAACCCACTGGATCCATCAGTCTCCAAGGGCAGACCATCCTAATAAGCCCCCTGGCTCTGAAGAGGAAAAAAGGTGCTGAAAAGGCAGTGATCTGACCTTGACAAGGAACTGATGTCCATATCCTCCACTTTCAGATCAAATTATTATTATTATTATTATTATTATTATTATTATTATTATTATTATTATTATTATTTTATTTATACCCCTCCCATCTGGCTGGGTATCCCCAGCCACTTTGGGCGGCTCCCAATAGAATATTAAAAACACGATAAAACATCAAACATTAAAAACTTCTCTGAACTGGGCTGCCTTCAGATGTTATCTAAAAGTCAGGCAGTTGTTTATTTCCTTGACATCTCATGGGGGGGCGCCACTACTGAGAAGGCCCTCTGCCTGTTTCCCTGTAACCTCACTTCTCGCAGTGAGGGAACCGCCAGAAGGCCCTCAGCGCTGGACTTCAGTGTACGGAATGGATGATGGGGGTAGAGACGCTCCTTCAGGTATAAAAACGTTCCTGACCGGTTGAGAAATCAAGGTTCAGTGTGTGGCCTGCCACATGCAATGCACCAATGACATGTTGAACCAGCCCCATGATGGTTGTGGCAGCCATGAAGTCCTAAGCCACCCCAGAGACAGTTGCTTCAGTATGGCTGTTGGAAGTCCCCCAAAACCAGCAGTCTGGGAGTGCTCAACACTACCTTTAAAACCATCCTGTAAGCTCAGGCAGGGAGACTGCTTGGCAGCGAGGCAGGTGGTAAACCAGCAGAATCCCCTTTTCTGTCCTGGTTGTCCAGTGCCAGGAACACTCTAGATTTCCCACCAAGTGTACAAACAGCCTGGAGAGAGAGGGAGAGAAAAATCTCTGGACCACAGTATCTCCTCCTCTCCAGCAGTCAAATCTGTCCTGATGCTGCTGCCCTAAGTACCCAGGTGGGGACAGCTGGGTGAGATCAACTCTGCTCTGTTCACCTGTCCAGGCTCAGTGATGCAGACCAGATGGGCTTCCTCATCCACAATCAGGTCATGGGTGAGGGAGGTCTTACTCCGAGCCAGCCTGGCATTCATCAACAGACCCAAAGGTTGGCTGATAGGACAACCACCATTCCCCAGGTTGGAGGAGGAGCTGGCACATGGCACGTGGCACAGTCACTTAACTTTGTCTTTTATTCTGTATGTATGCCAAGCACCTTATTTGAAAATGTAGGGTAAACATACTTAAATAAAACAAGAGGAGTCGTGGACATTTGCCCACCCCCAACATAAATCTACATTTTTAGCCGTTTCTATTTTATCTGTAAGCTGGCTTGAGACCCAGTCTAGGAAAAAGGCAGGATATAAACAAATTTAATAATACTAATAACTGCCTGTGCCATTTGCCCCTTACCCAGCCTGCACCCCCTTCCACACCATACCTCCCCCCACCCTGAACCACTGCAATTGGGGGACCTCCCTGCTCTCCCCAACACAAGATCTCCTCTCATTCAATAAAAACAAACAACAACACACCCACCACACAAATTAAAAAGAGTTAAAACAATTGAAGCAGCAAAGCTTCCATATGCAGCAACAGGACATGCTGCACTCAGGTCAGGAGCAATCTTTTTTTGCCCTTCTTGCTTTTGCAGGGAAATACAGTGCTCAGCCCCCCCCCCCCGCCCCCAGTAGTATCTTAGTTCCCAGAATCATAAACTCAATGTCAGGGAACTGTCATCGGAAGAACAGGTGGTGGAGGGGCTCCCAGAGGTTGAGAGAGACTTATCAGCGGAGGAGGGAACCAGCAGGGGGCGAGAAAGAGCTCCAAGGGAAAGCGAGTCAGAAGAATGGCTCAGAGACAATTCCAGCGAGAACAGCGAGGAGGTTTCAGGACCTCCTATAGGGACACCCACTCCTCGCCGGAAACTGTCACGCAGAGAGTCCAGAAGACGTGTTTCCGTTAAGGAGCTTTTATGCTGGAAGAAATTCCGTAAACGCCCACTGTCGGATTCTGCCAGTGACTGACGGAGCCATGCTTATGGAGCTCCGTTACAGACAGTGGTTTGTGGACTTAGCCAAACACTGAGGGACTAGGAACTTTACGCACAAGCAGCTCAACATCCCATCACACTCAACTCAGGAATAATTGGACTTATCTGTCCCAGAGACTGGAATAACAGAATTAAAGTTGGTTAGTAGTTCTGAATTCTGTATTAATGGAACTAAGAAAATCACCTTAAGAATATTCCCATGCCACATATTCTAGCCACATGAGCTAGAAGCAGAAATATATTAAATTTGTTTTCTGCTTAATGTAAGATTCACTTGCATGAGATGATGAAAAGAAACTTATCTCTTCTTGGATTCTTAACCAGTGTATTGTTTGTATTTCTTACAGTATGTCACCTGGAAAAACGATAATAGTTTAGGGGGCCTTGAAGGAACTTTCTCAAAACTACAGGCAGCTGACCCTAATTTTTGTAAGTAACAAAACAACTTCAGTGCATCTTTGTGTGCCCTAACGTTGTTTCCTTGTAGAAATGTGAAAAATTGGCCAAAAAAGTGTGTGAGAGAGAGAGGGAGGGAGGGAGGGAGGTGCAATGCTTATTTTCTTTGGGACCGCCAGTGCCCATAAGGGTTGAACTCAGACCCCCACTCTGGCCCATGGCTCACCTGCCTCCCCATCCTCTCTCCTTCAGAAACTTATGCATTCAGCTTTTGGTTACCTGAGATCTGTCATTTCATCTCAACAGAAAAAACTTCTCTTAACACTATATATGGTTACTTTAAAATAAACTTGCATTGTAAGCCACGGTTTGAATCTAGATTGGCCAGTTTCTCACCATAGTCGGATCTTAAGTTTTGTTTTTCTTTTTTAAAAAAGAAAAGCTAATGTTTCAAGTCTTCATGGATTCAAATATATGGTGAAAAATACTTTGGATGTGATTCTTGGAGGTAAATGGATAGAACTTTTTTTTTTTACCTGGCCGCCTTCTCTGTATTGACACCAGGCAGGTTCCCTTACTTTACCCTTTTTGGAACCTGTCTAAAACATTTCTGTTTATGCAAGCCTATCCACATATGTAAACGTTGAGGTTAAAACACATCTTTTAAACCTCTTGTTGATTTGAACTATCTTTTTTATTTAAATACCTGTTTTTAATAGTCTTTTATTGATATTTTTAATCTTTTGTTTTTATTCTTTGTAAACCACATAGAGGTTCATTACAAACAGGCTGTCTGTATAGTTGAGAAAATAAAGAAATATGTTTGAGGAACAACCTTTTATATAACTAAATGATGACTATAACTTTTATTTGTTGAGGGCCCCCTTTTCTTGGGCAATCTTTTGAGGGCTGCATGCCCGAGCCCAAAGCAACTGGGAGCGCTCCCTTCTCGCTTTCTCCCTCTCTCCCTCTTTCTGCCACCCCTTTGTCTCCCTGCCCACCAAGGAGTTGCCAGCGGACACACAGATCACTCCTGTAATAAGTCTGAATTAATAATTTCCAGAGGGCTTGCCACCCTTTCACTCCATCACTCCATCAGTTTTGACTTTGTCCCCACTCCTCTCCTTCCAGGCTCCTCCTAATCTCCATGAAATTAGGTAAAGGACTGCAGGTTTTGTCCACTGATATAATCTTTTACGTAAAGTTTTTACTTCTGACTTTATCTGCAGTAATGGGTCATGTGATTTCTAATGGTTTGGTTCTGATTGGTACTGGGAGTTCACCTCGACTTGACAGAAAACTAGATGGTGCAATAAAGAAAATGGTGGCGCTGTCACAGTCTCAGCCTTTGACTGAACGAGAGAAATTACACGTTTCTGCATTGGAGCTCTTTGCTAATGGGTAAGTCCTTGGATTTTAGGCAGTGAAGTTGGAAAGCTTTTTTGCCTTTTCTGTAAAAACTAGCTCTCAAAATCTGCAGAACAAGCAGTTTATTTTCATTTTCTCAGGGGCAATGTCTGTTGTAAAAAACTTGATTTGGTGTACCTGCCAGTGGTATTTTTCTAGAAAAGGAGGTGCTGGAACTCACCATGAACGCCTCCCTCATTCTCTTGCAATGACATTGGCGCCCACCTGAGAGGTGCCAGAACTAAGTTCCTGTGAGTTCCCTCTGAAAAAAAGCCCTGGTACCTGCCCTCCCTACTTTCCTTTAAAACATTTCTGGTTTTGCTTTTTTTCCTTTTTTTTAAATGATATTTATTAGAAGTTTAAAAATTACAGAGAAAAGAAGAAAAGAAAACAACGAAAAATTTAACAAAACATACATTACAATACATAAAAAGGGGGGAAAAACATAAAAACCAATACAACAATAACAATAAAAAACACACATCCAATATTCCATATCTTTATCTTTCATTTACTTGTTTCATCGACCTCCTCACACCTCCCTTTTTGTATTCTAGTTTAGTTATTTGTTTCAGCAAATTCTTTCCATCTTTCTCAATTTTTATAGGGTAATTTATCTTAACAGTCTAACCTATTAATTAACTCAGCAAATCCTTTCCATCTTTCACTATATTCTGTCGTTCAATTTACCTTAATTTATTTTAACCTTATCTTACCATAAAATACCTTAAAGCTTAAAACTTAATACTTATTTATACATAACTCCTTATATCATTTCTACTAAAGCCAAATAGTTTCAACATTTTTCCTAATACTCGTTAATTTTACACTAATTCCCAAAATAAATTTTTCAAAATTTTCTTCCAATCTTCGTCCAACGTCTCTTCTTCCTGGTCTCGGGTTATGTCAGCCCTTACTGTCCATTCCATCTAGTCCATCAACCTGGTAATCTTATGTCCGAGGCTCTTAAGTCTTTTCCATGTCCCTTCTGCAGATCTTCTTCTTGTTTATACCTGCACTTTACCTTGTCTTTTGTTGATCTCTTTCTTAGTTTCTTTCCTTTCTCATTGAGGAGTAGGTCTTGGGGAGACTCCAACCCAAAAATATCTCCGTCTCCCCTCAGCAGATCAGCCCATTCCCCACAGTCTCATTCCCCACAGTCAGCAGTGTAGTCCAGAAAGTATTTAAAAGCATGTTTCAAAGTCCCTCCAAAATTAAGAGCCCCCACAACTCCAGACCCCCCCTGCTTTTTTTCCTTTGCCAAACAATAGCTTTGCAACATCTACCCTTGGACCTAAGGCATAATGTGTTATATATATATATATATATATATATATATATATATATATATATATCAAAAATTTTATTAATTTTCCACATTTTTAAACAAACAAACACAAATCAAAACTGAACTTAGTCCAATATTAATATCATAGTTAAATGACTTCCTCAAATTCCCTTGACTGAATGTCATTATATATCATTGTAACGGTTTTCCAAGACAGTTTCTCATAAAATTTACTTACTCCTTAACATCTTTGTCTCTTTTCATCTTAACTTTAAACATATTATTTTATAATTTCACATATTTAAGTCCTTAGCCTATCTGTTATTTTGCAAGTACTTCTGTTTAATTTATCTTAGCATATTTTGATAAACAGTCTTTAAATTTCTTCCATTCTTCCTGATGTTCCTCCTCCTTCTGGTCACTGATTCTTCTGGTCAGGTCGGCTAGCTCCAAAAAGTCCATCATCTTCATCAGCCATTCCTCCACTGTTGGTATTTCTGGTGTTTTCCAATTTTTGCCTAATAAAATTCGAGCTGCAGATGTGGCATACAAAAACAGTCTAGCGTCTTTTTTGGGCAATTCCAAACCTATTATTCCAAGAAGAAAGTCCTCTGGTTTCTTAACAAATGTATATTTCAACATTGTTTTCAACTCATTATAAATCTTCTCCCAGAAGTCTTTCATCTTGGGACAGGTCCACCGCATATGGCAAAAGGTACCTTCCTTTTCTTTGCATTTCCAGCATAGATTATCACTATTGTGATAAATCTTTGCTAACTTTACAGGAGTCAAGTCCATCTATACATCATTTTCATATTATTTTCCTTTAACATTGTACATGCAGTGAACTTGACCCCTTTCCTCCACAACCTTTCCCAATCTTCAAACATTATGTTATGTCCCACATCTCTTGCCCAATCTATCATCACGGATTTAACTTTTTCATCCTTTGTATGCCACTCCAACAATAAATTATACATGTTAGACAAATTTTTAACTTTAGAATCTAACAACTTCGTTTCCAATTTAGTTTTTTCCAAAGCAAAACCATTTTTCTTATCTATTTTGTACAATTCATTAATCTGGTGATAATGTAACCAATTTATTTTATCTTTGATTTGGTCAAATGGTTTTAATTTAAATCCTTCATTTTCTTCCAGTAACAAATCTGAATATCTTGGATTCCATATTTGACTTTTTCTGGGCCTTTGCCTCCATTGGCAAAAGCCATCTGGGTGATTTCCTTTCTAGAAGATCTTTGTATTTAATCCAAACATTATATAGAGATTTTCTAATCACATGATTTTTAAAGCCATTATGGGCCTTTACCTTGTCATACCATAGATATGCATGCCATCCAAACACATTGTCAAATCCCTCCAAATCTAAAACATCAGTGTCCTCTAGTTGTATCCATTCCTTAATCCAGCAAAAAGCTGCTGCTTCAAAATACATCTTCAAATATGGAAGGGAAAATCGCCCTCTTTCTTTCAAGTCTGTTAGTAATTTATATTTGATTCTGGGTTTTTCCCCCTGCCAGATAAATCTAGATAGTGCTTTTTGCCATTCTTTGAAACACTTCACACTATCAATGATTGGGATGGCTTGAAACAGAAACAACATCTTTGCAATACATTCATCCTAACTACAGATATCCTGCCCATTAATGACAATTTCAAACTCAACCAAATCTCCAAATCTCTCTTAATTTCATTCCATAATTTCTCATAGTTATCTTTATATAGATTCAAGTTTTTCACCGACAAATTGACCCCCAGATATTTAACTTTTTTCACAAAGACTAGGCCCATCTTTTCTTGTAATAACTTCCTTTCCTCATTGTCCATAAGGCATAATGTTATAATGCTATTTGGTAGCCCTATATAATGAGTGAAATAACACATGATGTTTCAAATTGAGTTCTTAAACGAAAAATATATTTTCAAGGGTCTAACCTGCTTCTAGCTTATTGTTGTTAATTGTATGGAATCTCATCCACAAATGGTAGCTCTCAACACTTAGTGCCATTAGTTTTAGTTGCTCCCTTCAGACACAGAGGGATTAGAAACAGTTCCTTTGGGCTACTTCTTTTAACATGTAGCTCTTAAAATTAAGTCATACCTGTGCTTCTTGTATCCCACAAGGACATACGCAGCCCTCCAGCCACCCACAGGCGCCTGCTGGCAACTCTCCCCACCCCCACCCCCTGGCAGGCTGCGCTAGGTGGGTGGTGGCCGGGGTCATAAGCTGTGCAGGCTTGAGTAAGCAAATAGTACTTCAAAAAAGAAAGTCACAAGTCATCAGTAATTAAATATGGGAGATCTCATTCACATTATTTAGCAGCATTGTACACCTTTAAATATAAGAATACTGGTTTATAGTATGAAAAAGTCTTGCACGCAAACCCACAAAAGTTACCAGTGGTGCAAACAACTTTTACTAACCCTCTTGTCCAAACAAGGTTATAATCTGTTGGCTAAAAGGACGGGGGGAATACATTATTTATTGCAGCATTTCTTCCTGGTTATCTGCGCGAAATAGGCACCAACTATGTGAACGGATATTTATACGCCTTGAAGGATATTTATATGCCTTGGGTTTTTCCCCTGTGTAGGCAGCTCCCAAAAGCTTGTGACACCTGGGATCAAATCCTGCAGAACCACCCAACTGACCTGTTAGCCCTCAAATTTGCACATGACACGTATTTCTACTTGGGACATCAAACCCAGATGAGAGACTCCATTGCTCGAGTCTATCCTTATTGGACACCAGACATTCCTCTTAGTAGGTAAGATCATTTTGCTTCTGCTGCACTCTCTGATTCTACTGCATGCTCAAATTCAAGAACCTCAGATAAGAAATATTATCAGATCTTGCAGTCCAACTTATTTGTTTATTATTTTAAAACATGTTTACCCTACTCTTCAGCCAAAAAAAGGTGTCCAGATCTAAAAGTACATGTAAATCAACACACCTGAATTTTAGAGAAAGATTCATAATAAGAAGCTCAATTTTCAGAATAACTGTTTCCCCCCCTAGTACTAATATTCTTAAGCAAGTGAGACCTGTGACAAACTGGAGGGCTCCCATTCACTATTCCCATCAGTCAGCTGCATCCTCCTCCATGGTAAACAATTCCATCCCCCATGGTTTTGTAAACCCCACCTGACAACTGCTAATCTGCATTCTGATCCCACATAATCCTTTCCTCATTGAGCTGTTCGCACCTAAAGTGGTTGTTGTTTGAGGTAAACACAAATACGAACAGTTCCCTGAGCCTTACTAATACCTCCCTCTTGTGTGTGGTTGGTGCTGTTTGCCTACATAATGGTTGGCACTTGCCTTTGAACTTCAGAAATGGAGGCGAAGATTCTAGAAAGAGGATCTGAGGCTGAGAGAATGGAAGGCTTGTGTGTAAGGTGCCTGGCAGGCATTGTCAGTCTCCATGCAGCTCCTTGGCCAGTCGGATGCAACACGGAGGCCTTGGGACTGGAGAAGGACCTACATGCAAATGCCATTCATCCTAAGGAAGTAGAGAGCACCCAGCAGCAATTTAAAGGCCAGTGTCAGCATCCAGCCCAGGTCCCAGCAGGGAAAAGGAGGACCATGAGAAGAGACGAGGAACCCAGGAGAGCAAGGAGACAGATATGAGGGGAGAAGGCATATGGAAGGGTCTGTGGCTGTTAACTTCAGAGAAGAGAGGAAAGACTGTCAGGAAAATAAACTATATAAAGAACCAAACAGAGTACTGTCCTGTGATAAAAGGATGCAACCAAGTAAGGGACTCCCTCAAGGGTCCTCTGAGAACAAGAGACCACCTGGGGTTCTGAGGAACCCGGGACCAGAGGAGGGATGGAGCTGACACGTTTTACAGACTGAAGTGAAATTTGGACACATGAGAGCATGTGTTACGAATAAAGTGTCGATTTCCTGAATGTACTAATTTCTAGTGAGAACCTGTTGCAAATGCTAGTTCTTATGTAGTTTCATCAAGTAAAATTCTCTTTTTTATTTTAAGGTATTTATCAAGGTGCTATTCAGTAATCTCATGTTGACTGTCAGTTTTTACCTTTTCTGTTTAGCTACTTAAAAGGCATGTACTCCTTTGGACTGATGGAAACTAATTTCTTTGATCGTGCTGAGAAGCTTGCCTATGAGGTAAAAAATAAAAGGCTGAAATATGGGGTGTTCAAGTTATTTTTTGTGTAGGTGAGTGAGAGAGGTAATTGGTGGTAAGCTGGGTAGTTATTAGGGTGGTTCATAAAAACCTTTTTTTTTAAAAAAATGCCTGCTCCAAAGATCTCATCTTACTACACTAGATATTATATAGCTATATCTGAAATTTCATGCATATCAGTTAATATTTTGACCCTCCTCCACAAAAATAGCTGTTTATTTGGCCATTTCCCTATGTCGTGAAGGCTGAAATTTCAATTCAGTGGAGCAGGGTCAAGATATTAAGTGATATGCATGAAATTTCAGATACAGCTATATAATCCCTAGAGTAGTAAGATAAGACCTTTGGAGCAGGCATTTTCCCAAAAAAAGTTTTTTATGAACCGCCCTAGTAGTTATGCCAGTCTGGCCCATCAAGAACTAAAAGGAATGATTTTTTTGGCCTCTTTTGAGATTTCCTGGCTTCCCCAGTTTATATTGTCAGGAATGGGCACAGCTTGGGAGATACTGCAGACAATATTTTCATTTCCTTATCTCACGCAACCTCGTTTTGCTATTCTGATGTCCTCAGTTTAAGTGACTTCCTCATAGGTGTCAACTGACTCTTCCAGAAACATTCTAGAATCCTTTTCCCCTGCTCCTCGTTGTGGTGTACTACTCTAATATTCTTCAGTTGCATCTGGAATGACCTTTCCACCATGTCACTCAACCAAGAGGAAACCAAGCCAAGTGTTATTTATGCTTTTCTAGCAACAGAGCACATTAGCTAACAAGTACAATTTTTTCCTCTTAACCTTTTGTTAGGCTTTAGCTATCAACCAAACAGATGCATGGTCTGTCCACACCATAGCTCACGTGAACGAAATGAAGGCAGATCTGAAGAGTGGGCTGTCATTTATGAAGCAAACTGAAAACAACTGGAAGGTAAAATATATTGCTTTCTGAGGTGGTTGCTCACACACTCTCACCCTGAAAGGCCTGCTCCATGGCACGTTCTTCCGCACAGCAAGTTATCTTCCTGTATACATAAAAATGTAAGGCTGCCATCATGCAGTCCAGATTGTAGTACAGTGGTAACTCGGGTTACAGACGCTTCAGCTTACAGACTCCGCTAACCCAGAGATAGTACCTTGGGTTAAGAACTTTTCTTCAGGATGAGAACAGAAATCACGTGGCGGCGGCCCAGCAGGAGGCCCCATTAGCTAAAGTGGTGCTTCAGGTTAAGAACAGTTTCAGGTTAAGAGCAGACCTCCGGAACGAATTAAGTTCTTAACCCGAGGTACCACTGTATTTGTGGTGCCTCGTCACAATCCTGGATTTGCATTAAGTCTGCATGGGAGAGGGGAGTAAAAGAGAAGGCATGTTTAAAATGGTGGTATAAAACAACAATAACGGTTTGAATCAAGCAGAGATTTGAATAAAGGAAACAGAGAGCAGCAAAGTGGTGATTTTAAACAATGGCAGAGGCGTGAGTAAAGGGAACAGGGCTGTGTGCACAGCAGTTTCAAACAAGGTCTGTGGTGCTGTTCTGTATTTCTGAGCTGTTTACTGCCTTGAGATCTTTGGATGAAGGGCGGTATACAAATTTAATTAATAAATCATGATGATGGTCTGAAGAAGGGAACTGGGGAAAGGTCTGTTTTGTTCACTTCAAATATTCCATAGTACCTTCGTACAATCTGGTTTTTCACTCCTTTTACCATGTATTGTCTTCCACGTGAAGTTCCAGAATCAGTGTAGTGATTAGAGATAGTTGATTAACAAGTGACTGAACTTGACTGAACTTGATCTTCTTCAACTGAATAGTTTAATTCACAGGCTTGCTCTTAAAAATCTATTCATCTTGAAAATACAGTAGCTTGTGTAAGAGGCTGCATGGAGAAGGCATGGAAATAAGGGTGATCTGTGTGCAAGGGAGAGTTTGAAAAAAGGAGGACGGAAGAAGTAGGAAATGGGGGGGTGAAGGTGATAGTGCTTTGTGTACTTAGTCATTACATGTGGTGGTGGGGGAAGCTCTAGGTGATTAATGGGAATGGCATGGGGGGGTGTAAATGGAGCAAGCAGGAGCAAAGCCACTAGTGTATAAATATCAGCACATCCGATGAGGCTACGCTTTGAGTGCCTTGTCATTCTGAGGTAAGTCAGAGACAAAAGGGCCTTTTCAGATTGTAATTTGGGGTGCTCACATGTATCTTTTGAAAAGATGGCCAAAACCTTTCAATTTCAGAGAACTTCTGGGAAACCTGGTTAATTTCCCTGTTCTTATACCTTATTGTTTGAAATAGGGCATTGTGTTGGAACATGTTTTTCATGGAATTTTTAATTCATTTTTTTAAAAATAATATTTATTGAAGATTTTTTTTAAAATTATAAAAAAGGAAAAACAGAAAAACAGACAAAACACAAAAATAGAAAAAAAAATACATCCATCATTCTCAAATTTCTAACTTTCATTACCTTCTTTCTTTGACCTCCTCCTCCTCCCCTTTCTTGTATCCTGGTTAATAATTATCACAGCAAATCCTTTCCATAGTTCATAATATTTTGTCCTTACATTACCTTAATCTATTTTCATCTTGTCTTATAGCAAAACTTAAAACTTAAATCTTATTTTTACCAGCTTCTCATAACCATATCATTAACCTAATTCTTTAAACATTTTTACTAGAACCAAGTAGTTCCATTTCAACATTTTCCTAACGTTCATCAATTATTTTAAAACAGTCCTAATGATAAAAAAAAGAAAAGTAAGACAATCCAATCTTCAACCAGCGTCCCTTCCTCCTGGTTCCGGATTTTGTCAGTCCTTTTTGTCCCATTTATCTAGCGCATTAACCTGGTGTCCTTATATCCGAGGCCCTCAAGTCTCTTCCATGTCCCTTCCGCAGCTCTTCTTCATATTTTCCTTTCACTCGTAGGAACTCCAGCTTAGTAATAATTTTGACCCTTTTCAACAGATCAGCCCCATTTCCATAGTCCAGACTAAACTCCATGTGATATTTAAACACCTGTTTCAGATTCCCTCCAAAATTAAAAGCCCCCACAGCTCCAAACATCTGACGGCCCATTACCAGACTCAGAAAGTCCAAACATCCCGGCATGGGAGGGTCATTCCAACCCCCCATTTCCAAACCAAACCGAACTTTATCTTTCCAAATCTGGTTTTTTCCAAATTCATTTATCAAATCCAGAGGCTCATGACCCTGCAGGGCCGCAGCTCCCTCCATTTCTGGCACCCAGGATTCAGCAGTATCCTCTTCTCTCATCTGTGCTGTCATAGCATACTCCTGTTTTAGTTCCTGGGTAGGCTCCATGTAGTTTCCTACTGCCTGTTCAAAATTTCTGGTCGCATTAGTCATCAAGTCCGTCTTCTAGCTTAGCTGATCCAATAGGGCATTTATTTTACAGAAAGCACCCAACAGAGCTTCTGAAAACATTGTCCGGCAAGGTCACAAGTCCTTTCCCATGATTGTAATCTGTAACAGCTGCAAGCTCCTGAAGTTGGTTACAATTTCACAGTCTCCCTCTAGGGGGACAACTTGTTTATTTTTTCTTTTAAGAACAATAGCAACAAAGTTTCTTTTTTAAAATATTCAGTCAATATTTGTTCCTTTGAAATGCGAAAGGAAACAATGGAGTCACTATGTTACTTTTCTTTTAGCTATCTGTCAAAAACATTTGTCTCTGGTCAATGAACTTCAAACGTCAGTCCTGACACTCCGCTCCAGGATCAGGACGGTGGAAAGTTGTTGTTGTTGTTGTTGTTTAGTCGTTTAGTCGTGTCCGACTCTTCGTGACCCCATGGACCAGAGCACGCCAGGCACTTCTGTCTTCCACTGCCTCCCGCAGTTTGGTCAGACTCATGTTTGTAGCTTCGAAGACACTATCCAACCATCTCGTCCTCTGTCGTCCCCTTCTTCTTGTGCCCTCCATCTTTCCCAACATCAGGGTCTTTTCCAGGGAGTCTTCTCTTCTCATGAGGTGGCCAAAGTATTGGAGCCTCAGGTGGAAAGTTACTTTACTTTAAACTCACTTCTGCAGGTTTAAACAATCCAAAAAGAGGTTCCCCTTCTTCTCCTGCTCCCGAAGGGGGGGTCCACGATTTTAAATGATGAAAGCCAATCCTTTAAAAGTGAATTTCTATGCTCTAGTTACGTTGTCTTTGCTTTATTCTGACTACAAAGAAACGGAAGGGTGACTTCCTGTTTAGACCTTCCCGTTTCAGTACCAAATTGAAGTAAATTTTAAGTCCAATTCCTCTCTACTGGCCAATCCTTATTTAAAGTCCAATTGTTCGAGTTTTAAGTACTCACGGGTGATTCTTTAGATGCCAAATTGTCCCAGGAAAAAGGCAGCACTCTCCGGCAACGGCTATGCGGCTTCGCTCCACGGAAAAAGCAGTAGACTCACAGCACCGCGCCACTTCCCCCTCTTCGCTTCGGAGCCCATTTATGGGTTCCTTTGCGGGTTGGGGGGGGCGCTAAAGGTGCCCGCCGAGTCCCATGGTCACAGGCTTCATCCGCCTGTGATTTTTTAAAGGGTCCCCACTTCGCCGTAGCGGAAAAGACCCGTTTCGCGCGGAGCTGGTCCCTCCGGTTCAGAGGGAGTCCACCATTGCCGATGGCGCCACCCCGGAAGTCCATGGAATTTTTTAATTCAAACTTTCCTATGGATTTACATTTTTAATAATGAATCAAGCACCACATGTTGTAGAATTGTTGTAGTTTACTTGTGAGCTGGAAAATCCCTGGTTCATATCTTGCCACAGTCATCAAATTTTCTATGTCAAGAATTCTACTCATATTGATCCAGAGCATCTTCCGATATATAGTTAACAGAGTAAAATTTTAAACACATTGCAGTTTTGATTCCCAAAAATATATACCGGGGGCAATTGTGTTTCATCCAGCAGAGTTTTACTGCTGCTGAAGGCAGATGAGCATAATGGTCACAAATCCAATACATTCAGGATTGACAATGTCCGTAAGAAATCCAGTTGCAGCAGACTTAACTTAAACTTACAATATCTTATAATAAGACTAAAACATTAACACTAAGCATACTATATACAGAACATCACACCAGAAGAAAAGAGAGATAAAGTGAAACTCAGGCTCCTTCTGGCCTCGAGCATGACCTTGAGTGAAAGAGACAACAGAACCAGTTTAAACCAGCTGTTCAGCTTCTCTGAAGGAATAACCTAAACATCAGGAATATTTTTCCTGTTTCTAGGCAGAATGGAACATGGTTACGCAACCTAAGGCCAGGGGCCGGATGCGGCCCAATCACCTTCTCAATCCGTCCTGTGGACGGTCCAGGAATCAGCATGTTTTTACATGAGTAGAATGTGTCCTTTTATTTAAAATGCATCTCTGGGTTATTTGTGAGGTATAGGAATTCTTTCTTTCTTTTTCAAAATACAGTCCAGCCAGTGGCGTAGCGTGGGTTGTCAGCACCCGGGGCAAGGCAAGTAATTTGCGCCCCCTAACCCGTGGATTTGCGCCCCCTAACCCGTGGATTTGCGCCCCCTAACCCATGGATTTGCCCTAACCCCAGATGTTGCGCCCGGTGCGGCCCGCCCCCCCTGCACCCCCCACGCTACGCCACTGAGTCCAGCCCCCCACAAGGTCTGAGGGACAGTGGACCGGCCTCCTGCTGAAAAAAATTGCTGACCCCTGGAATAGAAGCTTGCTTGTCAGCTAGAAACTTCCAGCTTGTATCACACAGAGAAGCTTCCAGAACACTCTTGATCTTGAATCAATTAGAATGGGATCAATACTTTCTTCACCAAAAAATGCAAACTGACATGCTGAAGGTATTGATAGACGAGGCAATATTCTCTCAACCTCAGTCCTTTCCATCAGTCACATGAAAACTGGCCTACCCTACAGGGTTAGTGGAAAGATTATGGTTGGAGGAGGTCTGGTAGAGGTCACCAGCTCCTCAGTGGGCCAGGCTGAGCCGCTGAGCATCTAAGCTGACTGTCCTTATTACACAGTTTCCTGTGGCAGCTCAGGACCTTGAGTCCCTTCTGTTTTTGCAGTTCTATGATTCTAGTTAGTTAATCCTTATTTCATATTCTCAGGTCACTGTGTTTGCCAGGTTCCAGTTCTAAGAATGAGATGCTTTATTTAAATTGGCTATTTGTTCCCAAATACAGGAAAAAATTTTTTCCTCTGGCATGCTTTAATATTTTGCTCTCAAAACCTAATTTTGATCGTTATATTGGATCTCTCTATTTTTTTCATTACAGTGGTACCTCGGGTTAAGTACTTAATTCTTTCTGGAGGTCCGTTCTTAATCTGAAACTGTTCTTAACCTGAAGCACCACTTTAGCTAATGGGGCCTCCTGCTGCTGCTGCGCTGCTGCTGCACAATTTCTGTTCTCATCCTGAAGCAAAGTTCTTAACCTGAGGTACTATTTATGGGTTAGCGGAGTCTGTAACCTGAAGCGTATGTACCCAGAGGTACCACTGTACTAGCCAAGTCTAAATGCTACAGTTTCCCTTAGACAATCTATGATTGCTTTCTGATGTTAACATTCTGTAACTTTTTAATGGTAGACCATTAAAAAACTATGTTTAACATTTATTCATCATTCTTTCATCTTTTCCAGGATAGCGACATGCTTGCTTGCCATAACTACTGGCACTGGGCTTTGTATTTTATTGAAAAGGTATGTGGATGCTTCTGTAACTGTATTGAGTCTGCAAGAAAATCCTTTCAATGCATTTCATTTGCTGCTATCCTTTTACCTTTCATCCTTTGACTACCCTTACACTTAAGTTCCTTATCTCATTTTAGTTTCTTTAATATATTTGTTTCTCACATTCACACAAAAATTGTTACGGACAGAGAGCATTGACATTTTTCTTCGTATTGGATACCTGACTTGAAGTTTTCTCATACTTGGGAACAAGTACACTACCGCCTCATATTTTGCACTCTCTCATCACCCCCAACCAGTGCAGGAATGTGATAAATTATTCTTTACAGCTGGGAAAACCAGATAGTGATCCATGGTGAGGTCAAAATATTTGCTAGGGTCTTTAAATTCTTTTCTGCCCTGAGTGCTCTGCAGAATGACAGGGTGCCTCTTGTTTCTGTCTACAGTTAGAGACTTTAATTAGTAAGAAGCAGTGAATTTGATCTCCAGGCCAACTTCCTTTCTGTTTAAGTGCTCAAAGCAATGTATAATTATTTTATGAACATATAGAACTCATTTGAATACAGTAAAACCAATGGCAACACAGCATGATAACATGTGATAGCCCATTTCTATAGTAAGGTTGTGTCTGCCTGCGAGTCACTTGCAGTTATCTTCGCTAAAATCAGCTGAATGAGGGTTTAGAAAATGAAGTGCTTCCATACCATTCTGCAGCACTGCTCAGGCTAAATAGGCATGAACCTTCAGTAGATGCCATGGCAAGCCCCATTAGAACAACACATGAAGGAGCAACTTGTGGGTATGGCTATAGGTCATGGTATGGCTTTTCCTCTCCATGGGGAGCTGCACTCCCTTGGGGATAATCTACTCCCAGGGACTGCATTCTGGTGGCGGACAGTACCTTGGGTTGTATACCTCAACACCGAAGCAGCTGTTTCCCTGGGGGCAAAGGGTGGTGACTTTGTAGCCAATGTGCAGTGCCCCCACCCACCAACAAAACTACATTTTCTTTTACCTGCACATTTAAAACATATTTCAGTTTGTCAGAAATCTGATACAGTAGTACCTCGGGTTAAGTACTTAATTTGTTCCGGAGGTTCGTTCTTAACCTGAAACTGTTCTTAACCTGAAGCACCACTTTAGCTAATGGGGCCTCCTGCTGCCGCTGCTCCACTGCTGTGTGATTTCTGTTCTCATCCTGAAGCAAAGTTCTTAACCCGAGGTAATATTTCTGGGTTAGCAGAGTCTGTAACCTGAAGTGTATGTAACCCGAGGTACCACTGTAGTCTAATTTATTGATCCCAATGCATGGTAATTACAGAAGTTACAATATGATGAGTTGACTGTTTGCAAATGCACGAATAAAATGAAATCCTCCTTGTTCTTGTAGGGCGACTACGAGGCTGCTTTGACAATTTATGACACTCATGTAAGTATGAGCAGCGTACTTAACGGACACATGAAACCATATTTGTGCCTTTCCTTCTGCTGTATATAGGCTGGCATTTTCACTCCCCATTAAAATAACTATAATTTCAGCACCAGGAAGAACATATTTTCTCAGAACTAAGTCCTGGCTTCAAGGGGAATTACACCCTGGTAGGTGTGTATAGGATTGCAGGCTCATGCTTGATTTTAAAACATTGGCCAGATACAACATAATACAGTGGTGCCTCGCAAGACGAAATTAATTCGTTCTGCAAGTTTTTTCTTCTTGCGAGTTTTTCGTCTTGCGAAGCATGGTTTCCCATAGGAATGCATTGAAAATCAATTAATGCGTTCCTATGGAGACCGCTTGCCAGGCTGGCGGTGCGGAGAAGGGCTTTTCTCCCCACCGCAAGCCTTCAGGACAGGTACAGGAACAGAGGGGAAGGCGCACAGCGCTTCTCCTCTGTTCCTGGGGCTTGCGGTGGGAGGAGGGTTTTTCCTCCCCACCGCCAACATTCAGAACAGCATTCTGAATGTTGGCGGTGGGAAGGAAAACCCTCCTCCCACCGCAAGTCTTCAGGACAGCCATCCGAAGGCTGGCGCGGGGAGAAGGTCTCTCCGCCCCACCGCCAGCCTTCGGAGGAGCCTTCCGAAGGCTGGCGGCGGGAGGACGTCTCCGCCCCACCGCCAGCCTTTGGAGCAGCCTTCCGAAGGCTGGCGGTGGGGCGGAGAGACCTCCTCCCGCCGCCAGCCTTTAGCCTTCCGAAGGCTGGCGCGGGGAGGAGGTCTCTCCGCCCCACCGCCAGCCTTCGGAGGAGGTCCGAGGACAGTGGGGAAGACGCGCTGCGCTTCCCCGCTGTCCTGGAGATTTCCCTATGGGCTTTCGTCTTGCGAAGGAAGCCCATAGGGAAATTCGTTTTGCGAAGCACCTCCAAAACGGAAAACCCTTTCGTCTAGCGGGTTTTTTGTCTTGCGAGGCGTTCGTCTTGCGGGGCACCACTGTAGATGCAGATTTGATAATCCAACCTACTTTGTTGCAGAATTTGAGCTAATTTGGTACATTTTTTAAAAAGTGTTTTAGCTCAGAATATACATAGCTCTGCTTTACAACCTTGATTTTGTAAGATGAAAGCATAGTTCAAGTGTTTGGGGGGTTGGATAGTTCATCTGCTTTGAACTCTCTTGAGTTTGCACTAAAACGTTGTTTCTGATAGTTGAGATGCACTCTTTTTTATTCTGAAGTAAATGAAGTACTCTTCATTGTTCCATTAGAAAGGTTTTCCCTGGGAGTATGTAACAGAAGGAAATAACTCCTTGTAGAAATTATTGCTCTGGACATTCATTCGGATTGAAAGAATGCAAACTCAAGGTAGCAATTTACACAGAGGTACAACTGTTGAGTCTCCTCTGTGGGTAGGAAATGTTCTGTCTCGATTGGGAAGGTTAGCTCTCAGGCAGGGATTTTGCAGAATTGCAGGTTCCCTTCAGAGGCTCCTCTGTGGGGCCTTGGGCTCACAGAATCCTTTTCATTATTTAATTCATCTCTCACATGAGACTTCCCATTGTTACATGGGGCATTGCTATGGCCAGGTCACAATTTGGGCATTAATTGCACTATGGGTTGCTAAAGGAGGTGTGTCGCTGGCACATCCTAGCTTCCTGATCCACATTGGCCCGGCAATCTGAGAAGTAGCTTTTCTGTAGTTCTGTGTATGTGAAATAGAAAGCACCTTATATCTTTATCAACACCCATGTCTTTCTTCCTATCATAAGCATTTGTTGGGCTATTTCAGTCTTCCAAAGAAACATGTAACTTCTATTAATTCTGTTAATTTTTATATGTGGTTTTCGATCCACAAGAACAGCAAAGGTATGTGGTGCTCTCTCTCTCCCAATGAGACTTTCTAATCAGTTTTGTGAAAGAACATTCCCTTATTGAATTAGAAGAACTGGAGATGGAGAAGCAGCAGCAAAAAAGAGTCTGCGTAAAGAGGAGGAGGAGGAGGAGGAGGAGGAGGAGGAGGAGGAGGAGGAGGAGAACCAAACTCTTCTTACATGGATGGTGCTCAGAGGTTCACAAGGGGATGGAGGAAGTGCAAAGTGCAAGATAGCTGTCTCCTAAAGCACGGCTTAAGGAGAATATTAGAAATCTTAAATCTGGACTGTGAGGCCAATCCAAATTCTGAATGCTTTACGGTTTACAGATTGCTCCCAGGTGCCAGTTGAGTGGAACCATGCTGGATGTTGTTGACAATTGCTCCATGCTGTATCGGCTTCAGTTAGAAGGTAAAAGAGAAACTCTGAAGAGGCTGTGCTCTTGCCTATTTAGGCTGGCAACAGTTTTCTTTTTATTTTATGCATTTGAATCTCTTTGCTCTACCTTTCACTCCCTTCCCTGGCTAAACAGAAGAAGGACTGAAAAAGAGCTGGTCTGATCAATACTGTGCATGAGCTACTATAGCAAATCTCACAATTTTCTTGGCTACTTTTCTCTGCCTCTCCCTCCCTCTCTTTTGTTTTGTTTCAACGTATAGGGTACCCAGACCAACTGAATTGGGTTAGAGGCAGCTTCCAGTCAACAATGACTGAGACATGAATCCATATGGCCAGTAAAGGACCCTCCAGACATCGTTTTTATTGCATATGCCTAGTGATTTGTGTTCAGGACAGTCATATGTGATTCCACTTTCAAGACTTGCACCTGCAGATCTCTTGGGGCCGTCATGCTCCTTCATTTCCAACCCTGCATCGTCCTGCTGAAATCCCATAATTTTTCATACAACAAATATTCTGAGAGTTGTTGTTTTTTGTACTACTTTTGTTTTGTTGTGCTATAGTCTTCCAGACAGCAATAATGTGGGAGCATTGCAGAACAAATTAAAGCAGAATAAATCAGCCACTATTATCATGTCAAAAACATGTTACAGAATAATCTCAAAATCTAATACCACTCTGGAGAAGTCCTAAATGCTTATGCATGAGTATAGAAGTTAAAGTACATATAAAAAAGTGTTTTGCACTCAATGGCTTTGCAGCAAAAGCTATGCATCTTTACTCCAAAGTAGGTCCCGCTATTTCCAGTGGGGTCTGCTCTGAAGTAAATGTGCATGGCCATTTTTTAATATTCTAAGTTGCTTTTTTAAAAACGTGTTAACTTTTCTCCTAGGTCTGAAGGTTGGTGACAGGTGGAAAGCAGTAAACCAGCTGACTAAAAAACATGCCAAAGATCACATCCTGGTTTTCAATGATGCTCATATTCTGATGTCTTCATTAGGAGCCCAGGACCACAAAACTACGGATGAACTCTTAGCAACTCTTCATGAAGTCACCCAGTAAGCAGCAAACAGTTTTATGAATAGGCAATTTTTTCTTCTTAGCTTTTGCCCCCTTTCAGGGGACTGGGTGGGCACTGAATGCCCTGTGAAATCCCCTCCTTAGAATTTCAATGTAAAGATGGAGCTGCCAGACTTCAAGAAGATGCGCAAAGGGTTGAGGGCAACCTTGCTTCACACTAGGAGAATCTACAAGGAGATCTTTTTTTGTATTTAGAGCCAAGTGGAGCTGAGTGAGACATGTCTACCCTCTCTATCTCAGATGGGGTGCTTTCTCTGCTGCAGGAGGGGAGAGAATTTGGCTGTTACTCTCGTACTTCCTATCAGCGGGTACAAAACAGATGTGAAATGGTTAGTTTGCTTATTTTAGATGTACAGCCCAGAAATACCATGAAAGCTCAGCACAAGCACAAGCAGGGAAAAAATAAGCACAATACAGTTAGATGTCGTCTAAATTATGGAAATTTCTCTATTGCCCAATTTAATGCTAAGCCCTAGCAGGCAAGTAATGCAGTTCTCTCAGAAAGGCACTCAGGCCATGCAGTGGGAGGAAGACCCAAGCTGAGGAGTAGAGCAGCCTCCCTTACATTGTGCCCTTGCTATCTGAACCCAGAACAGAGATTCAAAAGTGATAGCTTGTTGCTGCTTGAAGATACTGTAAGGTTTACTGTGGCGTCAGGGCGGACTTTGGTAATCTTCTGTAATATGGTGCCCTGTGCAAGGCCAAAATTTGGTTCCCCCAAAATGGAACTTCTGTTATTGATCTTCTCAATTTTGCACCCCCTCGGCTCGGCACCCTGTGCTGGGGAACCCCCCGCACCGCCCTGAACCCAGCACTGGTGGCAGAAGCATTTGTGGGCCAGAGCCATTTAATCAGATACATAAAATGATCACCAAGATGGGTAAATAATGAATACCTGGTCATGGTGGAGAAAATAATTGTGCCTTTAAAAAACAAACAAACACAATGAGGCCAAAATTCCAAGCAATGCAAGAGTCAATGCTGTGCAATCTCTGCAAAATGGGATACGAAATATAAACAAATGAGTAAAATGCAATCAGCATGGATGTGCCCCAGCTAGCCACTGGTGATAAATAGCCATTGCAAGATGGCTAGTGTAAAAAAGTAAGTCAAAGCATTCCAGTACTATTGTGGAACTAAACAATAACCATAGCATTACGGGCTTAATCATCTGTGCGTCTTCTGTTGTAATATATATCATTGTCTGCCAACAATGTCCCTCCAGAAGGCCAAGCAGGTTGATCTGTATATGAAGATAGACAGACGCAGTTGAGATACTTGAAAAGGGAACACTTGGAAATCTGCCTGGGAAGCATTTCTTTCTCCCACAACATATTGTAGCGGACCTTAAAGTTAATTTTAAAAAGTTTCAGAGGAAGACCCCTCGGGAATTGGAATTGATTAGCAAATTAGATACTGTGGCATTTTGTCCCATAAGTCCAGGGAATGGCTGGAGCTTCCCAGCATCTCATTATCTTCCATGTGTCCCAAGTGTGTGTCTCCGTGCGATGCTTTTAAGATGTTGTCAGTGCACACCACACCATACTGAAGTGTTAATTAGGTATTATTTTGTCAAACAAAATGAGTGTTGCTTAACAGCTGTATATAAATTGCTTAAAGATATAAACTGATGCATCAGGTTGGTGGTGTATGACCATCCAGGTAAAATAAGGCAGCCTAGTTACAACACAATTCCTACAGTAATTATATTCTGGACTGTTTTCTTAAAGGTGTTCAGTTTTCTGAGTATCTGGATGTGCAAATTCACCAACAACTTATTGGTTTATAAATATTTTGATCTACTTTTTTCGCTTCTTCCTCTCTTTCTCTTCTCCAGGTCACCTGATGAGGACCATGAGCTAAACTTAGTTCCAAAATTAGGGCTGCCTCTTTTGAAAGCATTTGTAGAGTTTGATAATGGCAATTATGACAAGGCAGTGGAATTACTGTATCCCATTCGCTACCAAATTGTCGAAATAGGGGGGAGCAATGCTCAGGTGAGGGAATTTTTTTAATGCTCAGCTTGTTGACTGTTCTGTTCATTGTTGGTGGAGTGACATTAAAGCATGAAGAATGGAGGCCAGAGTCGTATCATCAGGAGTGGGTGAGGGCACAGTGAAGGCATAGCTTCAGCTTTGAAAACAAGTTCTAAAAAGAGTCATTGTATTAGGGTTAGTTGAGTACTCCATGTCAGAACTGTTCTGTGATCTTGCTCCATAGATGCCCAGAGCTTGACAGCTTGAGCTCCCCCTAGCTAAAGGTATGTTTTCCTGCTAGAAGCTGCTCCCATTCTGCTTCATAGTCTCTCTGTAACTCTACAAATGTAGACATAATAAGCAACCATTCTTTCACGCTGGTTGAAAGACGATCACTGAGGGCAAATGCTGCCACCCTCTGAATGCTATGAAAAGGCAGTTATTAAGCCGCTTCTTAAAAAGCATCTTTGGACCTGGTCAATATGGCCCAGTCTCTAATCTTCCATTCTTGAGCAAGGTGATTGAGCAAAAGGGTTTTTCAAGGGTTTCCAGGGGTTTAGAGAGTATTTTCAGGCTTTTTCAATGGTGTTCCCAATATACATGATTTCACATGTGATGCCTTGGAACATAACCCCTGCATCAATGAGCAGTTGCCTGAATGATGCATTTGGAATGTTTGAGTATCTGAAGCATTTTGCATTGCTTGCTCTCCTGAGCCATCTGGTGAATTGAGCCGGCACTTACCTGTTTTGCAGCTTACACCCGTATACCAAATATAATAGATAGTTGATATGCGGTCCGACCTTCCCCAACAATTCCCGTCTTACTCTGTTTCCCTATGATCAGTAGCAACAGGTATCACGTGCACTGCCTTGACCCCGCGCGATGTCAGCATGCAATGTATGCATTCCCCATGGAGTGTGCACATGACGTAAGCACACCCTGCTGTGTGCATGCATGATGTCAGTATATCCCGCAGTGTGGTCGTGCTGTGCATGCATGCCCCATAGTGTGCTGACATCACCATGGGGGAGGCTGGTGTGTTGCTCAGATGCCCCATGGTGTGTGCATATGGCTGTTGTGGAACTTTGTGAGGAGTGTCCCCTTCACTGAAAATTTTGAGGGGCCCCTCCTACTTGGCGTGCCTGGCAGAAGCAAATTGGTATTGTCTGGTATTCATTGATGGCAAAATGAGCCCTTGGTTGCCTTTGTTAAATCACTTTACCAGCAATTTACTCAGGGAATTTGGGCTGCAATATTAATTTACTGTTCCATGTGGTATTTAAAGGAACTAATAGGCAAGTGAACACAAAAACAGTAGCAAATCCAAACTATAGTTATGGATAAACGGTTAGCAATTGGGATTTCTCTCCCAATGCCAATCCCCCATAACTTATCTTGTGCTGTTATCTTTTTTCCAGAGAGATATTTTTGCCCAGTTACTGATTCATGCTGCTTTGAAATGTAAATCTAAAGCTAACCAAAAACTTGCTAGGTAAGTGCCACCTTCTGAAAAATACAAATTTCTGATTATTACTTGAATTAAGCATTGGGATGTATTCATAAATGTGGGGGGTGGGTGGCAATGGCCAGTGAAGGGAGGAAGGATGGAATCTGCCCAGTTGAAGCAATTTTGTTCTATTGAAACTATGGCAGCCCTACCTGTTTATATTCCCTTAGGGGGAATGTGAATGTTCTCCTTATGTTAGCCATCAGCTGCAGACTTCTGCTACTGATCTAATAACTATACAGCAACACAGAATTGAGGGTCAGAGTAGGTTTAAATCAGGGGTCGGCAACGTGCGGCCCATGGGCCAGATCCAGCCCACGAAGGCCATTTTACTGACCCACAAGCTGCCCGCTCAGCAAGTCCTCTGCATGCTGTGCTAAACCAACGCAGTGCGGCGCAGGGACTCGCCGAGCGGCACCGGAAATCACATCTGCGCACACGCAGATACCAGAAATCACTTCTGCACATGCCCAGTGCCGAAAATCACTTCTGTGCAGGTGCAATTTTCAGCGTCTGGGCATGCACAGAAGTGCTTTCTGGTGCCACAGACATGCGCAGATGCGATTTCCGGTGCGCTGCGCTGGTCCTGCCCACAGACAATCTCTGTGGGAGTGATCCGGCCCATTGCTGGTAAGCCTTGCTGACCCCTGGTTTAAGTGGTGGTTTGACTGATGCTTTTAAAATGTCACAAGGAGTAAAGCACAGTTGCATTCTGGCTTCCACTCTCTTTAACTTTTATATTAATGATTTGGTGCCTTATTTAGCCAATGCAAACTCCCCCTCTCCAGTAATATTAGGAAGAGAAAGATCTCCATATTTATGTATGAAAATAATTTAGTGATCTTCTCTCTTCCCAACTGGGTCTCAAAAATCTCTTGGAGGTGTTCAACATTTACTGTAAACAGGAAGGTCTGTCTATAGATTGTGATTTTTGGCAGGCACAATCCTAGTTACAGATGGTGCTTGGATCAGCAGTCTATAGAACAAACTTCTGCATTTAGATATCTGGGTGTACTCTGTAATGAAGCTCAAAGCACAGAAAACCACCGGGGCATTGACAAAGTTCTATTACAAGAAGGGAGGGAAGCTGATAGAACCTGCCTACCAGGCACCAGGCTGGTGAAAGCTGCTCTCCATATGCTTATCCTGTAAGAAAACAAAACTCAACCCCCTTTCTCAAAAAATTCCCCTTTCTGCCATGGACTTTTTTATCATGCCCTTCTAGGCAATTCAACACATTGCCATTGTGTTGTGTTTCCCTCTCCCTTCTGGATGATATATATGGAGATATGTTTCCAGCAGGAAACTAGGAAGAGTGCTCTGGTTCACACCTTTGGTTCCAACTTGCTCCATTGCCCCTGGTCTCTCGGGTATTCCAGGGGGGGGGGGTTGCCCTCATCCGGCATAGGCTAGGTCCATTACTCAGTCCTAGTAAGTTTTGAGCTCGCTGACTCAGTGCACTGTTGTCTGATAGGGCTGGCTGTCCCCTGACTTGCCGGGAGAGAAGCACTTTGAGTGGGGATGCAGCATCACTGTGAGCCATTTTAAACACTCCAAAAAAGAAGCAGAAGAGGAAACATTGAGTGGTCTGCGCTTCCTCCCTTCTCACCACGTTCCACTCAAAGCAGAGAAGTGTAGATCTTGTACATGACATTCTGACAACACACATTTCTCTCTTTTCAAAGAGACTTGGAAAGAAGAAGCTAAGCATTATATTTCACTCACACTTTATCTCGCCCTGCTTTTCTAGAACATTAAAAGTGGTTCTGTGTCACAATACCCTCAAGAACCCATTTTGTCATGATTGCTGTAATATTACGATTGCAAAATACTGGAAAAGCAATACAATTCCAACAAAAGGCGAATAGTTACTAAAATTAAGCAAATATTTTGAATTGGCGAAACTAACTGAAATAGTAAGAAATCAATCAAATGAAAAAATCAGGAGAGAATGGGATGTCTTTATAAATTATATGAAGAAGGTAGGTTCCCCAAATTACGATTGGCTCAGTCTAGATTAAAAACTCCACAGGTAAACAAATTATGTCTTCACAAAGTTTAAAATGATTACAGACAACCAAAAATATGAGATTATGGGAACCATGTAGTAGTTGAAGGAAGTAAAAAAAAAAATTCTCTTTTTCTTTTTCTTTTTCTTTTGATATTTTTATTTTTTCTTTTCCTACTTTTTATTTTTTGTATTTTTGTATTTTTCTTTTTATTATTCATTTTTTGGTACATGTTAGTTAAGGTAATTTGCATTATTTGTATAACTGTATTTCTTTTTGTTTGTATGTAATATCAATATTGCAAATAAAAATTAAAAATAAAATAAATGTTTGCTATAATATGCCAGAGGGCCCCAAACAATAGTGTGAATAACTGCTCAAGCAAGATTCCTCATGTTGCACTTCTTTGGGTGTATTATATAGTACAGTGGAACCTCGTGTTATGTCCCGTCCCCCTTGCGAACGCTGCGGGTTACAAGGTCCGCTAACCCGGAAGTAGATGCTCCCGGTTGCGACCTTTGCCCCGTGCGGAAGTCGCACGCCAGCAGCAGCGGGAGGCGCCATTAGTGAAAGCGCACCTTGTGTTACGAGTGGTTTCAGGCTGAGAATGGACCTCCAGAACGAATTAAAGTCGTAACTGGAGGTACCACTGTAGTACATCTTCTACTCTTAGATTTAATGTCATAGAATTGGTAAGTGCTTTATCACTAGGGGTTTTTGTTTGTTTCACAGATGTAGATGAAATATCGATAAGATGCCGTGGTAAGGTAGCACTGCTTCTAATGTGATTTTTATTACTATATAAATCACTTTGGAGCTTCTTATGGGATGCAGTTCTCAAAAGCATTAAACTAAGTAACTTGAGCTCTTAATGGAGAGGCTTTTACAAAAAACAGTAACAATGGAGTGGGCCTGTTAACTTAGATGACCATTGACCAGTCAAAGGATTCTGTTCAGGGAAATTTTAGTGTTTGATGCTGTATTGTGTTTTTACTATTTTTTGTTGGGAGCCACCCAGAGTGGCTGCCGCACCTCAGGCAGATGGGCAGCAGATAAATATATTATTATTATTTATACTCTTCACCTTCAGGTGCCTCCTTCTAGAACGTGATGAGCTGAGACCAAATTCACCATTGACTGAGCGACTGTTGCGGAAGACCACAGCCCTTCATGCTCTGGGATAAACCTCGGAAAAGCCTTGTTGTTCAACAGATTCGTCATCAGCTTTACTAATCAACAATTTCCTATTATGGCAAGAAGCAAACCACATTGAGGAGACACTATATTGCATTTTTTCACTTCAGCTTTTGCACCACTTTCATAAAGTTGCTTTCTTGAACTGTCCAAAGTAAATGGCTCCCATATCTATTTAGGGAGGGAAAGGGGAGTGAGGCATGACAAGATAGCTACAGGAAGATTCTTTTTTAAGGTTACAGTGGTACCTTGGGATGCAAACGGGATCCGTTCCGGAGCCCCGTTTGCATCCTGAACAGAACATAAGACGCGACAGCGCATCTGCATGTACGCGGGTTGCGTTTTGCCGCTTCCACACATGCACGTGACGTCATTTTGACCGTCTGCGCATGCGCGAGCGGCGAAACCCAGAAGCAACGCACTCCGTTACTTCCGGGTTTCCGCAGAGCGCAACCCAAAAATACTTATCCTAAAGCGTATTTATTTATGACTGTACTGCTGTTTCCAGAATAGCATGGGATGAAGTTGTATGGTATAACTGGGAAACTAATGCACCAGTACTGTAAAAACTGCATTGCCTTTGTGCCTTGGCAGCCTCAGAAACTATTATCATGATGCAATTAATAGTTTTGGGACTACAGGTTGAAGACACAAATTTTGTAATACAAATTTTTCCACATGGTACCTCCAAAAGTGCCTCGGGTATGCTTGTGAATATATCTTGTGGACAACCTTGGAGTATGGAAGTGTTTTCTTTCATTTGGGGGGGGGATTATGGCAATAGTTGCTTTACGTTATTTCCCTGCTCTCTTATCATTTGTAAACTGGAAAATGTTATCATATAGTTACAATGTTCTCTTCTTAACTAAATTGTGTGTAAATCAACAAGAGCAACTGTGGATCTGATCTGATAGAATAACATTTTTTCATTAATGCCTGTAATTTCCAACAATATTTTTATGACTAGGAATTGATGCCATGTAGTAAAAATAGCCTTGTTTTTCGCAAAACGTTCAATACCCAGAATTGTAGTGAGTGTTTGTTAATCATGCTTTGGCGGGGGCGGGGGAGCGGTACTGGAATAATTATGCAAACTATAATTTTATTAATAATTTTATCTTCTGCTTATGCATAAAAATTGTTTCCCATTGACCACAAACATCTCCATGTTTCCGTTTGAATAACATTACCTGTGCCCGTCTTACCATACGTTTTGGACAATGAACATTTTATGTAATTCATTAATGGAATGGAAATTTGTCACTATAATTGCTGCTTCCCAGGGTAGAAATGAAACAGTTCTTTAACAAAATTTAATTTTTGGATATACAGTTCAGCAGAAGCTCTCATTCAGAGCAACAGATCAAATTTGATGAGCATATACATATGATCTTCCAGTGGTTCTTTTTTTTTTTTTGCGCCAGCTCCTCACACTTTATGCGCTTCTTCCTACATTAGGTTTGTGGTATGAGAACTGCCGTGTGTTGCCTTCCTGTGACGCATGGATAGCATGAGAATACTCAGATGATGTGGGAACACCATTTTACAAGCGCTCATCTGAAGAGGCCCAGAATTTCTTTTTTATTAACACTTAACACCTTGCAAAAACTAATCCTCTTTGGTCACTGAAAAATAATACAATAGAAAAGCCATGGTTTTTTTTAAAAAAAAGCAAGCAACTAGCAAACACAATCTCATATGTAGTGAGAAAATCACCAGCATCTCTTTTGAAGGTGGTAATAAGGACAAAGTACAGGTTCTAGAGGAAAAAAGGAAAGAGACAAGGCTGCTCTTACTGTCTAGTCTTGACTGTAAAGATACAGAGATTACTTGTGGGTTGGGATTTTTTTTAAAAAAGAGATTTATTGATTTCCAATATATAACAATTACAAGAAGGGTTATCAGTATTTTATATAAGGATGCAATAGTTCAACAAAATCATCTATATAAAAAAATAAAGATATCACATACATTGACTAATACAATGCATGTAATCTCTTTGTTGATTTTTCTGATACAGCAATAAACCATACTTTTTCCCCCAATGAGAAATACACTGGTGTTCCAATCGTTTCCCATTCTGTGCCACTAGTAGACATGCTGCTACTAAAAAAGTAAATGGTTCTTTATAGCAAAGGTCGGATTGCCCTTCTTTAAAAATAGTTCCCAAACTTGTGGTACATTCAACATGTTGACCTGTAATATAGCTCTTATCTGTAAATACCCTCTCTCAGAAGGGCGCATATGTTCACATGCCCACATGTGAAATGTTGTACCTATACTATTGCAGCCTCTCCAGCACAAAGGTGGGATTGTTTTATTAACATACCTACACTGTAATGGTGTCAAATGCCACCCATGTAATAATTTAAATGTATTTTCTCATATCAGAGTTTAGATACTGATTTTAGTGGTTTTTTTAGTCCACAAATTATTCCAATCTACCTCTGCAATCTCATTCCCACCGATGTTTCAAGGAGTTACAACCTCCAATTGTTAACTCATTATTTGATAAGAGTGTAGATAAAGATTTTTTTGGTATATTCATCTATATGTAAAATCAAATTTTCCAATAGAGTAAAAGGTCCTGTGGCACTTTGCAGTTTAACTTCAGGGTGTGATGTAAGAGACACTCCAGGTGACCCCCCACTTGTGCGTGATCGACGTGTGCATGACTATGTATATGTGCAGTGCCAGGAAATAGATTCTGACCTGGAAATGGAGGGAGAGCCCTGGAGTGTCCTTGTGGCTTGTGAGAAGGCCCTCCCCAGAGCCCCAAGACGACTTCAGTGGGGCTGGAGGAAACCCCAGAGAGACCTGAGGGGCAGCAGGGCTTTCTCGAGGCTGCTCAGCTTCCCTGCCCAACAGCTGATGGGGGGCATAGCACAGAGACGGCAGCAGCTTTCCTTCACGTTCTCCAGACAGCCCCAGAGCTTCAATTCTAGTTGAGGTGGGGGGTTTTTGGACACATTATTTTTGGTCTTGATTCCAGAAAGCGGCAGAGAGGGCACTTGGAGGCGTTTTAGTGTGTGTTGCCTAGAACGTAACCCCTTGTGAAAGTGGAGTCTCACCTGTATTTGTTGACTGTAAAGCCAGTTTACACCCTGCATACCAATTTTTCTCACTTGTTCTCTCACTTTCTGAAGTTCTCTTCCTGCCATCTAAGAAAAGTGGATGCAGTACAAAAAGTATCCCTGGTGAGATTGAAGGAGCTAATTTAGGAGCCCACGTATTCCCTACCTTGAGATCTGCCTTTGCAAATGGATTAGTTATAGAATTAAAAATATTTTTATTTTATATTAAAAATGGTAGATTTAGTACTCTATATATTTCTACCAGACTCCATTTGCCACCCTTTTATCATTTGTGTTACATATTACTCCAATTATATTTTGAATATGGCTAGGTAATAGCCATATGAGGTCAAGCAAGACTCCCGAGAATGCTGATAGATCACAGCAAATTGTAATCTGGGTCTTTTACCCTGGTGTACAAAGTTTACTATCATATTTTCCCCTTTTTTGAAAGATCCCAGTTGAAATACTAGTGAACACATTTTCTTGTCATGCTCAATACATCTGGACTACTGCAAACAGATTCTCCCTTCAGGAATGAAGGCCTAATTTGAGCCTTGACTCTCCTATCATGAACGTGTTGTACATCTATAAAGCTAGTGTTTTCCTGAAAGGATAAAGCTGTAGCCTCTCCCTCATTAAACTTTTCCGGAGGAAGGTTCTGATTTTTTGTTGACGATGACCTCCCACGGAAAGCAGCTTGGGCCACACATGCTATAACAGCCTTTTTATAGAAGGCACTCTCTCTGGAGGTGTAGATGTAGGATTTGGGCTGGCCCAAGCTTATTGTGATATGGAAAAGATAGTCATGGGGAGGCATTGACTAAAGCTTATTCATGTAGCATTGGTTCTGGCCAACCTAAATCTTAAGATCCTCACCTTTTTTAAAAAGTAGAGAAAGAGTGGAATGGAAATTCAAAACAGGACTATATCTTATTCAGTGTTCCATTCTTTTCTTTGTCACCACCCCACTGCCTCAGTTACTACTAGGTTGGGGCTTTTCGGCACTAACCGCAAACATATTTATACCACTCACAGATGTTCTGGGAACAGAATTGTTAACAAACCAATAAAATTTCAAGCAATTTTATTAAAATCAAAAACCAATTATAGTCTTTTTTATGCATCCTATCAGGGTTGTGCACTGAAGCTAAGCTGCTGAGCACCTTTGGACAAGAAGTTTCATGTCAAGTCTTCTGCTCTGCTAATTAATAGGAAACTATTTTTCATGTATAATTATGTGTATCAATCAAAGGCACATAATAATATTGCTCAGCTAAAATACTAAAGGGAAGAAACCTTTTGCCATCCAACACCGCTTATTAATTTTCACAGCTTAGGCCAATGAAATAAAGAGTATTGCAACCAGCCAAGTCTTACGCTTGACAGGAGGTTGTACTGTGCCGTAATGCACAGGAATATCTTTTGATACAACCATTCGGAATATATCCCTGGTACAACGCAGATTAATATCAATCTAGTAGGACAGAAAATAATGTATCAGTGTGTCCTACCATATTTGACATATGAAACATTATCCATAAAAGATCGCAAGACATTGAAATCTAAGCATTCCAATGGCTTTAAACTTATTTTTATTTAACATATGAAACCAGTAATATACATTAAAAATGCTGCAATTTTACAGCTTTGTCTATAATGGACTATTCAGTTATTCATTTTTCTCCATGCAGTGTCCTTTAGCACTGCCAACTGATAAAAACTGAATATCCAATTCCTATCTTCCTCAAGAGCAATGATTCAGCATTTCTTATCTGAAGAGATCTATTGCTTCCGTAAAACCTTCATGCAGTGTATTTTAACACTGCTACTTGATACAAACTGAGTATCTGATTCCTGTCTTCCTACAGCAATGATTCAACATTTCTTACTTATCCGAAGAGACCTATTGCTTCCCCAAAATCTGATTCGTTACAAAACAAGACTTCAGTACGTAAATTATACATAACAGCAATGAAAATGCCATCTAGTTGTCTATGATATAACACATTTCTTTTCTTCTTCTTTGTTGTTGTTGTTGGCAGCCATCTGTCTCGGGAGGTATGTGGGAGTGAAAGTGGAAGTTGCAGCGCGTGCTGTGGCTGTGGCTGTGGCAACCGATATGGGAGGGACATAATTTGTTGCAGCTGGCAGAGATGAAGGCACCCACGGGTGCTGCTGCTGCAGATACACCCGGGTGCTGCTCCTCCCGGAGGTCGTTCCTCTTGCTATGGTTACATAGCCTGACGGTCTGTCTTCACGATAACAGATCAGATATGCAGGATAAATCTGAGGCTTCTCAAATATGACAAAAATTGATGGGTCTGCCACATCATTCACGCAGCTGTCGTAACAGTTGATCATGCCACTGGATTTTTCTGGGGGACGAGTATACGCTGCATTCCCCACAACAAAATCCCCGACCAGAACCTGAGCTACAAACATTGCCTTCACCTTTGCATCCCGTGGGCAGTAGTGGTGGGAATAGGAGGCATCTCTGGCAAAGTAGCTTCCTAGGAAGAAGCAAGGGACAGGGGTTCAAAATGTTAAGTCCCTACACATATAGCTGAGCGCTGTTAACAGAGCTGACGACACTTTATGCAGCTGAAGACATCTCAAACCACAAGCGTTTTTGACAAGTCTTTGGGAAAAAGTTAAAACCAAAAGGAAATTAAAGGAAAGCTTTCCCTGTATGGAGCAATTAAAAACATAGACACTAGAAGTACTTGCAGTAATGGTCCCCAGATTTTAATGAATATTTTAACATTGAATTAATAGATTTGTAAGCTGCCTTGATATGGTTTGAGATGGTATATAAAATAAGGTGATATCTAAACAAGCCATACTCAGAGTAGATCCATTCCCAGTCAGGGCCATAGCTAGGGTGTGTGTGAGGTGGGTCCCCGCCAGGGACGGAGGTGCAAAATCAGCCAAAAATATGTCCATAAATAAAAATATTTATTATTGCTTCATAGGAAAAGGTTTTAAATAGAGGGTGAATTGAATAGGGGGGGTTGGAGGAGAGGCAGAAAGAAGAGATAATTTGTCCCTGGCTGGGGGCGCAATCTGGACGGTTCTGCCAGGGGCGCAAGATCGCCTAGCTATGGCTCTGTCTCAAAGAATGAAAACAATGAAGTTATTTGATTCCTTTGGTTTCCATGGGTCTATTCCGAGTACAACTAATGTTAGATTATCACCCATTTTAAATAAAGTGAATAAAAATACTAGTAGAAATTAGTCAGCTGGGCCAGTCCATGGTCAATGGCAACTGTATAGTAAAATATCTGAGCATTATGTGCTATATTTTAATATGAGGGAAATCATCGCATGAAGTGCTGAGCGAGTCCCTTCCATAACTCAATATACTGACAGATCCAACCCAATCCTGCGGCTCAATAAGCAGATTTTGTGCTGGCCTAGGTTGAAATTCTCACTCATCCAGGAAGCTCACTAAAGGACCAGGGGTCGGCCAGTCACACTTACTCCACGGTTGTAGCGAGGATCCAAATGGCTAACAGCCATGTACCTGCCACAGTAGCTCACTGGTTACTTCAAGACTGGATGGCTGAACTGCCCTGGACGTGATGCAGAAGCAGCAGCACAACTGCTGGTAGGAGGAGACCTTGTCAGCATCTAAGCCCTGTGCTCAGAGATCTGTGCTGCTGGCCACTTTGCTACTGGGCCAAGTTCAAGGTGTTGCTCTTAGTATAAAAAGCCCTTAACAACTTGGGACTAGACTACCTATGAGCTTGCCTCACCCCATACCTGCCCACTCAATGGCTTCTAGAGGTGAAACTGGCATTACTACGGGTGCCACATAGTGGTCATTCTGCACTGATAAGAGCATGGTTGCCTATTGGGCACTTTTTTCAGGGCCTGCTAAAAAGCTTTCTTGTTTAGACAAACCTACCCAGATGCTTAGAAAGTTCAGGTAATTTAAATCTGTTCTAGTATTTTAACTTTTGCATATTTTATAGTATGGTTGTGATTTTTTCTTGATTTTACAGTTTTATTTTTAGTAAAACATTTTCAGGCTTTTTACAATCAAGCGGTGTATAAATTTTATTTTTTAAAAAATGTACAGCCACCTGGCTTCTTGGAAGGATAGGATACTAAAAAAGTATTTTTGAAAGGCATTGTGAAGTGCAGCGATGAGCTTGTTAAAGAAATCCTGGAATCTTCCTTTACACCACTGTTGGGGACTGTGATTACCAATCAACTCACTAGGGGACATTTAAACAGAATCCCTTCTTTACCATAAGATGGCGCATGAGGCGGTAGAACAAGTCTGTGTCAGCCAGAGCCTTGAACAGACTATGGTTTTTTCTCACATAAAAGCTATGAAACCCACGTCTGATTGATAGGCGGCACTTTCCAACATACAGTTCCCGGAAGTATCCATTGGAATACTAAGTGCGAACGGTCCATTAACTGATTTGCCTCACATGCAGCCCACTATTCTAGTTCTGCATCTGACTGATTTTATTTTATAGAGGATGAGATCAAACTATGAAAAATAGTAAAATCAAACTATATAAAAATGAGGTGACTCTTGTTTAAATCCTGCATTTGTTTCAAGGCACCTCACACCACCAGCCAGGAGACTAAACAATGGCTGTCCCAAGGGCAGCTCATCAGTCTCATGGTTGAACAGAGATAAGAACCAATCGTCTCTCCACCACAATGGCAGCTTATCCCAAAGTGTGACTTATCACATCAGTATGTTGTTCTTTCCACAAGGAACCGAGTGTGCCAAAACAGGAAGCTCTCCCACTGCATCCTCACAACATCCATGTCAAGGAGGTGAGGCAGACAAACAATGACTGGGCCAAGGCTGAAACATGTAAGCTGGATGGAAAGAAGATGAACAGTACAACCCTCAACGTGTCTCTTGTTACATTTTAGAGTGTAAACGTCTTTGGGCAGGGACCTGTCTTGTGCAACTCTACATGTCTTCTCAGAGCAACTTACTCCTATGTAAGAGCTTACAGGATTTGAATCTTCTTCTAGGAAGGGCTGGTGCTATGCTGTTTTTATAGTAATTACTTGTATAGTTTTAATATATTGGGCGGGGGGGAGGGAAAGAAATCTTTCAGTGCCTAATTGTTTCCCTCCCTAGGCTTTTAGCTGTTCTTATTTTTATCTGTAAGCCAGTAAGAATCCCTGTCAGGGGAAAAGGTGGGGTATAAATTATAATGTAATGTAATGTAATAATATATCCTATCATATCATATTTTAAAACCAACAATAGGGCACATTGAACTCATAATTTAAGCACTTTTAAAACCCACTTGTTTCAGTGAGAAAGACTGGTGTGTGCTAAGTGCCCCTGAAACCAATGGGACTTCACACCAGGTGGCGCCAGATGTTGCTCAGCTACAGGTCCTAACATTCCTGATCGTTGCCCAGGGCTCAGGAGAGGGATGGCTCAGCCACCTGCTTTGCCATGCCACCTGAACAGGTCACAGGGCTCCCAGCCACCACTGATGAAAGGGAGTTAAATTGGAAGAGAGGTGAAGTCAGCACTCACATCACTCTCCTCTTTGTTTTTGGGGTGGATGGTGAACTGTACGTTGACAGGTTTTTAATCATACCTGGCCATCACAACTCCAAAATCTGCTCTTTCAGATTTTAATTTCCTCAACTTTCACATCACAGACAGGAACAGATTCCTAAGGGAAATCATCACTGATCTAAAAAACATCCTTTGAAATGGGATGTTTATCTCTCTCTTCCCTGGAAACTCCTGAAGCTTTTTAATTTCAGTTTTTAGCAGGGGCGGTGGCTTCTATAGTGAGCTTGCTGGTATCTTATTTAACACTCTACATACCTTTTCCATAGGCTGTTCCATTGGTTCCACAGATTCTCCAATCAAAGTTGTCACTGCAGATGGCCTCCAAGCTAGAAGGATTAGTCCCATGGAACAGAAGTCTCTCATCCACTGTCTTTCCCCCATTTTTCTTCTTCATCTGTTCTTTTTGCCTAGAATGAAACAAACGTTTCTCACTTCCTGTTGAAGTTTAGGCAGGCAGCAACTATTGCCCTCTGCTGGAGTGATGGGCCAAATCTGCCCCATGAATTTGGATCAAATGAGATTTGAAGGATTCCTAAACACTCTGGGAGTTTCCAGCTGGCACAGCTGGCCAGTTTCTATCAATGCCCTGGTCTCTCTGTGAAAGGTAGATGAGTCAAGCAGTAATTGCTCCTCAGGGCCATCTTCACCAGTTTAGTAGGGGAGATAACCAGAACAAATGGAAAGTGCCAAGGAAGTCCAGCTGAACATAGGTAAGAGCTCAGTACTGAGCTATCACCATGAGAGTAGACAGTACTTTGTTCATTTATTTTTTACACAACAAATGTCTCCCCCATAAATTCTTGACTGTAATACAATGACACTTTCACATATGTGTTTCATTCTGCCAGCAATATGAAAAGATTAGCATTTATGGTACAGTTTACAACCCCTCACCCTGCACTGTTATTATCATCTGCATTATCATCCCCATCATGACTTAGGAAAGTGTCAGCCCAGAGGCGTCCTTGATAGGCATTGTGTTAATAACCTCACATGACGGATGCACTGATGTCAGACTGCGTGAAATGAAATGGCAAATGTTTGTGGAAACAGATTCTGAATTCTATGCCATATTCTGTGCTTTTCTTGCTTCTAGGGAACCACAGCACTGGAACTACATTTACTCTAAAGCAAGTGACTTACGTTTTGTTGTTTACAGTGTGCCCATGTCTAGAACCAGGGTTAGTGAGTTATCAAGTTTTGTCCTCAAAGCTTTTTTTTTTTTTTTACCCAAGAAGGCGAAGGTGCTAAGATGTAAGAGTCCATGCCAAACTTCATATGATGCAGGCAAAGTTATCAGCACCAACGAGGTTGTACACATGAGGTGCATGAACAACCTGACTATAGTTGGACTATTGTAGTTAAAAAGAACAGAAGCAGTTAAAGTTTTAAGCTTCACCCCTCTGCTGTTTGCCATTCAAAATTTAATTCCCCAAGTTGAGAGACGAAGATTTTGAATGAGCCACGCGGGAGAGAAATTGTTGAATACTTTAAAACTCCTGATCATATGCTGCTTTTCAGTGATTAATCAGGGATTAAACATCTGGTTTGCACTGTTGACTAGGATAATGTGATAAAATAGAAACAAACCATTGGAAGATTTGCCAAAGGGATGGATTCTGAATTCTTTTTAGTTTATCGATGGCATAATTGCTCATTGTCTTTTGAAAAAGAGTCTCAATCTTAGTATATTCAGGAGACGTCTTGATGACTTCAACAGCCTAAAATGAAAGGTATCACAATGTGTTGAATGTATTCCCATGGCCCCAGAGAAAACTGACTGCATTCAATTTTTAAAAATTGTTATATTATTAAACAGTTATGCAATATACAAAATCCTTATGTGATACACAATATCATTTAATATATCAGTGGTTCCCATTTTCCCACCCACCAATCAGCTGACAAGTGCTGAATATCTTGGCAAACCACAGAAATCTTCACTAAGAAATCCTCTACACCCTGAAGGTCTTGCTCCTTGTCAGTCACTATTAGTTCAGATCCCGCAAGTGTGTATGTTTGCATTTGTCATTTTACTAAAGAAAAATGTAACTATCTTCTTTCTAGACATAGATGGCATTAATGACATGTACAAGTGTCAGCCTAGAAAAATTATATCCTTTCCTGCAGTAAATCAGTTACCTTGTACCCAATTGCAGGTAGTGCTGATTTATCCCAGGTGTTTGGATAGTCTGTGAATGGAGTGGACGCTGGAGCCTGATTTGTGTGGCTGGAGGGAAGAGAGAGAACATATTTGACTGCAGCTTCTTTTTCTCTAAATGCAGCAGCTCCTCATGGCTGCTGCCACTTGCAATAAGAAACTGTTTTATCTGTAAACATGACAGCTGACGTTATGTTTGAGTTGTATATTGCTCTTTTTCACAATACAGTGGTACCTCGGATCCCGAGGAATTTGCAACCAGAGGTGCCTGTTCTGTGCAAGCGTGTGGCGCAGTAGAGCACTTCTGTGCAAACTTCTGGGTTTGCCACGTTCACATCCTGAAGGATATGCAACCAGAGGTGTGCGTATCCAGAGGTACCACTGTACTCACTTATCACAAGTAATACATTTTTGTCTTTAGCTGCAGGTGATTCCCCTGCTCATCAATACATGTACAAGTCATACCTCGGGTTGAAGTAGCTTCGGGTTGAGCGTTTTCAGGTTACGCTCCGCGGTGACCCGGAAGTAACGGAACGCATTACTTCCGGGTTTTGCCGCTCATGCACGTGCAGACGCGGGTTGCGTTTGCTTCAGGATGCGAACGGGGCTCCGGAACGGATCCCGTTCGCATCCAGAGGTACCACTGTATATAGGAAATTTCCCATACTGAATGTTGTGTTGTATGTCAAGCAGTTGAGGGAGGGAGGGAGGGAGGGAGGGAGGGCGGGAGGGAGGAAGAAAGACAGAAAGAAAAGCAAGAGAGAGAGAAAGAGAGACAGAGAGAGAAAGAGAGAGAGAGAGAGAGAGAGAGAGAGAGAGAGAGAGAGAGAAGGTGCAATGCTAACACACAAGGATTTGTGGTCGTGTGAGGGCAGCCTGTCTCATTCAGGGTTCTTTATTTACCTCACTGGAACTATATATCCACCATTCTCACATGTCTCATTCCAGGGACATCTTACCAAATCCTAGTTTGAGAAACTAGGCTCTAATCATCGTCTGGCACCATGGTCAGAAACCACACAAGCCAAACACTCTATGGTAGCATAAGGGGACTAAAAACAAGACAGCACATTTTCCCAAAGTGTGTAATGAAATTATTCAGTCTCTCTGGGGTATAAGCACAGATAGATATAATTTCATACGCTGGATAGTCTGCTTTTTAAAGCAAAAGATGATAAAAATGTTGACTTTATACCCCTTCTTTGTCTTTACATCTTCAGAGGAAACAAACTTGGGGCGTCTCCGAACCTCTCTCTGGGTTTGATACTGCAAGTTTCTCTGTTTCATATCTTGAAAAAGAGGACACATGTTTTAATTCAGCAAGTCAGAGAACACAAGCCAACTTTCTGTTTTTCTAACAGTAAAGGGTGAAGCAGAGCAGCAGTTCTTTGGCCACCAAAAGCCAACTAAAAAGTCTTACACCTCCAAGGGAATTTGAGAGCAGAATGGCAGATTCTCTGTGCACCCTTGCAATTCTTCCTTTGTGTATCATTTCTAAGCTTTAAGTGGGTATTTTCATAGTCAGCATTAAGTGTTACGATGGAATACAAAGGTGGAGTTAGTCTCTTAGATGCTATGGAATTCTGGGAAACTTTGAATATACTGCAGGCCATTGTAGTTACAGTACCTTTGAAGCTGATCTCGTATTGCTGGGAGCCAGCTTTGAACTGGACACTGCCCTCTGGAACTGCTAGAAATAAATTCTCCAGGTCATCAGAACCTAAACTGGATTCCTGGAGTTGTCCACCCTGTAAAGGAAAAATGTGAAATGTGACAAGTGAATCCACATGAAAGTCATTAGGATCAGCACAGCCAAGTGTTTTCCCAATTTAAAATGAAATGCTTATGTAAATACAGACACTGCTAAAACAGCTGACTGGATGCACATTAGTGCAAATGAAAATTAAAGTACTGAAACTGACTTTAGAACTTGGAAGCCAAGCCTTATGAGGAATGACTGAGGGAGTTGGGTATGTTTAGCCTGGAAAAGAGGAGACTGGGAGGAGATATGGTAGTCATCTTCAAATATCTAAAGGGCTGTCACATGGAGGAAGGAGCATGCTTGTTTTCACCTGCTCTGCAGAGTAGGACTCAAACCAATGCATTCAAATTACAAAAAAGGAGATACTGACTCAACATCAGGAAGAACTTTCTGATAGTAAGAGCTGTTCAGCAGTGGAACAGACTCCCAGGAGAGATGGTGGACTCTCCTTCCTTGGAGGTTTTTAAGCAGAGGTTGGATGGCCATCTGTCAGGGATGCTTCAGCTCAGATTCCTGCATTGCAGGGGGTTGGACAAGATGACTCTCAGCATCCCTTTCCAACTCTGCAATTCTGCAATTCTATGATTTCTATAATACATCAGGAGTAGAGAACCTGTTTCAGCCAGAGAACTGCATTTCTTTCTAGGCGTTATATGCCACTTGTGGATGAGAGTCAGAGGCAAGAGTGAGCAAACAGGAGGATTCAATTTTACCTTTGTACAGTAGAATAGTTTCTACACGTACCCCACCCCTCCATCCTCCATCAAGGAATGCAAGAAAGATTATCAGAATTCAAAGACACTCAAGGAATGTGCAAAGCAAGACCAGTGAGGCCTGGGCAGAGTCCCAAGAAGAAGAGGCCAGGAGGAGCACATTCAGCCCTCAGGCCTTTGCCTCCCACCCATTAACACAGATGCAGCTGGATAGCAGGCAAAAGACTATTTACACCACAAGAGCTTTGCTTTTTCCAGCCACCCATAAAAAGTACGTTTTCCAAAAGACTCTTATGTTCTTAAGCGACAGAATTTTGGCAGATCAGGAAATGGGAAACAGCAATAATCGGAGAAAGGGGTTTGGGCTCAGGAGTGTCAAATGTTGGCAATTCTTACCATGGTCTAAGTGCAGGAATGTCAAAATTCCCTCCTTTCCAGAACAGCTCGTAAGTGGTATGGGTTTTCCATAAACCTCATACCTTACTCCTGCATGTTTACCTTTGATTATGAAGCCTCCCAGAGAGAGAGAGAGAGGTGTGTGTGTGTGTGTGTGTGTGTGTGTAAAATAAATTTATAAATTGAACCTTATCTTCAATGAAAAGAATCTACTGTGTTGTTAAAATGAAAGTAGGGATCATTTAAATACAACTGCCCTAGATGCACACAGGGCTTTTATAGTGAAATCCTCAAATAAAAGATATCTTGCAACAACAAATGGAATATACTGACAGTCCAGCTGTATAATTCTAAACATTATTGTTGGGAAGGAAACCGTTAAGCACAGTGGGACATAGGATTATAGTGCAAAGGAGCATTTTTGCATAAGTTGTTGGGGGGGGTCACTTATGATACCAAACAAATAGGAGCCTGGATCAAATGTTACTTTGTCTTCATTGTTTGCAAAAACTGGAGACTCTTAATGGGCTTGAGATTTCTCTCCAAGAAGTAATGTCTGAAGAGGTCCAGAGACCCTGGCAGCAGGCATTCTGCACAATACCAGAGACAAACAGAATTCATACTGACCTGTGTCCCATATTCAGTCCACTGGCCCAGGTCATTCTTCCAGTACCAAAGCCACTTCGTCGTCATTACAAACTTAGGAGGTTTGGTAACAGATGATGGGGTGGACAGACGTCGAACACGGGACATAGAAGTGGTCATGGTGCTGAAATCGATGTATTCTGGATCTGAAATACTACGCGAATGTGAAAGAGGGAACATGTCTAATTGTAAATGGGTACCAACTTTACAGATACAATAAGGTGTGAATCTGAACTTATTTCTGTGGTTTATTAGACCATGGCAAAACGAGACGGTTGACATTAATTCTAAGACAGGAGACCCTCCACGTTGAACCATTTTTGAACCAGCCTGTTCTCAAAACTATCCTAAAGGCATTATATTATTTATTAAATTTGTGTACCGCCCTATACCCATAGATCTCAGGGCAGTTCACAACATTCAGGAAATGCCTCATGCCTTACAAATTAAGTTCCCAAGTACAGTCTACCTCCCACTTGAATAGGAGGCTATCAAGACAAAGGCAAGGAACAAACAAAAAGATGACAAGGCTCAGTTAATCATTTACTAAGATCACAGTTTTTCACCGTTAAAGCAAAACAGCAGAGTGGGAAGCAAACAAGATGGCCAGTTTTAGTCATTTTCTCCTTAAGAAATTAAGAGTTCTTCCAAACTCTTAATTTGCAAGATGGAGATGGACAAGGTGAAAAATGAGCAGAATTTACTCATTAGAAAACCCCTCCCTTCCCTATTAAAAGGCATTAGCTAAAAATATTACTAAAACTTTCCTGTAGCCAGTAGCTATTTTAGCTCCTATTCCAGCTCCAAAGAGAGGAACTCTCTTCTTCTCAGTGCTCTCAAGAACAGCACACACGCACTCTGCCTTAAGGATAGGTATATTCTTCCCTTTCCATTTCTTGCTCTTAGTATGGGTCCTGCTAGCAAAACCGTCACACCTACGTTTCTGTAGGCTTTTTAAAATAATCTTTCACTTTTCATAACAAGGGGTGGGTGGGCATGTATTGTAGGAGTTGCTGCCTGCTTAAATTGTAATTTTTCGGTCTTTAGCAGCATTTATATATTCTGTCACTGTTATTTCATATAATAAATCAAGCTTTCTTTATTCCTTTGGTGTGAGATGTTCTTGTGGGCATTAAGGTTATGGTTTAACACATATTCATAACAAACACGTCCTAATTCCAGCAAAAGTTCCTAAACTTCTCTGTAGTACCGTATTTTTTGCTCTGTAAGACTCACTTTTTCCCTCCTAAAAAGTAAGGGGAAATGTGTGTGCGTCTTATTGGAGCGAATGCAGGCTCCGCAGCTATCACAGAAGCCAGAACAGCAAGAGGGATTGCTGCTTTCACTGCGCAGCGATCCCTCTTGCTGTTCTGGCTTCTGAGATTCAGAATATTTTTTTTCAAGCAAGCAATAACGAACATTTCCTCAAGGCTTCATTCCATCTGTTCATGAACTGGGGAGGGGAAAGAGAACTTTTGGAGCTGGTACAGTGAGGGGGGAAAGTATTTGATCCCCTGCTAAATTTGCCCATTTGCCCTCTGACGAAGAAATGACCAGTCCATAATTTGAATGGTAGGTTTATTGTAGCTGTGAGAGACAGAATAACAACAGGAAAACCCCCAGAAACCCAGAAGACAAAAGCCAGAGATTGATGTGCATTATGAGTGAAATAAGTATTTGATCCCCTATCAACCAGCCAGATGTCAGGCTACCTGGTATCTTCACTGTATGTAAAGAGCTGAGATTAGAAGCACCTGCTGTAAGGGAGAGGTCTTACCTGTAATCCCAGCTCGTTCGCTTGTATCTGTACAAAAGACACCTGTCGACAGAAGCAATCAATCCAGCAGATTCCAAAGCAGCCACCATGACCAAGACCAAAGAGCTCTCCAAGGATGTCAGGGACAAGGCTGGACTGGGCTACAAGACTATTGCCAAGCAGCTTGGTGAGAATATGGTGCAATAATTCGCAAATGGAAGAAACACAAAATAACTCTCAACCTCCCTCAGTCTGGGGCTCCATGCAAGATCTCATCTCGTGGAGGTGATGAAGCAGCCCAGAACTACACCGGGGGAACTTGTCAATGATCTCAGGGCAGCTGTGACCATAGTCACCATGAAAACAGCTGGTAACACACTACACCACGAAGGACTGAGATCTTGCAGAGTCCACAAGATCCCCTTGCTCAAGACAGCACATGTACAGGCCCGTCTGCAGTTTGCCAATGCACATCTGAATGACCCAGAGGAGAACTGGGTGAAAGTGTTGTGGTCAGATGAGACCAAAATTGAGCTCTTTGGCATCAACTCAACTTGCAGTGTTGGGAGGAGGAAGAATGCTGCCTACGACCCCAGAACACCACCCCCACCGTCAAACATGGAGGGGGACATATTATGCTTTGGGGGGGGGGGTGTTTTTCTGCTAAGGGGACAGGACACCTTCACCGCATTGAAGGGACGATGGACGGGACCATGTATCATCAAATCTTGGGTGAGCACCTCCTTCCCTCAGCCAGGGAATTGAAAATGGGTCGAGGATGGGTATTCCAGCATGACAATGACCCAAAACACACGGCCAAGGCAACAAAGGAGTGGCTCAAGAAGAAACACATTAAGGCCCTGGAGTGACCTAGCCAGTCTCCAGACCTAAATCCATCGAAAATTTGTGGAGGGAGCTGAAGGTTCGAGTAGCTACACATCAGCCTCGAAATCTTACTGACTTGGAGAGGATCTGCAAAGAGGAATGGGACAAAATACCTCCTGAGATGTGTGCAAACCTGGTGGCCACCTACAAGAAACGTCTGACCTCTGTAATTGCCAACAAGGGTTTTGCCACCAAGTACTAAGTCATCTTTTGCAAAGGGATCAAATACTTATTTCACTCATTATAATGCACATCAATCTCTGACTTTTGTCTTCTGGGTTTCTGGGGGTTTTCCTGTTGTTATTCTGTCTCTCACAGCTACAATAAACCTACCATTCAAATTATGGACTGGTCATTTCTTCGTCAGAGGGCAAACGGGCAAATTTAGCAGGGGATCAAATACTTTCCCCCCTCACTGTAGATAGCTTCCTTCCAAGCCACTCACCCTCAGCGAGAAGACTCTTTTTCCCTTCATCCCACCCCCTTTTTGGGGGTGGGTGGGGAGTGTTTCCAGGCAAGGCCCCCCCCCACTCCTCCTCCATTGCAGCAACTGCCCACTCAGCTTAAGCATGTCTGTGGGACCAGCTGACTGGCAGAGGTCTGCACATATCTGTGGAATACCAAGACCAGCTTTATACCTGCTAATACTTGGGTCAGAATAAGCTTTTTCTATTTCCTCTCTTCGGGGCAAATCCTTCCAACCATTTGCAGTCTGTACCTGCCATCTATAAGGCATATCGTAATGAATCATGTTACAGTTAGCTGCAAAGAGAACAAGCAAAAGTGAGTCACAGGTTGCTTCAACTGATATGCAAGGTGATAAAACAAAACTAATCAGAGTCCAACTTCTGTATGTCTGTAAAACATTGTATGTTTTAAATCTTCCTTAACAAAATGCTGAAAGTGGCTAACACAGCTGCTATTAAAAGCCATAAAAAGCCAAATTATGCTAAAAAGAAAGAAACATATGAGCAAACAAGCAGAATCAGCAAATGTATACCCAAGAGCAGGGGTGACAAATTGAATAAAATACTGGGTATTTTATCCAAGTACGCCCCACCCCACATAATCAATCACAAGACGCGGCACACACAAATGAAGGAGATGGAAAGTTGATGAAGGACCTGTGGCAGAAGCAGAGAAGAGAAGCTCTCGCCGGGGGGGGGGGGAGGATGGGGGGAGCAAGGGAAGTTCCCAGGCGAGAGCTGGGAGGGTTCACCTTTCTCTGTGGGGGACAAGTTAAGATTTGTCTGCAAAAGAGGACATTGTATTTTCACTTTCTTTTTAATGCTTTTGTTTAGTATAAACAAACAAACAAACAAACCATTTTTGATTGTAATGTATTATGAAAAAGTATCATAGGTTAAGTATTATAGGTTAAGATGCATATACATTTATTTTTTAGTAAATGTATACAAAATATATTTTGTAAAAAAGTGAATTTATATGTCTTCTTATTTTTGACATTGACATTTTGACATTGATGTGGAAACAGGACAGCAGACTTACAAATGAGCACGTGAACTGATGCAGAGCAGAAGGTCTGGACACAGATCCAACCCTTGTTTATTTTTATAAGAAATGCCACAGTGTGGATGCCACTATATAGAAACTCTTACCATTTTATTTGAGGAAATAACAGAACATCAAGCAGAGCCTCTCCCCCCCTTTCTCAGGGAACAGGGCAGAGTATCAGAGCAGAGTCAAAGAACATTCATGGTCTGAATGACAAGGCACCACTGTCCTGAACTGGAAGCAAGACTTGAGTCAAGACTCAAAAGCAAACAAGTGACTTAAACTTAGGGCTATACGTTCCTTCCATCTCACACTGATCACAGTAATCTAGCAGGAGGATTCCAAGCATGGTAGTTAGACAGATTCTTATCTGAGAAGATGCACTACAACCAGAGCTGGTAAAGAGGTGCTCCTAGTCCCCGCTGCCAGTGAAGATCAGGCAGCAAGACAGGGCCAGGAAGCAGCTGCTTCAGGAGGCTGATCTCATCCATGACAAGCAAAAACACAGACTCCTCATTCCTAAGGCAGCCTGCCATCTGCAGTTAGGTCTTGCTCAGGTTAAGCTTCCACTGAATAGCCCGTAACAGTACCTGGTCACTCGTTCAATGGCAGCATCACTACTCAATTAAGAGAAAAATAAAAAATAGGGTGGGCAGCCCAGGCTTACACCCCAGGGAGGTCACTTCAGTGCTGCTAACACAGCAGTCTGACTTAACCCCCCCCCCGGCACACACTCCACTGAGCCTTGAGGCAGACAGATGCCAACAACATTTACAAATCAATACCTGGCATATCCTTTCATCAGACAAATAATATGACTATCAAATGTGATGGTTGGGGGAGCAGAGAGCTCCAGCCCCCTCCCCGTCCCAACATTCCAGTTTCTGTGACACCCTCACCCCTCGTTCTGATACACTGGATCCTGTTGCTGCACCCAAGGCCATTTCTTGAGTGGGCAAATGGGGCAGGTGGAAGCAATGTAAGCAAAGTCGGCAAAGCAAATGAAAGCATTATTACTCGTGGGGAAGGCCTAAATGGAAACCGGGCCTTGGACTTGTCTGTTGGGACTTACTTTTATTTTTGCAGAACCGCCAGACATAGAAAAGACATATCTCATCACTTTTCTCCTTCTCTGCGTTCTGAGGTGGTTTAGTACAACGAGTGGCTTTGACACCTGTAAAAGATGGACGGGGGAAGAAATAAAGGAACATAATCTTTAGTAAACCTTGCTTAAGAAGAATCACGTGATAAAACATGCAAAGAGGTATCATGTATGGCCTTGCTTGGAAGGGAACTACGCTCACCACTATACTTCGTTTGGATTTCTTAGTTTATTGTTATATGTATTTTATAAAAATTCTGAATAAAAAAAATTCATTCTTTGAAAAAGCCACGCACTTCTCTGAAGTCTCTCAGCCCCACTCACCTCACAGAGTGTTTGTTGTGGGGGAGGAAAGGAAAGGAGAATGTTAGCCGCTTTGAGACTCCTTTGGATATCAAATCCAAATCCAAACACCGACAAAGAGCAGCCAGCAACACTGTCAGTTCAGGATAAGGCTAATGCAAATTAGGAATACAGGGAATCAACCCTAAATTATGCTACAAGGCACAATGCATTGTTCCTAATTTTAAGACTGACAGAGTGTGATCCACCACAATCTTACCTGAAGTGGGCATGGCACCAGGGGCACCTTTTTCTCCCCCCCCCCCCCCGGGAACTGTGTTGGGGTTGGGTGAGTGAGGGATCCCAAATAGAATTAAATCAGCATCAGCATCAAACTAGTTTAAATAATTCTTTGAGAGGCAACAACAGCTACATTGTTATAAAACTGATATAAGTTGGTATTATTAATAAATTTTAAAATTATATACTGCCCTTCACCCGAAGATCACAGAGCAGTTTACAATATAAAAACACAAAAATACAAACCATAATAACAAACAAAAACAATACCCACCCCTCGCCACACAGAGAGTTTAAAAGCCACAGATTGTTTAATTAGCCAAAGGTCAGGAGAAGAGGAGTGTTTTTGCCTGGCGCCTAAAGATATGCAACGAAGGTGCCAGGCCAGGCATTCCACAAGGAGGCCCGTCTCATATTGCTGCCCTCCAGATCTCTTGCCAAGGAGGTACACAAGGAGGGTTGCAGGGTCTGGGTCAGTTCACATGCAACAGAAGTAGTTTATTGTGTGTGAGAGAAAGATATATACCAAATATGTGGTGTCATATGTAAGTGCTTACTAGTCCAGAATGGTACCATCCACATGTAACAGGGACACATCGGCAGGCTTTGAGAACCCACCACTACCACCCTTATGCAGGGGAGAACTGAGGACTCATAGAATGCTGGATGGGTTGGTGGAAAAGATTAAAGTAGAGCAAAGCATGGCTGTCAAATATTATTTATTTGTGCAGCCAAACCCATTACAATGGCTGTCTGACAAAATTGGAGCAGTAGCACTCAGCACGGTAACATAATGTGGCAGTTTGTGTATGCAATCTACGCTGTTTGTGGGATATATTACAGTGGTACAATGGTACCTCGGGTTACATATGCTTCAAGTTACAGACTCTGCTAACACAGAAATATTACCTCGGGTTAAGAACTTTGCTTCAGGATGAGAACAGAAATCGAGCGGCGGCAGCGGGAGGCACCATTAGCTAAAGTGGTGCTTCAGGTTAAAAACAGTTTCAGGTTAAGAACAGACCTCCGGAACGAATTAAGTTCTTAACCCAAGGTACCACTGTACCTCGGTTCTCGAATGTAATCTGTTCTGGAAGACCATTTGACTTCCGAGGTGCGTTCGAAAATGGAAGTCATTATAGTCATACCTTGGATCTCGAAAGTTTTGGCTCCTGAATGCCACAAACCCAGAAGCGAGTGTTCCAGTTTGCAAACATTCTTTGGAACCCGAATGTCTAATGCCGCTTCCGTAGATTCCGACTGACTGCAGGAGCTTCCTGCAGCCAATCAGAAGCCGCACCTTGGTTCCCAAACATTTTGGAAGTCGAACGGACTTCCGGAATGAATTCTGTTCGACTTCCGAGGTACAGCTGTACTTCTGGGTTTTTGGCATTCAAAAACTGAAACGTTTGGCTTCCGAGACACTCAAAAATTGAGGTACCACTGTATATTCTGCCATTCCCCAAATTTATCTGAGTTTATTGGCACATACCTATGAAAACATCAGCATTACCCAAATTTCTGGCAACTGCTGAAAAATGTAGTTGGTAATTGATCAATGTAAGTTTAAAAGGGGACTCATAGTGCATATTGGGGCTAAAGCTCATCCCTGTATCTTGCCATGAGAACGCAGATACTCTATCTTAGGCCTAATTCAATCAACTTGGATCCTTTGCTAAGAAAGTAAATTGGTTCACCTTGGTCAGGGCCGAGGTTCAGGTCCATGAGATTAGGTATACTAGATGCTTGCTCAAGTCTGGCTTCTCTCGGATTTCCTGCACTTGATTTTTCTCCACTTGATGCAGGTCTTGCAAAATTACCTATAAGAATGGGAAAGGGCTTCAAATGATGAGGAGAAATGAGGTCCTTTCACATGCCAGAGTGATGCAAGCCGTACATGATGCCCACAAGCCCCTTCCTATAAATCACTCACCCTTGCGAGGACCCAGTTCTCTGGACAGTACAGCAGTTTTGTGTTCGCAGATTGTCTGGATGTTCCAGGCCACTTGATCATCCACTCCTCCTTCGAGCAACAGCTTTAGAGCATTTGGTTGCAAAAGGTTGTGAGACCTCTTGCACTTAGGAAACCTACATTCCCCTCTCAGGAAATACCGGCAAATGTGAAGCTTTGTGCAATCATCTTGCTGGGCACAATTCCCATCCCCTTTATTGTAGAAATTGCATACCTGGAAACAGGAAGCGAAAGTAAGAAACACACAAGAATTTCAATTAATACTGCACTGGTCTGAATTGCAGGTAATGTGGACAAATACACCAGTTTTGGTAATAGCCTTAGCAGCTGTATCACATACAGAAGCTGAAGACTTCCTACTTATGTTGCAAAGATATATTTTAAAAATGTGTAGACAGTAGGGCCGGGAGATATCTGGTTGTCAGCATCACAGTATCAGGGCTGGGCGATTTCAGCTTTTCAACCCCAGCCAAACATTGTGGTCTGACGATATGCCGCAATGTTGAAAAAACAAGCTGCATTGGCCTCAGCCTGCAAGGCGCTGGGTGAAATTGCCACAGCCCTCACCGCAGGAGCTGAGGCTGTTTCACCGCAGTGCCTATGGGCTGTGGGACAAGACAGCTTGTTTGTACGGCTTCGGTGGGGCAGGGAGGGCTCCTGATCCCCAGCCGAGTCATCCCCTGTGCTCCCCCTCCTCGTGGGGAGAGCAACGGGCTCCTTTTTGCGGCTCTGCCAGGGATGGGGAGGGCTCTGTGTCCTCAGCAGAGCCATCCCCGCTGCTCCCCCCTCTTGTGCGGGAGGCAGTGGTGGGCTCGGTGAGCCTTTAACTGTTCGGCTGAGGGGAGCGGCAACCACACTCTCCTCAGCCGAGCAGATTAAAGATGCAGAGGGAGGAACAAGCTGTATTGGAGCCTCACCGGTGCACTTTTTTCTCCCTCTGCATGGTATGAGGGCAGAGTGGGATGGCAGTTTCACTCAGCGATATATTGCTTGTAAAACCGCCACCTCTCATGAGTCCCTCTGCTAGCAACACTCGCTGGAGCAAGTCGCTAGCAAAGGGACTCAGCAGTGGTGGTTTCACCAGCGATATACCACTGAGTGAAGCTGACACTGTGGTCTGCTCCTCATACCTGGGCGATATACCCAGACATACACGATATATCACCAGGTAACATTGTGCTATACTGATATATCATGATGTCTGAAGTATGGATGGAGTTATGTAGAGGCATTGGTTGGCTTCAGTTTTTCCCGTGGCATGGTTTGTGCATAGCACACCTACACACCATGATTTGCGATGAACTGTCAGGTCGAAAATTCTGAAACCAGTATGGTGATATGAACTTCAAACTGGTTTCGGGCGATATATTGATATATCACCCAGCCCTAGTAGGTAGCAACCAGTGATATTATAGAATATATAGCAGTGAGAGCACAGGGTGATATTTGAAAAACACAGCAAGCATAATTGCAGATCAGCTGAACTCTTCTCTTCAACATGCCAATTTTGCATTTGGAGTTCCCTTCTTCCTATGGAAAAAGTGTTCAATTAATCAGGCAACAGAAACTCCACATAAGGAAGAAGGCATGTGGCAGGGGTTATACTGACAGATTAGTCTGCAATTTGATTACAAACCCAAACTGTAGTAGCAGCAAGAGGAGGCCTCTTCAAAATTCCGGAGGAAGAGAATACACCTTGTGGCTGAGGACTCGGCCTTCCCCTCTCTTGTGTGTGCATACATGTGCCTACAGAGAGTACCCTCTTCAAGGCGCACTGAAGACAGTGGAGATTTTTACTGTTTGCTGTGAACATGCTGTTAGTTATTTCCAGAAATTATGGCAAAATATTCTATGTTTGGATATTTGGGCCATCTGATTTTTTCCCTGAAAGAAATGTTATGATCTTGCTGACTCACAAAAAATAAACCAGGCAAAGTTTCAGAAAAGGACAATTAAAATGATCAACAAGATGGAGAGACTCCACTTGGGCCTTTTCAGTGTAAAGGAGAGTAAAGAGGAGACACAACAGAGGGGCATAAAACGTTGCCTGGTATGGACAGAGGACAGAGAGGCTTTTCTCCTTCTCTCATAACACTAAAACTCATGAATGCCCCAAAACTCTGAGTGTTCGAAGACTTAGGACAAACAAAAGATAGTGAAGGATATAGTTAACAGGGGAATTTGGTCGTACAAGAAGCAGTGAGGCCAGCAACTTGGAAGGCTTTTACTTACTTTTAAATTTAAATTTCTCCACTGTCCTTCTGAGGATCGCACAGTGCTTTTCAATATAAAAATACACATCATGGTAACAAACAAAAACAAGCCTGGGAGTGGCAGAACTTTAAGAGAGGATTAGACAGATTCACGGAGGATGAGGCGAGCAAGAGCCACGAGCCACAATGGCTCTGCTTTGCCTCTCCTGTCAGGGGCAGCATTCCTCCAGATGCTGAGAATCGCAAGTGAGGAGAATGCTGTTTGGCTGAAGTCCTTCTTCCGGGTTTCCCATAAGCATCTGCTTGGCCGCTGTGAAAACAGGATGGTGGACTAGATGGCCTGATCTAGAAGGCTCTTCTTATGCTTGAAATAAGTAATGTGTCACCTGCGTCAATGAATTTTGACCATGTTACACATGCACATATTTTGTAGTGAAGGTTCTTGACACATGAGTAGGACAGAAACGCGATTAAACAAATGTGGCTAACCCTGTCTCATCTAACTTCATAATGCAGAAACTCTACTACAATTTTCTTGTCATCATCCATTCTGTTTCCTCACCTTAACCAGTTAAAAAGGCAACCTATAGAAGAGGGCAAACAAACATCTAGGTGATGCTACAGTATTTTCATAACTTACATCAGGCCAGAGAAAATGATCATTTTGGAGGAGGAGAACACGCAGTTCATTCTCATTGAGCCCAGAAAGTTCATGAGCCTTCAGGACTTTTCGGTTAGCCTCTGAAAAAACTTCATGAGAATACTTGCATGCCCTAGGATAAAAGTAAAAGGAGAAAAAACATAATCAAGGTATCAGAAATACCTGGGAATACACATGTGGAGTGAGAGCCTACATATTCCAAGGACCCTTCACTTTTTTGTAGGCTACAAATCCTGAATTTGTACAATAACCTGAGTTCCTTGAAATAATGTACTATTAAAAAAATTGTATTATCTATTCTGTTCTATTGAACACATTTTCCAAATTCTTGCATACTCTACACCAAGGATGGGAAAATTTTGGCCTGTAGATATTTTTGGACTCCCAACAGCCCCAGGAAGCTTGACCAAGTCAGGAACGATGGGAGTTGTGGAAAAAGGCATCTTAAAGGCTGTAGATTCCCTACTTTTAAGTGACCAAGAAACAAAATACCAAGGTGAGGTAAAACATTTGAAGATCCTCAGCATGGCAAACATCAATAATGGCAGAGAGAATGCTTAGCTTGTGCCACAACCGTGTCTTCGAGTGCCTCGTTTACGTGAATAGTCGCCACTCACTCTTGCAGCTGAAGGCAAAGCACTGCCTGGGGGTCTATTGCTGTGGGGAGGGAAGAGCCTGCTCTCCACCACTGTGTGGTCAGCACTGCACAGCATTGCTCAAGGCTGCTCCAAAATGCAAATCCTCCTCCTAGATACACACATCAGTCCCCACACTGATAAGGCTGGTAAATTAGTAATCACACTGAATACCTTCCACCCAATTCTCATGCTGTGAGATTTCAGCTTAAGGTACCATTTCAGTGTCTGCACCTAATGCATTATTTCTGGCAGATTCCAATCCATTGAGTCTACTCTTGGTTCTCCTTTTGGAATCTGATTCAAGGCCCAAACAACCCAGGAGCTGAATTTTTGCTCCTAGAAACAAATTCTGCTCAGTGTTTATTCTGAGGAGCCGAGGTCAAAGTCTGACTGACAGGATACTTTACAAGAACAACACAAGAGATTAGTGACGATGGTATTTTAAAGCACAAGCAAACAGCTCAGACTTTAAAAAACCACCTTCTTCATGCTGTATCAAGGGACTTGCTTTAGAATTGCTACAACCTGACTGTTTAGATCAGGTATGGGAAGCCTGTACTTTTACAGAATGTTGTTAGACTCCAGTTCCTACCATCCCTGACTATTGACCATGCTTGCTGGGGCTGATGGGACTTGGAGTCCAACAACATCTGGGTCACAGGTTCACCAGCCATGGTTTAGCTGCATGATCTCTCTGCTTTGTCTTTCAACCCCTCAGGCTATGTTGTGTTTTTCTCATTCTAGTCTTAAATTAAGGAAGTGGGGAGGATTTCCCAGTGCTTCTTTAGGACAACAGAATGTATAACATTGCTTGGATGGATCAGCAGAGGGAGACTCATGAAATCTTCCTTGCAGGACTGGTTATATAGGTAAAAAAAATACGAAAAGGCTTTTGTACAAAGCAAATCAACCCTGGATCAACAATATTATGAGTCACACAAAATCTCCACCTCAGAAAAAATGAGGAAAAATTCATTAACACTGACTACAAGGGCTTGTGTAGTTTGTGCCTTTGAGTTGCACTCACGAAAAAAATGCAAGTGGGGGAAAAACAGTTGTCACCTAGTAGTCACCCAGACAGCTCAACATCTGTTGCTGGAAGCACAAAGGAATTTAAAACTGTACGTATTTGGAATCCCATGCAATGCTGACACTAGAAAATCTGACACTGTTTTCAGTAGTACCAAATTCTTCAAATAATCCTTTGTTTTGCTCTTCATTAATATTATTCTCCTTCTTTAGACTCCATCATTTTAACCTCTTAAGTCACATATACAACCTTAACAGTTTTCCAGATGCACCCCAATTCCTCCCTCCCCCCATACCCACTGTATTTGGGTTATTATCATTGTAAAACCTTCTGATGTTAAGACTGTATAAAATTAATTGTTTTCAAATAAAAAGAAAGAAAAAGGAAAAAAAAAATCTGACACTGGTGCCGAAGGACTGGACATCCCTTTCTGCTTCAGGGCAAAATTATCTAAATACAATTCATATAGAATTTACTAGTAGTACTTCTACTACAATTCCGCAATTCCGCAGGTGTACATAAAAGTACAGAATGTGGTAGTGGGCAAAGAATTCAGTTCTCTGAGAACTTCACTTTTCATTTCTTCTCTCAAAACCCTCACAAAACTCAGGTGTTCAGCACTTTATAGTCGTTTAGATACTCTTGAAGGAAGCGTGTAGGCCAGTGTTTCTCAAAATTGGGTCGCCAGCTGTTGTTGAACTATACACCCATTATTCCTGATCACAGGTCCTGCTAGCTAGGGATGATGGGAGTTGTAGTCAAACAACAGCTGGAGACTCACGTTTGATAAACACTGGTAGGCAATGTCTGCTGAAATCTGAGAAGCCAGGGTTCACTCAGTAAAAAAAAAGTCAGCAATTTGGTGTATCCTCAAAGTTGGAGGATTTTCTTGTCACAAATCAGTTTGCCTAGGCACATTTGTGTTTGTGGTGAGCAAGGAGGGGGACTGACAGACCAAGCCACAAGCTTTCCCTTTGTAAGATGCTGATTTCCCTGCTATTCAGTTTATCATTGTGCCATAACAACAGATTCTCTCATTCCTTCACACTCACCATCTGCCACAAGCCGGCCTGAAGCATCTGCCCTTGATGTAGTTCTTGCAGATATGGAGGTTTTCGCATCCCCCACAACTGTTCCTCAGGCAGAGCCGCACTGGGGACACAGCCAGCACCTGGCGCAAGGAGTCCCGGGGGACAACCAGAAACTTTTCCTTCCCTGCATCCTGCAGGATCTCCTCTAGCTGGTGCTCAGGCAGCCCCGAGAGCGAGGGGAGCTCACTGAAGCCCAAGCCCCCTCCTTTAGAGCAAAGGATCTTTGTGATGAAACTGCACACAACGGCGTCGGACATGTTCCTTCTCTGATCTGCCTTCCTTTGTACTTAAAAGGCTTGTTTAGTTTCCAGCACAGATTAGGCTCCACCTTTCCCAGCCCAGCTCACATGAGAATCGAAACTTAAGCCAAACGCAGCAGCTCCCTAGCAACTGAACACCTGTAGACTCTGCCCTTCTGTTCCTTCCTGTTAGTTCTGTTTGCCTTCAGTTTCGCTTCTCATGTGACTTGGGGGCTGCAGGATTCACAAATGATGAATCATCAGACCCTCACAGAAGCTACATGGGTGGTTCCTCACCAAGTTTCCATTCAGATGAAGGTAGCCATTTTATAAACTTAATTACAGTGGTACCTCGGGTTAAGTACTTAATTCGTTCCAGAGGTCTGTTCTTAACCTGAAACTGTTCTTAAACTGAAGCACCACTTTAGCTAACGGGGCCTCCCGCTGCCGCCACACAATTTCTGTTCTCATCCTGAAGCAAAGTTCTTAACCCGAGGTACTATTTCTGGGTTAGCGGAGTCTGTAACCTGAAGCGTCTGTAACCTGAAGTGTATGTAACCCGAGGTACCACTGTACATGTCCAGCCACAAACTCTGTTCGAAAACAGGCTTGATTTTACAATTTAAGACATATTTCCATCCACACTAGACATTAAAAGCACCCGCCTCCCACACAAAGAATCCTGGGAATTATGGTTGTTACGGGTGTTGGGAATTGTAGCTCTGTGAGTTCCCTGGATACCATATTTACTTGAATTTAATGCGCACCGTTTTTGGCCAAATTATGTCATGAAAATTAGGGTGCACTTTAGATTTGATGGCACCAGCAAATACTTTTTTGGTTTCAAGGTTTTGAAATTTGAGGTGTGCATTAGATTCGATGGCCCATTAGCTTCACATAAACACAGTACTTTAAATGTAATGTGTGCATGCAATCTTATTTTGCCTAGTCGGCATCTTCCACCCTCAGGGCTAAACTAAATAGCCCAAACACTTTGATTTATAAAGCACCTTATACTGTACCGCACAACTGATTAGTGACCACGGCATGGCATTATTTTTCAGGATAGAGGATTGTTTCTGAGTGGGTATGGATAAACATTACAAGTTGCAACTCAAGTATTGTCAAGAGCTTTTGACCCCCATTTTAATCTAGTTCCAGAAAGGCATTTACTGGAAGCACTTTCAAATCCCTTGGATTTCAGTAAGATGCTAAAATCCCTTAACTTGTGGGTGGCTTGATCTCATCATTATAGCACTGTTGGCTCTCATTATCTACAGAAGATATTTAATATTTTAAAGAAACATAAATGGTTAGAAAGGAGAACGCCTATATATGGTATGAAAAGAAGAAAATTCATAAAGGGTTTGAAAACCACATCTTCCGAAGGTCATTAATAAATGTATGGGACAGGTATAAAAATTTGTTGGAATTTAAACTCCCCCACTGGATTTCACCCTTAGAAGTGATGAGCGTAAAAAAAGATCAATATGAGGGGGAGGTGGATAACATATGGAGAATTGACAGTTAAAGAAGGGGGGAAATGGAAAATGAAACCCTATGAAGAAGTAAAAGAATTTGTCTATGATTGGTTGCACTACTATCAGGTCTGTGAAATGTTTAAAAAAGATTGTAAAATGTATGGATATGGAGAAAAAGAATCAAAATTTCAACTAGAGATATTGAATAATGAGTATAAAAATTTGTCTAAAATGTATAAAATGTTGCTGGAGTGGTATACAAAAGATGAAGAGGTCAAATCGGTAATGATACATTGGGCCAGAGATTTTGGTTATAATATACAATATGACGAATGGTCAAAATTATGGAATGAAAGATTAAAATTTACGGCATGTACTGCGTTAAAGGAAAATGTGATGAAAATGATATATAGATGGTATATAACGCCAGTAAAACTAGCTAAAATGTACAAAACATGTAATAAGTGTTGGAAATGTAAAGAAAAAGAAGGGACATTCTATCATATGTGGTGGGAGTGTAAAAAGGTGAGAGGCTTCTGGGAAATGATATATAATGAATTGAAAAAGATGTTGAAATATACGTTTATTAAGAAACCGGAGGCCTTCTTATTGGGATTGGTAGGAAATGAGATAAGTAAGAAAGACTGTAAACTTTTCCAATACGCAGTTACAGCAGCGAGAATACTTCTGGCCCAAAAATGGAAACAGGAAGAGTTACCGATGGTGGAAGAATGGAGACTGAAATTGACTGATTATGCAGAACTGGACAAACTAACAGAGAAGATTCGGTATCAACGAGACCAAAAGTGCATCGAGGACTGGGGAAGATTTACAGATTATCTGAAAGGCATATGTGATGAACAGATAACGTTTGTTGGTCTTCAAGAGACTCTGTGAAAAACAGAGGAATATTGTTAAAAAGAAAATAAGAGAAGGGAAGGAGATATCTAAAGGCAATACTAAGTTAAGAAATGCGTTAATAATATTGATGCAAACGAAAGATAGGCAGAGGAGCTGAGGGAAGTCAAAAAAAGAGATGAATGTGTGATAAAATGTGAATTGATTGTATAAAAAATGGTTGTTTTTTTTCTTTTGTGGAAAATGAATAAAAATATTTTTAAAAAAATAGACAGGAGAACACCACGGGGGGGAGAGAGTTAAGCACTTTTAACTTTCTGAGATTTAGGTACAGGATTAACTCTTAGTAACAGTGGAATCCAAAGCACTTGGATTTAATCATTTATTGCATTTACATCCCACCAGGGGCATAGCCAGGATTTTTGTTGGGGGGAGAGGCTTTTGTTAGGCAGGCGGAACCTCAGATTTGATTCTGTCCCCCTGCGCCTGCCCCCCCCCCCCGCTACGCCCATCCCCCCACCTTTTACTCCAAGGAGTTTCAGATGATGCGCTTGGTCCTCTGCCTCCTCGCAACCGCCCTGTGATTGCTGGGTGAAGGGGGGGGGCATATAAATTTTAATAATAACATCAGGTGAGGCTGGGATCTGGCCTCCCAAGTCCTACCCCAAACCACCTTTATTTATTGTTAAGACAATAAGCGTTTTAAATAAAGCAAGAGACCCGTCAGGCATCTGGTATGGCCAGTGCCGGATTTATGCATATGCTAAACAAACTATAGCTTAGGGTTCCACTCTCTTGGGGCCCCCCAAAGAATTTAAGGGGGGGCCTGGATGTGCATTTCCAAGATATAAGATAGAAAACAAAATAAAACCTCCATCCAGCAAGGGTGTTTTGTGTTGTGTGGGCTCCCCGCCTGCCCGGCTGCTCCCTCAAGGGCCCCTTTCCCTTCCCCGGGTCTGGCGCAGGACCATGCTAGCCCCCCCCCCCCCGAGAACTTTCTCCGACGTCCTTGTCGAGATACTTGAAGAGCCCCCCCCCCCCCCGCGACCCCTCACCTGGCTCGGCAGCGGCCCTTGAGGTTGAGCTTGCAGAGGTGGAGCTGCGGGCAGCCGGGACACTCCTTGCGCACGCAGAGGCGCAGCGGGGAGACGGCCAGCACCCAAGTGGCGGCTCCTTCCGCGCGCACCAGAAACCTCTCCTGGCCCGCCTCCTCCAGGATCTGGCGCAGCTGCTCCTCGGGGAGCTCCAGCTGCTGCCCCAGCGCGGCTCGCTCCAGGCGGCCCCCGTGCGCGCACAGCAGCTTGGCCAGGAAGCCGGACACCGCCGGGTCCGACATGCTCGCCCCGCGCAGCGCCTCGCCCCGAGGAAACGAAAGCGAAGGCAGCCGAGGGCGGGGCCTGCCCGCTCCGCCCCAGGGAGGCTCCGTCGAGGCGCGGGAGGCGGAGACCCGCGGGGAGAGCGCACGTGGGAACGCGGGCCGTGGCGAGCGCTTAGGCGACGGGTCCTCGAGCTGCTCCCAGAATGCCAGCTGGCGAGCGCGGCGGTTCTCGAACTTTTTTCTGTGGGCCACCCTCTCAGCCTCACGGTTTGCGAGGGCCAGGCCTGCCTTTTTCACTGAGAAGAAATACATTGGAAAGTAGAAGAAGCAAGAGCTCGCCGTGGCCCCGCCGGTCTTGGGTGGAAGCCGCTGCATGGGGCTCTTCCAAGGCCTTTCAGATTTTGCATTTGAGGGGGAGGCGAAGGAGAAGGTCTTTCCCGTTACATGCTCAATTGTAGGCTCTGTCAAAACCCCAGAACCGCTACAAAAACACAACCCTGAAGTGAAAATGTGTTGGCTGTTAACTGACTGCGACCTGCTTGTCACATATAAAACAGCCTTATTTGCAAAAAAACGCTAAAAGTATTTGTGTTAGCTACATAAAAGACAATGCTGTAGATTGTGCAGGGGATTCATTAATTTGATTTTCTTGTAAATGGAGGTGTATTTCTGGATTTATTTTAATAGCTTTTATTCGACTTACAGTACCTGTAACTGGATTTGTAATGGCTTTTAGTCAAATACAATAAATGATTGATTGGTGATACTTGATTTATAACATAGAACAAAACTACTTTAGAATATTCTTACAGATGGGGGTGGGTCTAAACTCTAGAAATAAATGGTTGGTATTTCATCATTTTTCCATCTTTGGGCTAGTAAAATCCTAGTCACTGTCTTAGCATACAGGAACAGTTTTTTCTTCTCTTTTGGCGTATCTTGACTTGAAATGCCTAATAAAAAAGCTTCTGGTCTTTTAACAAAAGTTATCTTAAACATTCTTTTCATTTCATTATAAATCATTTCCCAGTACTTTTTAATTATTTTACAATTCCACCACATATGAAAGAACATGCCTTCTTTTTCTTTACACTTCCAACACTTATTGGAGCCTGTTCTATACATTTTTTTTTATAAATTATAAAATAATTTTTATTCATTTTGCAATACAAAAATGTAAAAACACATAACACAATTTTTCACAAATACATTTTTTGGACTTCCCTCAGCTCTTCTGCAAATCCTCCGTTTTAGTCCTTCCGCATTTCTTAATCTAATATTGCCTTTTATTAAAAACCTCCTCCCTCTTATTCCCTTTTTTACAATACTTATAATATTATTTTCACAGAGCCTCTTGCAAACCTACAAACGTTAATTGTTCATCGCAAATACTTTTCAAATAGTCTACAAATTTACTCCAGTCTTCAGTGAATCTGTGGTCTCGTAGGCCTCGGATCCTTCCTGTTAGTTTATCAAGTTCTGCATATTCCATTAACTTCATTCTCCATTCTTCCATCGACGGTAATTCTTCTTGTTTCCATTTTTGGGCTAGAAGTATTCTTGCCGCTGTTACTGCGTATAAAAAAAGCTTTTAATCTTTTCTGTTTATTTCATTTCCTACCATTCCTAGCAAAAATGCCTCTGGTTTCTTAACAAATGTATATTTCAACATTTTTTTCAATTCATTATATATCATTTCCCAGAAGCCTTTTACCTTCTTACATTCCCACCACATATGATAAAAAGTCCCTTCCTTTTCTTTACATTTCCAACATTTATTACACATTTTGTACATTCTTGCTAACTTCACTGGTGTTATATACCATCTATATACCATTTTCACAACATTTTCTTTTAATGCAGTACAGGAGCCTGTTCTATATATTTTGGCAATTTTAGCAGGTGTAACATACCATCGATACATCATCTTCATTCTCTCTTAACAATATACAATTGGTAAATTTTAAATTTACTTGCCATAATTTTTCTGTCTTCCATTTGAATATTATATCCCAAATCTTGTGCCCACTTGATCATTACCCTTTGACCTCTTCATCTTTAGTTTCCCATTCTAATAGTATATTAAACACTTTCTTCAGAAGTTTAGTGTTATCATCTATTATTTCTCTTTGGAATCTAGATATGGGAGTTGTAGTCCCAAAACATCTGGAGGGCCAAGTTTGCCTATGCCTGACTTTATTATACCATAAATATGCATGCCATCCAAATCTGTTGCCATGTCCTTCCAGATCTAACAAATCTTATGTTTTCTAGTTTGATCCAGTTCCGGATCCAAGTAACACAAGCTGCTTTATAGTAAAGTTTGAAATCTGGCAGGGAGAATCCTCTCTTTTTATTATCTGTAAGTATTTTGTATTTTATCCTTAGTTTCTTCCCTTTCCAGATAAATTTAGAAATATATTTTTGCCATTTCTTGAAGCATACCATGTTACTTATTACCGATGTTGTGTGGAATAAAAATAACATTTTTAGCAATGTGTTCATTTTAATTGCTGAAATTCTTTCTAATAGAGATAAATTCATTCTTCCCCATATTTCTAGATTCCTTTTAACTTCATTCCAACATTTTTCATAGTTATCATTATAAATATTGATATTTCTAGTTGTGAGCCATACGCCTAAATATTTCACTTTTTTATGAATCTCTATTCCTGCAGCATGAGATAATTCCTTTTTATCTACTACTGTTAGGTTTTTGACTAATAACTTTGTCTTATTTTTATTTAATTTAAAACCTGCAAGTTGCCCAAACTCCTGAATTGTTTCTTAGACTATCAGAAGAGAATTTTTTGGATCTTCAACTGTAATTACCAGATTGTCGGCATATGCTTTCAATTTATATGACTTTTTCCCTACTTTCATTCCTGTAATCCTTTCATCTGCCCTTATATTTCTCGTCAGGACTTCTAGAACCAAAATAAATAATAAAGGTGATAACTGACGTCCTTGCCTTGTTCCTTTCTGTATTTTAAGTTCAACTGTTACCACCTGATTAACAATTAATTTTGCTTTTTGATCTGAATAAATAGCTTGAATTTCTTTTCTAAAATTATCTCCAAAATTCATTTCTTCAAATACTTTTTTCATAAATTCCCAAGAGACATTATCAAAGGATTTATCTGCATCTATAAACATCAATGCTGCTTGCTTTTTCACTTCCAGGTGAAGGAATGGGTTTCCCAAACCAAAAACTGACTGTGCAGGCAGTTTCATACTGCACCAAAATCCCTATTTTTCCTTAGCTAAAATCCATTAACTTGAGCTCTGAGTCAATGTATAAACAAAAACCCGGCTGTGCTCAGAGCCCTCTCCTTTGTGACAGCAGGGATGACCCTGACTGCACCAGCAGAACAGAGAAGACACATCTGTACCTTATCTTATGTGCTGACCACAAAAGACGCACATACCTAAGTCCGGAACAACGCCAAAGCGTGTTCTCGGAGATGCCGACCTCTTCCTCCAAGATAAGAGTAGGAAGAGGAAGATCCTTTTATGGTCAGAAGTACAGGAAGGAATTCCCTTTTATGGTTAAGAATACCAGAGCAAGAACATATGTGATGTCAACCTGCATACATAGGCTGACATGGTTGGATTTATATGGGAAGGAGGGAGAGGGTGCCTGGAGGATATATATACTGCATGAAACTTGTCATTTATTTGGACTTGCTGTGGACTTGATCACGCAAGTGCCTTCTGCTATCCGGAGAGCAGAATAAACTCTTTGAATCAACCTCAGTGTCATTTGACTTCCTTCCTCCTGTCCCGGAACAGTGCAGACCCAATCGGTGCACTCCAATAAGGCTACACAGGTATTCTATTTTTTAAAAAAATAATATTTATTAACAGTTTAAAGAGTAAAAAAGAAAGAAAAATAATTCAACAAAACAATTCAATACAATACAAAAACAAAGACACTACATAACACTGACACTAAAAACATTAACAAAATACAACAAACACAATTTAAAACACATCCATAATTTCAGTATCTTATCTTTCATTCACTTATTTCATAGAATCATAGAATCATTTCCACGACTTCCTCTCACCTCCCTTTTTGTATTCCACTTCAGTTAACTGTTTCAGCAAATCCTTTCCATCTTCCTCAGTTTTCTGTCCTGTATTTTATCTTAACTTATTTTAACCTTATTTTTTCCCTTTAATACATTAAAAATCTATTTATACTTAATTCCTTATAACCTTTCTGCTAAAGCCATATAACTTCATTCCAACATTTTTCTAACATTCATTAATTTTACAGTATTTCTGTAGATAATCTTTAAATTTTTTCCAGTCTTCTTCCACCGACTCTTCTCCCTGGTCTCGGATTCTGCCAGTCATTTCCGCCATTTCCATATAGTCCATCAACTTCATCTGCCATTCTTCCCAGGTGGGTAAATCTTGTGTCTTCCAATACTTCGCAATAAGTATTCTTGCTGCTGTTGTTGCATACATAAAAAAAAGTTCTGTCCTTCTTTGGCACCAATTGGCCGACCATGCCCAGGAGAAAGGCCTCTGGTTTCTTCAGGAAGGTATATTTAAGTACCTTTTTCATTTCATTATAAATCATCTCCCAGAATGTCTTAATCCTTGGGCATGTCCACCAAAGAATGTACCTTCAGTCTCATTACATTTCCAACATTTATTGTCAGGTAAATTATAAATTTTTGCAAGCTTGACTGGTGTCATGTACCACCTGTAAATCATTTTCATTAAATTCTCTCTTAGAGCATTACATGCCGTAAATTTCATACCTGTGGTCCATAACAGTTCCCAGTCAGTCATCATAATGTTATGTCCAACATCTTGTGCCCATTTAATCATAGCAGATTTTACCATTTCATCCTGAGTGTTCCATTTCAACAGCAAGTTATACATTCTTGACAAGTTCTTAATTTTGGGATCTAACAATTCTGTTTCCAATTTTGATTTTTCCACCTGGAAACCAACTTTTTTGTCCGAGTTATATGCCTCCATTATTTGGTAATAATGAAGCCAATCTCGCACTCTGTTTTTCAATTTCTCAAAGCTCTGTAGTTTTATTCTGTCTCCATCTTGTTCTAAAATTTCCCAATATTTTGGCCATTTGGCCTCCATATTGAGTTTTTTCTGAGCCTTCGCTTCCATTGGAGACAACCATCTTGGGGTTTTATTTTCTAACAAATCCTTATATCTTATCCAAACATTAAATAGTGCTTTTCTAACAATATGATTTTTAAACGCTTTATGTGCTTTTACCTTATCATACCACAAATATGCATGCCAACCAAATACATTGTTGAAACCTTCTAAATCCAACACATCAGTGTTTTCAAGCAGCAGCCATTCTCTCAGCCAGCAAAAAGCAGCTGATTCATAGTAAAGTTTAAGGTCTGGCAGGGCAAATCCACCTCTTTCTTTAGCATCAGTTAATATCTTAAATTTTATTTGAGGCTTCTTGCCCTGCCAGACAAATCTAGAAATATCTCTCTGCCACTTCTTGAAACAATCCATCTTGTCCAAAATTTGCAATGTTTGAAACAAAAACAACATCCTTGGTAATACATTCATTTTTATCACAGCAATTCGGCCTAGCAATGATAACTTCAAATTTGACCAAATTTCTAAGTCCTTTTTCACTTCGATCCAACATTTTTCATAATTATCCTTAAATAAATTCACATTTTTGGCAGTCATGTTAACCCCTAAGTATTTCACTTTCTTAACAAGTGTTAATCCTGTCTCCTCCTCTCATTCACAGTTAGATTTTTCTCTAAAACCTTGGTTTTCATCTTATTCAACTTAAAACCTGCAACCTGTCCAAATTCTTGAATCAGTTCCAATACCCTTTTAGTACTAGATTCTGGCTCCTGTAAAGTCAATACTAGATCATCTGCAAATGGTTTCAGTTTATACTGTTTAGCTCCCACTTGTATGCCTTTAACCAATTGGTCCCTTCTAATCATGTTTAACAGAACCTCCAGGACCGGTATTCTATAACATCTATAATATTTCTTATGTTATCTTTCATTTGTCTCCCAGGAAGAAATCCTGCCTGGTCAAGACCGGGCATTTTGAAGGTTGCCATGGTAACTGGGTGTGAGTTGACAGGAAAAGAGAAGCTTGAGCAAGGGTTGCTGGGAGGAAGAAGAAGGAAGGAAGACTGGGATCCATCTTGGGCAGGCCGGTTAAAGGCCATTGGATCACTTCCAACTCTTAAGATTCTATGATTCCACTCGTGTGTCTCAATTCTCCAAAGGAACACAGAACCGAGCTATATGCGACACGATTGGTCAGTTCGCGGAAGCCACACCTATCACTCTGTCGGGTTGCCAGTTGCCTCGCTAGAATGCACCACTACATAGAATCATACAATCTTAAGAGTCGGAAGGGAGCCAAGGGTCATCTGATCCAACCCTCTGCATCCATGACTGTTGGCCATCCAACCTCTGCTTGGCTCGAGTCCTACCCTTCAGAGCAGGAAAAAACAAGCACGCTCCTTCTTCCATGTGACAGCCCTTAAGCTGTTTGAAGATGGCTAGTCTCAGTCTCCTCTTTTCCCATCATCCAAGTGACCTCAGCAAGCATTTCAATTTCAGTTATTCTGATTATTTCTACATTTAGTTAAGTATTTTTACTTATTTACTTGATATGGTGGCGCAGCTACGCCCATGTGGAGTGTTGCTCTAGCAGAAAGAGTTGTGAACAATTAACCACTTCATTATAACAAGCTGTGCAATTTATTAACAAAATGTCTTGACAGCATGTCTAGGCAAAAGAGCTGCATGAGCAACCTGCAGAGGAAAAAGTCAGGTTTACATACCTCACATTAACACTGAGTAATCGTACATGTCACCATCACCTAGTATCCCCTTGTACAGCAAGCTTACCATGCTTATAAACAAGGAACCATGGATTTGACACCACCCAAAGAAATAAGCTTTGGGTCACCCCAAATTACACAGTTGCACCACCTAGAAGCTGTGCCCTGTCTCAGTGCTGCCCCCATGCCAATGTAAATGCACAAAAAGCAAACTTTGGGCAAAATACAGCCCAGATACATCGTAATGATTAGTCCTCCAGTAGCAGCTGGGAACCCCAGAGCTTAGTTTGTGCCTAGGCCCATCTCCTACTTCCTTATTCCTAAGTATTCACTTGGGGGGATTACATACCAGGGTTGCCATATTTCAAGTGGTAAAAATCCGGACACAAAAAGTTGTGTACTGTTGAGCTTTTTTAGGGAAATTGCCTGATAGCCCCTCCATTGCCACTGAGCCCAAGCTGCCCACGCCAGAGCCAGAGGCCCAGGTCACCTGTGCCAGAGCCTGAACCAGAGCCACCCCACTTTAAAAAAAAACAACCCAAATCCAGGATATTTGCTTAAAAATATAAAATTCCCCCCAGATGGGGATGGAGGACCCCAAAGAGGACATGCCCAGGAATTCCTAGACATATGGCAACCCTATCACATTGTAATGTGTGTTACACAAAAATGAAACTTTAGGCCAGTTATAATGCTAGTGCATCTAAGGCATACTCCTTTCTTTAAGGGGGGGTGTATCTGGTGTGGTCCAAAGCACCCATCACTTTCAGATTCTTTTCCCTTTAGCCCACCATCCAGTTACCAAAAGTGACAAAACAGATGCTCCAGGAAGCCTGGAAGAAGGCCACAAGGGTAATCACCATCTCCCATAATGTCGCTCAACGTAACTAACCCACACAACTGACTATTACATTTTGTATAGGGTGACTGATGGAGCTTCTGGTAGCTTTAATATTTGTGTAGAAGAAAGGGTTTTGGCAGGTGCCCCTGCAGGTTTCTGTCCTGACCAGAAGCACCTGCCAAAATCCCACCCCACTTTTATGCAAAACCATGGCTGCTCAAAGGCATCTATGTTTATGAAAGGATTTTAGATCCCAGAGCTGGGAAGAAGCTTTCCAACAGCACAGCGCACAAAGTCAATGAACAATATTGGAACCCGAAACCTTCTTCACAACAAATTGAGCTGACTCAAAGCCATATTGTCATGATAACCATGTAAACACACATAGCACTGAAATCCAGAGTGCCAACTGATTTTGAATCAAATCAAGTATGGCAGTTCTCTCGGGACCCATTGGTGATCAAGCAGGCAGGGTTGCCAGATATTTTAGGGCCCTACCCCTATGCTAAAGGCCAATCACCCAGAAATTATGCTTTTCGAGCCAGATAACAAGCTGCTATGAATTATCACATGCACCAAACCTCTTGCCAATTTCTATTTCACAAAGAGCAAACTCTGGACCTGCCTTCAGCTGCTATCTAGGGGACTCTCCATCTCCCCCCACCTGCTGAACCTGTGGCTTCTTGAGGGACTTCCACACCAGGACCTGCCTTCAGCTGTGCAAGTAGTGCAGGGAGCCCTGGCTGCCCCCCAAAGCGGACGACACCAAAGGAAGTCGTCTTTTTGGGCTTGGCACGTCGGGGTTTTAACAGAGGATAGAGTTTTAACTTGGGTGGAGTTGTTTTAAATTGTTATACAGTGGTACCTCGAGTTAAGTACTTAATTCGTTCCGGAGGTCCGTTCTTAACCTGAAACTGTTCTTAACCTGAAGCACCTCTTTAGCTAATGGGGCCTCCCACTGCTGCTGCTGCGCCGCCGGAGCACGATTTCTGTTCTCATCCTGAAGCAAAGTTCTTAACCTGAAGCACTATTTCTGGGTTAGCGGAGTCTGTAACCTGAAGCGTCTGTAACCTGAAGCGTCTGTAACCCGAGGTACCACTGTATGTTAATTTGTATTTTTGGATTTGTTATACGTTAATTTGGATTTTTTGTCTTTATATTTATTTATTTTTGTTTGTATATTTATTTATTTATAGTTGTATTTGTGGGCTGGGGGATTGCTTAGGGGCTTTTGTTGGGGAGTGTATTTTGTATTGGTTGGTATACATTAGTATTATTAATAGTATATATGCTACCGAAGCGAGCACTAGTATTGTTAATTGTTGAAATTATTTTTATTATGCATTTTGTGTTGTAACTTTGTGTTGTGAATTGTCTTGAGATCTACAGGTATAGGGCAGTATATAAGTCATCATCATCATTGTTATTTCCATCTTTCCACAGCCTCAAATGACACGACTATTCCTTTCCTGTTTATTTCTGCTTGTTCAGCTGGATATTTAATCCTCATTATTTCCCTGACTGCTGAGATGCCAGAGTTGGCCCTAGACGGCTGGGCGGCGTTGGCCTTACTCTCCTGGTGGGGGAACCCGGGGACCACCACTAAGGTTTGGGACTTTGGAGCAGGCATACAAGTCTACCAGCACTGAGGAAGCACCTGGACCTCCTGTTTCCATTTTTGCCATTGGACTACTTCAGTGCTTGAAAGCTTTGTGGCTTTTCTTCTTTCACTGCAATCCTAACCATGTCCATTGAATGCAATGGGGTTTTACTTCTGTGTAGGATTGTCGTGTTTCAAAAAGTAAATTAGTTCCTGACACGCGCAAAGTTGTTGAGATTTTTTTTAGGAAGACCCCAAAATTGTTTTTGGGGGAACAAACCCAAATTGTTAGTGATTTTAAGCTTTTAGAACTGTTTCCGCTGCTTTTTCCATCACGTTACCATACATCCACGTTTCCCCAAACATTTTACCCATTTGGCAAACACCCCCTGACACCATTTTTACATCCCAAAACCAGGGTGTGTCAGGAGTATTCCCGACATATGGCAAGCCTCCTTCTGTGTAAGTGGAGTTTGGATTGCACTCAGTCTGTTTTCAAAAGTAAACTGCTTATATTCCAAGAAACGGTTCTTTTTATTCTCCCTCCCAAAGTGCTGCTCCTCCCCCTTCTGTGCCTAGCTGACTCTGTAGCCAATCAGAGAGAGGCTCCGGCCCTCTGGTGGAGTTTCAGAGGGACTGCATCGCCAGACTCTGCTGTCCATCACAGTTTGTTATGAGCAGTTTTCTGGGAACTAGTTCCTACTTGTACCCAGTGGTTTAAACTCATGTGCTTCTGCTCATCTGCCTTCCTGCTTGCTCTCTCTCTCTACATTCTCTCCTTGGCTTATTTGCACCATTCTGCTTTTGAAGAGACCTTTTTTTTTTTTTTGCAAAACTTCGGAACCAGACAGATGCCACCTGCTTCCTTCAGCAACCCAAGCATGGGAGTAGCCAGGATTTTGGGGGGGAGACAGGCTTTTGTTACGGGGGCAGAACCTCAGATTTGTATTAGACGGGCAGCTGCTTCCTCCTGCCCCCCCCCTTGTAGGAGAATGAACCTCAGCACCAGAACATTTTTTTAGGAACAAGTGGTACCCAATTACCTACATCTGGTGCCCCCTGCAATATTTTACCAGCTGTAGAGAGAGGCAAGGGCTGGTGAAGGACAGAGGTGCCCTGCCCACTAGGCTGCTGCTACTACAAGAGTGGGAGGACGATGGAAAGAGTCACTTGGTGTGGAATAATTTGCCTTTCGCAGTTGTAATATATCCAGAAGGATATTTTACAGTGACTAAGAAAGAAGGGATTATTTATATACAGTAATACCTCCACGAACATCTGCCTTGTCTAGCGTCCATTCCGGCGAACATCCGTGGCAAACCCGGAAGTACCAGAACGGGTTACTTCTGGGTTTGCTGCTCGCACATGCGCAGAAGCGCAAACTGCTCCGTGAGTGTGCGCTTTGCCCTGCATCCTTTTCAGCTAGTGACCGGGGCTCCAGGATGGACCCCAGTCGCAAAACAAGGTACTACTGTATAGCAAATCATTTTGGCTTCCACTTTTCCAGCTGCTCTGAATTGAATCAAAGGGTGCTATGATGTCCAACATGTCAGTAACTATGGAAATAAACTTTGTTCTGCTAAAATGATGCATGTAATATCATTGGAAGATCATTCACAGAGTATGTGAGTGACTTTACAAATATCAGTTTATATAATAGTATTGTCTTCTTGAGAAGCTGTTCAAATATCTAAATGAGCATGGCAACATACTGTACAGTCAGAATTAAACACATTTAAATTCTATTGATTTCTCATATGAGATGTGTTTAACTCCCCTATTGAAATAGATGGAGCTTAATTTGGCTTTTCTTTAGATGACTTGTACTCTTTATTTTCCTTCTCTTGTATTTAATCCTGTCTTGAGCGCAACCCAAAGAACCATAATTATTCAAACTGACAAACGGCACCATCAACAACAGATTATATAGACAAAACCACAAAGATATCATCAAGTTCAAGAACACTCTCCCCCTTCTCCCAAGGCCTAGATGTGCTAACAAAAGTCTATGTTCTTTGCCCCTACTCATACAGTAGTTCAAGGATTCAATAAGTGAATTAGGGTCTTTTAGGAACAACTGTTCCAGCAGGTGGCAGCAGCAGACTGGAGGCACTGCAGTACTGAAGCTAGGAGCGAATGGGAGCAGATTTCTACTCCAGGCAGCAGCAAAAGCTTCCTATAGGATCTCTGCAGCTTCAGCCAATAGGATCCAAGTTGCTAGTGTAGTTCACAATTCTCCTGATTGACGTTTGTTCCTATTCAACGGTAAGCAGTGAGTTTTCCTGGAGGAAAGTGGCAGGACAAGTGGAAGAAACATGGGACAAGACAGAGTATGGACGAGCCCTGAGCTGCTACTTGGTGACTTCAGCTAATAGGAATTATGGCACAAGATCTCTGCTGCAATGCTTAGCAAATCCTGAGTTTCAGGCATTTGATTGACTGAGTTTATATACCACCCTATACCTGGAAGTCTCTGGGCGGTTCACAGAACAAAATCAAAATATAAAATCACAAAATATATAATCAAATTAAAAACAACAACCCAATAACCCCCCTAAACCCACATTTTAAAAGGGCACAGGATGTCAATCAAATCAACCAAAGGCCTGCTTTAAAAGGAACATTTTCGCCTGTAGCCTAAAGATGTATAATGAAGGTGTCAGGTGAACTTCCTTGGGGAGAGCATTCCACAGATGGGGAGCCACTGCAGAAAAGGCCCCGTTCTCATTTTGCCACCTTCCGGACCTCTCAAGGAGGAGGCACACGAAGGAGGGCCTCCAAAGATGATCTCAGGGTCTGGATAGGTTCATAGGGAAAGAGGCAGTCCTTGAGGTATTGCGGTCCTGAGCCGTTTAAGGCCTTATAGGTCAAGACTGGCATTTTGAATTGGGCCTGGAAACTGATTGGTAGCCAGTGCAGTTGGCCAGGGTCGGTGTAATATGCTCAAACCGTCTTGCTCCGGTGAGCAACCTGGCCGCTGAATTCTGCACTAACTGAAGTTTCCGAACCATCTTCAGAGGCAGCCCTATGTATAATGTGTTGCAGTATTCTGTCAGGTTGGATATAACTAATAATAATTCTAAAATCTGTCTTGTTGGATATAACTACTGGTAGTTATAATTCTATCTAGTGTTCATGTATATATTATGGCAATAATTCTATAAACTTGATTTAGCAAGAATACTGGTCTGTAAGTTGCAGGTAATGTTTAGTTTTTTCCTTTCGTATAAATTAGGGTTCGTTTCCCAAGACTCTGGTGTGGCTTTAGTTGTTCTACATTCTCTAAATAAGTTTTTTATTGCTCCTATCTGAGAAAGTTTTATAAAATTCTGCAGGTAATACATCCAGATCAGGCATTTTAGTATTTTTAAGGGATCATATGATGTCATATATTTCTTGGGTGCATTCAAAATCTATCTGTCCTCCAGTATATATTGGAAGTGAAATTTTATCCAGACAAAGTTTTTTATATACCGGTATATTCTGCATTTGTATTAATTGGTATGGTTTAATAAAAACATTGCAAATTTATTAATTTTCTCTTCATTATTTTCAGTTATTCTATTCTGTTCTTTCAAAAATACATGTGGGATCAGGGCTTTTTCACATTCTCTTGTTAGTTTCCATGCTAATACCATATCAGCTATATTCCCTTTCTCAAAATATTTTTTTTGAGTAAAATTCAAGATGTTTTCTGCCTCATTAACATTTTGCGGATCTACTGTATTTCTATAGTCCTCAATAAATTCTCTCATAAATTTATATTATTCCATATCCATGCATCAATCAGATATAAAGTTTGGTTCCCTTAAAGTAGCTCTGAGGTAGAATATTATTGGTATTTCTGGTCTCATGTTCAACTTTGGGTTTATAATCCTATTAAGGTCCCCTGCATATATCACAAATACATAAAATGTTAGGTATCATTCATCACGAAACAGGAAAAGGGTGCAGATAGCTTTAAGGACGTTTTCTATGAGTTCTGGGTGTGGTTTTCCAGGCTAATTAGGCATAGCTGGTGATGTGTATAAAGAGAGAAGTTGCAGTTTACAACTGCCTGCAGAAAGAGAACTCCCACATGCTTCGTGTTTCTTGTCTGTATAGTCGTAATAAAACTCTTGTTTGAGTATTTTACATCAGTCTCGTGGTTCTGTCGTCTGCCGCCAGGGAAAATTCGCCTCCGATATAAAAGGCCATTATCTCATCAAACAATTTCTTACAGAGAAACCTATGTTTCTGGGCATGCACATTAACCAAAGTTACTTTTTTAAATCAATCATTATTCCTTTTAACATAATATATCCTCCTGTATTTTCTCTTTACATTTAATAATGTGAACAATGGTTGGTTTAATGTATATAACTATTCTTTTTGTGTTGATGTGGGTTTTTAAACTCCTAAGGTATAACTCCTTTTGAGACTTAATATGGGTCTCTTGTAAAAAAGAGTTATCTTCTTCTTCTTTGACATATCTGGCTATATTGTTTATTTGAACCACCGTTAAGCTCATATATATATATGAACTAAACCATTCAGTAATCCATTGTTACATCCATCAAAACTTATTCACACTGTTGATTTTATCTTAATGCTACCAGTGTTTTTAAATGAACACAGTTTTCACCCATATATTCAGTAAACATTTTCCAGTCTTCTTTGAACGTACATTCTTCTTGTTCTCTCATTCTATATGTTAAATCTTTCATTTTTCCTTATTCAAATTACTCAATAAAGTAAAAAGAAAAGACTTCAGTAATAAACTTCAAGGAATGCAGAAGATGAACAATAACCAATTTTATTTTTTAAAGTATTTTTTAAAATCAGGACTATAAATCCTAAGAACAATAATAACTTATTCCACTCAGTTATTGAATTATTTTCAATTTCAGATAACATGTTCTTGATAGCGATCTCATCTCTTTAATTTTCTTAACTAGCACAGGAGAAGCAAAAGTCGATACTCTGACATAAGCTACTGCTCTCCACTTTAGCTTCTGCAGGAGGGTCCACCCCCCCACCCCTTTCTTCCCTTGCAACATTTTCTGAATCTACATTGTACTCCCTCAGTCCTATCCAGAAAACATCTGCTTAACTCTCTTACAGAAATGAACAGAACTTTAAAGTCCTTTGCTGTGCCTGAACAATAGCTTGTGTGTCTTTAATGGAACAGTTTCATTTCTTACTATGGGAGGAAATGGTTTGATTGCACACATAAGATAATTAGGAAGTAGATCCTACCTTTGCAGGTGCAGTATTACAACAGAGCATGGAATCAATAATTAGTCCTTAAGAGAAGTAAATAGTATGCTTAATTAAGTCCTAGATCCATACGTGGGTGGGGAACCCTTGCTGGATGACAGTATATGAAAAATATGAACAGCTGCCCTAGGGTGAAATGGAGCTGCTAGGATTCCATCAAAATGCCCTGAAAGATACTACAGCTCAGCTCAGTGTCATGGCAGGTCAAGATGTTTTGATATGGGGCTCCTCCGGAGAAAACGTGATAAGATCTTAATCAGAAACTAGTTTTGGCTCAGCAATGCACAAGCCTCATCCCACAAAACCTCTTCTAGTGCTTTGTTTTATAACAGGTGCAACTTCTTCCAAATCCCTCTATCAGCCTGGAAACTAGAAGGCTGTGCTCAGTGGGACTAGGTTTGGCCCAGGGTTCACACCTGCCAATCCCTCCTATAAGACAAAACGTAGTACAGTGGTACCTCGGGTTACATACGCTTCAGGTTACAGAAATAGTACCTCAGGTTAAGAACTTTGCTTCAGGGTGAGAACAGAAATCGCGCAGCAGCAGCGCAGTGGCAGCAGGAGGCCCCATTAACTAAAGTGGTGCTTCAGGTTAAGAACAGATTCAGGTTAAGAACGGACCTCCGGAATGAATTAAGTACTTAACCCGAGGTACCACTGTATAAATGTGCAATGGGAAAACTGCTCCCCGGTCATCTCAGGACAACTGATGCAAAAAACAAAAAATGGGGGATATAGCTATCTGAAAATTCCTGACCAAAATTTTACATATTTCCAGTCTGACAAAAGCTCTAGTTATGTGGTCAAAAGTAAGCATGAAGGCTTGAAGTGGAGAGGTCAAGGTGGACAGGCCTGCTCCAGCCACAACGTCTCCACATTAAGCAGGAAAGTCTAAGGGAGCTTATAGGTGTGGAAAAGTCTGAGTCAAACCTAGCAATGCATCTCTATTTGTAAAAGAAGGGCTAAAGACCACAGAACTACAGATTTCAGGCAATTGGTCGGGGGGTTTTGTAATTTACCACACATGTGGGACTTCAGGATTAATTGTTATTCCCCAGTTATTTTCCAACAATATGCAGATTCAGCAGCAGGGTTCACGCAAGACATTCTGTGTCCCATGAAGAAGAGATGCTGCTGCTGCCCCCTCCCCCCTCACAGGCATGACATTATCCTCCCTCCTCATCCTTTTGTGTTTCCTTCTGTATCAACAAGGGTAGCTTGTGTGTGAAAAGGCTTTCCAGAAACTCCCACCTGGCATAAAACCCTGGGGAACAGGGGGTCTTCCCAGAGAGGTGAGCCATTGTGGATGAGGGGACCTCAGAGAGCACCTGCATTGCTTTGCTGCTGCCAGGACAATTGTTATTTAAAGCTTAAGAGCAGCAAACTGGTAGACTTTAACAGTAGTAAGATGTTAAACTTGTAAATTTTAAACAGCATTTGATACACCAAAGCATAGCGGTGCAGTGCAGGCGTTATCCGAGGCCAACTTGCCCACAATCCCTTGCTCTGAGGACGTACAGCAGCAAAGTTGTGGCTGCACCCCTAGAGTCCTGCATGCTGGCAGTGGGTGGGTGGGTGGAAAGGGTTCTCAAATCCAACGCTGTTCCTGTTGTGTCACCTGAGCAAATGCCTAAGTGCAGGTTGACCCTCTTTGATACCCTTACAAGCCTTCTCATGATTGGGAACTCTGATAATGCAGGGGCCCCAATCACAGGGAGGCTTGTAAAGTTCAGCTGTCTTGGACATGCTACTGACTCCTCCTCAGTTTAAGGCCGCAGTCCTATAGCCACATACCTGCAGTGGCGTAGCGTGGGGGGTGTAGGGGGGCGGGCCGCACCGGGCGCAACATCTGGGGTTAGGGTAAATCCATGGGTTAGGGGGCGCAAATCCACGGGTTAGGGGGCGCAAATCCATGGGTTAGGGGGCGCAAATTACTTGCCTTGCCCCGGGTGCTGGCAACCCACGCTACGCCACTGCATACCTGGGAGTTAACTTTGGAGTAGATGCACATAGGATTGAACTGAAAGCCCCCACAAAGTATTCTGAATGTGTGAACACAGCTGAACTTTCAAAGCAATTGTGAGTCCTACTGAATTCAATGGGGCTTGCTTCCAGGTAAGTGGGAACAGGATTGTAGTCTTAAACCATACAGGAGTAAAGCTGGAAAAGGCGCTGGTTTTGACTAGGTAACAAATTAAAACTGTTAGCTAATCACCACATTCTGTTCACTGCTATAAAGCTTGTAGGTGGAAAATACTGCCACTGTTAGATATGCATAGACAGATAACTGCAAATAATGGCTAAGTATAGTTCTTTTTCTAAATAAACTGACCTCTTATAAAAAGAATCATATTGCAGTACAAGTTATATTCTGAGAATACTTAATGATCATAAAGTTACCCCTGGATTTGTAGCAGCTTTTGTAATTTTCCTCTCTCCTTCCACTACCAGAGGGACCTGTGTGTACAAAAGCAATTGGTGAGGGGGCAGGAGCTTTATCTATAGATATAATGATAGGGAAGGAATGAAACCTCCCTATTAGAGGCAGCATACTCCCAGCAGCCAGGTAGTGGGAACTGGGAACAGGACTTCCCTTCCTATTGCTTTATCTTAATCACTGGAAAGAATCTTGCGCCACCTGTTGTAGCCACGATCTTTGGGACTTTTGGAGTCAAGGCTAACCTAGAACTTCTTATCACTGATACTCCATGTGACCTCAGTCTGGAGGAGGAGGAGGAGGAGAAGAAGAAGAAGAAGAGTTTGGATTTGATATCCCGCTTTATCACTACCCGAAGGAGTCTCAAAGCGGCTAACAATCTCCTTTCCCTTCCTCCCCCACAACAAACACTCTGTGAGGTGAGTGAGGCTGAGAGACTTCAGAGAAGTGTGACTAGACCAAGGTCACCCAGCAGCTGCATGTGGAGGAGCAGAGACCCGAACCCGGTTCCCCAGATTACGAGACTACCGCTCTTAACCACTACACCACACTGGCTCAGAAACAATTGAAACATCACTGGAGACTCATAACTGGTGCCCAAGCTTTGCTGATGCTATCATGGGCTTCTGCGTGAGGGCAACAATTATATCAGGAGTGCCATCAAAGAATGTATAAATATACAATGTGTGGAAAGTGTTTACATCACAACTCTCATTGCACTTCCCCTCCTTTTCCCCAGGGAGGAAACCACTGAAGGTTCCAGTTGAACTAGGATAATCAGATTTAGTCAATGGCAAGAACAAAATCCTTATGGTGACCAGATGCAAAACAGGACAGGGTGCTTGCCTGTGTAGAAGAGGGAACTACAGCAGGTGCACCTACACCTGCAGAAATTCCCTCTTCTGTCTAGTAAGGTGGAACACTCAGGAAGCCTCATCCCCTTTTGCATGTGGTTACTCTAGAAATCCCACGGGTAGCCAGATTTACTGAAGCAAATCCCAGTTTTCCAATTTCTTTGGAATCAATTACTCTTCTACCAGGGAATAGCCAAAAGGAAGACATGCAGAAGGATAGCATTTATGAACATATCTGTGCTACAAACTTGTATAAGTTGGTGTGTGTTTTATGTTCTGGCAGGCAGGCAGGCTGGCACCCCCTTCCTCGTCTCACACACATTTTGAATTGTAGTTTGACAAGGTTACTGAGAATTCTGTTCTAGAGACTTCCTAGCCCCCTCCCAGAACTATAGTTTCTAGAGTTTTCTGATGAGTGAAAATGACTATTAATCAAACAATTATATTATACACACACATATACACACAAACACATACGTTCTCAGAGTCTAGCAAACTTAGCTATTTCACATACCCCCACAGGAGTAGAGCAGTCACAATTTGCTACCCCAGAATAATCCTGTGGGAGGTTGGATTGCAGGAAAGCAGGCCCCACCTCAAGCTGTGAGAGAGGCAAGAGCCAACAAGCTCACAGGAGGCTGAGCTCTATGTCACTGACAGTCAGAAGCACAATGTTCTGATTGCCTGGATGCTTGCATAAGAAGCCCTTGAGATTCCAGGGCAAATCACCTCCAAGTCCCCTTACCCCTCAGGTGCTTCCTGGACCACTGGCTGCCACCACGCTTCCTCATCCAGCCATTCCCTGACACTAGCCTTCAAGAGCACAGGTACCTGAAAGGCACAACCTGGACCATAGGTCAATAATGAAGTGTTTGCCTGAATGCTCAAGGTCACCCAGGTCACAAGACATACTGTGTCCAGCACAGCTACAGCTAGTGGTGAGGCCTGCCATGGCAGCCACTGACTTTCAACAACAGACACCAGCAGGTGCCTTTACCAGAGACAAGCTGGCAGCACTATGGGAGGGAAGCCGCAAGGTGGAGGCATTCTGAGAAAGATAGCCTGCTGCACCAAGGAGAGGCGCTCCATGTGCCCGCTGGGGGGTTTCATGCCAAGAGCCATGACAGTTTCAGTGCCATGACAGCTTGGCCGCCGGCCACTTCGCACAAGACCCTGTACCACTTGTTGCGACAAGTTCTGGTGGCCGCGGGTGTCCAAGGATATCAAGGAGCACGTTCTCACATGTGAGACCTGCCAGCACACCAAGCGGCCACGAGGAGCACCAGCTAGATTGCTACAACCACTTCCCACATCTCAAGGATCCTGGGAGACCATAGCCATGCACTTCATCACTGAGTTACCAAACTTGCCATGATCTGGATGGTAGTTCACCAAGATGGTGCACTTTGTGCCGTGTAAGGAACTTCCAAGAGCCCAAGAGAAAGTCCCGCTCTTTGTAGAACATGTCTTCAGGCTGCACAGGCTGCCACAGAAGATCATGTCTGAGAGAGGAACACAGTTCACCTTCCAGTTCTGTAAAAAGATCACACAACTTCTGGGAATGGAACTCCTCAGCTAGTCATCTGGAGACAAAAGGAGAGCTGAAGAGCAGCAATGCAACAATGCAGCAGTACCTGCGCTATTATGTCAATTATCAACAAGATGACTGGGTGGTTTTGCTCCCTTTGACCGAGTTTGCTTGCAACAATGCACTGCATGCTTCCTTGCAGCAGACCCTTTTCTTTGCCAGTTATGGATTCCACCCATGAACCTCCCCACCTCAGCTACCATGCTTTCAGTGCCAATAGCTGAGGATTTGACAGCCGTGCAACTCTTGCTGCAGGAGCAGCTCAAACATGCCAAAGAAGCCTACAAAGCAGACGGAGGACACGCACCGAAAAACTGGAGCAGAAATCAAGATCAAGTGTGGCTCTCCACTCAGGACCAGCTGCAGAAAGGGAGATGCAGAAAGTTGGATCCTCAGCATGTCAGTCCTTTTGAGGTGGTAGAACAGATCAATCCAGTAACATTCTGCCTCCACCTGCCTCCTTCCATGAAGATTCACCTGGTGTTCCATAGATCCCTGTTATCCTTGCCAGCACAGCCCTATCAGCCTGAGAGGCACCACCCGCCACCCATCATTGTGGATGGAGAGCAGGAGTATGAAGTGGAGCAAATCCTGGACACCTAGCAAAGGAGGGGAAGGCTGCAATATCTTGTTGCCTGGAAAAGCTATGCACTGGACAAGAGATCCTGGAAGCGTGTGGAAGACATCCATGCCCCACTGCTTCAGAAGGAATTCATGCACACTACCTGAACAAGCCACAATCACTGGTGGGAGGGAGGAGGTGGACGTTGGAGTGGGGTGATGTCAGGGACTGGCTAGACAAGGAGGAATGATGGGAGGCTACAGCCAGGGAACCCCCCAGGGAAGCATCAGAGTGGAAAGGCTGTGAGCCAGGAGAATGGTGATGGGATGCAGGAGACAGGTAAGAGGGAGTGCAGCAAGCAACAGGTTTAAGTGAGACTTGAGGCAACTGAGGAGGAAGAGAAGGTTGAGGCTGTGACAGATCTCTAGTCCCTGCCAGTTCCACTGTTTCCTTCTCCCTTCCTTCTCTGTCCCCAAGAATTGGGGGTGGGGGTGTTACATGTAGCAGAACAAAAGGTACAGAGAGCCCCTCCTCATAGGAGTTTGCAACGGTTGGGCATGCAGGAAGTGAGAGACTCAGATCCTCAGTTCTGGCCGCTGCTTCATCAGGCTAGTCCTGCCCGTGGAGTTCTCTGTTGGGTTCCGTCTGTCTGAGTAAAGAATCAAGCTTACTGCTCATCTGAGTTTCTGTGCTGAACTGCAGCTGAACCAACCCTGGCAGAAAATATCTCCCAGGTGCCTCTATTTGATATTTTATCATTTTTGAGAAAATAGTAGATATTTGATGATAGTATGAAATTGCTTTCATATAACCTTTCATATAGCACTAGACAGTTTGAGGTTCTGTATTTGATGTCTGTCCCACAGAATACAATGGACAAGCACCTGTAACTAGGTGTGTGTGTGTTGTTTGGGGAGGGAGAGTGTTGTTTGTGGGATTCATGTGTCTACAAAATTCATTTTCTACATAACACTGCTATGTTTCTAACATGCTGTTTCTAGGTACCTGAATGTGTGGTGATAATCTAGCTCTGAGCTCTGCTGGATATTCTAGCAATGAATCTGCTTTGTGGCCTGGTTTTTCGTTGAAGGCTGCTTTCACAATTTTTGTGGAGTGTGGTTCTTCTGGACCTCTCAGCATTTGATACCAGCAACTATGCTAGCGTTCTTGAGTGCCTTGCTGACCTTAGAAAATGAGCTACTGTTTTGCAGTGATTCTAGTCCTTGCTAGAGTATAGCTATCAGATGTTGGTAACTATTCAATTGTCAGCAAGATTCCATCCTGTAACCCATGCTATTTAACATCTACACAAAGCACTTGGGTAGAGGCTTGCAAGGGTTTGGGGTACAGTGTCTCTGATATGTGTATGGCACCCAACTCTGCTTCTCCTATTCATGTAGATGATGGGTCACCAAATGTTTGGCACATTTGGAATTTTGAGATAATCTTATGAGGTATGGCGTAGCACATAATGGCTGCCACATCTAAGAGCATGATGTGGACATTCTCCACATCAATGGGAAAACATCCACCATCACTATGCTTGCTCACAGAGAGAAACATTTTTGCACTTATCCTCTGTTCAGAATAGGAGTGTGTTCAATCCTGGCATCCAATAAAATGTAAGAATGTTCCATGTAGGAGAGTATAATCAGGGACTGAAGAAGAGGAACTAACACTTTCTCACACATTGTGGGTTTTTGTTGCCACCATAGGAGTTACTGGCAGGCTTATTGGCACCCACAGGCACTACTTTGACAAACCCTAGACTTCAGGTGACAGCTGTGCTCCTTAGCTGATGTCTTGGATCAGTTATGGGATAAATGAGGAAAAATAAACTGAAAATTAATTTGGACCAAATGGAGTTGTGGATGGTTTGAAGTTCAGAGTCACATTCTCAAGTTCACTGTGTGGAGATACTTCTGAATCCAGCGCTGCTCTTGGATGCTCAGGATACAGCATGGGCAGGGGTACATTTTAGCCCTTTGTCTGGTAGCCAGATATGTCATCTCTTGGATAAAAAGGATCTGACACTGCCATGACTTGATAACGTCCAGCTTAGACTACTGCCATGTGCTCTGTGTGGTGCTGCCTTTTGAAAATGTTTGAAAACCACAACTGATCCAGAATGTGGAAGCAATGGATTTAACCCTTGCATATAATGCTATTTCCTTTCACTTGGTTTGTGGACTCAATTCAAAGCACTGGCATTGATTTTAAAGGTGTAAACAGGCTGGAACTAAGGTCCCATCTGCACTATGCATTTACAGCAGTGTCATGCCACTTTAAATGGCAATGGATCCCCCCCATAGAATCCTGGAAACTGTGTTAAGGGTCTGAGAGTTAGGAGAGCCCTGTTTGCCTCATAGAGCTACTATTCCCAGAGTTCCCTAGGATGAGGGTTTGATTGTTAAACTACTCTGGAAACAAGCCTTGGGATGCTCCAAGATGGAGACCTGGTGTTTCCCTAAAGACCCACCACTTAATACCACCAATTAATAATGTGGTGGATTCACTCCCACTAACTGCCCCCAGTTAAATATAGTGCACCCACCTCACTGTGCACCAATTACACAAATTTCTAGAGTTTACCACAGATTATCTAGTGGGGGACTTGTGTGAGGGAAATGTAATGATTAGGCAGGAGTTGATCAAGCAAACAAGAAAAGTTTTATTGATCAGAAATAAGTTTATGAAACAAAGGGGGTCAGGAAATGCGTTCTTTCAGGTAGAAGGTAACTTACTTACTTTAACACACTATAAGATGTCTCAGGCTTAAACACAATACTGTAGGCACAACTCTTCTGAAACTTCAGTTACTAAAAATCAGTTGTTTCACTTCAGGTGGTAGATGTTCAGGTTTCTAGAATAGATCGTAAAATGCTCAACTCAGCTTCTGTTACTTAGCTTTGGCAGTTAAATACTTTTAAAGCAGCCCAGCTTCCCTCCTAGGTTAAGACCTTAGCTGACGAGTGAGGGGCACTTTCCCTCACTTTGCCCTCACTTCACAACCCCACACCTGAGATATTCCCAATGGTCTAACAGACCCCCTTGTTCCTGGGAGTCTTCTGGACCCGGAAGAACTCTCCCCTCCTGGCTGGACGGAGAGCCAGGCAGCCTGAATTCCCTCAGGTTCCACCTCCCAGAACACTCCGGTCTGCATTCCTTCCCAGACCCTCCACCCGAGGAGGCTCTGTCCTCTTGCTCCAGATGGTCTCCTCAGGGTGGATGCTTAACTGAACTCAGAACCAGGTCTCCCTCAGTCAAATCCTATCCTACCCCTAGCTCTCCTCTGCAATCCAGCCCTATCTATCTTCTCAGCCTTCCCTGAACCTAAACCTTAGCCTTATCTAACTTTCTCCCTCAGAAACGGCTCCTTTTATTCTCCCTCCCAGAGTGCTGCTCCTCCCCCTTCTGTGTCTAGCTGACTCTGTAGCCAATCAGAGAGAGGCTCCAGCCCTCTGGTGGAGTTTCAGGGGGACTGCATCGTCAGGCTCTGGTCTGCTTCTGCTGTCCATCACAACTAGCAACACCTGACTAGAAGCCTCCCATTACTATTATTTGATATTTATTTATACCCTGCCTTTTTCCCTGAGAGGGCCTCAAGGCGGCTTGCAGATCAAATAAGAACAGCTGAAAATAGAGATGGGGAGGGTATCAATAATCAAAAAACAATGAGACATTGGGTGCGCATTGGCCTGGGTGCACAATTTTTGAGGGACGCAAACCAGATGACCCCATGCAGACGGCCCCAGCCTTGCCCAGTGCTCCTCTCTGCTCGCTTTGCCCCAGTGGGGGTGGGTTCACTCCACTGGCATCAGCAGTGGGGGGCCCACAAGCGACAGGCGGGGTGCTGGCAACCAATGCTATGCTGCTCAAGGCAAGTCAAAAGGCACTTAAGAGCCAGGCATGCACTACACTGCACAATATCATTTAAAATATATTGCCCCCATTTTACAGATGAGGAACAATGAGGCACAGCTCCCTGGGCAAAGGTGAGTCAGCAAATCCATGCCCCCCCAAATAAGCAGAAATAACAGCTAAGAAATAATAACACATGCAAAAAAGCTTCCCCTTCACCATTTAGCATTCATAGGCTCTCACTCCTCATTCATCAAGGAACAATGTGCATCTGACAATAGGCACAGTGCTTTTTACCAGCCAGTAAGTAACTTAAGCTGCACTCCAATACCTGGGAGTAAACCCTTTTGAACTTGATGGGGTATCCCTTTGAGTAGACATGTAGATAATACCACTACAAATGCCTTACCTTCAAACACACCTCAAATTAAGAAGCAGGACATACAGAGTGAAAGCATCTATCCCATAAAGATTGAAGTTCCTCTCACTGTTGCGGTCATCAGGGCTTCAGCCTGCAAGGAGGGAATCATCCAAGTGCCACAGGCAGTAGAGAAGAGAAGAATCCTGGAAGAAAAAGAACCTCCCCAGAGCTTCTGATGCAAAGGACAAGAGAACCACTGTCCCTCCCTGCCTCAGTCCTGTGAACAAAAAGCTACTGGATGTTAACCAGTTCTGAAGATTTCTCTGCCTGCCCTATCCAATTACTATGGACTCCTCTGATGAAGAAGTGTTCCTTGAGGTTGATGACATTACCGTCTCCCCTAGACCTTTCCTTACTCCAGGTTTCTAAAGTTTTGCACAGTGTGAAAATAATTTTTCCTCCCTTCCTCACAGTGCTAAATCTCAGGGTTTACCAAACATCTGTAGCAGATTAGGGGTAGCTCAGTTGGTAGAGCATGAGAGTCTTCATCTCAGGGTCGTGGGCAAAATATTCCTGCATTGCAGGGAGTTGGACTAGATGATCCTCGTGGTCCCTTCCAACTCTACAATTATGTGATTCTATGAGTCTATCTATAGTAAAATCACTTGGCAGAATGATATAGACCACCAACATAGACATCCTGGGCAGGTGTAGTGTAGATGATCTGTAAAGGCTCCTCTTCCAGCAGGTTCCAGTCCTTGGGAAGAAGTTTGGCAAAGAAGCTGTAGGGATGAAGGAATGTTGAAAGGTCTGGATCTGTCATCTAGGCTTGTTTAGCTAAGGCAAGAGACATAGCAATAGTAATAGACAGTAATTTTATTATTTGTATGCCGCCCATCTGACTGGGTTGCCCCTGCCACTCTGGGCAGCACCCAACAGGATATTAAAAACACAATAAAACATCTCACAAACTTCTACAGAAAGAGACTTGTGGGATCTGAAAGATTAACAAATTTTATGGCATTAGCTTTTGTGCATCTGATGAAGTGGGCTCTAGTCCACAAAATCTTATGTCATAATAAAGGTGACATGAGCATGTTGTTTTGCTGCAATGGACTAGCACAGCTACTACCCATCTGGAAACTGTTACGATAAAGAGCATCATAATTACTGCTTTATATTGTCTCTTGGGTGACTAATGCCTGGCTTTTGCAAGGATTTCCTGTGCTTTGTAGAGCTGCACATTCTGCAGAGCTTTTGTGTACGTCATTGTTTGCCAAGAAGTAAAACAATTTTATTCCACCAAAATTAACATTGAATATCAATTGGGTGTTTTTAGGGCACAGAACATTTGATAATGTTCTGAGTTTTGCAGGGAGTAGGCTGTATGCTAGGGCCCCTTCTAATTCCTGGATACAGCATGGATTCAATTCCTGGAACAGCCAGGCTAGCTTGCTTGTGAGGTAAGTATGGGCCATTAAGGTAACAAAGGATGAGGCTCTGTGACAGATTACAAATGCCTCCCCCCTCAACTCGCTGGCAGTTAGAAAGACAAAGGCCAGAATTGGGAGTTGGGTGGCTGCAAGTTAGAACATACCCTCCAACATTGCTCCTATGAAAATAGGCACAAATCAGAAACCAGGACGGGAAAGGGATTGGTGGGGGAGGACAAGCAAAACAAGCAGGGCTATCAGCCTCTAGTATTCACAAAAAATTATACTGCTAACATTAAACCTTGTTGAACTAAATAGGGCTTAGGAGACCTATATGTGCAACTACTGCAGCCCAAATTCTGTATGCTCACAAATGGTGGGAGGGGGCAGTTCCCATTAAAGTGGAGTGGCAGTTGAAACTGATGGAGTATGCAGAATTAGCAAGTCTAACCAGTAGAATTAGAGGCCAAGACAAAACAGCTTTTATGGAGGATTGGAAAATGTTTGTAGACTGTATGAAGAAGTATTGTAAACAGGTTAGATTGTTAGTAGATTTAGAGTAAATTCAGCAGTAAAAGGGATTTTGAGAATAAAAGGAGAAAAATAAGGTATGGCTTGATTATAATATGCAGCAGCAACTGGTATTTAGAAGAAACCATGGAAGGGTGGAAGGGAAGTCAATGGTTTACGTGATGTTTTTTATTAACGTGTGAATTACTGTATTGTTGGAAAATTATAAATAAAATATTCAAAAAGGGCTTAGTAGACATCACTGTACATCATTGTACTGCTGCTGATTATTATTATTATTATTATTTCAAATTAAAGGTTGTCAATCTTTACACACTCTTCGGTATTCCATTTGGAATTTTTGTAAAGTATGAAATGTCCAATGATATCATCACCAAACACATTCTTGATAACAAATCTATTATTTAGTATGCTATATTTGGTGGTGTAGATTTCATAGAATCATAGAATCATAGAGTTGGAAGAGACCACAAGGGCCATCGAGTCCAACCCCCTGCCAAGCAGGAAACACCATCAGAGCACTCCTGACATATGGTTGTCAAGCCTCTGCTTAAAGACCAAAGATTTCCAAAGTTTCCCAACTATTTGGAAAATGCAATTGTACTCTAGGAAGATATTAAGTAGCTGTCCTAAGTAGCTTTCAAAATTCTCCAATTCACATTGAAACTAATGTGAATTTTCTCCCTCCATGCAAATGACAGGTGTCTATGATGCAATTTGGACTGCAACAGGGGACAAAGGGTTAAGGTCCCTTTGCCTCACACACAGAGATCAAGGCCCCAGTCTGGATTATTTGTGAAAGCAAAATCCTGTACTGGAGAACAGGCAGTGGGATTAACATCATGTGTAGTTTCGCCATCTCCACCTTTCTCTTGTGGAGTTCAAAGCTGCTGCAAAACCCAAGGGCAGTTCTGTCCCCCATCGCTTTAGGCAACACTAATGGGACCAAACAATATTGGCCACACCAAGCAGCGCACGTTTACCTGCACATTTTCAAACGTCATATATGCCAACATTTGCCATCAATGCCCTTCTCTTGTTGTGTGGGTCAAAACAGGTCAGCCTCTGTCTGAGAGAATAAATGGACACAACACAGACATTAAAAGAGGGCCACACTAAGAAAGCAGTGTTTCCCCAGGGACTTCTAGAGCTAGCCTTCAAGTGCCACACTTGGAAAATGAGCATTTCGCAAAGAGACTGCAACATGCAAGCTGCTGAATTGGAATTATTTGACACTCTGGAGATTGGTCTCAACACATTCTGGGAGCGGCCAGCTCATTAACGTAAGTAATTGTCTCTCTTGAGGTGTGTTTTTATGCTATTGATCTTGCTGTGCCTATTCATCACCAGCGGCTGCTTGTGGGGAGTGGATCACTCCCACACTGCTCTAGATGTAGAGTGACACACCTGCTGTTGTCTTTTGCGGTGCTTGACCTCTTGACCTTACTTTGTGCAAAAAAACCCAGTGATTTTATTTGATTTTTTCCTTTCTGCTTGGAATATTGTGAGTGTACACTGTTCTGTTTTCTGGGTGCAAGCCTCAGCAGAAGACAAGGCCAGAGTACCTTGCACAGCTTTGTGCAGGACGACATGAGAGCAGAACTCAGGTGTTGCTTCAGCAGTGGCCGCCCTCAGACTGTGCTTGAAAGAGGAGCTGCAGCCCCCCACAAGCTCTGCCTTCAATAAGAGTTGAGTATTCCCTTGCTTAAGCAGCCATTGACAGCAGGGGAGAGAGCAGTTGCTGGCACCATGAGTTCTTCTTGCACAAGCATTTATGAGGCTGGACCTGTGGGCACGTCCCTCTCCCGCTCCAAATCCGTGCCCCATTCCCTGAAAAGGGGTGTCTGGGCCAAGGTCATTTCACATGTGTGTGCACCCCATACACGGGTAACTACTTGATGGATCTGAAAGTGGGCTCTTGCAACTAGGCTAATTGCAATTAAATTAATTAAATAGGCTAGTTAAGATTTAACTCTAGTTAAGGTTTTTCCTGTCTGTACGGCTCTTGGGGCTCTCCTCGCAGGGTCATGCTCCTCGCTGACCCTGCTCTGCCCATTCATTGAGTGCTTCTACATGGCCAGCATGGATCCTGGGTTGTGATAATGCCTCTTGCTTGGATGGATGGAGAAACTCAGAGGAGAGGATGATTCTATGAAACTGCATGGATGGGGGCAGCAATGATGGTGAGGGGCAAGACAAAGTCTTAGGAGGAAAGGTTGAAGAAGTTAGATATATTTTTGTCTTGAGAAGGGATTCTTAAGAGACAACGGCATAGAATCATAGAATCGTAGAATCATAGAGTTGGAAGAGACCACAAGGGCCATCGAGTCCAACCCCCTGCCAAGCAGGAAACACCATCAGAGCACTCCTGACATATGGTTGTCAAGCCTCTGCTTAAAGACCTCCAAAGAAGGAGACTCCACCACACTCCTTGGCAGCAAATTCCACTGTCGAACAGCTCTTACTGTCAGGAAGTTCTTCCTAATGTTTAGGTGGAATCTTCTTTCTTGTAGTTTGGATCCATTGCTCCGTGTATAGGTATTCCAGCCTCTTACTCTAGTCTACCAGAGAAGCTCAATGTCTGAGGAGATCTGAGCTGGTTGCTCCAAGTTCAGATCACATGACTCTAACAACCATTCTTGAGTTCCTGTACCAATAGTTTGGAACTTTCACCACTTTGTGACTAAACTAAATACCACTTTATTGCCTGTGCAACTTTTTATGAATGCTGTATGGAAAAAGCACATGAACCTGACCTTTGGAAAGTTTGTAGGTAAACCATTTTTAACTTGCCAAAGGTGGTCTTTCTATGCTGGGGAAGAGGGATACTTTAAAATATGCCATTCTAAGTTCCTTCCAAAGTTCTAACAGCTTATATTTCCACTCTTTACTTAGCTGCATATTTTGTTGTTTTACTTGTCCCAGACCTTCTTCTTGGCATCCAGGGAATTCTCCTTGAAATTGTTGCTCTGAAGGCAAAACAGGACACTATTTTTAGAATAAAGGGGGACCTGTTTCTTAATAAAGACTTAATCAATACCCAGACAATCTCCCCAATGGACCCTGAGATCGTCTCCTGAGGCTCTTCTTCATGTACCCCCTCCACAAAGAGCTTCGGAGGATGGCAACATGAGAACAGGCCATTTCTGCAGTGACTCCCTGTTTGTGGGATGCTCTCCCCAGGGAGGTTCGCCTGGCGCCTCCATTATACACCTTTAGGCTCCAGGTGAAAACATTTCTCTTTAATTAGGTATTTGGCTGATTGACATCCGACACCCTTTCAAGATGTGTTGTGGAAGGGGGGATTTTTGGGTTGTCTTTGTGTTTTCATTATGTATTTTGTGTTTTTTACATTGTAATTTTGTGTTCTGAGATCTACGTATACAAATTTAATAAATAATAATAAGTCTTTGAACAAGACTGCTCTTAAGTCCTTGCGGTTTGGGCAGACTAGTAAGTAGTGGGTAAATAAATCTTCAGGCACATCATCACCACATGGGCAAACTCTCTTTTCTTCAGGGATCTGACGAAGGCATCCTTCAACTATGGCTGAGTGCATAGGCTGTAGCCGCAGAGCTGTAAAGGCTTGTCTTCATTTGATATTTGCGAGGAGTCTGAATGGGGAGTTTGCCATAGCAAGACAGGCAGGCAGGCAGAAATGCAATCAGCACAGAAATCTTTTCATGTGGCGAGATGCCATCTCAAAGTCTAATGAACTCGGAGTGTCCGAAGAAAGGCCATACTTATCAATAACTTGTGGCATTTCCTGATTCCTGATTATATGCTTGTAGAGCAGATAAGACACTTCACTTTTTAAAGAAAGATGTGCATATATATATATATATATATATATATATATATATATATATCTTATCCCAGCCAAACCAGTCCCATTTTGTTAACTGATCTGTTTTGCTGAGTTGGTGTTCCCTTTGCGTCTTCTGCTCAAATTGCCCCAGGAGCAATTCAGTCTTTTTCATAATTGCCAGTGCTGGAAAGTGGGGCAGCTGATAAGATCTCTTTTTCTGGCCTTATCCAAGATTAATCACAAACAAGACTTCCCTCCCATTTTTCTCACTGGCATATTTGCCTGAGATAATGAGGCATCATGAACTCTAATTTGAGGTCATGAGAGTGAAGAACAATATTCAATGAAATTTGAATTGAACAGTAGTTAAAGAATATTAGGTGAGATTAATCAAGAGTTGCGAGCTACTGCTTGTTTTTCAGACCTGCCGTGAAACAGCTTTAGCATGATCTGACATCACAAGGGAGAAAGGTGTGTAAAGTTATGAATGGTGTGGAAAGTATGAGGGGTGGGAATTTGTTCTCTCTCTGATAATACTGGAGCTTGCTGGGATGGGGTGAGCGGGTGTCATCCAACAAAACCAACTGGAAGTAGGTTCAGCACAGATAAAGGAAAAAAATTCTCTCGCACAAGGCATAATGCCCCTATGGAATTTATTGTCAAATTTTATGGTGGTCACTAGCTTGCATAGCTTTTAAAAAAAAAATTTATTTATATTTTTCAAGTTTATACATTTCACTATTTTTATAATCATTTTGACATTTCAAAACTTGACTTCCTCCCCCCTCTTTCTCTGGTTCCTTAAATTTATTTTTAATATCTTCTGCATATCTCACCCAAATTCACTTAATTTGCTTATTTATTCATCTTCTTTAAATATATACTCTTATGAAACTGCAGGTTATTACAATAATCCTGCCAATGTTTTTATCTGTTTACAATTTATCTGTTAATATTCAATAAACCACTTCCATTCTTTTATAAAAAAATGTTATATTGATTTCTTATTCTTCTGGTAAGTTTTGCCATTTCTGCATTTTCCATAAGGTTTTGTATCCATTCTTCCTTTGCTGGGACTTCTGTTTCTTTCCATTTTGTAACATTCTTTGCAACATTCTTGCCGCTGTAGTGGCATACATGAATCAGTTTCTATACCGTTTAGGTAGTTCTGTCCCTATAATTACCAAAAGGAAATATTCTGGTATTGGGAAGACCCAGTTTTCTGAGTGCATGTTCTGGAAGTTGGGCAATAGGGGCAGTACAGGATTCCTTTTGGTGTACCGACCTCCCCGCTGCACCAAGGATTCCCTGCCCAAGCTGCTCCAGGTCGTGGCAGATGTTCTCCTGGAGACACCTAGTCTGGTTGTCCCAGAGGATTTTAACATCCATGCCAACATGACCTTACAAGGGGCCGCTTAGGACTTCGTGGAAAGCATGGCCTCTATGGGGCTGTCCCTGAATAAGTTTGGCCAAACTCATAGTCACGGACATGCCTTAGACCTGGTGTTCATCTCTATGGATGTGGGTGATCTGACACTAAGTAAAAGTGAAACAAAATAAGTGCCATGGTCAGACCACTTCCTGGTGCAACTGGACTTCTCCACAACTCTTCCCCTCTACAGGAAGGTGGGACTGATCTGGGTGGTCTGCCCCTGCCACTTAATGGATCCAAATGATTTTCAGAGAGTGATAGGGGATGTTATATCCTAAGTTGATGGCCTTTCAGCTGATTCCCTGGTGGCCCACTGGAATGCGGAGTTAACCAGGGCTATTGACTGTCTGGCTCTGAAGCGCCCTCTCCGATTGCATGCAGCCCAGACAGCCCCATGGTTTTCCCCAGAGCTGAGGGCAATGAGACAATTGCTGAGATGGCTAGAGCGCTGGTGGTGGAAAACTCACTCTGAATCTGACTGGACACAGGTTAGAGCTGCTCTTTTCTGCAGATGCCATAGAGGCGGTGGATAAAGTCCTCTTCGCCATCGCTATCACCACTTGATAGGCTCGACATTGAGCACTGTGGTCTAAACCACTGAACCTCTTGCGCTTGCTGATTGGAAGCTAAACAACATTGCTGTGTGCTCTGGTTTCCATCACAGTGTCCCGTTGCACCAGAAGCAGTTTAGTCATGCTGGCCACTTGACTTGGAAAGTTGTCTGCAGACAAACCCTGGTTCCCTCAGCCTGAAGTGATATGAGCACTGCAACCCCATAGTAGCCTTTGACTGAACTTAAACCATCCAGGGGTCCTTTGCCTTTTACTTAACCCCTGCCCAATGCTTTGGTCCTGATGAAAACTATGACCAAAAATAAGGGAAAAACAGAGTTTATTATGTACTACATTTATATCTCACCTTTCGTCCAAGAAGCTCCAACATGGTTCGCCTTCTGCTCCATTTTTATCTTCTCCCAAACCCTGCAAGGTATTTCAAAATTCTCCAGTTCACCTTGAAACTAATGTAGGGCTAAGTAGTTCTCCATTTAAAGATTATAAGTCCTAAACTTATCTTGGCACTTTTGTGCCCAGTCCCAAGGGGGATGGGGCGTGGAGGGGTGGGGTGCACAACAGTTCAGTTAGGAGAGGGGCAGGGAAGCTGCTCTCTGCTGCCACCGGGTGTGGGATGTGCCATGGCTGAGGAGGGGCAGCGGCAACGCTGCCACCCACTTGCTTGCTCTCCTTCAGGCCTGACCCGGGGGGGTGGGGTGGGCAGAGCTGCACCAGGCACAAGCGCCACAGCGAAGGAGCAGCTCCTTCTGGCACGGAGCTGTACATTATCAGCTTTTGAGCTGCACCCCCCCCCCCAATTCTGCATTTTGTGTTCAAGTGCACACTTAAAGAAAAAAAGCACTGGTCCGAAATTGGCTACCACAAAATGTGGTGTTGAATGTTATTTTAAATGAAATTCAGGGTGGAATGAATCCTTCCCTAATAGCGAGAGCTTTCAAGGCAGTCATAGCAAGTTTTGTTGTCGGGTGTTTAATTCTGTTCCTGTAGTATCTGTTTCTGGAGAATTGCACTAGTCCATAATGTAAGCCCTTAACAACTCGGGTCCAGTTGATCTTCAAGACTGCCTTACCCAATATGCACCTATTCAACGGCTTTGATTGATGGAACTGGAACTTTTTCAGGTGCCGCATAATACCTGCACTGCATTTGTAAGAACTTGGTCAATTAGTGTTGCGGCACGAGTACTTTGGAACTCCCTGCCACTTGAGATCAGGCAGGTGTCTTCACTGTATTCTTTCTGGTGCCTGTGAAAAACATTCTTATTTAAACAAGCCTACTCAGATGTTTAGAAAGTTTGTATGAGTTTAATTTGTTTTAGTCTATTCTGTTGTGGTTTTAACCTTTTGTATGTTTTAAATTATGGTTGTAATTTTTTTAGTGAGGATTTTATTGTTTTGTTTTGTTTTTGTAAACTGCTTTGAGGTTTTTCTGCAATCAAGTGGTGTATAAATTTTGTGAAACAAACAACAAATAATACTAGTTGTGCATGAGAGACAGCAGGTAGGCAACCAATGTCAGGAGCTGCTGGGGTTAGAACCAGGAACCCTAATCTTTGTGCACAGCTGCCCCATGTGGTGAACCACCAGAACTGCAAGTGGAAGCATCTTCGGCAGGGGAAGGGTGTGCAAAATTTTCTCAGGCTTTGGGTTGGCCATTGAGCCCTCCTGGATAGAAAAGGATATAAAGGGCTTCCTGTTTGAGCTGGCGCTTGGCCTGAGCAACTCCAGTTTTCCTTGCTCTCATGTTTCAGTGTGTTCTTCAGCTCTGACTCCTGGCTTGGTCCCTTGCCTCAAATTCCCTGGCATAACTTGTGGCATCCCTCTCTGTCCAGCCCTTGTCTTCAAAGCAGTATCAGTTTCCTCAAAATAGTACTCTGATACTGCCTGATGGTTGGGAATGGAATGTACAAGAAGGACCACTGTCAAGTAGGTACTGCTGGCCATGCTGTTGGCAAGTGGCTGATGGGCCATTGGCCAGCAGGGGCCTCAGACACAGCTTTCGTCTCCATTTTTTTTAAGGCAAGTGTCTAGCCCTCCTAGAAAGGAAGCCATGAAGCAAAATGTGCATGTACCCTTCTAGGATTTGAGTGAGATGAGCCAGCCCTTCAGTCCTTTTTTCCAATGAGTAAAGTCAGAGATGTGATTGATGAGTGAGTTGTCTGGACACTAAGTGAGAGCAATGTCTGGGGTCCCAAAGAGCTAATGTTCACCCCCCCTCCTTTAGTGCACTTCTGCTCATTTTCTAGTCCTTTTAATTTCTATAGTTTGTCCTTCCTTTTTCCCCTAACAACCAGGATGCATATTTTCTGTGTGGGTTCGTCTGAGATCTGGTACTCCCTATAAGTTATTATCTGCAAATACCAATAATATAATATAAGTTATTATCTGCAAATATAATATATATATCTGCAAATACCAATAAGTGTGAGTGGATGTTAAAGAAAACTGAGAACTTTGCAGAGAGGCTTAGCGTGTCTTCAGCTGTGCAGGAACTGAAGACTCATTAAGAATCCACTGTACAACCAACTTCCAGTGCAATGGCGTGCATGTTTATCTGCCTCTAATGGGTGCACTCCCAGGAAGGTGGGCACTGGATTATAGACTAGACTTTGGTTTAAGATTGGCATTGGGGGAAGGGAGGGATCAGCTATGTGGCATGCAGAAATTAAGCTACTTCTAGTATGGAAATGCAATTATTGGGAAAGCTTCACTTGTTCACATTTTTTATGTGTGTAGCTAATGATTTATTTTTGGGACCTCCACTCCACCTGCAAAGAGGGCATAAATGTGCACATGCAAATTTTATGTAAATGTGTATCCTCTTCTGTGAGTGGGTCAGAGAACCCCATCCACATACAAAGTACTGGACCAGAAAATCCTTTCCTCTCCACCCCCGTGCACAGGACCAAATGTACACCAGCCATCAAAGCCTGTATAGTTGGTAAGAACTTTTAGCTAGCATATTATTAGAAAACATATTAACTAATTGAGGATAAGTATATCAGCAACCATAGTAATGCTCATGAAAGTTAGATTGCCAGCAGCTAAAAATGATTATAGTGCAGCCACGAATGCTTGTGGAAGTTCAGTTTCCAGACCAAGCGTCTTATTTCCAGGCAATGCACACAGCAGTTGTGAAAGGGTGCTGTGCAAGAGTACAGAATGAAGGAAGGCTGTACTTGTAGAAACAGAGTTGCAGAACATCCAATTCTCTAACTGCTGGCTCGCTTGTAACAGAGAACATATTGTTTATCTCCTTTATTGGTCAGACAATCTAGCAGTAGCTGGAGAAATTCTGCCCGCTTTTGCATTTTAAATTAGCAAACATTTTCTTAGTAAACTTGCACAACAGATTGGTAAAACAGTCTTTCTGTTGTGCCTATAGTTTAACATTCATTCCTATAAGAGTTGAAGAGTTTCACAAAATTTCTTTATTTTGCAGTTTGTTTTACCCATCTATAAGTATATAATTCCAGTATTTGTTTACGTATGCATATCTATCTATTTTCTATCTGATTTGCATTATAATATTCCCTTTATTATTTATTTTATTGTTCACTCTTCTAAAATATCTCCCAAGTAAAGGGAGTTCACTATTTAAGCCTCATTGCTTTCAGTGAGTAAGTTAAGCACATCTCTCTCTCCTATTTTAGTAAGTGGAACTTAAAAGTGCTCAAATTTGGCTGGGTCATCACTGGTAAATACTGGATTTTGAAATAAGCTAAGTTTCTATTATGTGATAGAAACTTCTCCCTGCACAAATTGCTACTAGGTTGACAGAGTGTGATTCTTTTGGTGGATTTCACTGTCCTTGACCATGGCATCCTCCTGGACCTGGATCACCTTGCAGGGCAGTGGGAAGGCCACTCTACTTACCTGGCTCATTATTCCTCGAAAGCAGGCCCCACACAGACCAGACCAGAGATCCATCTCGTTAAACATCCGCTTCTCCTATGGGAAGCTCACAAGCAGGACAGGAGCAAAATAGCACTCTCCCAACTTGCGTTTTCCAGCAACTGGTATTCAGAGACATCATGTCTCCAGTACTGGAGATAGTACACCATCAGCATGGCTAGTTGCTATCAGAGGCGGAGCAAGGTGGGTGCAGTGGGTGCGGCCTGCCCCAGGTGACATCTCTGGGGGGGGTGACATCACAGTGCCACCCCCTGGGACGGTGCTTGGTGCAGGCAGCACACCCCCTGGAACACCCCCCCCCACTGGGACACTCGGTGCAGGCGGCGCACCCCCCCCCCCGATGTTTAGTCAGAATATCATTTCTTGTAACCTGAATTCACTGTTTCAGGCCCTGTCCTTCAGAGCTTCCTCCATCCTCCTTGTAACAGACCTTCAGATATTTGAGGATGGCTGTCAAATCTCCTATTTTCCAGGCTAAACATACCCAGCTCCCTCAACCGTTCCTCATAGCGCTTGGTTTCCAGACCCTGTCTCATGCTGGTCACCCTCCTCTGCACATGTTCCAGCTTGTCAACATCCTTCTTAAATTGTGGTGCCCAGAATTGGACACAGTATTCCAGATGTAGTCTGACCAAGGCAAAATAGAGTGGGACTATTACTTCCCTTGACCTGAACACTATACTCCTGTTGATGCAGCCTAGAATAGTGTTAGCTTTTTTTGCTGCTGCATCACACTGCTGACTCATGTTAAGCATATGGCCTACTAAGACCCCTAGATCCTTTTCACACGTACAAGTAGTAAGCTAGGTGTCCTTCATCTTATCTTTGTGAATCTAGTCCTTCTTGCCTAACTGTGGAACCTTTCATTTGTCCCCACTGAAATTCATTCTGTTAGTTTGGACCCAGTTCTCCAATCTGTTAAGGTAATATTGAAATTATGCCAATAAAGGTTGAATGAATGAGTAATCTTGAATCTCGATTCTGTCTCCTGCGGGACTGGCTACACCTCCCAGTTTGGTGTCATCTGCAAATTGGATGAGCATCTCCTCAACACCTTTATCCAAGTCATTTAGAATGACATTGGACAACAAGGGGCGCAGGACAGATCCCTGCAGCACCAACAAATCCACCTAACAGTCATCTAATTCAGCCTACATTTTACCCGATTCTCCACAAGAGTATCATGGGGAGCCTCATTTCTGTTTCTTTTTTTTTTCTGTTTCTGTTTCTGTTTCTTTTTTTTTCTTTTCTTTTTTTGATGGAGTAACCTCTTGTGGATTCTCCACAAGAGTATCATTTCTGTTTCTTTTTTTTTTGATGGAGTAACAAGCTGGGTGGATCAGGAGAATGTTGTGGACATAGTGTATCTTGATTTCAGTAAGGCTTTTGACAAAGTCCCCCATGATACTGCTGCGAGGAAGCTGGTAAAATGTGGACTGAACAAGGGAACTGTTTGGTGGATTTGTTGCTGGTTGGCAGGTCCAGTGGTGTAGAGTGGGGGGGGGGATAGAGGGGGCCGTTGTCCTGGGCACGTTTTTTGGAGGGGGTCTTAGTAGTCATAGCATACTTTTTCAAAGTGCTCACAGACCGACTGTCAAATTATCTGTTCTAGGACCTTTCCTGGTATTGATCTCAAGTTCACAGATATTTTCTTGGGTCTTCTTTCCCTCCACACACGTCCGACTTCTAGACAGAATAATATTTTCCTGCATTTATTTAGGACTAGCTTAAGATTGCCAGAAGAAATATCAGCAACCTCAGATATGCAGAAGACACCACCTTGATGGCAGAAAGTGAGGAAGAATTAAAGAACCTCTTAATGAGGGTGAAAGAGGAGAGTGCAAAATATGGTCTGAAGCTCAACATCAAAAAAATGAAGATCATGGCCACTGGGCCCATCACCTCCTGGCAAATAGAAGGGGAGGAATTGGAGGCAGTGAGAGATTTTACTTTCTTGGGCTCCATGATCACTGCAGATGGTGACAGCAGCCACGAAATTAAAAGACGCCTGCTTCTTGGGAGAAAAGCAATGACAAACCTAGACAGCATCTTAAAAAGTAGAGACATCACCTTGCCAACAAAGGTCTGTATAGTAAAAGCTATGGTTTTCCCAGTAGTGATGTATGGAAGTGAGAGCTGGACATAAAGAAGGCTGATTGCCGAAGAATTGATGCTTTTGAATTATGGTGCTGGAGGAGACTCCTGAGAGTCCCATGGACTGCAAGAAGATCAAACCTCTCCATTCTGAAGGAAATCAGCCCTGAGTGCTCACTGGAAGGACAGATCGTGAAGCTGAGGCTCCAAGACTTTGGCCACCTCATGAGAAGAGAAGACTCCCTGGAAAAGACCCTGATGTTGGGAAAGATGGAGGGCACAAGGAGAAGGGGACGGCAGAGGACGAGATGGTTGGACAGTGTTCTCGAAGCTACAAACATGAGTTTGACCAAACTGTGGGAGGCAGTGGAAGACAGAAGTGCCTGGCATGCTCTGGTCCAGGGGGTCACCAAGAGGACCAAACGACTAAACAACAACAAGCAGCTTTCAAACAGCAGCCAACAAGTTAGATACAATAACTTGTTTTCCCAGTCTGTGAATTGTTTCCCTCCGTGTATAAAGATAGTAGTAAGCTATGTCCAAAAAGGCAATGGAATGCTGCATGTAAAAGTTTTCCTACCTTGTGTCAAATTTAAATCCTTGTTTGCACTTTCTGAGCCGTAGAACAAAGCAAGTAAAGGGGATCGGGGAGTCCTGGCCACCGCGCAACAGAGCAAGTCCACTGAACTGAATGGGACTCCAATACATAGTATTGGTCTTAACTTCCCTTTCCCTTTCTTCTTTAAATTGAAGCAGATGGAACTTCCATTCTAAGAAAAAAGCACACATTCTAAGAAAGCACCGTTTCACAGCTGTAAAGAGACTGAAGCAGCAATGAAGATGCTAGAGATTCCTCCCCAGGACTCCTTCCCTCCTCCCTCGGCTCCTCTGAGCCCTTCTTGCCTTTGTCTCCTTGGCGGGTGAAGGCAGCTCCCCCCCCCCCCGCTCCGTTTGTGCAACCACAGCGCTCATTTCCTGGTCGAGTCCTCTTAAAGAGGCAGCACAGAGCAAAGCCCAGACAAAAGGCCCTTGTGCTGCTGCTTCCCTCACCTTCCCGCGGCTCGGCCAGTTTTAAGCCAACCACGCGGCGCTGCTGGCTCTCGGCGGGGGGGGGGCGCTGCTCCGCGACTCCTTCCTTTGAAAGGAAACACGGATTGTGCGGAAGTTCGTGCGAAGCCCCCCCCCCCCGGGGCGCATTTTACTCGGCAGGAAATGCTGCGAGGAATTTCTGCTTGTCCCCTTCCCGCCCCCCCCCCGGAGCCCAGAGGCTCCGCCGAACTCAGCGGGGCTTACTCCCAAGTAGTAGCTCTGTCTGCAAGTCGGGCAGCGAGGAGCGCGCCCTCAGCCTGCCGCGCACGTCTCCGAAGTCAGTCTCCCGGAGTTCCGCAGGCTTGCTCCGGGTTCAGTGTGCCTGAGGACTGCGGCGGCAGCATCCAGGAACCTGCTAGCCTAGCTTTGCAGCCGCAAACTGACCAGACCAACCCCGCGCATCTCCTTGCGCTCTTTTCTCGTTTCCTCGATTGAAAGTGGCGTTGTTGTCATTTTGCTCCCATTTCCATGCCAGTCTGGAAATGTGAAACAAGCTCGCCGCTCCCTCCAGCTGTTTTTCCGCGAACGTGAAGCGCGCTTTTGTGCCTGCCGATCCTCCTCCTCCTCCTCCTCCTCTCTCACAAGATCCCTTTTATTTCTTTCCCTGTAACCTGAGCCAGCCCCCCCCCCCCCCGCTCTCTCAGTTTCCTGGTGGATCCGGCTCCTTTAAGAGGCAGAGCTCAGTGCTGGGAACTCACGTCACTTTGCAACCCAGAAACTCTCCAGATCAATGAGCGAAGAAGAGCCGCTTTTCGCAGTTCTGCCTTTCGGTTTCTCTCTTCCAGGAAAGGGAGAATTCCCACATTCAGGGGCCGAGAGAGCCGGAGGGGGAAGGGGCGGACTCGGAGGAGCGGACGGCGGCTCTGCGGGAGCACAACGCACTTCTTCTTTTCTAAAGAATCAGAGCAACCAAATTCCCGTCCTCTTCTTTTTGTATCTGCCGAGAACCCAAAATGCCCAAGTGAGGCATGCAGGGCGCATCTCCCCGGGCGGATCGGCGGCGGCCCTTGTGGATTTGCCTTTCTGGAAAGATGATCGGAGGAACTTCTTAAAACGCCTGCGGTTGGCTGGGAAAGGATTTCTGCGGGGTTGGAGGAAGAGGAAAGGAAAGAGGAAAGGGGAGAAAAAAAAGAAGGACGAGAACTTCCTGGTCTCTTTATTTCCTCCTCTTCTGAGAGATGTCGGAGGGTCCTGGCCAGTGTGGTATCAAGGTAAAAGCTCGCTTTAAAAACCCCGTTTTAAAACCTACTTAGAGCTGATAATGTATGTTCCAACCCCCGAAACTAAAGATGCAATTGTGTATTTAATCATCGGTCGCTTTCAGGAGTCGCCTAGAGCGGAAATAAGCGCCCGGGTCTCTTAATTTTCTTCCTCCTCCGGCTTTGGCGAGACTCCCTTCCCTATAACCTTGGGCTTCTTCGTCTAAAAAGGAGGTCGACTCTGATCCGTCGGGAGAAACGGAGGAAGAAATCAAGCTTGTTTTCTGTTTATTTGCAGGGGAGTTCTGGCTGTAAACCCGGAGTGGGGTTTACTCTTGTTACACAGCTGGTATGTTGCTTTGCACAGGGATCTCTGAAGTCAGCCTGAACTTTCTGTAGTATTCAGAGGAGAAGTTCCTCCACACTTTCAAACTGGAATTCTTCACTAAAGCTCCTGCAGTTAAAAAGAGATGCCGCTCTCCACCCTTTCAAACTATAAAGCTGTTTATGGCAGGTTCCAATCCTGAGCAGCCTGTGTATGTTTACTTGATAGTAAGTCCCACTTACTCCCAAGTACATACAGAGTTAATTGTAACCTTACTTCTGAGTGGCTGTGCAATGTGATCCTTTTCCTATTTACTCAGAAGTAAGCCCCATTCAACTCAGTGAGACTTGCTTCAGAGTAGAGGTATGTATGTGTGCATAAGGAAGGGGAGCTGGTTCTCAAGAGCTCTGTGTTTTATAAATATTGAGCTTAACACGTTTTATAGGTTGCCTTACTGTCCAGCATCAGGTGATAAGTCTGAGTGACATTCTGACAGCTAAAAGGCTAATGTCAAAATTATTTTGAGACCACTATACAAAGGAGGGAAGGGAGAGGAGAGGGTGTGCATGTGAAACAACCTTTGTCAGCAGCTTATTTTTAAAGTGTCCATTGAGCACTGTGGTGCTATTACTACATACATTTGCTACTTGATTAATATACTTATTGGTTGCCTAGAATGGATAGAATTGGCACTGCTGCACATTTGTAAGAATACAATTGTTTAGTATGGCAGCGCCTGCACTCTGGGACTCCCTGCCTATTGAGATCAAGCAGGCACCTTCACTGTACTCTTTGCAGCACCTGCTAAAAAGCTTTCTTGTTTAGGCAAGCCTATCTAGAAGCTTAGAAAGTTGAGGTAATTTAAATCTGTTTTAGTATTTTAACTTTTTAACGTTTTGAAATAGGGCTGTGAATTTTTCTCGGTTTTATTTTTTTATCTTTTTGTAAATGGCTTTTAGGCTTTTTACAATCAAACAGTGTATAGATATTATGAAATAAAATAAATAAATAGAGGGGGCTGTTTTGTTGTTTGATATTTCTGCTGCAAAGTTGCATTTCTTTCTAACAAATTTCGAACTTCCTTCAAAGTTTTCTGGAACATTTGATAGAATTAAATAGGTTGCTCTGTGTTTAGTGGCCAAGGGATTCATTCAGATTATGAAAAAGGAAACATGGTTTCAGTAAGCTAATTCCAAAATTTGCTTTTGAAAATTTTTGAATATGCATTTCCATTTAGCCAGAAAAGGTATTGTCACAGCTCAAAAACTTTTAACTCTCTGTACTTTTTTTTTTAATCCAGCAATGTATTTCTCTCAGAATTACTGATGCTGTGATCCTGTGCACTCTTTAGCCCAGTGAGACTTGCTTCTAAGTGAGCATATAAGTTGCTAGGCTGATTAGGGAATAGGTCCCATATAACTTGGATGGTTTCCCTCTGAGGAAATATGCTTCAAATTGCAAAGCAGCAATTTCAACATACAGTAGTCCTTCCTCTGTTGTGAGATGCATTTTCCAGGGGACATTGATAGGGTTGCACCAAGGTCATAAATACAGATTGAATATGTACCAGAAGTTTGTACACAGTTTTATTTCAGGAATGGCACAATTTCTCTCTTTTGAGAGTTGTTTTTCTGCAGTGGCCAATTCATATTTTGCCACACACACACCCCCGCCAGAACCTTCCCCAGATGGCCTTAGACAAGCCATAGTTTTCAGCCTCCGTTGTCTCATCTGTAATATTGGGCTGCATCTACTTTCCTACCTTTTAGAGGGGTGGCTTTAAAAGATTACTGAAATAATGGTATGTAAAGCACTGAATATTACAAATGCTCCATATAAATGCTTAGTATTACTGTTTATCTCTGAACATGTGTAGTAGCATTACGTGGGGAATTTAATTGTGTAGCCTGATCCTATCTACATTTATTGAAAAGCAAGTCTTACTGATTTCAGTAGGACTTACTCCTAGTAGGTATGTATAGGATTGCATCCCAATGAGCGCTCTGAAGATGGTTCTTTCTTGGTCTGTTGAACAAGCATGTGGTGAAATGTCTCACTTTAAGTAGCTCCTACAGGCCCGTGAGAATCTTCCACCTCCCCCCCAACCCCACCCTGCTTGCTTCACCCTGCAGTTATGCCTAATAATTGCAAGGGTCTATATACAGGCAGCAAAGTTCCTTTTTTATTTCCCTGATTTATATTTTTATTCAGGACAAGTTGTGTTGCTTCACACCCAGTATTTCCATTCCAACATGTTCACTCAAATAAACTTAAGGTTCTATGCAATGTGGCATTTTAGGGATTGGTGATCAGCACCAATGAAGCTTGAAAGCGAGGCTATTCAGTGCGTGAGGTATATATTGCTTATGGTGGCTGCTGACTCTTTACAGTATTACATAGCAGCTGAAAGTTTCACTTTCAAACTGTTTTATGTTCTCCAACTGTATTAAGTACATATTTCCCCTTATCTTTCCTTTACCATTCTGGGGCACACAGTACATAGTTTGTTTACAGTAGGTTTATGGTAAGATCTACTAACCTGTGAGTGCCTCTGACCTCAGTTGGACTTAGTTCTGAGTAGACATGTGTAGGATTGCTCTTTGAGTAATGTGTTCTTTTGTACAACTGTAACTAAGCATTTTGGTAGGGTTATGGATCTGACTGGGACGCGGGTGGCGCTGTGGGTTAAACCAGAGAGCCTAGGGCTTGCAGATCAGAAGGTCGGCGGTTTGAATCCCCGCGACCGGATGAGCTCCCGTTGCTCGGTCCCAGCTCCTGCCAACCTAGCAGTTCGAAAGCACGTCAAAGTGCAAGTAGATAAACAGGTACCGCTCTGGCGGGAAGGTAAACAGTGTTTCCGTGCGCTGCTCTAGTTTTGCCAGAAACGGCAAATGCTTCTGCTGGCCACATGACCCGGAAAAACTGTCTGTGGACAGACTCTGGCTCCCTCGGCCAGTAAAGCGAGATGAGCGCCGCAACCCCAGAGTTGTTCGCGACTAGACCTAAGGGTCAGGGGTCCCTTTACCTTTTTATGGATCTGACTGTTTAAAACAGGATTTTCTGCTTGTTTGCTGGTCATTGGCTTTCCAAGTTTCCATTCCAGAAAGGAAGTATAGGCAACTCCCCATTTACACGGGGGTTATGTTCTGAGCACCACACATATCAGTGAAATTGCGTGTATTTGAAACACCATTGGAAAAACCATTGGAGGGGGAAACACTCTCCAAACCCATTGAACCCCTTGGAAACCCCTTTAAAAACCAGCAGCACTTACCAGATGCCAAACTCTGCCAAAGCACACCACAGTCGCTCCCTCCAAACCTCCTTGCTCAAACTCCAACTCCCCACAAGCCTCAGCAGTCAGTGCAAAGGCTTGTGGGATTGCTAGGCGCTGTTTTCATGCCTTTTTGCCCTTTCTGGGCTCTTCTATTTATTTTTTAAAATATATTTTTATTGTGTTATACAAAACAAATTTAAGTTCAAACATTAAATATCAACATAATCATTTAGCATTCCCCTTCGCCCTTCCATGGTTACCATTATCAATCTTTTTCTTTCCAACTGCTTCCCTTATTTTCTCTATTTTTTTTAAATCATCCATTTATACTATAGTTTTTTTGTACATTACAAGCATTATTCAAATCCTGCCAAAGTTTTTAGTTGTTTACAGTGTTCTCTTAGGTACATCGTAATTTTTTCCTATTCCTTCTTAAAGTTCTTCCTGGTTTCTGATTTTCTCAGTCAATTTTGCCATTTCGGCCTAGTCCATTATTTTCATCAGCCATTCGTCTCTGGTCGGAACTTTTATCTTCCTTCCATCTCTGGGCCAGTAGTATCTGCGCTGCTGTCGTCACGTATGCAAATAGTCATTTCTGCTGCTTCAGAATCTCTGCACCTAAAATACCAAGTAGAAAAGCCTCTGTTTTTTTCATAAACATTATTTTAAACATTTTTTTCAACTCATTGCAGATCATTTCCCACAATGCTGTTGTTATCTTGCACGTCCACCGCATGTGGTAGAATGTGCTTTCTTTCTCCTTGCATTTCCAACAGAATTTGAATCAGTTCTGTACATCTTTGCTAATTTTACAGGTGTTAAGTACCACGATACATCATTTTCATATAATTCTCCTTCAGCGCACAGCACGCTATAAATTTTAAATGCTCCCTCCATAACTTTTCCCAAGATGAAAATTGGATATTGTACCCAATATCTTGTGCCCATTGTATCATTACTGATTCAACTTCTTCGTCTTTGGTATGCCATTCTAGCAACAGTTTATACATTTTAGAAAGTAACTTCCCATTGTTTTTCATAAATCTTTTTCAAACCTTGAAAATTCTTTACTAAATCCATTTTTGAAATCTATTTTAAACACTTCATTTAATTGATGGTATTGCAGCCAGTCTGTTACTAACTGTCTTATGTCCTCAAAACTTTTCAATTTCAATTGTTGTTCTACTTCCATGAGCAACTCTTTATAGGTTGCCCATTCACTTTTTGCATTAGTCTTTTTCAAGGATGTCACTTCCACTGGGGAAAGCCACCTTGGTGTCTTCTGCTCTAACAGGTTTTTATATTTTCCCCATACACCATAAATTGCTTTTCTTACCAAATGATTCAAAAACCCTTTATGCACTTAGGTTTTCTCATACCATAAATATGCATGCCAACCAAATCTATTAGCATGACCCACAAGGTCTAAAATATCTGTATTTTTTAAGATTATCCATTCCCGTAGCCAGCAGAGACATGACGCCTCATAATATAATTTCAAATCTGGCAGAGAGAAGCCACCTTTTTCTTTGGTATCCGTTAGTAGTTTATATTTAATCCTTGGTTTCTTCCCCTGCCAGATAAATTTAGAAACATATTTTTGCCATTGTTTGAAATAAAAATAACATTCTTGGCAATATACTCATTTTCATAACTGAAATTCTTCCCCAAAGTGATAAGTTCATCCTTCCCCAGACATCAATATTTTTCTTTATCTCTTTCTATGTTGTTACAAAGTTATCCTTAAAAATATTTATATTCTTAGCTGTTAACCATACCCCCTTTTTTCAATTATCAGTTGTGTTGCTGGTTGTAGCTCTGTCATATTTTTCACCAATACTTTCTTTTGTTTTTATTTAACTTGAATCCTGCTACCTGTCCGAACTCAGCTATTTTATCTAATACCCCTGGTATACTCACCAACGGGTTTTCTGCTGTTATTAGAAGGTCATCTGCAAATGCTCTCAGTTTGTACGCTTTGCACCCAACTGTTACACCTTTTATTTCTTCATCAGATCTTATGTTCCTTACCAGGGTCTCTAATACTAAAAGAAACAATAATGGCAACAGGGGACAACCCTTTCTGGGCTCTTCTAAGGCCATTTTTGCATTTTTAAAATTCATTTCCAGGTTTGGCATGTCTAAATGGGGAGTTGCCTGTATTTTTTTTACTTTTTCAAAAGAGGTGACTTTACATGTACAGGAGACTTGGTTGAATAGAGGAGCTCTAGAGCTTATGTACAGTGGTACCTCGGGTTACAGATGCTTCAGGTTACACACTCCACAAACCTGGAAGTAGTACCTTGGGTTAAGAACTTTGCTTCAGGATGAGAAGAGAAATCGCATGGCGGCAGCATGGTGGCAGCAGGAGGCCCCATTAGCTAAAGTGGTGCTTCAGGTTAAGAACAGTTTCAGGTTAAGAACGGACCTCCAGAACGAATTAAGTTCTTAACCCGAGGTACCACTGGATCTTCAGCAAGTAAAATGAGAAATCGAGTCTTTTTGGCATTTTTTTTAAAAAAAGCTCAACAACTTTCAGGGTGCCCTGCAAGATAACCCAGTTAATAGTTGCTCCTGACATCCCATCCACCTCTTGGCCATCCAGAGCAGTGGTGAGGCTTCTGACCTGTGCCAAGGAATTCCATGATGTCATTTTCTTTGCTTTGGAATGATGTCTCTGCTTGTGTACAGGGGGCCTCTCCACTCCGAGGGGTGCAGAGTCAGGGATGCGTTCTACACTGTAGAATGGCTCCTTATATGAAGGTTACAGTCACCAAAATGGAATGTCTAGTTGCCTGGGCGAGACAGCTCTCTTATTTTTTGAATGATGGACTGACTGTAATTGATTCTCAGTTAAACACCTGGCTAGTTCAGATGACAACCTGGAGCCAGGTTAAGAGCTTGAAGAAGAAAAGTCACTTTATCCAGGAACAGTCCACATATCAGTGTTCAAAATTTGCCAGGTGACAGGCACATTTTGCACCTGGCTATTGGCCACTTGCGACCAAGCAGAGATGCCCAGGCACCAGGCATGCACCTGATTTCTCCACCATCTGGAGTTGCATGCCTGGGGATCCTTGACTGCTTTCACACACTAGCACCGCATCCTATAGAATTCTATCTGTTATATTTTATCTGCACAATCAGAACAAATTTCTGATTGGAACCAAAAGCTTGTATTGAAAAATATGACTTTTGAGCTGTCTGGCCCCAAAATGACAACTAGGCATTCCATTATGACGACTGTAATCTTGGTTTAAGGAGCCATTTGGTGCCTAGCTGATATATCTGAGTTTCTAACACTACTACATATATTCCAACCACCTCTTTTTTGGTGATTGCTCCTGCTCAGGCTGCACAGAAAGCAGTTTGCTTCCAGAAATTCATTCCAGTTGTGCAGATAAAATACAACTGATAGAATTCTACAGGCTGGGATATTAGTGTGTGAAAACAGTCCAGATCCAGGGATCCCCAGGCATGCACCTCAGATGGTAGAGATGTCAGGCCCCATCCTGGCACCCAGGCATCTCCACTTGGTCGCAAGTGGTCAAAAACCAGGTGCCAAATGCGCCTGGTGCCTGGCTAATTTCAAAAACTGCTGTCATACAGGGCAGTTTCAAAGTTGTAATTAGCTCCCCCTCCCCCCGCCTCAGATGACTGTATCTACCGTAGTAAATACCTAGTGCATAGCATTTTGGTTATACTAAAATTAATATGTTAAATGGTTTTTAATGACTCCATATTTCACCTGCTTTAAATCTAAATAATATAAGGGAAGTCCATGCTGTTGAATTATCTTAAAATATTTACAAGTGTTGTAAATTTCTGAAACAAAACATTAGATCACGAAAAATAAGCAATAAAGCACCCTTAGTATGGCTTAAATGCTATTTACTGGAAGTTTTCCAATAAATATAATTTTCAAGTATATAAGTTTTAAAGCACGCTAAGGGTGCTTTATTGCCTGTTTTTCCTAATGAAATCGTTTGGCTCAGACAAACATGAAAAATTAACGTGCCACACTTACCATTTACTAAATTAAAAGTTATATATGATCAATATGATCTCAATCTGTTTAGGGGATTCTTTCAAGTTTTTCCAGAAAACCACATCATTGTCTGGAAGTGACACTGGCATAGTTCTGTGGGTGATCACTGCTTCATATTCCTAAGCTATTACAGTAGGAGCAGGATATGACCAGGGCAAATTCGAAACTGTTTGCCTGCAGGGCATCTATTTCAGTTGCTGTTGAATGTTTAACTCGGGGTACGTAAATCCTGCTGCTCCTGTGTGGAAGCCAACACCCCTCTTGGTCTGATGTTTGGAAGCCTCTTTGCCACATGTGTGAGTCTTGCAGAACTCAGCATCCCCTTGCCGCCACCAGCCTCAACATTGGCAGTGCACGTGGTAAGGGATTGTCAAACATTACTACCCTTTGCGTGTTTTGCTACTTGCTCTTAGGAACCATATATTTGTTGATAAAATTTGTATACTGTCTTTCATCTGAAGATTTAAGGGCAGTTCATTATGCTGCAGGTTCATCTCTCCCTGCTGTTCGTGTGTGTGTGTGTGTGTGTGTGTGTGTGCAGTAATATGTAAATTGTCCCTAAGATTGCAGCTGTAAATAGTATAGCAGGCCTCCATAAGGTCCTCTTGTAAGTCTGGTGTGCTGTTACTGCAGCAAGTGGTGGCTTCACATCTGTGGAATGGCCTCCCCATTGAAGTGAGTCTCACCCCAACTTTATATTATTTTAGAAACCGGGTGGAAGCTCACCTTTTTGTCAGGCTTATGGAGGCTGATGAGTTAAACCAGTTTAATGATGCTTATGAAAACATTTTTTTTTGCTGAAAGGCTGCATAGAAATCTCTTAATTAATTAATAAATTGGTGTGCCTGGGTGGGTATATCTCGGCTTAGCCATGAATTTACTGAATGGCTCTTTTTTGTCTACATTTTCAAAGTGGAGATAAATGATAATGGCTTGCCATTCAGGGTTGTTGTAAGAATTATTAATTATGATGTTTGTGAAGATCTTCCACCACTTAAAATACTAATGTCTAATTGATGCGTTGTGTGATGTTTAACATGTGTAGTATATAAACGATAAAGTGTATTTCTTGGATGAAGTTGATTTAAGAAACTAAATCAACAGGTTCCACTTGAGAGCTTTCTGGGAGGCGACTTAATAAAAAAAACCTTCTGATCTGGGATATCCCAATTAAATGGAAACCTTCAGTTCTTTATAGAACTTTTTTTTTATTATCTCAGAGCAGTTTTACAAATTATAAGCGGTACACTCCCATGTCCCAAACACTGTTTATCTATGTGCCTATGTTCTCTGAATGGTATGTGGAATATACTATTGAGATTAAGATTCCTCGGGGCTTTGTATTCCCAGCATATGAGCAGCTTTTTCTAAACCTTCCTCCCATCCTTAAGGAATAGTGGAGGTGTCTTGGATAGCAGCTGTCTTCAGTTAGGGCACCTGAGATTTCTGAATACTGTTAACTCTGGCTACACATAGTTTCCCTGAACTGGGGACACCCAACTTTTGCACCCTTGGGGTTCAGCTCTGCTTTCCAGTAAGCAAAGTTTGAAAGTAGACAACGCCAGCACCACTTAGATAAGTCACTGGGTTTCTGTCCTGACATTTTAGGAATTTAGCTGCCTTCTCAGGTCTCCAGAGGAAGGAGTTAAATCTTGGGGCAGGGAGCCTGGATCAAGTAGCAAAGCCATTTTCTACTTGGATTTAAAGTCCCTTCCCCACCCAGATGTCCATCTGCACCCTTTGTGTCCGAGGATCTAAGCTTCAGGACACTTAGCAGTATGAAAAAAATAGCATCATGTCTGACCAAAAGCACACGTCCCGGCGGTACTGAAAACTCATAGTTCTTTTTTTGTCCTTGGAGATGTCTTCTGAAGAATTTGTGAACATGATTGCCTTTGTTAAGGTTACAGCTTCCTCCCTTGGTCTCTAAAAGTTAGATGTCTGCAGGTGGGGTGATGAACCTGCATGTAAATGCTTGCATATTGACATCCTTCTCCTTGTTTCTGTTTTGTGGGCTTTCCATGGGCATCTGATAGGTCATTGTGAGAAGAGGGCGCTGGACCAGATGAGTCTATGTGCAAAGTGTCTCCATGTTCATATGTGAAGTGTATGTGTTGTCACCTGTGTCTTTTCTGCAACCTAGGACAAGATGGAGAGCACTAGCTCCCTTCCTGTTTAGGACAGCTTTTTTTTTTTTTTTTTGCCTGGAGGAGATTCTTATTTGCCAGAGGCAATTGTAGCTATTTACAAGTCTTCAGGAAGAGCTCTATGGCTACTGGGCGCCTGTTATCTGGTGTGCCTGGGGCGTTATTGAACATGAAACCCCCAAAGAGCTGTGACATTAAGTATAGTATATTTCTTGCTCCATTGCGTGGTTTTAGAGAACCATTTCGTTTTTCCTTTCTGGTAAAAATGTTAGTAAGGTTTTTACCACACATTGATTACAATTGTGTAGAATTGTTAGCTAGCGGAATAGTCTTCTTCCTGCTCTAGACTATTGAAATAGGAATGTGTTGTGTATACAGCACCTGCCTGTGGGAGCATAGCATTGGTGTTTGCCCTGTTAGTAAAACCAGGATCAAATACTGAGAGCATTACTTCGTCAGAACAGTAATGATGAACACAGAAGTTACACAAAGTTACACTAGTTAGGAAAACTGTTTTCTAGAGGACTCCAGAGCCTCCCAGGCCATTGTACCAAATCACCAAAGACCTTTTCATGGTGTGTTTTGAATATCCATAGAGTATTCTTTGTGATTAGAAATTACTTCACATCTGCTTGGAAATAGAGCTGTAGAAATAAAAATGCTCTGCTTTAATGCAGTCTCTAGCTACTGCCAGGGCTTCTGAGTTTGATCTGAAGTTGCAGGCTTTTAGTCTCCTTCTCAGGAGTAGGGTTCAAGCAACACCTGCCCTATGCATTCAAGGAATGATGGGGGCCTAGGCTTGCACTGCCCTGCTGCTGTCGTGTCTCGTGACTCCCTGTTCTCTATGTGTTCAGCAGGAATTTTGGGTCCCTCAGCTTCCTATGTGCAGAAAGGAGCTTTGTACTTTGGCATGTACAAAATATGCATGCCTAGAGCCCTTCTCACGTAGAGAACCTTATGCATGTACATTGATGTATATGAGAACCTAGAAAACATGGTCACTGGTGTATTCACGTTGTAGGGTGCGGCTAATCTGTGTAACCTCAGACATGTTTCATTAATGTATAGGGAGGTCATCTGACACATGTTCCACCCAAGGTATCCAGCGGCAGGAGCAAAGTCTTAGGATGAGGGGTCAGGAGCAAAGGTATAGGCTTCTTTTGGCTTGAGGGCTTTGTTATTAGCTCTACCCCTCCCCGTGCCTGCTGTGGCAGAACCAGGCAGAGTCAGTTTGTGGCAACCATAGAACAACTGCAACAGTCAGAGTGGTCATTCCTTTGCCTAAAACAGGATTTCCTGGTTATCTTTGATTTTATTTTCATGTCTTTGCCAATGTGACAGACACTCATAAGAAACAGTGGAGAAATTAAGTTTTTAGCATATTTATGTGATTCGGCATCACTGTGTCTTCTTCTAACAAGGAATAGAAGCAAGGACAGGAATTCATACTCTTTCCTACTTTGGGCTGATTCTGGATGAAAAATGGCATTTATTTCATAGAATCATAGAATGTAGAGTTAGAATGGACCCAAGGATCATCAAATTCAGTGGTTCACAATTAGCAAATTACTGAGGACCCCCTATTTTTCAAAAGCCAAGCCACAGACCCCCTCCTTTTGAAAATTTTGATCACTCTATGGTAGTTACCTGTGCAAAGCAATTTTTTGAAGAAAATGTGGGGTAGCCCTTGATAAGCAAAGGATTTTAGATATACTAAAAACAGACCATAAAAATTGTGATATTACCACACATTGCCTGTCCCCAGACTTCTCTCCATTGCTCCACTACAACTGAATATTAAAAAAGCAATTGTGTCCCTAACTTGCAAGCATTCTATATGCAGAAGGCTTTTTATATGAGAGAGTATTCCTTACTCGTAATCTGATATGGTACATCTTAGCAAAACTTTGCAGCATACGGTTCTTCTAACTGAGGGATCTTGCACCTTCAAGACATAGGTGAAGACTTGGTCAGGCTTGATAAAGTACTGGTGAAGACTCAGTAGAAAACAGCTGTAATTTTGTAATGTTGGATTTATTTATTCATTCATTCATTCATTCATTCATTCATTCATTTATTTAGTCCTCCTGTGCCCAAGTTTCATCCCTGGCTTAAAGAGATTACAGTGGTACCTCAGGTTAAGAACTTAATTCGTTCTGGAGGTCTGTTCTTAACCTGAAACTGTTCTTAACCTGAAGCACCACTTTAGCTAATGGGGCCTCCTGCTGCAGCACGATTTCTGTTCTCATCCTGAAGCAAAGTTCTTAACCCGAGGTACTATTTCTGGGTTAGCAGAGTCTGTAACCTGAAGCGTCTGTAACCTGAAGTGTATGTAACCCGAGGTACCACTGTAATTAGCTAAATACAGTACTTATTTGGAGTGAGGTTTTTATTCTTGTTGATTACCCAATAGGAACAATTCTGCCGGACATCGGTTTCCTTCCACCCCCAAATGTAGCCACAGAGCTTCCCGCAGAAAACAAGAAAACAGCATCCACGCAGGCTGCCTTTTGCACTAAATCGGCCTGGGTAATGTATTGAGACATCGCCCAGGACTGGTATGAGGGGCAGACTGCAATGGCAGCTTCACTCGGCAGTATGTTGCTCTTGGCTCCTTCCAGCTGGCGCTGGTAGCAGCAGGACTCGGGAGCTGCAGGGGTTGATATACCGCTGAGTGAAGCCACCATCCCGCTCTGCCCTCATGCTGGCAGAGGGAGAAACAATCTGTATCGGCGAGGAGCCTCTGCTTCTTCAAACTGCTTGGCTGAGGAGCAAGTGACTGCCCTTGCCCCAGCCAAGCAGTTTTAGGAGCCCCTGACCTGCCACCTTCTCATACAAGCCGGGGGGGGGGGGTCGGTTGCCGCTTCCCTCAGCCAAGCAGTTAACGGAGCCCCTAGCCTGCCGCTGGCTCATTCAGCTGGGGGCCAGGAGGCCTCTCCCCCCTCCCCAGTTGAACAGTTCAGCAAAGGCCCGATGCTCACACGTGAGCCTGAGAGAGATTGGGACTTGCTCACTGTGTAGAGCTGGGCCATTATCTTAGCTGCTGCTTCCTTCCCTAAGGCGGGAAGAAACAGCTGAGATAAATTCCAGTCATTGTGATATACCAGGATTTAGCTGCTGATATTTCATGATGTTGAAAAGAAAGCATCGCCCAGTCCAAGCACTAAACTAAATCATCAGAGGTTGAGCTGTTGTGCTAATCATAGTGGAAATTTGCTTAGCTATTTCCTCTGTTGGGCTTCCAAGAAGGGACATGGATCCCAAACACATAAGGCAAGATTCACTGAAAACCCTCCCTACAAGCAGTGGGCGAGTTCTCTAAACCTGAAAGCAATTAGAAGTTATTTTCAGTTAAAAAGTAGAGAGTAAGGGGAAGGAATCCCTTACATTTTTTTTAATGATAAGCAGGCGAGCTGTTTGTACTTCCCCCTCCCCTCCAATCACATGAACCCTAAGAAACTGTGTCAGAGGTTTGTACCCAATCCCAGCTCACTTGCCATCCAGCAACATTCTCACAAGGCATTCACTGGGCAACTAACAAGCTAAGTGAGTCCCTGGCAGGAGATGCTGCTGTGGACCCCCTGGGTATGTTTGGCGGACCCCCAGGGGTCCCTAGACCCCTAATTGGGGACAACTGGTCTAATCCAACTAAAGCAGGTATGTCCAAAGTCCATCCTGGGGGTCTAATCTGGCCCGTTGGTCAATTTAATCCTGCCCCTGTGGCAGTTTATTTCCTGGGTTAAAATCCTAAAAAAAGCTCAACAACTTTGGTCGGCCCTGAGGCATGTCAACTTCATAAAATCTGGCCCTTTTTGAAAAAAGTTTGGATACCCCTGAACTAAAGCATCCATGACAGATGGCCACCCAACCTTTGCTTAAAAACCTCCAAGGGAGGAGAGGCCGCCACCTCTCGTGGGACACTGTTTCACTGTCAAAATTCTTTCTGATGTTTAGTTGGAATCCCCTTTGCTGGATCCTGGAATTAGAAGGTGACTCAGGTATACAGCCAATCCCCCACAACTCATCAAAACATGGCCTGCAAATGCAAACCATTCTTTTAGTCTTCATATTGCAGGGCAGGTTTAGGTGATTATGTGCTGTGGCTGAGAGGAAAACTGGAATGTAGTCTGGTATTTATGGAATAGAATTCTACAGGATTTGTTGCTGGTGTGAAAATAGTCTAGATCCAAGGATCCCCAGGGCTGCACCTCCAGATGGTGGAGACGTCACAAGTGGCCGATAGCCAGGTGCAAAACGCTACGGGCACCTGGCAAATTTCAAATACTGCTGAGATGGGGAGTGCTGGGAACAACACAAGCAATAGTTCCTCAAAAAACAAATAACTCCTTGTCTTGCCCCCCAGCCCCTCCTTTCCCTTAGCTGTACATGTCAAACACAAATCAGCAGGACCTCTGCTTGGGATTTGCTTTGCTAGATTATTTGGGGTAGATTTGGGGGGGGGGGGGGGAGAGAGCTATAGCCCTGAGGAAGTTTTCAACAGTCAGTGACTTTTCTGTTTGCCTTGTCCCACTCTCCAGCCCTGGAATCCGTAAGACAGCTGCTCCAGAGGAAGAACTGTGAGGGGAGAGAGACTTTCTGTCCATCAGGCAATGGCTTTTCCACATGCCTTATCCCACCCTCCAGACTTGGGAGCCTTTCCCAGACCATGAGCAGCATAAGCAACTGGAAAGAGAGGAGTTCAGGGAAATAACTAGAGCATGTACCACTCTGGGGAGACAGTGCGCGGGCGGGCAGGGGCTCAGCCGGCGTGCCAAATGGAGCTACTGGCTTAGTTATCCCAGGTTGGTTGATATGGTTATTAAATTGATTCTATATTTAAAAACGGTACACCTTTGATTATCATAACACATTGATATATAACAGGGAAGGACATTGCTGGCTGTCGTTGACAACAGAACACTGCCTTGAAGGCCCAATTATCTTATCTTATCTTATCTTATCTTATCTTATTGGTTGATTGAGTTTATATACTGCCCTATACCGGGAGGTCTCAGGGTGGTTCACAGAAAAGATCACAATGTATATAATCAGAATATAGGGGATGGAAAGAACAGTAAAATCAGTTCAGCAAACTCAACCCCCCCAAACCCCCATCCATACAAAATCCCTAATAAACAATAAAATAATTTCATCAGATATAAAATTGATCTTCCCCAAATGACATCAAGACACAATCAGATAAAGGCATGGTATGAAGTTTGACTCCATAAGTACAGGGGTGGGGTTTTTTCTTTTTTCTTTTCTTTTTTCTTTTTTTTTGGTTTGATATTTTTGAGGTATAACAATTTCTTCCTGCAGCCAATCAGAAGCTGTGCTTTGGAAGTCGAACGGACTTCCGGAACAGATTCTGTCCGACTTCCGAGGTACGACTGTACTGGGAACATAGTGTAAAGCATGTAAATGCCATTTGTCTTGTGTGGGAAGCTTCTAGAAGCCACAGGTGAGAGCCGAGTGCAGGGTGGGGACCAAAGGTGGACAAATTAGCCCAAAATGAGCATGACATGTCCCCCACCAGAGGTACTACCCCTCCCCTAACACCCCATGCACCCCTGGAAATGGCTTCAAGTGGCTGACTAAACCAGGTGAGGGAAGCTGATGGGCCTCAAACCCTCAGGGAGTGACAGAGCTCCCCTGCATGCAAAGACAGGCTCCACGGATGGAGTGGAAGAGATCAGTAGTGGGTCCAGCAGTCAAGAAGGTGGTTTCTACATGTGCTGTGTAGGGAAGTAGGGGGTGGCCCACCTGGGAAGCTAGCCCATCTAGCAGAAGAAAAACTCTCATCCTATGCCTCTGCTGCCTTGCGGGATATCTTCAGGAGCAAACCCTACACCAATCCGGAGTGGAGTCCCTAAGGTGGTGAGATGGTTCCTTGTATGCTGCCTCCTGGTAACTGCTACAGCCAAGTTAGTGCCAAACATCTGGCTCTGCTTTCCTTTGAACCACATCTGCAAGGCTGGGGGGGGGGGTCCTTGTTGTCTGGGAAGCCCAGGACCTCCAGGCACATTGCCCAAGCTTGTGACCCAGGGAGGTCATGACTTCACCCCTGGAGGTGCACTCCTTTGTCTCTTGGGACAGACTTGAGCCAACAACAATGTGTGGGAAACTTTGTATTGGGGAGGTGGGCAGGAGTAGTACCTGAAGCAGAAGCTTTCCTATATTATTTTTTCTTTCTGTGATTGTATTCTTCCTGCCCTTGTGAGTGCAGATGGTAGGCTATTGAAACAAAAGGTGAACTGCCAGCTGGGAAACATAAAACCATAAATATCTGCACATAGCCTTTGCCAAACATCCAGTGTTTAAATTAATTTAATGTGGCAACATAGCAATTTAAATCAACTGGAAACTCAAGACTTATCATGGCAGCTATTACCGGCTTCCATTAATGGAGCAAAACAGAGAAGGCATATAACTACTATTTATTAAGAGGCCTAGAGAGAGGCCAATATATCGCATCAGTGATGCAAACATTAGAGTCTGCCAAGTAAAGTACCGGAAAGATCCTTTGAAGCAGAATCACGTGATTTGATGCTGTGCTGTAAATACGCAGTTTCCAGGTTTGTTTGGTTCTATGCACTGGGATTGCTTAACGGTACAGAATCTGAAACCCTTGACCTGAAAATGAGTTGGCAGCACATCTTGGGACTGGTTCCATAACTTGCAAAATGGGGCTTCAGGAGCCAGAGAGTGGAGCTACTTGTGAAATGAGAGTGCTCTTTGCTGTGCTTCTTTCTGTTCAAAATTTATTTTATGGCAGTGGTGTGGGTTGTGCAATACATAATATTTCTCTACTTTGATACGGCTTTTACTGAGCGCTTTGGGTGAAATACAAATCCCAAATAATAGCACGACTGACAAATGTCTGAATGACATGTGCACACCCAGCTTTTTCTTTTATTTAAATCATTTACACCCAATCTCTCCTCAATAGAGGCAAAGGTGACTAAAGGCAATGAAGCTGAAAACAACCATTATAAGAAATAAAAACAATGACACTTAATGCACAGCAGAACAATAAAAAATGAAATAAAATTGCTATTAAAAACCAATGTCATCAATGCAGCTTCCAGCAAATTAAAACAATTTAGCTAGCAGGACTTTAAAAATTATGGCCCAAAGGTTTCATAAAAATGACAGGCTTTTATGGCATGGCCAAAACCTGTTGATCATGGGAAAAGATGAGCCATCCTTTTGGAGTCCCATGGCTGAGAATCCCCATCTCGGATCCCAACTAGATAAACCTCTGGGGATGCTTCACTGGAAGATTTTGGGAGAAGGATGTCCTTCAGATATCTTGAGCTCACTCTGAGTTGGGTCCGGACACTTACAAAAAAGAAAAGAGAAGCCAGCATAGTTGTTTTCTGAGGCCTCCTGACTCCCAGGACGTGGCTCCATTCACAGCCAATTGTAACTTTCAGATACTTTTTGAAAGGAGCATCACATGGAGCAAAAAGCTTTTTTGTTACTCTGCGGACTCACAAAACTTCCTCAGAGTGTAGACAGAGTGTTAAATTTTAATCCGGAAGCATTTCAAGTGGATTTGCAAATGGTAATCATAATGCAGGAGTCTACAGAAAATGAGCTAACTTATTAGTGGCCAGAATAGTGGTCCACAAGACACAAGCTTAAGAATTCTGCCTTGAGGCTTTTTGTGTTTAGAAGAAAGGTCTCTGTGTTTACTATTGGAAAGCTTTCTTTCATACTTCCTGATGTAATAACAGGAGAGTAATAATGTCCAAAGTAAATATTTGACTGTGGATCTATTCCCATGTTCATCAGTCTGATTTTTATTGCTTCTGTTTATAGCTTCTCTTCACTTTCTTCCCTTTTTTTGTTCAGCATTTTCATCAAATGTCCCTCAAATGGTGCCGTTTGCCTGTGTGTTCATTAATTCTTGTCATGCCACCCCCAAAATATACCATAAAAAGGGAAGCTGTGATGGACCTTACAGCTGCCTTCTATCTTAAGGTTACCAGATTTTTTTCAATGAATCCGGGGACACAACAAACAAACAAACAAACAAACAAACAAACAAATAAATAAATGCTACACGTTCGGGACGGTGATGCTGCAGTGGTGGCAGTGGCAGAGGGGCGGCTGCCACCTTGACCCCAACCGCCACGTTTCCCCTTCCTCCGAGGCTTCTATCTCCTTTCTCCATGAGCCTGGGCAGCCCCTGAGTTGTTGGTTCTTTGGTGGCAGTGGTGGTGGTGGGGAAACGGTGCGTGGTGGGTCAGGCATGGAAGGCGGAGAAGGAGGGCCGAGAGCGGCGGCGGCAAGGCTCAGGCAGCGCGATGCCTCCCTTCCCATTGGAGCAGCCCCAATCCCATTCCTACCTGCGTGCAAGCAGGAGGGGGCAGGGATCTCTCAGGCAGCGCGATGCCTCCCTTCCCATCAGAGCAGCCCCAATCCCATTCCTACCTGCGTGCAAGCAGGAGGGGGTGGGGATCCCTCAGCTGGGAAGGGAGGCTTCCCATTGTCTAACTGAGAGATCCCTGCCCCCTCCTGCTTGCACGCAAACTCTGATAGGCAGCGTGAAGCCTCCCTTCACAGCTGAGAGATCCCCGCCCCGCTCATGCTTGCACGAAAGTAGGAGTTGGGATCGGGGCTGTTCCGATAGGCAGCATGAAGCCTTCTTTCACAGCTTAGTTGCTGGGGTCAGGGAAGGTGGAGGCAGCCTGGAAGCTGCATCTGAGAGCCCCTGCACCACCATCATATGGGGACTTCTGAGCAGCTCCTGAAGCCAGCCAGAGCCAACTGCTCTGGGCTGCTGAGACTGCCACTGCTGCGTTTCCCAGGGACATTAGATGAAATCCGGGGATGGAATTTGTCCAGGGACTTATTCACAAATCTGGGGACAGTCCCCGGGAAACGGGGACGTCGGGTAACCCTATTCTATCTTCCTACTACATCTGTAATGTCTTTGTCTCTCCACTTAGCCCACCATAGACATGGCTGGTTTAATCTTAGGCGTTTTCTGTTATCATTCTTTTATAAGTCAACAGAATAGTTGTAAGTGATCCCCTGAAGAAGAGTGACACTTGCAAAACTTTGGTATTATTCTTTTAGATATCTGGTTCTATCCAAATAATAATAATAATAATAATAATAATAATAATAATAATAATATTTTTTATTATTTATACCCTGTCTATCTGGCTGGGTTTCTCCAGCCACTCTGGGTGACTTACAGCATATATAAAACATAGTAAAAAAATCAAGCATTAAAAGCTTCCCGATACACAGCTGCCTTCAGAAGTCTTCTAAAAGTCAGATAGTTGTTTATTTCGTTGGCATCTGATGGGAGGGCGTTCCTCAGGGTGGGCGCCACTACCGAGAAGGCCCTCTGCCTGGTTCCCTGTAATCTCACTTCTCGCAGGGAGGGAACCGCCAGAAGGATGTTGGAGCTGGATCTCAATGTCTGGGCTGAACAATGGGGTGGAGACGCTCCTTCAGGTATACTGGGCCGAGATGGTTTAGGGTCAGAACCAACACATTGAATTGTGCTCAGAAATGTACTGGAAGCCAGTGAAGCTCCTTTATGACCAGTGTTATGTGGTCTCGGCGGCCGCTCCTAGTCACCAGTCTAGCTGCCACATTCTGAATTAGTTGTAGTTTCCAGGTCACCTTCAAAGGTAGCCCCACGTAGAGTGCATTGCAGTAGTCCATGCAGGAGATAACCAGAGCATGCTCCACTTTGGTGAGATAGTCTGCAGGCAGGTTGGGTCTTAGCCGGCGTACCAGATGGAGCTGGTAGACAGCTGCCCTGGACACAGAATTGAATTAAGTCACACTTGAAGTATAGAATCAGAATTGTAGAGTTGGGACCATGAGGGTTATCTAGTGCAACCCCTTGCAATGCAGGAATCTCGTTCTCTACCAACTGAGCCATTTAGCTAGCTATCACTAGACCCATTGAAATCCATCCATTCCATTGCTTTCAGTAGGTCTGCTCTGACTATATCTTAGTTGGCTACAACCCATTGATTTTAGCTTTACGTTATTAAAATACATATTCAAATGTGTTTTGTTTCTGTGTGGTTTTTCACATACACCCCTGTTTTGCAATTGGCATTATAGCCCTCCTCTTTACCTTCCCCTCTTTTGTGGTTACTGGCTATTAGGCCTCACTGCTTTGTTGTATAAACTTAGGCTCATTGTGGCCATGCTGGTTTTAAATGAGCTTAACTATGGCTTGGTGTGATGTCTGAATTGATAAATCATAGTTACGACCATTGCTCCACCTCCAGAGACTGCTGCATCATGAAGATAAAAGTGGTGGATGTGGGAAACTGAGAGAAGAGAAAAGAGAAGCAAAGCATCAACTCTGAACCATGGCTTATGTGTTTTGTTTTTGAAAGCTCAAATCATGGGTTGTGTTCTAAACTATGATTACTGCAAACCATGGTTAAACATGATGTCTCAGTTGAGCCCTCCTTTCTCCTCCCCAGAAAGAAATCATACTTCTTTATGACCAACAAGCTCTTTTTCACAGAGGAGGACTGTTTGTGTACTATTACTTTTTAGTCTTTTGGTTAAGTTACCAAAACGTAAAATCACATCCTTGGAAAAACATTGTAGGTGGGCCTTTACATGTTGATAGCAGCTGTTGTGCACACCTCTAGGTAGAGGTGTCTGTCCCTGACAGTTGCCTTATGCAAGCTTTTTGGCTTGAAATTTTGAGGGTGGGTGGGTGGGTGTTGGCTTCCTTTGTGCGTGTTTTGAGAAATATTCGGATCAGTAGGGAAATATGGGCCGCAAGATCCTCTTCTAGTTGGAGTTCCTGTGCTTTTTAAGAATGTGTGAGGTTTGGCTGAGGCTTTGTGATGGAGAGGAAAGTCTACCTTTCTGAGCATAGATATGGACCATCAGACCCAGGGGTATCTCCCACAAGTCCATCTGGCCCTTGGAAATCTCTCCAGGCTTCAACCCTTATTATCCTTGCAAAAAAGCTAAGTAAAAAGCCCTCCTCTCCTATAAGCAACTTTAATCTGTCTTTTGGAAAGGGGATTGCCATGATCCTTGACATTGGAATTATTATAATGCTGCACACTACCCCAATCTCATAGTGGTGCAAGATTCCAGGGGTTTCAGGTGCTTACCCAGGGTTCAGTTTCCTTGAAATGAGGAGCATTAAAGAATATGATGTCTGCCTGATATATGGCTTATTTACACACATTTACAACCTGAACCTACGTTGGTGGGGTTCACAGCATTAACACACCAAGAGGGTCTTGCTTCTCCCAAAGGTACAGCTTTGAATTCCAGCAGAAACCAAGCATGGCCCTGTCTCCCAGCTGCCCAGCCTGCAGTCTTGCTTCCAGCTTCTAATTCACACCAATCTCCACTACCAATTCTGGTCCTTGTCTTTCTAATTACCAAGGAGCTGAGGGAGGAGGGCCCTCATTTGCTGTCTGGCACAGAGTCACTTCGTTCTTCCCTTAATCGCCCATACTTGGAGGGTCATTCCCAAGACACTTGTCTGGCTATTTCAACAATTTGAATCCTTGCTTAAATTTTAACCCTTTCTGGATCCAGGATTTAGAAGGGGGCTCAGGTATACTCCTCCCAACTCACAACAATAACAATGGTGAACTTTTTCTTTCTTCTGTAGTTTTGTCAGTTGTAATTTTCCATGGCAAGAGATTACGTGAATGTTTTTTAATTAGAGTGTGGGTGGCAGATGAAATTTGAAATCTCAGTCCTCAGGTTTTTATGGCAACCACCCCAGGGAGAAAAAAGCAATTTGTAGAAACCAGGGCACTGTGAGGACGAGGCGGTTCTTGTGGCCAAACTCTTCACTTCCTCTCTTCTTGTTGAAACTGAATTGTGTGGTGGCCTATTGCTTTAAATGCACAAACTCTGGGATAATTCACTATATGTACTAGGTTGAAGTTCTTTTGTTGTTTGTCAGGTGGAGAAAAAGAAATATATATATATATATATATATATATATATATATATGACTATTGAAACTTTTTGCATTTCAATTTAATAGTCTCTCTTGAAAAAGAATTCTGTATTAAAATGGAATATGAGTAACCCAAACATGTTAAAACATACACTGGTAATCTCTTAAAACATGCTCATCTGTTTAATTAAAGACTGTTTTTCTATCTGAGAAAGAAGCGTGGTGGGAAGAGGGGTTTCTGGACTCTGAGATTTAGCATTCTTCTCAAGTAATGTTCTGTATCCTCATTTATAGCTGTGGTCTCCCTATTGGACTGAGGGGTTACCAAGTCATCTCACTATATTAAATTAAAATTTGTTTTCAAACCATTTTACTTTTAAGAAACGTGATAGTTACTATAACTATCTATTATTCACAATAGGTATTGATTGAAACAGAAACATTGTTCTAGGCAAAACATTCATTTTTATCACTGAAACTCTACCAATCAGTGACAATTTTAACTTCTCACATCTTGTTTAACTTCAGCCCGTGTTTTGACATAATTATTTTGAAACAATGTACAGTTCATATTTGTCATGGTTATACCCAAGTACTTATTATTTTCAGTTTGAAAGTATTTTCTCCATCCAAATAGTCTGGTCTTCTGTTGTCATATTCTTGGTTAACATTTTCATTTTCTGATGGTTAATCTTAACACCTGCTAATAAACCAAACTCTCTTAGTTTATCCATAAGAACTCCTACAGGTCCACAGTTTTTGACCAGCCTTAGTAATCATCCAAAATGTGTGCTCACCACATTGAAGTTGCCCACCCCACTTTCTTGGCCCCACAGGGAGAGGGATACGTGCCAATGGAGAATTAATCTCTGGATCCGTGCCTGCCACACAGTCTGGTGTTCCACTGTTAGAAACTCAGATATATACGGTAAGCTAGGAGCCAAATGGCTTTTTAAACCAAGGATACAGTTGCCAAAACGGAATGTTTAGTTGCCATTTATGGGCAAGACGGCTCCAAAGTCTTATTTTTCCAATGATGGACTGACTGCGATTAAACATCTGGCACCTGGATTAAGACTGTGCTTCTAATACAGAACAAATACAACATTGCAACCTTACACGTTTTGCAAATACTTCCAACCTGTGTTCTGTATTTCTCTGTCGTTTCCCAAGTTGAGATTTTGATACAGATGTATTTGCTTTAAATACAATTAAAGGGTAACTGTGCATATTCTGAACCTTCTGTTAAGGTCTAAGAACTCTACATAGCCATCTCCACCTTTTTATGGCTGCAAATCTATGCAGTTCTGGACCGCTTTGCTGACAGACAGTCCAAGCCTGTTTAGCCATGCATTCAGCCTCTCTAGGTCAAGGGAGAAGTCTTGCCTCATTTGCCTAGATGTGATTCCGGAGTTTCAATTATTCATTGGAGTCACTGAAAACATGTTTGGGAATTGTACATATGATCTGTTTCATTCAGTGTTTCTAAATTTCAGAAAACTAAAACTTTTTTCACCCCTGAATTGGTCGCAGTTCATTTTTACACCTGAAAAGCTTTACTTTTATAGCATGGGAGGATTATGCATAGTTGAAGTAGCCTGCGCTTTGTGTCTCTGTGATCTGGGTGCGCTCCCTTGCTGAACAGCGATTAATGTAGTGGGACAGCAGCCCCCTTTCTGGGGGCAGAGAATCCTGCTGCTTCTCTGCATCAAGGACACCCTGAACAATTTAATGGCACTTGATGCAGAAAAGAAGCAGAAGTCCCTGCCTCAGTGGAGACTGCTTGGAAAGAGGCAAAGCCAGCCAGTAAGGCATTTGGAGCTGCAGTCGGCAGCCTACTCTAAAGTGAGCAGGGATGTCAGATAGAAAGTTTACATTAAATTTTCTGCAGAAAAAAATCAGTTCTAAAAAGGCATTGTTGTATAAAATTAATTAGCAGCTTGAGGAACTGATACATTTCCAGTCAACTTGGGCAGTTTCAAAGTTGTACTCCCCACCCACCATCCCCGGTGTGTATCCCTAGGAGACATATAGAGTGCTTGTATAAATAAATAATCAAACAAACACGCATGCATAGTATCAAGCACAATTATTTGGACAAGCTATCATTAGTATTTTAACAGTTTTCAGTGGTCATTTCCCCCTCCCTGAAAATGGCAGCCTAAGGAAATTGTATGCTGTTGCAGTCATGTCTTAAAATATTCACCAATACTCTAACGAAAACAATTTTCAAAGTTTTGTATTTGTTGAAGCATAACATTTAAAGCCACATTAACAGCACACTCCTAGGCATGTCTACTCCGAAGCATGTCCCACCAGTGATGGCTAGTGAACATTGAGACTGGTAGAGCAGAAAACAGCAAGGCCGACAATGGATGGAGCCAGAGCCAAGAGCAGGTGAAAGCAACCAATTCTGCCATGGGCCCCATCCTCCTCCCTGGGCTTGTCCACACTGCCACTCATCCCAAGCCTGGAAAGAAGGGTCTGAGGGGTTTTCCGTTTGCCGGCAGCACTTTCCCTGGGAAAACCCATTCTTTGGCAACAAATCAGAGCAAATGTCAATCTGCAGAAAACCTGATTGACATGTACTCTGATTCAGTGATAAAGATCAGGTTTTCTCAGGGAAAGCAGCGAGACAAGTGGAAGTCTGTATGAGCCCCCTGTTGAGTTCTTCAGAGACAAGGAAGGAAGCTGACATCCAGGGCTACTCTCTGGACCGGTTTTAAGTAAGAAGACAAGCAGGAGGAGACTGTTTCAAGGCAGTCTGAGGTTGGTCAGACAGTGGTCTATTTGCCCCTGTGAACCAGCCTCTGCTGCATTTATGTCCCTACTGGAAGCAATAGGAGTGCACCTATCATCATCATCACCACCATCATCATTATTTTTTCATTATATATTAATTGATACCCTGCCTTTTTCCCTGACGGGACTCAAGACAGCTTATAGATAAAACAAGACACACAAAAAACATAGAAAAAACAATAATTAAACAATGAAACAGTAATAGAATCAAACCATATCAATAATCACAATAAGAATAGCATGGCACCAGTGCTTTCATTAAAAGTCAGGTCCCAAAAGCCTGTTGGAACAAGGAAGTCTCCACCTGCTGGTGAAGGACAACCAGGAGGGAGGGGACCAGGCTGGACAGCTTCTCCAGAGAGGGAGTTCCAACGTTGCTTGGGGGCAGCCACTGAGGTGATGCTCTCCCTTGTCCGCACCCGGCGTGCCTGTGAGGGTGCCTGTGCGACTGAGAGACGGGCCTCCCCCAAAGATCTCAAAATCTGGGCAGCTTTGTATGAGGGCATATTTAGTTTTCAATATCTTGTCCACCCGTTTCCCTAACTCTTGCTGCTTCATGTTATCAATGTCAACATTACAAACAAGGATCCGCTGGGGACAACATTTTGTCAAGTTACTTATCAGGTGGCCTGGCTTTTGTAAATCGGAGGGAAGTCATTATCTTTAATGAAATCTTTGTGCTGGAAGAGTGTCTCTAATTGGCAATGAGATGTGGGAGCTGTACATAGAAAGAAACAGAATGGCCCATGCTTCAGGTTCTGGTCTAGAATCAAGTGGTGGCCATGGCATTGGCTTTGGTGAGAAAGGGGTCTAAGTGCCAATAGCTGGGCACTCATTACATCCATTTCTCTCTAAGGCTGACTATGCAGCTGCCATCAGGGTGCGAATGGGTGGGTGTGTCCAGTCTGTGTGATCTTGCTCCACTACATATGAAGCCTTTCCTATCTCTCGTTCTAAGTCCCTCAAGCATTCGGTGGACACCCCTAGGGTTACAGCAGTGCTCAGTTATTATATTTTGTGCCCTCTGCTAGCAGTGCTGCATGTGTGTGGACAGTTATCTCAAACTTTTTGAATGTTCCGTTTTGTCAAGGTGTGTGTGTGTGGGGGGGGGTTTGGTGCCTGGGTGTGCAAACTATTGAAATAACTAAATGGATAAAAGTTTTATTGTTATTTATTAAATTTCTGTACCACCCTTCATCCAAGGATCACAGGGCAGTTTACAGTAAAAAACACACACTCAAAAATACATAACATAATAACAAACAAAAAAACCCAACACAGTTTAAAAGGCCAAAGATTGTTTAATTAACTAAAGGCCTGGGAGAGGAGGAGTGCTTTTGCCTGGCACCAAAAGATATCTAGTGAAGGCTCCAGGTGAGTCTCCTTGGGGCCAGCATCCCACAAAAAATATTTTCATTTTATTAGATCTATATGCCACCCTTTATACACCACTGAATGCATATCACTTTGAGGCTTCTTTCTTACAATCAAGCAGTATCTAAAATGAATGAATGAATGAATGAATGTATGTATGTATATATGTATGTATATGCATTTGATTATAGATGCTTGCTAGTGCTATATTACTCTCAAATCAGATTTCTAGCCACAGTTTGCATAACTATTTAAAACACATGTCCCAGTCAGCTGCTATAGTGCATATCAGTTTGCACAACTTCTTTCTCTCTCTCTCTTTTTCTCTCTCTCTCTCTGTGTGTGTGTGTGTGTGTGTGAGAGAGAGAGAGAGAGAGAGAGAGAGAGAGAGGAGGGAGGGAGGGAGGGAGGGAGGGAGAGAAAGACAGACAGTGAGGGCAAGAAACACGAATCCCGAATGTGCAGGGGTTGTTTGGGAAAGAATGAATTTCTGAAACTCTTCACAGATTATTTGTGGTAATGAAGGGAATAGTTTTTGTATAACTGTAGTTAAGACTAAAGAGCAACATCAGTGACAGTGTCTGTCCGCTCCTTCTGCCTACACTTTTGTCAACTATCTGTGAGATGTCCTGAATTTTGCTTGTGTAGCATGGTTGGAAGGGTAAAGACAGAAATAAGAGCTGCATCCAACAGCTGATGTTTCCATCATTAAGTGGGAAGGTAAAAAACTCAACAATAGCCATTCTCAACACCTTGGATCGGGGTCCTCAAACTAACGCCCACGGGACAGATCTGGCCCACCAGCCTTCTGAATCCGGCCCGCTTAATGGTCCGGGAATTGGGTCTGCTTGTTCGGGCTGTGCCAGTGCGCGCGTTCAGCGGTGCCTCCTCCCTCCCTCCTCCTGGCTTCTCCCCGCCCTGCCTAGAGCCGAGAGCAAGGGGGCTGGGCTTTGTTGGTGTCAGCAGCAGCAGCGTTAGCGCTGGAGCGGCCGACATTGCAAGCAGGCTCAATTTGGGCTTTTTTGGTGCCAGCCCATCTCTGGAGCCCTTTTGCATGCCGATCATCATCCCTCTGTTGATGCCAGCCCCTGCCGCTCGCAAGACACAGGTAAGCAGCCACCGGGGCTCATCCGGTGCTGTGGAGAAGGGAGGGGAGAGTTGTGGGGGGGGGTGGCTTACCTGAGTAGAATGTGTCCTTTTAAAATGCATCTCTGGGTTAATTTTATAGATTGTGTCCTTTCTCACATTTTTTTTTTAAGGGACGATTTTATTGCCTGGTGGAACAGTTTGGATCTCTTAAGTTTTGCAGGGCAACCCTAGGCATGCCTACTCAGAAGTAAGTGCCGCTGAGTTTGGCAGGACCTGCTCTCAAGAAAGCGTGTCTTGGATTGCAGTCTCAGTGACTCCCTTAACTGCCTGCCCCCCAAAACACCCACTGTCCCCATTCATTATTGACCCAGGTTGCAGGAACATTACCTGTCGGTGGAGAACCAACCTGTGCTCCAGAAGCAAGTTTTCAAAATTAGACCTCCTCATTAAACAAGTGAAGGAGGAAAACTTCTGCCATCTCCCCACAACTCAAAACCTGTTGGCGGAAAAACCAGCAGTTGCATTCCCAAACAAAACGTGTGTGGATTTTCTAGAAATGTTGCAAAAGGAGTTTCAGATTAGATTTAAAGAGCTTCATCTCCATGAACAGGACATACAGCTTTTCCGGAACCCATTTTCTGTTGACATTGAAATTGTTGATCTGATTTACCAAATGGAATTGGCCAAACTACAGAATTGTGACTCTCGGAAGGACGCATTCAAATCAAGCAGCCTCACTAATTTCTATGCATCTCTCCCCTCTGAGACATATCTTAATCTCAGGAACCATGCGCTCAGATTTGCAACCGCCTTTGGCAGCACCTGTGGCTGTTAAGAGACTTTTTCCCGAATGAAACATCTGAAATCTCCAACCAGATCCAGACTAACTGATGAACACTTCCATCACTTGCTGCTACAGTCATACCTCGGGATAAATATGCTTCAAGTTAAGTATTTTCGGGTTGCGCTCCGCGGAGTAACAGAGCGCATTACTTCCAGGTTTTGCCACGTGCACATGCACAGACGGTCAAAATGATGTCACACGAATGCGCGGAAGCGGCGAAACGCGACCCGTGCAGATGCGCGGACGCGGGTTGTGTTCGCTTCAGGATGCGAACTGGGCTCCAAAACGGATCATGTTCACATCCCGAGGTACCACTGTACTAGCAGTGACAAATATGGAACTGGATATCAACTATCTTGTTAGCCAAAAACAAGTCCATACTTCCCATTGAAATACTTATAAGTTTATGTTGATTAAAATCGTTCTTCATTTTAAATATTGTATTGTTTTTTGTGCACTACAAATAGAATATGTGCAGTGTGCATAGGAATTCATTCATATTTTTTTTCCAAAATATAGTCTGGCCCCCCACAAGTTCTGAGGGACAGTGAACCGGCCCCCTGCTGAAAAAGTTTGAAGACCCCTGCCTTAGATTATATCAGACTCAACATAATCTTTCAGTAATATATAATTCTCTGGTGTGCTCTCAGCAGCAAATATACTTGAAACAAAAGAGTACTTAACCTGAACAAAATCTGAATACAGGACACATAGCAATTTAGTTTCTAGCAGTGTGCTTTAAAACCCTTATCTATGCCAACATTGTGAATAGTTTTTCTAGAATAAATACTGGGATGTCTGGCTTCTGTGTTCTCTGTGGGAGCTGGTCCAACCCTTATCTGTGACCCAGAAGTGTAGACCTCACACCTTCCCTGTTATAGCTGGCATCATCTATCAGTGAGGGCTGCATAGGCTATGAGGGAAGAAACATCTTCCTGGCATGGAGCTGTTGAAGACACAAAAAGCGTCCCTTCAGTCAGGAGGTGGGGAACCTAATTATTAGTAGGTCTTTGCATTGTCTGTCTGAACATAATATGTTTTTTTGTTTATTGTGACCCATAACGTTCTGGAGCTGGCAACATCCAGTTATGCATGGAGAGAATTTGATGAGTTTTCTTTTTTACAAATGTCATTGAGTCCAGGTAACAGGGAGGTAAACAAGGTCAGATGTTGACCCACAAAGCTGGCATTGCTGTTGGCAATGTGTATGACAACTGCCAGACATCAGGACAGGTGGTTTACTTCCAGTGTGTCTGTTTTTGTGTGTTATAGATTTGGCCAATGATTATTTGTCTCAGCCATTTGTATTTTACCTGTCTGCCTCAAAGAGGCCTCCAGGACTGCAAATAAAGCTAAAACACAGTAAAATACGTAGTTGCCATTTAAATCAAGAACTTAAAATTATAAAATGCTGTTCGAACAATAAAACGCTAATGGCTGTATCAGCTTTGTAAATAGACTCTTGCTTAGTTGCTTTTGTCAGATGATGGGTGAACAGGCTTTACAAAAAGTGTCTCTTTAGGCCACACGCTACTAACACATCTTAGTGTGGGCAGGGGGGGCTGGTAAATCCTTTTTCAAAGTAGGCTTACTTGAGAGACTGGAATGTATATTGTGTTAACACAAGACAATTATTCCACACAGCCAGCAAATTCCCACAAGTCTTGCAGAAGAGAGAGATTATAACTTCTCTGAAAACTTGTGGGCATCCTGAGGGAGAAGATCCCAGAGGCTACAATTTTAGAGCTGGAAGGGACACAGAAGGTCATCTAGTCCAACTTCCTGCAGTGCAGGAATCCCAGCTAAAGCTTCTGTGGCAGATGACCATCCAGCCTCTGCTTAAAAACCTCCAATGACCTGGCTTTGAATATCCAGCAACATCTGAAGGGTAGCTACCCCATAGTATTCTTATACTAGGTAATTTTAGTAAGGAACTGCTTGGAAAGGGTCGTTTTCCTTGTGCATACAGTCAGTCTATTCCTATAGAATTATACTGCATTTGCCATGAAGCTTCTGATTTCCACATGGCAAACTTAGGTGTCATCAAATAAATGTTGAGAATGGAGTGTGCGTGCTTATTTTCTATTGGAACATCATAAAACTATGTCATACGTTAAATTATTTGTGAAGGTAATATAAAAAATGTACCGTGTTGGCCAGAGTATAAGCCACACCCGCAGATAAGCCATACCTTTAAAATTGGGGGGGGGGGCGAGGGGAAAAGACAATACCTGAATACAAGCCACTCCCTTAAAATTCTGCAGGCACTCACACCCGTAAATGGCAAATGTAGGAGAAAATCCTACAGGTAGCATTCCCCTGCGCTCCCGGGCTGCTTCCGGGGGGCGGGGAGCTGTGCCACTTTGCCGGTGGCCTTCCCCCCTTCCCCCTTCTGTCTGTCAGTTTGGGGGAGGCTTGGGAGCCACGATTGGGCGCTGTTGTCCCGCACCCCTGACAGCCCTCATGGCAGCATCCTGGGAGGGGGCGGACACTCTCCAGTCCAGCCTTGGAAGGACCTAGGGCAGCTGTTTCAGCAGCGACATCGTAAGGTTGTGAATATAAGCCGCACTTTAACTTTTCACAGTCGGAATTGGGGGGGGGGGGGAATTGCGGCTTATATTCCGGCCAATACAGTAAGTGTATGTGTAACAAATGTATGCATATACAAGAATTGTACATGTACATAGATTAATTGGGGAGCTTATATTGGCTGTGGCTGCTATATAATGTGTGAAAATGCTCTAGGTGCATATTGGGGGCCTGAAAGCATGAATTTCTGCCTGTTTGCATGATTATCTTGCTTTGGAGGCCGTAGGTCCATGCATGGTCACACTGTTTTAAAGCAAATATGTGGGTAAATTCTGATTATCATAGGCCTGAATTGATTTCCAGGAATCAACCATGATATTAGGACCTTCTTCGTATGTGGGATTTTTAAATGTACATACGCTAGGGGTGGGCGCCCCCAATTCACTTCATTCAAGCTGAATGCACTGAGTACTGTACTGTACTATAATGTGAACTAAATATGATATATTTAGTATCTGGTATTTGGAACAAGTGGGTTTGATTCAAAAACCAGATGCTTAAATACCCAGAGTCGAATTACCCATTCTTGCATTTTACTGGCAGCTTTAGCAAAGCAGTTAAACGATCAAAGAAAAGAAATGGTGGACACACCCTTAATTAACTGGCAGGATATTAGTAGCAATACTTATTGAAGGAGTATGGGAGTCTACTTTAGAAGCGATGCTGCGTCCTTATCTTACCCCAGGGATGCAACAGTTGTTAGTGTATCACTTGATCTGGTTTTAATTTCTATATTGCAATCTTGCATTGTTGTTACTGTTTCCATAACTCTAGCTAGATTCCACCCCACCCTTCCTCAACTAGTGTTTCCCAATAATTACAATCAATGCGAGGGGGACGGGGACCAATCAGTTCTTGGAGATGAAACCCTCCCTGTCTGTTGTGCTACAGTGGCCTCTTTATTTACTATTGTCAACTCTTGTCACCACCAGGAAAGATCACATGACTGCTCTTGGTCTGTCAGCCCTAGGGATTGAGGAGCAGAACTGCTAATGTTTCTGGCCCATGGACATGGCCGAGGGGGGGGCAGCTACCCTCCCAAATCAGTAAAAATCAATACAAAGCTGAGGTTCTGCCCCCCATAACAAAAGTCCTGGTCTCTACAGTTTTGTCCTTTACCATTAACTTTATCTGTACAAATAAGCAAACGATGATGCTCACCTCCATGCTATGAAGCTTCACCTGATGACTTTCACAGATCAACCTTCTGGTCAAAGGCAAAGTAGCAAACAGCCCATATTTTTTTCTGGTTAGTTGACATCCCTACTGTTAAGTACTATGGATAAGTGATTAGATACCACATATGTCGTCGTCTTCTTCTTCTTCTTCTTCTTCTTCTTCTTCTTCTTCTTCTTCTCAACCACCTTTTCTTCTGAAGGAACTCAAGCACAGCTAACTATAAACAGAAATGCTAGTGTGCTGGATTTGGACTTGGGAGACTTGCAATGATGCTCTTGGGCCACTCACACACCCTCTTTGCATAAGCTACACCAGAGTTGTTATGAAGCTGAAAGTTGATGACTGCTTTTCCGGCGCTGCTACTTCCTCACTCACTCTGTAAGCTAGGTCAGACCCTGTGATGTCCTAAGCCTTCACCCTAGTGCTCCATAAGCAGTAATTTACTTATTGTTTACAGGTTACACTGGACTCTTGTTCAGAACATTAAGCTAGTATACAGAGAGCAACAGAGAACCTGGCAGCTTTCTATATCCCATCTCACATTATTCCTGTGCATACTTCACTTGGTGTGCAGGGTAGGGATGGGGAACCTGTGGCCCTCAAGTTGTTGTTTGGACTGCAGTTCCCATCCTTGACGGCCACTGACCATGCTGGGAGATAGGAGTCCAACAAGAGTGAGAGTAAATGAGAGAAAGGGATTATTTTTAGGTTCTCACCCACCCATTGTATACCACATTTTAAAATGTTCAGTTACAGCTGATACCTGTTTTTCCCCCCAATCAAGGTAACTAATCTGGCAGACAGGATGCGGGTGGCGCTGTGGTCTATACCACAGAGCCTAGAGTTTGCCGATCAGAAGGCCGGCGGTTTGAATCCCCACTACGGGGTGAGCTCCCGTTGCTTGGTCCCAGCTCCTGCCAACCTAGCAATTTGAAAGCACATCAAAGTGCAAGTAGATAAATAGGTACCGCTCCAGTGGGAAGGTAAACGGCGTTTCCGTGCGCTGCTCTGGTTCGCCAGAAGCAGCTTAGTCATGCTGGCCACATGGCCCAGAAGCTGTCTGCGGACAAACACCGGCTCCTTGGCCTATAGAGCGAGATGAGTGCCGCAACCCCAGAGTCGTCTGCGAATGGACCTAGCGGTCAGGGGTACCTAAACCTTTAACTAATCTGGAAGACAAACAATATCAAAATTAAAATAAAATACTGCTATCAACAACAAAAAATAAGTAATGAGTTCAAAAAGTTCTTCCCTAAAAAGGGGAGTGAGAGGTGGAGAAAGTAACTCTTGATTTGGTAGCAGAAGGGAAACTTGCAAAGTGGTCCCAAAATTGTTAGGGGCACAAAATTTCAACATCCGGTGCTGCCTCAATACAGCTGTGTGCTTCCGTCGCTGGGCTCCATTGAAAACAGCTTCTTCCTGTGAACGAGGAAGTGACCTCTCCAGACAACAGAATGGCTCTTCTTTTCTTATCTCTGTGGCTGTGATCTCCTGGGTGACTCGGATGTCATTAGGCAGTAGAATGCGCAGGCGTATTCCGTCCATTTTTCTGCCCCCCTCCCGCCCCCCTCCACATGGCCCTGTGTGCTAGCAACCCACACTACGCCACTGAGAAAATGCACCATATTTTTCGCTCTATAAGACGCACCAGACCACAAGACGCACCTAGTTTTGGGACGAGGAAAACAAGAAAAAAAATATTCTGAATCTCAGAAGCCAGAACAGCAAGAGGGATCGCAGCAATCCCTCTTGCTGTTCTGGCTTCTGGGATAGCTGCGCAGCCTGCATTCGCTCCATAAGACGCACACACATTTCCCCTTACTTTTTAGGAGGGAAAAAGTGAGTCTTATAGAGCAAAAAATACGGTACATCCCATTCTTCCACTGTATTGACTGGGCTTCTAGTTTTGTGGCAAAGGACATTCCAACCTGTTTGATCCCCGTTGTCTGAGTCTGAAGAAAGAAGCATTAAAATCTGAGGCCTTTGAGCTGTGGAGAAACTGTTCACACTGTAAAGTGTGAACACTCAGAATGAACACTGTGCATTCTAAAGAGTTTACACAGTTGTATGACATTTGAGTCCAGTTTTGACCTGCTTTGCAAGGCCTTTAATTTCCAGGATTGTCAGGTGTAATTATGGAGAACTATTGGGGCAGAACCCTCCCTTTGTTTTTGCTTTTTGCAGACGTGCATGTGCAAACGAATAGCTTGAGGGCATATTGGAGAATGGGCTTCTGTAGACCAAGCTGCTGGTTAAAAGGACAGGAGCAGGTTGTGGCATGTTTTTCCTGATTGGTTGGCAACCTTTTGGGGAAGAACAATAAGGAAGTAAAGACTGCATGATATGTAACATATATAACCTTGATCTGAAATGCAAGTCCAGATTGCCCCTTCCCTTTCTCCTCTTAGCTCTACTTGAAAGGATAGTTGTGAAGATGAAATGTGATTTGCCACAGGTGCTACTGGGAGATCCTTGGGGAAAGTGAACCCAAATCCTGTTAACACATCTGTGAAGCTTTACATGCTTTCTAATAGGCAATATGTTTTAAATTTAAATTCTAGAATGAAAGTTGCATGTCTGGTGCCTTAATTTTTTCCTTGTAAAAAGCATGCAACAATACTAGAAAAACCTTCCTAAACTCAGGGCTTAGTGGGACATTTTAAGTCTTTTTTTTTCTCTGATAGGAAAATCCAAATCATTCTGGAGGAAAACTCTGTCCAGAGAAGTAGGTGTGTCAGTTCAGAGTGACCTCTTGAGAAACAGCTCAGGCCTAAAACTTTGGCCCGTGATTTTATCTGACCTTTTTGTAACAATACCTTGATGTAAAGCGTCTTTACTGTTTCAGTCCTGGCATGGCTTGATAAATGCAGTTTACTTGTTGAAAAGGATATTCCTTTATGAGAATATTTATGCCCTTACCAACAACCACTTTTTAACAAGCACCATGTGCAGCTAGGGCGACACAGCATTGACTCTGCTGACAAGAGCAGAGGCCAAAGAGCTGTGAACCTCTTTCATCCAGTTGTGGACAGGAAGAGGGGCTCTGTCCTCTGCTCAGGAAGGGGAGGACTGTGCCCTCCTCCCTCTTCCTCCTCTCCAGGGTGAACAGGATCTTAGAGAGTCATTTGTCTCAATGTGTGCTTGTGCGGGAGAGAGTGGCTGAGGATTAGAATAAGGCAGGGGCAGGTGGAATGGAGGACTAGATTGTGAAGACAAGATAGGAAACTGATATGGGGCTAGACTGAGGGCTAACTATGTTAAACTAGCGTGGGGGTCCCTTTGTGCTCTTGGTCTGATCACAATTCAGATCTGACGCCCCCCACTAGCAATTTACATGGGGGGGGGGAGAATCTCCATTCACTTCAGTGGGAACTCCCCCCCCCCATTCTAATTCCTGGGGTGGGGACTACTACTAGTACTATTATTGTTGTTTAGAATTTATTACCTGCTGGTCACCCTAAATTCCCTGGGTGGGTTCCAACATTGAAACACAATATCGAAGGTTCACAGTTGGGTCCTAATCCACAATCTTCCATAGTTGGGCTCCAGTGTAGATTGGGGGGGGGGGCATGTTGGCAATTTGTGCTTGGTGGTGGATTCCTGCAGAGCTAAGTGGTTGCATGTACAGTGGTACCTTAGGTCACAAACGCTTTGGGTTACAAAAGCTTCAGGTTGCAGACTCCGCTAACCCAGAAATAGTACCTCGGGTTAAGAACTTTGCTTCAGGATGAGAACAGAAATCACACAGTGACAGAGGGAGGCCTCATTAGCTAAAGTGGTACCTCAGGTTAAGAAGAGTTTCAGGTTAAGAATGGACCTCCAGAATGAATTAAGTTCTTAACCCGAGGTACCACTGTATTGGGTGCACTTTATGTAGTTGGGGTAGGGTCCTAATTGTTCATTAGTGGAAAATATCAGGATTAGACCAGATAATAATAATAATAATAATAATAATAATAATAATAATAATAATAATTTATTGATTATTTCTACCCCACCCATCTGGCTGGGTTTCCCCAGCCACTCTGGGCAGCGTCCTCCTGTTGCTTTCTGGGACTGTTTCATTGGGCTCCTTTCTGGAGCAGTGTGGCCCAGTGTGCTGAGACACACTCTCAGTTTTGCCCACTTCTTACTTAATGGTCAGGGGAAACAAACCACAGAGCGCCTCCTTAGCATTACCTATGAAGCGGTGCTTGTGGATTCTTTTTCTCATAAACAAGCCACGAGTGGTAAGCCAAAGTTTGGTTACTGCCCTCTAATTAAGAAATTCCTTCAATGTTATAGGTTTGCCTAAATGTGGACCAAAACATCTGGAAGATTTGTTGTTGCTTACTGCTTTTGATGATTGTGGTGAAGCTGGAGGATTTTTTTCTAAGAACTGAATTTCGTGACTATTCAGTGGCTCCCCTTTTTTACTCTAACATGTCATGGAGGGCTAGCTCAGTGATAGAACACATGCGTTCCATCCAGAAGGTCCCTGGTTCAACCTGTACCATCTTCTGTTAAAAAGATCAGGTAGCAGGTGGTGAGAAGGACTTCTGCCCAAGACACCCGGAGAGTTGTCTGCCTGTCAGAGTAGAGCAGAGGTTGCCAGTATGGCACCTTGATGTCACCTCCTGTCATTCAGAAAGCCTCTGACTCCCACCCTGTTGCTGCCCGCTTTGTGGTGAGGGCGGCTCATTTTTTCTTCCTTGAAAAGTACATAGAGCTTCTGAGGGAAGGGAAAGACCCAAGGGAGCAATGCCCACGCCACTTGCCTGAATATCCCCATGGGCCCAAAAAGGCAATGCAGACAGTCTAGATGGAAAAACAAATCGTCTAACTTGGTGTAATGCTGCTTCCTCTGTTCCTAGCTTTGATTTGCAGAGTGTACGCGTTTCCTGGCTTTTAACTCCCAAACCTTCAGAACCGAGTGGGATTAAACTTTAAAGAAAGACCACGTTTATTGTCAGGTGTGAGTTTTATAGTAACATAATTAATTTAAAACGGGTAGCTGTCATGGTGCTTGCCAAATGTTCTGCACTGCAGCTCTTATTATCCCCAGCTAGCATGGCCAATGATCAGGCCACAAGCTTCCATGGATTGCTGTCAACCTCATCATATGCATGAAGTACCATATTATCCTGAGTTGTGGATATCTATCTATCTATATCTATCTATCTATCTATCATCTATATCTATCATGTTTGTGTGCATGAATTCATGGCTCCAGCCCCCTGGCATCAACAGCTGAAATTAGACAGGTGCCTACTCTCTTGGTATTTAGGCAGCTCCCAAAGACATTTTTGTTTATGCAGGCTTTCCCTGAAGTGTTACTTGGCCATATTATGGAATATTGATTGTACCATTGCAGAAATTGTTTATAGAGTCTGTATTTATTGTACTTTATCTCATTTTATATTACTGTACACTACATCAAGGGATGCGGGTGGCGCTGTGGGTTAAACCACTGAGCCTAGGACTTGTCAATCAGAAGGTCGCCGTTCGAATCCCCGCGACAGGGTAAGCTCCCGTTGCTCGGTCCCTGCTCCTGCCAACCTAGGAATTCGAAAGCACAACAAAGTGCAAGTAGACAAATAGGTACCGCTCTGGCAAGAAGGTAAATGGCGTTTCCGTGCGCTGCTCTGGTTTCACCAGAAGTGGCTTAGTCATGCTGGCCACATGACCCAGAAAAAGTGTCTGCGGACAAACGCCGGCTCCCTCGGCCTGTAAAGTGAGATGAGCGCCGCAACCCCAGAGTCGTTTGCGACTGGACCCAACAGTCAGAGGTCCCTTTACCTTTACACTACATCAGTAGCTTCTGGGTATGAATCTATAAAATAAATATGTGTGTCTCAAGAAAACTGTTCATACATTTGATGTAGGATGTTCATGAAAGCTTCTGCCATAATAAATTTGTTAGCCTTTAATTTATCTACCAAACTTTCTCCTTTACCCACTCACAAGGGAGGAGTTAGAATCATAGAATCATAGAGTTGGAAGAGACCACAAGGGCCATCGAGTCCAACCCCCTGCCAAGCAGGAAACACCATCAGAGCACTCCTGACATATGGTTGTCAAGCCTCTGCTTAAAGACCTCCAAAGAAGGAGACTCCACCACACTCCTTGGCAGCAAATTCCACTGTCAAACAGCTCTTACTGTCAGGAAGTTCTTCCTAATGTTTAGGTGGAATCTTCTTTCTTGTAGTTTGGATCCATTGCTCCGTGTCCGCTTCTCTGGAGCAGCAGAAAACAACCTTTCTCCCTCCTCTATGTGACATCCTTTTATATATTTGAACATGGCTATCATATCACCCCTTAACCTCCTCTTCTCCAGGCTAAACATGCCCAGCTCCCTTAGCCGTCCTTCATAAGGCATCGTTTCCAGGCCTTTGACCATTTTGGTTGCCCTCCTCTGGACACGTTCCAGTTTGTCAGTGTCCTTCTTGAACTGTGGTGCCCAGAACTGGACACAGTACTCCAGGTGAGGTCTGACCAGAGCAGAATACAGTGGCACTATTACTTCCCTTGATCTAGATGCTATACTCCTATTGATGCAGCCCAGAATTGCATTGGCTTTTTTAGCTGCCGCGTCACACTATTGGCTCATGTCAAGTTTGTGGTCAACCAAGACTCCTAGATCCTTTTCACATGTACTGCTCTCAAGCCAGGTGTCACCCATCTTGTATTTGTGCCTCTCATTTTTAAAAGAGTTGTGTGCCTCTTTACCCCTTCTCTGTTCTTAGGTTGCATACTATAATAACCTCTGGACAACTTTATGGGGGCCACAGAACAGTTGCGGCAAAAGTGGGCCGAGCAACTAATGTAAATCTTATAACAATAACTGAACCTGGATTTTTATCCCAACTTACGGATTATACTGAGTGGTGTATCTTCTGAGTCATGTTTGAGCTGAAGTTTATGATTGGCATTTTGTTGCAGACAATAACCTTGCTTTGCTCTTTTTCAACTAGTATTAAGAAAGTCTAATGCTTGTTTGCTTTCTGTTGTCCTGGTTCTTGACAAGAGTCTGAGAGCTGAGAGAGAGAACTGCCAAAAATAAATGAAACTGGTTCCACAACTATTGCTCAAACAAGATGACTGCCATGAGCATTCACAGAACTCTGCCAGTTTGAAACCAACATTAAAGTGTGTGTGTGTGTGTGTGTGTGTGTGTGTGTGTGTGTGTGTGTTTAAATGAATCCTCCAGCCACAGTCTGTGAATATAAAGGTACAGGTGCCACTACAAGTCTCACTATATGTCAACTCCACTGTGTCATACTGCCCCAGTGCCCATCAGGCTCTACCTTGAACTGTGTTGCCCTGCTCTTTGACCCACCAGGTGCCGCCCTCTGCCTCTTCCAGGCTATACCTTTACACAGCAGACTCCATCTCCTGGCTGCCCCTATTTAGCCCCCAGGCTCTATCCCTGAGCCTCAGAAATCTGGCAGATTGGGAGAATAATTGGTAGGGGTGAAAAGAAGCCAGAACATGCAGGAGCAAACGAGAGAATCACCCAAAGCTTCAACAAAGCTGAAGTGGATTTCCTTGGAATTTGGGCATCTCAGGTGATTTACCTGGTTGGGCTGGACTTGGAGAAACCTTTCTGTCTTCCCTTGCCTCTTCCACAAGAATCTGGCCCAGAGACTGCATTCATGTTCCATGTTGGTCGTGACATTTGGACCACACTGTTTCCTGACATGAGCTGAGATTGTTTCTGTCATCACTGAACTTTTATACACAAAGCCTTAAGGATGCAAAAAAATTCCCACGATTCCCAGAAACACAGTCTGAAAACCACTGCCTTAGAGGAACAGTTGTGTGACTAAGAAGTTTGTTCCAATTAGTTCTTTCTTTTAAGCGGGGGGGGGGAGCATTCAACATCTGTTGGAGCCAGGGAAGTTCAACTTAAACCTGAATATCCTTCATCATTCACAATGGTTTGAGGGGTGTGGGTGGGTGTATTTTAAGGAGTTATTTTTATGTCATACCAGAGTTACAGCTCTTTGATTAAAAAGCCACTTATTATAGTGAAAAGGTGATTTATCTGTCTTTTGAAAGCTTTTCACCACGAGATACTCGAGATCAATTTCCAAACTGGGCAGACAACTCTTAAACCCAAACCTAATGCTACTTTCATTGTTTGACTTACAGTGAGGGATTGTAGGAGTAGTATTTAAGGGCATTAACAGATTCATTAGCCGCAGTCAGATTTATGATAACACAACTGCAGAAGAGCAATGGAAACCTGGTGGAGTAAATGTTGGGGGGCTGCCATTGTGGGGAAGCTTGCACATCAAATCAAGTGATAAATAAAACAGGGCACCTTTATGCAGAATTTAGAAGTTTTATTTTTCATTCTAAAAAGATTGATAGTTTTTTAAAAAAACGTCCCAGCCCAATATGCCACAATTTGGGGAAAAATAATAATTACTGATTCAAGTGTCTGGACAATAATCACCAGCTGATAATTATGATGCAATAAAAACCTCTGACAAATATGATAAAGGTGAGTGTTGTCTTCCATAATAGGAGAGAATGTTATGGGTCATGCCGCTGCTGTTGTTGGGCCTTTTATTTTGTTTTTGGTGTTTCTGTGTAATTTGACTACAATTCTATTTTTTCAAAGGGGTTTTTTTTAGGACCCTAAAATATACTGTTCACTGCTTTCATGTTGTATGTTATCTCTGATTCCAAGACCTAAGAGAGAGCAAAAGTCATGCACACAGCCTGCTTACCATCTGCTTGGGGTTCCCCCTTAGTCCTGTGACATCTCTTCTTCATAGAACCATAGAATTGTACAGTTGGAAGGGACCACAAGGATCCTCTAGTCCCACCCCTTGCAATGCTCAAACCCACATCCCTGAGATGAAGAGTCTCAAGCTCTACCAACTGAGCTATCCCGGGACTCCCAGAGCTAGGAAGCAATGCCTTGAAGAGGGCAAATGGGCTGGTGCAGCAGGACTGGTTGCAGTTGTGTGCCTCTGGACTAGTTCTCATGGAGCTGGTAAACTTGTCTCCTCTCACATGCCAGAACAGCTCTTCTCCCCCACCCCACCCCAGGTGTGTTGTCATCCAAGTCTTTTCTCCTAATCAGTCAGTTCCACACCCTTGCCCCTTAGCTGCAAATATGGGCGCATGACAAACACCACGCTCCATTCTCTGTGCACTGCATGGTGGAAATGGGAGGGGCCGATACAGAGTCAATAAGCCTGGTTTTTTTACTACACCATTTCAGGCTGCAGGTGGGAGCTCACACGACTGGATGTTCATGTGTGTGGAAATTAGCATGCCAGGGAGAAAAGTAGGCTAGAACCTGACCTACTAATTCTCTCTGTATAGGAATTTTATTGTATTTGCATACATCTGCAGCCAAGACTGTGTAATTGGGTGATGGTGGCCTATGGAGGAAAAGCATTAGAAGACAGGGGTGCTTGGACTGGTAGAATAGGGTGAGGTAGAAGATAGCCATGATAGCTGTGTTCTCCCTCCACTGTCAGAGGCTGCTTCTTCAGAATAGCAGCTGCTGAGCATTGCGCTTGGGCCCGGCCATTTCACTGGCCACTGTAAGACCGGAATGTTGGACTGGATCAGTGGTTTCCAACTGGGGCCGTATGGCCCCCTGCCCCCCTGGATATTCCAAGAGGGCCACAGGTGAAAATCACGTGAATGGGGGGGGGGGCACAGCACAAGGCTTGAGGGCTACAAAGGAGAAGTGAAGAATTTTTTGAATTTTTTTAAAAATCTGATTGACTGGCTATCCACTTGGCCAATCAAAAGTGGGTAAGGGGGTGACCCACCAGGGCCTCATGCTCCTTTTTGCCACATGCGTTTTCTTGGAGCAGTCCTGGTTTGTTTCTGGAGGGAGAGGGCGATTGCTGGGCCTCCCATGTTGACCAGTAGGGCCTGCGATCCAGAACCTCCAGGTCAGGTAAGTGCAGTGGTGGGGTGGCAATGGGCAGGGCTGGGTGAGCTGGAGCTGCTTGTTGCTGCCGCCAATGCTTGGTCCAGTGGCAGCGTGGGTCTGACTCTGCAAGGTGTGGGTTGCAATCCACCTCAGTGCCTAGTGGATCAGGGCGTTCGGATGTTGCCAAGGGGTGCAGGGCCCATAGGCAGCGTAGGCCTGGCTCTGCAAGCCGCGGGGTGAAATCCACTTCAAAGCCTAGCCAAGCAGGGGTCGTCTGGTTTTGCTGACTTGCATCTAGTAAATAACCAAGTGTCTCCTCAGAAGAAAACTTCACTGAGTTCGGTGGGCCTTGCTCAGGGCCATCTCTAGCATATGTGCTGCCAGGGTGCAAAAATCGGCCCAGGGCCCCCAAATTTAGTTTAGTCACCCCCAAATGAACTTTTATTAAGCTTTTTTTGGGAGGGAGGAAGCCAAAGTTGGGAGGGGAAATCACTCACCCATAACAATGACGCAGTGGGGGGAAACTGCTTTTGTTCCCTGACTCTTTGGGAATATTTAACACTACGGAGTAACAGAGCGACGGAGGAGGGGGCAGGGACTTTTGCTCCATTGCTTTTCACTGCCGCCGATCGAGAGGGACCGCCATATAGCAGTAGGTATACATTTCATGCCCTCCAGAATTCGGTGCCCATTGCACCCCCAGGTAAAGACGGCCCTGGCCTTGCTCCCAGGTGGGCCTTTGTGTTTTATCTAGGCAGCCAGGGCTGCTTTGGATGAAAAGATCTTGTCGCACCAGGTCAGTGAGGAACACTTGCTTTTAAAAATTCTCTCTCTCTCTCTCTCTCTCTCTCTCTCTCTCTCACACACACACACACACACACACACACACACAGCAAGAGAGAGAGAGAACTCCTTGTGCACCTTTTGGACTACCATATTTTTTGCTCTATAAGACACACTTTTCCCCTCCTGAAAAGTAAGGGGAAATGTGTGTGCATCTTATGGAGCGAATGCAGGCGGGAGGCTCTGCTCAGCGCTCCCTTTAAAGAGCCGTGTGGAGCGTGTGTGTGGCTCTTGCTGGCTTTTCCCCGAGGAGGGAGAAGGGCTGCCCTTCTCCCTCCTCGGGAAAAAGCCCCCAAGAGCCGCACACATGCTCCGCACGCTCTTTAAAGGGAGCGCTCCCTTTAAAGAGCGTGGGGAGCATGTGTGCGGCTCTTGGGGGAGCCTTCATCCCGCTGCCCTGAAGAGGCTTCGCCTGGCTATCCCAGAAGCCAGATCCCTCTTTCTGTTCTGGCTTCTGGGATTCAGAATATTTTTTTTCTTCTTTTCCTCTTCCAAAAACTAGGTGCGTCTTATGGTCTGGTGCATCTTCTAGAGCGAAAAATATGGTATATCTGTAGGTTTCCCCCTCTATGTCAAATAACTGGAGTCAAATAAGCGTTGTTTACTTTTTATAATACATGGGAGATGGATGGGAGTTTCTGGACTCTCCTTCCTTGAAGGTTTCTAAGCAGAGGTTGGATGGCCTTCTGTCATGGATGCTTGAGCTGAGTTTCCTACCTTGGAGGGGGCTGCACTAGAAAGATGACCCTTGGGGTCCCTTCCAGCTCCATGATTCTATGTTTTTCTGCTTCAACAATATTTCATTATGTTCCTAGATTATAAGTAATGGAATTTTGTATAAATTATAAAAAATATAAACATAATATGTTCTATTTACAAACAACACATTTAAATAGCTACCTTTCTACTGATAGGAGGGGGCATGGTCGTAGCCAGGCTTTTTGTTAGGGGGGGTCAGGCTTTTGTTGGGGGGCAGAACCTGTGATTTGTATTGATTTGTATTGATTTTTACTTATTGGGGGGCAGGTGCCACCTGCCCCCCTTGGTTCCACCCATGGGGGGCATGGTCAGAAAAAGATTGGGAAACACTGGATTAGATGGTCCTGATCCAGCAGGGCTCTTAAATTCCTCTGGAAGGAATGCAGAAAACTGCGTTATGCAGAGACAGATTTTTGGTCCATCTACCTCAGTATTGTTTAATTTAGCTGGCAGTGGTACTATGGAGTGTCAGGCAGGATTTTACCCCCAACACCCAGATCTACCTGAAAGTGACACATATTAAATATAGAATCTTCTGGGTGTTTCCCCTTCTGAGCCTGAAGATGTTTTCGAGGCCTGAACACGGACATATTGAGAAGCGCTCTCTGGCTTAGGGTCCAGCTCCAGACCAATGATATTCTGCTTCAGTTCTGTAGTTCTGGATCATACAGAAGAGGACCAAGCAAACTCTCGCTTGCATGGTGCGCAAAGCACCGTATTTACTCAAGTCTAATGTGCACCCTTCTTTCCAAATTACGCTGTGAAAACTTGGGTGTGCATTAGACTTGAGTAGAGATGGGAACCCCTGGAAAATGATATAGTTTGAATATTCCACACACTATTTTTTCCCAATTTTTCCTTAAAAATTGGCTTTGGGGGAGAAACTGAAAAAAACTGTTCCCTCCCCCTAATTTTCCCATTTTTGCCCCAGGGCTTCCAGCACCAACTGACACCAGGCAGATGTTCTCACTGTACTCTTTCCAGCAACTGCTCAAAACATTTTTGTTAGGGCAGCCCATCTGAAGACGTAGAAGCTGCATGCGATTTACTACCTGCTTTTAACTGTGTTTTATCAATCATTTTCATATTCTGTTGTATATTTTTGTAAACTGTTTAGAAACTCTCTTACCATCATGCTTTTTATAATATATAATAACAAATTCAATTAAAAAACACACTCCTTTTCCTTTCAAACAGAGTTTGAGCCTTAGTGCAACATACTATTCAGTAACTGGATGTTGGTTACTTCTGGACCTGGCATGCAAAAAAATTGCCTTATGCTTTGCACTGGCTGTCTTCAAGTAGAGATGGAAAGGCCTGGGGGGAAACCAGAAAAATTGGGGAGGGGGGAACAGGTGTCCGCCCCCCCCCCCATTTTTTCCCAAAGCCGTTTTTTAGAAGTCCATGAGAAAAATGGTGAAGAGGAAGAAGAAATGGAAAATGATAGCAGTAGTTCAGAAAATGAGATAGAATAAACTGCATGCATATGTTGTGTCTTCTTCTTCTTTTTAAAAAAGGTAGACCTTCTATGGAGCTTAAATATTGAGGTGGACCTTAACTTTATTTGCTGTTAGTGCTAAGGAGCAAATCTGATTACAGTATTTTTTATGTTGATGGTTTCTTGCTATTTTGTTGCTTTTGAGGGAAAGGAGGTGGTTACCTGTTTTATTGCAAGCATAATACTTTTTATCTACACTGTGTTTCATGCAATTTGTAAAACTACTCCACACTGAACTTTTTTTCAATTTTTCCGAAATTTTCATTTTTTCCGGGGATGGGGGTGGGGACGTTTTTTCCTCGTGACTTCAAAATTTCTGGAAATTTTACATCACTTGTTGCTGTTGTTGTTGTTTAGTCATTCAGCCGTGTCCAACTCTTTGTGACCCCCTGGACCAGAGCACGCCAGGCACTCCTGTCTTCCACTGCTTCCCGCAGTTTGGTCAAACTCATGCTGGTAGCTTCAAGAACACTGTCCAACCATCTCGTCCTCTGTTGTCCCCTTCTCCTTGTGCCCTCCATCTTTCCCAACATCAGGGTGTTTTCCAGTTTACATGACTAGACTCAAGTATATTTGCTTGATAATTCTCATAGCTCCTACCCTATGCCCATTGCCACTGAGATGGGAATTATTTTCCACTTCCACTTCCCAAAGAACGGTCAGCTTACACTCTGCAGTGTAGTTGTGTTTGCCATTTTACACATGTGTTTTGCTCCATTCATTAAACTGCAGACCATTTATTTTTGTCACCAAACACTCTGGCCCAGTTCTCACCGAGGTGGTAAACCTGTGTCCAGGCTGCGTCATGTCAGACTGCAGGTGGCTGCTCACATGACTGAAAGCTCCTCACCAGAAGTGAAACAGATTTTTCCTACACATCATAGAATGTCAGGGTGAACCACTGTCACTGACCTGTCATCTAAATTTGTATAAAGCAAGGTGGTGGTTGTTTTTGCTTGCTGTCATGTAAGCGTTCATATGCAGCTTATGCATATAAAGTGAGAACTTTATGCAGTGAGAACTTGGACTCATTTATTTATTAAATTCATAAAATTTCATAAAATGCGCGCGCACACACACACAACACAACACACATACACAATTCAACTGCCAAGTAAACTATGAATCTCTAAGGAAGATCTAATCAGTGATGGCTACAGGTTCTCCAACTGTATGCTTGTGAGCATGCCTGAAGGAGAAGGAAAAAGTTTTTGCTGCCCCAAAATGAATTGGGACACATTTTATGCTAGGTAAAAGGTAAAGGACCCCTGGACAGTTAAGTCCAGTCAGAGGCGACTGTGGGGTGCGGTGCTCATCTAATTTCAGGCCGAGGGAGACAGTGTTTGTCCACAGACAGGTTCACGGGTCATGCGGCCAGCATGACTAAACCACTTCTGCCGCAACAAAACACCGTGACGGAAGCCAGAGCACATGGACACAGGTGGCGCTGTGGTCTAAACCACTGAGCCTCTTGGGCTTGCTGATTGGAAGGTTGGTCATTTGAATCTGCATAATGGGGTGAGCTCCCGTTGCTCTGTCCCAGCTCCTGCCAACCTAGCAGTTCGAAAGCATGCCAGTGCAAGTAGATAAATAGGTACCATTGCAGCGGGAAGGTAAACCGCATTTCCATGTACTCTGGCTTCCGTCACAGTGTCCCGTTGCACCAGAAGTGGTTTAGTCCTGCTGGCCACATGACCTGGAAAGCTGTCTGTGGACAAACACTGGCTCCCTTGGCCTGAAGCGAGATGAGTGCCACACCCCATAGTCACCTTTGTCTGGACTTAACCATCCAGGGGTCATTTGCCTTTATTTTATGCTAAGTCTGGATTCAGGCATAGTGAGTTGGAATGTATGTGGTGAGAAGCTATAAAGAACTTTGATAAAGCTTTGAAAACTCTAATAAGTAGGAATAGTGGTAGTGATGTTGGAGCTCATGGAAGCTGTAGTTCAAAAGAGCTGGTGATTACTAGGTTGGCAAAGGCTGCTGTAAAACATGTGCTTCCCCACTGTGCTGTCTCTGTAGGAGACAAGTTGCATTAAAAAAACCACTGGAGTAAAAATTCCACATTGCTGCCAAGTGAAACTACCGTGTGCTGCATTCTCATCATGGCACATGCAGAAATACTTACGGGAGGTGGCTGTCATCATTCTAGCATGTGACATGGGCAACTCGCCATAGATCATGTTGTAAATTTCCCCCCATGTCACTAAACCCCAGTTTCACAGCCTCCAGGACTTTTTCCATGAATAAACATTATGACTTCTGCTGATTAAAAATGAGGTGTTGTTTTATTTAATACTGAAGAAAAATGGAGCCAGCATCTCATTTGTTTATTTAGTTTGTTTATATTTATACTAGTGAATTGCCCACCAAATTGTGAGGAAGAATCCAGAAGCATGACCATTAAGGTGGGCCATAGCTGAGTAGGTGGGTAAGTGCTTTCTTGTTGTTCATCTATGTATGGCCACACTTACTTTTTAGCCTTTCTTTCCTGGTCTTCTAAGCATGGTAGCCTTTTCACCGTTCCTTAATATGTGTTGATAGCCAAGTATACAAATAGTTTCAAGATGAGGGTTGAGACTGATGTCCCTAAAGGAACAGGAAAACAGTGGCACAAGCCTTATAGTTCCTATGGGAAACGGGTGTGTGGGAGGCTGTCTCTCCCAGGAGAACAATTCTAAGTTCGTGAAATGCAGCCCATTCCTGTCTCCTCTATTTCAGCTGACCAGCAGTATTTCATCTATGCATGCAAAACCTTTCAGAAGGTGAATACCAAAAGGCATTTCTGGAACATCACTCTAGAACAGTGCTCTTCAACCTTTGGTCCCATATGTTGTTGGATTGAACTGTCATCTCCAGCCACAATGAAGGGAGGTTTAGCCCTGCAACATATGAGGACCAAAGGTTGAACAGCATTGTTCTAGAAAAATCTATGCTACCCCTAAGGCTTGAGGTGGTAGTAGGTTACAGTGCTATTTAAAAAATAAAATATAAATGGAGGAAAAGAATTGAGAAATGGAGTTTTTTCCAATAATTAGATAAACGGTGCAAAAATGACCAGAATATTTGGAGTAAGTTGTGATAGTTTATTTGCACTAAAAAGTTGCAGACTTCTGGGTAATGGATGGGGTCAAGCTATCTTGCACCCACCTTGTAGATTATTAATATTGTTTCCTTGCACCTCAACTCCCTGAGAGGTAAGAGTTTCTGGAGGGAAATTACCTATAGGATTAGCAGTCTTAGGAGGGAGAACACTGGAGAAAACACTGAGCAGGTTTTGCTGGAGGTGCAGAAGCAAGAGCTCAGCTAACATTGTTCATCCCGAAGCTAAACTGGTTGCTTGAAATCTCTTAGAGCTGCTTTTGTTCTGAACACACCAACTATGCAGCAAAAATACGACAGCCTTCAGCTTTCCCCCTTGCATATTCACTCTGCCTGACAAATTCTTCATTCCCAGCTGCAGAATTAAATGGCTCTTTAGAATCTTGATATCAAAGATAAGGGGAGAGCTGCCTTTGAGTTGTCCCTGGAGTCAACGGAATTTGTTCTTTCCCTTTGTTCAGATCATGTAACCAGTGTGCTAATTGGGCTTCTAACCGGAGAAATGTTAGGAGCATAGGAAGCTGCTTTGTACCAAATCAGGCCCTTGTTGGTCTGTCTAAGTTGGCATGCTCTGCTATGTGGATGACTGACTCAAGACATCTGATAGTCAAATAGTAAGATGGCACCTCTTCCCATGCCATGTACCAGAAGCCGAGCAGCCTTGCAGTTGAATCTTCCTTCAAGACTGGAAATGGGATAGTGCCCTCCAGTGCACCTGAGGGGAGCAGGCTAATTTGGGGGCTTTGTGGCAAGCCATGGAAGGAAATGACCAGGAGGCTCAGGAGGTATCTCCTCCGGTATCTTGTGCCTGAGGTGGTCTGGCAGTAGTGCCCCAAGGTTTCATAAGAGAGACATTTCCAGCCCTACCTTGAGGTGCCAGGGGTTGAATCATTGTCCTTCTGCATGCAAAGCACGTCATCTACCACCGCCAGCCTGTCCCTAAGTTTGTGGTGCAGCATTTTCATCGGGACAGCAGAGTTCTGCTGCTAGAGATTTTTGTAACTCCCTATTGCAGTGTGAACTCAGCTGAGTTCATAGAATCATGGAATGGTAGAGTTGAAAGGGGCATCAAGGGTCATCTTCCCAACGCCTTGCAATGCAGGAATCTCAGCTAAAGCATCCATGCCAGATGGCCGTCCAACCTCTGCTTCAAAATCTCCAAGGAAGGAGAGTCCACAACCTCCCGGGGGAGACCATTCCACTGGCAAACAGCTCCTACTATCAGGAAGTTCTTCCTGATGTTGAGTCAGAATCTCCTTTCTTGTAACTTGAAGCCATTGGTTCAAATCCTACCCTAGAGAGCAGGAGAAAACAAGCATGCTCCCTCTTCCATGTGACAGCCCTTAAGATATTTGAAGATGGCTATCATATCTCCTCTCAGTCTCCTCTTTTCCAGGCTATACATACACAGCTCCTTCAAGCGCTCCTCATAAGGCTTGGTTTCCAGACCCTTGATCATCTTGGTTGCCCTCCAGTTTGTCAACAGCCTTCTTAAATTGTGGTGCCCAGAACTGGACACAGTATTCCATGTGTGGTCTGACCAAGGCAGAACAGAGCGGTACTATTACTTCCCTTAATCTGAAGGGCTGTCACATGGAAGAGGGAGCAAGCTTGTTTTCTCCTGCTCTGGAGGGTAGGACTTGAACCAATGGCTTCAAGTTACAAGAAAGGAGATTTCAACAAAACACATGGGAAAAACTTTCTGGCAGTGACAACTGTTGGACAGTGAAACGGTCTCCCTCGGGAGGTTGTGGACTCTCCTTCCTTGGAGGTTTTGAAGCAGAGGTTGGATGGGCATCTGTCCTGGATTCTGTAGCTGAGATTCCTTCATTGCAGGGGGTTGGACTAGATGGCCCTTGGGTCCCTTCCAACTCTATGATTCTGTGAAATAAGTTTGCTGTAAGATTAATCTTGGGCACTTTTTAATTCAACCAAAGTATCCTTAGTCAGCTAAACATTTGCAACACTAATATAGCTATTGGTAACATTTTAATTTAACTGAAATAAGAGAGCTGAGGTGTCATATTCTTTCCTTTCCTTGTGATCAACTGCAGCACCTCCATAGTTTAAGATTGTTTGAGTAAATTTGGTCAAGTAGGGAATGAAATATGAGAGTCTCTCTCCTGTCCTGGTGTTTGCAGTTTCAAATTCTGTTCAAAGGGAGATTGCAGAGGAAATGAACTCCATGGAATCACTCTGGTCAATAAAACAATCTTGGCTCCCTGCGTTCAGGAAATGAGATGTTAATCTTTTTCCAAATGCTGCTTTGCATATGGGTCCTTTCCAAAATTCTGCATTCTTTGCTGTTGTTTTTAATTTTCGTTATTTGCTAAAAGTATTTTAATTGGATCTGCTATACATCCTGAAGTGAATCGCTATAGAAACAGTATCCAGAATGACCAAAGGTCTATTAAAGAAAACAGCAAGGGGACAGAAGACCAAACACAAGTATTTCTGCACTTCCTCCTTCTAGAGAGATTTGCTTGCACAATCCACAAGGGTTCAATCTGGAATCTTACTCCACCCCCCAGAATGTTCCTTCTGCAATGTATTTTTCACCGTCCTAAACCAGTTACAGGATCATGTATTACAAATGTTACTAGATTTTGGCTACTTTGCCCAGGAGTAGATGGCAGTCTCATTCATTCATTCATTCATTCATTGATACTGCATTTATATCCTATGTTTTCCTCCAGAGAGCTCAAGGTAGTGTGCATGTTTCTGCTCTTCATCCTTTTCCTTTGCTGCAGTACAAAGGACAAATTGTTCATCTGACATCATAGTGACGGCCGGTGACTGACTGGCCGGTGGGCAGAGCTCTACCTACAGAGGGTGGGAGAACACAGGATCTGACCAGCTGCATCCAGTTGCCCACTCCTGGTATAGAGCAACTCACAGAATGAGGGAAATGATCAAGGAGAGGCTGGCTACGTCTTTCCTTTGATGCGTTCTCTACTTTGTGCTAGTAGTTTAAATGGTATTATGTTGTTCCTGCATAACATTTTAGCCTTCAAAAAAGTGTGTGTGTGGAACCAGCAATGGGCTTAGTCTGCCCAAGTGAAGCTGGGCTCCCAGGAGAAATGGCATCTTGCTGCTGGAAGTGTTTGGATGTCTGGGGCTTCAAGGCCCACAGCAGCTAATTTTTGTTTTCCTTGTTCATACTTCTAACTTTCAAGATAAACACAAACAAACAATACCTAGCACATCTGTGATAGACTTTACTTATTTAATTGACCACTGCATCTCATGCACTTGGGAGTGGCATAATAGTGTGCTGATCTTCCTAGCATATTTGTCTCTTGTCTCTATTCACCAAGATCCAATTTGGAAAAAAATGTGTCCCATCACTTCTGGAAGATGCATAGCCACAGATTTTAGACTGTTTCATATTTACATTTCCCATAGGATACAAGAAATAAATAATGTCAGAAATTAAACTACCTTGTATTTCCTTTCTGGCAGCATCAATTAAAGTTTTTGATTTTTTTTAAAAAAAGATTTTTTATTAGGAGTTTCAACATAACAATTTATCAAAAATACATCATCCTCATTCCTCCCCCAGTCCCCCCTCCCCCAAAAGCAAAGAACCCACCCACCCCCAGACTTCCCTCAGCTCCTCTCTCTGGTTTTTCAACACATGTTATTCTCTGCATGTTATAAAATTGTAAATATCCTTAATTTTTCTATCTGTATATTGCCAATACAAGATTTGTGAATGTTTATTCAAAGCCTGCCAAGGAGTCCAATTCAGTTTGTTGTGTCTTTAAGTACTTTGTAAAGGGTTCCCATTCTTCTTTAAAGTCACAGTTGTCCTTATCTCTTAATTTGTGTGTCAATTTTGCCAGTTCCACATAGTCCATCAATTTCTCTTGCCACAGTTCTTTAGTCGGGGTTTCTTCATTCTTCCATCCTTGTGCTATTAAGACTCTTGCTGCTGTTGTCGCATACAGGAAAATATTTTTCAATTTCCTTGGCAGGTCTTTTCCTACAATCCCTAACAAAAATGCTTCAGGTTTTTTTCCCAAATGTTAAATGGAACATTTTCTTCAACTCGTTATATATTATTTCCCTTTTAAAAAAATTTTTTTGCTACAATCCCACCACATATGATAAAAGGTCCCTTCTTTTTCCTTACATTTCCAACACATATTTGAACTGGTTTTATACATTCTTCCTATCTGCACTGGTGCTATATACCATCTGTACATCATTTTCATATAATTTTCTTTCAGCAAAGAGCAATCTGTAAATTTTAAATCAATTTTCCACAATCTTTCCCAGTCTTCAAACATTATGTTATGGCCCATATCTTGTGCCCATTTAATCATAACTGATTTTACCTCTTTGTCTTTTGTTTCCCATTCTAGCAGAATATTATATGCACCTTTCAGCAGCTTCACCTTCCCTTCTACGGCTTCTTTTTGGAATCTAGACGTTGTGTAACTAAACCCTTTCTTCTTATCGTCTTTGTATATTTCATGTAATTGCCGATAGTGTAACCAACTCTGAAAATGGTCTTTTATTTCCTCATAATCTTTTCATTTCCATTTTCCTTCTTGATCTTTTAACAAATCAGTATATGTAAGCCACTTTCCTTTCTTTCCGAGTGGTTTGAGCAGTAAAGCTTCATGTGGTGAGAGCCATCAAGGAGTCTTCTGTTCTAACAGATCTTTATATCTTTCCCATACTCTCATTAATGACTTCCTAATTATGCGATTATAGAAACTTTTATGTACCTTCCCTTTCCCATACCAAAAATATGCGTGCCAGCCAAATCTGTTGTCATGTCCTTCCAGTTCCAATGCTTCCTGTTCCAACTTCATCCAGTTCCTAATCCATGCCAGGCATGCAGCTTCATAATATAATTTAAGGTCTGGGAGGGCAAAACCGCCTCTATCTTTTATGTCTGTAAGTATCTTATGTTTTATCCTTGGCCTTTTGCCCCCTCCCCCCAGATAAACTTGGATATTTCTCTCTGCCATTTTTTAAAAGATTCATCTTCCACAATTACTGGGACTGATTGAAAAAGGAATAGCATTTTTGCACATTCATTTTAACCGCTGCTATTTTTCCGAACAGTGAGAGATTCATTCTGCTCCATATTTCTAACTTTCTTTTTATCTCGAGCCAATTTTTTTTCATAATTGTCTTTATATAAATTTATATTTCTTAATGTTAGCCATATCCCTAAATATTTAACCTTTTTGTGGACTTTTATCTCAATGTTTTGCTTCAATTCCTTTTTTCCCCTTCCTTCAAATTTTTAACTAGTAATTTTGTTTTATTCCTATTTAACTTAAATCCTGCCACTTCCCCAAATTTCTGAATCTTTTCTATAACTTTAGGGTGTGAAGTTTTTGGATCTTCCACAGTTATCACTAAGTCATCAGCATCTGCTTTTAATTTAAACTCACTTTTCCCAGTTTTTACGCCTGTAATCTCTTTATCTGCTCTTACGTTTCTGGCAAGTACTTCCAGTACCAGGATGAACAGCAGTGGTGATAATGGACATCCTTGTCTAGTTCCTTTTTGTATCTTACATTCATCTGTTATCACCTGATTTATGATTAGCTTTGCTTTTTGCCCTGAGTAAATTGCTAATATTCCTTTTAAAAATTTAGGACCACATTTAATTTCTTCAAGTAGCTTTGTCATGAATTTCCAAGAGACATTGTCAAATGTTTTTTCAGCATCAATAAACATCATTTCAGCTTTCTTTTCATTTTTAACCTCCAGGTATTCTATTATATTCAGAATATTCCTTATATTCTCTTTCATTTGTCTACCTGGAAGAAATCCTGCCTGATCTTGATGTATATATTCATTTAATATTTTTTTCAGTCTGTTAGCTAATATGTTTGCAAACAGTTTATAATCATTATTTAATAAAGAGATAGGCCTGTAGTTTTTAATTTGCAGCAAGTCTGCATCTTGTTTTGGAATTACTGTAATATAGGCTTCTTTCCATGTTTCTGGAATTTCACCTGAGTCAATATCTCATTCATGACATCATTCAAGGGGTCCACTAACTGCTCACTTAATTTTTCATAATATTTTGCCGTAAGTCCATCTGGGCCCAGTGACTTGCCATTTTTTGACCCTTTTATTGCCTCTAACAGTTCTTGCACTGTTATTTGAGTATTTAAAATCTTCATTTGTTCTTCTTTTATATGTGGCATATTACTACTTCTAATATACTCTTCTATCCTGAAGATTTTTTCCTTCCCTTGCCTATACAAATCTGAAAAATATTTTACAAATCCTACTCTTATTTCTTTCAACTTATCTGTGATCTTTCCATTTAAATTGATTTTATTTATGGGGTTCCTCTGTTCACTCTTTTTTAACTGCCAAGCTAACAGTTTTCCCGGTTTGTCTGCATACTCAAAGTATTTTTGTTTCACTCTTTTTATTTTCCAGCTAATTTCCTCATTGACTATCATTGAATATTGAATTTGTAGAGTTTTAATTGCCTGTTTCACTGCCACTTTGTTTGCTTTGTTTGACAGTTGTTTCTCCTTTTCTGTAATTCCTTCTATGATCTCCTTTTTCTTTTTTCTCTTTCAATTTCCTTTTATATGAATTTTGTTGTCTAAAGAGTCCTCTCATTACCGCCTTACTTGCGTCCCAGACTGTCTGTAATTTTGTCTGTCCTTGACTGTTGATTTCAAAATAATCTGTCAAAGCCTTTTTTGTTTTTTTCCATAAACTTTTGGTCTTCTAATAAATAATCATTTAATCTCCATCTAAATGAAATTTGGCTTTCTTTTTGTAATTCCATTATCAAGGAATTATGATCTGAAAAAGTTCTGGGATTAATTTCAATTTTTTTGACTCTTATTTCCAATTCTTTAGAGATCCACAAAGAGTCTGTTCTCGAGCTGCTGTCATGTACATGGCTATAATAAGTGAACTGTTTATCAAACATATGTCTTATTCTCCATATATCTATCAGATTTAAATTTTGAGCCATATCAAAAAAGGTCTTTGGTAGTTTACCTTCTTTTGTCTCTTTTTTCCTGGCTGATCTGTCTTTATCTAAAGATGGAACTCCATTTAAATCTCCCATTAAGATCATCTTTTGATCTGCAAATTCAAGTAGTTCTGTTTCTAACTTTTTAAAGAAGATTGCCTTTTTGTCATTAGGTGCGTAAATACCAACCAATATGACTCTCTCTCCCTGAATTTTAACTTGTATTATTAACAGTCTGCCTTAGCATCAATTAATGTAGATCCCCACCAATTAATCACTTAAAATGCAATCCTATGCATGTCTGCTCAAGTGACTGTCTATAATATTTGTGGCCTTAGCCAATTAGATGAATTTATGATTTTCAGTGCTATTGATTTTTGCTTTGCTTAAAACTGTGGAGGCACATTGTAATGATTTTTATTCTATTCTGAGGTGGCCTTGCTTTCCGTCAACTTCAGCTGGTGGCCCATCTGCCCGAGGATAGCATAATCTGTCATCTATGCTTCTGTAACCTCTAGGTTGGATTACTGCAACAAATAGTCTTTTATCTATCTTCACAATTTCCTCTCCCATCAAACCTAGCAAAAAATCCTTCCAGTTTTTTGTGAAAGGTATATCTAAACATCTTTTTAGTTCATTATAGATCAATTCCCAAAATGTTTTTACTTTATCACATGTCTACCACATATGATAAAAGTCCCCGTCTGATTCTTTGCATTTCCAGCATTTTTATCTCTCATTCTATAGATTTTAGCTAAACTTTACTGGTGTCAAATGCCATCTATACATCATCTTCTTATATATACATTTTCTTTTAATTCCGTACATGCTGTAAATTTCAAATCTTCATTCCACAGTTTTATCCAAGAATTAAACTCAGTATTATGCCCCAAGTCTAATGCCCATTTTATCACCACTTCTTTTACTTCCTCATCTTTTGTAAACCATTCTAACAGCAATTTTTACATCTTAGATAATAATTTATTTCTGCTTTCCAACAAGTCAATTTGAAATCTTGATTTTTTTATTCTCAAAACCAACCTTCCTTTTATCCACGTTGAACATATCATTAACTTGATGATATCATTAACTTGATGATATTGCAACCATCCTGTAAGAAGATCTTCAATTTGATCAAATGGTTTAAGTTTTCTCGGTTTCCATCTCTTCATATGTGGCCCACCTTCCCTCCATATTTAATTTTTTGACCATCAATACCTCAATGGGTGAAATCCACCTTGGTGTTTTCCTTTCCAGTAAGTTTTTATTTCTTTCCCACACTTCATAAATTGACCTTCTAATCACATGATTCAGTAAACCTTTATGCACTTTCACTTTGGCATATCAAAGATAAAAATGCCCCCTAAATCTGTTATCATAACCTTCCAGATCCAAAAGATCTGTATTTTCCAACGTTATCCATTCCTTTAATCAACACAGACAGGACACCTCATAATAGAGTTTAAAGTCTGACATGGCGAATCCACCTCTTTCTTTTTTATCTATTAACAATTTATGTTTTATCCTAGGTCTTTTCCCCTGCTAGGTGAATCTTGATAATACTTTTTGCCACTCTTTGAATTGTCCTGTCCCTTTGATCACTGGAATTGTTTGAAATAGAAATAACATCTTGGGTAGTACATTCATTTTTACCACTGATATTCTTCCAGAAAATGACAACTTTGATCTATTCCTTGTTTCTAAATCCTTCTTATTTGCCTTCCATGTAGATTCATAATTATTATTAAACAAATTGGTATTTTTTGATGTTAACCAAATTCCAAGATATTTCACTTTTTTTACCACCATGATTTCCAATCTACGTTGCAATTCATCTGCCTGTTCCTTAACCATATTCTTCACTAATGTTTTGGTTTTACTTTTATTGAGTTTAAATCCTGCTACTTGCCCAAATTCCTCAACTTTCACCAACGTTTCTTGTACGCTAGATTGTGGATCTTCTAATGTTAGACCAAATCATCCGCAAAGGCTTTAAATTTATACTTTTTAAATCCAATCTTCATACCTCTGACTTCTGGCAATTTTCTCAAATTCTTATTTAATACCTCCAGGACCGTAATAAATAACAACGGGCACCCCTGTCTAGTACCTTTAGTTATATCAAAATTATCAGTCAAGGTATTGTTTACTATCAATTTCGCTTTTTGCTATGAATATATAGCTTCTATACCTCTCAAAAATATCTCCCCCACTCCCATCATTTTCAAATTTTCTTTCATAAAAAGCCGAGAAATATTATCAAAAGCTTTTCCAGCATTAATAAACATTAGTGCCGCTTATTTGTCATTCCTGGTCTCCAAATACTCAATTATATGCAATATATTCCTAACATTATCTTTCAATTGTCGACGAGGAAGAAAACCTGCTTGATGTTTATGAATTAGCTCATTTAAAATCCTTTTTAGTCTATTGGCTAAGATGTCTGCAAATAGCTTATAATCTTTGTTCAATAATGAAATGGGTCTGTAATTCTTTACATTCAAGCAATCAGTGTCTTTCTTAGGGATCAAAGTAATATATGCCTCTTTCCAGGTATTCAGAATTTTTCCTTCCTTCAGAATGTTATTCCCAAAATAACTTCCCATAGCACTGGTGTTAGTTGTCCACTAAGAGTCTTATAATATTTTGCCGTATTTTCAACTTTTATAGGAGTAGTGTGTCTGCTTTCCCACTCAGAGGTTTAAGTGGAATCTAAACATGCATAAGCCCCACTGAGTTCAATTTTAAGATCTTATATATATAAAATAGATGTTCATAAATGTACCAAGCAAACACATACAAATATGTAAACCACATGTCTGAAACCCACAGAAAAGTCCTGAAACCATTTTCTCTCTCCCAAAATGACCTCAAATATTTCTCTGCAAGGTCAAAGGAAATGGGAAATCTCCCCATTGTCTCTTTCACAAATCCTGTCTTAAGGGCACATTTAAGATATGGATAGGATGAGCCTGTGACCTGGACTCAGGAACTGAGTATTTACCATTACAAAGGAATTGCCATACTGCCCAAATAATGCAATCAGTTATCATTCTCAGGTAACTTGCCAGACAGGTTTTCTGCTGTAGACCGCCTCTTCTGTGATGTAGGTCTGATGTATCTGAGGGGTGGTCTTGAGCTACAGGGGGGCAAAAGGGGGGCAATATTTGCTAAAGAAAGTAAAATCTCTCACTGCCTCCATTTCTCCCCTTCTGTTTGCCAGGAGGTGATGGGACCAGTGGCCATGATCTTAGTTTTTTTGATGTTGAGCTTCAGACCATATTTTGCGCTCTCCTCTTTCACCCTCGTTAAATGGTATAATAGATTTGCTGAATCATTACCTCTGTACATGTACAGAGGCTATGTCAGCTTTAGAGAGAGAGAGAGAGAGAGAGAGAAGAAAAAGGAGGTTTAAACCAAGAGGTGACAAAGCTATGCTCTGCACATGAAACTTTATTCAAATTTCTTAATGTAAAACTTGGAACAACTGAGGGCACTGCAGTGAGAAGTACCCCTTTGTGTGTGCCTTGCGTAAAATGTAGATTGCCCTAAACCTTTGCTCCAGTGGCTGCTTTAGAGATATAAAAGGGTTAAGTACTGGACCATCAAGAGTTAAGAGGTTGCCAAGTTTCAAATCTAACATGCAAAATTCTCTCCACAGGTAAATATCAGAGTACTCCCACACTGAGTTTGTCTCTAGAGTAGTTTTTAAAATGGATTTTAATAATAATAATAATAATAATAATAATAATAATAATAATAATTTATTTATATCCCGCCCTCCCCAGCCGAGGCCAGGCTCAGGGCGGCTAACAACAACAATAAAATAATACAACATTCTAAAATCATTTGATTATAAAATTAATTCAAATCAAATTGATGGCAACCATTGGGCTAGAGTTCTGTGAAGATTGCCAAAGGAGGGGGTCAGGCTGCGCCCTGGCCAAAGGCCTGGTGGAAAGAGCTCTGTCTTGCAGGCCCTGCGGAAAGATGTCAAGCCCCGCAAGGTCCTAGTCTCTTGTGACAGAGCGTTCCACCAGATTGGGGCCACAGCCGAAAAAGCCCTGGCTCTAGTTGAGGCCAGCCTAACCTCCCTGTGGCCTGGGACCTTTAAGATGTTTTTGTTTGAAGACCGTAGGTTCCTCTGTGGGACATACCAGGAGAGGCGGTCCTGTTGGTAATAGATTTTGTTTTGTGTGTATATGCCTATGCATTTTGGGAACAGCATTCCTGACAGAAATTTTCACAGGAAATAATTTTCCCTTTCAACAGGATACGTGAACCCCTAAGAAGACTCAACCCCATTAACAAAGTGCTTGTGCCTTCTTTTCTCCCACAGCACAAAAAAAGTGAGGGGATACAAACAGTAATTTAAATATTCTATATCCAAAGTTCTCAGAAAAGTAATTGCATTTGTATTTATTTTCGTCTTTCTTTCCTTACAGTCACTTTCCTTCTGTTCTGCTAAACTGGTTTGAATCCCTGCTATATTATTTGACGTCCCTCTATTTCTTTGTGGCTTGAACACTTCTCTTAAATAACAAACAATCTGTTTTCATTTATTTAATCCGTTTTCTTTTACATTATGTCTGAAATTAATCTAAGCAAACCAAGTATTTTTTGGAATCATGTTGTGTCAGTAAAGGTAAAGGGACCCCTGACCATTAGGTCCAGTCGTGACCGACTCTGGGGTTGCGGCGCTCATCTCGCTTTACTGACCAAGGGAGCTGGCGTACAGCTTCTGGGTCATGTGGCCAGCATGACTAAGCTGCTTCTGGTGAACCAGAGCAGCGCACAGAAATGCCGTTTCCCTTCCCGCAGGAGTGGTACCTATTTACCTACTTACACTTTGACGTGCTTTTGAACTGCTAGGTTGGCAGGAGCAGGGACCGAGCAACGGGAGCTCACCCCGTCGTGGGGATTCAAACCGCCAACCTCCTAATCAGCAAGCCCAAGAGGCTCAGTGGCTTAGACCACAGCGCCACCTGCGTCAGGTAGTTTTTAATCAAACTTATTCCTCTTTTACCTAGTTGCCTGCCGACTTCAGGTTTCTTTAAAATTGTATGTTTTAGCATTTCCTTTTAGTTCCTCAAGATCATGTCCCTAAATATTTTTCAATTTGGGGACATGTCCACCACATGTGGTCAAATCCATTTAATTTTTATTTTTAAAAAATGGTCTGTAAATTTTTAGTATTGGTCAGATCTGTACGTTGTATACTTGATGAATTTGTCCCCCCCCCTTTTTTTTGTACATATGGATGTAGTGTATAATTCATTATTTTCCTGTAAATTAAAAAAGAGCAAAACAAACAAACAAAAACCACCAAAACTAAGTGAAGGAAAGTAAGCTGAGCAGTTAACAACAGTAGTCATTATTTGGAAAGGTGATAATAATATTCAAACGGATAAAAATGCTTAACTCTAAGATTTTCTTATTGTTTACAGCTTCCCTTATGATATTCTCTACCATTTTTGGGTTTCCCCCCCTTACCTTTCTAACTGTGTTTTTAAGTCCCCAAAACCCTGCCTCCTTGCAGGATATCCCTTCTACAGATGTGTTACTGCAGACCCAATGATGAAAAAAAAATCCAGCCCAATTCCTCACGACCACAAGACTACTTATTACCTGCAACAACAACAAAAGAGTGGACACAGCAATTTGTTTCCAAAGGATATAGACTGGCGGGGGGGGGGGCTGACAAAAGGCGCAGGTTGAATTGTTACATTTTCTCTCTTTTTGACCTCAAGACTTTGTGCCCTGGGATTGAAGAGTTATGTAAAAGCAGCAAGAATTGTCTCAAAATCACATGATTGCCTCAAGATATCCAACTGGTGTGGAATTATTTGTATGTTGTGTGTATTATGCGTTATTATGTAGGAATGCTGACATGTGTCTGATAGTGTGTTATTTCCACCAAGGGGGGGGGGATTTTTGTGTGTAATTGTTTTTATGTTTGACGTATAATGTCTTATTGCTTACAGCCCAACGGAGGATTCTCATGCACTACATGCCTTCTAATAGATCAGGCTATGGCCCAGACCAATATTTAGATTAGATCAATTTACGACCACATTTCTTTGTTCCACATGGCACTCTGCCGACTTTCCCTAACTCATTTTACCAAGAAGAAGCTTCAGGATCCATGAAACAGCAGATACATGAAGGTGTATATACTTTGATTTAGCAGGAATGATCCCTTATAGAGTTAAATTGACTAATTTGGACAAGTGCCCTTTTTAGAATGCGTTTTCACAGAGTGTTTTGAAAAATTGAGAACCATGGGGCTATATAAATTTTAATTGGACTCAGTTTGAATTGTACAAGTGTATCCAAGGTGCAAGTAGGTTTCTGCCTTTAAGCGCAAGTGAGCAACTACCTGGAGTGCAAGACCAGAGCCTATAATAATAAAATCCCATAGAAAGGCCAAGTGTTAAGTGTAAAGCATAGACCACTATTGAGAAAATGTTTCTCCCAAAATGCTAGAATGCCACAAGTAATTTAGTAACAAAATGCAACATGTGTTACTTTTATATCATATCCTATGTCCAGCTATGTGCACTGATACACTTACAAATAGCCTTAAGAGGCCTGACATGCAAGTCTCTTCAGATTTACACGAAGGCATCCATTTACAACATTATCAGGTTATTATTTTGAGGGCCACCAATTTTTTAGAAAACGTCCGCGGCAAACCCGGAACTACCAGAACAGGTTACTTCTGGGTTCGCCGCTTGCGCATGCGCAGAAGCGCTGAATCGTGTCGTGCGTGCGCAGACACATGCTGCAACGTGTGTCATTTTTGGGTTGCGGTGGAGCCTCTGGAACGAATCCCCACTGTGTATCTTTAGATGCCAGGCAGAAACATTCCTCTGCTCTGAGGCCTTTGACTAAATAAACCACCTGTGGCCTTTTAAACTGTGCATGTGTGGAGAGGGGGGTTATTATTGTTTGTTACTATGTTATGTTTTTATACATACATATATACATACATACATACATACATACATACAAACAACAATATTCATAGACTTAAAATTTTATTATCTGACTGCAGTTCTCTGCCATAGAGTTCCTTTCTTCAAAGATGTCTTATTTTAATTCATCATCTTTTGCCCCCAATTTCACATTATTCTATTTGTTCTTTCCTATCCATCACAGCAGGAAAGGATTTCATACACCCCTCCAGTGAGTCCTGTACCAACTTATACTTCCTCGTCATCACCATTACATGTCCCAGTGCCTCGAGCGATCAGGATGGAGGAAGATGCCATCAGGCTCCCAGCCCACCTGCGTGAGTGTTCCTCCAGTTCTGGTATCACTGGGGTGGGAGGCGCCTTTCTTTTGCTGTTGTTGTATTTGTAGCTTTTATTTAGAACAATGGACTTTCCTCACAAATGCCATGGACACTTGTTCTTCCTTCCTCCTGCCACGGATTGGTTCTTTGACTGTCATGTGATACATATTTCACCATCGACAGAAAGATGCATGTTGGGCTTTGTGTTTCCCAAATACTTTACTGGCAGGACACAGGGTGCTCTGAACTGGTCGCATGGTGTTTTCAGGTGCATTTTCTACTCCAGATAGTCCCACTTGCTAGCAATGAGCTCTGGAGATTATTCTGCATAGGCAGAGCACACCTAATATGAAGAACCTCAACTTTTCCAGCACTTGGTAAATCAGTGTCCAATGTTTACTCTATTTTGCTTTTTAGGGGATCACTTTAAAATGATTAGTGTGAGTTCCTACCATTGTGTGCATGTCTGGCACTTGACTCAAGTGCACATGCATTTAAATGATGTGTGTGAAGACTAAAGCACCATGTAGTGCACTGCTTTGCTCATGCTACAACCAGTAAGGTCTGTGTTTAACTGTTTGGTAGTATTTCAGATTATTTTATTTAACTATTTTATAGGCTTTTAGACCTCTTTTTAGGCAAAATTGCCTACCAAAGCTGTTTACAGTAATATACAAATACATATGCTTAAAATCCAACAATAAAACCATTCAAAACACTTAAAATGCCCAGTTTTATCCAAAAGAAGTATATAGGCATCATTCCAGATAAAGAAGTAATTCACCTAAAGTCATCCAGTATTCTAGAGTAGCACCCGAAGGCCATAATGATAAAACCTGTAAGGCCCATTTAACATTAACAAGGGATGGGGCTTGCCTGATCCCATTCGGAAACGAGTTCCATAATTGAGCAGACACTTCCTGGAAAGACCGCGTTCCATGTGTTCACCAAACTCATTGGTGCTACATCTGGCATTTCCACAGGTTCCCCCAGAACGGATCTTAAAGTATGGGATGGCAGGTTGATACAGGATGTAGCCTACCTTGATTTCAGCAAGGCATTTGACAAGGTGCCCCATGATATTCTTGTAAAGAAGCTGGTAAAATGCGGTCTTGACTATGCTACCACTCAGTGGATTTGTAACTGGCTGACTGACCGAACCCAAAGGGTGCTCATCAATGGTTCCTCTTCATCCTGGAGAAGAGTGACTAGTGGGGTGCCACAGGGTTCTGTCTTGGGCCCGGTCTTATTCAACATCTTTATCAACGACTTGGATGATGGACTCAAGGGCATCCTGATCAAATTTGCAGATGACACCAAACTGGGAGGGGTGGCTAACACCCCAGAGGACAGGATCACACTTCAAAATGACCTTGACAGATTAGAGAACTGGGCCAAAACAAACAAGATGAATTTTAACAGGGAGAAATGTAAAGTATTGCACTTGGGCAAAAAAAAGGAGAGGCACAAATACAAGATGGGTGACACCTGGCTTGAGAGCAGTACATGTGAAAAGGATCTAGGAGTCTTGGTTGACCACAAACTTGACATGAGCCAACAGTGTGACGCGGCAGCTAAAAAAGCCAATGTAATTCTGGGCTGCATCAATAGAAGTATAGCATCTAGATCAAGGGAAGTAATAGTGCCACTGTATTCTGCTCTGGTCAGACCTCACCTGGAGTACTGTGTCCAGTTCTGGGCACCACAGTTCAAGAAGGACACTGACAAACTGGAACGTGTCCAGAGGAGGGCAACCAAAATGGTCAAAGGCCTGGAAACGATGCCTTATGAAGGACGGCTAAGGGAGCTGGGCATGTTTAGCCTGGAGAAGAGGAGGTTAAGGGGTGATATGATAGCCATGTTCAAATATATAAAAGGATGTCACATAGAGGAGGGAGAAAGGTTGTTTTCTGCTGCTCCAGAGAAGCGGACACGGAGCAATGGATCCAAACTACAAGAAAGAAGATTCCACCTAAACATTAGGAAGAACTTCCTGACAGTAAGAGCTGTTCGAGAGTGGAATTTGCTGCCAAGGAGTGTGGTGGAGTCTCCTTCTTTGGAGGTCTTTAAGCAGAGGCTTGACAACCATATGTCAGGAGTGCTCTGATGGTGTTTCCTGCTTGGCAGGGGGTTGGACTCGATGGCCCTTGTGGTCTCTTCCAACTCTATGATTCTATGATTCTATTCTAGGTGCATGTGACCCTTAAGGTAAACTCATCCCAAACAATTTAGAGCTTTAAAAGTCAGCCCCAACACTTTGAATTGGGCCCAGAACACACTGGCAACCAGTGTACCTGACACAATAATATGTGTAATGTGTTCTAATTGCCTGGCCCCAACCAATAGCTGGGTGGGCACATTTTGAACCAGTTGGTTTTTGAACTGTCTTCAGAAGCAGCACCAAGAATTCACTAATACAGTGGTACCTCGGTTCTCAAATGCCTTGGTACTCAAACAACTTGGAACCCAAACACTGCAAACCCGGAAGTAACTGTTCTGGTTTGGGAACTTTTTTCAGAAGCTGAATGTGCTCCGTTTTGAGTGCCACACTTCTGTTTTGAGTGTTATGCTGAGGTCTATCTGTTTTTGCTATTATATTGCGTTTTTGCTTCTGCGGCTTTTTTGTTTTGTTTATGTGACTCTGTGGAACCCAGTTAAGCTTGATTGATTGATTGTGTGACTGCAGTACATTGTTTATTGCTTTCATTTTATGGATCAATGGTCTCATTAGATAGTAAAATTCATGTTAAATTGCTATTTTAGGGGTTGTTTTTAAAAGTCTGGAACGGATCGGTCCATTTTGCATTACTTTCTATAGGAAAGCACGTCTTGGTTTTAGAACGCTTTGGTTTTGGAACGGACTTCCGGAACAGATTAAGTTTGAGAACCAAGGTACCACAGTACATTGCCGACTGTCGCAAGGTTTCTTTTCCCTAGATAGGGATTCCAGCAGCCATACCAGCCATGCAGATTAAAATTATCTCCTGCTACTGCTGCCACTTGGACTTTTCTGTTTGTACCAGATCCAAGAGGTCATAGAAGCTCAAACTTGGTCCTTCAGGGGGAGCACAACCCCATCTAAAAGAAGTTGAATAGAGCAATTGGTTTCCCTCTGCACAGAATCTCTGTCTTGCCTCGATTAAGATTCTGATTGTTTACCTTCATCTAGCCCAGTATTTTCCCCAGACGTGCTTCAGAAACTCAATGGGGACAATTTTGCATGTTAAAATCAGTATAGGGCAGCCACTCCCAACCCAGTATCCTCCTTATGTTTTAGATTACAACTCTTATCATTCCTGAAAATTAGCCCTGCTCCTTATGGCTGATGGGAGTCCCTCATTATCTGTTGGGCACCATGTGTTTGGGTCAGATTGCAGGAGTGAAAACTTGCACTGAAGAAGCTATATTAATATGCCCCCTTAGGACTGTGCTTTAATCTGTTGGGTTATTTGGATTTCCAGACTTCCTCTTGTCCCTTTTCAATGTCCCATTTTAACTTGTTTAACCTCAGCTCATTATCTGTAATGATGCCCTGAAACTGCCTCCTCTCCCCACTCAATCAGCCCAAGGGGGGAAATGCTGCCAGAATTTTGGTTTCTTTGTGCTATTGCACAAGATGGTCTTACCATGTATCATTAAGTGCTTTCTCACGTGGTGTGTGGAATACCCTGGGGCAATTTTTTCTTGGAAATGGCCAAAAAGTATATGAGGGCACTTTGTAGTGTTTGCCAGAAACAGGTAAGCAAAAACCCTTCCCTTAGAAGCACTGGATGTAGTGCCAAATCGCAAGTGTGTTTGAATCATTGATTTTTAACAAGTACATGGAGGACGGAAAGGATGGGGTAGAACTCTATTTTGCTCTCTTTTTCCATGGCCTTCGCAGTAAATGTAACCCAGCATTGGAGTTTTTTTTTTTTTTTTTTGTTCCCATATAGCATAACAATGTATGTGCTGAAGATCAATTACTTAAACTGTGTTTATGGGTTAAGGCATTTCATAGGCACATGCTTACAGGCTGGGGTTTGTTTTCTAACACAGTTCTCCACTAGTGAATGGTGGAGTTAAAGACATCTAAGAGATTCTGAAAGTGAGAGCAAGCGGGAGAGGGCTGTGGGTTTTGCAGGAGAGAAAAGCAGGTCAACCTTTTTGGGTGAGAGTGGAGGAGAAACCAGCCCTAGACTATAAGAGCTGGCTAGGCAGTGGTTACCAGACTTTTTGGTGTGGTGACTTCTTGTCTTACTGGCACATGAATTTTGGACTTTAGACCTCCGGTAGCCAAAAGTTTTGTACAGTTTAATTTCAATACTGCCTGTTTTGCAACCATTGCTTGAGACATCCAAGCAAAAGTTTACATAATTGTAGCACTTACAAAGTTATTCACAGTTTTGTTTATGGGAATGTAAGAAAACCAGGCATCTGATTGCAGGATATTGCTTCATAAGCTACAAAAATTACTCTAAAAACATATGGTTATACAAACTGTGTGTGTGTGTGTGTGTGTGTGTGTGTGTGTGTGTAGGCAGGTGTCAGTGGGATCACTGAGCTTCTATTTTGCAACTAGTACATTTATGCAGGGGTTGGTGATTGTCAGGCATAGGCTCAGATCATTATTGATAAAGATAGTATTTATTATTTTGACTAAGCAAATTTCAAATCACTCTTGGCTTATCTATTAACTAATTCTACATGCATCAGACACAAATAGTAATAGCTGCTTGAAGCAACTCTCTGTCCACACACCTTGCAGTAAACGGTCAACAGTTCTTCCGCCAGAGAGCAGCTCCCCTGTGTTAAATTGTGAGACTCAAGCCTTTGCCATCAGACTCTGAAAGAGCTTGAGAGGCAAGTTAAGTGTTAAAATGGTTCTATTTTATTAAATGTAATATAATAAAATGAGAAGATCTGCAAAAACCAATTAAACCAAATCATCAGGGCAAGTGGTCCGTATAGCAAGGAAGAATCAGGTAGAGTCAGGTCCTTTCTTTCTCCTTGGCGGATTTACACCTGTAAACACAGCAAAGAACTGGAAGTAAATGCTCCCTCCCTGCTGTCCAACGTTTGCCAAAGTGTGCATGCCAACCCTAAAGGGCACCCCGGAGGACCACAAAGCCAAAGGTAGCAGAAAGTGACTGAAGAGTGCCCTTAACCTAGTAATGCCTCAGGTGTTTTTCTATTTTTTAACAACCAGTTTTTAAAATTTTCTCTCATCTGCCTAGATTAATGTATATGCTGCTGCAAACCCAATTAGTATTTTCCAGCAGCATGAAGTACACAAAAAGTAAGATCTCCAAAGGCCAATCAGGGACTTCCTGCTTCCCCACCAAATTCCTACTGGGCCTCCAAAGGGCAACTAGCAAAGCCCACTGTGGCGGAAGGTGCGGTGAAGAAGAAAAATAAGAGTGGTCTGAGGGCAGTGCCTGGATTATAAAGCCTATATCACCTGGCCTTTCGGTACAGGGCTAGAAAACCTCACTTGCCTTTCCTTGACCCCTCCCTGAGGATAAACCACTCAAGGCCACTTGGAGTGGGAGTGGCATTCTGACATTCAGTTATAAGTATCAACACAACATTAAGAATATGCCAAGAAAACAAGAAGTTGGAAGAGGTATTCATCATTTCAGTTAAGGATTAAAAGTAGTTATTATTTGGTGTTTGTTTGTGGGTCGCAAGCCACAGTTTGGGAAACACTGATCTCGGGTAGTAGTAGGAGTGGTTTAGGTAGGCCTGGTTTGGACCTCTCTGAAGTGTAAAAAGATGTGCCTAAAGTCCTTCTTAAGTCAGGCATATTGAGAGGAATACATTTTAACTGTCACTGATAATTTTCTAATTGCAAAGTTGTAGTTGTTTTGATCTATTGTTTCCCACCACTTATAAAAAGAAAATTAGTATAATTAAAAACAGGTTTTCCTATTTGTGTTGTAATTTTCAGGACCATTAATTAGAGCTTGACATGACTGCTAGTAGCAATTTGCATACAACCCATCACATGTTGTGGTTGGTAAATGCTTCCAGAAGACAAGGCGGACAATTTTCCTTCCAGGCTGCAGCTGTGGCAAAAATGGCCAACCCTTTTGGGGTGCTGGGGGGCTGTGACAGATGGGCTAGTAATTATTTTGCTGTTGCTAGCTAGTAACTCTGTGTGCTTATTTGAGAGGCTGCACCAATATTTTATTCTTATTGCTGTTTTGCATGACACTGCATATAGTCATTTGCCTATACAGGGGGCAGCCCCACCAGAAGGGGGCTGGGCTGGGTTTACGTTCACTCCGTCGACCCACACCTGACTCAGAATGCACAAATGGGGAATAGCCTATAATCATTTATTTCTATAGATCCTGGATTCGTACATACATACATCCAGGGCACTGTGGCAAATCATGGCTCCAGAGGCTTTCCCTTGAGCAGTTAAAGGCACACACCTTCTCTCCCCACTTCGTGTTTAAAGACTGTAATCTGGTGGGATCCTGCTAAGCGTGAACAAGCCCAGGACTTCATGTGCCAGATGCAGCCCTTTCAAGCTTTAGCTGTTATTGGAGGTGGGGCAGAGCTAAGAGGGGCTGTCACAGGCAGTGTGTACGTATAAAATGTGGGAGTAGGATGGGATTCACTGGTGCTTAGGACCTGGCCTTAGAGTTGACACCATTGGGGCAACCACTGCTGAGGATCAGCCCCCAGCCACCATCAATTACAACTGGACTGCCTGGGAGATATGGGCACCTTTGGATTGGTGGGCCCTCCTCCTCTGCATGTGTGCCTGCCCAGATGCATGGGTGGGGGTCAGAGCCACTGCTGCTCCGTACAGCTCTGCTGTGGCTTGTTCACATGCCTCCCTGCCAAAGCATCTGCCACTGCAGATTGCTTGCTTGCTTGCTACCTTCTTCTTCTAGGTGATAGTGATGAATTTGCTTTCTGAGCCCAATTGCCACTGCCTAAAGGGAGGGAGCCACTGAGCAAGTGGAGTTCACAGCAGGAAGATCATCCCTCCCAAACCCAGAAGTGTCCCTGTCTAGTTTTGATGGGGTGCCATTTTTGTGGGCCAAAAATATTACATTGGTTTTCTGGCTGAATATTTTTAGCTGAGGCGCTCCAGTGCTTTATAAAAATAGCTGGGGCAATAAAGTAGACAGGCTTGTGACCAATCCAGTTACTCATTCATCGGATCACTTACTGTATATGTACCTCTCATAGCAAAAGTCAACAGCAGACTCTATGTGACCACATGCAGGCACACCTCATCTTATTATACTTTGCTTTATTGCACTTCACAGATATTGCTCCTTACAGCTGCAGGCAGCCTGGCCACTTCCAGAGGAAGGAAGCCCCCCCACTGCCCCTCTTCTGGCCATGGGAGTGGAGCTGGCTGGGGCTAGAGCTAGGTTTTCCCCCTCCCGACCCTGCAGCCAGGTGGGGCCTGGCTAAATAGACTACAGTGTAGTATAAACATAACTTTTATATGCCCTGGGAAACAAAACCAAAAAAGTGTAACTTGTTTTATTGCAGTGGTCTGGAACCAAACTCCCAATATCTCTGAGGTAGGCCTCTATTAATTTGTACGTGCTGCCCCGCCTCTGTCACACTATCAAGCCCTTGGGAAGTAAGAAGCAACCAAAACATTCTGGTGAAGTGGAAAATGGCCAGGAAAGAATTCTTGCTGTTCTGGTCCAGTGCTTCAGTTTCCCCATATATGGGTGATGAGGAGTTCCTGGATCTGAAATGAACTGATATGCTGACCCAAAGTCAAAGACCTACTTCAGTTGGCACTTAGAGCAGATTTGCTTCTTGTTGACATGTGTGTTAGTTTACTGCCTGCATACTGAAATGTGCGGTTGTTGAGGAACTGTTCCAAGCAGAGTGTGTGCAGTGTTTGTGGAGCAGGGTCAGCAAAACCGCTCAGGTCCCTATGAGCGAATGGGCTCTGCTGTGGTCTCCAGAGGCTGCACTCCTGAAGGCCAACCTAGGCGTGGCAGAGGCACCTACAGTTGTTCATCTGCCTGCCCTTTTTGTGCCTAAAGCAAAGCGTCTAAAGGGGATGTTTCAGGCACTTTTCTCCCAGCCCAGCTGGGAGCAGATCAGAGCCCTAGGCAAGCATTATTGCCTGTTACCATTGCATGAGGGGAAGAGAGAGGCTTCCTCTTGCTAGTCCCCCATTGTAGGTTCCTGCACAATTTAGAACCCTGCACGGTCAGCAAGTGCAGTCCAGCTCTTTCCCTTACACAGTGGTAGTTGCATGAGGAGTGAATGCCTGTACAGTCAAAGCTCGGCTCCTGAATGCCTCTGTTTTGGAACATTTCAACTCCTGAACGTCAAAAACCCGAAAGTAAATGCTCCAGTTTTCGAACGTTTTTCAGAAGCCGAATGTCCGACGTGGCTTCCACTTGAGTGCAGGAAGCTCCTTCAACCAATAGGAAGCCGCGCCTCAGTTGTTGAACATTTTGGAAGCTGAGGGGGAAGGAGAGAGTTCACTCCCTTCCCAAACTGTTCCCCTACACCCATTTTTAAATTCATGAGCAGGAATTTTTAAGAAGTGCCTGTCTGCAGTACATCATACAATTCTTACTGGAGCAGTGACCTCTTGGTAGCCATCAAACCTAATTGAGAGGTTATTCCAAAAGCCTGCTTCCATGCCTTAACTGGATACTGTTTCAGGCTTTTTTCTGGAGTCTGCACTGTGTTGTTTCAGTTTTATTAGATTTATCTGCTACAGGCCTTTCTGAATCTACTTTTCAGTGAGGAAACCTTCATGCTGTGGATTGCCACTGGGTGTCATTTGAATTGCTTTTCTACATTCTGTACTAACTCCTGGACTGAAGTCCTTCTGGCATGCAGGGGCATAGGAGGGGGGCGGACCACCCCGGGTGCCCTCACTGAGGGGGTGACATTTGGTGCGCCTGTGACTCCCAAGCCTACCCCGAGCTGTTGGGGTAAGTGGGGGAGCTGCGCCACTTTGCTGGCGGCACTCCCCCCTCCCCCTTTGTTTTGACAGCTTGGGAGGGGCTTGGGAGTCACAGGCAGGCGGCGCGCCGAATGTCCGCCATGCGCAGCTCGCGCATATGCTCCGCCACTGCTGGCATGCTGATTATATCGACGATGGGTGGCACCTACATGTGTGTGTTAAGTAATGCTGTAAAGAGTGAAAAAAGAATTATTCCAGAAACACCCACTGTTAAGCTGATAATTTTATTTCTCATGAATTGTTCTTAAAACACTGAAAATGTAGTGTACAATTATACTTGATGTGGAGCCTGTCGCTGGTGTAATCGAGCCAACATGAAGCATTTTAAGTCCAAATTAATTTCAAAACAAGAAAGTTGGATCAGTCTCAGTTTTAAAAAGAACATTTTAATGTTTTCTCTGAGCTTTGGGTCATTATATACAGCCTGGTATAAAACTCCCCCTCCCAACCCCTCTCTGCTTAAAGCCAACAGCAACAAAACCCCCACTGATTTGAAGGGAAATTTCCCTTTTTGGGTTTCTGTGTCTCTGGAAAGAATTTTCAAGGAAGGCAGACACCAGTTCCCAGCTACATGCTTCCTGATAAGGAAGTAGCTCCAGTAAAGGCAGCTATAAATAACTCTGTGTGTGTGTTAATTTTGAAAATGAAGGGAGATTTATTTACTGACGTTCCTCTAAAGAGAGAATGGCTTTGGATTAGAAGCACAGGTTTTCCTTTTACAGGTTATCCTTGTTGTAGAGCTGTTTACTCTGTTGTTTATCCTGCTAAGTGGATAAAATGAGTAACACGAAATCTGATGTGCTGGTGTGTTTCTGTTCATTACAGTGCAGGTTCCAGCATAATCTCCATATTTTTCTTCTCCTCACTGCACCCTTTTTAAAGGAAACATGCAGTCTGAAGTAGAGTTCTGGTAAAATTGCTCACTCCTTTTTTCTTTTTGGTTGGTCCTAAGAAAGGCATAGTTTTACTATCTTTGTGTGGACTTCTTGACAGGTTTTCCTCTACAATCCTTTTTGAGAGAACCCTTTTTTGTTTTGTCCGCCCCCTCCCCCAAATCTGCGTAGAGGGCTTTTCCCACCATGCTTCTTCATTTCCACAGAACATGCACAATTAATACAGTATTAATTAATTATGGGGAGAGGTTGTTGCTGGCACAAGACGTGAGGCTTTCCAGCTTATGAAGCAAATGCTTTGATGCTGAGCTTTAAAGACCATTTCCGTCAGCTCCAGCCAGCAGAGCAGTGGAATGATATTTAAACCAGCCTCTCCTTACCAAGTTTAGAAAGTAGGAACCACTCTGTCCTGAAGAGAATTTTCAAAGCAGAACAGAACAAAAGGATTGGAGAATAGAAGAACCGCTGAAGTCTTCAAACAGAGGAGAGATGGGGAGCTGGTGGCTGTCTAGAGCCACTGGACTAAAGCTTCTGTCATCCCTGACGTTTGGCCAGTACTGGCTGGGACTGAAGTGAGAAAGGGTTCAACAGCACCTGCAGCTCCACAGGTGCCCCACACCTGAGACAAGAGCAGAGGGCAGCAAACTTTTTCAGCAGGAGGCTGGTCCACTGTCCCTCAGACCTTGTGGGGGCCGGACTATATTTTTTTTTGGGGGGGGAATGAACGAATTCCTATGCCCCACAAATAACCCAGAGATGCATTTTAAATAAAAGGACACATTCTACTCATGTAAGAACATGTGGGCCAGATGTAGAAGGTGATTGGGCTGGATCAGGCCCCCGGGCCTTAGTTTGCCTACCCATGTACAAGAGTCTCAGTAGGACAATTTCCATAAGCTTCCATTTGTAAAACAAATAGATGACTTTTGAAAGGGTGCTAGTGTACCCCTCAATGACTATTTTGTTCAGGCAATTATGTTGTGAACCACCCTGAGACCTGTGGGTATAGGGCAGTATATTAATATACTTTTACTACTACTACTATTAATAATAATAATAATAATAATAGGAAGGAGGCTGAAGGGGCAATTCTTCCCCATGGTTATAAATGCTGTTAAGAGAATATGAGCAGTATATATTCTTTCTTTTAATCCTTGGAGAGCAACTTCCCCCACAGAATTTAATTTCTTTTTTTATATATATATTCACTGAAGATATTTAGTGCATATATATTTAATATAACACACACACACACACTACAACAACAACACATGCAGTTCAGCAACTTGACTCAGTTACCTTGTTATTTAAAAAATGCACACATTTCCCAAAAGATGCTTTGTCTTCAAATCCTATTTCACTTTTCTTTAATATTAATTCTACCGTGAGTGTCAAGATGCTTTCTCAACGCTTATGGTACAATTAATATTATTAATATTTATCCAGTTCTATTTTTCTAGCACAAGAGGTGCCGGAACTCACCGTGAACATCTCCCTTGTTCTCTTATACAGTAATGGCAATGGCTCCCACCTGAGAGGTGCTGGAACTGAGTTCCGGCAGAAAAAAGCCCTGATTATAACATCCTCCCTTATAAGGAATGCAGTTGAGTCCTCAATTACTGTGGTTTGAAGATGGCTTGCTTTGAAAGTGGCCAGAATTTTAAATCATGATTGCTGGACCTTATGACTAGACAAAATTTCAGGATAAACTAAAATTAAAACAAATGCTGGTGAAGGAGGGAAGAGAGGCAACATACGAACCCCAGTCTCATGGTGGCTCCTTCCTGCTCACACAGATGGTGGTGAAGCATGTTTCAGCATTGCATGCGAACAAGGTGCAGGAAAGGAAGGCCAGAAGCCATTTAGAGCATAGACTTCCCCCTCACAAGGTCACTTGTGTATTTCTCTGTCCTTGCTACCTTCTGATCCTCTCTGGAAGCAAGGAAGATCTAGAGCTCTAATCATTCCACAAAAAACTCTAAGATCGTAATCCAACAATATGAAAGCTGCTGCAGTAATACATTTTAAAAGTTCAACCCCAACTTTGATATAAAGTTTGCCTTAAGAGAATTTGTTTTTTAAGCCACAAAAAGCTAAACAACTAAGTGACTTGGTGGATCATTCTGGATATAATTTCCCTTACTTGTAATTCAACTACCTAGTACTCCATTGGTTCTTCAACAACAGAAATAAAATGCGAATAGGGAGAAGTCTGAAAGGCAATGCATGTTGGATGTGTCTTGGTGCAGTTGCTGATGATGGTAAATGAATTTCTTGATTTGCAAGAATACCAAGCTTATTCTCTCTCTTTCATTTCCTCGAAGCCAACTACCCCTTTCAGTATTTGCACTTTTTGCTGGTTTTCACTTCCCTCTAATGACTTGGCAGAGACATCTTTTCAAAATTCCCCACTCATGCCGTTACTTCTTGTTCCCTCTTTTTTCCTGTGTAAGGCACTGGAGTTAATATCCAGCTTCTTTAAAAACATCTCTGTGACCTTTTTGTGGTTTGGGCCCAGGCTTTTCGTTTTATTTCTCACTGACTCTACTGTAGTAATTATGATTCCATTTCATGAGGAGAAGGCAATCCAAGCCATATATATGCTGTGCTACCATACAAGTGCAGAATATCCCAGATTACAGCATTGCAGGCAGAATTCAGAGTCCTAAGGGTCTCTGCTTTAATTTTACTTAAAGCAAGTTTAAAGCCTTCATGGATACAAATACAGTGGTATCTCGGGTTACATATGCTTCAGGTTACATATGCTTCAGGTTACAGACTCCGCTAACCCAGAAATAGTACCTTGGGTTAAGAACTTTGCTTCAGGATGAGAACAGAAATTGTGCAGCTGTGGTGCGGCGGCAGCAGGAGGCCCCATTGGCTAAAGTGGTGCTTCAGGTTAAGAAGAGTTTCAGGTTAAGAACGGACCTCCAGAACGAATTAAGTACTTAACCTGAGGTACCACTGTATATGCTAAAAAGAAGCCTGGTATCAATCCAGTATTAACTGTAATGCATGAGTATGATGTGCTGAAAATCAGGTATGGTGTGCACATTTTGAAAAAAGAAAGCCTGCAAAAATATTAAAAGAGTTACTTTTTGGTTTTCCATAGTTGACGAGATTAGGGACAGGGTGTTCAGAAGCATGTTAGAAGGAGAGAGAGAACATGACAAATGGAGTGCATATTAGCAAGAGTGCTGTGTAAAAAAGAAGAAGTCTCCATGGTTGTGAGAGTGGGGTATAGTGGGTGGAAGGAGTTGAGGAACTGGAAGGAGAAAACCATGGTTCAGTCAAAGAAAAGATGTGCCAAGAGTGTGAGGCAATGAGATCATGAAAGGGGAGAAGGTTTTTTGATCAACAGAATGCCATATTTCACTGCATAATTGCCACACTCCAAAAAATTGGTTAATTACCTTTCATTATGTAATTGTTGCATGATATAATTGTGTTTTCCCCCACCACTTAAACAGAGCAACAAGGTGGCATTGTGGATACGCATTTCTCGCGTGTGCATTGTGAGCTGTGAGCATAGAATTCTCAGCGCATGTACTGCCAGTGTATCGTATTTCCGTAGGCGCAAGGGGTCCTAAAACTGGCATGTTTCCATAAATGGATCATAGAATCATAGAATCATAGAGTTGGAAGAGACCACAAGGGCCATCGAGTCCAACCCCCTGCCAAGCAGGAAACACCATCAGAGCACTCCTGACATATGGTTGTCAAGCCTCTGCTTAAAGACCTCCAAAGAAGGAGACTCCACCACACTCCTTGGCAGCAAATTCCACTGTCGAACAGCTCTTACTGTCAGGAAGTTCTTCCTAATGTTTAGGTGGAATCTTCTTTCTTGTAGTTTGGATCCATTGCTCCGTGTTCGCTTCTCTGGAGCAGCAGAAAACAACCTTTCTCCCTCCTCTATGTGACATCCTTTTATATATTTGAACATGGCTGTCATATCACCCCTTAACCTCCTCTTCTCCAGGCTAAACATGCCCAGCTCCCTTAGCCGTTCCTCATAAGGCATCGTTTCCAGGCCTTTGACCATTTTGGTTGCCCTCCTCTGGACACGTTCCAGTTTGTCAGTGTCCTTCTTGAACTGTGGTGCCCAGAACTGGACACAGTACTCCAGGTGAGGTCTGACCAGAGCAGAATACAGTGGCACTATTACTTCCCTTGATCTAGATGCTATACTCCTATTGATGCAGCCCAGAATTGCATTGGCTTTTTTCGCTGCCGCGTCACACTGTTGGCTCATGTCAAGTTTGTGGTCAACCAAGAGTCCTAGATCCTTTTCACATGTACTGCTCTCAAGCCAGGTGTCACCCATCTTGTATTTGTGCCTCTCATTTTTTTTGCCCAAGTGCAATACTTTACATTTCTCCCTGTTAAAATTCATCTTGTTTGTTTTGGCCCAGTTCTCTAATCTGTCAAGGCTGGATGAAGTGTTTGTGTATGTGAATGAAATGCGTAACAATGGCTGCGGTGTATTGTATGAAATGTTGCAAACGAAGGCAGAAGAAATTGATAGAAACTATGAAAATTCTGAAGGGGCGGTGTAGATTGTGCAAAAGATACAGGATAACTCCTACCCCTGGTTTTGAAATCTTCAATGAAACCCCAAAAAACTGCAAATTAGTTGCTGTATATATATTTTTTAAAAACCTATAGATTATGAATAGTTTCCTTATCTTTGTATTATTTACTGAATGTTGGGAGAGACACTTGTTTTCTGACCTGAAATGGGAAAATTGCAACTTACTGTAAGTCTGGCAGTGCATCTGGTTATATTGCTTGTGCTAAGGTGCTTCATAAAATGTTTTCTGTTATTCATTAAGTGTTGGCTCTCAACAAGATTCACAAGAGGTCTGTGAGAACAGTTTTTATAGGTTTGCTCCCCTCTTTTAGCTCCCCTTTCAAAAGAATCCCATTTTTAAAATAAAGTTACTCAATGTGAAAGTTTATTTAAAATAAAACCACACTGCACTTTACACACACACACACACATTAAAAAAACAACAACCCCGAAAGCTGACTCCAAAATGCTGTCCTGCCAGATCTTAGGAAATATAATGGAACAATTTGGCTCCAATCCTAAACACATTTGCCTGTCCGTAAGTTGTTTTACAATCAATTTGTCAGTGTGCTAAGCACAGGGTTCTTTGTTCCTGATTTCAAAGCAGGGGATTAGCATGTAGGATATTCTCCCCGTATCCCTGCTTTGTCATTGCTATTATTTCTCCTTTTTCACTTTCCTAAAATCCCAGCCAACACTGCTTGTGCAAAGACTTTCCAGAGAGTTTGAGGTGGACTTACTTTTTAAAAAGTGCTGTCTGTGGAGGAAGGGAGAGGTTTGTGGGCAAACAATCATGGGTAACGGGGGGGGGGGCTGCTTGCCCTGTCTGAAAGAGGACCTGTTCATTCCCAAATTCTGGCTGCAGAACCAGCAGCAGCGTAGGTTGAGCTTGCAAAAAAGAAAAAGAAAAAAGAAATCTCTTCAAACAGCCTCCGCTCAAAGGCCACACTTCTGAGGGAAATTTCCTTTTTGGGGAAGTTGCTGCAAAGGAATTTCCTGTGTGGGCAGACATAGCTTCCTGACTTGAAGGCTTATTGGATGGGGAAAGAGTTCATAATGGAATGACAAATTAAAGACATAGCAGTCCAATTCCCTTCAAAACAGCTATCAAATGAGCTCAGCCCATGCACCATTCCACTCCCGCGCAGGATGAAAATAAAATGCTTCTCTCCTGACAGGATACACTCTGAGGCTTCAAGCATATCCTTCCCACAGACTCCCCTTGACTGTGATCTCAGTTTCTCCCTTGTTAGCAATTACCTGCTGATGGTTCTAGTTAAATATGGCTTCTTTGTCTGACTCATTTTCAATCAAGAGCAAATGTCTTTTGTGAAAGAACCTTCTCTGTAAAAGCAAATCTGCACAAGGTAAACCTTTCCCTTTTTCCCTACCAAAGAATACTGGTTTCCTTTATGAACTGTTCTTAATTTGTTTGGCTATTTCCACCACGTGACTCAAAAGTCCTAGGGCAGTAGGTTGACTCCAGCATTTATAAACTTGTTACACCAAACTTCAACCTGAGGCCAGGCGCAGTCCTTCCTGTTTTGCCAAGAGAAGCAGTGGGCAAACGGGGCGCTGCATCTAGTACTTCCACCACCTGAGGCAGTTGCTTCACCCTGCCTCATTGATGGGCCAGCTCTGCCTGAGGCACATGTCTAGTTCATTGCCATACATACCTGACTTCCACACCCCACTCTCCTCACATATACCCTTTTGACTATAAAAGGACTTGCTTTTTATGGACTAATCTGCTGACCATTGGTGATAAGGAACTGCAGGCAGGCAAGTGAGCAGGCTGGCAGAGGAGGAATTGAGCACAGTCCAGCCTGGGCAACCAGCATAAAAATGTTGTCAGCCCTGGAGGAGGGATGGATCTCTATGTTTGTCAGTCTCCAAGGCTAGTATAAGGTTTTTGTTGTCTTCATACTTTTATGAAATATATATAATTTTTTTAAAAAAATTGTCTAGTAGCACCATCTGAAGAAGTGTGCATGCACACGAAAGCTTATACAGTGGTACCTCAGGTTAAGAACTTAATTCGTTCTGGAGGTCTGTTCTTAACCTGAAACTGTTCTTAACCTGAGGTACCACTTTAGCTAATGGGGCCTCCCACTGCTGCTGTGCTGCTGTCACACAATTTCTGTTCTCACTCTGAAGCAAAGTTCTTAACCCGACGTACTATTTCTGGGTTAGTGGAGTCTGTAACCGGAAGCGTGTGCAACCTGAAGCGACTGTAACCCAAGGTACCACTGTACCAAGAACAAACTTAGTTGGTCTCTAAGGTGCTACTAGACAATTTTTTAATTTATATATATATATATTTGTATATTTCTACTGCGTTAGACCAACACGGCTACCTACCTGAATCACAGGTGGGGGTAAAATGCCATGTCGAATAATTGTTTTGATTGGAAATGATTATTTTAATGACAAGAAGTATTCAGGTCTGATAGTTCTGGGTGATTATGTCGAAAAGGGATTAGTTTGAAGTCATAAAACCTCGAAATCTTCCATAAATTGGTGCAGCAAAGCATAAAGTTGGGGGATCAAAACTAAGTTAATGGGGCAGCCGCCCCACGAAGTATCCTGATCTTCAATCAGCACGTCGTCCTGTAGCTCATTGTGATGAAATTCCAGTGCCTATCTTCGGAGAACTTCCTGGCATTAGTGACGAAGATGCCTCCAGTGTTGAAGGACATGAAGAAGAAGAAGTGGTTCTTGAAGATGATGCTCCACATCCATTTTCCCAAAAGGAGTTGAATGATCTAGTTTGTGACCTCAGCTTGTCAAAGGACTCTGCCGAACTGTTGGCATCCAGATTGAAGGAAAAAAACCTCCTCTCTGACAGTGCTCGCATCAGCTTCTTCCACAACAGGCATCAAGAGTACCTCCGTTTTTTCTCGGAAAAGAAGGACTTGGTGTACTGTGCAGATATTGCGCAGCTTCTGCTCAAGCTTGGAGTGCCACAGTACGAACCCAAAGATTGGAGACTGTTCATTGACAGCAGCAAGCGATCACTGAAATGTGTTCTGCTACACAACGGCAACCAGTTTGCCTCTATACCCCTGGCTCACTCGAGTACACTGAAGGAGAACTATGAAGCGGTGAAGTATATGCTGGAGAAAATTGGTTATGATCAGCATAAGTGGTTTATTTGTGTTGACCTGAAGATGGTGAACATTTTGTTGGGACAACAGTCTGGCTTCACCAAGTACCCATGTTTTCTGTGCATGTGGGATAGTAGGGACCGTGCTCAGCATTACACGAAGAAGGACTGGCTTGTGCGGGAGGAATTGGTGCCTTGCAGAAAAAGGAACGTCATCAACGACCTTCTGGTGAACAGAGACAGAATACTCTTCCCACCACTGCACATCAAGCTCGGCTTAATCAAGCAGTTCACCAAGGCTCTGGACAAGGATGGTGACTGCTTCACTTACTTGTGCCAGGCTTTTCCAGGATTGACCATGGAGAAGTTGAAAGCTGGCATCTTTGACGGTCCTCAGATCCGTCAGGTCATCAGAGATCCAGAGTTCGGAAAGTCAATGAACGAAGTGGAACTGGAAGCTTGGAAGGCATTTGTTCTGGTAATGAAGAACTTTCTTGGCAACAATAAGGCCAGAAACTACACAGAACTTGTCAACAACATGCTGACTGCTTTCAGAAACCTGGGCTGCAACATGAGCGTCAAGATGCACTACCTATTTTCACATATGGACCGGTTTCCTGAGAACCTGGGTTCAATGAGTGACGAGCAGGGGGAGAGATTCCATCAGGACATGAAAGAGATGGAGATCAGGTATCAGGGTCGCTGGGACGCAGTCATGATGGCTGACTACTGTTGGACTCTGAAGAGAGACCTCCCTGCCGCTGAGCATTCCAGGAGTTCCAAGAAACGGAAGTTCAAGCCCTGAAGTTTGAAAAATGGTGAAGCAACATGCAATTTACGTGTACTTACCTTTATCAATGCCCACCATTCAGTTTACAGTAAACCTGACCTGATGGAGAGAAACAGATGCCATTTCCTGATTCAGCAGTGCAAAAATACCCTAAATCAGTTGCAAAAATACCCTAAATCAGTTGTAGAAATCAAAAAGTAAACAATTGTTGCCCAGTGTATCGTTCTGTGAGCAGTGGGCTTTGGGGAAGTAAATGCAAAGCTCCTTACTTTCTTGTTAAGGGTGCTGGGAATTGCAGTTCTGTGAGGGGTAAACTACTGTTCCCAGGATTCTTTGAGGGAAGCTTTAGATGTGTGGTGTGGACGTCTTACACCCTTCCATTGTGAGAAAAGTCCCTACTCTCTGCTTCCTGTTCTTTAACCAATCACTGATTCAGAAGAGAAGTCTATAAGCACATATATGTACACACACAAAGAATTTAGAACAGGACATTTCAAATGCAAAAATAGTTATGTATGACAGATAAATGTAAGGAAATTTATCTGGTCTTTTGAATTTGAATTTCGTAATTATGGAATTAGGTTTAGAGTTGAATAATGTAGTTACTGCTTTGAATGTTATTTCACATGCCCCAGAGGCAAACCCACATTTGCCACCAAGTGTGAACTCATCAGGGAAGTGCAGTCAATAACAACTATATGACAAGTTTCTCTTTGTAATACATTTGTGTTGTATTCACATTCTGCACTATATATGAAGTGTACACTTAAAATGCACTTAAAGTATATTCTGAAAACTATGATGTGCAAAGCTGTCCCTAGATGTCTGAAAATTAGTGTCTGCTTCAAATGCATCTAGTAAAGCTTTCTGCAGGTATTTCTGAAAGGCCTGATGAGAAATGGGGTCTTTTCTCTCTCTTTTAACACATATTGCCTTGTTATGACCAGATGAACTATTCAAAGGAACAACTGGTGTTTTGCTTGAGGGAAATTTCCTTTCTGAGGAAGTTAGTCATGCAAAAATGTGAAAGAAGACTCTAATGTGGGTAGAGGGAGTGCCCTGGTTGCACATTTCCTGGAAAAGGCAGCTGTTGACATACTATTGACTAATGCAAAGTCTGTCTGTTTGAAGACAGCTCCTTTCTCGATTCTCATTCCAAAGGGCATGGAGGGGACATTGCATGGTGTTTTTTTGGTTCAACCCCTAGAACTCCTCAGTTTAAAAAAGCTTAGGCATCAGGCCTGTGAAAGACCTACTCAGTATAAAGCAATTTTATCTGCTCGGTTGACCCCCTAAATTGCCTTAACAGGTACCCCTAGAGGAGTAGGCATGTCAACCTGCTTCAGCAAAAACAACTTTTACTTATGGCAGGTATCCTGTTCATGGAGATCCGTAAATGTCAAAGCCAGCACTGTGAATTGTATCTGGAAACTAGCAGGTGACATTGCATCTCTTGATGGAGAGGTGTAACTGTGGTCTCTTGAACCAGCTCTTGCTAGGAAGCTGGCCAGGACCCTGCCAGTATTGTTCCCACCATTATGGAAAAAGTGAGCCAGACCTTCAAAAATCTCAGAAATGTAGACTCTGAAAATATGAGCAAAGAAAAACTGAATAGAGAGGTAGCTGATTGCTTTCCTTCTGCTTCTTTTAACCTTTTGCTTGTCTCTCCCAACTTATTTTTTGCAGGTTTGGGGGCTAGAAATGTTTTCATATAAAAACACAAAAAAGAAGATTGGCATTCTCGGTATTCTATTCTGAGTTCCAGTTGTATCTAAAGTATCAGAACTTCCACAAAGTTTGCTTTTCATCATTTCATGACACTGAGGTGAAAAAAGATGCAAACAAAGGAAACCCCCCTGTTTAGTAGGGAAATGCTACTGTCAAAATCAGGAAATACTTTGAAGAAGAAGAAACCAAAACAAAAAGCACAGTAATCTGTGATTAAACTTCTGAACCCACCTCTCTTCAGTAGTCTGGAAATTCTAGAAGCCTAATAATTCAGGATAGATATCCATATGTCCAATATATTTTGCAGAATGCTCATGCTAAGATTTTGAGATTGCAATATTATGCATGCTGGTTTAGGGCTGCATGTCTCCAGTAAATGTGTACAGTCTTTTTTTTTTTTTTATATTAGCCATGGTCACATGATCATATCTCAGCTTCATAAACAGATGTGAACAAGCTTCATGTTCCTGCTTTGCCCTTCCTGTCACACAAGTAGGAAGACGATCCAAGATGCTGCAGTTAAGCATAGCTTCCCATTATATTAGAACCAATAACTGTCCCTAATGCCTTCAAACAAGCCAACCGTGGCTTCAGATGCTGGCTTATTAATAGTTTCTGTAGTCTGTAATGTATCAACATTGCAGAATGCAGTTCAGTTAAGAGAATTTATTCATAGGTATTTATTTCATAATATGTTCTTTGCTTTAATATATCTGGCATGAAACTTGTAGCATACTATAATTGATAATAGAGATGGCTAAAGAGAGGTGTGTGGAAGGTTATGTTACCTTCAGGTAATGTAACTTTCAGGTTGTGAACCCGGAAAACCCGGAAGTGTATTCTACTGGGTTTCGCCGTGCACGCATGCACAGAAGCACTCTGTGCGCCGCGCACATGTGCAGAAGCAACGCCTCTACTTCCAGATTTTTTGGGCTACATACGAACCCCTGGAACGAATTACATTCATATCCAGAGGGTCCACTGTACATAGGATCTGGGTTGTTACATCCATACAATAAATTTACAGTACATGGCATTCCCCAAAGAACTCTGGGAACCTTAGTTTGTTCAGGGTGCTGGGAATTGTAGTTCTGTGAGGGCTAAACTGCAGTTCCCTGTATTCTTCAAGGAAGCAATTACTATTTATTTTAGCTATTTATTTCATAAAATTTATACACTGATTGTAAACAAACAAACAAACAAACAAACAAACTCAAAGCTGGATTAATGCACCATATTATACATAGGGCTGGCTCTGAAGGCAGTTTGGAAATTTCAATTAGTGCCGAATTCAGTGGCGAGGTGGCTCACTGCGACAGTACCGTTTGCGCATGTTACACCAATCCTGGTCTGACTGCACTGGCTGACAATTGCCTTCCGAGCCCAATTTTGACTTATAAAGCCTTAAATGGTTCAGTACTGGATCACCTCTCCCTGTATAAACTGACCAGACTTTGCGCTCATCCTCTATGTGTACCTCCTAGGGCTGGGCAATATCTGGTTTTCAATATCAGCTAAATATTATGATATATTGATAGGAACTACACAGAGGCGAACAGGATAGTGTCCTGGGAACTGTTACTGCTTAAGGGTCTAAAACTGATAAATGATGATATTACCAATCACCTCATGGTCACTTTCGTTAGCAGGCAAGCCCAAATGCATCCAAACAGGATTTTTTGTTTTGGGATTGGCTACCAAATGGTGGTATTCAGGACAATCCAAAGTACGGTGTTGAGTCATAGTGAATATAAATAATCAGGGACTGCCAGACTGCAAGCGGCAGAAGCGGCAGCAGCCTTGCGGTGGCAGAATCAACAACGGCCGGGGGGCAGAAGCGGTGGCAGCCATAAGTGGCACAATAATCAGCAGCCTGTGAGGCCCTGTCGGGGCGCCTGCAGTAGTGGTGGCCTGCAAGGCCTTGCGGTAGCGGCAGCAGAGATGGAGGCGGTCTGCAAGGCCTCGCTGAGATAGGCTGCCGCAACTTCTACCACCACCAGGAGGACTTGCAGGTCACTGCCACTTCTCGCCACCTGGCTAAGGCCTCCAGGCCCCACTGATTGTGTCGTGGCCACTGCAAGTCCTCGCAGGCCACCACCGCCACTGCCACCACCTCCCACTGCCGCTCTGAGGACTCGCAGGCCGCTGCCACTTCCGCTGCCAAATCTGTTTACAGGAGAGAGGGTAATAATAATAATAATAATAATAATAATAATAATACCTTATTATTTATATCCCGCCCATCTGACTAGGTTTCCCCAGCCACTCTGGGCAGCTCCCATCATCATCATCATCTTCAAACTTCATAAAACTTCAAACATTAAAAACTTCCCTAAACAGGGCTGCTTTCAGATGTCTTCTAAATGTCAGATACAGTGGTACCTTGGATTAAGAACTTAATTCGTTCCGGAGGTCTGTTCTTAACTTGAAACTGTTCTTAACCTGAAGCACCACTTTAGCCAATGGGGCCTCCCGCTACCGCCGCACCACTGCTGCGCAATTTCTGTTCTCATCCTGAAGCAAAGTTCTTAACCCAAGGTACTATTTCTGGGTTAGCGGAGTGTGTAACCTGAAGCGTCTGTAACCCGAAGTACCACTGTAGTTGTTTATTTCCTTGACATCTGATGGGAGGGTGTTTCACAGGGTGGGCACCACCACCAAGAAGGCCCTCTGCCTGGTTCCCTGTAACCTCACTTCTTGCAGGGAGGGAACTGCCAGGAGGCCCTCGGTGCTGGACTTCAGTGTCCAGACTGGATGATGTGGGTGGAGATGCTCCTTCAGGTATACTGGGCTGAAGCTGTTTAGGGCTTTCAAGGTCAGCACCAACACTTTGAATTGTGCTCGGGAACGTACTGGGAACCAATGTAGGTCTTTCAGGACCGGTGTTATATGTTTCTGTTTTAACTATTTGTGCTTTTATCTTGTATTTTTATCTTGTGAGCTGCTCTGATTTCCTTTGATGAAGGACGGTATATAAATTAATAACAACAACAGCGATATCAGGAAAAATTCACAACCATACCTTAAAACATAAACTACTAATCAGATTAGAATTACCTCAACTTTCAAGCATCTGTTTAGGCTTATCTAAACAAGAACATTTTTAGCAGGCAGAGAAAAGAATACAGTCAAAGTGACTACTGGATCTCAATATATTGAGCTCAATATATTAAAGTGGTATAAATGTGCTTTAAATGCGTGGTGTAAATATGACCCCAACAGATTCTCCTAGAATTAAGCATGACCTTCAAGGTCTCATTTGTAATCGGCAAAAAGAAAAATGCTAGATTTTTCTGCCTTTATCCACCAGGTGATTCTTTCTTTTCCATTGCAAACCATCCATCTACATATTTTATACATAACAACTGACCAGAGTTGTGCAAACTGGGAACTTTCCCTAGGCTAAATTACACAATCCTGAGAAACGATCTGAGCAAATGGAGGAACTGAATCCTTTGCTACACATTTGAATAGCTGCATATTTCTTCAGGTGTTGAGAAAGCTAAGCAAATAACTCTCTTCCTCCTCAATCAATACAAGGGGCTTTAAGCAGGGGAAAGGGGCACACTTCCTTCTCCAGCGCGTTGAAGATTTCATAATCCACACACATTACTTTCTGTTCATGAATACAAGTAGCAACACGTTTGAAAACTGGATTGGCATCTCTGACTCTGGACGTGTTCCAGAGCAACACAGCAGAAGGCAACCCCTGCTCCTCCCGTCTGTTTGCTTCCCAGACCTCTTGGCCACCCCTCCCTCACCTGCTGGGTGTTGCACCTGGAGATCTGCTTCCCATGGATGGACAGCAGGGCTAGAGAACTGATAGATAGGAGAATCCACATCTCCCGTCATTACTGTTTTGGCAAGAGATGTGATAGGGTTGCCATATTTTGAAAACGGCCTTCCCAGACAGACCTGCCCTTAACACGGAGGCCGCAACCAAGCAGAGGTTTTTTTATCCTGTTGTTTCCGCACTCCTTTCCAGCACCTGCTCCCAGTCACATGGTTTTCCAGGACCCTTTTTGTGCGAGGCTCCTGCTTGCCGGTGCCAGGGGGAGCCCCCCCCCAGGCCCTCGGCCTCCAAGTGGCCACCAGCAAGGTTGTGCCTGGGCAGGGAGGCTTGTCACTCTGTGGCCCTCTGGTCCTGACTAGCCCTTGCCCTCCAATGCAGCTTGAGCAGCTGTTGGGGGCTGCCACTGCTGCTGGAGAAGGCCCAGGCAGGACCGGAAAGGCCGCAGAGCATGAAGGGGGCAGAGAGGGGCTGGCCCGGAAGAGCGCCTGCCCTCTCCCACCCTTCGGTGGCATGCGTGTCCCCCTCCACCCCCCAATAAAATAAACAATCCCCCCAAAAAACCCTGGACATTTAATGTACAGTGCCAAAATCCACCCGGAGGGGCACCCTGGCCTCCCAAAAGAGGACATGTTTGGGAAATCCCAGACATATGGCAACCCTAGATATGAAGATATCATCATCATTATTTATTAAATTAGTATGCTGCTCTTATTGGTACAGTTCATTTGATAATGACCAGTTATTGATATAGTTCCATTTGCAGACTGTCTCATCCCAAAAGGTCAAGAACAGATTAATGCATAACTCACCCACTTTAAACTTGGTATAGTTACTAAGGAATAAGGATGTCCCCTTTGTCTAGTTAACTCTCTGTTTATATCAAGGGCCAAATTCCTCTTTCTATCCCAGTCTGCTCTCAACAGAACTGAATGGTTGGTTTCTGAACTGAAGTCTTCGCTCAGGTCCAGCCCTTGCACTGTTTCTCACTAACCTGACAGACATTCCAAAGATGTCTCTGGTGGGCATCTATCTACTACTGTTTTGTTGTTAACTTTCAGCTCTCTTACTCACCAGGGAACAGTGGTGGAGGGCTCTTCATACATTGAAGCTGTAATCCATTAACCCTACTTGATCCTTCTTCCTCTTTGCTGCTTCTCTCTGGATAGTCTTACTGCTCAGGTCACAAATTTAATGGTATACTAAATGATCGAGTCATCAGAGTGATCCTGGGCGAACAAGTGTCCATTTTCAAGGGAAAACCATCTCAGAAGAGAGTGAGACAGAGTTTTTGCAGGATGAAAACCACCAATCAAGAAGGAAGCCACTACAAAGTTAGAGGAGAAAGGCAGCAAAGGACCATTTATAAGGAAGTCCACATCGAGTTTCTGAAAAAGACATTTTAAGATAATGTGTACTCCAGATACGAGACCAGGGAGGCACTGTCAAGGTGCATCAGAGTCGAGGAAGATGGCGTGCACAGAAGAGCCAGAACAAAGCTGACTGGTTCCAAAATAATGACTAGGAACTGAGCTACAGCTCCTTATATCCGCTGTGACAGAAGAAGAAGTCCAAGCAGCAATCTGGGAAACAGCCCAAGTATCCACACACAGCAATATTACCAGCCGCGCAACTTCCATTGTCCCGAAAGCTATGGAGAAGGGTTCTGGCAGCCACCTCTCAGCAACACTTAACCAGGAGAGCACCTCTATGCCTTGCAGTAACAGAACTCCCAGGAATTGAACCCAGTTCATTACCAGCAAGCTGTTGTTGGTAGAACTGGGCTTTTGTGAGACTTCCCAGGCAAGCAAGTGCCCAGTTCCATATTATGGTGGAGAGATGGTGAGGCATCCTTCACCATTGGCTGGTGCATTGCATCAAGCAGTAATACTCCCTGGTGTGCAATGGGGAACAACCATTCAATGGGGAATTATCCAGCTGCAAATCCTGTAAAATGCTGGATGATGATGGAAGTGGTTCAGGCTCTCAGTTCTTCTCTTTAGATCTAGTTTCAGAACAAAGGGGCCAGACTGCCAGTGAGGATTATCAAGCTTCAAATGTTGCCTGAAGATTACCAAAGTTGGCAGCAAAAAAATGTCTTTCCTTCTCCAAACATCTTCCAGGGTTACCCATACATATAAGATTTGTTTTCTATCTTTAAATTTATTACATTTCAAAGTTTTTCAACAAAGTTTGTTCTTTTAGTGGCTTTGTCTGGGATCATCATCTGGCTTTCCATTTACTGAAGCATTTGCTTCCCTTTATCCAAGGAAGCTAAAAACACTTGGATATTGAAATCAAATATAAAAGCTAAACAATTAATTGACCACTTGTTCATTGCAGACAGATTGACATTGTCCAAACACTGGAGAGACTTATAATGTATGCCACTGGACCACAGGTGTGATATTTAGCCTCAAAATGATATTTCTTCATGCTATTAAAAAACCCAAATAAATTTTTGACTTGGCACTCACTTTTTTATGTTAGCAACAAGAGTAAAAATCCACCATCCTATTATGCTAGAATTTGGAATGCATGGCACTGTATTTTTTTATTTTCACACACACAACTTTATTGTGGTCCATAGTCCCAAAATACACAGTACATTTAAAAAAAAAATTACATTGCCACTGTTGTTTTAATTTCATTTTTGTATTATTCCCTTGTATTCATGGATACATATTTGTACTTACCTTCACACTGATTTGTGTCCTTCCTAAAAGAGACTCCTCAAGGCTAGAGGGACATTACTGGAACAACTCTTGGGTTGGGGCAAATGCCTAAAATGTTTTAAACTGTTTTAAACGGTTCTAATTTTGGTTTCTCTGTTTTGTTTTGGTCAGGTTTATATTGGTTAAATGTTTAGTTGGGGTTGGTGGTTATTTTAATTTGGGTATAACTGTAAACTGTTTGTTGTTGTTGTTGGTTTCTATTGATTTATTGGTTTGTTTGTTTCTAATATAGGATATTTTGTTTTTTAATGTTTGATATACGATATATATTTAATGTTTGATATATGCTGTAAGCTACCCAGAGTGGCAGAGGAAACCCAGCAAGTTGGGCGGGTTATTTATTTATTTATTTAACCTCAGATTTTTGTAAATGGATTTCAGAGCACTTTACAAGAGAGAGAGAGAGAGAGAGAAGAGCCCAACTCTTACCTGGCTATGCTGCAGGAGTGCTGTTGCCTTGTTTTGTTGATTGGCAGATTAAACAGTTCAAAGCTCATGCTGATGGAATTGTCTAAAGACCATGCTCATTAGCAACACATCGGTTGAGCTTTTATTTTTAAGGGGAGTGGTCCATTTCCCTTATCACCTTCATTGTTCCCTAAGAGGAAAGAGTAAGAAGCATCCAGAAGATGCTTCTAGGTGAGACCAGGCTTGCACTTGGTTGGGCAGCGTTTGTGCGCCTAGATCAGGGACTCTAAGATGCTTTCCCCAACATTCTTGAGCAGTGTTCAAGAAGCAGGAGACAGCTATGCTCCAGGGTTGCTTTTTTAAAGGTTGGGATTCTCTACTTTCCCATTACCACCAGTGATATCACTCAGTGCATCCCTTGACTTTTGCCTATGGCAGCTAATGTTCATTTCTCTGTGGAAAATTGCAAAACTATGTTGCAGTAAGGGCAGGATCCCTGCCCCTGGCATTGGGTGTCTCAGCCTTCATTCATAGAAACATAGAGTTGGAGAGGACCCAAAGGTCATCTTGTCCAACCCCCTGCAAAATAGGAACCTCAGTTAAAGCATCCATGACAGATGCTTAAAAACCTCCAAGGAAGGAGAGGCCACCACCTCTCGTGGGAGTCTGTTCACTGCTGAACAGCTCTTACTGTCAGAAAGTTTTTCCGAATGTTTAGTAGGAATCTACTTTCTTGCAACTTGAAGCCATTGGTTTGAGTCCTACCCTCCAGAGCAGGGGAAAACAAGCATGCTCCCTCCTCCATGTGACAGCCCTTCAGATATTTGAGGATGGCTGTCATATCTCCTCTCAGTCTCCTCTTTTCCAGGCTAAACATACCCAGCTCCCTCAACCGTTCCTCATAGCACTTGGTTTCCGGACCCTTAATCATCTTGTTCGCCCTCCTCTGCACACGTTCCAGCTTGTCAAAATCCATCTTAAATTGTGGTGCCCAGAATTGGACACAGTATTCCAAGTGTGCTCTGACTAAGGCAGAATAGAGTGGGACTATGACTTCCCTTGGTCTGGACACTATACTTCTGTTGATCCAAACTAGAATAGCTTTAGCTTTTTTTGCTGCTGCATCACACTGTTGACTCATGTTAAGCTTGTGGTCCACCAAGACCCAGAGATCCTTTTCACATATTAAACCAGGTGTTCCCCATCCTATATTTGTGCATCTGGTTCTTCCTAAGTTCAATAGGGACCTTACATTGGTCCCTATTGAAATTCATTTTGTTAGTTTGGGCCCAGTTCTCCAATCTGTTAAGGTCATTTGAATTCTGATTCTGTCTTCTGCGGCATTAGCTGCAGTTTCGTGTCATCTGCAAATTTGATGAGCATCCCCTCAATTCCTTCATCCAAGTCATTTATAAAGACGTTGAACAACAACGGGCCCAGGACAGAACCCTGTGGCACCCCACTTGTCACTTTTCCCCAGGATGACGAGGAACCATTAATGAGTACTCTTTGGGTTCAGTCAGTCAACCAGCTACAAAGCCACCTAACAGTAACCTCATTCAACCCACATTTTACCATCTTCCTTCATTGTTTGTTGAATTCTTTTCAACACCCTCTCTGCAAAAGGTTAATTGTAACTTGTTCCATTTGAACAGATGGCATAAGAGGTGTGTGTGTATGTTTAAAAAAACTTACAGATGTTTGGATTTGAATGATTACTGTAAATGTAGGGTTTTTTTGAATGATGATGACAAAGAGCGGCTACAAGAAACACAAGGACGAGGTGTTCTGACACAATATTTCCTGTGTGGGATGTGGCTATTTGTTACTCCCATTTTTGTTTGTTTAAAGCAAAATGTCCAGCCCCCCACCCCAATTTTAAGCTGTATTCAGTTCTTTTTCAGGGAATATGGAGAAACCACACATTGTGCAGACAACTGGGTCTGGCAACCAAGGTCCCTGCCACATAACTGCAGTTATTACAGTTCAGTCTGCTGCAAGAAAGAGGCCGGCAAGCAGAGGGTGACAGCTGCTTCCCTTGACCATCATTATTCTGCTGAAAAATCTCTTTGGGGAAGGCAGAAATGCCCCTCAAATTTTTGGGTTTAACGAAAGAATTAATTGGGGGGGCAGCGGCTTACTATAGAGGCAAGATGGCTGAAGATTGCCGTCTTATGCTGGGCAATGTTCCTCATTACATAGAGAATGGCCCAGTTCACATATTTGGGTATTGTGGGAAACCTCAAGAGTTTCCCCCATATGTATGTTAAAGAGCTGAGATTGTCAGTAAAAAATACTAATACAAAAACATTTTCAGGGAGTCCAACCACCCTCTGACATACCTCTCTCTCTAGCATAGCAAATGCCACTTCAGTAAATAACCATTAGGAGATTAAGCATCTTCTGTGAACAAATTGTTTGGTATGCCAAAGGGAACTTGTCTGACATTTATTTTCCACAAGCATTAAGGATCCTGATGACATCTTAATTGTCTTCACCTGGCACAGTGGCAATAAAGAAATCAAAATGTGTTAGCACTTCAGTGACAAAAGGGCATTTAAAAAAATGTTCTAGGCTTTTGCTTAGCTGATATGTGGTATAATTATTTATATCATACACTAGTTCCGTTTCTGATGCAGAGGCGAGACAGACAACTTATTAGTATGCTAACAAACCCTTAACCTAAACTTGTTTCAGCTTCCATTTGGCTCACATGTGCAAGTAGTTAGATCTGAGAATGAAATGGAGCTAAAAGATGAGGACAGCCTGTGCAAAGAAAAGAGCACTGGGCATTCTGGGCATGTTCAGAAATGCCCTGTCCCTAGTTTCACTCTTCTGGTTCCTTTCACAAAACAAGACACCTTCTCTGTGTTTAAAAGGACTTTGTCCTTTGCCCATCTTCGTTTTCAAAGGCATTTGTACTGTGATGGAAAGGCAATTTGTATACTCACTTTGAGGTGCTAACAGGGGTGCCAACTAGAATAAACATTGAGGGGGCTCAGGTAAGCCCCACCCCACTTAATCGATCACATGACGTGGTGCACACACACAGTTTGAATGGCAACACCTGTTAACTACAAGTGGTACCTTGGGTTAAGTACTTAATTCGTTCCGGAGGTCTGTTCTTAACCTGAAACTGTTCTTAACCTGAAGCACCACTTTAGCTAATGGGGCTTCCTGCTGCTGCCGTGCCACCGGAGCACGATTTCTGTTCTCATCCTGAAGCAAAGTTCTTAACCTGAAGCACTGTTTCTGGGTTAGCGGAGTACGTAACCTGAAGCGTATGTAACCTGAGGTACCACTGTATTTGAATGGCCCAACCCCCTCAAATAGCCCCCCAGCCCCTAGGAGTGGCTCCTATGGGTGTCAACGTTTTAAAGACAATAGTTCTCGCTCTTGTTCCCAGCCTTTCCAAGCCACCTTAAGACGTATTCCCTAAACACGCTTACACATAAAAGTGTGGAATTTGTATAGATACTTGGCTTTCTCTGATTATGCTACTCAGACAGAAAGCTGCTGTTTTCAGGGTCCCGTTTTATTTCTACTTATCCTGCCTTGCTGATGAGACTGAGCAGAAGGAAGCCAGGGTTACACTGCTAAACTAGGAGTGAAGGCTCAGGACCCATTCAGTGTTGTTGTGAAGATAAAATAGGCAGGTGTTGGGAGAGAACCATGTGACCACCTTGAGCTTTTTGGAAGAAATGCTGGATAATGTGTTATAAAATTTACAACTGTCTTGCAGCAAGGTATGGAGATGTCTCTGGAGTTGGAGGTCTATTTTTTTGAGTCAGATTTGTTTTAACTTTCATTATGATGATCTTGGTTCCAACTGTTTTCAGAGTAAAGCAATTTTTGTTAAGCGAGAGAGGGAGGGAGGTAGTGAAAGCCCCGCTGCTTTTATGAGAACTGATATAGTATTGTTCCATAACACGTCGTACTTTCAGGGAGGAGAAATTATCTTCTAAACTGAAGTTCTGATGGTGAAGAAAGGAGAACATAGCATGTGGGATCAGTAACAAGGCAGAAGTATAAATACCTTTTATTCCTTTCAAGCAACTTAACTCCATGCAAGTACTAAACACTCCATTCATGTAATAACATAATATCATACAGAAATATAAATGATAGCTGTAAGATTTTATTTACTTGCAACTATGTAGAATTAACAGCAAAAACAACCATAATAATTCACAGAGTAACAGAGCAGATAATATACAGTAATTTAATGGAACTCTGTGAGATAATGGGGTTGTATTCATCTTTCTCATCTGCACATCAGATTTATGTGTGTTAGAGGCAGCATAAATTTTAATTCTTAAAAGAAATTAGTTGCCCAGCTGAATATGTTTCAGGTTTGGAGGTTAGTAGAAATAAATAATATATGTTTAGTTCCACCACCACCACCTTCTTTCTGTGTGAAGGGTAGCATTGAATTAAGGCTTCCCTCTGTAGCTGGAAAAATATACTTTGAATTAGGAATCTTTTTGGAATCAAACACCTAAACCTCTGCTTAAGTAGGATTTTAGGTGAGACCCTGTTTTTTTAATCAAGAAAGAATGATGTGCATTAGCAGAGTGTTAGGGAGGGATAGAATTCTGACATTACTAAATCACTCCCTGGAAGATGTTCCTGCTTCCCTGCTCAGAAGCCACCATAAGGTGACACTCTTTCTTTCACAGCCCCCACCAACTGCTCACACTGATAAATTAAGAATTGATAATGTTAATATGATGGTGATGACACAAATATTCATATGGCACCTTTCAAGTGTTCTAAGCACTTCATGTATCTTATTAAACCATCTTTACAATGTGAAAAATAAACATAATTAATCTCATATCATAGGAGAGAGGGGATAAAGTCCAAGTGAATAGTGGTTTGCCTAACCCCACCGTGTGAGTTTATAGCATATTTAATATTTTAATCAATAACTTGCTTAGCCTCTGTGCTTTGCATATTAACTAGGTAATCTAGGGTTGCCATATATCAAAAAGTGAAAATCCGGACGCAAAACTTGGTGAGCAAAAAGAAAGAAATCTGACAAAATCTACACTTTCAACATGTGTTGCCATACACCCGGATTTTCAAAGACATTTAAGTGATTTCCACCCAGATGCTGGTTACGAGGGACGAATCCCAGCTATGTCCGGGAAATTCTGGACTTATGGCAGCCCTAGGTAATCAATCACCTGTATACCTTTGCATATTTTACAAAAATGTAAACCGTTTTTTTGCCAAAGTTGTTGCTGAATGTTGAAACAGTTGACATTAGCACCAGATACGGGAATCGTAATTCCTGGAAGCTAAAGGAATGCTGCTGCTGCTGGTGGTTACTCTTATATAAATTGCATTTATTAGACACTTTTTCATGATGTGTGACCCAAAGTGACTTGCAAAATGCTTCTAGTGCATCACTAGACTTTGCCTTGCAAGTGTGTTGCAAAGTCAGTTTCACAACCCAACATTTCACTGATGAAAATAGATACAATCCTGTGGATTTATGGCACCCTGTATCCTCACCAAGAACAGCTGCTCAAGTATCTTCCTTTACAATTACACACTTTGAAAGTCCCTTTTTGCCTGTTGTACAGTGGTACCTCGGGTTAAGAACTTAATTCGTTCTGGAGGTCCGTTCTTAACCTGAAACTGTTCTTAACCTGAAGCACCACTTTAGCTAATGGGGCCTCCTGCTGCCACTGCACTGCCGCTGCACAATTTCTGTTCTCATCCTGAAGCAAAGTTCTTAACCCAAGGTACTATTTCTGGGTTAGTGGAGTCTGTAACCTGAAGCGTATGTAACCTGAAGCGTATGTAACCCAAGGTACCACTGCAATTTATTCTGCAGTAGCCAGGTTCCCCAAAGTTAAGCATGTTTAATCGCACAGTTCGAAAATCCAAATTTCAAAAGTTGTATCTGTGAGTTGTATCTGTCATTGGTGCAATGGGATCTCCATTTCCTTCCCTTCTTCCACCTGCCCAAAAAATCTGCTCCAGAGGGTTCCCAAGCCTCCAGAAAGGATTTTGAGGGCACACAGAAGAGGACAGAAGTCCCTTGCACCAGTTCAGTGGGAGTTATTCCCAAGAAAGTATCCCAGGGCTGCAGCCTTAAGGGGCAGAATTTCCTTGTAAATGGAATCAAGAGTAGAAGGAATATGGGATAGTTTGTGCATTTTTAACAACTGCTTCACCCCACGAAGTAGTAGGCATATGAATGCGATGGGAGGCTGCCCTGTGTAGGATGTCCCAAGGCTGTTTTATTTTATTAGCAAGAAAGAAGACCCTGACCTAATTTCTCCCCCCCCAACATGCCTGCCCCAATCTCTTTTTCAATCAGTAATGTTGGATCTCGTCTCTATATACAAATCGCTGATATGAAAGGAAAGGGAGAGCCCAGCCCATGTGAAAGCCCAGGTGGAGGTAGGCACAATTGCAGGGGGCAGTCAGTCAGTTTTATTGCACATAGCCAAAGGCTGCTGCAATGTACATAGAATCATTCAACAATTAAAAGAAAATATACTAGATTGATACAAAAGACTTAAAACATTTATATTATCAAAACATTATGTACTCTAAACAGAGCTATAAAAGTACCCCAATATACAAATCAAGACATTAAACAATAAAATTCATAAGCTAAAATCGTCACATGGCCACTAATATATCAAAAAACAATGTCAATTAATACAGTGTGCAATTATACTTGGAGTTTGGTGACAAAGATAGAGCATAGCCTGATGTAAGGTAAAGGTAAAGGGACCCCTGACCATTAGGTCCAATCGTGACCAACTCTGGGGTTGCACCGCTCATCTTGCTTTATTGGCCGAGGGAGCCGGCGTACAGCTTCCAGGTCATGTGGCCAGCATGACTAAGCCGCTTCTGGTGAACCAGAGCAGCGCACGGAAACGCCCTTTACCTTCCCGCCGGAGTGGTACCTATTTATCTACTGTTTATCTACTTGCACTTTGACGTGCTTTCCAACTGCTAGGTTGGCAGGAGCAGGGACCGAACAATGGGAGCTCACCCCATCGCGGGGATTCGAACCACCGACCTTCTGATCTGCAAGTCCTAGGCTCTGTGGTCCCTCTATAGCCTGATGTAGATAGGGTCACATAAATTCATCTCCTTTACAGTTGGTGGCTACCTTGGCTATATAATTTGCTCTAATTTTCCTAGTGGCAGTTGCAAAGAGTGCTACATGCCAGGTCACATCTGTGTCTGTGAGGAGATATAAAATATGTCAGAGGGGTTCTGGCCAGGGGACCTTGTCATTATAGGCATGTTGTTGCTCTCCTCAGGTGCCAAAATGTGTTTGGCCAGTCTCCTCAGGTATGTATGGCCTGAGGAGACAAATATTAAGCAAAACAAGGTATGTTCCTCACAGCCAGGCAGTCTTAAGAGAAGCAAAAGTGTGTCCATTGTAAAATGGACAAGTGGTGCCTGAGAGTGAGGTTGATGCAAATAAGTGTTTTAATTTTCAGTGCCTTTGTGCTTCACTGCCTGAGAATGGGAGAGAAATTGGGGGGGGGGAGAGAGAAATTGCCAGCAAGGAAATAATGTCTGAAATCTCAAAAGAATGGAAAGAATTAAGAACCAAGAGAGGCCACTGGGGTAAACAAAGTCCTGCTGGAAAATAAAACAGCCCTAAGGTTTTTGGAAGCAAGTGTGGAACTCGCCCTAGTGTACAAATTAGTCCCCTGGCCTCTTCCAAGTCTATCTATTACCTTGAGTGTTGTTGATATTCTGCCTTCTGACTTAATAAGGAAGGTAATAATTACAATCTGGGCTGTGCTTAGGCTACACAAATCATGGCTTTGTGTTAAAATCCCACTTGAGTAAGTCAAATTCTGGTTTTTAAGCAACTAAGGCAAAGACAAAAAATAATCCAGGCTGTTGTTTTCCTCGTCAGTTTGCAACCCTGCTCACCTAGATCTAATGCTAGCTTTGAAGAACAAAACAGAGCACAAGGTACTGGCAGAACTATGTCTATGTTGTGACCTGACCTCATTGAAAAGTGTAACTTTTGAGGCAGTGTAAAGCAATATGAAATAATAATAATAATAATAATAATAATAATAATAATAATAATAATTATTATTATTATTATTATTATTATTATTTTATATTGATTTGCATTGCATCTGAAGTTACACTTTTCAATGAGGTCAGGTCACAATTGTACCATATATCAGTAAGCACTGAGATTAGTTCTTTGCCTGATATTTCATACTCTCATTGATTCCGCTTCAAACTTAACTGGCCTCTTCAACTACTTCATTCATTCTACTCCCTGGATATTATTTCCTCAATTTCCATACCAGACTACTTGCTTAAGCCTGAAGCCTGACTTTGTCCTCTGCATTCCAATTGTAATTATTACCACAAAGGCACAAGGCAAGAGCAGCTGGAAGACAACCCAAACTTTTCAGAAACAAATCATGACTAATCTGTGAGACAACTCGTGGCTTGTTAAAACAAACTGTGGGTTATCATTATGTGCAATGCAGCCAGGTATTCCCTATCATTTTTGAAAGTTTTCATTTAAAAGTTTTATAATGCATACAACATTTTCTCCCTTACCCCACAACTTTCATTTAGTATATATGCTTGTGGTGAGTAACCCATTAAGGATATTCCCTTCAGTTTCACGTGATGCTTCATGGGAAAATAGAATGCACAGCAGTTCCCTCTACTCGCCCCTGGCTTAAGCCAAAGCCGTAGGATGGGGTGGTGGCAGGGCAATATAGCAACCGGATGGACCCGTGCCTCTGTACAACTCCATCTTCCAGAACCCTAAAATCCAAGCTCAGGTCCAGACACTTTTAATTTCAAGTGCCAATCATGGGAAGAAGCAGAAAGTGTTTGCTGCTAATGCTGTCTGTGCATTGTGGCTCTTCCCCTTCCGGATTCCACCATCTGGCTGTAGCCCTGCACCAGAAATTTTGCAATCAAAAAGTGGCAGCCATATTTGTACTTACTTCATTAAGACAGTTATATCCTGACGTTCAGTAGCAATAACCTCCAAGGCAGCTGTCAGACTATTAAAACAAACATAGGAGACTCCAGTGCAATATCAAATCATGCAGTCCTGATTTGCATACCACATTTCATTCAGAGAATGATGAAGAACATTAGCAAACTTTAATAAACACAACAATAAACTTGTCCCCAAGTAAGTGGCTTTATGACTGCAGCGTAAAGCACTAGCAGACATATCAATGTTAATGCAGTCATCCACCAAAATATGTGTCTTTAAGGTAAAGGTAAAGGACCCCTGGACCAGTCAAATTTGACAGCGGGGTGCAGGCCTCATCTCGCTTCAGGCCAAGGGAGCCGGCATTTGTCTGCAGACAGCTTTCCAGGTCATGTGGTCAGCAGGACTAAACCACTTCTGGGGCAACGGAACAGAAAGGCCAGGGACAGCTGGGAAGGGTGGCAGAGCCAGGGCCCCCAAACAAGTGCCCTGCTCTGAAGGTGATCTTTTGGAGGGACAGGGTCATATTGGGGTTAGGGGAACAGAAGGCTTCCCTTCCCAAACTTTTTAGACGGTCTTGAATGGTTGTTTATGAAAAGAAACTAGGAGACATTTAAAATCTTATTTAACACCATTGAAATGTGTTCAGACCAGCAAGTACTTGTAAAGAGGCTGGCTGCTGTGTTCCGACTGGTTGAAGCTTCTGAAGGTATTTTCATGTATAGTGCTCTGTGGGAACATGGTATGGATAGATAATTGTAGCAAGCCTGTCTCTGTCTGGGAAGGACTGCATATAGTGTAGTGAACTACAGTGATGAAAGATGTGTCACGCCACACATGCCACCTTGGCATCAAGAGTCGGCTGAATTTGAGCACGTCTTAGCTGCAAACATTTGAGGGGGAGTGAAACCCCATCCAAAAGAGGGACTAAGCCTCCGTTTATTAGCCTTCATTCAGTTCAATACCAGCTTAGCACCCATTTTAACATGTAGTAAATTACACGATACAGTTGTCACAGAAATTACAGGGCCCCCCCCACATCTTTAAAGTTGTTAAATGTTACAAATATTATGCCTGAATGTATCCTTTCAACTTGACAGCTCAGGGAAGTTACCTAGCTTTAAAAATACAGTCATACCTCGGGTTACAGCCGCTTCAGGTTGCATTTTTTTGGGTTGCAGACAGCCGAAACCCGGAAGTACCGGAACGCGTTACTTTCGGGTTTCGGCGGTCATGCATGCGCAGATGCACTAAATTGTGCTTTGCGCATGCACAGAAGCACCGAATCACCATCTGCGCAGACGCGGGTTGCAAACGCTGTGGGTTATTGTCAGAGCTACCCTAGGTCCCAGCTCACAAAGGACCAATGCTGCTTCGTTGTTAAGTATAAAAGTCTTTATTGAAGTTCAGTTTCACTTCCAGAGCCGCAGCGCGCAGCTCTACGTCTCAACTGTCAGACCGCTGATGCTCCGTCTGAGTCTCCTCCCCCTTGACACCAATTTAAGATTCTAGCCTTGCTCCACCTTCTCCGCTGCTCTTTCCTCCTCTGGGTCCGCCTGCCCGCCGGGGTTCCGCCCTTTCTAGCCTCTTCTCCCGCTGATTCCCCTGAGCCTTCTCCCTCCCTCCGGCGGGCTTTAGGAGCTGGTTCCCCATCCGGGTCTCCTGCTGTTCCGCGCGCCTGCACATTTGAACTTGGCGCGCGCGCCCAGCCAGCAGCTTTCCTCCTGGCCGTTCCACTGCTGCTGTCACTGCTTCCCCCTTCGGGGGGGCTAGCTGCAACTGACCTCCCCTCCGTTGGAGGCGTTGTCAGCCCTGACTCCCTCTCTGGAGGAGACACTGCCCCTGACACATGTGACTCTTCCCCCCCACTACGCTCTGGTGGGGAAACTGGTCCCGATCCTCCACTGCTGCTTTGGGGTTCCCCTCTGGCTCCTTGTTTCTGGTGCGTCCCCCCTGGGACCCCCCTTGCCCTGACCATCGGTGCCCCATTCTGGGAATCTTCTGATTCACTGGAGAAGCTCATGGAATCTCTCGGGCCACTGTCATACTCCCCTACGCTGCCCTCGGATTCTTCCCCTTCGCTCTCCCAATCCTCTCTCCCCAGTGCTCCTGCTCCTGATTCCCTGACAGTTATGAACATCACGTTCGCAACCCAAGCGTCCACTGTAATATAAAATCAACTCCTTTGCCAGTTTCCTCCATTCCAACACTATTTTGCCCTTGAAAAAACAACACCAGGAAGTGCCCAGAGGTGACAATTGCTGAGCTGATTGTTGGCCAAGGAAAGCCTAATCCCCTCACCAGGCTTGCCAAGGGGTCCAGACATGCAAAGGAAGTTTTCTTGTACTTTGGGTGCTGGGACTTCAGAGGTGTTTGCCTAGGCTCATCTTATACCTGGGTCTTGCCCTTATGCTAATCTTGTACCAAGGACTTGTCTGGACATGTTTGCCAAGGTTAAACTAGTGTAATCCCTGTCTACCCCTCCCCTTTTGCAACATGTCAGTGATGTAAAGATGATGTATTGACGATGCTGTGCGAACTGTATTCTGGAATGTGGTGGGAAGTTTTAAAAGTCAATGTCGCCCCATCCTTGGGGTTCACTCACTGCTATTGAACCTGTTGTGCAACAATAAAGGATCTAAGTCTGCTGTTTTGCTCCAAATTGCTTGGCTGGAATTTCCTTCTTTTATTGACCACATAGACCCGCGGGCACTTGTACCCTGACGAGCTGAGCTGTTGAGTGGTCTCTCAGTCCTTAACACAGTGCTCACATGTAGCAACTAAAAAGACATGTAGGGGACAATTGGAATCTCCCTCTGCAGTAAAAGTTTGCCCATCATGGGAGAAGAAAGACAGACCAGTTATGTAACCCACTTGCAAGCCCTCTGTTTATTCTTACTTAAGTAGATATGCGCCGAAACAAATGTAAGGTGGTGATAAAAGCTAAGAGGAATGTCTGTTGGACCACAGGAAATTTCCTGTGCAGGAAGAGATCTTTGGAACTTCCTGTGGAGGAGGAGTGCATTGTGGGTCTGTTGGCAGGAGCCTCTTTACCACAGCTGCAGTTAACTGGGTGGAGGAGAAGGCGGGAGGGAAGGATCATTATCAGATGTCTGCTATGATACAATCCAGAAATAGAATTTGAACTATGTGGTTGTGTGTTTTTTATATATTTCCCTTCTCAGTGTTGCAGGGACAAGCATTCAATCAAAGTTGTGGATTTGTGGTGAAAGTTGCTCATACGCAGGAAGTGAAAAACTGGCTCCTAGCTGTGGCTGGATTCTTCTCTACGTGCGAAAGATCCAAAGGCTGTAAAGGTTTTACTTCTGCCACACTGTAGTCTGTCAAAGACTGCTTTTCAGGCAGCTTCATACTTCTGGCCCTCAAGAAATGAACTGGGGTATTCCTGCTTTATCAGCACAACCTCAGTGGTTGTGCTGTCGTCCCCTTTGCACAGCAAGGCAAGGCACTTAAAATATATATCTGTGCGTATGGTATCTAAATTATGTGCCAAGGAAATAATATTTTGCAACCTATATAAATTATACAAATGGTTTTGCTACTCGGGAGGAGCAAATAGGAGAATGCAGCCTTGGCCCCTGGATCTTTTATTTAGTGATTTCTCAGAGATTTTTCATGCATAAGGGCTAGAGTTGTTGTTGCTATTTGAATGAAAGGTGAGGTTCTCAGGGAACTCTGTTCTGTAACCAGACCATTCTGTGTCTGTTCTGCACTTCGGCAGAAGCTTTAATTTCTGCAGGCTACTAAAGCGAGATGGGCACCACAACCCCAGAGTCGGTCACGACTGGACCTAATGGTCAGGGGTCCCTTTACCTTTACTATAGCCTACTTCCCCTATCTTACTGTTGGCAGAGTAGGCACACGTGATTTACGTAGAGAGGAAGGTGCACAGCAGTGACTTTGTTTGAGCCTTACTCACCATTGCAATCATGCTCTGTGCTCCCAGGCAGCAAAATGGAGCAGCAGGCAGAGATCATTTCGGAAGTGGGAAGGGTTGGCTTGGGACACCTCTGGCGGGATGTAGGAAAGGGCTGCATGTGGTCCACGGATTTTTAATTTTTATTCTACAACATTTATATCATGCTTGATCGTAATAAAACCTATCAGTGGCTTACAAAATGATTAAAATAATTAAATTATTAGTAAAAGATGGGTATTTTAGAAATGTTCAAAAGGTTATTAAGAGCAATGCTGTAGTTTCAAAAAGGGATATCAACACTGCATGTCACATATCAACACTCTACATGTCTGGATAGGTTTGCCTAAAAAAAATGTAAGTAGGCACTGAAAATAGTACAATGAAGGCACTTGCCTGATTTCAGTACACAAAGAGTTCCCGTGCGCAGGTGCTGCCACAACTAACAGATCCATTTCTTGCAAGCACCTGTGACAGTGTTGGTTCCACAGACTGAAGCAGTCCAGTGAGCATAAGTAGAATAAGGCAACCCTGCAAGTTTGCACATGTACACCTTCATTACTGCCTTTGAACTTCCAGGGATAGGGTGGGCATTGTTTGAACTGGTTATGCCTTTTATAGATTTACTCTGCAATCCTGCACATTTGTACTTGGAGACAGAGCTGTAGGTGGGTGATCTTGCGCCCCTGAACCATCCAGATTGCACCCCCTAGCCACGGACAAATTAGCTCTTCTTTCCCCCTGTCCTCCAAACACCCCCCCATTTCAATTCACCCTCTATTTAAAACCTTTGTATATGGCAATAATCAATATTCTTATTTATAGACATATGTATGGACATATTTTTTAGCTGATTTTGCGCCCCACTTCGCCACCCCCCAGCTACGACCTTGCTTGGAGAAGAGAGCTACTGAGTTCAATGTGACTTACTTCCAAATAAGTGCGAAAACCTATACCCACTTACTTGGATGTAAGACCCAATAAGCTCAATGGGACTTACTTTTGAGTAGACATTTATATATGATTGTGTTATTTCTACCAGAAGGTAAAATATTAATTTCTTATTTTTTATCAGTGCCGTGAGCTGCTTTGGGAATGTTTCTTTGCACTGCGTAGGACAAACTGCACCTGCCCAACGGCCACTGAATATCACTGCAGCACAAAAAATAAGTAGCTATCTGTTAATAATTCCAATTCCTGTTCAGTCTGGTGCAATACAGATACAGCTATAAATTGAGTCTATGTTTCCTAAGCTATCAAGACAACTGATGCTTCCCTTCATGCCTGCCTTACCTGTGCTGTCCCTGGAATAGTAAACGTTCATGTGACCAGGGTCTGATCCAATAAATTAAAACAATAATTCTTCATTTCCAAAACAATTTAATGCTGCCTCAGCCTCCTTACCAAAAGAACTTAAATGCTGTTTCAGCTTTTCACTTGCTGTTTTTGTTACACCGTGGAACTTGTTTGCCCGATAAGCACTTCCCCACAGGAAATTTCCTATGACGGAAAATGCTGGGGAAACTTCCTGTCAGAGAGGATGCTGGAGGGGGCAGATAATAGAAGCATTCTAAACCTCAGACCACAGCAACCAAGGAGGGGGTGGGGCAGAATTACTTGTGGGAGGAAAGAACAAAAACTAGCTAATCTAGATGAGCATATAACAAGAGTTGTTCTGTTGGAAGCTAGATCTTCGAATTCTCTTCCAGACGTGCCTTCTCTCTTTGGAAAATTGATTCCATTGATGTATGGCGTTTTCAGACATCCAGGCATTTGCAGCCTAAGAGATCCCAAGGCCAGAGCACAACATCGTATTATACCCAGTGGCAGAAGCTGTCTTGAGTCCATCTTAATTCAGCCAATGTAGTTCCAAATGTGAACACCCTCCTGAGGCTTGCTATGGGTTGGTTGACACAGGAACCCTAAACAAGATTCCACATGGTCAGAAGCCTCTGGGTGGTTGTAGCAGCTGTTGGTTTCCACAGAGGACCCTGTCCAGCCTTATTAAAGGATTCCTCTGCACTCAGTCCACCTTCCTTGTTGGTTTCAAGCAGATTGAGCTGTAAATATAATGAAAGTGATCTGGAAGGGGATTCTCTATTGGAGACTGTAGCAGTTGGCATTAACCTTTGATCACTTGACTGAGAAAGAGCACAAGTTTTCTACTTTAGGCAGAACCATAGCTACAGGGGTGCTAGCCAGGTTTTTGGCCCCCGGTGAAGTCTCCAGAGCGGCACCATTGAGGCTCCAAGTGTGTGTGTACATACGCAGATGCGCATGGGAGGTGCCAAACTGGGTCTTTGACCTGGGTGAAACAATGCCTAGTTTTGCCCCTGCTTTAGGCCACATTATTATGGGGAAATATTGAGCCTCAATTCCACTAAATTTGCAAGATAGTAAAGCTAATTGCAGTCATTGTTTGCATAGAAAAATAGAATTGGGAAAGAAAGATAGTAAAAGTTGCCTATAGTGTAATTTAGCAAATGGAAACAATACTCTGTGAACTTCTGGTCTTCCTTTTATTTTTCATCTTAAAAGCAGCCATGAGTGACCCTGGATTAGAGAACTACGGGGAGAAGGTTAGCCCTGGCCGCACACCATTTCCCTGGTTTAATTTCCCCCCAAAGGTACCATTTGTCCCACACGGCAAGTACCAGCACCCTCAGGGGCATGGTAGTCAGGTAAACATGGAGGGCGAAGCTTTTCTAAAATCTCCCTCCTTTCCCAGCCTCATGGCTCCCATAAAATCCCACTTCTTTTACACACATATCCTGATATTATGTATTCACACTTCCCATGTTTCTTTTCTCTTTTTATGTTTATTAACTAGGGATGTGCTAAACAGCTAAATGTGTCTGTGATTCTAAGGAGAGTTGCACTTGCAGTAACCACACATTTAATTCCTAGGATTTGAGTGCTTTGAACTTTTGAAAAGATTTTTCTGAACCTTCCAAGCAGATGATCTCTTGAAGAATCCAGTGTCTGGTGCAGGGGAATGAATTCACTTTTCTCTAATGAACCAAAAAGTGACTATGGGGATGAGTGGTTTTTCAGAAACTGATAATATTACCAAAAGTTCTGAAGTCCACCTCCGAGGGCCTTCTGGCGGTTCCCTCACTGCGAGATGTGAGGTTACAGGGAACCATGTAGAGGGCCTTCTTGGTAGTGGCACCCACCCTGTGGAATGCCCTCCCATCAGACGTCAAGGAAAGAAACAACTATCTGACTTTTAGATGACATCTGAAGGCAGCCCTGTTTAGGGAAGTTTTTAATGTCTGATATTTTATTGTATTTTTAATATTTTGTTGGAAGCCACTCAGAGTGGCTGGGGAAACCCAGCCAGATGGGCGGGGTATAAATTGTTGTTGTTGTTATATTTTAAAAGTTTTAACATACATTATTATTTGCATTAGTCCACAAACAATCTCAGTATCTTTATGGGGGGTTCTTCCAGCCCGCGGACTTCCCCCCACCCCTCTGCCTAGTTCCACTAATTATCTCTTCTCTTTTCTGCATCTAAATACCTTTATCCAAACTATTAAATCTCCTTTTTAATATCCCTTGTCAAATTATATTGTGCTAGTCCAATCCTGCTAACATTTTTAGATATTTGCAGTGCTCCTTCATATATTCTATAAAGTTAATCCATGCTTTTAAAAATTTATTGTCCGGGAAATTGTCTTCCCGGACAATTTCGCCATTTCGGCATAGTCCATCAGCTTCGATATCCATTCTTCTTTCGATGGGGTTCTTTCTTCCTTCCATCCCTGGGCATACAACATTCTTGCTGCTGTTGTTGCATATATAAATAGGACCTCTTTCTCCTTCGGTAATTATTCTCCTATTATACCTAATAGAAAAGCCTCTGTTTTTTTAACAAAAGTTATTTTAAACATTTTTTAAATTCATTATAAATCATTCCCCAGAAGGCTTTTGCTAAATACCATTGGTACATCATTTTCATATAATTCTGTTTTAATGAACAGCAAGCAGTAAATCTTAAATCCACATTCCACAACTTTCCCCATGAATCAAGTTGGATATTATGACCCACATCTTTTGCCCAATGTATCATTACAGATTTTACTTCTTCATCTTTTGTCTCTCATTCCATCAACATTTTATATATTTTTGACAGAACCTTTTTGTTATTTTCCAACAAGCCTTTTTGTAATCTTGAGAGTTCTTTCCTTTGACCATTTTAAAAATGTCATTTAGCTAATGATATTGGAGCCAATCAGTGAACAAATGCCTTATACAGTGGTACCTCTGGTTACTAACTTAATTCATTCCAGAGGTCCGTTCTTAAGCTGAAACCATTCTTATCCTGAGGCGCACTTTTGCTAATGGGACATCCCGCTGCATGTGCACCTCCAGCACACGATTTCCATTCGCATCCTGGGGCAAAGTTTGCAACCAGGAGCAACTATTTCCGGGGTTAGCGGAGCTCGTAACCTGAAGCGTTCGTAACCAGAGGTACCACTGTATTCTCATAGTTCTTCAGTTTCAACTGATTTCCCTCCTCCACCAATAATAATAATAAGCTGATGATGTTGATGATGATGATGATGATGATCACTATCAAATTCACTACTGAAACACAGCACTGTACATGACTTAAAATGCCTATCAGTTGACTGGTCAGCAGTGACGGAGCATTCCCCGCTGGCACCCAGGACGGGGTGTGCTGTGGTGGCAGGGCTCACCACCAGAGCGACCCCCGCCAAATGGAGCTTAGAAGGACACAACAGCTCATGATGCAACAGAGCATCCTGAGGAATGCAACCCCCCCAAAAAAAACCTGCGCCCAGGGCAACAGGCCCCCACCCACCCACCCACTATACCTCTGCTGGTTAGATACTGTCAATTGACCACCAATTACTTGATCATGTCAGATTTCTGTGAAGAGCACCCTCGCACAAGAAGTGTCTGACTTTTTCATTGCATCTTGGTGTCATCTTATAGCAGTGGCAGGAAGTATAGGGCCCTTGCTCTCCCAGCCTGCAAGAAGCATAGTCACACATGCATACACGTTTAGGAGGCCTCCTGCTTTCTTTATTCCCAATTAAGTCACATGGTTCTCATCCTGGGCAAGTGATGTAACTGCAGGAATCTATGAACAGAAACAAGTATGAAGCAGCAATTCTCGCTGTGGGCAACTGCAGCAGGCCTTAGGCTCATGGGCTGTCCCTGCCCTTCCCCTTCTCTGGTACAGCCATAAGGAGGCAATTGGAAGTTTTCACTTCCAATTTCACTTCCAATTTCACTTCCAACATGCTGCACATTGTGATTTTGTCTGAACCCTAAAAAGGTAAAGGTAAAGGACCCCTGACAGTTAAATCCAGTTGCAGATGACTCTGGGGTTGCGGCGCTCATCTCGCTTTAGAGGCCGAGGGAGCCAGTGTTTGTCCGCAGACAGTTTTTCCGGGTCATGTGGCCAGCAGAACTAAGCCTCTTCTGGTGCAACGGAACACCGAAACCAGAGCAGCGCACAGAAACGCTGTTTACCTTCCCCGCCGGAGTGGTACCTATTTATCTACTTGCACTTTTTGGCGTGTTTTCAAACTGCTAGGTTGGCAGGAGCAGGAACCGAGCAACGGGAGCTCACCCCATCGTGGGGATTCGAACCACTGACCTTCTGATCGGTAAGCCCAAGAGGCTCAGTGGTTTAAACCACAGCGCCACCCGCGTCCCTATGTCTGAACCCTAAACTGTGCCTAATAAAATATAACCCATGGTTTGAAGTAGGCATTTCAGGTATGGACAAAATGGCAAGCTATGTTTCTTCCAAAAATGGAAGCTTTTCGCCATACCTTCATTAAAATTTGGTAGAGTTATTGGGGCCATAAAATTGCTTTTCAGGCTGAATGCTGCCTGCAGACCACAAAGTGACTCTGTTTTACTTTGACTAGTCCTTAAAACATTAAATCAAGGTCTGGGGAAAATGTTACTCACCTTTGCACTCCTAAGAAAAGAAAAGACATTTTCAGGTTCTAAGAAATACAGATATTCTGTAGTTTAATGCTACCGTTCCTTTTTTGTATTTCGTATGCAACATGTGCAATCTGTTAACATATGGGCTTGTATGCTGACCCTATGCCTTAGTTAGGGTTGCCGTATTTTGAAGAGCAAAAAAGAGGAAAAAATTGCTGACTTCTACCACCCCTGCTGAAATTCCCCTTTCCACGCATGCACATCCTGTTAAAGGTGCAGAAGCTTCTCTCTGCCTTCTCACCTGGCGATGCTGCTCCAGATCCCCTGGTCCTCTCGCATTCTCTATCCCTTGGCAGAAGTCATTTCCTCCAGCTCCACATGCATTGCCCTTGAAGGCCCACAGCCCCATTTCCAGTCCCCCAGCCTCCAGCCACCCTCCCCGGCACGCTCCTAGCCAGCCCTGAGGGACCCTCTCTGCGCACAACCCCTTGCTCTTAGCACCCAGCATCCTGTACACTCTTCCCTTTTGCAGCACCGATTGTTCCAAGCCTCTGCAGGCAGCCCTCATGCATCTCCCCAAACCACTATGCAAGGATCTCTTCGCACTCCCGCCTGCATGTCCTCTCAGCCCTCCCGGCTGGCTGCCATTCCCTCAGTCACCGAATCTTAAAAATCCGCCGGAATGAACTTTTAACAATGAAAAAGAGGACATATCCAGGAATATCCGGACATATGGTAACCCTCCCTTAATGCACATAGTACATAACTTCCCCTGGTGCTAGACAGCACCATTGTTTTCAAGGGGTAGTCAGTTTGTGTGGCAAAATGCACCTGTGGCCTCCTTCCCTCTCGCCCATGGAGAATAGAGAGTGCATCTAGATGCACAACCATCCAAGTTCTTAGCTCTTAGCTCCTGAAGCTTCCAATGAATAAAAAACGGCCATTGCTAATTGGAGTGAAGGCAGTTGGAGGAAAGTACATTTTCACGTTGGGCTTTCATGGTAGAGAGCTGCGGGGATGGGATTCCATGCATCCCTAGATTTTTTCTGGTCTGTTTAGGTCTAATAATAATTTAGTGTAAACATTGTGGGCTGTAGTTCATGAAAAGCATACACTACAAGACTGTTGGCTTTGCTGCAGTAGCCTAATGGAATTTGCCACTATTTTGTCCTTCCTATTGTAGTATTTCCCCCATCGGATCATATATTACAGTATTGCGAACAGGTAGGTTCCTTAGCTGTAGATCCTGGCCCTTTAAAAAATTGCTTAATTTCAGGACAGAGAACGTATTTTCCCTTTGTTGAGCAATTTAAATGTGAGGAGGGGTTTAAGAGGGATAGGAATTTAGCTTCTGTCTTCCAGGCCACCCCACTCTCCTTTTCCTTAAATTGGTGACATGGTCAACTTTCATAAATCTGCAGGCGATCACTGCCCAGTGAGCTAATTTAGAGTCCTGCTTGTACACCTGATAAGCAAATGCAAGCCGTGTGTTATGTCAGCAGGTCAGCAGGGTTGATGGAACATGGGATTTTCACTCTGGTTCCAGAAAGGGGCTGTCACTGCTTCCAGGAAGCAGCACTTGGCTCTGATTCTGGAGAGTTGGAAGATTTATTTCCTCATAGCAAGGACTCCGAGTCTGAACATTCTTCTCAAGTGTTTTAATCAATACGCTTTTCTCGCATCTTATAAGTGGAGTCCATTTAAATAGAGGGGGGGATTTATTTATTGCTAGTTTTATTGATTGTGACATTATCCAACATTGTGACTATGAGAAGCAACATGGCTAAAATTTTAAGACATCAAAACAAGTAAAATGTCCAGTGGGAAAAGGGAAATTGGCCCTAATCAGGAAGTTAAGCCACTTTATTTTTTTATATATATATATAAATTTTTATTAATTTTCCAACATGTATTAAGACACAATACAACTGACAATACATAAACAAACAAACATATAAACACGTATAATTTCATAACCTCTTTTTCTTAAACCTTATTTCAACGACTTCCCCATACCTCCCTTTTCTGCATCCCTGTTTTAAACTTTTCCAGCAACCCCTAATTTCAATTACTTATAATTCGCTTTCTTCAATCCTTTTTCTCTTACCCAATTATTTGTCACTGCAATTCTGTTTTACCTTACCCATGACATTTTAGCACTCATTAATTTTGCAACAATTCTTAAGATAAACTTTAAATTTCTTCCAATCTTCTTCCACCGTCTCTTTTCCTTGGTCGCAGATTCTGCCAGTCATCTCGGCCAGTCCCATATAGTCTATCACCTTCGTCTGCCACTCTTCCAGCGTGGGTAGTTCTTGTGTCTTCCAATACTTTGCTAAGAGAACTCTTGCTGCTGTTGTAGCATACATAAAGAACGTCCTATCTTTCCTTGACACCAATTGGCCTACCATGCCCAGGAGAAAGGCCTCTGGTTTCTTATGAAAGGTACACTTAAGGACCTTCTTAATTTCATTATAGATCATTTCCCAGAAGGCCTTGATCCTTGGGCACGTCCACCAAAGGTGGTAGAAAGTACCTTCAGTTTCATTACATTTCCAGCATTTATTATTGGGCGTATGATAGATTTTTGCAAGCTTGACTGGGGTCATGTACCACCTATAAATCATTTTCATAATGTTCTCTCTTAAGGCATTACATGCCGTAAACTTTATACCGGTAGTCCATAACTGTTCCCAGTCAGCAAACATAATGTCATGACCAATGTCTTGTGCCCATTTAATCATAGCTGATTTAACCATCTCATCCTGTGTATTCCATTTCAACAGCAAGTTATACATTCTTGACAAATTCTTAGTATTGGGTTCCAACAATTCTGTTTCTAATTTTGATCTCTCCACCTGGAAGCCAATTTTCCTGTCCTGTTTGAAAACTTCATTTATCTGGTAATAATGAAGCCAGTCTCTTACTTTAGACTTCAATTTCTCATAGCTCTGCAATTTCACTTTTCCCTCCTCTTGTTCTATAATTTCCCAGTATTTTGGCCATTTAGATTCCATATTAAGTTTTTTCACTTCCTTAGCTTCCATTGGTGAAAGCCACCTAGGGGTTTTGTTTTCCAACAGATCTTTATACCGAATCCAAACATTATATAGTGCCTTCCTAACAATGTGGTTTTTGAAACCTTGGTGAATTTAAACCTTGTCATACCATATATATGCATGCCAGCCAAACCTATTACTGAACCCTTCCAGATCCAAAATGTCTGTGTTTTCAAGAAGCAGCCAGTTTTTCAGCCAGCAAAAAGCCGCTGATTCATAATACAATTTTAAGTCCGGCAGGGCAAACCCCCCTCTTTCTTTTGCATCAGTTAATATCTTAAATTTTATTCTGGGCTTTTTGCCCTGCCAGACAAATCTAGATATGTCTTTTTGCCACCTCTTGAAACAGTCCATTTTATCCACAATCTGCAATGTTTGAAACAAAAACAACATTCTCGGCAAAACATTCATCTTAATATCAGCAATTCGGCCTAACAAGGAAAGTCTCAAATTTGACCATATTTCTAAATCTTTCTTAACTTCTGTCCAACATTTCTCATAATTGTCTTTAAATAAGTTCACATTCTTGGATGTCAAATTAATCCCCAGGTATTTCACTTTCTTTGCTACTATTAAACCGGTTTCACTATGAAACCTCTCTCTTTCAGCAACTGTTAGATTTTTATCCAGTACTTTCGTTTTCTGTTTGTTCAACTTAAAACCTGCTACTTGACCAAATACTTGTATTAGCTCTAAAACTCTTTTCGTACGGAAGTTAAGCCACTTTAGTTCTAGAAATTGGAGAAAATAAAAACTGTAGAGGGAGGATGGTCAGCCTCAGAGATTTAATAGATAAAAAAAAATTAATTATAATAAAAAACTGGCATAAGATTTAGTAGTGTTTTGGGAATGATAAGCACAACAAAAGCAGAACTTGATGAGTGAGAGGTGGAGCCTGTAAAAATCTAATAGAATCTGGAGGGAATGGGAAACACTTGGAGAAACTTGGAGTAGAGCTAATGTAGAAACCTGGTAGCTTATTGCTAGAGACTAGTGGTCTAAGAGTGGAGCCTAAAGAATATGGATTTTATCAGTTTTTCAGATCTCAGTATCTTATATAACCAGTTAATGAACTCCTTGTAGTTACATGTAAACATTCAGAAATACACCAACAATCTGTGTGATTGTGTGATACATTCTGTGTGCCTGAAACCATAATTTTTCAGAATCCCTTCCAATGAAACTACTACTTTTTAATTTTAAATTTTTTTAAGTTTCCTAGTCAGCATGATGACGACTGGTAAAATTTTTGAAATGCAGCTTTGATGTGCAAGACCTGAAAGTTCACAGAAGAACAATAGCAAAGCTTACATTTTACAGTATTTTGTTAGCAAGCCCTTACTGTAAAATGTATTCTCTTGATTGGGGATGGGGGTTGACTCATAATTTTGAGCATCTGTGGCTGGCAAAACGGCCCACTTTCCTTTATCCTGATCTTCTGTTCTGAAATGCCCCCTGCCCTTTCTTCCCGGCTTTAATTTCAAGGCTGGTATGTTTTTGCCAGGATTGCGTGGTTGGACAGAGTCTTGATGCTGTAATTAGAGATGGTTACTCCCCACCCCCCCACCCTTTTTATGATGTGCAGGACTTGCCTTCGGGTATTCTGGTTTCTTAGCTGCTTTCCATTCCCCTGCCCACTAGAAATGCATTCTAGCCACCCCCTCACACAGAAGCGTTCCGGTTAAATCACTTAGATGTCCTCCAGCACCACAGAGCAATTGTATAGGGTGTGGTGTGGTGGGGAAAGAATCCTCTTGGAGGTACTATTGGAATTCCTTATATTGTAGCCACAAGCTTCACCTTGTAGCCATGAACGTTTAGCCTTCTCCCATTCCACCTGTGGCCATGCCCTACTTTAAAAATAAGAAGATATGAAGTGACAAGGAAAAGTACAGAGCATGTACAGAGCGACCTCCAGCCCCATTAGCATCTTTCTTCCAAGGAAGACACTGACAGCATCCTCAGCACACAGCCCAATTTAAAAACAAAACAAAATTATCATCTAAAATCAACAGAAAAAGCCAGAGTTGAGTGCGGAGTTTAGCACTGATGTGATCTAGAAGTAAAGCAGCAAGCTGAAGAGAGTCAGAAAAACATTTGAGAGCAATGTTTGATTTCCGTTTGAATCCAGGCTATGGGAAAAGCAAGACCTTTTCGGGGTCCTAATGCTGCAAAGCCCTCCATTGTAGATTCAGGTTGTATGCATGTGTAAATAAACCATATATCATAAAGATAACACAGTCTCCGCTGTGCCTCATTCCCCAAAGGAATGAAGAACCCTGCGTAAAGTGCCTGGAACCGCTGGCATCTTGTACCGCTCAGAGATTGGTGTGGGGAGCAACACTGGTATTAGAAGTGGGATTTGTGTTTCCTGAAGGAGGGCCTGTGAGTGAGATGTGCCTGAGTCAAGATGGAGGGAAGAATAGCAACACTCCTTGAGGAACTTAAGAAAACAAAGCAGCAAGAAAGCCGGCTGCAGTGCCGGCAGTTGCATAAAATGGAACAGCTGCTAGCAGAGTGACTGAGAAGCCTCTGTGGACAGAAAAACTCTCAAGAGGGGGTTGAAAGTGACCCAGAAACCCAGCTGCAAGGCACCCAGATGGAAAGAGTGGCCAAAGAGATCCAGAGTGTGGATGGGCAGCTGAGGGGCCGGGACTGCGAAGAGAAGCAGTTGGTGGCTGAAGGCAAGGGAGAAGACAATGCTTTGTAGAAGGGGGAGCTGTCTGGAGCTGAGGAGCTGCGGCTGATTGATTTCTTCACTTCTTGGGAGTCTGCTGTAAGAGATGTGTGTAAGAGTGTAAGAGGTGTAAGAGATGTGTGCGCATGAGCAGGAGGAATTGGAGGTGTGTGTGAACATGCAAGAGGAGCATAAAATGGAGCCTGCCAGCGCCTGTTCTCTTATAATGGCAATGGCACTCACCTGAGAGGTGCCAGAACTGAGTTCCGACTGAAAGAAAGCCCTGGAGCCTGCTGAATTGGTGCAGGAGGAGATGCTAGAGATGATCAGGAGGCCATATACCTCTGAATTCCAGGTGCTTGGGTACACAAAATCCATCTGTCCAGAGTGGCTGGGTAAACCCAGCCAGATGGGCAGGGTATAAATAATAATAGTTGTTGTTGTTGTTGTTGTTGTTGTTATCACCATGCTTTGATTGTGTGTCTCCAGGTGGGCTAATGTTAATAGGTTTTGATGGACTAACTCCAATGGCATTAACAATATAAAGGGAGTGTAAAGGGAAGTGTCAGACAGATATTTTTAAGAGCTAGATAAAATTGTTAATTGTTAACTCATCAGTTAATATTATATGTAAAAGAAGGTTCTGTAATAAATTGGGTAGATCTCCCGGAAATGTAGATAATTCATGAGTATGTGTAATAATCAATTTAAAAACATTTAGCTTCATTTTTGTGTGATTGATTATTTAATGGTTATCATTGCTAAATATGTAAATATGAATGTAGATAAGGATTTCTAGGTTTTGAACATGGCACATAACTTTGATGATAAAATTTTAGTAAAGGAGCAGGATTGTTTCTCTCTTTTCAAAGACAATTCCTAACATAATTAGAAATAAGAGTATGAAAAAAGGGAAATAAAAGATTTATGAAAATTTTAAAGTAGTAGGCAATGTCTTGTAAGAATCATAAAAAGGAAGTAAGAACAGTTGTTGAGGAATTGTATTTAGATTTGGTGGAACATTTTTAGGGGTTTCAGGAATGATTAGAGTTAAAAATAGAGCATATAAAAGAAAAAAATGGAAGAAAATATTATTTGGAAAGGTTGCCGAAATGGGCATCTATTACAATAAACAAACTAATATTACATATAGTTATGTAATGCAATTAAAGAGATTAAATAGAATTGAGGGAAACTAGCACAACAGGTTTCAGAGAGATTGTAAGGATAAAAGTGCAATAATGCTTGATAACTGAGGGTAGGCAATGCATAGAAGTGTTGAAATGCAAAATAGAGGACAATTTAGGCAGGAAGACAGGAATAAAAATTAGAGCTTTAAAAGAGGAAGTTGAGAGAGAGAATTTAGTATTGTGGAAAGAAGAATTGTCTGCAATTATATTTGGGCCTGTTTGTACTGAACCTCTCTCTCTCTATATATGGCTGCAAACAGAATCAGTTCAGAAAAGACAAGACAGCAGAAGGAACAGGTGTTAAAGTCATGTTTTGAGATTTAAGATCTAAAGATGTAACAATAGTATACAATGCAATTAGAGATCCTATGGCACCTGGGGCATTACAGTTGCTGCAGCAGCAACAAAAACCTCTAGGTAGTCCACAAGAGCCTTGGCACTTGTCCCGTGGTCCATGGGGGGGGGGGAGAGAAGATTGGAGATCACAGCCCTGAATAAGCACAGAGAAATTCACTTTTTTTTTTGTTAAGTCACAGAAACTATCAAGAGAAGGCATTAAAGATTTTATGCCATGGGTTCATTTACCAGAAGTAAACATTAGCAAGAAACAGGACATAAATATAGAACAGGTAAGAAAAGCTATAAAACATTCTAAGAGTGGAAAATCTCCAGGTCCAGATAGATTCATAGCAGAATATATATTTAAAAAATACTGACAATATAGAAGCACCATTAGTGGAGGCTTTAAACTAAATTTAAACTGGAAATCTGCCCCAGAAATGGAAAATAAGAATCATATCTGTATTATATTAAAAGGGGAGAATAATGAAGATTCAATGTTGTACAGACCGTCTGCCCTATTGAATTTTGATTGTAAAATTTTAACCTCCATAGGGTAACAGAAAAATGTGTGCATAAAGATCAAACAGGTTTTATTAAGTGACGAGCTATAATAATGAGTTTAAGAAGAGTATTAAATATTATGCGATCTCTTGGTTTCTGGATGAAGAACAAGCTTATGACAGGTTCAAGTGGGGGTTTATGAAGGAATTTTTTTTTGGAAAGGATTGTATTTCCAACAAATTTCTGTAAGCCGAAAGATTGAAATATTTTTTGCAGAAGGTAACTGAAGCTATCAAAAGAACTGTACGGAACAACCTTACATTTACAGAGCAAAATATCCTCTTGAATTATATACCCAGCACGTGGAACCTTACAAAAGGACAACACGAGTGGACTCTCCCTGCCCTTAACTAAAGCAAAAAGACTGATACTGATGAACTGGAAAAATAAAAATGCAGCTCCCTTCTACGATTGGATTGGGGATTTATACAAACTTACAACATGTGAACAACTTGCATATAAACACAGACTTGCCATGGAGAAATTCAATGATATTTTGAATCCATTCTTACAAATACTGTAATAGGTTAAGATCTGGTGAAGTACAATAACAACCTTGTAAAATACAGTGGTACCTCGGGTTACAGACGCTTCAGGTTACAGACCCCGCTAACCCAGAAATAGTGCTTCAGGTTAAGAACTTTGCTTCAGGACGAAAACAGAAATCGTGCTCTGGCGGCACGGGAGCAGCAGGAGGCCCCATTAGCTAAAGTGGTGCTTCAGTTAAGAACAGTTTCAGGTTAAGAACGGACCTCCAGAACAAATTAAATACTTAACCTGAGGTACTACTGTATACAGTTTTGGGTTTTTCCCTCTCCCCCATTTGTTTTCCCTTCTACACTGGTTCTGTTTCTCTTTTTCTTTCTTTTATTTACATCTCACCATATTTAGTGCACATATAATTATGTATTTTTTTAGCTTTCAATGAAGATGTTATATATATCTGTAAGCTGATAGATATAGAAATATGGTTGGGGTGAGATTTAATGACTTAGGTTTCCCAATGTTATATCCTAGTGGAGTGGTAAGAGAAGGGTGCCTGCGGCCAGAGGCATCTCTAGTGCAATAGATAAGACAAAGTAAGACAATAAAAGGCATAAGAATAGCAGAAATAGAACATAAAATCAGCTTTGACTGTGATGATATGGGAGTTTTCTACACAGAATCAGCCAAAATAAATTGGGAAAATGAAACAGGAGTATAAGGGGCTGGATTAAAAATCATTATAACAAAACATGAATTATTACCAGCAAATGTATATTATGATGAGATTGAATATGAGAATTTAGCTGGTGTAGTAGAGTAAAATATCCGGGTCTCAAAATCACAGATTACCTAACAGAACTATTTCAAAGATAATTAGCTCCCAGCTAGATCCGGCACAACAGATCCAACAAGATGTAGAATTCTGGGAAAATGGGGTGGGGGGCAATAAGCCTAATTAAGATAAACGTTTTAACAAAATAACATGTTTTCTGCATAACATTCCCATGTTTTTACATCACAAATGGTAAAGGAATGGCGTAGAAAATAATATCAACTTTTATGTGGCTAGGGAAAAAGGTAAGCGTATCAAAAGCTATAGTGAGAGGGAATCCCTGGAAGGGAGGACTGTGGAGTCCTGATTTTGAATTTTATTTTGAAGCAGATATTTTAAATGCATTATGGATGGTCGAAAGAATCAGAATGAAATAATATAGGGGATGGAGTTATATAGTAAATATTGGACTTAAAACATGGGATAAACACAGAGCATATCTCACTTCCAACATATCTGATATACTCAGTGCTTTTTTCTAAAAATGTCTAGGGGTACTAGACATCAATATTCCTACTCATATTGAAATGTTGCCCCACAATGAGGCCAAACTTAGATTCACAAACTGTTTAGGGGTATGCGTACCCCTGCGTCCCCCCAGAAAAAAAGCACTGGATATACTCTATGTTTATCCCATACTGTAATTCCAGTACTTACTACGGTTTTCCATAGTGTTTCAATTTTTCATTCATGATCTAAAAGCTTTAGGAGTCACCATGGATCCCTGGGGTAAGAGTGTTATTGCCCTGGTGTCCTGCTTGTGGGGCTCCCCACTGGGGGAAGCCCAGTGCTGGACTAGGGAGGCCTTCAATCTGATGCTGAAGGTCTTTTCTTGTTTTCTCCAGGGCCATTGTTGGAGGAAGGGAAGCTTTCTTCTTTTCTTGAGAAGATATTTTCTGTACCATCATAGAAGGCACAAAATGTGATACAGATGCCCAGGTTAGGGATGCGCAGTGCTTTTTTTCTTTTAAAAAAAAAGGTTTAGGGGTGCTCTCATTTTGACTCAAGAAAATCACCATTTTATAGTTCAAATTGGAAAAAATAAATACAGTAAATGGACAAAAGTACAAAGATTTACAAAAGGCTTAGGGGTATGTGTCCCCCCAGAAGAAAAGCACTGGGGATATGTGTAACCCCATAACATGATGCTCAGCAAATAGTGAAATCCCTGTGTCAGATTCTCCCTGGTATTTTGTGGAATATTTTTGTTTTGGTTTCAGTTTTTCAGTGTATGATTATTCAATCATTTCTGTAGGCTTGCAGCCCATTTACTGGAGCAGAGATGATGTAGCCCATTGGCTGAAGTGGGCTGAAAAGGAATTCTCATTAAGACCCATTGACAGCAACACTTTTGAGATGAATGGCAAAGCGCTCTTGCTTTTAACCAAAGAGGATTTTCGATACAGGTCTCCACATTCGGGTGAGTACTAAGAAGTGGATAATGAGGCCTCATTCATATGTAGTGCTAAGCGAAAGTATGGGTAAGCATGAACAAGAAAGCATGTGGGTATTCTTGACACAAATCACAGCTGCTTTGTTCCTGGTCTGGACTTGCTAATGTTGTGGCACCCAGAACTAAGCCATGGTTTGACTTCACTATAGCCAAACCTTGATTTAGTTCTTGTCTAGAGTGAGATTTGAACTTAATGCTAAACCGAAACAGGACTTAGGTATGGATAGCACAACAGCAGCATGGCAGGAGTGAAGCCCCTGTGCATTTTGCTGTGAGTACCCATGCACTAGGTCATTCATGCTTAGCCAGGATTTGGCCTACCAAATTGCATAGGACTGGTACGCAAAAGCCCTCTTTGGCCCCATTGCTTCCTAGTCTCCCTAGTCTCTAGGGACATAGCAACCACACCACTGGGAATAAGGGCAAGGGGGCTGAAGTAAATTCTGAGAGCAGTGGGAAGCAATGGGGCCTGCAATCAGTCTTGAAGTCCTGGGCAGGTTTGTGCAGGTGAAGGTGGTCCTTCAAGTACCCTGGTCCCAGGCTGTTGAAGGGCTCCAGCCTTCTCACAGATGAGAGCTGCATTTCAAAAGCTAGATGTCATGGAAAGATGTTCTTCTGTCTAATGCAGAGGTGGCAATGGGAAGGGGGGCATTGAGCGTGACGTCAGGCCATTGGAAGGAGCCAGGGGGCAGAGCCGAAGGTGGCCGCAGTGTGGCTTCAGTGGCTGGTGACTCCTGCTTCTGCTGCTTCTGCTGTCTCTGGCAGGGGCTGCTTTGACCATCTCCTTCCTTCCATGGCGGGGGAGGAGGAGAAGGAGTTGGCCCCTGAAGTGGTGCTGTGCTCAGCTCTGCATTTGGCCTCCTCCACTCCCTTTGAATGTTGGGGGGGCAGCCCCTCCCAAAATAATCGGGGAGGTCAAAAGGAGATGGCATCCTTGCTCTAATGTAATAGTTTTCTATGGTGCAGAATTTTTTTTTGTATGGGGAAACATTTCATCCTGTGTTGCAGTCCAAAGTTGCCCAAACATAGGGTAACCATATATCTTTCATTCACTTGCATGGTCTGTTTGTCTTTTAGGTGATGTGCTATACGAGCTTCTTCAGCATATCTTGAAGCAAAGGAATTCTCATGTGCTGTTTTCACCTTTCTTCCATCCTGGGAACTCTATCCATGCTCAGCCAGATATCATGTTACATCAAAACCATGATGAAGGTAGCAACACATATCTGTTTGTTTGTTTGTTTGTTTGTTTGTTTGTTTGTTTGTTTGTTTGCAACCAGTGTTAGCTGTGGGCTTTGTGTGGAATGAAATAGGATACATGGGGGGATACTTGGCAAACCCTTATATTATGACCATGGTTGTGGCTACAAATTTAGAGCACTCCTCTAAAAATGAACTCAGAATTGCTCCATACAGTTAGAAAATATGGTACTAAGGAAACCAAAGAAGGCCGGAGTTTGAAGTAACAACAGTAAACTTTATTTTTGTCATAATATGCAAAGAAGGCTTACAGCCAGATCCTGAGTCTAACTTTGTTGTCAAAAGAGTGTTTAGCTCTACAGATTAGACCTATTTGCTTCACTTACACAATGTGAAATGGCAGGCTGGTACACCTGCATCAAACACAAGTGTGTATGTTGCAACCACTACATAATGTGTGAATTGGCCTTTTATCCTGGGTGTCTGCTGTGCTTCAGTTTCCTTTCACATGAAGTTTCTATTTAAAGAAAGCAAAACATCATTTTGGCAGTGGCCCATTGCTCCATGGGAAAGCACATGGTCTGCATGCAGAACTCTGTAGAATCAGTTCCTGGCTGCTCCAGTTAAAATGGACCTGGGGTAACAGGACTGGGAAAGAACTGCAATAAGATGAGCATTAAGGGTGGAAAAATTTCCCCAAAGATACCAACTGTATTCAGAAGAGATTTTGCCCACCACCATCCATCCTTCTCTGCAATGCACAACCTCAGGTGTATTTCAAGGCACCTTTTAGTTCATGTGGTAAGATGCTGAGTCCCCCAACAGGCCTGGCCAGTGCATCTTGTGAACTAGATGTATGGTCTAAAAATTGAATTGGAAACATGGGGGCTTTGGGGGCGTAATGCCAAATCATACTTTGGAATTGGAAGCACAAATGTACGTCTCACATGCTTCCTGTTTCCCTCATGCATTACAATGACCAACTCCTGTTCCTGGTTTTCAGCAAAATGTAGTTGTGCTGTTTCATCCAAACTGCATGTTTCACATTTCCCTTTATGCCAAGATTGTAATCCACTCTGATTTGCTGGAACAGAAGTTGCAAATCTCTGTGTGGGAGGAGGAGGAGGAGGACACAAACCCAAGTCTCCTTGGGTGCATTCTCATGACAAACAGCCGCATTGCATTGGAACCATAAGGCTTGATTCTCTAACTAACTATTCCAAAGTTCTGTTGTTCAAAATTGTGTTTTAAGTTGTGCCATCTTAGTTCTTGAAAACTTGGAGCTCCTTTCTGTGCCACAAAGGCTGGACACTCCACTGCTGCTCTGTACAGTACATTCTGTACTTGTTCAAAGAAGAGATGATCAGCTGATCCCAAGATGTATTCCTTAGGGAACTCCCTGCCTCATCTTATTTATTACTTTTTATCCTACAGAGCTATGGACATACACGGTTCCCCCTTTCTGAATTGTATCCTCACAATAACTCTGGATCAAGCTCCCCAAGAGAGCTCTATTTCTGAGGAAGGATGTCACTGTGATGCCAGGTCATCCTTGTTTACGTTCAATACTTCAGCTACTATGCCCCTTAGGCTCTCTTACCAGCTGGTATCTTGATCCCCTTCCCTCTTCTTTCAGGGTATGGGCTACATCGGAGATACATGCAGGACTGGAACTGGCAGCCAATTACCTGGCATCACAATGACATTGGTAACTGTTTGCTCATGCAGTTTGTGATCAAACCATGCAGGCAAAGACAAAAAACACCAACGATCAACAGATTGTCTGGTTTTACAAAGTACTGTGCAGGCAACTTCACAAGAAGCTGATCTTTGAGATTGCGTAACTCCATGCACAACGCTTCATAAGACCTGATGATCACCTGAGCTTGCAAGACCAGGTGCACAGTGCCCGATTTCAACATGTGGACAGAAGCCTGTCACCTTTGATGGACACCTGATCATAGGCACCTGTCATTAGAGTTTGCAATGTCAAGTGCAGAACACTTTGCAGAAGACTTGTAGGCACCCCACAAGCTCAGCCCAGTTGTGTCTTTACCTTCTCCATGCCTGGTGTCATATTTGGGCACAGCTTAGCCAACACAGTCTCACAGGCCAAATGTGGTTCCCATAAGCCACAGGTTCCCCACCACTGCTCTGCACAAAACATGTGGTGGCTGGATTTCAAAGACTGCACGTTGTTCAGCTTCTTCTATGGACACAACCCATAAGAAGGAAGACTGGTTTTTGTTCTAAGTGTGTGATGGCAGATAGGAATGCCAAGACCAAGAGGTGCTGGCTAGTTCTGCAGCATCAGGTGTGCCATGGCACCTTCCGCTTCAATGGAGTCCAGGGTCTTTTTCACCTCCAGTCCCTTATAGTCATACTCTACCCTTGTTTTATTGTGTTCTCCAAGTGCTTGGTGAATACTTTTGCTCTTTGCTCCTTTCCCCTCAGCTTTGCTTCCAACCACTAAAATAAAGCTTTCGCATATGCATTTTTTAAAAAAAGGCACCTCTTGGTAGAAATTAAAAGCCGAGGAGGAGCATTTTGTTTTAATTAAGGATTACTTCCAGCCACAGACTCTGGGCAGTGAGGGAAGCCCTTTGTGCCAAGACTTCACAGGCAGGTAATGAGGGCTTCTTGTGTACTTTGAGTCACTGGTGCTGCCTCTTTCCTGTTGGTGGAAGAACTCACACAGCTAAATATAGCCCTGCACTGCCTGTTGGGTTTGTTGTTGTGTTTAATTCTTCACTGGGTTATGTGGTATGTATCTGCTCCAACCAGCTCACTTTGAATGGCCATATGAGGGAAAGGGCAATCATTCTCCAGGCGATCTTTACAATTCAGTCTTGAGTATGGTTTCTGTTTCTCTCCTGAGTGTTGTGTGTAGGAGAAAACCTCAACTGTTGGTGCACTGCAAGAACTAAATTGCTGAAAAACCTCAGGGGTTTTGTGCTTCTAATTCCTAGGCATGGTTTGCCATTATGTCCAAACAGCCCCAAAAGCCCACCTACAACAGAGACTGCTGGCTGCATCTGTGCACAATTTACTGTTCTGGTCTTGCCTCCTTCCAATCAGCCTCAGTGAGGATGGGGGAATAATTTTTGTATTGGGAAAGATCCAGTGAGCCAGCCACACCTAATATGAAGACAAATTACTTGTCCTTAAAGAAGATGTCCTGTTGCAATTTTTCCAGTCAGGGATTAGGGATTCAATGCAGAAATACAGAAAGTGGGCTCTTCTGCAGTTGAAGGGTTAACTGGGAGGGGTATTGTTTTGGTCAGTTGCTATGTTATGTGTGTCTTTTTGTGTTTTTATGTAATAAACCACCTTGTGATCCTTGCATAAAGGGCAGTATATAAATTTAATAAATAATAATGATAGCTCTTTCATGTGCATTTAAAAATACATTTTAGGCTTATGATGGAAGAGTGTATCCAGTTTTAACTGAGGATAAAATAGTTCCTTAGCTGTTACACAGAACCTACAGACCACAGGCTATTCCATTTCTGTGGTGCACAGCCATGTTTTCAATGAGCACTTTGGCTGATAACCGGCAGTCCACAGGGCCCTCCCTGGCACTCCTGCCAAGTGTCACTGAAGATGGCAACACACAGGCTGTGTGTTCCCTAATTCAGATCTTTTTTAATGCAGAAAAAGAAACACATTCTTTTGAAATGTAATCCTTGCATTGGCTTAAAGGTGTAAATGTTTAATGTTATGTCTCTCTGTTGGACTGCATGCAGGAATTGTGTCAAATGACCATGGCTTATCATGCAATGTGCAGTGTCTGAGCGAATGGGCTCCATGAGCCCTGGGAAGCCGTGCCTTCTAGATGGCACCAACTTCATTGCAGAGCCTGATCATTCATGACAGAAACATTTATCTGGCAAAATTCCAATGCCTTCCAGAGGTTGATGTGTGAACCACCTTTTCCTCTGATGCTGCTCATACCTTCCTTATGAGAGCACATCAGAGAACCATATCTTGCCATCACTTCACTATCATTTCCTGACAGAAGGGCAGAGTTTTAAGGAGATGTGAGATCAATTGAAGTGATGTCCTATCAATCAATATTTTGCATTTATTTCCATGCATATGGCAAATAGCGTGTAGTGAGTGAACGTGTATACTGCATATGGTGAAATGTTTCTTACTTGGTTATTGTGACCTTGACATGCAAAAAACTTAACTCAGATACAGAAAGAGAGAGAGAAACACAATGCAAGCCTATATAACCCCACCCAGAAATAATTCTCAAAAATAATTCACATTGAATTCTGCATGTTCATACAACTACAGTGGAACCTCGGGTTGCAAACGTGATCCGTGCAGGAGGCACGTTTGCAACCCACAGCGTTCGCAACCCGCAGCGCCGTGTCTGCACATGCGTGGGTTGCAATTTGGCACTTCTGCGCATGCGCAAAGCGTGACGTAGTGCTTCTGCGCATGTGCGAGCGCCGAAACCTGGAAGTAACCTGATCTGGTACTTCTGGGTTCGGCGCGGTGTGCAACCCAAAATCACGTAACCTGAAGTGTCTGTGACCCGAGGTACCACTGTACAGACATTTTCTTTCATCCTAATTTCTGCTGCTTTTCTGAGTGTATCTGTGTAGCCATGTGAACTAGAAACTTTTTTTTTAATTGAGATTTCTGGAAATCTTAATGAGATCCAGTGAACTATATGCCCAGCTGTACTCTACACATTACAACATCATTTTGGGGTTTGTTTGTTTTTGTTTTTTAAACTCATTTATATGCCTACTATTTCCCTAAGGACTCAAAGCAGCTTCCCATTTCACCCTCATAGCCACCCTGTCTGGTAGTCTAGGCAGAGAAGCAGTACCCAAAGCCACCCAATGGGCTTCAGGGTTGGAACTTTGCAGTTCAAACCCCCCACTCTGTCGGCTGCACCCGACTCCTCCTTGGACAAAAATCATGACTTCCTGTGTTCACATCAACTAGGTGATCTGGTGGCACACATGGCTCTGAAATATGCTTAAAGGGTTATTTCTTTGCAAGTCCAGTTTTAAGACATTGTTGTTCAGTCACCGCAGACAGGGCATGGCCTGGCTCTGAAGTTTCACTTCCTTGTGCCCATTTCGTTATTACTGACCTGAGTAGTCAGACAAAGACAGACCTTTCTTGTTTATGATTTGGGGCATGTGAATCATAAAATCCACACCAATGTCGCTTCCTCCTGAGCAGTAACAAGGAAACTGGTGGTTGCTGGCAAGATCCATTGGGAGGTGGACAGCCTGATGAGTGGGTCTGGAGTCAGCCTAAGGTCACAGAGCTTGTGTGGGGGAAGCAGAACTTTGGAAGCCGAGTTCACAGGGCTTCAAAGAGGCCTTTTGCTTGCATCTCATGGCAATTGTATTTTAGAAGCAAGGCACCACTCTGTTCTTTTTGAACAGTCCCTTTAAGACAACAGTGGTAGCCACAGACTGAGGAAGAGAAGGAGCAAATACAACAACCTAATATCTCCACAGGTCTAGCAAAACCAGGGTAAATTTTGCAGAACAGTTGATGCAAAATGTGATAGAATTTGCATCATGGTTGCAAGTCATATAAGACAGCTTTTCTTGGCGTAGAATTTTAACATTTTTGGGGGGAGTAAGCACAGTCCATATGCTCTATCTTAAAGCCTGTCATGGTATGAATATATTTGTCTCATCTTTTCAAAACAATGTTTTTGAACAATGTTGAGAGAACAAATCTGGGCAGTGTTTACTCCACCTGAGTTAGTATTTGGCTGGAACCAAAGGATCCAGTTAAAATTGCGTCTTAAGTTATGTGTCACCAGTGCTATTTTTCAGGGAAAAGAGGTGCCAGAACTCACCATGAATGCCTCCCTTGTTCGCTTATAATGGCAATGGCGCCCACCTGAGAGGTGCCAGAACTGAGTTCCAGTGAGCTCAGGCTGAAAAAAAGCCCTGTGTGTTACCTATGAGCTCCCAGTTGGCCATTCCTGCCTATCGCAGAATTCACAACTTTTTCTTTCTTTTTCTTTTGCTACGCAGACAACTTTGTCCAGAGACCTTCAAGACAATCAGCTGACACAATGCATCACAACCCACCTACCATTGAATTATTGCATCGCTCTAGATCCCCCATTAGTGCCAACCACAGGCCTTCACCAGAACCCGAGCAGCGGTCATTGAAATCCCCCTTGGAGAACACTATCCGTCGCCTCTCACCAGCTGATCGGCTCTCGGGAATGAGGCACCACCAGGAGAACAATAGCCAAGAGTCTTACCCTCTCTCAGTGTCCCCTATTGAGAATAACCACTGCCCAACCCCTTCCGAAGTGCTTCAGAAGCCTTCCAGCCCCCGCCAGGAAAACACAAGGGTGATTCAGCTGATGCCCAGCCCCATCATGCACCCCTTGATACTGAACCCCAGGCACTCTGTGGATTTCAAAGCCTCCAGGTTGTCTGAAGATGGGATGCACAGAGAGGTGAAACCCATCAACCTGTCCCATCGGGAAGAATTAGCATACATGAATCACATCATGGTCTCCGTCTCTCCACCTGAAGAGCATGCAATGCCAATTGGAAGGATAGCAGGTTAGTATGATATATTCTAGGTCATGTATGTTTCTTTGGTATCTACCATACGTTTTCCCAAGGGCTGATGCTTGGGAAATTTGTTAATTTCATTTGAAGACAAACAGAAGTCCATAGGTTGAAGGTACTATAGAAGCAAATGGGTAAATAAAGGTATTTACTTTATGGTGATCTGCCATCATCTTGTTCTTAGAACCCAAATCCCCAAAATTATGGATGGTCTTTCTGACAAAGTAACAACCACCAGCTCCTGATTAATCTTCCTTGCATTTTCCCATGAACATCATTCCTCAAAATACATTCATTTTATGTGTTATTACATGTCGTGGTTTCCCAGCAAACAAATTTAATACTGCAACAGGTTAAATGAATGAGCATGGCCCAGGTAAAACTAACTGCTGTTAAGTTTGAAGGATTCCAGTGAGAGAATGCTTAATTCTATTGTATTAAATTTAACAGAGATTCACATTCCTTATTTGCTTGGATTGGCTCTAGGAAGGAGGGATCTAAATTTCTCTTCTGCCAGTGCAAACATAAAGGGGTTCTAATAAGTTATTATTAATCTTCTTTACAATTTACCTAAACATTAGTAAGCACTGTGAAACAATAAAAAATGGCCTGCCCACAGGTTTTCCTTCCCCGTCTGTGACAGTTATACATTGTAGAATGCAGGCCAGCTGGTTTAAATGGGCCATTCTGCATTTATTATAATGTGAAACTCAGTCCATAGGGTTGTGACCACCTGCTTCATGAATCTGAGAGTCAGACTCAGCTTAATCAAGCAGTTGCTCACTTCTACAGATACCTGCTCACATCAGCAGTCTACTTGGGTGAGCAGTGTATGTAAGGTAGAAATTAGGGTTGCCATACATCTGGAGTTTCCTGAACATACACTGAATACTGCTATCGGAAGCAGTGTCCAGGCAGAAATTGGCAAAATGTCTGGGAAAATCTGGATGTATGAGAACCCTTGTTGTCACTTACTGAACCTTATTGAAATATGGCAACGCTAGCAGAAATTCAACAACTGGTAGGTAATTGCCCATTTCCATCTCTGAACTGAAGAAACGACAACATTCTGTATTTTTGGGTTCATGGAAGCAGCAGCAACATCTCCTGAGCTGGTAGTTACCACGTTGCACAGTTTGTGTGAAAAGTTTTTTATGGAAGCAAGCAGCTCTTAGCAGTAACTCAAAAACAAATCAAACAAACAGGCCTTCCCAATTGGCATTCAATAATGTTGTGTCCTTGCCTACTGAATTGCTATTCCTTCCTTGCAGCATTACAGCAGCAACAACAAAAATGTGACAGGCTGTCGAATAATCTGCTATTCCTTGAAAGTCCCTCCCTCTTCAAAGGAAGCATGAGAGGGCAGTGCACCTGTTCACTAGAAAGAGCCTCCAGAGCAGAGAAATCCAGAGTCTTATACCTCCAAGGGGTTGCAATGCTTGCAGCTATTGCAAAAACAGCTTTGCTGGCTACTGGCTCTTTTGGGTTTGTTTGTTTGCTTCCTTGCTTCTTTCTCTCTTGAACTCAACGTTGAGAATTAAATGGTGGCTGTTTTGGGACTAAGCTGTCAAAACTGCTACAGTTGTACCTTGGTTTAAAACGCCTTGTGACTCAAATGTTTTGGCTCCCGAACGCCACAAACCCGGAAGTAAGTGTTCCAATTTGCGAACATTTTTTGGAAGCCAAATGTCCGACACGGCTTCCGCTAGAGTGCAGGAAGCTCCTGCAGCCAATCGGAAGCTGCACCTTGGTTTTTGAACGTTTTTGGAAGTCGAACAGACTTCCGGAACGGATTCCGTTCAAGAAGCAAGGTACGACTGTAGATCTCCAAACCAGTTTTTACCAGAAATGAGGTCTGTGATACTTTCCTTTCAAGGCTGACTTTCAGATGAGTGAAGTTTACTAGGCCTGTTAAAATCCTTGAGCCAGAGAGAGATTCTTCAGCAAATTTGTAGGCTTGAAGCAGCTTTAAAAGAGGGGAAAAGACTGTTGCTCATTTGTGTGTATCACCATATTTTTCCATGTATAAGACTACCCCTAATTTTTGAACCCCAAATTAAGAAATCAATATTTATTGGGGGGGGGGAGATTGCCCTTCAGTTGTTGAGTTTTTGTGGGGTAGGTTGCCTCTGCCAATCACTTGCCACCGATCACCCAACCACCCACCCGCTCACTGCCAGTCACCCGCACGCACGCTTGCCACAGCCACCAGCCACACATCCGCTCACCAACAGCAATCGCCTGCCCACTTGCCACCACAGATCACATGCACACCTCCCTCTGCGTTTACTATCCATGTATAAGACGACCCCCAATTGTTGCCTAATTTTTTAAAGCAAAAAAAAATGGTCTTATACACAGAAAAATATGGTAATTCACCTAAATACTAAATATTTCAGCTCGGAACATTAGCCCTCTTCTCACTTTCCATTCCATATATTGAATAAATGCATGGAAGTGGGGAGTTTTTATAGCGGCTGTTGCCATCGCTTGACTGCCATGTCTTCGGTGGAAGGCGAGAACTGGCCCAGTGTGACTGGATGTGCACAGGGCCTGTACTAGTGGATGAGGATTTATGATTTATGCAGGCCCTTATTGTGTCTACTTGTACTTGCATAGCGCCCATTGACACAAGTGTAAGAACTCAGGAGAACAGTCCCATTAGTCTGAACCATGAGTCAGTGACTGGGATAACAGGGCTCCTTCCAACATTCCCAGAGCAGCAGAGGGCCCACTACTGACAAGGGATCATGGAACAATCCTTGTTTCGAATGGGGAAATGGGAACTTGCCCCAGAGTGCAAGGACCGCTGAGGAGATCTCCCACTGCATATTGAAGATCACTGAGGCATTGGAGAGATTGCAGTGTGACTTTTGCTATCAGTGCAGACCTGTTGTGCTGGCATGCTCAAGAGGGAGGACTGAAAGCAGTGACCACTACTGAAGCCATGGGGGGGGGGAGAGGTTGAGAAGAGCCCACAGAAACCTGGAGCAGGTCATTAAACTGATAAATTGATGATAGGGCTTACTGTTTAACACTGCTTTTCCCTGCCCCCAACCAACAGAATTAATCAGGTAGCATTTTACTACCTGCAGCCCGGAGAAACCGTAACTATTCCTCAAAGGCAGGGCTTTCATCGTCTAACCAGTTTTGCAGCACTTCCTGAAGTCATGTCTCATTTTAAGAGACAGCTGCTCATTTGCATACATCAAATATTTTTATATGAAATCTATGAAACATTTTTCCATTGTTGAACACTAAAGCACTTTTTGCTGACTTTTTAATTAAAAAGCAACACTCAAAAGAAACTAAAAGGGGGTTCTAATACTTCACGCAAAGTGATAAACCAAGAAGGAAATGGCAGGATTGCTTAGGTTTCCCCTGGCTACTCTGGTTACTCTGAATGAAACGTAATCTGCTAGGAAGTCTGCTTAGCTGGACAAACGGCCAAGGTATATTAATGAAAGTTCTATCTGATGTGTAAAATAAGAATGTAGAAGCACAACCAACCTATATCACTGTATAATAAAGCAAAACACCCCTTCAGTCATAAGAAACTTCCATGCAAGTTTCCCCCCATTTATTTTAACAATTAATCCAGCAAGCACTCATCAACTAGATGAGACAGGAGAGATTTATGATTGCTTATCTCTCTTTTAATTTACTTGAAAAGCAAACATGGGTGGGGTGAAATTGGGTCTGGGCCACAGCACTGAGGTGGAGGGATTAACTTCCACCCCCTACACACACACAATGGCTACTTGCCCTACTAGAACAAATTCAAATGCTAACTATATAGAACTATTATTATTATTATTATTATTATTATTATTATTATTATTATTATATACCACCCTTCATATGAAGATCACAGGGCGATTCAGGTATGACTCAGTGTCCCGCGTTTATGAATTCTGTTTTGACCAGTCCTGGATTTGTAGAAGAAACATATGCTTGAGAAAAGTCTTGCATCTGTACTGGAAATACCTGTCTGCTGTGGGAAGCTGCTCCTTCTTTGCTGTTTTTGGCTTCAGGGTTCCAAGCAAGTCATGAATATTTGCTTGGTGCTAGTCATAGCCAAGAAATAAAGAACAAGGCAGCACTTAGTTCCATCTGCCTTGTTCTTTCATCTTTGGTGCCTCCTGGCCGTGCATTTCAGTTCCCATGCTCCCTGATTCCTGTAGCCTTATGCAACCAACCTACCTATGAAACTACTTTTTATATTCTGCCATGCACTTAGGCAATTAGTTCGGTGCATCGTATTCCCATAATTCACATTCCCTAACAAGAATGGTAATTATATTAATGAATTATAACGTTCAGAATGCTTCCCAGCCCCTAAAAGCATCCTGCAGCCAACATTGCATAGACACAATAGAAGCAGAGAAGCCCTCTTCTGACACCACTGCTGTGGAATAAGCCCTAACATGTGCTCTGGTGTTTCCTTCACTTTCACCCCAGCTATTTCATTCCTCCAAGTTCCCCAGAAAACTATGGAGATGGCCAAGATATACAATGCATCAGCAAACATTTAGGAGGTATCATGTAAACCATACAGCCCTTCGCTTCATTCCAAAACTTTGAAAAGACTTCCAACAGACCACGAGTCAGAGACTGAACCTAAGACATGATCCCTGAGCAGATGCAAGCTGAAATTCTCAACACACTCAGAAGTTGGCAGGTTCACCAAGGGCCATTTAGTCCAACCCCCTGCAATGCAGAAATCTCAACTAAAGCATCCATAACAGATGGCCATCCAACCTCTGCTTTAAAATCCTCCAAGCAAGGAGAGTCCACCACCTCTCGTGGGAGTCTGTTCCACCGTAAAAAGAAGAATAAGAAGAAGAGTTTGGGTTTGATATCCCGCTTTATCACTACCCCAAGGAGTCTCAAAGTGGCTCACATTCTCCTTTCCCTTCCTCCCCCACAACAAACACTCTGTGAGGTGAGTGAGGCTGAGAGACTTCAGAGAAGTGTGACTGGCCCAAGGTCACCCAGCAGCTGCAGGTGGAGGAGCGGAGACACGAACCCGGTTCCCCAGATTACAAGTCCACCGCACTTAACCAATGTTGTTGTTGTCGTTTAGTCATGTCCAACTCTTCGTGACCCCATGGACCAGAACACGCCAGGCACTCCTGTCTTCCACTGCCTCCCACAGTTTGGTCAAACTCATGCTGGTACCTTCAAGAACACTGTCCAACCATCTCGTCCTCTGCCGTCTCCTTCTCCTTGTGCCCTCCATCTTTCCCAACATCAGGGTCTTTTCCAGGGAGTCTTCTCTTCTCATGAGGTGGCCAAAGTATTGGAGCCTCAGCTTCACGATCTGTCCTTCCAGTGAGCACTAGGACATCTGTCCTTCTTAACCATTACACCACACAAAACAGCTCTCACCATCAGAAAGTTCTTCCTGAGGTTTAGTTTATTATTAAAGGTGTTATTCCTGCATACATTGTGCAGCATCCACACAGCTTTGGACTCCTCGCCATTTAACTGAGGGAAATGGAATAAGTAACCTGTTGCCAACTACCAGTTTGCAATCTTTCAGTGACCAGTTTGCAAATGCAGCCCCCATATGGAAGTACCCCAGAAAATGTCCTTTCTAAGGGAGACAACATGTGTTGAATTCCTTCTAACCTTTTGTCTTGATAGGGTTAATGTCAGTATCACTTTGTCAGTACCTAAATTTAATACTTGATAAATCAGAATTAATCAAATCCTAATTGAGCGACTTTGTGCAGGACTAGGGCCGCCACCCCTGCTCACTCTGCTCACCAACCCTCCAACTTCTCCAACTGCCCTCCAGCTTCTTTGCCATCTGCCCTTCCCCCATACCTCCCACACCCCTTTGCTCCAAGGCCCTCCCATTCCCCTTGCACCTAATAAAGGAGTGGGGGCTTCATAAAGTGGCTTGCTAAACCGCTCTTGAATCACCTCTCCCTCCTCTGCAAAATAGCTTTCCTGGGCAGGTTGCCACCAGTGCTGCTTGCTGGCCTGCCATTTGCCATCCTGGAGTTGATGTGGCCAGTTATGCCATGTGAACTGCAGCATGACAACAGCCTCACATATAGTGTCAGTTTGCATTTCTTAGTACAAAAAGTATTGATCTGATGTGTAGGGAAGTTCTGGAAGTTTCTCTGTGTGAAAGAAACAAGCAGAAGGTTCCTGATGTTTGGGTTATTCCTTCAGAGAAGCTGAGGACAGCTGGTTTAAACTGGTTCTCTGTCAAGGTCATGCTGACTCGAAAAGTAAGGCCAGAAGGAGCCTGGGTTTCACTTTATCTCTCTTTTCTTCTGGTGTAGTGTACATAGTATGCTTAGCATTAAGGTTTAGGCTTATTATAAGTTATTGTAAGTTTAAGTTAAGTCTGCCGCAACTGGATTTCTTACGGACTGTGCCAATCCTGAATGTATTGGATTTGTGACCATTATGCTCATTTGTCTTCAGTAGCAGTAAAGCTCTGCTGGATGAAATACAATTGATTGCCTCTGGTCTATTTGGGAGGGAATCCTGCAACATGTTTAAGTTTTTACTCTGCTAACAAGAATTGAGTAGAATTCTATGATATATAGGAAGACATTCAAGAGGATATACAATATGCTCTTTTTTATACAGTAATACAAATGATCTATTCTTCCTCTATAATAATAAATGAAATATATATAATTTGATTCCCATTTCTGTCTGAGGTAAAATTTCCTGGGGCTATAAATCAGGCATTGTCACTGCTGGAATTCATTCCTGCAGGAAATTTACCAGATCTGCTCCATCAGTAGAAAATAAATGGTAGTGTTTTTCTGCCATACTTTTGTAAGCTGGTTTGAGACTGTTATCTGTGCATATTCTTTCTCAATTAATGTTTATGGTTTGCTGGCTTGTTTTAAAGTAGATTTGAATCTTTTAAATGATATATTGTCTGTATCTTTTCATATTGGCATGAGCTATTTAAAGACCATGTTCAGCAGAAAAGCAGTACAGAAATGTTTAAATAAATAAGGGGCTGTAAGTCCACCAGTGTACTTATAGGGCACCTAGAAAACTAGTGTGATGAGACAACAAACAAATACAAATAAATAAATACATTCTATGCTGAATGCCATCCCATGGGGTGTGAAATTCAACCTTCCCCTTTCAGAATAAAAAAGCTGTCTTTGAAGTGTGACAATTTCTTAGCTTTGGTCTGCAACCAGTTTTTGAATTCTAAATTTCTCACTGAATATGCCTGTGGTGTAAAATTTACTTGCATGAAGCTGAAGGAGTGGGGAGAACTAACCTTTTTGCTTAACCAATCTAAAAATACTGGCATGAAAGAAGGAGGGGAGAAGTAATCAAAATTTAAATAATCTGTTAGACCTTTAATTAGAGATCTAGCCAGGGTGAAATTTCAATCCAATTATCAAAAGTGAAGGCATTTAACTACTTAATAGCTCTGAAGTAATTGCAGTGCTTTTACAGAATTATGCAAATGCTGAGTTGGAGAAAAGTGTTAAGGGACATACATATGGAATTTTCTGTTACATTAGCAAACAAGGATCGTGACAAAAACACAAAATTTCTAGAAACAAATTATTTCAAATGTGCATTAATTTTTTTATAGAAACAATTAGACAAATCCATGGTTTATCAAAGGCTAATGTGCATGATAGCCAAAGCCGCCATATATAGACACGGTGTATCTTTGAATCCCAGATTCTGAGGACAATCAACAGGGAACCGTCATCTGTTTCCTGATCTTGCTTATAATTTCCCTGAGGCGTCTGACTGGCTTCTGGTGGTGGGAGATGGAATGGACCTCTCATCTGATCTCCCGAGACAACTCTGGTGTTCTTAGGTGGAAATCTGAATTGTCAGCATCATTCCTGGTGCCCAGTTCATTCCAGGAGTGGGTCTTTTCAAAACCTTTGTGTCCTCTTCACAGACTGCAGGCTCCTTTGGGATTATGTCTATCAGCTGCTGTCAGACAGCCGGTACGAAAACTTCATCCGATGGGAGGACAGAGAATCCAAAATATTCCGGATAGTGGATCCTAACGGACTGGCCAGGCTGTGGGGAAACCATAAGGTAAAGAGCAGCTTAGCTTTAGTACACCAAGTATTGCTGACCTAACCTAGCAATGTTGGGCAGAGAAAGGGAGAGGTGTTGATCTCAATGCAACAGTGTCCCCGAGATAGGGGCTACTAAGAATCCACACAATCTGGCTCCATGCATGTTGCTGTTTCTTGGTCCATGGCTTGGGTGTAACAGAATTGTGATAACTGGGATTTTATTTTATTTTTTATGTAGACTAGGGGCTGCATCCTTACTCACTCTGCTTGCCAACCTCCCTCCCAGCCCCCCACATCCCTAGAGCTTTCCCTTGTCAAACCATGCAGCTACAAATATAGCTTTTCACCTTTCAAGCCCCATTTTTGAAGCCACAACTCTTCTATTCTGCAGCCCTGCTTTACATCCGTTTTCATCTTCACTCCTGTGTCTATGCATCCTCCTTTTGTGCAATGCCCTTTGCATACAATAGTAATTCCTGCACCTTCCTCCTACCACACCTTGCAGCCACCACCCTGTTCACCTTCTGCCACCACTCCTCTTCTGCATACATTTTCACTCCCCGCTTTCATCTTCAACCCCATTGCATACCTCCTCCCTAATTTTCTCAACTGCCCCTTGCACACAGACCGCCCACATTTGCAGGCCTGCTCCTCTCCTCTTCTGCAGCCCCTTTAGGCACACATGCCTTGCTGATATATATCACTGTATCTCTAAGATGAATAGAATCTTAAGAGCAAGTCTGTCAGTTATCCCGTTCGGTTAGAGAAGGTTAAGTTAAGTAATGGATGTTGTACATATGTGGGTATTTGCTTGTAAGTAAGATATCTATTCTAAGTTATTACACTGATTCTAGACCTGGTACCAATAAATGGTACCAGGAATGAGGGCTCCACATCCATGAGGCAGTGAGTGGTCTGAGGGAGAAGACTGGGAGGAGGAGGTGTCAACAGCAGAAGAGGTGGCAGGGTTTAGTGAACAGGAAGAGGCTGTGGCAGAGCACTGTTCAGACTCTGAGGTGGAAGTGGGGGCTGGAGAGCAGGGGGACCAGAAGACAGAGAGGCAAGCTGCTGAAGAGGCCCAAGAGTCTGCTGCTGCTGCTGCTGCTGCTGCTGCTGCTGCTGCTGCTGCTGCTGTGACTAGCTCCCCCTCCCCCCCCCCGGTCTCCTAGGACACACAGAGAAATGAAAGGGGCAGAGCAGAGGGGGGTTGTGTGCAGACATAGCCTAAGACTGCGCGGGAAAGACCCCGGAGAGGAGGAGTCCTAGTGGGCACTGGGGACCTTCAGTCCTTGCAACTGCTTCATCAGGGCAAGACCTAGAAAGCGTTTCTGAGACCACTAGGCCGGAGCTGTGGATTGTTTGCTTGAATAATTCACTTTACTGGCCACAAGTGATTCATTGTGTTGTGCTGACCTACGCCTGACTCCAGCCCTGATGAGGGGGAAGTTTGAGTACAGCAAGAAGAGAGCGGGACAGAACAGGAAAAAGTGGCTGCTTTAAATAGCAGCCCAGGGTTTAGTAAAGCAGGCACGGAGATACACTGAGGATTGCTTTCCCCTTGCCCCCCCCCAAAAAAACCCAGTTTTAACAAGGAGAAATAGCAGACATGGGTACTTAGCAGAGTTGGGTACTTTGAAATGAACAGCAAACAGCTAAGATAACCAAGCCTTTCCAAACTCCCTTGTCACTGTACTCAACTACCACTCCCCCCCCCCCAGTGTTATCCCCTGCATGCTCTACTCAGACCTCTGCAATGTTTAAGATTGCCACTGTTTTCTACTCATCCCTGCTTTACTCAAATCTCTGCTGTTGTTTAAAACCACTCTTTTCCTCTGTTTTTCTCCCACCTAGCTTTACACAAATTGTTGCTGTTGTTTAAAACAGCAGTTTTCCTCTCAATGTTTCTCCATCCCCGCTTCAAACAACCATTCTTTCCTTTTCAGTGCTCTTCCCTTCTTGCTGTACTTGTGCCTCTTCCAGGTGGTGCTGGACTTTCCTTCCTTGGAGGTTTTAAAGAAGAGGTTGGGTGGCCATCTGCCATGGATGCTTGAGTTGAGATTCCTGCATTGCAGGGGTTGGACTAGATGACCCTTGGAATCCCTTCCAATTCTATGGTTCTCAGCTGCCTCATGTGTGAGAGCTAAAGGACAAGAAGTTCACAAATAGTCCATACTTTACTCAAACCACCACCGTTTTCCTCTTAGTTTACTCCATTGCTGCTTTATTCAAACTTCTGTCATTATTTTAAACCCTCTCATTGTTCTTCCCTTCTTGCTCCCATGCCATGACCACTGCTGTTGTGCACTTTGCCTTCCTTTTTCCTCCCCTATCCTGCATATCAAGGACTGGGATGAGGCAATTGGGGGCTGTGTGATGACATTGTTAGATTTTTATTATATTGTGAGATAAAGTGATTCCCTCCCCAATTCTGTAGTCTACTAATATATGTGGGAAGCAGAACAAAAGGAAAGACAGAAACATCAACCACCTTTTTCTTTGTATTATTATGGTTTAATTATTGCTTCATGCTTTTCTTCTTTCTTTACAGAACAGAACAAATATGACATATGAGAAAATGTCTAGAGCCCTGCGCCACTATTATAAACTAAATATTATCAGAAAGGAGCCAGGACAACGACTTTTGTTCAGGTGATACTTCCTCATTTTTCATCCTTCTTGTTTGCAAGAAATTCTTTTTCTAAATTTCCTTATGGATAATGTTAGAGGAGGCTATAAAATAGAATGGTTATCGCCCTCCAGAAATGTAGCTAACCTGACTAAAAACCAAACTTCTGAATATCTGAAGGCTGGGGATGGGTTCACCAGTTCACAGCATTAAAACCAATATCTCAGTATCTATCAGTGTTGAAGTATTCCATGAGGCCACTGTGCAGACTGTATGTGCAGCTGGCGGCTAATGGATTGAAGTTGAATCCTGACAAGACTGAAGTACTGTTTTTGGGGGACAGGGGGCGGGCTGGTGTGGAGGACTCCCTGGTCCTGAATAGGGTAACTGTGCCCCTGAAGGACCAGGTGCGCAGCCTGGGAGTCATTTTGGACTCACAGCTGTCCATGGAGGCGCAGGTCAATTCTGTATCCAGGGCAGCTGTTTACCAACTCCACCTGGTACACAGGCTGAGACCCTACCTGCCCCTGGACTGTCTCGCCAGAGTGGTGCATACTCTAGTTATCTCCCGCTTGGACTACTGCAATGCGCTCTACGTGGGGCTACCTTTGAAGGTGACTCGGAAACTACAACTAATCCAGAATGCGGCAGCTAGACTGGTGACTGGGGGCGGCTGCCGAGACCACATAACACCGGTCTTGAAAGACCTACATTGGCTCCCAGTACGTTTCCGAGCACAATTCAAAGTGCTGGTGTTGACCTTTAAAGCCCTAAACGGCCTCATCCCAGTATACCTGAAGGAGCGTCTCCACCCCCATCGTTCTGCCCGGACGCTGAGGTCCAGCGCCGAGGGCCTTCTGGTGGTTCCCTCATTGCGAGAAGCAAAGCTACAGGGAACCAGGCAGAGGGCCTTCTCGGTAGTGGCGCCCGCCCTGTGGAATGCCCTCCCATCAGATGTCAAAGCGATAAATAACTACCTGACATTCAGAAAACATCTTAAGGCAGCCCTGTTCAGGGAAGTTTTTAATCTGTGATATTTTAGTGTATTTTTGGTTTCTATGGAAGCCACCCAGAGTGGCTGGGGAAACCCAGCCAGATGGGCGGGGTACAAATAATAAATTATTATTATTATGATGACAGTTTGGCACTTGGAGGATTAATCAAATCAAACTGTGACTTATGTTCAGCAAGTAGTGAATTTGCGATATTGCATTAATGTCAGCATGAAGCCAAAAATTGCATTTTCAAAAAATTCAGAGCTATTAAGACCAAAACAGGGGACTGGGTTTTCTTTTTCAGGACTGCATATAGCTCTTTATAATATTTGTACTAGTCCATTGTCACGCTGGTGACAGGTGGCACATGCTCCAGAATGAGGGAAGCATCAATGACAGGTAGGCACAGCAAGTGAGCACGGCTTGTGGCAGAAGGGGAAGCAAGAGGGGCAGCCAGTGAGAGTTGAGCATCTCTCAAGGGTGTGGAAGTGGGTAGTTTGAGCAAAAGGGGTGATGTGGCGCTGTGGATGAGTGAGCAGGAAAGGAAGATGGTGCAGGAAAGAAAGTTGCAGGAGTAAAGACAGAAGTGAACAACCCTGCTGTGTGAGGGTTAAACTGAAAATCCTCAGATACTTTGTATAAAGTGCTGAGGCAGGGATTATCATTGTAGTGAATTTTGGTTTTTGTGGGAGTTAAAGAGATTTTTTTTTTTTGCCCTGGTGAAGACTCTGTGGTTTGGTTGGGAGAACTCTAACATGCTGAGCTCCAGCCTTTGGAAAGAAATACGTTCTGTTATAATAATAAATTATTTATTGATGGGAAACCAATCATAATTTTTAAGGAGATCCCTACCAGATTTTTGCAAAAGAGAGATGGATATAAACAACTAATGGGATTGTTGAAGAAAAATGGAATACAACACAGATGGGGATTTCCAGAAGGGGTCTCATTTTATTACAAAGATAAAAGATTTAAATTAACTGATATTCAGGAAGTTAAGAAATTCATCAGAAGATATGGGAAAGAATTAGGAAAGGTGGACGCTGGTCTCGCTGGACCTGCTGGACCCACTCTGGATTCAAAGGAGGGAAAGAAGAAGAAAAAGGAGGAAAATAAGGAGGAGGAAGAAGAAGAAGAAGAGGGAGGAGAAGAAGAAAAGGGAGAGGAAGAAAATATTGATAAGGATAAAGCTACCCAACCTTAAGTTAAATTTTATTGACTGTAGTGACCAGAGAAATCACGTTGAAACTTATAACTTGGAATGTGAACGGTCTTAATAATAAATCTAAAAGAAATAAAAATATTTTAAAAGACGGAATTTGGATTTAATTTGTTTACAAGAAACACATGTGGCAAGATAGATAGATAGATAATACTTTATTCGGCTATATGCCCTGATTTATCGGGGAACATGTACCTCCATCTGTAGTAAGATTTTGTTGCAAATCAAGCTCCTCCAATCTTTGTTTGATGACCTTTTTTGCTGTAATTAGATCTAAATTTAGTATATCGGAAGGAGAGATTCCATAAGACAACAGTTTGGAATGGATTTTTGTTGCCCATGGGCTGGTAAATTCATCTCTCCAAAGGCACTGAATAAGATGGTAATTGGGCAATTTATGCCAAAGGGACAGCCAGTAATTAAAGGCATGTCTCCACATCAGGATCTCTAAGGAGGGGGTCTTAAGTTCTAAGCGAATAGCCGAGTTGCTTACACAGGAGGGTAGTTTCAAAAGGCATCTGAGAAAAAGATTTTGCAATGTCACCAGAGGCATGAGGTTTACAAAAGCGCCCCATAAAGGGACCGCATAGGCCATAGTTGCAACCACTTTTGCACTATAAACTTTTAAGGCAGATGGAACATGCATAGCCCCCTCTGTAAAGAAAAAGCGTAATAGAGCGTAGATAAGGGCTTTGCCCTTATTTTGTAAGTATGTGATATGCGCTTTCCATCCCATATTATGCTGGAAGTAAATTCCTAGATATTGAAATTTGTAGACTTGTTCAATTGGCTTCCCCTCGAGTTCCCACCTATACAATTTACGACTCCTGGAAAAAATTAGAACTTTAGATTTGGAATGGTTAATAGTAAGTAAATTTGTTTGGCAATATAACGCGAAGATCTTAAAGGCCCTCCTCAAACCGATTCTTGAATATGAGAGGATCACCGCATCGTCAGCATACAATAGTAAGAGGCAGCGATAGTCTGCAAGCCTGGGTGCATGAATGGTGGTTTGGGCCTCAACTAGGGGAGTTCTCATGTCACTAATTTAGAGGTTAAAGAGATAGGGGGCAAGGATGCACCCTTGTCGTACCCCCTTATTTATTGGTACTGAGTTTGTGAGATCGCCCTCAGGTGTTAACCTCACCCTAGCCAACGTCCCTTCATGTAATTTGATGATAAGCCACAACAGCCTTTTATCTATGCCCCACTTTGCCAATTTTTCCCATAGCAGCTCTCTAGAGATACTGTCAAAAGCCGCCTTCAGGTCTATAAAAGCGGCACATAGAAGACCATGAGTGGGGGACATGTGGCAAAGAAACATAGACATGTTTTGATTAACAAAAGGTTGGGGAGAGACTTTATAACTTCAGATGTAAATAAGAAAAGAGGAGTAGTCTTGTACATAAAGGAGAAGTATGATCCTAAGTTCATTTCCAAGGATGAAGAAGGGAGAGTGATTGTAGCCCAAATGATGCTGCAAGGGGGAGGAAATTATCATTGTTGGAGTTTATGCACCAAATGAAAATAAGGCTGAATTTTACAAAAAAAAAAATTGGAGGAGAGGCTGTTGTAATTCATGGATCAGAAGATAATTTTAATGGGGGATCAGAATGGAGTGGTACGGCCAGAACTAGATAGATCAGTAAAAAGGAAAGCAACGAAAGAAGGCAAGTTACTAAAGACATTCTTTGACTTGATTGAAAACCTTGGACTAGTTGATATATGGACACTAAAATATCCAACTACAAAACAGTTCACATTTTTGCCAAACCGAACCACAGTTTGGGAAGAATAGTTTATATATGGATATCCAAGGAACTAGTACCAAGAGTAATTAAAAATGAGATCACACCGGGAATACTATCAGACCATAATTCAACACTTATGGAATTGAAAGGGAAAGAACAGTCCTCCTTCAGATGGAGGATGAATGAAAGTTTATTTGATGACCGAGCAATAGTGGAAAAAGCTAAGGAGGTAATAAAAGACTACTTTAAGTGGAATCTACATAAAGAAACTGGACTTGAAATGGTTTGGGATGCGAGTAAAGCTGTAATGAGAGGCTTCTTGATACAGAAAAATTGCCACCAAAGGACAGAAAGAGAAAAAGAAAGAAGTCCTGAATCACCTCATGAAGAATGAGAAAAAGCTAACATTGAAACGTAAAGACGAACAAATAAAACAAACTATTAAAATGCTGCAAACTCAGTTCTCCATGTTGGTGAATCAGGAGGTTGAATGGAAGATAAAATTAATGAGACAAAAGAATTTTAAATCAGCGAATAAGACTGGAAAGCTGTTAGCTTGGCAGTTAAGAAAACGTCAAAGTCAAAATACATTTAATAAGATCAAAATAGGAGATAAGGTGACAGAAGATCCAAAAGAAATAAAGAAGGCCTTTCAAAAAATTTATAAAGATTTGTACAGGAAGGAGAAGGAAGATATGAAGAAAATAGAGAGAGATTTGGAAATTTATAAAAACAAATCTCATTAGAAAAAAGGAAACAATTGAATACACAAATAACAATGCAGGAGATTCAAATGGCAATAAAACGTATGAAGCCAGGTAAAGCTCCAGGACTGGATGGCTTCACAGCAAAATATTATAAGACTCTTAATGGACAATTGACACCTGTTCTGTGGGAGGTGATGAATAATATTCTGAAAGAAGGGAAGATCCCGAACATGTGGAAAGAGGCATATATAATGCTAATCCCTAAGCAAGATACAGATTGTTTGAATGCCAAGAATTATAGACCAATATCGTTATTAAATAATGACTATAAGCTTTTCGCATATATTTTGGCAAATAGATTAAAAGAAACTCTTAACGAGTTGATTCACAAAGATCAAGCAGGTTTTCTTCCTGGTCGACAATTAAAAGAGAATGTAAGACATATTGGATATAATAGAATATTTGGAGATCAGGAATGATAAACAAGCAGCATTAATGTTTATAGATTTGGAAAAAGCTTTTGATAATATTTTTTGGCATTTTATGAAGAAAAGTTTGGAAATGATGGGAGTAGGGGGATCTTTCTTGAGAGGAATAGACGCAATACACTCTGAACAGTATTGTGAATAATACTTTGATATAATAAAAGGTACTAATTGTCCCCATTATTATTTATTGCGGTCTTGGAGGTATTGACAAACAGGTTAAGAGAAGCCTCAGAAGTGAAAGGTATAAAAATTGGTGTAAAGGAATTTAAGTTTAAAGTCTTTGCAGATGATTTGGTTTTAACGTTAGAAGAACCTCATTCTAGTGTACCAGAAGCATTGGAGGAAATTGAAGAATTTGGACAACTAGCAGAGTTTAGGTTGAAGAAAACTAAGACTAAAATGTTGGTTAAAAATATGGTTAAAGGAAAAATAGATGAATTGCAACAAAGGTCTGGAATCTTGGTGGCAAAGAAAGTAAAATATCTGGGAATTTGGCTGACTGCAAAAAATATCAATTTATTTAATGATAATTACCAATTGGTGTGGAAGGAGATTAAGAGAGACTTAGAGATATGGAATAGATTAAAGTTGTCATTTTGTGGTAGAATATCTGCAGAAAAAATGAATGTATTATCTAAGATGTTATTTTTATTTCAAACGATTCCAATAATCAAGGGGACTGGACAATTTAAAGAATGGCAAAAAGTACTTTCAATATTCATCTGGCAAGGGAAAAAAACAAGGATAAAATTTAAATTACTAATAGATAAGAAAGAAAAAGGTGGATTCTCTGTGCCAGACTTTATTATGAGGCGTCCTGTCTCTGCTGGTTGAAGGAATGGATTACACTGGAAAATAAAGACTTATTAGATTTGGAAGGATACGACAACAGATTTGGTTGGCATTCTTATCTTTGGTATGATAAAGTTAAAGTGCATAGAGGTTTTACAAATCATGTGTTAGAAGATCTATATACGAGGTCTGAAAAAGGAACAAAAACTTGTTGGAAAGGAAAGCACCATGGTGGCTATCACCTGCGGAGGTATTAACTGTAAAGAAATTGAATTTAGAGGGGAGGTGGGCCACCTATGAAGAGATATTAATGAAAACTGACAGAGGTTGGAAATTAAAGCCATATGACCAAATTGAGGGTGCTTTTACAGGTTGCTTGCAATATCATCAAGTAAATGATGTTCTTTTGTGTGATAAGAAAGTAGGATTCAAAGATAAAAAATCTAGATTTCAAATTGAACTGTTGGAATGCAGAAGTAAATTGCTATCTAAAATGTACAATTTTTTTATTAGAATGGTATGCACAGGATGAGCAGATGAAAGAGGTTATGATAAAATGGGCACACTTTTTCAGATACCAGTACAGTAAGAACCTTACCCATGCATTTCTATGTTGCTTGCGTTTTCAGGTTCATGAAGACTCCAGATGAGATTATGAGTGGTCGCACCGACCGCCTGGAGCATCTTGAATCTCAGGAACTGGATGAGCAAATATACCAGGAAGATGAGTGCTGAAGAAACCAAGTCCCCTACTTCACTTTGGTCTGTGGAAGAGCAGTCTACGTGGAGGCACAGTCAGATGGGAAAGGAGACCCCAGGACTTAGCATTTACTTTGGAGACAGTGCAAGAGCCCAGAGTACCTTAGAAAAAACAAATCTATTTGCAAGGTGTTGGCAGCAAGACTTGAAAGAGAGAGGGGAAATATAGCACTACTGCACTGCTCCTTTTAGAGTCTCCCTCACCCGGGGATATTTTTGTTTAGTTTTGTTTTTGGGTTGGTTGGTTTGTTGAGGATTTTCTTTTCTAATTAATATGCCACTTGGCCTTTTTAAAGCAACGTTTGTTGAGCAAAACATCAAGTTTTTGCTTATTCTGAAGGCTTTCCTATGGAAATGTAGTACAACTGTTTTCTGTGCAAAGTCTCATAAGATGATTCTAAGATAGGAACAAATGGTGACAAATGCCATAAAAGAAGTGAGAAAATGGCTGGAGTTATTTTTATTCACGCTTGTCACAAAGGTTAAAGATTCTGGATGGTGATCCATGGTGAAAGGTATAAGAAATTGAGAGCCGTGAGTGGCCTATCTTGAGTGAGCATTGTGACTTGAAAGTGTCTGCAAAGCACCCCAGTCCCACAAGGAGAGATAAATGGAAGAGCTCTGCCAAAGTCAGTGGGCATCTCCACAATTTTCCAACTCAAGGAAGCTTTAAATGAAAACCATACTAATAGGAGAGGATTTTTGCTTGACTGAGTTTGTTGAGCCATCACCAGGGTATTTTCAGTTTGAAGAGGGTTTTTGTTTTTTGTGCCAGCCAACAGTCTCTAGGACAGAAGAAAGGTTTGTCATAAAAAGAGAAGGAAGGGGTTTAAGGCCCTTAAAATTGCATTTCTAGAAGCTCTGACAGGTTGTCATCACAACTATATGTGCTGGCGGGGAAACACAGATTGCATTTCTGGGCTGATCTTTGCATTGGTTATGTTTCGCTCTGTTGTATGTGAAGTTTTCTGGCTATCTTACCCATAAATATGGAATTTCATTTTAAAGGATGAGCATTCATGCCCTGTTAATTTTAAATGTTTTAGGTTCTTGCAGCTCCAGATTGGTCTGTAGCTTTTTTGCTGAGAGGAGTTTTGTGTGCACCTCTGTTGGCAGGAGGTCTTAGCCCTTTAAACATCAAGAAGGTTGTTAAATTATTCTGAAGTTAGCAGTATGCTACCCTGTGGTTCTCTATGACAAAATATCTTACTCTTCATAAAGTTCATATGTTCATCTGTACACACAATGACATAATTCTGTCTGTGCTGCAGCATCCACACTCAATGAAAGCTGTTCACAGGGCTGTATGTATCTTAAATGCTAATGAAATCAGTATTCTGTGCCATAATTCTGCATCAGGAATGCAGAATTTGAAATTGTATCACTTGGACCTGATATTCAAATTAAGCATATTTGCTGTGATTTAATTTGCATAAAGAGTTCTGCGTCTCTAAATGGGGTAAGGTGGAAAGGAATGGCTATGTCTCTCCACCTCTCCATCACTGGTAATTCTGCTCCGCCAACCTTCTGGCTTCTAAAATTTATTCTGAATCTTTAAAAACTTGCTCTTTAAAAAGAAAAATTAAAGTGAAATACTCAATATGTTTCTGCATTTGCATGGTAAGGTTATATAAAACACACAGCCCTGGTCATTGGCTGGTTTCTTACCAGTTTCCAGTAAAAGTCATTCACTATAAAAATTTCACAGCAGTATTCACTAAAAACTGGTCTGGGACTCTTCCCCCCCACCCCGAGAAAATGTTAAATAGTGAAATGAAACATACTACTGATAAGGGATAAAACTGTTAAATCTAAGATGCAACATGTGAAAATAAAAGAACCTTGCACATACATTTAAAGCATTCATTTTCACACATTTGTCCATCACTCTTCGTTCCCCACAGGTAGCTCCTCCGGCCCCTTAATTTTCATACCAGTTACGTAGCCAGCGCAGCATACATTGGCCAAGAGATACTATGCACTCTGTGTTAATGGAAAGGAGTCTCAGCAGAACAGCTGCATCCCAGATTTAGAGCTGCAGGTGGATCAACAAGTTTTATGGAATTGTTTCTATTGAGCTTCAAAGCCTGCTCACTGTTGACTTAAGAAGCTTCACATTGTCTGTTTTATATGAAAGGGGCCTCAAATTACATTTATTGTGTTTGAATTTGGCAGTTCATTTTTGTTGTTGCAGATTCTTAACATATTTTTATGAATGGCAGACTCTTACAAGGGGGAAGCCTACTTTCCCTTCAGTCACAACAAAGGCTGCAATTCTAAAAGCTTATGAATCCACACTCACACTATGGTCCCATTGTTCTTGCATCCATGTAAGCAGCCCAGACAGTCACAGAAGCAACAGCTAGGTGGGCGGGGGGGGGGGACGACGACATTTCATTGGATGGCTGTTAAATAAAACTGTGGATGCAACAGTGTGTTTTTTCATATTCAGGAACTGAATATGAGTTCTTGTTTCTCTGGGGCCAAACTATAACCATTACCAATTAATAAGGGGCTGCTTCTGAAAATGGCAGCTGTAGGGCCGGGTTTGCAACTGTTCACAAGATGTCCTGCACTTCCCTGTCTCCCCAGCAGTAGTCAGTGATGGGTAGAACAAATAGGAATAGGGAAATGCTTAAAAGTTATTGGGGAATGGGGAACCCTACCATAAAACCCACCTATACCTATACAGTGGTACCTCGGGTTACAGATGCTTCAGGTTACAGACTCCGCTAACCCAGAAGTAGTGCTTCAGGTTAAGAACTTTGCTTCAGGATGAGAACAGAAATCGTGCTCCGGCGGCGCGGATAATAAATTAGCTAAAGTGGTGCTTCAGGTTAAGAACAGTTTCAGGTTAAGTACGGACCTCTGGAACGAATTAAGTACTTAACCCCAGGTACCACAGTATACAAAATGAACATTGCAAGGACCCCTGGGTTCACATAAGGGCAGAGATTTCTTTGACATTCTCTTTAAATGGCTGCAGCCATGTGCAAATTAAGAATGAAATGCTGTTGTCGGTTTGCTTGGGTTTCTTTTATTAAAAAATCTTAAGTAAATTGTAGCCTGTTGATGATGGCTCTTCTTTTTGTTTCTTCAAGGTGTGGGGGTTAAGGTGATTGAACTGAATGAATGTAACAAAGAAAACAAGAATGCCTCTTCTCAGGGCCAGTGAGTTGCAAATAATTTTTAAATGCTTGTAATTACATCATCTCAATAAAAATTTTAATATATAAAGTTGTTCTGTTGTTTTTTCTTAAGCAAGTATATGCTGCAGGTAAGAACTCAAGGTGTTCGAGGCTTTACCTTCCCTCTCCTCTCCACCGCACCCACCTTTTTTAATAGCCACCTTTAGCAGCGCACTAATCATGTGAGAGAACACTGAACACTGAAGTTGTGATGCACAGCAAACAAAGGTAATTGAGTCTGAAGCTTAGTTCTGTGCTCCAAACTCATTTCTTCTGGTATAATGGTCTATACTTGAAACATGCTCCACTTCCATGAAAAAGTCTTGTCTGTTTTGAGAACTTAAGAGGATTTCTAGTTGCCTGCTAGAGGTCTAATGTGGACTATGTTCACATTTGCACCTTAAAGGTAAAGGGACCCCTGACCGTTAGGTCCAGTCATGCCTGACTCTGGGGTTGTGGCGCTCATCTCGCTTTATTGGCCGAGGGAGCCGGCGTACAGCTTCCGGATCATGTGGCCAGCAGGACTAAGCCGCTTCTGGTGAACCAGAGCAGCGCACGGAAATCTACTTGCACTTTGCTGTGCTTTCGAACTGCTAGGTTGGCCCTGCATTTTATTTTTAAAATAGTGCATGAGAATAGCACAATTCTCCCACTGAGCATGTAACAGGAGCACCAGTCCTTTACCTCTGAGGGTATATTTTGTGACTGTGGAAGTGGATTTACTGTTTGCACACCGATGATCTTTGGAACGTGAAAGGAGCTTCCCTCTTCACCAACCTCTCTCCCATATGCTCTACTTCTTGCTGCATCTGGGCTTTCAATAGGTCTATAGAGGTTTACCCTTCACATGAGAGGAAGTTTGGGGCTGGACCCACTCCCACATAATCCCCCTTACAGCTGTGTTCTGCTGAGGTCTGAACAGGGGCCTGTAACTGCTCCCACATCACCATTTAGACAGCGCCGCAACCCCAGAGTCGGCCACGACTGAACCTAATGGTCAGGGGTCCCTTTACCTTTACCTTTAGGCATGTTCAAGGAACACCCCTTCCCAAACATCATAAACATAATGCCCATGCCCTGTCTGCATGGACAGATATAGTCTGCATTCCCCCCCCCCCCTTTGACATAAACATTTGTCCAAGTCTTCACCTTTTACACTGCCTGATAAATTTACTGGTGATGACAGCAATATCTGATAGCAAAGGTAATAATGTCCTGTTTCCTTCAATGTAACCAGCAGGATGTGAAAATGGAATTGAATATTATACTTCAGCAAGTTTTTACTCAAAATTATATTGGTAACCATGATCAAATCTAGGCTTGCTTGCTCACTTGTTTAATATGGGACAGAAGTATATACTTAAATTTTGCTTTAGGAAAGAGTTTACACTGGCAGATTTCCAAAGATTTTCAAACAGCCCAGACTTGGGTGGATTCCATAAAAGTCTTTCTTGCATTACCATGATAATAATGGACTTATGATCTTCCTCAGTGTTTATTTGGTTGCCCACTGTCACAGAGTACAGGGGGAAGTGAGAGGAAAATAAAAGCCAGGTACATTGATGGTCTGCCTTCATAAATTAAAATTTGCAAAGCAAGAAACTTGCTTTTTAGCCCACCTGTCAGGGGTAAGTCTCAGTTCCAATGCCACTGTTTTACTAGAGAAGTAAAGTAATCCAATAAAAGCTGTTCCAATAACAACTTCCTTTGGTGTGTTTCGTAAGTTTTTGTCTTTGGAGACAACATAGTTTTGACTAACTTTCAAAGTTGTTCCATAATTAATAGATTTGGCTGAAACAATTGACTGCTAAGTGCTATTTTTATAGGGTTGCCATATTTCAAAAAGAAAACTGATTTTTCGATAGAATTGCCTAAAATCCAGGACAAAGCGCTGGGACATATGGCAGCCCTGATTTTTAATATGACATTACCTCAATCTCTTGACACTTTGATTATGTGATTTATCTTATTAAATAAGTTCATGGCATGAATGCATATGACAGTCATTACAGAAACTTTGCAATGGGGAAATTCCCCATTTGGGATGTTTCCTGGAAGAAGTTTGAACAATAACTTGAACAGCAACATTAGATAATTGCTATTTGTAATACAAAATATTTAATATTTGCTCATTTATTTCTTGATTAAATTTGTATATTGCCCTATACAAATATCCACAGATATCAGGGAAGTTCACAACATTAACTTATTATGCAATAATATTGGGAATTAACTATGGTAATAGAAGGAGAACGGAATTGCTCTTTGCTCATAGTACTGTATGAATAAAGTAATACAATGAAACCTTGCATCTTTAGGTGTATGCCTATAAAGGAAAATGTGTGAAGAGGCCGTAATGCAGGCATCCCCACACTTCCACGCAACCGTGTATATGTGTGGCGCAGGGAAGTAAATAATTCCATTCAAAGCCAGAAATGGTGGGAGAGAGCTGGAGTGTCCTTGGGACTTGCGAGGAGACCTTGCCCAGAGCCCAGAGGGCATCAGTCAAGGTGGAAGAAGCCCTGAAGAGACTTTACACTGTTCAGCCTCCCCACCTAGCAGCTGGTGGGCGGGATAGAGCAGCAGCAGTAACCACTTTCCTGCATGTCCCAGACTCCTGCCAGCCTGGGAGCTACAGTATTTTGGTATGAATTGAAGAGAGACATGTTTAGAGGGTGTTTAGAGGGTGCGCCCCACCTTACACAATTTCTTTTCAAAAATTTTAAATCCTTACTGATTTTAAATATTGCATCTATTCACCACAAAAAGGAAAAAAAAGAAAACACATCAAATACAAAAAATGTTACATATAAAATAAAGTTCTTTCATGTGTTGAGACTTCCGTCTTCTCAGCGTGGGTCCTTCGTTTCCTTGTTGACTGCATATTGTATGACATTTAACTCATCATAAATTATAATCTTTGTAGCATATGACATTGCAGAAGTTAATCAAAGCATGTCAAAGATTTCATACAGGAACAATGTTATTTTAAATATAATCTGTATATATCCCATTCGTTGTTAAACTTTTGGTTTGTCTGTATGTCTATGTAGAATTGGCAAAGATGACAGGAAAAATTAGGAACCAGACAAACCCCCTTATGCAATTTTATTTATGTGCACAGGGGCCCAGACTGTAACCCCCACATAAGTGGGGAGTCACCCATACCTGACATGGGAAGCTGCAATAGTTTTTCACAGATATACTCTGTCAGTGGCAAGTACGATGGAAGCAGATATGAACAAATCCTATTATGCAGAAGGATTCTGGGCCTGTCTAAAGTTAAGCGGGATTTGCACACTCAATTCTTTAAAATGTTTCATGGTACCTGTCAAGGCTTTTGTCGAGGCTTCGGGAAAGCTATTCCTCCACCAGTTGCAGCAAGAGCAGATAAACAAGGTATAGTCCTTTTTAATGGGTTTATTCAGTCATAATAGCGAGAGGCAAAAGAACGCAACAAGCCTTAACAACGATGTTGCTCCTAACTGGGCTCCTCCTCCCTCCTTCCTAGCTACAGCACCTTCCCTTACGGTGTCCGCTCGTGGTCAAATGTCTGATTCCATTGTTCCTGCACTCTTAACAAATGCCGAGTTCTGGGAGACGGGGGGATCAGAAATCCTCTCCAGTGACAATGTGTCATCTGGCTGCCCTGCCGCAGTCCCCTCCCCCCACTTCTTCTAACACTTCCCAACTCTTCTGTTTGTCTATCTCTGAGCTGTGACTTTCCTCAGAGCCCTCAAAACCCTGCTGTAAGTCAATGCTGCCTCCCTCTCCTCCTGCAGCGCCGGGAGAAGGGGGGAGTGATTTCCACCATTCCTCCTCCTGCATCTCACCCTCCTGAGTCCAGTCCCTGACAGTGCTTCAAGAACTGCAGGAGGATTAGGAAGGGCAAAAATCACCTATGCACAGCTTTCAATATTAAAAACTGGAGAGAGGAAAAGTAAGGGACATTTAATGAAGTCACAAACCATGTGTTCTGACTCCCCAGTATTTTAGCTCAGTCAAAGCTATCAGTCCTGACCTCTGGCTCATGCTCAATGGGAAAGGCTTGAGCACAAAAATGTGGGTGCCCTTGGCAGGCATACTTCAGTCCTTAGAAGCTATATTCCAGCAACTCTGGACATAAATATGCACAGCAGGGTCAAAAGAAATAAACAATTTAGTGTCCTCTTCCATTCTTAAATTGTGGTCCAGAGAACTGCTGAATGTATGTGCAGGTAAGGGGGAGGCAGCTGGAGGTCATACTTACTTTTTTATTTTACAAAGCACAATCTCTTTTTTTAACAAAGAAAAACAAAGCACAATACAGGCCTTTATAACTGACATACTTAGCTGCAAAACATGCAGTGAGGAAAAACCCCGCAGACCCCAGTGCATAAGAATCTCTCAGTGTCTCAAAACATTGGAAGAATGGCAGTTACCAGGGTCAACGGCAGATGTTCAGGAGACCAGCAGATCTTCAGCTGGCTTATAAAGACAGTTTGCTAGCCTGAGGTAATAGATTAGCAGCCAAAGCTGTTCAGTATGCATTGTTTTTTAACAATCCCTTTTCAGTGTTTGGCAGGTGAAGGGGAAGAGGCTGAATGACAGGTGAGTCTAACAAAGTGAGCATTGTTTCACTGCTCCTACTTCCCCCAAATGGTAGGAAGTTCAGGGCAGCCGTTTGCAGGTCCAGTTTCCTTTTGAATGAAAGGGAAATTGCCAAAGACATGGGCTGACTTTGTCATATCTGTCTGCTTACAAATACACAGGTGAGCAGGTAGAGAGCAAGCAGTTCAAGATTCACAACTACAGCAGTCAAGCATGGTAAAAACATAAAAGCTGCATTGGCTAACATTCAAGTTAAATTATGTTGTTCTCTTGTTCTGTTGCAGAGCTGAACTGCTTCTCTCTCAGAAGCCCCACCACTGCTGTCTGCCAACTTTTCTCACTGACTTTGTGGGTGCTCAGTCCCTACAATTATATTATTGTGGGTGCCCAGGCCCCCATGGCCCCCTGGAGCTGGTTCCCATGACTGGGAAGATCTCTTCATCAGAAGGAGAAGTAAACCCACTTGCTATTGAAACTTCTTCCCTCTCCTCAAGGAACCCTGGACAGGAACCCTGAGCTAAGAACCAAATGTTCCCTGTTGCAATCCTCTTGATTAATCTAACAATTTAAGAAATGCAAGCTTGCAACCCTAGTCAGCTTATGAATTGTGGCCACGATTAACTAAGTGTTACTTGAAGAAACAATGAACAATGCTTAAGAAACCCAGAAATTTGAAGAGAAGTTCCATGGTTCTCCAAGGAAATATGCATTTCATGGTCTTATGACAACCCAAGAACATTTGGAGGCGGGGAAATATAATTGCTGCATCAAGTACTTCATTTGACAAGATTTTGAGCCTCAGCTTCATGGTTTTCAGGAGCAAGGGTTGAGGAAGGGGGGGGAAAGATGTATCTTGATGAAGAATTCAAATTTACTGTGAAGCAAAGAACAAAAATTCCAGATGACAAGAGTAGAAGGAATTTCAGGGTTTAATGTTAGCCTTGAGTCATGCACTGTTTGGAACTGAAAAAAGGAGAGGATTTTCTGCTGAACTGTCCAACCTCTCTTGATCAAGATCAGTGTTCTAAGGAAATGTAAACTAATCATTTACCTAGATGGTCCAGTTATGGAACTTTTTGGCAATTTTTAACCTATTTTTAACATTAATAAAATGTCAAGCCATATGGGCCAAGATCCAAAATTAGTCTTGCACAAAAGTTGTGTTGTGCCATTTCTAGGGCTGTATATTCCCATCCATATCTTCACACTGTACAATAACATAAGATCCTGCTGGGTCAGGCAAATGTTCCATTTGTTCCAGCATCCTGTTCTCATGTTGGCCAATCAGGTGCCTGTGGGAAGCCATCAAGCAGGAGCACAAGAGCCCGCCTCCCTTTGGGGTTTCCAGCAACTGGTATTCAGAAGTACTACTGTCTCTGACTGTGAAATGTTGAAGAACCTTCTTAAAGATTATAGTAAGTAAGTAAGTAAGTAAGTAAGTAAGTGTTGTGCGGAACTGAATTTCAGATTGCAGGGTGGGGGGGTGGGGGCTGAGAGAGAACCAAGACAGTCAGATCCTTCCATCCCTTCTCCCCACAGTACCTCACAATCCATGCTCTAAGGCAAAATCCTCCCCTGCCACCAAACCAACTCCCTCCAACAACCAAGGACCAAGCTGGCTAACCCTGTTCATAGCAAAGCTGCTCAGCTTGCCTGTTGCTAAAATAGCCGGGAGCAAAGTGTTCTCTCATATTCTGTTTTTCTGCCGTCATCCTTGCCAAAGCAAAGAGAAGTAAATCAGCACAAGGTGCCACCAACTGTTGGCAAAGTGAAGGACAATTCAGTGCTTCCTGCTTATCTTGGATTGATATGCCGACTTTGATTTAGCAGAAGTCCTGAACTAATTAATGTGGAGGGTTCACTGTGTTATTCTGTTTTATTTGTTGTGTTTCTTAACACAAAGTTGACCAGCCTTCTATTTAAAAAGTCATTAGGACTTTGGTTATGCAGACCAAACCATTCTAGTATTGAGAACAAATTATTTTTAGGTGAGCTTTAACACTGCTTTAGAATGGTTTTCTACAGCTTGTGTGTGTTTTATGGAAATAGTTGCATTGATATTACTGTTTATTTTTTAAATTGCTTTTATTTGTTTGTTTACTTAAAAATTGTGCCCCTCCCAGAAGACATTGTTAATAGCTAAATGTTAAAAATAAATATTAAATATTTATTTGTTGATTACATTTCTTAGACTACAATCCTAACTCAAGTTCCCTGGAAGCAAGCAGCATTTAATTCAGTATGTCTTACTTTTCCTATTGCACTGTTAGGATTGTGCTTTAGTTTCTTTTGGCCTTGCTGATAATATCCTTCACATGGTAATAATCAGAACTCACCTCAGGGGTGTGCTTGGCCAGAACCACACAGCAATGTGTGCAGGAAGGGTCACAGATATCAGCATGCTAGGTGACAGCTTGGATGTCCAGATTGTCTAAACGAGCCCTCTGTCTCCTGCTGAAATACATCTATTGCTTGCAACAATTTGTGGCTGCGGGCTCTCTTTCCACCAGCCAAGTCATCAACAGAAGTATGAATTCACTCAAAATGGGTCTATTTTCAATCCTTCCCATGATCTCCCATAATGGTTCAATTGAGGAATTCCTGGGTAGTGATGATATTAGCAGGTTGATCATAATGGCATTTTTCTTCAAATATTAAAGAGTGAAGCTTATAAGGGAGTGTCAGAGATGTCCTAATATCCAGACATTCCGTATATCCAGCATATATCAAAATGTTGATACAATCTCTATTCCAAAGGCTTTGGACAGCATAGACCACTGATGATGTATCAATAGAATGGAGATAGACTGCATTACTATAGCCTGCCAACCCTTGTTTGATTCAAAGGCACTGTGTTCATTGTTTGGGAGCAAAAAGAGAGAGACGATGTTGTTGCTTTAAAAGGTATAACAATTTAAAAGGTATTACAATGAGGAAAATGCTGGAGATAAACCACTGGCTGTGCAGGTGGTGTTGTCAGGAAGGATTTGGCTTCTTAGATCATGGTCTCCGCTTCCTTGAGGAAGGACTTCTGACGAAAGATGGGCTGCAACCTCACAGTGGTTGGCAAGAACGTGTTTGCCAAGAGTCTTGAGAATCTGATCAGGAGAGCTTTAAACAAGGTCTTGAGGGGGAGGGAGAAAACAAAAGAATGACAAAAGGGCACCTGGCACTGGGGATAAGAGCTTCATTGATGCCCAAGAAACTGAGGTGGTGCTACGTGGCCTCTGTCTTCACCCAAAATGAAAGCGATGCCCAACCTGGTGATAACAGAATAAATGATGTTAGGAGGAAGCTGCAGCCCAAGATAGGAAAAGAGGTAGTAAGGGAACACCTAGCTGCTTTAAATGAATTCGAATCTGCAGTGTCTGATGAGCTGCATCCATGGGTACTAAAGGAGCTTGCAGATGTAATTTCAGAGCCTTTGTCTTGTGGGGATGTTTAGGATAATAGACAAGGAAATATTTGTTAAGTATTATCCTTCCTTCACTCCCACAAATACCCTCTATATTCCCAGAAGCTAGCTGATAGATTCATTTGAATCTCTATAAAGTGACTAATCCAAACTGGCTTGCCCAGATGGATTATCTCCGATGCCCCCTTTTCTGCCTCTTAAAATACAATAAAGACTCACAAGTCTGTTTTTAAAAACATAACAATAAGTTTACTCACAAGTTGTTCACAGTACACATCCTAGAAGGCAGGCTTTAAGCTTCAGGTTACAGGGACTTCCGGTCAGCGCCGGCGCTTAATGGCGGATCTCAACCGGAGCTCCGGGAGAGATCTGCTTCGTGGGTTCGGGTCCTGTCAGCTACGGCGAAGCGGGGACCCTTAAAAATCACAGGCGCGTTGCCTGTGAACTGGAGACTCGGCGGGCACCTTTGCGCCCCCCCGACGCTGCGAAATAGCCTTTTTAAAGGCTCCGGAGGAGCGGAGGGGTCTTGGAGCGGTGCTGAGAGTCGTCTTCACCCAGCCTGCGAAGCGAAGCCGCTTCGCCATTAGCGGAGAGCGCTGACTTCTTCCCGGGAAATTGGATTAAAAGAACAACTATCCGTGAGTAGGATTGACCGCTAAAATATAACTGGACACTAAAAGTAAAGAAATTGGGCACCGAGACGGACAAGCACTAAAAAGGAAGTCTGCTTTCCGTTCTGTAGCAAGATCAAAGCGAAAGGCATTCTAGCTGTAACTGCTTGAGAGGAAATTTGCAGGATTAAAGAAATCCACCACCAAAGCAAAGAACTCCCCCCCCCCGAAGGCAGGAGGAGGGGGAAGAAGATTTTAAAAGTGTTTCCCTGCCAATTTAAAAGAATTGGATTAAGTATCGCTGCTCTTTAACCTGGGATCGGACTGCCGGAGAAAAGGAACCGGCTAAGGACTGTTGCTATAAGAAGCTAAAAAATATCTCAAATTGACTTTGGTTACTTCCAATTTGAAACACTGTTTCTCTGGCATTACAAAGTTACTTACAGGACACTATTGACTGGGATCCCCTTGAAAAAGGAAAGAAAAATTGAAAGGGATTAGGAAACTTTTATTCTTTCTTTTTTGAAGAGTGTGGGATTACTTTGAGAAGTATAGAACTGACTCTACGCCCCCTAGAGGACCTACAAATTGTTTCAGCAACAAGTGGAGTTTAAAATTTGAGAACTTTGTTTGTGAGTTTCAAAGTCTGGGAATGACCTTGACTAAAAGACTTTGTTATGGCAGATGGTAAAGAGAAAGGGGAGTTACAAGAAACAACCTTGAGATCTGGCAGACAATACAAAATTGACACTTACATGCAAAGAAGGGCTTCTGTAACAGGAGCCTCTGGAACTATAGTGGCTGCAAAGCCAAAAGCGAAAGCAATGTCTACAGAAGAATCATTTGCCAAGGTATTGGAGAAGATAAATGACTCTTTGGAGGAACTAAAAAAGCAAGGTGCGGAGACTAAATTGCAAGTTGCTGAAACTAAAGTACAAGTTGCTGAAACAAATAAAAAAATTGAAGAAATCTCTGGGAAAATTGACCTAAATACTAAAAGTATAACTGACCTAGGGAATAAAGTGAACTCAAATGCAGAAGCAATTGGGAAATTATTGGAAGATTCATCTACAACACGAAAGATAGCCGAGGAAGCTAAGGAAATTGCAACTGCTGCGGAGGAAAAATTTCCACCAGTTTACAAGAAATTGGATGAATATGAACTGGCACTCTCTATGCAGGATATGCAACGCAAGGAGAGGAACCTGAGGATCAGACTTGTGCCGGAAAAGGAAGGAGAGAACTTGGTGGATGATTTGACAAAAGAATTTTCTGACTTTTGGAAGCAGGAGCTGAAGAAAGAAGATTTTAAGATAGAAAGTGCATTTAGATTGGGAATAAGACAGAAGAGAAATCGACCCAGAGATTGTCTTATTACCTTAAGATCAAAGGAGGAGCGAGATAAAATATTGAACCTGCACTACCAAACAGCCCTTCGAATTGAAGATTTTTTTATTGAGATCTTTAAAGACATCCCTAAGAGTATCTTGGACGCAAGAGGACATTATAAAGACCTGGTGACACTGCTGAAGAAGAACTACATACCATTCAGGTGGGAATTTCCCCAAGGCTTGTCTTTTAAATATAAGGGAAGGAAGAGAAGAATAAAGACTGTAAGTGATAAAGACAAGTTCTTGGGAGAACACGAAGAAGACCTACAGAAAGAGACATTTCCAGGACAAGGGCATCCATCACTGGACACGAACACGGTACCACCGACAGACGAGGAACAAAAACAGGGAGCTGTAGGAGGAAGGAGTAAATAATCCCATCATGGCTCTGCAACTTCTAACCTGGAATTGTAATGGCTTAAATATTCCCAGGAAGAGAAAAAATATATTTCATGCCTTAAAGAAAGACCAATTGGACTTGATTTGCCTACAAGAGACCCACGTGACAAGAGCACACAGAAAATTATTAATAAATAAAAGACTGGGACAGGAATTTATATCTTCAGACAGAGTAAAAAAGAGAGGAGTGGTGATCTATGCAAAAGAAAAATTGCAACCGAAACAAATTTTTAAAGATGATCAAGGAAGATATTTGGCAATTGAAATTCAATTTCAAGGAGAGAAGTATTTGATAGTGGGAATCTATGCACCAAACGAAGGGAAAGCTGAATTTTTTAAGAAGTTGCATGAAATTTTGATGGACCATATGGATTACAACTTAATTTTGATGGGAGATATGAATGGAGTGGTTTCAACAAATATGGACAAGGCACAAAGACAGGTAATAACAAAAGATGGAAGACTACCAAAGACTTTTTTTGAAATGACTGACAATATGGACTTGATTGATATTTGGAGAACAAAACACCCATTAGAAAGAGAGGGAACCTTCTTTTCTGAAGCCAAAATGACATGGACAAGGATTGACCAAATCTGGGTGACTAGCAGTATGGCTCCGAATATAAAAAAAGTAGAAATCTGCCCAAAAACTTTCTCCGACCATAATGCTGTAAAGATGGTGATGAGGCAAACAACAACTGGTTCCTTCAGATGGAGAATGAATGACACCTTATTTAGAGACGAGGAGATCTGTAAGAAGGCCCAAAAAACCTTGAAAGACTATTTTGAAATCAACTTAAGGTCTGAAGTAGAAAAAAGAATAGTTTGGGACGCAAGCAAAGCCGTGATGAGAGGGTTTTTGATTCAGCAAAATACTTTAAAGAAGAGAAAGCAAAATGAGAAAAAGGAGAGAATTTTGGAAAAGATAAAAGAAGGGGAAAAACAATTAAGATCAAAGCCAAAATCCCAAGAGATTCTAAGAGAAATCAAATTTCATCAAACACAATATATGGAACTGATGAATCAAGAACTAGAGTGGAGAATTAAACAAATGAGACAAAAGACTTTTGAATCTGCTGATAAATGTGGCAAGTTACTGGCTTGGCAAATAAAGAAGAGACAAAAACTCAACACGGTAACAAATATAGAAGTGGAAGGAAAAAATATAAGCAACCCAGCGGAAATTAGGAATTGTTTTCAGAACTACTTTAGACAACTTTACACACAAGGGCCGCAAAAAGAAATGGACATACAACAGTTCCTCGAGGAAAATGGGCTGAAAAAGGTTTCGCATGAAAGTAAGATAATATTGAACCAGGAGATATCAGCACAAGAAATAGAAGATGCCATTCAAGGCATGACGCTGGGCAAATCTCCTGGACCGGATGGACTGACTTCCAAATACTACAAAGTTTTGAAAGAAGGGTTGATACAACCTTTGAAGGAAGTCTGCAATGAGATTATGGAAGGGAAAAGGGCACCCGATACGTGGAGAGAGGCCTACATTACACTTATACCAAAGACAGAGACTGAAAAGACCCAACTTAAAAACTACCGACCCATCTCGTTATTGAATGTGGATTACAAAATCTTTGCTGATATTTTGGCAAAAAGACTGAAGAGAGTTTTGATGGAGGAGATTCACGGGGACCAAGCGGGCTTTCTCCCAAAAAGGCACTTGTCGAACAATGTAAGGAATATAATTGACATTTTGGAAAAGCTGGAAGTGAACATAAACACTAAAGCTGTTCTGATATTTGTGGATGCCGAGAAAGCCTTTGACAACATTTCTTGGAGTTTTATGTTGAAGAACCTCCGGGGGATGGGGGTAGGCCAAGGGTTTGAAAATGGTATAGGTGCAATATACTCTGAACAGAAAGCCAAACTAATTGTAAATAATGTGGTTACAGAAGAGTTCAAGATTGAAAAAGGGACACGTCAGGGGTGCCCTATCTCCCCATTACTTTTTATATCGGTCCTGGAGGTTTTGCTTAATATGATTAGGAGGGACCAGTTGGTTAAAGGGATTCAGGTCGGAGCTAAACAATATAAACTGAGAGCATTTGCAGATGACTTAGTACTTACATTGCAAGAGCCAGAAGCTAGCACGAAAAGAGTTTTGGAAATAATTCAAGAGTTTGGTCAAATGGCAGGATTTAAATTGAATAAGTCTAAGACAAAGGTTTTGGAGAAAAATTTGACACAGATAGAAAAGGAAAGGTTTCAGAATGAGACAGGGTTGACTGTGGTTAAAAAAGTGAAATATTTGGGTATAAATATGACAGCTAAAAATGTGAATTTGTTTAAAGATAATTATGAAAAAACTTGGAGAGAAGTGAAAAAAGATTTGGAGATTTGGTCCAACTTGAAGCTTTCCTTGTTAGGCCGTATTGCAGCTATAAAGATGAATGTATTGCCAAGAATGTTGTTTTTGTTCCAAGCATTGCAAATAATTGATAAAATGGATTGTTTCAAGAGGTGGCAAAAAGACATATCTAAATTTGTCTGGCAGGGCAAAAAGCCCAGAATTAAATTTAAGATACTAACGGATTCAAAGGAAAGAGGGGGGTTTGCCCTGCCAGACTTTAAACTTTACTATGAAGCGGCAGCTTTCTGCTGGCTGAAAGAATGGCTACTTCTTGAAAACACAGACATTTTGGATTTGGAAGGTTTTAATAACATTTTTGGGTGGCATGCATATTTGTGGTACGACAAGGTTAAAGCACATAAAAGTTTTAAAAATCATATTGTCAGAAAAGCACTACTAAATGTCTGGGACAGATATAAAGACTTGCTGGAAAATAAAACTCCAAGGTGGCTGTCGCCAATGGAAGCTAAGGCAGTTAAAAAGTTAAATATGGAGTCCAAGTGGCCAAGATACTGGGAAATTTTGGAAAAGGAAGGGGACAAATTGAGATTGCAGAGTTTTGAGAAATTAAAAGGGAAGGTGAGAGATTGGTTTCACTACCATCAAATTAATGAAGCGTTTAAACTGGACAGTAAAATTGGCTTCCAGGTGGAAAAATCAAAATTGGAGACAGAACTGTTAGAACCCAGTACTAAGAATTTGTCCAAAATGTACAATTTGCTGCTGAAATGGAATACACAAGATGAAACGGTTAAATCGGTCATGATTAAATGGGCTCAGGACATTGGTCATAATATTTTGTTTGCTGATTGGGAAAAGTTGTGGACCACCGGGATAAAATTTACGGCATGTAATGCCTTAAGAGAAAACATTATGAAAATGATATATAGGTGGTACATAACCCCAGTCAAGCTTGCAAAGATTTACCATGTGCCTGACAACAAATGTTGGAAATGTAAAGAAACTGAAGGTACATTTTTTCATCTTTGGTGGACCTGCCCGAAGATTAAGGCATTCTGGGAAATGATCTATAATGAACTTAAAAAGGTATTTAAATATACTTTCCCCAAGAAACCAGAGGCCTTTCTCTTGGGTATTGTCGGCCAAGGGGTGTTAAAGACGGATATAACTTTCTTTATGTATGCTACAACAGCAGCTAGAATACTCATTGCGAAGTACTGGAAGACGCAAGAACTACCCACACTGGAAGAATGGCAGATGAAGGTGATAGACTATATGGGCTTGGCAGAAATGACGAGCAGAATCCGAAACCAGGGAAGAGAAGCAGCGCAAGAAGAATGGAAAAAATTCAAGGACTATTTAAAGAAATATCATAAAGTTAATGAAAGTTAGAATGATGTTGGACTGGAAAGTAAATGGTTACTATTAGCAATGGTTAAGACAAGGAAAACAAGGAAGAATAGTCTAAATTTAAATTAAAATAAGGGAAGATTTGCTGAACAATCGATAAGAATTTGGAATACAGAAAGGGGAAGCATGAGGAAGTCGGGGAAGATAGGATATGAAATTAGGACATGAAATGATATATGTTTCTTGTTTTGTTTTTGTTTTTGTATGTTTATGTTTGTTGTATTGTGTTTATATGGAAAAATAAAAATATTTAAAAAAAAAAAAAAATAAGCTTCAGGTTACAAACTTATAACGTGGCTCACATCCTTTGTGAGGATGGACTCAAGCGCTGCTGGCTGAGAGCCAGCAGACAACAAAATGGATAAGGCTAAACTAAGAGTTGAATCAAACAGAGAGACGAAATGGCTGTGTAACTCTGCTTTTATAGAGTTTTTTGTTTGTTTGTTTGTTTTTCTGTTTTATTAAATTTGCTTAGTACTCTGCTTTTATAGAGTCACACTCATCTGCTGAGTCACTTGCAGCAGGAACAGGAAGTTATACAACCCGCTTTCTCTGTCCACTCTAGGAACTAAATCATGCTGTACTTGACTGTACTGTACATCCCACATGTCTATTATCTTTGAGAATTATTGGAGAACAGGTGAGGTCCGTATAGACTGGAGGCTGGCAAATGTCCCCATCTTCAAAATGGAGGGGAAAGGAAGACCCAGAGAACTACAGACCAGTGAGCTTGACATTGATACCAGGGAAGGTCCTAGAATAGATAATTAGATAGAACAGTCGGCCTGTGAGCAGGTTCAGCTTGACTGAACCCAATGAGTACTCATTAATGGTTCCTCGCCATCCTGGAAAAAGTGCCGCAGGGCTTGCTGTTGTTCAACGACATTATAAATGACTTGGATGAAGGAATTGAGGGGATCCTCATCAAATTTGCAGATGGCACCAATCTGGGAGCAGTAGCTAATGCTACAGAATCAGAATTCAAAATGACCTTAACAGATTGGAGAACTGGGTGCAAGCTAACAGAATGAATTTCAATAGGGACAAATGGAAGGTTCTACACCAGATGCACAGATATAGGATGGAAGGGATGCTCATTTTTCCTTTGGTCATACAGTCATAATACTTCTTAGGATTCCTTTGTATTCAAATTATATATTGCCTACTTTTTATGCCCTTTACAAATAAATGTGTTGAGGTGTGTGGGTGTGGGTGTGTGTACACAAACCCGCATCTGGGGGAGTGCCAAACTGGGTCTTTGACCCAAGTGACAGAAAGCCAATTTTGGCCCTGCTTCAGCTAGGGGGCTCTCCAGATAGAGGACTGTGGAAGCGGATTCCACCGCTGTATACAAATTGTGGCATCTCTGTATATCCTAAAACCATGACAGGTTTTCGCGTGAGGTAAAACTTTGATACTTGGGAGACTCAGACAGAAGGTGAACAATTGCAATGTTACAGCTTAATACTTCGGTTTCCTAAACAAGGTGGTACTTTCTGTCAGTTATCCAACCTTTCAACAATCCTACTCCTGAGGTACTCCAAACAGTGCAACAGACCGAGAGGATCACCCCACCTCTCTTAACTGGTTTGCTTGGGCGTCTTCCCTTTCTAGAAGATCTCTCCTTTCCTGTCTGGAACGAGACCCAAGTCGCTGTATCCTCACAGCTCTACTTCTCCTGGCTCAAACGCAGCCCTCCTATCTGAATACTCTCAGAGAACACTAAAGAACACTGATCTAAGCTCAGAGACTCCTTTCTCTAGATGTAGATATTTTCCTCAGGGTGGATGTTACACACAGAGACCAGAACAAACACTCTAACTCTTCTCTCTCTAACTCCCTTCTAAAACTATCTCCCTATTTGAACACTACTTCAGAAACTGCTTCTTTTATTCTCCCAAAGCTCTTTCTATCCAAAAAAAAAAAATTATTTTTTTTTCCCTTCCAGTAGCACCTTAAAGACCAACTAAGTTAGTTCTTGGTATGAGCTTTTGTGTGCATGCACACTTCTTCAGATACACTGAAACAGAACTGTTTCAGTGTATCTGAAGAAGTGTGCATGCACACGAAAGCTCATACCAAGAACTAACTTAGTTGGTCTTTAAGGTGCTACTGGAAGGAAAAAAAATATATATTTTTTTTTTGTTTTGACTATGGCAGACCAACACGGCTACCTATCTGTAACTCTTTCTATCCATCTGTCTGGGTAGCAAATTAGAGAGGGCTTCCAGCCCTCTGGTGGAATTCTGAGGCATTGCATCACCAGACTCCGGCTCTGCTGTCCATCACAACTGTCCTCTGTGATGCCTTCATCTGTGCTAGGTGGCCACCTACCCTATTTAAAAACCTCTAGCAAAGCAGAGTCCAGCACCTTCCATAGGAATCAGATCTGCTATGGAATGGCTCACAACATCAGAAAGTACCTCTTTGTCATATGCAGTTCCACCTTTAGTAGTTTCAAATACAATACTAAATGGGATACATGAGTCTCTAGAAAATGCTGCTAGAAACGTATGTGTACAGCTTTCCAACATTCCCTCCCCCCCCCAATAAAGGGGGGATATGTAATGCCTTCAGTTTAGATTTGGAGGACCCAACAATATGGGACACAGCTCAGCGGCAGAGCAGCTGCCTGGCATGCAGAAGGTCTCCGCTTCAATTGCCAGCATCTCCAGGTCCAGCTGGGAGAGCATCTGGAGAGCTGCTGCCAGTCTGTGTAGACAATGCTGAGCTCGATGGACCAGTGGTCTAATTTGGTTCATTGCAGTTTCCTTCGCTCTTACACTTTTCCTCTTGAATATTGTGTTCACCTTATGAGTTTGGGGAAGCACTATCAGGAAGAAAAAGACTAGAGTGGCACACCACCTGAATTTCTGGTACTAAATTTAAACGATCTGTGAAGATAGGAATGCTACCTGTGTGCTCTCACACTTTCTCTGTTTGTTTGTTTGTTTGTTTGTTTGTTTGTTTGTATTACTTGGCTCATAATAAATCTCCCAAGTGTCATACATCTCTGTGATGCAAGCCCAGATGCTTGTATTAGGAGTGGTAATCATTTTTGATGCAACATCAGATGTGTCAACTATCACAAAGTTAAATCCAACAGCTCAGCCCTCAGCATGGAACTGGGCCTCCTTGGATGCAATGCCTGGCTGCAGGATGGAGCACACGTGACGGCTGCAAGAGAAAGCAGGAGGGTTCTTCAGATGTTAGTGAATGGAAGGGCAGACAAGCTATTAGCTTTTATTGTTGTTGTTGGTATTATTATTATTAGCTTTTATTAATTGGTAACAGAATCTCATAATTAATACAGTGGTACCTCAGTTTAAGAACAGCCCTGTTTACAAACTATTTGGTTTACAAACTCCACAAAACCGGAAGTAGTGTCCCAGTTTGCAAACTTTACCCCAGTCTAAAAACGGAATCCAAACTCTGGAAGGGCACCGGCAGCGGGAGGCCTCATTAGGGAAAGTGCGCCTCAGTTTAAGAACGGTTTCGGTTTAAGAACAGAATTCCGAAACCGATTAATTTTTTAAACCGAGGTACCACTGTATAAGGATGGGGGGGCTGTGGGTTAAACCACAGAGCCTAGGACTTGCCTATCAGAAGGTCAGCGGTTCAAATCCCCACGACAGGGTGAGCTCCCGTTGCTCAGTCCCTGCTCCTGCCAACCTACCAGTTCGAAAGCATGTCAAAGTGCAATTAGATAAATAGGTACCGCTCCGGTGGGAAGATAAACGGCGTTTCCGTGCACTGCTCTGGTTCTCCAGAAGTGGCTTAGTCATGCTGGCCACATGACCTGAAAGCTGTGCGCCGGCTCCCTCGGCCAGTGAAGCGAGATGAGCGCCGCAACCCCAAAACCGGGCATGACTGGACCTAATGATCAGGGGTCCCTTTACCTTTACCACTGTATAAGGTATGAAGCTAATAATATAGAATATAACACCTAAATAACATATATAATTAGTAGAACAACAGCTAAGCAAAGTAGTTATGATTTATGGAATGAAGCTTGTTGTGAATCCAATTTCAGGTAGAAAGTGCCCTTCCCTTGCAATCTGAAAGCAGCCTAGCTGACCAGCGCTCGTCAGGGAACTGCCTTTGGTGGGAAAATGCTCACGCACCCCTTGCTTTCCTGTGAGTAGATCATGTGTAGTCTGTGAAATGAATCAATATTAGCTATTTGAAACACATTCAAAGTTATGAGTTGAGTGAAATGCTATTCTTTCCTTGCATATAATATTTATTTATTGGGGGCAGGGGATGTATGCCTGTATGATGGAGGGAATGGTCAGGCACTTACCAGAGAGTATTGAACTCAGTGGGACTTACGTCTCAGTAAAACTGCTTAGGATTGCAGTATAAGACTGCACAGTCTTAACCCAGTTGCCTGGCAGTGAGTTCCATTGAATTCAGTGGATTTCGGTACAGGCTTGCAGTGTAAGACTCAATTTAAAGTGGCCACATTTCCCCTCAAAATTGCATGAACTGATAAATTCCTCTCATCCAAACAGACACACACAAACACAGAGAAAGAGAGAAAGAGAGAGAAAAAACACATAATATAAGCAAGCAATACTTGGAAGTGCTTATCTTGTGAACTTGCCATTTAAATTGTTTAATTATGACAAAAGCTCCTGTTTCCAAAAAAGAAAGGAAGGAAGAAAAAAGGACGGGGTGAGTTGGTTTGATCTCTTCATCACTTTAAATTATCTCTGAGACATGGAGGGAATGGAGAACGGATATTTCTGGGAGTTGGGTCCCCTCTGCAACTCTATTATTCCCTTCCTCAGCTTCCCCTCTTCCTTTCTCCAGGATTTCTGTCTCAGGGGCTCCCATCTTCCACTTCACTGGGGCACAAGTGCCGCCTCTCCAGATTTTCCAGCTCGCTCTCTCCCTGCCTCCTTGTAAATGAGCCTCCTTCTGCTTCATGGGAACAGCTCCTGCCATTCACTTTTCCCTCTCTCTTCCGTTCACTTTTTCACATTTCTCTGGCTTAAGCCCAGACATGCTGGAAAGTTGGGAGCCTCAGTGGTGCCCTCTGGAAGCTTCACCCGGGGCAAAAATCCTGGCTAGTCTCCCACTGACTACGGCTTGGGGCTTGGGGGTTAGAATTAGAGGGTTAGGGGTTAGGCTTTAAGCATTAGGGGTTAATGGCTACGGGTTAATGGTTACAGTAAGGGTTGGGGGTTAGGGTAGTTTTAGGTTTAGAGTCAGGTTTAATGTTTGAAGTTTTATAATGTTTTTATGTTGTATGTATTGGAAGCCACCTGGAGTGGTTGGGGCAACCCAGTCAGATGGGTAGGGTATAAGATTATTATTATTAGAATAATAGAATCATAGAATCATAGAGTTGGAAGAGACCACAAGGGCCATTGAGTCCAACCCCCTGCCAAGCAGGAAACACCATCAGAGCACTCCTGACATATGGTTGTCAAGCCTCTGCTTAAAGACCTCCAAAGAAGGAGACTCCACCACACTCCTTGGCAGCAAATTCCACTGTCGAACAGTTCTTACTGTCAGGAAGTTCTTCCTAATGTTTAGGTGGAATCTTCTTTCTTGTAGTTTGGATCCATTGCTCCGTGTCCGCTTCTCTGGAGCAGCAGAAAACAACCTTTCTCCCTCCTCTATGTGACATCCTTTTATATATTTGAACATGGCTATCATATCACCCCTTAACCTCCTCTTCTCCAGGCTAAACATGCCCAGCTCCCTTAGCCGTTCCTCATAAGGCATCGTTTCCAGGCCTTTGACCATTTTGGTTGCCCTCCTCTGGACACGTTCCATTATTATTATTATTATTATTATTATTATTATTATGACACAGGTTGGGCAGGCACACATCGTTTTCCATGTATTGTTTACACAGTGCATTTGTTACTGTGGCTGATACTTATTGCGCTTGATGATATGTAACACTAAGGTTCAGATAGGACAGTGTATCTATAATGTTTTGATTTAGTGACAGTGTGACTCATGAGAGTTATATACAGTGGGAGGAGTGTTTCTCTCTCTGAAACCTGAAGTAAACTGAACATTTTCTTTTCTTTCATGTTTGATGCTGTTAAATCAAATGGGAGGGTGAAGGTTTTATGGTGATATTTGCAGGGAGTGGACTAGATGACTCTTGGCGTCCCTTCCAACCCTACAATGATTCTGTGATATGGGGAAGGGGCAATGATCCCAATGCTCTAGCAGGCTTAGTTTGGTCAGAATCAAGTAGACACTTGCAGAGTTAATGCTAAATACGTTACTTCTGGTAAATGAGCCACCATAGCTGTTAGAGGAGTGTGAAGATTTGTGTCCTGGGCTGTTTAGATTGGTCTACCCATGTACTATCTGAAACCAAAGCAACTCTCCAACCCCACTACAAATAAAATGCGCAGGGGCATTAAACTGTATAGCTCCTCTTCCACACACACTCTACAACCTGCCCAGATTGCTGATGTTGTCAAATGTAGCTGCAGTTAAGTTGCAACAGACAGTGATGAGGAGTGATCATTCTGTGCTATTATGGTGGTGGACAAAGCTGTATTGTAACCCATCATTGACTTATTGGGCCAGATCACATGCAATACTAATTATAGTTCTCTGTGGTGTGGAAGTGATTATTGAACTAGTTTATGCATGCCAAAAGATTTACCTTCTGTTGCCAATAGGCAACAGACAGCCTCAAAATTTTTCTCCACACCTTTCCAGGATGTGTTAACTTTTTTGGAATTTGAACCTCCCCAGACAGCAACAGTCCAACCTTCAAATAATGTGACATAAAGGAAAAGGTACCCCTGACCATTAGGTCCAGTCGTGGCCAACTCTGGGGTTGTGGCGTTCATCTCGCTCTATAGGCCGAGGGAGCTGGCATTTGTCCACAGACAGCTTCCGGGTCATGTGGCCAGCATGACTAAGCCACTTCTGGCGAACCAGAGCAGTGCACGGAAACGTCGTTTACCTTCCCGCCAGAGCGGTACCTATTTATCTACTTGCACTTTGATGTGCTTTCGAACTGCTAGGTGGGCAGGTGACATAAGGAAAGGCTATAGCCATGTAAGGTAGGCTGCAGTTAATATATGTACATAAGCAGCAGTTTTTGTCAATATATTGTGGGAGATGGGGAATTGAGAGGTGTTCACATTATTTCTAGGATTAAGCTACATATGTAGAGAGAGGACCTTATCTGTACTATTCAGTAGATTACTTCAGAGACATGTCTCATAACTTAAAAAAACAACAACCCAAACTTTAATGCAGCTGTGGAGATTTCCAGATTTGATTATAACATGTGTGTGGCATAACTCTTTCACCAAAGAGTTAAACAAAAACATGTGTTAAAAAAATTGTGTTAAGAATTTGTCCACTCCAAACTTCTTTCCCTACATAAGACCAAAAAAATGTGTGAACCCACCAATCCTCAAAAATGGGTTTCTGCTTGAGGACAATTATCAAGACTATTCTCCTGTAGGGGAAAAAAATAGTCTTGCCATTCACAAAACAAGATGCCTTTCATTTGCAAATCCTTCCCTGCAAGTGCCTTTTGCATTTCAGATCTCAGGAGTGTGAGGGCAAACAATATTTCTGAGCCAGGTTCAGCTAGATCAGGGGTCCCCAAAGTAAGGCCCGCAGGCCAGATAAGGCCCGAGGGACTCGCTTATCTGGCCCACAGAGACCCCCGCCTCCCGCTGCCCACTTATGGGTCGGAGGAGCACCGGAAATAGCTTGTGCACATGTGTATGGGCACACACTCCCCCACCCTCCAGCCCACTGTGCGATCGGCGCTGGAGACACCTGCCTGAGGCGCAGTAAGTTTGCTGACCCCTGAGCTAGATTCAAAGAGCCACTCACTCTATATCCAAAATTATCACTGATGTGCATTGAGAGCGTTTATTATAATTACTTTTTATAACTCACCATAAGCATAATATTATCAGCGCAGATCAAATGTCACCATGTCTTTTAGCAGAAAAACTGTGCATTTTGGTATACCTTTGATGGAAAATCAGGGAGTTACTAAGTAACATTCCAGAAGTTGTATTCTTACAGTAACAACTGGCTTGTTGTAGCAACGTTTTTGCTCACTAGGTGTCAGTGCTGCCCTACATTCATTTAATATTCTTAAGTACAGTAGTGGAAACAGAGGCACAGCCAGAGTTTTGCAGGAAACAGATGCTTATTCCTACAGAAATCGTTAAAGTCTAAACTTGCAGACTTTTGATAAAAGTTAGAATATAGAAAGCTTTAGTTTAGAGAATGAATGTAGAATGTGGGTGTGAGGCAGCGTAGCTCTGTTTACCAAGCCCAGGAAGGCAAACATCAGGGGGGGTGCTTCCCCCCTCCCCCCTCCTGCTCCTGCATCCTTTGGCACATCTGAGTGGCACTGTTAGAAACAGGATGGTGGACCAGAAGGACCTTTGTGGCACATATACTTCCAGTTTGCAGATACATGGTGAATGAATGGCGCAAGGTCAGAATGGCTTAAAGTGGGTGTGTTTCTTTTAACAAATGGGAAATGACTGCTAGGCTAAAGTGTCCAGGCTCTTAGCTCCACCCCTTTTCATTTCTCAGCAAACAAAGTTCCAATAAGGAAGTGAAAGTGCCCTCGAAGCAGCTGGGCTCTTTGAGCTGGTTTCTTATCCTCCTAAAGCTGAACTTAAGGTGGTGGGAGTAAAACAAGGAAGCGGACACAACACGGCGGCATTCACGGGCCACCAACAAGTGATCCTTTCGGGGGCTGTTTGTGAAACATTATCTGAAGGTAATTACCCACAGTATTTTATATACAGGATTTAATATTTTTATTTGCTTAAGCCTGAATACTGTCTGTCTTACAGGAAACTTCCTTGAACTTTCATACTGAGTAATATATGACTTTCAGCTGGGCTGGGGAAAGTCAGTCAGAACTGCTTTTTCTCTCAGGAATGCAGATATTTCATAAGTGGAAAACTATTAAAGGTAAAGGGACCCCTGACCGTTAGGTCCAGTCGTGGCCGACTCTGGGGTTGCAGCGCTCATCTCGCTTTACTGGCCGAGGCAGCCATCGTACAGCTTCCAGGTCATGTGGCCAGCATGACTAAGCTGCTTCTGGTGAACCAGATCAGCGCAAGGAAATGCCTTTTACCTTCCCGCCATTTATCTACTTGCACTTTGAAAACTATTATGTGGAAAAAAAAAAAATCAGACTCTAGCCTCAAGCGAAACTCTGTCTCCTGGCACTTTCTGCTGGAATGGTTGCTGAATGTGTTCCATTCAGCTATTGAATTTCCGCTTGACCAGACATGGTTGAGTGTTAAACAAGTATTGTTGAAAGATCTTGGAATGATCCTGTTTCTCTTAGGCTACCCTGAAAAAGTACATAGCTCATGAGTAGTTCGTTGCACTGAAGTTTCATGTAAAAATAATAAATTGAAATTATGTAAACTTAATTGTAATAAATCTGGAGGAGTACTGTTAGTATAGAATTAGAGACTATAAGTAGAAGCAGTGGCTGTGAGACATTTTGTATTTCAGAAGCATCAGAGCTTTCCAAACTTTTAATGTTGGTGACACACTTTTTAGATATGCATCATTTTGCAATACAGTAATTCAGTTTTACTAGCAAACCAGAGGTTAAACTAACCCCTTTCCAGTCCCAGAAATGTGGTGAGCATTCCTGTGACACACCTACAAACTGCAGCTGAGATCTTGTTGTGACACACAGTTTGGAAAGCTCTGTTGTAAATCATTAGCAGTTGCCCTTTATGCCATTTATCTGGTTCCACAGCAGGTGTGCCAATTTGGATCTGTTACAAACAAACTGACATATCCTAAAATAAATCAGTTGCTGCATGCTGCCAGTTCCATGTTAGTTTCTAGTCAATGGAAGCAGAAAGGTGAGGACTGACTTACAAAGAACAGAGACAGGCAGTGGTTTTCTGAAATATATGGTAAGTCTGTACTTTCTCTTACCAAGGGGCAATGATTTTTAAGACTTCTTAGAAATGATATTTTTCTTGAATAATATTGCCTTCCAAACATTTGCAGTGAAATGTTCAGGAACAACACAAACATGAGAGAACATAGCAATTTTATCTGTCTGTAGGGGTGCTTATGCTCAAAACTCATTCACATGTGGAAATGTGGAAATGTATATGTGTACATTCAAACCCCCAGAGCCACCCTGTAGCTAGAAGGCGACGGGGGGGGGGGGAGAGTCTGCATCCCAGAGTCTCCCAGGCTCTGCATTGAGTGGGGCTTGCCTAGCAATCAAGCCAGAGAGCTTAAAAGCTCTTTTAAGGCCAGGTATCCCCAAGTGGACCCTGTGCCAAAAGAGCTCTTAAGCGTTCTGCCTTGCTTGGGACTTGGCTTATGAAATTTCATGCAGCCCAACCAACTACATCTGGTTGAAACTGCACAAGTCAAAGTGCATGTAAGATGAGGAATTATAGCACCTAGATAAAAGTTGTTAAATAAGGTTTTATTTGATTAGAGAGCCCTTGGCATGGTGCTGGCAATGCCCCTCCCTCAGCACATACAACCCAACTAGGGTGGGGGCCAGCTCTGCTTCCAAAGCAGTGGTGGCAGCACTCAGCACCCTCCACCAGATCTCTAGGCACACTTCAGCAATGGAAAGGCATCTAGGTTTGACCCACATCCACAGTAACTGCCCACCAGCTTAAGTTACCCAAATTGCAGTGCCCTGTACCTAATGATTTCAGAGATAAAACATCCTGTTTGGGGATGCTTGTGAACAGAAGCCAAAGTCACTTCCCATTCACAAGGACCACCTGCTGATGAAAAGTATCCAGCAAGAACAGTGAAAGGCCCTTCAGAGACCCTGGCGTGGCCTGACTGGCCTTAGGTGCTGCACCTGACCCTGACCCTGACCATGGCTAACAGAAGTAGAAGAGTAAAATAAATATGCAAAATTGCAGAATAGGAAAAGTTCATACCCTACATGGGATGAAAAGTTTGTGCTACTTTGCAATAGAATTTTACTTTATTTGAGTACAGAATACATGGAGCCTGACAAGGTGTTCAAATGACTGTCCATGCCCTTCCTCTGTGTACAAAGCCTTGCTGCTCCTCAGAGCTGGACTGAAATTTTTAGGGTGAGAAGACAGAATGAAAGGAGATTCAAATTGTTTCCTGTTTGAACTTGGCTTGCTCAGATTTCCCCCACTTTTTGTCAATGTGTTAACGTCTCTGACTTGATTATAGCAAAGCACTCCAGAGAAATTCCTACCTTTACTTGGTAATACCAATAAAATGGTGTTGCTGTTGTTTTATCTTTGCAGGTGCATCATGAATTTGACAAATTCTTCCAGTATGGAAGAAATCCCTTTGGATGATGTCAATAGAAGCAGCACAGAATACAGAGTGCTTATGGCTTATGCGCAGCGTCGACTGTCTGCTAGCAAATACGGGCATCTTTTAGAAAGGGAAGCGAAAGGCCAAGAGGGATCATCTCTAGGCAGAGAGAAGAGGCAAGGTAAGGAGAAGGCACATCAAGGCTCGTCTCCCAAGGACCAAGGACAGCCGACCAGAGACAGGAGCAAGAAGAAGAAGAAGAAGAAGTCCCGTTGCAAGCACTTTCTCTTTCCTTCCTGTCTAAGGGCGCAAGCTGAAGAGGATTCTGGGAAGACGCTCAGAAGGGGTGATGCTGTAAATGGGCGTGCACTAAGCCTGCAGGCGGGTGTTGGAAGTTGTTCTGCTTTTTCACTAGAAGAGCAAGGTGGGTTTAACACGCCCCCCCCATTTGTTAAACACTCTAATAGCATATTAGTGGCAACTATTGCTTGGTTTTCAGCCTTGGTTTCAAAACAGTTCTGCAGGTTAAGTTCCCAGAACTGCAGTTCCTTACAGTTCCGTAGGTTAAGGCGATGATAGCTAAGCCAAGGCAGTGGCTTAAATTTTATGAAATAAATAAATAGAAGTAACATAGCTATCAAACTATCTAAAGCAGTGGTTCCCAACCCCCTTTTTTTTTTTGCCATGCTCCACCTAAGCATCTATAAAATCCTGATGCCCGCCCCTCATGACATATAATTCTTATTATTCAAAAAGTGAACACCTATTCATATGGAGGAAGCCTAAAAAGCCATTAACTTGGTCTATCTTGAATTGCCCCCCTTAAAAATCAACTTGCCCCCCTGTGGGGCGTGTGCCCCATGTTGGGAACCATGGCTCTAAAGGGTGAAGAAGACTTCTTGTGGGGAAATCTGCTCACCTTGGCAGCCTCTCTGACCAAAGCGATGCACGTCCATTGTGAAGGGCTGGTTCTTAATTCAGTGAGGGTCTGCCTCAGGGACTGGGAACCTTTTTCAGCCTGAGGGCTACATTGCCTCATTGCCAATGCACAGGAGACTGCATGGCAAAGGTGGGTATGGCAAGGAAGGGTACTCCAAGGAAGTATTGGACACCACAGGCATGCACACATCACACGCCTAAGCACATCACCATTCAACTTCCTATCAGAGGCAACAGAAGGCTTTCCCCAATCCTACGTGAGGTGGAGGGGAGCATTTTCAGAAGTGGGGCAGGGTCACAGGTGGGTGAACTCACAGTGCAGACAGTCTCCCGTGCCACTGGGGTTCCAAAAAGCTGTCCTCTTGGCCTCTGCGACTCAGTGGTAGATCGCATGCAGCACTGGGAAAGGTCTTTGTTGGTGAGCTTGCTGCCAGAAGACCATCTGCAGCACCAGATTGAGTGGATCAGCGTTTGAGCATGTTCCTTATGGAGAAAGGCTAAAGCATTTGAGGATTCTAAGGGTGACATGCTTGATAATTTCAAGACTGTGCAGGGTGTAAAGAAAACCAGCCAGCGAATTTGTCTCAATTTGTTTCTGAACAGGCGATTCAGACATCAATGTTGTGGTAGACAAGCTTGCTGAAATAGTTGATAATTCCACGCCATTCCCTCAAAGGACAGGATTCAAAGCACTGGAACAGACTCTGAGCCTAGAAGCAGATGGTGGGTGTGCCACCAAACCCGAAAATGAAGATGAGGTTGAAAAAGGTAACCTGCTTTTCCGCAGCAGCCAAATGGCATTTCTGTAGAGTCTGTGTTTTCAAAAACTTTTTTTCTTGAAGGAACCTTTTCCTGATTGATTTGTCTGTCAAGGAACCATTGCACACTTGCCACACAACCCCTGGATGTTGCAAAGGATTCCAGCACACATTCTTCAGCGTACTGGCAAAGCCTTTTGGGTGGCGCTGTGGGCTAAACCACTGAGCCTCTTGGGCTTGCCAATCAGAAGGTCGGCAGTTTGAATCCCCGCAACAGGGTGAGCTCCTGTTGCTCGGTCCCTGCTCCTGCCAACCTAGCAGTTCGAAAGCATGTCAAAGTGCAAGTAGATAAATAGGTACCACTCCAGTGGGAAGGTAAACGGCGTTTCCAGAAGTGGCTTAGTCATACTGGCCACATGACCCGGAAGCTGTCTGCAGACAAACGCCGGCTCCCTCGGCCAGTAAAGCGAGGTGAGTGCGCAACCCCAGAGTCATCTGCGACTGGACTTAATAGTCAGGGGTCCCTTTACCTTTACTAAAAACTATATGTGTGTTCAGAAAAGTAACAGACATCTGCAATATGGCTTTTGTCTGGAAGCAAAAACACACTGAAACACTGAAACTAAAGCACACCTTCAGATTTATTTAAACATATTCAAATATATAACACAGTTGTGCCCTATGGGTTATCTATCACAGTTTTTCAGCCACCTTCAGTGATGGTCAGTATTCTCCACACGAGGAAGCTGATAGTATGGCCAGGTAAAGGTAAAAGGTAAAGGACCCTGGATGGTTAAGTCCAGTCAAAGCTGACTATGGGGTGCGGCACTCATCTCACTTCAGGCCAAGAGAACCAATGTTTGTCCACAGACAGCTTTCCGGGTCATGTGGCCAGCATGGCTAAACCACTACTGGTGCACAGAGGACTGTGACGAGTCCAGAGCTCAAAGAAACGCCTTTTACCATCCAGCCACAGCAGTACCTATTTATCTACTTGCACTAGTGTGCTTTCAAACTACTAGGTTGGCAGCAGCTGGGACAGAGTAACTGGAGCTCACCCCATCACACAGATTTGAACTGCCAGCCTTCTGATCAGCAAGCCCAAGAGTGTTTTGGACCCGTGTCCCTAGTATTGCCAGACAACCTCTGCTGATTGAGATAATATACATAGAACACATGGAAAAAGCATTCCATAAATAAGGCAGCTTATGAAATAATTTGTTTTAATGAATATTAATGATTATTTTACATCCTGTGTTAAACCAGAAAATTAGCTTCTTCTTTTTTCTGTTTTACCAGATGAGAAAGAAAAGTTAATAAAAGAAATAGTTGCCTTGTTAAGAGCATCGGGAGATAAACTGCAGGAAAAGGTAACCAGTTTGAGGCTGCAATTTGTACTATGTTGTTTTTTACTTGCATTGAATCTTAAAGCATTTAATTGCAGAACTTTCTATTTTATTATTTACAATTTTGTGAATTGCTTTTCTAGAATGTTGAATGTGTAGAAAGGGGAGAAAGATATATTTTAAAGAGCAGCTGCAGGGGAAGGAAGACAAGAGAAAGCATTTTGTGGAATTCAGATTAGGTTTGGATAATAAAATAATAGAATAGTAGAATAGGAAGGGATCCTGAGGATCATCTAGTCGAACCCTCTGCAATGCAAAACTCTCAACTAAAGCATCATTGACAGATGGCCATCTAACCTCTGCTTTAAAATATCCTCCACCTTCTGAGGTAGTCTGTTCCACTGCTGAATAGCTTTTACTGTCAGAAAGTTTTTCCTAATATTTTGTCAGAATCTACTTTCTTGTATCTGGAACCCTATGGAGAAGCAGAAAACAAGCTTACTCCATCTTCCATGTGACATCTTATTTCCTCTCAGTCTCTTTTATCCAGGCCAAACATATCCAACTCCCTCAACTGTTTCTTTTAAGTCTTGGCTTCCAGACCCTTGATCATCTTGGTCACCCTCTTCTGCACACCTTCCAGCTTCCCTATATCCACTGTGGTGCCCAATTTGATCCATCAGATTTGTTTATATCCACATAAAATGTGTGTACATTAAGGAGGCCTCTGTAATCTTTTTCCAAAGATTTATTTGGGGTTTTGGACAGCTGAAATCACTTTTCCAGAACTACATTTACAAGTTGGCTGTAAAAAAGAAGTTGTCTCACAAATCCACACTTACCAGAGAATAGGAGAGCAACTATTTCTTATTTGTATATTTTACAAGGAAAAGCCTTCCTTGAACTTGCTGTGTTCAGAGATCGTTGTGCCTGAAATGGGACCAACACCTCTGTTTGTTCCTAATGACAAATGCCTTACATTCATTTCCAGGTTCAAAATGACAGGACTTTCTTTCAGTGTGCCTCGGAACTGATGTCCTATGGATTCTTCAGTAGAGTTGCCGATCAGTTCCTAGAAGAGATACCTGCAGACTCTACAACAGACTCTGAGGTGCAAGCACAAAAAATCAAAGTTGCTTTTGCTATTGAAGTCATAACTAGACTCACTGCTATAGACAACCATCCCATGAACACCATACTGGGCTTTGGAGCAAAATACCTCAAGGAAAACTTCAGCCCTTGGATCCATAGTCAAGGTGGATGGGTAAGAGATTTTGCTTCCTCTGCTGGCGTATCCTCCCCTTTCTAAACAATAGTTACCTGTGAACTTTCCATTGGGGCTGCTGGGCCTAGCAGCCATTCGTGACAGTTGGGTGTGAATGCAGGGTACCCTGTGTTACATACCACACATTTGTTCTGACATTCTGAAAGTAGAAATTATTATTTGTGCTCTTATTCCTACAAGCTTGCACTGAGCTCTCTCACTATGTTAGGATATAACTAGGGTGCAGATTAAAATTGGTTTAACAACTATACCCCTTCTTGGGGAATCTTGAAAAATGTAACCCCATTGGCTTGGAAAATTCTCGGCCAATTTACCAATTTTTTTATTCCCAGTTTTCTTCAGATAAAGCTGTGGCAGTGAAATGAATATACAGTGGTACCTCAGGTTACAGACGCTTCAGGTTACAGACTCTGCTAACCCAGAAATAGTACTTTGGGTTCAGAACTTTGCTTCAGGATTAGAACAGAAATTGTGCGACTGTGGCGCAGTGGCAGCGGGAGGCCCCATTAGCTAAAGTGGTACCTCAGGTTAAGAACAGTTTCAGGTTAAGAACCGACCTCCAGAACGAATTAAGTTCTTAATCCGAGGTACCACTGTAAAACCAATAAAAGTTTGTAGTGTATCTATTGAAGATGGGCGTGGGGGGAGGGGGGATCCAAATTGGATTCTAAGTTGGTGCTTCAGATTCAAAGCTTATCTCCCTCGGTCTGCTTTAGGCAATGCTCATTTTGCCTAGGAAACCAAAGCTTCAGAAAGCTGAGTTGCCTCTTGGGGCGGGGTAACTTTTAAACTTTGGGGGCTGCGTTTTTTTGACTGGAGGCTATGGAGCACACTGATGTGCAGAACAGGAGTGGGGCCAGAGATGCCTCCATGGCCAGGGCTGCCTCCTGCCACCCCGGAGGGCATGCCCTGACTTATGGCAGCTCATGGCCCCGCTGCCCATCTTCTTCGGGGCACTGCGTATATGGATCGTATAACAGCCATGTGTGTTTGTACGTGTGCATCTGTCTGAAGACTGGTGGGGCAGGGGGTGGAAAACAGGAGGAGGGGGCTGTTTATTGATCTTCTCTCTGCCTGTCTACTTGCCTGTCTGCAGCCCTCCTGTTCCCCTGGGGAGAAAGAGGATGGGGCAGGTGAGGGCAAGAAAGCAGCTTTGCCCCTTCCACTAACCGTCTTTTGATGCCAGCTTCCCCGACCTCTGTTCATTGTCTTGGTGGGAAGAAGAAAACGGGGGGGGGGGAGAGAAAGGGGGAGAGAAAGGGAGACTTGGAGTATTGTGAATTTGCTTCACAAATTAAAATAAAACAAAAAAATATTGAAGAACTTTTAAACTTTTGTCACACCTGGATGAAATCTGTGGGCAAAGTAGCCTCTTCTGAGTGGAGCCATGTTTAAGACAAGGTACAGATAAACCTTTAAAGTTTGTTTTTATTTGTTTCTTTGTTTGTTTGTTTGTTTGAAAAAGGGATTCCCCCCCCTCACCATGTTGTTGGCAATTGGCATAAACATATGTACATCATATAGATACCTCTAGGTAAATTCCCTGCAAAATTGCAGGGGTCAATATGGATGAATTACAGTTTGAAGCTTTTAAAGTTTTCTGACCGAATTTGGCATCAGTTTTCACTGAAAGTGCTTGTGACAATTATGACAATTATGGGTGGGCGTGTGTGGCAGAGGTGGGAGTGGAATATCTAGCATTTACTAGTTAGGAGCTAGATCTGTCAGTCACAAAACTATAGTCCATCTTCTCCCTCCCTCTGTCTGGCATTTTCCCTTTAGAAAGCACTTGGGGCAAGAAGGAGGAGGGGTGTGCCTTTTCAATTGACTGTGTCTCTCCAAATCTTCAAAGTGGGTCCAAAGCTTTAGAGTAGCACTGTTAGTTGCTTCAGAGGAGGTTTGATTCCCTTTTCTGATTCCCAAGAGCCCATCTGTCTGAAGCTGGTTAACGCCTTGTCCAAAGTGGATACATAGGTTGTAAGAGTCAAGTGAGCAAGGCAGAGACGCACATTAGTGTGCATACCTCCAGTAGTGTATTGAGAGTTGCTCGGCATTACCAAGGCAACTGGTACAGAGAGTGGTTTTGTCCAGGAATCAGTGTTGTTCTTCCTCCCATCTCCAGTAGCTGATCCGCCAAAAGTTTATCCCTGCCACCTTCATTTTCCCAGGATGAGCTTCACCCTCTTGGCTATAAAGTATGAGCAAAGTGGAACATGGGAGTCAGACCATTGGTCTACCTAGCTCAGCATTGTCTACACTGGCTGACAGCAGCTCTCAGGTTTCAGGAGGGATCTCTCGCAGGCTCACCTGCAATGCCCCACTGCCTCATTCTCCCTACTGGACTGCCTCCTGCTGCTTTTGCAGGCACAAGAAACAGGTTGTGTTGCAAATCTGTAGTGTGATGCATTTGGACTGATGGATCAGGAGTTGTGCATTAATTGGCCTAAGTCTGTATTTGGTCTCCTTAGCACTGGGGAGAGATTCTTGCTCTGCTGTGAACCCCAAAACATACAGAATTGTATAAATCTTACTGACTTGGTTGTCTTTTCACTTCCAGGGGAAAGCTTTAGGATTACCAGACCAAGAAGAAGTAGAATGATGAAAGCCTGCGTCCTTCATGTGACATCTCTTAATTTGGAACTGGGATCGGGGATGGCTGAACAATCGCCCCCCCTTAAATCAAAAGACTTAGTTGGTTTCATATTGGCACTGATAGTTCAGTGCATGTGCAATAAGAACATGCTGCTTTTGCGATGCTGGAGTACATTTTGCAAGTCACAGCAGGTTGTGGCATTTTTAGTCCTTTGGTTAACATGCTTCAATGACACATTGTTCGGGTGGAGAAACCTCTCAGTACATCTTTGTAGGTGTAAATGGAAAGTAATCACAATAATAAAACCTATATATAAACATGGAGATCTCAGGAGTAGAATTGATGGGTTCCGCATGGGACAGGGCTCCTGGCTTTTTAATGGGTGCTTGGAAGACATAGATTAGTCAGCTACAGTTTCTTCCATTGCTGTAGCCCAGACTCACATATAAGTCTGTTTACATTACATTGTGTAGCATCACTGAGCCATACCACTTGAGACCTGGTGGGGTAACAGAATAATTGAAAGTTCCCCCCTGTGAAAATTCCCTTGCATTCATTTCCAATGAACCTCCTTCATTGGAGGTTATTAAGCAGAAGTCAGATGGACTTCTGTCATGGATGCTCTAATTGAGATCCCTGTATCGCAGGGGGTTGGACTAGATGACCCTGGGAGTGACAGGAATAGCTTGAAGCAGAATATTGAGGCAGGACAGCCAGAAAGTAGGTGCCCAGGCAGCAGCAGAAGAAGCAGAGCTTCTCCAGGCTCAATTACTGTGATGGTTGTGGTGGCTTTCATTTTCTTCTCCTACCCCGACAATCTGAAAATGAAAAAGGAAGGGCCGGGATGCAGGAGCCTCTCTAAGGCCAATACAGCATCAGTCAAGAGAAACTCCTGCTTAATGACAGCCAGAGCCTTCCACAAAGCGGCCTTTCCCCGGAAGCTGCCGACAGGTCTAAGACCTGCTGTGTCACACGGCTTCGACCTCAACCTGGCAAATGGGGAAGACTCCAGAGGAACTGTGGCAGTAGAGGGAATCTAACCTGATCCAGCTTATCCCCCACTAGGAGCAACCTTTGAGATCACAACAGCTCACACAGGCAACCAAGCAAAGATCTTGCCACTACTGTGATGCTGTTCTAAAGCAGCACAAGTAAATATGGTGTTACCTCGGGGGTGGGGGAGATAACTGGAGGCAGATTTCTGAGGTGATATTTGCACCAGGTATGCCTCTGCACATGTACAAACACATATATTTATATTTGAGAGCCAGCGCGGCATAGTGGTTAGAGCATCAGACTACTAGGACCTGGGAGACCAGGCTTTGAATCCCCACTTGGCCATGAAGCTCACTGGCTGATCTTACATTTCAGCAGGACTAACACTGGGCCCCCACACCAGGATCTAGCGCCAAATTACATGCACCCACTTGATCACTTTGATAAGCAGAACTGACCCTACTACAAGTGCCACATAACACCCGTTCTACATTTGTGAGAACTCTATTGTTTAGCGGGGCAACGCCTACACTGTGGAACTCCCTGTATGTTGAGGTCATGTACTCTTGTGGGCTCCTGCTTAAAAATTATTGTTCAGACAAGCTTGCCCAGATGCTTAGAAACACTGATGTGAATTTTGAATTTGTTCTAGTATTTAAATTTGTGTATGTTTTAAGGTATAGCTGTAGATTTTTCTTGATTTTCTTGTCTTATCTTTTGTAAATCACTTTGAGGTTTCTTTTTCTTTTTTTTTACAATCGAGCAGTGCATAAATTTTATGAAATAAATAGAAGAAATCAACCTTGTGATAGTAATTTTTACATTCACTTTTAGTATGGAGATTTGTTCCTATATGTTTAGTTCTAGATTGCCCTTTCTACTTTTGATTTATTTGGCATCCGTTATTATACTTTGTTACATTATAAATACTTATATGTTGTTGGCATCCATCTTTCTTGAGAGACAATGGAGTAAGCCCACCTGCTGGAGAGCCACAGTGCCTGCTGTAACTGCAGAGACCAGCAACTTGTAACTGCTGCCTCCTGAGTTGTTTTTGCTGCATGACCTGGGCGCAAGCCTGGGCAGTGGGTCTGGAGATCCTGAGCTGCTCAGATGACAAGACTCCCCCCTCTCTCTCCCAGAGCAATACAATTGGCACCAGCTGAGTTGCAAAAGTTCCTGGAAGGAGGCAGACAAGGTGCCATCCAACCACCTTAGGGACTCCGCTTCAGATTTGTGTAGGGTTTACTCCTCAGCCTTTTCTTCTCCTGAAGATGTCCCACAAGGTAGGATATGCAAACAACAACAACAATCAGAATCAAATTTCTCCTCCAACCTAACCTGAGCTGACTGGAGCATGAAGTTCACTGTAACAGGAGGGGACCCGACTGCCGACTGCACTCCGTATGCGCTGCACTTGGATAACCTGCACATCACTCCCTCTGATTTCAGCCCCATGTGGCTGAGTGCCAACAGCAATGTGGCCAAAACACTGATAAATTGAGCTCACAGTCTTTTCACCCTAAAACAAAATATAAATTCTTCTTATCCACAAAGCTTTCTCGGTTTCAGCCACCCAGCAGGCTGTTCTTTTTGGTTTTCACTGCAGAACCAGGTGTCAGAAACCCTCTTCTTATCTGCTATAAATCCTTCAATGGAGGTTTTTAAGCAGAAGTCAGATGGCGTCTGCCATGGATGCTTGAGCTGAGATTGCAGGGGCTTGGATCGGATGACCCTGGTTCTGTGATTCCGTGATGCCATGCAGAGATGCCTACCCAGAACCTCTCCTGCATGTACATTGCCCCCGCCCCCCAGTGTGGGTCCAAGAAGGGACAGGGGAGTCAGTGACCCTGCGCAGAGAAGCATAAAAATGTAGTGTTGGAAGTGACCCCAAGAGTCATCTAGCCCATCTCCTTGCAATTAAAGTAAAACCTTTTATTTCGGAATTTTTATTCTTTGGAAATCTTTTAAAGCCAGATTCAAATTTGGTTCCTTGTTAGTTGGAATTATGTTTGCAAACCAAATCTAGTATTACCATGATAAAAAATATATATACTTAAATCAAAAGACATTAATAAAACATACACATAAAATCATTTAAGAAACATGGTCTCTCCATACACAGAGTTCTGCAGCTGTATTAACCCAGCTGATGGACACTTCTTCCTCTAGTTCAAAATACATACAGAAAATCTTTCCATTGTACTGACCCATTTTAAATTTGTCACTACCCTCCACTAGCCAAATCTGCAGTAATTTGGAAAAGATGCAGGAAGGACTCCTGCAAAATGCCTCCATTCTTTCTCCTATGTAAAACACTTTCTAATTTGCCTAACTTGTAGGGAATATCTGGCCCCACAACTGCAGTCTCAAAAACAAGGGGTATTAATTTTCCAGGTAGACTACTGCTGAAGCTGGAGGCTTCACTTTTCTCTTTAAAAATAGCTTTTGTTCACAAACTAAAGAAAAGAAAACTTGCTCACTGCTTTCTCTTATACGGTGCCCAATTTCACATTAAAAATTAACTATAGCTGTCTGTGTCGAACAGTTTGGCCAATAAATGTTACCTACTGGAAATTTTGAAAGTCCTGTAAAACCTCAGCTGCTCTTGGATAGGAGAAACTGGGTGCTCGGGGGCAGAATCTGCTTCTGATATCTGTCCTCCCATACTTCTAATCAATGCACTTCTGAACACGGAAGTAGGTTGCTGATGCAACTGGTCCATATCTTCTCCCAATCAGCTTTATGCCAAGTTGGAAAAGTGCCAATTCCATGTCTCAACTGTAGATTTCCTGGGTTACAGACTCATGCCTGAGGGGGAGATTCTTGGGGTTTGCAAACTACTACCATAAGTTTGTGCTGGCCTATTCAAGGCTGACTACACCTCTCACAGATTGTTTGAAGGGCAAGAAGTCCTTCCAGTGTCACGCAGAGGTGTGACAGGCGTTTGAATGGCTCAAAACCATGTTCTCTTCGGAGGTATACCTAGCACACGACCGGCCGCTGATAATGGAAACGGATGCTTCTGACAGGGCAGTGGGTGTGGTGCTGCTGCAGTCAGACCCAGAGGGCAACCTCTGTGTGTCTTCCACTCTAGGAAGTGACTCCTTCTGAGCAGAACTACACCATTTCGGAGAAGGAACTTATAGCTATCAAGGAAGCCTTTGAAATGTGAAGACACTTCCTGGAAGGGGCACAGCACCAGGTAGAGGTGCACACTGACCATCGTAATCTAGAGTATTGGCAGACGACAAGGCGTTTGAATCAGAGGCAGATTCGCTGGGTGCAGTTCTTTGCCAGGTTTGATTTCAGAGTCCAGGCAGTCAGAATCAGGGGGTAGATGCCTTTCTAAGAAGCTGGAATATCAGGACATGGAACCAGTCTCGGTATGTAGACGTATCTTGAAGCCGACACAGCTAGAGCTGGCTGCAGGATCGGTGGGGGATGAAGCAGACTTCCAACGGCAGACCTGAGAGGATGCCTTCGCCAGAGGCATGGAGACACCAATGAGGCAGAGGGCTTCTCTGAGAAAGAGGGGCTATTGTACAAAGGAGAAGCGCTTTATGTTCCAGTGGGTGACCTTAGAGCCAAGGTCTTGTGTCAATGTCATGATAACCCTACAGTGGATCACTTTGGACAGCACAAGACATTATACCAGGTGACATGGCAGATTTGGTGGCCAAGAGTAAGAGAGGAGGTGAAGGAAGAAGTGTGAGCCTGTGAGACTTGTCAACAGGCAAAGGGGCCCAAAGAAGCACCAGCAGGGTTGCTGCAACCGTTAACTACCCCGCAAGGGCCTTGGGAAACCATTGCTATGGACTTCATAACGGATCTACTGAAGTCGCAGCAGCAGACAGTATTCTGGGTAGTAGTGGACTTGTTCACCAAAATGGCACACTTCGTGCCATGTAAGGGACTCCCAACAGCCCAAGACACAGAACAGCTCTTCCTAGACCACGTGTTCAGTTGCATGGGCTTTCACTCCAAGTCGTTTCAGATTGCGGACCCAATTCACCTCGCAGTTCTGGAAGAAACTCGTGCAGTTACTCAAGTTGGAGTTGTGCCTTTCCTCTGCCAGACACCCCAAGACTAATAGAGAGCTGGAGAGAACTAACTCTACACTGCAACAATACCTTTGCTGTTACGTAAACTACCAACAAGACATTGGGTAGCCAAGCTCCCTTTGGCAGAGTTCACGAACAATAATGCCCTTCACGTTTCAACTCAGCAGACCCCCTTCTTTGCTAGCTATGGATACCATCCTCGTTCCTTTCCATCACCAACCAAGACCTTGTCAGTGCCAGCCGCAGAAGAATTCGTAGAGGAGTTGGCAGCCATCCAGGAGTTACTAAAGGAGCGTCTGGACTGTGCAAATGAGGCCTATAAGAAGGCAGCAGATGCTCACTGTCAGCCTGGCAGTGAGATCAAGGTGGGGAATCAAGTGTGGTTGTCAACACGCGATTTGCAAAAAGGCAGATGCAAGAAATTAGATCATCAGAGAGTGGGTCCATTTGAAGTGATAGACCAGATTAATCCTGTGACTTTTAGACTTCAGTTGCCTGTATCCATGAAGATTCACCCCGTGTTCCACAGATCACTGTTGTCACCAGTGGTGCCTGCACACCCGTCCCAGACTCCTAAGGAAGCTCCTCCACCTCCTGTCATAGTGGAAGGAGAGGAGGAATACGAAGTAGAGCAAATCCTAGACTCTTGATGGCAATGGGGGGAAATTGCAGTACCTAATTGGGTGGAAGGGGTATGGGCCAGCAGAAAGACTGTGGGAGTATGCAAAGCATGTGCATAAACCAGAATTGTGAAAGGCATTTCATGCACGCCACCCCCATAGACCCAAGCCAGTGGGGTGGAAGAAGGAGGAGAGCTCGGGGGGGGGGATGATCTCAGGGATCAGGCTGAGGAGGAATGGTGGGAGTCTCCCCTTCCCCCTGCTCCTGATCAGGATCCTGAATCTTCCCAGGAGCAGTGGGACAGTACAGATTTGGAACAGTGGTTTGCAGAGGGACATAGTTCAGAAGACAGACGCTGGGAGGAACTGGGTGAACAGCTAAGAGAAGAACTGGGAGAGAGAAAGTTAACAGACTCTCTTTCGCTGGAAAGCGTACACCCGCTCAGCCCAAGGTCAAGGAGAGAAGATAAGGCGGCAGCAGAGAAAGAAAAAAGTGGTTGCGAGATCAGGTTGCAAGACGCGGAAGTGATGTGGATGACGAGGGGGGGAAGTGGGTGGAATCCTTAATTGGGAGCACCTTCATTCCTAGAAATGGATTCTTTGTTCTCTATGATCATTAAAGCTTCTAACTGGTAAGAGACTCCTTTCGCTTTGTTCTGCTTATCTACTGCCAAAGGGTGGGGGAGGAAGCCAAGTCCCTGAAGCCTGACACAGAACTACCAACAAACAAGGAAATGATATGAGTGAAATGAGACACTGGAAAGAATCAACCCCCAAGACCTCAATTTTGCAAGAAACCCACAAATCAATCAAAGCTGATAAAACAGAAGTAATACCACCAAAAATACTAAATTGAATGAATAAGCCCGGCCGAAATAAAAACCACAAGCAGTACAGAAACAAGCCAAGCCAAGCCAAAGGAAAAGTGTTAGGGTAAGAATTAGGTTAAGTGTTGTGGTTAGGGTAGAATCAGAATGAGGGTTAGGGTGAGAGTGAGGCTAGCGTTATGGTTAGGGTTAAGCTTATTGTAAGGATAAGGTTTAGGGTTGGGGTTAGAATTATGCATAGGGTCAGGATTAGAATTACAGTTTGGGTTCGAGTAAGCCACTGGAAAAGAAACAATATCACCAGAATCCCAAAATAAAGCAAGACCTCCCGATGCAGTATATTTGATAAACCCCAAACAAGAAAAACAAGCAGAAACAAGGAAACTAGTAGAAAAGCAAAAAGCAATTGTAATGAAGCAGGAATAAAAGAAACACAACCAGTTTTAGTGTTAGGATTAGAATTAGGGTTAGGGTTATGATTAGAAGTACAATAAGGGTAAGTGTTAGGGTTAGAATGAAGATTAAGGTTAGGGTTAAAATTAGTGTCCAGGTTAGTTTTAGAATTTAAGTTACGGTTAGGGTTAGAATGAGGGTTAGGGTTAGGGTTAGTTAGTGCTTCCCCCCCCAAAAAAAATGTTCAGGGGTACTCTCATTTTCCTACTCATATTGAAATACTGCCCCTCAATGAAGCCAAACACCCCCTGCGTCCCCCCAGAAAAAAGCACTGGTGTTAGCATTACAGTTAGGGTTATGGTTAGTTTTAGCGTTAGGATTAGAATTAGGGTTCAGATTAGGGTTAGGATTAGAAGTATAGTTAGGGTTAGAAGTAGAGTAAGCCACTAGAAAAGAAACAAAGTCACCAGAATACCAAAATAAAGCAAAACCTCCCGAGGCGGTATATTTGATAAACCCGAAACCAGCAAAACAAGTCGAAACAAAGAAACTAGCAGAAACGTAAAAGGCAATTGTAAAGAAGCAGAACTAAAAGAATAGCAAAAAAAAAGAAAAAAAGGGGGGGAAAGGGGAGGGGCAAATGGCTGTAAAGAAAGCAAATTCTCCAGAAACGCCAAACCAGTGAAAACTCATGCTAAATGATGCTTGGTTTCGGAGTTTCTGATGATTTTGCTCTTTCACGTTGCTTGCTTATTGGTTTCTAGTGATTCTAGTTCTTTTCCATTAGTTTTTGAGTTTCTAGTGGTTTTGTTTCATCTTCATGTTTCAGATTTTTAGGCCCTTTGTTCGCTTGTTAATGCGTATGGTGGTTCTTCACCTTTGAAAGTTGTGATTGGGTTTGGAGTTTCTGGTGAATTGGCATCTATTCCATTGGGTTTGTTTGTTTTGCGTGTTCCTTTTGGCTTCTGGGTTCTCTCTTGGCTTTTCCACTTCTGCTGGTTTTGCTTTACAGTGGTACCTTGGGTTACATATGCTTCAGGTTACAGACTCCGCTAACCCAGAAATAGTATGTCGGGTTAAGAACTTTGCTTCAGGATGAGAACAAAAATCGAGCAACAGCAGCACAGCGGCAGTGGGAGGCCCCATTAGCTAAAGTGGTACCTCAGGCTAAGAACAATTTCAGGTTAAGTACGGACCACTGGAACGAATTAAGTACTTAACCCAAGGTACCACTGTATTTTTATGAGATTTGATAATCTACAAAGCAAGCAAAAGCAAACCAACCAACCAAAATACGGTACAAGAAAGAACTACCAACAAACAAGGAACTGATAGAGTGAAATGAGACCCCGGAAAGATTTCACTGGAAACCCCAAAACCAATCAAAGCTTATAAAACAGAAGTAATACCACCAAAAATACCGAATTGAAGAAATAAGCCTGACTGAAATGCTTGTTTTTTGTGTTGCAGTCTCTGCTTCATTTCTGTTTTTTCTTGGCTTTTGCATTTCTGCTGGTATTACTTCATTTTGATGAGGCCCGATAATCCCCAAAGCAAGAAAAACTACCAAATGAAGAAAATAAACAAGCAAGAAACAGAGATAGTGAAAGTTAATATGCTAAATGTTGCTTTGTTTTGCAGTTTCTGGTTATTTTGTTCTTCCATGTTGTTTGCTAATGGTTCTAGTTCTTTTCCACAAGTTTTTGAGTTTGGAGTGTTGAATGGTCTCTTTAAATTTGAAGGTTTATTATTGTTCCACAAGATGTGTATTTCTTTAAGGGCCAGAGCAAATAACGTGACTTAGTTTTACAGCTGTGAAGCAGTATAGCAGGTGCTTGTTAAGGTGTGGTAATTAACCTGTTGGGTACAGTATATAAAGAGCAGCACCTAGCTCTCTCAGCACCCTGGTGGTTGGGTCATGCTTATTGATATATTATAATTAGTGTAAAATGAGTTTTTGTTACTAAAACCTAGCTAAAGTTATTTTGCGTTCCTTGTGATGTGTGGTCTCTCCAGCACGCCTTCTGCGGTGCAACTAGTCTGCAAATAGCCAACATCGTTTTGTTTTTAGCTTTCAAGTGAATTTGCATTTATTCCATTGTTTTTCATGCTCCTTTTGACTTTGTTTCATTTCTGGGTTCTTTCTTGTCTTTTCCACTTCAGCTGGTTTTCTTTATTTTAAATGAGATTGTATTTCTGGTGGTTTTGCTTTGTTTCTGCAGGTTTTGCTTTTTAAAAAGTTTTTGGTGGTTTCAAAAACAATAGAAAATATAATGTGTGGGGCACAGCCATAATCTAACAAATTCAGTTTAAATTGCCTGAGGAGAACACTTAACCATACTTTCCTCTGATTAAACAGGGATCAGGAACGTCATACCCTCAAGCTGTTTTGAACTACAACTCACATCAGAGAACCATAGAATTGTAATGTTGGAAAGGACCACAAGGATAATCTAGCTCAACGCCCTGCAATGCAGGAATCTTTTTGCTTGAACCTACGAACCTGAGATCAAGAGCCTCATCGCTAACTATTGGCCATGGAGGCTGGGTCTGATGGTAATTATTTTTCAAACATCCAAAGGACACCCAACTGCCTGCCCTTGATATGTGGCCTGACTACGTAAACCCAGCGGTTATGCATTCATTGGAAACCTCTGAAAATGTCAGTTCAGTTTATGCAATGGCAATTAGAAAAGGCAAATTCCATTTTTGTTCAGTTTCTTCAGTAAAGTGTTATCAGGATTTTTCTCTCTCGGCTCATTTGCATAATTTAAGTGACTTTGCTAACAGAAATTTAGTGCCACAGGACATGCTCATTACTGTTCATTTATAAAAGTACAGGACTACAACAAAACATGGTGGTGTATTCTCAGCCTCTCCTCTGAAAGGTCTGGGAGAGGAAAAAATAGGCGTCTATCAGGCTATCATATCTAAAGGCTTCACCAGCAGCAGCATTAAGACCCAGAAGCTCACTGGCCCTTGCTGGACCATTTTTTGATCTACAAATGCCTATAATTCTGTATACATAGAGTTCTCCAAATACAAATTGCTATAGCATTTCACTTTTAAACAGAGAGGCACTTGACCACCCAAGTTCAAAAGGTTAGTAGAGTGCTCCACCTCAGGGCGACAACTAGAATATGTGATTCTATTGCTGCTCCCCCCAGATTTCTCTTCTGCCCCCCCCCATCACACAGTCTGAGGCAACAGAGCATGCTTAGTCAATCCTCATAGAGTTCTCGCCCCCTCCCCCATTAGGCTTTTCCCCCAAAGGTATGTGTGTGCAGGATTAACGACTAAAATCATATTCTGCCAACCACACATAGTCCTCCAGTTGGAGCCTGTCCATTATTACTTCCTCAGGCTCTGTTCCTGCAAAAGATAGTTCAGGCACTGGGGCCTGTCTTATATATTCTTTTGTGAAGACACTTTATTTGTCCTAATTGTACTAGATCTCAAAATGCTAATTTGCCCTTTTGGTCTGAAGGTCTTTCCGAGATATTAATTTGAAAACATAGCCTGATATTTTTACTTAGTTTATCTGTAGTTTTCGGATAGCAGCCTGCCGCCCGGCGCGCAGGGCACCTTGAAGCAGAGCGCCCCGCACAGACATCCGCAGCGTGGGGAGCCCTGCAGGAGCTCCCCGCAGGGCTCCCCACGCTGCGGATAGCAGCCTGCCGCCCGGCGCGCAAGACACCCTGAAGCAGAGCGCCCCGCACTGGGCAGACATCGGCCAGCCCCACAAGCTCGGGGGACAGCAGGGAGGCGCAGCGCCGCCATCCCGCTGTTCCTCGACCTGGTTCGGTTTCCCCGACCTGGTTTTGGGGGGGAAATAAAGGAATTTTTCCCCCCTTTATTTCCCCCCCAAAAAACTAGGTGCGTCCTATGGGACGGAGCATCCTAGGGACGAAAAATACGGTAACTAACTAACTAGAGCCCTTCAGCCAAGGATCACAGGGTAGGTTACAATATAAAACACAAAACATAGTAACGAACAAAAACAATAACCCCTCCACAGTGTAAAAGGCATAGATCATTTAATTAGCCATATGTAAGTTCCTATGTCCTGTCAATATAATAAATTTATCTTCCATTCAATTTTATTATAAAAAAATCAACATTTTATTTGTTACAACTCCATGTATAGTAATAATTGAAAAGGGGGATGGGAACTTTGTACAAGGGTTATATACAGTTTGCAAGTAAAGCACTTTTATTTTACAATTCAAAAAGAAGTGTTGGTGAATGAGTGAGTAGGGTTGACCAAATGTTGGTCATTATAACAAATACATCCTTGCAAAGCACCATCATACATAAGTCTATGACCACACTAATTGGATTTTAAAGACAGTGAAAGAAAGATAAAAATTACAAGATGTGAGCATTTAAAATATTAAAAGCAGCACCAGATCCTTCACTTTGCAAACAAGGCTTGTTCAGCTTATGGTGGCTGGTATCTTCATATGTGAAAATATCCTGACTCCGTCCCTTCCCCAGTTTGACTAAAGGCAATGGTAGATTTGACTGGAAGATTCCCCTGCCTTGTTGTTTTAGGCCTCTGGGCCAGCATCCTTTTAACCTCTTTTTGGCATCCAATGCTTCTACTGCAACAGTGAACTCTCCTCCACTCCCCCCTCAAAAAAAACCTCTTTTATTTTCATTTTAAAGTTTAAAATGGATGCCAGACAAAAATGTCCTTAACATGGTTTAGGCTGACACCCTTTGGCCAGAAGTATTTTCAAGACAAAAATTGCCCTCCTTAATGAAAACTGCCATAAATGGACAGAGACAAATAAATTTCAGAGTGCCTGCGCTCGCACACAGATTTTGGAGTTATCACTTTACCTGCAAACATCACAAGTACAGTTTTACGAAATTCAGTCATTCCCGTTAACAGGTGCTTTCCACCAATTAACAACTAACAGATTTCACCCTGTAGCATGTAGCAGAATGGTAGCTTATCTGTGTGCTGAAAGGCCCACTTTTTTCAGTCCCATTGATTGCAGTGGGAAAGACTGAAACATACATATTTCTGTCCCCCTGAAATCAATGGAAATAAAAAAAATGCATTTACAGTTTCTATGCACATTTACTTAAACATCCCATTAGTAGTGGGATGCATGTTGTATAGTTTTGCATGCATTCTGTTTTGTAATTGTGACCTATGGTTTGGATCATTCAACTTCCTATTTGGCTTTTTTTTAAAAAAAAATTCTAAATCTCTTAAATAAAAAGTAGCATTCATGACTGATTGTCATCATGCATCCCCCCAGTCTAATTTTAGTAAAAACAAACAAACCCAGAGACTTTAAAAGTAGTCTCATACATAAAAACTTTGTACTTTGTTTACTGCATTTAGAAACTATTTTTAAATAGCTTTCTGCAGAACTCATTTACTGGGAACCCAGTTAAATAAATATAAATATTTTTTCTGTGGCTGTAAAATAATTTAATGTAGAGTACTGTTTTAGCAATTAAAGCTAAATGATACTATATCATAAAATGGAAGTTGCCTGTTCCTATCAAGCATACAGGTGCTCATCATGGTCGCTTTTCTGATAAATATTTCACAAAGTCTTTACTAGAGAAAGATTAACTTGACTTTCTGACTTTATCTTGCCAAAACAGAATTGGAAAAGGCTACAATCAGGAAGTTTAGAAATGCCTTCTGCAAATGTCTATTAGACAGGTATTTATTTTAAAAACACTTGTCAAATGTGAACACTTGGTAACTGAAACACAAATAATATTGATTATATGGAATGCTATGGTCTCTGCCTGACTAAGGATTGTCTTCGCATGGTGGCGAATGGATGCCCATGCATCCTAAGAGAAGGACCTGCAGGATCAGACCAAGAGCCCACCCAGCCCAGCATCCTGTTTCTCACAGTGGCTAACCAGATGCCTCTGCAGTCAGCATATAACCAATAGGACTTTGCATATAAAGTCTTAATGGTTATATGCTGACATAATAATCTAGCCCCTGACAGCCTCCCTGGGTTTGTCCAATTCCCCTTGAAAGCAGTCAGTTGGTGGCCATCACCACATCTTGTGGTACCAAACTCCATAACCTGTGACCTGGCTGCCCTTTGCATAGGTCCATATGCACAAGAAGCCTGTTCACACAATCTTTCATAAAATTGTGGGGATGATATGGGAAAGGATCCTGACAGCTAATGAAAACTATGGACAAACTGGAAAACAGAAGCCAGGAGAAAGTTTTCTGTTGGGTATAAATGACCTCCTAAGTGAAAGCAGCTCCTTGGTTCAGGGAACAAAAAGTGACTGACTACTACCTCTCTACCCCTGGTGAAGAGTTAAACTCAAAACACGTTAGGCTGAAGAAAGTGGGAGAGCACCCGCAAATAAACGTAATTTTCTCCTGTGACTTTGGATGCCTCCACCCTGTATTTCTTTCTAGCCAAGCCTTCTCCCTGATTCTTGGTGGTGGAAAGCCCTTCTGTTGCTATAGGCAAAACATGGGTAATGATGAACAGAGCATTACAGGAAAAGTCAAGCCATGACACTACACTGCACAGAGGTGGAGGAAATGGTGCAAGTCAAGCTGACAAGCTAGGCACCTAGAATGGTTTCATTCTATTCTTTTTATTTTATTATATTATTGCACTTTCAATTTTATAAACAAGAACAAAGATTCTATTCTTAGTGCTCTTGCTCATCTTCAAATGTAAATTCAACTCTTTGATTGATTTGTTTTAGTATGCAACTGTTGATCTACAGAGATGCGAAACAGCTTATCCTTGGCTTGACTCAAGATAGCATTTGCTCTAAGTTAGTGGCTTTCTTTCCAGGGTTTGTCCTGTGTGCACCACAAAAAATTTGAGAGTTATCTGTCATCTAAATGAATTTGCACAGGAGGCAAGAAATCTTGGCTCCATCACTGAAAGAAGATAGCACAGCACAGCATAAGCTCAACTACCTTGTAAAAGAAATTGGCACAAATACACACTTTGCAAGAAGAAGATTGTTGCCAACGCAGTACAAACATTTGGATTGAGATAAAGCAACGCAATATTCTGAATTCCCCAGTGCAATTTTATATGGGCTAATTCCCAGTCAGAATGGTGTTCACTTAAAGATGTCAACAATGAATGGTCACTTCCCACCAGCATTACAGCTTCTGTTCAACCTCAAATATTCTTCACAGATTAGGTATTGCATGAAGTTTCCTTATTCTGCAACTTCCAGGTGATCCCAGGTAAATATTTTCTGTTCAAAAATTCAAAATGGACAGCTAGATAACTTCCAAGTTTGTGAAATGAAGCTCCTGTAATTCAGCACTTTTTTTGGGGGGGTGTAGAAATGTACAAGCTAGCCTTTGAAACCAAAGCCTAATTCCAAAATTTGGCCTGCAATCCTGACAAGCATAACTTTGGAAGCAAATTTCATTTAACTCATTTAAGTTTACTTCCATGTCAATGCACTTAGGTCTAGAATACAAATAGATTTCCTTTAGAGCTTCTTCAGGCACATAGTGTACATCCATTAGATTTCCAAATGCCAAGGTTGCTCATGGAGTTGAAATAAAAGTGAGATTCTGAGAATGAAATGTAACAGTGCACAAGTTAGCAAACAAACAAACAAACAAACAAACAAACAAAAAACCATGAAAGTTACAGATTCAAAGGCAGGTCATGTTTGGAGCCTGAAAACTTTCAGACATAAAAGGGCTTCTTTTATATAGCAGTTGTGGCTGCCATGCCCTGTTGATATTATACTAGTATTTCCTACATGACACAAAGCATGAAATTGTGATTTATTTCTAAATACAATAGGAGGAGGCTCTAAGGAGGAGTAGCCCATTGCAACTTTCCGGGACATGTCTATTCTGTATTCCCAAGTTTTTGAAAACACACATCTCAATTTTGTGTTTTTCTCATTTAGTTCAGCATCCAATGTGGTAATGCAGGTGCAATCATGGCTAATATGATTTCCACAAAATGTATGAAACAGCTCTTAGTGAAAATAATGGGATTTCCTGACATCTATTTACAATCAGTGTAACAATACTATTATTTTTATTCTAGCAGAAAGGTTCTGTAGCCTCTTTGTGATAGCTGTCCAAGTTCCAAAGCCTGAACTTCAGAAAAGCTTTTTTCACATGTTGATTTCTTGCCAGCATGTAAAGCTACCATAAAATGAAGCCCTGGCACCCCTTCCAAATCAGGGAAGGGTTGTAGAGAAAATGAAACTAACTAGATAGATAGGCAACAAAATACTTTGGCAAAGAATGATGGTAAAAAAACCTGTTGTTCACAGCAGTTTATGCTTAAGAACTGAATTTCTGCCATAGAAGAGGAAGTGGAAATCGCACTGCAAAGACTGGGTTACTTAACTTCAACAGTAAGACGTGTTTCAAACAACCAAGGAGGTCCAGAGTGCATCCTGAATGAAAAACGCTTAAATGTTTCCTAATAAAGAAAAATATCATTTTAAAATATATATGTAAGCATTGTATACTGCGGTATTCACTAGACACTGAAAGTACTGCAAGAACATAACATTTCATTTACATTAAACTAAGAACTGAAAGTAAAATTTTATAGTTCATAAATATTACATTTAGATGATGATGATGATGATGATGTCATTATATTTTTATACAACAACACCTTTTCTGGGCACTGAAACATTTTAAAGTGCTGGCAGGAAAAGGTATTCAGGTATAATTACCCTTGTCTTTATGATGGGAATAGCTCTGACCTGGTAGAACATAATTCTATTGTGCTGCCAGGAAAGGAAGGGGGGGGGAGACTCCTCTCACACACATGCACCCACACACACTTACATATTCACAAAAGGCCCATTCATTCTTTACTCAGCTCCAAAGAGTTAACATGGTGGTGGAACTAGGAACAGTCCTTAAGTTTGTGCACTCCTTCTCTTGATTCTCTTACAGCAGACAGATGCTAACAAAGAGACCTTCCTGTCCCTGCAAAATGGAGCAGGGAGACATAAGGGAAGAAGCAAGCAAGCTCAAGGCCCACTCCTTATTCTCCTCTCAGAAGGTTATTGTGGCACCCAATAAACAGCCACAATCCACTGAACACCTATATTGTTCTTTTTAGCACTCACAGAGAGACTTGAAACATAACCACAGCCAAGAAAATGACAGAACACCTAGAAAGGGACAAACGTAGAAATGATGCAACTTGGCTACTTCAGAAAATGTGAATTAAACAAAAAGGTGCCATTTTCAAAAGTGTATAAGCATCCATGATTTCACTTCTGAGAATAAAGCCCTTTATGTACCATTAGTTATCTGTCCGGTTTATGTACCATTAGTTATCAGTTTTCTTCAGCTTTAATTTGAATTGCTGGTCCATCAGAGCAAATGCCAGAGGTTATTCAGCTCTTTGAAGACGTTTATATATGCTGCTTTATGGTCGGTTCCCTTAGTTCTATTCCTTGTCAAAAGCTCTCTTCTTTTCCTTTTTGGTGTTTGGCTCATTGAACAGCAACACAACCTTGATCCTTCTATTTCCCTATGTGCTCAGTCACTTCACAAATTTTAAGGCATCTTCTTGTGTTCCATTTGGAAAAATAAACAACAAACTTCGTATACAAATTTTAAAATTTTCTTATGGCACAAAGCAGCAAACTGTTTTAGGAAAATATATAAATAACCTTCTCTCTCTCCCCACCCCCTTTCTGTACAAGATATATGCAATATAACCCCCACCCTCATTTAATAATTTTCAGCTGTACACACTATAGCCTGCCTCATGTCCTCCCCCCTCTTGATAAGGACAGTTAGTATTTACACTGGTGGGTTGGAGGCAGTCAAAGGAGGGAGGGAGTCTCTCATGAGGAGTCTGTGCAAGGAGAAGGGGGCGGTGGATAGAGGTGATGAGAGTAACTCCGTTCTGTGTATGGAGATGGTGGGCAGCTCTCATAGTTCTCCTCTGCCGATAAGTACTGGCTGCGTGGTGTGGGTGGTGGGGGTACAGGCTCAGAATCATAGTTCAAATCACTGGTGTAACCCTTTCCCACAGTTGCCATCACTCTACGGCTGGGGGCGTAGTCACTGTCACAAACATCTGTGCTGCATGGTGTAGTGGGAGGGGCAAAATGGCGGTAGCTGTATGGCCTGTAACTGGGATGGGAAGGAAAAAAAGAGTTAGGAAGGAAAGACGCATCAACATTTGAAAGGAATCTCAGATTTCCTTGACCATGCAACATGCCAATATGATCAGTAGGCAAAGGGTTGTTTTTGTGGGTGTGGGTGTTTCCTGCAACATGCTGTTGGTGCAATAAAAGTACATTGATGGCTGATTGATATTGCACCATCCACACATCAATTTCACTTTATTAGTTGTCCTGCAATGGTTCCCCAATGTTAGAGCACTACAGCACTACTGCCATCTGGAAGGGAAATATGTGCCCAACAAAGGCAGGATCAAAACAAAAGCAGCAACATAACCCAGAACATTTCATAGAATCACAGAGCTGGAAGCGACTCTGAGCATCATCTAGTACAACCCTCTGCAATGCAGGAATATGCAGCTGTCCCTTACAGGGATCGAACCTTGGCGTTATCAGGACCATGCTCTAACCAAGTGAGCTATCTGAGCTATTTCTGGTATAAAAAGTTACAGGATTTCAGCAGGAAACTATGGGACATGCACTGATAGGAAAATGAAGCAGTATGTCAGTCCTGAACATTTTGCAGGCACAAACAGTATGGAAAGTGAGATTGTGCTTAACTGCCTTGATCCTATTATTAACACAACAAATAATCATGAATGCACAATAAAAAGACATTTTGGAAAAGTCCAAACACATTTTATGTTTTTCTCCTTAGACAGCTTTTGCATTAAATGAAAAATGAAGGCAGCTCCCTGTGTAGCCTCCACAGTGCAAGGAAAGACCTGCTTTGCATGACATTTCAGTAAACCTTATTTGCTCAGGGAGTGGTATATTCGTTCACTTCTTCTGCCTTCCATTTTGATACTGTCCTGGCTCGGGAAGCATATATGCATACCCCAAAAGACAACCCACTTGGCCATCCCAAAGGCAGCCCATGGGCTTACAAATATTGGGAATTAAAGGTGCCTTTGATTCACTGCTAAGAAAGCAGCTGGCACAGGTGCAAGCTTGTAAACAGCACCCTGTAAGCCAGGGCAGTCTCTAGATGGAGTTTTGTGAAGTGGGAGGAGGACTATTTTCTTTCCGGATGACATTTGTGTACTACAAATGACTACATGCACACCATGTATGGAGTAAAAATGTTTGTGGGCTAGACAGGTTTAGTAGACTTATTTGAAATGCCACACTACAGTGCCAATGAATGCAAATAATAAAAATTACCTGTACGATCGATGGGTAGATGGACTATTTGAAGAATAACCAAATTCCATCGTGTAATGTGAACGCTCAGTAGCTGGTGATGGAGGAGGATTCAAAATCTTTTGAGAGAGAGGGAGAGGAGGGGAGACAATTTTAACAGAACCATAACAAAGTTTAAAAGCAATATTTTAAGCACAGCAGTAGTAAGCCGATCCTTAGTAAGCACAGCACTAGCTTCTACCATTTAGTATGTATTTTGGAAAGTTGTTTGTGCACACAAGTTTGTTAAACCACCTAGAGTGGGGATAAAGGTGAGAAAGGAGCAGCAAAACCACTGGAAAAACATGGAAGATTAGGCCTGCAGTCAGTTCTTTATGACACCTCATAATATATTGTAACCATTTTGACAGTCGCTGAGATCAAGGAGCAGGTTTTTGTCTACTGTTGAACACCATTTTGAATCATGACTAAACCTTTCAAAAGCGTAATTTTTTTTTTGTTTCTTAGAATTTTGAGCAATGTCATATATATTTACTTAATTAAATTTATACGCTGCTTGATTGTAAAAAAAACCAAAACCCTCAAAGCTATAAAACAATAAAATTGAGAAAAAACACAACCATACTGTAAAACATACAAAAGTTAAAATACTAAAACAGGTTAAGATTACCTCAACTTTCTAAGCATCTGGCTAAGCTTGTCTAAGGGGGATGCGGGTGGTGCTGTGGTCTAAACCACAGAGCCTAGGGCTTGCCAATCAGAAGGTTGGCGGTTCGAATCCCCGCAACAGGGTGAGCTCCCGTTGCTCGGTCCCAGCTCCTGCCCACCTAGCAGTTCGAAAGCACGTCAAAGTGCAAGTAGATAGATACCACTCCGGCAGGAAGGTAAACAGCATTTCTGTGCGCTGCTCTGGTTCACCAAAAGCGGCTTAGTCATGCTGGCCACATGACCCGGAAGCTGTCTGCGGAGAAATGCCAGCTCCCTCGGCCTATAGAGAGAGATGAGCGCGCAACCCCAGAGTCGTTTGTGACTGGACCTAACTGTCAGGGATACCTCTACCTTTACCTAAGCTTGTCTAAACAAGAACATTTTTAGCAGGCACAGAAAAGAATACAGTGAAAGTGACTGCTTGATCGCAATAGGCAGGGAGTTCCAAAGTGCTGGCACTGCCATGCTAAACAATCACGCTCTTACAAATGCAGAATGGGCATTATGTGGCACCTGTAGTAGCGCCAATTCTACCAATCGAAGCAGTAAAGTGGGCGTGTGTAAGGCATGGTGATCCTGTAGGTATATGGAAATGCTAGTGTTTTACATACTACTCATTTTTACTGCTCAGAAGCATTTGCTTTTATTTCACTTCATTTATATGTCTTATTTCCATAGTGGAATTTAAGAAAGTGTACTCTGAATTCCATGGTAGTCTCCCATCAAGGCACTGATCAGATTCAAATCTTCTTAGATTCAGAAAAGTTGCTATATTGTGTACCTTCAGACTATGCCTTCAAACTGAAAGCTCCAAGGAGAAAAAATATTTATATAATAAGTTTCTATCTAATATTTAGCTTTCCTGCTCAATATTACATTACAGATTTGTTAGAATATTGACCTATTGTCCTTTTCTTGTGCTGCAAAAAGAGGCTTTATGGTCCAGTTTTCAGAGCTAGGCTCAGCAGTGCTACAAATTACAGAAAGAATAGTTTATCAGAAGTGACTTACTGGAGGGAAGTAAGTGCCCTTGGTGCTTGAAGAACTGCTGGATGATGCCCCAGTAACATGGGCCCTATCATATGGAGGTCCACTACTTCCACCCATAATACTGAGTGAGCTGATCACAGATTTGCCACGGGACATTCCTAAAACAGAAAGAAAACTAATCAACATTCACAACATTGATAGTATACAAGACAATATAGAATACAATAGTATTCTGGATAGCAGGGACCATATGCCCAAGCACGCTTTAATAGCACCCATATTTTCTCCAAATAACATGAATAACTACTCTTTTAGGGAGGCTTTACACATTTTAAAGAATCTCCACCAAGTACCACTTCTACACACATTTGTTAAACCACTGAGTGGGCCATGGGCCATTGCCACTTTTCGGGATGGGGTGGGGGTAGAGTGGTTTGGATGCAGAGGTGGGGCTAGTCCAGCACTCCTATGCCACCCCACCCTCACTGTCACCCTGCCCACACATCTTCCCAGTATCTGTGACCCTGCTGCTTTGGAGGTCAGCTCTGTGGGGGCTTCCTGCTTGCATGGCCACTCCTACTATTCACCCAATACAGTAACTGTAAAGCGACACCTCACAGCTTACATGACCCTTCTTCCATTGGGGTCCTGGGTTGAAGGGAAGCAATTTGCCTGCCAGTCTCTCTGCTATCAACTTTTGCTGACAGCCCTCAGTTCCTGTGCTTGGGCTTTTCGTTTGTTTGTAAATGTCTATAAAAGAGATCCCTCCTGGTCTGTCCTATCACCCACACACTGGACACCCACTTTTACTAGGAAGGTAATGGCGGCAAAAGTAAATATTCAAAGTTTAAGAAATCATACAAACGTTTTCAATTTGCATAACTTACACAGGTTGCATAATTGAGCTTTAGTTGCTATTAGATAATGTGTCCAGGTCTGGTGTATGCATGTACTTTAGGAAAGACTACTACACACAGTGCTATTGGAAGGAAGTTAATTCCTGCCAAGAAGATCTGAAGATGGAGGAGGAAAGCCAGCACTCAATCAAAAGGACTAGACCAGCAATCGCCAACCTGGTGCCCTCCAGCTATACTGGACAACAACTCCCATCAGCATTAGCCACCTAAGTTGGGCTTGCTGGGGGTGATGGAAGATGCAGTCCAATAAAGCTCTAAGGCACCAGACTGGTGAAAGTTAGAGTGGATGTTTTAGTTGGTAAGTCTTAAAACATATACTTCCACATGGCACACTCCACCTACCCTTGTTCTGAGTTCACAATAACACCACCGGGTCTACCTCTAATCACTTTTCAGCACCACTCCTATCAGCCTATTAGGGCTTCAGTAAACTGTTAATTGGGATATATTTGAGCCTAGGAATTGCCACACTTATGCCAGTGGAAGAAGCGGGTGGTGCATAAAACTCCAACTGACTATAAAAATAATGTTTGAGGATTCTAGTTGCAGCTTCTGCAAGTACAGTTGCCAAAAATAGAAGCCAGAATTCACATTGTTTTGTTGGCACACATCAGCAAAACTATGAGAAGCTTCATTCAGACAGAACATAATAGACAACAAAGTTCCAAAATGCTTGTATGTCTGATGACTAACCAGGAAGAGATCCAGAGAGAGAGCTTGGGTGAGGAACGTAGCCCAGTGGTACAGAAGCTGGTCCATGTGTGACATAGTCATTGCTCATTGTTTCTCCATCCCCTTTCATGCGCTGACACAATACCCTCTGGCAAACAAAGTACATAGCACCAACCAAAAAAACTGTGAGAATCACACCAATGATAGAACCTATTGTATTGGTGGCTTGCGGGGCTGGTTCCTCTGTTGTGTCTAAAAGTAAGGAGATAACAAATACACATTTTAAATAACTTGAACCTTAAAGTCCTGCCACTCTATACGATTACGATAATCTTTATTGTCATTGTCCCATACGGAACAACGAAATTGAAAAATCTACGTAAAACATTCAAAACCCAACAAGCCTGCTATGCCAGCTATCCCAACCTGGTTAGCCCCCTAAAAACTCTGATACCCCATTTTAACTACAATAACTCCCATAGAGACTCCTTAAAGGTAAAGGGACCCCTGACCATTAGGTCCAGTCGTGACCGACTCTGGGGTTGTGGCGCTCATCTCGCTTTACTGGCCGAGGGAACCGGCGTACAGCTTCCGGATCATAAGGCCAATGTGACTAAGCCGCTTCTGGCGAACCAGAGCAGCACATGGAAACGCCGTTTACCTTCCCGCCGGAGCGGTGCCTATTTATCTACTTGCACTTTGACGTGCTTTGGAACTGCTAGGTGGGCAGGAGCAGGGACTGAGCAATGGGAGCTCACCCTGTCGTGGGGATTCAAACCACTGACCTTCTGATCAGCAAGTCCTAGGCTCTGGGGTAGAAACTGTTTCTCAGGCGGCTAGTCCTAGTCTTTATAACCCTGTACCTTCTTCCAGAAGGCAGAAGCTGAAAGAGATCATTTCCGGGGTGCACACTATCCTGCACTATCTCTGCTGCTTTCTTATGGCACCTGGAAGCATAGATTTGATCCAAGGTGGGAAGAGTGCACCCAATTATTCTCTCCGCAGTCTTTACAACCCTAGACAGCATTGTTTTTTCCCTGACCGTGAGCTCCCAAACCACACACACAGACCACAAGTTAATACACTCTCAACAGTACAATGGTAAAATGCCATCAACAGGTCCTTTGACAGATTGTTTTTCCTGGGGATTCTCAGAAAATATAACCTCTGCTGTGCTCTCTTCATCAGGTCTTTGCTGTTTTCTCCCCAGGTTAGGTCATCTCTCAACTCCATTCCCAGAAATCGAATACCTTGATCCCTTATGAATCTTAACTTGCCACACATCTTTAGTGGGAGATGTAGGATGTGATGAAATATCTGCTCCTAGCTTAAGTGAGAAGTGAGGTAGCAAGAAACTAATGGGATTAATGGAATTATGCAGAGATGCTTGAAAGGGGACATTTTAGCTCTCCTGAGAATGGATAAAAGTATTCTTTAACTAGATGAGAGTTAAGAGCTGAAGCACATGCCATTTGGAGCCATGGGATTGTTGCAAAAATGGCATTGTGCAGCTGTACCATTAAAATTCTACTGCATGGATGGTCTCAACCATGTGGGAAGTCTTCGTGTCCTAGTCTGTCAGGAAGGTTGAGCAGGAAGACTGATTCTTTCCACATGATAAGAGCCATCTGCATGGTAGAGAGTCTGTAAGGTGTAGCTAGGGGTAAAGAATGTGATATACGGATGCTGTCTGGTTCCTAATTCTGTTTATTCTCTCACTTCAATTCCAGAATAACAGCAGTGTAAGCTATTTATCTTTATTTCAACTAATATAAAGCTAACTTCTATCATTTGTATTCTACAAGCAAGATAACTTATGAAATGGATCAAAATAGTAGTTGTTTTGTATTTAAACTTCATACTTACAGCATCCCTGTTCATCAGAGCTATCACTGCAGTCAAAGTTGTGGTCACATTTCTTGTTTTTCCCAATACACTGCCCACTGGCACATCGGAACTGATCTGTTAAACAAAGCACTGGAGGAGGATAAAAGCAAACATGTGTTTACTTAATATCACAAATTTCTGAAACAACTAGCCAAATGCTCAGCATAAAAATCAAGAGAATGAATAGTATCAAAGCCTATCATTATGAGAGTTCTAAATCAGGAGGCAAATCAAGCCTATTTGACTTGAACAATGTACAAATTTGAGGCCCTGGGGGCTCTGGCAGGTGACTGCTTTTTGTAGCAGGTGTAAATAGGGAGAATCAATAAGACCCTAATCCACCTTCTCTAGAGACCCTCCGGCAATTCAGAAACCACTATTGTAGCCCACTATATGTTACCTAAAACCTCAAGCATGCGAGGAACAGGCTAGTCTCCACTAGCAGAAGAAGAGAGCAGAGTTGGCTCTTGAGAGAGAGTGTGAGAGATAAAAATCACTCTTGTTTTCTAGCTCTCCCTTCCTCCATCCCTTTCAGAAAATTTCATAAAGGAAGAAGGGACAAAGGGAGTTGCCAATGGGAAGAGGGCAGGTATCACTCCTCACAAGTCAGAGAGGCTATGGCACTGAATGCAAAATTCAGCTTCTCAAGAATTTGAGTTTTGCAAATTTTAAATCATTTGGGCTGTAAATATATGCTTAAAAGTGTGAGCCGGGGGCTGGGGACTGAAAAGGCTTCCAATGCTTGTCCCATGTGACTCTTTGCTTTTCCCAATAGCAAACAAAATTGGAATACACAAACTGGTAAAATTACAGAACAGGAACTATGCAAATTCACTCGATTTGCAAGGTTTCAGTAAGTTTCAGAATTCAGTTTCTCTCAGTAAAGAAACTGGATTTCCTAAGCTCAGAATTGTACTTCTTACTGCTGCACAGAATACATACAGCAGTAGGTATCTGTTAGAACAGACAATTCATTCTAAAGAGATTTTCGTTGTTTGAAATACGTATATCAAGATTGTTTAAAAAGTTGCCACTGTTCCTCTTCCTTTTCATCTCCAAATCAATTTTCCAGTTTCTTTCATGAGCTGGAAAAATTAATACCTTCACATTTCTTTTCATCTGAGCTATCCTGACAATTTGCTTCTCCATTGCACTGAAGGATACTGTCAATGCACTGGCCACTCTCGCACTGGAACTGGGACTCTGAGCACATAGGGCAGTTCTTTTCATCACTGGCATCTTCACATTCAGTGAACCCATCACAGCGCCAAGCCGCAGGAATACAGTCAATCTCCCCTGTGAAACATGTGAAGTGCTGAGGAGAGCATGTTGGTGGTTCTGTTACGAAAAAGTTTTGGTTTTTTTCAGAAGAATGAAACTGTGAAGTAACAGCACATAAACGTCTGATCAAGTGTCAAAAATATCTATGGGAAGATAGAAGCCGTATTTATGGAAAACCAAAACTAAGGCTCTGCTTGAATTGTGAACAACCAACCTCTGCCTCTCCCACTGCAATGACTGAACTTTGGTGATGCAATGATGTATAGTCAAACTAAACTCCGGAATCTACACAGCAGAACAGAAACAGCCTCTAATGTAATGTCTTTTCTACTCAAGATCTACATGGTTTCAAGAGCAATAGACACTCCGGGTTCAAAACAAAATCAGCGTTAAATTAAAAAAAATTGCAACCTAGTGCTGATAATGGGTCTAGTTATATTTTGTTATTTTGTCCCTGGGATTATCCTCAAGGAGATATTGTGAGGATGCCTGACTCACCCCACCCCTCCCTCCTACTGCCCCTCCCAGCTACTCTCACTATGGTTTTGAAAGTGCCACAACCAAAGAAAGAAGGCAGATTTCAATCTGAGGAGGGAGTGGGCAATCCCATGTCCAGCTACACAACTCTTTGTAAAATCTTCCCTCTCTGTCTCTCCTCCCTTTGTTTTAAAATGAGAAATCGACTAGCCTGTTGTCAAGCTATGGCACAGATGAGTTGTACTTTGGGCCATTTGGTTATATAAACTGAAAGCCATGAGCCATTACTCTTATGCCAACTAGCATACAAACTTTGCAGTATTTTAGGGCACTTCTGGGCAATACACTAAATGAAATACTTGGTTATAAACAGGGCAACAGTTGCTTTGTTGGGCACTGTTGGGAACAACGAGCACTTGGGTCTAATCTGCTGAGTTTTGTCTTTTCTTCTCATCTTACTAGGCCATTGGTAGGCAACCTAAGGCCCAGGGGCCGGATGCGGCCCAATCGCCTTCTCAATCCGGCCCACAGACAGTCCGGGAATCAGCATGTTTTTACATAATTAGAATGTGTCCTTTTATTTAAAATGCATCTCTGGGTTATTTGTGGGGCCTGCCTGATGTTTCTACATGAGTAGAATGTGTGCTTTTATTTAAAATGCATCTCTAGGTTATTTTGGGGGCATAGGAATTCATTCATTTTTTTCTTCAAAATATAGTCCGGCCCACCACATGGTCTGAGGGACTGTGGACTGGCCCACAGCTGAAAAAGGTTGCTGACCCCTGCACTAGGCTGTTAAGTTCACACACACACACACACACACACACACACACACACACACACGAGAATCCTCCTTTGCCTCTGCTAGGTGTTCCATGCCCAATAAGTGCCTTTGCTTGGCGGCGCTGTGGCCTATAGATTGCAGCAAAATACTGGGCAAGGTTTTGCCCACTATCCTCTCTGTGCAATGGCTCATGGGAAAAAGCTGTACTATGAGTCCTTGCAAGGGGGAGGGAGAAAGCCTATATAAGGCTGCTTTCCCTGGAACTCAGAGCCATTTTGCTTTGAGAGCATCCTGCCTGCCCACCCTCAGGTTAGAGCCTACACTGAGCAATTTTGGGTTGCTGGTTGACAGGGCCAGAAAGGATTCCTGCCCCCCCTCAACCTGATTGGCACTTCGTTGGGCTTCCCTCCCCACTTTCCCTCAGTGAAATTATGGCCTTCCTTTGTTAGGTGGAAGAACATTGTTTGTATGAGGGTGGAAATGGCATTGGACAGGATCAACACAGGGGCCTGAGGGGGGGATTGACCACAGCAAACCCAAGCTTGGGTTGGGTATCTGCCTGGTTGGAATCTGCACCCTGGTCCCCCAGTGAGATCTTGCTTGCTTGGCTTGCACCACGGGAACGTTCAACACTGGCCAACTCCTATGGAACAGGTTTGTAGTAGTCCAAACCCAGTGGATTCATTCCATCAATATGGGGCTTGTGGAATTATGAACTGATCCTAGTAAAGTTTTGGCCTGATTTTATCCCATCACTGTTGTACAGTCTGGTTATTTTGCTGCTCTTATGGGTCATATAATGCACCTGCCTGGGCAATAAGCTCCTTATTATGCCTTTATGTTTCAGTTGGACATGAAGAGTTCTGTTTTTAGTGCAATCCAGCTCATGTTCCAATGTTCTACAATAAGTTTATATGAAAACATTAAAAAGGGATATAATGTACAGCAGATGGGTGCACCACAGTGACTCAGTGTCTAGTTATGTGCTTTCTATAAATGCATTCAATAGGTCTTGTTTCAGAGTGAGGGCTTTTTAAGCTCCTTCCAGTCACCACCACAATCTCACTGCAGCTGTTCACACCTAGGACTCAGCTATACAACTGCAAATAAAACATTTCAAGTGTGTTTTAAGTGAAATATACAATGTGACATTAGATGGTGATGCTGAGCCTTATAGAAAATTCAATGTATTTTTAAAAACACTTTTAAAAAAAGCATTTTCAGAACGGTTTTTATTTGTGTGTAGATTCCACCCTAGTTAGCAAAACTGTAGTTACTATTGATTGAATGGAGCATAAATTTGGAGATATCTATTTCTTTCTCTTCCTCACATACACTTACATTTTAGCATAGCATTAAATGTCTAGGAAAACATTGCTGAAATACCCTTGTTCTAACATGTAGACATGTTTGCTGTGGAAATAAGCTAACTAATTCATATTGGTTTAACACTTCAAAATCCTCACACTTTCTCTGTAAGGTCAGAGACAGAGAAAAAATGTTAACTGCCCTAAATGTCGAGCCTTGGACTGCAGAGGCATCTCTCTTAACAATGGTTTGGAGCAAGATGCAAGCTTGTGCACTCCTTCTTCCCTCTTTAGTACAAATCTTTCCCCCACCCCACCCCAAGCCAGTTCTGTTTTAATCATGATTTAGAATGATATGATTTTAGTCGTGGTTAGCACTACCTGGGCTTCCCACTTTCTGCCACTTGGATGTGCTTTCAAACTGCTAGGTTGGCAGGAGCAGGGACCGAGCAACGGGAGCTCACCCCGTCGTGGGGATTCGAACTGCTGACCTTCTGATCGGCAAGCCCTAGACTCTGTGGTTTAACCCACAGCGCCACCTGCGTCCCTCCATGTATTGACTTATATAGGGGGAATGATGCCACTTAAAAATGGAAACAAAATAAAAAGAAGCTTTACCTCCACAAGAAAGTTCGTCCTGAAGCAAGACAAGGTGTACAGGGCAGGAACAACGTGTCGTTCCATCACCTTTGACAATGCAAATGTGTGAGCAACCACCATTATCTTGGGAACAGGGGTGTTGTCCTACGGAGCAAAATAAGAGTGGAAACTTATTGTTCATGTATTAAAACTGTTTTTAAAAAATAAAATACAGCATATATCAGTGGTTTCCAAATTACATTCCAGGTAACCCTATGGCTCATTAGGAGTTTACTGGGGGATCCCTCAATGGTAGTGAACAGCATAATAAAGAAACCAACAAAATCTTAACCATGTATGATATGGGTTTAGTTTTTCTTCCCTGTTATGTTGCTTGACACTTACTGTACTCCTGTATGTTGAGTTCCTTAACAGCATGAATATCGCTGAGCTGGGTAATACGAGCCTGAACTTTCATACGTCCCTCTCGAAGTGTTGTGTCAATCTTTTCAATCATCTGTTGATGTCTGTCAATCCAGTACAGCCAGTTTTCAAACACAGTCAGACCTACTGGTTGTAGTATGTTGGTATCTTCTAAGACTATCCGATTGGCTCCTATGGAGTGGAGAAGAAATATAGTTGGAAAATGTGGCAACAAGGGTTCAATGAGAAATAATGCACCAAGTAACTACTCACTGCCCCCACTCACGTGCTTGGTTGGTCTTCCAAGGAGAACGTCACCTCATGAAATCACCCCATCCAAAACGGATTACAAGTCTCTATCCAGATGAACAAATTTCCCAACCCATCTTAATATCTGGATTACATTAGTTTTGGGCTGAAAGGAAGCAAGCAATCTTCATACCTGTTCAGGATTCCTCACAGCCTCCCTCAGACAAACAAGAGGAAAAGACGCATCCTGAGGCAACCCAATGGCCAACAGCCAGAAGATGGAACAAAAGCCCTCAACACCCCCTGTATGCTATATGTAAACTCTAGATTACAAGACACTGTGCCACTGAATACCAACCGCCAGGTTTCAGCAGTGGGAGACAGCTTTTGCCCTCAAACTTAGATTTCCCAAAGACATCTGGTGGGCCACTGTGGGAAACAGAATGCTGTACTAGGTGAACTGTTTGTCTGATCCAGGACAGTGGGTGGGTGGGTGTGGGTGTGTAAAACCTGTCTTTCTAATATACATGTTGAATTACATAACTAATATGTAGCAGATCCTACCACTTATCACCAATTAATACAGTGGTACCTCGGGTTAAGAACTTAATTTGTTCCAGAGGTCCGTTCTTAACCTGGAACTGTTCTTAACCTGAAGCACCACTTTAGCTAATGGGGCCTCCCGCTGCCGCCACACAATTTCTGTTCTCATCCTGAAGCAAAGTTCTTAACCCGAGGTACTATTTCTGGGTTAGTGGAGTCTGTAACCTGAAGCGTCTGTAACCCGAGGTACCACTGTAATTAAATATAGAGCAACACACCTCACTGTATGCCAATTACATGAAGTTGTTCAATTTACCACAAGCTATCATGTGGGGGACTTGTGTGAGGAAAAACTTAATGATTCAGAGTCTCAGGCAGCAGCTGATCAAGCAAACAAGAAAAGTTTTATTAAAAAAGAAGATTGTGAAACAAAACAGGTCAGGAAATGCGTTCTTTCAAGTAGAAGTTAACTTATTACTAAAACGAGGTAAAAAGATGACACAGGCTTAAATACAATTCTATGGGTATAGCTCTTCTTAAACTTTAGCTTCTGTTACTTAGCTTTGGCAGTTAAATACTTTTAAAGCAGCCCAGCTTCCCTCCTAGGTTAAGACCTTAGCTGACGAGTGAGGGGCACTTTCCCTCACTTTCCCCTCACTTCACAACCCCACACCTGAGATATTCCCAATGGTCTAACAGACCCCCTTGTTCCTGGGAGTCTTCTGGACCCGGAAGAACTCTCCCCTCCTGGCTGGACGGAGACCCAGGCAGCCTGAATTCCCTCAGGTTCCACCTCCCAGAACACTCCGGTCTGCATTCCTTCCCAGACCCTCCACACGAGGAGGCTCTGTCCTCTTGCTCCAGATGGTCTCCTCAGGGTGGATGCTTAACTGAACTCAGAACCAGGTCTCCCTCAGTCAAATCCTATCCTACCCCTAGCTCTCCTCTGCAATCCAGCCCTATCTATCTTCTCAGCCTTCCCTGAACCTAAACCTTAGCCTTATCTAACTTTCTCCCTCAGAAACGGCTCCTTTTATTCTCCCTCCCAGAGTGCTGCTCCTCCCCCTTCTGTGTCTAGCTGACTCTGTAGCCAATCAGAGAGAGGCTCCAGCCCTCTGGTGGAGTTTCAGGGGGACTGCATCGTCAGGCTCTGGTCTGCTTCTGCTGTCCATCACAGTGGCTTTCATCAATTAAAATTGAACTATATCAGCATAATAAAAACAACAACTTTTAAAGACTAGATCTTAGAGAAATTTATATTTTTACGCTCATACGATTGTTGCCCACGGCCTTGACAAATTTGTAGTAACAGTATTAATAAAATAACGCAGATCATACATCCATGACAACATTCATGATGTAAGAGAGAAAAGTTACCAGAGACACCAACAAACGCAAATCCAGCTTGATTTCATATTGAACCTCCCAATCTCCACAACAATTTATAGTGATTTTATTTAATTCCTTTTCCTTGTTTTTATTTTTTTGACAGCCAGTGCATAGGGGGCCACTTTGCATGACACAAAGCTATTATTGTCTCTCAAAAGAGACAATCAGGACCATTTTTGTGGGGGTGTACTTGCTTGCTTGTGCAAATGGAAGTTTCAGAAGGCAATCTCTTGGGTCTGTATAAATTGCTATACCGCTGAATACTGATGTTGAAATGACATCATGATAAGGCATATTGCCTGGTTGAAACACTTGAGTGAAATATGAACAAAAGGTGGAGACTGACAGCTCAGCTGAACTTTTCTTGAGAGCAGGCACCATCTCTCCCTGCTCCTCCCTCCTCTCGTGATGACAATAAGCCCTCACCTGTAAACTTACACAAACCAGCACAAACTCTTTAAGCTGAACTGCCTGCTCTCACCCCCAAAACTCTTCAGCACTTAGCTAATTGTGCAGAGCCTGCTAACAATCCAGGAGGAACCCCCCACGGCTAGACAATCAAAGATCCACACCCATGAGGGGGGAGTATTTTGATTTTGATTTTCTGGTGGTGTTTACGTTGTTGGTTCCCAATAAATAGCTACCCTTCATATTAAAAATGAAGGTTTTTAAATTTTATTTAAAGGAGGCTAGCTCTTTGCTTGAAGGGACACGGGTAGCGCTGTGGGTTAAACCACAGAGCCTAGGACTTGCTGATCAGAAGGTTGGCGGTTCGAATCCCGGTGAGCTCCCATTGCTCGGTCCCTGCTCCTGCCAACCTAGCAGTTCCAAAGCACGTCAAAGTGCAAGTAAATAGGTACCACTGCGACGGGAAGGTAAACGGCATTTCCGTGCGCTGCTCTGGTTCGCCAGAAGCAGCTTAGTCCTGCTGGCCACATGACCCGGAAGCTGTACGCCGGCTCCCTCGGCCAGTAAAGCGAGATGAGCGCCGCAACCCCAGAGTAGGTCACGACTGGACCTAATGGTCAGGGGTCCCTTTACCTTTACTATCTCTTTGCTTGCCTTCCCTCCCTCCCTCCCTTTGAGATGGATTTTTTTTTGGGGGGGGTCCTTCTGTGGCAGGGGGAAATGGCGGAGGCAGATTTAACTAGCTGCCTTATGCTAAAATAGGAGGTTGGGTACTATGTGACATGAGGTGAGAATGATGGGGAGAGTGTTTGTCAGTAAGCAGTGCAAGAAAATGTGTCTACTCTCAAGCAAGCCCTGCTGAATTCCATGGGGCTTATTCCAGTTAGACCTCTGAGTGCGGAAACAGATGCAACTTGAACTACTCTTAATTTAGTTGAAAATATATTAAATATATTATATGGAAGTTTATTTAATATTTTTATTAAATCAACTACTTACTTAAATTGTAAAAATGCCCACAAAATTGCATAGAGGCGCAGAGTTCCACGCGACGTTGGAGGGGGGCTCATTGCATGTGCATGACGTCACACACATGCAACATTACTCATGTTGGGAGGAGGCTGTGAGGCCCAGGGAGGCCATCCACCACCATGGGGAGGCCCAGCTGGGGCCGGCCCCTCAACATGGGGGGGGGGCGCTCAGCCCCATCCCAGCATACTTTGGGGCACTGAACTGTCCTCAGACCCATGAAGTTGGCATGTATGAGTTGAAGCATGCTATCAGACATCATGATGTACTGAAAAATTATGATGTTTAGCTGGTGGTATATTGCGATGCTGAAAACCAAATATTGCCCAGCCATAGGGGACAGGCTAACAGATAATGAGTGTTGACCTGAAGTTGACTACAAATACACACTCTGTCTATGGAGAAGACCTTGTTATATAGCAGCCATCCAACACTGCAATGGGCATCACTTGGAAATGCAGCTCAATATAAGCACTTCCTAAGGAAACCAGTGACAGTTTGGTCAGATAATGAACTCTAAAATACTGTTTTCAGGAGTGGATACCAAGGAAAAAAATTGGTGTTTCCAATTAGTTGTAGGTCTGTTCTGGATTCTAGCCAGAAGATCCAATCCATCCCTTAGTTGACACTCTCAAGATTAATGCAGAGCCCAGTCCTGGAAAATAATAATAGTCTAAAACATACTGATAAGCTGGTTTACAGAGCTGGTTATCACCCAATTCCATAGAGCTTAGCGCAAGAAAATGCTCAATGGGTACACTAGCAATTCTTTTAGTACAGTGGTACCTCTGGATGCAAACGGGATCTGTTCCGGAGCCCCGTTCGCATCCTGACGTGAACACAACCCTCGCCTGCGGGTCGCGATTCGCCGCTTCCGCGCATTTGCGTGACGTCATTTTGAGTGTCTGCGCATGCGGCAAAACCCGGAAGCAACATGCTCCGTTACTTCCTGGTCGCCACGGAGCGTAACCAGAAAATGCTCAACCTGAAGCACGTTTAACCTGAGGTATGACTGTATATTTAAACTGAGCGTAGTCTGCTCTTGCCTCACAGAAATTTCTGCAAATTCACTACAATGAATAAAGAGGAAAGGGGAAACCAGCAATGAAGCAAGAGAGAATACCCATTCCTTCCTACCAGTTTATGAAATACTTACAACACTGATTAAAATTGGTAAAAGGAAGTTGTTGTTTTACTCTACCTGAAAGGTCACTGCTCTCAATTTTCCGGAGGTCAAAATCTGCCCAGAATAACTTCCCCAACTGGTTGTCAATTGCCAAGGCTACAGGCTTGCTCAGTCCACTGGAAAATAAGACCTCACGTTCAGTTCCATCTAATGCAGCCCTTTCTATTTTAGGAGGAGACCTCTCCTGGTGATTGGTGAAATACATGTACCTATAAAAACAGAGTTAGATCATTTATGTCCCTTTCTTAAAAGCTGTCCTTCCCCATATATTTATTTATGGAGCATAATATCTAAGACGTTGATATTATATATATTTTAAAGTTGTATTTCCCTGATCCAATAACGATCAATGTCAAATTTCATAACAACTATCCCCTAACTATTCAACTATAGCAATCTCTCTCATTTTTCCCCCCACCCCGTTTTTCTCTCTCTTACACAGCCACACTCCCCACTGCCATCCCTCTACCAGTCTCTAAGTCCACCCAACATGTCATTCCACTCTGCTGTCAACTGTTCTTCCATTAGTTACTCTGTCACAGAAGCACCTTCTATTTCAAAAAGGTGAGCTGATGAAAAAGAGAACCTGGCGCTTTAATTGCTGAGTTTTAAGAATGTATATTCCATGCAACACTCTACCTACCCTTTTTCTGGGTTCACAACAATGGCCCGGGGTCTATCCTGATCTCCTTTCAGCACCACCCCCATCAGCCTTCCATCCAGGCGTGTAACATTGATTACATTTGTGGCTTCACAAGTCCAATAAACATAACGACTGTAGATGTCAATACTCAGATCATAGGGTTGTATGTCTAGGTTCTGATTTGGAACTGGACTCATCACAACCGTAAAGCTCTGGGGTGGGAAGAAAAAGATTGAAGACTGATCCAAGGAAGCAACCAGAAGAGAATTAGCCACACAATGCAGAATTACTATATGAAAGCAATGGCTTTACAATAATTCAGAGCCTCAAAGTTCCTTGGCTCAAGTTACAGCCAAGCGTTGAAACAGAATATAATAATAATGTTCTTTCTTTCTTTCTTTCTTTCTTTCTTTCTTTCTTTCGTTCTTTCGTTCTTTCTCTCTTTCCCACCCATTTGGATGGGTTGCCCCAGCCACTCAGGGTGGCTTCCAACACATTTAAAAGCATAATAAAACCTCAAACATTAACAATCTGATACAATACAAAAAGTCACATAAACTTATATCAAATATAAGTACTGCCCAGAGACCTTCGGGTATAGGGCGGTTTAGAAAGAAAGAAAGCAAGGAAGCAAGAAAGCAAGCAAGCAAGAAAGATTCAATAATCCATTAAAAGTGCAGCACTTCTCATTTTCATGCTTCTACTGTAACTCCAATAGAGAGAGATTGCTGTGTCACTTTAGAAACCCAAAGAACCCACACTTAAGATACCTGACTGCCATCCTCTTGTGACCTCCTGATAATGTTTTGCCGAGAGTCAATCCAGTACAGGTGCTTGTCTACAGGGTCATAGTCAATGGCTCGGATGTTCCTGAGGCTATGGATTGGAAGGATAATATCTGGACTCTGCTGCTCATCTATCACCATGCGATTTATTGCATTCTTCTGACTGAAGAGCAGGAAACTGGTAGGGGCTTAAACATAAATACAAAAAAGCCAACCGGTCATTTTCAAAAACAATTATTAAACTATTCATTTAACAAAAACATGTTTATGCTACTTAGCAAATTAGGGTGCTATCTTTAATTAATTGGCAAAAACAAAACAAAACTAACTAACTAAACAGCGAGGGGGTGTGACATACAAATTGTTTTTCACACACAATTTTTTTAAATCTATTTTGCTCTGGATATCTTGATAGTCTCCATTATGGCTTTAGTATTAAGAATTAAGTTCAAATCTTAAATTCAAGCATGTTGTCAGTCATGAACTTGCTGGATAGCCTCCAACAAGGCTCTAGGCTCTCTGAGTTCTGCAATCTGAAATATAGGTATATTACTAGTGGCCTATGCTTAGTGTTAGGATTAGAGAACTAATTCATACAACGTGTTTTGAGCATTTAGGGAAACAACTAAACAGAAAATTACTGAGTTTTTCAGCGATGAATAAAAAACAAAAAGCCTAACACATGCAACCTATATTCAAATCTTGCATGATTCAAGCTATATCAACAAACCTGTCTATGTTACAAGTGGAAATGGCTCAGTATTTGGCATATTCCTGCTCCATCCACTACAGCTATAGCTCATTTTGGTTTGAATTTCAAACATTACTGTAATATTTGAGACGAACCACGAAAACATAGCCCTTTGCCCTCTGCACCACCTAACTGTGTTTATGGCTTACCACTACATGTTCTGTTGTCAGAATTCAAGGAATAGTGAGCTGGACATCCGCAGACAAAACCACCAACAGGCACCGCCAAGCAGAGGTGGGAACAATGCCCATTACTGGAGGCACACTCGTTCCAGCCCGCTTGACGAGAGGAATGGAATACTAGGATATCCATCACATAATCCAAGTGGTTTTGGATGACAGTTCTGTTTTGGCCACTGGTCTTGTTGGCACGTTCAATGCTTCGCCGGCTCCAGTCTGTCCAATAGATGTAATCCTGGTACTGAGTCAGACCAAATGGATGAGGCAAGTCATCTGCTATAACATCACGGTCAAGACCTGTTTTAGAAAGAAAAATATATACTGATGTCAAGATTTCCCCACCTCTCCCACACTCGGAAGGAGAGTTGTAATCAAATGCATCTACAGTAACTCATAGATATAATGAACATGAGAGCCAGTGTGGTGCAGTGATTAGCTAGTAGGACTACAAGTTGGGAGCTCAGTTTCAAATTTGCACTCAGTTTCAAACCTACGCTGCGTAACCTTGATCCAATCACTAACCTACCTCACAGGGTTGCTGCAAGGACAAATGGGAAGAAGGAGAATAATGCATGCCACCCTGAGCTCCTTTTGATAAACAAGTATTACCGTATTTTTCGCTCCATAGGGCGCACTGGACCATAGGGCACACCTAGTTTTTAGGGGGGGGGGGAAATCAAGAAAAAAAATCTTATTTCCCCCCCAGCCCCAAAGAGCAGCGTACAGGCTGCGTGCAACCTCTCCCTTCCAGAGGGGCTGCGCGCGGCTATGGCACAAGCCAAGACAGCGCTGTCTTGGCTTCCTCTTTAGCCCCGTGCAATCTCTCCCTGCCGGGAGAGGCTGCATGGGGTTAAAGAAGCCATACCCCGTGCAGCCTCTTCCTGCTGGAGGGGCTGCGCACGGCTATCCCTGAAGCCTTCCGAGCACAGACTCTCCTGGATTCAGCGAAAGGAACCTGAAGCCTCCAGAACGCAGCGGGAACTTGCGCTGCGCTCGGAAGGCTTCAGGCGGCTATCCCTGAAGCCTGGAGAGCAAGAGGGGTTGGTGCGCACCAACCCCTCTCGCTCTCCAGGCTTCAGCGAAAGCCTGCATTCGCTCCATAGGACGCACACACATTTCCCCTCAATTTTTGGAGGGGAAAAAGTGCATCCTATAGAGCAAAAAATACAGTAAGTGAAACTTTCCAAATGAATGAATGGAGAATGAATGGAGAAATTTATAGGAAAACCTTTTAGTCACACCAGAACAAAGTAATTCTGACAATGTAAAAAGTTATATTCATAAATCTTTTTTCATAGGACAGTAATTTATGTCTATATAATACTAATGAATAAGTGGCTGGTGTCAGGCCTGGTCGTTGTCCTCTTCAGATCACCACACAAACGCTTCTTGTTCTTTTACAACTTTTTATTGTGTATTAACAGAATAATCTTATAAACAGTTCTTAAATATTCTTCCTCAGAGTCACTTCTTTCAGATCCCTTCTGAGCTCTGCTTCTCCGTGACCAGCCACCCTCAAAATGGCGAAGGCGCCCTTCCCTTCGCTTTCCCACTCTTTTTCCTAACCTCCTGGCTGGAGCTGGCCTGTATCTCCCCTCCTCCCAATCTGAGCTAGAACTTAACCCTTGCCTTTCCTGTGAACAGCCGGTCCCTCCCTGTTGTTCCTGTTGCTCTCTCCTATTAGATTCACTGCTCTCCTTCCCCCCTTGGGGAATGCTTTCTCCCTCTGATAAACTGAAAACTTCTAACTCTTCCCTGACAGCTGGCTCATGGCATTCAGACTTCAACTCTAATCTGGAGACTGTACATTTTGTAGGTGGGAGCACTTTTTATGTTTTCATTTTACAATAAATGTACACATCCCCTTTTCTGTCTTTCAAAAGCACCACAGTTCAAAACATTGCATACCATTAAAAACTAAGTAAGAAAACAAAATATGGGTCAGCAGAAAACAAAGGCACTAAATTAGTATCAGAACCAGTCAATCACAAAACAGGGACTGAAATAACTAACCATGAGAGCACACTGGAGAATGACAGTCTTCACAAAACAATGAAACATCAAGAGGAATGGATCAGATACAGTAGATTGGAAGAGGGGGAAAGAGACAGCCAGCTAGCCGGCCAGTCAGATTTCACTGGAGACCTTAGCAGTTGGGTTTACTGGAGCAGGCAGTATTTTAAATACCCTGATCCCCACTTCAGCTGACTTCAAGAATCCTAACTAAACCAGCAAAACTGTACCTAGCATATTTGAAGACTCAATTAGGTTGGTATCCAAATCAGTCCAGTACAATCTTCTTTTAGCATAATCAATTGTCAGCCCATTAGCCCGTCCCACATTTGGCACCAATGTTGTACGTTCACTACCATCCATGGCAGCTCTGTCAATTTTGGGCTTTCCACCCCATTCTGTCCAGTACATGAATCTGAAAATATAGATCAAATATTCCATATTCATCTCATACAGAACCAAAGACAAAACATAGAAATATATCAGAACTATAATGCTTAAACATTTGTTTTAGCACACAACATAACTTTCATTTCTTTTGAGAGGTAAATAGTTTCACTGTACTGTGTATAATAGATCCCTAGGCTTAAATATTCACCCAGCCATTGCAAACAATGGGTAGCTTTGGGTAACTAATGACTCTCAGCCTAACTTACCTTACAGGGCTGCTGTGGAAGATAAAGAAGGAATATATGTACATCGGTCTGAGCGTCTTAGAGGAAAAGTGGACTATACAGTAAGATCATGGAGGGCAGCAGGCAACGGACTAGAGCAAGTGGTTCTCAAGCATTTTCCCCACAGACCACTTGAAAATTGCTGAGAGTCTTGGCAGACCACCTAATGATTTTTCTGTTTGTTGTGGTAATTATAATCCACTATGCTGGATGATTTTAATTGTATTTTTATTGGTTATTTTAGGTGCTGGAACTCACCATGAACGCTTCCCTTGTTCTCTTATAATGGCAATGGAGCCCACCTGAGAGGGGCCAGAACTGAGTTCTAGTAAGTTCCGGCTGAAAAAAAGCCCTGGTTATTATATTAAGTAAGATACATTGTTTTTATTGGCACTCATCTTTTAATGGTTTTGCCTGAAAAATGTACAGTGGTACCTCGGGTTAAGTACTTAATTCGTTCCGGAGGTCCGTACTTAACCTGAAACTGTTCTTAACCTGAAGCACCACTTTAGCTAATGGGGCCTCCTGCTGCTCCCGCGCCGCCGGAGCCCGATTTCTGTTCTCAACCTGAAGCAAAGTTCTTAACCTGAAGCACTATTTCTGGGTTAGCGGAGTCTGTAACCTGAAGCGTATGTAACCTGAGGTACCACTGTATAGGGGAAATTTGACATCTTTTTATACTGCAAAATAAACTGAAGATTTAATAAGCTATTACAGCTTGTTAGTTGCCAAGTAACCTGTAGCTTTGGATCTAGACTGTTTCTGTCATGGCATGGGATTGTAAGGAGGACAGTGATGATGACTAACCTGTGACCCTCCAGACATTGGACTCCAACTCCCACCAAACACAGCCAATGGTGAGAGAAGAAGGGATGATGGCAACTGTAGTACAGTAAAGTCCATCACCTCTGGTGTAACAACATATGATCCTATCTACTCTATGGATCACATTATCACACCCTTATGCTGCCTATTTTATTCCAATTATTCCTTGGCATTACATGTTTGAAAATCATTGACATGGGCAAACCTTGTTTTTGATGAGTTAGGGTTTACCAGGGGTTATTCAACAAGTAAAGAAGATTTCCTTTTTGTCTACCACAATTAATATTTTCCTGCCATGACCAATGTAACAGGATATACTCTCAACTCATCCAGGGCTAGGATGAGACCCAGCAGGCCTGGCTTGCACCACATGTGGACTGAGAATGTACTGTAGGAAATAACCAAGAACACTGCAGCATGTAAGGGGTTTGTGACTGACATAGAGAGATTCATCAGCACACATGTGAAGAACAGAAAGGTAGCAAGGTTTGAAATCACTGGCTAAATGATCATTCTCATAGCACAGTCAGCATTTCCTCAAACCTTGCTGAAATTGAGTCAGCATCTGGTTTAATAGCTTAACACAGAAAATCAAGCAAGCACCTCACCCTTCAGCAGGATCCAGTGCTAATGCCCGAGGACTATCCAAATCCTTCCACACTAGAACCTGGCGATGCTGCCCATCTAACTTTGACACTTCAATACGATTTGTTCCAGTATCGGCCCAATACAGGTTCTTTCCAAGCCAATCCACAGCCATGCCTTCCGGGTAATCCAAGCCAAACTCCACTACATGTTCCAAGGCACTACCATTCATGAATGCTCTGCTGATGGTCTGCAATGGGAAGTAGAAGAAGAGAGAGGGAAGGCAAGAGACAGAGCGTACACATGAAAGCTAGTAAACAGCACACTCCTTTAGTACATTTATTTAGAGCTCCAGTGTGGTCCAGGTGCCACTGGGTTAAGTTTTCTCAAGCAGCTTCTAGGGGACATATCCTCCTTGTAAACGTTCCTGGCATCCTCCACTCCCCCTTTGTCTTGCCAGAAAAGATTTCTAGGATTCCCCACAGCTACCAGCTGTAGTATGGACTGTATCAAGGAACCCTGGCACATCTATACTCCCTTGCTTGCAATGTCACTGTATCGACAAACAGAGGAAGTATCTGTGCTCCACCCAAGAGGTGAGGCAACCATCTCAGGTGGCAGGATCCATGGGGCAGCTGATCCTGACCCTGAGCTTTAGTCCCCCTTGTTCCTAATGTAGGTCTTCACTCCCCCCTTCTTCCCTGGTGGGGAGGGGGACACTGTTTCGTGGTTTGCCTCAGGTGCCAAAATGTATTTGGCTGGTCCTACATGGGGCTGCCCTACTCCAAAGGGACAGAAGAGTGGGTGCATCCAATATCCTCAGTGTTTTTACTCCCCTTAAGCAGCAGACATTTGGGCTGGTTCTCAAAACTTTCAACAGGATAAAACTCTCTTCCAAGTACCTAGTAAAATGTTGCGGCTTTGCTCAATTTTTCCTGAAGTCAATGGGTGTTGACTGCATGACTGCATTACCTTTAATGAAATGTCTGTCCAATATATGCGATTGTCAGTTACATCAAAATCCAGAGCAGAAGCTTCTTTAACTCCTGTGAGTGGGATGGCAACATTGTTGTTGTTAGTCTCAAGAGAGATCCGCCTGATATCTGCTCTGCGAGAAAACAGCAGGAAAGCTTCTGGGACTATGCAGGTCTTCATGTCACTGATCAGCTCCAGGCCTATGGGGCAGGCACAGCGCAAGCCCTGAGGCCTGTACAGGCAAAGGTGGCTGCAACCCCCATTGGACTCTGCACAGGGATTTGTACCTAAGAAGAGAGAAGGGGGAAACCATTTAGGATTCTTCTCTGATGTGAGACTAATATAAACACGATTCTGAAGGACTGTTGGCGCTCACAAAGTTTCCCAAAAGTGCAGCAATACAGAGTTAACTCACGTTATCTGCGCACACATAAGTGGACTGAACCAATTCAGACTCACTTCCTGTCTGGCTGCCATGGCGTACAGCTGTTCCCAGACCAGCGGAGCCTTTCTGTGCGGCTAACTGAGGATAATATGGGAGTAATTATCCTTGCCAAATGATGACGGGGGGGGGGGCAGGATACTTTCTGAATCCATTTTTTTACAGGCCACTGACAATAAACAACACTTGGTCCTCCTCATTCCCACTAGGGGCAGATGGCTCAAACTACTGTCATCCCGTGCTAGTGCTACCTTCTGTCCCATTTGAGCATATATTTTTAAGGGGAAATCCTATAAAAAGTAATCTGAGGGTTGCATTTTTAGTTTCATTTATCAGCTGCTTAGAGCAGTGGATACCTTCTCTTTGGCATTAATTATGGAACCTTTCATGCATAAATTATGGAAGCTGTTTAAAAACAATCCCAGGACTTAACTGTACAGGTAACTCGCAACTTGCATGCATTTAGCGGAACGGGGGTGGGCGTCCAAGAAAAGAGACTTGGGCAATCTCACCTGATATTGAACCCAATGTGTTATGACTTTAAGATTTTTCTTGCTTTGCACACTATCCCTGGGGCATTAACCCAGTGTAAACTGAAAGCTGTCGTACAACATAACGTGCACTCTCTTTCTGGAGAATGGAGAAAAGGGTGGGTATCCCCAGGTGAATTAAATATCAAGTTTGCCATTTGGAGCTGCTATTAGATCTAGTCCCTTATCTTGGATACTGAGGTGGTACAAAGAACTTTTCACCAAAGTTAACGTGGACTTTTTTTGACTGAGTTTGTTGCTTTTAAAAAAATATGAAGTAAGTCCCCACTTTCTCACTCTGTGGTTAAACACACAGAAAGGTTCCTCAATTGAAACACCTCCCTTTTCAACTGATTACTAAAGACCCTCTTTAACCTAATAGTGTGCAGTTCAGATTTCTAGGATACTCACCAAGTATCTGGTGGACATTTGCAGCCTTCAGACCCATGAGGTCAGGGAGCTGGTCTATGATGATCTCCCTTTCCGCTGTCTGCTTATGAACTCGCTCAATGCTTCGCCTTTGCCAGTCTGTCCAATAAATATAGTCCCCCAACAAAGTGAAACCAAATATATGAGGAAGCTTATCCTCCACAAGGACTCTCCTGCTAGTTCCATCTGTGTTCATGACCTTCACAGGTACAAAGAAACATACAAATATAAGTGATAGTACCTAGAAAGCAATGATTATCAGACCATTTAGTTCAATAAATCTCAAACTGTGCAACTCAACATTATAAATTAAATGCAAGTCCAAAGTATTGTTACAGATGTGGGTAAAATTAATAAATGCTAGGATTTTGCGTATTTGTGGTATGAAGGGAGGAAATACAAGCTGCAAAGGGATTCTTGGGTAGCCTGGCCAAGCTAGGGAACAATACGGGAACAATAGAGAGCCACTGAGGGTCGTTAACAAGACAAGACTTGCCCCAGGTGGGACCAGAGACTGGGGATTTGGAAGGTTGCCAGCGCAACTGCTCTGGTGGAGGGCAAGGGGGCTTCTGGGAAGAAGGAAAAAAGGGGGAGCTCCATCCTTGGAGTGCACTGGCTGCAGGCAGCTTATGCTGCTGCCTCTTGGAATGACTATGCTGCAAGATCTGGACCCCCTCCATGCAGACTGAAGGTGTATGACAGTCTGCCCTGGGTCTTCCATTCTCCAAAGGGACACACACCTTGCGTGTGAGCCTGCGGCCCCATGTGCTCTTGCCCCTGCTTGGCAGAGAGACGGACAGGCACCGGGCTTCTGTAACAGTATCCATCTACAGAAGAAGTATCCACTGAATATACATACGATGCTCTGCCATTCCTTCTTTCCTTCTTTTGGCTTTAATTCCTCATAAACGTTAAACACACACACACCACCTTTACAGAAAACACTAACAAAATTGTGTCACATGGGTGACGTATTCATGCCTCTAGCAATGGAAAGGCAGCAATGCCCACTCCCCACCCTCCGCACTGTCTAACACACTTTTTTGCGTTTGGACAGGTTGCCCTTTGCAGAAGTTGCAAATCCACGGCATGTTTCAGAATTCACTGAAAATCACCAGAGTGCTGAACTGCACCACCATATATCCATACCCTCAAGAAATGTAAGCATAAGTAATGATTAACTTGAAAAGAGGATGTGTGTACGAAAGGAAAGTCAATCTGGTAGATCACCTTCCTTGTCTGTTCCTTGCTTAAGACTGAAAGCCCTTTGTGTTTTTGCTCCTCTGTAAAATGCTATATATATTAATGGTGATTTGCAAACAAAACCTAGTGGTATGAGACAATTCTTGTGAACATCCTGTGAAAGATTTCCCCCTCCGTTCCAAATATCAGGTGCACAACACTAGAGCATCTCCTCTTATGTTACCAACAGAATCCCATGTAGATCCCACACTTCTTATTTCCTAAAACAACAAGAATTATGTGTGAGAGCTGGATTATAAAACATTTGGTTTGTAAAGAGACTGAAGCCTGGAACCCTACCAAAGACTCATACACATAAGGAGAAAGTAAATGCTTTTCAATAACATAAATGACATTTAAATATAGTTAATTGAAGTTGCTTGAATTAGAATTAGATTTTAATTGGCTAGAATCAGGTCTAGCCAATTAATATCTTTCCCAAATTTATCTCTATGGAAGTGAAATTGTGCCATCTAGCTCCAAGTCATGCATAGCCCTAAATTGCATGAGTGTTTTATAATGGGCGCGGGTGGCGCTGTCGGTTAAACCACAGAGCCTAGGGCTTGCTGATCAGTTGGTCGGCAGTTCGAATCCCTGCGACGGGGTGAGCTCCCGTTGCTCAGTCCCAGCTCCTGCCAACCTAGCAGTTTGAAAGCACGTCAAAGTGCAAGTAGATAAATAGGTACCGCTCCAGCGGGAAGGTAAATGGCGTTTCCATGCGCTGCTCTGGTTCACCAGAAGCAGCTTAGTCATGCTGGCCACATGATCCGGAAACTGTATGAAGGCTCCCTCGGCCAGTAAAGCAAGATGAGCACCACAAACCCAGAGTCGTCTGCGAATAGACCTAATGGTCAGGGGTCCCTTTACCTTTATACTTGTAACGCCTAATAAAGGTTTGGTGAAGTAAGTCGTAAGTATGAGTGGTTCTCAGAGCCTATAAGGGAAGTCTATTATGCTTTTCAGGCTTTTTAGTACTTGCTTCTATTTACATGTGTACTTGCCCTATTTAAATGTGATTTCCATGCATGGATTCCTGGTGGGACAAGAAGATGTGCACAGGGAAGAAATCTGGAAGAATGTTACCACCCAGGCAGGCTCATTCTTCAAGCTGCATTGAGGCCCACCAACACCACCCACTGTGCCATACAAAGGGTTGGTTCTCACCTGAAAAGCACCTATTTTAACCATGAATGAGAAGCAAACACTACCAGGGGAGAAGTGGCTTTTTCACACACTTCTTTTGACTGGCTTCAGTTAGCTTCAAAAGCTGTCTACTAAGCTGCTTGGTCTTCTTCTGTTTCCTTTTATTGTACCTTTTCCCTTTTGTTGTATGACACTTTGAATCCCTCCCCTTTTCAGCCGAAAAGAAGAGTATGTGTATACGAAATAGATAGATAGGAAGGTAGGTAGACAGACAGACAAGACAGACAGATATCCCCCAACAGGTAATTTAAGGTTTACTAGGGGCTACTGAGAACCTTGCAATTAATTGGGTTACTAGGTTGCAGCAATCTGCTGTTAACCTGAATTGGAAGTGCTATCCCATAATATTTTTAAAAAGAGGTGGGTCCAGGGTGACAAAATGTCTGTCCATTCACAGTATATTTGGGAAGAAAAGAAAATAAGACAATAAATACACTTCAGTAAATTAGTATTACAGGCTCAGCTATGAATGTTCAGTAACTTTGTTTGAAATGTGCTAGGCAGAGTTACTTTTTCAATAAAAATGAAAAACTCTCAATCTGCAAGAAACCCTTCTACATCCAGCTGGTGTCTCCAGTGGTTTCTGCTCATTTTAACCACTATGTGGTTGGATTTCACATTTTGAGGCCACTCCTAAAACCCTTCAAACCACAGCAACAATACAGACTAAGACAGAAAACAGATGTGACTTCCCCACACTACATTTCTTCCTAGAGTGACTAAGCTCCCCGCAAGGGGGAAATGGCCTGTTTTAGCCATTACAACTAGAATCAGAGAACTGTAGAGCTGGAAGGGACCATGAGAGTCATCTAGTCCCAACCCCCTGCAGTGCAAGAATCTCCAAGGAAGGAGAGTCCACAACCTCCTGAGGGCGTCTGTGCCACTGGCAAACAGCTCTTACTGTCAGAAAGTTCTTCCTGATGTTTGGTTGGAATCTCCTTTCTTGAACTTTAAGCCATTGGTTCAGGTGCTATCCATCTGCAGCAGGAGAAGGAACTGAAAGTTCCAGTTCAGGTTTGTAACATAAAGTAAGTGCGAAACTGCTCTGAAATACATGTGCTAACAGCATACAAGTCATTTTCCATGTAATATTTCTCATTGGAACTTAATCATTCTCTTCTCCCATTATCCATACAATTCAGTTATACTCCTCAATTTTTTTTATATGCCTCCTGTTCTTTTCCAAGCAAGTGTAAGTACCCCCACAGCCCTTCATGATATGCCCCATCTTTTGTGTCTTGTCCACAAACATTTTTTCTGCAATTCTGATTATTATCAGCCACCCAAAGTCTAAATACTGCCTTAAATAACTTTACTATTTTTCCATGTTGTCTCCCTGTGCTTGGATCTCCTTCCTAGGACCCCTTATGTGAATCCTTTGGCTCAACTCCTTTGTCTCCAACTGAAGCAAAGCCTAAATATACCATGATTTGGAGGAACATGTGTGAGCTGCAGCCTCATGTGCCTGCTTCCTCTGCTTCTTCCTCTGTTTTCTGCTTAGCATAGAGAGGTGCTGTGCAGGAGGATGGAGGGGGTTCATATGTATTGTCTCAATTGAACTTCAATATTGACAATTTTGATATTTGAATCTATAAAATTCATTCTTGGTTTGTTCCCCACCTTCAACTGTAAAACTTTTAAATATCCAACAAAATCTCAAGGTCTGTTGGTCCCGCCATGAGTGATTATTACTAGTCAGAGAGACCACTGATTTCAGTAAACCCATGCAAACCAGAGCAAATGGATTTAGGATTATAACCACTGCAGGGGTGGGGGGCTTTAAATAATTTGGAGAAATGCCTACCTAATCACAACCTAATATGCACACTATATACAAACTCATTTGCTCATTTCGAAATAGTCTGACCAGCTCTAGAATTACAATAGTCAGCAGGTTTGGAGTATCTGTTTCGTCTGCATTTTTCCCTTAATACTTGCAGAAGCTCTGGCCCCCTACTAAACCAAACTGTGTAACAGTCTGCTCTCAGTTTGGCAGTGAGTCAACTGCTCTGGCCTATCCATTTTCATCTCTTTTTTTGGAAAGGGTTGTGGAGAGAGGGGGATGGAACAGAGAACAGTAGGTACGACGTGGGATCAATCTTGGTGCATCATAATTCAAATCTCTGAGATAAGGGGGGGGGAGTCTAAAAACCAGGACAATTTCCCCAAATACTTGATATGGGGATGGGTGGATTAAAATAGGAGGCAGAGGCACACTTCACTCTACTCTTAAAATTTTGTATCTTTGATTTCTTGATTGGCTCAGAGCGAGTGAAGACTTTCTTCTTACAACAGTGAGGCAGCCCAGTTAATATTGCCTCTCACCCTCCCCTGAACCCAGTAAGCCAAAGCAGCATGGTGCAATGGCGATGCTTCAGATTTTCCCTCACAGTAGTCAGCTACGGTTTAGGCAGCACTGGGAATTCTGGTGTGTCCAAGTCCTTTGGAATTAAGTCACTGTCCATATTTCGGCAGAGAATGTGGGAACTAATGATGAATATTAAGAGTGTGTTCTGAGGAACACATGATGTTAGATGCAAAAACATAATGACTTCAGTTTTCAAGGCACACCTGATCCTTATCATTGCACACACTACTGTTCCTCACTACACAGTCTAGGATTTATGGAGCTGGGGAAACATAAAATGCCTTGCATTACAAAGAGAAATTTCAATTACGCTTGGAAAATAGTAAATGGAACATTAATGATATCTATCTTGCCCCTCCTAGTTATTGTTTTTTTTAAAAATAATAATTCATTGCTGGCCCTACCCTTGATGTCTGTAGGTTCACATAATCCCATCTCGGGCCCAGAGCAAGTGCAGAACCAGCAGGTGCAATCCAAAACATCCTTGTTCAAAAAGGAATTGTACTGTTTTAAAGGAGTCTTCATATGCTTAGATTATCAGAAACTATTTATTTTACTATTTCATAAACTATAGAAATGTGCTCTGGAGTATGAATATATCAGCTCCAAATGCTCACTAGCCTGAACCTATGCTGGCCAACAACTTACAACAGCTGGCAAGACCTAGACATGGAAAAACGCTTCCTGCTTTGAACTACTGAAATGTGAATATCTAGACTTTGTAAAGTCTAAGAATCACTATTTTTTACTTTAGGCTATATGTTTGTGCATGTTACGAGCCAATGTGCTTCTGTTAGTAGAAGCAGTATCTTTATTAATAAAAACAGAAAGTTGATGCAAAAATTATCTTGCTCTACAAATTACCGTATTTTTCGCCCTATAGGACGCACCGTCCCATAAGGCACACCTAGTTTTTTGGGGGGGAAATAAAGGGAAAAAAATTATTTTCCCCCCCCCAGGCGCGGGGCTGCGGCGGGGGAGGCCCAAGCTTCCCCTGACCCCAGCCCCCAAACAGGCAGCTCTCTGCAAGCCGTGGGAGCCCAGCGCTGGATCCCGCTGCTTGCGGAGAGGTCCGCGAAGCCTGGGCGCGCTGATCTCAGCGCGCGCAGGCTTCGGCTTGCAGGCAACTCTCCGCAAGCAGGGGGAGCGCTCCCGCTGCTTGCGGAGAGGTCCGCGAAGCCTGGGTGCGCTGATCTCAGCGCGCACAGGCTTCGGCATGCAGGCAACTCTCCGCAAGCAGGGGGAGCGCTCCCGCTGCTTGCGGAGAGGTCCGCGAAGCCTGGAGAGCGAGAGGGGTCGTTGCGCACTGACCCCTCTTGCTCTCCAGGCTTCAGCGAAAGCCTGCATTCGCCCCATAGGACGCACACACATTTCCCCTTCATTTTTGGAGGGGGAAAAGTGCGTCCTATAGGGCGAAAAATACGGTACTGTTGTGTGAAATCTCAACTGAACCCAGAACAATTATAGGAGTACACTTCGTTGAAGTGGACTGATAAGCTATAGGTGGTAGATTGGCAGCCAATGGCTTCCTAAATCTGGCATACAAGAAATGGATAAGCACTTGCAAAGTTTAAATTTCTGACAACGAATAAGGGTGCACTTGCCAGTAGACTTAACCTTTAAGCAAACCCTTATTTCTCTGAGTACAATGTGTGGAAGACCCTCTTTCAGGGAGGGAATTTAAAAGGAAAGGTTTTTGCAGTAGGGTAGCGAGCTGGCTTCTGAGGGATTGAATGCATATGTTGAGGGGAAACACTTTCTTTGTGTATAATCATCAAGCTGAGGAAAATAATGGCAGAGCAAGATTCAGACATCTGAGTGAAAAACCCCTTGCTAAAAGTACTAAAAATTAAAGACAATGGGGGTTAGTGTGTTAGTGTTAGGGTGTTAGTGTATGGTTTTCTATCTTGATTGGATGAGAGAAGAACAAAGTAATTAATAGAAAACAGAGAATGGTTAGATAATAAATAGAAAAAGAAAAAGCATATGCATATGCAAAAAGCTGGGAAGTTAGTTGCAAGGGTATATAGCCTGCTCTTAATATGCAAAGATGCACAACACACATATAAATGCTACACCAATGCTGGATACTTTGAAGATGGATAGCATACGTGACCAGCACAAGCAAAGGGGAAAAACCTCACCCCGACTCATATTCAACTTGGAGCAGGGAATGAATAAATATGAAGTCAATTCAACAGAGCATATCATACATTTTTAACCTCATGGCACAGCAGGGGAAAATATGTTTTAAACCTGTAGCAAGTCAATGAAAAATCTTCCCCACTGGTAAGCACAATAGCAGCCATCCAATTCAATAGACGTTTATCAGTGAAACCTGATCGAGATAAATGAGGAAGCAGTTGAGCCACAGCCTTCCTCTGCCTGCTGCAGGCTGCCAGATAAAATGGAAACAAAAGCTCCCTGCTGAACCTCCCCCCACCAGTCTCCATTAGCGCGCACACACACACACACACACACACACACACACACCCGCTGGTGCTTTACTGTCTGGGGGCTATGCAACAGTGCAGCATGAATCAGTAAGCTGAAAGAAAATAATAAAAAACCACATATGCAGCAGTTAAAAAACACATGCAAAATCTGGATTTGCAAGAGACACCCCCTGTTTTTCTAGTGATACGGCAAGCTTATTATATGACTAATACTGCTTGTGCAAAGAAAAAGGTGACTTTATGTATTTTGAAATAACTTCCTATTGTTCTAGTCTATAGCACTCCAAGATTTTATATATTACATGCAAAATCATATAAAACTTAACTGCCTCCAGGTTCATTATAAGTTTTCAGAATCAATACATTGGTACCTTGGTTTACTCTTGCCAACCTAGCAGTTCGAAAGCACGTCAAAGTGCAAGTAGATAAATAGGTACCACTCCAGTGGGAAGGTAAACAGCGTTTCCGTGCGCTGCTCTGATTCGCCAGAAGCGGCTTAGTCATGCTGGCCACATGACCCGGAAGCTGTACACCGGCTCCCTCAGCCAATAAAGCGAGATGAACGCCACAACCCCAGAGTCGGCCACGACTGGACCTAAGGGTCAGGGGTCTCTTTAGCTTTACCTTGGTTTAGAACCATAATCCATTCCGGAGGTCCGGTTGTAAAACCAAAACAGGTTGTAACCCAAGGCGCACTTTCACCAATGGGGCCTCCCCTCCAAAATTGGATGTAATCCAAGAAAATGGGTTGTAATCCAAAAAAAGGACACGCACTTCCGGGTTTGACATGGTTGTAATCCAAAACGGTTGTAATCCAAAGTGATTGGAAACCAAGGTACCACCGTAGTGTTGTATATCACATGGTTACATTGTTATGATGCTTACTTTAACCAAATATAGCAACTTGGTTGCTATATTTAACGTTGGTTAAACTATGCATCATAACAAGCGTTTGAGATGATGCTCTGCCTTCGTAAATTGAAAGAAATTTTCATTCTCTTTTAATCCTACAACCATTTTTGCACACCAAGAAAACTAAGGCAAAAGGAGCTACTCATCCTACTCCAGTTTCTGCTCCCCCCCCCCATGTGACTTTGATGCCAAGACCCCTTAAATCCACAGAGTGATATAGACGTAATGCAGTATGTGGCTTCAACCAGCCTGCTGTGGTAAAATGGGGATTCAAGGGGATATTCCTTTTGCAAGGTAATAGCTGTGTACTATCATCCAGTAGTTCTGCAATGCACCTAGTGATCACCTATTTCTGGACAGTCTATTTATGGACTATGCCAGCAGTGGTGGGCTTTGGGGTCTCAAATTTCAGTGGTGCCCTGTGCCCCCTCCATTCTACATTATAGTTTCAGCACTCCCGAAGCTGCGCGCCCAGTGCAACTGAACCAGTCGTGCTACCCCAAATCCATACCTGATGCCAGTTTCACGTGTGTTATTTCAGTTTCTACATTGATCTGCATTGTTTTAAAACAATAACATCAATTCACATTGTTTTCAAAGCAATTTATCATAAAATGAGCATTTTTTTAAAAATCCTAACAAGAGCTATAGCGCAGAATCTGAAGACGTAATAAAACTGAATTCTGATCCGCGTATTAGTCTTGGAAGTTTGGTTGGGTGACTTAATAATGCAGGTTGGACAAAATCCTCATGTATCTCTAAATGCACTTAGTTTTTATTCGAGGTTGTGAGAATCATAAGAGTAGGAAATTCAGCATTACGGTAGTGCATTAATCTTTATTAGATTAATTAGCTATGCTCTGTTATAGAACAAGAAAAATGTTGAACTTTAAGTAGCAGAGGCACAAGTAGGCCTACAGATCATGGTGAATCAAATTTTAATTTCCTCCTAAGGTGGGAGGATGAAAAAATACAAACAAAGAATTCGTCTTTCTAATGATTTGTGTCCGGTATATAAACACTTTTAAGGCTCTGTGGACAACCAAGGAGTGCCAAGCCTTTTCCAACGGATGTTTTGGATCAGCACAAAAAGGTGGGAGAATGAGTTCCTGTTGAATGTGGAATTTTGTAAGAACTTTTAGTAGAAAGGAGGGATATGTACGCAAGACCACCTTATAAATGCGTTGTTACCGACAAGGCACACAGTTCTGAAGCTCGTCCCATCGAAGTTATCGCAACCAAAAATAGTACTTCAAAAGAAAGGTTCTTTAAGGAGATTTGGCGTAGCGGTTCAAATGGAGGCCGTTGCTGTGCCAGAATGCAAGTTCCATGACGGAAAATGGTGAGTCACTGGAGGATGCTGTAACATAGTTCCTTTGAGGAAACGTTTGATTAGAAGATTTTGTGACAGCGAAGAGCGGCCAGCAGAACTTAAAATCAAAGAAATGGTGGAAAGCTGGCGTTTTAATGTATTAGCCCATAGGGCATTTTGAAGACCATGTTGGAGATAGTGGAGAACATCTGGAACCGTTACTCTGTGTGGCCATAGATGAGAAGCTTTACACCAGGAGGTAAAGGCTGATTACGTTAATTGATAAATACGTCTTGTGGATGGACATCTAGAAGCTAGAATGGTGGAGATAACATTCTCATCCAGACCACGAGATTTCAGTCTATGGCGCTCAAATGCCATGCAGTCATCTTCAACCACTGTGGGACCGAATGAGTCAATGGTTCCTGGCAAAGTAAATTGGACAATATGGAAGATGAAATGGTGGGGCCACTGAAAGAGCCTGAACCTCTGACAGCCAAGGCCTGTGGGGCCAGAACAGTGCAACAAGAACCACCTGAGCTTTTTCCAACCTGATCTTCCAGAGGACTCTCGGAATGATGGCTTGAGGAGGGAAGGCATACAAGAGTTCCTTCAGCCACGTTGTCATTAGGGCATCCCAGGCATCTGATTGGTTGTCTTGGAACCTGCTGAAGTAATGGTGTAGCTGACGGTTTAGCTTGTGAGCAAAGAGATCAACTTGTAGAGGACCCCAGTAGTGTTGAATCTGAAGGAACACCTGTTCGTTGAGTTTCCATTCCCTTTGATTTACCTGGGATCTGCTCAACCAAACTGCTTGCTGTCACTGGTGATATGTTCCGCCGTGAGGCTGAGGAGGTGATGCTCAGGCCCAATTGAAGAGAAGAGCCGATTCTTTCTGGAGAGATTCCAAATGGGTGTCTCCTTAACGAGATATGTGGGCTTTTGTTGTTGAGTTGTCTGTTTGAAGGAGGACGTGATGGACAATCAACAACAAGGCTGGAGATCAACAATGTTCCATCCTTGTAAACTGGTGTCTGTGGTTATCTGAGTGTTGCACGGATTTCTGAATGGAGTGCCTTGCCAAGGATTGGAGGTTTGCACCCACCATAGAATGAGTTGAGGAGATAAAGAGTGAAGACCTGGGGCCATTGTGAATGATTGCCCATTAATGTAGAAGTAAAAACCACTGCAAGGTTCTTGCATGGTGTTTCGCCCAAGGTATAATCTGAGAGGATTACATGCAGAGACCTAGAATTGTTGACAGTTGTTTGACCTTCATCTTTTTTGTCTTTAAGATCAAAGCTGCCGCTGCGGAGATTTTGCTGATCTGCTCTGGTGAAGAGCCACAAGACCTGAACTGTATATCTAGCAGGGCTCCTAGGCGAATAATCCTTTGTGATGGAACCAAGCATCTTTTTTTGTAGTTGGTCAAGAAGCCGGGAGACTAATGCCTTGAGGGTGATGTGCAAATGGAGATGAGCCTGTTGAAGCCTCCGAGCCTGTTGCCTGGAGGAGCAGGTGGTCTAGGAATGGATAAATATGAACACCTTGTATACGCAGGTGCGCCACTAGGGTGATCATTATCTTTGAGAAAACTCGGGCAAAGAGGGTAGACCAACAGGGCTGGTGGGAAAAGAGGGAGCCCATCCCTTGCCCAAACCCCCGGTGAGCTGCTGCCGGTCCACATCGGCAACAGCGCGCACGGTGGAGCCGCCAGGCTGACTCGCGAGGAGGTCCCTAAAGGCAGCGCACCTCGGGGGAGAAGGAGGCCGAAGGCGGACCGATAATCTCCACTCCTTGGGGAGGGAGGTGTGCGCAAAGCAAAAGGAAACTCAACCCGGATTGGGCTCACTGCCACGGACTCCACTCCCTGCACCCTCTCGGCTCTATCCGCCACAGGATCCTAAGGACAAGTGACACCCCCCTCGCGTTCCTCTCCAAGTCCCAACAGGGGTCTCTCCAAAGTGCGCTCTGGCGCACGGCAGCTGGCATCTCTTGTGCGTGTCTCTCTTTCTTTCCCTCCTTCTTCTCCGGCACTGGGTCCCTCTGCCGCCGCTGTCACTGCAGCATCAAAGGCTGTGCTGCTGCAGCAACCACCCCCTTCCCTAGTACCGGGAGTCGCCTGTGCAGCCGCCACTCCAGGCCCCAGAGCAACGCCAAGCGGCTCAGCCCCAGAAGTGACTGCCGTGGCATTCCCTCACAGGGCACAGGACGGTGTGGGCAGGATGCAGTAAGGGTTTTTATACTGGGTAGTAGATTGCAGCCTGGTTTATTGCTTTCATTTTATGGATCAATGGCCTCGTTAGATAATAAAATTCATGTCTAATTGCTGTTTTAGGGGTTGCTTTTCATAGTCTGGAACAGATTAATCCATTTTCCATTACTTTCTATAGGAAAGCACGCCTTGGTTTAAGTCCGCTTTGGTTTAAGACTGGACTTCAGGAACAGATTAAGTTTGTAAACCAAGGTACCACTGTACAGTGGTGCCCCGCAAGACGAATGCCTCGCAAAACGAAAAACGCGCAAGACGAAAGGGTTTTTCGGTTTTTGCGTCGCTTCGCTAGACGATTTTCCCTATGGGCTTGCTTTGCAAGACGAAACGTCTTGCGAGTTCTTGCGAGTTTGTTTCCTTTTTCTTAAAGCCGCTAATAGCCACTAAGCCACTAATAGCCGTGCTTCGCAAGACGAAAAAAACCGCAAGACGAAGAGACTCGCGGAACGGATTAATTTCGTCTTGCGAGGCACCACTGTATAGATATTTGCGTAAGACTCAAAGACAGGAGTTAAAACTAAGGAAGACTAAATAAAATAAAGCAACAATAAAATGAGATCAAAATTGAAAACGTCTTTGCTCCTGCCTGAGATCATGTGAGAGGATATACCCAATCCACTGTTCCCAGTGCCCCATGAAATAAATGTGTAGAAACACCTGTTGATGCTACAAGCTAAACCACCATTCAGCTTTTTGTCTGAACTTGACCCTGGTGCAGATGCAACACCAAGCCCCACAGTATGGTTTGTTTCCGAACAGCAGCAGGAGTGGAGCAAAGCACTTGTGATTTCAGTAGCATGCATCAGCACTTAAATCATAGTTCAGTCTAATTATGGTTTCATGACATGCAGACCAGGTCATTGTCAGAAGTACCACAGGAGTGGAAAACCCTGCGTGCTTTTTCAATGGCATGGAAGTAGCTGTGGACATAGCCGTAGATATGCACATATATTAAGGGGGTCTAACATTCAGCCAGGAACACAGGAAGAGCAAGCAGATTGCTTCATATGCAAAAGTAGAATTTGTAAGAAGCAAACCTACAATAACTAAACAATAGGAATTGCTAGCGAAGTTCTCCTGAGCCAAGCTTGAAAAAGAACTTTGGGGTTTATAAAAGCATGCCTCAAAAGAAGAGGATATTACAAGACTGCCAAATTCTCCTTTGGGAACGAATGGAGCCATCTGTTTCTGTGGAGGTGGAGGAAAGGATTCCAAGATGATGATAACCTTTCTGAACCTTCAGAAGAACTCGGGAAATTTCTGTGTTTATCCCAGGGGTGCTTCTCTACTTTCAGAATTTCAGTCAATGTGGGGTTTTATACTCATTTTAGTCTACAGCTTTAAGAGCTGTGTGTATGAAGCAATGAAGTTCAGAACTGGGAGCCAAGCTGGTGAAAAAAATGCACAACAGCTACAGCAGGTAAAAGCTACGTATTTCTGTGAAATGACAGTAATATCTAGCACTTTCCTTGTGAATACACTCTGTGTTTTATATATTTGTTCTGACTCACCAGCACTGACCTTTTATTCAACAGAAAATAAAATATAATTTAGATAATCCTTAAAGGGCTCAGAGAAAGGCAACAGAGAATGCTGATATTAAAATTCACCAATAATTAATAATGATCCTGAACTAGCTATTTCTAGTTGTACTGCTTAATGAGTTTTCAACACAAATTCATCATAGGCTGTCTCAGGAAGCTAGCAGCAAATCTGGGATTTTCGATTGATATAAAACAGAAATAACAGACCTCAATTTTGTCTGTTTTGGCATCTCCCCAGTATATCTTGTTTTCAACATAATCCAGAGCCAAGCCATTTGGCCAGCCGAGAGAAGTATTCACCAACACAATTCTGTCTGATCCATCTAATGCAGCTCTCTCAATCTTTGGATTCTCTCCCCAGTCAGTCCAGTACATATAGCTGTAAGGAGAAACAGAAATGTTGCAATAAAATGCTATCATCACACACACAAATAGTCATTTGTTTGCATTTTAGCAGGGTTGATAGGAATTTGGGCTGTGGCCTTTGCTTTCTTTAGCTAAAGAGATTCACTGAAACAGATTAATTAATTTAAACTGCTTTGCAATCTGATGTAAATTTCTCATAAATGTATAACCTAGAAGTGTATACGCATTGAGCAGTGTGTGGTCATCACTATGAACACACTGAAAGAGATATCAAGTAGATGCAGTTCTTTCACTTTTTAAACACACGAGAGATTGGGGGGGGGGGAGTCTCCCAAATGGAAAGTAAAGTGTTTTAAATAGAACAATATTTAATGCTTACAGGCTGAGACTTACATCTGCTTATGTTTACATTTTTAAAGACAGAAAGAATAAAACTGCATATAAAGCATATGGGAGATCAAGTGAGTAGCTATTCAAACACTCACTGAAAAGTAATTAAGGAATTACACCATACTGTCCTAAAACATGGTCAACATGTCATCTATTGAAAAGGTTCAGGGCAATTTAAAATCTTTTCATGTTGTAAGCCACCTCGAGCATGATTTTAACTATGGAAAGGCAACATGCAAATAAAATGAGGATTAAAAATTGATCAAAATAATTTTAAAAGAAAAAAATGCATCAATGTTAAAATTTTGTTAAACCACTCCAGAGATTTATTACAATAGAAAACAGGCAACTCCCGATTTAGGTGCGTCCAAATGAGGCGCGATCACACGCCCCAAAGACATCGTGAAAAGGGGTGGGGCAGGCTTAACAAGGATTGCCTGCATATTAAAGCATCCCATATTCCAGAAAAACACCTAGACCCACAGAAACAGCGTACAAATGACTTGGCGATTGTGTAACCAGATCAATTCTCTGCCTGGACTTTTCTGGTACTGTCTCTTTACAGACTCAGCCAATCATTTGTAGATTGATTGACTGCTAGAACTATTTAGGAAGCTGACTAGGAAACACAGGCAGGGAGTTCACATGAAAATCAAAGCTGCCTCTCTCTAGAATGGGGCCTCTTTGATTGTCCAAATCTCCAGGCTGGCCTCTTGCTTAGTTCTGTCATGTCAGCTACTCATCACTATTTACCAGTTCTCCCACGGAAGTAGCTGAGGTGTGTAAGAAGGGCCAGCGCTGTTTCCACTGTAGAATAGTCCTCTGCTTGCATCTCAGCTAAGTGACTGAGATGCATAACAGTGTATTGTGTCAGGGGACTGACAGGCTATTTGTAAACACAGTGGAAATCCTTTCAGAATGGATGTGGCCTTGAGGTCTCCAACTGCTTATCCTTAATCTAAGTAATGCAGAACTGAGATATCTGTTTCTGAATCAGGGCAAGCTGAAAACCCATGAAATGAATTGGTTTGATATAGCAAATTAGTGCATCTTACCCAACCATGGGATCCAAAACTATAGCTCTAGGTTCTTCCAAGTCTTCTGAGATCAAGATCTTCCTCATGGTTCCATTAAGCCTTGTTACTTCAATGCGGTCTGTGCCGGTATCAGTCCAATAAAGGTTACGGGCAATCCAGTCCACAGCAATGCCATCAGGATGTGCAATTTGTGCTTGGACAATAAACTCACTAGCCGACCCATCAATGAAAGAGCGCCGGATGGCCCTCACCTCATCATCTGTCCAGTAGATGTACCCTTCTACAGGATCATAGTCAATAGCAATGGCATGTCGAATATCTTCCAGTTGCAAAACAATATCAGTAAAATCTGGAGTGTCCAATGATATCCGTCTCAAATCAGTTCTCCGGGCTAACAGAAGCAGCTCCATGGCACCTGTACAGATATATATATATACACACACACATATATTTAAAAATCTTAGAACAAAGATATCCAAATAATTTTTTAGAAGTTCTTACATTTGTACCATGCCCTTAATCTAAAACGCTCAATGTGTCAATTTTACACATTTCACAAGCAAGTAAAGGTAAAGGGACCCCTGACCATTAGGTCCAGTCGCGAACGACACTGGGGATGCGGCGCTCATCTCGCTTTATTGGCCGAGGGAGCCGGCATACAGCTTCCGGGTCATGTGGCCAGCATGACACTTCTGGCAAACCAGAGCAGCGCACGGAAACACCGTTTACCTTCCCACCGAAGCAGTACCTATTTATCTACTTGCACTTTGACGTGCTTTCGAACTGCTAGGTTGGCAGCAGCAGGGACCGAACAACCGGAGCTCACTCCGTCGCAGGGATTTGAACTGCCAACCTTCTGATCGGCAAGCCCTAGGCTCTGTGGTTTAGATGGATTGGGTAATTTGTCACTTGCCAAAGACCACCCTGTACAACTAAACATTTTTATTTTCAAAAAGTAAAATATTATCATCTCTTGCAGCTACAACACATGAACAAAAGCAGCACCTGTCTGAAAAATTCAGTTCAGAACCTAAAGGAACACAATTCAGAACCACTTAACCATACTTTTTTGGGGGAAGGAGTAAAAATTACAGCCTGTTGCCCCTTCCTTCTCAGAGTTTACAGCGAAGTTTACATTACCATCCTTCTAGAACATAGTTAAATGCATAGATGTAAATGGTTTCTTCAAATTTCAACTGCTCACCATTCCGAGTTATCTTCTGTACACATAAAGCATCTGAGACAAAGAAAATCCCAGGAAAATCAGCTGAATGTTACATGGGTTAACATGTGCACCCAGTAAATGTAGCATGTTGGGGTATTTCCCCGCATCCATCAAAAATGTAGGATTAATGGGCAAAAAAACCCAGAAAGAAGCTGAGGGGGGGATTCAAAGAAAATATTGATTTTTGCCATTGGAATGCCTTTTTCTCTTATCCACTATTAATGTATTGGGGTTTTTAAAATGTCTCTCAAACAAATATTGATCCAGAAAAACAGACTTCTTCTAACATCACATCCATGGTTCAATCGGGAGACACTTTAGTACTCCAAAGGTGTGTTGGAATGTAGCCTAAAATAGAAAATCCACCCCAAACAACATTAAGGGCATTAAGGGCGTTTTCTTTACAAGTCTGGAATAGTGTTAAGCATTCAGAAGCTAAGATGAGAAGAGCACTCTGGTATCATAATGATCAAGATGTTCCCTCATATATCTGAACCATTAAAAATGCATTTACCCACAAATATAGTTCAGGTAGCAGAAAAGCATTTTGAATTTCAAGTCCACACAGACAAAAGCAAATGAAGAATTTGTAGGCACAGTAGCGTCAGACTTTCCTGATTGGCATTAGCCACAATTAAGCAGCCAAGAGTGGGGCACATGATTATGTGTTCTGTCGCCTGTGCTCTGCAACTCCGCTTCACCTACCCACTGGAGACAGTACCATCAGCTATCTTCAAGCGGGAGCAGGAGCTGTTATTTTGTCTCTGTTTTACTCTCACATGCACCTGCACCTGCAGAGGCCTCTCTTGGCATCCACAGTGTTTCCTCCCCCCACCCCAATTGAAATACAAATTCTATCATAGCCAATAGATGTCCACAACAAGTTTTTTCTAGTTTGCAAAAAAGGCTGGCAAGCCCTGTGCTATAAAATAATAATAATAAAAAAAATCCTAGCACAGTAGTGTGTAGACTACTAACTTTCATGGACTTATCTGCAATGGTGTTGTAGCCTCAGCATGTTGAATATACAGCCAAATTCTTATTCTACTGGGGCAGTACAGGAAATACAAATCTATTGCAAATCTTTGGGTTCTCATCTTCTATACGTGTGCATGCAGCAAAACCCGGGAAAATACTTCCGGGTTTGCCGCGTACATATCCCGAAGGATATGTAACCGGAGGTGAAGGGAACTAGAGGTACCAGTGTACATTAAAAATGTAAGACAAGACTCCAACGGCCGGCTTGAAGATTCAGCTAATATATTCTGGCTTTGTCAATGCAAACTCAGGGGCATTATTTCAGGTTTTGGTACAGGGGGAGGAAAAAATCACAGCCAGGATCAAAGGACTGCTCCTGGATATGTTCCAGGCTAAACTGCAAAAAAGCAACACATTGTAAGAGAATTTGCTGTAGTTTGTATACCTCACAGCAACTAGAAATATTGAAACTGCCAAGTTTGGACAGTACATTTAAGCTTTTACCAGACTGAAAGTTATTCTCAGTATATAATGTGTGAACAGCTCAGTGTACATTAAAATAAGAAAGGAAGTGAAGAGGTTAAATCTTTTTCCAAAAATTGCCTGAGTCAGTAGCCATTGTCAGAACTTGTGGCAATTAAGTCCATAAGCTTAGTTGAAGTTTGTGTTCATTAGGATTTCCTTTTTTCTGAACCTACTTCAGTGTGTGAGAATGGCCAGAGTTTCAGTTTTATGAGAGACAGAGAAATAATGTCTCTGTATCTATTTGATCAATACCATTCCTGACTTTGCAAGCCTCTATTATGGTAGAGACTATTTCACAGCCAACAGCACTACCGCACTAACATGGCATGAGGAAAGTCCGGAGAGCTTTATGCGGCATCTGGTACAATGAAAGGGAGAGCCTACGTAAAATGAAGTTGTCAGCAGTAGCCATCACATATTCATACACACTGCTTGCTCTTGGCTTCTCTATCACACTCAGTTTATTTCTGTTGCTCTGCACAAGAGTTTTGACACTTTCGAGCTGAGACACTGGAGGAATATTGAACTATGATTTTGGCTCAGCTCAGTAATGAACTAGGATTTTTGGCTTACATCCATTGCTAAGTGTTATTTTGAAAACATGTGGAAACTGAAATTAGGTGCCCAACTCAGTTATTATCAGACAAAAAGAATTAATTCACACAGCATTTAAGTAATACTATGCCATTTGCAATTTCAGCTCCTTGATGAATATTTCTTTTGAAGATTTCCAAAATGGCTAGAAACAGGACACTAGGGGGGAAAGTGATTGTTTACAACTGCCTCTCCCAGATACAATTAAAATACACATGCATACAAGGTGGTTTTTATATGCTGCAAATTGAGAAAGCAAACGTTCACTGACATGGAAACTACTCTGCTGGGGTCAGCCAGGTTCATCTTTGGCTGTATGGATCATCTGTCAATGCCAAGGCACTATAAATTGTAGTAATTCAGAGTGTTCCCTCACTCCCAATCCTCTTCCTGATGATCCAGCCTTATGCACCAAAGAATAAAATACTCCTGTTACTTAAAGAATCAGAACACTTGAATTTTAAAAAAAATATGCTTGCCATAAACTTGCAAAAAATGCTATTAGGTCTTACACAAGGGTTTGGTTCCAGGAGTCCATATACGTAAAAATGGGTAAAGCCAGGAACCCCCGGAACTGCACCCCCCCCCATGGCAGACGGCTGCCTACCCGGCTTCAGAAAGGCAGCACAAGGGCTCTGGCAGTGTCCCAGAGCCCTCTTGCCACCTTTCAAAGCCCAGTAAGCACCTGCCCAGCTTTGGGAAGGAACCTCTAGAACCCTGCCAGAGCCCTCGCGCCTCGTTAACAAAGCACAGTGCCGCACTTAACCAGCTTTGGGAAGGCAGCTTTGGGATGCTGCCGAAGCCTTCAAGCAGCACAGGTGGTGGCTGTCAGGGACTGGGCAGAGGAGGAATGGTGGAGACCGCCTCCCCAGCCTGACCTTTCTAGAGGAGAAGACAGTTTCTTTACGATATACCGTATTTTTCACCCCATAAGACGCACTTTTCCCCTCCTATAAACTAAGGGGAAATGTCTGTGCGTCTTATGAAGCAAATACCCTCCTCCTTGGCTTGTTTTAAAGCAGCAAAGCGGGACAGGAGCCACTTACACGGGTGTAAAGCAAGCACAGCGGGAGCCGTGTAATCCCTCCGCCCCCATGCTCGGCCGCCCCCTTGGGGCAATGCTCGTGTGGGCGACGTCCCACATCCCCACAGGCGACGTGCCACCACACAAGACCCTCCCTCCGCCACTGGTCTTGCTGGGATAGTAGTGCCTTCCTTTGCAGAAGTTTGAAATTTGAAGGGCGGCTGTGGTTTGCTCCTTGTGTTGTGCACAAAGGTGTGAATTGGGTAGGTTTGACTTTAAATGGGAATTGAATCAGATTTCCCACTCATTCCTCCCTCATATAAAAGCCCCCAGAGATCTCTGCAATAAAAAAAGGAAGAAAGTCCCACTTCTTTTGGCTTTATTAAAATAATTGTGTAGGGCCAAACCATACAGTCCTTAGATCTAAGGGACTCAATGTGGGAAGCTCATATATTTCCACTGCCTGCCCCCCTTACCAGGGGATAAAGTCTCTCTTCATTTGTTAATGACAGTGATGGTTCTTAATGCCACTGTTGACTCCTGTTCACTTTACATGGCTGAAATATTATTCTGATATACTGGTAGTTTATTAAATAGTTTAGTACAACATTTGATTCAGAATTTTTTTTGTTTTCCACCTCTAAAAACTAGGTCAGGTGTGTCTTATGGAGTGAAAAATATGATATATATGGCACAAATTATTTTAAGCAAGCTTTCTGTGGATTCACATAGCCATGATTAAATAGAAACAAAGGGGGGAAATGAGCAAGGAGAAACAGCTGCTGCAACCTATAAAATGCTCAATTTTTTTTTAAAAAAAGCTATCTGCATTTCTAAGTAAAATCTTGACATTAGTTGAAAAAGTAATTTGGTGTTTTATATTTTTATCATTTCTAACACTTGATAACTTACAGCTAGAATAGGTGAACAGACCATTTTAAAAGCACTGTGTTTGATGTGATCAGAGGTGACATCAAAATTCCAACCACACACACATCTTCAACACTTGATGATGATCATCATTGTGAATCAGCCCTGCAAGCCTAGTGGTTAATGTTACCCCCTTTCACCTGCACTTCTTATTGAACAATAAACATATATACCAAGAGAGGCATATAAGAGAGAGTGTGCTTCTCCTGATATTTGGCCCAAGTCATTTATGGCTTTGCATGTCAATATAAGCACTTTAAATTGGACTCAGAAGGACAAAGACAACCAGTGCAGGTCTTTCAAGAACTAGTGTAATATTTGCCCAGCCAGCAGTGCTCATAAGTAGCATGGCTGGATACTCCATTCTGTCCTAGATGTAGTTTCTGAATCTTCAACACATTACAACAGTCCAGTCTTGAGGTCTGTGAGATGATCCATGGTTCTTTGAACAAAACATGGTTTAAACAACAATAACATTATTATCACAGCCCACTGTGAAAAGTGTGTGCGTTCATAACATATTAATTCAACTTTAGGATAAATACTTCATACAGGTTATCATTTAGTTCCAGAAAAAGCATTTTGTTCCTTAGCATTAAGTGACAGATTAGAGGTGACAGCCATCTGGGTGCCATAGTCAGGGTGTGTTTATAACATGCCCAGAATGGCCTATGAGTCTGGCAATGGCATTAAATCAGGCCTGTCTGCCTTTCCCACACAGTACTGCTGCCAGTCTTGAAGCCCATCAAATTAAATGAGAAATTACCCCCTTTTAAGCTTGCTCTCCTTTTCAAGCCCCCAATGCACTTCCAACAGGTTCTTTGGCATGTGAGCACACAGTATCCCCCCACAAAGCTCTATGTATGAAGTCTAATGTGGTACTAACTCTTCCTCCCTAGAACTTTCCACACACATTCCTCCAGGTATCTTGCACCCTCCCCACAATTTGAGAAACCACTGTTGTAACATACACTGAAGTGGCAGTGTACATTTTGTACTTGACTTGTAGCATCCTTGCCAGAAAGGTGCACTATTCAATTATGCTAACAGATCAAATTCTTTGCCAGTTTAAACTCTATTATCTGAATAACTTTTAAAATTATAACATACCATCTTTGCAGGTTTTTTCATTTTCAAGGAGTTTCACGCCTGTGGGACATGCACACTGATAAGAGGGCTTGACAGGAGACATCAAACACAAATGGGAGCAACCACCGTTATTGGTTCCACATGGGTTTGCAGCTGTCAAGTACAGAGACCATGCAGATCAGTGTGTAGTAATACTAAAAAAACATTACATTGCACATCAAGAATAACATGTGTTTAAGGGAAGAGAAACATGGACAGCAGAAACAAGCAAAATAAGCAAGGAAGTGCACATACACAGGGTATATGTGACTTGAATATGTGTATATTTATGTGAATGGGGAACTATGTGTACACAGGAGGGGAAAAATACAAAGAAGGCATTGCACACCAACCCAAGCCTCCTTCCCCACATCTGCAAAATAATGTTAGCCTCCAAAGCTGCATTTCATCCTTTTGAAGAAAAGCTGTATTGAGAATTTCTTTTTCACAACCTTCAGTTTTGTTTGTGATATACAGTTGTGATTTTATTTTTTTCAGTTTCTGAGGTAATTTTATTGTATGCTATTTGCATTTTATTGTTGTTATTGTATTTCTGTTGTAAACTGCTCTGAAATTTTAATATATTAAGGGGCATAATATTTTATAAATAAAATAAATATAAAACCCAATTTTGACTTTATTATCGTAATGACTGGTCTGCCTTCAGACAGACAGATGATATGAGATATGCAAAGCAAAGACAGCTGCACAGAAAACTTTGGCACAGCAGAAGCCTCCTTACTGTTAACAGGAACTATTTCCATTTCCTCTTCACCACATTTCATCCTCTGACCTGCCTTGTCAGGAACGTAAAGCAATAGCCTAAATAGCAATCCCTCCTAGAGGTTGATCCCAGGGAGCCATCTGACCATGGGAAAATCCACTTTCATAGGATCAAAATAATTAGAAGCATAAATGCCACCTCTGTCTCTCTGAGGAGTTAAATTGACAAGCTGTTTCTCCCTCAGTCTCCTTTTTTCCCTATGACAGTGTTTCTCAACTTTTTTCTGACTGTGGCCCCTGCCACCACCGGTAGAAAGGTAGCTATTTAAATGTTCTGTCTGTAAACAGAATATGTTTTATTTATAAAAACACGTTTTACTCCTCCACAATGGAATGTGTGTACTACATCTGTGCCAAAAGCACATGGGTTCAAATTATCTCGGGCGGGGGGTTATTTTACTGTCCTGTTAGCTAAATTAGAAGTTGAATCTAAAATAGCATTAAAGGTGAAACATGACTTCTATAAAATTATAGGAACACAATGAAATATTGTTGAAGCAGAAAAACATAGAATCATGGAGTTGGAAGGGACCCCAAGGGTCATCATTCTAGTGCAGCCCCCTCCAAGGTAGGAAACTCAGCTCAAGCATCCATGACAGATGGCCACCCAACCTCTGCTTAGAAACCTTCAAGGAAGGAGAGTCCAGAAACTCCCAAGGGAGATCCATCTTCCATGTATTACTGATTTGACAAACAATACTGATTTGACCCCAGTTAACTGACACAGAACGGGAAACCTACAGATACAGTCCAAATGGCACACAGCTCTGTATGTATCAGAGAATTTTAAAAAGCAAGTGGTCCTCACTCACCTGATGCAAAAAGGTCTTGTCATTCGGAGGAGCCCTGGCTGCTTAGATAAAAAGCTATAGCCCCCCACACCCTTATCTGAACTCAGTGTGGCTTTCTTCTGAGTAGACACCTATTTACTAGATGCAAATCAGCAGCACCAGACGGCCCTGGTCCGCTAGGTGCTGGGATGGATGTGACCCCACACCTTTAGGAGCTGGGCCAATGCTGCCTAGCAGTTCCTCGCCATACTGGGGAAAAGTGACAAGCGGGATGCCGCAGGGTTCTGTCCTGGGCCCATTGTTGTTCAAAATCTATACAGATGACTTGGATGAAGGAAATGAGGAGATGCTCTTCCCATCTGCAGATGACACCAAACTGGGAAAGAGGAGACTGAAAACTGATATGATAGCCGCCTACGTTATCTAAAGGGCTGTCATTTGAAAGAGGAAGGGGTGGGTTTTTTGCCTGCTCTGATGGGTAGGACTCAAACCAGTGGATTCAAGTTGCAAGAAAGGAGATTTTTAACTCAACATCAGGAAGAACTTAAACTCCTTCAGAAAGTGGCTATTGGTCATGGATACTTTAATTGAGATTCCTGCATGGCAGGGGGTTGGACTAGATGAACTTTGGGTTCTCTTCTAATTCTGCAATTCTGTGTGGAGTTGTAAAAGAAAAAGCAACCTGGCTACCTGCCACAAACTGAAAACACAAACACAGGGAGAGTAAAATAATACGATTTTACTACTCAGATCAAAAACATTAAGAGTTGGTGATTCACTCACCAGTTCATGTCAATCATAATTTTGTTCTTTGGCCAACAGCAAGCCATCATGCAGAGATTAATCATAGCTAAGGTTCTTTAACCATGCCTTGGTGTTGTCTGAACTGGTGCCAGTGTTTCTTGGGATATATTTTTAATTCACTGCCTTATAAATTGTACCAAGGAAAGCATCTATAATGAACTCTTCCACTCTAAGGCAAATTGGGACTTCTACAAATCTGTTCAAATTTGCAGTTAGCAATGGTGGGGGAACAGAGAACTCACCACTGGGCTGTCGTTGTTGGTTGAACACATGAATATCCATGGGAGAAAATATATTGGAATGTATTTCTCGCAGGTTCTCCCCAGTGTATTTGTTGCAAGCCAGGACAGAACGTGTGGTCCAGTCAGTCCAGTACAGTGTATCCTCAAATAATGTCAGAGCAAAAGGATGTGGAAGAGACCCTTTAATGACAGCTTGCCTGGTGGAAAACAAATGGAAAACGTATGTTCAATCTACAAGCAAAGTCCTTAGATCTAAGAAAGAAGCTCTAATTGGACTCTTATCAACCATCCTTTTTCTTAGGTCTGAACTGCTAAATTGCCTAAATTTATTTTAAAAATTAGGACAACCTTATCTTCCCTTAATCGGCTAAGAGAACCTGAATAGGTTTATTTTAAATCTTAACTGAGGATTTTATAGTTTTAGGGTTGCACACTGCTTGAAGCAACTCACAGAGGCAAACTCATGATTTCCTAAGAACGTCATGAAACGTGTCAATATTTCAGCATTAAAAAGCAGTTTGTAACCAAAACAACCCAGGAAGCTAATACAGTACACTTTCAATGTTTTACACATTTACAGAATATATACAGTAAAATTTCCTTACAGAAATCATCCAGGATTTGTCTTCCTCCACCCAGTATTGCACCTCTTCTCAAGTACACTTTCTCTTTCTGTCAACTTCAACAATGCAGACTCCAACCTTTGCTGTCCCTCTCTCTAATACCACTTTATATATGCCGCAGGGTTACATATATTCTTACACTTGCAATTCACTGCACATAGGATTGCAGTCTTGACATTTGAATTAATATTTTATACATCAGTATACAAAATGCACTGAAAGAAAAAAAGAGGTCGCACTAACTATGGACTGCAAAGAGGTGCATTTCAAAAAAAGAAAAACGTGATAAAACATTCAGAACATGAGAATTTTAGGAGATGCATTTTGATATCTAATATTCTAACAGAGATTCTAGCCAGAGAGAATAATATTTAATCCAGTTAATTCTCACCATCACCACCACTAGAATAGGGTCAACGATGAGCTCTATCCTGTGCATAGGCATGCACAGCACATTTCAACTGGGGGAATTTCCCATTTATTTATTTATTTCAGGAAGGAAGGAAGAAAGGAAGGAAGGTAGGAAGGAAGGAAGGAAGGAAGGAAGGAAGGAAGGAAGGAAGGAAGGTAGGTAGGTGGGGGAAATGACAAGGCAAATGAGGACAAGAAAGAGATAAAGAGTCAAAAAGCTCGCAAAACAACCACAACAAGAGTGGTCAAGAAGACAAAATAATATATTTTTCATGCACAGAAAAAGCCCCATGGCTGACGAGAGGGAGGGCAGATCTGGAGGGCAGATGGCTCCTCCTCCTCCTTGCTTGTGCACCGCAAAAGCAGCCCCTCACTCCCACTGAGCTCTCTCCACAACTGATGGTGAGTTGCTTGGGCAGCTGAGGGAGTCAGGTTGCTGTGTGCTCTCTCCCTCCTTGCCATGATTCCTGGTTTTTTTAAAAAAAACAAAACATTAGGCTGTGCCCAGGCACACCCTGCGCACATGACCATGCTCCTGTGTTTGGTCAGATACAACATGAGGCATGAGTCTTCCTCTACTTGGGCTCTAGCCATTTCCCGTCTTATTTCATTGCTCCCAGCACAGACGTATAACAAGGAGTCATAGAAATTCTATTCAGAAGGAGAGGGCATTTGGATAAAAGTCATCTACCAAATAAATAGCAACAACAACAAAAATTTTATTGGGCGCCACTACTGAGAATGCCCTCTGTCTGATTCCCTGTAACTTCACTTCTTGCAGTGAGATACCGCCAGAAGGCCCTTGGAGCTGGACCTCAATGTCCGGGCTGAACGATGGGGGTGGAGATAATCCTTCAGGTATACTGGGCTGAGGCCGTTTAGGGCTTGAAAGGTCAGCGCCAACACTTTGAATTGTGCTCAGAAACATACTGGGAGCCAATGTAGGTCTTTCAGGACCAGTGTTAAATGGTCCCAGCAGCTGCTCCCAGTCACCAGTCTAACTACTGCATTCTGGATTAGTTGTAGTTTCCGGGTCACCTTCAAAGGCAGCCCCATGTAGAGTTCCATTGCAGAAGTCCAAGTGGGAGATAAGCAGGGCATGTACCAATCTGATGAGACAGTACACAAGCAGGAAGGGTCTTAGCCGGTGTATCAGATGGAGCTGGTAAACCTGAGCTTCCATGGACAGCTGTGAGTCCAAAATGACTCCTAGGCTGAGCACCTTGTCCTTTAGTGGCACAGTTACCCCATTCAGGACCTGTGAGTCCCACACACCTGCCCGCCCCCTGTCCCCCAGAAACAGTACTTCTGTCTTGTTGGGATTCAACCTCAATCCGTTAGCTGCCATCCACATAGAGAGGAAAACAATAATTAAAAAACAATTAAACATTGACAGAATAAAACTCTCTACCTACCTACCTACCTATCATGTATTAAAAACATACAGATAATTTCAATAAAAACAGCACCAACCCTTTCATTCAAAGCAATCAGTTCCCAAAAGCCTGTTGGAACAAGAAAGTCTTCACTTGACAGCAGACGACAGCAAGGAGGGAACCAGTCCATCTTCTCCAGGGAGGGAGTTCCAAAGTCTGGGAGCAACCCCTGAGAAAGCCCTCCCTGTGAGGGTGGCAGGAATGAGAGAAGTTTCATCTTTTCCTCCCTAAACCTTTTAAACCTTTTAAAGGTGATCAGCACAAGAATTCCCTGGCTTCCTTTGGAAGGAAGGGCAGGGTCCAATTTATTAAATATATAATCCTATTTGGCGGGCTTCATTCACTTAAGAAGGGCTACTATGTCTGCAAATGTCAACCAATTCTATCAAGAGTAAAAAAACACATTATAGCCTTAAAAAAAAAAAGGTCCCCATAATAATAAATTGGTTAGTCACAATTCTGTCTTTTTGGGGGTTGGGATTTAGACCTGATCTGAACTAGACAGCCCTTACAATACCTTGGATTAAATTGGGCAATTTTTCAACATGTTGAACCGGGATCCAAACTGACTCTTGTGGTTGGTGCACAAGAGTGTGTGTGTGTGTGTGTGTGTGTGTGCGTGCGTGCACATGCTAGCTCTATTTAAGAAGTAGTAATGAGATTAGCATCAACTCCTGTGGTTCCTCAATATCTTTTCTAAATCTCAATAATACAATGAGGGCTTTCAACAGCACTCTATACTTATTTATACCACCCAATGGCATGCTTTCGTATTTTATAACCTGATGTTCCCACCACATATGCAAATCACTAGTATTATCAACACTGCATTCTCCAACAGGGCAGCCTTTAATCTGAAAACTTCAAATTCACCAATAACTATCATGCTATAAAAGCACACAGGTTTGTTCCTAAACACTAATCACAACTGCCTGAGTGCAACTATGTGGAAAAGCAGGGAAGAGCTTGCAAGGCACCCAAATGGACTTCAGCTGTGCTTTTTTATAATTTAAGGAAGAGATGTTGATTTCTGAACAAACATGATCGTATCCCTTCATGAGAACCACGTACAGCACACTCAGCTCCTTGAAGGAAGCTTGAATTGGAGCTCTTTGCAAACCCAGTTTTGTTTTTACCACCCTGAATTATTGTGTGTCAGCAATACCCACTTTGCTCTAACTCTAGGTCATTGATGAACAAGTTTAAAATCACTGGCCCAAAACAGAATGTGTGGATCCTCCTTTTACATCCCTCCATTGTGAGGGACTGTTAATTTATTCCTATTCTTCAGTTGTTTTTTAAAGTTATTAGTGATCCATAACATAACTCATTCTCTTATGCCATGGCTGATCACATTACTCAGCAGCATTTATTGAATGACTTTTTCAGAAAGATAGATAGCCTTTGGCAGAAGACATGCCAATTCTTCTTTAGCAACACATGCTCTCCTATATACCTGATTATATTTAATAGTGATTTCCACAGAACAGACATTAAGCAAGCAGGACTAAAGTTTCCTGAATTCACCACAGAGCCCTTTCAAAAATAATATTGGATGGGCTACTACAGCCAATTTCAGCAACTAAGTTACATGCTTTTGTTAGAAGATCAGCAATTTCACCTTTGAGTTCTTAAGAACTTTTGGCTGGGTAACATCCAGAGCTATCAACTTGTTCATTTTTTTAGTTGCCCATAAGGCCACCTAATAGCGTCACCACTATATTTGTGTTCAAAAACGGATTTCAGGACAACATGCAAAGAAATTTAAAAATTTAAAATTTATGAATCTACTTAACCAACAAAGCAATAAAACTAAGAGGAATAAAACCATTCCACTATATTCCTCAGCTTTTCAGACTCCCTTCCTGAAAAACTTAGTTCAGGCACAGGTTTCTGCCCTACATCTTCCACAAAGAGGACATAAACAAATAAATAATTCAGCTTTTTCTTATAATGCTTCAGCATTCCTTTAACTCCCTTGTCTCCTGTCCAGCTGCTTCCCTAGCTAATTTCCTGTTTCTGGTATAATTAATTTTTTATTTCCAATTATACATTCATCAAATGTATAATTCTCCATTTTTTAATTTCATTTTGTCTGCAAAATTCTTTTGTTGAATATTGTGGTTCTTTTTGTTCTCCTTATTCGAGCAAGAGTTCTTGTTTCTGAAGGAACTTTTTTGCCCTCAATAGTTTCCTCTGCTCTGTTCTCCTGGAAACCTCAGAAGTAAGGGGCAACCAGAGAAAGGCCTCTAATAACTATCAGCTGCTGGACGGGTTTGTGGGAAAGGTGAAACTTCAGGTAACTATGTCACGGCCCTGCCCAGAGAGGGGCTTGGTGGAATTTAAGAAAAGAAGCAAAGGGCAAAGACATGGAGACTTTTTGGAAGCTGGTTGCCAAAGGCCGGCCCAACCTTACAACCAGAGTGGAGTATCGTATCCCTGCAAGGACTTGGGAATCCCATCTTAATAGTATATATGCTACTGGGCAAACAGGGCAAGAGGTAGCACAGAATAAAAGGGTAAATACATGTAACCTTCCAAACTGGCCCCCAGTAACCATCTTGGAAATTAAGAGTCTCATCTCTATGCGCAAAAGAAGCAAGGCCCAAAAAAACGATGGTATTCCACCTGAAGTATTTAAATCCAGCTTCAACTGGTGGATGCCTGTGTTGGTAGCTTTATTCACAAGCATTGATCTTTCAGCATGTATCCCTGAGGACTGGGCTCTAGTGTTAATCTTTCCAATATATAAAAAGGGAAAAGAACAGAACCTGCAAACTACAGACCCATTAGTCTACCCAACATTATTGGGAAACTGTACGTCAGCCATCTATTGGGAAAACGACAGGCTGTCTTGAACAAGAAAAAATTCCAAGTGACGAGCAGGCAGGCTCCAGGAAGGATCAATCCACAGTGGGCTTGTCCTACAGCACTTGGTTGCGAAATACACAGCCCCAGTTGGAGGTGCGCTTTATGCTGCCTTCAATGATTTTAAATCTACTTTTGACCTTATACCAAGACAGAGGCTGTGGGACAAGATGGAAGAAACAAATATAGACTGTCATTTACTGACTTTGATACACTGCCTCTATGAAAACACTCGTTTGCGGCTGAGATGTAATAGCAAAGGTCATCTATCCTGCTCCACCCCTTCTCTCAATGGAGTAAAACAGGGATGCGCCCTTGCCCCTACTCTCTTTATTTTTTATATAAATTATTTGGTAGGAAGCTTACAAGTGCAACACATTCAATATCCTAGTCTGTCAAACAAAGCCCTGCAAATTATATTATATGCATACGATGTAGTACTCTTGTCTCTCACAAAAGTGGACTTGAGGTGATTGTTGAGAGCCTTGGGGAGTTACTGCAAAAATGAATCATTACAAATTAATTATGATAAAACTAAGATTATTGTGTTCTCTAGGAAAAGGATGAAATACAGATGGCAAATGAACAGCCATAAAATAGAGCAGGTAACTTCCTATAGGTATCTAGGAATGATATAGCTCTCAACAGGTACACAGAAGTTACAACTGAAAAATGCTGTTGCAAATATACAAAGAAGCTTAAAGGCACTTCTCTCGTTCTTCTTTAAAAGTGGAGGACAATTCATCCCCTTCTGCTATTCAAGTTTTTACAGCAAAGATTCTAGCTCAGCTGCTATATGGAGCATGCAAAACCATATTTTTTGTCTACCTTAAATAGAGCATTAAGTTGGTAATAGTTTACCAGGCGGTGCATACTCTTTAATTTCTTCTTTTTTTTTTCATTTTTGGTTCCCCCCCCCCCCGCAAGATCCAACAGATCTCTGTATGTATCCCACTGTTTCTCCATATTAATCTTTTTCCTAGCTATTGCTTCTGTCAGGGATAACCACAGTGGTGTCTTTCTTTCCAGTAGGTTTTTGTGCTTGCCCAGACTCTAATCAAGTTCGTTCTGATCACATAATAATAATTAATAATAATAATAATAATTTTTATTTATACCCCGCCCTCCCCAGCCAAGGCCGGGCTCAGAGCGGCTTACAAGCAATAATAAAAACAAGATGAATGATTACAACTTAAAAACAAAAATAAAATACAACATTAAAATAATGGAACATTAAAATATTAAAATGTAGCCTCACTGCAGGAGGAGAAGGAAAAGAAAAAAGAAAGAGGGGGAGGGAGGGAATCAAATTGGCTCCAAGCCAAAGGCCAGGCGGAACAACTCTGTCTTACAGGCCCTGCGGAAAGAAATCAGATCCTGCAGGGCCCTGGTCTCATGAGGCAGAGCGTTCCACCAGGCTGTTCCACCAGACCAGTTGAAAAGGCCCTGGCTCTGGTTGAAGCTAATCTAACTTCCTTAGGGCCCGGGACCACTAGGGTGTTGCTATTTATGGACCTTGAGGCTCTCTGTGGGGCATACCGGGAGAGGCGGTCCCATAGGTACGAGGGTCCTAGGCTGTGAAGGGCTTGAAAGGTCAAAAGCAGCACCTTAAATCTGACCCTCTACTCCACTGGGAGCCAGTGCAGCTGGAAAAGCACTGGGTGAATATGCTCCCATGGCAGAGACCCCGTGAGGAGCCTCGCTGCAGCATTCTGCACCCGCTGGAGTTTCTGGGACAGCTTCAAGGGCAGCCCTGCGTAGAGCGAATTACAGTAGTCAAGCCTGGAGATGACCGTCGCATGGATCACCGTGGCCAGGTCAGGGCGGGAAAGGTAAGGGATCAACTGCTTGATGCGGCGAAGGTGGAAAAATGCCGCCTTGGCTGTTGCTGTAACCTGCGCCTCCATGGAAAGGGAGGCATCAAGGATTACACCCAAGCTCTTAACGGAAGGCAATGGCACTAATTGGCCCCCCGCAAGAGAAGGGAGTTGGTCCCTCATCCCCATGCCATCCCGACCCAGCTAGAGGACCTTTGTCTTCGAAGGATTTAGTTTCAATCGGCTCCCACGAAACCATCCAGCCACAGCTTCCAAGCATCTGGTCAGTGTGTTCGGGGCCGAGTCGGTGTGGCCATCCATCAGCAGATAGAGCTGAGTGTCATCAGCATATTGGTGACAGCCCAGCCCAAAGCTCCGGATAATCTGGGCAAGTGGGCGCATAAAGATGTTAAAAAGCATCGGGGACAGAATTGTTGGAGAATAGTTGGAGAAGCTCTTGTAAATTTGGGCTTTGCCATACCACATACACCTGTGCTGTCCATATTTAACAACATGCCCTCCCGAATCTAGCAGTTGGGTGTTCTTCAGGCACAAACACGATGCCTCAAAGTATAATCATATGCTTTATTCTGGGTTTCTTCCCCTGCCAGATAAAATTGGATTGTTCTTTTTGCATCGTGCATCAATAAGTATTGGTACTGTTTGAAATAGAAACAGTATTTTTGGGAGAACATTCATTTCTATAGTAGAGATTTCCCTCCCAAAAGGACAATTGCATTCTACCCCGTATTTTCAGATCTTTCTTGATTTCTTTCCATTTCTTCACATAGTTATCATTAAAAATATTATGGTTGTTAGCCGTTATTCATATTCCCAGATACTTCACTTTTTTCTCTATTTTCAGTCCACTGATTATTTCTAAATTATTTTTTGATTGTCCATCCATTTTTTTAACTAAAATTTTAGTTTCATCTTTATTTAGTTTAAAGCCTGCTAATTTCCCAAACTCCAGTGCCTCTGGGGTACTTTCCAGAGGTTGTTCTGATGTCAGGACCATGTCGTCTGTGAAAGCTTTTGACTTAAATCCTAACTCAGGGATAAAGGTAAAGGTAAAGGTACCCCTGCCCGTTCGGGCCAGTCTTGACAGACTCTAGGGTTGTGCGCTCATCTCACTCTAGAGGCCGGGAGCCAGCGCTGTCCGCAGACACTTCCGGGTCACGTGGCCAGCGTGACAAGCTGCATCTGGCGAGCCAGTGCAGCACACGGAACGCCGTTTACCTTCCCGCTGGTAAGCGGTCCCTATTTATCTACTTGCACCCGGGGGTGCTTTCGAACTGCTAGGTTGGCAGGCGCTGGGACCGAACGACGGGAGCGCACCCCGCCGCGGGGATTCGAACCGCCGGCCATGTGATCGGCAAGTCCTAGGCACTGAGGTTTTAGCAAAAGTGAAAATTTCACAAAGAATTAGAAATATTGAACTACAAACCCATTGAGCTCAAGCTGATCTATATCCTATGCTTTGGACAAACAGAATGGTCCCGGCACTTCCAAATTATTTGACGAATTTGAACATCCCCAAATTTAGAAAGGCATTAAGCAAGCTAAAGTCAATGTCTTGCCATCTGCACTATTGGAAGACAGATACAGAAAGATTCCTCATGGTGAGAGGGTCTGCCCGTGTGAGAGGGGTCAAAGTGAAGCAGTGGGCCGTGTTCCATTCCACTGCAGATTTTATACAGATCCCAGAGCCTCTCTCATAACCCCACTTGTACAAAAAGTACCAGGAAAAATGGAGGAATATTATTTAAATTAGCTCTTGTCTGACTGGAATCCATATGTCACTAGAAATGCAGCTAGATTTTGTGCAATAGCCATAAGTCAAAGAAAGCAAAAGCTGCTGCACAGTCATAAACCATTACAGCTTATAGTTAATTTTTCTTATTCTTTAAATTCTTAAATGGAGTTCTTATTTCCTTAGATATACATTTTAAGTCTATTTAATTAGTATATTGATTGTAAAATTCCACTCTGGTTGTTTTTATCGTTTTTGTAAAGAACTGTACAGAAATTCTGGTTTCAGTATGGCTGTAATAATAAATATTCATGTCACAGCCCTGGGTCTTAAGTCATGGTTTAAACAGGAACTGCTTCTCTCTACCACACAGATCCGTAGCATTTGGTTTTAATTTTAAAATGAATACCTAGGATAAAGTGGACCATTATTTTCCTTTGCACCCCCAATTTGAGCTCTGAATTCAAATTCAGATATTCTTATTGCAACCCACCCGGCAACATGAGATCACAAGGCAGGTTACACCAAAAAACCAACCGAAAAACCTAAACAAATAACAAAATTCAATCTTTTTCCTTTGCAGCTGTAACTTAAATGTGATACAGTGGTACCTCGGGTTAAGAACTTAAATCGTTCTGGAGGTCTGTACTTAACCTGAAACTGTTCTTAACCTGAAGCACCACTTTAGCTAATGGGGCCTCCTGCTGCTGCCGTGCCACTGGAGCCCGATTTCTGTTCTCATCCTGAAGCACAGTTCTTAACCTGAAGCACTATTTCTGGGTTAGCGGAGTCTGTAACCTGAAGCGTATGTAACCTGAGGTACCACTGTATAGGAAAACAGCACTTATCTTTCAAGGTTGGCAGTGAATTTTGAGTACTAAGTCAGTATCATACCACTATTAACAGTTCTCAAAAACCTCAATCTTAATCACACTAAGCTGATTCACACCTTCTCAGCCTTAAGCTACTGCCTAGAGAGGTCCCCAAGAACACCATTTTTTTGATATATGTGATGGACAGCACCATTCATTTACACACCTACAGTCTTTCAAACATTCCTTTCAACACAGGCTCAGTTCACACAAAAGCAAACTACAGCACTGCAAGAACAAGCAAGCATGTGGGTACCCAGAGCAAAACTGTGGCCACTATGCTCCTGTCCAGTTGTTGCTGCAACACTACCCACAGCTAAGATATGGTTTAGTTTAGCATGACATGTAAGCCTAGGTTCATGGTTTGTATTGTTTCCAGCATATAAAGGTATGCCCTTGGTTTACCACTGTTGATTTACTGGGAGCAAGATAAACCATGACCCCAAGTTTGCACATAATGCTAAGCCAAGTCATAGCTTAGCTCTGCATTGTGTGATAGCAGCAAGACAGGGGAAGTAAAGTGGCAATATAGCTGCATGTTTGCTCATTCTCACTAAGCCATGTTCATCTTAGTGTTATGTGCAAATGAGGCCACACCAATTTTCCAGAGCTCGAATATCTGGGTTGCAAAATAACCTACAATTCAAAAAGAAAAATCAGCTGTCAAAAACAAACTGAACATTGCCACAGTTATGCAAACTATTATTATTTCATAACTCCAAGAAAAACCACCCTTTGTTTGCAATTTGTAATGCAGAAGGCTATCATTTTATATTCTGACAGTCTCAGCTTAGATGAGTCTTTAAAGGGCACAACCAATGTAGTAGATTTCAGACCTCTGCTATGGATAAATTTACAGATACTTGCCAGCTGCCAGCACATATTTTAATCTAATGAGGAAAGTGGGGCTGCTTCTTTCATTCACACTGGAAGCACTGGTTGCAGGGGGACGGGGCGGGGCGGGGCGGGGGGCAGCAGTAAGTTCTTAATATTTTACAAGTAGCTCCAAAGTGCAGTGTAATGTTAGAGATCAGATTTTGGTTTCGGCTGGCTACCTAAGCAGGCCAAAATGTGCGGGCCTCCCTTGTGTTTCCTGAACAAAAGTTTTATCTCTCGCCTCCAATAATACATGGCAATCATCTTTTGAAACTGAAGAATTTTCAAAGGTTGGTTGTGGTATGTGATAGAGATCTGTCAATTCAAAAGGAAAACACCAAAAGTTCCACTGAGCTTGCCCAAGCTACTGGACCCCACCTAAAGTACACTTTGGGCACCCCAGAAAACCAATTTAGTCAGAGCACTGCCTACATTATTTTTTTCTGTGCATTTGATCAACAGGCACATATTTTCCAAGCAGGGGATTAAAATACGGTACTTTTAAAAGGCACCATTGCTATAGCACTGTAGGAGAGACTCTGAAGAACTACATTTTATGAAGATTAATATAGGCTCATTTTTGAATAAAGCAAGTTAAGAAGTTTCCCTTTGGGATTCTCAGCAAATTGCAGTCTGATCTCTCTCTGCATTATGGTCTCTCTCTGCATTATGCTTCTAAACTCAAACATCTGAAATTTAACAAACTATAAACATGGTATTCAAGGGCTTCAATTGGTTCATATACTTGTACCACTGTTGTATTTATTTAGAATACAATCTCACAAAGTTTTTTTCTTTTTTTAAAGCAAAACACAACTCTTACCTATTTGTTCCATCCAGATTTGATTTGTGAATGAAGTTCAGTTTAGCATCTGCCCAATAGAGCTTCTGTTCTTCATAATCCAAGGTCAATCCATTTGGCCAATAAATATCTGCGTTGATTATAACTGAGCGGCTTGAGCCATCCATCCCAGCACGTTCTATCTTTGGCACTTCTCCCCAGTCTGTCCAGTACATGAACCTATTGTTTTTTAAAGGGAAATCAGATATTATGCACATTTTCCCCATACCCTTCAAGACCTTCTTCCAATCAACGGGAGGAACAAATAATAATCAATACTCGGATTATGTCAATTCTCTTTCACCCTGAGCTATATTATAGACATTTTAATTAAGCTTTTATACCACTTTTCTGCCAAACAGTACTCAAACCAACTTTGCACAGTGGCAGATAATATGGTCACATGAAAAATAAAACTGTGGAAAAATTATTAGGTAGTAATAGACTGAAAATAATGGCAACATTAAACATTAAAACATAAAAATCAACACATTTTCAGAACCACTGCCAAGTGAATGGGCCTTTCAGGTGCAACTGGGACGGCAAGGTTATAATATGGACAACACTGCTGAAAGTCTCTATCATCTTTTCATCCACTAATACCACCGAACTTGGGTGGCCCTATGCAGCTCTGGCCCACCCATAAGGTAGGGTGAGGCAGCTGCCTCAAACGACAGAACCACAAGATGCAGCGCCCTTGCGGATGTCCCACCCACCCCGCCGTTGCCAGCTTCCACTGAAATCTTCCGAGATCTTGTGCACTCCACAAGATTGTGCAGAATCTTCCCAGAACCCACCATCATGGTCTCCACTTCATGGGCACTCCCACACCATCCAGGGAGGCTTTGGCAGCAGGCAGCAGAATGACAAGGAGGCAGAATAGGATGCGCCCAACATGGTCCTATGAATATGAAAGTAAGGTAGTGGTTTCTGCATACTCGCTACCTGCTAGGTATTCAGAAGTATAGTTATAAATTTTAAGAAAGAAACAGGCAACTATGCTGAGAGCAAACAAATATCTTAGCAACAACATTCCAACATCAGGAACGCTAAGAAAGTGCTTTTTCATATACCTCAGTATACCTCAGTGGGGCCTTTTCAGACTTCATATGCCAGACATAAACGGCACACAGTCGTCTCCACACTTAGGCTATTAGAAACATGTACAGCATCACATGGTGCAAATCATTCTAGCTTGAACAATATCCTAGACAGCAGTGCAAAACAACAATGAGTCATCACCGTATGTTCTACCTTCTATTTATTAATATTCCGCCTTTTCTTAATGAGAAAATGGCCGTCTCTTGGAAATACAGCTAATCTCTTCAGGCATTATATTCTATATATTTTAAACATACACTTTAAAATGCAATCAATGTGGGATACACACAGCAAATGAATTTGCATTTATTTGTATCATACATATACATTTCTCAAAGTGCATTGATTTCCTTCCACTCCCCATTAAGTGGGAAGCTCTGGAAAGGTTCTGGAACAATGAAGGAATATAACAGGTAGCAAAATAAATGATGTGGCTTTTATGTAAGGAAAGAGCAAGGGATCCTGTGCATTGGCATCTATCACTAAGCAGCCATCAATTTTTCAATATTAAATGCACACGGCATCCAAATTGAAAACACATGTACAGTGGTACCTCTAGTTGCGTTCCGCTCGTTACGGACTTTCAGCTTACGAACGCGGCAAACCCAGAAGTGTTTACTTCCGGGTTCGCCACATGCACATGTGCAGAAGTTATAAGTTATAAGTAACATATATATGTTACACCAGTGTTGAAATATCTGCACTGGCTGTCTGTTAGCTCCCAAGGGATGTTGAAGGTTTTGCTGTAATTTAAAGCCCTGCACAACTTGCAGACCACTGCCCCAGGTACAGGCAAAGCGAAGGAGACCCTGCTGCTCATTCTACAACATAGAATCATAGAAGTGTAGAGTTGCAAGGGACCCCGAGGGTCATCAAGTCCAACCCGCTGTGATACAGGAATCTCAACTAAATTATACAATAGAATAATAGAATTGTGAATTGTCACTTGGTGACAGCGCAGGAATAAGCCCTTCTTGGCAGCAGTACCCACCTTTTGGAATGCCCTACCTCAGTTAATTCCTGCAGCTAGGGCAGTAATGATAGCTGTTTAAAACTTAAGCAGTTACCCAAGCTTTAATGGACTTTTTATTCTTTTGTACACTTGTCAGTTTTGTTTGTGATATATAGTTGCGTTTTTCTCCATTTTAAGGTACTTTTATTGAATGTTGTTTGCAGGCTTATTGTTCTTGCATTTAAAACAAGGAAATTTTTATTACTGTGAATTTCAGTTTACAGATGGGGGAACGACATTCCTGATCGGGATGACTCTCCTCTACTGGAAACAGGCAGGGTCTTCAAGGAGACTTCCAGTTTGCTGCATAATGGTGTCGGGGCGCGAGTCTGCTCCTCAGAGAAGGACCCAAACGTTGGAAGGGGTTTAGGAGGAAACGAAAAGGCGCTGCGTATCCCCAAAAAGCTCAAGAGGGAGTCTTGAGCCCGGAGAAGATTCAGTGGCACCTTTTAAGGAGCTCCCCGGTCTCTTTGCCACTTTGCAAGGAACGGGGCGGAGTAAAACTCCAGTGCAAGAAGCATCTATTGCCCCATGGCGAGAAGCCCTGAGCATCAAGTGGCAAATTTTCCACTTATTAACAAACGAAATTCTTACCTGATCAGTGTAAAATTTGACAAACTTTAATCTGACAACACAATGGGAGGAAAAAAGGAGGTCCCCCCAATGTGGTCTAAGCACTCACTGCAAGGAAAAATTATACAGGAGAAGAAATGTAAAGGACTGAGATTGAATTTATCAGATGTCAAAGGATCGCTAAGAAGAGGAGTTTAAGTGAACATTTAAATGGATATTGAAACTAAGTTCTTGTTGAGGCAAGAAGAGGAGTAAAAACCTCCATATTCTTAAGGGGTTGAGTGACTGAGAACCCTTCTATTACCATTCCAAACGTGGAGAGAATCAGTTGGGGGGGGGCACAGACAAACATGACGGTACCTTTATAATAAACAAAAAGGCCCATCAATAAATAAATGGATTCAGGACATGCCAGCTTTGGCAGCAGATAAAAATTACAAAAAAGCAGAGTTGCCATACACCCAGGAATTCCTGGACGTGTCTTCTCTTGGGGGTCCTACATGTCCATTGTGTGTGTGTGTGTTACATTTTAAAGCAACTGTCCTGGGTATTTTTATATATATATATATATATATATATATATATATATATATATATATATATATATATATACACACACACACACACACACACACACACACACATATACATATATATATGTGTGTGTGCGCGCGCGCACACACACATGCATACACACACACAGGTGACTTGGGCTCTGGTTCAGGTTCTGGACAACCTGGGCTCTGGCGTGGGCAGCCAGGGCTCTAGTTCAGGCTCTGGCTTGGCTACAGCAGAGGGACTATTGGACGATTGCCCTAAAACAGTTCGGTGACTTTTTGTGTCCAGATTTTGACCTCTTAACATATGACCACCCTAAAAAAGGGACAAATTCACAGCAATATGGCAAGAATTCATTGATATCTATGTAGACTCTTGTGAAAATGAAGGTGCCTTCTATAAGAAGATATTCATGTGCATCCCCCCTTTTTTTGTTCTGTCTTCTTTCTGGTTCTATTATAACTGAACAACACAAGGTGGGCCTAAAATATTATTTCTCTTCAAAGCCATTTCTCACATTACCTCCTCTTATAAAAATCTGTTTAAATCCATCTAATGACTGTGTAATGAAGGTAAGGGCTCAAGTGATCTCACGATTGATGAATACAAAGCGCTGCATGTCTTGTTGTACCCTTGTTTATAAGGTTCATTGCTCCAGTTGTATTTTAAACTGTACCATAAAAATAAATCTTATTATGTAATATGTATCTTTACAATATACAAATCTTTCTCAAAATTCATTTAAAGTGATTTAGTTCATTGTTTGTTTTGATTCATCTGGGCTTTACTCCAACCGCCTCACTCTAGACTTTTTAGATCTCCAGAGTAGAAACTAATCTAGTTAACAGCTGTCATTTCTCTACCTTTAAGATTTATTCACAGGAGTTACTACATATCTACAAGACAAAAATATCTGTGAAACAACCAACAAGAAGAAATTGGGTTTAACACAATATCTATTTTGTCACCTTGACTTGTAGTTGAAGAGGACATTAAACATATGCAAAAGCAGATTGTCCCCTATTTAAAAGCATATTCTTCATTTTGGATCATACCAGGTTGTGGTCACTGTAAGAAAAGAAAGTACAGTGGTACCTCGGGTTAAGAACTTAATTCGTTCTGGAGGTCCGTTCTTAACCTGAAACTGTTCTTAACCTGAAGCACCACTTTAGCTAATGGGGCCTCCCGCTGCCGCCGCGCCATTGCTGCGCAATTTCTGTTCTCATCCTGAAGCAAAGTTTTTAACCCGAGGTACTATTTCTGGTTTAGCGGAGTCTGTAACCTGAAGCATCTGTAACCTGAAGCGTCTGTAACCTGAGGTACCACTGTAAATATACAAAGAGAGTGACTGCGCTAGAGGCAGTAAAACGAATAGAAGATTAGGATAGGCCAGCAAGAGATGAGGATACACCAAAACCCACAGGCTTAAAACTATTGAGCAACATGTTTATATATCACTGCTCTATGTCTGTTCACCAATGGTGTAAGATTTCTTAATGTAACACATGACTTTCAATAGCAGGCTGAGAGAAGTGATCTGGGAGATATTAAAAAGTCATCTGGAAAGAAAAATAATAATAAAAGGGAAGGGAACCAAATGCATGCCAATAATTGTGTGCATCCCCTGCATAACTCCTTATGAGACATGCTAAGCAGCCAATCTTGTCAGAACCTTCAAACTATGAACATTCGTTTCAACTTCAAAAGGGAATGTCAGAGGAAAGAGAACTTGCTTAAATGAGAACCAGATTATGAGTTCCAACTTCCCATCCTGTTCCATTGCCAAGAAGCAACAACACAAATGCCATTTGCCACTCCCATTGAAGACTGCAGCAGAATATTAGTAATAGATCAGCAAAATTAGTATAGCAATGCATCTTAAATTAATTCTATATAGTGGGGAAATATGAGATGTCACTGCTAATGAGAGCAACTAATGTGAATTTACCACAAAGGTTTGTCAAAGGAGGAATATTGCTTGTGATGAAGAATGGGTTAGAAATGTTTCTTTAAAAATAAAGCAAACATATGATGCTGATTTCAGTCAGTTAGATAATTGATTCATCTAGCCTAGTATTGGCTACTCCCGCCTTTGCTAACCTCATTCCATCCAGATGTTTCGGACTGCAACTTCTGCTCATGCTGCCTGGGACTGATGGGAATTACAGTCTGAACTGGCCTACTCCTTTTATCATGGAGTGTTCCAAGTTGTCAGGGAAAGATTCTTCCCCAGATCTGATACCCAAGATCCTTTAACTAGAGATGCAAAAGACTGAATCAGCAACTTACAGTATGCAAAGTATTTGCTCTATCACAATTCTATTCAGACTAATAGAAACAGATTCATCCCCAGTCCAAGTGTCTAGTGTCTTTAGAAACAATATATAACTGTAAAAAGAAGAAACATATCACAAGGAACTATTTACACATCACACTGTTAATTACCAACCAAGAGGAGCCCTGGCAAAGAGGGAAAACTGGAATTCCCCAGAGTGCTCAAATTCCTATGGCTCAACAGTGCAAGATGAGAAAGGGATCAGAGAGGAGAATGAAAGGTGACAGTCCAAGTTCATTCATACAGGGGTCTCCCACCAATGTCTGAAGCTGCACTGGTAGTCTATGCAAATTCTCCTGCTCTTTGTTGCAAATAAACAAATCAATAAATTGAATAAAAATGGAAATTGCAGAATGCACAAAAAGTATACATTTCCTACAAAAAGAGACACAAAACGTTTGATTCCTAAGTATGCTAACAACCTAATAGTTTGGTTCCAGGTGGTGCCTAGGAAGTTAGAATTATTTTCCCAACCCTGATTAATAGGGCTGCGCAATGTATCAATACATTGTCCAACACCGGTTTGTAGACCACATTGTGAGAAGAGTTTGAAAACAATTATGTGAAGCACAACCTTCAAAACTCCATGGCAGTGGTGCCAGCTCCGGAGACCCTGGAGGCCCAGGCACCCACAAAACGTTTGCTTTGAGTGCCCAGCTCTGACCCCCCACCTTGTCACCACCTTACCTCTGGCACTCTGGCACAAGTTCTAAAAAATGCACACTAGAAAACAAATATATGTACTGCTTACAAAAGTATAGGAGAATAACATTGTTTGTCTCATTTTGAAGACCAGCAAAAGTAAACAGTTCAGTCTAATGAGGTTAAGCATTCAGTAATTGAATAGCCATGACAGAAAAAGCAAGTGCCCTGAATAGCTTCACTTACTGATTGCTAAGCTTCAGGAGAAAGGGTAAAATAGGCAATACCATTCAAAAGTCAACCCATAGAACAGAAACCCACAACTTGGCAGGACAGTGGTACCTTGGATTATGAACTTAATTCATTCCGGAGGTCCATTTTTAACCTGAAACCGTTCTTAACCTGAGGTACCATTTTAGCTAATGGGGCCTCCCGCTGCCGCTGCATGATTTCTGTTCTCATCCTGGGGCAAAGTTCTTAATCTGAGGTACTAATGCCGGGTTAATAGAGTTTGTAACCCAAAGTGTTTGTAACCCAAGGTGTTTATAACCCGAGGTATCACTGTAGGTAGGGGCAAAAATTAAAATAGGCTAAAGTTCTTTGGACCAAAGTTAGGTTTTTAGCAACTCACTTTCCAAGTAAAGGTATAATTAATGATTAAACTATTCTGCCAATAGCTGAATTCATTTGCCTTCTGATTAAACTGATCGTTAAAGTTATTGGATATATCAGCTACTCTTCGCTGCACTGTCATATGGGACAAACTTAATTCTCAAAAACACTTCTTGATCGGGACATAATCCAGAAAGTGTAGTCAGCAAACACTTCTTTATGAAGTCACCTTCAGTAAAAGACTTCCCAGCAGCAGCAATTTTTTTAAAAAAATCTGAAAACTAACCTTAGTAGCCGCCTCATTTTCTGACTTTGCTTTCTTGAAAAACCATTGTTCCCGACTGAGAGTTTTCAACAAATTGGACGCTTTAATCTGTTTTTCATTGGAGTCCAATTTACTTAAGTCAGGATGTTTCAATTCGAAATGGCGACAATGATTGCATTCCTTCAGAACGGCTATTACTTCTCGGCAAACAAGGCACAATATTTTGTATCTTGTGTAAGTAAGTAATTATCTATTTGTCCACTCCGGATTAAATACTCTATGTTATGATTTGATCATCCGTTTCTTTTTATCACCCATTTTACAAGGTCATCCCAAAAACTTTAATGTTCAAACCAAAAAATCTCCACAGCAACTGCTCACAAGCAAGGGCGCCAGACCCTCATGTAACTTAGAGGGGGCCGTGCAGAGAGTGAGGGAAAGAAGGCTTCATTGCATAGAGGGCGTCAGCTGCGTTGGCACATGGCTGCACTCACTTTGTCCCTATTCAATGCCAGCTCAATATGTTATGTCACTGCTTCAGCAGGTACTGCAGTCGCAGTTAAATATGTCTATTATATCCAACTTCTTAGAAGAACAGGCCTAACAGCACAATCCTAACCATTTCTACCCAGAAATAGATCCTACTGAAATAGATCCAGACAGATGGGATTGAGATTGCAGCCTATTTCATTATTTTTGAGCAGTACCTCTCCAACCACAAGATAACTTTTTTTGCAGGACTGCCTGTACAGACGAGCCTTCAAAAATCCTGTTACATGAAAGGTTTTGGGGTACCACATTTACCATGGCAAACAAATGTTAATGCATTTTGCAGGCCTTCCTTTTAATATCCAGAATTTGCGACTCTCTTAAAACATTAAAAGATTAATGTAAGCACCGTCCTCCAACTGTCCCTTGATGGGCACCATGTCCTATCATGAGTGTTTTCTTGTCCCAGGCAATGGGACTCCAATATTATGAGATTCATTACAATAAAACAACAAGGAGAAGTCAGACTTACAAAGTGGGCTTAAATGTGTTAAACCTTTAAAATGTCATATAATCCTCCTAAATATTATTCCATGATATTTTTCCTAAATGGGGGAAGAGAAGAGGTCACAAACCTCTCAAAAGCAGACTTCCAGTGCCTCATTATGTAAATAAGACAGGAATGCCCACAAATGGAGGAAGTAAATTAGTTGTCAAAATAAGAAAGCTTCCCCCACTTCCTTGATTCCCTTCCCTCTCGCTCTCTCCAGAAGCAAAGCTCACTTTGCTTAAAAGCACATCCATACACACCCCTTCTCTTCTGAAATAAGGGGGTGGAGGGAGATGACCACTTGGAGGAGAAGAAGGGGAGAGAGAGACCAATTCACCCTCTCCTATCTAGAAGCAAGGAAGGGAAAGCGAGCTAAAATGTGTGCCTCATTAACAGCTGAGCAAAGGCAGAGGGGCAAAGGGAGAGGTGGAGGTGGGTGGGTCAAAAATAGGTTGCTACTGTCTTCGGAATCTGCTGGATTGCAGGACAGTTTGCTTTGTCTCCTACAAAATTAGCTTTGTCTCCTGCAAAGTTAGCTTATGGAGTCTCTTTAGCATATCAAAACTCTGGCATGGCTCCCCTTTATCACATACACTGCCCAACAATAAAACAACAAGAATCCACCAACAGCATACAAATCAATATGGCAGGCAAAGTCTGGCAAATAGCCTGGTCCAGAAGGACTTTCAGCCGCTATTACAAAACATTAAGAGAAACATTATCCACTCCCCTTAAAGATCTTATGAATGAAATTTTACAAGGGAGAATGACACCAACATTGTAGAAGAATTCTTACATTACTCTCTTCCCCAAACAAGATCAGGATATACTCCAACCCAAGACCTATAGGCCGATCTCCTTACTGAACAATGATTATAAATTGTATGCAGCAATAATAGCAAAAAGGCTGACGGTGTTCTTAGAATCATATATTCATGAGGATCAAGCAGGTTGGTGTGGTGTTTTTTTTTACCAAGGAGACACCTAAGGAATAATACTAGAAATGTATTAAATGTGATTGAATACTTGGAAAAAAGAAATGTAAAAGAAGGAGCACTAATATTCCCAGATGCTGAAATGACCTTTGACAACATGTCCTGGGTCTTCCTGAGGAAAGTAATAGAGATTATAGCATTCAGAACAGCATTCTCCAACAAGATAAATGCAGTTTATACAGAGCAATGGACAAACTTAATAATAAATGTTATGGGAAAATGTAGTATCAAGAAGGAGACAAGGCAGAGATGTCCCTGTCACCACTGTGTTTATCCTAATGTTAGAAGTATTAACTAGAGAAATATGAAAAAATGATGAAATAACAGGAATTAAGTTTGGGCAGAGAGAGTACAAAGTGAACGCCTTTGTGAACGACGCTGTGTTGACCTTGGAAAATCCAATGGAAAGTGTCCCAAGGACAAAAGAAACTATAACAAAATTTGGCAACTTAGCAGGGTTCTATATAAATATGGAAAAAACAAAAATGATAGTTAAAAATCTAGACTCACAGGCAAAAGAATATTACGGGAATTAAACTGGGAGGGATTAAATATTGGGGGATATGGATATCAGTTAAGAATTTAAACCTTTTCCAAGATAACTATATTAAAATCTGGAACGAAATTTTTAAAAACCTAGAAAATTGAACTAGAATCAACCTTCCTTTGTTAGGAAGAATATCTGCAGTCAAAATGAATGTTTTGCCCAAGATGATCTTCTTATTTCAAACACTGCTAGTGATAAATAGCCTAGAATGTTTCAAACAGCAGAATAAAGACGTGGCAAACTCCATCTGGCAGGGGAGAAACCCCCAAATTAATCATAAAAATCTGACATGACGTAAGAGGAAGAGGGGTTTTTGCCCTTCCTGACCTCAGACTTTATTATGAGGTAGTGTGCTTCTGCTGGATGAAAGAATGGATACCAACACTTTAGACCTAGAAGGTTTTGACCTACGCTTTGGATGGCATGCAAAGCTGCATTATGACAAATCAAGGGTGCACAAACGTTTCCAAAACCATGTTATAGGAAGAAGTATATACATGGTTTGGCAGAGACACAAAGATCTTTTAGAGGGAAAAACCTCAAAATGGATATCACCAACTGAGGTGGTCTCAGTTGAAAAGCTTGAACATAGACGAGAAGTGGACCACTTACAAAAATCTTATAGAGTTTAAAGAAGGAGGAGTTTGCTTGAAAAAGAAAGAACAGATTTTGGATCATACAGTAGATTGGTTTCAGTACTTTCAGGTGAACGAGTTATTTAAAAGAGATAATAAGGAAAAAGGATTTGCGGAAATGAGTTCAGAATTTCAGGAAGAAAGGATGATGAATTAATCTTGAAAATTTATAAATTTCTACTGGAGTGAGAGACCAAAACTGCAATGGTAAAGGCAACAATGACAAAATGAACCACAGATATTGGTTACAGCATGAAATTGTCCGCATGGGGAAAAATAGGGGAGGAAACCATGAATTTTTCTACCTATTATCTTATTAAGGAAAACTGACAAACGATGATGTACAGGTGGTACTTGACACCCAGGAAATTAGTAAAAATGTATAAAAAAGGGTCTCATTTATGCTGTACTGATCCATATGTGGTGGTCATGTAAATATGCTAGAGAGTACAGGCATACCCTGGTTGTCAAACACCTTGGTACTCGTCTGTTTTGGCTCCCGAACGCCGCAAACCCAGAAGTGAGTGTTAAAGTTTGAGAACGTTATTTGGAAGCCGAACGTTTGACGCGGCTTCCGTGGCTTCTGATCGAGTGCAGGAAGCTCCTGCAGCTAATTGGAAGTCGTGCCTTGGTTTTTGAACGTTTTCGGAAGTCAAATGGACTTTCGGAACGGATTCCGTTCGACAGCCAAGGTACAAGACTGTATTGGGAAATGTTCCATACACAATTTAAAAAAATTCTAAAACTCACATTTCCCAAAAAAACAAAGGCCAGGCAGGGCTGGGCAATGGGCTCTTTGAGATAGTGAATGCTTCCCTCTGTGAGGGAGTCTTCCTAGACCCATTTGAATATGTCTGTCAGCCCATTGCATTCTCTCGGAGGAGGCAAAGCCTCTTCCTCCACTTTGAATGAGCTGGACAGTCTTCTGCATTTCTAATCTTGCCTGTAAAATGTTTTACTTGTCTGCCTTCTACTAAAAAACGGGTTATGAAGTGCAAAATGCAGGCAAGTAAAATGTTTGAACGCCAGCAACTTTGGAGGACATGCTAACAAGTCTGGGTGAGGAGCAGAAACTGGACTTTGCTAAATCAGTAGCTTCATCCACTTGGTAAACCTAGCTGCAAAACAGAAACTACCACATCCTTAGTACACACTCTTTTTGTGAAACAGCCAAGACACCACATACAACTTTTAGAAGTCCAACAATTATTATTTGCATCCTACATTCAGGAACCAAGGCTTGTTCTTAATGCAGCTTTAAAGCAATGAACACAAAAAAGGACAAAACTGAAATGAATACCCAACGAAGTAACATGTTAGCTTGAAAGTAAATTCCACGTACGGTAAATCTGTGGAACTTGCTTCCCGAAATGTTTATGTGACAGTACAGCTACATATGTGCAAGTAACAGATCATTTAGCCATGATTCAATGCAAAGTTCACAGAACTTGGTAAGTGTCCATACATGCAAAGTAATACACAATTCTACACAATCTTTGAGCCATTTAACAAGTTTAGCATTTCACCTATCAAAACCACTTCAGTGTCAAAGTGACAACAAGGTGACGACACAAAAAACTGAGTGAAGCCCCAAAAATGTTACTAATGAGCTGCTGGCAACACTTAAAATGACAATTTCAAGGAAGTTAATAAATCTTGTAGCCCACACTAGGTTTTTATGAGTTGCAATTAATACCATATGAATAAGGGATAGTGCTGTAGTCACATAGGAATTGATGTGCAGATAGACACAGAAAACTATGTTACTTTTTTCTCCAAAAAAAAACCAAAACGTTTTTAGCTCAGTAATTAAGATGTCTAACCAACTTATTACAGGGACGCGGGTGGCGGTGTGGGTAAAACCTCAGCACCTAGGACTTGCCGATTGCATGGTCGGCGGTTCGAATCCCCACGGCGGGGTGAGCTCCCGTCGTTCGGTCCCAGCTCCTGCCCACCTAGCAGTTCGAAAGCACCCTTAAGTGCAAGTAGATAAATAGGTACCGCTTTATAGCGGGAAGGTAAACGGCGTTTCCGTGTGCTGCTCTGGTGCCGGTTCGCCAGATGCAGCTTGTCATGCTGGCCACGTGACCCGGAAGTGTCTGCGGACAGCGCTGGCTCCCGGCCTCTAGAGTGAGATGAGCGCACAACCCTAGAGTCTGTCAAGACTGGCCCGTACAGGCAGGGGTACCTTTACCTTTACCTTAACCAACTTATTAAAAAACATACATGGAAAGCAACTCACATCTTGACCAATGTCATGGAACATTTTCCATTTTGATTAGTCTGCCAAGGAATCCCTGTACAATGATAAGGATTTGAGGAACTGTGCAAAAGCATGCACACATTTCACACTGGTCTGTTCAATTTCACCATGAACTGAGAGTATGCCTTAGACTAGAGTTTTCCAGACTTTTCATGTTGGTGACATACTTTTTAGACATGCATCATTTCGCAACACAGTAATTCAGTTTTACTAGCAAACTGGAGGTTAAAGTAACCCCTTTCCAGCCCTCGGAGGAGCACAAGGAGCGTTCGCCTGACACACCTACACACTGCAGCCGACACACTAACGTGTCGTGTCACACAGTTTGGAAAGCTCTGCCTTAGACACACAATCAACAATCCTTCATTAGTTTCTCATTATAGAAGTAGATAGCTCATTGATGCACCAGCAGACTTTAACAGAAACATGTCTCTAGGTTCATTAAAAAGTAGTGGCAATCTACCTCTAAGGATTCACACCGTTCTTTGAATAGTTTAAAAATTAATTGTCTGGAGCAAGGGTAGCCAGTGTGGTACCCTCCTACTATAAGTTCTATCATTCCAGAACCCTGGCCATGCTGGTTGATAGGAATTGTTTACAGTGGTGGTAGCAGTAGTAGTAGTAGTAGTAGTAGTAGTAGTAGTAGCAGTAGTAGTAGTAATAATAATAATAATAATAATAATAATTTATTATCTATACCCCGCCCATCTGGCTGGGTTTCCCCAGCCACTCTGGGCGGCTTCCAACAAAATATTAAAATACAATAGTCTTAAAATACAATGGTACCTCGAGTTACGAACTTAATTCGTTCTGGAGGTCTGTTCTTAACCTGAGGTACCACTTTAGCTAATGGGGCCTCCCGCTGCTGCCGCTGTGCGATTTCAGTTCTCATCCTGAAGTAAAGTTCTTAACCCAAGGTTAGCAGAGTTTGTAACCTGAAGTGTTTGTAACCCAAAGTGCTTGTAACCCAAGGTACCACTGTATTTTTATTTATCAGATTTATATCCTGCCCTTCCTACCAAAGAAGCCAAGGATGGCAAACACTCCTGTAATAAAAATAAAATAAAAAAGTAAACAAAACATGTTAAAAATATTTTAAACTTGTTAAAAACATCTAAAAACAATGCAACACAATAAAATATGTGGCCAATCGTGTGTGAATAGGCCTCCCAAAAGAGAAACATTTTCAACAAGATTTAAAAAGAATACAATAATAGCACCTGCCTAATGTCAATAGGCATGAAGTTCCAAAGTGCAGGTCCTGATATACTAAAGGCGTGACTCCTGACACACGCAGAATAGACACTGTGCATGACAACCCCTCAAGTAAATAATATACTAACATATTTAGTCTTATTAGTTTGTGTGATAACTGAACAGCTTTTCAGGACACAAACAGAAGTTCAGAAAGAGGACATTCTGCAAGAAAGGTTCACCTAGTAATAAGCACCATTACACTGCAACTGGAATATAGGCTTTGGCAGCTAATGCTGTAGCAAAATGAATTTTGATCTGTACTCTTTTCCTAGGAACTTCTACCAAGCTAGCAAAAGGTGCCCCACACTCAACCAAGAGTTTTAAAGGACAGTAAAACTTACCCTCTTGCAGGATCTAAGGCAATTGCTCTGGGTTGATCCAATTCTTGCCAGAATAAAACTTTTCGCAAAGATCCATCTAAATTGGAAACTTCAATCCGGTTTGTTTCAGAATCCGTCCAGTATAGTTTTTCGCCTAGCCAATCACAAGCTAGCCCATCAGGTGATAAAAGCCCAGAAATAACCACATTTTGCACACTCCCTGATTTGTTGAATTCTGTTCGCTTAATGGCTTCTTCGCTTACATCACTCCAGTATATCAAGCTGTGGATGAATACAAAGTCCACAGCAGCTGCATCCTCCAAGCCACCCACCACAACTGTAGCATTCTCATTCACCTGTGCAGCGTCTACCAGTCGCAGGTCACGCCGATTTGCATATAGCAACAGAGGAGAACCTAGGAAAGAAGAGAAAAGCATTAAGCTGGGCTATGCACAAATTAAGGATTCGACAGACATCAAGTCACAACGTGAAGTAATTAGCAAGTTAATATTTAATTTTTATTAAAAAAGAACTTCCAGTGTTATCACCTTTCTAAAAAATATGAGGGATTTGAAATCACAGGTGATCGTGATCATAGTTACAACAACTTCAATAACTCACTCTTAACACTGTAAGAGCTTTGCAAGTAAGAATGGATATAGTCTTTCTCCTCTACTCATAAGGTAACAACACAGGAGACACACAATTAAGCTGACCAGCCCTAGGGTCTGGACAACAAGACAAAAAGCACTTCTTCACACCACACATCATTAAATGATAGGTTGTTCTGCCACAAATAGTAAAAATGTGCACTGGCTTAGATTGTTTTAAGTGGGATTTGATAAATTCACAGAGAATAGATCTGCCAAAGGCGCTTTACTAAGGAGGATAGCTGAACAGAGCCTATACATTTAGAGGCAGTATACTTCTGATGACCCACAAGCTGCTTATGAATTTCCAGACACATCTGGTTGGCCCCAGATGAAGACTGAATGTCTCATGCAGCAAAGCAATTTTGTTTGTATGCAGTCATCAAGTTAGCAACACACAAGAGAATGCGAGGGCGCACATGCACAAACCTCACACCTATCTTATTTGGGGCCAAAATACGTTTCTCTGCCTGGTTGCCTGGAAACAAGGCTCATCCAAAACTAGACAACTCTCTTTATTCCCTAGCAAATTTTCCAGTTCCAGGCACCACACTGAATATGTCACAAGCTCATTTGCAATTAGGTAATAAGAGCACATCACATGATGGGCAAATTAGTCCATATACAACCAGTCTGCTGCTTTGACCTATAGAACTGGCATAGTTACAGGTGCCACATAATATTAATTCTGCACTTGTAAGAAATTGACATTTTAGTGTGGTAGAAGCTACCTTTGGAACTCCCTACCTATTGCCATCAGACATCACCGACCTTTCGTGTACTTTTTCATTACAGTGTTTTTGTTTAGTCAATCCTACCCAGACATATAGAAGTTATTCCTGTCTATTTCTTTTTAGCTACTGTTGATTTTAATCATCTTTTGAATATTCTTAGATAGTTGTTTTTAACTGCTTTTTATCAAGAATTTTACCATTTTATATTTTTGGCAATTGCTTGTAGGGTTTCTTGGAATCAAGCAGTATATAAACATGGTTCAATAATAAAGTTATTAATATGGTTGGTGCCATAATAGCAGGAGCAGGTGGTGCTGTGGTCTAAACAACTGAGAAGCTTGGGCTTGCAGATCGGAAGGTTGGTGGTTTGAATTTGCACGACGGGGTGAGCTCCTGTTGCTCTGTCCCAGCTTCTGCAAACCTAACAGTTCAAAAACATACTGTGAGTAGCACTTGATCGTGGATAGAGGACTTGACCTGGCATGTGTAACAGAGACTTGGTTGGATGAAGCAGATGGGCCTGTTCTTGCCGCTGCTCGTCCACCAGGTTTCTCTTAAGCACAACAACCCAGGTCATGTGGGTGGGGAGGGGGGGTTGCAGAGATTTTTAGGAAGTTATTAGCTTGCACCAGGTGGGAAGCTAATTGGGAAGACCCAGTTTTCTGAGTGCATGTTCTGGAAGTTGGGCAATAGGGGCAGTACAGGATTCCTTTTGGTGTACTGACCTCCCCGCTGCATCAAGGATTCCCTGTCCAAGCTGCTTCAGGTCATGGCAGATGTTCTCCTGGAGATACCTAGTTTGGTTGTCCTAGGGGATTTTAACATCCATGCCAACACGACCTTACAAGGGGTCATTCAGGACTTCATGAAAAGAATGGCCTCCATGGGGCTGTCCCTGAATAAGTCTGGCCCAACTCATAGTTGTGGACATGCCTTAGACCTGGTGTTCACCTCTATGGATGTGGGTGATCTGACACTAAGTACAGTGGTGCCCCGCAAGACGAATGCCTCGCAAGACGGAAAACCCGCTAGACGAAAGGGTTTTCCGTTTTGGAGGTGCTTCGCAAAACGAATTTCCTATGGGCTTGCTTCGCAAGACGAAAATGTCTTGCGAGTTCCTGCGGGGTTTTTTTTCTTTTCCCCCCCTTTTCCCCAAGCCGCTAATCCGCTTAACAGCTGATCCGCTAAGCCGCTTATCAGCTGAACCGCCAAGCCGCTGATCAGCTGATCCGCCAAGCCGCTTATCAGCTGATCCGCTAAGCCGCTAATAGCGCTAATCCGCTAATCCGCTAATGGGCTTGCTTCGTAAGACAAAAAAACCGCAAGACGAAGAGACTCGCAGAACGGATTCTTTTCGTCTTGCGAGGCACCACTGTAAAAGCGAAACAAAAGAAGTGCCATGGTCAGATCACTTCCTGGTGCAACTGGACTTCTCTGCAACTCTTCCCCTCTGCAGGGAGGTGGGACTGATTCGGATGGTCCGCCCCCACCACTTAATGGATCAAAATGGTTTTCAGAGAGTGGCAGGGGATACTTTATCTCATGTTGATGGCCTTTCAGCTGATTCCCTGGTGGCCTGCTGGAAAGTGGAGTTAATCAGGGCTATCGACTGTCTGGCTCCAAAGCGCCCTCTCCAAGTGGATGGAGCCTGGACAGCTAACAAAGTAGTCAGAAACAATAAAACTAAACAAACATAACAAATTAAAACAACAGACTGTAAAGTCAAAACAGTTCTAAGTAAAACATTCATCTTTCTTAAAAGTGTTTTTGCTTGGCACAATGTATGCCTATCTAAGGAGGGTGTTTCAAAGGTGAAAAGGCAGCATTGAAAAGTATTTCTCTCCTGATGCCACCCACTGTACTTCAGATGGCAGGAGAACCCAGAGAAATGCTTCAGGTGGCAATTTCAGTAGACTAGCAGAGTGCTATGAGAAAAGACAGGTATTTGGGTCTTTAGCCATGTAGGGCAAGAATGAGAAATCTGAGGTCATTGTGATGTTGTTGGGACTACAACTCCCATCATCCCTGGCCACTGGCAATGCTGGTTGAGGTTGACGGGATTGTGGACCTAAGCAGTGCAGCTCCACTACCCCACTCCAACACACCACCTAAGCTTAGGGATTTTAGATTGATGTCAGAAGCAGCAGCTTCTTGTCTGTGCAAAAACACACACACAAAGGAGCAGGAGTTGATCAGAGTGCGCAACAAGAATATAAAAATAACACGTAAAGTTGGAGGGGAGAAAAAGAAGGAAATAGATGTTGTTCAAGCATGTGGAAAGGAAGTGAAAGAGCGGGAAGGACGTTGGTGAAGCAGACAGAAGGACTGTGAGAGAAGAAAAGGAGCAGTGCCTGAAGTTGCTGACCAACACACCCAATCCTCCACCTTCCAGCCCAATCTCATGCCAAGCTAGGATACTTCTTCCTTTTCTGAGTGCACGCATTAACAGAAATAAAAGAGAGAAATAAAAGGTGACATTTTTAAGACAACGTAACAACAACCCTAATATCTGTACGATAAGGAAGGGATAAGAGGGGGAATTGGTTATAACAAAGTTTTAAACATAAAATGAGAAGGGATGAAACCTGCTAGTTTTTTGGGAGCAGCAATACAGTTCACTTTACGTGTTAAAGAAGGGAAGACATGACAAGAGATGAGTAAAAATACCTTTGAGAGGTATGTGGGGAAGAATATATCATGAAAGGCCTTCTCCACCTAGTATTTCTGAATCAGCAAATTCTGTTTGAAATGTGGAGGCTGAGAAATGATGTACTGTACTTAACTTGAGAAAAACTGGACTATAAAACTAACTGCTACAACAAATTCACTAAGAATGTAGCTATTTCCAAAGAAGGATTAGTAGAAAGTGACCAGTGGCCAGTAATTGCCAGTTGATTATGTGAAACCCCATTTCCATCCTCTGTCATTTGTGACTGGTTCTGCCTATGCACCATCATTTTGCAATTGGCAGGCCTCAATAACTTCCAGTCCTCTCAATGGGCCCTGGAGGTAGAAAGTTTGAGGGCCTCTGTTTTAAAGGTTAAGGCTAGCACCTGAAATTGAGCTCAGAAACTGTCCAGAAGTCAATGCTTTAACATAGGTGATCCCAGATTAAGTTAGCTGTGTAGCAACACTGATCTGGACTAGTTTCTGAACTGTCTTCTATGACGGCCTCATTTAAAGCACATTGCATAAATCCAACCTGAAAATTACCTGTGCATGGAATGCGTCAAAGTGGATCACAGTTCTTCATTGCTCTCAGCAGTGCTATTTTTCTAGAACAAGAGGTACTCACTATGAACGCTTCCCTTGTTCTCTTATAATGGCAATGGAGCCCACCTGAGAGGGGCCGGAACTGAGTTCTGGCAAGTTCTGACTAGAAAAAAGCCCTGACTCTAAGCCCCAGTAAGTCAGTGGGAGGGAGCATAGGAGAAACTCTGCTTTACCACCCTTTTGCCCATAACTTATTGAAACTGATTCCATGAAATCCCACTAATTTATTAGCATGTCCATATAATTCTTAACAGTATTTTTCTCCAATCTGTACTTTCAACACTTCTGGCAGGTTTCTAAGTAGTATGAGAGTATTTATAGACTTCCTGTTTCCTCCTGTGCCAGGAATGGAGGTTTCCTTCGACACCACAGGGACAGACAGAGAAAAAAAAAGAAAGATGAGGGAATTTATGTCTGGGTGGGAAAGGAACGGCTCTCACCTGTGGATTGCCTTGCGGTCTAGCACTTGCTTCCCTATGGAATGGCAGGGCAGGCAAAGGCACAAGTCTGACTGCCACGACCTGCCACAACCCCCCCCCCCCACCGTTCCTGGAAGCAGAGGATATCCTGCTAATTGGGCTTTAATTGGAATAAAGTACAGGCGCGTGCTAGAGGCGATGAGTTGACAAACTGTGGAACATCTCAGCTACAAGGATTTAAAGGTTGGAATTGAGATAAGGTTTCATTTGGTGACAGAGACGGTAGAGGGAGGAGCCAGTTGTTTTTCAAAGTTTTTCTTCTACATTTCTGATTCGGCAACCCTCCTTGGAAGGCAAGGTTAAAACATGATATAAAAAGTGAGCGTGAAAGAAACTAGATTAATGACATGAAATTTATTATCAAACTGGAATTGCATGTATGAGAGGAATGGAATGGAGAGAGAGAGAGAAAGATGGGGAAGTTTCACCTTTTTAAAGGACTATGTTGAAATATGAAACGAAACCAGCCCCGCTCTCCGTTATTTTCAAAGGAATGCGAAGGAGACTGAGACAATTTGGAATTTTCAGCTGAAAGGAGGAAAGGATTCTCCCGGCTGCAAAGTCAGAGGTTTTCTTATTAATCATTGGCAGTTTGGAATCAGACCGCTCTTCCTAGGTTGGAAAAAAAATTGTGAGGACAGTTTATTTGTTAAAACAGAGGGGTCTCTAACAAGCTCTTGAATCATGGGACGAAGCGACGCAGAGGCTTTTGGAAAACTGTGAGACAACCGCTTCCCCTGAGTCATGATGGGAAATATCGAGTTGGAAGAATGAAGGACACAACACCATATATGGTTGGGACAATATCATGTGGGGTGGGAATTACCACACGAGCGAAAGAACAATGATTACAGACTGAGTACAGTGGTACGTGTTGCGTAACCTCCAGGTTATGGAATCTTTGGATTATGGCCGCGACGAATCCGGAAGTGGGTTTGCCGCTTCGTGCATGCGCAGAAGTGTTCTGCGGCGCCGCATGTGTGTGCAGAAGCAGTTCTCCGGTTACAAAATTTTTGGGATACGGACGGGCCTCCAGAATGGATCCCATTCGTAACTGGAGGTACCACTGTACTTCACTTGAAACTTTATAAATTACTTAATATATAAACACGAATTGAAAACATAAGATTGTAGCTGCTGTCTAAAGGATTACTATCTTGAAGGGTATGTAACTGAAATTATTAAGATTTCGGAACACAAAAAATAAAATAAAAAACAAAGAGAAACCCATCAAAACTAGCAGGATGTCACTTTAAATAAGTTGTATAATTTGATATATAAATAATTGGTTTTAATAATTGTATTAATTGGGTAAAATTGGCATTGTTATAATGAGGCTGTTATTGAAACAATATTAGAAAATCAATAAAAAATATTTATCAAAAAGAAAGAGAGTCTTTAGAAGTAGTGTAAGTATTTCTACAAAAAGAAAAGGAACCTGTTTCCTAATGTCTGTAGCAATTCAGGTGCATCTGCCATGCTCAACTTAGGCACCAACGGCTACTTAGTACCTTGTCTGAGGCAATTTAGGATGAAAGAATATTTTCAAACTAACACAGAAGAGATGAAAAGAATTAAGTTTTGGCAGCTATGTCAAGTGTTTTCTTTTCAAGGCTGCTTCTCAGCTCTTGTGTGTTCAGTTATCTTAAGATTTTCTGTGCATACAAGAAAAAGCCTACTTAATTCTAAACAAAAGTAAAGCTAAAAGTGCAGGATACATCCTGGCTATGGAAACAGAGTAATCAGGAGTTCTCAGGAGATATTCTAAAGCGTAACATACTCTCTTAATTATACCCTCTAACTAGAATGCTTACAATGTTCCCACCTTCAGCAACACAAGAAGTTTGCAAAAACTAAAATAACAAACACACACACTTGCAAAAATGCTATTCAGAGCAGAATAATCTTGATGATGCGAAACAGCATTTCCATTCCAGTTTTGCAACAAGCCATATTTGATTGATCCATCCAATCTTAGTGCCTGCATTTAGACATTCACCCATGGTTTCAGAAGCCAGTTTGATGAGGCAATGGATAAGCATCAAGAACACAAAACCTCTCCCTCATCTCTCCCTTCTTCTCATCATATCTTGGCTTCGACACAGAGATCCGGGCTTACATTAATACAGATTTCCCCATTATGTCCAAATCAGAAAACCCTGGTTTAATAAACAAACCAGGATAATCAGAAAGGATGTTGATTTCTTAACTGACATTAAACCAGAATTCCACAGTTCAGATGCAATTGTAAACTGTGCACCAATGTAAGTATGGATCCCTGTGCTGAAGTAGTTTTGTGGTGGTTAGTGACAGAGACAGGCAAGAAAAGTAGCACGGAGCCACCACACTCATTCTGTTTCAAAAAAACATGGTTTACCAGGGGTAGGCAACCTAAGGCCCATGGGACACAAGCGGCCCACAGGGTGCACTGTGCTAAACCGACGCAGCGCAGTGCCAGGACTCACCTCTGCGGCATCAGAAATCGTGTCTGCGCATGCGCAGACACCGAAAATCATGTCTGCACAGATGCCGATGCTGGAAATCGCGGGTGTGTGCGCTCATGTACACGCACGATCTGGCCCACGGAGGGATCTCCGCTGGAGTGAACCAGCCCAGGCAAGGTAAGCCTTGCCAATCCCTGGTTTAAGAAGTGGGAAAATCTCTTAACATGACCAGTATATTGTGGTTTGTTTGAAAGCAGCCCAGATATCAAACCAAGATTATTTTTCTCAGAACAACTCTACATGCAATAGATTCTGGGAAATAAAAATGGAAGCTGGGCCACCGAGAAGCAAGCTGTGCTGTTGCTGCAGAAGAAGTGCTGCAGCTGACAGTGAAAGCTGTCTCAAATAACTCTGAAACTTGCCCTGTTTGCATGGCACTATTTTATGTCAGTCATTGATTTTAGGTTTTGCTACAATTCTAACCTTTACAGTTGACCAATTTGACTTGCATTGTGCTCAATTTTTTATGATAATAATTAATTTTATGAAACGGAATATGTCAAAAAGTAGAGAAAAAATCATGGAAAAATATTGTACTTGGACGTTTTCCAACCCACATCACTAGAGAAGTGTGGCAAGAGGGAAAAGGAGTTAAAAAGAAAGGATAAGGAAGATTGTTCCCAAAGGTGTAATGAGAGCTATAGTGTGTTTGAAAAAGGATGTTCCACTCTATGATTTTTTCCTGATTCTCATTTTTTAAAGCCATTACAACTGGCAGTGGCCCATCTTTACATCTTCTGGCAGCAATTCCATGTCTCTGTACACAGAGTTACACACACTTAAGACAAATTGTACTGCTGTGGCAGTAAAACACATCCATGTTGAATAAAAATAATTATTAGAATGGTGTTATCGGTGGAGTGGAGGGGACAGAAGAGAAGTGTTTTCGAAATAACCCTGATCCTGAAAGGAAAAACTAGATACTGAGGGAAATTTCTTTTAAAAACTTTGCTTTACAATTTTAAGTTTTATGGAACTTATATTCATAAAAATGGAGCTTCTGTTCAAAAAAAATCTAAACACACAGCATGCACAAGGTTCAAGCATCTACACAATTCTAAACAACGGAAGTCTAAAGTTCCAAACGAACTCATTCACTCTAAAAGATCTTAATCAGGCACCCTTCTTTCTGCACGTGCACCTTCTGAGGTGAAGTGGATGGTGACACAATATAGGGTCTTTCTGGTGGTGGCATGAAGATCATGGAGCACTCAGCTGGCACTTAAGTTGCTAACTTTTAAGCACCAGGTAAAACAATCCTATTCTCTGAAGCTTTTAATAAACTGCTGCATTTTGCTACCTTGGCTGTTCTTTCACAGACATTTCTACTTTTATTGCTGTTTCTGATTTTGCTGTTCTACTGATTTTGATTTTTAAGCTGATTGCTTTTAAATTTTGCCATTAGTTATCTCAGAACCTTTTAGTAAATAAAGCGAAATTGCAGTTCTACTTTAAATCACTGAATAGCAGTGAAAGCTTGCACAGCAGACTTCTACTTGAGCAATGGAACATCCTCCCCAAGTTCCCTGTGAATTCTCATAAACTGCAGCAGATTTTGGGGTACACAGTGGGAGGAGAGGTTAAAGAAGTCCCATTACACAAGTGGAACTCTGTTCACACAGCACCAGATACAAACAAGTATTCATACAGGATAAAAAGAAGGGGAGCTCTCTCAATCTGTCAACTCAATATTTGAAATCTTTAATTCCTGATGTTTTATGAGACATCTTTTGTTCTTTATTTTGTGCTTTTTTAAAATGGTAGAAGTAAGAAATAAAACTGGAGTGAAATGAGCATCCTCTGGCCCCTAGCTGGACATCAAAACATAGCGTAAATACAATCAAAGCCATTCCATTTTTATTTTTAAAAATGTTTGTTACAGTACCATAGCCTAACTATTTTTCCTTCATGCATTTTGGACTCCAGTTCCCATCATCCTTGACCACTGGCCACACTGAGGGGCAGATGGAAGTTGAGAGTGTACTACACACAGAGTAACTTGTGCAAAATACATTTTAATGTCTTGTATCCCTGCTCCAGCATCCTAGCTGCACTGCTCATAGAAATAATGCCACACCAGCAAGCTCCTTTAATATTTGATAGTCTCTTGATGCATGATCTGCATGAGCAGCATTTTTAAGAGGGGAGAAAAGGTGAAACCTACAAACTCCTCTCCAGTGTCTGGTCATGATTTCTAGCTGTGAAACTTACAGTATTTGCGTATTTCATTCAACTCCCCACTTATGCTTACAAGTAACAGCTCGAGAAGCCGCTACCTCAAGGAGACAGCAAAAGGTATGGAATAAGAATGACCTAATTACTATAAATTTGCTGTGGGGCTTTGGGAGCAGTGTTAGAAACTCAGATATAGAAGCTAGGTGCCAAATGGCACCTTAAACTGGGGTTGCAGTTGCCAAAACAGAATGTTTAGTTGTCATTTTGGGGCAAGACGGATCTAGAATCTTATTTTTCAAATTATGGACTGATTGTGATCGATTATCAGTTAAACATCTGGCTAGTTCAGATGACAAGCTTGAGCTAGGTTAAGAACTTTGAGAACTTAACCTAAAAAAGTTACTTGATTAAGGGACAGTCCACATATATACAAGCCGATTCCTAAATCTTTTTCTTAATGGTCCTTTCATAACATAAGAGTATTATTCACAACTGTGAGCAGGTCAGTGGGATGGGGTAAGTGAAGACAAGTGAAAACCATTAACTATAACCTTTTCACTGCTCCTGCTCAGGCTGCACAGAAGCAGCATTTTGGTTCCTGAAATTCACTGATTGTGCAGATAAAATATAACTGATAGAATTTTACAGGATGTGGTATTAGTGTGTGAAAACAGTCCAGATCCAATGATCCCCAGGCATGCACCTCCAGGTGGAGATGTCAGGCCCCATCCTGGCACCCAGGCATCTCCACTTGCTCGCAAGTAACTTATAGCCAGGTGCAAAATGCACCTGGAGCCTATAGAATTTTGAACACTATTTAGGGGCATAATGGAAATCCCTTTTCAACATACCATCATAGGAAAATTGGAGCATTAATATTTTTAAAATAGTATCCAGTGTGAATGTGACACCTATATAGTACCACTCATGGGACAGGTAGGATTTGCTGTGTTTCTCTGTTACATATATTCAGCGGCAAATCAGGCTTTATTACTGGATAATGCAACAGCACTCACAGGCTCAGGAATAAGGTGGTTACAAAAATCTCAGTGAATTCCCAAATTAACAACTGATAGAAAGAATCCTACCCCCTGGGAGCATTATCCTTATACGCCTTTTATGTTCATATATATTACCCTGGCAGGTTTATAGCTGACCTTGTGTTTGTTTACATGCAAATTAATACCACTTAGTTCAATGAGTCTTCCTTCCAAGTAATTATGCAAGGAATAACTAAGTTTGTGGACACTTTGAGAATTAACAGAATAAGCATTCATGGACTAGAGCCAACTTCATCCGATCGTTTGTAATGCACAAAGGCTTGTGCCACAAAATACATGCTAATCTCCAAAGTACCACAAGGCTATGGTGACTAACACAACTACCCACTCTGGAATTAACGTAAAGGAGTACAGAAAGCCCTAATGAACTCTGGAACTCACTAAAAAGGAAGCATACCTAGGATTGAGCTGTCAGTTTGTCTAGTAAAGAGCATTCCCACATCTGGTATGTTTACCTAGGTGCCTTACATCAGGAAATATATTTTCCAAAGTAAAAAAAGACTGTCTAAAAACTGTTTTTAGCCAAGCTGGCAAATACAGTCCCAACAGATTGCATATTTAATGGCAAAGTAATTACTGTTGCTTTTGAAAGCAATTTCCTAGCTTGATTTTCATTGAAGTCAAAACTAGCAGCCCTAGCAGTACAGCAGAAAAAGGATGCAGCAATCCAGCATGAATATTTTATTATATTCCTAACACTCAGGGTGACCCCCCCCCATTTTATATTCACAGCGATACTGTATGCTGGGGTTAACCTGGGAGACTGTGACTAGCCCAAGGTTACACAATGAGTTTCATGGCCAAGTGGGAATTTGAAATCAGTCCCTCTCCACCCAAATATCACTACATCATACATTATATATAAGCATACTCATTTTATACAGTTTACAATATACTAACTAAAAGATAACCAGTACATATTAATGGTAAAAGTTTCTGGCCATACACATATATTTATGAAAAATTGCTATGTTCATCCTGTATATTTAAAAATGTGACATCTTAATATTGGGGTCCCAATGACTGGATCTCCAGCCTTTGGCAGCCTGACATCATTCATCAGCAAATTAACAAGCATACACAATCTTTAACCCTCTATACCCTACCAAATTCCTGTTTTTCTCATCAGTAATATACTAGCTAACTGGTCCTCTGTAAAATACACAGCCACAAACTCTCTGTAATCCAAAGGTATTTATACTGAAATTCTGAGTAATCTAAAGAGCTAGCCAACATCAATTTTTTTCTTAGATAAAATAATTCACCTTACAATCAGAGTTCAAATGCTCTGATTTCTTATTCCCACTTGAACTCACACATAGATCCAATATAAATTATGTAACATATAGAAGATACAGTATAGCCAAATTAGGGGAGCTAGTCTTAAACGTTTGTTGGGGGAGACCTAGGTTTTTTTGGGGGGGATTTATTTGTCCTGTCTTCACGCTTTTTATGATGGAGGACCGCTGTAGTCAGCCCCAACGACACGTTCTCAAGATGGAGGGTGAGGGAACAGCTGCAGTCGCCTGTGGTTCCTGCGCAATGTTTGCCATCTTGCCAAAGGTTGCAGGCAGCTTTACCTGCAGCAATTGCATGTTGATTGCCCTCTTAAAAGACAAAGTCCAGCAACTGGAGGAACGAGTAGCTACGCTCCAAAGAATTAGAGAGCTGGAGCTCTTCTTGGAAGCAACAGAGCACACCGTCTCCACCAAGGAGGAGACAGGGGACTCCCCTGAGAAGGAGGCTAGTTCACCAACACAGGAGCCAGATATATGGAGAAACGTGACTCAAAGAAGTAGGAGGCCCAGCGTTCGCTCTGATTGTTTAGAAACACACAATCGCTTTGAGGTCCTCTCCCCTAGCATGGAAGACGAAGAGCAGACTCCATTTGAGGATCTCTCCCTCATTACAGTCGATCAGGTATATGAAGACGAGCAGCAAAGTCAGCCCTCAGGGAATGTGCAGGCGACCTTGGAACGGACAACTCACGGAAGAACCCCGACCAGACCTAAGAGGAGGCGTGTAGTGGTGATAGGGGATTCCCTACTGAGGGGAACAGAAGCAGTGATCTGTGGGCCTGACAAGATGTCTCGGGAAGTGTGCTGTCTCCCCGGGGCTAAGATCCAAGATGTAACTGAACGACTGCAAGGAATCATAAAACCCACTGACAAATACCCCTTCCTCTTGGTTCATGTGGGAACCAATGACACTGCAAGCAATAGCCTCCAGAAGATCAAAAGAGACTATGAGGCTCTGGGCAGGAAATTGAAGCAATTAAATGCACAAATTGTCATCTCATCTGTCCTCCCAGTTGAACGACGTGGCCCAGGGAGAGAGGGAAAAATAGTGGAAGTGAACAACTGGCTTCGCAAATGGTGTAAACAGGAACGGTTTGGATTCTTAGATCATGGAATGCAGTTTCTTGAAGATGGACTTCTGGCAAGCGATGGGCTGCACCTCACAACGGTTGGGAGGAATGTTTTTGCAAAAAATCTCAGAAACCTCATCTGGAGGGCTTTAAACTGACTAATGTGGGGGAGGGAGACAGTGCTCCTGAAGGTAGGAGTCTATCAATTGATGAAGATGATCATCCAAATGTCATAGACCGAATGGAGCAAACAGCACGCAGACCTAGTGGTGGGAGGAAAAATCCTTAAATAAGAGACACGGGGGAATGATTAATGGACTTCAATGTCTGTACACTAATGCGCAAAGCATGGGAAATAAACAAGATGAGCTTGAGCTCTTGGTACAGCAAACTAAATATGACATAATAGGAATCACTGAAACCTGGTGGGATAAGTCCCACGATTGGAATGTAATAATGGAGGGATACAATCTATTTCAGAGAAACAGACCAGACAAGAAAGGAGGAGGAGTGGCATTATATGTCAGGGATGTGTATACCTGTGAAGAGATCCAAGATTTAGAACCTCAAAGCCAAAGTGAGAGCATTTGGGTCAAAATTAAGGGAGAGAAGAATAACAGTGACCTCATCGTGGGAGTTTACTATAGATCCCCAAGCCAAACGGAGGACATAGATGAGGCCTTCCTGGAACAGATGGCCAAGCATGCAAAAGGAAGGGAGATAGTAGTAATGGGGGACTTCAATTACCCGGATATTTGTTGGATGTCAAACTCAGCCAAGAGCATAAGGTCAAACAGATTCCTCACTGGCCTTGCAGACAACTTCATTGTCCAGAAAGTGGGAGAAGCAACAAGAGGAACAGCCATTTTAGATCTGGTCCTAACCAATGTTGATGACCTGGTTAGTGGGGTAGAAGTGGAAGGATCATTAGGCGCTAGTGATCATGCTCTTCTGAAGTTTACTATACAGCGGAAAGGAGCAGCCAAGCATACTAGGACTCAATTTCTCGACTTTAAGAAAGCCGACTTCATAAAACTTAGGGAAGTGCTGGGTGAGATCCCATGGACAGTAATACTAAAAGGAAAGGGAGTTCATGATGGCTGGGAGTTTGTTAAGAGGGAGATAGTAAAAGCACAACTTCAGGCAATACCAATGAGACGGAAACATGGAAGGTGCCTAAAGAAGCCAGGGTGGCTATCTAAAGAACTTTTAACTGAGTTAAGATTAAAAAAGGATGTGTACAAAAAATGGAAAAGGGGGGAAACCACCAAAGAGGAATTCAAACAAATAGCCAGCACGTGTAGACACAAAGTCAGAAAAGCTAAAGCACAGAATGAACTCAGGCTTGCTAGAGAGGTTAAAAGCAACAAAAAAGGCTTTTATGGGTATGTTCGTAGCAAAAGGAAGAACAAAGAAACAGTGGGGTCACTCAGAGGAGAAGATGGTGAAATGCAAACAGGGGACACAGAAAGGGCTGAACTCCTCAATGCCTTCTTTGCCTCAGTCTTCTCCGATAAAGAAAACAATGCCCAACCTGAAGAATTTGGAGCAAATGATTCAGCAGAGGAAACACAGCCCAGAATAACTAAGGAGATAGTACAAGAATACTTGGCTAGTCTAGATGTATTCAAGTCTCCAGGGCCAGATGAACTGCATCCAAGAGTATTAAAAGAACTGGCAGATGTGATTTCAGAACCACTGGCAGGCATCTTTGAGAATTCCTGGAGAACAGGTGAAGTCCCGGCAGACTGGAGGAGGGCAAATGTTGTCCCTATTTTCAAAAAGGGGAAAAGAGAGGACCCAAATAATTACCGCCCAGTCAGTCTGACATCAATACCAGGGAAGATTCTGGAGCAGATCATTAAGCAAACAGTCTGTGAGCACCTAGAAAGGAATGCTGTGATCACCAATAGTCAGCATGGATTTCTGAAAAATAAGTCATGTCAGACTAACCTGATCTCGTTTTTTTGACAGAATTACAAGCCTGGTAGATGAAGGGAACGCAGTGGATGTAGCCAAACTGGGAGGGGTGGCTAACACCCCAAAGGACAGGATCATACTTCAAAACGACCTTGACAGATTAGAGAACTGGTCCAAAACAAACAAGATGAATTTTAACAGGGAGAAATGTAAAGTATTGCACTTGGGCAAAAAAAATGAGAGGCACAAATACAAGATGGGTGACACCTGGCTTGAGAGCACTACATGTGAAAAGGATCTAGGAGTCTTGGTTGACCACAAACTTGACATGAGCCAACAGTGTGACGCGGCAGCTAAAAAAGCCAATGCAATTCTGGGCTGCATCAATAGGAGTATAGCATCTAGATCAAGGGAAGTAATAGTGCCACTGTATTCTGCTCTGGTCAGACCTCACCTGGAGTACTGTGTCCAGTTCTGGGCACCACAGTTCAAGAAGAACACTGACAAACTGGAACGTGTCCAGAGGAGGGCAACCAAAATGGTCAAAGGCCTGGAAACAATGCCTTATGAGGAACGGCTAAGGGAGCTGGGCATGTTTAGCCTGGAGAAGAGGAGGTTAAGGGGTGATATGATAGCCATGTTCAAATATATAAAAGGATGTCACATAGAGGAGGGAGAAAGGTTGTTTTCTGCTGCTCCAGAGAAGCGAACACGGAGCAATGGATCCAAACTACAAGAAAGAAGATTCCACCTAAACATTAGGAAGAACTTCCTGACAGTAAGAGCTGTCTGACAGTGGAATTTGCTGCCAAGGAGTGTGGTGGAGTCTCCTTCTTTGGAGGTCTTTAAGCAGAGGCTTGACAACCATATGTCAGGAGTGCTCTGATGGTGTTTCCTGCTTGTCAGGGGGTTGGACTCGATGGCCCTTGTGGTCTCTTCCAACTCTATGATTCTATGATTCTATGAAATGAGCCTTCATTTAATAACTTCAGCAAGCATGCAGGCCTTCTGTTAACTAAAGTTGTCCATTTCATCTGAACTGAACCAGGAACAATGGTTAAGGGCTTCAGAACAAGTCATTATATTATACCAGACTTGAAGTTAGCTTTTTCTCCTGGCTTGTTCTGAAGCAATTAACGAATATGCTTAACCTGGATAAGAGGTGATATGATAGCCATCTTTAACTATCTAAAGGGCTGTGTCATGGAAGATGGAGCAAGCTTGCTTTCTCCTGCTAAGGAAGGTAGGACCCGAATGGACCAATGGATTCACGTTACAATAAAGGAGATCCCGACTACACATCAGGAAGAACTTTCTGATGGTAAGAGTTGTTCAGAAGGTGGTGGACTCTCCTTCCTTGAAGGTTTTTAAGCATAGGTTGGATGGCCATTTGTAAAGGATTCTTCAGCTGTGATTCCTGCAATGCAGGGGGTTGGACTAGATGACCCTCAGGGCCCCTTCTATGATTCTGATTCTATTATTATTAATCCAAGATACGATCATCCGAATGCAGTCAATATACCTAGTTTTGATTGTAAGGTAAGCATCTTTAGAAACGTTTTTTCTACAATACATGAGGAAGTCTGTAGAAATTCTCATAAATATGGAAGTATAGCATAACATTTGGAGAAAAGAATAATTTGTGGCAAAATCCTGCTAATTTTTGTACTCTCAGTCAGGTTATTAATTATGGACAACACAGCAGAACTAGACTAAACTTTATGCATTAAAAAGTTAACTTAAACAATCATTTTTCCTTTGAAAATCAGAGAGCCATATAAATCAACTATCCTTCCTCAAAGGAATATTTGGTATTACATGCGCATATTATTTTCCTATGAAGATGCAATATGGTAAACTAATGCATAAAGCTTGAAGTTCAAGAATATACTTGCACATGGGTTTTTTGTTGTTTTTATCAAATGCCTTTCTAGGTCTCCCCTCCAATCCAGTTCAACTCCCCAAAATGTTCATCAAAGCAAGCAAATGCAGAGGAATTGTAAAAAATTGAGGCAGGATTCCTTTTCACACACAAATACAAGAAGCATTCTTCTACTTCCACTGCAGCAAAAAGAATAGTGAGATGTCTGTGAACAAGTATTTCTTCTAAACAGTATGTGAAACAGCTTCAGCAAATCAGCTGTAGAGTATCTGAAGCTTCTGCTCACCACAATACAGGAAGTGGGAGATGAGGGAAGAGACAAAAAAGAAATAAAATACTGAATAAACTGACCAAAATATCCTATTTTTATTTTATTTTCAGATACAAAAATATAAAAATCTATTCCAGTCTGGTCTCTGAAATGGAAATTAACATTTCCTGAAATATGGGGAGCCTTTTCATTTTGCCCAAAATGAACTCATACTAATTCATATGGCTGAAAATACTTTTAAGATATGCAGACTTCACAGATGCAATAAAAAAAACTGTTCTTTGCAGGAGACCTGAACATTTCATACCTTTTGCATAAAGGGATATTAATTGCATATTATTTCTGAGTATGCATGGTCATGATCAAGCTGTAAATTTCACTTGCTTTATTCATCAGAACTTATGTCCGAAAACAGGTGTGCTCAGGAGTCACTCAACTTTTCCAAACTGATTGCTGGCTAAATATTATCACACACACAATTACAAGGAAGCAAACTCCATTAAACTTGGTGGATCAGACCACACAGTTGCTATCTAAAATGTGTTATTTGCCAGCGGTGCAATCCTATACAGTACATGTCTACACAGAAGTAAGCTCCATTAAGTTCAATAGGCCTCTCTCAGGTAATTGTGTACAGGATTGCATTATTAAGATCCAGCCTGATCTTAAGTTCCACTCATTTCAACGTGGCTTACTCCCAAGTAACTATTTAGCTAGGATCGGAGACCTTGCTAAGGGAAAATCAACACTCCCAAACCAAGAATATCCAGTCCGCGATTCTAAACATGATTCATTGTAAAGAAAGTCCCACCACTATCAATCAATAGCACCAGCAGACAGACATAGGAATGGGCTGTTTGTTTACAATGGCCACACATTTCTTGGAAATTAATTGATGGAAACAATTTTCCAAAGTTCTAATTCCCCCAAAATCACAAAATCTAATAAAGGCTGGTATGCTGTTCTTTTTTAAAAGAAAAACTTAAAAGCAATCCTCCATGAAACTGAAGGAAAGAGAACTGTCTTCCGTGTGTTTGTGTGTACTGGCAAGCTCTCCCCTTTGCAAATTCCTCCATGTTGCAGGATTTGGGCAAGGAAGGAGCGAGCGAGCTGCGCCCCTTCCCGGGGCCTCGTCTCCAGGCCAGCCAGGCCTTGCCCTCCCCCGGAGATGCGCACCGTACACACAAACACGCGACACGCGGACGTGCGGGGACCTTCCTTTCCCCGAAGCTCCTGGGCCCCTTCTGGCCCCGCGCGGGCCTCCGCCTCACCTCTCGCCAGGGAGCACAAGCCGCAGACCAGGAGGCTCCTCAGGACGGCGCCCATCTTCTCTCCTCGGGCTCTCACCGGCGGCGGCGGCGGCGGCGGCAGCGGGGAGGCGGCGGCGGGAGCAGCGGCGGCGAGCGGGGGCAGCAGCAGCACCTCGGCCGCCCTCTCATGCTTTCGGGGTGCGGGGGGAGGCCGGCAGGAAGCGAGGGAGCCGCGCAAAAGGAACCGCCGCCCCAACCTGGTCTCTTTGTTTCTCTTAAAGGGCTGCGTGGCCCTCGGCTCCCGGCCCCGGCGAGGAGGGCGAGAGCGGGCGGGAGAAGCCCTCGTCCCCCATGCCCGCTGCTGCTGCTCCTCAGGCCGCGCTCCTTCCTCCTCCTCCTCCTCCTCCTCGGGAAGCCGAGAGAAAGGAAAGGCGCAGCAGCAGCAGCAGCACAGCCCCTTCTCGGCCGCCGCCTCCTGGATCCCCGGTGCAAAGCCAGAGAAGATCCCTCCTCCTCCTCCTCCACCTTCGGCAACTAGGGAGCGCCGCTCATCTGGGCCCGCGCAGAGCCCCCTTGCCCGGCGCTCCTGCCCTCCTTTTCTGGGAAGAGACGCCCCGAAGGCCGCCCCGCGAAGCTCCCCCGGGAAAGGGGGCGACGCGGCAGCCGCATTCCTCAGGGACTCCTTCGCCGCCTCGCTCGCTCTCGCCGCGAATCAGGGAATCGGGTCCTGGGCTGCAGAATCTCACGCTCTGGACCGGAGGAATGTCGGAACTACTTTCGGGGACACGGGCTGCGCGGCGAGAGCGGCACAAAGAGCGGCGGAGGAGGAGGAGGAGGCGGCGGCTTCCCTCTCTCTCTCTCTCTCTCTCGGCTGCGCTTTTCTTTCCTCGGTGAACGTTCTGCGCGCGAGCGAAGGCGAGGCTCCAACCTGGCCCGCCACGCAGGCGGCTTCCATAAGTGCACGGGGGGGGCCCAACACTGGGGGGGGGGCTGCCGTGTGTGCATGACGTCACACACGCCCCCCCCGCCGGGCAAGGCCTCCCTGCGAGGGGCGCCCGAGCGCCTGCCGCCCCCCCCGGCCCCCTCAGTCTCGGAGGGCGCAGCGCCCCGTTTCGAAATGTGGAGGGGCTGGAGCTGCCGCTCGCCTCGCAGGGTTGCTTTCAAGGAGGTACCTACAAATTCACGTGCATTTCGGAAGTACTGCGCAGGTAACCCTAACGGGAGAACCAGCCTTGGCATTAGCTCTACCTAAACTCAAGCAAGGCTGCACCTCCCTCCTTCAAACATTAAGGCAATAATATTGGCTTATCTTTAAGAGGATCCATGTAAGGATTACTGCATCTATGTATATGAATCTTAACAGTACTGAAAATGCTATATAAATGGTAAACATGCAATCTACAGAATTTCCCTGTTCTAGACAGCTGTCCTCTTTTGGAATGGGATAAGATATACCGTATTAATTGCAACTTATCCCTCCAGGTTCCAAGGCGTGGGTTGCACACAGTTTTAAAATCCCATCCTTGGGAGCAAAATTAAAAGCATAGGAATTGGGCTGTAAAACCTTGTTTTGAGCAAGTCTAGCTAGGAAATAAGGTAGCTCTCCTCTTCTTACTTCACTTAACAAAGAATCAGGCAACAACTTGGGAAGTAAATTTTAAAAAATATAATTTACTTGCTTATAAACGTGCATTTGTTCACAGCAGCAGCAGTAAAAACTATGCAGGCAAAATACTTATACTTTACAGTATATCACACTATAACCAGCTTCAGGCATGTGTTTAAAGCTGGAGCAAGTAGAGGCATGTCTGCATCCAATGCTGGTCAAAGTAAGAGAGGAGAGGAATACGGTGGTACCTCGGGTTAAGAACGGTCTGGTTTAAGAATGATTTGGTTTACAAACTCCACAAAACCGGAAATAGTGTCTTGGTTTGAGTATTATGGCAACTCTGTGGGCCTTACCTGAGCCAGGTGCAACCCACTGTTGACTGAAGCGGGGGTCGCTCAGGAGTTTGCTTCCTGTGGGTTGTGTACTTCTTGTGGGAAAGCAATGTGTGGTTTCATGGTGTTTACATATGAGGTGATGTGATTTCTTTTGATAGGGTTTCCCAACCCCCCCTTTAATGTAATTGCTTTTAAGCTTTTTTCATCTTGCTTATCTACTTTATAGGATGATTCCCTGCCAACTCGTCTGGGTTGCCCTGTGGACAAACGTCGGCTCCCTCGGCCAATAAAGCGAGATGAGCGCCGCAATCCCAGAGTCATCCGTGACTGGACTTAACTGTCAGGAGTCCTTGACCTTGACCTTTAAAGGACCACCGCGGGGGGCATTACTATTGAAAGTGGGTGGGGAGGTTTATGTAGGTAGGTATGTGATTTATTATTATTATTATTATTATTATTATTATTATTATTATTTGGGGGAGAAAAGAAAAGAGAGGAGAGGGGGGATGGAGGGGGGATTTAATTATTATTATTATTATTATTATTATTATTATTATTTATTTATTTATTTATTTATTTATATCCCGCCCTCCCCAGCCAAGGCTGGGCTCAGGGCAGCTAACAAGCAACAATAAAAACAAGTTGAATGAATACAACTTAAAAACAAGATTAAAATACAACAAATACAAAAAAATACAAATATTAAATGCAGCCTCATCACAGGAGGAGAAAGGAAAAAGAAAGGGGGGGTGAATCAAATTGGCTCCAAGCCAATGACCAGGCGGAACAACTCTGTCTTACAGGCCCTGCGGAAAGAAGTCAGATCCTGCAGAGCCCTGGTCTCATGAGGCAGAGCGTTCCACCAGGCCAGAGCCAGAGTTGAAAAGGCCCTAGCTCTGGTTGAAGCTAATCTTAACTTCCTTAGGACCCGGGACCACTAGGGTGTTGCTATTTATGGACCTTGAGGCTCTCCATGGGGCATACTGGGAGAGGCGGTCCCATAGGTACGAGGGTCCTAGGCTGTGAAGGGCTTGAAAGGTCAAAAGCAGCACCTTAAATCTGACCCTCTACTCCACTGGGAGCCAGTGCAGATGGAAAAGCACTGGGTGAATATGCTCCCATGGCAGAGACCCCGTGAGGAGCCTCGCTGCAGCATTCTGCACCCGCTGGAGCTTCTGGGACAGCTTTAAGGGCGGCCCCGTGTAGAACGAATTATAGTAGTCAAGCCTGGAGGTGACCGTCGCATGGATCACTGTGGCCAGGTCGGGGCGGGAAAGGTAAGGGACCAATTGCTTGATGCGGCGAAGGTGGAAAAATGTCGCCTTGGCTGTTGCTGTAACCTGCGCCTCCATGGAAAGGGAGGCGTCAAGGATTACACCCAAACTCTAAACGGAAGGCAATGGCACTAATTGGGCCCCCGCAAGAGAAGGGAGTTGGTCCCTCATCCCCATGCCATCCCGACCCAGCCATAGGCCCTTTGTCTTCAAAGGATTTAGTTTCAATCGGCTCCCACGAAACCATCCAGCCACAGCTTCCAAGCATCTGGTCAGTGTGTTCGGGGCCGAGTCGGTGTGGCCATCCATCAGCAGATAGAGCTGAGTGTCATCAGCATATTGGTGACAGCCCAGCCCAAAGCTCCGGACAATCTGGGCAAGGGGGCACATAAAGATGTTTAAAAGCATCGGGGAGAGGATTGCGCCCTGCGGCACTCCACACACCAAGGTGTGGTGCGACAACATCTCCCTCCCTAGTGCCACCCTCTGTCCCCGACCAGAGATAAAAGAGCACAGCCATTTACGGGCTATGCCCTGTATCCCCACGTCTGCGAGGCGGTGGTCCAGAAGATCATGATCGACCATGTCAAAGGCTGCTGACAAATCTAAAAGGATCAGTAGTCCTGACCCGCCTCGATCCAGCTGTCTACGGAGATAATCTGTTAGGGCAACCAGAGCCATGCCGGTCCCGAAACCAGGACAGAACCCGGACTGAAATGGATCTAAAGCCGATGTTTCCTCCAGAAACCTACCAAGTTGTTCAGCTACCGCTCTCTCAATTACCTTACCCAGATATGGAAGATTTGAAACTGGGTGGTAATTTAAGAGAAGAAAGAGGGAGAGAACCAAAAAACAAAAGGTAACACTCCCCCCCCCAAAGGAAGAAACTAAAGATGTGGTGGTGGTGGTTTCTGGAAGAAGTATATTTATATCAAATGATAAAAGTAAGAAATAAAAAATATATTTAAAAACCCCTATGAGAGGAAAACATAATATAATTTTTGTGTGTGTGTGTATTCTCTTTAAAGAGAAAAAATAAGTGGGGAGGAAAGCGAAATTATATGCTGGGGGGAGGTGTTTGTTCGCCTCAGAACATTGGTATCACTTTAACTTACTGCGTTCCATCATACCTCTCCTCCCTTTCGACTGTTGCCCATAGACTGGCCTTCACCAAAGCGAGGTTTAACGTTTTTCCCTCCAATGTCCTGAGACATAGGTTCTCAAAGGGCACACATCCGTGTGCGAATGTGATAAGGTGACGCTGGAGTCGCTCCAGCACATTATGTTCACTTGCCCCTTGTTTAATGTGCCACGGGCAAATTTGTTGGGATCAATCATACAGAAACTAGAGGGTACCCCACCAAAATTCCACCTTGCCCAAATCTTGCAGGACAAGGATACCCACACGACCCTGAAGGTGGCTAGGTTCTTAGTTGCTGTCCTTTCCCAAAAGCGACGCCAAGGAGCACTACAAGCTAATTAAGGCGTAGTATGCCTTTCCATTTTATAGTATTTTATTGTTTATAGTATTTTATTATTTTATTGTTATAGTGGTGTTTTAGCGATTGCTTTTTTTCCCCTACGGCACAAGCTGTTATTTATGTGTTGTTTTTACCTGTATGGGCCTATGGCCGTAATAAATGAAATTTCAATTACAGTGGGGAGGAAAAAGAGAGAGAGGAAGGGAAAATAACTAGCAATAACAAAGATGTGGAATAAAAAGCTTTTTTGTTTGTTTTTTAAGAAAAGATTATGATAGTTGTCAGGGATCTGCTTGCAGGGGAGGGGGGAGAGACAGAAACGTACAGAGAGCCTCCTCCTCTGTTATAGAATCATAGAATCATAGAGTTGGAAGAGACCACAAGGGCCATTGAGTCCAACCCCCTGCCAAGCAGGAAACACCATCAGAGCACTCCTGACATATGGTTGTCAAGCCTCTGCTTAAAGACCTCCAAAGAAGGAGACTCCACCACACTCCTTGGCGTGTTGAGCAGTCAGAGTCTGAGAAGGGGGAGCTTTCAGGAGACACGGAAGACAAGAGAAAGGGGAGCCAAAACACAGGGAAGGGAATGTGCAGCTTCTGTTGCATAGCTTTCCACGTAAGGAAAAGAGGCGGAGAGGGGTTTTTCCCAGGTTTCCATGCTGGAGGGGAAATAGGAAGAAGGCACTACCGGAATCTGCTAGCAATTAAGGCAGACATGGTTTTGAAGCTTCTACACTGTACATAAGTTTTGCACTCAATAAAATCTGAAAAGACAGGCTGGAGTCCTGGCTGTTATATTTGTGAGCAACCACACTCCCCCCTTACAATAGTAATGGGAGGGCAGGGGGAGGGAGGACTCCCCCCCCTTAAAAAATAAAAATAGAAAAAGAAAGGAATCAGGTTTTTATTTCTATTTTCTTTATTTTTCCTATTTAATTTTTAAAAAGTGAGTAATAAAAAATAAATAGGAAGTCAGGGCTGAACAGCGATCTCAGGAAGTGGCCTGTGTTGGTTTAGGGCTCCCTTCTGGGCACTACCATTTTGATTCTTAAGAGTTAGGGGAAAATGGAGGTTAGAAATTTGGGGAAGGGAAAGGGGAAAGAAAATTTTTTTAAAAATATTTTTGAAAAATTAAGGAAAAGGAATTAAAATAATAAAAAGAAGACTAAGATTAAATAATAATAATAGATTTTTTAAAAAATTAAGAAAAATATATAAATTTAAAATATTATATAAAAATTATATAAAACCCAACAATTTCATTAAAAAATTACACTCTGGATGATAAATCCAATGTTAAATGTTATCAGCAGTCCATATGCAGTCTCACAGTTATCATTACAATGGTCCAGGTTTTGACGTGAGGACACTGTTTTTTAAAATATTCTTTATAAGTTTCCCACTCCTTTCTGAAATTTTGGTTTGGCTGTCTCCTAATTGTCTCTGTCATTTTTGCCAATTTGAGATATTCAAATAATTTATCCTGACATTCCTCTTTTGTTGGTACTAATTCTCCTTTCCATTTTCTGGCAATTAATATTCTTGCTGCTGTTGTAGCATATAAGAATATTCTCCTTTTTTCATTTGGAATATCTAAAATGCCCAAGAGAAAGGCTTCTGGTTTCTTTACAAAGGTTTGCTTGAACATTTTTTTCAATTCCTCATAAATAATATCCCAGAAATTCTTGATTTTTTTGCAGCTGCACCACTTATGAAACAGTGTCCCTTCTGCCTGTTTACACCTCCAGCAAGCATTAGATTTCTAATTTTATACATTTTGGGCAGTTTGCTGGGAGTTTATTTACCACCTATAGGACATCTTCAAAAAAGTTTCCTTTAGTGTATGACAGGCCATTCTTTATTCCATAATCTTTCCCATGCTGATAGTTGAATATTTTTACTAAAATCTTTCACCTACTTAATCATTACTTCTTACACCTCTTCATTTTTCACCTCCCATTCTAAAAGAATCCTGTACATTCTGGATATTACTCTTCTTATTTTGTATTAATTCTTTATCTACTTTTGATTCTTCCGTTGCAAAACCCTTTTCCCTGTCTGTTTTAAAAGCCTCGTTTAATTGATAATATTGTAGCCAGTCCTTTAGGTAATGTCTGATTTCTTTGATTTTTTTCACTTTCAGTTGATTATCTTCTAATATGTGGCCCAGTTTGTTTCCATACTTTTTTTTTCACTGCAATGGCCTCCAGAGGGTTATAGCCACCAGGGAGTTTTTGGTTCCGGTAAATCTTTATACTTCTTCCATAATTTATATAGCGGCTTCCTGATGACATGATTCAGGAAGGCTCTATATTTTTAACTTACTTAAAGCACCAGAAATAAAATTGTTTGTGCTGCCCTGATGCTAAACAGATTTACAGTACAATCCTAACCATGTCTACACAGATGCTGCATTAAATTCATTGGAGCTTATACTCAGGTAAACTGGGTTAAGACTGTAGCCTTACTTAGCCATAAACACCATTTATGGTGTTATCGCTTGCTGATCAGAAGGTTGGCGGTTCAAATCCCCTTGATGGGGTGAGCTCCCATTGCTCTATCCCAGCTTCTGCCAACCTAGCAGTTCGAAAGCATGCCAAGTGCAAGTACAGTCATACTTTGGTTCTCAAATGGCCTAGTTGCCACACAAATCAGCTCCCGAATGCCACAAACCTGGAAATAAGTGTTCCAGTTTGCGAACGTTTTTTGGAAGCCAAATGTCCGACGCGGTTTCCACTTGAGTGCAGGAAGCTCCTGCAGCCAATCAGAAGCCACGCCTTGGTTTTCGAATGGTTTCAGAAGTCGAACAGACTCCCGGAACAGATTAAGTTCGAGAAACAATGTACCACTATAGATAAATAGGTACCAGTGCGGTGGGAAGGTAATTGGTTTTTCTGTGCACTCTGACACTTGTCATGGTTGGCACTTGTTGCACCAGAAGCAGCTTAGTCCTGCTGGCCACATGACCCAAAAGCTGTCTGTGGACAAATGCCAGCTCCTTGGCCTGAAGCGCGATGAGCGTCCGCAACCCCATAGTCACCTTTGACTGGACCTAGGACCAGGGGTCCTTTACTTTCTTTTTACTTTTTTATTATGTAATGTGTAATAATAAACTGAGCTTCTGTTACCATGTACATGCCAGGCTGGTTTCCCTCCAACTATAACATGCTCTTAAAAATAAAGTCCTCAGGATGCTTCTGCTGGCCCAGGCACTGATGCTGGGTCTGCTTCATCTGCTGCTCTTTGGGCAGCCACAGGTGGGGTGGGGGCGATGTGGCCATGGACTTTGGCCATTGGCTGCAGTCCTACCTGCACCACCTGATGGGATTGCTCCTACACGGCTATGTTCTTCCTCCACTGTTGGAGACAAGTGTGCTTCTGAACACCAGTTGCTGGAAACTGCAAAAGGGGCAAGTACTGTTACACTCAAGTTCTGCTTGCGGGCTTTCCCTTAGCATATTGGAGGACCAGCAGCCAGCAACCTGGGTGAGGCTCTCTTCTTATCCCCATTGACTCTTCTACCCAATATGAGAGATGCAGGCAGGTCTGTACTGCCAAAGTAAGTCAGATTTCCGTTTCTAACACCAGTGCTATATATGGCCCAATCTCAGAACAGTGAGAAGATTCAGGGGTTCCAGTCTATACCCCTGCTGTTTCCTTTGAGTGAGGTCACAAGGTTTATGGCATTTCTTTCATGTAGGTGAAATCATAGTACTAGCAGCCCCAAAGAGCCTGTTCACCCATTAGTTTTCTAGGGAGTTTCCAGCACTGTTCAAGATGGTTCAGCTTTTGTGTCTGCTCTCTCCTTTTGACTCTGGGTCTCCTAAAACTACCAATCTATTTTCCTCTCTTGCACATAAACAGTCAGGGGGAGGTGGGAAGGAAGTCCTTGCTTCTTTTGCCATACTGGCTGTCAGCTTCCTAAAATGCCTCCATCTATTTAGTTTCAGTGGCTACAGCCACTAGCTTGCATTTCAGAAGGGGTTGCTTAACAGATTTGGCAAGGGCTGTTTACTTCACAAAAGAACTGGATTGCCCATTTTAGCCATCCTCCTTTTCTGCATAAGCCACTCCTGCAGCTATATTATAACATCACAGGGCTGGAGGGCATCCCAAGAGCTAGAAAAGGTTATAAGAAATAGGCTTGAAAAAGGAAAGTCCTGGCTAGAAAGTTGTACGTAGGGCAGGCAACTGCTTTTCAATTGCTAAATTATTCAGCAGAATTATTAAAACATCTGAAGAAATTTCTTATTATTGTACTGGAATTACTTTAGGCTTCATTGGCAAAACATACTTTTTTGTTTGTTAATGAGATCGTGTTTTAACCACCAAGCCCTGAAACATTATTTGTTTGAGCTTACAGAACATTCAAGAACATTCAGCACATGGGTTGCATTAACTATCATGCGAGTCCCTTTTAAACAACAGCAACTGCAAACAGCTTTCTTCTTAGAACTCTATAGAGGAATTCAACATTCTGCCCTGCACATTTCAGGAGACTGTAGACTGCACCTTTAAAATGAAATAATTATATATGTATTGTAATTTATTTCTAGTATTGTAGTATACTTAGATCGGAACAATGGCGGAAGTCCATGCCTCTCAGCTTTGCAGATCAATCCTATTAAGCATGTTGGTGCTGTGGTCTAAACCACTGAGCCTCTTGAGCTTGCTGTTTGGAAGGTCGGTGGTTTGAATCCGTGCAATGGAGTGAGCTCCAGTTGCTCTGTCCCAGCTTCTGCCAACCTAGCAGTTCAAAAGCATACCAGTGCTAGTAGATAAATAGGTACCGCTGCGGTGGGAAGGTAAACTGCATTTCTGTGCGCTCTTGCACTCGTCATGGTGTTCCGTTGCGGCAGAAGTGGTTTAGTCATGCTGGCCACATGAACCGGAAAGCTGTCTGTGGACAAACGCTGGCTCCCTCAATCTGAAAGTGAGATGAGTGCCGCACCCCATAGTCGCCTTTGACTGGACTTAGGCATCCAGAGGTCCTTTACGTTTACCTTTATCTTTTAACCTTACAGGAGTAAAACCCACTGTTTAAATGTGAAGACAGACATGATACTTTTAAGTGTCCTTCACACTTAAGTACCTTCACCTTCACACTCCTGGAACACACATACATTTTTCTGCTCAAGATCAAGATCTATACACTGGTGGTGGTGGTATTGAACTCATCTTTTCAAGTGCCATGACACTACCTACCTCTTCTTCAACATCAACTCTCCAAGCTGTTTTGAAATTATTTTTAAGGTGTTTATTAATTGGAGGGGGCATCAGATATATTATGTACATATGCATGTGATCATTTATTTTTTGAAACAAAACAGCAAAGCAGCAGCCAAAGGCTTTGGACATGCCTTCTGGCTTCCTACGCATTCTGTTAATAATGTCATGAATAAACAACACATGACATGGCACCATGGTGCTGTGAAATTCACTGTGGCGGATCAGTTTCATTGGCTTCCACTTATGGGGGACGGCAGCAGAAGCAGCCTAGATACGAGACACCTGAAATACAGCCTCACATGACCCTGAGGCATGTGTCGACAGGCCTAAACTTTTTATACAATCAAAACCATCTATTTCAGTTGGGCCTGGGAAAGCAACCCCTCTGTGACCCCTATATTCTGTACCATAAAATTCAGGGTACTGAATTCTGAACCTGTTGCATTTTCCAAAGGAAATCCCATGTTGAGCACATTACAATAATCAAATCTTGTCATTACCAGGGAATGCATCACAATATCAAATTAAAACATAGGCACATTATAATTTATGAGAAAATGAATGATTAGACCAGCTTTCTCAACCTTGGGGGGGGGAGGTGTCTCCAGATGCTGGACTACAACTTCCATCATCCCTGAACACTGGTCCTGCTAGTTGGGATGCTGCGAGTTGAAGACCAACAACATCTGGGGACCCAAGGTTGAGAGGCTGGACTAAACCTTAGAATTCCATTCTTATAATAGTTTCGATTATGTTTTCTAGCAACTTTTGCTCATTTTTCTCATTTTAGTGTTTACGAAAAACATAATACCTTTAAGATGATCTCAAAGTAGCTTACACAGAACAAAATCTCTATTTAATCACAGCACATTAAGAGATTTTGCCTGTGAACAATTAAGTTTACATTCAGTTTTTCTTCTTTTCAGCATAAAGCTTCAAAACAATCCCCTCACCCACTGATTTGTAGGCACTTGTGGTCTATCACACTTGTGGGAATACAGGAAAATATACAATCAGCACTTTGTAACAGTTGTGGGATTTTGATTTTTCATCACAACGTTAAGAACTATGGCATTATTTTGATCTTATAGATGGAGCTGCAATTCCCCTTGAAGACCATGTCTGCAGCTTGAAGTGCTCTTGAGCTTGTTGCTTGTAGCAGTGGCTCGGACCGCATTCTGTCATCTCAGGCTTGTACATCCCCTGTGGCCACCAGCTGCTGCCCTAACTTGGGTGGCATAACCTGACCTTGATCACCTCTGCTCTGTTATTTTCAACTGGATTATTGCAATTTGAACTAACGGGGGCTGCTTCTACTGGGGCTGCTTCCTTCAGCTGTTGCAGCAGGTTGCAGATTGGACTGGATATGTGACACCAATTTTGGGTCAATTGCATTGGCATCTATTAATATTTAAGACCTTAAATGGTTTGGGACCAGGTTACCTAAAGGACAGCCTGCACATGTCTGACTCTGCCCATAATCTAAGTTCTGCTTGGATAACTCTCTGGATAACACAGAAGAGTGTATGAGACTTTGTACCAGCTACAACAGTTTAACATCAAAGCACTAGAAACATCTGTGGGGTATATAAATTGAAACAGACTAGCTAAAACAAAATTTAATACCATTCCAAATAATGAAAACATAGAATACAAATCAGTGTTACCATAAGCCCGGATGTATTGCTATTAGAATATATTCTAAGACACACAAATTTCCAAGAGGAAATTTAAATAAATTATTATTTAAATAATAGATTTCTAATAGGAAATTAACCATCAGATTTGCTAATTCAAGAAAAGTGGGAGCATAAATTTAAGGATTTAAAAGATAGCAAAAGAATGGTAACCGGAATGAGATAGCTCAAATTGTGGAAGGATGGTTACCACCATGGCTTCAATATTTCCAGCAAAGGAGTATTGCTTTTGGCAGCTACAAGTCCTACATGGATGATAATGAAGATGACAGCATGGGAAGTGCTAATAAAAATAATAAGTTGAAGGGTCTGCTAGCAAAAGAACCCCAACCCCCCTGTGGGCTGTTGGTGGAGTCAGTAGCCAGGTTAAGGTGGGGAGCGACAACTGGATTTCACCATCTAAGGCTCAAGACAACCCTGGATGTAGTGTTTTGTGAGATATCACCAAGTTGATCAATAGGTTAAGCTCAATTTTAACTTTTGCTGTTGGTATTTTAAGTCCCATCAGGCTGAATGGAATGTATAAAGATTCTAGGTTCGAATGTGAGACATGTTTTGCAGTAAACATGCATCTAACACATATGTGGTGTGGTTGCCAGTGTACCTCTGGATTTTGGAGATGAGTCTTGCATCGCATAATGTGAGACTATCCTATGTTGATTTTATTTAATTGGATCAATGAGAAGGTATCTGCAGAATCAGTAAAGATTTTCTTGACTGCAGCAGTGGAAAGATTCTCCAGCCATATGGGAATGGCTAAGGAAGTGTCCTGCATGAGCAGAAATGGACAAATTGACCTATTTGATTTATAAGAGGAATGATATGTTCTATAATTCAAATTTACAAAACATAATTTGGGCATTTTTATATATTGTGATGCTGATTTTAGTAATATCAGATGTATTCGTGTAAATTATTATTTCTGGGTAAATCATGATTTTATAAATAAAGACATATTTGTTTTGAAAAAGATCTGATTCTTAGGTGGTATTGGTTATGCTGGTGAGCATATGGGACAGGGTCTTAACTCTTCCAGTTAATGTTTGCTTGGCCCCTTCAGTTCCAGAATTCAATAAAACCTTAAACATTTTTTGTTGTTGCCTTGCCTTGACAGAGCTTAGGTCAGTGAACATGTGTGTTGCCACAGGTTCTTCATCTCTGGCTTAGAGGCTTCTAGCATTAGCATATTATAAGCCACTGGAAACAGCGACTCCCTCCAGCTAGCTCTGGCACATGCCTTTTATGCTACGAAGCTTTGGTCTCTTTGAACTTCTTGTAACATATCCTGCATTTTCATTGCTGAATTCTTCCCCTCTCTCATTTGGACATTTGGAAGTTGCATGTTCCTGTGGTCTGGTGACTAGAAGTACCACACGCATGCTGTGACACACTGCTCAGATTTAAGAGTGTGCATGTCAAGCAAACCATTTTCACTTGTTTCAAGTCCATGTTTCATAATCAAATTACTTTTGAACTTTCCACAAATACAGAGACTCTTAGTGAGGTCTGCCTCGAGCAGTTTGCCAGGCCAAAAGATTTTTCCAAGAACACTGATTGACAGGATGCTCCTCAGATCCTGCTATGAGTAGTCTGCTGCTGTGCCAAGAGTCACACCAACCCTGATTCCCAGTGCCCTCTTAGTAGTAAGGAAAACATTCACTGCAGAACAAAGGCCACCATTGCAGTACCAGCAGACCGCGCCACCACATTTCTGGAAACTCCCAACACCACCCACTAATATAATGTTGTTTACGGGTGCATCATAGTAGCCATGTGCAGAAAACACCCATCCATATACTATGGTGGCCTAATGGACCCAGGACTTTACCTAACCCAGTTCTCACATGGCATATAACCAGGCAGCCAGGAAAGGATCAGTGCTACTCCTTGCGCAAACTCCCACAGTGCTGCAGGTAGGAGGCCTGCATGAAGAACTCCAGTTTCGCAGGAGAAAAGTATGAGACTCGCTGCCCAAACCACACAGTGCTGCCTTGCCCCACAACTGGGCAGATGTTCCATTTATATAATCATAGAAGTGTAGAGTTGGAATGCGTTTCTGGTTCTTCCAGGAGGAAAGCAATTTTTCTCCACTGGATTTTCCATATGATAAGAGTTGCCAGATCTTCAAGACCAAAAAGGAGGGCGGGGAGTCTTGGCCGGGGGGGGGGGGTCTGGCAGAGCCTGGCTCAGCAGGGGAGCTGCGGGTCGTGCCTGCCCGCCCCTCGAGGGGCAAGTTTCAAGGCGCTCTCGCTCCGAGGCCGCCTTGGCTCTGGGCTGGCGCCGCTGGCCTGAGCCTGCCTCGCCCCGGCCGGGGAGCTCCTTCCGCGCAGTCCAGCTCCCCCCCCCCCCGACCCAAGTGTTCCATTTTAAGCAGAGAGTTTGATGGCGAGGGGGGAAGCCCTGGCCAGGGAGGGTGCCCCCTCCCCTCCCCCAGGGGCTGCGCTCTGGGCATCGCGACCCCGACCCCCGCCCTCCTCCTGGCGGGGACCAGGCGCGGCTCCGGGAACCTGGCGGCGCTCCTTGGGGCGCAGGAGACGCGGCATCTCTGGCCGCCCGGGGGCGCGGGAGGCTCGGCCCACGGCCACCGCTTTGCCAGCCCCGCTGCTCCCCCGCTCCTTCTCTTGCCCCCGCTCGCCGCCCCCTCGTGACCCCCCAAGGAATATTTGTTTGAATATTCATTTTATGCTTCATATTAAAAAGACTAGTTCAAACCCAAGATACATTGGATAATCACAAACATTTGGATCTCTTTTCTGAAGGAGGAGTGTGTGGGACTAGAATGTGGGGTTTTTGTAATTTATTCTGTCTTTACAAAATCATTTTTTTTGGTCATTTTTTAGTTTACTGACCTGTTTGCATTTTGTATATCTGTATTTCTAATGCTCTGTATTTCGGTGTTTTGAATGTTTTCTGTAAACTTCTTCAGGCACAGCTCATTGTGGAAAAGTGGCATTTAAATAAACTCAATTAATCAACATTTGAATAAATTGTTTTTAAAGTCTCTTATAAATAATACCTTTAAGCTGAGGAAAATTGCACAAGGAACCATGACTTTAGACAATAGCTTTTGAAATTATTAAGTACTGTTATAGACAGGATAAACCTAGAAATTAATAAATGCTAGGATTTTGGTTCCCCTTCATGGATCACTGCCTTGCCGTGGCGAAGGGGCTTGAATAACTCAGAGAAGCTATGAGCTATGCCGTGCAGGGCCACCCAAGATGGACAGGTCATAGTGGAGAGTTTTGACCAAACGTGATCCACCTGGAGCAGGAACCGGCAAGCCACTCCAGTATCCCTGCCAAGAAAACTCCATGGACAAAGACAACAGGCATAGAAAAGTTATGATGCCGGAAGATGAGCCCCTTAGGTCGGAAGGCGTCCAACATGCTACTGAGGAAAAGCGGAGGACAAGTACAAGTAGATTCAGAGCTGATGAAGCGGCTGGGCCAAAGCCGAAAGGACGCTCAGTTGCGGATATGCCTGGAAGCGAAAGGAAAGTCCAATTCTGTAAAGAAAAATATTGCATAGGAACCTGGAATGCAAAAACCATGAACCTTGGTAAGCTGGATGTGGTCAAAAATGAGATGGCAAGAATAAATATTGACATCCTGGGCATCAGTGAACTAAAATGGACGGGAATGGGCGAATTCAGTTTGGATGACCATCACATCTACTACTGTGGGCAAGAATCCTGTAAAAGAAATGGAGTGGCCCTCATAGTCAACGAAAGAGTGGTGAAAGCTGTACTGGGATGCAATCTCAAAAATGATAGAATGATCTCGATACGAATCCAAGGCAGACCTTTTAACATCACAGTAATCCAAGTTTATGCACCAACTACTGGTGCTGAAGAAACTGAAATTGACCAATTCTATGAAGACTTACAACACCTTCTAGAAATGACACCAAAGAAGGATGTTCTTCTCATTATAGGGGATTGGAATGCTACAGTAGGGAGTCAAGAGATAAAAGGAACAACTGGCAAGTTTGGCCTTGGAGTTCAAAACGAAGCAGGGCAAAGGCTAATAGAGTTCTGCCAAGAGAACAAGCTAGTCATCACACTCTTTCCCAACAACACAAGAGACGACTCTACACATGGACATCACCAGATGGGCAGCATCGAAATCAGATTGATTATATTCTCTGCAGCCAAAGTTGGAGCAGCTCTATATAGTCAGCAAAAACAAGACCTGGAGCTGACTGTGGCTCAGATCATCAGCTTCTTATAGCAAAATTCAAGCTTAAACTGAGGTAGGAAAAACCACTGGGCCGGTAAGATACAATCTAAATCAAATCCCTTATGAATACACAGTGGAAGTGAGGAACAGGTTTAAGGATTTAGATTTGGTGGACAGAGTGCCTGAAGAACTATGGATGGAGGCTCGTGACACTATACAGGAGGCAGCAATGAAAACCATCCCAATGAAAAGGAAATGCAAGAAAGCAAAGTGGCTGTCCAACGAGGCCTTACAAATAGCGGGGGAGAGAAGGCAAGCAAAATGTGAGGGAGATAGTGAAAGATAGAGGAAATTGAATGCAGATTTCCAAAGAATAGCAAGGAGAGACAAGAAGGCCTTCTTAAACGAGCAATGCAAAGAAATAGAGGAAAACAATAGAATGGGGGAAACCAGAGATCTGTTCAAGAAAATTGGAGATATGAAAGGAACACTTCGTACAAAGATTACCATAATAAAGGACAAAAGTGGTAAGGACCTAACAGAAGCAGAAGACATCAAGAAGAGGTGGCAAGAATACACAGAGGAATTATACCAGAAAGAAATGGATGCCTCGTACACCCCAGGTAGTGGGGTTGCTGACCTTGAGCCAGACATCCTGGAGAGTGAAGTCAAATGGGCCTTAGAAAGCACTGCTAATAACAAGAGCGCTCGAAGGGTTGAGGGAGCTGGGTTTGTTTAGCCTGGGAAAGAGGAGACTGAGAGGAGATATGATAGCCATTTTCAAATATCTTAAGGGCTGTCACATGGGAAATGGAACAAGCTTGTTTTCTCCTGCTCTAGAGGGTAAGACCTGAAGCAATGGATTTAAATTACAAGAAAGGAGATTCTGACTAAAGATCATTAAGAGTTGTTTGACCATGGAACAGACTCCCTCAGAAGGTGGCAGAGGCAGACTCTCCTTCCTTGGAGGTTTAGAAGCAGATGTTAAATGGCCATCTGTCAAGGTTGCTTTAGCTGAGATTACTGCATTGCAGGGAGTTGGACTAGATGACCCTCAGGATCCCTACGATTCTATTATTTTACATAAAAGGGAAAAGGACCCCTGACAGTTAAGTCCAGTTGCGAATGACTCTGGGGTTGCGGCACTCATCTCACTTTACTGGCTGAGAGAGCCGACGTTTGTCCACAGTTTTTCCGGGTCATGTGGCCAGCATGACTAAGCTGCTTCTGGCGAACCAGAGCAGCGCACGGAAACGCCATTTACCTTCCCACCGGAGCAGTACCTTTTTATCTACTTGCACTTTGACGTGCTTTCAAACTGCTAGGTTGGCAGGAGCAGGGACCGAGCAACGGGAGCTCACCCTGTTGCGAGGATTCGAACCGCGACCTTCCGACCGGCAACCCCAAGGCTCAGTGGTTTAGACCACAGCGCCACCCACGTCCCAATTATTTTACATACATCACATTAAAAAGTATAAATTATCCACGTTTTCAGTTCCCAGTGACAGAAATGAAAACTGAACACAAAAAGGGGACAAAACATGGCTGGATTATGTTATATTCTACCGTATCTCACAGCAATATCTCAATATCTCTCATATCCCAAGTCTGTGTGACTACAAACTGTGAACTGCCCCAAGACCTATGGATGAAGGGCAGAATACAAATTTAATAATAACAACTTTCCACCTCCCTGTGTAGCATAAATCACAGTGCTGAGTATGTCTCCTGATTGGATATGATATGTTCAGAGATTTTAATGGGCAAACTTATTTGAGAATGTTTTATCTTTTAATCAGGAGTGACTGAAAGATTGAAAGTTCTAATCAGGTTCGATGCAGAAGTATTGCAGAATTATTTGAAGCTTTCTTCTACTTGCAAAATCCAGACGGATTAGAATTTGGCAGGGTCAAGCAGTAAATAAAACAGGAATGAAACATATAACTTCTTCAGTGGATGAAACTCCTCAGTTTTGAATTAATTTGTACCTTGTAACATGGCAGTGTGCACCCTGGCACAATAAAGGATTCAGCAGTAAAAACAGAATTATGTCTGAAGACAGACTATAATTTTAAAAGATTGCAATGTGGAATGCTAAAGCAATACCACCCAGTTTGTCTCACTATCGCTTCTGATCAATCTGGCAATGCAATTTCCAGAGTTCCACATAATTCCAGAGATGATAGTGGGATGAGAGCCACAAATATTTTCCTGCCTGCTTCAGCTCTTGTAATAAACGATTTCTCCGTTTCCACCATCGGACTCCCGTTAGCCACTGCTGGAGACGGTTGCTGACCACCCTGACATAAGCAAAGCCCTGTATGCAGAACAGCAATTTAATCTATTTTTTATTTAAGCAGAAGTCAGTTGACTGATGACACCATACTGGACATTGTCTGAAATGGAAAACATGGACCTATGCTTTCCCCTTTTTTATATTCTCAGCTTTGCTTTTATTCTTTTATTCTCTGTAGAGTTATTTTTATGAACGCTAATGATTTAGTCACATATAAATGCCGTATATATATGGTGGGGCAATAAATTGTTCCTTCCTGAGCCCACTGGGACGTGGCTAATCTTTCTGAGCTCTCAGTGTCAGCAGAGTGAATATATTTGTTTGCCATGTTGGGAGCCCCAGGCACCATTCCCCTGGGGAGCTTGTAGCCAGGGCTGCTGCAATAAACAGCTGTGCAAGCCTTTGGGAGGCAGACGCGTGAGAGTGAGAGGGCATCGGAGGAGGAAGGAGAAAGGGACAGAGGCCAGTGTTGCATGCAGCACCCGACCAGTATTCAAGGCAGCCCAGGGTGCCACAGCACACTGACCTAGTAGCTTACTCCATTGAAGGTGGGTTTAGGATTGCAGCCTGCATGTTAGCATATTTGCTGCCCTCTGGTGTTCACATAGAACATTAACTTTGCCCACTGTTCAGGGGCCCCCCTTCAAGAAATAGTACAGTCGTACCTCGGGGTACATACGCTTCAGGTTACAGACTCTGCTAACCCAGAAATAGTGCTTCAGGTTAAGAACTTTGCTTTAGGATGAAAACAGAAACCGTGCTCCGGCGGCGCGGCGGCAGCAGGAGGCCCCATTAGCTAAAGTGGTGCTTCAGGTTAAGAACAGTTTCAGGTTAAGAACGGACCTCCGGCATGAATTAAGTACTTAACCCGAGGTACCACTGTATCTGTAAGCAAATTTAAAGTGAAAAAAACCCACATTCAGTAGCAGAAGATGGGGGTGGGGGTGTTCCTGCAAGCATTAGCTAACGCTTATCTATATTGCTGTGAAAAGCTGATTTTGGCTGATCTAGTGGTAGACAGAGAAGAAGCAATGAATTCAAATAGCAGAAGGCCAGATTTAGGTAGGATATCAGGAATTGCAGACCAATGATATCAAAATGTTCAGAGAAAGTATCTGTACCAAGAATTTGAGCAGATGATTATGTTTAAAACATACAGAAACAGCAATAAACCGTTTAGAAAATCCAAATATGATTTGTTTTAATCTAATTACAAAATACATTGAAGCAGCTGTAGGCTATAGTCTTCAAGTGACTAAACAATGTTTTTAAAGGGGGAAATGTTATCTAAATTGTGCTTGGGTTCATTTTTTCAAAATTAATTGTTACAGCAAATGATGACGCAATATTTCCCATAAGAAAACCCTCGTGGCAGAGCTATATGCTATTAATGTGGGGCTGCTGCTAAAATGGGATGCTCGTTTCAAGTTCTCCATAATTGACATCACTGTACTGCGTGTTGCACTGGCCCTCCCGCACAATGCAATGAGATCACAAGGAACATGGCAGGGAGTCCCCATTCTTAGCAGAGGCCCCGGGTTTCTTTTAACATTTTGCTCTGCCCCATTTTGACTGAAGCCTGGTCCAAGTGTTATACTTAGCCCTTTGTGTGAGAAGCGAAATGGGAAATGGTTTGCTCTGAAAGCCTCTTGTGTGCTGTGTGGCATCTTGTCTCCAATCACACAGATATTTGTGTTGATTTTTTACTGTGTGTGGAAATACAGTCAGACACAGACAGTATTTAAACTAAGTTCTGCCTTCTGTTTCTGTAATGTCTAACATCACCACTCTTTTTGGGCAGACTGATTACCCCCTTCCTGCATGCCATATTCTCAACAACCATTCAGAGAAAGAGGTTGTCAGTCTGGTCAGTTTGGCTGCTGCACAAACTGCTCTGGCTAAATTCCTGCTTGGCAGGGGGTTGGACTCGATGGCCCTTGTGGTCTCTTCCAACTCTATGATTCTATGAAATGTAAATGTTGCCCTTATTATGCAAGTGGGATAGAATGCCAAACTATCACAGACTTCTTGTTGCAGAAAGCAGGGGATTCGATATGCAACCAACACATGATACACACTGCAAACAAGCAAAGATACCACATAAGAGGGAACTGAAACATTTAAACTTGACCTTGTAGGAAAGATAACATGTTCTCTGCTGTGACAAATCCAATCCATCTATAAAGCTTCCAAATTTACCACTAATGTACTTCTTCATGTTTTTCCTCTGTCACATGTTCGCATACATGCCATTGATCAAGTAGTCTAGCTTAGTGTAACGCCTTCTCTGAAGAGATTCAAGCATCTTTCTACCTACCAGCACTGTAACGAAGAGAAAGAAGACCACCCCCAAAAGCAAGGCAGCTGTAAGTATGCTTTTGTCACCAAAGGGAAGGGAATGTTCCTTGCTGGGCTCTCCATTAAGGATATCGCCTTTCAAGCCTTGTTGCCCATTGCCAAGATGGACATCATGTAAAGAAGCAGAAGAAATCTTCATGAGCAGTGGGCTGAGGCTACCAGCACTAGATCCAGCAGTGGTAGATGGGTTAGGAACAGTGGTACTTCTTCTTAGATTTGTAGTTGCCCAAGGTGCATTCTTATGATAAGCTGTAGTAGACCTAGTGGTTGTTGCCTTTCTAGGAGACACGTGAGGAATTATAGTACCAGGCTGGGTGCCATTGGTAATAGCAGGTGACTTAACTGTGGGCTGCGCAGTGGGAATACCAGGCTCAATAGCATTTGGAATACTTGGGGACAACAAACTCTTGCTTTCAGGCATTGTTGAAGAACCCAAGCTCTTTGAACCATTTGCCCTTCTGCTTTGTGGATGCTGGGAGTGTCCACCCATCTCATCTATGTGTTTATCATCTAAGTGGTTCAATATTTCCACACTCTTTGAGGGAATTGGCTTTTGCAAAGGACCTGACCCATGCAGAGGGCTTGTTGGGCTGTGAGGACTGAACACAGCAGCCAGTGCAGACACAGACTTCACAGCTGGGTGGGAGAGCTGAACTGAAGAAGGAGTTGGCATGGGAGCCTTTGCATCTAAGAAGGAAGAAAGGAGGTATATTATTATTTGTTAATACTTTCAACAAGCAAGTCCCCACACAAATACAAATTAAGGGTGAAGAGCCCTTAATTTATTTCAGAATCACTATCCTGCACCCCAGTAGAGGAGACACGCATTCTGATTCTGCTTACAAAGAACCCTAGAGATCGCAGATTCTGCAGGAATGTTGGGAATTATTATTATTATTATTACTCAGAATCCTATACAGAACTACAATTTCCAGAATCCCTTGCTGGGGAACCATTACTGTCAAAAAGTTCAAAACTAGCTCACATGTATAGTTTAGACATGTCTTCAGTTCAATGGGACTTGCCTCCTGGTAGGGCTACAATCCTATGCACACTTGCTTGCGAGTAAGCCTTGTTAAATTTGGTGGAAGTTACTTAAGAGTAAACTTTCTTAGGATCAAGTATGCTTAGATGCTCTAACACAACACTACAATGCACAAACTGTACAATCTGTGGAACATCTCTATTGGTATGGTGAAGCTGTGTTGTCTGCAAATGGTCTGGCTAAAACAAGAACGCACCACAACACTTACTTGATCTTAGAATCATATAACTGTAGGTTTTGGAGGGATCCCAAGGATCATTTAGCTGAACCCCCTACAGTGCAGAAATCACAGCTAAAGAATCTTTGACAGATTCAGTTTAACAGATAAATCAAAATTTATCATAATATCAACATAACCCTGTTTAAAGGTAAAGGTACCCCTGCCCGTACGGGCCAGTCTTGCCAGACTCTAGGGTTGTGCGCTCATCTCACTCTAGAGGCCGGGAGCCAGCGCTGTCCGCAGACACTTCCGGGTCACGTGGCCAGCGTGACAAGCTGCATCTGGCGAGCCAGCGCAGCACACGGAACGCCGTTTACCTTCCCACTGGTAAGCGGTCCCTATTTATCTACTTGCACCCGGAGGTGCTTTTGAACTGCTAGGTTGGCAGGCGCTGGGACCGAACGACGGGAGCGCACCCCGCCGCGGGGATTCGAACCGCCGACCATACGATCGGCAAGTCCTAGGCACTGAGGTTTTACCCACAGCGCCACCCGCGTCCCTGTTTAGGGAAGTTTTAATATTTGAAGTTTTATTCTGTTTTTAGTGTTCTGCTAGGAGCTGCCCAGAGTAGCTGGGGAAACCCAGCCAGATGGGAGGGGTATAAATAATAAAAAATATTATTATTATTGTTATTGTTATTGTTATTGTTATTGTTATTGTTATTGTTATAACCACCACCACAACTTCATTATCTATACTGAACCCATCTGGCTGGGTTTCCCCAGCCACCCTGGGCAACTTACAGCATATCTGAAAATATAATAAAAACATAAACATTAAAAACTTTCCAAAACAGGGCTGCCTTCAGAGGTCTTCTAAAAGTCAGATAGTTGTTTATTTCTGATGGTTGCAGTATGACGTCTGATGGGAGGGCATTCCACAGGGTGGGCGCCACTACCAAGAAGGCCCTCTGCCTGGTTCCCTGTAACTTGGCATCTCGCAGTGAGGGAACCTCCAGAAGACCCTCAGCGCTGGATCTCAGTGTCTGGGCTGAACGATGGGGGTGGAGACGCTCCTTCAGGTATATTGGACTGAGGCCATTTAGGGCTTTAAAGGTCAGCACCAACACTTTGAATAAAACAGTCAATAATAAAACAGCAACATGAAGCAAGAAAATCTTCCACTGTCAGTCAACACTTTTTCTTTTTAAAAATCATTGTTTACCTTTTATCATTCGGTAGGTCACCAGTCCTGACACTTGTCTCACCAGGAAGGTTTCATTAGTGGGATAATAGAACAGGTAGCAATTTGTGTAATTTCCTTTGCTCCTGGTATTAAAGACCACATAGTTGCACTTCTTCCTGTCTGGAAAACACACACACAAACACACAACCTAAATATACTGTAACACGGGAGAGACTTTATATCTGATATATTTATGATAAGACATCTCAATCTAGAGTGGAATAGTCCTCAATATTCCACCTTGCTGGCTTAGTTCCCACTTGGGCGGGAAACCTGTTACTGGGCTGTACCATTCCAGAGTTTGTTCGTTCATGTTTGTGTAACTAGCTAGCTAGTCAGCGTTATTATTAGCCTAGCTTTCTACCCGATAGGCTAGTTTCTATATGAAGGAGAATTATTTTGTTCATATGGCGGAGCTCCCCTCATTCTGAAGTGGTATAGCCCAGTCATGACGTCACACGCACTAGGAGAAGAATTCCAGACCTTTGTCAGGCTCCAGAAGTGCCACACTTTAGGACAGCCCAATGTTAGTTGGAGATTCAGAGTTGCATCCAGCCAAGTTCAATTCAGTGTAGACCCACAGAATTAATGAAACTAAGTTTCATGGCCCTTAATTTTGATGGGTCTACTCTGAGTAGGACTAGCAATGGGTACCACTCTCATTCTCCTCCCCAGTGCCCTCTCTGAACTTGACAGGGCAGACTCTGGTCTTTCAAATTTCAGTGGGTGGTGCTCTGTGCAAACCCCAAATTTGGTGCCACCTGCCTCTCGGCTTCCATTCTGTGCACTATGTCATGGTTGCAGTATCCTGCAGAGCCCCCCTTGGCTCGGTGCTGCCCCAAATCTGCCTCTGGGCGGAGAGGCTGAAAAAACTCAGAGGAACTGGTTCATTAACCTTTCAACTTATTTTGTGACATTTTTATCCCACCCTCCTTCTGGAGTACCAGGCAACCTGTGCCTTTTCTCCCATTCTGTACACTCATATACCCTGTGAGGTAGATTAGGTTGAAAAACCACACCAGCAGAAGGAAAAGACTCCACTGTTACTAGCTATGCACTCACCAATCCATTCCTGCATTGCAGGGGACTGGACTAGATGACAATCACAAATTGTGGGCGTCACAATTTAATGATGTCGACAAGCTGGAACGTGTGCAGAGGAGGGCAACCAAGATAATCAAAGATAATCATTTTGGATTTAGAAGGTTTTAACAATGTTTTTGGGTGGCATGCATATTTGTGGTATGACAAGGTTAAAGCACATAAAGCATTTAAGAACCATATTGTCAGGAAAGCTTTGTTCAATGTTTGGACAAGATATAAGGATTTATTGGAAAATAAAACACCAAGGTGGCTATCACCAAAGGAAGCAAAAGCTCAGAAAAAGCTCAATATGGAGGCCAAATGGCTGAAATATTGGGAAATTTTAGAACAAGAGGGAGATAGACTAAAATTGCAGAGTTTTGAGAAACTAAAAAACAAAGTGCGAGATTGGCTTCATTACTATCAGATAATCGAGGCATATAATTTGGACAAGAAAATTGGCTTCCAGGTGGAAAAATCAAAATTAGAAACACAACTGTTAGAACCCAAAACAAAGATTTTGTCAAGGATGTATAACTTGCTGTTGAAATGGAATACTCAGGATGAAACGGTGAAATCTGCTATGATTAAATGGGCACAAGATGTCGGACATAACATTATGTTTGCTGACTGGGAACAGTTGTGGACCACTGGTATGAAATTTACGGCATGTAATGCCTTAAGAGAGAATATTATGAAAATGATATACAGGTGGTACATGACCCCAGTCAAGCTTGCAAAAATATATCACTTGCCCGATAATAAATGTTGGAAATGTAAAGAAACTGAAGGTACATTCTTTCACCTTTGGTGGATGTGCCCAAGGATTAAGGCTTTCTGGGAAATGATCTATAATGAAATGAAAAAGGTATTTAAATATACCTTCCTGGAGAAACCAGAGGCCTTTCTTCTGGGCATTGTCAGCCAATTGGTGCCAAAGAAGGACAGAACTTTTTTTATGTACGCTACAACAGCAGCAAGAATACTTATTGCAAAGTATTGGAAGACACAAGATTTACCCACTTTGGAAGAATGGCAGATGAAGATGATGGACTATATGGGACTGGCAGAAATGACTGGCACAATCCGGGACCAGGGAGAAGAGGCAGTGGAAGAAGATTGGAAGAAATTTAAAGACTATCTACAGAAATATTGCAAAATTAATGAATGTTAGAAATTAAGTGGTTTCCAGCTGTAATGCTTTAAGAATATGGAAGAAGGGTATAAATGGGTAAAAAAAAAATAACTAAAATGGTGTTGGATTGGAAATAAGTGGTATTGGCAACAAAGTTAATAAGAATATGCAAAATGAATTGATAATGGATGAAAATACTGAGTTATAAAATGTTAAGTTATAGAGATAAGATAAATGAAAGAGGGTAAGGATTTGCTGATTTGATTATTTAAATGGGAATACAAGAAGGGGAGGTGTGAGGAAGTCAATGAAACAAGCAAATGAGTTTTAAGTTATGAAAAATAATTGTTTTTAATTTTTCTTGTTTTTTCTGTATGTTTTACTTTTTTTTTAATTTAAATTTTTATTATTATGTGTTTTTGTATATTTATCTTTGTAAAATCTTAATAAATATTTCTTAAAAAAAAAAGATAATCAAAGGTCTGGAAACCAAGCCTTGAGGGAGTTGGTATGGTTAGCCTGGAAAAGAGGAGACTGAGAGGAGATATGATAGCCATCTTCAAGTATCTTAAGAGCTTTCACATGGAAGAGGGAGCATGCTTGTTTTTTCCTGCTTTGGAGGGAAGGACCAATGGCCTCAAGTAACAAGAAAAGAGATTCTGACTAAAAATTTGGAAACCTTTCTGACAGTAAGAGCTGTTTGGCAGTGGAAAACTCCCATTAGAGATGGTGGACTCTCCTTCCTGGGATGTTTTTAAGCAGAGCTTGGGTGACTATCTGTCATGGAAGCTTTAGCTGAGAGTCTTGCATTGAAGCGGTTGGACTAGAGGACCCTTGGGTCCCTTCCAACTCCATAATTCTATTATTCTATGATTCATCCTAGTCAGCAGCTGTGAACTTGGCTTTCTAAAAGCAGCATGAATATGAACTCTGGGAGCATCTGCTCCCCATGTGTGCCAGACATAGCTGCTTTGAAAAAGCTAGGTGGTGAGACTACCAGCCAAGATGAGGATTAGAGTGGGCAGGTCTCCTGAGTCTTAAACCTGAGACTGAGGGGACAAAGCCTGGCAAAAAAGGAGTGAAACATCAGGGTCAGGAAGTGGGAAGTAGCTCCAGGGCAGGGGGGCTCAGGGTGCGGTCTGGTAAGCATCATGGAAGAACTATTAGAGGGGGCAGATTAAAGCAAGACTCTAAGCCCTCTTATTGAATATACTCAATATTAAATTTTCTGCACTTCATGATTTCCAGAGATATAGATGCTCTTGACATATAGCTGCATGTGGCTGGAAACATGGGACTGAAGGATGGGGGGGAGAAGTCACATTTGGAGAGGGGATTAGAAGGAAAGCACTAGCCATATCTGAGCTCCCACAATTGACTGCAAGCTCCAACTCAGTCCATCCCAGCTCATTTCAAGTGCAGTCAAGTGACACATCTATATGATAAACATAGACTGATTTTAGGCCAGCTATAGCTGTCATGGATCCCCATAATCACCCCTCCCTCAATTCTGGGAACTGTAGTTTGGTGTAAGTGCTGAGAATTCTATAATTCACACACACACACACAGAGGACAATAGTTCTCAGGGTTTCCTGGAGTGGGGAAATGACTGGCTGTCAAACCAATTTAAGCCTGTAATGTAGATGCACCTAAAGAGCACCGTTTTTACCTGCACCCAAGCAGCAGACATCAACACAGGCTTCCCAAGATGAAGCATGGATTGGATCTTCCCCCCGGATGCCTTTGGAAAAGGCTGCTTTGATGTCAATAGTGATGTTCTCCATCTTCTCCGTGGAACACACTTGATTTTGGGATGGCTTTGGCAAGGTATAAAAGGCCATGGCAAAGAGGCAAGCAGAGCACCATGCAATCCGGATGGACATCTCTTTCCCTTAGCTGTGACAGACTCCTTACAGTTCTTTTGTTACCATCAGGGTGAGTAAAACTCAGGGTACAGCAATTTTAAGAAAGCTGTGGTGTTTGCATTTGTTCTAGTGAAAAAATGATGAGATAATATCTTACTGTTTAATGCCACAAACAAAAATAAATTCTCATTTCCATTAATATTCACGTATAATTAATTTTTCAAACCAATTAAAAGGAAGTTTGTTGGCATCCATCTGTCTTGAAAGACAACAGAGTGTGCCTCCAGGGGTGAAGTCAAACGGCTGTGTTAGCAGCACCCAAGTGACCTCCCCAGGGCGCCAGGCTGGGCAGTGAGTGTGGAGGTCCTGGGCTGGCCAGGTGACACCACTCTCTCAGTCTCACTGATGTGGTCCAAAGCAAAGCAATTGGGTTGGCACCAGGTTGGCTGCAGGAGTTGCCAAAAGGAGGACTTACTCCTTAGCCCTGCTTTCTCCCAAAGATATCCCACAAGACAGTGAATGTTTACGATCAGAGTTTTCCTTCTCTTAGATGGGCTACCTTTTCAGGTGGATGCTCCTCACTTCCCTCTACAGCATGTGCAGAAACTGCCTTCTTGATGGTTAGACCCACTATTGGTCTCGTCTGCTCAATCCGCCAGAGCCGGTCTTCCCATGCAGGGGAAGTTCCTAACTCACTGAGGGTTTGAGACCCGTTGGCTACCCTCACCTGGTTTAGCTGGCCAGTTGAAGCTATTCCCAGGGTGTGGCCGTTGTCGCATGCTGACAGCTTCTAGGAGCCACAGGTGAGAGCTGAGTGCAGGGTGGGGACTCCAGAAGGAGCATGGCATGTCCCCCACCAGAGGCACAACACTTCCCCTTGCACCCCATACAGCCCTGAAAGCAGGAATGTGAACTAAAACAACAAAATTAATGTTAAGAGTAAAAAAAGGATGCACACAGGTCAATGTGCTGCTGGATAAAATCAAAGGCCCATTGAGTTCAGCACCCTGCTCTCAAGGTGGTCAGGCGCTTATGAGGCCTCAAGTGCAATAGCAGCCGTCTCCTCACTTGTGATTCTAAGCAACTGCTATTCAGAGGAATACTGCCTCTGACACTGGAGACAGAACATCACCCTCAGGTTTTGTAGCCATTGGTAGCCTTATGCTCCATTAATTTCTCTAATCTTCTTTTAAAGGCACCCCAAGTTGATGGCCATCATATCCTTTGGGAATGAATTCCACAGCTCAACTATGCACTGTGTGCAGTAGTACTTTGCTTTTCATGTAGCTCATGAAAAACAACAGGCTTCATTTGTTGCAAATCAAGAGGTATACATTAGCTTCTCAGATATCTGCTTCTTGGGGTTTTTTTATGCAAGACATTCATACTCTCAAACCAGTAGTTTATTTGGGACATTGAACGTACAAAAAAGGGAGAACTCCATATGCATGCATGTTTCCACATGCCTCAACATGGCACTTAAAGGGCACAGAACCTCTGCACTTCCCTCTAAGCGAACAACACTCACACCACAGTGATCTGTGGCTAAGAAAGAAGCTGTGTTGGCTCAAAGAGTATGGCACATGGAATAACAGTGTAATCCTATGAATGTCTCTTACAGGGCTCGGGAACAGATGAACAATTTGGAACTGTCCTCTTATATCATTTCCCTAGGTATAGTTACATTTGTAATCTCTTATTTATTGCACCCGATGTACATCTAACATATGGTTGAAAATATGATGAGCATATTTGTTTAAGGCTTAAGAAAAAAGACAAATTAAACACATTCTCTTTCCCACGCCACTTTTTCTGTTCTGGGTAGGCAACCTAGATATGAACCACTAGTCTTTCAAAAAATTTAGAATCACCCTTACAATGAGTGAAGGGATGAAAAAGGAAGGGAAGGATAGTGAGAATAGTGAAGGAAAGGGGATGCAATGAGGGAGCTCTTATCCTCACAAGCAGCATAAAGCATTTAACTCTTCCAGCTTTGCTTCTGATTGTATTTTAATGTCCTGACACTCTCAGATAACATATTTCAAGATTTCTGAAGTTTTTCTGCATTTGAGACCCACAATTTTACAAGACTATCACAAACTGGAGTCTGCTAGGTCTGGCTCCCACCAGGTTTGTGGCAATTAAATACACTGAGAATTGGCATCCATCTGTCTTGGGAGACAATGGAGGAGCTGCACCTTTGGGGGTGAAGTCACACTGTTGGAAGGTTACAGAACTTGTTGTGGCTGTAGAGACAAATTTGGGAAAGACATGTTTTGTTGCATTATATTATTAATTTTATTAAACCAAACAATTTAGCTCAGCAATGGAAGAACCAGACTGAAAAACCCATGAACATATGCGAAAATATTATCTGGGATACAGCAATGTCTGAGCATCTCACCAGACATAGGAGGACAATTTCAGGCTTAACAAATAGAGACACCTTCCATGGAACGTGGACCCCTTTCTTTTACTAGGTTAATGACCAAAATCAAGATCTCGTACCAACTGCTCAATATTCTCAGTGGAGAGGTTACATAAAGTAATACGTCTGAATGTTGAATGCTGGATAAGTGTTTACTAGTTTTTGGATGTGCATTTGCATTAAAAAACCCAACAATAATAAAAATTTGTCTTAAAAAAAATTAAACAAAGCAATTATAGCTGATCTTTACCCAGCTGCTCAGTGTCAGATTCCTGCAGGTTTTATTGTAATTTTAGTAGCTCTTGGACATTCTGGAAGGTCTCCTGCTTCATTGAACCAGGACTCCACTGAAGGTCTTGCCTCCTGTCCCATCCATTCTGCTCAGGTGTGAGTCAGATGGAAGGCATAACAACCACCACCACCTCAGGGATGTGTGACTCACACCACATAGGTGGCATTTGCCACAGGTGGGGCAAGAATGCAGGATGTGTTTGGGCCCTCTCCTTCCTTCTTTCCTAGACCCGAGGCAGATTTCACCAAAGTAGCTGGATTTCCTGTGAAAATCCACTTTCCCAAAGAGAGCTTGCCAGAAAGGCTTCCTTCAGTTGGTTTATGTACTAAAATACTCTGAATTGCCCTCTTGCCCATGTTACTTTAAGGAGTGCTGTAGTCAGAATACCCAATAAAACATTATATACATTTAATGTACATCTGTGTTATACATTTAAAGGCACAAGTGCAGGGCCAGAGGAAAGAGGTAAAGGGAGAGCTTGAGAGGATTGGGGGAGAAATGCGAGTTGCAGTCTTAGGGTGCTTTGGACTACAGTTGCAACTGAAATCATTCAACCCCCATTGCAAATTGGGTTTATTATCAAAATTTACAGACTTTCTGCTATTTGCAATGAGCAAATCAAACAAAAACAATTGAAATAGCTCAACAAAACAGATGCTTCAAGGTGTTTCCCCACTTGAAGCATCCAAAGTCTCTAGGAACATTCAGTACCTTTAATATTTTGTTGTATCCTGCGCCTTGTTTGTGAAGCAAATTCCTTTGTTCCAGCCTCATACATATTGTACGGGGGGGGGGGGAGAATCCTTATCATAATTTATCATCATCTCCCACATAGTTCAGGTGAGAGTTCATCTAATGTCTTTCTCAACAGCCCGGCATACAGAAATTACAGTATTTTTTGCTCTATAAGACTCACTTTTTCCCTCCTAAAAAGTAGGGGGAAATGTGTGTGCGTCTTATGGAGCGAATGCAGGCTGCACAGCTATCCCAGAAGCCAGAACAGCAAGAGGGATTGCTGCTTTCACTGCGCAGCGAGCCCTCTTGCTGTTCTGGCTTCTGAGATTCAGAATATTTTTTTCTTGTTTTCCTCCTCCAAAAACTAGGTGCGTCTTATGGTCTGGTGCGTCTTATAGAGTGAAAAATACAGTAAGTCACTGGGGCGAGTGATGAAGTGATGCAGGCCCAGTTCAGATATGATGCTTTCATTTATCCTGGATTATATGCAGGTTTATAGTAGAGAATAAACCAGAGTTTCCCAGTTTGAATGTCACAGAAAACTGGTTTACCCAAGCTCCTGAAACCTTTCTTATGGACTTGGAGTATGAGAAAAGAAAGAAGAGAACTCCTGGGCACACTTGTACTTGAGCGATTGTTACACTTGATTTAGGCTACATAACATTTATTTGCTTATTTTATAAGCTTATTTGCTTATTTTTCTACCATCCTCAATCTGCACGATGCTTTACATAATATAGCAGGATAGACCTCTGCACTGAGGAGCTTACAATCTGTAAATCAGCACAAGAGAGACATCGGAAGAGAAGGTGGGCACTGGAGGCAGGAGTAAATAGGCTTTAAAGATCAGCACCAACACTTTGAATTGTGCTCAGAAACGCACTAGGAGCCACTGAAGATTTTTTGGACCGGTGTTATATGGTCTTGGTGGCCACTCTCAGTCACCAGTCTAGCTGCTGCATTCTGGATTAGTTGTAGTTTCCGGGTCACCTACAAAGGTAGCTCCACATAGAGTGCATTGCCATAGTCCAAGCGGGCGATAACTAGAGCATGCACTACTCTGGCAAGACAGTCTGCGGGCAGGTAGGGTCTCAGCCTGCATACCAGGTGGAGCTGATAAACAGCTGCCCTGAAACAGAATTGACCTGCGCCTCCATGGACAGCTGTGAGTCCAGAATGACTCCCAGGCTGCATACCTGGTCCTTCAGGGGCACAGGACCAGGGAGTCCTCCACACCTGCCCCACCAAAAACTTCTGTCTTGTCAGGATTCAACCTCAATCTGTTAGCCGCCATCCATCCTCCAACCGCCTCCAGACACTCACACTAACTGCCTGGGCTGTGTGCCCCTCACCCAGCCTGCCCCTCCTCCCTCACCATACCTCCCCCTACTTACAACCCCTGTAACTGGGCCTCCCCCTGCTCTCCCCCACTCCTCTCCTCCCAGGCCCTTCCCACCAAGCGCCCTTACAAAACAAGTATCCACGTCAGATGGAGTTTTAAACTTATTAATTAAAACATTTCTGTACTCCTTTCCCATATTCCTTTCTGGCAGGGCTCATGCACTTTTTAAACAGCTATAGATCTGCATTTCCTCAAGACAGAGAAGTCTTTGCTTGCTGAATTTCTGCTTGCCAGGAAGCGAGCTATAACAATACTTAACTATTTTAACAGTAAATATTTCATAGTTAAGCGGATCCAAAGCCCTGCCAGAAAAGGAAAAGGAAGTGACTCCAGATCCAACCCAGCCACTCCATATTATAAAGCAATACAGTGGTGCCCTGCAAGACGAACGCCTCGCAAGACGAAAAACCCGCTAGACGAAAGGGTTTTCCGTTTTTCGATGCGCTTCGCAAGACGAATTTCCCTATGGGCTTCCTTCGCAAGACGAAAGCCCATAGGGAAATCTCCAGGACAGCGGGGAAGCGCAGTGCGTATTCCCCACTGTCCTCGGACCTCCTCCGAAGGCTGGCGGTGGGGCGGAGAGACCTCCTCCCACCGCCAGCCTTCGGAAGGCTGCTCCGAAGGCTGGCGGCGGGAGGAGGTCTCTCCGCCCCACCGGCAGCCTTCGGAAGGCTGCTCCGAAGGCTGGCAGCGGGAGGAGGTCTCTCCGCCCCACCGGCAGCCTTCGGAAGGCTGCTCCGAAGGCTGGCGGCGGGAGGAGGTCTCTCCGCCCCACCGGCAGCCTTCGGAAGGCTGCTCCAAAGGCTGGTGGTGGGGCGGAGAGACCTCCTCCCGCCGCCAGCCTCTCCGCCCCACCGGCAGCCTTCGGAAGGCTGCTCCAAAGGCTGGCGGTGGGGCGGATAGACCTCCTCCCGCCGCCAGCCTTCGGAAGGCTCCTCCGAAGGCTGGCGGTGGGGCGGAGAGACCTTCTCCCTGCGCCAGCCTTCGGATGGCTGTCCTGAAAACTTGTGGTGGGAGGAGGGTTTTCCTTCCCACCGCCAACATTCAGAATGCTGTTCTGAATGTTGGCGGTGGGGAGGAAAAACCCTCCTCCCACCGCAAGCCCCGGGAACAGAGGAGAAGCGCTGCGCGCCTTCCCCTCTGTTCCCAGACCTGTCCTGAAGGCTTGCGGTGGGGAGAAAAGCCCTTCTCCGCACCGCCAGCCTGGCAAGCGGTCTCCATAGGAACGCATTAATTGATTTTCAATGCATTCCTATGGGAAACCGTGCTTCGCAAGACGAAAAACTCGCAAGAAGAAAAAACTTGCGGAACGAATTAATTTCGTCTTGCGAGGCACCACTGTACTTCCTTCTGGTGGGTCAGATTACTGGGTGTGTCAACAGATTTCTATCACAGGGCAATTCAGCACATACAGCTAAGAAAAGAAGTTTATATGACTTAAAGGGTGTCTCCATAACAGATAAGATTGTGTTAAATCCACTGAGGGCAAGGGGGGCGGGCTGGGATCCACACCCTTCTTTTAAAAAAGCATAATTACCTGATGTGTGAGACAGAGTCACACATTACATTATTATTAATACATCACACTTAATTTTCCTGGGGGAAATGTGATGGCTGAATAAGCCATTCTAAGAACAATATCCTGTGATTTATATGGCCTAATGCTTGAAGAATCTGAAGGACTAACAAGTTGAGGGAAAAGCCATAAGACATCCTGACAAGACAGTAGCACAGGGGTGCTTCTCACTGGCCAGGAAATGGGTGTGCCATCCATTCCAGATGGCCTTGCACTGAAAAAGCAGGCGCACAGCTGAGGAGACTTCTTGATCCAGGATCACACCCTTTAGCAGCAGCGTTGCATTTTCTGGACAGGAATAGCTTGGCTACATGCTCCCCCAGTTGCTTCACAGTGTTTACATACAGCTGCCCGTGAAGACGTCCCAGAAGTCGCAACCAATGCAGAATATAACAGGCAGAATGCAAACTGCCACAGCTAGATGGCATCATATTATTCTCAAAGAGCTGTACTAGTTACCAGTACAGCTTCAGAGCCCAGTTCCAGGTGGGCATCTTTACCTTAAAACCCTCAATGACTTAAGACCCAAATACCTCTCCCTATTTCAATCTGCCCAGGCTGGCCAAGAATGTCCACAAAGGCCTTTCCCAGAGTTCCTTTGCCAAAGGAGGTGCATTAGGCAGCAACAAAGGAGTGGTGCCCCAGTTGTGTAACACCCTTTTAATTTGCCCAGGCATTTAAAATAGTCATCATCCTATATGTCTGCTCTCCTACATTCAGTGTTTCAGAATTGGTTTTACTTATTTCATTTTTTGTATGATTGCATTTTATTCTGGCATGATTACTTTAGTCATGTCCATTGGGTGCTGCCCTGATATTTGCAAAGATGAAGTGCAGTTCAAAAACATTTTACATAAAATTATTTAACACTAAGAGAACTATAGTTTGTGCCTGTTCTGGAGCTCATTCATTCACTGATGGGCAGGGTTTGTCACTTTCCACTTTTGTACAGTGTCCATGATGCACAGCTTACTTGGTAGAGCACGACTCTCTTAATCTCAGGGCCACATTGGGCAAAAGATTTCTGTATTGCAAGTGGCTGGACTAGATGACCCTCGTGGTTCCTTCCAATTCTACCGTTATATGATTCTAAGAATCTATTTCTTAAGCACCATTGACTATTATTAATTGGTACTGCATCACACCTCTGACATGCACTGGCTAAGCTGTTACAACCAGCACAGAATATTCAGGTACTCAAGGAGCAAAATAGTTTGCAGAACAATGTCTATGAGGGAAGAGAACTGGTCAGTTTGGTTGTAATTAAAGCCCCAGGCAAGAGGTAGCTGTGGTGTGGTAAGAAGTCTTGGGATACAAAGAAGCAGACAAAGAGGCCTGGGTCTCATGAGGGGAAAGGGAGAGGGACCCTCCTGAAATGCATAAGCTCACACAGCAGTTCCCACCACCCCTGGACACTGGCCATGCGGGTGAGTCTGGAGGTGATAATGCTGGCTGCTTCAGTGCCCTAATTTGAGCCACATTATGCCCTCCCTTACTTTCTAAAAACCAAGAGCAGGGGGTGGGGCTGCACAAAAGGTAAGGGCAATCCCTCTCCAGCCCCCTTGCTGCTTGAGGAAAAGGGCCACAGAAACATTAATTGAGCTAAGAACACTGAAGAAACTCCACAAAGACCGGGAGGGGCCCTATTATGCGCCCAGGGAGAAGGAAGGGCCTTGTCTGGGTCAGGACAAGAGGGCTTGAAAAGCAGGGACCAAAGAAAACTGTGGGGAGTGGAAGCACAGAGGAGCCAAGGAAGGAGGGCTGTGGCAAAACCTCATAGATGATGCAGTATTGTGGGCTGTGTTAAACTAGAATCCGATTATTAACAGACACATGGTTTTTAATTAATATTTTGAGATTATTGTATTTTAATGACGTTATACACGCCCCTGGGCTCTGATGGGAGGAAGGCTGGTATGCAAATACAAACAGTAATCATGGTGATGGAAGGGTGGAAGTTCACTGCCAAGAACAGATGCAGGTGGGAGCACTGGACTACTGCATCCCCCTGCACACACGATAAATGTGAAGAGGTCCACACATATCCCTTCAGTTTCTATGAAAGCTGGAACCCTGTGCAGTTGGGGTTTCAGTTCCTGTGGAAATTATGTCTACACCCCTGGGCAGAAGCCTACAGACATCCACACTCAATGTGTGGACACTGGGGATAGGGGGAGGAAACATGACTCTGTTCACTGCATGAATGGAGATTAATCTGCTTGTTGTGGTTTCTTCTGCCACTGCTGTATTTTGACCTGGCAACCCCAAGAGGGCTACAAGGTCCAAGAAAAGGGGTGGAGGCCTGAATTTGCACATTAAGTTGAGCCAACCAGCTAATGTTTGGATGCAGGCTTCTAGTATTAATAATAGCCTTCTCACTTGCTGTTTTAGGGCAGAGGGCTGGGACTAAAAGACAACTGAGTGTGGTAGAAGCCTGAGCCCAGGCACAAAACAAGCTTCATCAAAATATAAAGTTCTGTTAGCTGACTTGCTTGGAGTTTTGGTGTTCCCAGAATGGACTATCAGAACTACTGCACAGTGGGAAACTATGGTCCAGAGCAGGGATGGAGACCTCCAGGCGCTCCAGATGCTGTTCGACTACAGCTCCCCTTGACCCTTGCCACTGGCCACGTTGGCAGGACCGCACCGGCCCCGGAGGGCCACAGATGCCCCATCCCTGACTTCGAGGAAACGGCGGCATCTGCCAAAGGCAGCACGAAGAGGACACGCCTCGTTTCTGGGCGTCGTGCGCCGCAGGTTGCAGGCTGGACTGCCAATCCGTTTTCTCCACCATGAATCCTAGAGATCCTTTGGAATCCGGATCTTTCTTCTCTTGTTCCGAGGAGCAGTGAAGCAGAGTCCGATCCCAAGCTCGGGTCTGCAACCCCACGCGCTCCCACGGCCAAGAAGGCCACGAAGCGCTCGGCTCAATTCTGCTCCGATTTGGGGGGCTTACCTGGCCAGGCAGCCGGCGCGCTCCCCTCCGACGAAGGTGGCCGGCTTCCTCGCCCGCTGCGCGGGGAGACCTCCGCCTGGGAGTCGAGGGAGGAGTTCGCGGCCAGGGCGAGCAGCTGCGGAAAAGGAAGAGGAGGACCTGAGCAAAGCTGCACCCCGAGCAGACGTCGCCTTCGCTCAGAAACAGGCGACGTTTATTCGGAGGGAATGATTTCTACGAGCGAGCAACCCGATCTGTGCCTGCATTGACTCTGATGGGATTTCCTGCCAATTGCCTTTCAAGCTGCGGCTCCAGGAACGTCTCCTTTAAGCAAGCGCCGCTGAGCTCACCGGGGTTTGCATCGCCGCGCCATCTGGCCGGGAGTCCGGCGCTGCTTCCGCGCCGAAGAGGCCCCGCCGCGCCCTCCGCTCCGCCTCCCGGCCTGGGCGAGGCTGACCCGGGAACCGAAACAGGCTGGTTGCTGGGAAGGCGGAAGCGAGAGAGGCCTTTGCCCGGGAGCCGCGCCGCGGGGTCTCGCCTGCGCCTGGCAAGCGCAGCCCTCCCTGCTCCGCCGGGGACTGCTCTCGCCATGGGGGCCGAGCAGAGCGCAGAGGCGGAAAACCGGCATCCCGAGCCCAGCACTTCAGGTGGGGCTCCCTTTCCCTCCCACTTTCGGGGGTTGCTTTGGGTGCTCTTTAAAACGGAGCCCGTGCGCACGAGCTGCGCCTCTCCGGGCTGCTTCTCAGGAATGCTCCGCGGTGCAAACCGGGAGAAAGGCTTGCCTCCTGGGACGCGTCTCATCCGCAGTGGCGTAGCGTGGGGGGTGCAGGGGGGCCGGGCGCAACAGGGGGGGGCGCGCTCGCACTCGCAGCTCTCTGCCCCTACCTGGCAGGGGCGCAAATTACTTGCCTTGCCCCGGGTGCTGACAACCCACGCTACGCCACTGCTCATCTGCTCTCACGCTCCCAGCCAGTGAGCCGCATCCCATCAGCTAACTTTGTGGGCAGCGGTGAAACAAACTTGTGAAACTCACGTTTTTAAAATTACTTGCTGCGAACGAACGAACAGATCAGGCGGAGAGGAAAAGGTGTCTGTTCTAGGAGCATTGCCCCCAATGTTCAAAAATGGCATTCCTGATCTGCAGCCTGAACTGGTACTCTTGCCTCTGCTATCTGCCAGCCCTGTCCCGTTTCATTCTGCTTACATGTGCAGACTAGACCTGGCTGATTTAACTGAGCACCACAGCCTTTTGCAGAAGTTTCCTCTAATTTGTCATTCTCTTTATCTTAGCTGAGTTGACCAGGAAGAGCAAGATAAAATGCCACATTCAGGGCCCAGTCCCATCTCAGGTTCCACTTTACAACGGACGCAGTTCATACATACATTTGCAAGTGACACTTTTTGTAAAGTGATGGGCGTGCATGTAAGAATTGGACCTTGGCCTCCCAAAATAGAAGTTACTAGAACTAGAGACAAGAACAGAAAATGTGCAGTCTAATAAGAAATTAAATTTTACAAGTATTATAGTGAGAAATGTATACAGGCAACTCCTGATTAAGGCGCCTCCAAATGATGCATGATGTGCACAGCACCGAACCTGGAAGTCTCCCCGAAACATCACAGAGATGTCATGAGAAGGGGCAGAGTGGGCTCCAGAACGGAACTCCCGCACAAAATGATGATTGCTTGTAATTCGCTCGGTGGCCTGTTTTGTGAAATCATGGTCTAAAATGGATTTTTGCCTATCTCAAGCAAGCTAGTGTGCGTGGCTAATTCGTGCCCAAACCCCTGCGCCTTGTGCCACAGGGAAGAGGAAACAACCAACACACTGACTTTTTGTTACATGCAAACCACAAGTGGTAAGCCAAGGTCTTGTGGTTTGTGGTTTGTTTGGGAGAAGTGCATGTAGCATTATGTCAGGGGTCTGATTGCTCCCTCTCTGTGGCATAGGGAGAAGGGGCTGCGGGTGAATGAACACGGTGCACTGGCATGTTTCACATTTACAATAAACTGTGGTCTGCTTTAGACTATGGATTCAAATTATGTGCAAACCAGGCCAATGGACCTTTCTATCACAATAATTGAGTGTGTGGGTGTTTTACGACAACACACTGTTAAGTCATTCTTTTTTGCTGGTACCAGATGAAGGGTAATCCTAGGTGTGCTTTGTGCTTCCTTATACTTGACTGGATATTTTCCCCAGCATCTCCTTCACCGGCCAAGCAGCGAGCTAAAATGGATGATATTGTGGTGGTGGCACAAGGGACGCAGTCTTCGCGGAATGTCAGCAATGACCCAGATGTCATTAAGTTGCAGGAAATCCCAACTTTCCAACCCCTTCTGAAAGGTAAGATATTACATGAAAAAATAAGGTTCCCATGTCTGCCCCCCACATTCCCCTTTGAGCCTCCTGGTTCATAACAGTGCCAATTTTTGATGATCCCATTTTACTCTTCTCATTTGTTTTGTCATGCATTGCTGAGTCCTCATGCTGCTATAAAGTGGTAGAGAGAACTGGGTAAAACATAAACATGTTTTAATGTATTGATGTGTTAAAGCTAGTGGTTTGTAGTTTGTCCAGAAAGCAGTTATATTTGTGCTTCTAGTTCTGTTGAGTCATTTTGTTCTGCAGTGTGAAGAGATGAACCTTATGGGAGGCTTGGGATAAGGGTGGAGAACCCTTTTTGGACCCAGGATGCAAGTGGCAGGTGGGTCCACAGGCAAGATTGGGCGGGGAGCAATGAATGTACAGCTTCTACACACACTCACACACTCCTCTGCTTCTCCTCTATCAAGGCAAGAAAGAAGTATTATTGGAGTCCAAGGACACATTCTAGTTAGGCAAAATCCCTCCAGGAGGGTGCAAAATAGATCTGGGGAGAAGGTGTGTGGCTGAGCAGGGAGGTGTGGCCTTGGGGAGAATTCTGTGGACCAGACAGAGGCCTAGAGTGCTGCATTTGGAACCTAGGTGTGAGGCTTCCCACCTAGGAATAAACTGGGAAACAGTAGTGCTTTAGTTAAGATGGTATTTTGATGCCCTTTATCTCAGACTAGGCATCCCCTTGTTCATAATCTGACAGTAAATTCAGTAAACGTTGCTCTTGATTTTTGGGTGCCTGTACTGCCTGCTTGCTTGCTTCTGCACTCTTTCAACATCATCTTGATCTGTACATTGGTAAATAAAATGGCAGTTTTCCAGTTTTCTCCATGCCAACGAGGGGGAACTTAAAAGACCGGGATTTGCTTTTTGAAAACGGTGTGGAAGTAATTTTAAAATTTGAGTCCATGGGTCCCTTGACCAACTACCTTCTTTCTGTGGGGCACAGGAGCCCAGTTATGTCACCCCTTGCCTGCAGAGCTGGCAGCCCATCAGCCCTTTTTGAACACCCTCCATTGTGGAGTGTTCCCTCAGCCTCCTCTCCCCTCTACTTGGAAGTCCTCCGGGCAGCTGCAGCTGCTGCTCCTGGTCTCTGAGTCTCCCCCCCCCCCCAGGCCCCAAAGACAGGTGCCTCCTCACACTGCCCCACAGGGGCCAGGGAAGAGGATGCCCCCAGCCTTAGTGGCCCAATGGAGACTGGCCAAAGGCGAATGTGAGGCCAGCACTTTACCCAGGGAGGCAGCAGGGGCAGCAGAAGGTACTGCCAGGCCTGCATGGCGTAAAGGCTCCCCTTCAGCTCCCAGGCAGGCTTTGCACACAGCAGGCAAAATAAAGGCCAGCGCAGCGCCTGCCTGCCCAGCCTCCCACTTGTCTGTCCATTCCCAACAGCAAGGGCTGGCGGGCTGGGCTCCCTCACCCACTTACTTGCTTACTCCAAGGCCACCTCAGCTCCTGGCAGCCAGCACCCCATGGTCCAGGGCTGCTGCAACAAACAGCCACACAAGCCTTTGGGAGGCAGACATGCGAGGGCATCACAGGAGGGGTGGAAGGAGAGAGGGACAGAGGCCAGTGTTGCCCGCAGCACCCCTGACCAGCATTCAAGGCACCCCAAGGGTGCCATTGGCGCACTGGTTGAAAACCACTGTTTTAGGCAATCCATATATACTGACATCTGGTGCCTGTTGGGAAACACTTCAGCCAGTGTACCTTGTTTATTTTGCTTATTCACCAAAATTTATATACTACTTGCTTGTAATAAAACTTCTAAGCATTTTACAAAAAATAGTGAGGCATTTTGATTTGGGAATCTGCATTATTGCTATGTTATTGAAACACTAAGATGTGAGTGAGTTTATTTTGTATTTTACTAACAGTCGGAACAGGATGAGTATATAATAGGAATATTCTATTGTGCATGGAATATACAACATAAATGGTAGAAGCATAATTGGAAACACAGCATTTATTAAATGTTCACAAAAACTAGAGCTCGGGGAAAAGTGCACAGCTATTTTCTCTGCAAACTGTTCAGGAGGCCAGGCCTCAAACATGGGCTGGTTCTGGTAACCAGCTCTTGCTTCCAGTAGGCAACGCCTCCACAAAGGCAGGTAAGTTCGTTCCTTTTTGTACCTGCTACCCAGTGAGACAGTTTTGGAGGGGAGAAGTGGCAGGCGTCATGTGAGTGTACACCACCTTGAGCATGTTGGAGAAAAGGAGGGATATGCAATCAATCAATCAATCAATCAATCAATACTGGACTAAGTCAGTGGTTTGACTCTGTACAAAACTCCTTCATATGACCTTTGCATCATTGTGTCTGGCGGCAAGAACAGGAGTCCAATGCAAGTTTAAGACCCCATTAAACTAAAAATAATTTGTGTGGAAGTAAGCACAGTTGAGCATTTTTCCTTTATTGTTGCACATTTGCTGTTTTTTTCTTCATCTGCTCTCTTGCTGCATTACCAAGCAGAGACATTTTCCTCTTGGTTCTGAGGAATCTTCCTTCTCAGTCAGTGGGAAGTTAGAGTAAGCCCTGACAGGAACACTCCCCCCCCCCTCTCTCTCTCTCTCTCCTCCCCCCCCCCCCCCCGCCAGGATCTCCACCCCTGAGTCTTTCAGTTACCTAACAGTGATCACATTTGGCAAAGAGCCACACTATTATTTTAATTGCATCAGGGTTTTTTTTAAAAGAGGCCTGTAAAACTGCATGGTCTACTTTCGCCCTAAGTTACTGTAAAGACTAGGCCCAAAGTGAGATTCATATACCGAGGCTGCAGGAATGTTGTGAAGTGCCCCAACCAGTTCACCACTGCAGCTCATAACATCATACTGTGAGTTGACGTTGTTTTCTGGGATGCCTGGTCTGATATTGTTGATCTTTTCAATTTGCCAATTCCAGTCCAGCCCACAGGTGGCACTCTTCGCTGCCTCTGGTGCGTTGCGGGGCTCCCAAGAGCAGCAGATGTTCAGAACTCAGTAAAATCATTTTATTTGGTAGGGACTCACAGTGTTTGCAGCAGAATAGCAATCTGCAAGCTCTAGAGGGAGGATTGAGTGAAGCCCTTTCCGTGTTAAACCCTCATGAAAAATTGGTTTTGTAATCATTTCTAAAGCGGAGTGGAAATGAGGGAGAGGCTTGGAATGTGGCCCCAGATTCCCATGGCCCCAGATTCAGTCCCCAGTTCATAGTGTTGGGGAGCAGGGCTCAGAAAGCGCTCCCCCAGGACTGGTCAAACTGGACAAATGCCCAGACAACGTGACATGTTTACTTTATTTATTTTAAGAAATGTCCAGCCTACCCTTCCTTAGAATAATCCAGGGGTGGAGGTAGTGGTTGTCGTGTCAGTCTAGGACTGGGGAGAGGGTTTTTTGTTGTTGCTGAGGTTCCTGGGCATATCAGCGCCACTTTCCATGGTGTTAAGTACCACCTGTAGGTGAGTTTCAGAGTAAGTTCCCTTTTGGCTGATATGGAGATTAGATAGAATCATTATTTGCATCAGCCACTAGCCATAACAATAAAATAAAATGTACTGAAGATAGAGGTAAAAACTTAACTATAGAAAATACATTTTGGGGTTTACATCAATAATCAAATAATAGATCTTATTCTAATTGCCCCACTAAGAACCTTGCAGTTTTTGCTATCACCTGATCATCTTGATCTGCTAAAAGAATGGTTGAGCGACGACCCGACATGGACAATAGTAGAGGGGTAAGAACCTGATATGGACTTAAAGGGAAGTTTAGACCACATTCTAGTCCATTTGGTGGGGTTAATTTCATAGCCAATGTCATGCTCCCATTGTTCTTCGATTGCGTCAAGGGGGGTTGTGGGATTCTGGAGCAGTATTTTGTACATTGTGGATGCCATCCCTTTGCTGTGTCCCTCTGCTGTCAGGAGAAGGTTTTTGAAGGTGGTCCAGGGCCTAGTGGCTGCTGATTTTACTGCTGGATTGTTTAAGAAGTGTATAGTTGACAATGTGTTAGCCAAGGTATTTGGGTGTCCCCTAGTTTGTCTTGTATTTCTTGTGTTGGTATGGATTTGTTGTGTTTGTAGAAGTCTTTTAGGCAGTGCAGGCCTTCGGCTTGCCAGGTGTTTATCTGGAGGTTTTGTGCTGTGTGTTGGAATAGTGGGTGTTAGGCCAGGGGGTTAGTGGGGATGGGGATAGTTTGCCTACTTTTCACTTCCTGTGTGTATCTGTTCAGTATTGTGGGGATTTTCTTTAGTTTGTTTTGGAGAAATGGGTGCGCTGTTGTGGAGATGATTCAACGGTGTCTCTCTCCAAGACCCGTCCAAGACTCATTTTCTAGAATATACGGGATTATGTGGTATACTTGGTTGCCGATGTAACATAATTCTATGTTGGGGATTCCCTATCCTCCTTCTGAGGAGGGGAGGTGCAGGTATTTAGGGCTTATTCTTGGCTCTTTGTGTGATAAATAAATGAGTGTAGTTTTTTCTGCCACTTCTGGAGTTGGTTGGAGGAATCCAGATTGGGAGGATTTGGAATCAATAGGTTAGCTTTGAGAGAGTGATCATTTTGATCATGGCTATTTTGTCTGAGAAGGTGAAGTTGGCACTGTTCCATTCAAGTAACTGTTGATTTGTCGCCACAGGGGCTTGTAATTGTGGAGGTATAATTTGTTGAGGTTTCTGGTTATTTGAACCCCTAGGTACCTGAATTTGGTGCGGCAAAGTTTTATCTTTGTGATGTTGGTGAATTCCTTTTGGGTATGCGTGTGTGTGTGTGTGTGTTGAAGCACATAGCCTCAGTTTTTGCAAAGTTTACTTGTAGGCCCAACACCACTGCGGATGTGTTGAGTTGCTGTGTTTATGGGGTCTGGTGTCGTGACCATCAGGTTGACCTGCGACCCTAGTTTATAGGTTTTACCTTTTATTTCCACACCCTTGATATCTGGGGCTGCTCAGAGTCGGATTGCAAGGGGTTCCAGGGCCAAGATGAATAGGAAGGGAGACAGTGGGCATCCTTGTCTTGTGCCTCTTGGGATTGCTATGGTATTGGAGTCCATATTGTTAATTCTGCATTTTGCTTAGGTTTGGGAGTAAATTTGTAGGAAGTTGGGCCCAAATTTCATGTTAGTTAATGCTGCTAATAGATATTTCAATTCTAAGCAATCAAAGGCTTTAAAGATGTCTAGGGACCTGATCGCCAGTGGGAGTTTGGTCCTTTTGCTGTGTTCTATCAGATTCAGTAGTTTCCTCCTGGGGTCTGTTACATTGCAACCAGGAACAAAGCCTGCCTGGTCTGGGGTGATAAGTTTGTGGAGGAAGATTTTTAGGCGGTTAGATAGGATTGATGTGAATATCTTGTAGTCTTAGTTTATCAATGAGATTGGTTTGTATGATTCTATTTTGAGGCTATCTTTGAGTGCTTTGGGGATAGAGACTATTTTGGAAGACACCCAGGTTCTGGGGATGAGGGCCCCTTTTATGATGTTGCTAAATAGGCGGGTCATCAGGGGTTCTTTGATTCCCCCCCCCCTATAATTCTGCTGTACAGCCATCCGGGCCTGGGGCTTTGTGTGCTTTCAGGTTTTTGAGTACCGTCTCTATTGCCTCTGGGGTGAGAGGGCTCTCCGTGAATTCTTGTTCCTCTGCAGATAAGGTTGACATGGTCAGCCCTGCTAGGAGTCTTCTGATTTCTTGTTCAGTTGGGTTGCAGGAGGTGTATAGGTTGGCATAAAATTCAGCAAATTCTGAGGTTATTTCTTTGCTGGAGGATGTCATATTAAAGTCTTTTTTAGTGACACAGTGTATTCCTGTTTTGAGTAATTTTTTTCCTGCATCTATTTGCTAATAGTCTGGAGTTCTTCCCTCCATATTCGTAAAAGCATTGTTTAGAGTATAGGATGTTAATCATTGTTTTATTGATTTCTAGAGAGTCATTTTCCCTTCTTTTTTGTTGTATAAGTTTAAGGAGTTTTATGAGTTTGGTTTTTTCGGCTCCTGTTTTTTTGTAGTGTGATGAGAGGGTCGTAATGTCTTGTTCCAGTTTACCAATTTTTGAGGAGGTTTTATTTTTTTTTTAAAGGGATGCCCTCTCCTTTATTCAGGCTCCTCTGATGACTGCTTTCATTGTGTCCCAGAGGAGGGGGGTTGTAATGTCGCCCATATCGTTCTTTTGGAGAGTTTTCAGTTGACTCTCTCTAGCTAGTTGGCTTGTGGTTAGGATGGGTCTGAAGGACCACGATGGGGTAATTTGTGCTTCCTCTCCTATTTTGAGGGTAGCTTCTACTGGGCCGTGGTCTGTGGTTTTAATGTTACCAGTGTTTGTTGTTTCTACCAGGGGGAGCAGGCCTTGTGTGAGCAGAATGCGGTCCAGTCTGGACATTGTGCCGTGGAGTCCAGACTGGAATGTGTGGCTGGTGTCTCCTGGGTTCTTTTCTCCCCAGATGTCATGAGACAACCAAAGGCAGAGCTCAATCATAATCAGGGTAAAAATACACACCACATGTTCCTAGAACATGTAGATGGAGCCACTTAATCAGGTAGTAATAATCCATTGACTTTATAAAAAGTGTGTCTGGCACACAAATTGCTGCTAGGGAAAAGCAGTCTTATAAAACCTCAAAAGGCAAGTTAAAAAAAATCTATGAAAACCTCAAGTTCAAAGGATTATTAACAAAGCTATAAAAAATGCAGCCATACCAACCTCAGAAGTTTAAAGCTGCAACACTATTTTCAGGGCGTATACCAAGCCAAGTGAATCTCGATCATTTGCCAGATACATACATTGCATTTCTGTAGTTTCCTAGAGATTTTGTGAATCCTAAATATTTCCAGTCACAGCTTCCATTTTCTTATATATGATTTGATTCTGCATCTTAAAGAATGGGTCAATTAAAAGAAACAAACCAACCCATAAACCCCTAATCTGTATAGATACATGGGGGGGGGGTAGCAGTTAATAGCATGTTGTCAATTCCTAATCTTTCTCTTCTGTTCCTCCATTGATGACATTCCTAATCGAAAAACATTTTGAATTGTTGGGGGCCCTTGCCATAGGGCATTGCACCATTGAATATTGGCTTCCATGCAGAGGCCGCAATGCAAAGGCTATAATGGCAATGAAACAGTGCAGTTTGAAATGGGCTGATAGTGGGACCACTCAGGTAACATTTCCAGACCTGCCACGCAGCATGATGGCCTGGCCTGGGATAGCTCAGGCAATATAGCAGTAGAGCTCGGTCGTGGGTTCCAGCCCCACATTGGGTCAAAGATTCCTTCATTGCAGGGGTTTGGACTAGATGACCTTTGTGGTCCCTTCCAATTCTATGGTTCTGTGAGGTGACATTGTGAGGGAATGAAGGGATAGATGAAGACAGTGCCAGATTGATGTTGCAAAACTTAAAGTGCTTCCCCTGATTCAGATTAACTTCCTCCTCTCCCAGGACTCTTGTTAGCTGCAAAGGGGGCAAAAAATAAGATAAAGCAGCTCTTGTGTTAGAAACTTAAGAGTGCAACAACTTGTACAAGATGTGAAAAGATGCTGGCTTTTTGGTGTGCTGCTGAAGTCAAAACGTATCCCTGTTGGTCTTAGTTTCAGACTTCTGAGGGTTGAAGCCAACCTGATTCTGAAGAAATGTCACTTTGCCCTCTGAAGCGTATGCATTGTATATATTGAAATTCTGCTCATTCTCCTTAGGCCAGTAATATTCCTGCCTTAGCAGAATGCACACACACACAGAGAGTGCTGATGGAGAAAGTTTTTCTCAGTATTTCTGTTGTGATCATTAAGCCCCTGAGCTGCACACCCTAACTCATCTGCCTGCGTCTCTGCCCTAAATAAGCATTCATTTGGACAGTTTTCCTGCAGGAAAGATTTAAATTCTTCTGCGGCAGGTGATATTGCCTTTCATTTCACCAACATTTTAGTTTACTCGTTAAGTGTGGCATTGTAGGAGTATTTTGCTACCTATACAATAAAAATTGAGACATTTCGCTAAAACTTGCTGCACAATTTTTCATGTGCCTGCAAGGGATAATGGTATCAAAAATACCTTGATATGATCATGACAGTAATACCCCTCTTAATTTTCTTTTGCATCCAGCAAGTCTAATCCTGATAGATCTACATAGTCAGAGAACTTGTACATGTCCAGAATTGTTACCTGACAAGCAGTGTGTGTAGCCGGGTGCTGTTGTAGCAACAGAAGACAAGGATGCACAACCTCTTGCTGGTCTTGTGCTGTTCATCTGCTGGCAAGGCTGTGTCTGAACTGTACAACTTCAGCCTGCCGCTGTGGCCCCACACAGTTCAGTGCTCTCCATGCAAAAAGAGAAAGAGTCCTTGCAAATAGAAAGCTAGCTCAAACCATTCTGCCCCTCCCCCCCCCATCTAGAGTTCTGTGGAGGATATTTTTTTATGAAAGAACATTCAGTCATATGAACAGTCAGACGTGGCACAGCCCAGACACAGATTTACCAAGTTAGTGAGAAACTACTAAATCAGTTTCGTCGTGTGCTGGGAATATGGTCATAACTATGATGAGCCTTAAATGTTCTGCCTCTAGTCAAATTTTCAGGTATTTATTTTAGGCTTGTTGCTATTTAAATGTGCAAATGAATAGTGACCAGTTCCTTTGCTGTGTCGTCTTGTAGGGACTTCATAACTCTTATTTTGCACTTGCATAAAATGATTTGGTTTGTGTCAGATGGCTGTTGTGGTTGCTCAAGAGTAACCAGGCGGGACTCCGGCCGGTCTTTTACAGGCTTTATTTTGGTGCAAACTATTTACAGTGAAGAGCATCATAAGTTCATGTCTGACTCAGTCGCTAGCAGAATCCGGGAGTGGTCTGTTTTTGTACCTCCCCCAACATAAAAGTTTCGTTACCCCCAGCCGTTTCCGCCCCTCCCTGCGCCTCAGACTACTGCGCAGGATGGGCGATGGCCAGGGCGTGCTTCCCTCCTCTCCAGCTTGCTCAGGAGCAGGGTTACGGCTCCCACTAGCATCCTCTGGTCCTTCCACCTCTCCCCCCCTGGAGGTGGGGCTTTCCTCCTCGCCGGAAGAGGAACTGCTTTGCAAGATTTTCGGAGGCTCCCTCTGACACAATTGCCCTTCTATCTCTTGCCTCTGAGCCGATGGCAGTTCCCTGACAGTTTGACTCTTGTAAAAATGTTGTTCATAGGGAGGGTGATTTATTTAATAGTTTTAATCTTGGGTGTAATCCTGTATTGCATTTTTTACCATCTCTTTCTTCAGTATTGCACATTCCTTATGCAAAAAGACTCAAAAGTCACACTTGCTGTTGGGGGGGGGCGAGGGGGGAACGAGTCCTAACTCCTGACCAAAGGCGTCTCCTAAAGACTGGTGCAGGGACCTGAAAGTGTCACGTCTTTATTTTTAATGCTTCTTCCAGTATAATGACTTCTTGCATGAGCAAACCAAGTAAAGAATAATGAAAAAGAAGCAGCAAATGTAGCCAGCAACGAGGTGCCAATAACCTTGAGACTTTGAAACTTTGCAAATGTTTGCTTGAGTGAAATTCTCCTGTGTATCACCAAATAAGAATGAGCTGAGGTCACTCTTGGCAAGAGCAGGACTCTCTTTCCCCCTGCACAAACAGCATAACATGAGAAGAGGGAGTGGGTGAAGGAAGGGGGCAGGAAAAGGAATCAAGGAGGACTGGATAACATTGTAGACATAATTTTTGTTTGAACATACTATACATAAAAAAGCAGCTTGCTTTGTTTGCAGGCTTTGAGTACATAAATATACAAAAATTAGGGATGCTTTTGCTGTCTTTCTACGCCATAGTATAACCATGGCACAGAATTCCCTACTTAAAGTTGCATAATTCTTTGTGGTTCTTGTCTGGTGATATTTTGGGGGCTGCCCTGATTTAAGTCTCCACTCCAGCAAAATTGCCAAAAATCAACAGCAAAATTTTGCCAGGCTTATGAAACTCATGGCAACTGACGTTTGTGAGTAGTCAACTGGCCACCTGATAGCTTGAGCCAGCCTCTGGCATCTGGGCCTGAGAAGCCCCTACTCCTAAAGAATTTTTCTGCTTTGTCACTTTCTCCTTTGTGAGATGAGGCACAGACCCCAAAGCCCCTTAAAACTTTCCTATATGCACCCTGTGAGCAGCAACGCAATTATGGCCGTTATGCCTGTCAGGTGTCTGCACTGGCAAGTGGAAGCCCAGGAAGGCAAGTTACAGACAGGCATCCGGACACACGCAGAGAGCTGCCAAGCCAAACAAAGGAGAGGGCGGAGCAGTATCTGTAAAGCCATGACAGCAAGGCATTTGCGGAAGTTCAAGGGGAAGGGTACAGGAGCAGCTCCCCAGTGGCTGTTTGGCAAACTAGTTTTATTTTTATTTGTTTTATTTTTAAAATTTCTATACTGCTTTATATTTTTAACCAAACTCTCAAAGCGGTTTACAGCATATTAATTCAATAAAACATAAATAAAACAATCTGAGGAAAGTCAAATACAGAGTATACAGTCAAAGCAACATAACAGAAAACTAAAATATTTTCTTAAAGATTTCAAAATAAAACATTACAAAGGAGGTCAACTACAGAATACATATTTAACATAGTGGGGCTGGTGAGTCTGGGCCTCACCCCCTAGGCCAGGTGGAAAGGGCCTTGCGGGGAGCGGCCTTCGTGCCTCGCAGCCGGGCCACGTTCCTAGCTGCAGATCAGGCAGCTGGTGGCACAGGTTTTTATTTTCTTTAAGCTTCCAGTCCCATTGACCCACATGCCCTCTAGATGTCTATAGATTTCCCTGTGCAAATTATTTTACCTGGGCCACATTGCCAAAGTTGCTGTCATGTTAATGGTTTATGTGGTCTAAAGGGTACATTGCAAATGCTCTTTGTAGTGCCTTGTCTTTTGTTAAAATGTGTGCTTTGCCATGAAAGGCATTTAAATCTTGTACAGTGCACGTAAGTAATAAGGGGACATATGCATACGATTCCCAGGGAGTTTTGCCCCTTGAATTAAATTTTGCACGCACAGTTTCACATTTGCCCCCACAGCCATTTACTTTGTGAGTAAAGGTAAAGTACAAATTAGACTCCCCCCAAAGAGCCCCCCCTGTGTTTCTCTGGAAGGGATGGCGGAGTGCTTCCTGACTGGACTCCGTGGGCAATTCTGCACCCACCCCTTTTATGTAGAGTTGCTTGATCCCAGGAAGGGAAGATTCAGTGTAGGCAATTAGGGTAGAGAAATACAGTATGTGATGTAGTGACACAGCAGGCACCCTCTTCTGTGGGTGGGCCCACAAGAGGCTTTTTAAATATGTAATTTAATTTATGTGGCACCAGCACTTCTCTAACAGCACACTGGATTGGGAATAAATAGTCTAAACTACCTCGCTCTTTATTTAGAAACTGAATATCCAGAGGTGCTGTGTGTGAGAGAGTAAAACAGCTTTATGACTATTGAATGTGGGGAAGGGGAGGGGAAATAGAATATGATTGTTAGCAGACCTTCTGCATGGCTTTTCCTTTTTATAATTCAGCCACCCATGTTGTCTCTGCCTCCCAGAATATGATTGCAAATAGACACTTGGAAAAGCTGAGAATACGTTGCTGTTTTAAAAAACGAATAAAGCAAGGAAATAGTGTTACTGTTCTCCTGTTAATGTAAGAGGCAACAATTTCAACAATTTTTTCTAGCAGCATGAGTAGAGTATGCGTGCAAATTACGTGGGGTGATGTCCTGGGGTTTGCTCCTAAAGCCAAAATCTTGTAGTCAAAGCCCACTGGGTTCAATGACGGGTGGGATTGCCAAAGCCTTTTTTTTTTAAACTCCACCCTCTTTTGCTTCCCCCCTTTTGTACATTTTTTGCCATACGTGTATAGCTGAATGCACACAAGTTAAATGTGCATCAGTTGTGGGCTTACTGTATTCCTAATGGAAGATTTTTACATGCATGATGAGTAATTACTACCTAAGTGTCAGTCACTAGTTTCCAGAGAGTTCTGCCCAAAGCAATACAGTTATACCTCGAGTTGAAGTAGCTTTGGGATAAGTATTTTCGGGTTGTATGCTGCGGTGACCCGGAAGTAACGGAGCACGTTACTTCTGGGTTTTGCCCTTCGCGCATGCACAGACGGTCAAAATGATGTCACGCGCATGCGCGGAAGCGGGCGAATCGCGACCCGCACGGACGCGGGTTGCGTTTGCTTCTGGATGTGAATGGGGCTCCGGAACGGATCCCGTTCGCATCCAGAGGTACCACTGTATACAACATGTGGGCTGACAAAACACAGTAAAACACAATAAAGAAATAAATGCTGTAAACAGGCAAGAACGCCACGCCAGCAAAAATGGTCTGGTTTCTTTGGAGTCACAATAATAGTTTGCAACACACAGAGTGGCCCTTCATGCCCTGGCTGGAAGGAAAGAAAGAAAGAAAGGAAAAGGGAGTCAGATAAAATCATTGTGGTGATTCGGAGGTGTTTAGTCCATCAGGTCATTTTTTCAATACCATGCCCCCACCCCCCGGTCAGTCAGCTGACATCACTCTGATGGGTGGGCAGAGGGTAGAGTTCGATTTTGTGTAAGCTGCGTATACAGTATCAGGTTTACTCAAGTTCCCATTGCAGGCAGGTTTCCCACATCTAACGCAGTGCAAACGCCTTTCTGATCAAGGGAAGGGTTCCCCCCTCCCTTTTAGCAGTGTCTTGCTGCCTGCAAGGTGCTTTGAAGGCCTTGGTATCCTACATGATAGATCACCAGTAAGCTGTTGAGCTGCTTCTGGATTTGTCTTTGTGTAACATGGTAAATGGCACTAAGAACAGGCTGATTACAACTGGGGATTTATGTGGAGATGCTGTTACATGTGTTTTGTTTTTGATCACACCAATCGCTTTGCTAGTTCTGCTGTTAGCCATTTTAGTAAATTCCGTGGCTGTCAATTTTCTTCTAGGTCTTCTCAGTGGGCAGACAGCTCCTACCAACATAAAACTGGAGAAACTGGATTCTCAGCAAGTTCTACAGCTCTGCCTGCGATACCAAGACCACCTTCACCAATGCGCAGAAGCGGTTGCCTTTGACCAGAATGCTTTAGTCAAACGCATCAAAGAGGTATGGAATATGCTGGGGTTGGAGAAGCAAAGGGGGTTCTGTGAAGCCATCTTCAACAGCTCTTGCCCTTTTGAGGCAAGAAAAGCCCTTCAGCTTTCCCACTTTATTCCCCCCACCTCTCATTTGTAACATGACTGGAGAAAACTGCTCTATAATTATGTCTCTCTGGGGGAGAGAACAGTAGTTTAAAGCAGGTTAAAGTCCTATTTACGCTAGTTGTGTCGGACCAAAGTGGTGGTGTTAAAAGGCGTTGCCCTGCTCCACCCCTCTTCCCACCAACATCCACTCTAAGCTGCTTCTGTCACAGCTTTCCTCAGTTCCATCCACGCAAAGGTCCATCTGCCTCTCCAGCCATGGAAGCCCCTCTTGCCAGCTTCATTGAGGGAACCCCTTTATGGAGCGGAGGAATCCTCAGTCCAGGCTGTCATATGCGTTTTGGTCATCACTTTTGTTTTGATATTTTGCTTGGTTTAATGTATTTTTATTACACTTCATTGCATTGTAAATTACATCATGGAGACTTTATTTTTGTAGTAAAAAGTGATATACAAGTTAGATAAATCAAAGCAAGCTGAACTTTCCATTCTTCAGCTGCAGTCCTACTTTCTTCGTGTATCATCTGTTTTAGATTATAAACTCCTGTAAATACTGACCAATTTCTTGATTGTGTACATCTCCTAGCTGTTGTAGATGCTTGATAGTTGGCATTAATATTGCATTTGAGCAAATATGTGGAGAAAATCATTGACCAGTGAATGTTGTTATCACTTAGATTGTTAGATCATTGGCTTGTATTACACAATTCAACATACTCTGTTCTAAACAGGTAATAATTGTGCAAATGTCACAATCAGTGTTTCTGCCCAACTTCCTTTTGCAAACTAGATTGTACCACTGTCTCTTTTCTCTCTTATTTTTCTCCCTTTCTTAAAATAAGCAATGACCATAACATGCTATTTTTATTGGGTGGTTGCTTAATCTTTACTTACTTTCCATACAGGGCAGCCAAGATTCATAGTTAGCATGACTCAGAAGTCAGAACTTCCATATGGCTAGATGAACAATAATGTGATTCACTGCATTTATTGAATGCCTGCAATCATTTCATGCTGTGTTGAATCCCAGTTCAGATGTGAACCATTTTTATTTTTTAAAAAGTATTTTGGTCAACACATAATCTGAAGCCAACTAATTACACAAGGTGTGAATGTATCTGCAGATGTTGATGACTCAGATTACTTCGATATCCAGCAATTTCTTTAATTGCCAACTTGAAGAAACTGTGCTAATTCAAATAAAGCCTGTAAACCTTCTTGAAACTAGATTCATCTTTCTGTCATTCTCTGATGGTGACTGCTCTTGCTTTTAGTTTGAGTGGAGAACTAACAGGGAAGTCTAACTGCCAACAGAGGGAAACAAAACAGCTTGTACAGTGGCACCTCAGGTTAAGTACTTAATTCGTTCCAGAGGTCCGTTCTTAACCTGAACCTGTTCTTAACCTGAAGCGCCACTTTAGCTAATGGGGCCTCCTGCTGCCGCCGCGTCACCGTCGCATGATTAGGAAGTCTGTTCTGCACAATGGTGTTGGAGGAAGTTACCCATTACATATCACACGAATGCCATATCTTAGTGTCCTTTAGGTACTTGTTGAAGACTTTTCTCTATCAGCAAGTCTTATAAGTGAATATTGGTATCCACGTTCATATCTGCATTGGATTTGAAATTGATTTTATATATGGTAATAGTTTTTGGTGGTTTTTTGAATAGTTTTGTATGTAATTGGGTTTTTGTTTTTAAAATTGTTTTATTTACGTTAAATGCTTTTAAGTTATCTCATAGGAAGTGATTCATGAATGAAATAATAATGTTTATTTTTTAACAACAGTAGCCTTCACGCTAGATTCCCCCAAGCATTCATGCTGCTGGCTTATTCCCTGAAAACAGAGAAGTAGTTTAGACATGCCTTGAGGAAGTGTGGTAACAGAATTTCAGACAGGAAGAGAGCTCTCTACATGGGACTGCCTGTACTGGCTATCTGAACTGGAGGCCAGTGCAGTGCAGAGAGGCATTTGTCACATAATGTGTCTGTTTTCAGCGCCTGTCCTACGCAGCAGTAATTAAGGCCTAGTAGGAATGGATGAGAAAGCAGTGGCTCTCCTGATGTTGCTAATGATGGATGACCCTTCCATTCTTGTATGGTGCCCAGTTGTTGTATGTAGTCACTGGAGCTGTAGACCCTGTAAGTAAACACCAGCCAAATTCAGTAGTAAAGAATGAGAGATTGGCACTGTGCCACCTTCCCACAAACAGAGTTACTATTTAGCCTCCAAAGAACAGAGCGGGATGTTATTTGTGGCGTAACTTTTTTGAAAATTGGAGTTGACTTTCCATTACCTCAGAAGCTTATACAAACCAGAAAATAAATGCTCTGGGCACTATGCACACACCACAACTACACCCACCCAGCCCATAAATGGTTTCTACTAAAGCCAATAAATTGCTTCTTTGAAGCATAATTGTGGTGTGCGGGGCACAGCAGGGAAGAGGCTGGCAACAGCCCTGAAATCACCTACGTGCACTGCAGTTAGGCTTGAAAAAGCCTGTCTACTGGGTAAAATAGAAGGCTTTCCCAAGCCTATCATGTTCCAGTCTTCCCATGAGAGAGGTTGTGGGCATATTGGGCCCTTTTAAGCCTCTGCCTCCAGACCATCTCTTTCAGGCTCCACCACATTCTGGAGAACTTCCAAGTCCTTAAAGGGTCAACCTTCTGGGATGAAGATGGGCCCTTCTTCTCTATTCCATAGCTCCATGTGCTGCTGGAGCCGTGAGGTACTGTCAGCGGCATTTGTTTTTTCAGGAGAAGGTTCCCATGAGGTCCTGGTGGTATGGAAATTCTTCTGGGGGCTCAGACGTAGTGGTCTCCTGAAGCAACAGACAGGGCCGTCTTAAGCACTTCCAGTGCTGTGATGCAAAGATCCCTCCAGCACCGCCGCCCCCCCCCCATTTCCCAGAGTTGTTGACCTTTTTTTAGGGAGCTGACACCCGCTTACACATTATCTCTGCTTGGGAAAAGAAAACAGGAAACATAAGCAAACTTTTTTTAGTTGCTCATTTATTAACAATGCACCTATATACACACTTATATAGTCTCAGATGCGTGTGGGCCAGCCAAAATCTGACAAGTCACTCCTGGTCTTAAATTGTCCCAGCAAAATGGCATAGCTTAACCTTGCACCAAAATGAGAAAAAATGCTGAACTTCGATACACCTCAGTCAGTAAAGCAGGAGACTCTTCATCTCAGGGTTGTGGTTTCCAGCCCCCCATTGGGCAAAAGATTCCTGCATTGCAGGGGGTTGGACTAGATGACCGTGGTGGTTCCCTTCCAACTCTGAATGGTTCTGTTATTCTATCTGAAGGGCTGTTCGCAGGGAAGATGGAGCAGACTTGTTTTGTGAGAGATGCTTGTGCTGTGATTCCTGCGCTGGAGGGGGTTGGTCTAGAGGACAGTGGTACCTCGGGTTAAGTACTTAATTCGTTCCGGAGGTCGGTACTTAACCTGAAACTCTTCTTAACCTGAAGCACCACTTTAGCTAATGGGACCTCCTGCTGCTGCCCACGCCGCCGGAGCACGTTCTCATCCTGGAGCAAAGTTCTTAACCTATTTCTGGGTTAGCGGAGTCTGTAACCTGAAGTGTATGTTACCTGAAGCGTATGTAACCTGAGGTACCACTGTAGTATTATTATTATTATTATTATTATTATTATTATTATTATTATTATTATGAGTGGGAACTAATCTTCAGGCAGTAGTAGACTAATCTTGTGGCAGTAGTAGACTGATATATATATATATAGAGAGAGAGAGAAACATAATTTTATTAAAATTTTATGGTGTGCACGGTATAAAAGTAAAAAATGTAGGTAATAGGAGTCATAAAACTAGAAGGAAACAATAATTAATTAGTGCAAGTCTGACACACTTAACTACTGTCAGTTCTTACCAGATGAACCCTCAAATACTGTGGTTTGGGACCGCACCATGTAGCAGTAGTTTTTGACTAGCAGCGGAAGCCAAAATGAAATGACATATAGACACTGCTTCCCCCCCAGGGTGTACTCAAGGGTACGCAGTACCTGTACCTCTTTGTTTTGGGGGGGTTAAAAAGTGTAACACTTACTGTAACAACTTCATTATGAGTACTGGTACCTATTTTTCTAGGGGAAAAAAAGATGACATATGGTCTGGTGAGAAATATGAATATGAAAGATTTCCATGATTGTTGCTTCCTCCACATCTTGCTGGTATTCGGTTTATGTTTAGCAGCATACAATTCCAGTATGAACAATTCCAGTGATTTGCGCTCAAGAAATCTCTACTTTCAGAGAGACCTGTGGAAGAAAGTTACAGCAGATAAGAATGTGCTTATATTGGCTCTAGAGAATATTAAAAGATCATGGCTTTGCCCATGAAAGAAATGGATCACAACACAAAATTGGTGATCTAGGAGGCAGATAGCCAAGGGAAGACCACCCTGTTAGTTCCTGAGATCATCAGATGAAGGCCGCCTAGTACTGCAGCCTTCAGAAAATGAATCGTGCTGAAGGAGGGTCTTCATAGTAGTAGCATCTTCCATCTGGAACAGCGTCCTCTTAGAAATAAGTTATGCGCCAATGGAATTACGTTTCCGGCACATCTTGAAAACGTATCTGTTTATTCAGGCATTTCCTGGCCATTAATACCATTCACCCAGATGGCTGGTTGCTGTGATTATTGTGAATTGTTATATTATGGTGGATCATGTATTATTGTTTTAATGCAGTGGTAAGGAATATTTTCCAGCCAGAAAGCTGGATCCTGCGTTCCCCCACCCCCAGCAGACCCCTTTGATAGCTGGGTGGGTCCTTAGATATTTATTATCTGCAGAGATAATTTCTTCATTAAAGAAGTCATAGGAAAGGATGTTCGGGAACAATATTTTGCTCAGAACATTATCAGGGTTCTGTATACTCTCAATAAAAATCCCATTCCAGGAAAAGTTGAATTCCAAAACCCATATGTGTTATGCAAATTTTCCTAATTTGCACAGTTCTGCAACTTTTAGAGTTTTGCATTATTTGTTCTTGTTTTGCTAATTACAGATTTAAAAAAGCGCTATACAGGACAGTGATCCTAATTCTCACTCAACTATTGGAAAACCTGTTTAGCTACTTCTCTGGCTTCTGAGATTCCTCCTTATGTCACACCTTCATATGTATATTTATAGCCACAAGAATTAGAAACTTGCTTTTCCTGTAAGCTGAAGTTCCTGAGACATAGCCTGTGTTCTGGTAGACTGAGAGCAGGTACACAGCCCTAATTATATTAGGAGGGAGGTTTTAGCCCTGCTGTGTTCTTGTAAATGTACCAGTATAGTGATGTCTTTGTATTGAGTTGTGGTCAAGATAAAGCTACATAAGTGGAAGAGAAGGCGCTGGATTTGGATTTAGAGAATAAGCCTAGATGAAAGGTGTCTGTTTGGTAGCTATCCAGGAAAACACTATTTTCAATTGACCCTGGCTGTTCAGCAGTGGGGTGAAGGCTTCCTGGCTGACTTTGTGTCTCCTTTGTGTTGTGTATTGTTGGTTGGCTTGATTGCCATGTTTCTTATTGTATTGAACTTCAAATTAAGTTCAGATGCTACATTTGAAGAGAAAACTCAATTCTGTGATCCGGAAGTTTGAAGGCACTTTCTTCCCTTACCATGCACAGAAGGTAACTTGCAAATTGAACTCTTTTGTATTTATCAGCCCTCAGGATTCCCTAGTCTTCCCAATCCTGGTGCATTTTCAATCTGAGGATTGGATCACAAGTACCCAGAATTTTGTCTGCACATAAATGCATTACTAGAGCATTTAAAATGCTACTGTCAATAATGTGGTAAGGGGAGGAGAAGATATTGCTGCTGCTTTCTTCCTACTCTCTCTGGAAATTAGCATGTGTACAGGATTGTAGAATAGATACTAGCTAGGTTTTAACCAAACTTTCATTTCCTCAGGTATTAGTAGTCTGTCCTTCCTCATTCCAAAGCCTTGGAGTGAATTATAATGTTAAAAACAAGAACCTACACACCACACAAACCAAACAAAATCTCCAGTTCTCAAGGAAAAGAATGCCAGCCCCCCTCTTCTGGACCAAGCTCTTCTGGACCAAGTTTTGAGAAATCTCCAATAGAAGAGAGTACCACAACTGTAGGGCAGCCTCGGAGAACACCTCTCTGTGTGTTGTTGCTATTCCAACTTGGTTCTTGAATGGTAAAGTCAAGGAAGCAGTTTCTGCTGATCTGTTAACAGTTGTGAGATAATAAAGCAAGCAGGTGGTCTCCAATGAGTGTTGGGCGTAAGGCCTAAAACTTTATGCAGCCCAGAGCTCCTTGGGGAGGAAGGGTGGGATATAAATTCAACAAATTCAGCAACAGTGGCAGCTGTGAGCTGGTAGAACAAACCCAGCACCTTGAAATGTGCCTTGAATTTTTTTTGGTGGGGGGACCAGGTTCATAAGCTAATCTGCTTGAACGTTTGCCCTTAAATTCCAATTTTTTGTCCATTTGATTTATGGCTAGGTTTATCAAAACCCTTAATTTACATTGTTTAAATTCCATATTTCCTCATTTGAATGAAAAGTTTTTCACTTCTTAGGAAACAAAGAGGCCCAGTTTCTGTGAGTCTCCAGGTGAAATGAATTCCAGAGGTGAGAGACTTTCCCTAAGTATTTCCTGGACAGCTTTATAGATTGTGATGACTCATAGGAATGTGGAAGTGGATTTATATGCCAAACCCAGGCCATTTAGGTTTGTGTACATCGTGGCCACCATTTTGACCTCATACTGGAAAGCAACAGGGAGACAGTGGAGACCCTAAAGTCCTGTTTCAGGGCACTCTGTGCAACTGAACCCCATCAGAAAGTGGGCTGCAGCATTCAAAGAGCAGTCAATTTCCTGCTTATTAGTTGCCAGCTTTGGATGTTGTAATCTCAGTCCATTTTATACACCAGAGCATTGCAAAGCCATCCCAAGGCACTTATTTGGAGTCAGCCTTTCAAAAACCAAGAGTCCTTGTGTTGCTCTGTTTAATGAGGCATACGGTACGTGGTTTTGGTAGCATTCTAGCTGGCTCCCATTCTGCAGCCCTGTCTCATTAGGTGGGACAATCAGTTTAAAATTATGGCTTCCATTTGCTTCCATCCCAGGCAACAGTTGACCTGCTGGTGGTCTGTTTTCCATTTTGCAATTTTGCAATTTACATGGCTAACCCCAGTACACAAAAGTCCAGTGTATCTATTTTTAATGGAAACTTATGCACAAAGCTTAAATTGTTTCCATGCCCAGCATGCTCTTTTTAATTTTGTTCCATGTGTGAAAAGAAAGGAAGCCACAAGAAAGAACAGGGGAAAGTGATAGTTTCAGCTCCTGCGTGAAAAAACCCCCAGGCTTTGTCTACATGACCAAATGATAATCTTGAATTTGAGAACTTGCATTATGAATTTGGGGAAGAGCAGAAGCCTTTTAAATCACCAGTTTAAAAGTCTTGCCAAAAAGGTGTATACACACACACACACACACACACACACAATCACAACCCCTATAGGAAAATGCACATTTACCCCACACTTTCTGTACTACTGCAGAGGAGCAGGGGAATATGCACATAACCTCACAAGAAAATTCACATTCTCTTTGTGCGGGGGTTGCAGCAATGTGTTGGGATTGACTCACCCACAAAAACCCTGCTTGTTCAAGTGGTTTACTCATGTGAGCAGTGCATCGCTTGCATAGCATGCTGCCCTTTTCTTTCCAGGAGCTGGGAATGGCAAGTTCCTTGTGTCATCTTGTAGAAACGTGCTGCTTCCTTGAGTAGTCCATTTCTTTCTTTTTTTTTTTTAAATGATATTTATTCAAAATTTCATCAATACATAAAAAAACAAGAAAAATACAGCGAAAAAAAAGAAAAAAAGAAAAAAAAATTAATCAAAAAGAAAAAACCAAAAAGGAAAAAAAAGAAAAATACAAGTCTCAAATTACAACTTTTCATTTGCTTATTTCTTAAACTTCCTCACACCTCCCTTTTTGTATTCTAGTTTAATTCATTATTCCAGCAAATTCTTCCCATGTTTCTCAATTTTAATTTAAATGATTAATCCTTATAATCTATCTTATTTATTAATTCAACATAACCTTTCCATCTTTTAATTTAATCTGTTATTCAATTTACCTTAATCTCTTTAACCTTATCTTATCTTAAAAATCTTAAAATTTCAAAATTAACATCATATTCATTCATATCTCCTTAAATCATTTCTGCTAAAGCCAATTTGGTTCCTTTCCAGCATATTCCCTGGTATTTCATTAAAGTTGCACTAATTCCAAAATTAACAAAAAAAAAATTTCCCTTGATATCTCTAATTTTTATCCAACGTCCCTTCTTCCTGGTTTCGGGTCATGTCAGTCCTTTCTGTCCATTAAATCCAGTCCATCAATCTGGTGTTCTTATGTCCAAGGCCCTTAAGTCTCTTCTAGGCCCCTTCTGCGCATTTTCTTGTCCTTGTTTATGCTTACACGCTTCTTTGTCTGTTGTTAGTTTCTTGGGGAGTGGGACTCCGGAGGGTTCCATCCGGTAATAATTTCCGTTTTCCTTCGTCAGACTGGCCCCTTCCCCCCAGTCCCACTCCCTGTCGTCATCTTTGTAATCCAAAAAGTATTTATCCGAAAGATGGTTGTTCACCTGTTTCATAGTCCCACTAGAGTTAAGAGCTTCCTTGACTTCAAACACATCCCAGCACTCTCCAAGTTCAATCTTCCAACGCAGTGGCTTTTGTTCCTGCAGGACTTTGAATCTCTCCATTTGTGTTGTTTGAGGAGTAATCACTGCCTCTTCCTTCTTCATCTGCCCTTGGACTTGCCTTGTCAAACCAGATTCTTGAATTGGTCGCTGTATAACTTCTTTATCCTTATTCCCTGTTAAATCATATTCACTGGCCACAGCACTCAACGACTTGGATGATGGACTCAAGGGCATCCTGATCAAATTTGCAGATGACACCAAACTGGGAGGGGTGGCTAACACCCCAGAGGACAGGATCACACTTCAAAACGACCTTGACAGATTAGAGAACTGGGCCAAAACAAACAAGATGAATTTTAACAGGGAGAAATGTAAAGTATTGCACTTGGGCAAAAAAAATGAGAGGCACAAATACAAGATGGGTGACACCTGGCTTGAGAGCAGTACATGTGAAAAGGATCTAGGAGTCTTGGTTGACCACAAACCTGACATGAGCCAACAGTCTGACGCGGCAGCTAAAAAAGCCAATGCAATTCTGGGCTGCATCAATAGGAGTATAGCATCTAGTTCAAGGGAAGTAATAGTGCCACTGTATTCTGCTCTGGTCAGACCTCACCTGGAGTACTGTGTCCAGTTCTGGGCACCACAGTTCAAGAAGGACACTGACAAACTGGAACGTGTCCAGAGGAGGGCAACCAAAATGGTCAAAGGCCTGGAAACGATGCCTTATGAGGAACGGCTAAGGGAGCTGGGCATGTTTAGCCTGGAGAAGAGGAGGTTAAGGGGTGATATGATAGCCATGTTCAAATATATAAAAGGATGTCACATAGAGGAGGGAGAAAGGTTGTTTTCTGCTGCTCCAGAGAAGCGGACACGGAGCAATGGATCCAAACTACAAGAAAGAAGATTCCACCTAAACATTAGGAAGAACTTCCTGACAGTAAGAGCTGTTCGACAGTGGAATTTGCTGCCAAGGAGTGTGGTGGAGTCTCCTTCTTTGGAGGTCTTTAAGCAGAGGCTTGACAACCATATGTCAGGAGTGCTCTGATGGTGTTTCCTGCTTGGCAGGGGGTTGGACTCGATGGCCCTTGTGGTCTCTTCCAACTCTATGATTCTATGATTCACTCATCAAGTCCAATTTTTCATGCATCAAATTCATTTTCTCATACAGCTGCTCCAGCAAGGCATTTGTCATGCCAAGGGCAGACACCAAACCTTCCTTCCAGCTCATTTCTGTTCAAGGTCGAACGGCTGGTCCCACGATCCAAATCTTGCAGCTGTAGAGTCGAAGTAAACTGCAACAACAAACTGACAGGCTCCCTCTAGGGGACACAGTTTCTATTTGTATCCACTTTTAAAAAGTATCCAACAAAGGAAATTACTTTCGATTTCAAATCCTTTCGATTTTCAGATATTTTGTATCTTTAAAATACAGAAACGCAGAGGGTAGCGTTGAAGTTAATTTGTTTCTCTTCTCTTTTTTTGCTATCTGTCAAAGTGCTCCACTTTCAATCAATGGACGTCACAAACAATTTCTGTCCCGACACCCCGTCCCCAGGTTTGGGGCGATGGAAACTTAAATTCCTTTACTCTGCTCCTGCAGGATTAAACAGTCAAATCCCCCCTCCCTTTTCTCCTGCTTCCAAGGGGGTTTTATTGGTTATAGATGCAGGAAATCTCCAACTTTAAAGCAGTTTTCCAGGCTATTAGGTTGCAAGGTCTTTGCTTCAATCTATATACAAAAAGCGGAAGGCGGACTTCCTGTTTAAACCTTCCCGCTTGTGCCTAATTCATAAATTTTGCGAATTTCTTGATCCAATTCTCCGTTTTTACTCACGGGTACTTGATTTAGAGTCCGAATGTCATCAGGAAAAAGTCAGCGCTCTCCGGCGATGGCTGCGCGGCTTCCCTCCATGGAAATAGCGATCGGTTTGCAGCACCGCGCTGCTCACCCCACTTCACTCCGGAGCCCCAAAAAGGGGTTTCCTCATGAGTAGGGGAGGCGCTCTTGGTGCTCTGCCGAACCCCACGTTCCCAGGCTTCTCCGCCTGGGATTTCTAGCGGGCCCCCGCCTTCGCCGCGGCGGGAAGACCCAATTTCCACGGAGCCCGTTCCTCCAATCGGAGGAACTCCGCCATTCGTTGTTGGCGCTAACCCGGAAGTCCTCCTTGAGTAGTCCATTTCTAAGGCCAGTTTCTTTGTCCAGCATCTTTGGTATATGTGCTGCCGAAGCGAGCACACTTTGTCCAGCATCTTTGGCCCATGAAATGGATGCAGCCGACTCTCACTTGCCCTTGACTTGAAAGTGTGAAGCAACCTCTACTCAACAGGTTTATGTTTAATGGAAGGCAACTCTTAGAATTTCTGTAATTGTGTGTCAGGTTCTATCTAGGGAGCTATTAAAAGGGGTGAAGGAATTGCAATCCCGTATCAGTGTCTAGCGTACTTTGGTTGACTTGAATGCAAGGGGCCTCTTTAAAATTCTGAGAGACACTTTTAAGGCCTGAGTGTCCTGCTCAGCATAACGTGGAGAGAGACTGAGATTGCCTGGCTGAACTCTCATTATGGTCACTAATTTCAGCAAGGGATGATTTCAGAGAGTTTGGAATATTTCTGCCAATTTTGAATGAGACTCTTATGCTTGAGATTGTTCACTGAATGACACAGTTTTAAATAATGGAAGCAGGAACTTGGCCTGCCATGAATTTGTTATGACTGACTAACAGCGGAAACTCTGGGTTTTCTTTCTTTCTTTCTTTCTTTCTTTCTTTCTTTCTTTCTTTCTCTCTCTCTCTCTCTCTCTCTCTCTCTCTCTCTCTCTTTCTTTCTCTTAATTACTTCACTTTTTAACAGAGATGGTAAAAGGCAATAAATCATAAATGTACAGTTTTCATGAGGCGCCATGCAGTGCTTTTTTCCTTAAAAAATGTTTAGGGGTACTCTCATTTTCCTACTCATGTTGAAATACTGCCCCTCAATGAGGCCAAACTTAGATTCACAAAATGTTAAGGGGTATGCGTACCCCTGCGTTCCCCGAGGGAAAAAACCTCTGGTGCCATGTATGTTGATACATTAACAATGTAAAAACAGACAGAAGAATTTGGTAGAGTTAATTCAGAAAGCAAATAAAAATCCATGAACATGCATAACCTTCCATACATGTGTTTAATGTGTGCAAGTACATTAACTATAGGTTTGCTTTGTTCTGTCATTACTCTGTCAATGTTGTGATCTCTCCAGGTATGGGGTGTTCAAATAAATTTAAAAAGTGCAGGACTGTAGTTGAAGTTCACCAAGGAGCTGCTCTGAAAAGAGCTGTCATACAAAACCACCAGTGCAAATTGCATGCGGATGGGTGGTATTGTGGTGGTGTAAGCCAGTCTGAAGGTGGTGGGCCCCAAGGTTAGAAAAAGTACGAGATCATATTCCCAAAACACCACTGGTGGGATTGCGAAGCAAGATGGGCAGTTCACCAAGGAGAGGAACTGAACTTTATTGCCTGAATAGTGCAAATCTAACATTGCCATCAGTTGGCATGTCATGGCTGTGATAAAGCTTATAACAATTTTAACCAGCACAAGCACAAGCTGGTTAAAATACAGTATTATTGTCTAATAAAAAGCACAGGGAGAAATTGGTGATATTGTTAGCCACCAGTACAGTACCTGGCTTGTGTCAGTGATTCCCAATCTCTGTGCTGCAAGAAATATGATGAAGGGGACCTGTGATTCCATAGCACCTGTTCACAGATGAGGCTGCCCACTTGGCATGAGTATCTGCTCTGGTCTTGCTTTATTCAGATAAGTCTCCACTATAGTTGGGTGGTTCCAGTTACATTCCGACGTTCAGTCATTCCTAGAGTCAAGGCACAGCAGAATTAGCTACCCTCAGAGGAGGAGGCCAGTTGTGTGAGTTGTACTTCTGAACTTGCCATCTCTTAATCTAGAGTTATGCTCAAGACAGATTGAGGGAGGGGCTCTTCAGAGGTTGACTAACTCTAAAAAGTAATCATTTTCTAGTGTAAGTGTGCCTCCAATTTTATTTTTTATTTTTGGCGGGTGTTCCCAAACATTTAAGAAGCACAAACCAGTGCACGAAGCAAGGTTACATGTGTCTACTTGGAAATTTCAAACCTATTATTGGGAGATAATGCAGTCCAAATTTGTTGGAACACTTTTGCTGATCCACCCCAAATCAGTGGTGAGAAAATGCATTACCTCACAGAAGTTAAAACAAGAAATGGTTTTTCTGGAGGTGGTGATTGTTTTACAAGACCAACTTCTGAAAGTTTGGTGTATGACTAATCCTTACTACATTGTGTCTTTGTATATCTTCCTAATTTAAGAGAAGTGTTCTTTGGGGGGGGGAATCTTGTAATGTTTGGTAGGACCAAGGCTTTTTTCAGTCCCAGCACCTCTCAGGTGGGCGCCATTTGCATTCTGAGAGAACGAGGGAGGTGTTCAGGGTGAGTTCCAGCACCTCTTGTGCTAGAAAAATAGCACTAGCTAGGACTAGCCAGAAGTTTATTTCTGCCTCTTATTGTTATGGCACAGTTCCATCATGAGCTAAGAAAGCACAGCTCCCTGCCCCAAGGAGTTTACAAAGGGGCAGTAATACAGGGGGAGAGGCAAAAAACCGGGAAGACAAGGAAGGAGCAATGTGAGAGGTGCAAACAAAAGGACAGGTTTTTAAAAATAGTTAATGACTTGTCAGTAATCTTGGTGGTCGCTGTGGAAGAGGCGGGAAAGCTTTCTCAGCACAAGGACAATATTCCCCAAGGGCTTCCATCGGGAGCTCGCATGTCAGTGGTGTGCAGGACTAGAGGCTTGTGTGAGTGCCTGGAGGCGGTTGGAGGATGGGTGGCGGCTAACAGATTGAGGTTGAATCCTGACAAGACAGGAAGCGGGCAGGTGTGAGGGACTCCCTGGTCCTGAATGGGGTAACTGTGCACCTGAAGGACCAGGTGCGCAGCCTGGGAGTCATTCTGGACTCGCAGCTGTCCATGGAGGTGCAGGTCAATTCTGTGTCCAGGGCAGCTGTCTCCCAGCTCCACCTTGTACGCAGGCTGAGACCCTACCCGCCCGCAGACTGTCTCGCCAGAGTGGTGCATGCTCTGGTTATCTCTCGCTTGGAGAGTGGCTGGGGGGACCCAGCCAGATGGGCGGGGTATAAATAAATTATTATTATTATTATTATTATTATTATTATTAAAGCGAGCAGAATAATGGCAGCAACTATTGCCTCTGTACAGTTGGCTACATTCCAGTCATGCAAAAATCAGGAACTTTCTGCACTCCTCTCCCCATGCACACCCACCTGCCCACACCTCTTGTATATCCGTATTGTGAGGAGCGGGCTGTGGTTGAGATGGGCCGGTTACAAAATCCAGGGAAAGTGTGGGTGGGAAATGGCTTCAGAGTGAACCAGAAAGTCCTTTCTCAATTGTCTGGAGAAAGGATTTATTTCCTGGTTAATTTTGAAGACACTTCCTAGTGTGTGTGTTATCAGCTGATTATTGGTGCTTGCAAAGTGCAGTGCTTAGGGCTTTGTAGGGACCACTGATCAGCAGTGCCCGCAACCCCTTTTTGGCCCCAAACAGCTTCGTGGGCCAAATGGGACCTGGCAGGACTCATTAGGGCTGCCGACTGGAGATTCCTTACTGCTGTGCCTGGCCTGGTACAGCTAACCCCCGTACTGTTGGGAGCTGGGAGAGATGGAGGGCAGAGGAAAAGTCTCAGGGGCCACATTTGGTTCCACACCCACAGTCCATGGAAAGAACATCTCGTTCCTCCAAGAGGTGACTAATTGAACACAACCGTCCTGTTGTTTTTGTAAACAGATGGATCTTTCGGTAGAAACCCTCTACAGCTTAATGCAGGAGCGCCAGAAAAGATATGCCAAATACGCTGAGCAGATCCAGAAGGTCAATGAGATGTCTGCCATCTTGCGTCGCATCCAGATGGGCGTCGACCTGACCATTCCCTTGATGGAGAGACTGAATGCCATGCTGCCCGAGAGCGAGAGGCTGGAACCCTTTACCATGAGCCCTGACAGGGAGCTCAAGCTGTAGTTTTCAGTCATCTTTTCCCTGGACCCTACTTGATAAGGAACTTACTTGGAACACGCTTCACAAGCCAGAGTGAGTAGAGCAGAGGTATCAGTTCTGTGTTAGGTAGAAAGACTGTGTTTGGCTTGCAGGGAATGTTAAATACACACATCAACTTGGAATGAAATGCCATTTCTTACCTCTCCTGCTCCCAGCTGCTGCCACCACTGCCTCCACCCACCAAAACATTGCTTTAACAAGGTTCAGATTTAAACCTTCACATCCTTCCTCTACTGTTGTGCACATTAGTGTGCTTACTGAGGAATCCTTCCAGCTGCAGAGGATTCTGGGGCATGCTCTAATGTAGTTTTTCAACTGTTTCTTGTAAGATTGGTGTTGGCAAACAAACTGCCCACAAGAGCTTCACCATCATTGCCAGCCTTCCTCTCTCACACACCTGAATTCTACAACTCACTCCTAGCAATTCCAGCATACACATGAGTGTGAAAAACACAGAGAAGAGGAAGTTTGATGGTCATTGTTCTAGAGCAGGGTCCCAGTTTGGGCCATGAGGCCATTTCCCCTAAACCATGTCCACCTGCACATCATGTGTGGGGCAGGTAGAGACATGGCTAGATTCAGCTTTGCAACTTGTTCACACAGCCAGTCTCTGCAGAAAACAGCATTTCCATCCTGTGCTAAGTGCTTTCCGCCATTATAGGGCAAACCCCCTTGTGCTGCGGTTCCCAAGCGCCCAATAACCAGTAAGCTGTCAGGCACTCGAGAAGCGCTGTGGAAGGGACTTTGACAGAGGGGTGAGACAACCTGCCTGCCAATCATATGAAGTCACAAGTCAATCTGGTGATTGATAGGTGAGTCATCTTTCCCACCTGTTGTTGACCTGTGGTGGTGGGCAGGATCTCCCTCCTTTAGGGTTTTTCTTTAAATTGGCTTCTTATTTTATAGGGCTATTAAATGTGCAACTGCTTGAGCTATGTGACTATCACAGCTTTGCAGGCTGCAGAGCTAGAGCCTGGGTGATGGTTTAGGCTGGTGTTTCCAACACCTGAATGAAAGGAGTGCCTCTTGCCCTATCCTATTAATTTGCTTTGCCAGACGATTCTTAACACGATGGATAAAGCATGACGAGGCAAGGTTATGTCCACATCCAAAGGAAGCTGTAAAGCCTGCTAAGCTGGGACAGGTTGGCTCATATGCCAAAGGCACCTCAGAGGTATGCCATAAAAATGCTGGCTGGGTCTGAGGAATCCTAATATTGTCATATTATCCAGTTTTGTTCTGGCACACTCGAATTCCCTCTTATCTCCAAGTCTTTGAAGGAGGGAATGGAAAGTTGCTTTTATCTGTTATTACTTAGCTTGAGAGATGAATCCAAGAGTGAAAAGGAAAAAGAAGACACTTGATACTCCTCTCTGTGGTAGTAGGGTCTACGTGGGAGTAGCCACTGGAGAAGGGACTCCTGGTGGGGAAAAAGGAAATCTGCTGTATTGCTCCAAGGCTGAAGAAGGGATTGGCAAAGTCTGTCTCCTACAGCTCTTACTACTGTATGTTTCCAGTGGTATATGTATATGTAACCACTTGTTCTCAGAAGTGTGCACTCTTCCTTTGGAAAGGAGAAGCAACCTCTAAATCATGATTAAGGAAGTGAGAGGAAAATGTCTAAAAAGGGCTATGCTTAACTATCAGAAATGATTATGAATAGTAGGAGAGCTTTTACCCAAATACACATGAGCAATCTGTGGTTCGAGGTCAGCGACAGAGTGCCTCTTCAGCTAGCAGAAGTTCCACACAGTGCCTACGCAACATCTTATTTTAAGGAATGCTTTTTCCAAAGAAGCTATTCACCAGGTCCTTTTCAAAAGTAACCCTTGAGTTATGTAGTTCATGCCCCCTTGAATCCTGGTTGGCACACTCCTGCCCTCCCTTCTTTTAGAGGGAAGTATTTTATTGTGCCTTTTTTCTTTGATTTTACCTGATAGTTTTGGAGTTTGACAGCTGTACCATTGTTTTATATTTTTGTCTTCTGCATTATTTTGTTGGCACAATTGCTTATTAATTCTAAATAACTATTTTGGTTGAAAATTAGTATGGTAAATAAATAATAAGCAATCTTACATGGATAGCTGCCAAGGTGTTGCAAAAACCCCCAGATGCAACCAAAAGTGGGGAAAGGGTTCAGCTGTAGTTCTAGAAGATTCTAATGTCATATTCTGATTGCTTTACTTTCAAAATATGGCCTGGTCTCTTAAAAATGGATGCAAGTAAGTGTTATTTCTGCATTACACTTTTTGTTGTACAACACAACTCTAGCTAAGAAATAGCATTTAGCAGACCAGCTGGCCTTTGAAATGCTAAAGCCATGTTTGGAACAATATGCTCAGTGTTGCCAGATTCCAGCATTGGTAGTCAAAATGCATACACTGAAGGCTGATAACATGTTCTTTGGACGCATTATTCTAAAAGCTGTGCTCTAGGAAAATGTTATCACACCACTTTGTTTCTCATTTTGGGGGACCAGTTCTGCTTGCTTTATTAACTACAGTTCTAGTCAGGAAAACCTTTGAGCTATTTTCACTGCAAGTCATGTCTACTCAAAAGTAAGCCTCATTTAGTTCAATGGCTCTTACTTTTCAGGTAAGTGGGTACAGGATTGAAGCCTTAAAGTATGGAGGGGAAAAATAAATGTCTTCATTACTCATTCTGCTCCAAGCATGTATTCACAAAGCCGTCCACCATGGTGGAACTTGGTAGGCAAATGCATTGAATTCCTGAAATACATTGAATTGTATTGGGTCTGTTGAGAGCCAAATTTGGCACAGTGTTCCATTTAATTATGTGTAATAGCAGTAGAAAATGTAACATGTACAAAATATATTGTGCATTGGACTCCTGCGTAAAAGTGCAAAGAGTTACGTAGTTAGCGAACCATCAAGGCAGGTGGGTATTTCGGTCCAAGCAGCCGATATGCCCCTCGTGAGCTAGCAAGAGAGATGCCATATGCAGATTTCCAGACTGGATTGGGAACCCGGAAAGCATATCTGCTTTGCAGTGTGTATTTGGCTATGATGCAACCTCATCACTCTTAAATGTTAAGCATATTTCTATCCAGGTGGAATGCAGGTAGAAATGCATCTCTCTAACCATTTTCTCAATCTGCATTTGCGCTTTTGAGTACAACTGTTATCTACTGTAATAATTTAATTCTTGTCTTGAGGAAAACCTGTAGGTGATCCTTACTGAGACTTGGCTTGCTAGGGTACCCAGATGTTAAAATGCTCTGCAGTGAAAACACATTGCTTGCCTACTTTTCCTAGATCAGTGATTTTCAAAGTGGAATTTCCTTTTGGGGAAGTTGTCCCTCCAGGGGTCTGTGAAATGTGATCCTATGCTGTAATTTCTGCCCTCACAGTTCTGTCTAACACTTATGAAAACTGTGCTCTAGAACATGCCCCAGAAACTTCAGGGAATCCTCCCAGGCAGATGTGCAGCGTTCTTCAGGGTTTTTAAGTACTTGCTGAAGGTGCACATTTGGACATCTAATGTGTTCATATTTTTAGGCCTTGGAAATAGAGAAGGGGGAATCAGTGGTGGTGAAGCAGTTTCTGACAGCTTTGTGTCAGGTGCACTGTGTAGTTTCCTTTTATTGCAATGCAACTTGTACAAATTTGATGGGTCTTGCATTACATTGTGTGATGTAGATGCTACTCTAACACAATGTTATTTCAGCTGGGAATATTTATTACTGTTTGGTTTTATTATTAATTAAAGGACATGTGACATGCCAGCTTTCTTCTGGGTTGTGTTTCTGGTGTTTGTTTTTTAAGAACAGCCCAGCTGTTCTATCAGCAGATGGAAAACCCTCCTTACTCCCACCATTTTCCAAAAACAGAGTCCCCTGAAGTCCTGTTGCTATAACTCCAGTTGTTCCCCACACTTCACTTCCCCCTGACTTGACAATTGGGAGTAAGATGGTGTTTCTTAGTTGGCTGCATTTGGCTTTGTGTCTGCCAGTTGCTGACCTGTGCTTAAAAGAAATATTTTAAGTATTTGTATATTATAAAATTGGACTAAGTACAGACTGTGACTCCATAGTGATGTGTGCTAATACTACTGATCTCCCCAGAGTAATGTTAAAGGGAAGGCTACCTGCATGGCGTTGGAGTGCCCACTGACACCAATGGCTGAGGGGAGGGGTTGCAATTCAGAAGCCATTTTGCCTTTAAAATTTGATCTTGACCATATTTTTGATTTGCTCTTTTGTTTAGATAAGGGAATCACATGGAATAGACAGATAGTATAGGACCAATTAAGACTTAATATTATCACTTCTTATACGTGTTCACAGTAACTCTGACATCCTAGCAAGGTAGGCAGTTAGCATCCCCATACTGCAGTTGAGGTGCTAAGGGTAAGATTGAGGCTTTGTCAGCCTCATGAGAGCCAGTGTGGTGTAGTGGTTAAGAGCAGTGGACTCGTAATCTGGGGAACCGGGTTCGGGTCTCTGCTCCTCCACGTGCAGCTGCTAGGTGACCTTGGGCTAGTCACACTTCTCTGAAGTCTCTCAGCCCCACTCACCTCACAGAGTGTTTGTTGTGGGGGAGGAAGGGAAAGGAGAATGTTAGCCGCTTTGAGACTCCTTCGGGTAGCGATAAAGCGGGATATCAAATCCGAACTACTACTACTACTTCATGGTGGAGGTAAGATTTGAACTGGGGATGTCCTGGGTTAGTTTTCAACCATCAGCCTTCACTTAGAAGTAATATGTATATGGTTTCTTCTGATATAATCCATGTAATTCTTTGATCCAGTGTTAGATCCATCCATGTGGAAGCACAAACTAAACCCTCCTAGTAATGTATATGATTGTGTCCTAATAAAGTTGAAATAAGATTACACTTGAAGTCTGATGTGCAACTGGGGTTGATACTACACACTTACTAGCAACTCAATCTAGTTGTGAAAGCTCTGATCAGTTTGATTTTGATTCCACCAGTTTCTCCAATATCCTCTTTTTTACAAGGACAGCAATGCATCACAGGCCCTTTGATCCTTGCTTCTTCAGCGGACAGTTTGTACTTCGTTTTCAGCAAGGGGTACCAAAAAAATCCCTAGGTGTTATTTGGCAAAATACATTTGTGGCAGCATCAGCAGTGAATGGCATTCCTAAAAGGCTGCACTATGCATGGAAACAGTGATTGGTGAAACGAAGTGTCCATGTTCCCCTCACAACTAGTGTCTTTTTGTATCTCATAACCACTGAGCATTAATGCTTTTTGTACTCTCCCTTCAATTTTTGAATGAGCCAGATGCCAGTGTAATCATACATTCTCATATGAAACGAGAGTACATGACACAGAGTGAGGTAGAGTTTCAACCCCTTGGACCTAGAGTTGAAAATAAACATTTGTAGAGGGGAGAATGAAGAGCACAATCTCTTCTCAAAGCCCTTCTCTTTAAGAGCAGCAGCTTGCACGGAAAACAGTGCTACCAAACTTTCTTGGAAAGCTGAAGGGCACCACCTAGTTGAATTTAGTTTTGAACAAAACAAAAACAAAAGCTCCACCCCTTTGCCTCTTTTTGCTCCCCCTACAAAAAGCTCAGTTTTGCCATCAGTTGTTCCTGCCACAGGCAAATATTTTATGCAGTTAGGGATAGGTCGTTATTTGGCAACATTTAAAATCTATCCTAAAATCTTAACACACCTGTCTGCAATTGTATTTCTCTGCTGACCTGTTCAGTGCTTAAACCTAAACACCTGCTACTTGCATAATAGTTTTGATGAAGTTAGAAACTGAAGCATACTCAGCTGACTTCTTCATCTTCACCACCACCTTTCTAGAGAATGGTGATGTTTCTGGGTTGTATGACAGAAGTCAGATACCTGCTCTCCCTCCCTTGGCTATATAGTGGCAATTTTTTTGAGGGGGTGTTTAATTGGAGACTCTCTGTTCCAAAAATGGTGGCTACATCAGATATTAGATTCTGACCTGATGCCTTAATTTTTCAATACACACCAGCTTCTCCAATAGTGCACAAGCTGGAAATCAGATGCAGGCTTGCTGGGCACCATAAACATTTAATGCCATCCTTGATGCCAGCCAAAGAATATTTGTATGGGGTAGAGAACTTGAAATCCATCTGTCCTTTGAAAGAGCATCACTTGTCAATTAAAAGCCATCTATTTTTCAAATAGCATCACTTACCGACAGACAGGGAGCTGGAAACACCTGCTGAAGTCTCTTATTTTAAGAATATGATTTAGCAATCTAACTGGGTATTCAAACTATCCAGACAAAATACATACTAGTTTTCAGTCAAACTGCACTAGCATTGAGCAGTGTGAGTGTTGCATTTGTTTTCCTCTCTTGAAGCAAGCCAAGGCCTTCCAGGTCTAAGCTGCATTGCTGAAGAAATGGGTGGATAATACCACGTGTGAGGTTCAGTTTAAATACTACTTCAAATGAACCATAGGATTTGCTTAGTTTACAAAGGAATATTTTTTAAAACACAGTAAAGTTGGACCACTTTTTACATCTCACTGCCCCAGCTGTTAAGGGAAATAAAAACATTAGGAGTATCTACACCTTCTGCCTTAAGGGAGGGGGAGCAGGGAAATAGCAATTGCCCATTGCATGTATTAGAGTTGTCATTTAGTTTGTCACTTGTGCACACATACAAACACACACAAACCTATTCACTTCCTTCACATTGAAGCCACACAATTTGCATTCTTTTCAAATTTCAGATTTACAGGGAATTGTTTGACACAGAAGAAAGGGAGAAATGTAAATCTTAGAATAGAGCTTCAAGATACTTCAATAATCTCCATGCTGCCTGAGAAGCTAGATTGGCTGCCCACTTTCCCAAGTTCCTCTCGGGACCTGTTCTCGGACATGATACTTTCCCCAAATTCCATCTGGCAGCTCCTTCTCTTGAACTGCTTCTCAAAGGAGCTCTCCTCATGCCAGCTGCGCCGTGAGTCCCCCCTGTCTCCATGCTTCTCCCTCCTGCGAACGGCATAGGCTTGCTCACACCCCGTGGGCAGCTGGCTGCAGCTATAGGCAGAGTAGGCTGTGCTGCTCCCATATATAGCCGATGCAGAGTAAAAGCGAGAGGTGTCCGTAGCAAAATACCAGCTGTTAGCCAAAGGTGTCGCGGAAGCCTGTGGGGCTAAGATGTCTGAGTGCCAGCCCTTCAGGCCCAGCCCAGCGGCAGACTTGGCCAAATGCTGCTGGCTGGTGGAAAGGCCAAAGAGGAAGTTAGTTTTATAGTTGTCTTCCATGCTGCCACTTCGATGCAGTGGGTACAAGAGTGACCTCTGGGTGGTGCTAGCGGTTCTCCCCAAGTGCTGCCATTTGCTGTGGCTGTCCAGCAGCCAGGTATTCTGGGACTTCTCTGGAAGCTTTGCTTCCTCTTTATCGGGGCTGCTTTCAGGAGTCTGTTCTGAGACCTCCTGAACAGGGGAGAACTGGCATAGTTTGGCTCCACCTTCCAAGGTGGCTGAATGCTTGTAATATTCCAGTGTGTCCTCCAAGGAGGGGTAGCCCTCTCCTGAAGCAGCAACACAGGTGCTGGTTGCCACACATGACACAGATTTTATATCCAAGGAAAACGACCGCTTTAGCCTGTTATTGTCTTCAACTTTGTCCGAGGATATGTTCAGTCCAATTATGCCTTGTACCAATGGGCTGTCCTCTGATGATAGCAAAGGGGAACCTGGGTGGTTTCCAGATTCCACTGGCTTTTGCTCCACAGTCTCCGAGGTAGATGTAGCACAGAGCGGGAAAGAGGAAAGGCTGCTGCTGCTCTGCCCGCTGTCCAGTCTCAGTCCATGATCACTGCTTTTTTCCAAATGCATAATCTTCAGTTTGCTAAGGGATCCAGATTGGCCACTTTGGTTCTTGATTTTCTTCTCAAAGTCTAGAAGCTGGCCAAGGAAGTTGAAGTTGGGAGAAATTGTTGGCCTCTTCTCTTTTACGAATCTAAACACAAATGTGTGTTTAAAAAAAAAAAAGAGTTCAGCCAATCCATTAGCCTATGACACCACAACTGAATTCTGCATGCAAGCCATGAGCTGAGGCTGACCAGAGCTCATGTGTTGCACACTAGGCTATACCAAGGTAAGGTGCACACATTAAGCAAATTCACCTCCTGCTATCCAAAATTCTCCTATTCCCTCAAGCAACCCTGCCCTCTTCCCTGACAGCCTCTATAGCTGGAGCATCCTCCTTCCTTAAAGTTCTTCCTCCAATCTACCCTTGAAAGTGTTGGTTTAACCCCTTAGTCTTCATCTTCTCCTAGGCACATAACTGCATTTGCACAAACTAACCCATTTCCCCCATCCCCCTCTCCCTCATATTTGTAATTTAGATTGCAAACTCACTGGACCAGGAAGCTGTCTTTTCTGTTAGTGGAACACTCTGAAGCATCATTGTAACAGTAGTAGCAGTGCTAAGCACAATTTATGCAGAAAGTTTTCCTGCTCAGGACAATCAACTCGTCTTTGGGAAGGACCAGAAACTATTGCAAAACCCCAACCCCTTGACCAGTAGAACCTCATGTAAAAAGGTAAAGGTCCCCTGGATGGGTAAGTCCAGTCAAAGGCAACTATTATGGGGTTGTGGCACTCATCTCGCTTTGAGGCCGAGGGAGCCGGCGTTTGTCCACAGACAGTTTTCTGGGTCATGTGGCCAGCAGGACTAAACCGCTACTGGCCCATGGGGGACCGTGATGAGTGTCAGAGCGCACGGAAACGCTGTTTATCTTCCCGCCACAGAGGTACCTATTCACCACTATAGCAATAATTCATTCTTGAAGAGGAGAGCTGCTACAGAAGTAGTCTCCTCTACATTTTCCTCAGGATGGTGTGTTGTTTTTTTTAAAAAAATGTTGAACATTTGAACAGGTATGTATACCGGTATGTGTGGTGATACTTCAGTCACCTTCGTCTTGTAGGTGCACAAACAGTGGTGTGTGCACAGCATAGTCCCTTGAAAAGAAAGGTGGGCTTGCATTACAGTTATATAGAATAAGGTAAACGGGGTCTAAATGGCAAGACTGGAGAGGTATCTCCCAGATGCTGGCAGAATTGCTGTAGAGTACTTACTGCACACTTACTGTTCCATTTACATAGGAAGCCCAATCAAATAAACGTTACTGAAGCCATGCAGGGTCCATTGTGGGCCAAGCATTAACACACAGTCCTGGACTTCACTTTCAAAAAGCAGCTGAGTCCAGGAGCTACCAAGTTTCACACAATATCAGGGATATTTAACGGCTTCTGGGCATGCATGCCCCAATCACACTGAAACCATTGAAAGCAGCTGAGGCCATGAGAATATTTGAAGTCAGCCCTTTGTGTTGGTTTCCTCAAGAAAAGGACCCTTCTTCCTTACCTGTAGGCCTCATCTAATGACATATCCATTCTTTTCATTATATATGCAATAGCGATGGTGGCAGAGCGAGATATCCCAGCTAAACAGTGGACTAGGACACGATCGTTTGAGGCTTTTGCCTTTTCTGTGGGAAATGAAAGAAAGCAGAAACCACTCATTAGTGCTCTAAAAGATGCTGAAAATGAGAAAAATCTGTTTAATCTCCCAGGGATCCGCAGGCAAAAATAAAAATCAATAAATTGCAGCATACAGCCATTTTCAACTAGTTTTTTTAAAAAGCATTATCTCCCTGCTCTCATGGTGGCTTCACAATAGCCCCATAACCATGTGCAGTTTTATCCTGAAATGCTAAGCACAATCAACTATGACAAAACCTAAGAATGCATTGAATACTGGTAATAATTCTTGGAACTGTTTAAGTAAATCAAGCTATGGAGATAAACTGGATGAAGGTCTTGCGCCAAGCGGCTGCCTCTTTTCACCATCCATTAACATACATATAATCCTGCCTAAATGCCTGCAGGGCTGACTTGTCTCCACCCTCTCAGCCCCCAGACTCAGATTGCCAACATGGAGGGGCAACTAGCACAGATGGTCCAAAAAAATGTGATGGTTACCTGAAAAAAATGAATCAGTACACTGAGGGGAAATGAAGGCGGAGCAGTTAATGTCCATAACCACCAGCCATTGTTCACATGCACCAAGACTCATTAAGAATATGCACATAATCCTTCCATGAAGAGGAAATTGTGCACATTTTCCAGTCAATATACATAATCACCAACAGGCCTTGGGAAATGTGTATATATTCAGGCAATACACACAGTCTCCAGTAAGTGCATAAAAAGTTAAAGGTAAAGGGACCCCTGACCATTAGGTCCAGTCGTGGCCGACTCTGGGGTTGCGGCACTCATCTTGCTTTATTGGCCAAGATCATGTGGCCAGCATGACTAAGCCGCTTCTGGCGAACCAGAGCAGCGCACGGAAACGCTGTTTACCTTCCCGCCGGAGCGGTACCTATTTATCTACTTGCACTTTGACATGCTTTCAAACTGCTAGGTTGGCAGGAGCAGGGACCGAGCAACGGGAGCTCACCCCATTGCGGGGATTAGAACTGCCTACCTTCTGATCAGCAAGTCCTAGCTCTGTGGTTTAACCCACAGCACCACCCGCGTAGTCTCTAGAAAAATGCCATTTCCCGATTCCTTTTTGAGAAGCATGCAATTTGTGCCCTCCCAGCTGATTCTGGCCCATTGCCTAATCTTACATGGCTCACTGATTAGCCAAGCAAGATGGGAAGATGGAGCAGACTCCAAATACAGATAAGTACTTTGAGGCAGCAGGTCAGAACCAACAACCATGCATCCCAAGAGGCCTATCATGGTGCCATGATGGCTCTTGATAATCACTCACCACTTAAGGCTCTATAGGTGATATTAATTCATACAAAGTGGATGCTTGGTAGCTTTGCAAGATATGAGGAAGGATCAAAACAGGGAGTGAGTGAGAGGACATGCCCCTTTTCTGCATTTCCAGGATATTGTGCAACAGGAGGAGTTGTGCCTCTTTCCTGTAAGTGAGGTAAGAGGTGTCCACTCCCACATTGCATGCTCACACATAGCCTAAGGAAAGAGGAAAGCAACTCACTTCCACTTTCTATTTTCTTTACTTCTTGCATAGCTTCTGAGCAAAGTTTAAGGTTTTATTACTGATTTATCAATCCCTAAACAACCTGGGACCAGGTCACTTGAGAGAATGCCTTCTTGCATATGGACCTGCCCATTCAATAAAACCTTTGCATGAGGCTCCCCTGGTTGAGCTACAGTATGTGGACCCTGAAGCATCCACAAGATGAACTTTGGTGCGGCCTACCTTGTGTCTTCCTATCGATAGGAAGTTAGCTCCAGCTAGTAGGTTTTCAACCTATACCCAAAACACCCTGATCATTGCCGCTGCCCACTGTGGATGTTGTGACACAGTACTGTTATTTCAATACTGTTATTTCAGTGCTGTTTTAAAGTTTTAATGTGAACCACCTTGAAATTCTCTAAATAGAAAGTGATATAGAAATTTTTAAAAAACAAAAACAAACTGTGCTGGAAATGTGAAGAGGTAATATGGGCAGTGTAAATATTCCCAAAAATATTGAGAGATGGTCTACAATGAGCTCAATTTTTTAAAATTAAAAAATACATTTCCAAAGAAAACAGAAGCCTTTGTATTAGCGATAATTGGTGATGAGCTCCCCCAAAGACTATGTCACAGCAGCGGCCAGCATACTCTATGCTAAAAGTTGGAAGGAAGAAGAAATACCAACAAAAGAACAATGGCTGTATTAATTGACAGAATATGTCAAACTTGTGAGCATGACAGCCAAAATAAGGAATCAGGATGGAAAACAAATAAATGGCAAATGGGAAACTTTTGGGAAGCACTTAAACAAAATTGATACTAAAAACTACAAGTAGGGGTAATTCTCTGAACAACAGTTAAATACAAAGAAGGACTAGGAAAGAAAAAGTAGGGTGGATTAATATATGGATATTGTCAGGCAGCAGAGGAACCAACCCCAGGGCAGGTTGCCAGGAATAGATAAGACAAGGAAAAGTCTTTACCATCTGCTTTTATTCAGTATTTCCAGAGAGAGGCTTGTGAATGCAGCCTCTTGGAATAATGGCATCCCGAGTAAATCTCCACTCCCATTCTCTCCCACGTCCTCATTCGTCATCCCTTCTGTGCCGTTTGCTCTCCTACTTTTATGGCTCGCCAGGTTCTGGGAGATGGAGGGTATGGAATGCTTTCTAGTGATAACATGTCAGCCAGCTGCTGCTCCGGCTCTGCTTCCTCCTCCTCTCCCATTATTTCCCAACTTTCCCCCTCATCTTCCTCTGAGCTGTGACCTCCCTCAAACCCCTGTTGTAATTTTGAACTGTCTTCTTCTCTGGAAGGGTCAGGCTGGAGAGGCGGTCTCACCATTCCTGCTCTGCCTAGTCCCTGACAGATATACAGCGATACTAGATCTATTACAAATGCCATGGAAGGCTAGGCTGGGAAGTCTATATGGAAAGAATATTTGACGGTAATGTATGATATGCAAATAGAAAAATGGGAATGATATAAAAAATAATAAAAATAAAAAGGAACATGTAAACTGCTCTAGGCCAACTAGATTTCACCCTGGGGTCCAACTTCAATGGCTACCACCAACCCTCCCTACTTATTTACATCCAGGACTCTCAACATGATACTACATACAGGTTCATATTGCCACTGGTTTCTTCACACCTGCATATGAATAATCAAATTTTAATTTTCAGTGGTAAGTGGACAGTTGGACAGGAAGTCATCGCCATTGGTGCTGTAGCAGCTTCCTGTGCCTCCGGGGCCCATCCTCCTGCAGGCCCACCTGACAGCGAACTTCTTGGGCTTCATGCTGAAAGCATCCCACCCCATCAGACGTGTCAGCCATACTGTGAGAAGAGAGAAGTCATGCAAGCGGTGCAGAGTCAAGCAAACATGTTTCTGCTTGAAAAACATTTAGTGGAAGTAAATCATTTGGCATAGGTTTTCTTTTTCTTTTTTAAAAGAGACACCATCTTTTTACCTATAAAATCCACAGACTTGTCCAACCACGGAAAGATTTTCTCACAGAAGCTGTCATTCACAGGCACTCTTAAGAAGTGGGATTCCGGGATAAAGTCAGGCTTGGGGCAAGTATTACTGGCGTTCAATACGTAGCCAATGTCGTTCTGCTGCATCAGCTCCTATTAAAGAAAGGAAGCCAATGCCAGCTGTTACAAGTGTCACCACGTACAGATCAATATAAGAAAGAGAATGTTAATTGAAAATATATTTGAGGGGACCCAAAACTATTCCTGGTTTTCACAAATATTTTTGGCAGTGTAAAACAAAAAAACAAATCCCTTTTCAATTATTTTTTCATGCAAATGTTCACCACACTATGTTATCATCTCTTGGTGTCACTCTCATTTTATCAGTGGTATCACTTAGCTATATTTGTCTGGCTATGTAGCATTGTGTTGTCATACAGGTTAAATGCAAGTTCTTCTTACGGAGAAAACTTTTCAGAATTGTGAAAATTTGCTGTTAAAAACATATTTTTTAAAATCAGAGTTGGTTAAGTGATAATATCACCAATTAAGGGAAATTAATTCAGCTTGACAGCGAAAGAAGTCAAGGTAACTGATTGGTGAGCATCGCATGAAAATGCATCGCCAGGGGGAGATTGTCCTTTGAGTCACTTATCAGTGCCATATTCTTTCCAGGCACCCACCTTGTTGAGGACATCCCGCTGGCACCCAAGGTAAAGGTGAGGAAGAATCCGTGTTGGCCCAGTGTTGGAGACTGGTAAGCAGGGTTGAGAAATACAAGAAGGCACCAGAATAGATTTTCCTTCACAAAGGCCAGGGAAACAACTGGAAAATTCAGCAAATCCACCTGAAGGAAACAACAGCCCCAGTTTCAGTTTTAAGTGTAGGATGGTAGTGTGATGCATAATGAAGCCTATTTTTTCTGTTTAAATCACCAGATTTAAATCACCAGAGAAGACATCAAGGTGAGTCAAACATGTACATTAAGTCACATGGTGGCTGAAATATCATTCATGCATATGTGAATGGGCCATTACAGAACTTACCTATTTCATACAACATGCTTGTCAATTGAATCAGTACACACATTCAGCACCAATCGTCAAGGATGTAAAATAAGGGCAGTAGATATATCAGCCGATGTACCTGGCTTCCCCCTCCAACTAAACTTTGCTATACAGTTTGGAACCGTGGTTAGAAGACTCTTTCCAAACTAGAAGTTGTAGCAAATGCTAGTCCTACTCAGAGCAGACTCATTGATATTAATGGACATGGCTAACTTAGGTTCATTCATTTTCATGTTTCTACTCTGAGTATAACTTAGTTGGATACAACCTTATCGTTTGGGCTAACTATGGTTAGCTGAAGACCCAACTACAGCTATCAAGAATATCACGACTGTCTTCTTATGTAACGTTTCTAATCATGTTATGTCCACACATTGAAAACAAGCAATTCTGTAACAGAGAGAGAGAGCACGCAAGATTGCAAAGACACAGCCTCATTTATTAACCTTTCCCCCTTCTGCCTATCTTGAAGTGGCATTTATGGATTTAGCTAATTAAAGACAATAAAAAGTTACTATTTTTGTGTGGATTACACAAGTTTCTTTATTATTGTATATTTTATTTCTACTGCATAGACAAAAAAAAATCATAAACACCATTCCAAAACAGTGAATGAACTGATACAGGATATTTCTACTGCATGTTTCACCATTCACATAAATTGCAATATTATACAATAGATAAATATGATCATTTCTCAAATTTATTAGTCTTACAGTCCTTAATTATTTAGGATTACTTAGGAAATTTCCCCTAGCAAGGTATATGGATTTGCTGAGTTGTATTTTATTATTCCAGTACTGAACCAAAAAGGCTGTACTTCTCTATAAAGGTGACTATATATATATATATATATATATATATATATATATATATATACAAAATGGTATATACTGCTTGCCCCCCTCCCCCCAAAAAAACCTACAGAGTCTGCAAACTGCTTAGAGGGTTTTAGTTTTGCTACAAGTCCCCAGCCAGCAATGAGTTAGGGCTCATCCTAAAGTACCTTTCTGGGCACAGATCTGGGATTTCTGGGTCTGGGTCTGAGCCTTTTTGTTTTTTGCTCTGGCGCTTTCCCTGTGAAAACCTGTGTTGTACTGCTGAATCGGAGCAAACGGGAAACCCAATTACCATTTGTTCTGATTCAGTAGTTAAGATCAGTTTTCCTGGGGAAAGAGGTGGGACAAAAAGAAGAATGCTAGGTAGGGCGTAGACCTGGAAAACCTGGACCCGTGCCTAAAAACATGGTGCAGAAGGAAGCCTGGATGGTCTTATCCTGCAGGTCATTTATGATGGAAGGGGCAGCCAGTGGCGGAGCTTCATGCTCCGGGGGAGGGGGCGGAGAGCAGGCAGGGGCGCGGCTGGCGTGCGTCCCAGGGGGCGTGGCACGCCGCCTGTGGGGGTGTGGTGCCCAGTGGGGGGGAGGGAGCCGCAATGGCACCCCACCGGGATCGCGCTGCCGGGGGCGGTGCACTCCCCCCTCCCCCTCTTCCTCCGCCAGTGGGGGCAGCCATAGGAGCTGTGCGGCCAGCTAGCCAGCACTGTTGCTGCACTTCTTCACACCGCCCTGGCAGGACCAAATAGTTAACTCACAGAGGTGGGCCCAGATTTTGCACTGGCTCCCCCAGCTGCTTACTCCAGTGTAGGCAAAGGACAATGCAGAAACAAACAGTGGATCAGCATTGCCAGTGTAGTGCCCTCAAAATGTTACTGGACTCCCCATCATCCACAGCCAGCATGACAAATGGTCAAGGAAGACGGAAGCTGTAGACCAACAACTTCTGGAGGGTATTACGTTGGCTGTCCTTGCAGCAGGGAAAGGACAGGGTGAAAGTCCAATTTTGTTTTAGATGTATTGTTTTCCAGCTTGGAAACACACACCCCCCCAACAAATTAATAAGGTTATTATGCTATGCTGTCTACTTGGAACTCCACCCTTTTGCAAATTAACAGATGCGATTGTATGGCTAAATTTGGGATTATTTAACAGAGTGAGAATATCCTTGGTTCCCTTTGTTAGCTTGTAGAACAGAGAGGATACATCAATGGAAAGTCAGGGTGTCAGTTAAAAGACAATCCAACTGTTTTATTTAGTTGGTGGTTTCTGGATTATTTCCCCACATTAATGCAGCGTGCAACTTTTCCTGTGCTGGCTTGTTCAGTTTATTACTTGTGGCTGCAATTCTCAGATGGGAGTTTCTATGAAACCAACTTAAGGCACCAAAAGCTGTTTGTGGTTGAGAAAACCCAAGTTGCTTTTGTTTTCCAGTAACCAAATACCTCCCGGATCTTTGCTTGCAAAAAACAGGCTCTCTTCCACTTCCATTTGCAGAAGCTTGCCAAGATCAAGTATCATACTTAATTATCAGGATGCAACAAGTGGGCATGAAAATATGGTGGTTTGAAAGCCTCTCTGTGATCAAAGCACAATGGAGTTTCCTCAAACTCTGCATACATGTTTGTTATTGTTATAATTCCAAAGGTATGATCACTTTTCTTAGGGAATTCTCTGCACTGAAGAAGTGGCAATTACCTGCCACAGACACACATGCAGACTCTTCTGCAAGGAGAAAGAGGAGAACTAAGAATTAAACACATTGCAGATGTTTCATATTTCCCTGCTTTTGTTCTTTTTCTTGGGTAGCACTAAATCAACTTTAAGAAAGTCATATATGTTTTATGCTAATCCGTAATAGTGCAGCTAGAATATCTTGATTTTTCTAATAAAAAATGTATTAAAATGGACCTCAGTTTTTTGTAGGTTCCATCCTAATATACTTTGGATGGAATGGGGAACCTTACTGAAGTTCTTGGCACCCCTAGCATATAAGTTTCTTTTAATTTGACTTCATAGAGACCAAATTGTCTTTATCACACTAACAGCTTGTTATGTGAAAGTTACCATCAGCTGTAACAGTAATGTAACATTATGATTAGGCCTGATGGTTACAATACCACACGAAGCTCCACCTACGCAATTAGAGATTGTGGTGGAAGCAATGCTGACAAACTTATGAGACTTGAGCTAAACTTTTGGTGAAGGTTTCTTTCTATCCAAAAGCACCAGGTGGGTTCACATTTTTAGCTGTTTTTTATGGGATTTTGCCACTTTATAAACTTTCAATGTTTATGATAAAAACATGCACATCATAATAGAATAAAGTCCACAGCAGAACAAATGAAGTTACAAAGCATCCAGTTCTTATAAGCACGAACAACTCTTCAAGCAGCAGTCAATAAAAGCATAGTAAACTGGATTAAAATAAAACCATGTTTACCCTGGTGCCTAAAAGTGGCACTCAAACACATAGATCTAAGGGAGGGCATTCTAATGAAACTCTACTCAGAAGCAAGTAATGGGTCTTACACCTACACAATTATACTAAGGTAGGTACTCCTTACACCAAACACCGGAGACTCTATAAGCAATACTCATTAGCAAATACAGTAAATAAAAACAATACTGAAACGTAACATGAATCAAATTTTACTTCTCCAGTCAGAGAGAAACCATGGCAATGTTAAGATATTATTTCTAAGGTAGAATCACAGTTGGAAGGGACCTTAAAGGTAATCTCAGGCAACTCCATGTCAATACAAGAATCCAACTGATAGGGACTTCCGACTTCCTGCTGTGGAAAATGGCTGCCTCCCACATGAACGGACCCCAGCCGTGCCAGTAATTCAGGGTTGATATGGGGGTAATTAGCCCTGGCAGACTGCCCAGGGTGGGGGAGGACTGTCTCACAGACCCCCAGATCATCCGTGATCTGTCGGCTCGCATTGAGGTGCAAGCCGCAGGGATGCTGGGTCTAAGAGCACAGCATGGCTGGCACTCTTCAGAGCCACTCCTACATGCAGGAGACACCTGTTTTATAAAATAATAAGATTTGGGGGAGAAACAGGCATGTTCCAGATGGAGGAAAAAACTGCCAAATTATACAGTCATTGGATGCTGAATTTCGGACATCAAACAGACTCTCATCTTGAAACGTGGATTAAACAGGTGAGTGACCACTATCTTTCCTTATTTGTTATATTACATCACGATTTGGCGAAGCTCATCCAGAAAGAATTTAATTACTTAAATGAAACACAAGAGGTGAAAATTTTAATTGAATGTGTGGTGCACAGGCCTCAACAGACTCTATTTAGAATTAGAGATGGCAAAATAAGATCAGATATGGCAGCTTGGACTGAAGACGGAACCAAAATGGCGATCATTATTGTGCAGTTATAAAAAAAGGAATTCTTATGGAAAAGAGCTCCCTTGGACTTGGGGTGTGTTTTGTTCTAAAATACATCTGCTCGTATGGATTATTTTTATACATGATTGTGGACAAAAATTGTGGACAGGAGGATGGAAAGCGCCGGATCCCTGCCAGCTCTTTCATGGCCTGGAGTGCGGGCGGGGGGGGGGGGGCTTTTGCTCTTGGAGGAATTTAAATAATTTTCACATAATATACAGCCGGGAAGCATGGCCCACAACACAGCATTATATACAGACATATATGGATACCAGCTCATTAAGAGACATCAGAGAGAACTTGTTGACTTGCCATTTATAAACTCTATTTTTGGAATGAAGCCTGGTGCCTTTAATGAGAACTTGATGAACAAAGGAGAGATAAGAGGACTGAATACCAAAATAATTGGACAGAGAATAAGATGATGGGGGGACGGGACGCCTCCTGTGTGTTAACAATATAAAAACTTTGCTACAGAAGATGTGAGCCACAGAAACAACGACTGATCAGATTGAGAATAAGGATGGATAATATTAGTTTTGAATTTGAAAAATAGCCAAAAATGCAGAGATATGAATGAGGATGATTATCTCTAGACATCTGGAACATGGGAAGTCTCAATTTTTTTATTTATAATTGGAATATATAATTGGTGTATTGCTATTATTGTAATTTGGATTGATTTGATTTGTCATTAATTAGAAGATTGTTATTGAAAATGAGTAAAATTTTAACAAACAAACAAAACAAAAAAAGAATCCAACTGATAGAAGTTTTTAAGGCGGAAGCTGCGTAACAAAGGACAGTCTTTGACAGGCTTGTCAATGACACACAAAACACACCTAATCTGATTTAAGATCTGATTCAGTACTTTGGATCAGTCTCAACTCGGGGCAATCAGGAGCAGACTCCCTAATCCATGTCACGATCCAGAAAAACCAATTAATTGGAAATCACATTGACTTGCATTGGGAAACCCAAACAGCTGTAACTTTTTTATTTTAAAAAAATCTATGCAATATGGATAGTAGCCCCTATAATAGAGGGGATTCACCTTCCAAATTTTAGATAGGCAGCTCCAGGAATTTTCATGCTAGCCACCTTTAAAAGTTGCTTTAAAAATAATATATATATATATATATATTAAAAAAACTCTGGGTGCTCAGTCTTTCCAACTCTTATGCTCCTGTTTGAGCCTATTCCATTAAGATTTTAAAAAATCAAAACCTGAAGTAAATCCAAGGAAGACAGATGGCACCAGCCTGGCCAGGCAGCCACTAGAGGTGTCCAAGTGCAGAGCTAAATTGAAAGGAAGGGAGGCAGAGCAGCAGCGGGCAGCAATCATCTCTGGCAGCCAGAGGCAAAATTGCCAGCAGCAATAATGGAGGTTTTTGTTTTTTACTTGAGGCCCTGTCATATAAGAGGAAGAATTTGACACAGCCTAAGTAACTGGGATAGGATAGGACACATACAATTTTTCTTATTTGTACTGTAAGGAAGGATAGGAAATGATTGACTGGAACATAAGAATATAACAGAAGAAAGGCAGAGTATAAATGTAATGTAATAAAATAATAAAGTTCTACTAGTTGCTGACTAGGGTTACACACAGCATGGTACATGTTAGCTTGTGTGTTTGTGTAACCTCACTGTAAAAAAAAAAAAGTTTAAATGTGATCAGGTAATCAAAATTATGTGACCTGCATGCATTATTATGCAAAACAATCAAATTTACATAGCCCCTCTTTTACTTTTGCAGAATTCTTTCTGATTTTGCTAACAAAGAAATATAAAGGGAACTCAATCAGTAGCTTTTGAGATTTCAGCAAGTGTTGGGCATGCACTTGCAGTCTTAAGGACTAGAAACATCTTTTAAAAAGTGAGCGGGAAATCAAATTTAAAATGTTCAGGAGCCAGTGTGGTGTAGTGGTTAAGAGTGGTAGACTCGTAATCTGGTGAACTGGGTTTGCTTCCCCGCTCCTCCACATGCAGCTGCTGGGTGACCTTGGGCTAGTCACACTTCTCTGAAGTCTCTCGAAGAGCTCATCAAAGGCTCAGGTTGTTAATCACCATCGGAGGAGATTCTGGAGGATGAGCTTTTCAGCTCGGTCGTAGCGGAGGCGCCGGCATTTTTTGGTTATGGGCCCAGAAGATGCCAGAACAGAATGCAGCTTATCTTCTCTGCGTGTCAAGAAGATTGATGAGAGGTTTGTGCTCATTGCCCTAGGAAGCCTGCTAGTCCCTAATCAATTGGCAATAAGGGTGGACTTTGAACTTTTAGCCAAAAGCACTGACCGGCCTGCAGAAGAAGATCAGCATAAGCAAAGGCCTCATGCAGTGTGCTTTTGAAACACAGCTGCTGGTAAACAGACGCAGCCTGCTTTAAAGACACAAGATGGCTAATGCTAAAGTGATGGAAGCTCTTCAGTTTGCAATGGGAATACCGAAGCTTTCAAAGGGGAACGACCAGGAATGGGTGCAGTATGCAGAAGCCCTGCTATGAAAAGAGGGTCTGTTTAATGTGATAACAGACGCCCCCCCCCCAGCTCCAGTAACCCCAGAGTGGGAGGCTAAGGATTCCAAAGCAAGGGGAACTCTAACGCTTATTGTGTCCCCTGAAGAGTTATGTCTTTTGCGTGACAAAGGGTCAGCCAGAGAGATGTGGGACAGTCTCCAAGAGTCACATTTAAGAACAGATGCGGGAGCTTCTTTGCTCATTTACTCCAAGTTGCATGATATGGCACTTGCTGAATCTAGATTTTCTTTCTATTTGGAAAATCATTCATAATTGGCAAGAGTATTTACTTCCAGGTTTTCAGTGTTCTGGAGCCGAATTGTTCCAAAACAGAGGTGTTCAGGGACCAAGGTTTGACTGTAACCACTACAGGGGGATTAATGAATGCAGAGCTAGGGAACTGGATCCTGCCCTTTTCCAACCCCTGCTAGCCACTCTGACAAGTGGGTGGAGCTTCCCATCTGTCAGTCACCAGACCTTACCATGACAACAGGTGAAGTATTTTCCTCTGCCCCACATGGCTCCCCACCCTTGCTATGCGAACTTGTGTATTTTGCTGCCGTGACCCACCCTGGGGCCTTATGGGGAAGGGTGGGGAAGAAATCTGGTCGATCATAAATAAATGCACTCAGTCTCATGTTAAATTTATAAAATGGAAACACAAATTCTGAGGAAGTCTTTTACTCTATGTGTGCATGATGATTATAGAAGAAGAGGAGTTTGGATTTGATATCCCGCTTTATCACTCCCCTTCAGGAGTCTCAAAGCGGCTCACATTCTCCTTTCCCTTCCTCCCCCACAACAAACACTCTGTGAGGTGAGTGGGGCTGAGAGACTTCAGAGAAGTGTGACTGGCCCAGGGTCACCCAGCAGCTGCAGGTGGAGGAGCGGAGACACGAACCCGATTCACCAGATTACGAGTCCACCGCTCTTAACCACTACACCACACTGGATGCATATGTAGAAAGTACATTGTGGAAAGCTAGTGGCAATTCTGCTTGATGCTGAGAACAGTACAACAGTGATTAGGAGGCAACCCCAGTTTACACAGGCAACAAAATGAGGTGATGCCATTTTTAAAGTCTTATCCACATAAAAGCAAAGCAAAATGAAACAAAAACTTATTTAAGTAAACACAAAAGAACAAAAACTAGCACAGCTAGCTTTCTACCTCCAGAGACCTTTGCACAAAGTGGCATCCCCCACTTGCCACCTGGAATTGTGCACTCTATTATCTAATTCCAATACCATCCCTCAGTTGTTTCCATTTTTTTAGTATTACCATTTTAAAGCATTGCAACTATGCTAGAGAAAATGGAGACTGGAATAGCCTACAGAAACCCAGGCAATGTTTACAGTGAATGAAACCACTATTTGGCAAGGCAGACTTCCCTCTTTTCTGGGTACTCAAAATATTTTATAACTGTGTTGTAAATGAAATAGAGACTATGGCAGAAAAACTTTTAGCCTTTTGTATGGCTCACTGACCCCTGAACTCAAATATTTTGAGTCTGCCATCGACTTGCTGATATAAACGTCATTCAATTTTCCAAAGAAGAGGACAAGCAAGACTACACCAAACACTGTTCACATTATTCAGCTAATCTGTGCCTTAAAACATACTCAAGGGAAGAGCAGAAAACATCCAGAACAGAGTAAGCTCATGTTCTCAGGGTACTGCGAGGAGGAAATGGAATGTTACTGCTATTTCATTGCTTACCACAGTTTAGTCTATACACCACTGTATCACTCGAGTGTGTAAGAGGTGTTCCTTTTATCTTGCTAACCTTATGTTTAAAAGAAAACAGAGCTGTTGACTCTGCAATTTACCGTATTTTCTTACATAAGTAACACTAGTGTAGACAGGATATTTGTTGGGGAGGGCAGACTTTCGTTAGTGGGGGGGGGGAGAACCTCAGATATGTATTGATTGGGGTGGCAGCTGTCCCCCTGCCCCCCCGGCTACGCCCATGGTAAGTAAGAAATCTGGGGCCATTTGAACTGAAGATAAAGAATTGCACCAGAGTTAAGACAGCACCATTTGAACTGAGCTATACCTTTTAAAGACAGATCTCTTTTCTTAACAGCTCACCCAATATTACACCAAGTGTCCAGCAACTAATCTAACCAACAGGTTGTTAAGTTAGTGGCTGTTACTTCTTCCTTATCTTGCTTCCTAACAACCACATTGTATGTTCGTGTTTCCATAATATGAACACAAAAGTACTTTTTCTGGTTAATGAAGAAATGGAAAAGGAGCATGAGCCAGATTTATGAGGCCACTGCACAACCAGTCAGAGAGAAAGAAAGAATAGTATTATAACAGCATCATCCAACCTTTTGCAAGATGCCAATTAACCTGAAGCAACCAGCTACAAGTGGTGTTCTATGTACACAATAACTCAGTGGGACCAAAGAAAAAGTGTAAAATGTGGTACTATGGGACACAGAGTTCAGCTCCCTGATAATCTCAGCTTTCAAAAACTAAAAACTTATCACCCTTAGAGCTACAAAGCTGTGCTTGTGAGAGAGTATACTGTACTTCCAGTGGTTTGGGGTGGACCTTCACTGCCATGTGTCAGGTAGTTCCTTACTCCTACTCATAACTAATTCCTCCACAAATAGACTCCGCCCCCCCCCCAGCAAAAAAAAATCCTTCATAAATTACTCCTATGGCACGGCAACATGGGCAGAAAGGTGCTGTGGAGTTGGGCCTCTTGCCTCGCAAAACAAAGCACAGCTCTTGCAGCCCCCTACTGTCCAGTTATTAGCACATATGTCTAAAAGGGGGAACCTACACACATAAGTTCCCTTGGACCTATACAATGACTGGTGAAGCTTACACCCATAAAGTCTATGGACACGAACATCCTCATCTCAGACGTTCATGCTCATGCATAGATAGCATAGGATCTGTGCGCTGTTGAAAGCAGTCTTGAGGAAGAAATACCGACAGCAGATAGAACAGACAAGTAAAAATATTTACTTGCATTCACAGAATCACAGAGCTGGAAGGAACCATGAGGGTCATCTAGTCCAACCCCTGCAATGCAGGAATCTTTTTGCCCAACATGCATCTCGAACCCATGACCCTGAAATTAAGAGTGCACCTTTTTATTCATAAGAAACCCAGGAACAATAATAATTGTGAAGAAGCAACCCTTCTGAACTTAAGAAGGCACTTAAATTCTAAGAATTAACAAAACTGCAAAATTTAAAGTGCCCACTGTTTCTTTGCAAAAGTGAAGGGTAGGGAGAGAATTAGAACAGGTAAAGGACACATTACTCTTCTCCCTGTTAATTAATCTGAAGAAGCACCAACTTGATGAATTTCTGCTTTATGAAATCTTGCTTGTCTTCTGAACTTTTGAGAATCATCAAGAGCTGGCCTAAGACATTTTGCTGCCTGAGCAGGAGTGGCTAGTTTCTTCTAGCACCTGAGGCAGAAAAGCCAAAAAGTGCCTCTCCCGCTCCTTGTCCATAAAAAATATGCAGTAATAAATTAAAATCATTAACAACTTTCACGACATCCAAAATCAGCTGCCTAAGGCAGCCATCCCATTCTGATGATCAGGAATCTGCAGGAATCCTCACCAACGTTTGCACCTCCATGCAAATAAAACCTTACCCCCCTCCCAGTTCTGCTGCATTGCTGTTTAAAGCGCTGCTTTCCCTTGAAAAGCAGCAGCCTTGCTATTCCTTTTCCTGCAGCATTTTCCCGTGGCCTCTTCTTTTCTCCCACCTCACCTGTCAGCCTCCTCTTGACATCAAGCCATGCACAGGATCCTGCTCCTTCTCACTAGCCTTCCACACCTGCCTACCTGCCCTGCTTCTCCTCTCAGCTGCCTGCCCTGCCAGGCTACGGCTCCTGCCCTCACCGAACAGCTGTAGAATGAGGAGAGAGCTGGAGGGGTGGGAGAAACATCTCTGTTTCTCTCTCTATTTGGATACACAAGGCAGAGACGTCTTGCCACCCCATTCACATGGCCGCAAAACATACCGTCCAGGAGCTGAACCAGGGGTGAGATTTTTGCATCTCCTCTGGGCATGTGCCCTTGTTTGGGCCAGCTTGACCATCCCTTGGGTACATAAGACCCAGTTCATCAACTCATGGAATAAGCAGAGTAGCTCCTGCAGGTGATCTTACAGACAAGATGGTATTTCTCTGCCTCTCACCTGGCTTGCAATCTAAAAGAAAACGTATTGGGAAGTAGGAGGAAATAAACGTTGTTAAGTTGCAAGTTTTTCTAATGACCTTCTGGGGTGGAATAAGTTCAAGGAAGCACCAGAGGTTGCTGGTCTTTCAGTTGTGCTGATGGAGCATCCTTTTGTCAGTTTTCTCCCCTCCTGATGGGATGTTCACTGTCAGATGAAGGCTAGGCTAGGCCCATCCTTCCTGAGATGCTTGTTTTCTCTGTGCAGAAATTTTCAGTATTGTTGTTGTTGCTGCACACATACAGCTCACACATGCCTGTCTAAGAACGAAGCCCAGCTTCATGAGGCAGAAGTTGGAATGTCTCCACAAGGCAGGGCCAGAGGAAGGGGGGTGCAGCCACCCCAAGTGTCACCACTGAGGGGGGTGACAAAAAGCACTCACCACAGCACGCCCGAGCCATGCATCTCTTCAGAGGTAGCTTTGGCGCACGCAGGCTCCGCACTGCCCAAACGGTCTGCCCACTGCCTCTCCCCCCAGCTGTAGGGCGGCTGAGTGAGAGGAGGCAGGCAGACTCCGGAGGCCCTGCGGTGCACCCTGTCCCTATGGGCGGAGTGCCCTGGCCCTAGGCGCCCAAGCGGCTTCCTCTGCCGCTGCCAAAAGGCTCTGTCTAAGGGCTCCTCCTGATGACCTGTTTTTCAGCAGTCATCCTGGTTTGCTTGCGCAAAGCTTACATATGACAATGACCTGCATTCATCCTGATTTCTTCCATTAGCCATTCATTCACCCACACGTTCTAGTGCATTTCCCCCATTATACGTGGCTTTTTGTTTTTTAAAACAGGAACTTGTTATTCATACTTTTGCTTGCCCTGTATCTTGACACTATTTGTGCCCTGATTGATTTCCCCTCATACCGCTCCACAGCTGTGCCTCAAGAAAAACAAATCTTATCTGCTGAATCAGAAGGTTGGTGGGCAAAATCTCTTCAGATTTTCTGCATATCTGATAAGATCTGATTCAGCAGGTAAGTTCTTATTTTCACAAGGCACAGCCACAGAGCAATAACAAACGGTCTTGGAGCTGGGGGAATCAACTGCTACACAACATGATCACAAAACAGGTCAAGCAAAAGTGTGGACAAGCCCAGAGTAGAGATGGGAAGGCCAGGGAAAAAAACGGAAAAATTGGGGGGAAATCCCAGGGTTTTTGTTTTGTTTTTTTCCAAAGCCATTTTTTTTTCTGGAAAAATTGAAAAAAAAAGTTTGATGTAGTTTGAATATTCCACACACTATCCCACCCCCCCCCAATTTTTCCTGGAAAAAATGGCTTTGGAAAAAACCAGAAAAAAACCTGCCCCCCCAGTTTTTCCATCCCCCCTGGCCTAACAGCACCCCCACATTGGATCTCCCTGCCAACTGACACCAGGCAGGTGTTCTCACTGTACTCTTTCCGGCAACTGCTCAAAACATTTTTGTTAGGGCAGCCCATCTGAAGAAGTAGAAGCTGCATGCGATTTACTTCCTTTTAACCACTGCTGACTTTAATCATCTTTTGAATACTCTTAAATACCTGCTTTTAACTGTGTTTTATCAATCATTTTAATGTTCTGTTGTATATTTTTGTAAACTGTTTAGAAGCTCTTTTACCATCATGTGGTTTATAATATATAATAACAAATTCAATTTTAAAAACACACTCCTTTTCCTTTCAAACAGAGTTGGAGCCTTAGTGCAACATACTATTTAGTAACTTTGCCCCGGCTGTCCTCAAGTAGAGATGGGAAGGCCTGGAAAACCCCTGGAAAAAACAGTCCGCCCCGTCCGCCCCCGTTTTTCCCCAAAGCTGTTTTTTAGAAAAATGACAAAGTGGCAGAGGAAGAAGAAATGGAAAATGATAGAAGTTCAGAAAATGAGATAGTATAAACTGCATGTATATGTTGTGTCTTCTGTTTTTTGTTTTTTGTTTTTTTTAAGCACCACTCAAAGGGTAGACCTTCTATGGAGCTTAAATATTGAGGTGGTTCTTAACTTTATTTGCTGTTGGTGCTAAGGGGCAAATCTGATTATTTTTTATGTTGATGGATTCTTGGTTTTTTTGTTACTTTTGAGGGAAAGAGCGGTGGTTACCTGTATTATTGCAAGCAGAATACTTTTATGTACACTGCGTTTCACGCAATTTGTAAAACTACTCCACACTGAACTTTTTTTCAATTTTTCCAAAATTTCCATTTTTTTCTGGGAAAAAAAACAGGAGGGTGGGAATGGTTTTTTCTCAGGGCTTCAAAATTTCTGGAAATTTTACATCTCTAGCCCAGAGTGCTTAAATCCACTTCAATTGCATAAAGCTAAAGTTCTAGTACGCTCTTAAATCTCTCCTGCAAAATACCGACAGTTTGGAGAGGCCCCCAGCTTCCTGCATCAGTTCTCTATATGTAGAATCTCAGCCATTTGTCAACAGTATTACATTAAGGATAAACACAACTGAAATCTAACACAATCAATAGGAGTATAGCATCTAGATCAAGGGAAGTAATAGTGCCACTGTATTCTGCTCTGGTCAGACCTCACCTGGAGTACTGTGTCCAGTTCTGGGCACCACAGTTCAAGAAGGACACTGACAAACTGGAACGTGTCCAGAGGAGGGCAACCAAAATGGTCAAAGGCCTGGAAACGATGCCTTATGAGGAACGGCTAAGGGAGCTGGGCATGTTTAGCCTGGAGAAGAGGAGGTTAAGGGGTGATATGATAGCCATGTTCAAATATATAAAAGGATGTCATATAGAGGAGGGAGAAAGGTTGTTTTCTGCTGCTCCAGAGAAGCGGACATGGAGCAATGGTTCCAAACTACAAGAAAGAAGATTCCACCTAAACATTAGGAAGAACTTCCTGACAGTAAGAGCTGTTTGACAGTGGAATTTGCTGCCAAGGAGTGTGGTGGAGTCTCCTTCTTTGGAGGTCTTTAAGCAGAGGCTTGACAACCATATGTCAGGAGTGCTCTGATGGTGTTTCCTGCTTGGCAGGGGGTTGGACTCGATGGCCCTTGTGGTCTCTTCCAACTCTATGATTCTATGATTCTATGACAATAATCAGTCGTGAACACACACACAAACACTCACAAACATAATGAGCTTGTTGCACCAGCCAAACAGCCCATCTAGACTGAGTTCACATGGCAGTTTATTCAATTTCCCTAATGTTTCCCTAACATGGTTAGTGTGTTGGATTTGGTCCAGGATTCAAATCCCCACTTGGCCATGAAGCACACTGAGTGACACTGGCACAGTCACTGCCTCTCTCCTCTCTCTTTTTGCATTATATGCACTACCCTATGTGTGTCACACTCATATGGTTTTCCAGGATCCTACCTGCAAGCAGGTGAACAGAGCTGAAGTTTTTCTCCAGTTTTCCCAGCAGGACAGTGAGGAATGAGTCAGATGAAACAGAAGCCACATTATTTGAGCTTTGGTCATACACCACAACTTCTTGCTTGCTGTCAATTTCAACCTGGAAAAAACAATTGGGGAGGATTGATCAGATGTAGTCAAGTTTTTAAAAACTTTAGCACATTTTTCAAAAGGAAGCTCTTATTTATATGCCTATTATTATTAATTCAGACCATATTAATCTTCCCTTGGATTTTGTTTTGTTGTGTCTTGGGTAACATGGCAGCAGCAGAACCAGGGGAGAAGTGAAGCAGCCACAACATTTGCTCTGTGCACTTGTACACTTGCTTGCTAGCTTGGGTTTAACATTATATGCTAACTGAGCTCCTATGTCTTCGCTGGCAATCTTCCATCTCTAATTCTGTACCTATGCATAAGTGCATCTTAAAAAAAGGAATTTCACCAACACCCATCACTGCTTTACCTTGTGCTTTGCAGAATGCTGGATGAGCTCAGTGATCAGCACTTTATCTTGTTGCAGCCTTCGCTTCATGAGCTTGGAGCAGTTGATATTGATGGCATCCAAGATGTGTGATGTATTGTATTCCACAAAGGGGCGGCTGTCAATCACCAGCAATTTTTCTGTGCCGCTTTCCAGCAAAGCCACCAGCCTCTCACCAACTATCAGCTGAGTACCATTCATCTCATCAGCCATGACAACAGCAGAGGCCCTTCTTTTGCCACTGCCTTCTTTTTCCTCTCCAATTTGCAGCAGAGATGAAGAAGGTGATGTAATGGCTATGGACTTAAAGGCTTAGCCATTCCATTGTACTCAGTATATGAGGTCATACTGGCAGTGACTGGCAAGAGAAAAGTTAGACCCATTTTCTCTTGAGAGGGTCCTCCAAAGATGAATGCCCCGTCCGGCTCCCAGTTGATATTCTGGTTATATAGGGCTTGCTAAAGCAGCCCCTCACAACCCATTCATCCTGGGCTATAGAGTAGCCATTTCACAACTCAAACAAAAGCTGCTTTTCGACTGGTCCTGCCATTACATCATTCTTTACCTTTGTTCCCACATCATCGGCTTTTAGAGTGGACTAGGAGCCTGTTGAGACATGGAAAGAGGTGACAAGTGGCAGACAGAAAGAAAGGCAAAACAAACAAGACAGACTCTGGGAGTTTGCAACCCATAATCCCATCCCCCCTTAACTCTCCCTGTTGTCACAATAAAGTCTCACATGTGCTGTGAACCATCTTTTTCTTTTCTTTTCTTAAAATAAATGCATACATGATAATTGATTCCATTACTTCATTTATTCCCCCACCTAAGGGCAAAACTAGATGTTTGGTGGAGAGACCTTGATCCAGAAACCTTAGTCTCCAAGGACACAGACCCTTTGGTTTCGGAGATGGAGAGGTAGCAGGTGAGTCCTACATTTCTCATGTACTGAGAAGCTGCTTTTTTCCTCAACACACGTGCCAGGGAAGAGCAGGGGAGTGGAGCACAGGGGGGAAGAGTTGGGCAGGAGAGACAGAGAGGCACTCCTTCACCGACCCAGGCTTTCTGCTCCCCAAACGGCCTCATCTTTTCTCCCACTGCTTTTTAGGAGTTCAGCAGAGGCCTGGCTTTCTCACCCAGGTCTGCCACCAAACTTCTAATTCTAACCCTAGTGTGCAGTTGGTCTGAGAATTTTCCAGTGTCTGCTGTAAGATTTTCCTTCAGTGAGGAAAAGTAGCCAGACCTGAATCTAGAACACTGCTGCTGTGGCAAGTCCTTTGTGGGGGGAAAACTGTATATGATGCTGCCTGTAAGGCATGCAGAAGAATGAGATGAAAGCATACTAAGTGGTAGAGACTTCACCACCACAGACAGCTGGTGGAGAATGCTGGTTTTCTTTAAATGCTCCTCACTGCTAAAAACAAAAACCTAAATATATCATAGAGCTTGCCCAGAAGAAAGGATTTAGCTTTCATGACTTGCTAGCTTTCTACTCGCAGGGAGGGCATTGGGTTTACGCACACCATCATCATCATCATCATCATGCAACACGTGTAGGTCCTGTTTTACTTATAGCATTGTAGTTGGTTAGAGGTGTACCAGATTTACATTTCCCCTGAGCTGTGCCAAACTAATGAGCTCAGAGGAAGAAACCTCAACTATTAAAAGGCTGAATGTACCCAACTGGAATGAAATTTTGACTGGAATAAGAACAGTCATTTCCTTAGGGTGTGTTTTATTCCCCAGTGATCCAGGGACCATAAATACCTTTTGCTGCACAAAAACCAAGCCCCTCATAGGTGATTAGAGTCTGTAATAGTCTGAAATTAATGGTATCAGCTAGCAGACAGCTTTGTCATTAGAGAAACTGGGCACTGTTGGAGCATAGCAAAGATTTCTTTCTTTCTTTTTAAATTTTACTTATGATTTTCAGATTTATACATTTCAATAATTTTACAGTCATTTTAACAGTTCAATACTTGACTTCCTTTCCTCTTTCTGTGGTTCCTTAAATTTATTTTTAATATATTTTCCATATCCAAATTTATTTGTTCATTTATTCATCTACTTTAAATATATACTCTTATGAAACTGCAGTAGATGAATAAATGAACAAAACTGCAGTTTCGTAAGATTTATTTCATTTTAAGAGATATGCAATTTAAATATATTGAATAGCTCTTGTTCTTTCAAGCTGAAAAAGCATCCTTGCTCACACAGTTTTCATGTAAGCAGGGGAGATGATTTCTCCCATACCAATCAAAAAATGGGGCCTAGCAACCAGATAAAATTGTTCTGGGTAGCAGTTATGGCCCATGTGCCATCAGTTGGTAATTCTTGAATTAAATAAATTATTATTTGGCGAAGATGAACTAAACTATGGGCAGTATTTCAACTAATGAGTTCTGTCACTGCAAGGATTTCCACTCGCACAATAGGACTTTCACTCTCTGCACATGCTTGCTCTGTGCCTTCCCCAAATCTGCTCCAGAGGAGGGAGGGGGGAACACCCAGAACAGATTTAGGGGGGCCTGAGGGGGAGGAGAGCTGCAGAACGTTTCACTGCACAAGCAGAAACCACCTTATCACTATGTTGAATTCCACTTCCATCTGTAACTAATTCAAGAATTACTATTTTTCAAACAATTTTGATTTACCAACAGAAGCATAGTCAGACTTCTGCCTAAGCAGCCAATAAAAATAGTGAGCAACAAAGAAAATACAGATCTTGGGATACTAGTCACATCCCCATTTATGCATTTCTGAACCACAAATCTTTGTCCTATGTTGCAAGGACATGCATCCAACCTCCAATGACACGAATTCAAGAGAAGGGAATTATGTGTGTTTATATATAGAATCTGCAAAGATATACTGCACTCTCCAGGGTTCTCTGCAATATACAAACTCACTACATCCACAGAAACACGTAGGTCATAATTATGAGTATTTTGCCAGTCGTGAAAGCATCGAGAATGTGGCAACTTCTTCCCAACAAAGATCCACTGTCTAAAATTAGCAAAATGTAGGGGAAAGAACAAAACCCATGGAGTGAGGCTTCCTGCACAATTCATGTCCTGCTCTTTGGAACAGAATGAGCTTCTACTTTCAAAGACTCTTGGGGACCTCATTACCTACCCACCCACAATTCTAATAGAAGTCGTTCTGTTTGCTTCAATGAGCAGAAGATCAGACCTGTTAATGAGGCAGCCAGACAGTCTGCTTGGATGTGGATAAAGGACTAGAGTTTATGCCTGGCCAGTAGAAAAGGAAAACAGAAAAAATGTAATGAACTTTCTAAATGGATACTCCCCCCCCCCACACTTTTATTAACCAACTTAGAAACTTTTAAACAGATATATTTTTTTTTTAAAGCCAGGCCAGTTACAGGCCTTTCTTTTGGGGAGCAGGGTGTTATGTTGTGATGGTATAAAAATATATCCCCAAATATATTCTTCCAAGTCTATCAAAGTGCTCTTTGAGTAGTATTTCTCCCTCTAATACATACACATCAGAGGAAGCACTTTTAAAAAGTTGTGTGAAAGAACCTTCGTCTTTTTCCTAAATAGTAGTTTTGAAACTACAGCAACCCTTCCACGAGAAGATCAGTAATATTTGGAATATCATCAGTAACGATGGATGAGCTTCCATGAATAAGCCATTTGTTCACTGTACCAATCTTCTCCCACAATGCACTGCTGCAGTGGAGTACAGGGTGTGTCCCAGAATCACATTCCCAGTTCACTCAGGCCAACAGAGAGGTCCAACAGATATAGGCAGCGCCTTCTGCCAACCACATATGCACGCTAGGAGAAAAGGCTCCTTAGCAGATGGACAGGGTGCTTTGTCAGACAGGTCGATATGAGGAGGATTCCTTCCAAGGAAACCTTTGAAAACCACTGATCTAAAGTACAACTAATGCCATATTTGCAAGATAATCTTTATGAGCAGAGCAAAGCCACCTTCATACAGATGAGGTCAGCTGCCACATCATTTGTTGATATTCTGACAGGACGCTATCAGGCAATTAAAAACAAGTTTTGCCTGCTTGTTCTCTGAACGATGAACACCTTGATAAAAGTGGAGCAACATTCTCAAGTTAGCAGGTGGGTCCATGAAACATCATCCTTTGAGGAAACTGTAGTGGAATCTACACGTATGTAAAAAAACCTGTGAAAATGCTTTTTAAAAAACCGTTTTGAAAAATACAGTCCTGAATGCCTCCATTTTGGAACATTTCGGCTCCTGAACAATGAAAACCCGGAAGTAAATGCTCCAGTTTTTGAACGTTTTTCGGAAGCTGAATGTCCGACACGGCTTCTGCTTCAGTGCAAGAAGCTCCTGCAGCCAATTGGAAGCCGCGCCTTGGTTGTTGAACATTTCAGAAACCGAATGGGCTTCTGGAATGGATTATGTTTGACAACTGAGGTTTGACTGTACATTGAATTTTGCATAGCTCACTGCCGCCATCTAGTGTCACATTTGTTTATTGCACTTTACAACACATTTAAAACGTTTTATTTGCAGCTGTATAGCTGAGTCCCTAGTCAGTTGGCACTATCAGTACAGTGGTACCTCGGGTTAAGTACTTAATTCATTCTGGAGGTCCGTACTTAACCTGAAACTGTTCTTAACCTGAAGCACCACTTTAGCTAATTTGGCCTCCCGCCCCCGGCGCGGCTCCAGAGCACAATTTTTGTTCTCATCCTGAAGCAAAGTTCTTAACCCGAGGTACTATTTCTGGGTTAGCGGAGTCTGTAACCTGAAGCGTATGTAACCTGAGGTACCACTGTATAACAATACATCATAATTTTTACCACATGAAGAAGATCACAGTCCAATAAGTGTATGAAACAGACCTCTGAAATGTTTTATTTCAGCTGGATATTGTCCAATAATCGAGGCTGCTTATCTTCCTCCCGCAAATATATTTTGTTCCTCCGCAAATTATCATTTTTAGAAGAGTGTTTCATGGCTCCTGGGGATCCCTCCTCTCAACATATTTTATGTTATTTATATATGCATATCTTGCTGACTGCTTCCATAGGATCCCCATTGCAATGCCTACAGTTTTTTGTGGCTGTCCATGCCCCCTAAAATTTGTCTACTAAAATAATATTAAAAGCTATTTTAAAATTAATGTTTTTAAAAACATTTCCCTGGTCATAGTGTATGCATATGATTGTAAGCAAGTCTCCTTTTACTTGAAGTTAATTTTCCCCACCCCTCATTTCTTTGTGAATGCCTTGTGAAAGTTTCTACTGTAATATGGGAACAAAAGCAAGCACGGGAAAAATTAAAATTCTTGTAGCAGCAGTAGGAAAAGTAAATGCTGTAACTGTTTTAAAAGCAACACTTCAATATTCTAAAATTTGGTTTTCAAACTGGATTCCTTTGAGCTTATCAGAGGGGTCCTCAGTCAGAGGATGAGTAATGACTGAAAACACTTTGCTGAAAGGACAGCTTGTCTTTCTACTGCTGAACATTTATTGCCATCTACAGCTGCATGAGAGCATTGGACGTGGTCTAGAACTCATTCAAGAGCACAATAATAAGCTCACAGCTCTGTATGAACCAAATGCCACATATTTTAGTCCATTTCACCCAGGACTGACCTATTTTTTCAGAGCTCTGTTCCTCTGTTCCTCTAGCCTCCAAAACATACTGGAAAAGCTAAGTTTGTGTCTTCAGTCTTCCGCTATTCTTGCATTGTGCAGTATATAAACTTAAGACCAGGATGGGCATCTGTTTAAATGCTTAGCAAAGCAGCATACATAGTTTTGTATAATGGATACCCAAGAACATGAGCATGTAAAAAACTGTAATTCTCACATAATTTGTGGTTCTGAGTTGTGAGATAAAAAAACTGGCAAAATATATTGAATGCATTTACTAATTCTTCCCCATCCACTTTCCACAGACAAGTATTAGTTATGCAGATTACATAATTTTACTACAGGTGATTTCTGCTTGATTGAGGCTGCCAAGAGCAACAATTTAAACCTGAAGGGAGAAGGGCAATGAAGGGCAGAAGGAGTTTGAGGGAGAGGATAACTTCTTGAGTCTCAAACACAGATAGCCTAGTCTACTATTTATTTTTGAAAATCGCTTGCCTGTTCACTATGGACTTTGACACCTCTTAAGATAATTGTAACCATATTTTGCACTATGGTTCCCAAGATCAAGGAGCAGGTGGTTTTCTATGTTTGGTTACAACTGGATACCATTTTGAGTCAATATGGCAGATTAGACCTTCCAAAACCGCACTGATTCAGAGTCCAGAGTGTTAACCATTCAGGAATGGAAAAGAGATATGGTGAGATTCATATGGAACGGGGAGAAACCGAGAATAAAATACCAACTATTAACAGATAAAAAAGAGAGAGGAGGCTTTGCACTTCCTGATTTAGAACTATACCACGCAGCCACAGGTCTTCTATGGCTCAAAGAATGGATAACATTAAGAGATTCAGATGTGTTGGATTTGGAGGGATATGATAATCGATATGGGTTGCATGCCTATCTAATTTATGAGAAGGTGAAGGTCCACATGGTTTTTTGAATCCTCTAATAAGGAAATCATTATATAAGATCTGGATAAAATATAAAGGAATATTGGAACCAAAAATACCTCTGTGGACCTCGCCAACAGAAGCAATGGAAGTTAAGAAAAAGAACATGGAGGGGGTACGGGGCCACATACCGAGTAATATTAGAAGAAAAACATTTTCTTTTTTGTTACAAACAAAAACAGAGAGTGTTATATAAATGTTGTATAAATGTATATTTTTTTAAAATAATAAAGATTGGAGGGGGGAAACTGCACTGATTTTACCAAATTTGTGAGGTCAGTTCTGAAATTAAGCAGGTTTTTCTCTATGTTTAGATACAACTGGAACTACCGGTATTTGGAATCAAGATGGCACACTGAAGCATGCAAAAGTGCACTGATTTCAAAACTGCACCAATTTTTTGATTTCTTATAATTCCTGAGCAATGGCAAGAATGAGGTTGCTCATGTTCTAATAAAACACACACACAAACACACACACACACACACACACACACACGAATGAATTGCCTCATTCCACTGTGCTATTAAGTTTAAAATAAAAAGACTCCCTTTTTTGGATGTGTAGGAGAGAAGAAGAAAGGAAGAGTGTGGGGTGAAAGATTGAAGGCTCAGTTCTTATAATAAAAATACTGCCCAAGTACATGCTCTGACGCAAACAGCTAGCAAATTTTAAATGTGTATGAATGCAGCAGACTGCAGTTGTTCAATAATGAGGGAAAGGCACTCTGCTAATGACTTGGCATTGTCTTCGATCTTTGCCTGAGGGATTCCAAAGGCCGGCCGATGCCTTTTGTAGGAAACAGGATGCAAGACGAGATGGACCTTTGGACAAGAAGGAAATTCTTGTGTTCTTACATGCTCATAGATCTTTTCCCCATATTGTAGGATTCAGTGCTGGTACCATAGGCGTAGCCAGGATTTTGTTAGGGGGGCAGGCTTTCGTTGGGAGGGGCAGAAGCTCAGATCTGTATTGATTTGTATTGATGAGGGGACAGATGCCCCCTGCCCCACCCTTGGCTTTGTACTGAACACAGATCCTAGACTGAATCCTGATGAGGTCTTGGCACAAATTATATAACGTAACAGGAAACAAGGAGAAATTCCCTGTAACAAGAAAGGGGAAGGGGACAGTTGTTGTACAAACAGCATGTTTTAAGAAGAACTGCTTGAGGAGGGGAAATAAATTGCATATTGTGTGGACAACAAAATCCATATGTTCTCAAGTTGTAGTTTGCTTACAACAGAGGTAGAGGTCCCTGCTTAATTTCCATAGAGAAGAGGGCTAGAGCTTTAATCTGTGTGGTAGATATACCATCATTATGTAAGCCTTGCTTCTTAATTTTAGGTAAGAATTCCAAATGTTATGAATATCACATAGTATGCATAGTAAACACACATAATAATTAAACACATATTATATGTGTTTAATTTGTGTGTAGCTTGTCTCATTGCTTTCAACAACATACAAAGAGCAATACTGGATCAGCACATCTAGTTGAACACTTTGTCCTCACAGTGACCAGCTACATGTCCATGGGTGAGCACAACAGCACCCTCCCACGTACAATCCCCGCTACCAACTTGTATTAGAGGCACACTGTACTGCCTCTGGTAATGGGGGGGGGGCACCCAGCTATCATGGCTATTTGCCATTGATAGCTTTATTCTTTGTAAATTTGTCTAATCCTCTTTTAAAGTCATCCCAGTTGATGGCCATCACTACCTAGTGTGGGAACAAACTCCACAGTTCAACTATGCACTGTGCGAAAAAGTACTTTCTTCTGTGTTTCCTGACTCCATATACTTTCACACACTTTTAGTTCCCTTTTGATATTTATGACACAATTTATGAAATCTATATTGTGTTGCCCGATCATTATCCAGAAGCTACACAGCTGTTCCACTAAATGCTGCCTCTACCCCACACTCTCATGCACAGGAGCCTCCCTGTTTTCGTCTGTGAAATGTTTGCAGATTTGCAGGTGTCAGATTCTTTCACAGCGCACAAGAATTCCTCATCAAACAAACAGAATGGTTCCCTGAAGTAAACATTTTAATACCACTTTGCTAAAACCAGGGAACATTCAGGCTCAGTGACCCCATGTCTCCACATTCAAATAATACCACCCAGGAACCATTTACTGCATAATCTGTTATCTGCTGTTATCAGCTCCCAAGTTTGCAAGACTTGCATCTGAATGGCATTTCTGAACAGCAGCCGCTGAAGGCTATTTCTGTCACCACACACCCCTCCATAACTAACCTCACTTGCACTTAAGTTTGTAAATAAACCACATTAGTTCATTCAAATGTCAAAGTGGTTTCTGTGTTAAGAGCTGGTGGCCAGGGCTGCTCCACATTAAGTCATGGGAAATACAACAGAGCACTGCTGATTCACAGCATCATTTAGGTGCTTTTGCACTCAATTTCATTTCCTCATTTTATACGCCTCCCAGGTGCACCCCATAAAACTTTAGAGAGTCCATAAGAACTTGGATCAGGCCAATGGCCCATTCTAGTCCAGCATTTTGTTCTCACAGTACCCAGCCAGATGCTATCAGGGACTGCACTGGGGAAAGGAGGGCTGGGCTCAGGAGAGGGAGGTAGTGGCCAGTGGGGAGGAAGAGAAGGAAGAGTGGGCGAGGCATGTGAAGGGCCGGGTGCTTCCCCACACACTCCTGCACCACTGTTTCCCAGAACCAGTAGAGAACTGAAGCGGGGAGAGCAGAGGCAGCTTCCACATAGGCATAGTCTCTGTCAGGGAAAGGTACATAAACTGGTGGAGGGGGAGTGATCCCCAGTTGCTGCAACTGCTCCACAGAGCACAGGAATAGCTTCCTAGACACTATATTGGTGTGCAGATGTCATGTGCAGCTTGAACCTGTTTAAAATAAAGGGACTTTAAAGTGGTTGGACTGATATGGTACTGTTATATCTATGTAGCATAGTTTTCAAAACTTGAAAGAAAAAATGTGGGTTGGCTTAATTTTCAGTTGACAGTGCATTGTTCATTCAGTCCTGTGATGTCAGCCTCATGTTTAAACATGCCCCATTTAACACTGCTTAGTTTTCTTAACTCTTCTCATTCCCTTGTGCCTTTAGCCTGACACACCACACTGACTTTAAGAAAGTCACATTGGCTTCCTGTCAAAAGACATTGCACAGGGATTTTTTGTTGCTTTAGTGAGGTAGGAGAGCTGGGGGGAAAATGCGTGCCTTTGGTTTCAGATAGTACATTGATAGACGAGTTTAAAAAGCCCAGGACGCAAATTTCTGTGGCTATGGTGGCTCATTTACCAAAAGTAATGTATTTAGCATCAACTCTGGAAGTGTATACTTGATAATGACCGAACAAGTATGGTCAGAATTAGTTTGATCAGAATTTTGCCCTTAAGTGAAGCGCTACCTTTCCCCTCAGACTTTTGGGGAAAGGTCAGGTACATTGGCTTGGGTTTTTATTACTGCTGCATTATTATGAAATTTAATATTGTCTCATTTCTGTTTTAACTGTGTTATTTCTACCCTAGGAATTTAGGGTGAATATGGTAAACACAACAAACAAATATCACCTGGTTTGCTCTGGCCTACAGATGTAAAGAGGCATTCTTGTCTGTCTCTACACTTGCCTCCTTTCGTCAGTGCTGGATGGTGTCACACACAGCCTGAGCCAGAATTTCTTAGCTGGACTTTTTGGGCTCAAAAAGGAGTCCTTAGATGGGGATGTTTTATGAAAGGTTCTCTTTGCTCACCTTTTGCACTCCTCTGCTTCCTGCCTGTGGTCTTGGGAATGCCAACAACCATACTCCAGATTCTTGAAGCACAAGACTTTTTCTTTTCTTTTACCCATGAGACTTCAGAGTGAGAGCAGAAAGCACTGACCCTTGGTCTGATTTGACTTCATATCCAAAACTCATTGGTTACGTGGCTTTGTTATGAAACCAACTCAGAATAGGGGCAAAGCTTCCTGCCCTCACTCTGGAGTCTTGTGAGTAAAAGAAATAAAAACAGCACCAGGTAAGGGTGGGGCAAATACTTCAACAATGTTTACAGGGTCCCTGCAAAACAGTCCAAGAAGGGGTCACTAGCTGAAGCCTGCAAACAGTGGCAAAGCCAAGGTATATTTGGCTCAGTCATTGTCCGAATCCCTATCTGACACCACACAAGCTGCCAGCTCAAGAGCCACTGCATGATCAAGTTCTAACAGGTATACAACCACCAAGAAGTGGTGGCATAATAATATTATTACCTAAGTGCTTACAAAACCAGGTGTTCTACAATAAATAAAGACAGTTCTAAGGGAAATATTACACTCTGCTGTCAGTCTCACTGGGTCCTCTGGGGCACTGGCATTTGCCCAGCCATGCCAAGTGCTGAGACCAGGCCTTCCAGCAATGTGGTTTTTGGGCTTTGTTTGCTTAACAGGGCCGAGTACAAGCTGGGTTCGTCTGGCCCTTGCCATTAGACAGAGTGAGGAGACTGCCCCAGGAAGCTGATGTGCTGGAGGTAGCAGACCTCTGAACACCAGTTGCCGGGGATCTCAGGTGGGAATGCTGTTCCACTCAGTCCTGCTTGGAGACCTCCCATAGGCATTGGCTTGGCCACTGTGAAAACAGAGCGCTGGACTAAGCAGGGTGTTTGGTCTGGTCCACCAGGATTCTTCTTAGGACAGAGCCGTGTGTGCCATAAAGTCTGTCCTGTATCCCCTAAACTAGGCTATTGTCCTCAGCTGAAGTGGAGGACCATGTTCCATCATCAGGGCTGATACACAGTTAGCCTCTGTATGTAGAACTGGTAGCCAGGTGGTGAGGGCACTATCTCATCCTGCATCTAAGAGACAGAAATGTCTTAGGTAGCTGCTGGCAGAATCTGAGCCCAGGAACTTGAACACACACTATAGGTCTGGATTTGGACAGAGCCATCCAAGTCCCCAGCGAGATTCTGACAACTTTATATATGAATTGGCTAAAAATGATCTGTAAAGTAAGGAGTTATACAGAGATCTCAGAGAAAAATATTGTGAAAATTCCAGACACCTAGAAAAGTTCATGTTTTTACGTTAACTCTAAGAGAGAGTACAAGCTTCTCAGCAATTTCCCTTTCTGCATATAATGATAAGTGACAGGAGGAAATTACCACATCATTGTAAAATGTAGAAATTTATTTGGGATGGTTAATTACCCATTTATGTGGCAATAAGAAGAAAGAGGTGACAGAAAAACAACTTTGGGAGCCAAGGGTGAAGGCAAGGATTTATTTCACTAGCCAAATGAAATCACCACTTATCTCAAGGTTATGTCACAGTTACATCATTAAGCTTACAACATTTGGTTCCCAGAATTATTACAGAAAGAGGAAAGATTGCAAACAGAAGAAAGACACATATTAATATGTAACCAACAAGCACGTAGCAAAGGATTATGGGCCAAAGCAAGTATTACTCTGAACTACTAATGAAGAAAAATATAGACCAGTAGTTTAATGTTCTAGAGTGGGCCTCAGTGGAGCAGCAACAGTTATGGGGAACATTTGACCTGGAGGATTTTACTGTATTTGTACAGGGCTGTCATGTTTATTGACATAATGCAGCATAGTCTTAAAGCAGCTAGGAAGGTCACTATCAGAGCTTCCATAAAACTGCTCAGCTGTTTTCAAAGGTCAACAGGTAAACTGTTAAAATCCATAACTAGTCAGCAAAATGCAAAGTGAAATTGAAGCAGAGAAGATCTGAGTATGATGTTTTCGGCCCACTGCAGACAGGCGAGCAAGACTGCTGGATACATGCAAAATCATGCCCCTTTGGCCTTTGAGTGTTACAACTGCAACGATTCTAAATATAGCAAAACTAGCCAAGATTCCTGTTTTCAGTGGTTGATTGTCCAGAGATCTTTCTAACACTGTGACAGATATATAACACACGCAAAACACACTCTTGCCAATAAAAACGCATGCCACGATAAATTTATCAGTCTTCAAAGTGCTGCAAACTTAGAGTGACAGTCAAATACAGCTACCTTTCTAGAACTAGCATAATAATGCTATTTATTATGAATCATCAGAAAGGAAATTTTATTTATTTTTAATTAACAAATAGTTAATTAGTATTGCTAATTAAACTCTGGTGCAGCTGATATACTGGTGCAAAGTCCTAACAAAAAGGAGACCAAAACTTCCTCATTGCTTAGAACAGAATTTAATTCTCCATAAAAACTACAGATAAGAGAATCACTGGGCATTTCCTCATATCTGAATTGGCTACTTTCTAGGGAATAATCCCACCATACGAGTAAAGAGGATTAGATCTAAGGATTGCTCAAAAGGATCAGCTGTTTAGAGTTGCCTAGTCTAAAATGCTGTTTTAACATAATCAGTTTCTTAAGCAAATGTGACTAGGTATGCATTACAAAACCATTATACTTGCACAGCATGAAATGGATATTTCAGCATTCTGCTGCTCGTCTCCGAGGCATGGTTTATATAAGCTCATATATTGCTTGGCTACTGTACATTATTGTACACTTGATGACTGAGAAATGAACGCAAAAACTGACTTGGGAAGAGGATAGACAGGTTACTAAACTTTGGAGCAATGTTTTGAGATGATGGAATGGGCACGTTAATGGGCTCCTCTGTGCTGTTATGCACCAGAGGTGGTTTGGTGCCCAAAAGACTCATGCAGTTGACTTCAGAGGTACTAGGATTCCAGCCGGAGAGGAAGTCAGGCCCCACTGGTGGCAACAGAGTCCGACAGATTAGGGAATACTAGAAAACAGACTAGCAATATCTGGTTTTCAACGGTGTGATATATCAGCAACTAAACAGTGCAATATTCCAATATAACATAATGTCTGAAATTGGAGATCAGGAGTGGGAATGATAGAAGATTGGGCAGGGGTGTTTGTGTGTGCAGATCAGGCGGGGGATAAGGGAAAAAGCAGCTGTGGAGATCAGATGGATGGGGAAAGGAGAGCAAGCGGAGTCACCTCCAGCACATGGTTTGAGGGGGAGGGGGACAGGGGGTCAGTGGCGTAGCGTGGGTTGTCAGCACCCGGGGCAAGGCAAGTAATTTGCGCCCCCTAACCCGTGGATTTGCGCCCCTAACCCTAACCCCCAGATGTTGCGCCCGGCCCCCCCCTGCACCCCCCACGCTACGCCACTGCAGGGGGTGCATGAAGTCTCTGTCAGCGGGGAAGCCAGTGGTGGCAGTCAGCAGAGATGCATGTCCACTGTGGCTCCTGCTGTTATCCTGCTGAGAAAAGCTTCTCGACCTCAGTGTCAGGGGAAGGTAATGCCACGGTGCCCTGGTCTCCGTCAGTGTGAGGGAAGGCTGCAGCGCTATTGACTGCCCTGGTCTCCCTCAGCATGAAGGAAGGCAGCTCAGATCAGCAGTGTGGTCGGCTGAGATCACTGTGCGATATCGGCAGTGCCTTGAAATTGGCAGCCCTCCTCTCCCTCAAGCAAGGAGCGATATATTGCTGCTTATTGCCAGGTCAAAATCGTTATCAAGGTGTGATTTCAAAACCGTTTTTGGCCAACATATTGAAAAATCACACAGCGCTAAAACAGACAATAAAATTTGTGATATTACTTGTCAGGTACAGTGCTGAGGAGGGCTGCACTGAGGAGGAATGGTGGGAGCCTCCCCCCCCCCCTGCTCCTGATCAGGATCCTGAATCTTCCCAGGAGCAGGGAAGTAGTATAGATTTGGAATAGTGGTTTGCAGAGAGACATAGTTCAGAAGGCAGAAGCTGGGAAGTACTGGGTGGGGAAGTGGGTGGAACCCTTAATTGGGAGCACCTTCATTCCGAGGAATGGATTCTTTGTTCTCTCGCTGTGATCATTAAAATTTCTAACTGCTAAGAGACTCCTTTCACTTTGTTCTACTTATCTACTGCCAAAGGGTGGGGGAGGAAGCCAAGTCCCTGAAGCCTGACATTACCATGCAAAAATGACAAAGCATAGTTTGGGGGGAGGCAAGGGATGGGGCCGCAGACCCCCTGGATGCATTCCGCAAACCCCCAATTGGGAACCACTGGGCTAGACTGTCATTCTGCTTAGTTAATGCTGCAGTTAGAAACAAATCTTCAAGCAGGGCACTCATGCCGGATTTTTACTTTGGGGGAAGGAGGAAGTGAGCAATGGTTTCCCAGCAAAAGTTCTGGAATATTCTGAAGCTAGCTTTTCTCGGGTGTACAAGTCACATGTAGAAGTGCTCAGAGACACTGGAGAAGCCTGGAGAAGAGGAGATTAAGGGGTGATATGATAGCCATGTTCAAATATATAAAAGGATGTCACATAGAGGAGGGAGAAAGGTTGTTTTCTGCTGCTCCAGAGAAGCGGACACGGAGCAATGGATCCAAACTACAAGAAAGAAGATTCCACCTAAACATTAGGAAGAACTTCCTGACAGTAAGAGCTGTTTGACAGTGGAATTTGCTGCCAAGGAGTGTGGTGGAGTCTCCTTCTTTGGAGGTCTTTAAGCAGAGGCTTGACAACCATATGTCAGGAGTGCTCTGATGGTGTTTCCTGCTTGGCAGGGGGTTGGACTCAATGGCCCTTGTGGTCTCTTCCAACTCTATGATTCTATGATTCTATGACCCTATCCCCCTTCCTGTGTCATACACCTGAAGGATATCACATGATATAAAGGGCTGGGGCTCCATCAACAGCCCTGCCTCCAAGCTTGTTTAGCATCCCCTGCTCCTGATGACCACTAGTCCATATCATCAGAACCACAGAAACCTATGCATGTAGATTTCCCTGGCTCAGGTATGGACATCTAACATCAGTGCTAGGGGAAGCCACATCACCTTATACAGTAGCAGGGGAAGCTACACCCCACAACCCCTTTAGTTGTATGTTGCCCCTTCTTGCATACAGCGCATGAGAGGTGCTCTTTGTGAAGAAAGTTGCATCTGAGGTGAGGCAGTGTGAGATGAGACAGAACTGCTGTGTTGCAGCTGTGAGGACCTGCTTGTACACGCCAATCAACACATGAAACCACCAGCAAATGTTAAGTATTCAGTCAATGAGATGATCATCTGAACACAGAACTGGGCCAAAACAGCCCCCAAATAACCTTATTTGAGCTCTGGGGGTGGGAAGTAATGCTTCATTTAACATGCTACATTTTCATGCAGCTGTGTAAGATAATGGATTGCTAAATATAAGTAAGCTCTAAGGCACCTGTCAGACTTTGGGGACTTGGCTTTCTCACCCCACCTTTGGTCGTAGATAAGCAGGACAAAGCAAAAACCATCGCTTACCATTTAAAGAGTCTTTAATGATCACAGCAAAAGAAGAAAGCAGTCATTCTCGGAATGACCAATTAAGGTTTCCACCCACTTCCTCCCTAGTCACTTCCGCCTCTTGCAACCTGATCTTGCAACCATATGCTTTTTGTGGAGCTACCTTATCTGCTCTCCATGACCCTGGGCGGATAGGCTGGACACTTTCCAGTGAGAGAGAATCTGTTAGCTCTCTCTTCCAGTTCTTCTTCACTTTGCTGTTCACTCCCCAGTTCATCCAAACTTTTGTCTTCAGAACTAGTCTTAGGGATGACCTGGTTGTCCAGACATGACCCTGTTATTGCATGGGGTCAGAGATCCATAACGTTTGCTTCAGCATATTGTTACCTCCACTGTTTGGGCTACAAACCCCCGGAAGTTGCAGCGGTATTTGGGGCAGGAGTGCTGAGTACTTTATCAGGTAAGGAGAGCCAGCTGCCCGAAGAGTACTTGGGTCATATTGGCTGTTTGAGTTGTTCTCGGCTGCAACTTACCTGTACTTATGGACAGGGTGGTTCATAATATAAAAGCATTTTAACTTTATTTTTATATTTCTGTAATTTATTCATAAAACACTTTAAATGTTTGTGAAAGTCAGCAAAATTTAATGCTTAATGATACTAGAAGTGACTACTTCCAATGATGCCTTATTGCCTAGCTAATTTGGCAACTCCACTGGACAAAATCGGTGGCCAGACAATTTTGGCAATTACTGCATCAAGTGACTCACACCCTAATCCTACCAATGGGCTGTGAACATCAGCTGGTCCATGCTCAAGAGGAAGCCCAAAGGAGTGAGAGAGAAAACAAAGGCAGAGGTAAGACATCTTGGAGGAAAATCACTCTCCCCACAACTTGGTTGCTGAGTAAAACAAAACTGGGAGGGCTGGGGGCAGTTCTTTACTCTGGAAACTAATTACAATTTTCATTCCTTCCCCTCTTTCTTCTTAAATCCCACCTCGGTTATTAAAAATCTACAAGAGCATTTCACAGAGACACAAAATGGAAGCCTGCCAGTCTATTCAGAGCCAACTCTGAGTAGGTCACTCTTGGCTCGGTAACAAACCACAAATGGAGCACAAGGAAAGGACAAACCCTGTTCTCTCTCACACAAGCCTCCAGCCTAAATTCTTTTCTCCTCTTCCAAAACGTGGACCTGCTACAGTCATTGAAGAAAAAGTAATATACAGAGAGCCAAAAAGATCTCCACTAGGGAGTTCTAACAGTTGCCAATAAGTCATTGCATCCATTGCCCACCCACCCCCACCCAAGAAAACTAATAGCAGGAATGATTGCTATTAGAAGCAGAAGCTTCCCTGAATAATATTTTGATTTTTCACACACCCAGCGAAGGATACTTTCATATTAAGTGTGAGCACCTCACCAAGCTTCTCTATCCATAGATCAAGGCTTTGCACCCGGGACCCTAGTAGGGAAGGGAAAGCAGCTGAAAAGCCAAGCGCCCCTTCTTTCTTCTGAGCTGCCCCTCCCAGAGCTGGTTTGACTTGACAGAAGTAGGAAAGGAGATGTCTGCTCTCAATGCCACTGATAAACAACACTTCAAGAAAATTTCAAAGTCCGTTTACAAAGTAAGAACATCAATTGAAATACACAAAAAACATAAAAGCCAATTTAAAACACAAAAGCTAGCATAAGAAATCAGCAGCAGAAATAAGATAAATTCAAGTAGGAAATAGGAACGTCTTTATTTACTTCCCAAAAGAAACAAGTGATAAAATGAACTTCCTGAGGGTCAGGATTCCATCGTTTCAGGGCCACCACAGGAGGAAAAAACCACTGCTTTGTTGCACAGATTTGCATGTCGCAGGCACTTTTGTCCTTAAATCAAGCCCAAGAGCAACACTGTGGGCAAGTGTTTCTGGGAAAAGGGACATTTCCCAGAGCTGAACTCTGCTTCCTTGTGAAATCTTGTGTGGCCATGTGGGTCATGAGTCTTTGGCTTTCCTGCCCAACTGATTCCTTCCCTTTGGGTAAAGCCTTGGTTTTTACACAGACTCTGATGTTTCCATTAATCACTGATAAAAAGGCAATGTAGAAATGCTATAAATGAAACAATGTCTACCATGCTGTCGCCTCTCCTTCCTTCCTTCCTTCCTTCCTTCCTTCCTTCCTTCCTTCCTTCCTCCTCCCCTTCTTCTTCTTCTTCTTCTTCTTCTTCTTCTTCTTCTTCTTCTTCTTCTAACAACAGTTTTAGAGGGTTTTTCTTGTGTTTTTTAAATGTTCATAGTTGTTCAAATATATGTTGGAAGTGTAAGAAAAAGGAGGGGACATTTTAACATATGTGGTGGGATTGTAAGGTAATTAAAAATTTTTGGGAAATGATATACACCGAATTGAAGAAAATGTTCCATTTAACATTTGTTAAAAAACCCAAGGCATTTTTGTTGGGGATTGTAGGGAAAGACCTGGCAAAAAAGAAATGAGAGCACAAAAGACACCAGGCTGACATGAGGTAAGATCTTGGATACATAAATCAATGCCCTCAGTATTATGACAGGTCAGACGCCCTTTCTTCAGGGATGAGACTAGAGGCACAAAGAAGGACAGGGAATTGCACTCTGAGCCAGCCCCAGAAGCACCTAAGAAACTAGAAGCAGTTGAAGACACAGAGTATGAGGTGCAAGAACTGGGGTAGAAGGGGGTAGGGAGGTGGTAAGAGTGTGGGAACACTGGGCTGACAGTGGTGAGGAGCACAGGGAGGGGCTAGGGAGGGGCAGATGGGGCGGGCTGCCCCAGGGGGCACTTGGCCGGTGGAGTGTGGTGGTGGGGAGCCACTGGACGGCTCCTTTGCTGTGCTGGCACTCTTCTTACCTGGCAACTAACTCTTTTCCTTTGAAGCAGAAGGGTGGGCTGCTGCTCTCTCTGGTTTTGCAACTGTGAGGGAAAGAAAACCTGGAGAGAGGAAGGGGTGGGGGAAGGCTGCTCTCCAAGCAAAGTTGGAGTAAACAGTAATGTGTACACAACCCAGCCAACCTCCTGAAATATCATTTCTTCTTGTTTTCTTCGCCTCAATGTCTCAGACATCAATTAAAAGTGGTGAAGAGATCAGACCACCACCCCCTGTCCTTTTTGGAAACAGAATCTTTTGTGATGATTAAATAATTTAAATGGCAAGTTCACAAGATAAGCACTTGTTGCTTGCTTATAATGTGTGTGTGTGTGTGTGTGTGTGTGTGTGTGTGTGTGTTTGGATATAGAGGTCCACATACATGTTTACACCATGTGAATACATAATGAGGGCACTGCTGCAAACAATCAGCTACAAAAACTGAGTCTTGTTTATACTGAAAATAAAATACCTGCAATGAAAGAAATGTGATGCTGACATCCCTTCCTTTAATTTTCAAGGAAAATGTAGCCAATCCACTTTAAATTCTTTAATTGCAGTGGATCAGCAGCCAGCATTTTTTAAAGGAAACTTGTGGAGTGTTTATTCTGTTATTGTTTATTCTTTTGTATTATTCTTTAGAGTTTTATACTGCAAGTCTTTACATGTCTACGCAGAAGTCCCACTGAATGAAGCCTACTCCTAGGCAACTGTGTAAAGATTGTGCAGTCGTATACTGCGGTCTTAAGCATAATTACTCAGAAGTAAGTCCCACTGAGTCCAACAGGATTTACTCAGATAGACCTCAGGTAGATAATCTGAAAATGGCCTCGGCCCAGTATACCTGAAGGAGCGTCTCCTTCCCCATCGTTCAGCCCAGACACTGAGGTCCAGCTCTGAGGGCCTTCTGGCGGTTCCCTCACTGCGAGATGTGAGGTTACAGGGAACCATGTAGAGGGCCTTCTTGGTAGTGGCACCCACCCTGTGGAATGCCCTCCCATCAGACGTCAAGGAAATAAACAACTATCTGACTTTTAGAAAACATCTGAAGGCAGCCCTGTTTAGGGAAGTTTTTAATGTCTGATGTTTTATTGTATTTTTAATATTTTGTTGGAAGCCACCCAGAGTGGCTGGGGAAACCCAGCCAGATGGGTGGGGGTATAAATAATTATAATTATAACTGTTGCAGATGGAAGTTCTACTTTTGACAAACAATTCACTTTTACAGTCATAATACTTCTTAGGATTCGTCCAATGATCAATTAGTCTCTGAGGAAATCTACTTTTTAATGTGCTTTAAGAACAAATGTGTTGAGGGGTGTGTAGATGTGCGTGTTGTGTATGCAAATGTGTGCTGGAAGGTGGGTGTGGGGGCCAAACAGAGTCTTTGACCCGGGTGCAAGAAAGCCTGGTTTTGTTTGACCACGCTTGGCATGCTGGCTGTGGGGCTCCCAGATGAGGAACAGTGAGGGGGAGGCAAACTCAGTGACTGCCCCAGGTGGGAAAAGCCCCAGCTAGGCCACTGTAGGGGAACCTGCCCTTGCGCCTACCAGCAAACTGGTGCATTCCTGCCCTTGCCGCCTTCCTGTTCTGCCCCATCCCTGTCTGGCAAGCAGCAGAGGAGAGGGCAGCATAGCAGTACTGGCCAACATGCCCCCTGGCAACCGGGCACTTTCACAAGAACAGCCTGTGGTGCTAGCAGCTGCCTGGCCCAAGGCTGCCATGTCGTCCTCCTCTGACTCGGAAGAATTCATCTCAGACTGCTGCTGAAACAACAGCTAAGCTACTTGCAGCTTACAAGGTCAATGCTCACAGGAAAACACAAACAGATACAGCATGGTTTAAAGGGTGCAGTATCAGCACCAGGGCTACAGGTTGAAGGAAAAAGGGAAGAGAAGAGAAAGAGGGCAGTACTGACAACAGAAGGAGGTGGTACAAAGGTGAGGAAAAAATGGTGAGTTGTCTCACATTTACAAAGCCAAGCTAGACCTGAACAAAACTGGAAGCTGAGAAGACTCAGAGCAGACGGCCTGAGGGTGCTACTATACTGCTCTTATGGGGCTTATGGGGCCAAGAAGATGAGAGAGGGAATTCGTGCAGGAGTCAGAATTGCTTCACACTCACTGGGACACTGGTGGATATGCGTGTGAAGGATAGATGTATATCCACGGACTCTATACATTTGCAAAGCTAAGCAGGGGCCAGTATGCTTTCAAATTTCACTTTTCTCTCAGATTCATTCTATAACCAGCCATATAAAGACAATAATAATGGCCAACTTACAGAATTGTCAGAAGGATTACTGGCACGTGTCATGAAGCACTTTCAACATTCTAAACTACCCACAGAAAATATTGAGTAGTGTTTTTTACTGCCCCCAGATCCACATTCATATATTTGATTAAGAGATTACCAAAATGATCTAGAGGTGGGTGTGGGGAGGGGAGATCCCATCAATTCATGTGCTGCTGCAGTGCGCACTTTAAGGAGCACATGCTGCACAGTAAACACTCATTGTGAATCTGTACTATATGATGTTTGCCTTGTCAACAGCTTCAGCTCACAGAGCAGATTAAAGAAGTCAAAGCAACAATAAAATATTAGTTACTGTTTGGTAACAGCTAATTTGGAAAGTTATTTAAAAATAAAATAAAGTCAGTGTTTGTGTGTGGTATGCGAGCATAGCTAGCTACAGATATAGATATTTTTGCTCAAATAATCCTTTGGTAAACAGTCATACTTAACATTTGAATAATGCAGTACCTTTATTTATTTTTTTATATTGACCACTTATAACCATGCAGAACTGACCAAATCTTTGGAAAATAAATATTACTCAGCATGGGAACCTGAAGCCAGTTCTGACAGAGTGCTACAAACTTGGCTGAAACCTGCCTTGCAAATAAATTCACAGAAGTTAATAGCCAATTAATAGACCACAGAAAAATTATGAACCCGCTGGCCTACACATCTTCAACGTTAAGCCATTTGTTTGAACATGTCATAACAATCGTTTTAAATTTTTGTTGTCACCTGGATGCAATTCTCACTTGCCACAAGCACCCAAACAAATGACCATTGCAAAACCAAGATGAAAGTATATGAGCGAAGAAGTATCGAGAAGAGTATAAGCACAACATGAATGACACCATTTCATTTTGGATTGGAATATCTGGAATAATTTCCATCCACAATGTATTCTGGTAATGTGCAGGACTCTCTCAGCAGTTATTCTGGCTGCATTATTGTTATAAAGATGCGCACAGGAGTCAATTTCTAAGTGTTTTAACAATGTTGTGATTAGCAGCATGAATTTGTCAAGAATAGATCCTGCCAGATAAATTTTATCTCTTTTAAAAAATCTTGGTGGATTGTAGGAATGCTCTGGATCAAATCATCTTGATGTCAGCACATATTTTGGTTAGCAAACTGTTTATAGTATAGATGGTGATACAAACAATACTCAATGAGTGCTCATCTATGATTTCTCATCAAATGGGGGGAGGCTCTGTTGTGGGCCCAAAACCTTTCAAGATGTAATTTAGTTATTTAGGTGATGGGGTAGAGAAAATCCTTATCAAGTTTAGAGATGACAAAAACTCTGAGCAACATCTAACACCTCCTCAGAATACAGCAATAAAATTCAAAATGACTTTGATAGGAGACTGGCCTGAAACAGACAAAAAGGAAAAGGAAATCTTAAGAAAGAAGATTCTGACTAAACATCAGGAAGAACTTTCTGATAATAAGAGCTGTTCAACAAAGGAACAGTCTTCCTTGGGAGATTGTGGACTCTCCTTCCTTGGAGGTTTTTAAGCCGAGGTTGGTTCTCCATCTGTCATGGATGCTTTAGCTGAGATTCCTGCATTGCAGGGGTTGGACTTGATGACCCTTGGGATCCCTTCCAACTCTATAATTCTATGATTCTATGAAACCAACTTAAAAAGAGAGAGAAATGCAACATTCTGCATTCAGGCTAAAACTAAAATAAAACATGCAGGATTGGAGATACCTGGCTTGGCAGTGCTACATGTGAAAAGGAACTTGGGATCGTAGTCAATCACAAGCCAAATATAAATCAGCCATGCAGCATAGTTACAATAAAGGATAATGTGATTTTAAGCTGTATTAATAGAACAGTTTCCAACTTTTGGGGTGTAAAATATCCACTTTATTCTGCATTAGTACAATTGCATCTGGAGTACTGTGTCCAGTTCCAAGCACCACACTTTAAGAAAGGTATATGAATATGGAATGGATTCAGAAGCAAACAACAGAAATGTTCAATGGTATGGAAACAAGTCCTAGGAGGAAAGATGAAAGAAACTGACTATGTTTCGCCTGGAGAAGACTGATGGGGAATACTATACCTGAAGGGTGGCCACAAAAAGGGGGCAAAGACTTGTTCTTTTTGCCCCAAGACAAGATCTAAAGGGCTCGGGTTACAATGAAGAAGTCTCCAGCTGAACTTCAGGAGAAACGTCTTGATGATATGAGCAGTTTGATAATAGAACTAAAGCCCTTAATAAACTGATTCTTGCACACCTAATGTCAGCGCTCTTCACACAGTCAGTTCCAACCTGCACACAATCACTGCAGACATGAGCATGCCCTAAAGTTGCATGGAGAAGTTGATGTTTATTCTCACTCATGACAGCCATGTATGTAGGTTATATTGTGCTGCCAGATTATCTTTTCTGAAATCAACATTTTATTAATTAGACATCTATTTCAAACAGGTGTACATATTTGCAATTTAAAAACAAACCAATTCCCGCACTAAGGTAAGCATTAAAACTTTGTTGCCTTCAACAAGTATATGATCATTTTCCTCAAGTCCTGTTTTGTCCAAATTGTCAATTCACAAGTTACTCATCTACTGGTATAATTTCTAAGTATTATGGAAGTAAAGTATTGCAATGGCTACAATCCTGAACACACCAATGTAGAACTACTGTACTGTGTTTCCAGACAACTATGTATGGATTGAGAATTAACAGCTCAATATATTTCTTTTTACATAAAATTAATAAGTGAAACACAACCTCTGCTTGTGGGTCAGAACTGTCTGCAACAGAATTACTGCACATACCTTACTCAGCAAAATATCAACTAGCTAAGATATTTCTCTCTCTGCCAATGACATTTTTGCAGAAGGCCCTACAATTTTTTTAAAACTATCAGCCAAATGAGGGTGACCAAAATTAAAAATAAAATCAGCTAATACCTGAACAGAAAACAACAGGTTAGTCACCAACTACAGTATTTCTCTTTGTTTCTTTTACTGCAATACAGAGTTTTCTTAAAAGTGTTCCAATCTCTCTGGGATGGTACTTTAGTGGAACTAGATACATGTAGCACTTTATTTAAATTAGTCAAAACCATAATATTTCCTCATAAAGACTAGAAGCAAGAATAACGAATGTTTGTGAGGAGGGTTCCCCTATCCTTTGATAAGCAGAAATTCACCAGGTGAAGCTTCCAGCATAGAGTTTTACTGATAAGGAGACTTTAGAGCAGCTGATTTAGGCACAGCCGTTCCGCCAGGAAGAAAAGGGAAGCAGCACTAATTGTATACATTATACATTATCCAGACATCCTAGAATCATAGAACTCTGGAGTTGGAAGAGCCATCAGGTGCAGTGCAAGAATTTCAACTAAGTCATACCAGGAAGGAGAGTCCACCACCTCTCTGTGGACTAAGCTGCAATCCTAGAGTACCCACTTACTTAAATCCCATTGAACTCAACAGAATTTACTTCTACACAAATATGTACTATAAGATGATTAATGAACTATCATTTAACCCAGCATGATCTCTAGACAATTCTACATTTCTGAGGCACATTCCTTCTTCTGCCCCATTTTCCTATGTAAAAGTTTTAATATCGTAAAAGTCTGCATGTTTTGTCCTCTGTGAATAACCTGAGGCCATGATACTGAAAACTAGAGGAACAGGTGCCTGGATATTTGAAAAACAAAAGATCATTTTTAAAAAGATCTTATAAGATACTTCATTTAAATATTTGTTTTTAGCGGCGCCTCACACTGATCCTCTTTGATTCCATGAGAGGGGACTTCATACAGACAACAGATAAAAATCCTAAAGGACAAACCAACCCCCAAAGCAACCAGAGAACATAAGGAACAGAAAAGGAACGAGAGATCATAGAAACAATGCTAATAGCAGCAAGAATATAACTTTCTCTCACACACAGAAGCACACACAAAATCTTTGCATATATGTAGTTTCTCATCCCATCTGAAATAACTGTGTGTGTGTGTGTGTGTGAAATAATAAAACTCTTTTACAGCAGAACCATTTAAAGGAGGAAGAGCAGGCGTTTAACTCAAGTCAGCAATGGAGAAGACATGGAGTGAAGATAGTTCTAAGAAATCCAGGATTGTTTCTGTGCTTTAACGGGGGGTGGAGAACCTTTTATTTCTTTTCCATTTTCTTTAGAGGGAGAGGGACACACCAAACATTTTTAAGAACTCCCACCCATGTGGCTTCCAGGCAGCGACCCCAGAACTGCATATGGGGGGGTGCACAGGGCAACATCCCCCCCTTCCTTGCCAACCCCCTTCTCCTCTTCGCCCTCCCCACCAAGACTTACTTTTTTCCCTCTTTCTAAACTGGCAGCTGCCCTCAGCCTCTTCCGACTCTGCCAGGCGGCGCTTCGGAGCCTCCTCGGGGGGGAGCGGGACCCCCCTCTCCGCTGAGAGAAAGAGGGCAGGAGGAGGAGGAGGAGGAAGCGCTGCGAGCTCTTTCTTCCTCACTGAAGATGACTCGGGGGGAGCCGGGGAACCCGTCGCCCGGTCGCTTTCTCCAAAGCCGCGGCTCATAGGAAAGGGGGAGCCAACACGTTTAATAACTGAATGTGGGGAACAAAACAAACGGGGAGGAAGGGGGGGAGAGAAGAGTTTGGCTGGTCAGTCAACTTGCAGGCTGCCGCTGCCGCGGGGATGAGGTCATCGGTGTAAAAATAAAAGCGATGGCGTCATTGGAAACCAATCCCCGGGAATGAGCTCCGCCTGAGGGAAGAGGGGCGGCTCCGAGGGGGAGGGAGGGAGGAGGCCGCCCTTCCTGCGCAGAGACCTGCCCCCCAGGCGCCGGGAGGCAGAGGAGCCCGGGCAGCTCCGCCAACTCGCCCGGCCGGGGCTGCAGCTCCCTCGACGCTCCTCGCGGGCCTGAAGTTGGGACCAGAAAGAGGCCTCCCTCCCTCCCTCCCTCCCTCCTGCGCTTTCGCGCTGCTGCTGCTGCTGCTCTCCCTTCTCTCCCCCCCCCCCCTTTCTTCTTTAAATGTTTGTAATATGTCAGAGCATTTCTAAAGTGCCAAGTCACGGGGAAAGGCCAGGACTGCGTGCAATCAAGGCCTTGGTTAAAGCACATCCCAAAAGTACCTATAGGATCTCCTGGCCTCATGGGAGGGCAAGCCCGGATTGCAGCTGCACTTGGTCATTTCCTCGGGGTCAAGATTTGCACGTGGTAGTGAGCAGCTGAAGGGGATGAGGAGGAGGAGAGGCCCTCTGTCAACACACCTGGGGTGCAAAAGAGTGTCAGGCTGACCCCTGCCTTGTGTCCAACAGACCAGGGAGCAGAGGTTGCAGGCTAGTCCACTGTCCCTCAGACCTTGTGGCAGGCCAGATAAGCAGCACCGGGGGGGGGGGGGAGCTGGAAAAAGAGGCGAGGGGGGCAGTTAGTCCTCCCCCTAGACCCAGCCACTGCTCTTACCTTCCCAGGGGCTGCCGCGGCCGCTGCTCCTCGTGAGTAGGCAGAGGGAGCTCGTCCGCTCTGCTCTCTGGCCCACAGGGGCACCAGGGCAGGGGGCGGGGGACATGAGCGGCGCAAAAGGGCTGGCTCCAGAGAGGGGCTGTTTAAAATGATGCTGAGCCAGCTCAGCCCAGCCCCCTTCCTCCTCTAGGCAGGGCGGGGAGAAGCCAGGAGGAGGAGGGAGGGAGGAGGTGCTGCCGTGGTTTGTGTGAGGGAGGGGAGGAATGGAATGGCGCAGGGGGCGGGATGGCACCGCCTGAACAAACAGAAACCCCACGCCGATCCACAGACAGTCCGTGGGCCGGATCCTGAAGGCAATTGGGCCTGATCTGGCCCGCGGCCCTTAGTTTGCCGACCCCTGCCATGGAGACCTCCTTGTACCACCATAAACCGTTAAGAACATATTCATGGAAGTAAATCTTACTCTGCTATGAGTGATAGCCAAGGAAAGAAGATCATCCTAATCATAAAGATCAACTATTAACTTCCTCCCTGTGCTGTAAATCAAGTGCACATTCTAACCAATCAAGATTTTGCAATCTGCATTGGTGACAGGGAAAATATCAAAATTCAATTTTGGTCTCATGAAGGAATGAATTATATCTTAATTTAACCGTGTTACCTAAAAAATATTAACAGATTGTTCCTTTATTCACTTATCTAATGATGCATATAACCATCTAACATGGATATACATGTTACAATAACTAATGGCACATTTTTTTCCAGTGATGTGAGGAAGAAACAAATGCTGACCTGCAATGACTTACAGATTTAATTCATCTTTAGAAGTGGTTTGCAAATTACCTGAAGTGATTTGTTTTACATTTGAAGGAACTAAAATCATTCCCCATTGTCGTATTGAAAACATCTGTTGCTTCCTACATATTGGAGGGAAACAAAATGAGCACAAACTCTTGGAAAGATTGCAGAGTTAACAATCATTTTTAAAGCTGTCATCTTCATAGCATTTACAATAAGTGAGGGGCCAAGGTTGTTTGCCACTCTAGGTAGAGTGATTCATGAATGTGTATGAATTTTTTTAATAAAAGCCCTGCCAAATAAGACCATCAAATCCACATCCTCTTTCACACATGTGCCTCTGGAGAACTGAAAAGTAGATTGTGAAGGCTTACATTAATTCCATGGTGGGCCATCTCCACAACATGAACTTTCACTCCCCAAAGCTTGCTGGAAGACACATCTCTGTTCTGCTGTATGCAGACGATGCAGCAATACTCTCAATACTTTTGAACCTATTGGGTTCAAAAGAGCACTGAGAGCACTAACACAGTACTGCAAGGAGGACCAGCTAGAACTCAACTATCAGAAAACTAAGATCATGGCATTTGCCAAACGGCCTATGAGCTGCTTTTGGAGCATCTATGCTTTGGAGCATAGATGGCCACAAGACTGAACAGGCCTCTTGTTTCAAATATCTGGGGGCAGTTTTTCATTCTGTTGGCAGTAGGAAAGCCCATGGGGGTTATGTTGCTGATATTGCTCAGAGGAGCTCATCTGCAATCCTTAAATTTCTTAAAACAAGAGATGGCCACTATATACCTGCAGCATGCGAATTATTTGAAGCCAAACCAATAGCACAACTTCTCTATGGTGCCCAGCTGGGCCCCTTCTCCATTTTTGCACCCCTAGAACTTGTGCAAGTCCCAAAATGTGTCCCTAATGCCACCCTGAGACTAGAGACAGGTGGAGGCCAGAGTGTGGGTGACCATACTCAACTACTGGCTCAGACTATCTTTATTTCCCCTTGGACCTGACCCACTAACTATGAATGATGATTTCCAATCCATATGGAAGCAGGCAGTGGCAACTAAAATCTCAACCCTGAGCTTCTCTCCAGGTTTGCTACTCAGCATGGGATACGAACAGGCCAAAGTTCTCATAAAACAACATGTTGTAGACACTGAGCGCTGACTGGATCTAGCCAGGACCCCAACTTTTATTGCCAATGAATCCTCGAGGTACTCTGCCTCCCCTATGGCATATCAGTCCCTAAACACAGGAGGGCCTTTACCTTGGCTCATGCCCTCCCCTCCGCTGTCCTTGAAGGAAGAATACAGGAAGATTGCTTGCCTGGAGAGACAATGCCCCTGTGACTGGACAAATAGAAACAACAGAGCACGTGCTTCTCCAGTGTCTTTATTATAGAGACATTCGTACTAGCCTCATCTTACCGTCACTGCATAAGTACCCAAGGTGCATAGGACAATTCTATACCTCCCTGCTGCCTTGAGATACCTTGAGATGTGGGTATGTTCCCAATGCTGCTGCTATGGGAGAAGCAACAAGAAGCAGCTGCAGCAGCCTCCAGGTTCAGGAAAAATTGCACAACAGCCCTGTAAGATTGCATAAGAGCCCACGAGATCTTGCCAGAACCTGGAAACTATGGCCTTACAACCCTGGTAAGCAAGGCTTCAGGAGGGGTGGCAAGCGGAGCAGGTGGCAGGCATGCAGCGAAGCACCTTCACATTTCACCATTGGCAGCGAAGCAGAACAGTCAGGATTTTTGTTAAGGGGGCAGGGCTTTTGTGGAGGGAGGGGCAGAACTGACGTGATTGGTCAGTTAAGTATTTCTATTGTTTTCTGGCTACGCCCATGCATGCTGCCATGACTCAACGTGGCAGGGGAAGGGAGCAGTAACAAGTATGCCTGGTGTCAGTACCTTAGGTGATGCTAGCTGCTACATAATCCATTCATTCTTCATATTATTAAAAACAGTTTAGAGCTATGGGGCAGCCGGCCAGACATGTATGTGGTAACCAAAGTAAATTTTATGATGTCTTCCTTTTAAAACTACATTATCCCCCTTCTATTATAAAATAAGGGACACGGGTGGTGCTGTGGGTTAAACCACAGAGCCTAGGACTTGCTGATCAGAAGGTCGGCAGTTCGAATCCCCGCAACCACATAAGCTCCCGTTGCTCGGTCCCTGCTCCTGCCAACCTAGCAGTTCGAAAGCACGTCAAAGTGCAAGTAGATAAATAGGTACTGTTCCTGCGGGAAGGTAAACGGCGTTTCCGTGTGCTGCTCTAGTTTGCCAGAAGCGGCTTAGTCCTGCTGGCCACATGACCCGGAAGCTGTACGCTGGCTCCCTCAGCCAATAAAGTGAGATGAGCCCAGAGTCGGCCATGACTGGACCTAATGGTCAGTGGTCCCTTTACCTTTTTATTACAAAATAATGCTTATTCCCAAGTAAATGCCTTTAGGATCAGGGCAGAAGTAAATGCCACATTTTCTTCCTGTAGCTATGGTGGTGCTAGGATTTAAGTGGGTTTATATAACATGAAACTGCCTGTGCTCACTGTTGATATATGTATAAGTCATTACTATATTGTTTGTTCATTTGCTCTAATATATCTAGAACGCAGAAGCCATTGCCGAATGGCATAGCTATGGAAAGAAAGGGTTTCTGAGAAGAGTGGCGTGTTAATTGTATGCTCCACAGGTGAAGTGGTCTGTGGAGCTATCCAAGGCTTGCTAAGGCCGTTAAGATGAGAGTCCTACATTACCTAGCTTTCATCACCACTGATCTTCAGGACATACTTGCTTTCTCTCACAAGTTTGGAAATTGCTGACAAAGACAATATAGTAATTGGGCTAGGAGGACCAGTGACCTGAAGCATCTGATAAGGCATTTGAGAAAATTTGCAAATGATCTAATTGATTGGCTACTTTGTGTGTGGAGTGCTAAGCTGACCCACCAGGCAGGTGGTGGCTTTCTGCCAACCTGTTCCATCTGAAAGGTCAGGAGTTAGTACTGTAGACCCATTGCCTCTTTGGTTAATGTTTATATGTGGGATATTATAGTAACAAGGTCTCTGGTTAATAAATAGCTTTGCTGTGTAAAGATTGAAGTGGAGCGGAGGAGGTATATTTTAGAAAAAGACACACCTCTCTCCGCTGTATAGCTCAAGTTTGATGTTTAAATTATTAAGCATTGTTTACGACTAGGAAATGTGGGTAATGTGAGTGGAAATGTGGCCATAAGGATAGGCTGAGAGGGTAGCTGAGTGCTGGTCATTGTTCACCTCCGTATGTCCACTTTACAGTGGTACCTCGGGTTACGTACGCTTCAGGTTACATACACTTCAGGTTACATACGCTTCAGGTTACAGACTCTGCTATCCCAGAAATAGTGCTTCAGGTTAAGAACTTTGCTTCAGGATGAGAACAGAAATCATGCTCCGGCGGCGCGGCAGCAGCGGAAGGCCCCATTAGCTAAAGTTGTGCTTCAGGTTAAGAACGGACCTCCGGAATGAATTAAGTATTTAACCCCAGGTACCACTGTATTTCCATGCTTACTAAGGATAACAGTCTTTGCCCCTTTTTTTGATGGGAGGAGAGGAGGTTGTTAATAATACTTCACATTTATGCATCAATTTCAAGCTTTCCAATCACTTCACATATATTATCTAGTTTAAATCCCTGCAAAAGGGGCCAGGAAACATATGACTCTCCAGAATGTTTATTTAGCAAGGTTTATACAGGGCTTAAATAAAAACCTCTAAGTGTATGGTATAGTATAAAATACAAAATTATCCAAATGAAAATTAAATCAACAGTTTTAAAAACAACTCTACATAATAAAATTATGTGTCTAGGTAGGCTTAACTAAACAAAAAAGGTTATAGTAGGCAGGGCTGTCTTAACCATATGCAGCGCTGGGGGCAAAGATCTGCCCGGCAAGCCCCCCCCCCAGTTTTTAGGGGGGGAACCCCGGAGTTGTCAACCTTTTTTACAAACCAGCCCGAGGTGGTGGGCGGCTGTGGCTCATGGTGTGAGCAACATGCGCTGGGAGCGCCTCTTCTCGGCCCTATGCCAATCCCAGGTGCGCAGGAGGGTGGAGCCGGCCGGCTGCCTCAGCGCCTCGCTGTCTCACTCACCCCCAACTCGTGGCACAGAGCTACCCGCTCTAACCACTGTGCCATGCTGCCCCCACACTGACCCACCTGCCGGGGTCGGTGCACCTCTGCCAAATGCGGCTGCGGTCTCGGGCCCTGTGCGAATCCTGCGAGAGTGGCTGAAATATACTCAGAGTCGCAAAGTGATTTCATGCTCTTTATTCAGCTCATAGTGGTGAGGAGGAATGAATGAAAGTCCCCTCAAAGTATCTGCTTTATATACATTATTTACACAATGGGCTGCACATGATTGGCTAATTCCGGAATTCTACTGTAAGCCAATCAGGTTGTGGATTCACTTCTATCTGGAGCATGATTGGGTGGTTCCTGCCAACCAATCATACTGCTGCATTGTTCTAGGACCAATCAGACTGCTGCATTCTGAATCCTATTGTTCTAGGACCAATCAGACTGCTGCCTTTTGGATCCTATTGTTCTAGGACCAATCAGACTGCTGCAGTTTGGATCCTATTCAACTCAGTACATAACACCCCTCCCCTCTAAGTTCCAGTCCTGCCCGGGAGGTCGCATTCATAGTCCTCAAGGTACGCCGGCGGCCTACGTGTGCGTTGCGGCCTGGGGTGTTCCCTGGTCCGGGGTTCAGGTTCTGGCTCGTGTTCCAAGGATGCTGGCTGTGATAGGGCTGTTTGGTCTGGCGCAACCGGCTCGCTCAGTCGTGGTTCTGGTTCCGGTGTCCTTTCGGCCTCACGGGTCCCCCCTGTATTTGCTGATTCTGCCTCTCCTGCTTGCCCCTGCTGCTCTATGGGCCTCACTGCCCCACTGTTCCCTGACCTGTCCTCCTCCTCCTGGTTTTCTCCCGGGAATCGTCGCCGTATCTGGTCGCAGTGGCAGCGCCAGCATTGCCCCCCCATCTGTTAGCACCTCGTACGACACGGGGCCAGTGACCCTGGTGACTGTGGCGGGTACCCATGCAGGGCCTGCCCCAAAATTCTTTGCGTACACTGGGTCCTGGGCCTCGAAGGTCCGGGGGTTCCTGCTTTCCCCCACCACTACCTCATCCTGAGCTCTATCGGGGTGAAGGCGGTCCAATCTGATTGCAAGGCGCCGACCCATTAGTAGTTCAGCGGGGCTCCGGCCAGTCGTTGAGCTGGGGGTGCTGTGCTGTGCTAGAAGGAATGTGGCAAGGCGGTACTCCCAATCCCCTTGCGTCATGCGGCGAAGGGTGTCCTTGGTGGTCCGCACCATGCGTTCTGCTTGGCCATTGGTGGCAGGGTGGAATGGCGCCGAACGGATGTGGCGGATGGCGTTCTGCGCTGTGAAGGTTTGGAATTCTCCTGACGTAAATGCAGTTCCGTTGTCTGAGACGAGAGTGTCAGGGAGCCTGTGGGTTGCAAACAGCCTGCGTAGTACCCTGATGGCTGCGGACGTAGAAGTGGACGGTACCAGTGCGACTTCCAGCCATTTGGTGTAGGAATCCACCACTATTAAGAATGTTTTCCCCTGAAAGGGGCCAGCGAAGTCCACATGCAGGCGTGACCATGGTGCTCGGGCGGACTCCCAGGACTGGACTGGGGCCCTTGGGGGATCTGGGCGGGATTCTTGGCAGGCCTGGCAGTGTTTGACCCAGGCATCTATCTCTCCGTCGATCCCCGGCCACCACACATAACTCCTGGCAAGGGCCTTCATTCTTACTACCCCTGGGTGTGTCTCGTGTAGGGCTGTGAGGACCCTTTTGCGGAGGGGCTGGGGAACAACGACCCTGCTTCCCCATAACAGGCACCCCTTGTGGGCCGACAGTTCATGTTTGCGGGTTGTGTAGCCGGCGAATTCTGGCCCGGGGCTGCTGCTGGGCCATCCCCTCCACACCCAGTCCAGGACCCGGGAGATGACCCTATCTTTCTTGGAATGGTGTGCAACTTCTTGTGCCTGAATGGGGCGGTCAGGAAGCAGCTCCAGGCTCATAACCTCTTGTGCAGGTGCTGGGTCAGGGCCTGTTTCCGGTAGTGGTAGCCTGCTGAGGGCATCTGCATGGCCCATCGCCTTCCCAGGGCGGTGAATCAGTGCATACTGGTAGCTGGCAAGGAAAATTGACCACCTGAGGACGCGAGGAGACAGCACTTGGGGGGTCTGCTTTTCGGGGGCAAACAAGCCAAGCAACGGCTTGTGGTCAGTCACCACGGTGAAGGGCCGCCCGTACAAGAAATCATGGAATTTTTTTACTCCCTTCACGATTGCCAGACCCTCCTTGTCGATTTGCGAGTAGTTCCGCTCGGTTGCGTTGAGTGTCTGGGAAAAGTATGCCACCAGTACCTCTCTTCCATCCGGGAGTTGGTGTCCCAGGACAGCGCCAATGCCATAGGGCGAGGCGTCGCATGCTAGCACCACTGGCAGCCTCTCGTCGAAGTGTGCCAAGACCGAGTTTGAGACCAGCAAGTCCTTGACTGCCTGGAATGCGGCCTCCTGGCGCTGGCCCCACACCCAAGGGGCCCGCTTGTCCAGGAGTCTGTGTAGGGGCTCCGCTACCGCCGCCTTGTGGGGAAGGAAGGAATGGTAAAAGTTCAATAGTCCCAAGAAGGCCTGAAGTTCAGTCTTGTTCTTGGGCGCTGGGGCATCACAAATGGCCCGTACCTTGTCCCCAGTCGGGTGGACCCCTTCTGCGTCCACCATAAATCCCAGAAAGTCCACCTGAGGCACTCCTAGTAGACATTTTTCCCGCTTCACCTTGAGACCCGCCGTCTGGACACGGTGCAGAACGGTGCGGAGGCGGTCCTCAAACTCCTCGGGTGTGGGCCGGCAATCAACACATCATCGAAGAAGGGGGTGACACCAGGAATCCCTTTAAGGAGAGAGTCCATTAGATTCTGGAATATGCCTGGTGCCACGCTGACACCGAATTGCAGCCGCTTTACCCTGAACGCTCCTCTGTGCGTCACAATCGTCTGTGCCTCTGCTGTGGCCTCATCTACTGGCAGCTGTTGATATGCTTGGGCCAAGTCCAGCTTGCCAAAAATTTTCGACCCAGCCAGGGTGGCAAGGACATGGCTGACCACTGGCACTGGGTATGCATGGGCCGTGAGGGCCTTGTTTATGGTACATTTGTAGTCTGTGCAGATGCGGACTGAACCATTAGGCTTGACGGGTGTGACGATTGGGGTTTCCCAGGGGGCATTAGGCACCGGCTCCAGCACTCCTTGCTCCACGAGTCGGTCCAATTCCTCGTCTATACAGGGTTTCAGAGCGAACGGGACCCGGCGGGCCTTGAGCCTGACTGGTCGTACTGCGGGGTCAAGCTGTAGAGCAATGGGGGGGCCCGTATACTGTCCCAATTTCCCATCGAAAACCCCCGGAAATTCCTTGCATATGGCGTCCACGTCCACTTGTAAGCTTGTGTGGTTCACCCCGGTGACGGCTAGCCCCAGTGGTCCAAACCATGCCAATCCCAGTAAGCTAATGTAGGGGCCCTTGACCACAAGCAAGTCCAGTTGCCGCGTCCGCCCTCGGTATTGCACCCTGAAGGTCCCCACCCCCATTGTGGGGACCTTACGTTTCTGGAAGTCCCGGAGGGTGAATGGGGCCGGCCTGAGTTTGGGACCCCCAGTAGGACACAGTTTCCTTAAGGTCCTTGCCGAGATTATGGATAGAGTTGAACCCGTGTCAAGCTCCATGCGGCATGGGGCCCCCTCTATCTGTACCTCTACATAAATTTTCTCTACGTTGGGGTGGGGCAACTGGTATACCTGGAAGTCTGTGAGCTCCGTCGAGTTGCCTTGGTGTGTTGGGCCCCGGGACCTGGGGCTCTTGGATTGGTCATCTGATGCCTGGCGTCGGGTGGGCCGAGCTCGACACACCCGGGCGATGTGTCCCGATTTTCTGCACTGCCTGCACTCTGCGTTGCGGAAACGGCAGGTCCTCCTCTCGTGACTTTCCCCGCAGCTTGCGCAGTTCCCTCCTTCTCGTCGAGGCAGCTGTGGTATGTGGGCTGCTTGAGTGCGCTGCTGTACTCGGTGCACCTCCTCCTTGTCAGATCCTGAGTCGTCGGTGAGGTCTTTGTGGTGGACCCTCGGTTGGGACGGCTGGCTCGGCCGTGCCTCTTGCGTCGACCTCTCGGCAGCTTCCGTTGCCAGGGCCTCCTCCAGAGCGACCTGGAACGTTAGGTCCTTCTTAGCGTAGAGGCGTCGTTGCAGCTTCTCATCCTTCAGGCCACCGACGAGGCGGTCACGAAGCATGTTCTCCAGCTCTGAGAAGTTGCAGAACCGGGCAGCTTGGCGGAGAGAGGTCACAAACCCAGTTATGGTTTCCCCAGGGGCTTGCCGCTTTGCGTAGAAGGCATTTCGACGAGCCACCACTGAGGGCTGTGGCGAAAAGTGCCCCTTCAGCTGTTCCATTATTGTTTTGTATGGAACAGTAGCAACGTCTTCAGGCGCAAGGAGAGCCCGGGCGATTTCAAACGTCTCCTCTCCGCAGACGCTGAAGAATATTGCCCTCTTCTTGGCGTCTTCTTCATCGGTGACCCCTTTGGCTTCTAGGAGGAAGGTGAAACGGGAGGCGTACGCTTCCCAGTCTCCAGATGCTGGGTTGAATGGCGAGAAGCTGCTGTCGGTTGCCATTCTGAGTTCCTTGTGTCCCAGAGCTGAAGCCTGGATACACGGTGCGAGGCAGCGGTGCGGCAGGTGGCGGTGCTGCGGTGCTGTGTGTGGCAGTCAGCTCAGCGGGATCCCACCTTCGTCGCCAGTGAAATATACTCAGAGTCGCAAAGTGATTTCATGCTCTTTATTCAGCTCATAGTGGTGAGGAGGAATGAATGAAAGTCCCCTCAAAGTATCTGCTTTATATACATTATTTACACAATGGGCTGCACATGATTGGCTAATTCCGGAATTCTACTGTAAGCCAATCAGGTTGTGGATTCACTTCTATCTGGAGCATGATTGGGTGGTTCCTGCCAACCAATCATACTGCTGCATTGTTCTAGGACCAATCAGACTGCTGCCTTTTGGATCCTATTGTTCTAGGACCAATCAGACTGCTGCAGTTTGGATCCTATTCAACTCAGTACATAACACCGGCTCTTCTTGTTTCCCTGGCAGCAGGAGAAGCCGCAACCCTCCTTCCTCCCAGGGAAGAAGTGGAGTGAAGATCTGCTTCGGGAGCAAGCAGGGAAGAAAAGGCTGCCTGGGGATCTGCTGCCCGTGGGGACCCTGCTGCCGGCCTTCCCTCATGGCGGGGCCAGCCTACCTGGCAACCAGTCCCACCTGATTCTGTCGGCGGCATCCTTCCCAGCAAACACGGCACGACTCCCCGAGGCGCCTCGGCTCCTCCAAGGCCATGCCAAGCGCGAACAGGATGCTGGCTAGCACCCTTTTCCTCGACAGGGCAGTCGGGTGCTAAGACTACGTCTCCCAGTAGGCAAGCAGAACATAGAAATGTGGCAATATGGCACCGAACGAAGGGCCAACCAGGCACCACTTGCCTCCCAAACGGTCTTTCTCCCGTTACTGGAGCCCAACCCTGAGGCGATGTTGTTTTCTTTGAGGTGGGGGAACTACACTGCCCATGAGATGGTGAAACCAAGCGGCGAAATAGAAGCTCCAATGGGCAGGCTCTTACCTGGACTCCAACTCTTGGGCCCCGGACTCTTGGCCTGGCGCCCCTGGGTGCCCCGCACCCCTGGCACCTATGGCTAAGATGGCCCTGATAGCAGGCATAGAAGATTATACACCAAAGAAACCTGCCTAATATTAATAGACAGAGAGTTTGAGTTATTAACATCTGGTTTTATCAGTAATTTTCAATGTTTTAATTTATTTTTTTTACATAAACTATTTAGATTAAACAGGGATGTTTGTGAGGGCATTTTGATGGGGAAGCCCAGAGTGCTGCTTAATGGTGTGCATGGTACCAAGAGACATGGATGCTGAGGGAACTGCTGCAGTGTCCTGCAACACCTGAACCATGCTTGTCTTCCTGCCTGAGAATGTGAAAAACTATACCTGCAGCAAGTGCAAGGTGGTTGCCTTGCTGGAAGAGAAGCTACAAGAGCATGAGGTTCACCTACAAACACTTTGAATATGGGACAAGATAAGAAATTTCTTAATAGAGCAGAGTGGACTGTCCACTATTATTATTATTATTAATAATAATAATAATAATAATAATAATAATAATAATAATTTATTTATACCCTGCCCATCTGGCTGAGTTTCCCCAGCAACTCTGGGCAGCTTCCAACAAAATATAAAAATATAATAGTCTGTTAAACATTAAAAGCTTCCCTAAACAGGCCATGTGGTGCTGCTGGAGCTGCAAATTCTGTGCCCTCACTTTGGACACCGATTCTGGGCTAGAGGAGCAAGCCAGCAGCTGCAGACCTCAGAATATACTGACGTGGCTATGGAAGGTACAAAACAATTCCTGCCACTCCCTAGAGGAGGAAGAGACATGTGGAGGTGGTAGGTGACTCCCTACTGAGGGGGACAGGGGCAGCAGTGTGTGGAGGTAACAGGATGTCCCGGGAGCTGTGCTGTCTTCCAGGTGCAAAGAGTCATGATGTTACAGAGAAGTTGCCAAGTCTTATAAAGCCTGCTAACCATTACCCCTTCCTTCTGATTCATGTGGGTACAAACAATATTGGCAAACACAGTCTTCAACATATAGCAAGGGACTATGGGCAGGAAGCTGAAGAGACTTAGAGCACAGATGGTATTTTCATTACTCCTTCCTGTCGAAGGTCATGGCCCAGAAAGACAGAGGAAAATACTGGAACTAAACCACTGGCTGTGCTGATTGTGTTATCAGGAAAGGTTTGGTTTTGGAGGCCATCGTCTCCGGCAGTGCTTTTTTCCCTAGAAAAAGACGTGTCGGTACTCACCATGAAGTTGTTACAGTAAGTCCCACACTTTTTAACAACAAAAAAGAGGTGCTAGTACTGTGTACCTTTGAGTACCCCCTGAAAAAAGCACAGGTCTCCAGTTCCTTGAGGAAGGACTTGTGGCAAAATGGGTTGCACCTTAACAGTGGTTGGTAAGCATGTTAAGAGTCTTGTGACCCAGATCAGGAGAGGTTTAAACTAAATCCTGAGGGAGAGGAAGACAATATTATGGACGACAGGGGAACACCTGGTACTGGGCTTAATAGTTTCATTGATGCACAGGAAACTGTGGTGGTGCTACAGAAATCTGCTAAGGGACATGAAACTACATGAAGGAAGCAGCTGGAGGGAACAGCTCATGGTTTCAGTTTTCTCTATACTAATGCACAGAGTATGGGAAACAGTAAAGATGAATTCAAGCTTTTATTATAGAATGGCAAATATGACCTGGTAGGTAGGGTTGCCATATATTGAAGAGCAAAAAAGAGGATAGCCGAAGCAGGTGAGCACGGGGGGGGGGGGGTTAATGTGGATGTGCGCCTCTTTCCCTGGCACAGGCTGGCTGTGGCATGCAGAACAGCCCAAGATGCCTGAGCCCAAGCCACCCCCCCAAACCCAGACATTTCCTTTAAAATGTAAAAATCCGCCCAGGTGGGCATGTTGGCCCCCAAAAGAGAACATGTCTGCATTTTCCTGGACATATGGCAACCCTATGGGTAGGCATTACTGAAACCTGGTGGGATGAGACACATGACTGGAATGTAGAAATGAAGGGGTATAACCTGCTCAAAAGGAATAGATGAAACAGGAAAGGAGAAGTAGGAGCATTATTTGTAAAAGATGTGTACACTTGTGAAGAGATCCATGACTTGGAGCATTAAAAGCAGATTGAGAGTACCGGGTATTTGGGTAAAAATTGCAGGAGAGAGAAACAACTGTTACCTAACAACTGTTAGTGTGGGTCTCTACTATAGACTTCAAAGCCAGACTGAAGATTTGGATGATGTTTTCCTACAACAGATTATAAAACATTCAAAAAGCAGACATATGATAGTCATGGGAAACTCCAACCACCATTGCAGTGGTAGTTATCTATCATTCTAAGCAGCATATAAATCCTGTTAAATAAAATAAACTGGAAACTTTAAGCTGAGTTCTGCTGTAGTCAATGCATGGGGCTCTTAGGAATAAGAATATGACTGCAAAATCAGTTTAACCAGTATAGATGGTAATGTTTCTGTTTTTCCATGTAGAGACTCCTACTGCAGTTTACAAAAATTTCCTTGTCCTGGGACATAAGTCCTGGGACAGGCTGACCTGTGATCAAACTAAAGTGTTCTGAAACAGTGGCCTGCTTGAATAAAGGAAAAGACCTGTCACAAATGTCACAGTGCCAAATAGCAAATCAACTGGACTGAATAATAATCTGCAGCATGTTTTGGCAAGGTGTCTTCTTCACAAGCAAAAACACCCGCTGTTATGTACTGAAGTTCTCACCCTGAGCCAGCAGGGGGATACTGTAGATAGTTTTCACTCAGGTCCACATATACAAATAAGGGATCGAAAGTGACGTTCAGTGATTGGATAGTTACAGAAAATGGTTACTGTTGCATTCTAGTGGAGCTCTATCTATATAAGCAGGCTGGCTGAACCCTTCAGTTCAGTTGTGTTCTGGCCTGTGAATAAACAAGAGCTGTTTGAAAAATCGCTGTGTCGTCTGACACGTTCACCCACAACTTAACACTGGCGACGAAGATGGGATGGATGGACAACAGAGCACAGCCAGATGTGGCTGAATCACTGAGCTGAAACACCAAGCGAAATCACTGAACAGAACCAATTCAGAGCTGACCGTTCTGGCTAGAGCACTGTGTTCCATCCATCGCCTCCACATCAGCATCAGAACCATGGCTTCATTTGTGCCTCTACAGCCGTTTGCGCCAGCCTCTGAATCATGGGACTCCTACCTCGCTCGGTTCAACTGCTACCTCCAAGCCAACGAGCTGACGGAAGTATCACAGGAGTGTAAGCTCAGCCTCTGTGGGCCTGAGGTGTTTGAGACAGCCTGAGCATTGGTTGCGCCTGTAGCAGTCCAGGCAACACCGTGGGACACGATTCAAGAGAAGCTCCGCAACCACTATGCGCCAAAGCCGTCCAAGATTGCTGCCCGCCATGCGTTCTACCTCCGGAACAGACACTTACAGATGGTGAGGCTCCACCTACACCTCTCTCACAAACTGCAGGCATGGAGCTGAACCAAGCCGCTTTAGAGGGTCTGCCGGACTTCCCACAGACTCAGACCACTGCCGTGCCTGACATTCCGCCAACTCCACTTGCAGATGTTCCACCCACAGCAGCGGATCCAGGGGACTTGGTTTCAATGCCACCTAGGGTCGCGCCACAGCCTCAGCAAGAATCGGGTGGGCCCCCGGACCTGGGTACTGGTTCCCGGCGGTCTGGCAGAGTTTCCAAGCGCCCAACTTATTTAAAGGACTATGTTGTTGGACATGTAATACTGTCAGTCTAATGGAAGTAGGTGAAATGTAACCAATATGCTTTTGTGCCTAATTGAACCATTACGTGTAGTGCTGTATATAAGGAAACCATTACGATTGTAAATAACGCCTTATCTCGGTGGGGAGGGGTGTTATGTACTGAAGTTCTCACCCTGAGCCAGCAGGGGGATACTGTAGATGGTTTTCACTCAGGTCACATATACAAATAAGGGATTGAAAGTGACGTTCAGTGATTGGATAGTTACAGAAAATGGTTACTGTTGCGTTCTAGTGGAGCTCTATATAAGCAGGCTGGCTGTTCTGGCCTGTGAATAATTCAGTTCAGTTCTGTTCTGGCCTGTGAATAAACAAGAGCTGTTTGAAGAATCGCTGTGTCGTCTGATATGTTCACCCACAACTTAACACCTGCCTCCTCTCAAAGCAGTGTTCTCCTTCAGGGTATATCTACTCAAGGACTTACAACAGTTTGATATGAGTTTAACTGCAGAGTTGTACCTAGGAGTTGGTAAAATCAAGGGTGCAGGCTGGAAGGGGGAGGGGAGCAAAAAATCACTCCAGAAATCCGTCTTCAGTTTTCTGTGTAAGATTGTATATTTAGACAAGAGCTGGGAGCTGAACAGTAGGAGAAATGACAAGGTGGTATGAAGGTTTACTGCTGGAGACTATGGAGTACATGATTGCTGCCGCTGTGGCGGTGAGAGGAAATGTGGGGAAGTTTCCTGTCCTCACATTGCAGCACAAAGGTGTGCAACTTTTTCTGTCTTTCCCCCTTGTCTCACCCTCACTCTGGACGCTTCAAGTACTTGGGTTGCATAAAATGCAGTCATTTCTAATGTTTCTATTGAGATAAAGTGATGGGAGGGGCGTTGTGTGCAGATGCAGCTCCTTACCAAGGGCGCAAGGAACCCTAGGCACAACTCTGAATGGCTGCCTCCCATTAGGAATCCTGGCAATTGCAATTTGCTGGGTTTTCTCAGTATCCCTAGTCACTCCTCCCACAAAACTACCATTTTCAGCATTCACATGGAGCTAAACTATAGTTTAAGGCTAGCTATTGAGTATATTCTCAGAGTTCTGGTTCTTATGGGGAATGTGCTCAAGGCACATTGTTGAAATGTGCAAGGCATTACTAATTTGTTGTTGCCCTTCTTTTCCTTCTGGTTTTAAAATATAGGCACGGACACATCCACAGCAGAGTCTGAAAGGGTCATTCATAGACCACAATGTGTTCTCTGGTTGTAATAGGTATGCATATATAGACATATTTCTCTGCGTAGGCCAAAGGAGTGAAAACACGTCAGAAAAATCTCTCTAGAACAAAAAGCAGCAAACAAAAACAAAAAACAGCTCTGAGATGGAGCACATGTTTGAGCCTCTCTTGAAAATGAACAATGCACTTGTACAAAGCAAGTCACACCAAGCATACACCACTGAAGTGACTCATGCTTGTGCTGTCTGAGTTCACCTCAAGAATGTCATGAATTTCACATGACCCACCCACTTTTTTCTCTGTACCTCTGCAATTACCATATCAGCAGCCATAATTCCCTGTTGTTTAAGTGCCATATACACATATCAGCATGGCTGCAACACCCCTGAATGAACTACATTGTAATGCTCTACTTTGTTTGTTGATGCTGCTGCAAGGCCGACTTTTATCCGTTTTCTAAATTCATAGAATTTAACCCCACCCTTTCTTATAGCCAGAGATTTTTCTTTCAAGTTGTGTATTTTAAATCCTTGTTAAAGTCTTTGCAAAAATCTCAGTGTTCCTTCCAGTGTATATTTTAATGCACTGACATATGCTGAGGTGCAGTGGTGAAGCCTCTGCACTTGCGTGGGGGTTGCGTTCCAGGTCATTTCATGTGATGGCGGAGCATGCCTAAGGCCACTCTGCCCCATTGCCCCCTGTTCAGCTTTCTTTGCTGCTGCCCTTCCAACCCCTGTTCCGCCTCCTTTTCCAGCCACTTCTGGGACTCGCTTCAGTCGGTTGTTGCCAGTAATTGGCTGAGATGCCCTTATGTCCAGGAGAGGGAAGACAAGCAGAGGATCTCTTGGTGTCCTTGGCTGGGCAGGGTTCCAACCCTTTTGCTTGGGGTTGATAAGCTCTGTTTTCTTGCTTGCTGCCCTACAGAAGCAACCTAAGTTAATCTTTGTACCTGCTGTTTGGATAGGAGCTATTGTTGGGTTTTCTTTCATGGAGAGAGCAGCCAGCAGTGTGTTCATAGCAAAATTTCCATTCAAATTTGAAGTGTCCCAAACAAAACCCTTTAAAAATAATATTATATCTATGGTGAAGTATACTTGAAATTTGGCCTACTAGTTGCCAGAATTAAATTTATGGTTGCCACTACTGACCTAGAGCAGGGAAGAATGGGAGCTGGGCTTCAGGGTCTTTGTAGGGTCCATAGGAAGAACACATTGGTGGAGGAAGAGGGGGACATGGGCAGGAACTGCAGCAGCAAAGAAAGCTGAAGTTAACATATTTATTTGATCTATCAAGTCAGGCCTTTGGCTGCAAAGTTCTAGTTGCATAAAAATGTGTCTAATACAGACATACCTTGGAAATATTGTGGGCAGAGTTCCAGACCACCACAATAAAGTGAGTATCACAATAAAGCGAGTCACACACAGAAAAAATTGTTCCCCAATGCACAAAGTTACACTATACTGTATACTATACTGTGTAGTCCATTAAGCCAGGCCCCCCTGGCTGCAGGTGTGGAAGTGGGAAAACCTGGATTCAGCCCTAGAGAGCTCCACTCCTGGGGCTAGAAGGGAGGGGGCAGGGGGCTTCCTTTCCCTGGAAGCAGCTGGGCTGCTTGCAGCTGCACCCACCTCCCACTAAGAAGCAATACAGTGGTACCTCGGGTTAAGTACTTAATTTGTTCCGGAGGTCCGTTCTTAACCTGAAACTGTTCTTAACCTGAAGCACCACTTTAGCTAATGGGGCCTCCTGCTGCCGCCGCGCCGCCAGAGCATGATTTCTGTTCTCATCCTGAAGCAAAGTTCTTAACCTGAAGCACTATTTCTGGGTTAGCGGAGTCTGTAACCTGAAGCATATGTAACCTGAGGTACCACTGTAGCTGCAAAGCACATCGAAGCAAAGTACAGTTAAGTGTGGTATCTTCCATTCTGGGGACATGACATGAGCGTAGCCAGGATTTTTGTTGGTGGGGCAGAACCTCAGTTAGTTAGTTATTTTATTTATTTATGGGGGCAACTGCCCCCTACCCCGCTTGGACACACCCATGGGACATGACCAATAATTTAAAATATATCCCTCCAGATTAGAGCTGGTTATCACTGAGCATCAGTAACGCAGCCCATTCCGCTGTTGTTGTTGTCATCTTTATTATTCCTTGCCCTTCCTCCACGGAGTTCATGGTTCTACTTCCTGTTATCCTCACCACTAAGTCCAGTGAGACTAACTCCAAGGTAAATGTGCTGTTATTGTTGTTGTTACATGAAGAGACGTGCAACCTCAGCCTGAAATGTTCATGCATGCTTAATTTTGAGAAAGTGCTGCAGAACATTGGCATACCTCTGAGAAGGAGGAGGAGGAGTTTGGATTTGATATCCCGCCTTTCACTCCCTTTAAGGAGTCTCAAAGCGGCTAACATTCTCCTTTCCCTTCCTCCCCCACAACAAACACTCTGTGAGGTGAGTGGGGCTGAGAGACTTCAGAGAAGTGTGACTGGCCCAAGGTCACCCAGCAGCTGCAGGTGGAGGAGCAGAGACGTGAACCCGGTTCCCCAGATTACGAGTCTACCACTCTTAACCACTACACAACAACCAAACTGTTAGGCCCTTTTGTGGAAAAGTTCTTGGTATCAGGTACACAAGTTTTGCAATATTATGTTGGAGAATTATTTTAATTATTTCAATAGATACATAATTTCTTGTTGACATACTGCAAACATTGTAATTTATGCTGTGTTAGAATCTCTGCTCCTTCAAATGATTCCTATACAATAAATGCAATTATGCATTAATCCCAAAGGATGAGAATTTCATAAACTGTTAGTATTATCAAGGAACTATAGAGCTGGAAAGGACCCAAGGATCATCTAGTCCAACCCCCTGCAATACAGAAATCTCAACTAAATCACATCCGTGACAGATGGCCACCCAAGCTCTGCTTAAAAGCCTCCAAGGAAGGAGAGTCCACATCCTCTGGAGACCATTCCACTGTTGAACACCTCTTACTATCAGAAAGTTGGAATCTCCTTTCTTGTAACTTGAATCCATTGGTTCTAGTCCTCCCCTCCAGAGCAGAGGGCAGGGGCAAGAGCTCATCAAAAATATATTTATTTTGGTGGCATCCTCGGAAGCAACATGAAGCATGTTCCAGATCATATTTATGCCATGTTATGCTTCCACCATCAAGCAACATTGTCAGTTGTCAGAATATGACCTCAAGTATCATGGCTTTATCCATCTTCTAAGGTTCTCTAAGAGATGGCAGGGGGACCCACAGAGTCAGTGGATAGAGGTAATAGGGTAGGCAAGTGGTTTTCAGCCAGTGTACTGTGGCACCCAGGAGTGCCTTGAATGCTGGTCAGGGGTGCCACGGGCAACATTGGCCTCTGTCCCTCTTTCCTTCCCTCCCTCCTCTGATGCCCTCTCGCATCTCTGCCTCCCAAAGACTTCTGTGGCTGTTTGTTGCAGCAGCCCTGGCTACAAGCTCCCCAGCCAAAGGTGCCTCTGGGGCTGTCCATGGGGTGCTGGTTGCCAGGAGCTGAGGTGGCCTCGGAGTAAGCAAGCAAATGGGTGAGGGAGCCCAGCCAGCCAGCCCACCTGTCGTGGTCCTGTGCTGCCAGCCATGGCAGACCTCAGTGGAGGGAGAAGCCAGCCAATCAGCCAACTCTCAGGGGGGTACTTTCCTGGAGGCAGTGTCTGTATACAAGGTCCAGTCCAGTCCTAAGATCAGAAGTATCTCAGTTCATGTAGTCAGACGATCCGGGGGTCAAGAAAGCCGAGGGTCACGAGGAGCACGAAGCAGCAAGGTCTGGTCAGGAACGAGGAATGTTGTTTCCAGCAACTGACTGAGGCTGGAAACCCTGCTTCAGAAAGCTGGAACCAGCTGGTTCTCATCAGGAGCAAGAAGGCTGATCAGCAGAAGGTGGAGTCACTTTGCCTTCTGCTCCTTCGGGCTGCTGCTCAGCAGGTGAAGCCGACTCCTGGCCCATGATACCACTAGCCCTTGCTGTTGGGAACAGATGGACAAATGGGAGGCTGGGCAGGCGCCTTGTTGGCCTTTCTTGTGCTTGCTGTATGCAATGCCTGCCTGGGAGTTGAGTCCCCCGCACCAAAGGGGAGTCTTTCTGCCATGCCGGCCCAGCAGTGTCCACTGCTGCCTCCCAGGGTGACTAAGCTGCTGGCCTCACATTCACCTTTGGCCAGTATCTGACAGGGCAGCTAAGGCTGGGGGAATCCTCTTCCCGGCCCCTGGGGGGTGTCTGTGTGGAGTGAGGAGGAACCTCTCATTGGGGTGGGGGAGTTGGCTCAGACACCAGGGTCTGCCCGGAGGAGAGGAGGCTGAGGGAACACTCCACAAGGGAGGGTGTTCAAGAAAGTGTGAAGGGCTGCCAGCTCCTGCAGGCAAGGGGTGACATAACTGGGCTTCTGAGACTTGGAGCACATTTCCCCACAGGGGAGCAGCAGAAAGAACATTGTTGGTCTGGGGTTTTCTGCCTGATTTAATATACTTCACCTTGAGCCTCAAGACACAGCCAGGCTCTGCCCTCTATGAAGTATCATCACTTAGCCAGAAATGCTGTAATCTTTCACTCCACTCCCTTGGTTATTTCGGTCACCCTTTTTCCATTTTGAGGATGTCACTTCTTTACCTGTGAATGTCAAAGATGGGGCATGAATGTGCAGGAGGTTTTAGACTTTTATTTCTGCTACATTCAAAACTTTCAGACAAAAGTTGTTTTCTTTAGGGCGATGAGGTGCAGAGGAGGCCAGGAATCTGTTATCTTTAATAGGTAGAACAGGGAATCTTGGCTCCAGCTTGTCAAGAAGATGTAAAAGCTGTATCTGAAAAAACACACAATTTTTTCATCTACAAAATGATTAAAAGGGAGCAGAACAGGAAACATATTCTTCTTTGCAACTGGCAAACCCTAAGAAAGCATTTCACTTTCATAACAAAAAACATACACATAAACATCACATTTCTGTATCTCCTAAGAGGCACAGATTCAGATTAGTGCCTTATTTTGCCTTCTTCGCCATCATAAAACATCCATATATAAAAATTTAAAATATATACAAATAAACAGCCACATAAAATATATAATAAGGATTTCCATTGGCCATCCTGGCTAGTAGGCATCAATAGCCCTCTCCTCCTCTATGCATTTGTCTAAGCCTCTATCGCTGCCTCCTGCAAGAGTGAGTTCCACAGTTTAAGTCTGCACTGCTTGAATTAGAATAATAGGATATAGAATATTAGAGCTTGAAGGGTCCCGAGGGTCATCTAGTCCAACCCCCCCTGCAATGCAGGAATCTGCGGTGCCCAGAACTGGGCACAGTATTCCAGGTGTGGTCTGACTAAGGCAGAATAGAGTGATACTATTACATCCCTTGATCTATACCGACAAGACTTTTGTTGATGCAGCCTAGAATAGTGTTAGCTTTTTTTGCTGCTCCATCACACTGTTGACTCATGTTCAGCTTGGGGTCCAGCGAGACCCTAGATCCTTTTCACATGTACTGCTGGTAAGCCAGGTGTTCCCCAACTTATATTTGCGCACCTGGTTCTTCCTGTCTAAGTGCAGAACCTTCCATTGGCCCCTCTTGAAATTAAGTTGGAATATTCATGGATTTAATTCCCCGGAGAAGAGGAAGAAAGTCTTTCATTTATTGAAAAAGGAACAATTGGACTTAATTTGTTTACAGGAAACTCATGTGATAAGGCTTCACAGGAAAGTACTGATTAATAAAAGATTGGGTCAAGAGTTTATTTCATCGGACAAGGTTAAAAAGAGAGGAGTTGTTATTTATGCCAAAGAGAGCCTATCACCGAAATTTGTTTTTAAAGATGAACAAGGAAGATTTGTGGCAATTGAGATTCAATCACAAGGAGAAAAATTTCTGATTGTAGGAGTTTATGCACCAAATGAGGGGAAATCTGAATTCTTCAGGAAATTGCATGAGACATTGCTTGACTACATGGACTACAACATTATTATGATGGGAGATATGAATGGAGTGGTATCTACAAATATGGATAAGTCGCAGAGACAGGTTGTAACTAAAGATGGCAGACTACCAAAAACCTTTTTTGAACTGACTGACAATATGGACTTGATTGACATTTGGAGAACCAAGAACCCCCTTGGAAGAGAGTAACATTCTTCTCTGAAGCCAACATGACATGGACAAGAATTGACCAAATATGGATAACTAGAGGACTGGCACCTAAGACTCAAAAAGTGGAAATTTGCCCAAAAACTTGCTCCGACCATAATGCGGTGAAGATGGAGATGAAACTAACACCAATCAGTTCCTTCAGATGGAGGATGAATGACACCTTATTTAGAGATCAAGAGGTTACCAAGAAGGCCCAAAAAATCTTGAGAGATTATTTTGAGATAAATTTGAATACCACGGTTGAAAAAAGAGTAATCTGGGACGCAAGCAAAGCGGTCATGAGAGGGTTTCTGATTCAACAGAACGCAATAAAGAAGAGAATTCAAAATGAGAAAAAAGATAAAATCTTGGAAAAAATAAAAGACGGAGAGAAGAAATTAAGAGCGAAACCAAAGTCGCAAGAGATTCTGAGAGAAATAAAGCTATATCAAGTACAATACATGAAAATGATAAATCAGGAAGTAGAATGGAAAATTAAGCAGATGAGACAAAAGACATTTGAATCGGCTAATAAACGCGGGAAACTGCTAGCCTGGCAGATGAAAAAAAGACAAAAATTAAACACCATCACAAATTTGGATGTGGAAGGAAAGAACATACAGAATCCATTGGAGTCGTCAACAGGCGCTTGGAGTCGTGAAAGTGCTTCCAGAGATATTTTAAACAACTATACACACAAGGGCCACAGAAAGAGACTGATTTAGACCAATTTTTAAGAACAAATGGATTACAAAAAATCTCTCAAGAAAATAAGATAATGTTGAATCACAAAATTACAGAACAGGAGGTTGAAGGTGCCATCCAGAACATGCAGTTGGGTAAATCTCCAGGGCCAGATGGTCTAACCTCCAAATACTATAGATCTCTGAAAGACTGGTTAATTCAGCCACTAAAGGAGGTCTGTAATGAAATTTTGGAGGGGAAAAAGGCGCCAGAGTCGTGCAAGGAAGCTTACATTACACTTATACCGAAAACTGAGTCTGAAAAGACACAACTTAAGAACTACCGCCCCATATCCCTGCTTAATGTGGATTACAAAATTTTTGCTGATATCTTGGCTAATAGATTAAAAAAGGTATTAGTTGAAGAGATACATAAAGATCAAGCCGGCTTTCTCCCAGGTAGACATTTGTCTGACAATACGAGGAATATAATTAACATTTTGGAGAAGCTGCAAGTGAACATCAATACCAAAGCAGTTTTAATTTTTATAGATGCGGAAAAAGCTTTTGATAATATTTCTTGGAATTTTATGAAGAAAAATCTTCAGGGAATGGGGGTGGGCCAAGGGTTTGAAAATGGTATAAGTGCAATTTACTCAGAACAAAAGGCTAAGTTAATAGTTAATAATGTGATGACAGAGGAATTTAAGATAGAGAAAGGGACACGACAAGGCTGCCCAATTTCCCCATTGCTTTTTATTTCGGTTCTGGAGGTTTTGCTGAATATGATTAGAAGGGACCGTCTGATTAAAGGTATTCAGGTCGGAGCCAAACAATATAAATTGAAAGCTTTTGCAGATGACCTAGTTTTGACGTTACAGGAGCCAGAATCTAGTACGAAAAGAGTATTAGAATTGATTCAAGAATTTGGTCATGTGGCAGGATTTCAGCTGAACAAGTCAAAAACTAAAGTGCTTGAGAAAAACTTAACACCGATTGAGAAAGAGAGGTTTCAGAAGGAGAGTGGTTTAACATTAGTTAAGAAAGTAAAATATTTGGGGGTTAATATGACTGCTAAGAACTTAAACTTATTTAAAGATAACTATGAGAAATGTTGGATAGAAGTGAAAAAAGACTTGGAAATATGGTCAAATTTGAAGCTTTCCTTGTTGGGTCTAATTGCAGCTATAAAGATGAATGTATTGTCAAAAATGTTATTTCTGTTTCAATCATTGCAAATATTGGACAAGATGGACTGTTTCAAGAAGTGGCCGAGAGACATTTTCAGATTTGTCTGGCAGGGCAAGAAGCCTAGAATAAAATTTAAAATATTAACTGACGCAAAGGAAAGAGGTGGATTTGCCCTGCCAGACCTTAAACTTTACTATGAATCAGCAGCATTCTGCTGGTTGAAAGACTGGCTGCTTCTTGAGAACACAGACATTTTGGACCTAGAAGGATTTAACAACATTTTTGGTTGGCATGCATATTTGTGGTACGACAAGGTTAAAGCACATAAAGCATTTAAAAACCATATTGTCAGGAAAGCATTGTTCAATGTCTGGATAAGATACAAAGATTTACTGGAAAATAAAACCCCAAGGTGGTTGTCACCAATGGAAGCGAAGGCTCAGAAAAAGCTCAGTATGGAGGCCAAATGGCCGAAATATTGGGAAATATTGGAACAAGAAGGAGACAAATTGAAATTGCAGAGTTTTGAGAAATTAAAAGATAAAGTGCGAGACTGGCTTCATTATTATCAAATAAGAGAGGCCTATAATTTGGATAAAAAAATTGGCTTCCAGGTGGAAAAATCAAAATTGGAAACAGAACTGTTAGATCCCAAAACTAAGATACTTTCAAGAATGTATAACTTGCTGTTAAAATGGAATACGCAGGATGAAATGGTTAAATCTGCTATGATCAAATGGGCACAAGATATTGGTCACAACATTATGTTTGCTGACTGGGAACAGTTGTGGACCACCGGTATGAAATTTACGGCATGTAATGCCTTAAGAGAATATTATGAAAATGATATACAGGTGGTACATGACACCAGTCAAGCTTGCAAAAATCTATCATTTGCCCGATAATAAATGTTGGAAATGCAAAGAAAATGAAGGTACATTCTTTCACCTTTGGTGGACGTGCCCAAAGATTAAGGCTTTCTGGGAGATGATCTATAATGAAATGAAAAAGGTATTTAAATATACCTTCCTGAAGAAACCAGAGGCCTTTCTACTGGGCATAGTCGCCAATTGGTGCCAAAGAAGGATAGAACTTTATTTATGTATGCAACAACAGCAGCAAGAATACTCATTGCAAAGTATTGGAAGACACAAGATTTACCCTCCCTGGAAGAGTGGCAGATGAAGGTGATGGATTATATGGAATTGGTGGAAATGACTGGCAGAATCCGAGACCAGGGAGAAGAGTCGGTGGAAGAAGATTGGAAGAAATTTAAAGACTATCTTCAGAAATACTATAAAATTAATGAATGTTAAAATGATGTTGGATTGAAAATAAGTGGCATTAGCAACAAAGTTAATAAGAATATGCAAAAATGAATTGATAATGGATGAAAATATAGAGTTATAATATGTTAAGATACAGAGTTAAGATAAACGAAAGAGGGTAAGGATTTGCTGATTTGATTATTCAAATGGGAATACAAAAAGGGGAGGTGTGAGGAGGCCAAGGAAATAAGCTAATGAGTTCAAAGTTACAAAAAACGGATTTGTTTTTAATTCTTTTTTAGCTATTTGTCTTTTGTCTTTTTATTCTTCTTTTTTCTTTTTCATGTATTTTTCTATGTTCTCTTTTTTGTATCTTTTTCTTTTTATATGACCTTTTTTTATTTTGTAAACTTATGTTTTTGTAAAACTTCAATAAATATATTTTTTTAAAAAAAGAAATTCACTTTGTTAGCTAGCTCCCAGTTCTCCAATCTGTTCAGGTCCTATTGATTTCCGATTCTGTCTTCCACTCCGACTTCCCACCCCCCGCCAGGATATCCTACGTCATTACGCAGCCGCGTCTAGCGCGCTGGGACGCCCCTCCTCCGTCTTGCTGGGCGGAGGACGGAGACGAGCGGGACTACAGCTCCCGAAATGCACTGGGCTGGCCGGACACGCCCGCCGCCGCCGCCCCAAAGAGCGTCACCACCAGGAGCCGGAAGCGGCGTGTGATGGCGGCGGCGGGCGGGCGGCCCCGGGGGGCGGCGGCCTAGGGCGGGCGGGGCTCCGGAGGCCTTGTCCTTCGCGGGAGGGGCTGGGCTGCACCCATGGACGACAGCAAAGTAAGTGGAGGTGCTCGCGGCTCCGCGGGGGCGGGGGGGGGCGGCCCTTCTCCGTCCCGGGAGGCGGTGGCGGGCCGAGGAGCTGCTGGACGACAACGCTCGTCCCCCGGCCACCGGGCCTGAGAGCTGGGGGTCGTGGGAGTTGTAGTCCAGCAGCTGCTTGGACCCCCCCCCCCCCGAGGAAGGCGATTGGAAGGCAGGGAGTCTCTCCAAGCCAGATGATGATGATGATGATGATTATATATCAAATTTGTATATGCCTTAATCCCAGGGTGCACACTTGCGGGTGTCACAAGCACTCTGCTCTCTGGTACAGCGGAGACTTGCTTTCAAGCCCCAGGCAGCAGGAGCACAGGCGAGGCAGAAACATTCTCCAACCAAATTCTGCCCTGTTATAAATTTTGTAAGAACCAGCATGGAGAACTCTTCCTGATACTGCCCTGACCGAAGTAAAATGTGTTTCTGCTTTCTAGGTAGCTGGAGGGAAAGTGAAGAAACCAGGGAAACGGGGCCGTAAACCAGCCAAAATAGATTTGAAAGCCAAACTTGAGAGGAGCCGGCAAAGCGCGAGAGAATGCAGGGCAAGGAAGAAGCTGAGGTACCAGTACCTGGAAGAGCTGGTTTCAAGCAGAGAGAGAGCCATATGTGCTCTTAGAGAAGAGCTGGAAATGGTAATATGCTTTTTCTCTTTTCCACCTTACCCCCAGTTCTGAGTCAGTTCTTTGGGTCTAGAGCATAGTAACAGCTTCTGAGTTGTGTGCGTTCATGCAAGTACAGGCATACCTCTTGTTGCGTTTGCTTCAGGTTAAATCTTTTCAGGTTGCGTCCCACAGCGACCTGGAAGTAACGGAACAGGTTACTTCCGGGCTTCGCCACTCGCGCCTGCGCAGACCCTCAGAATGACATCATGTGCAGAAGCGGCAACCCGCGCACGCACAGACGCGGCTTGTGTTCTGCTCATGTTGCGAACGGGGCTCCAGAACGGATCCCGTTTGCAACCAGAGGTATCACTGTATGCTGTTTTCCCCTGTGGCCAATGTTATTATGTCCCCAGGATCTCTGCTTAGGTGTCTGAGAGCAGGGAGTTGCCACTTTCTACTTGGAAATGCTTACATGCCTGAAGGCATGTCCTGTTCAAGGAAGAGAACAGAAAACTCGTACAGGATATGATTTTTAAGATATTTTAATTATTACCCAGTTTTCTTATGAAAGCTGATTTGAAGACTCTTTATTGAAAGGCAGAATGTAATTACTGTAGCCGAATAAGGGTTGTTGGGACAGAAAAGTGAGATGCCCTGTACATCAACAGAGTTGTGTGTACTTAAACAAACAAACAAATCCAAATTAAACTCCAATAAAAGTTTGACACTATTTAAATTAAGCAGATTTGCCAGGTTCATTGATTTTTTTGTCATCCTTTATTCTGCCATTTTTGCCACTTGGCAAGGAACTTCGCAGGACACTGAAAATATGGCCCTTGACCAAGAAGAAAATCTTGCCAAGTGACCAACGGACAAGCAACCAAGAGAAGAACTTGCTGCAATGCCACATAGCCCTGCTGATGAACATTTCCACATCCCCAGTCCAATAATCACACATGTACAACAGCAGAATTCTCTTTTTTAAAAATAAGATTTTATTAAAGCTTTTTCCTAAAACAAGAAAAGGAAAGAAACTAATCTAAATAAAAACAAAAATAAACAGAGAAAGAGAGAACAAAACAAAGGAAAACCAAAAAAAGAAGAAAAGAAAAGATGAGAAGAAAAATAAAAGGGACTTCTGATTTTCCATCTGTCAGTTACACAAAACAAAATATTCACTCTAGAATGACACCAAGCTGATCTGCCTTCTGTTAGGCAGTATCTCCCCAGTCTTCCAACCCAAATAGATTAATTCATCTTCCTTTTTACATAAAAAGACCAAAAGAGACTCTCCATTATTAATAAATGTCAACACTTCTGGGGAGGAACATGGCAGACTGAACGTCTTCCTCAAGCAACTTCCCAATAGAACTAATTACATGCTGATTGATGATAGCCATGGCTTTAATCTTTGCTATTGAACAACAGAACTCTAATGATCACAGCTGAAAGTAAAAAAGTGCAGCCCTCTGCTTTTGCAATCCAGTTTATTTTTATGTTTGTGTTTTTAGTACAAGCAGTGGTGCTTAGCAATGGATCAAGGGAAAATCCCCTCTGAAATTAAAGCTCTGCTAAGCGGGGAAGAGCAAAGCAAACCACAGCAGAACATGGCCAAGGTTGGCAAGGCTTCAAAGATGGATGCAAACAGTCACAGTTCCTGTAAGTACTAGTTTATGAAGGTTCTTATGGCTACGAGAGTAGACCAAGATGTGCAGATGGGGAAGATGGGTCATATAGTCTTACTGTTAAGTGCCTCAAGTGCTACACACTGTACAGCAACTTACATTTAGAAAGAACATGCCTACCTGGAGGCTTATCAATAGGGTAATGTGAAAATAACAGCATAGGTCCATCACAGAATCGTGGATTGTCCTGTGAGCAGATGTGAAGGAGAAGCTGTTTGAGTGCTTTTCTCTTTGTTACCCATTCCCTTTTTTATTAGTTTGTGAACCTGCGGGGAGGCCAAGTTATTTTTTAACTCATTCACAGAGCTTAGAAAATTCCAGGTGCTTTCTTAAGGGCTTTAAAAAAACGGGTCGAAGGACAGGGTAGCTCAAGGTCTGCCTTTTCCTGTCTTCTTGGTCTCCGTGATCGGTCTCAGAGGCCTTTCTGGTGAGCTGGGCAGTGACCTGAGATATGGCTTTTTCAGTTTCCAACACCTGGACTCCCAGTGCCGCTGCCTGATGTCTTCTGAGGTGAAGACCTTTTTATTTGCCCTGACCTAGGTCCAGTTTTTATGTATTGTTTTTGTCTGACTGCCCCTGGTTTTCTAACCATGGATTTGTTATTTCTGTGTATGTGCACATGTGCACACTTCTCCCTTTGGTAGCCACTATATGGGAAGCTTTTGGCTGAAGAGTAGGGTGCAGACCCCTCAAATTAAAAATAGAAGGCTAATTATGTGGTGGAGGGGAAGTGAGGCCACAGTGTGAAGCCAGGCAGCATGGCTTATGAAGCAGCTCAATACTTATTCAGTTCATTGAATTCCGTCCATACATTCAACTGAAAGTCCCCAAGTCTTGAGCAATGAAGCAATGTACACCCTTACGTAAACTTGCCTTCTATGCTTCATGTAAGGCCATTGTCTTAACATCTTCTGGTTGCATCTTGTCTTTGTCACTTATTTGCTGGTGGCAGCAATCTGTAGGATTGGGAATGTTATTCTGTCTTTTGTCCAGCAAATTTTCTAGTCAGTACCTAAGCAACACTTACTTGTAAGTTCTTGTTTGGCCTAGCCAATTACAGGCTCTTTAATGGATCTTTGATAGACAATAAAACACTTATTGAGGGGAAAACTTTTGTTTAACAAAATAAACTTCTAATGTAAAACTTCCCCAATCAATGAACCACTCTCTTACACATAGAAACAATCCCAAATAAACTGTCCCCACAAGACCTTCACCCAGACAAACCAGATACAGCATCAGATCACCAAATTTCCTGTTCCAGCCATGGGGAGCCCCTGGAACAGCTGTGTCTGGTCCGTGATGCAGCAACATCAACTACGTTGCCCTGTACCCAAGCTCTACATCCAGGCTCTCTGCATCATTTATCCCGGCCAACCCCAACCAGGCAGGGCTGGATCCTTCCACGGCTGCTACCTGTGGTGATTAGGGCTCCTTCTGGTCCCATAATCTGGGCAATTGAGCCCCAGCTGGGGCACCCACAAGGTCAGGAGTGCTCCTGTGAGGACTTAAGGCCTTAAAGGAAAGGTTGATTACGCAAGGCCAAACCTATGCCTCACAGTGGGTTACTAGACAGAATATAAAAGCCTCTTTGCTCTTCTGCAGTCCTAAGCCATGACTTGGCTTAGCATGGTGCTTGAACCCGGTTTAGTTCTCCAAGGCAAACCACCACCATTGGAAAAACTTGGGTTTGGGTTACAGGGTGTGGTTAGTGTGTGGAAAGCTAAACCAGGAGCCTCTGTTTGAATGACATGCCAAGCGATGATTTAGTACAGCAGAATGACCTAAAGGAGGAGCAAATCAGCCATTATTTCCTCTCTCAGAGCACATGCATTCATACTAAGATACAGTTTTAGCTTAGCATGTTGTGCAAGCCAGACCACTACATGCTTGGTGGGTTGTATTTTGAACTGAGCAAAGGCAGAGGGGTCATCAGGATACAGAAACTGAGTCACTGGCAAATGGCTCTTCAACCTTCTGTCAGATATTTTAATGCTGGCTATAACAAATGTAGATAAGATTTCTTGGCTGACTGGTTGAAATTGTGAATAGCTATAAAATATTGTTGTATTTTATTTCTCTTTCAGGGTGAAGGTGGAACAGCCAAGATCAAAGTCCCTATTTTATACTACCAACACTGATTTGTAGTCTTTATGCTAAGCTTCCCTTCCACTATGATGTGTGGCAGTGCTGCAGCAGCAAAGAACTTGATCGTTGAGGTGAATTACCAAAATAACCCAATGGCAAGCCAACAGAATTAAACCTACAACTTAAAAAAACCCCCAGTTTGTTATATAGATATAGAAACTACAACTTACGTGTATGTAGATATTTCTGCTGTGACAGTGAAGGAAATTTCCGACCTTGCTGTTATAATTGCTCATGGTTTATGTGTTGGATTTTTCTGTTTAGTATTCATAGGAGTGGCTATTTAAGAAACCATGTGCAGCAAAGGCTGAGATCTTGGCCATCTGGCATCAAAGTAGTCTGTTATGTGTATGGTATTTATCTGTGGTCCATGTTGTAATAATAATTCCAGTTTCCCATGGTGGGCTGGAAATATGTAATGGGTTTACACTTCTGTTATATCTGACCTAGTGCAGCATTGTGGCTAAGAATAGGAGGTCCCTGGTTCAAATCTCGCCTCTGCCATGAATTCCCCTAGGCAAGGCAATTCAGAGGGATAATATTGACTTTCTTTCTACGGGGTTGTTTTAAGCATACAAGTGTTATCATGTCTGTGAGATGCTTTTTGCGTACATTCCTATGCAAAACTCCCTGCAGACAAAAAACTAGCACAGGTGCAGGTGGGAATGGGCTGTTATGCTAGGTGTGTGCTTGCTTTTTTGGTAGTAAGGAACCAATCAAAAACAGTATGTCCCACCTACTGTCTATAGTGCTAAAGTCCTTCTGTCACCTCAGTCTGCCACCTGTGTAGACCAGGCCTCAGTCAATGTTTCCCAAACATTTGACAGGCAATGAACTGTAAATAAGTGTATTTTTAAATCAAGCTTGAAGGGAGACTTTCCATTCTTTTTCAAAAAGATATCTCTGTTTGCAGAATTAATGGACAGACATTCTCCTTGCAGTTCCAGGGCAGCCCAGTTAACATGGCTTCCCACCCTCCCTTTTGCCCAGTCAGCCAGGGATCGGGGATGGCACTGTGTTGGCTGGGCCATGCCAACACTCCTGGGATTCTCCCACACCCACCAGCTCTGGGGCAAGCTCCATTAGCAGCCCCCTGTGTCCCATTTCTCCTTTTGGGATGATGTCACTGTCCACTTACTGGTAGAGAGCAGGGGAAGGCGGCCCCACACAGGACCGCTCTGCACTGAGCAGCATGAGAGTGGTGGTGAAGACGTCCAACATAGTGGCTTAAACGTACCTTTATAAAAATGGAGCCATGCTTGTGAGCCCTATTCCCACAGTTGGTGAATTGCTGTTCTATGCCATAGTCAGGACTCTTGGCCATCCTCCTCCCATTCAGGCATGCCACATGCCGGCACTCCTTAAGGCTCCCCTACTGCAGGCTTAACCAGCCATGGATTAATTTGACCTATTAAATTAAGTCTTTCAAGGTTCATTGTTTTGTGACATGAGATGGCCCTTTTTACACCCAAGTGAAACTATCTCCTTGAAAGTAAAATGCTGCTGGAGTGTATCTGAACAGGCACCCTTTGGCTTTAGACTTCTTTAGCTTGTGTAACTGTGCCTGTTTGGAACCTGCTTATTGATGCTATCATTGAGTCAAAACCTAATGCATTATTCCTTGCTTCCTCAACGCACCAAAGGAGCAGCTGAGTGGGAATGGGGTGGGATGGCATTTCTCACCTGGCTGACAGCTGGAGAAAGAGAGGAAGAGAAATGGTCTGCCTATCTCTCATCACATTGACTTTGCTCTTGCTGAATTGACTTCATTAGCGGGACCGCGCACAAATTAACAAGAGGGTGAACTGGGATGGGGTGGGTATTTTAGGCAGCTTGTTGAGTAGATGTATTATAACAGGCTGACTCCATGCAGGGCTTTTGATGCAGGATGCCCTGCAGACTCCATTTAGAGCAGAGCTTTCCAAACTTTTCATGTTGGTGACACACTTTTTAGACATGCATCATTTCGTGACACAATAATTCAGTTTTACTAGCAAACTCGAGGTCAAACTAACCCCTTATAAGATTGTTCACGTGACACACCTACACACTAATGTGTTGTGACACACAGTTTGGAAAGCTCTGATTTAGAGTCTGACTGTAGCATTGTGCATCAGAAAGGGAAAATTTAATCTCTTTCAGCTTGATGTCTTGATCACTCACATATATTTGCTGTGAAGAAAACACTTAAATTCTTGTAAGACTCCCATGTCTGTCCTTTTTTGTTTTATATTAAAGTGGATGTAACTTCAAACATTTGTTCACTTTTTATTAGCAGGGGTAACAAAAAGCTCTTCATAGGGTGGGGGCAGAAAGAAGGACTGTGTTGCACATTGTCCTCTTCACTTCAGGGCCAGAACAGCTATGACATTAAGTGCTTTTAGTATATTCCTGACCTGCCCTGTCCCACCCCTTAACAAGGGTGTCAATGAAAGCTCCCATCTTGGGTCAAACGTGGGAGGGGAGGTTTTGGTGGAACTGGCAGAGGTGTAAAAGCGTTAACCCCACATTCCCCAATACACTCTCTGGTCTGAACTTTGTTTGCCTTCGTCATGGTGACTGTTATTATTTAAGGGAAAATCAGTCCATTAAATGCATTCACGTGTTTAAAGTTACATATTTTGGGGCTTTCATACACTGGCCCATCTTGTGTAAGAGATTGAAGGCAGGTTTTCTTACCCATCTAAGGGTGTCCTCTAGTATAGCACTTTGCACATCTTAGTTGCCATGCTTCTTTCTTGTGCAGGGAAAAATCTAGGGCTGTAAGAAGGTTTCCTCGTTGACTCTCAGTGAAGGCTGGATCTCAGGGTTCCAGGATCCAGGGAAGTTATATGTGATGCACAAAGGCTTCTTCACTAGATGTACTAATGTGAATGACAAGAATGCCCAGTGGGAGATATCTGAGAGCCCATAGAAAGTGGTGAATACCAGTTAACATGACTGGGCTCCATTAAAATAAATGAAAGCTACATAGGTGCTATAAATCAACGAATGAATGGATTCTGACAAGTAGAAGGTCACAGGAACAGACCACATTACCCACATTGATGAAGAAATGATGGGGAATAGCATCCATTGTCTGTCGTGAATCAATGCGTTGGACAATGGGAAGCTGTGTCCTGCTGTGGCAGAACTAGGAGGCATTCCCCCCCCCCTTTCCTTCACATGTGTTAAATGTGAAAGGGGGTTTCTCTTCCCTGGGCTGGGCCACTCTCTAGCTGAAATAATTAAAAAAACAACCTTGGAGGCATCTTACCAAGGTAGCACCCAGCCTCCCAGACTACAACATCTATACTTGAGTGATTCAATCAGCACAGGATAGTCATTAATTCAGGGTTTACATTGTGCCTTCAAAGCCTAGAATGTGTAGAGTGGAACTATGAATTTCTTTAGATCCTATTATAATTTTATTAGGATTCTTAGAAGAAATTGGATCAGAAGCAGAAGAGGAATTAATTTATTCCTTCCCCTATTTTCATAACCTATTTGGTTTAACATATTTCAAGCTTGCCTTTTGTCAAAGTAAATCCGAGGGCAGGGTAAAAACAATAAAATACCCTCCCCCCAAAGCATAAGAAAAAACTAATGTGCTTTAAGGAGGTGCTGCAATGAAAAAAGGTCAGTGGTGGCTTTCTTTTTCTTCTTTTTAAAACTAAATAAACATTTATTCAAAAGTATACAGCTTTGTCCACTGCCATAATATCACAAAATGATCACTCCGATTCTCAATCCCACATCGCTGGCATGTTAGCTTGCCAAATAGGAACCCAACTACAGATCAGGTGGGCTAGACATTTTCAATCAATATATACCCTCCACAAACACCTCTGTGATGATGGTGGCATTAAAATATCCTGTGCTTCAATAAAAGAGAAAAAGGGAGACCAGATCGTGCCAAAGGTATCTTTTTTGGAGATGCCTTTGATTAGTTGTGGCAGCCTTACTTCAAAGGATGTCTATAACGGTGACATCAAGGTCCCATGTCACGAGGCTCTGACAATCCTTTTGCTAGAAGCCCCCATTTCACAGGTCCATTTTCCTCAAAATGCATAGGCCTTGTGTACAGATGGGACCCCCCAGGAGTGGGAGTTAGGCAGGGCCACAGATGCCCACTCCGCTATATGACCACAGCTGCATAGCCATCTGTGCAGGTGTTTCCCTAGCCTTTGTCATAGGATCACAATTCTCAGAGATCCTCCCATGTTTAAACTCAGAACGGATCTGGCTTTACTTAAGGAATAGCTGCAAGTCAAATGCATTTAGCAAGTTTTATTGTCAGTGTAGATTATTACTGGGATGGGGGAAAGAAAGCAGTGCACTAGCGTTTCATGCCAATGTGTGTGCATTTACATGCTTACACACTACAGTCAAGATGCACCCTCTCGCTTAACTTCTAGATGGGAAAAGGTGAAAACCACTTGGCTCCCCAACATATCCCCCAAAGGCATAATAGAAGAGACATAACAAGATGGTCTGTCTTTAGCAGGACACTTGTGCTGTGAAGTAATTGATGAGTTTACTGCTTTTTACATTAACAGTTCAATCTGCAGTACTCCCATCAGTTGAAAAATAAATTTAAATTCAGAGAGCATGAAATAGTTATTTAAAACAAAAACAGAAAACATCCAGTATACAATAAATCAGTGGATTTAAGAAAACATTTATTCTCCCTGCCAAATTGTATGCAAACCCACCCCCCAGCTCAAAATAGATCAAATCTTTTCATAGTTCTTTGCTCCAATTGTGCAAATAATTGTTGAAAGGACTGGAATTATTCAGAGAAATGTATTTGTTGGGTTTGAATTAATAGGCCAGGCAAGCTTCTTCTCTTTTGCTTCTCTATCAAATGAATCATATATCGAGTCTTTGGAAACAGTTTTGGCTGGCGCAGGGATTTCGGAGATCCCAACATAATTTTTTTTGGCTATCTTTGAACTGGTGGTGATGGTATATGCATTGCTCCGGTAGCATTTCATAGAGGACATGCAGAAGGTCTCTTTCATCCCTCTCCTGAAGTTTGCATTATACACAGAGTACAATGTAGGCTTTGAAGCAGAGGAACTGAAGGATATCCAAGTGACTGACATAAAGACCAAGGAGCTCTTTCTGTAGTCTGTCTCAAGTGGATGCCAAAGTTGAACCACATAAAATGGGAGCCACGAGAGCAGAAAAAGCAAATTTAACATTAGGAACATCTTGATAGTTTTCACCTTTGTTCTCGGAACTATATTCATAGTCCTCCGAACCGTCCTACCATCTGTACCTATCCGCCAAATATATTTTATTACTTTTTGGTAAAAAAGGATGATCAGAACAGATGGAATCAGAAAAGCCACCAACAAATGGATGGTACCATAAAGAGCCCCGTCCCAAGAATATGGCAGGAAAAAGTTGCAATGGTTGTCCCAACCTGACCCAAAAAAGAAGAAAGCTGGAGACACTAGTGCGGCATCGAAGATCCAAGATGCTGCAATCATTTTCTTGGCTTTTCCCCGGGACACCTTGAAACTTAGCGGGTAGACAATAGTATAGAATCTGTCAACACAGATGGAAAGCAACACGTAGTTCTGGACACCGGGTATGAGATACTGAAAATATCTTACTAGCTTACACATCATGCTCCCAAGTGCCCAGCTCCCAGAGGCTAGCTGAAGAAACACAAATGGAGCACTCCCTACGCTGATCAGTAAGTCTGCACAGGCCATGGAGACCACAAAGTAATTGGTGGTAGACTGAGTCCGCCTGCTCCTGTGGATCACCAGGCAAACCAGGGAGTTTCCAAAGATGGAGAATAGCCATAAAGCTCCAAAAAGCAGGCTGGCTGCTATGATCTCTCCTTGCATCAACTCATACGGTGAGGCTGTACCATTTTTTTCAAGCCCGTGTTCCTTGGGTAAAGCAATCATTTCATTGCTTGCCAGAGGGCTAGAGGTTTCTTCATGGTGGCGGTTCTGCTGCAGCAGCAGCCCTGAAGTTGGGGTAAGAAGTAGAGCAGCGTTGTTATCCATGTCATGGGCAAGCAACATATTCAGCCTTTGCTTCAAAGGGCTGCATGGAGAGAGAAGGCCAAGTGTTAGTCTGATTGGTGGGGGGGAGCACTCTTAGTAAAGAACAATATATTTTGTCTTTAAATATATACTGGATTAATCCTAGCTGAGTCCACTGCCCTAATCCTATTAAGCACTAGTTCTCAAAAGGTGTGGAGCACAATCCTGGATGGCAAAGGTGAAGGGAAGATTCAAGGACAATCAAAGAAACATTTAAACATTTCAGGGTACTATAGGATAGTATCAAAATATTTTTATTTATTTGCAAAATATGGATAGATATCTTTTCAAAAAGAGAGCAAGAACATCAAGTGATACTGAGGACAATCTTAGTTGTAACCAGAAGCGCCGTTTGCTGGAGAGGACACATTTATAATTATATTTAGAGAATGATTCTTGTTCTTATATAGCTACATTGTTTTTTGGGTGTCCCATGATCACCTTATAAAGTAGAATCATAGAATCATAGAATCATAGAGTTGGAAGAGACCACAAGGGCCATCAAGTCCAACCCCCTGCCAAGCAGGAAACACCATCAGAGCACTCCTGACATATGGTTGTCAAGCCTCTGCTTAAAGACCTCTTTAAGCAGTTGTGTTCTATATTATAAATCAAGCACTGTTTATCAATTAAAAATTTGGTGTGGTATGAGAAAATTTTTGTTCTGAAAGTTCGGCCCTGTGAAAAAAGTTTGAGAGCCACTGACTTCAAGCTACAACAAAGGAGATTAAACATCAGGAAGAACTTTCTGACGGTAAGAGCTGTTTGACAGTGGACATTCTACTTCCTTGGAGGTTTTTAAGCAGAGGTTGGGTGGCCATCGGTCTTGGATGCTTCAGCTGAGATTCCTGCATTGCAGGGGGTTGGACTGGGTGACGCTCAGGGTCCCTTCCAAATCTATGCTTCTATGAGGCTTTCTGTTTTATTTACACTTTTAAGCAATGTAAGTGGTGTGTAGCCCATCCCATTTGCTGCCTGAGGCAAAACAGAAAGTGGAGCTGCTGCTGCTGCTGCTGCTGCTGAGGCCCCTTGCTCTGCTGCCACCATGTGCCCTGCTGCATCCACCACTCAGGGAGCACTGATGGGGGGCAAGATCATGCTGGTTTTTGGTGACATTGGCATGCCCTTGTCCAAAATGGTGCTGCTAACGGCTGCATCTCTCTACTGGTGGGTCTGCTGCCTGGGAGGCTTTTGCTGCCTGAAGCAGTGCTCTCACCGTGCCCCATGGCCAGGCCGGCTCTGCTTCTTGCAGACTGTGGCCTCCCTTCTGGACACTGCATCCCACTCCAGGTTCAAATCTCTCTGGCAAAAATCTTCAGAATAAAACCGTTAAGTTCCTCTCTAAACACATCCCTATATATAGATATTCTACATACAGGTATCCTAAGGGTGCAATCCTATATCCACCTACTTTGGAGCAAACTCCATTGACCTCAGTGGGACTTAATTCTGAGTCATTATGCAGAGGATCATGATGCAAAGCTACCTGCATCACTATATTTAACAGCAGCACAGTTCATGTATAAATTATACATCAGAATAAAAGACATGACTTTATGAGTTCTTCTGTGGTCTGAGCTGAAAACATTATGTGCTGACTCACCAAAGACACGTAATTTACTTTGGGCAAAAATCATCTTCTTTCAAAGACTTATTCGGAGATGTCAAACCTGCTTCTTTCTTCAGAGGAATATATAGGAAGCTCAGTTGCTTCAGCTTGTTGCCATTGGTCACATTTTCATTGCAATTATGCTGGTCAGGTCATCCTTGACTGGCTGCAGGGTCACAGAATAGCCAGCTCTGATTCAGCATAAATTCCTTTGTTTTGGCACCACATTTTTCTTTCCTGATGTAGTTGATGTAGTTTGTAGAAAGAAAATATTCTCAGTCAAATAAAATAATTTTCATTTGATTAATCACTTGCTTTCATGAATTTAAAATATATTTGAGCATTCATTCAAAGCCTTAATGTAAATTGCCCCCACAAAACAGACTGAGATCATGATCCTCTTGCTAACATTTACCAGTCATACACTTCCAAAAAGCCTACAAGCTTCCTGAAGGCATGAAGCCTCCCCACATTTTTTGTTCTCTCTTAGGGTAGACTGCTTCTGAACATGGAGGGAACTGCCACTGATCAGTCCTCCAGGCAGTTTGCTAACTCTACTTTTGAACCCATCAGTGCCAGTGGCCTGTGTCCCCCCCCCCAAATAAAAATAGGTGACGGTACTCGCCATGAAGTTGTTACAGTAAGTGCCACCCTTTTTAACAACAAAAAGGTGCCGGTACTGCATACCCTTGAGTACCTCCTGAAAAAAGCACTGGCAGTGGCCGTTACCGTATCTTGTGGCAGCAAGTTCCATATGCTTAATATCCATTGTGGGGAGAAATACTTTTCTTTTGTCTGTCCTGAATCTACAACCAATCAGATTAGTTTTATTGGCAAGAGAGTGCAGAGATTTGAGCTTTCAGGAGCAACTTCTCTCAATAAGACGAGTCAGTAAATGCCTGTAATCACTTCATGCCAATAATATTTAATTCCTGTGATGTTTAAGAGTCACTCAGTACCTGTAATATTTTGCTGCAGTGGCAACAATGGCAACAGCAGGGACACTGCTGTGCTGGAGACGGGGGAGGCCTGTCGTTCCACGGCATCCAGGGGCTTGGGGAGCTACAGCAGCTGCGTTTCAAGTGTCGGGGCGGAGGAAAGTACAGAGGAGGAGAAAGGGAGGAAGAGAGAGAGAATGGAAGACGAAAAACGAGAAGGGGAATAGGGAAGGCTGGGTGATGGCAGGGCAAGTGGGCCTCATTCATCGCCAGTGACGGTGTTCAAATTGTAATTTCGGGACCGGGATTTGAATTAACCAAGATGCTTTACTGATTTTAGCTCACTGTTCCAATCCAAAATTTAGTTGAAGGATAGCTACCCTTCAGTAGGGACTCATCCAGTAGTGAGTTTGTTAACAGTCTTCTGTGGAGTTTCTTGTTGCTGTTGTTACTATCAATTCATTAAATTTATATCTTATAACCTTGTTGTTCTTGTTCTAATGCTGTTGAGGCAATTCCCCCCCAGCAAAACCTACAAGGGTCCGAGTTTGGTAAAACTACCCTGTTTGTAAGACTTCTAATATGCTTGGCATTTCAGCGACAAATTTTTAATGACGTCTTGTTATTTCTTAACAGCTTCCTTTCAGGAACAGACCAGCTTCCATCCAGCATTCTGCATCAGTGCCTGTAGCTTCAAACCCACAAACATTTGCTACATTTCCCAAGATACATGGAATTCGCCTCCACTTCCTCCAGTCACTGGAGGAAGTTGTCATGAGGACATACAGCTTGAGCTTTCAAAAGAGGATTTTCACTTTTTGTTTGTTTTTTACTTTTCCCCATCCTTCTAATTAGAAGAAATAAATTGGCTGCTTGGTATAAACTTCCTGTCATGCATTTACTTCTGCTCAAATGCAATAAGTCCACCTTTGCATTTACCTGCTTGCAACAGGAGACCAGCTATAGGACTGCCTTGTGCAGAGTCTGACCATTGGTCCTGCTGGCCCAGTGTGGCCTGCTCCTACTCTTAGGGGCAGCAGCTCTCCAGCTGGGGTTTATTTTCCTGCACATTCTTTCATTGAATTAGAGATTGAACTGGAGATTGAACCTAGGACTTTATGCATTCAAATTTTGTGTCACTCCTAAAATCAGGAGAGCAAAATAGCAACTATGGAACACAAAGGCATATTTATAAGACAATGAAGGGAGAGAACACACACACCTGTGGCTATATGGAAGCCCATTAGTGAAAGATAAAAGGGCTTGTAGTTCTTTTAGCTTAAGTCAAATTTCTGTTTAATCACTATTTTTGCACCAAGTAAAATTATCACTGGTGAAGTCACCTTTCTTATGTATTTAAGGGGCAAATTTCTATTTAAACAGGGGGTGGGGTGTATTTCAAAGATTTTTTTTCTTATTCAGCTCTGCCAGGATGGATTTTAAAAAGCAGACTAGCAATGCTCAAAGAAAGCAACAAATGAATTCAGCAGCAAATCTGATTGCTGTTTCAAAGATTGAGAGAGCTGTCCTTCCCTTCTTTAACCAAACAATTTTCAAGGTTGAATAAGCCATACCTGCTTCTAAGTATAATCCGGAGTTCAGATGGGTTTTCCATTAGGATTTCTGTCACTCATTGTATCGGAGATCAAACACATGTTCACAATTGCTCTGAAGACGTCTACACCTGCACATTAATCCAACAGAGGTTTAAAAGGGAGACAATATTTTGTACAATCCTCTCTCCCTGTTGCTAATGGAACTGATCACATGAGAAATGGGTCACATGGCTCCCCCTCAACTGCCTTTTATTTAAGCAGGTAAATCTGTGGCCAAAACTGCCGGTTTATTATGCAACAGAAACAGTCCACCTCAAGAAAATGTTTTATTTCCAACCCTCTGCTTTTACCAGTACTTGCCTGCTGTCAAAGAAAAGAGTATATTATTCTGTGATTCCCCACTTCCACCATTTCCATTTTTAGAAGTCATTTTTGTCATTAAAAAAAAAATTCAAAAAGACCTGCAGCACCATGGACAGCAATGGGGTCTCTGGAGGACGGCTGGTGAGTGAATCTGCTCTGCTTGCCCTCAAAAGTAATTGCCATGCTGGCAAATAAATAATTTCATCAGCTTCTGTTCCAGCTCTCCAGCCACCCTCTTCCACAGCACAGCCAGCATCAAAATTAAAGGAAAAGCATTCCATCTAAAAAACAAAGCTGTTCACAACCACACCCTACCTTTGCAGTCACTGTGTTGAGAAATATCTCCCTTTATAACCACTGCTTTTGTCCATCATTCTCATTTCCCATGACACACACATTGCTTGCTCACCTCAAATGTTTCAGATCCCGAGGAAGGGCAGAAATTAGGATGGGAACCTGCAGCTGTCTCATGCTGACGTCCTGGTTGCTATGGAGCTGTGTGATTGTTGAAGGGGATTATTTTCTTCCGCAACAGTCACCATGCCCCCCTCCTGGCAATTGGAAGAAATAAAAAAGGGAGAAAACGGAGGGAGAAAATCTGTGCAGATGTGTAAAGAGGTAGGAGAACGTTTTCTGCTGCTTCAGCAAAGCATGATTTGGGAAGCAGGTTAAAAGAGACAGGAGTATGGATCATAGCATAGAGATTTTAATCACCTTTATTCAGTCTGTTGTGCATTCTAATTTTGCTTAATCCTTTCTAAATAGATGTTTAAAAGATAAAAGCTTGCTGGAATTGCAGCTTGTTTGATTCCCCTTTGTCTATGTATTGATTGCACTGATACCCTGTTCTTCCTCCCAAAGATCAGAGCTGCTTACAAGAGGTCCCCAGGAATGCTCTTCTCATGGCATTACTTGCAAAATGCATTAATTAAATGTATGATGGGTGAGCAAGAAGTACACACACATGGCCTCTACTATGGTATATCCCATAGAGATTAGTATTCTAATGGAGCCAACATCAAGAAGCATGTGTACTTTGTATTAAAGTATAAACATAAGAAGATTCCTGCTGGATCAGACCAAAGGCCCATCTAGTTCAACTTCCGGTTTTCACAGATGCCCTTGGGAAGTCTGTAAGCATGACATGAGGTGTCTTCTGATCTACCACAAAGAAAAGTTATCCTCTCTAATGTTTAAGCAGACTTACCTGTAGCATAATATCATGTTTCCCCAACACCATTTTATATACCACTATAGGAGCAAGGCAGGGAAACCACGCGGAAAAGTAAACCTAAATGTTTTGGGGGTTTTTAATCATTTTTATTAAGTTTCCCATTTTAACAATCCAATCAAATCACATTGAATGTTCCAAATTATACAAATACATATCAAATAGTCCAAATATTCTGCCTAAATTATATTTTTTTTGTTGGGACTCCCCATGCTTAGATGTTATCCTTCTTCCACTCCGCCTCTTTTCGCACCTCAGTGGCTGGCTTAATTGGCAGATTAATGTTCCCCTCCTCACTTGAAGCATGTCCAAAACTTTAATCCAATTTTTCATCTTAAGTAATGGAACTTGGTGCGCTCACGGCGACAGAGTCCAGGAGATCCGAACTCCCTCGGGGGCTTTCCTTTTTTTTATATATAAGATATTTATTAGAGTTTTCCATTTTATACAAACAAAGAAAAAATAATTAAAAAGAAAAAATAATAAAAACACATAAATTTCATAACTTATTTTTCAATAACATATTTCCCTGACCTCCTCATGCCTCCCCTTCTTGTATTCCAGTTCAAATTGTTCATCCAGCAAATCCTTATCTCATAGCATTACAGTTAAAAAACCCCTTATTTTCTATCCGTCTTCTTAAATTATTGTAGCTTAAACTTTTACTTATATACAAAGAAAAAAGAACTATTTTTTCATATTCTTTTGTACCATTACAGCTAGAAACCACTTAATTTCAATCCAACATTACTCAACATTCATTAATATTACAGTATTTTTGTAAATAGTCCTTAAATTTCTTCCATTCTTCTTCTGCCGACTCTTCTCCCTGGTCACGGATTCTGCCAGTCAATTCTGCCAATCCCATAAAGTCAATCAACTTTGTCTGCCATTCTTCCAGAGTGGGTAGATCTTGCGTCTTCCAATACTTTGCGATGAGTATTCTTGCTGCTGTTGTAGCATACATAAAGAAAGTTCTATCCTTTTTTAACACCAATTGGCCGACCATGCCCAAGAGAAAGGCCTCTGGTTTCTTCACGAAGGTATATTTAAATACCTTTTTCAATTCATTATAAATCATTTCTCAGAAAGCCTTAATCCTAGGGCATGTCCACCAAAGGTGAAAAAATGTACCTTCATTTTCTTTACATTTCCAACATTTATTATCGGGCAAATGGTAAATTTTTGCAAGCTTGACTGGGGTCATGTACCACCTATATATCATTTTCATAATATTTTCTCTTAAGGCATTGCATGCCGTAAATTTCATACCTGTGGTCCACAACTGTTCCCAGTCAGCAAACATAATGTTATGTCCAACATCTTGTGCCCATTTAATCATAGCAGATTTAACCGTTTCATCCTGAGTATTCCATTTCAACAGCAAGTTATACATTCTTGATAGTATCTTAGTTTTGGGTTCTAACAGTTCTGTTTCTAGTTTGGATTTTTCCACCTGGAAGCCAATTTTCTTGTCCATCCCTCGGGGGCTTTCCATCCAGTGCCCCCACCCCCTCCTTCTTTACGAACTTGGGGGTGGTTTATTGGGCATCCGCAGATGAGACTGCATCTTCCCTTACCCCAGGAAGAATTTGGGAGGCTGATTACTCCCAACTCAGCCTCTAATTACCCTGTGGGAGCTGGAGCGATGGTATTGTCAGCCATCTTCCATGGCACCTCAGGCGGAAGTGAAAAAAAAAAGACAATGTAAACCTAAATGTTATAGGGTGAAATGGGGAGAACACAATGTGGGGCTACATTTTTGGTGCTAGTTCCATTTTGAGCAGAACATATAATTCCATCCTGAGACTGTAAAATGGAAGATCTATTTCCACCCAACAAGCTTGCTAGATCTCTTCAATGCTTGAAGAACAGGGAATAGATTGTCTCTTTGCCAGCAGAAACTGAAAGCAGCTTGTCAGCCATACTAGCTTCATTTTCTTCTTGTGTCATTTGTTAAGTTCGTGACCTCAAAGCAGATGCTGAAAACAACCTGTTAAAACAGGGTAGCAACTTTAAGAAGACTAAGCATATAAGGTCTAGGTGTGATGATCCCCTCAAATTTTAATGAATTAATAATAAAATAAAAGAAGTATATGACAGAAAAATGGTAATTGTAATATAAAAGCCAGTTTCACGCAGATATACTGATTTCCACCAGGTGAGGCTGTGGGCCTTTTTTGATTAAATAGGAGAGAAGAGACAAATATTCAGTTTTACATGGTAGAATACATTTTCAGTACAGCTGATGGTATTTATGCACCATTCTCTTTCTCTCACCATCGTTGCTTAATTATTATCTTTCAATACTGAAGGCTATTTCTTAATAAATATTTTGTACATCAGTTTTGGAACCTTACAAATTAGCACAAATCACAACAGTTATGAAGGGAGCATCCTGCTTATATAAATAAGTTGTGGGATTTTTTTACCCTTAAATAGTGGTTTGACCTTTTCCTATTACCATTTGTATGCTTTTCTTAAACAAGTCACAAATTTATTCAATATTAGTGTGATGAGGTGTTTTTTTGGGGGGGGGGGGGGTTGTGTGTGTGTGGGGGGTGAGAAGTAGGCTGTATGTGAGACCCTTCTAACGCCTGCATCCAGCAAGTGTTAAAATATAAGCCTGGCTACCTTCCTGTGTTGAGGTGAGAGCCTGCATGATGGGCCATTAAGGGAAAGGGGCTCTGTGTGAGATGGCAAATGGGTGCAGCCCCTCTCTCAGCTTGCAGTTAGTTAGAAGGATAAAACCAGTTTAGAGTTGAGGTTTGCAGTGATGTGACCTAGAAGAAAGGCAGCATGCTAGAGAGAGAGTCAGGGCAACATTTCAGAGCAATGTTTGATTTCTGTTTGAATCCAAGGCTGTGGCTATGGGAGAAACAATATCTTTTTGGGTTGTTAATGCTGTGAATCCCTCCAGCATAGGCTCAGCTTGTATATATGTCTAAATAAGCCATATCTCATAAAGACGCCACAGTCTCCACTGTGTCCCGTTTCCAAAAGGAAACACAAACCCTGGGTAAGTGCCTGGAACAGTGGCAGAATTTGGGTCTCAATTTTTTTTTAAAAATAATATTTTTATTAAATCCTACAGAAACAAACAAACAAAATCATTACATTAAAGAAAAACAAACATAAAATAAAACATTTATAACAACTGTATATACAATCAATATTAAATCCACACTGTGGGATTATTTGAATCCACCAACTTCCCTCCACTCCCTCTCTTGGTTCCTTTATATCATCTTCATTTATGTATGTCAATAAAGGCTATCTCTAATTACCTCCAAATTTAAACATTGTTTATCACATTTCAAGCGTGTTTTTTTAAAAAATTCTGCTAATGTATTAACTTGCATACATTGCCTTTGTAAATATGCAATAATCATTTCCAATTCTTTTTTATATTTGTTATCATCTTAATTTCTAATTTTTCAAGTTAATTTAGCCATTTCTGCATATTCCATTAACTTAATTTGCCAGTCTTCCTCAGTGAGGACTTTTTCTTCTTTCCAGTGTTGGGCTAGCAATATCTGAGCGGCCGTTGTTGCATATATGAACAAATTCTTGTATTCTTTACGTAGATCCATTCCTGTGATACCTAGTAAGAAAGCTTCTGGTTGTTTAACAAAGGTTATTTTTAACATTTTTTTTCAATTCTTTATATATCTCCCCCCCTTTTTAAAATAGCCTTACATTGCCTCCACATATGATTAAAACGTACCTTTTACTTTATATTTCCAACACTTATTTCCCCTTGTTTTATACATTTTTGCCAATTAAATACCACCTATACATCATTTTCATATTGTTACGGAAAAATCCAGGTGTGAGGCTGCTCAGTCACCCAGCTTGTCGGGCAGAGACCGCGGGTCCCTGCGGAATAAAGGAAGGCGTCCAGCCACCAACCGGAGCAAATAGCTGTAGACTAAAGTTTATTGCGCAACAGGTTCAAAGAGGAATTTTGAACCCAGAGGATGGGGTGACAAAGACGTTTAAAACTTTCCCACCATATCCCAGAATACAGTTCGTACAGCATCATTGCTACATCATTGCTACATCACTGACATGTCACAAAGGGGAGGGGTAGACAGGGGTTACACTAGTTTAACTTTGGCAAACATGTCCAGACAAGTCCTTGGTACAAGATTAGAATCATAGAATCATAGAATCATAGAGTTGGAAGAGACCACAAGGGCCATCGAGTCCAACCCCCTGCCAAGCAGGAAACACCATCAGAGCACTCCTGACATATGGTTGTCAAGCCTCTGCTTAAAGACCTCCAAAGAAGGAGACTCCACCACACTCCTTTGGCAGCAAATTCCACTGTTGAACAGCTCTTACTGTCAGGAAGTTCTTCCTAATGTTTAGGTGGAATCTTCTTTCTTGTAGTTTGGATCCATTGCTCTGTGTCCGCTTCTCTGGAGCAGCAGAAAACAACCTTTCTCCCTCCTCTATGGTGAAACTTGAAGCATCCGAGATGGTTAATCCTTTACCTCTGCCGTAGAAAAACAGCTAATTAGTTTGGGCGTTTTTCAACATGGCGCCGAGGTAAGACGCGCTTACCGGTGCTCTTTGGATTTCTTTTAATCTTCTTTTAATCCTTTATATTTTATCTTAACTGACCCAGTCAGTCTTTGAAGCTTTTTATAATTGCTGCAGCTACATGCTATGGCAACTTTCTGAGAGATTTGGCCCTGCTCCAGATTGCTGCAGACTGCTCCTTGTTTCTCTCTTATCAGCGGGCCGGCCTCGGCTGCTAAAAGAGAAGAGAACGCCATTATCCTAATTGGAGAGAGGGCTTAAGAGGAAGACGCTGTGTGGTGTTTAAATCCTGGATAAGTCATCGTTCGTGCACAGGCTGCTGTCATAGAGGGTTAAGAGAGGCCAGTGGAGCCAGGACATTTGGCACCCTACCCCCTAGACATCTTGAAGCTGTCACAATTCAATACTTCCCTCCTCTATGTGACATCCTTTTATATATTTGAACATGGCTATCATATCACCCCTTAACCTCCTCTTCTCCAGGCTAAACATGCCCAGCTCCCTTAGCCGTTCCTCATAAGGCATCGTTTCCAGGCCTTTGACCATTTTGGTTGCCCTCCTCTGGACACGTTCTAGTTTGTCAGTGTCCTTCTTGAACTGTGGTGCCCAGAACTGGACACAGTACTCCAGGTGAGGTCTGACCAGAGCAGAATACAGTGGCACTATTACTTCCCTTGATCTAGATGCTATACTCCTATTGATACACCCAGAATTGCATTGGCTTTTTTAGCTGCCGTGTCACACTGTTGGCTCATGTCAAGTTTGTGGTCAACCAAGACTCCTAGATCTTTTTCACATGTACTGCTCTCAAGCCCGGTGTCACCCATCTTGTATTTGTGCCTCTCATTTTTTTTGCCCAAGTGCAATACTTTACATTTCTCCCTGTTAAAATTCATCTTGTTTGTTTTGGCCCAGTTCTCTAATCTGTCAAGGTCGTTTTGAAGTGTGATCCTGTCCTCTGGGGTGTTAGCCACCCCTCCCAGTTTGGTGTCATCTGCAAATTTGATCAGGATGCCCTTGAGTCCATCATCCAAGTCATTGATAAAGATGTTGAATAAGACCGGGCCCAAGACAGAACCCTGTGGCACCCCACTAGTCACTCTTCTGCAGGATGAAGAGGAACCATTGATGAGCACCCTTTGGGTTCGGTCAGTCAGCCAGTTACAAATCCACTAAGTGGTAGCATAGTCAAGACCACATTTTACCAGCTTCTTTACAAGAATATCATGGGGCATACAATTTATAGGGTCTTCCACCATGACCACCAGATAATCTGCAAATGCATTCAATTTATATGCTTTATTTTCTACTGTTATTCTAATGGTTTCATCTGCTCTTTTATTCCTCACCAGGACAGTAAAATAAACAGTAATGGTGACAGGGGACATCCCTGTCTTGTCCCTTTCATTATTTTACATTCTTCTGTGATTATGTTATTAATTATTAAACTTGCTTGTTACTCTGAGTAAATGGCTTCTATTCCTCTTTTAAACATATCTCCGAAATTCATCTCTTCCAGGACCTTAAGCATAAAAGTCCATGAAACATTATCAAAGGCTTTTTCAGCATCAATAAATATGATAGCTGCCTGTTTTTCATTTCTTACCTCCAGATAAATTATGTCTATTACATTCCTTATATTATCCTTCATGTGTTGCCCTGGAAGAAATCCTGTTTGATCTTGATGAATTATTTCTAACAATATGTTCTTCATTCTGTTAGCTAATATATTTGTGTACTATTTAATTGCGTACTATTCACTATTTAATAGTGAAATTGGTCTATAATTTTTTACCTCCAAAGTATCTGTCTCTTGCTTTGGAATCAGAGTAATAAAAGCCTCTTTCCATGTCTTTGGTATTTTCCCTGCAATTAATATTTCATTCATTACATTTTGTAACAGTTGAATTAAAAAACTTTAATAGATCTGAAACCTCTGAAGTGTTAATTGGTGCATTTAAAGTAATTAATTTTTGCATTTGGAATTTTTGGAATTTTTTGTCAAATATACCTTTCAATTTCTATTTTCTTTTCTGATCCAGTTTGATTTAGGTCTGTAAAATATTTAATAAATTGTTTTCTGATTTCTATTGGATTATCAGTTATTTTCCCTTCTGTTTTTATTTTATTTATCAAACTATTTGCTTTTCTTTTATTTAATTGCCATGCAAACAGCTTCCCTGGCTTGTTAGCATGTTCAAAGATTTTCTGTTTCATTTTTTTTATTTTCCACTCTACTTCTTGGTTTATTATTATTGAATATTGTGCTTGTAGTATTTTAATTGCTTGATTTATTGTTTCCTTCTTAGGTTTGTTTACTAACTCTTTCTCCTTTTTAAATAGTTCTTCAATATTTCTTTTTTCTTCTGTTCTCTAATCTTCTTGTGGTATGCATTCTGATTTATGGAAAAAAACTCTAATTACCGCTTTACTAGCATCCCATACTATTTGCATGTCTGTACCTTTGTTACAATTTAACTCAAAATAATCTTTTAAAACTTTCTCAGCTTTTTCTATTATTTCCTGATTGTCTAGCAATTCTTCATTCAGTCTTAAACGGTGCATTTCTTTCTCCTTTTATTTCTATAGGTTTTGAATTATGGTCCAATAGAGTTCTTGGTAATATTTCTGCCCTTTTTATCATTAAGGATATTTCTTTGGAAGCCCATACTGAGACGATCCAGCCACTAAACCGGTGGACTTCAGAGAAGAAAGTATATTCTCTATCCAACAGGTGTTTAAATATCCAAACGTCATTAAATTTAAATTTTCTATCAGATTAAAGAAGGTTAATGGTAGTTTCCCTTCCTTAGATTCAGTTTTTCTTATTGTTCTGTGCATTTCAAGTTAAACTACTTCGTTCATATCTATCATTACTATCATATTCTGGTCTGTGTATTCTAAAATATTATTTTCTAATTTTTAAAAGAATTCTGATTTCTTTTCATTAGGGTCATAAATTCCAACTATTATTAACTTTTCCTAGTTCATCTTTAATTAAGAGTTTGGCTCTAATTTTGACCTAATATACAAAATCACTCCTCGTTTTTTAGTTTTATCTGAGGTTATAAATTCCATTCCAATCCTTTTATTCATCAATATTCTCCTGTGTCTTTTAGCCACATGTGTTTCTTTCAAGCAAATTGTATCTAGATTCTGTTTTAATATTACATGTTCAATTCTATGCCTTTTTGCTTTAGTCCATTTACATTCTAGCTTAATATCCTCAAATCAGCCATGTTTAATTTAGTTATTCAAGTCTTGTCTTTTCCTTTTTTTACCTTTTACCTTTTCCTTTTTCTTCCCTTCCTCTTATTCTTCTGTACTATTATCTGTTATTTCTTGCTCCTGCCCTCCTACTGCTCATGCCATATGGACTGAGTTATCACAGACCCTCCTGTGACCTTTCCAGAGCCCAGTAAGCAAGGAAAACCTTCTGGGTGCGTGGGTATTTGTGGGAAATTAATAAATGGAGAGTGGTGAACGGTGGGTTTCCTCTGCTCTCCACTTACTTATTACCCCACCTATGCACAGTAGCAATTGCTTATGTGAAAGCAGTCTAAGAGGCAGTTGCCTGTAACTCCCTTGAAATAAATGAAGTTTAGAATGGAGCTGTGCCTTTTCTGGGAGAGGAGGAAGTCTGGAGTTTTTATCTCATGTGAGAGCTGGGGAACAAGTCACATCCAAGTTTTATTTTTGTAAGTGCTTCCTAGTGGATTTTCTCCATGGTGTTTTCCTCTGCTGTGTGTTTGTGGTCAACAAGGCTGGTCAAGGGTGCCATGTACCTAGGCCAGGTAGAGGCACCGACTTGCGCATGCATGGCATCATGTGTGTGACGTTGCATTATTGGGAGGAGGCCCAGTGCAGTGTGGCTTCAATGGCTGGCAGCTCCTCCTCTCTAGTGCTCAGGAGAAGCTGGCCAGTGAAGCCATGTTGTGCTAGGCCCCATGCTCAGCTTCCTACACACCCTCAACATTGAGGGGTCCCAGCCCATGCCCAACAGATATTGGGAGGGGAGGGCTGAAGGCAACTTAGCCCCATAGAGTTGGCACACCTGAGGCCAGGGTAAAGGAGGGTGGGACTGCCATCCCTGGATGATAGGTTGGGGGACATACGGGGTGGATGAAGGTATATAGTATGGAGTAGGAGAGCAAAACCATTGCCCCTTTGCTTGGCCTGCTGCACTTCAGAATCAGGGGATTCTGCTCAGCCAGCCCCCTGGCCTGGTATTTTTGTTGCTAAATCTTTATTTATTATTATTATTATTATTATTATTGAATTATTATACAAATACAAACATTTCAAATGAATACACAAAGAAAGAAAAGGAAAACAAAACAAATGCAAAAAGTAAAAAACATAAGTATAATACAAGGTAACTATAATAGCCATTCCAGGATGTCATTTCTCTGCCTGAATACTGACCGTTCTGGGGTGAATCTCTTTCTATTATACTTTTGGTTTTTGATTTTGACTTCCATCAACCTCACAGTGGTTCATTTCCTATACGGTAACTAGTACCATTTCTCTGTGTTTCAATATATTCCTTATCTTGGTATGAGACATTTTCCCACTTATGGGTTTATTCTAAACACAACCAAACATTGGTTGTTGAATTTTGACTCGATAGGTGGTATTTAGACAATCCCATTCCTTCTGGACTATTTTATTTTACTTGTTCCTTAAGGCTTCAGTCAACTTAGTGAGTTCCAAGTACTCACTCAATTTTTGTAGCCATTCTTCTTTATTTGGTATATGGTCGCCCTTCCAATATTTGGCTTTTTTGTTGCTAAATGCTAGGTCTGCCCTGTAGGGGGTTGGCTGGGTCTGGGAAGTGATTAATGGTTCACTGGAGAAGGGAGAAGGACCATCTGCCTCAAAGGAGGTAGTGTTGGTGCATAACCCTCCTTAAGAAGATCTCCCTGCACCCAGAAGTGTTAAACCACTATCACCCAGTGGTGAATTCCATTTTTTGGTGCAAGGTGCTTGCAAGGTGGCAGGGGTCCAGCTTCAGATATGCTTAGAAGAAACATAACCATTGCAGTCTGGCTTCAGGTCTGGTCATGAAACTGAAACAGCCTTGTTCACCCTGGTTGATGTCATTTGATGCGAGAGAAGTGCGGAAAATGCAATCTTGCTTGTTCTTCTCAACTTTTCAGCGGCTTTTGATACTGGAATATCTCAGGGAAGTGTGGATTGAGGCCACTGTGCTTGTGGTTCTGCTCTTACCTCCAGGGCCATTTCCAGACAGCAGTTATGGGAAGATACTGTTTTGCACCTTGGAAGCTGTGTTAGAAACTCAGATATATAAGCTAGGTGCTAAATGGCTTCTTAAACCAAGGTTACATTCACTAAAACAGATTGTCTAGTTGCCATTTTGGGGTAAGATGGCTGTAAAGTCTTATTTTTCAAATGATAGACTGTGCTTGATTCTCAGTTAAACATCTGGCTGGTTCAGGTGACGACCTTGAGCTAGATTAAGAGCTTTGAGAATTTAAAGAAGAAAAGTCATTTCATCCAGGGACAGCTCACATATCTATTGGCTGGCTCTGTTCCAACCTCTTTTTATGAATGGTGACTGTTCTTGCTCAGGCTGTACAGAAAAAACAAATTGACTCAATAAATTCATTTCAATTCTGCAGATAAAATATATCTGATAGAATTCTACAGGATGTGGTACTAGTGTGTGAAAACAGTCCAGATCCAATGATCCCCAGGCATGCACCTCCAAATGGTGATGTCAGGTGCCATCTTGGTGCACTGGCATCTTCACTTGGTTGCAAGTGGTCGAAGGCCAGGTACAAAATGTGCCTGGTTAATTTCAAAAATTGCATGGAGTTGTCCTGTGATGTCACGCAGGGTTCCATATTGGCCACCATGCTATTTAACATCTGTATGAAGCACATGAGAGCTGTCATCAGATCTGTAGTAAGGTGTCAGCAATATGTGAGTGATACCCAGGTCTATCTCTCTACTCCATCTGAACCAGAAGAGACAACTGAGGTGTTGGACTGGTGCTTGAAGGCACCTCTGCATGTATTTTTTGGTTTTAGATATCAAAATCAAAGCTAGAAAAGTTTTATAAAGAAGCAGCATATGTGAATTTTTGACATCATATATTGGGATAATATTGGAATTTGAAATGGCCTTCAAATAGTATGAGTTAAGACATAAATGAAGACATAATCTAGTCTGAAAATAGCACATTTAAAACCCCAATGGTTTAAACAGAGGTTTTAGCACATGCTTGACTCATTTCTATTCAGCCAAAATTTTCTTGGGCTGAGGTATTCAGTTAATCCCCACTTCTGACAGGTTATTGGAACAAGTGTGCAGCTTCATGTTTTGCACCTTTGCAAAGAACATAGGAACATGCAGCCAGTTACCCAGTTTCCTAATCTTTGTTCCACATCTATAGACAAAACAGTTATTTGGCATTGCATGGCGGATGTCTGAAATATTTGCCAGGACATACTGAAAAGGTGCCAAGAAATTGGGTGGTGTCAGAAGTTAGTAGGTGATCTGGGGTTACTGCTATTTATGACAGCCAAGGTCTTAAGTTTATCTGTTCACTTTAAAAGCAAAAACATAACAGTTAATAGCCCCCTCCTTCTGAAAGCACCCCAGCAAGCTAAAAACTGTGAAAAAAAATATTCAAATCTATGCACTATGCACATTTATACTTAAAATTAAACTCATGGATTGTGTTTCTTTGAGGAAATGAAAGCAAAGCAGAATGGCATGTTTCCAAAGACTACGCATTTTCTGTTGGTAGCTTATACATCCCCACATTACTCCCAGCCCATTCCCATTATTGTCAGAAGACAATTTTGATTTTAAAAGAATAGTAAAATGCATGAATTGATAAAGAGTGACTACTAAAATTCTGAAATCCATTGTATGATGTTCCAAGCCAGCAAAAGAAGTCTGCAATGCACAGCTGATAATAGTTATAGAATTGCATCTAGTCCAACCCCTTGCAATGCAGGAATCTCAATGGAGAGTCCACCACCTTCCAAGGGAGTCCATTCCATTGTTTAACGGCTATTTCTGACCATGGGGTCTCACCCAGTAGTTCTTAAGAGTTTTTGAAATCAGCTGAAGTTCCAGAGTGCATGTCCAACTATACTCATCTTTCCCTTGTCTCTGTATAATGAAACCCAAGGATATGATCACATCTAGATGTGTGCGGAAATGGGAGTGCCTGATCACCTCATCTGTCTCCTGAGAAATCTCTATGTGGGACAAGAAGCTACAGGTAGAACTGGAGATGGAACAACTGATTGGTTCAAAATTGGGAAAGGAGTACGGGAAGGCTATATCTGTTCCCTGCTTATTTAACTTATATGCAGAATTAATCATGTAAAAGGCGGGGCTGGATGAATCCCGAGCCGGAATTAAGATTGCCGGAAGAAATATCAACAACCTCAGATATGCAGATGACACAACCTTGATGGCAGAAAGTGAGGAAGAATTAAAGAACCTTTTAATGAGGGTGAAAGAGGAAAGCGCAAAATATGGTCTGAAGCTCAACATCAAAAAAACGAAGATCATGGCCACTGGGCCCATCACCTCCTGGCAAATAGAAGGGAAGAAATGGAGGCAGTGAGAGATTTTACTTTCTTGGGCTCCATGATCACTGCAGATGGTGACAGCAGCCACGAAATTAAAAGACGCCTGCTTCTTGGGAGAAAAGCAATGACAAACCTAGACAGCATCTTAAAAAGCAGAGACATCACCTTGCCAACAAAGGTCCGTATAGTTAAAGTTATGGTTTACCCAGTAGTGATGTATGGAAGTGAGAGCTGGACATAAAGAAGGCTGATCGCCGAAGAATTTATGCTTTTGAATTCTGGTGCTGGAGGAGACTCTTGAGAGTCCCATGGACTGCAAGAAGATCAAACCTATCCATTCTTAAGGAAATCAGCCCTGAGTGCTCACTGGAAGGACAGATCCTGAAGCTGAGACTCCAATACTTTGGCCACCTCATGAGAAGAAGCCCCAACAATAACGGACTGGCATTACAAGCTACAAGAATTTGCTGAAATGGCGCAGTTAACAAATACCCTGAGAGGCAATTCAAAACAAACATTTATGGAAAAGTGGGATAGATATAAAACACATGTTCAAAAATACAGTAAAGGTTCGCTATCTATGCTAGCATTTGATTGACGTTGGAGTGAGACTGAGCTGAGAAATAAGAAGAAATTAGAAAAGCTATAAAGAAAATGAAGATTGGGAAAGCTCCTGGGCCTGACGGCATTTCAGCTAAATATTATAAGACATTAAGTGATGAAATAACTCCAGTTTTGTGCGATGTTATGAATAATATTTTAAAAGAGCGAAAAATACCAAACACGTGGAAAGAAGCTTATAGCACTTTAATTCCAAAAAAAGACACTGATGGCTTAGAGTTTAAAAATTACAGACCTATTTCATTATTGAGGAATGATTATAAGTTATTCGCAGATGTGTTGGCTGAGAGATTAAAAAGACCCTTAAACAAAATAATCCATAAAGATCAAGCCGGGTTTTTACTGGGAAGGCAGCTAAAGGATAATGTTAGAAATGTAGTAGACATTATTGAATATCTAGAAAACAGAATTGACAAACAAGCTGCATTGATTTTCATCAATGCGGAAAAAGCGTTTGATAATGTCTCCTGGCGATTCATGAAAGAATTTTTTAAAAAAATGGGAATTGGAGAAGGGTTTATAAAAGGTATAGAAGCCATTTATCAAAACCAAACAGCTAAACTTATAATAAATAAGAATGTATCAGAACCTTTTGAAATTTCTAAGGGAACTAGGCAGGGGTGCACTTTGTCACCCCTGCTGTTTATAATGGTATTAGAGGTTCTTAATAAGATATTAAGAGAAGAACCAAAGGTGAAAGGAATCAAGGTGGGACATAAAGAATTTAAAATAAAGGCATTTGCGGATGACATAGTTTTAACGCTAGAGGATCCAAAAAGAAGTGTACAAGAAGCTCTACAAAAAATAGAAGAATTTGGTAAAATGGCTGGGTTTAAATTAAACAAAATTAAAAGAAAGATGTTAGTTAAGAATATAATTAGAGAAGAACTAGAAGAATTGCAAAGAGACTGGCATTACAGCAGCAAAGAAAATCAAGTACCTAGGAATATGGCTGATGGCAAAAAATATAAATTTGTACAAGGACAACTACGAACCTACGTGGAAAGCTATAAAGAAGGACTTAGAGATATGGAACAGACTGCAGCTCTCCTTTTTAGGAAGAATATCAGTAATTAAAATGAATGTCCTACCCAGAATGTTATTCCTGTTCCAATCAATCCCAGTGATAAGAGGATTAAAACAATTTAAGGATTGGCAGAAGACACTAGCAAGATTTGTCTGGCAGTGCAAGAGGCCAAGAATAAAAATGAAGATTCTGGTTGATAAAAAAGAAAGAGGGGGCTTCGCTCTCCCAGACATGAAGATATATTATGAAGCATCATGTTTAACATGGATAAGGGATTGGATAAAATTGGAAAACACAGATCTCCTGGATTTAGAAGGATATGATAACAGGTACGGGTGGCACTCGTACCTGTGGTATGATAAAGTGAGAGTCTATAGGGATTTTTTGAATCATATAATTAGGGGACTATAATTAGGGGACCTTTATATGAAGTATGGGTAAGAAATAAGAGTTTGCTAGAAAGGAAAACCCCTTGGTGGATATCTCCAACAGAAGTATTAATCATAAAAAACCCAATATGGAAGGAAGGAGAGCCACATATGAAGAGTTTCTTAGAAAAACGGACCAGGGTCTAAAATTAAAGAAGTATGAATAAGTGGAGAATTTATTGACTGGGTGGCTGCAATATCATCAAGTTAATGAGATACTGAAGGAAGACAAAAAGAGGTTGGGATTTGAGGACAAGAAATCAAAATTCCATATAGATATTATAGATGGGAAAGACAAATTGCTGTCAAAAACATATGACCTATTACTGAATTGGTACACTAAAGATGAGGAGGTAAAGGAAGCCATGATCAAATGGGCCATAGATTTTGGTTACAATATTGAATTGGAAGCGCGGCAGGAATTATGGAGTGAGAATTTAAAGTTTACAGCGTGTACGGCACTACAAGAGAATTTATGGAAAATGATTTTTAGGTGGCATCTTACGCTGGTAAAACTGGCAAAGATGTACAGAATGAAAAATAAGAAATGTTGGAAATGTGGAAAGGTAGATGGAGATCTCTACCACATGTGGTGGAAATGTGGAAAGGTGAAGGGCTTTTGGGATTTAATTTATAACGAGCTTAAAAAAATCTTTAAGTATACCATTCAAAAAAACCCCGAAGCCTTTCTTTTGGGATTAGTGGGAAAGGAGGTTAAAAAGAAGGATAAGAATTTATTTTTGTATGCCACAACAGCAGCAAGGATTATGTTGGCTCAGAATTGGAAGACAAATGTAATACCAACTATTTCGGACTGGCAGGTTAAATTGATAAATTATGCGGAACTGGCTAGATTATCAGGGAGAATTCGAGATCAGGAAGATCAGAAGTTTTCTGAAAATTGGAGTAAATATTTGGTGTATATAAGAGATAATTGTAAATCTTTAAAGATACTGGCAGGGTTTGATTAACTTCAACAGCATATGGTAAATTAGATAAATGAATAAAGTACGAGATGTAATGAAACTATAAGATACTTACCTAAGGGGGGGGGGGGGGAGGAAGTCTGAAGCTCGGCAGAGCTAAAGGTTGTATATGAGATCTATTTGTATAACAAATGTACATAAATGTATTCTGGTTGAAAATCAATAAAAATTTAATTTAAAAAAAAGAAAAAGGAAAAGACCAGTTCTCTTGTTGCCACCCTCTGGACCTGTCGTGTAGGAGGCACACAAAGAAGGGCCTTAGATGATAATTGCAGGGTCCAGGTCAGTTCCTATTGGGAGGGGTGGTCCATTTCACGAAGCAGTATCTCTTGTTTTGTGACTGACCCTGGAGCTCCTCATAATCTGCACACACCCTGTCAAATCCTGTCCAACTCTGCCCCGACCATGATTCTCTTCCACTTGCCTATCCTGACTCCAAACCCTCCTCGCCAAACCCTGATTTGAACTTCATCTCCTCAGACAAGGGATCTTGACCTTTCCCCTGCGGATCCTTGTACATTGTTATAAGTGGGGAGGAGAGAACTCTTTGACATATGCCCCCCAAAAAACTTTCAATAAATTACGGTATTTCAGGTTGGGTATAGATTGATTATATGTCCACCCCCTCGTTCTGTTGCTCTCCAACCACCATTGCCTACTCACCTGTCCAGGCAACAGGCAATAAGTGAATGAGCAGATGACAACAAATGTTCTTTCTCCCTTGTCCACACTTGCTTGCTCCCTCTATCACTGAAGGAAAAAGCTGGATGAGCAAACAGGTGGTGATGCCAAGCAGCAAGAACTCGCAGTATGATGACCATGCAGTGGGAGGGTCCTTGTGCAAGTGCCCAGCAATGCCCAATAGTGCCCTTAATCCAGCGGTTCTCAACCTGTGGGTCCCCAGATGTTGTTGGACTACAACCCCCATCATTCCTGACCACTGGTCATGCTGGCTAAGAATGATGGGAGTTGTAGTCCAACAATATCTGGGGACCCACAGGTTGACATCATAGCAGATATTAATCTCATATCAATTAATGAGCCTACCTAAGCATCTTTCTCAGCCTGGTATCTGAGGCTGACAGTGTGGGTGCCATGAATGTTTCCCTGGGGAAGAGCATTCATTCATTCATTCATTCATTCATTCATTCATTCATTCATTCATTATTAATTGGAGGGAGTTTTCCCCATGGTAGTAAAGGTCTAGATCCATATTTGAGAAAGATCCTGGTAAAAGCCATCAGTAAGCAAACCATGAGAGCTTGGGGAGAAGGCACTGGTGCAGGATGTCCCTTCCCAAATGGCATGTTTTCAACCTCAGCACTGGCTGCCTGTAAGCCTGAAGAAGAACAGAAATGAAGATACACACACACTTTACAGATGACAAATCAATATGTTCAACAATAATGTTGAAAAACCATATTTTATTGAAATGTATAATATAGAAACCATATTTTATTGAAAACATTGCAAATGTCTATAGTTTATAACCAGATGATATAATACACTAACATTCAGCTTATTTACATAATTCTGCACAATACTGCAAAAACCCAAACATAACAGAAAAAGTACCTGAAAAATAACAACAAATCTCACTCATTGAATAAAAAAAATAGAGGATTTCTGCTGTAACAAATGTACAGTGGTACCTCAGGTTAAGTACTTAATTCGTTCCAGAGGTCAGTTCTTAACATGAAGAACCACTTTAGCTAATGGGGCCTCCCGCTGCCACTGCCGCACAATTTCTGTTCTCATCCTGAAGCAAAGTTCTCAACCCGAGGTACTATTTCTGGGTTAGCAGAGTCTGTAACCTGAAGCGTCTGTAACCCGAGATACCACCGTATATGGAAATACCAGGTACCATCTTAGCAGATGTGTATGAAATTCTGCTTAAACAATACATGCAAATATTATGCTTACCCTGACTATAACAAACAAGTATTTTGAATGTTCCAAGGACAGTTTTGCTTTATTAGGACAATAGTTCCATTTGTATTGGCCAAAACCTATATAAACAAGGCAGAGGCAGCTATTGTCTTTCTCTGTCGCACTCTCTGCTAACACTGTGCTGTGCATGGACATATAAATGAAACCATGAGGCTCAGATGGTTCAACTGTCTTGGTTATCTAGTGCTCTAGTTTCATGCATTACTCAATCTGCAATTTCCTCTCTGCCAAGATTTTCTAAAGCAACTTTAGAAAGCTTTCTATGGCAACTTGACAGTTTTACAAGGCCCTCAACACCACTGCTGGGACCTCTCCTCATCAGCCACTAGGACAGCAAGAGGAACCAAGGCAGAAGGCAGGCCCACCCATTCCTCCCCCAACTGTTGATTGACCTTCATTATCCAGACTGGACTAATTCCTTCTGTCAGCCATAGGCAGCCACCACAGGCCTCTCACACTGACCTAGTGCCTTTCCTTCACAGTAATCATCACTGGCAGCCAGAAGCTGTGTCTTTGACAAGCACTAAAATGTGACACCAAAGAGAGCCCTTCAGCGTCAGACTCAGAGACTGCAAATGAGGATAGGGTCAGTAAGCTGGCTGTTAATGGAACTATGACAAACTGTAACCCAATTTATGGACAATTTCAGACAAGATTTCTGAATTTAGTTCTAATCCAGTTTTTCTCAAACTTGGGTCCCCAACTGTGGGACTACAACTCCCATCATCCCTGATTACTGGTTCTGCTAGCTAGGGATGATGGGAGCTGCAGTCCAACAACTCCTGCTGGAACTCAAGTTTGAGAAACACTGTTCTAATCTGAATTGTGGTTTGGTGTAAACTCTGCTAAAGCAAGACAGACTAACAGTAGATTCATCATTTCTAAATATTATGAAAAAACATGCACAGTGTTGCACCTAAAATATATTTACTATATATACAAACACTTTATATAATGTATCATTCATAGCAAATGTTACATACACTTTGCACCCTTCACAAAGAAAAGAGTCACTATCTTTGAATTTAAGGGTAAAGAAGAAAGCAACTTTTAATATCTGGATCAGGTTTCTGAAACTTTCAGATGCTGCAATTCCAATCACACTTACTAGAGGGAGTAACTCCAACGAACTCAATAGGGTTTATCGCTGAGGAAATACATTTGCCAGGAATATATTGCAAATAGGGCAATCCTTCTAAATGAATTTATTCCTATACTCTACTCGTGCATTTGTAATATTCTAGAATGTCTGTTTTAAAAGATTCACTTTTGATTTTCCACATCAGTTGTTAAATACAGTTAATTGTCCACATTTTAAAGGCCAATGTGGTTAAAAGCAGCAGCAGCAGAAACAAGGACCTTGTTTTGGATACCAGAGATAATAATAATATAATAATAATTTATTATTTATACCCTGCCCATCTGGCTGGGTATGGTTTCCCCATTAATTGCTGCCATAATACATGTTCTCTACATAGAGCACATAAGCTAATACTGATGACACCATTCTTGACCTTTTCAGAGAAACCTGCAAACAAGAATCAAGTGACATCAAAATGTCTTGATGCAACTTTCTTTGCACACCCAGTCGCAGACCACCCCCTCTGCGAGCCAGACCTCAGGTCGAGGAAACTACATGACAGCATATTTGGGATTAAAATGGCCACAACTTTATTAAATTTCAGATGTAGGAAACCTTTGCTTAGGCATTGGGCGTATATCTCTCTCAGCGCCCAGCTGGGGGTCAGAGGCAAGACAGGGTCAATAGGGAATATGGGGACACTGCAAAACATGTGTTTAAACAGCTGGCCCCCTCCTGCATTGCTGTGCACTTGTGGTCAGAGACATTCCCCTCAAGACCCCTCTAACAGAGAACCCTGATATCACCGCCACAAAAGGTGTCAGTCACCACACTACCCCTTCCTTGATTGCTGGACTAAAGGATTCCGCCGAAGGCCTAAAAAAACACCAAAGTTGTGACAATTGCTATGGGGAAAGCAAAACCTGCAGAACAGGGCAAATTCCTTCCTTGCTCTGAAAAACAGCAACCATCGTCCGACCGTAGCAATGCCCATGGACCTGGAAAGGAAAAAGGTCAGCCTGAAAGAAAAGATACAATTAGAGGGAGGGCTAGCTGGGGTGACGCTCCGGGGCTGACTGCGCTGCTGGCTTTTGGAGCGGACTTTTGGAGCGGACTGGAGTGAAGCCTGCTCAGTCATGGTCCACTCTTCTTGCCCGGCCCCCCAGGCAGCCGTGGATAGGTCAATTTGAAAAAGGTTTGGCGGTAACCTGGAAAGCTTCATGGAAACCAAGGGGCGGAGCAACAGCCGCTGGAGTGGTGGGGCTGCAGGAGGACGACAGGGCTGCGTACTGGGCCGCAAACCTCACCCACCACCGGACTGGTGAGCAGATATTTTTCTAATGTACCTTGTGGAGTCTCTTCCCCAAACCCTTACTACTGGACAGAAAAAAATAAGTATTTCAAAATTATTTTCCCTTAATAATATTTAGTTTGGCAGTATACCTGAAGGAGCGTCTCCACCCACATCGTTCTGCCCAGACACTGAGGTCCAGCGCCGAGGGCCTTCTGGCGGTTCCCTCACTGTGAGAAGCCAAGTTACAGGGAACCAGGCAGAGGGCCTTCTTGGTAGTGGCACCTGCCCTGTGGAATGCCCTCCTATCAGATGTCAAGGAAAAAAACAACTATCGGACTTTTAGAAGGCATCTGAAGGCAGCCCTGTTTAGGGAAGCTTTTAATACTGGATGAATCAGCCAGATGGGCGGGGTATAAATACATCATCATCATCATTATTATTATTATTATTAGGATATTGGTTTGCAAGTCCCATTGAGTTCATGGGCTTACTCCTCAGTAAGTGTGCATACTTGGGCACATGCCTACTTGGCAATAAGTCTCACAAGGGGACTTACTTCCAGGTAAATGTAGTTAGGATCAGGGTTTTTATTAATGATACAGAATTAATTCAGTATAATATAATGAATGGCAGTCTCTTCTGCATTAGACTACAAACTCTTCAAGGGTAGATTTCAAATCAAACTTTGGAGAGTTCTGCAACTATACAGCGCAGTTACTACAGCTGTTCAAAGTTGTACGTCACACCTGCTAGGTTTGAATTGCCATCTTTCTTTCCTGAGAAAGGCAGAACAGGAGAGTGGCACAATACTTTATGTACGTCTCACCCATTCCCAGGACATCTTTTTCATGAATGCTAGTTGATTCAGCACAAATAGTTACAACTTTTATTTATTTTTGAATAATAATCCAAAGAGTGTTAGGACAAACAATGAACATACCACCACACAAAGTTACATAAACACACACAGTTCAGGAGCATCTTGTGCTCTGGTCCATGGGGTCACGAAGAGTCGGACACAACTAAACGACTAAACAACAACAAAGGATCTAGTGAAGTTTTCTTTAAGAGCGGACACACCACTGCTTCCTTCAGTTCCCCTGGGAATGTCCCCCTGCCAAGGGATAAATTATAATTTCAACCAGGGGGGTCCGTGTGAAATATGGACACGCCCTAATCAGCCAAGACGGGCACGGATCGAGGAGGCAGATGGTGGGCCTACCAGCTTGGAGGAATCTATCCACATCAGCAGGGAGTATCCGATCGAAATGGTCCAACACTGGACCCAAAGACAGTCGAGGGGCCTCTAGTTCAGTCACTGTATCTAAATTGGCAGGGAGGTCACGGCGGAGCAACAGGACTTTCTCCGCAAAAAAGCTCCCAAATGCCTCACAGCTGTGGGTCAAATTTGTGCTTAAATTTGGTTGTCCTCCTAAGGACCTTATCGACCTAATTATTCTAAAAAGTTGTGCTGGGCGAGAGCTAGCGGATGCAATGGAAGCTGCGAAGTAAGAAGTAAGAAAATATAAGAGGACAATTAATTAAAACAAACAGTGCCCGAATCATTTTGAAATGAGAAGAAATTCTGGGCTGTAAGACAGGTAACTAAATAAGACTATGAAACTCAACTGCTCCTAATGTGCTCCATCTATCCTATCCTACATGTGCCTTTTATAGCTGCACAGGAGAGAGGTGTATGGAGGTACAGCAACTCTCAATACAGTCATGGGGAAAGTATGTTTAGCAAACCAGTAAACATCTATTAAATGCACAGGAATCCTCTTCAAGTGCACACCAGTGGCAAGCCTAGCATCCCTAGAGAATTAAGACACATTAGCAAATCAATCAATCAAATCCATTTATTGTGAGGACCATGCCTGTGCACAAACATCAACACTACAATAGTTAAAGATATTAAAATTCATTACATACTATGCCAACAAAACCTTCTTCCCACAGAATAGAAAAGGAGGGAAAACGAGCAACGAGTTAAACAGACGATGAAGGGGTCTTTACATTGTCGTCCATAAATCTTTCCCTGGCTTTCATGGCCTTCATCACAAAAACCGCTACCACATGGGTAATACGTGGGTTTGCATCAACTAACAAAAATTTTACTCTATCTTCAGGACTGGTTATAGAATTGGGTATAATTTGCAGCAATGCGTCTCTAAAGCCCGAGTAAATGGGGCAATAGAGGAGGTAATGTGTAAGATCCTCTTTAATTTTCATAAGGCAAGGACATAAACGGTGTTCTACTGGGGTTTTTGTGTATCTACCGGTCAAATAAGCAGTTGGCAATGTTTGGAACCGTGCCATAGTAAAAGCTCTCCGAAGGGTGGGATCAGTGATCTCCACCAAGTAGTTGGCACAGATTTTGACTGCTTTTACTCGAGGGAACCAGTAGGAAAACCCAGAGTTTTTTATCTTAGTGGAGTCCAAAAAGGCGTCTTTTTCAAAGATCCATTCCTGAACTTTATCAGGGCTCCACAATTTGAGAGTATTAAACTCAGGTAGGTTGTATCTAGATAAAATGTCTAGTAGATTTTTATGCCAAGTGGTATTATTTTGTAATGATACAAAGGCTTGTTTAGCCAATAAGGTGTTCGGGGCATCTATGAGGTTGGTGAAAAAACGCAGGAATCTTAAGTGGGCCCTGGCAGACACAGAGGGTAATCCTACTTCCACTCTTAGGAAAGCTGCCGGAGTGCTCTGAGGGAGGCCTAGAATTCTTCTGAGATAAAAATTTTGGAAGATTTCAAGCCGTTCTAACAGCTTCAGACACATTAGCATAACATACTTGGAGACAAAAAATCTTTTTCTGTTGAGCCTCTAGAAGGAGTGAATAAGATGAAGGCTGGACATGGGTAAGGTCAGTACTGTAAACCTAAAGCAGAACTACACGTTCAACTAATCACACAGTCCAATGGCAGCCTACAGGTAAAATATCATGTAGGAATGTTCTAATGTAAGATGTAGAAAATGTAGCATGGCAAAAAGAATGTTAAGTTAGAACCCTTCTCCCTGGCATGCTAATTTTCTCTAAGCAGTGAGTTGTACATATGGCATGCAATCTGTAACAGTGGGTGTCCAGCAAGAGATGAACCACATGATTCTGCTGACTGTATAGTTCAGATGGAACTGCTATTCCAGGATTTCAATATTAATGGACTCTGTTTGGACACAGATACCAAGGACAACTGCTGGCAGGAGATCTGTGTATATCTGCATAAATAACTTTTATGTGCAAAACAGTGGCAAACATTTATACAAGCCAAATTAAGGATTTGTTATGCTTACTTAAAATGTTAAAAGCTGGGGGGGGGGGATTCAGTTAGCTGGAAAAATATTGATGATCACACTGACATGCAAGTCTATATAGTAATTAAATAAGTAAAAAACCGACAACACATAGTATGCAAGACCATATAATGGCACTCACAAATTGTTCATACACAGTATTTTTTTATATTTACTCTTATGCTGACCAATTCCTGATAAGCAACATCCTTTGAGGTGCTACTACTGCTACAATTAGTCAGTTTCTTGCTTGGTTATCTGCTTCCTCCTCTTCCTCTTATTTTTTAAAGCAGTATGCAAGAAGAGGGTATACAACGTAATCGGCCTAACTGCATTCTGATGTTCTGAAAGTTCACATTTTTTATTTAAAAAATCTGTGCCTCTGTGTGAAGTGCCCAAGTGTTCATTATTTAAATGCACCATTTCAAGATGTTGCATAATTTTGGAAGCTCCTTTAAAAAATCAACCAGCCAACAAAACCAGCAAACCAGTGACAAAGTTCCATTCTAGAAGGCCGGTTTCTTTACAGGAGTTTGCATATCCGTTCTGATCTGCTTCTTTGCTTGGTAATAATCTGTGGCAAAACCAAACAAACAGGTGAATTAGAATTAGAAATGAGAAACTATGCATGCAGCAAGGGAGACAGTGCGGCTGCTCTGAGCTCCAACTGCCACATTACAGAGTCAAGCAGTAGAATTCAGAACAGCAGCACTTCAGATGGACTCATCCTATTTTATCTGCTGCCAGCCCTGCCAAGAAAAGCAAAAGGGAAACTACCTGCATATAGAAAGCCAGCATATCACATATAAAGATTTACCTGTATCATCTATTTCCTGGTGTAGCTTAACCACATGCAGAAGGTTTTACTTGGGGAAATGCACCACAAAGTACAAGAAATCCTCCTACAGGCTGAAGTGCTGCAGTCCAGAATCCTCTCAGCTTGGTTTACCATCTCACTCTGAGTGTAATGTACAGAATGGCTCTCAGTAATGAAGTCTGAAAGGTTCAAACCTTTCGAGTCCAAGAAGGAACAAACCTTTAACATTTTCTGTACAAAGCTGGGTATTTCTAGGATTCTATGCCATTCCAGCAGGCTGCAAACCAAGGGAGAGAAGCAAAGCTCAGCTGAAAGTCTTGCAACACTTGGCTCCTCGTGTCCTGCCACTGCTTCTATTCCACCATGAGAGCTTTTTAAGTAAGAGCTAGTGCAGTGAGTGTGTGTGTTACGGTCTCACTCTTTACGCCCAATCCTTTTGTGTCACGTCTTTTAGATTGTAAGTCCAAGGACAGAGGCTGCCTTATGAATGGTCTTTGGCTCTAGAATGGCTCTAGGAACCCTTTTGTTTAGAGTTGAGCAAAATATGAATACTTTACATAATATGAAACAGATGAAGGCAGAAAATGCACACAATAACATTTCTGCTGGAACCTAAATCTAGAGAAGTATACAACTGCTTATTTACACAGAAGTAACATTTCTCTGCTACTACTGCTGCTTAGCATTTTATATTTCTTATGCTAAGTTCTAAGAAATTCACATTCAATACCTCAGTAATCCTTAGGCACCCCCCCCGAAAAACCCCCACAGACAAGTGGGGACTCCAGGGGTCCAGCAGAGCGTCGGAGAACTCGCCGCAACCCAGACCTCCCCATCGCTGTTTCTGCGAGGGGGGAAGGGAAGAGGCTTGAGTCAGCTCACGGCTCCATCGCACCCTACAGCCGAAGCCACATGCTGTCACCATAAGCAGTGGATTTTCCAATTAGAGGTTAAAAACCAAATAAAGCTTCAGAAAGAAGAAATTAGGTGTAAATTAATTGATTTGGTAAAATGGAAGCCAAAAAGGAAGTCAGCTTCCGATTTCTGTGGACAGGCTCTGAAAGGGGACTTTTTGTGAATGGGAGCAGAGCATAGTAACTGCAGCCAATGGAGACTTTTTAGCAACTTTCAGTTTTAAGAGACTCTTTTTCTTTTGGATACATATTGGCTATAGTTGTCTCAAGTTGTTCTTCGGGTAACTTTAAGATACAAGTTGACAGTCAGACAGAGATATAATTTGACAGATTGATACTTTGGCAGAGTAGAAAAGCTTTGGCAATACAGGCTTTAAAACTTTAAACTCTGGAACTTGGAGGCACAAAACCGAAGCTAAGCAGGAGAACTCTCTATTTATATTGGGGGAGGAATTCCCCAGGAAGAATAGAGAACCTGGAATTGGATTGGATATAAGTGCTTACTGAAGACCAGGGAAATTTATTGCAACACTACCTGCCAATAAGTAACTTTTTAACACCTTCTGACATTTTTGGATGCATATCTTTTAAAGCTTAAAACTTGAAGATCTATATTATAATATACTGAATTATAAAGTTAAAGAAGTGGACTATAACATATTGGATTACAGTCATAAAGTTGGACTACTTCCCATTCACCGCCACCTTCTCGAAAGGAAAGGAATTATTGAAGAGAAGTATACAATTCTGCATTGATTGTTTGTGTTGGTTTTGCTTATTTTTCAGTCTTATTTCATGTGGGAACTGTCCTGTTTGATATATGGCTTGCTATTTTGAATGAGTAAGATTTGGTGAAGTTAATTGACTAACCTTTGGGTGAAAGAGGTATGGCAACAGAGTCATATTTTTACTTTTGCCTTGTTCTTTTTTACTTTCCCCCTTCTTTTTCATTTTCTATTCGTTGTAAGGATTTGCAAGGGCGGGAAAAGGGTCCAAAGGTGAAAAGGGAAGATTTTATGGTTGAGCTCGGGAGTGGGAAAATGTTTTCACTTCTGGGCAGAACTAAGAAATGCAGGTGTGACCTTGAATAGAACAAAGATTCCAACCTCTAGTGCAGACATGGAAAAAGGGAAGCAGGATATGGGAGCTGTCACTAGGAAGGCCTCCATTGAGAAGTGACATGCAAGTGTACAGGAAGAGACAACAACAGAAAAAACAGGGAAGGCAGATTACACTGACTTTCTTATGAAGCAATTTATTGATTTTAGGAAGGAGATGGCCCAGGAAACGAAGAGTTTGGCGCAACAAGTGCACTCAGACTTGGAAAAATCTACTAACTTATTGACGGAACAGTTTGGGAAGATGGGAGAGAAGGTTAACAATTTAGAAATTAAGGTTGACAAGTTGGAAAAAAACACTGAGGAACTGGGCCATCTGAAAGAGGAACAGAAAGTTGTTATGGGGACTGTGGGAAGCCTTCAAGAAAGACAAAATGATTTAGAAGACTAAATCCTTCTTTTGCAGCTAAAAGAGGATTACCAATTTCAGAGGAAGAACAGAATCTAGAAACATATGTTGCAAAAATAATTTCAGAATGGATGGGGGAGAGTCAAGAATGGGTGGTGGAAATGGCTGAGAGTCGTTTCAGAGTCCGCACGAGGGAAACTAGACAGAGAAAGCAGCCAGGAGGTGTCCTACTAACATTTGTTACAAAAAGAGCAAGGGATGCAATCCTTCAAAAAAACTTTGAGGACAATCTCGTGGCTGCTGGACAGAAAGTAGACATTTTTAGGGAAATCCCTTTTAAACTCAGAATTAGAAGACAGAGATATAGATTTCTGACAACAGCTCTGAGAAGAGCAGACATAAAATATAAATGGGAATACCCAGAGGGGATTCTCATTTACATTTATGAAAAAGAGATATAGGCTGATAACAGAAAATCAGGCCAGAGAATTCTTTGAAAAACACAGAAGAGACCTAGATACCAGACATGACATAAAAACAGACCCACTAGCAGAACAAAGAGCTGCCTTGGAGCGGCTGTCTTTGGAGGGAGCAGTAGGTGGAAAAATGGATATTTTAAGTGACTCTGAAAATGGCCAATCTTAAAATATTAAGTTGGAATGTTAACGGTTTGAATGACAAAAACTAAACGTAACAGAATTCAACATGTAATTGTAAAACAAAAATTGGATATTATTTGTCTTCAGGAAACACGTATTTCAAAAATAAAATAAAAGAATTTTAATTAACAAAAGATTAGGAATGGATTTCATCTCAGCAGACAATGTCAAAAAGAGAGTTGTCTTTTATATTAATCCTGCACTAGAACCCAAATTGATCCAAAAAGATGAGAAAGGCAGAATTTTAATAGTACTAATAAAAATTCAAGAGAACATAATTTTGGTTGGAGTATACACCCCAAATGAGAAAAAAGCAGTTTTTTTCAAAAAAAAAAAATTGGAAACAGAATTACTTGAATATGCAGATCAAAAAATCATCTTAATGGAAGATTTAAACGGCGTTCCATCATTAGAAAGAGGATAGATCAGCTAGGAAGAAAGATACAAAAGAAGGCAGATTACCAAAGACCTTTTTTGATTTGGTTCAAACTTTAAATTTGATAGATATCTGGAGAGTAAAACATTTATTCGACAAACAGTTCATTTTTCATTCTTCTGTCCATGGTAGCAGTTCAAGGATAGACGCTTTATGGATTTCCGAAGAGTTGGAACCCGTTGAAAGAGAGCAAACCCGTTGAAAGATGTGATGAATGAGATTTTAAAGACAGGTGAAATTCTAAGAACATGGAAGGAAGCTTATATAACAGTGATTCCAAAACAAGATTCGGATTTAATGCAAATAAAAAATCACAGGCCTATTTCATTATTAAACAATGATGATAAATTATTTGCAAATATTTTAGCCAGTAGAATGAAAAAAATTATTAGGTGAATATATATATCAAGATCAGGCAGGATTCCTTCCAGGTAGACAAATGAAAGAGAATACAAGAAATATTCTGAACGTGATAGAATACCTGGAGGTAAAAAAATGAAAAAAAGCAACAATGATGTTTATAGATGCTGAAAAAGCTTTCGACAACATTTCCTGCGATTTCATGAAAAAATTGCTGGAAGAAATTAATTGTGGATATAAATTTTTAAAAGGAATACAAGCAATATATTCAGAACAAAATGCAAAATTAATTATAAATCAGGTGATAATGAATTACTGTAAAATACAAAAAGGAACTAGGCAAGGATGCCCGTTATCACGGTTGCTGTTTATCTTGGTCCTGGAAGTACTTGCAAGAAATATAAGAGCAGATAAAGAGATTACAGGGATAAAAAAGGGGAAAAATGAATTTAAATTGAAAGCCTTTGCTGATGATTTAGTAATTACGGTAGAGGATCCAAAAAATTATCTCCCTAAGGTAATAGAAATAATTCAAGAATTTGGGGAAGTGGCAGGATTTAAATTAAATAGAAATAAAACTAAATTATTAGTTAAAAATCTAAAAGAAGAAGAGAAAAAAGATTTGGTGCAAAGCATTGAGATAGAAATCTATAAAAAGTAAAACATCTAGAGATATAGTTAACAATAAGGGATATAAATGTGTATAAATATAACTACAAAAAAGTATGGTGTGAGATAAAAAGGAATTTAGAAATTTGGAGCAGAATGAATCTCTCCCTACTAGGAAGAATTGCTGCGATTAATATGAATGTGTTACCGAAGATGCTCTTCCTTTTTCAGACAGTCCCAGTAATGGTTAAGGATGACTGCCTCAAAAGATGGCAAAAGGATATTTCTAAGTTTGTCGGGGGGGGGGGGGGAGGCCAAGGATTAAACATAAGATACTTACAGACACAAGAGAAAGAGGAGGCTTCGCCCTCCCAGACCTTAAACTGTACTATGAGGCTGCATGCTTGGTTTGGATTAGGGACTGGATAAAACTGGAAAAGGAAGAAGCATTAGATTTAGAAGGTCATGATAACAGATATGGATGGCATGGATATTTATGGTATGGAAAAGGGAAAGTACATAAAGGACTTTACAATCATTTAATTAGGAAATCATTAATGAGAGTATGGGAGAGATATAAAGATTTAATAGAACAAAAAACACCTTGGTGGCTATCACCAACTGAAGCTTCGTTACTCAAACCGCTTGGTAAAAAAGGGAAATGACCTACATACAGAGACTTATTGAGAGATCAAGAAGGAAAATGGAAACTAAAAGATTATGATGAAATTAAAGACCATTTTCAGAGTTGGTTGCATTACTGACAAGTAAATGAGTTGTATAGTGGTACCTCGGGATGCGAACGGGATCTGTTCCAGAGCCCCATTCGCATCCCAAACGGAACGTAAGATGCGACAGCGCATCTGTGGGTCGCGTTTTGCTGCTTCCGCGCATGCGCGTGACATCATTTTGACCATCTGCGCATGTGTGAGTGGTGAAACCTAGAAGTAATGCGCTCCGTTACTTCCGGATCACCGCGGAGTGCAACCTGAAAGCGCTCAACCTGAAGTGTATTTATCCCGAGGTATAACAAAAAAGGGTTTAGTTATACAACCTCTAGATTCCAAAAGGAGTTTATAGAAGAAGACACGAAGTTATTGAAGAAAGCATATAGTATTCTACTAGAATGGAAACGAAAGGTGAGGAGGTCAAATCGGTTATGATTAAACGGGTACAAGATACAGGACATAATATAAATTTGAGGACTGGGAAAAATTGTGGAAAGTAGATTTGAAATTCACAGACTGTTCTCCTTTGAAGGAAAACTATATGAAAATGATGTATAGATGGTATATCACACCAGTAAAAATGGCAAAAATGTATAAAACTGGGTCAAACACCTGTTGGAAATGTAAGGAAAAAGAAGGTACTTTGTATCATATGTGGTGGGAATGTAGAGAAGTTAAAATTTTTGGGAGTTGATATATAATGAACTTTAAAAAATGTTCAAAATGACATTTGTAAAAAAACCAGAAGCATTTTTGTTAAGGATTTTAGGACAAGACTTGCCAAGAAAAACAAAGAATTTATTCATGTCTGCTACAACAGCGGCAAGAGTCTTCTTAGCACAAGGAAGGAAAAATGAGGAAGTCTCAACAAAAGAACAATGGCAAGAAAGACTGATGAGCTATGTGGAAATGGTAAAGTTAATATATAAACTACGAGAGAAGGAAAACCGTGACTTCAAGGAAGAATGGGAACTTTTTACAAACTATTTAAAAAGACAACAAAAGGACTTGGATTCCTTGGCAGGTTTTGAATAAACATTCACAAATTTATTAGTAGAACATAGGATAGATAAGGTAATGATATGTATAACTTTTTAACATGCAGAGAATAATATGTGCAAACAAATCAGAGTGGGGAGCTGAGGGAAGTCTCTGGAGGGTGGGAGAGGGAGGGGTGGGAGGGAATAAAAAAAGGGGGGAATGTAATTGGTTATATTGATTGACAATTTGTTTGTTAAAATTGCTCAATAAAAATACATTAAAAAACAACAACTTCAGTAATCCTTGCAAGGCAGGAGTCCTATAATGTAAGAGCAGATTATTATTCCCATATAGCAGAAGCTGTTTTCTCCCTTTCCTGTCTCCCACAGTGTTGAAATTTGGATTGTAAGCATTTCCCCTGCATATGTAACGACAGTCCATGTACACCGAAGTTGCTATATAAAGACTTAGAAACAGCAACTAAAATGGGGTCAGTCTAGTAACATGCACATTTAGATCCCTTGGTGTACTAAGTCTCAAGTGAACAGTGTCTCATATGAATGAGGCTTCACTGCACAATAGCTTAAAATAAAATGCTGCAAAGTTTTGGGATTTAAATTCCTTCTTCAAATGTCAAACAGTAGGTATGTCATTGGCAGTGGCAGAGCTTCATGCTCCAGCACCGGGGGCGGAGAGCAGGCGGGGGCATGGCGCCCAGTGCGGGCGGGGGAGCAGCCGCAAGGGCACCCTGCCAGGATCACGCTGCCGAGGGCGGTGCGCTCCCCCCGCACTCCTCTTCCTCCGCCAGTGGTCATTGGCAATTAATAAATAGCAGTGAATGCACTTGACACCATCACTACCTCTACAAACAGAGACTGTTGCCATTCAGAATTACCATGAATTACAAAGAAAAATAAAAGTATCTACCCAGCCAGGGGCCAATGGCAAATTATCAAAGTAGCAAACCAGTGCCAAATGAAACTAGGTGAAGAAGCAGTTCCCATGATCGCTTAACCAACAGTATCCCATTGAGATACCAACTCAACCAGCAATCAATGCAACCAGCATTCTGCTAACAGCGGAAGCCTTGCATTTGGTCCAAAGAAAGATGTTCTTGGCAAGGTCCCTGGAATTCTGTAGGATTTGCAGAGCCAATTTTGTTAAGTTGCTCCAGCACCAATTTGTGATGGGGAATAATGTGTACATTAGGTTGCCACGTACTGCTGATGAGCATAAGGAGCACGGGTGATGGAAAACAAAGTCCACAGTTATCACAACCTTCCATGGGAAGAAGACCTCTGGGAGGGAGGGAGGACCAGCTAGCTAGGATCTCACATAGGCTATCAGATGTAAGGCCATAGAAATGCCTATGACAGCAGGAGGGGGAACATACGATGAATTAAATAGTAGAAGTTTCATTCATAGTTGGCATACACATTTACTAAGGATGGAAGGCTTTTGGAATCTGCTCCCACCTTCATTTGACCATCTGTCATCCCTCAGGAATCAGGGCTCTACCCAAAATTGCAGGAATGCACGAGCCTTTCTGATGTCTTCCCTTGTCTCTGTTGTGGTAAAGGGAGACAGCAACGGAGAAGGCTACTGGGAACCATTGCAGCAGGAACTGAAGGCTTTGCGGGCAACACCACTTTCATTACCATATGCTGCAGCCTAGGTGCTGGGTGAGCACACCCAACCTTAATATTTACTATTCCAGCAAGTGGCACCAGGCTTCATTTCATGTGTGGCCATTAAAAGCACTGCTGCTCAGACTTTTGGTACCGTGGCTTGCTCAGTCCCAGTTTATTAACTAATAAAAGGTGGCAAGGTAAATCTTAAGAGCTTTCCCCCTATCAACACAAAATGCAACATTTCTTCTGAGCTGTTTGTAGTTCACTGGACAGAAGCAGCCAACCTGGTGCCAGAGGCAGGCAGTGTGGTGCTCTCCATACCTCTTGAATGACCACTTCTATCATCCTTGACCATTGGCCCTGCTGGCTACAGCTGGTGGGAATTGTAGCCCAGAAATTGGGGGGGGGGGATCAAGCTGGCTACTTCTGTCTTAAGTCTCATTTGCAGCTGCAGAGGTAACAAGTATCCATCTATTATTGGATCAACTTATATCAGATGGTGGTGTGAAAATAGTCAGGCATTTCTATATTTGTTAATAGTGCCTATGTCCTACTCAGATGTGCAGATGACACAACATTGATGGCAGAAAGTGAGGAGGAATTAAAGAACCTTTTAATGAGGGTGAAAGAGGAGAGCGCAAAATATGGTCTGAAGCTCAACATCAAAAAAATGAAGATCATGGCCACTGGGCCCATCACCTCCTGGCAAATAGAAGGGGAAGAAATGGAGGCAGTGAGAGATTTTACTTTCTTGGGCTCCATGATCACTGCAGATGGTGACAGCAGCCACGAAATTAAAAGATGCCTGCTTCTTGGGAGAAAAGCAATGACAAACCTAGACAGCATCTTAAAAAGCAGAGACATCACCTTGCCAACAAAGGTCTGTATAGTTAAAGCTATGGTTTTCCCAGTAGTGATGTATGGAAGTGAGAGCTGGACCATAAAGAAGGCTGATCGCCGAAGAATTGATGCTTTTGAATTCTGGTGCTGGAGGAGACTCTTGGGAGTCCCATGGACTGCAAGAAGATCAAACCTATCCATTCTTAAGGAAATCAGCCCTGAGTGCTCACTGGAAGGACAAGATGGTTGGATAGTGTTCTCGAAGTTACCAGCATGAGTTTGACCAAACTGCGGGAGGCAGTGGAAGACAGGAGTGCCTGGCGTGCTCTGGTCCAGGGGGTCACGAAAAGTAGGACATGACTAAACGACTAAACAACAACAACAACAACAATGTCCTACATGTTAGCATCTTTGATGAAAAGGATAATCAACATCAATATTAATGCAACAATATCAACTTGGCCACAAAGTTGCTATTGAAGTCTAAATTACCTTAAATACAAATTATGGGACCAGATCAACTTGAGATTTACTTAGCTGATTCCTAGTTCTCGCTTTAGAGAACTACCACTATAGAGTGCAGGTCGGGACTCACGTGGCAACTCCTTGCACAGAGGAAACTAGCATGTCAGAAAAGAGGTTGAGCTAAAGCCCTTTTAAAGCTACAAGTTACCTTTCTGTGTGCAGAGAATTCTTGTTATTTGGATAAAAATCGCAGCCCAAAGTTAAGTGTTAAAAGACACTTTTGATAGTAAGGGCTGTTCAACAATGGAAGAAATCCCCGGGGTGGGACTAGGGGTCTCTCCACGGCTGGAGGCTTGATGGCCGTCTGCTGTGGTGGCCCCATCGCAGGAACCCAGCGCTGAGCAGCTGCTGGAATTCGATGAAGTCCCAGGTCCCTTCAAACTCTAAAAACTCTACACTTCTGTTGAATCCTATGTCTGTTTACTCCAAAGTAAGCACTTCAGTGTTCAATGGGGTTTACTCTCCAGTAAGTGGGTTTAGGATGACAGCTTTAGGGCTTCACATCTCACAAGCCATCTCACAGTGGGGAAAAGTTGTAACTTTCCCAGCCTTCCTAATTCAATTTTAAAATGCAGGGCACCACTGGGAGTGGAACAGCTACTACAACATGACTTTCTGTATTACCAAATACCTGACATGTGAAGTGCTTTTTCTGGGTTGTGCATCCTTTGTCATGTGGTGCTGCATACTGGTAGCAACAAACATTAAATGAAAGTGCAAATGCTGCTCACCGGTCAGTGACGTCTGCCTCCGCTTCCTCCCAGGCCGACTCTTCTTCCCTGCCATCTTTGGGGGTTTCTCCATCACTTTGCCATTGTGGCGAGCTTTGGGTTCCTTGGCTGCAGCTCGGTTCATGGGCTGCAAGGGTCTGGGAGCCTCTCTTACCACACAAGTATGGTAAAAGAGGGGGACCTCGTGGCTCTGCAACTCTTCCCACTGCAGGAGGCCTTCAGTCGGAACCTCTTGCCAGAAGTCAAAGTTCCACCTCCGCTTTGCCTTTTCCATGCTAGTGCACAAGATGCGCTGGATGTCCTGCTGCAGATTACTGTGGTCCACAGGACCAAAAAGATTCCTTCTCACATGGTTTGTTTTTGCACATATCCTTGGCTCCACCTTCTCTCCCTTCCGCCTGTCCTTCATCACAGAGCAAAGCAGCAGTTCCCTAACAAAAACAGAAATACACTCACTGAGATCTTTTTATCACACAAAGCCAAAGTGTTGCGTGCTTATGGAGACATAGCCAGAGGAGGCAGGTTCTGTGAAGGCCTAGTCACTGCCCCCGGGAAACACCAAAGCCCTCCCTTAAGTTTTCTGTTCTCATATTTTTGAAAGCTACCTGCTTCCCTTATATATAAGGAAAAGCAAGCTGGCAGTATTCTCCCCAAATAGCTGAGTAGTAATTGAACCTGCAGGCAGACTTGGATTTGCAGACGACTGCTGCAGATGATCTTGGCTTGGAGGGACAACAATATTTTTCATTCATTATAGGGTGCCACAGACTGCCATTTTCATGTGCCTGCGTAGTGAATTTTAGGTTTGCGCAATTAAAGCGGATGAAAGGTTTCTGTCACCTTAGTGCAACAAACCCAGTTTAAAGAAGAATCTGACCTTTTGTTTTTTGGGAAGCGATGGGGAAATGCATTGAAAAGAGTGGGATGAAGGAATGATATCCCACAAGGAAACAGTCACAATGTTCAATAAAGACCAGCTACAATCTAACTTCCACGAAAGTTTTATGCAAGCAAATCAGGATGAATGCTCCATAGAAAGTTCATCTGGAGGGACCCAGTCTTGTTCTGCTATTGCTCCACTCTGTTGCAATAGGTCCTTTGTTCTTAATTCAACCTTCAAATTCCTCCCAACAAAATGTGTGCAGGCAGATCCTATGCATGTTTATTTAGAAGTAACTCCTACTTTGTTTAAGGGGGTTTACTTTGAAGTAACCTTATATGTGTCTACTCATAAGTAAGCCCCATTGAGTTAAATGGTGCTGACTTCCAGGACTGCTGTTTTGAGGTTCTGCTTAGGGTTTTACTTTGCAAAAGGTGTTTACTCTGAAATAAGTCCAAGTTCAGTGTGAATAACTCCCATGTAGCTGTGTATGGGTTCAGGACCTAAGTGCCCTGAAGGATTTCCACACCACCTACTTTTGCACTCAAACTGCCAAGGGAGAGGGCCACACCTGTACGTTGTGAAGGATCTGGGATTTTTCCTTGCAGGAAAAATTAACTTGGGCCGAAGCAGTTAATTAAGGAAAGTAGAACTCTGAACTTTTGCAAGCTCTGCAAAGTTCTACTTGGGTACTGGGGAGGACCCTCAAAAAAGAGCCCAGTAGCAAATATTATTTCACTTTCTCTCCTATTTTCCCCCAAACACGAAGCAACGCAATAAAAGCATGAAGCCGCTTCATCTCCGCCTTTCTCTTTCTTTCCCGCCACGCGCCTCCCACTCTGCTTACCTGCAGAGCTACCTCCACGGATCACGCAGGTTGCTATCCCAACCTGCCCCTACTCAGGCTGAAACTGGCACGCCATTCGAGTTTCCCCCAATCTCTGCTGCCCCCAACACAATTTCTTTCCCAAGAGACTTTTCCACTTAATTGCACATTTCCCTCCTGAGCTGCCCTGAGCAGCCTCCTCCCATTTTAAACCGGTCTAAGGTTTCTCCCTTTCCTTCTCACTCTGCTTTTGCCTTGCAGCTTTCCCAGTTACTTGCAAGCAAAGGACACCGACTTAACCACCTTTAAGCTGCATGTTTTGAGTTCCCCTGACCTCTATGGCAGGGAGAAGTGCCTATGTAATTTCCACTGAAAACCGATGTTTCTAAGTGTGCTAAGCAGTGTGCCGTGGCACCTTGGGGTGACTTGAATGCTCTCCCTCTTTCCTTCCCTCCCTCCTCGGAGACCCTCTCGCATCTCTGCCTCCCAAAGGCTTGCACAGCTATTTGTTGCAGCAGCCCTGGCTACAAGCGTCCCAGGGGAATGGTGCCTGGGGCTGGCCAGGGGTGCTTCCCAGGCCCCTGTGGGGCAGTGTGAAGAGGCACCCCTTTTGGGGGGAGGGAGGCAACTCAGAGACCAGGGGTGGCAGCTGCAGCTGCCCAGAGGACTCCCAAGGAGAGGGGAGAAGAGAGGGGCTGCCGGCTCTGCAGGCAAGGGGTGACATAACTGGGCTCCTGAGTCCCACAGGGGTGCCACAGAAAGAATATAGTTGGTCAAGGGAGCCGTGGACCCAAAAAAGGTTGAAAACCTCTGCCTTAGTGTATTTACTGACTGCAGCTCACTCCCAAACAGGCTTGCAGAGGGCTGCAGGTTAATGCTGGCTTTGAAAACTCTTATTAAGAAAGATGGCATGTTCCTGGAGTACAGCTCACAACATGCTTGGAGACTTGCATGCACGCTAGACCTTTAAAGCACATGCAAAACACATTCCTTCCCTCAAAGAATTCTGGGCACTGTAGCTTACCCCTCCCAAAGTTGCAATTCCTAACAACCCTTAACAGTGGCCAGGATTCTTTGAGGTACAGAAGGATGTGTTTCCAACATGGTTAGCAAGGAATAGTGTGTATGCCACAATCCTGCTGAATTTGACAAATCAAAGGCTGAGGACCCATACACACTTATCTGGGAGTAGTTTCCACTGGCCTGTTCTACTTCAGAGTAGAAGTGCATGGAATTGCACTCTTACACATGCAACCCTGGCAAGTAAGCCCCCTGAACTCAGTATGATTTACCTCTTGGAGTAGATTTGTTTTATTTAAAAGCCTTGAGCTATGAGGGCCTGAGACATGTGGGGCTTTGTAGGTAAAAAAAAATCGCACTTTGAAATGAGGAATTGGGCTCAGAAACAAATTGGCAGCCAGTGCAGTTGGGCAACAAATGGAGTTGTATGTTCAGATCACCAGATCTCAATTGATAGTCCACTGAATTCTGCACTGGATACAGTTTTTGAGCAGTCTTCAAAAGCAGGCCAACATACAACACATTACAGTGATCTAACCTAGAGGTAGAGAGGTTAATCTAATGACAGACAGGTGGTGCAGCATGTGATAGAAAGTGACTGAAAGACAGACAGTGTGCAACCCTATACCTTTCTTCTCAGAAGTAAGTCCCTGGAGCTTAGTGAGACTTACTCCTAGATCCTGTAAGTAAAGGATTGCAGCATGAGCTATGAATTAGCCTCACATTCAAATCAGCTCAGTAGGTGCCCTAGGGAAGCCCTGCTCTCACTCATCTGGCTTATGGAATAGTAATACTTGCCTTAAAGCCTTCTTGCAAGGATTCCAACAGGATAATGTGTGTGAAGCACATCAAACCACTGCCGGATTACCAAATAGGCAGAGTAGGATTACCAATATGGCGGATTACCAAATAGGTGGCTCAAAATATTATCAATTTGATCTTGAAACAAAATTACAATCAAGCTTTCTTAGTTCCATGTTACCCCACTATAGCAAATGAACAAGGGAGCCCCTGAGATTCAGATTGCCTAGCGGCCTCCACAGGGTTTAATTGGGCACTGCATCAAATGCTTAAAATGCTATTTACATACTCAGCAGAGTTAACTTGGGTTCAGATACCCACTGGCTCACAAAGCTCACCCTGAGCTAGTTGCCCCCTCTCAGTCTAGCCTACCTAGCAGGGTTGCTGCCAGGATAAAATAGGGAAAGGCCCTGAGCTTGTTGGAAGAATTGTGGGGTAAGGACATAAATGAAACAAACACACCCATTTCTACTCCCTCTTCATCACTCTGCTAGGGGGTCTAGTCGGTGTGCTAAGCTGACCGACTCAAGTCAGGTTTTACTTGGGCATCTGAAAAAACTGATCATTCACAAAGAGCAAACTCTGTTGGCTTCAGGCGGTTACATTTTGACAGGTCTGCCCCTTGGTTCTCCGAGGAAGCCAACGCGCCACTTCTCCCGGGAATTGGGCTTTGCCAGGAGGCATGTCTTTGCCAGATGTCAGCCTGGCACTAGGGGAGTCTCGAACGGCTGATTCCTTTCTCTGCAAGGAGGGTAAACACCTCTCCAGAGGCGGACTCTGACCCGCAAAATCTTGCTTTTCAGATAACCAATCCAACTTGCACAATAAATGGGAAGGTAATGCATTGGATACAAGCTGTTGTCATGTAAATATCTATCTATCTATCATCTATCTATCTATCTATCTATCTATCTCTATATATGTAAGTGTATTCAATTTAGAATGTACCATTTTTTCATCTTGCAAAACTGTGCAAACAAAGCCTTGTGAATTAAGGCCAAGGTTGCAGTTTCGATCCCTGTATGGGACCCCTGCATTGCAGGGGGCTGAACTAGATGACCCTCAGGATCCCTTCCAACTCAGCAATTCTACGATTCTATGAAGCCAGGGTGTTGGCTTTTTTTGGCTGGGAACAAGGAGAAGCTTATTTCCTTCTGTTTTAAAGTGGGCTGTTGTACACTCTGATCTTATGCATGGTTACTCTGAGGTAAGCCTGAGCTAAATGAGATTTACCACGCAATCCTACGCATATTCACTCAAAGGTCCGATGGTACTTACCTCAAGGTAAATTTTCCCAAGTTTACAGCCTTAGACCTAAAAAAAGCAGGCTTACGGTTGAAGTCAAGCAGCCTGATCCTATTATGGTTATTCAAAAACAAGTCCCACTGAATGCTGGGCAAAAGATTCCTGTACTGCAGGCAGCTGGACTAGATGACCCTCGTGATCCCTTCCATCTCAACAATTCTATGCTTCTATGAACTCAATAGGGCTTCATGGAGGTGTGCTGTGCTGCTGAATTTACTCAAGACGGTTTCAAATAAGCACAGGATTGTGCTGAAAGTTGCACAAGGCTAAAGGAACAGATCTGGAGATTCCTTAAGGTTTGTGCAGCCGGGTCCTACCACCTATTCACTTAAGATCAATCCCAAATAAACTGTGCTTAAATTCTGTATATTTGTGGGGCCGCAGTGCAACCACTTTGCTTCCAGCTCCTCCAGCTCACCCTTTCCTTCTCTGCCTGCATTGACCAAGTACAGTCATTACCTCGGGTTAAAGTAGCTTCAGATTGAGCGTTTTCGGGTTGCGTTCCGCGTCAACCCAAAAGTAAGGGAATGGGTTACTTCCAGGTTTCGCTGCTTGCGCATGCACTCAAAATGACGTCACACGCATGTGCAGAAGCGGTGAATCACGACCCATGCATGCGCAGACGTGGGTTGCGTTCTGCTCAGGATGTGAACGGGGCTCTGGAAGGGATCCTGTTCGCATCCAGAGGTACCACTGTATCAAATTGTATCCTCAAAGAGCACTATTTCAAAGGTGTGCATACTGTACTGCATAGAAAACACACAGAAGACCTGGAAGCGCTCTCGTTATTTACTATTGAGAAGCAAGCCGATCACGCACATTAGCAAAATTCAACATGGCTTAATGTTGCCGCGGTTGCTAAAAATCTCTTACTTTCCTAAAATATGTTTCAAATTCAATTATATATATATATATATTTAGTTCAGGTAGTAGCCATGTTGGTCTGACACAGTCGAAATATATAAAAAAATTAAAAAATTGTCCAGTGGCACCTTAGAGACCAACTAAGTTTGTTCTTGGTATAAGCTTTCATGTGCATGCCAGTATCTGAAGAAGTGTGCATACACATGAAAGCTTATACCAAGAACAAACTTAGTGGGTCTCTAAAGTGCTACTGGACAATTTTTTGTTTTTTTAAGTTATCATGCACTTTTCAACAAAGGATTTTTCGAAGTGCAATATAACAAAACCACCCAAGCACTACACACCCACGCGGAAAACTGTCTTCAGCATGCCACTGATCCAGGGGGCTCAGCACCAGAAATCCAGGGTCCCTCAATCCTGGGCGCCCGCGCGATGGTCCCCCGCGAGGCTGCGATTCCTCAGCGCTCCGGCGTGTCAGCGCGGCTTGCTCCCCGGGAAGCGGCCCGGTCCTTCTGAAGCTGGAGCCGCTTGCAACTCTGCCTTTCCCGCGGGGCAAGCGCAGGCCGCTTACATTGAATGCGGGCGGCGACCTCGGCTGGGATCCCGAAGGAGAGCAGCGGCAAGAAGATCGGGAGCGCCGCGCGCGGGGGCCCCGCCTTCGGGCCACTTTCAAATTTCGCGGGGCAGCTCGGCTGACATCCAGGCCCCGCGCTGCTTGCCTGAGAGGGCAGGAAGACAATGCTGCTGCAGCTGTTGCGTTTGCACGATAGCCGGGAGAGAAAAGGTGGCCCGACCCCCCCCCCGCCTCCGCCTCTTGGCTCAGCCTTCGTTGCTTCGCTTCTCCTCGCCCGATTCACTCCAGGCTCCCCCTGGCACGTGGATTTGCAACGTGACTTTGCCCCCCCCCCGCCCGCCGCGCAAGTGGGAAAGTTTTGCCAAATAAAACCAGAGAGAGAACCCCAGCGCCCGCTTGCAGAGTGACGAGGCGAAAAGACGATTCTGCACTGTTTTAAGACTTGCTGCTGAGACGGGACTTGGATTGGTGCAGTTAAGTGCAATTGCACAAGCCAATTCCAGGTAGAAATACGAAAACTCTTCCTTTTCAAACATGTAAATACATAAGTACGAAATGGCGATATGCTTGAGGAGGGGAGAATGTTCACAAAACGGGAGAGGGGAAACACTGGTTTGCATTTGCTATAACTGAGTTCTCTGGAGAACTGAGAGTTAGCTACTTGTCTATGTGACCTGAAAGTTTGCATTTGCCTACATTACAGAATTTGGATAATGTGTAATCATGAACATAAAGAGAGCCTTGCTGGATCAGAGTAGAAACTCTCTCAACTCTCTCGCTCCAGATGCCTATGGGAAGCCTCATGCCGGACATTGCAGGGGGTTGAACTAGATGACCCTCGGGGTCTCTTCCATCTCTACAATCCTGTGTTTCTGTGACATGAGCACAGCAGATTCTCCCCACTCATGGTCATCAAAGGCATACCTTCTCCAAGACTGAAGCCACATCCATTATGATGAGCCCCTCTTGATAGTCTTATTCTCCATTCATTTGTCTAACTGCCTTTTAAAGCCGTCCGCGTTGGTGGCAATCACTCCATCCTGTGTTCTCACACATAATGCTAAGTCATAGTCGAAATAAACTTCACTTTAAGTTGCCACAGGAAGGAAACAAGGTCAGAAGGGGGTCACAGTCGGGAAAGGGTTGGGAAATGCTTCTCTAGACAATACTGGCACCCCCCAGATTATGAGAAATCTTAGCAAGTCACTTGCGGGAGAAGAACTAGAATGAGCTATCAGTAAAGAGACCATGCAAATAAAATTAAAGTTCAGTATCTGGGTAGGAGCACACATATTCCCTTAATCATTTAGAGATGGTGAGTTTCATGAGAGAAGGCTGATTGTTAGTAAAGTCATAAATCAAACTGGAACCTGGATGCACCTTACACGTGACAACTGAGGACTAAGGAGTCTTTATGTTAACTAATGGCACACCTCCATGGTGGAGCATATTTGCCACCCTATCACTTGTTGACTGTTTGCTATCCTGTTTTCTCTCCCTATATATTTATATTCCCTTCTCTATAACATGCATTAGATCACAAGCCTTTGGGCAGGGCTTGCTGTTGGGTTTTTTAAAAGACACTTCACGTAAAAAATGAGCACTTTGGGGTGCAAAGTTCTATTATAGCTTATGCCTTGCAGTCCTAGTTTTCTTCTTTACATTCCCCTTTACACAGGGGTTGATTTAAAAATGCAAACCTCCACACACCAAAGTCCGTTTTACCACTTGAAACTGTCACCTCATTTTGCTTCTGTAAACTGCATTGTATTTGAATTAATGTACAAGTTCCGTCCATAGTGTCTGATTAGTGAGGAATTCTTCACATATCCAAATCACCAATGTAGTTATCAAATGATGACTGCACAGTTGTAAACCATCCCATGAGCATGTCTGTCTGCTTAAAGGGTGTTGTTGCTGTTGTTACAGAACAAATATCATGGGAGGGCTGGGAAACAAACCTAATAAGTTATCAATTAACCACTATTGAATCTCTTAAATCATGACTGCCTTTGTTTTAAAGTCACAAATAAACAATGTAACAGTAGCATTATTTTCCAAGAAAGGAAAGTCCTGCTGAAAACATTCTCAAGATTTGATGTACAGTACTCATGTTTTCCAATGGCATGACAACACTGATGCAAAATGTCTGTTCCTAAATTAGGAAAAAGCACTCCCATTTATTTCCAGTTGTAGCACGCCATGCCCTTGCTATAATTTGGTGAGAAACTGGTAAACAGACAGTTTTCCTTCAAGCTTCAAAAACGAGGTAAATTCAACAGCGAATGAAAGGCTAGAATAATAATAATAATAATAATAATAATAATAATAATAATAATAATAATAATGAAAGGCTAGAATAAGGCTACTGCTCTATGGATAAGAAAAGGGGTTGGAAACTTTTTTTAGCCGTGGGCTGGTCCACTGTTCCTCAGACCTTGGGGGCCAGAGAAGTGGCACAGGGGTGGGGGGGGGCTGGAAGAAGAGGTGAGGGCAGCCAGCCACTGCGCTTACCTTCCCAGGAGCGCATTTTATCTCAGTGGGTGGGCTTGAGCACTTCTTCAGGCACTGAACAAGCGGCCTTGAAACGATTGCTGCTTACTTGCGAGTAAGCGCATCTTTAGGGCTCTTAGTGTCTGTGCATCCAGCGGCAGGGCAGCATGCAGCGTCTCCTGCCGGTCTCCTGGCGGCACAGGTGGGAGCTGGCAGGGAGGGGGAATGGACTTCCGGAGGGGGCGAGGCAGGAGGAGCCAGAGCCGGCGGTGGGCGCTGCCTTGCCTCCTTGCGACGGGAGGAAGAGGCCGAGCGGCGGCGGCGGCTCTGCCAATCACACGCCGCACCTGGTTTACCTCGGTGTGGTGCAGGGACGTCTCTGCCAATCAAACGCCGCTGAGGTGAACCAGGCTCAGTGATTGAGTGGCAGAGCCACCACTGCTCGGCCTCTTCCTCCCGTCGCCATCGCTGGGAGTCTTGGCTTCGCAGCGTGGGGTGTGGGCTGGATTTACAACCCAGGTGGGCCTGATCTGGCCCGCCGACCTTAGTTTGCTGACCCCTGGATAAGAACATTATTTAAGCTTAAATATTTGGAACACAGGTGATTAATATAGTTGTGACCAAGATGGTGATGTTCATTTATGCCCCGGTTTTAAAAAGTTGCTCAGTTGCTGTTAGCCATGCAAGATCTGCATGTTCAGAGGCAGTGGACCTCTCCAGATGCTGGAGAGAAACAGTGGGAGAACTTTATATTATCTGATGTTAAGAAGAGAAACAGGAGTATGTGTGTGAGAGAGGGGGGATGAAATGAATAATATATATTGTGTATACAAGTTCTGCGTCTAATGCTGGAGGCCTATTTCAAGTCAAAACAAGGTGAAGTCACATTTACTTCTCCCCAGGATCTTTATCATTTGCTTCAGCAAGGGACTCACCTCCGGGAGCTGCCCTTTACCTGCCAGCCCTTTGACACCCCTTGCTGCACTCCCTTTCCAGCTTGAAAAACATTGCCACCTGCACCTTCCTTGCTTATAAGAGGCCTTTGTGTGGAAATATTCACAGTTTCTGCTTTCCCCTGCTTGGCTGCAATGTGACCACTTCCTCACATGTTCAAGTTGTTTATCTTAGCTCTTCCCTGCAAGGCCCTCAAAGTCTTTGATTAGTCATCTAGGCAAACCCCCCCTGCATGTCTCTCTCCTCCTGCCTGGGCATATCTCGCTCTGTGTGAGAGAGGGCTTTTCTGCACTGGATTCATGGAAGAGGTCAGCAGTTTAGATATAATATTTGGCATAGAATTTAGGTGAGTTTTGTGTCTCTGCTTAAGGCCTAAACTACATACAGTGGTACCTCAGGTTACATACACTTCAGGTTACATACGCTTCAGGTTACAAACTCCGCTAACCCAGAAATAGTACCTCGGGTTAAGAATTTTGCTTCAGGATAAGAACAGAAATCACGTGGCGGCAATGGGAGGCCCCATTAGCTAAAGTGGTGCTTCAGGTTAAGAACAGTTTCAGGTTAAGAACAGACCTGAATGAATTAAGTTCTTAACCCAAGGTACCACTGTATTACAACAGTGGTTTGCAGAGCTGACTGGCCCCCTCCTTATTAGGTACCAGACACCTGAGTGGGGCATGAGCTTTTTGGAAGACACAGGATGTGAATAACCTGAGCACAAAATGCAAACATTTTAAGTGCAGAAAGCACCCACACACCAGTGACAGACTCTGCTTGTCTGATTCAGAATGTATCTGTGTGAATTAGATTCATTTGATGGGCAGTTGCTGACAATTCATTACTGAACTTCTGAAACTGCAATGCCTCCAGGCGCCAGTGTCCTCTTGATCATGTTACTGGGAGCAAGATGGGTTTTAGAGGCCTCCTTCCAGCCCCCACCAATCCCACCCTGAGCATGCCAACAGCACACTTCCCAAAACTTATGAAAGGCAGGAGGCATCAAGGAGGGTTCCCACGAACCTCTGGGGCTTCTGATGGAGGCTTGGATGTTTTTGTGACTATGTGCCACGTTATCTAGGCATACCTTGAGAATTCCCATATGCAGCATCCAGGTCCAGGAGGGAGCAAAGAAGTGCAGTTTCTCCATACTCTCTGAGTTCCAGCAGCCCTGAGTTCTTGACAGCACCAACCAAAAAACCCTTGCTTTTGGAGAGGCAAAAAACCACAGGGGTGGGTGCTTGCGGCAAGGGAGGTGTCAGAGGTCAAAATGGATCCATTTACGATCTGCTTGGACTCCACATTTTCAAACTTTAAAACATCCTTTGTTATAACCAGCATCATGAATTGAACTTCAAAAGACAACAAGGAGCCAGTGCAGACATTTCAAAATGCCATGTTCCACCTGGGGTGGGGGAGAAAAATGTTGGTTCAAGGAAAAATAGATATAAAAGGAGAATTCTCTGGATGCCAAGATTCAGGTTTGGGCAAGTATTCTTTGTTGAGAGAACCCCACCACAAAATACACAAAATCACAAAATACGCTGCAAAGTGAAGTGTGGAAATATAGTCTGTTACACCTTTAAAATATGCCTGTCTGCGCTCCTTCTAAAGTTTCCCTCTTCCTCTAGCGTAGAAAAAGACCACATGTTTGGTAAGTTAAAATTGGTTTACTTACAAATTCTCCAAAGGTCAAATCCAAGTTCCACAGGCAGTAAAACTTGACTTAGTTCCCAAGTGGTGAAACTTAATTATTACTATAGGAACTCGATAATGACTTGTGAGAGCCCTGTGGTCTGAGTAGACTGCAGGGAACAAAGGCTTGATTACCTAGTCCCTCCCCAGGATAGAGAGTTTGTCCATACAAAGTTCTTCCAGAAAATGAATTGGCAAGCAGATGCTGCAAGCATTTAAATAAGTATGAATGTTGGCATGTTTAGCCTGGAAAAGAGGAGACTGAGAGGAAATATGATAGCCATCTTCAAATATCTGAAGGCCTGTCCCATGAATCAAGCCCATCAATCAGAGGAATTAGGCCACCCTCCAGGTGCCCGGCTTGAATCCTTGTGACCTCCTGTCTGCGACTCCCGGCAAGACAAGGCGAGGTCTTTATCGGCCGATCCTTCTTCAAACGTGAGAAGAACACAGCCACTCCTCCTCCCTCACTCCCTGCCATCCCCAGGGAGGGGAAAGAGACAGACAGAAATGTATTTACATGCCTTTATTTCTGTCTTTCCTCAGTGCAGAGAACAACACGTCTGCACTCTCTGATACCCAGCTGCAGAGAGAGAATAACTCCACCCATGTACTTCCAGTACAGGGTCATGTGACACTCTGAGCTAACATCCGGTGCTCAGTGCACATAATAGACTGTCCCTTCTTCCCACGATACAGTCCCAAAACATCAACATCCTGTTTGGCTTTCCAGCCATCTGGAGCACTCAGCAGCATTGCTCATTTTTCGTAACAACCTCCCCCAAAAGAATCAATGCATGTTGCGGCAAGCAAAGCGTGATCCAGAGAAGAAAACAAACAGTTGTTATACACATAACACTCCCCTGTTGTTTCAGTTCCACCCTTGGAACTACCCGCCACTGGTTTCCCCAGTGTACCTCTCTGGTTGTCTGGCTTCCAAGGAATGAGTGCATCTGCATTACCTTGGCTAGCAACTCTCTGTTGTGTCTTTGTCTCTGACTTAGACACAGCTCCAACCTGTCCTCGGTTGTTTACAACAGCAACACATGCAACAGCTAAATTAGCATACTCTTCTGAGTACCATTTGGGTGGTTCACCCTTTGTGACTCTCTCAGACCTGCGTATGAGGTGCTGATCCTCTCTGCTCACTGGTTCTGTCTCAGGACTCTTAGGAGAACCAGTTCCAACAGTAAACAGTGGTTCAACCTTCACCAGTGAAGGTCTATCCATTGTGTGAGATTTCCTCTCAATGACTGTGACAACAGAGCTCTCTGAGCTATCACTGTCGCTCTCAGTACCACTGTACTCTGTGAAATCATCACCATCATCTGAATCGTCCTCTGTGGGAAATGTGTGTATTATCACTCTCTCCTGTTCAGGAGCACTCTCTAGAAATTTTGTGAGAATCACCTGACCAGATTCAGACAAAATTACTCTGTAGAGACCCTTTTCATATCCCACAAAAATGCCTCTGGCATTCTTTACTCCACCTGGAGCTTCTGTCCTCACATGAGACCCAAAAACCTTGAAATGGGCAACAGAAGGTTTTCTCTGGAACAGTTTCTCAAAAGGAGAACTTCCCAACTCTTTCGAAACCTTTCTCACCCACGCATAACTAAACGACATGAGTGACTCCGCCCAGAACTCATGTGGCAGATGTGAACTAAGCAATTGCGCATTCATTCCCTTTTGCAATTCTTTGTTCACTTTTACACAAACACCCCTGTTCCACGCTTCCGCTGAAACAGCAATCTTGTGTCTGATCCCCTTTTTCTGCAGGAACCTCTGGAAATCCTGTAAAAGAAAAATCTGCTTCGCATCTGTCAAAAGACAATCAATGTTAGCATCATGCATATCTTTAACTTTGTCACAAAACTCCTGAAACCTTTCTAAGGCTTCCTGTGGCCTCTTTAACACATAAACCCAGACAAAGTTAGAGAAATGATCCACACACACAAGATAATATCTTGCATTGCCTCTAGATGGTTCTAGAGGACCAATCACATCAGCATACACCCGCTGAAACGCTCTGTCGACCCTGGCCACCTTCTTGGCGCTCGTTTTGGTCACACCTGCAAGAGAAATCACGTTAGACTCAGAATTACATTCCATGTAATCACTTTGCTCAAAGTCCAACAAATACAGTCCACCTTTCTGTCTGGCAGAAAGATATAACTCTCCATCTTTGAAGATCTTGCAGCTCTTATCATCATAGGACAGTTTCAGTCCTTTCTTTGCAATCTGCGAAACACTCAGCAGATTGAACTTCAGTTCAGGAACCAAATAAACATTGTTTATTGTCAAGTTCAGACTCTTAAGATAGACAGTCCCTTTTCCGGTCGCTTCCAGCTCCTGACCGTTGGCCTGTGTCACAGCGAAGCTTTGCTTCTTAAACGATGAAAAGAGTCCTCTGTGTGGGGACATATGAACCGTTGCTGCAGTGTCGATAATAAACGCGTTCCCAACATCTGGCGTGGTTCCTTTCGCCATCAAAGCCCTTGCAGGTTCCACCATAGGCTTGGTATGACCTTTGCCTGACGCCTCAGGCTTTGCTGAGCGGCCCTTCGCTCCTTTTGGCTGACGTGGCTTCTTACAGTTCCGCTGAAGATGCCCAGCCTGTCCACAATTGTAGCACTGTACAACGTTCAAAGCTACAGCATCCTCTCCAGTAGCAACATCAGTGGGGGAATTAGAACTCCGTTCTTCCCTCCCCCTGTCCTTTACTTCCAGTGCAGCATGCCGGCTGTGTTCATCCTGAACCACGGCACTCAGGGGCACTCCCCCCTTCTTGGCATCCATGCTGAATCCAAGTCTCAGCTCTTGACTCTCGAGCTAGTAAAATCCCAAAAGCTCCTTTTTGAGCTGTTTTTCTGCCTCTCACTCAGGCAGGCAATTCTCAAAGCTGTCTCAAAGTCAAAACAACTTTCGCTTTCCCGGCTCTGACTGAGCCAGCCCCAGGTGTCAGTAGTTTTCCACTGTCCGACTGTCGTTGCTTAGCAACCTTCCCCGGGACGGGAATCCTTATCTCACCACAGGAATTTCTGGTATGCAAGCCTTTACTCTCAGAGCTGTTTTTTTATTCAAACGCAGCTCTCGTGAACCAGAGAATAAATCAATCTGCATTCACACTTTTAGCCCGATATTCAGCATACCTTTTTGGGGCTCCGTTGCTTGGAAAACACCCCCTCTTGGGGCCAGCCGTCTGTTCAGCTTCTGGCTGCAATTGCAGACGTTATCTTCTTTCCCTGGTGCAGAGGATGGCACACGATCCATCAACCTCTCACCTCTCATGCTGATTCCCATGGATCAGATAACCAGCAGCGTCTGCTACCATATGTTGAATCAAGCCCATCAATCAGAGGAATTAGGCCACCCTCCAGGTGCCCGGCTTGAATCCTTGTGACCTCCTGTCTGCGACTCCCGGCAAGACAAGGCGAGGTCTTTATCGGCCGATCCTTCTTCAAACGTGAGAAGAACACAGCCACTCCTCCTCCCTCACTCCCTGCCATCCCCAGGGAGGGGAAAGAGACAGACAGAAATGTATTTACATGCCTTTATTTCTGTCTTTCCTCAGTGCAGAGAACAACATGTCTGCACTCTCTGATACCCAGCTGCAGAGAGAGAATAACTCCACCCATGTACTTCCAGTACAGGGTCATGTGACACTCTGAGCTAACATCCGGTGCTCAGTGCACATAATAGACTGTCCCTTCTTCCCACGGTACAGTCCCAAAACATCAACATCCTGTTTGGCTTTCCAGCCATCTGGAGCACTCAGCAGCATTGCTCCTTTTTCGTAACAGTTTTCTCCTACTCCAGAGAAAAGGACCAATTGCTTCAAGTTACAAGAGATTCCAACTAAACATCAGGAAGAACTTTCTGTCAGTTAGATGGTGGAACAGAGTCCCTAGAAGGTGGTGGACTCTCCTTCCTTGGAGGTTTTAAGCAGAGGTTGGATGGCCATCTGTCAGGGATGCTTTAGTTGAGATTCCTGCATTGCAGGGGGTGGACTAGATGACTCTTGGGGTGCTCTACAGTTCTATGATTCTATGAATGCACACAACCAAGGTCAAGGCCTTGCTCACCTCAGTCCTGCAAATGCCAAAGGAACCCCTCCGCCTGGTTCCATGCCCCAGGATCCACTAGCTTACCTTGGAGCACAGGGAGGAGACAAGTAGTGGCAGTGGGGATGGGCCTCCCCGGTCCTTGGAGGGAAGGATGCAAATAGCCTCATTTTGCTTGCAGAGATTCTAAGGCTGAAAGTTCCCATACCCAGGAGGGGGAAATGCTCTGCTGGGAACCTGGGCCCACCCATTGCAGCTGCCATTCTCTTTTCTTAATAGGGAGAAAGTATACTGTAGTGGTGGAGGTAGACATTCAACAAACACCTCTGAGACTTTTCAGAGCACTCGGATTGGCTGCTTGTAAAAGGCTCAAGCTTTTGCAAGCTTTTGAACCTAATCGTTTGCAAAAGCTCAACTCTTTTTAAAGGTTGAATGGAAAGGATGCTCCTACTCTTGAATTAATCTGGAAATGTTTGTGTGTGTGTGTGTGTGTGTAGCTAGCTTCTCTATCAAAAAACTGCCTGCCTGTTTGCTTTTACTCCTCGTTAGATAAGACCTTTCTGTTCCAGTCCATAGCTTCTGGCTTTTCGTTTCCAGGGCTTTTGAAAAATAAATAAATTCAAATACACAATGTAGGGCAATGGTATAATCCAGGCCACGCCATCTTTAAAAATGTGGATCAGACAAACTGTACCAAACATTTTACAACTGTTTAGAATGAGAGGAGAGGGGAAAACAAAGCACCAACCCACCCTGGGAACTGGGCCATTGAATGGGATATCCTCTTCTGAACCAGCTGGCTCTGTAGGAACATCCAAAAATTGTGAAGCCAAAAATAATGAGAGGACCTGAGAATGGAAAGAGAGAAGGGAGGGCCAAGTTTCAGCCACACTCCTGTGTGACCGTTCTTCTCTTGGAAGAGTCCAGAAGAGAGGACTCGTTTCCCTCTCCCTCTTCTGTGATGCTGAACTAGGATCCTTCTGGAGAATCTGAGTCACCCACAAGAGCGGCAGCTGGGGAGACAGGGAGAGAGGGGAAAGTGGAAGTTCAAAGCCCCGCCTGCCATTACTGTCAGCTCTGTAGGACTAGTGGGTATAGTGCTATAGACCTACACCCACTCTTTTCCCCCACTACTGCTTCCAGAGGTGGCAACAGTGACAGGCATGGCTTTGAATCTCCCCCTTCTCCCTTTCTCCCTCTTTAGTTGTGACAAGGCACAACCTGATCCACTTCATAGCACTATGTGATTGCTTCAACACATTCTGGACAGGGCACAAATCAGCTCGATTTGGCTGGGAATCCAGTGCACAGCCTTACCACTTACATAAATGTTGAATTTGATAGCACTGGGGGCAATTTTCTCTATCAGTTCAACAGCATGTACATTGCACACAAGGTACTGGGCACCCGTCAATATTAAGTCCAGAATCACCACCCTGCTGGTCAATTCCATGACCAGCTGTTCTAGGGCACAGTCAAATCCAACGCCTGCTGTTGCTAATATACAAATTTTACAGCAACACAAGGCTTTGTGTGAGATGCAGCCAGGCAGGTCAACTATCTAATCCAAATATAGTATAACAGCTAAAGGAGTCAAACAAGGTTGCATATTGCCCCCCTTTGTGTTTAACATTTATATAATTCTCTTATTAAACATATTCAAGGGGCAGATATACATGCCCCAAAATTAACAGTTAAAAGGCTGTCTGTTCTGATTCATGAAGATGATGCCATCATCTGTCTCAGACACAGATTGGCCTTAAAAGAGCTCTTATGGAATTAACCCAACATTGTAAGGAGGATCAATAAGTAATAAACTACAAAAAAATTGTTTTCTCCCATAGAAGGAAAATCTACAGAAGGCACGTAGACAACCAAGACATTGAATAAATCACCTGTTTCAAATATCTGGGTGTTGTCTTTCAAGCTTCAAGAAAGAACACTGTACATATTAATTACACCTCTTCTACGGTCCAAAAAAGTACTGCAGCAATCTTAAGATTCCATTGAGCAAATGGAAGAAATTTCATCTCAGCTGCTATCAAACTATTTGCTGCAAAACCCGTAGCACTATTATTATACGGTGCACAACTAGCCCCCTTCTCTAATTTGGAGCCTTATGAAAAAATACAATCAGGATTTCTAATATCAAGTCTCCAAACCCCTAAATGTGTTCCCAATGCAGCCCTGCGACTGGAGATGGGCCTATATAGGATTGAAGCTGGTGTGGTTAGTTACTCTGTACACATGGCTAAGACTTAATAAGACCCCAACTGGGCTGCTCTCTGAGTAATAATTATCAAACAAAATGGTAGAAGGGAAAATTGGCTTTATATGACCTTTCTCCTGAATATATTTTAGGCCTGGAAATGGGAAGTGCTAGAAGTATAATTAAAGAATGAATCTGGGATACAGAATTTCAAATTGATCTTAACCGATCCTCCAAAATTCTTATATGAACCTCAAAGATCCTTTCCAGCAAATTATTTAAGTGCCCTGGACAACCCTAAACACCACTGGGCATTTTCCAGAGCCCATTTTAATATATCACTGAAACCTGGTTATGACCAGCAGTACCAGACACAGCGGTGGAGCTGACTAATCAAGTAATTTATCGTCATGACAGAGACAGTAATTCTGGTAAGACAAGAGGAGGAGGAATCTGCATTTACATATATAGGGAGTGGTGTGTTAATAGCAAAGTAGTCTATACGCACTGCTCACCAGATGTGGAATTGATGGCGGTTACTTGCAGGCCATTTTATCTGCCTAGTGAAGTAACTGTGATAATTATCATGGCCGTTTACATTCCACCTGCTGCTAATGTCACAGCAGCACTTTCTAAATTATATGACGTCATCTCCATGCAGCAGCAAATACATCCAGAGGGTGCCCTTGGTTGTGGCGGGGGACTTTAATCAAGCTTGTCTGAAGACAGTTTTTCCTAAGTTTGAACAGTATGTGAAATCACCCACTAGAGGGAAGAATATTTTGGGCTGAGTGTACTCTAATCTGAAGCAGACGTACAGGGCAATCTCCCTCCCCCACTTAGGTTCATCTGACCATTCCTTACTCTTTTTATGTCTGAAGTACATCCCCCTTAGAAGAAGAATTCAGCCAGCTATAAAAACAGTTAGAATCTGGCCAGAGGGGGCTCTTAGTCAGCTCCAGGGCTGTTTTGAAAGTACTGATTGGAGTGTGTTTGTACATCAAGATCTGCACAGATACACAGACGCTGTACCTCCCTATATTAAAGTGTGCACCGACAATGTAACGACAGAGAGGAACATTAGAGTTTATGGGAACAGCAAACCCTGGATGACTGCTGAGGTTAGGTTACTCTTGAAAGCCCGAGATACTGCCTTTAACATATAGAGAGGCAAGAATAAAGCTTAGGAAAGGCATCAAGGCGGCAAAGCAACAATATAAGCTCAAGGTTGAGAACTGCTTAGCTGAGAACAATACGAAATAAGTGTGGCAAGGATTGCAGCACCTAACCAACTATAAAGGCAATATGACGAACATGGTCACGGCCAATGATATGTTGGCAGAGCAGCTGAACATCTACTTCGCCCACTATGAGGCAAAAAGAGCAGATATCTCGGCTCCTGTCTGCCAGCCTACAAACTCACAGCCACTGCATTGTGGGCAGTGAATCCCAGCAAAGCTGCTGGCCCAGATGGGGTGCTGGGAATAGTGGTAAAAAATTGTGCCAATCAATTAGCATGGGTCTTGACAAGGATTTTTAACATTTCTTCAAACCGCCTGTGTTCCATCATGTTTGAAAGCGGCCACCATTATCCCAGTCCCAAAGAAAACAGCAATTAACTGCCTAAATAACTATAGACCCATTGCATTAACATCTGTACTGATGAAATGCTTCAAGAGATTGGTCCTTCAACACCTTAGAACATGTTTTCCCCCAGACTTTGATAAACACCAGTTCGCCTATAGGAGAAATAGGTCAACAGATGATGCCATTGCTACAGCTTTTCACCTTGCAGCGAGTCATCTGGAGAGACCAGGGAATTGTGTCAGAATGCTGTTTATTGATTATAGCTCGGCTTTCAATACCATCCTTCTGGATATTCTCATCGGAAAGTTAAGGGACCTAGACCTTTCTTCTAACATCTGTGATTGGATTAAAGACTTTCTGAGAGATCGGACACAAATAGTGAGAATTGGGCCTGTTACATCTACCTCCCTGAAGCTCAGCACTGTCACTCCACAGGGATGCATGCTAAGTCCATACCTGTATTCATTGTATACATATGATTGCATTTCATCTGACCCATCTACTGCAATTATTAAGTTTGCTGATGACACCACCATAATGGGTTTAATTACAGGTGGAGACGGATCTGCGCACAGGGGGGAGGTTCAAAAGGTATCCACATGGTGCTCAGAGAACAATCTGCACCTAAACATTGGCAAGACAAAGGAGATGGTGTTGGACCTTCGGAGGAAGAGAGGGGAGCTAGCCCTGTTGTATATCGGGGGGGGGGGGCTGTGTGGAGAGAGTCTCTTCCTTTAAATTCCTGGGAGTCCATCTTAGTGAAGACCTTACTTGGAAGGTCAATACAGCCCAGGTGGTTAGGAAGGCCCAACAGAGACTTCATTTCCTTAGGGTCTTGCGATAAAACAATGTTAGACAGCAACTGATTATTTCCTTCTATTGGTCCACGACAGAAAGTGTTCTCTCATACTGTATTACGGTGTGGTACCCTGGTTTGACAGCCATGGACAGGAAGTCCCTACAGAGGGTGGTGAAGACAAAATCATGGGCTGTCCCCTGAGTCCGCTAGATGTCATTGCAGGAGACCATTGCTTCAGAAGAGCGAGGAACATTCTCAGGGATGACTCACACCCTGGCCAGCACCTTTTTAATCTCCTGCCCTTGGGCAGGAGATACAGAAGCATGATAAGCCGCACCAACAGGTTAAAGAACAGTTTCTACCTGTGGGCCGTGAAGCTGCTGAATGGAAGACAGCAACATTGCAGCTGACGTTCGGGGTTGGTGGTCGTAGGACAGCACAAAGAGTGTAACAAGGACTGAGAGATTGGGGGGTGGGGGGCTTGTTTAATCTCATTGTAAACAAGTGCTACAGTGACAATAAAGTATTTCTATTTTTTTCTCTCCCCTTAGCACTATTAGAGGGCAGAGACCATGATATCCCAGTCAAAGAGAGATTATGTCCATGTAATTCTGATGAGATTGAATCCATTGGGCATGTTCTCCTATATTGCCCGCTACATTGTGATACCCGAAGGGAGCTAATTCAACCATTATTAAGGAAACTACATGGCTGCTCAGAGGAAACTCATGTTAAATACCTTCTTGCTGACAAAGATCTGAATATCACCAGGCCTGTCGTGAAATTCTGTTTTATGGCAATGAGGACAAGACAAGCTGCAGTGACAGCGATGGTTGGAGAATGAATACTCATTTTAAAATCTGGATCATAGATTTTAGTTGAAGGAGTGTGTGTATTTTTAAGGAAATAAGTATACAGGGAATTTTCAATTTTGTCTATCACATCTGCCCCTTGGTGCTGATGTTATTTCTGCTGTCTGGTCTTTGACCACAATACAAATTAATTAATTCATTGACACAGTCAATTAGCATATTTAGACACATTACCTCTTGGTCATGACCAGAACACATATTTACCCAGTTTATGTGTGGATAATTGAAGTCACCCATTACTATGTCACTTCCTCTTTCCTCTTTGATTTCATTCTCCATGCAAGAGCACCCTATATATTTTGGTCAGGGGAGTGATAGCATATCTCCACTACTAAATTACTTTGGGGGTCTGATATCACCCATAGAGATTCTGTGGAAGAGTTTGCCCTTTTGGGTACAGAGTGATCTATCCCAAGGACTCCCTTCTCTGTCCTTCATATGCAGTTTGTATTCCAAGATCACTGTGTCCTACCTATCGTCTCTATTCCACCAGGTTTCCATTATTATATCTACGGCTGGGAAGCAGCTAGTATTAATATACCAACATTTGCACATGGTGACTCTCCCCAATTGTCTTTGGTACATGATTTTTTCCCTATGGTGTTTTGGGTACTCAAAAGGCTATCTTGTCCCCCTGCACTTTCAGTTCTTTGTCATTTCCATTTGTACAACCTTAAACATAAAAGGTAAAGGGACCCCTGACCATTAGGTCCAGTTGTGACTGACTCTGGGGTTGCGGCGCTCATCTCGCTTTACTGGCCAAGGGAGCCGGCGTACAGCTTCCGGGTCATGTGGCCAGCATGACTAAGCCACTTTGGCGAACCAGAGCAGCGCATGGAAACGCCGTTTACCTTCCCACCAGAGCGGTACCTGTTTATCTACTTGTACTTTGACGTGCTTCTGAACTGCTAGGTTGGCAGGAGCTGGGACCGAGCAACGGGAGCTCAGCCCATTGTGGGGATTCAAAACCTTAAACATAGTCTCAATTCAGATTGAAGCTGGTTTGGGGAAAATGCATCGAAAAGCAGTATTTCATAAGAGATTACAGATAGGGATTGTGGTTTATGTCCTCATGTGTATGCCACTGCCCAAAACAGCAGGAGTGAAAACGGGAGTGTACAGCCTAACATGTCAGCTTTGGGATTCCCAATTCTGCAGATCCCATTCCTTTAATGTTACAGAGTATTGTTTAGGCAAGATGCAAAATTCATGTCATGCACCACATCTTCTGAGTTTGGGTCTCTATATGAAGGGCATAGTGCAAGAGCTGTCCCTTTGTACGTCAAATGTGGGGAAAAGAGTACAAGCCAGACTTTTCCAGGGAATCTCTGTGGGTTGTTTAACATAAGACTATGTTTAAGGTTTTGAATCCCCGCAATGGGCTGTACATGTTAGGCTGTACACTCCTGTTTTCACTCCTGCTGTTTTGGGAAGTGGCATACACATGAGGACATAAACCACAATCCCTATCTGTAATCTCTTATGAAATACTGCTTTTCGATGCATTTACTCCAAACCAGCTTCAATCTGAATTGAGAAAAGAATGACAAGAAGCATTTTAAGCCACTCATGTATACACATCCTAAGTGAATTTCTAATTCTTCGTCTCATCTGAAGGTTAGAGTGACATCTAGTGTTTACAGCATGGGAATGAACTACTGTACTGTAAATTTTGCAGCTATTTCAGAGCACTACAACACTTCCTTTAGTCCTGCCACTTTCCCCAAAAGAAAACCACTCTTTAGCACTCAATAGGAACAACAGTAATTCGGACTTTCCCTGGATTGACATTTGCTCCAATTTAGCACTAAATAGCAGGTTTGCCCTCGGAAAGGAGCAGGGCAAGGGGGAAACTGCTTGGATCCATAGCTTCTAGGCATGGGACAAGCGTGGATGAACCCTAAATATGATCCTTTCTCCTCCTGTACTTCATTTCTGATTCTTCTGAGTTGGATAGAAAAACCCATTCTACAGATCTCCCACCCGTATCTCTTTATGCTCTGTGATCAGATACTTCAAATAAGAATTTCTAGGCCCAGGCTACTCAACTGTTGCAATTGTTCCAGGTTAATGTGTCACATCTACACCTCACTTCCCTTTACAGCACATGCAGAAACTGCCTTCTTGGCTGTTGGACCCACTCTTGGTCTCGTCCACTCAATCTGCTAGAGTCTGCCTTTGCATGCAGGGGAAGTCTGTAACTCACAAAGCGTTTGAGACCCATTGACTATCCTCAACTGGTTTAGCTGGCCAGTCGAAGCCATTCTTGGGCTGTGGCCGCTGTCGCATGCTGACAGCTTCCAGGAGCCACAGGAGAGAGCTGAGTACCAAAAGTGAACAAACTATGCCATGCCTCACATCAGTGGGAGTACCCCTCCCCAAATACCTCTTACACCCCTTTGACTACTAATTTACTTACCCCTGATTAGAGCGACCCTTTCATATGAGAACTAGTAACTTGCAGCATGCACTGTTTCGGTGCTGCCAAAGCCAGGTAAAAGCCAGGGGTGGCTACTCTGAAGGCCAAATCTGGAAGCTGCACTCTCCAGGACCACGGGCAGCAGAATGTGCTGCTATCTTTGGCCAGGCAAAGGCTGAGTGACAGGCTTCTTCAGGCTCCTGCCTGCCAACTGCAGCACCCCTGCACCCCATGGGGTTCCTGTGGTTGACAAGTGGACAATGTTCCGGCTGCCATCACATGCTCCAAAAAGGGACAACTGCAGTTACCCCAGGATGTTCTGTTCCTAGCTACACTGATACCTGCATTTTAGCCCTTACAGCCTTAAGAAAGCAGCTTCAAGAAGAGGCCCTTTGAAGCAGGAAGAAACACAGCTGTGAGGAGCTGCTTTGTTCCAAGTCACCCCCTCCTGGAACTGTTTCCCCTTAAATCCACCACTGGCCTATCTCAGGGGTTTGTTACCTGCGCTTGCACAACGGCACTTCATGCAGCCCATGATGCTTTACTTCCCAACCAAAGGGAAAATTAAGCTCAAGTTATTTTTGTTTTGAAGCCTACACATACAACAGTCAGAGTTTAATCCACATCCTTCTAACCAGTTGCTGCACAACATTAATCCTTAAATGGAGGGTATTATTTTAGTGTGAGGTAACAAAAATAAATTAAAATTCAGGGTCAGGTCACATGTCAGTATGGGCGTAAGAGGAATGTGGTTTTCTTGATGCTAATGAAACTGTGTCCTTCCCTCCTCCTGGTTACACCAAGCCCAAATTTGCCCCCTTCCCTTGCTGTACAGCCTGCAGAATAACAGGTGCACCAAACTGCCAGGGCGGAGAAAATGGGTGTGGTGTTCCTCCTCACCCCACTTCTTTTCATCAAAACAAAAACAAGCCTAAAGAAATTTAAATCCTGCTGTTTTTCTTCTGTTAACACACACCAGCTTCAGACTGGTTTTTCCTGATTGTTTTTTTAAGGTGAGTGAGGAAGGGCTCTGGTGACTGGAAGATCAGAAGACAGAAGCTGAGCAATGAGGAGGTTTTGCACTACAGGGAAACCAAGCAAAATTAAAAAGGGGAAACGACATATAACTCCCAGAGGGGAGCAAGCAAACCTCCTATCAGGGATGTTTTGTCAATCTCATTTAGCTGCATTAGATGTGGTGTATATTTGTCCCAATCTGGCCAGGGGCTATAGGTCTGCAGAAGTAGGCCTCATATCTGCGCCAGGCTGTGGTCCTTCAGGGGCACAGTTATCCCATACAGTTTCATATATTTCGTATATAAAAACAGTTTTAAAATAGTTCCAATTCAGAAACGGATAAAGAGCTCCCCTTGAAATGCTTGTTGGGCCCCCCCAAATGCTGCAGAGGCTGCATCCGCTTGATATTTAGTGGGAGGGGATTCCAGAGGGGAGGTGCCATCACATTAAAGGCCCGATTCCATACAGGATGGACCTCCAGATCAGATAGTCTCTCCAGGAAGCCCTCTCTTGCAGAGCGCAATGATTTAACCCGTGAAGCCGTGTACAGCTGTCTGACACCTCATATCAGGCGTGAGACAGGTAGAGACATGGCCTCTGTGCCCTGTGCTTTGCAAGGCCAAAAATAAGCTAGTCATTGGGGCTTGCAAAAGGCTGTGTAAGGGGCTTTGCAAGCATTGACAATCAGCTAATCTCTGGGCCTTGCAAAGGCAAGTGACAATGGACCACCTGATGTTGTGACGCCAGGTGATTGACAGGCAGTCTGCCCCATCCACTCACCAAACTCTTGGATATGGGTGGTTTGGGAGGGGAGGAAGTAAGGATTTGACTCTCGTGTAATATGACAAAGAGTTTCCCATCAAAGTCTGGAAAAGCCTGGTGATTTTCTTCCAGCTGTTTAATTCAATGGCTCTAAACTGTCCAGTTGCCAGGATAAATTATGATCTGTTGAAGTGCATCTCACCTGCACAATGTGAAGCCTGGAGGGATTTCTAGAGAGTTATGTACATTTACATGATGAACAAATCCACTAGTTTGTGTAATACTGTTCACTGTATCAAGTCAAATAGTCCTTGGACCTACTTAACAGATGCTTTTTCAAGGAGTTATGAACCTTCATACTTTTCATGAGTTTTTGGCTGAGTGCTTTTTCCCTCTAGCATGAAAATAATTTCAAAAATGAATATCTAAACAAACAAGCAAAACCACTGTGTGTCATGGCAGGATAGGAGCCCTGCACTCACTACTCATCTTGACAGCTAGAACTACCTTTTAAAAGGCATGCAAAAGAGTTTCAAAAGCACTCCATGCCTTGGACCATCTTGCAAGTAGTTTCATGGGGCAGTGCATTGCATATTTACTTTTCAGGATTTCCCCTGACAATTTTATATGGAAATTAGATGAATCTCCAGGAAATTAGATGAACTCTCCAGGACCACGGGCAGCAGAATGCAACAGAATTGGACCAATGTGTACACTCCTAGTTTTTGTTTGTTTGTTTGTTTAATGCTTTGCTTATTTTAAATATTGTATTGTGTAGTCCATTTTGAGCTATAGGTGTGGCATATAAATTCTGGGGGGAAATAATGTAATCAGACAACTGCCAGTGCTCATGGCAAGTACTGATCAACACAAAGCTGTTCTGTATTTGCATGTTACAGTGACAGGACTCTCCTGCTGCTGCTGCTGCTGCTGCTGCTGCTGCTGCTGCTGCTGCCGCCACCACCTCAAATACAGAAAAAGGAGGAGAGCAAGACTTTAGGTCACCACCTTCCACAAAGCCAGCTCCAGTTTTCACTTCAGGCTGCCCCTTCTGTGTTCTACACACACTGACACAGGCTCTCCAGAAGGCACAGTCATCCAAGGTTGGGCTGGGAGCAGGAGGAGAGAAAGAAAGCAGAAGTGGATGTAGGAGATGTAGGTTTGGCTGCTCTGGGCGCAGAGCCTTGGGGTGCTGCTGGTGCCACAACTATGATTTAGAATGGAGCATGAGAGGCGGAGGGGCACCAAATTTGGGCATCACACATGGCACTGCTGAGATTTGAAACTTTTATTCTGGCAATTGCTGCTTCCTCTGAATCCCATACACCAGCCAGCAAATATATGTGAGCAGCACAGGTAGCAGTGATCACAGTGAGCCAGGTCCACTTCAGAAGATGGAACACCTGCTGTAGGCTGCTGCCCAAACAATGCAAATTCAAGGTCATGTCTTCATCACTTTTCTTATAAAATGGCATGGTCAGCCACTTGCAAATGGAGAAGATCCACATTGGTACAACAATGCTATAAGCATATGTGCAACTTAAGAAAGGGAAAACGAAGTCTCAAATGACTGCACAGTGCTTGGTGCTTGGTTGCTTGCTTCTAACCAAGTGGCATGTTCAAATCATGCAAAAATGTGGGGTGGGGGCAGAGGCAGTGAAAGCAAAGGAAGTGTTGGAATGATAGTTTTTACAAATTACAATTTATAGTATCAGCAGAATGAAGTGGGAGATCATGTGTCTGAATGTTTCGCCTACTGAAAATAGTTCCCTGGACATAGAAAACTAATACCTCCTGGAGAAGGGTTTAGCTTAGGCGTCTCCCTTCCTGTGTTCAAGAACTGGTAACAGCACAGGTACAAGTCAATACAGTGGTACCTCGGGTTAAGTACTTAATTTGTTCTGGAGGTCCATTCTTAACCTGAAACACTTCTTAACCTGAAGTACCACTTTAGCTAATGGGGCCTCCTGCTGCCACCGCCGTGCGATTTCTGTTCTCGTCCTGAAGCAAAGTTCTTAACCCTGGGTTAGCGGAGTCTCTAACCTGAAGCGTATGTAACCTGAGGTACCACTGTATGTACTAGCAATAAATGGCTTATCTATGGTTCAAACTGAGCCACACAGAAAATCTTCAGTCTTCTTTCTTCACCCAAATATGTGTTTTACTGAAAGGAATAAAGGAAGGAAGAAAAACCTGCCCTTTTAATTTCCAAAGAGAAATAAAACTACAACCTCTTCCAAAATTGTTGGAAGCTAGTCTTTGAATTCTAGGGGAAGAATATTTACAGCCATTGTCTAATTTCATGCACTAAAGACTTTAAACATTTCAGGGAAACATAACATATGACACTGGGTGTTTTTATTTAATGAATGGCTCTTAAAACCAGGGCCAGTGTCCCTTTCACAGATGTACATCCTGTGCCAAAAAAGCATTGCATTCAGAGCATGTCATCAGTTGGGAACCTCAAGAACTGAACTTGGGAAAATACTGGCAGAAAATAACAACCCCTTCCCAGGAAGGTTCCAAGTTTGGCAGTAGAAAAACAAACGCAGAGTCATCCTGGCTGGATGTAATCTAACTCTTTGAGAAACTTGTTTACCCAGATCATGGAGTGGGCAAGTGTTTAATTGTGTGGTACTGCAGTAAGTTTTTCCCCTTTCTTAGAGTTATAATGCAGTACGGGGGGGGGGGGGGACATTTTTACAATGCTTCAGAAAGAAAGAAAAGTTGTAGCAATCTTTTCCAGACATCTTAATTTAAAGGATTCGAAATGAAGACATTTCTGACCCAAAAAGGCCAGACCCTTAAATGCAGCACAATCATTCTGTGTAGAATAAAGTAGACCCAGTCTCAGAATCTGTTCCTGAAGATAATCCAGCATGGTTCCTGGATGTTCCCTAGACAACTCCAGATCTGGGTCCTGATCAGGCCCTTACACTTTGCCATGTGGCGGCAGCAATGGAAATGATGCAGGAACTTTTACCTCAGGGATCCTGGCTTTTCTGGATGCACCATGGATGCATAGAGTTTCCAGGCTTTCAGTCCTTTCAGTATAAAAGGATGTCACATAGAGGAGGGAGAAAGGTTGTTTTCTGCTGCTCCAGAGAAGCGGACACAGAGCAATGGATCCAAACTACAAGAAAGAAGATTCCACCTAAACATTAGGAAGAACTTCCTGACAGTAAGAGCTGTTTGACAGTGGAATTTGCTGCCAAGGTGTGTGGTGGAGTCTCCTTCTTTGGAGGTCTTTAAGCAGAGGCTTGACAACCATATGTCAGGAGTGCTCTGATGGTGTTTCCTGCTTGTCAGGGGGTTGGACTCGATGGTCCTTGTGGTCTCTTCCAACTCTATGATTCTATGATTCTATAGTCGCCTCACAGCCATAAATCAGAATTTCCTCTACCCCATGCTAAATCATGTATATATGTGTGCAGCGGCGGGGAGGGGGGAGCCCGATTTCCAGTGTAAATAACATAACAGGGATAAGGAGGTATTTGCTGTGCTGGGACCAGCGTTGTCTCACCTGACACATGTATTTTCATCATGAATCTGTGAATGTATTACACCATTGATTAGTTTTAGCTATGGTGCCTTGCTATGCAAACAGCCACAACTGAAATTAGTAATGTGGGCTGGTCTCCACTAACAGTAATGAAATACACTTGTCATTCACATGGGGTCTTAGGAACCAGGACAGTCCTCAAGTAATGCAGTGGTATCCTCAAGAAATCTAAGGAAAACAATATTATAAGCACTCATAAATGTATTGCCCACATCTTTCAGAAAGTGCTTTGGCAGTGTACATTTAAAGAATGTGCAACATTCCACTCCTCATAATAATACTAAGGATTTACATAATAGAGTCTGTACACAGTATTCCACATATATTATCTCAGTAATCATTACAAGAACCTTGTAAGAAAGCAGAGTAGCATTATCCGCCTATTATATTGCAAATGTGAACTGCACCCAAGGCCAACTAGGGTGTTCATGACTAAGGCAAGATTTGAACCAAGGACTTCCTGGTTCATAACTCAGGCCCAGCTTATACGTCATTGCAAAACCATAGTTTGGCTATTAAGAGTGTACTGTGTGGTTGGTCACTCTTCCTCTTATTTGCATGTGATAATAACCTTCTTTACACCCTAGTTAGGAGTAGCTATTGCTTGTCTTCAAAGCAGGATTAGACAAAAAGCACAGTATTAAGCTGATTTCTGAATCTGGGTTATAGCACATGGCTTCCTCCAAATAACCCTGGGAATTTGTTAAGAGTGCTGAGAACTGTACATTCCCAGGACTCTTTTGGGGAAGCTGTGTACTTTAAATGTATACCGTGGCTGTGATCTGGCTTGAAGGCAAATGTTGGTCAACAGCAACCATAGACTGCCTGGTTGAAACAGCATAGGAAACTAAATTTCCCAAAAATCAGGAAGTGGAAGGAATCTATGCGTGTGATGGGAACGGGGCAAGACTTACTCTTTTAGACGCTACCATCAAGTTGCATAAATGTTACTTCTAAATGCAGCAAATTAAACTCTGTCCATAAGTGTGAGCTGAAGCATTTAGAAATGTCTCACTGAATTTGACAAGATGACTAAGGCTCCAGTCTTAATCCCACTTACCTGAGAGTAAGCCCTAAGTAATTAAGTGGGGCTTACTCCAGATGGGTGGGGTATAAATAAATTATTATTATTATTATTATTATTATTATTATTATTATTGGTTGTGCACTGACCAGAACAGTCCACTGTCTTCCAGGTTGATGGATCTGGGCAATCCTGGAATACAAAATGGTACTTCAAACTAGGGCAGTGACAATCCCCCCACACTTTGGGGTCCTCTTAGATGCTTCAGATCAGGCCCCTATTTGGTTTGGATTGCATGGTGGCGGGAGGTGGGGCGCTAACCTCAGACCTTGAATCTGAACCAATATTTGAAATACCAAAACTTCGGCCTTCACATTGACTTTTTATTGGGAAACTAAACCGGCTGTAACTTTTTGGCTTTTCTTCACATAGGTGCATGAAACCTGCAGACATAGTAGCCCCCCAGGTAAGGATTAACCCTGCCAGATGTCAGACAGGTAGATCCAGGAGGTTCTGTGCTAACCACCTTTAAAGTTTAAAATGTAAAAGTAAGGATTAATGAAGGAATTAAATGATCGCCTAAAAGACAGCAGTGAGGAAATCACAATAGCCAAGGTAGGTACTCTAGGCAGCAGTGAAGGAATTGCAACAGCTTAGATAGCTAGGTAGCTGTATTCACAAGACTTTCTTGCATTGTGAGACTCTTCAGTTACAAGGCACGGGGAGAAAGATTTTATAGCATCAACATCCCACCCCAGAAGCAATGTGATTGGAGAGTTTGGATGAGATTCTAGACCTAGCTTGGAAGCTGGAGGTGTCAGTGAGCAAACTGTAGCTCCGCTCTTTCTCCTCACCTTGGTGTAGGCCTTAATGGTGGTGTTTACATTTTCAAAAATTTTGCAGATAGGCTTTCTGGTTTAGATCACATTTTTTAAAAGTCTAAATATCTCCCAATCAAGCAGCTGTTGAAGGCTTAAAAGCAGGTGCTTCTTGACAACGGACAGTTCCTGTGCTTCCAAACAGCAGAAATCTCTTGGTGAAGCTTTTTCTAGCGTTAAGATAAGAGGTGGCCAAAGTTTACATTCCAGGTAAAGGAGCTCAGTGAGGAAAAACTGGCATCTATGGCAGTGGCGTAGCGTGGGGGGTGCAGGGGGGGCGGGCCGCACCGGGCGCAACATCTGGGGTTAGGGCAAATCCATGGGTTAGGGGGCGCAAATCCACGGGTTAGGGGGCGCAAATCCACGGGTTAGGGGGCGCAAATTACTTGCCTTGCCCCGGGTGCTGACAACCCACGCTACGCCACTGATCTATGGTGCCCTGATGCCAAAAAAAGACATGGCTCCTGCACTTCCTTCTAGCAAAGATACAGGAGCTCCGATTCATCGCTGTCTTCTTCTGCATCTGCCCTTGCCAGTTAATAGGCACCTTCCCAACTGAAAGAAGCAGCAGCAGCAGTAGTAAGAGCTCATATCAATGGGCTTATGCAGGAGAACTGCTTGCCAGATTGTGCCCAGATTCTCTCTTCCCTCCTGCCTGTGTGCTGGACTGTTCCAACTGACCTACCCCTGCCCTCCACAACTATGCTGAACTATGCTGAATTTAGGCAGATTTCTTGGATTTACTGAAACTAATAATGGACTCAGACCCAATCTTTCACTTAACTGAGCTGCAGATGACATGGCCTTTCTCTTCCTTTCATTCACTTTCTCCTCCAAGAGAAATCAGTGTGCAAGGTGGGTTTTTTGTATGTTTTTAATAGATATTTTACATTCATATATAGTTTTAATCCTATTAATGTTTATTTTTTTAAAATGATTGATTCCCCCGTGCCACTGCCCTGTATGCTTTAGGTGTCCCTATTTTATATGTAAGCTGCCTTGAGAGTCTGTCAGAGGAAAAGGCAGGGTATAAATAAACATATAATTATAGGAAAAGTTATAGAAAAGGAGGGAGAATATTCATGCAAAACGCTTGACTTGCAGGGCTGGGAGGAGGTATTTGAGAGGATGGGATCAAGCTGCTGCTTATTTCCAGCCAGAGTTTAGAACAATGTCAACCAGGATTTTAAAAGTACTCTGTGTCTCCTTCATATTGTTTATCAGTTCCCTTCTGCATCTCACTTGGTTGTCATGTCCTCGTTGCACAAGAGGATGGCGCTGCTGTGATATTTGGAGATTTTACACCTCTGCCTGTGCACTCCTAGCCCCCCAATCACTCACTATGTGCTACAGGGATGGGGGTGGCTGACAATAAAACAAAACACTTTAGATCATAGCAAGGTCGCTACTGCCTTTCCCCAGCCACTCTCGCTGGCCTGGTGCTTTATACGTTTCTGAAGGAAAAATGCTCACAAGATGGTTTCAGAGGAAAGAGAACTCACTAGATTCCAAAGTGAACAATCTCAACCTAAAATCAGGTTAGAAACATATATATCTTCTGACTGGATGGAGTAAAATTATAGCAAATTGATGCAGTAACAACTATGTGTGCAAAGAGGCCTCCAAGAATAGTGTGTTGAAGGCTATGTTGGCTTGCAGAAACTTGGGTATTAAAAATACAAGTACTTTGAAGAGATGCAAAAATGCCAAATGCTTTTTTTCTTTTTTTTTCTTTTAAAAAGTTAAGCAGCAAACCTTTCTCTAGATTACAGCACTTCTTCATTGTCAGAAAGAATTCAGTACAATACTATTAAACAGTGATGTGTTCAACTGGGAAACTTTTGAGTCAGAACAATACCCAGCCAGTCACCTAAATTTATTGGCACCTGATGTAGTTTGCTTATTTGACATATTTAGGAAATAAAAACTAAAACAAATATATGTTATGTTAATTTGCATATTGTAGAAATATCTCAAGAGTATTTCTGGTGGCCAGAATATTTGAACTAAAATATTTGATTGGAGAAGAAAAAAATTAAGCAGATGTTGTAAACAAAACATGTTAAAGCATTATTTGGCAATTAAAAAATATATTTGTAAATAAGATATTTGTAACAAAAAAAGAGAGACGGCAATTAAGTAACCTGAAAATCCCCCTCAGCCATGAACTTCACTGGGCAAATCTCCGCGAACCACTTTCACTCAGCCTAGCTTACCTCATAGAGATGTTGGGAGAGAGGAGGACCATGTTGTTGTTATTATTAGTAGTAGTAGTATTTATTACATGCTGCCCAGGGCAACTCAAAGCGACATAAAACCAAACCAACAAACAGACAACAAACTCTACATAGATACATTAAGATACATTAAAAACAAGAAGAAAGAGAAATACTGGTACATTTAAAACATACCACCTACTTCTAAAAGGTCACAGATAGTTAAAAGCCAAAGACCTGGTAATAGAGGAATGTTTTTGCCTGGTGCCTAAAGATATATAATGAGGTTGCCAAGCAAGGCTCCCTGGGGAGAGCATTCCAGAAATGGGGAGCCACCACAGAAAAGGTCCCTTCTCATGCTGCCTCCATCCAGATCTCCCACAGAGGAGGCTCACAGGTGATGATTGCAGGGTCCAGGTTCATATGGTGTGAGGTACTGCCGCCCTGAGCCACTTAAGGGTTTATAAATCAAAACCAGCACTTCGAATTGGGCCTGGAAACTAATTGGCCAGGACTGGTGTTATGTGCTCAAACCATATTGCCCCAGTGAGCAACCTGTCTTGCCCATGTTCAGCAAGGGTGGGGAACCTCTGGCTCACATGCAAAACAAGGAAGTGGCTCATGAGGCCATTTCGCCCAACCTACACCTCCCTGTCATCATGTGTGTCCACGTTTGGGGACTTCAAGCCTGCTGGATCAGCTCTGTAGCCAGAGGTGGATTTAGGGGAGTGCAACCGGTTTGGTCTCCCTGGGTGTGGAGCGCAACTGTGATGTAGAATGAAAGGCAAGAGGCCTGGGTGGTGGGGCCTCACTGAATTTTGGCATCGCACCGGGTGCGGCTGAAATTTGAGACCCCAAGGTCCATCCCTGCTGTAGTCCTTGCAGCAGTTCCCAAGAGCCTGTCACTGTGCAAGGGACAGGTGGGTGCAGCAAGCCACCTGGCAATCATCTGACCCTGTCATTTGCGTTCCCATATGCAGGATTCCTGTACCCCAGCGAGGGACCCACCAGAGAAATAAGACACACAAGGTTAGTATTAGGTTGAAATAGACCACAGCTTTATTCCTTACAGATTAGGTAGGCTTTGGCCAAGGCACTGGGTATGTGTCCAGCTCCAAGACTTGAACCAGTCTTAACATGCCCTTATTATGGTGTGCTTACTTAGACTTAGATGCGTAAGCCTCACTTGTGTTCAGTGAGCTTCCTCACAGGTTGGTGTTTACTGAGGATTCATGCTGACACCATGAACCCTTCCACTCCTTCCTCATATGAAAGCCAAGGTTGCAATCCTAACCTATCTCCCAGGATTTTGTAAAGTTATTATTATTTATTAGATTTATATACCACTCTTCATCAAAAGATCTCAAGATGTTTCACAAGATAAAAATACAGGATAAAAGCACAAAATAAATAGATTAAAAACAAAACAATATTCCCCAACAAACACGTTTAAAAGGTCATAGAAATTTAATTAGCCCAAGGCCTGGTTGAAGAGGAACAATTTTTGCCTGGCACCTAAGGATGTATCATGAAGGTGCCAGAAGAAGCTCCTTAGGAAGAGCATTCCACAAACCCATGCCCTCCAACATTCCTTGGGTGAAAATAGGGACATTTCTCACCCCCCCGACCCTCCTCAAGGGTGGGTGGGTGCCTGCGTGCAAGTGTGGCTTGTATGCAACTGCAAAATCACCAGTCAGTCCATCCGAGACCTTGGGGTCTGTTGATCCACCTTTCTTCTCTCTCTTTCCTGTGCAGATGAAACAAAAATTATCATGCCTGGTGCTCAGCCCCTCCTGTACCTTATTCATTATTGCCTGGTAACAAAGGCATCTGATTGCCACACACACACATATTTCACAGGATTTATACACCACTTAATCATCAAAACCTCTAAGTGGCTTACATAAAATATGCATTAAAATTACTGAAAAAATCAGATTTACATGTCTGGGTTGACTTGCTTAAACAAATAAGTTTTTAGCAGGTGCTGGAAACAGTACAATGAAGGCAACTGCTGAATATCAATGGGCAGGGAGTTCCAAAGCGTTATTGCTGTCACATATGAACAATTGCAGACTTTGGACTTTCACATTTCAGCAGCACCCTGTGCAACACCAAAATTCGGTGCCCCCTGCCTCTCGCCTTCTGTTGTTTGTCCTTCTTGAGGCACCCCCTGCAGTGTCCTCTCAGATCAGGGCCCAATGCAGGCGAACCAATCGTGCTACCCTAAATCTGCCTCTGATATGAAGAATCAATTCATTGCTGTTGTGGAACAAACATTATGTGGTACTTGTGAAAGCGCCAGTTCCTCAGACTGAAGTGGTTGGGTGGTTAGGTAGTTTTTGAAATAACTGGTCTCAAACTATTAAGGGCTTCACATACCAATAGTAACTCTTGAATACGGCCTGGAACAAACCCCCCGGTCAGTGTAGGTCTCTGAGCAGTGGTGCAATATGCTGACAGACAAGCACATGTTTGCAAAGACGAAGTATATTCCTCAGGAAGCTGTGATTGGCTGCAACTCCAGGCTTACAAGACTTACAACACTGAATGATAACTTACCTGTGTGAAGGCACCATCACGAATATAACACTACAAATGGAATGTCCTTTCCTTCTCACATCATCATCATCATCAATTAAATACATTTGTATACTGAGATCCAAAGATCTTAGGGTGGTTCACAGCATAAAAAGGGCGGTTCACAGCAATGCCTTTTAATGGAGTTGGTTCGCATATTCCACAGCCAAAAATCAAGGCCTGGCTTTTCATGTATATATGTTCATCATATGATTTCTTTATATTTGAGAACTCATTTAATGATGGCTGTTGAATGCTTTAAACGACTTCATTGAAAAGCAGGTATAAGTAGTAGTCTTAAGGGAAATGTGCAAGTGCTTTTATATCTATGATGGCCTGTCCACACATAGAAAAGACTACGTACTTAATGTTGTATACTACAAGAATAGAGCATGCATGTGTGAACCAAACCCAAGTGTACAGCAATCCATGTGTGAACGAAGCTTTCTGACCAATAGCAAACTTGGGTGACAAACTGATATTTCCTTCTGCAAACGATTGTGTGCAAATGTGTGTGATCATTAACCTCTGGATCAGCTCCATCTGACCAACTTTTCTGCTCCACTCACTAAACTCTGGTTTCAACAAGGGGAGAAATATATAATTTCACTGTGCCAGGAAGAAGAAGAAGAAGAAGAAGAAGAAGAAGAAGAAGAAGAAGAAGAAGAAGAAGTGTCAAACTGTAACAGGAAAATTTCTCCCTCCTCTGCCTTGATTGGATAGAATCCTTTAAGGGTGGGGTAATTGCAGTTGCCTTCTTCATAGTAATAGGAACTACTTGGACCCATCTCTTGTTGGCTGCTGCATCTCTGCAATGATCAACTGTTCCAGCCTTGCCTCCTAATCACTATTGCAGAAACACAGCAGAATTACAGTGGTATCTTGGGTTACAGACACTTCAGGTTACAGACGCTTCGGGTTACAGACTCTGCTAACCCAGAAATAGTACCTCGGGTTAAGAACTTTGCTTCAGGATGAGAAATTGCACAGTGGCGGCGTGGCGGCAGCAGGCAGCCCCATTAGCTAAAGTGGTACATCAGGTTAAGAACAGTTTCAGGTTAAGAACAGACCTCTGGAATGAAGTAAGTTCTTAACCCAAGGTACCACTGTACTAGCACTTAGAAGAGTCTGCCTGTTTTGTCTCTGGATGAGCCACTGCTTAGGGAAACTACTGCCTTTCTTCACAAATGGTGCTTTCCCTTTCTCCTCCTCACCTGAAAGGAGCAACACTGTGGCAGGTTTTATTCATTTATTTAACACATTTATATTCTGCTTTTCAAGGGACATTCTTAGTCAGGTGGCAATTTACATTCATTAGATTACCTTGCATGCACATGGGGGGGGAATCTTTGATAGAACACAAATTCCCTCCAGAAATGTTACAGATTATTGGAATAAATGTTATGTGCCAAAATTCTAACTAGTCACCACAAATAAATAACAAGTAATTATACACATACATCAACCATCAAGCACATCAGTTCACCTTTCTACAGAGTGGCACATTCCCTAGGCATGGTGTGCATTTTGCAGAGACAGTCGGAAGCAATATTCCATCCTAACTGGAGAACAAGCTTAATTAAGAGTACTTTTGGGTGCCAGTCATCATGCCATCTTGTAGATCAATGTCCCCCCAAATTTCTGGTAGCTGATGCTCACTTTCTTTCTGAATAAAACCTGGAAGCACACTTCACTCAGCTCCTGATTTTTTCTTTTCGAGTCTACAAAGGTCACTCTTCTGAATGTGCCTCCAACTGGAAGGAAAGATGCAGAGCAGTGACTCATGCAGAGCTGCTATGTGCAGCCTCTTCTGCAGTTATCTCTGCATTGAGAATCCAGTCATGGGCATAGCCAGGGATTGCAGGGGGTCTGCTGCCCCTCAATCAAGTAAACAAATAACCTAATATCTAACAGGCAGCATAGTTAATAGGGTACACAACGGCCTTCTGCCCTGCCTCTGGCCCTTCAGGCAAGAGGGTCTTGTGCCTCCCCAGCCAGGTTTCCCCCATTTCTTTGGCTCCAATCTGTAATTTAGGCACCAGGAGAAAATGTTCCTCTAGAACACAGCCTAGGGCCTTTAAAATGTGTTTGTGTGTGCGCGTACTGGTGTATTGGTTTTTCTGTTTGTTTAGTTTTGTTGTATTACCTATTTTGTCTTTTTGTTTTGTATTTTTATGCTGTAAACCAGGGGCCAGCAACCTTTTTCAGCTGTGGGCCAGTCCACCATCCCTCAGACCATGTGGTGGGCCGTACTGTATTTTTTGGGGGGTGGGGGTGGGGGAAATGAACGAATTCCTATGCCCCACAAATAACCTAGAGATGCATTTTAAATAAAAGGGCACATTCTACTCATGTAAAAACATGCTGTTTCTTGGGCCATCCGTGGGCCAGATTGAGAAGGTGATTGGGCCGCATCCAGCCCCCCGAGCCTTAGGTTGCCTACCCCTGCTGTAAAAGACCCTGTGATCTTTGGATGAAGGGTGGTATAGAAGCTTAATAAATAATAATAAAATAATCTCGTTTCAGCTGTATGGACTCAATGATAAAAAAGGGAGGGGAGGGGGAGGTCTCCACCTCCCCCCATTTTAAAGTTCCTTCCATTCCATTCAGCTCTAAGTTGTTAGGGGGGAGGAAAAATTGCAGTCGGAAAACCACCAAGCAGCAGCTCCCCACAAGACAGGGAGGGCGAAGAGCTGCAACAGACGTATTTTAATTTGTTGTTTCCAAATCTCAATCTGTTCCAGCATTCTGGCGTTTGTATGTTTTCAAGTATAGCTGTGAATTTCTCTCGATTTTATTGTTTTCTCGCTTTGAGGGATTTGTTTGCTTGCGTGTGCTTTTACAATCCAGCGGTGTATAAATTTCATGAACCAACCGAACAGAAGAAAACCTTTCCCCGAAGGATCCGCTCGGGGGCGGGAAGGACGAGAGGCCCCTCCCGGCCGGGAGTCCCCCGAGGGGCCCGGCGCGACCAAGGCGCCCCGGCGGCCCAGCAGCAGCCCGTCGGCCGGGCGGCGGCGCCTCCGTCCCGGCCCCCTGCACAAAGCGCCGCTCGCTCCGCCGGAGCCCCGCGCGGCGACGGGGCGGCGCCCGAGCCTCGAGCCAATGGCGCGGCGCCTCCGTTTAAATAGACGGGCCGTGTCAATCAGCTTCTCCTCCGTCCGCCTCCCTTCAATCGCCATATTGGGCCACTGGCTGAAAAAAAGGCTCGTCTCCCCCCCCCAACACCCGCACAGAGCGAAGCGTTGACATCGGGACGAGGCTTTGGGCCAAAGCGCAGGATCCCCGGGCAGCCCTCGCCTCCCCTCACCCAGCTATTTGTCCGGGCGCTGCTGCTGCTCCGCTCCCCCCCCCCCGCGATCTGCTTCTCTCCCCCCCCCCCCGCTGGTGCACTTTGTCCGCATAAGACTTTCCGCTTGCCCCCCCCCGCGCCCCTCCTCTCCGCCTTTCCCCGCCTCTGGCTTATGCAAGGGCTGCTCGGCTGCTGCTGCTGCTGCTGCGCGGGGGCGGGCGGGGGGGGCTCTTCGATGTGTTTTTGTTTTGAAGTCTTCATCTCGGTCGGGCTCCGGTTTTAAACCCGCCCGCTGCGCTCTCCCCCTTCGCGCAAGAGCCAGGGCGCGGGGCTCGTCGGGATCGACCGATCGGCCGCCGGATCTCGCTGGCGGGACGGCGCGGGCGGCGGGGACAGCTCCGGGCGATGTCCAACGTCCGCCTCTCGAATGGGAGCCCGACGCTGGAGAGGATGGAAGCCCGGCAGGCGGACTACCCGAAGCCGTCGGCTTGCCGGAGCCTCTTCGGCCCGGTGGACCACGAGCAGCTGGCCCGCGAGCTGGAGAAGCACAGCCGCGCGCTGGAGGAGGCCGGCCGGAGCAAGTGGAACTTCGACTTCGGGCGCTGCCAGCCCCTGCAAGGCAGGTACGAGTGGCAAGCCGTGGCCAAGGACGCCCTGCCCGACTTCTACAGCAGACCCCCCCGGCTGAGCCGAGGCCGCGCCAAGGCCGGCAGCCAGCCGCGCCGGGGGGGCTTGGATGGCCGCGGCCCCGCGACGGCGCTCCGGCGCGCTCAGGGAATCTCCGCCGAGGAGGAGGAGGAGGACGCCGCGCGGCGGCCGGAGCAAGAGACGGGAGCGGCGGGCGCTGCCACGGATCGAGGGCGCCAGAGCCCCGGGCCAAGGAAGCGACCTGCTGCGGACGGTAAAGTACCCGCTTGCTCCTCTCTCCTTCACGCAAACAGGCCAGAGAGCCGCCCGTGACCTGCGTTGCAGGATCCGACCAAAGGTCCATCTAGCAGCAGCAGCCAGCCAGGTGCCGCTGGGAAATCTTTCTGTTTGCTCCCCGCGCCTGGCAGTTAAACTACCGGTACTTCGAAGTATGGAGGCTTCATTAAGCCAACTCCTGGGACTCCCTTGATTTGTTTTCTTCTTTTTAAAGCCAAGCCAAGCAGTTAGCTGAGGGAAAGGACATCTCTTTGCTTCCAAATGGATTTTATTAGAAAGTGCACCCTACTTACTTATTCTTGATCGGTTGTATCCTGCCCTTCCTCCAAGGAGCTTAGGGCAATGCACTTTACATTACCAGTTATTTGAGGCACTTGTGTTAGCTGTGCTTTTTAAAGGTTGCAGTCCTCAGGATAGTTGTGTAGGGAAAGTCTCCCATAAAGCAGCAGGGCAACTCCAAAGCATAAGTTGACCTAAAAACCACAACCCAAGCTGTCAGGCAGGCTAGGTGGTTCCACTGAAATCGATGATAGTGACTTCCACATATTTGGGGCTGGGGTGCTTTAATCTTGGGGATATTAAGGTTACTAGTGAGCTTCAAATGCCACATCTATTTTTTTCTGGAGCAGTTCAACTGAAGCCAGTGGGACTACTCTAAAATAAGTGACTTGAAAATGGTTGTCTACCCTCATAGGGAGGTGAAAGGTTCGCTGGGCATCAGGTTCCCTAATCAAATGGCCTGGGCTCCCCCTGCCACCAACTCAACTCTACAAAACTTGGTATTCTTTCTGATGCAACAGATAGTGAAAGAGACCATATAATCAAGGCATGCAACTTTGTTGCCCCATCTTTCCTGCAAATGGCAGATGACTCAAGGAGTGGCCTATGGGATGTGTTTTCTCCCACCCCCTTCATTCGACTGCCTCCTTCATATTTAGTACAAGATCCGGCAGCAAAAATATTTTTAACATTAAGCTTCTTCCCCCCTCCACCCCTCCTAGATTCCTCTCCTCGAAACAAAAGAGCCAACATGACAGAAGAGGCTATTTCAGAAGACTCTTCCAGTGCCTGCTCAGTGGAACAAACACCCAAGAAATCCAGCCCAAGACGGCATCAAACGTAAATTGTTTATTAGGTGGGTTTCCTTTCCTGATAGCATTTAGAGAAATCTCTACAGATGGCAGAAAATGAAGGATGCATTATGAGAGCACCTCAGTACTGTGGATTGAGCTTTTTGGTAAACCTTTGCAAATTAGTCAGTGCAATTTTGTCAAGCTGAGGGGATAATATCAGAACAGGACCCTAGTGTGTCTTTTTTTGTAATCTTAAAAACACACCTGCAGCCTGATCCATGCCACTTTTACTCATTGATTTCAGTGGGAGTTACAGTTTAATTAGAAAGTAACCAAAACCTGGAGAACGTATTTCCAATTAGGGTTTGTAATCCTATCCGTGCTTACTGGGAAGCAGAGCTTCATTAAACTCTGTAGGACTTACTTCTGAGTAAATTTGCACATGCTTCATTTGTATTTACTGTTGAGCTGATAGCCACATTAATTGAGTGTACTAAAGAGATTTCAATTTCCCCCCACTGATTCTTATTCTACACTTAACTGTAATGAACAATGTTGTTCTGGTTTAATATTAATGGACATGTTCAAGCAAGGCCATTCTCTGCAAATACTGGTTTTGCCTTCTTTTAAAATAAAGTATTTCTTCAGCTCAAATATGTAGTCTAATTTGGCTTTTGGATGTGTTGAACTTTTGTCTACCATCCTCAAAAAGCTTGCAGCCCAACACTCTTTACTCAGAAGTAAGCCCTACTGAGTTCAATAGAACTTGATAGTGAAATGAGTTTAGAACTTTGTCTTAATAGTAGTGACACAAAGCTACCTGGGGAATAAAAATTCTTAATTAAAGAGACAAGAGTATAGGAAATGCAGCCCCTGAGTAGAGTTTTTAGAGCAGTAGTATTGTAAAGAAAGTTGACAAACATGACCTACAAATGAGTTAAGCTTTGGAACCAGATACTTTTAAAGAAATCCATTCTGTTTGGGTGAGCAGGGGCAAGTGTGTAAATTCAATTGTTTCTGTTGATTTGGTTATTTGAAAGAAAAATTGCATTAAAGAAATTGGGAGTTTGCAATTATTTTGTTTTCAGTGCTTCCCCATCCCCAGAAAACAGCCAAAATTAGCAGTGCCTCACAACAATTTAGATGTACCTACAGGTAGCCGTGCCAACTTTTGATTTGAAAAATACTGTTCCCTTGAGTGGAGTTGGTAGTAGGGTTGGGGCAGACAGAGCCAGTGCATGTCTCCCCTCCCTTATTTCTTGTCTGCTGTCATCACCTCTGTCAAAATAAATGCAGGTTTCTTGAAGGTAGGGACCTATCTTGATGGACATCACTGGTGTGTGTGTGTGTGTGTGTGTGTGTGTGTGTGTGTGTGTGTTCTATCTGTGACTAGCTGTGGTCTGAGCTAGGATGAAATCAGGCATGTGATGGGTGCTGCTTAAAAGAATCTGGAGGCTTCTGTCAGAATCTGACAGAACAGAGTTTAACCTGACAAACAAATATGGTTCTATTGGATAGGCTATTAAAAAACACATACAAAATTGGTTGGTTGGGTGAGACAAGTTATACTTAACAAGTAGTGATTAGTTGTACACAGATTTCTGCCCCACATGCAAAGTAGAACCTTGATCCACCTCTAGCAACAATGTTGACCAACTGTGTGTTTTGATAGCCATTTGTGACTTTTTGTACCCTTAATAATGAAATGAGCTATTGTAGTCTTCACCGACTTAATGCCCGCTCTCTTCTTTAATTTCAGAATTAAGAACATTCATTTCCTTGTTCTTTGAAGGCATCAAGTTCATGAAGCAAGGAAGATGCAGAGTTTATATATGAAAAAAGAAAGAAAACATATCACTGATTCTCCTCAGTGGAGAACTTGTACACGCACTGAAACAAAACAAACCCATAATTTAATAACACTAAAGTCGGGCACTCTTAAAAGAGCTGCCTCTTAAAGCATTGGATGTAGCATTCTGCAATTAAGTTTTTCCTCATTTGCTTCACTCTACTACCTGTGTATATAGTTCCTACATTATGTAGCACATAAACATCTCCTTGCGCCCCCCCCCCTTTGGGGTTAGTTTGTTCTGGGAAAGGGTGGGGTGGTAAAAGGTGATGGGTTCAAAAATCTGCTTCCAAGATCCAGAAAGCAGAGATTTGTATGAAGAGAAGCAGCATATGTGTTTATTTCTTAAAGATGTACTGTCCCTATTAATGGAATCTAAAAATCAATGTTAACACTGGCTACAGCAGATTGATAGAATTTGCTGGTGAAATTTCTACTTATTCAGAGCATGTTTCAGTGGGAGGTTTGCCTATGCTAAATCCCACTAAAATGAATGGCAATTGTGGAAGACATCGAGCTCACAGCAAGTGCAGAAGAATGTTCCATGGAATTGTGCCCTAGACTTTATGGGGGAACTGTGTTTCCATTATGTAGCAGCATAAAGGCTCCTGCTCCTGCTCCAGGACCCTTTAAGTGTTCAATTCTATTTCTTTTTATTTTTGCCACCTATAATATATTACTATAAATGATTTCAAAAGTAATTTATAAATAAATCAGCTGAATAGAATGGAAGGAAAATTAGTAAAACCCTGAACTTCAACCTTTCTTCATCTCACTCACGTCCCTGATGTTCATGGCTGGGTAAATGAAAGGAAAACTACATCTTTAAACAGTATTTTTTACATTGCCTGTATGTTTAAAAAATAAAGTTTTGAATTGTACCTGTGTACATAACTTTGTAAAGACACTGAGAAATTATACTAACTTATTTATGTTAAAGATTTTTTTTTTTAATCTAGAAGATATTTTCCCATAAAGCCAAAGCGGCCTGTGTCTTGTGCATTTGTAAATGCTCTATTTGATAGGGTGTGTTTTTTTAGTTTTTATTGGGGGGGATTTGTTTTGTTAATTAATATGGCTGTGCTTAAATGATTGCAGACTGAGCCAAGTTTAATATTTTTTTGTAATGTGTGAAAACAGTTGCCAATTGATATTGTTTTACATCAAGCAATCAATAAAGAAAACTGCCATATATAAATATATATATATATGTTAACTAACTTTTGTTGTGTGTTTTATAAATCCTGAAAAAATAAGGGATTTCTGCCACTTCCCAAATATATACATTGGGTCTATTTTTCCTCTTCTTCAATGTGTAAAGGTGTATCCAGCCAGAGTCCCTCTCTCTAACAAGGCAAAGAGCAGCTAAGGGGGATTTACACTGGGGAAACAGTTAGTGGAGGGAAGAGTTAACCCCTCCTTAAGCCCTGCAAGCCAAGTCCAATAAATACACAAACTTCTGCAAGGTTTAAAAGATAGCAAGTAGACAGTACTATGACCATCACAGTGGTACCTCGGGTTAAGAACTTAGTTCGTTCTGGAGGTCTCTTCTTAACCTGAAACTGTACTTAACCTGAATCACCACTTTAGCTAATGGGGCCTCCTGCTGCCAGATGCGATTTCTGTTCTCATCCTGAAGCAAAGTTCTTAACCCAAGGTACTATTTCTGGGTTAGCGGAGTCTGTAAGCTGAAGTGTCTGTAACCCGAGGTACCACTGTACACGCAGTCCTAAGTGTGTGGTAAGTTGAGAGGGACTTACAGCACAAACCTAATGCTGCCTACTCAGAAGTAAGTCTTATTGAACTCAGTTGGACTTGTTCATAGGTCAGTAGCCTAGCTCCCTACTAAATAATATGGTTTGTAGTCTGGAAGTGAAATAGAACAAAAACAAAACCCAACCCATGTACAAAAATGGGAGGGTCAAAAATAGTACCCACTCTAGAATCTGCTGTCCAAATAAACTGATACGCGGGGAAACCCAGCCTCACACGTAATCCCTGCCCCCCTCTTCTTTGCTTAGTGCTAATATTCTATGCTGCTGTAAACAGTAGGAGGTGAACATTCCCACAAATTACCTCCCATGGAAATAGGAAGCAGGAGTATCAGTCTTGGCTCCTAACACACTATATCCCGATTCTTAACCTAAAGGCCTTTTCAATTATTTCCCAAGCAACATCATAAATACTCCCGGGTCGGTTGGTGACTAGTTGTAGCAGGTAAGACTAGCTCCCATTGCCAAAGCCGTATTTCTGGTGGGAGGAAAATGCTTCCTTGCTGTGTGCTGGTGTGGGACCCATGCCTGAGCTGTGGGACAGCACAGCATAGCCGCCTTAGGACTCCAATAATTTGCCTATTTCAATGTGTTCCATGCTTATGGCACCTACCATTGGCCATGGCAATTTATGCCATAATCCGTCCTAGCAGGGACCCTCACAGAGAGGGATGGGAACAGGGCCTGCTGACCCTCTTGCTATGTGCCTTGCTGCTACGGGGAACTGGGAGTCCAGACACCTTTCCTTCTTGCCTGGGTTTGCTCCCAAATTCAGTTAAGGTCTGAACAAGATGCTAGGATTAGGATTAAAAGCAATCCAGATCTAACTGAGGCTGGGTACACACTGGTTCCCACCACTGGTTTGGGAAGCTGTGTACACAGGATGTTGTCTACAATCCACATCTATCCAGCTGTTTCTAATGGGATATTACATTTTGCTGTGTCTTCCCCTCAGTGAGCTTTGATCCAAATTGAGAAAAAGAATGACCTAGCTGTGTTAAGCCAGTAATGTGTACACAACCCGCATCTGACCCATTCACTGGAAAGTTATCCCATACAAACTTAATTGAAATGATTGCTGTATTTACTTTAATTGAGTATGTGCAGAAAAAACTAGCTAGTTCATCGCTCCATGTGACAGGGTGCAAGGAAGTTTCACCATTTAGATTGTTTTACTTCAGGCACCAAAATGTCTTGCATTGCCTCTGCCAGTAAATGCTTCACTGGGTAAATTTCTGTATCCCACATCATGGTTAAAGCAGCAATCCCCCAAATTCGAAAAGTCAAGGGTCCTTTACTGAACAAAAAATCGAAGCACACTTCATTCTTACATCTTAGAAAGTTTAATTTTTGAACATTTGCAAAAGCATAAAGACTACCTGCCAGACCCCTATGAATCACTATTCTGGGGATGCCACTTCTCAGGGCAGATAATGGCTACATCTATGCATCAGAAGTGACTGGATTATCTAATAGCAGCCAATACAAAGAGATGAGACAAAACCATCCATCCTCCAAATGAGTCCAGTTAAGAAGGGTATAGGACTAGAATAAACTAGAGGTGTAGCAAACAGCCTTCTCTAAAGGTTGATACCTTGGTTACACAAATTCATTTGTAATTTATTTCTCATGGCACTCTGGCAGTTTCCTTGAGCTCAGAATTTAGTGCAATTAAAAGCGCGGGGGGGGGGGGGAGTGCTAGTAAAATGTTAGCAATCACATAAATTCTCCCCTTCCAAACCAGTAGGATAGGCTAGTTGATGACCAATCCTGCGTGAGAGGCAGGGAAGAAAAGATCTCCCAGGGTACAAGGCTGGGAGAAGAAAGGGAAGCTCCTAGGTGAGAGCTGGGAGGGCTCACCTTTTTCTGTGTGGAATAAGAGTTAAGATCTACCTATGAGAGAGAACTTTGCATCTCTATCTCTCTCTCTCTTATTTTTTTATTTTTGTTTAGATTAGTTTGTCTTTAATGTATTATGAAAAATCTCAATAAAACTTTTTTTTAATAAAAAAATAATCAGTGCACTACATGCTGGCAGAATAAGCTTTTCTAAAAATGTTTTTTAAAAAACCCTTGGCACTTTTGAAATATTTCACATCCAAGTTGTTCAGCCTGAAGCACTCAACTGTGCTCAATTCACCATGCTGCACAGTGGATTGAGAAAGAAGTTGAACCTAGCCAGCATTCACACTTTGCATCTAATTTTAAATCACCATTATGAAACAACCATCTAAGGAAAGCATGCATTTCTTTGGAGGGATACATGATCCTGTAGAAACAGATGACTTTCAGATGAAGAAACCCAAAACAGAGAAAACCCAAACACCACCACAGGAAGAGAGCAGTGAAGGAAAAAACACACACAAAGCAACTAACATACAAATAACCAACCAGAGACTGGAGGTGAAACTAAGGACTTTTTGGGTGCCTCTAAACTATTCTATAACTTGGCAGTACCTCTGCAGAGCAGTTATAGCCCTGGGACCATAATTGTATCTGTTCAGTCATAACTTGGGCTGCTTCACATGTGCACATTCATCACAGTGATTGTGATGATCAAAAGCACACAGTGAACCTTCAGTGTTTGAAACGCAAAGCTTTCAAGCTTAGGCCTCACATGCAGTAAAATAAGGTAGTGGAGCCCTGAGGAGGCAGAACTGTGGTGTTCTGACTGCAGGTGTTTCTTACAGTTCTGAATGCTTCCCTATGTTAGAAAACAGAACAAAAACAAACGCCAAATGCTAATAATAATAATTTTTTTATTATTTTTTTATTTATACCCTGCCCATCTGGCTGGGTTTCCCCAGCCACTCTGGGCAGCTCCCAACAGAATATTAATATTAATAATAATAAAGCGATAAAACATCGAACATTAAAAACTTCCCTAAACAGGGCTGCCTTCAGATGCCAGAAGGCCCTCAGAGCTGGATGTCAGTGAACGATGGGGATGGAGATGCTCCTTCAGGTATACAGGACCGAGGCCGTTTAGGGCTTTAAAAGTCAGCACCAACACTTTGAATTGTGCTTGGAAACATACTGGGAACCAATGTAGGTCTTTCTGGACCGGTGTAATATGGTCTTGGTGGCCATTCCCAGTCACCATCTAACTGCTGCATTCTGGATTGGTTGCAGTTTCCGGTGTTAGGATATAGTTCTGTTCCACCTTAAAAGGGAACAGGCATGACTGTTGTGTGTCACATGCCTTTTTACATCCAGCACAGTCTGCTGGGAACTTCCATTTGTATGTAGCTTTTGTTTTCTTCCTGTTTGCTGGACACAAAGGGAAGCAGACATGTTTTTCCTTTGTTCCTGAACTATGCTGAATAAACACCTGTAAATAATGCTTACACATGTCTCTGTCCACCACTTCCATTGTGAGAAGATTTATTCACTCTGCTGATAGAGCGTGCCAAGTCTCTAAAGGTATCTGAGGCTTGTGTCACTGTTTGATGCTGTTCCGGGAACCGGAGATCGCCCGGCTGCCGGCCAGTGGCTGGAGCCAGCTGGGGGCCTGCCTAATGCCCCCATCTCCCCGGCAGCATCCCAACATCTGGGTCACCTTCAGAGGTAGCCCCACATAGAGCGCATTGCAATAGTCCAAGTGGGAGATAACTAGAGCATGCACCACTCTGGCAAGACAGTCTGCGGGCGGGTAGGGTCTCAGCCTCCGTGCCAGATGGAGCTGGGAGACAGCTGCCCTGGACACAGAATTGACCTGCGCCTCCATGGACAGCAGTGAGTCCAAAATGACTCCCAGGCTGTGAACCTGGTCCTTCAGCGGCACAGTTACACCATTCAGGACCAGGGAGTGGCCCCACCTGCCCGCCCCATGTTTCCCCAAAACAGTACTTCTGTCTTGTCAGGATTCACCTTCAATCTGTTAGCTGCCATCCATCCTCCAACTGCCTCCAGACACTCACACAGGACATTCATCGCCCGCACTGGTTCTGACTTAAAAGAGAAGTAGAGTTTGGTATCATCCGCAAACTGATGAACACCCAGCCCAAACCCTGATGATCTCTCCCAGTGGCTTCATATAGAAGTTAAAAGGCATGTGGGAGAGGACAGAACCCTGAGGCACCCCACAAGTGAGAGCCCAGGCATCCGAACACTCATCCCCCAACTCCACTTTCTAGACACGACCCAGGAGGAAGGAGTGGAACCACTGTATAACAGTGGCTAAAAATCACTGCAACCCCCCCCCCACATGACCTGGGTTACTGTGTAAATAGGTGCACTAGGCTCGGCGTCCAGTGCAGGGGAACCAGTTGCACTGCCCCAAATCTGTCTCTGTTATTTGGGGATTGGTTCACAAACACCTGCAATATCCTGAAACAACCCAGGGAGCCTTCATGGACAGAAAAGGCTCCCAACTGCAAAAGTTACAGCTGGGCACAAAGAAGCTGTTATTGTGCGCATGCGTGGGAGAGCCATCTTGTGGGAGCAACCTTATTTCTAGAGGAGCTGGGAGGGCCCTTGCGAGCGTGCATATACAAGTCCTTCTTCTGGACCCTGTGCATGCTCCTGTTGCTAGATAGGCACGTTCTCTTTCTGTCTGTCTCGCCCTCTTTCCTGCCACTCCCCCTCCTCCCGGCTTCGTTGTGCGAGACTTCTCAAAGAGCTCTCCCTGTACCAGCATTAGCAGGCAGGTGGTACCAGATCAGTCATGTCAAAGGTGCCGCTGACCCTGCTGTCCCATAGCAGCTCAATACAATACGCTTAGGAGGCTGCAGCGGCGGGCGCCTGGCGCCCCTCAGAATTCAGTACCCAGGTGCCCTGCACGCCTTGCACCCCCGGGTAAAGATGGCCCTGGACCTAGACCTCATTAAAAATTACATAACTTTTTAGGGGGTGATCATGCCTGCCTTGTACTATGATCCCAGCAACAGTAGGATTTTGGTGGCAACACTAGACCTCAGACTGTATAACTAAAGTTACCTACCCAAAAGTATTCCAATAATGCTATTCTTAAATAAGTTGCTATAAGAGCAACCTTATAAAAATCAGTTCTGGGACAAAGACATTTTGTTACTTGAGGCAGAAAATCCAAATGGCACATATTCACAAAACCATTAAAAGTCTTGCCAACTTTTTCAAAATAGGTCCCTGCTTATATGGCTTTAACAGCAGCAAGATCTGTAAAGATTAGCAGGGGAAATTCTTATCTCCATGCCATGAAAGCTTCACTTGCTTATTTCAGCAGATCAAGCTACAATTACGGACATGCAGGCTGGCCAGAATGGCTTTTTTGCTGATCTAACCCTACTCCACCCACCTAGTCACTAAAACAAACTACCAGGAAGCGTTCTTATCAAAGTCACACTACCTTTTACCTTATCGCATTTTACGGGACTGATAGGATAAGATGGGGGTGTTCCCAACTATGCTGCCCTGGCTGCCCTAGAAATAAGGTGGGATACACAAATGTGATGGGGGACATGGGTGGCGCTGTGGTCTAAACCACTGAGCCTAGGGCTTGCTGATTGGAAGGTCGGTGGTTCGAATCCCCGCGACAGGTGAGCTCTCGTTGCTAGGTCCCAGCTCCTGCCAACCTAGCAGTTTGAAAGCATGTCAAGTGCAAGTAGATAAATAGGTACCGCTCCAGTGGGAAGGTAAACGGCATTTCCATGTGCTGCTCTGGTTTCACCAGAAGCGGCTTAGTCGTGCTAGCCACCTGACCCAGAAAAACTGTCTTTGGACAAACGCCGGCTCCCTCGGCCAGTTAAGTGAGGTGAGCGCCGCAACCCCAGAGTCGTTCGCGACTGGACTTAACTGTCAGGGGTCCTTTCCCTTTACAAATGTGATGAAGTAAACCATTCCAGCAGACCAAGCATCCCTTATTATGTCTGGAGTCCTCCCAAATGACTAACGTGAACATATAAATAGTAAAACCATTTCCACAAAGTTCTATTTTTTTTAAAAAAATTATATTTATTAAAGTTTCAAAAAGAGTTACAAAAGTAAAAAAGAAATAGAAATAGAAAAAAGAAACAAAAAGTACAAAATACAGAAAAAATAAAAACAGTTAAAAGTAAATCCATCTTTCCATATCTTGCCTTTCATTCACTTATTTCCCTGACCTCCTCACACCTCCCTTTTTTGTATTCCAGTTCAAATGGTAACTTCAGAAAATCCTTTCCCTCTTTGTTTTTATCTTAATTCTTTATCTTAATATATTATAGCTTTACATTTTCACCTGTTGACAATCCATTTTTACATACTCCTTTTTAACATTGCTGCTAAAACCACTTAATTTCATTCCGACATCATTTTAACATTCATTAATTTTGCAATGTTTCTGTAAATAGTCTTTGAATTTCTTCCAGTCTTCTTCCACCGACTCTTCTCCCAGGTCTCGGATTCTGCCAGTCATTTCCGCCAATTCCATATAGTCTATCACCTTCATCTGCCATTCTTCCAGGGTGGGTAGATCTTGTGTCTTCCAATACTTTGCAATGAGTATTCTTGCTGCTGTTGTAGCATACATAAAGAAAGTTCTATCCTTCTTTAACACCAATTGGCCGACCATGCCCAGGAGAAAGGCCTCTGGTTTCTTCAGGAAGGTATATTTAAATACCTTTTTCATTTCATTATAAATCATCTCCCAGAAAGCCTTAATCCTTGGGCACGTCCACCAAAGGTGAAAGAATGTACCTTCATTTTCTTTACATTTCCAACATTTATTGTCGGGCAAATGATAGATTTTTGCAAGCTTGACTGGTGTCATGTACCACCTGTATATCATTTTCATAGTATTCTCTCTTAAGGCATTACATGCCGTAAATTTCATACCTGTGGTCCACAACTGTTCCCAGTCAGCAAACATAATGTTATGTCCAACATCTTTGTGCCCATTTTATCATAGCAGATTTTACCGTTTCATCCTGAGTATTCCATTTCAACAGCAAGTTATACATTCTTGATAGTATCTTAGTTTTGGGATCTAACAGTTCTGTTTCCAATTTTGATTTTTCCACCTGGAAGCCAATTTTCTTGTCCAGATTGTAAGCCTCCCTTATTTGATAATAATGAAGCCAATCTCGCACTTTATCTTTAAGTTTCTCAAAGCTCTGCAATTTCAGTTTTTCTCCTTCTTGTTCCAAAATCTCCCAATATTTCGGCCATTTGGCCTCCATATTGAGCTTTTTCTGAGCCTTTGCTTCCATCGGTGACAACCACCTTGGGGTTTTATTTTCAAGTAAGTCTTTATATCTTATCCAGACATTAAACAATGCTTTCCTGACAATATGGTTTTTAAATGCTTTATGTGCTTTAACCTTGTCATACCACAGATATGCATGCCACCCAAAAACGTTATTGAAACCTTCTAAATCCAAAATGTCTGTGTTCTCAAGAAGCAGCCATTCTTTCAGCCAGCAAAATGCTGCTGATTCATAATAAAGTTTAAGGTCTGGCAGGGCAAATCCACCTCTTTCCTTTGCATCGGTTAATATTTTAAATTTTATTCTGGGCTTCTTGCCCTGCCAGACAAATCTAGAAATATCTCTCTGCCACTTCTTGAAGCAGTCCATTTTGTCCAAAATTTGCAATGATTGAAACAAAAACAACATTCTTGGCAATACATTCATCTTTATAGCAGCAATACGGCCTAGCAAGGAAAGCTTCAAATTTGACCATATTTCTAGATCCTTTTTCACTTCTGACCAACATTTTTCATAATTATCTTTAAATAAATTTAAGTTCTTAGCGGTCATGTTAACCCCCAGGTATTTTACTTTCTTAACCACTGTTAAGCCTGTTTCCTTCTGAAACCTCTCTTTCTCAATCGGTGTTAGATTTTTCTTGAGAACCTTAGTTTTTAACTCGTTCAACTTAAATCCTGCCACTTGACCAAATTCTTGAATCAGTTCCAATACTCTTTTAGTACTAGATTCTGGCTCCTGTAATGTCAGTACTAAATCATCTACAAAAGCTTTCAATTTGTGCTGTTTGGCTCTGACCTGTATACCTTTAACCAGTTGGTGCCTTCTGATCGTATTTAACAAAACCTCCAGGACCGAAATAAAAAGTTCTAGTCTACTCTCTTTGTCCTTTCTATTTTATCAAGAAAGAATACTTTTCAAAGATGGGTTGAGGGGAAAGCTTGTGGAGCTGTAAATATCAGCAATTGCTTCCTGAATGTGTGGGGGAATATGTGACTACAGTGGTACATACACTTCAGGTTACATACGCTTCAGGTTACAGACTCCGCTAACCCAGAAATAGTACCTCGGGTTAAGAACTTTGCTTCAGAATGAGAAGAGAAATCATGCGGCGGCAGTGCAGCAGGAGGCCCCATTAGCTAAAGTGGTGCTTCAGGTTAAGAACAGTTTCAGCTTAAGAACGGACCTCCAGAACGAATTAAGTACTTAACCCGAGGTACCACTGTACTGGCATCTACAATCACACCCATATGGGCATTTGAGTAAACCCCACTAAACTCAATAGGACATATTTTGGATAAATATGCATAACATTGAGTGACAAGCTGTGGGTGTGTCTGTCTCCTCTGGCACTGACTCCTGCTCAGATGGGCCCCCACTTTGAGGTTTTCTACTTCAAGCGGTATATAAATTTAAGAAAAATAAATAAATGCATATCCACCAGTTCTGCTTATACAGTCATACCTCGGGTTGAAGTAGCTTTGGGTTGAGCATTTTCAGGTTATGCTCCACAGCGACCCGGAAGTAACGGAACGCGTTACTTCCGGGTTTTGCCACTTGCGCATACGCATACGCTCAAAATGATGTCATGCGCATGCGCGGAAGCGGCGAATCACGCACGTGCAGACGCGGGTTGTGTTCACTTCAGGATGCGAATGGGGCTCCGGAACAGATCCCGTTCGCATCCAGAGGTACCACTGTATTGCATCTACCTTCAGTTAAGAGGCAGCTCAGTGCCGCAAGTACCCATTTCTACAACCCCACCCCACTGGACAAGCAATCACAGGAGTAGCAACTTTTAATAATTCTGTAATGAAAAAGTGAAATCACACAATTTAAAACTATGTCAACAGGTTGCATGGCCTTTTGGCACCCCCCCCTTAAGCTTCCCTGGGTGACTTTGGGCCTGTCACTGTCTCTCAGCCTGGCTCACCTGCTGGGGTTGGGGTGAGGATAAAAGGGGGTTCTGGCCAGGACTGGGGGGTCCCTCTCGCCCTACCCTCCAATGCAGGCAGAAAACCATCCTGTTTCCTCGCCCCCATTTCTGAATGGGCTCTCGGTCGCCGCTACACAGCTCAGGTCTTGGGGCTCTGCTTCGAAAGGGGGCAGAAGCAGCCCGCAGTGATTTTCTCTAATAACGCCCCCCCCCGCTTTCCTCGTCTTCCTGCCAGGAGTCCCAGGCGCCCCCGTTTCCTGGGCTCGAGCCCCAAACGGAGGCGAACCGAAGACCCCCAAGCGCCTCTTTCCTCCAGGCCACGTTTCCTTGAGGAACCCCCTCACGGAGCCGCCGGCGACGAAGCACCGACAAGCCACACTAACGGAGACGCCGGCGCCCCGCTCGTTACAGTCATCCCCCCCCCAAAAAAATCCGGGGATCTAAACATTGCTTCATGCACCGTCGGCGAAAAGAGCAGCCCCGCCCGGAAGGTGCGTGGAAGGGGGAAGAGCGACGCTGCTCTCCTGAGCAGAGGCCCCATTTTATGAAAGGAAACCAGCGTTGCCGCGGGAAGGATTTCTCGGGCCGGAGACAGAACGCGCGAAGCGGGGCTTCGGGAGGCTTGAGCGGGGAACAAACGCCCCGGGTCCGATTCTCGCGCATCAGCCGCAAACCAAACGGGACGCGGGGCGGCCGAGAGGGAGCTCGGAGGAGGGCACGCCTGCTCAGAAGTAAGCCCCATAGGAACCAGCGGCGCTTACTCCCGAGTAAAGTGGGCCGCCCTCTCGGGCTGCGTGGGGCGCCCCGCCCGGAGAAGGGCCGGGAGGGGAGAAAGCGGCCGCCCCGCCCGCCCAGTTCCTGTCGCCTCGAGCCGAGAAGCCCTTTTGCCCCCGAGCGGGGGGAGGGGAAGCGCCGGAGCGAAGAAGCCCGCCCCTCCCCCCCCCCCCGGCCTGAAAGGAAAACGAAGAGGCGGAGGAGGAGGAGGAGGAGGAGGAGGCGCAGTTGTAGCTCTTCGCCGCCCCGCGCAAAAGGGTAACAACCAGCATGGCGTTTACAGTGTGGCCCAGCGGAGCCGCCGCTCCTCCTCTTCCTCCTCCGCTCCCTCACCTCGCGGCAGCTGAAACCCCGCGGACTTCATGGGTGGGATTTTTATTTTCGAAGGCAATCTTTACAAGCTTCTCGGGTGGGGCGCGCGGACTAAACCCGCTCTCGGTGCCCTTGCCCAGCCAGAGGACGGAAACCCCCTGGAGAGGTTCGAAGAGCCTTCCTCCCGCGTAAGCACGCGGCGCGAGGGGGAGGCAGCCCCGCAAGCCGGATCGCCCGACGGGGAGCTGCCGCCTCCCGCTGAATTCAGCGGAACCTCTTCCCGACCTCGAGTGAGCCTCGCTCCCCGCCGGGGGCCACACTGGGCGCGCCCCCAACTCGCCTGCCCTTCCTTGCTCGCCCATTGGGCCAGGCAGGCAATTCGAAGGGAAGAGAGCGGCCTCCTCCCTCAGCCCCGCCGCCGCCCCGGCCTGACGTGCTTGCCCAACTGCGAATGCCGAGATCCTGGCCGCGTCTTCCTCGCTCTGTGACCGACGCAGCCAGAAGCAAAGAGCCGGGCCCCGCGCGAAGGAAGCAAGCAAGCGGCGCTGGTGCGTCGCCCGGCCGGGGAGCGCGGCGGGGCCCGACCGGGAGAGAAGCCGAAGCGCGGCCGCCTCCCAGCCGCTCCTTTGGCCTTGCCGGCTTGCGGGGCTGGCCAGAGCCCACGTCCTCGCGTGGAACTTCGTCAAATCGACTTCCGGGGGATTGACTTCCCAGCAAGACCGACTTTGCCCTGATAGCAACATACCTAAGTGTGCAAGCCTGAGATGGGAAGCTAGGTGTGTTTCTGCAGAAGCCTGTCGTTGAGGTCAACGGTGCTCACTCACATAGGTTCCAGCTAAATCAGAACCACAAATTCAGAATTAAAATAAGTTACAGTCAGTGGTGCCTGGCTGTGTGGTTTGCAATTTGAAAACAATCCCAATAGCATTATTTCCAATGCTTTACGTTTTTATGAAGAGAAGAGAAACAAAATAAAGCTTCCCCATAGAAAGAACCCACAAGCAACACATACACAATATATTGAACAAACATCAAAAATTGTCTCGTACTGAGCAGGTTGGTGGTCCATCTAGCCTAGAGCTGACACTCTTAACTGACAGCAGCTTTCCAGAATTTCTCTCCCAGATGTATAACCTGAAATCCTTTGGCAGGAGATTGTGTGTTGTGCAGCTGTGGGGCTCTCCCCCTCACCTTTCCCCACCCCCTGACTCAACACACTGCATGGACAGTCCTTTTTTGCAATGTTCTATACAGGGGTCATTATGTTATGGAATATGGGACAGGGTCCCAATGCCATGTTATTTCCTCACAGCTGTTGCCCCTGCTCCCTCATTTCTACCATGGATGGCAAGCAAGGAGTGTGTTGCAGGGGTGGAGCGACCAAACAGTTAATAATTTGGATGTGGAATTTCTCCATGCAAGAAAGTGGCTGGAGCGATAGAGAACAATCAGAGCAGAAGCTTTGTTACGATTGGGTGAATGGCCGACAGGTCAGAAATTCTGTGTTTGTTGGTTTTTAATTCAAGTTGACAACTACCCTTTTGACTGGACTTGCACCTGTGTTGTTAACAGCAGGCTGACACACTGAAATTTAGCAAGAAAGCTAAAGGGGAAAGCTTCTTTTCCTCCTCTTCTTTTTCTTCACAAAATGTGCAAGTGACTGATGGAATTCAAGATACAGTGATGACCACTGGCTTACATGACACATATGAAACAACAGAGAGAGAGAGATTCATGGATGGTGGGTCTGTCAGTGTCGGCGGGGGGCGGGGGGGGGGTAGGACGGTGGCCATCTGTTCAGAGGCAGTTTGCTTCTCAGTGCAGACAAAAGGGCTTGGCCATTGCCTTTATGTGCTCCTTGGGAGCGACCAGTCACACCTCTCACCTTGCTGCCATCAGAAACAGAACAATGGTGGCCTTCTAGTCAATCTGGCAGGGTGGTTAAAAGAAAGTTTATAAAGGCATAGAAAAAGACATTAGAAAAGAGATGGCAATTCTAGTTCCAGAAGGATGTGGTGAAATGTAGAGATAAATGTGTTCGATAAAATGCTGAACTCCAGAGCGATAACTGCCTGCTTCAAATCTCACCTATATTCAAGAGGTGGTCTCGGGCCATCTCTAGCCTCAGCTTCTTGCAGGGTCATCATGAGGTTGTAACAAGATAGTGTTTATCACACCCACTGAACACTGTAAAGCATTATATAAATTATGATGCTGGTGATAATTTTTTTAAAAAAAACCTGTGACAAAAATAAACATTTTCTCTCTCCTTCAAAGCTACTCAATTCAATACGTGGTTTAGGTTGTGTAGAACTCAGCAAGGCTTAACTTCCAAGTAAGCATGGAGAGGATCAGACTGCACTACAAAAAACAAGGCAAAGCAAAAAACCCATTGCCCCCAGATATCTCTCCCTCCCATCACCTTTCTAAAAAGGCATTACAATTAACAATCAGTCAACATGGGAGTTTCCCTCTGGCTTACCGAGGGTTTCCCAAGGATGGGGAGTGGTGAGTAAGATCTAGCAAGGGACAGAGGATTTTTCTCTGTGTAGTAGTTAAAGAAGCCTCTTTGTCTGCTTTACTATTTCTGCCTTTGAAATTTATTTCTTTAATCTCATTCAGATCTATTTTTTTGGGGGGGGGGGGATGTGGCCATGGCGCCGGACTGGAACGCAGGAGGGAGAACCAGTTTCCTGCAGTTCAGACTTGCTGCCTATACTTTGGGCATGTTGTTTAAATTCTGGATGGTGCCCTAGTTTTGCTTCTTCATCCTCTAAGGGCACTTTTACCCGAACACCAGAAGAATATTTTCTATTTCTCATGTTTAGAACGAGAACTTAAAAATGACAGTGGCTAGAATATACATTGCACATAAAAGCCATTTTAAGCCAAAAGCAGATAATGAGCAACAAGTGCAGAGGCCCTTAGAGGCAGTGGAAGCTGGAGAGGTAGTTTGCTAGGTGAGGTAAAATGGCCTGCTGCCGAGGTGTAGCAGGGGAAGGTGGGATGTGCCTTCTTGCTTTTACCTTTAGGCAGTGGTAGGTGGAGGCATGGCGTGCTGCAGCCAGCACCATGGAAGCACATGTTGCTGAGTGGATAGTCCTGATGGTGGAGGTGTCCTATGCTGGGACAACTGTGTACTTGCACCATGCTGGCTCCAGCATCCACCCCCCTGCAACCCTCTGGTCTCAAAACGTAATGACAGGGAGCCAAGGGTTTGGTTTTTTTAAAATACACATTTTAGGGTACAAGCAGTAGGTTTGCATAAAAGTTTTTAATTTGTTAAATAATTTATTTCCTTTTTTAAATTGAGCATTTGTTAATCAATAATCCTCATACATGTCTATCCATTGGCCAGAGCATAGTGAGCAGTTGGAAACAACTTGCTCATTTTACAGTATATTCCTCTAGGGAAAAAGAGACCGAAGCTGCAGTCCCAGCCACACTCAGGGCTTCCACTTCCACTTGTCCTGTGCCGAGAAAGCATGGATCTGAGAGGCTTCCCGCTTGGCCCAAGTTTCCAAGCCGTTTTGTGGCTGTCCCCCACTTCCCACAGGGACGCCCACTGTTTACCTCTGAATCAGAACAAATGCCAATCCGCAGAAAAAGTGATTGACGTTTGTTCTGATTCAGGAGTAAACAGTGGGTTTTCTCAGGGGAAAGCAGGGCAAGTGGAAGTGTGGCTGAGTCCTCACTTAGAAGTGAGCCTCATTGCGCATGCATCTGACTAGAATGGCACTGTAAATACATAATCCTATTAAAGTTCATTTACTTGCTGCATTTAAATCTCCCTCCTTTCCCCGTAGAACTCGAAGTGGCACCCACAGGGTACCCAGGCAAATCTCCCAGCCAGGCACTGTGCAGACCCAGAGATGCTTGCCTTTAGTAAGACTGTGGCATCATATGCCTTCAATGCATGCCCTTGGTGCAGTTCTCTTAGCTTCAGTATGTGAGTGTAGTAGTAGAAGAAGAGTTTGGACTTGATATCCCGCCTTTCACTCCCCTTAAGGAGTTTCAAAGCAGCTAACAATCTCCTTTCCCTTCCTCCCCCACAACAACACTCTGTGAGGTGAGTGAGAGTAAAGTACTTCTTTAACATTTCCAAATGATTTATGATTATACTATGAGGCATCCTGGCTTTGCTGGTTAAAGGAGTGGTTTATATTGAACAATATGCAGATTTTGAACCTAGAAGGACATGATATTAATTTTGGCTGGCACGCATACTTGTGGTATGGGAAACTGGAATGCATAAAGGTTTCATCAATTATATAATTAAGAAAAATTATGTAGAGTATGGGATAAATATAAAAACTTGCTGGAAAATAAAACACCAATGTAACTCTCACCAGTAGAAGCCATAGCAGTAAGGGGGGGGGGAGGATTTATGGAAGAGGAAAGAGGACTGGTAACATACAGGGAATTGTTAATAGAGGTGGAAGGGGAGGTTAGACTAAAGAAGTATAAAGAAATAAGTGGAATATTAACAAGTTGGCTACAATATTGCCAACTAAATGAGATATTTAAGATTGATAAGAAAAATGGTTTTACAATTCAAACCTCTCAATTAGAAGACCTGCTAAAGAATAATAAAAAATAATGTCTAAAATGTATAAATTATTATTAGAATGGCAAACAAAGGATGAAATGGTCACATCATCAAGGAGAAACTGGGCAATGAATATAGGTCATAATATTGACATGACAGCATGGGGAAGACTTTGGAATGGATATTTAAAATTCACAGCTTGCTATGCATTAAAATAAAATTACATGAAGATGATGTATATGTCAGCTTTGCCCTTGAGCCAGTGCCACCGACTGGGCTCAACCACTTCAGCCCCGACTGGGCCTGGCGAGCTGGGATAGCACTTCCAGAGCCCTTCTTCTGCAGGAACAGGTCTAAGTGCTGTGGACTCACAACAGAGAGCTGTGAGCACCGAACTCACTTCCAGAAGACAGCCGTGCACAGCAGAGTATAGCAGAGCACAAATCACTCGGACGACAGTGCTGAAGAATATCTTCTTTTATTCACTACAGCTACTGTACTATACAAACTATATACAAATGGAGACGCTGGACTGCGCTGAGTGTTACAGCTGCTTTCTGCAGCGACCTTATCTACACAGAGATAACACTCAGTCTATCCCTCTTTGAAGTGAGGCTGGAGCGGAATAAGTACTGGAGCACAATCCGCCCCCTCCTCTCTAGAAAATCAGCAGATTCTTGCAATGGGAGGGGTGAAATATCCTCAGTATAGGTGGTATTTGACGCCTAGTAAGCTAGCTAAAATGTATAAGTCTGAATCCAATATTTTTTGCAAATGTTAAGAGAAAGAAGGTACCTTTGTTTATATGTGGTGGTTTTGTAAGATTGCAAAAGCCTTCTGGGAAATGATAATGAATTGAAAAAAAATGTTGAAAATAAATTTTGTTAAAAAACACACACCCTGAAGCCTTCCTTCTAGGTATACTTAGAGAAGAGGTGCTGAAAGACCAGAAAAAAAACCTATTTATGTCAGAATGATATATGCCCAAAATTGGAAAGAGGAACTGGCTCTAAAGGAGATGACTGGCAATTAAAACTGATGGAATACGCAGAGATGGCGAAACTTACCAGAAGATTAAGAGATCATGATGATGGATTTTTTTATAAAAGAATGGGGGAAATTTATTGAATATATGAAAGCAAATTGTAAACAATTAAGAACATTAGCAGGATTAGTATAAACCAGTGGCGTAGCGTGGGTTGTCAGCACCCGGGGCAAGGCAAGTAATTTGCGCCCCCTAACCCGTGGATTTGCGCCCCCTAACCCGTGGATTTGCGCCCCCTAACCCATGGATTTGCCCTAACCCCAGATGTTGCGCCCGGTGCGGCCCGCCCCCCCTGCACCCCCCACGCTACGCCACTGGTATAAACACGAGCAGTAAGAAATTTAAAGGAATTATTAAGGATAAATTTGTAAAAAAGATAAATTTAGATACGCAGTAAGAAAATGATAGAAAAATAAGAAACCACAAAAGGGGAGAGAGGAAAGTTGCAGAAATTATTTTTGATTTGTGTAGATTTATATGCATTGTTTAATGCTGTAAAATGGAAAAATAAAATATATTAAAAAAAAACCCATTTCCCAATGATATCTGTTGGCTCAAATGTGCAATCATAATAATAGTAATAATTATAATGAATGGTATTTTATAGTTCAGAAAAGAAACCTGCAATTTTTCCATAATCCCATTGCAAAGTACTGATATTTTGCCCATAGGGCCAATTCAAGCATATTTCACTCCCCATGAAAACTGTCAAAGTCTACCATGATAAATTAGCATCATGGAATCAAAGAATTGTTGAGTTGGAAGAGACTCTGAGGGTCACCTAGTCTAACCCTCTGCAATGCTGGATTCTCAACAAGATCATACATGACAGATGACCATCCACCCATTATTCTTTCCATTATTATTCTTTCCTACCCGAAGGATCACAGCATTTTAAGAGTGTTTGTGTGCTAGTGGGCCTTATAAATATATTTAAATATTTTTATTATGTTTTACATAACAGATTTCAGTTTAAACATATCATTCACCTTCACATTTAGGATTCTCGGAATCCCTTGACTCCCCCCCCCCCCGCCCTTCTCTGGTTTTCATTGCCAATCCCGTTTTCTTCAGCTTATCCCCACCCCCCCAAATTTGTTATATCTATTATTAACTTTTCCATTATATTTTGCCTTTTACAAGTTTTTCTCTAATTTTGCCAAAGTTTTTAGTTGTTTATAATGTTCTCTTAAATAGACTGTAAATTTCCCCCATTCCTTCCTAAATGTCTTCCCATCCTGGTCTCTGATTCTCCCGGTCAATTTTGCCATTTTGGCCTATTCCATCATCTTCATCAGCCACTCCTGGTTGGAACTTTATCTTCTTTCCATCTCTGGGCCAGTAGTATCTGCGCTGCTGTTGTCGCGTACATAAAAAGTATTTTCTGCTCTCTCTGAATCTCTGTACCTAATGCACCCAGATATTTCACCTTTTTAAAAAAATGTTAATTGTGTTGCTAGTCGTAATTCATTTTTATCTTTTTTAGTCATCTTTTTTTACCAATACTTTCGTTTCATTTTGGTTTAGCCTAAATCCTGCTACCTGTCCAAACTCGTACATTTTATCCAGTACCCTTGGTATACTCACCAATGGGTTCTCTACTGTTATTACAAGATTATCTGCAAATGCTCTCAATGCATCCAATGTGGGTCTTATTTGTCCAGTCACAAAACCTTTCCACTCTTTACCTTTCAGGTTACCAAGCCCACCTCCTGCTTCACCTCATAAACCACATATGCTGATTCAGTTCATCTGCACTGAGATCATAGAATCATAGAGTTGGAAGAGACCACAAGGGCCATCGAGTCCAACCCCCTGCCAAGCAGGAAACACCATCAGAGCACTCCTGACATATGGTTGTCAAGCCTCTGCTTAAAGACCTCCAAAGAAGGAGACTCCACCACACTCCTTGGCAGCAAATTCCACTGTCGAACAGCTCTTACTGTCAGGAAGTTCTTCCTAATGTTTAGGTGGAATCTTCTTTCTTGTAGTTTGGATCCATTGCTCCGTGTCCGCTTCTCTGGAGCAGCAGAAAACAACCTTTCTCCCTCCTCTATGTGACATCCTTTTATATATTTGAACATGGCTATCATATCACCCCTTAAGCTCCTCTTCTCCAGGCTAAACATGCCCAGCTCCCTTAGCCGTTCCTCATAAGGCATCGTTTCCAGGCCTTTGACCATTTTGGTTGCCCTCCTCTGGACACGTTCCAGTTTGTCAGTGTCCTTCTTGAACTGTGGTGCCCAGAACTGGACACAGTACTCCAGGTGAGGTCTGACCAGAGCAGAATGCAGTGGCACTATTACTTCCCTTGATCTAGATGCTATACTCCTATTGATGCAGCCCAGAATTGCATTGGCTTTTTTAGCTGCCGCGTCACACTGTTGGCTCATGTCAAGTTTGTGGTCAACCAAGACTCCTAGATCCTTTTCACATGTACTGCTCTCAAGCCAGGTGGGGGAACTACAGATTTTATCCAATATTAGCCATACTCAGGGTAGACCCTCTGACTCACTTTGGGCCACTAATTTCAATGGGTCCGCTCAGAGTATAACCTAGTTGGCAGCAAACCAACCAATGAACTTTTTTGTGTGTGCCTAGCACAAAAGACAAATTGAAAATTGAAACTCTTCACCTGCTTTGTGTTTCCTGTGCTGGTGAGGAGTGGTCATCCAAACAGCCCCAGTGCTGGGTTCACCCAGAAAATTATCTAGGGAAGGGATACAAATTGAAATTCAGAGTGGATAATCAGGGGGATGGTCTAGGTGACCTTCCGGGTCCCTTCCAACTCTACAACTCTACGATTCTCATTGACCAACAAAAATCTCCACACCAGGAGCCCATCATCCTGCCACCACCTCCACCACATCTTAAATACAGAAGGGAATTTCCAGGAATTAATTTTTTTGTTTTCACATAAGCTTCCTGGAATGAATCCTTCAAAAAGCAATGAAGCCAGATAGGCCTAGATATTTCTTCTGCGGGAGAAGTTCGGTCTTTGTTCTAGCTCATCTTCCAAGTCTATAGCCATTTGTATAGGATGCCTCCCAAACCCCACCCCATCCTTTCTCCTGCTGGAGTGTAAGCATGTGCTCAGCTTGAGACCAGAGCTCTTTGGGATCCTGACATTGCCCGGCCCAGATATATGCTAAGTTTCAAAGCACTTAGTGAGGCTATTCCCTCAGCCGGTGTTCAGAGGCTCTGAGATAGCTGGGACCCTGGGAGTGCAGTGGGAGACTCAGATTAATACCAAGGCTAGGGTGGGTAGAGAGGAACAGGCTACCCTCCAGCCAGCTAACTAAAGCAAGATCCTGCCTGGGGATATACCATGGATAGATCTGGACAGGCAGCCTGAAGAAATGTAGCAATGCGGAGCTGGAGACAAAAACTGCCTTCTGTAGGCAGCCGCAGAGAGACATGGTGGAGATCTAGGGGGTGGTGGGAATGCTTCCTTCACAGTACCTAAGGTGGCCACCAAAAAAGCTAGTGGCGCAGTCCCATTGGCTCCCTGCAAGAAAATAAAAACAAATGCTCATTAAATAGCTAACATTGTCTAATTTTCCCACAAAAAAATCAGGAGAAATGGTCAATAAACAAGTCATCTGGGGGCACCTTTACCGTTCCCATCCCTCTAAATCTCCCTTGCCTAGCCACATTCTTCCTGCCAAAAGCATCCAGAGCGTCCACCTCAAGGCTACTTTTCCTTTCTCCTAGAAGCTGGGGAGAAACATACCATACTCCATTCAGAAGATAATGGTTTGCCAGTATCATGAATTTTCCAAGATGAAAGGCTTGTGCATTTGCAGCCATTGTAGCTAAATTGATCCCTGCATTAATAGATGCATGTGTGGACTTCCGGGTTAGCGCCAGCGCTGAATGGCGGATTTCTCCCGGAGCTCCGGGAGAGATCTGCTTCGCGGGTTCGGGTCCCTAGCTCACGGCGGAGCAAGGACCCTTAAAAGTCACAGGCGCGTAGCCTGTGAACTGGAGACTCGGCGGGCACCTTTGCCCCCCCCCCGACGTCGTGAAATAGCCTTTTTAAAGGCTACAGATCAGCCGAGGGTGCGGGGAGCGGTGCTGAGAGTCGCTCTCACCCAGCCTGCGAAGCGAAGCCGCGTCGCCATTAGCGGAGAGCGCTGACTTCTTCCGAGGATTTTGGACTTAAAAAAGAGCAACTTTCCGTGAGTAGGATTGGGCTTGCATTAAAAATTGGACACTAAATCAAGGCACCGAGACGGATAAGCATTAAAAAGGAAGTCTGCTTTCCGTCCTGCAGCAAGATTAAAGCGAAAGACAGCTAAGCTGTAACTTTTGACAGGAGAGTTTATGAGTTTAGAAACCCAACACCAAGCAAAGAACTCCCCCCCCAGAAGGCAGGAGAGGGGGGAAAGAAGATTTTAAAGGGATTCCCTGCCTGATTTAAAGGAGATTGAACTATTTACCGCTGCTTATCTACCTGGGGGTCGGACTGCCGGAGGAAAGGAACCGGCCAAGGACGGTCGTTACAAAAAAGGCTAGAAAGTAACTGATATACAGACTTTGGCTACTCTCAACTTGAAACATCGTATTTGGCTACATTGTAAGTTATTTGCAGGACACTATCGATTCGGATCTTTTAAAAAGAAAAGGACTTGGAGGGCTTTTGCTTTTTGGAAGTGTGGGAACAATTGGAAGCTTAGGAACAGACTTTACGCCCTCTAGAGGATTGGGACAGTTAAAACCTGAGAGCTTCTCTTTATTGACAGCGTAAGAATGTGGGAATGACCTTGAACGAAAGACTTTGTTATGGCAGATGGTAAACAGAAAGAAGATTCACAAGAAACAACTCTGAGATCTGGTAGACAATACAAAGTGGATTCTTCTATGCAAAGAAGGGCCTCTGTATCAGGGGCCTCAGGAACTGCAGCTGTCACAAAGGCAAGAGTCAAAACAATGTCTTCGGAAGAAGCGTTTACAAAGGCCTTGGGAAAAATAAGTGATTCTCTAGAGGAATTAAAGAAACAAGGTGCTGAAACAAACAAGAAAATTGAAGAAATTTCTGGGAAAATTGATTTAAATACTAAAAGTATAACTGACCTTGGGAATAAAGTGAACTCTAATGCAGAAGCAATTGGGAAACTACTGGAAGATTCATCTACAACGCGAAAGATAGCTGAAGAAGCTAAGGAAATTGCCACTGTTGTTGAAGGGAAACTTCCACCGGTGTACAGGAAACTGGATGAGTATGAACTGACATTTTCTATGCAGGATATGCAACGCAAGGAGAAAAATCTGAGGATTAGACTTGTGCCGGAAAAGGAGAGAGACAACTTGGTGGATTATTTGACAAAAGAGTTTTCTGATTTTTGGAAACAAGATCTGAAAGAAGAAGAGTTCAAAATAGAGAGTGCATTTAGGTTGGGAATAAGACAGAAGAAGAATAGACCCAGAGACTGCTTGATAACTCTAAGATCCAAAGAAGAGCGAGATAAAATATTGAACCTGCACTACCAAACAACCCTTCGAATCGAGGATTCTCACATTGAGATTTTTAAAGATATCCCTAAAAGTATCTTGGATGCAAGAGGTCCTTATAAGGATCTGGTGACACTACTGAAGAGGAACTACATACTATTTAGGTGGGAGTTTCCCCAAGGCCTGTCTTTTAAATATAAGGGGAAGAAAAGAAGAATAAAAACAGTGAGTGATAAAGACAAGTTCCTGGGAGAACACGAAGAAGACCTACAGAAAGAGACCCATCCAGGAGAAGGACATCCTTCAAGATTAGATACGGATACAGAACCACCGACAAAGGACGAACAACAATTGGGAGCTGTAGGAGGAACTAAATAACCCCATCATGGCTTTGCAACTTCTAACTTGGAATTGTAATGGTCTAAACAACCCCCGAAAAAGGAAAAATATATTTCATGCTTTAAAGAAAGACCAATTGGACTTGATTTGTTTACAAGAGACCCACGTGACAAGAACACATAGAAAATTGTTAATAAACAAGAGATTGGGACAAGAATTTATATCTTCAGATAAAGTTAAAAAAAGAGGAGTGGTGATCTACGCAAAGGAAAATTTGCAGCCAAAACAAATTTTTAAAGATGATCAAGGAAGATTTCTGGCAATTGAAATTCAATTTCAAGGAGAAAAATTTTTGATAGTGGGGATATATGCACCAAATGAAGGGAAAGCAGAATTTTTTAAGAAGTTGCATGAGATTTTAATGGACTATATGGATTACAAACTGATTATGATGGGAGACATGAATGGAGTAGTTTCAACAAATATGGACAAAGCACAAAGACAGGTAGTTACAAAAGACGGAAGACTACCAAAAACTTTCTTTGAAATGACTGACAATATGGACTTGATTGATATCTGGAGAACAAAATACCCATTAGAAAGAGAGGGAACCTTCTTTTCTGAAGCCAAAATGACATGGACACGGATTGACCAAATTTGGGTGTCTAGCAGTATGGCGTCGAATATAAAGAAAGTGGAAATCTGCCCAAAAACCTTCTCCGACCACAACGCAGTCAAGATGGTGATGAAGCAAACAACAACTGGTTCCTTCAGATGGAGAATGAATGACACCTTATTTAGAGACGAGGAGATTTGTAAGAAGGCCCAAAAAACTTTGAAAGATTATTTTGAAACCAACTTAAGGACTAAAGTAGAAAAAAGAATAGTATGGGACGCAAGCAAAGCCGTGATGAGAGGGTTTTTGATACAACAAAATTCAATAAAGAAAAGAAAGCAAAATGAGAGGAAAGAGAAAATCTTGGAAAAGATAAAAGAAGGGGAAAGGAAACTAAGATTGAAGCCAAAATCACAAGAGATTTTAAGAGAAATCAAATTGTATCAAACACAATACATGGAACTGATGAATCAAGAAATAGAATGGAAAATTAAACAAATGAGGCAAAAGACCTTCGAATCGGCAGATAAATGTGGCAAGCTATTGGCTTGGCAAATAAAGAAGAGACAAAAACTCAACACGGTAACAAATTTAGAAGTGGATGGAAAGAACATATGCAACCCAGTGGAAATTAGGAACTGTTTCCAGAGCTACTTTAGACAATTGTACACACAAGGGCCGCAGAAAGATAAAGACATACAACAATTCCTCGAGAAAAATGGGCTGAAAAAGATCTCCCAGGAAAGTAAGACAATTTTGAACCAGGAGATATCAGCACAGGAAATAGAAGATGCCATTCAAAACATGGCGTTGGGCAAATCACCGGGACCGGATGGATTGACTTCCAAATACTATAAAGTTTTGAAGGAAGGGCTTATACAACCTCTGAAGGAAGTCTGCAATGAGATTATGGAGGGGAGAAGGGCACCCGATACGTGGAGAGAGGCCTACATTACACTTATACCAAAGACAGAGACTGAAAAGACCCAACTTAAGAACTACCGACCCATCTCCTTACTAAATGTGGATTACAAAATCTTTGCTGATGTTTTAGCAAAGAGACTGAAAAGAGTTTTGATGGAGGAGATTCATGGAGACCAGGCGGGCTTTCTCCCGAAAAGGCATTTGTCGGACAATGTAAGGAATATAATTGACATTTTGGAGAAGTTGGAAGTGAATATAAACACTAAGGCTGTTTTGATATTTGTGGACGCCGAGAAAGCCTTTGACAATATTCCTTGGAGTTTCATGTTGAAGAACCTCCGGGGGATGGGGGTAGGCCAAGGGTTCGAAAATGGTATAGGTGCAATATATTCTGAACAGAAAGCTAAACTAATTGTAAATAATGTGGTAACAGAAGAGTTTAAGATTGAAAAAGGGACACGACAGGGGTGCCCTATCTCCCCATTACTCTTTATATCGGTCCTCGAGGTTTTGCTTAATATGATCAGGAGGGACCAGTTGGTTAAAGGGATTCAGGTCGGAGCTAAACAATATAAACTGAGAGCATTTGCAGATGACCTAGTACTCACATTGCAAGAGCCAGAAGCTAGCACAAAAAGAGTTTTGGAAATAATTCAAGAGTTTGGTCAATTGGCAGGATTTAAATTGAATAAGTCAAAGACTAAGGTATTGGAGAAAAATTTAACACAGACTGAAAAAGAAAGGTTTCAGAATGAGACGGGGTTGACTGTGGTTAAAAAAGTGAAATATTTGGGTGTGAACATGACAGCTAAAAATGTGAATTTATTCAAAGATAACTATGAAAAAACTTGGACAGAAGTGAAAAAAGATCTGGAGATTTGGTCAAATCTGAAGCTTTCCTTGTTAGGTCGAATTGCAGTTATAAAGATGAATGTATTGCCAAGAATGTTGTTTTTGTTTCAAGCATTACAAATTATGGACAAAATGGATTGTTTCAAGAAGTGGCAGAAAGATATATCTAAATTTGTCTGGCAGGGCAAGAAGCCCAGAATAAAATTCAAGATATTAACGGATTCAAAGGAAAGAGGGGGGTTTGCCCTGCCAGACTTTAAATTGTACTATGAAGCGGCAGCTTTCTGCTGGCTAAAAGAATGGCTGCTTCTTGAAAACACAGACATTTTGGATTTGGAAGGATTTAACAATATTTTTGGGTGGCATGCATATTTGTGGTATGACAAGGTTAAAGCGCATAAAAGTTTCAAAAATCATATTGTCAGAAAAGCACTATTAAATGTCTGGGTCAGATATAAGGACCTGCTGGAAAATAAGACTCCAAGATGGCTTTCACCAATGGAAGCCAAGGCAGTCAAAAAGCTAAATATGGAGTCGAAATGGCCAAGATATTGGGAAATTTTGGAAAAAGAAGGGGACAAATTGAGATTGCAGAGTTTTGAAAAAATAAAAGGGAAGGTGAGAGACTGGTTACATTATCATCAAATAAATGAAGTGTTTAAATTAGACAGTAAAATAGGCTTCCAGGTGGAAAAATCAAAATTAGAGACTGAACTGTTAGAATCTAGTACTAAGAATTTGTCAAAAATGTATGACCTGCTGCTGAAATGGAATACACAAGATGAAACGGTAAAATCAAGTATGATTAAATGGGCTCAGGACATCGGTCATAACATTATGTTCGCTGATTGGGAAAAGTTGTGGACCACCGGGTTGAAGTTTACGGCGTGTAACGCCTTAAGAGAAAACATAATGAAAATGATTTATAGGTGGTACATAACCCCAGTCAAGCTTGCAAAGATCTACCATTTGCCTGATAATAAATGTTGGAAATGTAAAGAAAAGGAAGGTACATTCTTTCACCTCTGGTGGACGTGCCCGAAGATTAAGGCATTCTGGGAAATGATCTATAATGAACTTAAAAAGGTATTTAAATATACGTTCCCAAAGAAACCAGAGGCCTTTCTCTTGGGTATCGTCGGCCAGGGGGTGTTAAAGACGGATATAACTTTCTTTATGTATGCTACAACAGCAGCTAGAATACTTATTGCAAAGTACTGGAAGACACAGGATCTACCCACACTGGAAGAATGGCAGATGAAGGTGATGGACTACATGGGTTTGGCAGAAATGACGAGCAGAATCCGAGACCAGGGAAGAGAAGCGGCGGAAGAGGAGTGGAAGAAGTTTAAGGATTACTTAAAGAAATACTATAAAATTAATGACAGTTAGAATGATGTTGGGCTTAAAATAAATGGTTACTATTAGTAATGGTTAAGACAGAGAGAATAAGGACGATTAACATAAATCTATAATAAAATAAGGGAAGATTCGCTGAATAATTGTAAGAACTTGGAATACAGAAACGGGAAGCAAGAGGAAGTCGAGGAAGTAAGGTCTAAGAAATTAGGACATGAAATGGTACTTGTTTTTTGTTCTGTTAACGTGAGTGGTTTGTTTTTGTATGTTTTGTTTGTGTTAATATAAAAGCTGTTTAATAAAAAATATTACAAAAAAAAAATAGATGCATGTGTGTAGATTTGTTTAAAATAGTCTTTTAAAAGTGAAAAACAAATAGTGTTGGGTCAGTGGAAGAGAGACCTCTGCTGGTAGTAGCAGCATAGCTACAAATATAATAATCACATACATATTTTGCTAAACTAGGATTTCTGGTCTTAGCATTCAGATTGTGTTGCTTCTCAACTTTCCTGCTGCTTTCCCAGGGAAATTAAATACACATTTTCTTTTTTTAACCCCCACCTCACCCTGCCTCAACCAACCCAGATCTTTTGGTGTCAAGTAAAATACCTCTCCTTCTTACAAGAATATATGACATTAAAGCTTATCTGTACTGGGATGAAATATTGTTTCTTGACACAGATTTCTCCTTGATCTGTGTATAGAGGCTGTGAAGGGAGTAGGGAAGTTAACTCTGGTCCCTATAGGAGCTACTCTGCACCCTGCTTGCTGACTGAACAGGGTGCAGCTTTGCAGCCATGTCTACATTTTTCTGGCCATACTTTCCTTTGTTGAGGTGATTGCTCAAGATGGATAACTGCTGTTTTCTTATTGGTCTAAGGTCTGTATACTTGGGAAGAAATATCCCCTTTGGAGAGTCAGAGATAAGGGGAGAGAAAACATCCTGGGATGCAGCAGGTGTGGGGCAGTGCATCTCTACTGCATGCTAGCAGTGCTATTCTGATTGTTTCCACCTCGCTCTATTTGTAGATTTGTGAATAAATCAATTACTACAAAAGCACCACAAGTCTCCTGTGATCCCTCCTCCAAAAGAAAGCTAATCATCTGCAGTGGGGTGTGTGGGTGTGTGGATTGTCAGATCTGAACAAAGGTCCATCTAGTGTGGCATCCTGATTCCAGCAATGGCCAACTAGGAGCCTCTGGGAAGCATAAACAGAGCATGAATACAGCAGCCCTACTTTTGATTGATCCCCATAAACTGATACCCAGAGGTATGGTGCAGCTGGCAGGGCCAGCCCAAGAACAGCAGAGGTGAGCTACAAAATAGGACACACACATGGGTGTAGCCAGCTTTTATGTTGGGGGGGGTTTAGAACCTCAGTTAATAAAGTATTTTTTATTGATTTACTTAATTTGGGGGGCAACTGCCTCCCCGACTGTGCCCATGGACACACACACACATGCCAGGAAGAAAGGGTGAGTGAAAATATTCATCAGGAACAAGGAGGGAATAAAGATCTATATTGGGACGATGGTAGGAGTGAAAAACTACACTGGGAACAGATTGTGGGGAGAATCTAATCAACCTTACTTGACAGCTGAAGTGGGAATCAAAGGTCATTGTGGGGGGGGGGAAGGGTGCACTCTGAATCATGCTGGGTGGGTGCAGAGCCCAGGAGACCCCAGAGGGCAACCCTCATTTCCTCCCTAGGGGTAGGAGAAGACCAGCAGCACCTCCTATTTGCGAAGAGGCCACTGTGGAGGCAGCATGGGCGGCTGCTGAGGAGGGGCACATCTTGGTTCCAAGGAGTGCACTGCAGCCATTTCTGCCACCACAGCAGCAGCAGGCAGTGCACTCCTTGCAGGCTGGATCTGCTGCCCCTCTGGATCCTGCCACCTGAGGCAGTTACCTCACCTTGCCTCATGGGCGGGCAGGCCCTGGCACCTGCACATGGAGGTTCTATTTAGCTGTCGATAGTGTGGGATATAAAGCTGTCAGTCAAGTCCAACATTCCGAGGGGACTAACTGCCTCTGTGTTTTGTCAGTTGGTCGGTTGGTTGGCTGTTGCAAGGAATGTTAACTGGTAACTGCTCAGATGCAGTCTTCTCATGACTCACTACTATCTAGTATATAGTTTATCTGTTATGTAACCTAAGCCTGCCTTCAGGAAAAACTCTGTAAACCTGAATGAATCTGATAGTAAAGTAGCTTATGTTAATATGATTCAGATTCATGTGTGTTTTCTTTAAGAGGGACAGAAAGGGATTATCAACCAGGAAGGTATAATTATTGACAGGACTCAAAAGAGTTAGCACCAACTTGTCACTACATAAACTCAAACAGGGGATCGTTTAAACTCTGCTAAATTATATAAACGTTCCCACAATTAGGCCTATCCTCCTCCAGAAATTTGTTTAATACTCCTTTAAAGGTTGTGAGCTTTAAATTGCCTAATTCTGGATGAGACCATTGGCCTATTGCGTTTTGATCAATGGTGGCTCTCTGAGGACAGGGCAAAGGTGCTATCCTCATCCTGTTACTTGCTGAAATGCCAGGAATTGAAGCTGGGACATTTTGCGTGCAAAGTATGGGGTTGATGAAAATTGCTTGATGAAAGTTTACTATAGATCCCCAAGCCAAACGGAGGACATAGATGATGCCTTCCTGGAACAGATGGCCAAGCATGCAAAAGGAAGGGAGATAGTAGTAATGGGGGACTTCAATTACCCGGATATTTGTTGGATGTCAAACTCAGCCAAGAGCATAAGGTCAAACAGATTCCTCACTGGCCTTGCAGACAACTTCATTGTCCAGAAAGTGGGAGAAGCAACAAGAGGAACAGCCATTTTAGATCTGGTCCTAACCAATGTTGATGACCTGGTTAGTGGGGTAGAAGTGGAAGGATCATTAGGCGCGAGTGATCATGCTCTTCTGAAGTTTACTATACAGCGGAAAGGAGCAGCCAAGCATACTAGGACTCAGTTTCTCGACTTTAAGAAAGCCGACTTCATAAAACTTAGGGAAGTGCTGGGTGAGATCCCATGGACAGTAATACTAAAAGGAAAGGGAGTTCATGATGGCTGGGAGTTTGTTAAGAGGGAGATAGTAAAAGCACAACTTCAGGCAATACCAATGAGACGGAAACATGGAAGGTGCCTAAAGAAGCCAGGGTGGCTATCTAAAGAACTTTTAACTGAGTTAAGATTAAAAAAGGATGTGTACAAAAAATGGAAAAGGGGGGAAACCACCAAAGAGGAATTCAAACAAATAGCCAGCACGTGTAGACACAAAGTCAGAAAAGCTAAAGCACAGAATGAACTCAGGCTTGCTAGAGAGGTTAAAAGCAACAAAAAAGGCTTTTATGGGTATGTTCGTAGCAAAAGGAAGAACAAAGAAACAGTGGGGTCACTCAGAGGAGAAGATGGTGAAATGCAAACAGGGGACACAGAAAGGGCCGAACTCCTCAATGCCTTCTTTGCCTCAGTCTTCTCCGATAAAGAAAACAATGCCCGACCTGAAGAATTTGGAGCAAATGATTCAGCAGAGGAAACACAGCCCAGAATAACTAAGGAGATAGTACAAGAATACTTGGCTAGTCTAGATGTATTCAAGTCTCCAGGGCCAGATGAACTGCATCCAAGAGTATTAAAAGAACTGGCAGATGTGATTTCAGAACCACTGGCAGTCATCTTTGAGAATTCCTGGAGAACAGGCGAAGTCCCGGCAGACTGGAGGAGGGCAAATGTTGTCCCTAATTTCAAAAAGGGGAAAAGAGAGGACCCAAATAATTACCGCCCAGTCAGTCTGACATCAATACCAGGGAAGATTCTGGAGCAGATCATTAAGCAAACAGTCTGTGAGCACCTAGAAAGGAATGCTGTGATCACCAATAGTCAGCATGGATTTCTGAAAAATAAGTCATGTCAGACGAACCTGATCTCGTTTTTTGACAGAATTACAAGCCTGGTAGATGAAGGGAACGCAGTGGATGTAGCCTACCTTGATTTCAGCAAGGCATTTGACAAGGTGCCCCATGATATTCTTGTAAAGAAGCTGGTAAAATGCGGTCTTGACTATGCTACCACTCAGTGGATTTGTAACTGGCTGACTGACCGAACCCAAAGGGTGCTCATCAATGGTTCCTCTTCATCCTGGAGAAGAGTGACTAGTGGGGTGCCACAGGGTTCTGTCTTGGGCCCGGTCTTATTCAACATCTTTATCAACGACTTGGATGATGGACTCAAGGGCATCCTGATCAAATTTGCAGATGACACCAAACTGGGAGGGGTGGCTAACACCCCAGAGGACAGGATCACACTTCAAAACGACCTTGACAGATTAGAGAACTGGGCCAAAACAAACAAGATGAATTTTAACAGGGAGAAATGTAAAGTATTGCACTTGGGCAAAAAAAATGAGAGGCACAAATACAAGATGGGTGACACCTGGCTTGAGAGCACTACATGTGAAAAGGATCTAGGAGTCTTGGTTGACCACAAACTTGACATGAGCCAACAGTGTGACGCGGCAGCTAAAAAAGCCAATGCAATTCTGGGCTGCATCAATAGGAGTATAGCATCTAGATCAAGGGAAGTAATAGTGCCACTGTATTCTGCTCTGGTCAGACCTCACCTGGAGTACTGTGTCCAGTTCTGGGCACCACAGTTCAAGAAGGACACTGACAAACTGGAACGTGTCCAGAGGAGGGCAACCAAAATGGTCAAAGGCCTGGAAACGATGCCTTATGAGGAACGGCTAAGGGAGCTGGGCATGTTTAGCCTGGAGAAGAGGAGGTTAAGGGGTGATATGATAGCCATGTTCAAATATATAAAAGGATGTCACATAGAGGAGGGAGAAAGGTTGTTTTCTGCTGCTCCAGAGAAGCGGACACGGAGCAATGGATCCAAACTACAAGAAAGAAGATTCCACCTAAACATTAGGAAGAACTTCCTGACAGTAAGAGCTGTTTGACAGTGGAATTTGCTGCCAAGGAGTGTGGTGGAGTCTCCTTCTTTGGAGGTCTTTAAGCAGAGGCTTGACAACCATATGTCAGGAGTGCTCTGATGGTGTTTCCTGCTTGGCAGGGGGTTGGACTCGATGGCCCTTGTGGTCTCTTCCAACTCTATGATTCTATGATTCTAAGTTCCCAATTTGAGAGGGAACTAATAGAAAATAGAGAAAAATTAGTTTCCAGGATGTGTAATGTTATGTATTGAAGTTCTCACCCTGGCCACCAGGAGTATTGTGTATATAGTTTTCAGTCAGGTCCACGTCAGTTACTTTAGGCGGGAAACCCTGGGTTGTTGTTGCTAAAATGTTGACAGCCGGCTGCCTATAAAAGCAGGCCGGCTGAGCTGTTGGCTGTTCAGTTCTGTTCTGGCCTGTGAATAAACAAGAGCTGCTTTGGAGAAATCGCTGCGTTGTCTGCTATGTCTACCCACTATTTAACATGTAAGATTCTCTTAGAATGGGAAACCAAGGATGAAATGGTTAAATCGGCTACGATTCACTGGGCAAGAGATGTGGGACACAATATAGAATTAGATATGTGGGGGAAACTGTGGAAAATAGTTTTGAAATTTACAGCATGTTAGACTTTGAAGGGGGACGTGGGTGGCGCTGTGGGTAAAAGCCTCAGCGCCTAGGACTTGCCGATCGCATGGTCGGCGGTTCGAATCCCCGCGGCGGGGTGCGCTCCCGTCGCTCGGTCCCAGCGCCTGCCAACCTAGCAGTTCGAAAGCACCCCTGGGTGCAAGTAGATAAATAGGGACCGCTTACCAGCGGGAAGGTAAATGGCGTTCCGTGTGCTGCACTGGCTCGCCAGATGCAGCTTGTCATGCTGGCCACGTGACCCGGAAGTGTCTGCGGACAGCGCTGGCTCCCGGCCTCTAGAGTGAGATGAGCGCACGACCCTAGAGTCTGGCAAGACTGGCCCGAACGGGCAGGGGTACCTTTACCTTTACCTAGACTTTGAAGGAAAATTATATGAAAATGATTTATAGATGGTATCTGACACCAAGTAAATTAGCAAAGATGTATAAGTCAGAATCAGGTGTTTGTTGGAAACAGAATGTACATTTTACCATATGTGGTGGACTTGCAGACTAGCTAAGGGATTTTGGGAGATGATAAATAATGAGATAAGAAAAATAATTAAGAAAACTCTTCCAAAAAGACCAGAAGGTTTTCTTCTAGTGAGCAGATGTACCAAAAAACCAAAGGAATTTGTTATTGTATACAACTACCACAGCGGGAATATTATATGCCCCTAAACAACGGGAGGACGCAGTACCCACAAAAGACGAGTGGCAGTGGAAATTGATGGAATATGCTGAATTAGCAAGCTTAACCAGTAAAATTAGAGAGCAAGATGAGACTGCCTTCAAGAAGGATTGGAAAATGTTAAAAAAGCTATTGTAAACATGTTAAAACACTAGCATATTTGGAGTAAGGACAGCAGTAAAAGTTATGCTTAGAATAAGATGGGGGAAAGAAGGTATAAAATAACCATAATATGCAGCAGTGATAGATAATCCAAGGAAACCATGGAAGGGTGGAGGGGAAGTCAAACACCAAGGGAATGTAAATTGGAAAATGTTGGATTAATTGTAATTTTGGAAAATGTATAAATATTTTTTTAAAAAGAAACCTCACAAGGACTCTGGAGACTTCTGTGTGATTCTGTGGGGCTCTTTTGCATTCTTGCCAGAACCCAGAAACCACCAAAAATCAAAATTGGAAACAGAATTGTTAGATTCAAAAATCAAGAATTTGTCAAGAATGTATAACTTGCTGTTGAAATGGAACACTCAGGATGAAATGGTGAAATCAGTTATGATTAAATGGGCACAAGACGTTGGACATAACATTATGATGGCTAACTGGGAACAGTTATGGACCACAGGTATGAAATTCACGGCATGTAATGCCCTAAGAGAAAATTTAATGAAAATGATTTATAGGTGGTACATGACACCAGTCAAGCTTGCAAAAATTTACCATTTGCCCGACAATAAATGTTGGAAATGTAATGAGACTGAAGGTACATTCTTTCACCTTTGGTGGACATGCCCAAGGATTAAGACGTTCTGGGAGATGATTTATAATGAAATGAAAAAGGTATTCAAATATACCTTCCTGAAGAAACCAGAGGCCTTTCTCCTGGGCATGGTCGGCCAATTGGTGCCAAAGAAGGATATAACTTTTTTCATGTATGCAACAACAGCAGCAAGAATACTCATCGCAAAGTATTGGAAGACACAAGATTTACCCACCTGGGAAGAATGGCAGATGAAGTTGATGGACTATATGGAACTGGCGGAAATGACTGGCAGAATCCGAGACCAGGGAGAAGAGTCGGTGGAAGAAGACTGGAAAAAGTTTAAAGACTATTTACAGAAATACTGTAAAATTAATGAATGTTAGAAAAATGTGGGAATGAAGTTATATGGCTTTAGCAGAAATGTTATAAGGAATTAAGTATAAATAGATTAATAGAGCATTAAAGGAAAAAATAAGGTTAGAATATGTTAAGATAATTATAGGATAGAAAACAGAGGAAGATGGAAAGGAATTGCTGAAACAATTAATAGAAGTGGAATACAAAAAGGGAGGTGTGAGGAGGTCGTTGAAATAAGTGAATGAAAGATAAGATATTGAAATTGTTTGATGTGTTTTAAACTGTTTTTGTTTTGTTTTGTTAGCTTAATGTGTTAGTATTATGTAGTGTTTTTGTATTATTCTTTTTTTTGTATTGTTCTTTTTTTGTAGTGTTTAAATTGTTGGAAAAGTAATAAATATTATTCAAAACAACAACAACAACAACAAAAACCAGAACCCAGAAACCACCACAGCCACTTCTCCGGCAGCATGTTTGTGTAGGTATGTGTTGTGCCCCCAGAGTTGCCCCTTACATTCTGCCTCCTGAGTCAGGACTCTTCTTGTGCCAGGAGCCATTCCTTCCTGTCCTGAGCTCTGCCAGTGTTCACCCAGAAACATAGCAAAGCACAGTATTGTCTTTTCAGGACCATTAGAGTTTGGAACCCAAAACTACTGGAGATGCATTTACAACTGTTTATATCCACACAGATATAAATTAATGCTATTGATTTAAATCTCTTTTACTTCCTCCCTTGAACTGGCAGGTTAGTCTGGCCTAACTCCAAGCAGGTGCGGGGGCCCAGGGGCATCAGCAGAACACACACCTCAGGCAGGTACTGCAGGTGCTGTTGCCTTGCCTCCTTTCCTGCAACAACCCCCACATCTTTGGCCATGTGCTTCTTACAACAAAAAATAGCCAGTTTTTCTATTATAATTAATTTCTCTTTTCCCTCAAATCTTTACACATGACTGATAGTTCCTCCCCTTCATTTTTTCTGTTATAGTATAAATACAATGCAATATAACATTATGCTGCTATGCAGATAACTTCGAGCAGGGGGAAGGAAGCCCTCCCTAAGCGGTGTGTGTGCCTCCTGTGCTAAACCTTTATGCTTGTCCTTCATACATGAGGCCCACGCAAAATCACTTCACTGCTTCCTAGCCTGTCCTTTATTGAAGAGCCACGGAGATGCTGTTCCTTCCTTCATTAACGCTTTATTCTGTTATTAGAGGGTTTGCCGAGAGGGTCATTTAAAGTGTTTGTGGGAGCACATAACAATCATGCATGTTTAAATATGATTGCTGCTTATTCACATCTTTATTATTTAACTTGCATGATTTCCCAACCATAAGATTTATTTCCCTCCTACATCAAAAGGACAATAGCCAGTTACAAAGTAGTTAAATGCTTTTCAGGATGTCTACTGGGCCCAGGTAGGAAGAGGCACGTAGACTTTACTGGGCCCAGGAATCAAGGGATGGGAGGCTAGCCAGGGTAACACCCTATGACCATGAAGAAAAAAATGGAGGCTGAATTGTAGAGCACATATTGCTGTAAGTTTGGGGTGTTAAGATGTATAGGACCCCCTCCCTCAACAGAAAAAGGCAGAGTGCAGAATTTGGCCGTGGTGTATCCTAGAAGTAAGCAGCAAATTGGAGAGAGCCAGAGAAACATTTGAGAGCAATGCTTGATTTCTGTTTGAATCCAAGTCTGTGGCTATGGGAGAAGCAATACCTTTTCGAGGTGTTAATGCTGTGAACCCCTCCATCGTGGGCTCAGATGTAAATGAACCATAAATCATAAAGACACCACTGTTTGTGCTGTCCCTCATTCCCAAAGGACGTAAGCCTGTGGAACCTTGTCCCTCATTCCCTGGGTAAGTATGTGGAACCCTTGGAATCTCACACCACTCAGAGATTGGGGTAGTATGCAAAAATGCTCAACTCTGTCTATGTACCTATATGGCATTTTGATCTTGTGAGATTTCCTTATTTCAAAAGAAGTGCTATGCTTTTGCTTTTCAGAGGTGTGTGCGTGTCTGTGTCTTAGCTGGTACTGTAGTTTTTCAGTTTCTTTAGTTGTATACACACAGTGGTTGAAAGTGGATTTCAGCACTAACGTAGCACTAGCTTGGATCTCATGCTGTCCTTCCATAATGCATGATGGGGAAGTGCAGCATTGCTGCCAGGGATGTTTGCTGGTGGTTTCCCACAATAAAACATTGAGTAGAGATGGACACTGCTGGGAGGAGGGATCCACAACCTGCAAACATATTGTGAAGAGAATAATAATAATAATAATAATAATAATAATAATAATAATAATTTTATTATTTATACCCTGCCCATCTGGCTGGGCTTCCCCAGCCACTATGGGCGGCTTCCAAAAAAATAATATTAAAATACTATAATACATCAAACATTAAAAGCTTCCCTAAACAGGGCTGCCTTCAGATGTCTTCTAAAAGTCTGGTAGTTGTTGTTATCTTTGACATCTGGTAGGAGGGTGCCACTACCAAGAAGGCCCTTTGCCTGGTTCCCTGTAACTTGGCTTCTCGCAGTGAGGTAACCGCCAGAAGGCCCTCGGTGCTGAACCTCAGTGTCTGGGTAGAACGATGGGGGTGGAGACGCTCCTTCAGATATACTGGACTGAGGCTTCTTAGGGCTTTAAAGGTCAGCACCAACACTTTGAATTGTGCTCGGAAATGTACTGGGAGCCAATGTAGGTCTTTCAAGACCGGTGTTATATGGTCTCTGCGTCCGCTCCCAGTCACCAGTCTGGCTGCCGCATTCTGGATTAGTTGTAGTTTCCGGATCACCTTCAAAGGTAGCCCCACGTAGAGCGCATTGCAGTAGTCCAAGTGGGAGATAACCAGAGCATGCACCACTCTGGTGAGGTAGTCCGCAGGCAGATAGGGTCTCAGCCTGCGTACCAAATGGAGCTGGTAAACAGCTGCCCTGGACACGGATTTGAACTGTGCCTCCATGAACAGCTGTGAGTCCAAAATGACTCCCAGGCTGCGCAGCTGGTCCTTCAGGGGCACAGTTACCCCATTCAGGACAGGGAATCCTCCATACCTGCCCGCCTCCTGTCCCCCCAAAACAGTACTTCGGTCTTATCAGGATTCAGTCTCAATCTGTAAGCCACCATCCATCCTCCAACCGCCTCCAGACACTCACACAGGACCTTCACCGCCTCCACTGGTTCTGATTTGAAACAGAGGTAGAGCTGGGTGTCATCTGCATACTGATGAACACCCAGCCCAACCCCCTGATGATCTCTCCCAGCGGCTGCATGTAGATGTTGAAAAGCATGGGGGAGAGGACAGAACCCTGAGGCACCGCACAAGTGAGATCCTAGGGGTCTGAACACTCATCCCCCACCACCACTTTCTGAACACGGCCCAAGAGGAAGGAGCGGAACCACTGTATGACAGTGCCTCCAGCTCCCAGCCCCTGGGAGGAAGGATGTTATGGTTGATGGTATCAAATGCCGCTGAGAGATCCAGCAGAACTAGGAAACAGCTCTCACTAGGAAACAGCAGTCCCTAGCCTGCCGGAGATCATCAACCAGTGCAACCAAGGCACTTGAATTCTGACTGGAAGGGATCCAAATGGTCCGCTTCTTCTTGGCGTGCCTGGAGTTGTTCAGCAACCACCCGCTCAATCACCTTGCCCAAGAATGGAAGATTTGAGACTGGGCGATAGTTGGCCATATTGGCAGCATCTAAAGATGGTTTTTTAAGAAGCAGTTTGATAACCACCTCTTTCAGCGGGTCTGGGAAGGCTCCCTCACGGAGGGAAGCATTCACCACCCCACAAAGCCCATCGCCCAGTCCTTCCCGGCTCGCTTTTATCAGCCAGGATGGACAAGGATCAAGGAGACAGGTGGTCGGTTTCACTCGTCTAAGCAGCCTGTCCACATCCTCGGAGGTAACTGATTGGAACTGATCCCACGCAGTTTGACTAGACAGGACTCTAGCACTCTCCCGCCCCGGCCCTGCTCCCACGGAGCAGATTTATGATCTGTGACATCACTTTGATGTTATAATTGGTATAATTTTCCATGCACCAGGGTACATGCCACATGGTCCTTCCCTGAAGCTCGAGGGGGTTGCAGCAAAGACAGGAAACTGCTTGGAGGAAGTCTTAATTCAATGGCTGACCTAGCAATGAAGTAAAAAAAATTTAAAAAATTGATTTATGGTATTTTTTTCTAAAATGTTGCACAAAAGCATAGCACAGTATGTTTTGAGTTGTGATCACCACTCCTTGGTTGCTCTAAGGAGTGATCCGCGGGCCACTTGCAGCTGAACAAAGGATTATGGGTGGCTTGTGAAAAATGCTTTGTCTGTGCCCGCCTGGCCCTAGCAGGTAGCTGAGCACTCATCTCGCCCAGCCTCTCCCCCACCCACTTTCCCTCTCCTCTTGAGGCAGTGGTGGCAGTAGTGCCTCACACCAGGGGCGTAGCTAGCTGCTCCGGCACCTGAAGCAGTGGGGGTGAGCCATCCATGGGGACACCGTGGAGATCCACGCATGGGGGCGTCGCACGGGGCTGCTGCAGCAATCCACCTAGGGGGGCGTTGCAGCGATCTGCCCTGGATGGCAGTGGGGTGAGCTGCCCACAGGGTCTGCCTGGCGGACGCAAGCCCCATGCTGCTGTTTTGGGCAGTGCGGGGCCCTGAGCCACCATGTCACTCCCAGGGGAGATGCGTGGCTCAGGTGCGCTGCTGGCCAGGCCCCGCAGTAAGTGCCGACCCCCACTGTGTGCCATTTTGTCACCCCCCTCAAGGATGACACCTGGGGGGGCGCACCCCCGCACCTCCTTCCTACATCCCTGCCTCACACACCTTGTGCTTTCCTGTCTCAAAACCAACCTTCAGGGCTCAACCAAGGCCTGGAAAAGCCCCCTTGTCTCACGCCACTGGCCCTCCTCACGAATCTTCCCTGAGCCCCAAGGAACAAGGAAGACAGGAAGGAAGGGGGACATTCAGGGAAGGCTGCTGAGAGAAAAAGAAACCACGAGCTGAGTCCGAGATGCAGCCAGGTGCGTTCCAGCTGGTCAACGGGAAAACTCCCTGCCCAGCCGAGGCAGGAAGCTGCTTCTTGCCTCCAAGCCAGCATTCATAGAATCATAGAATCATAGAGTTGGAAGAGACCACAAGGGCCATCGAGTCCAACCCCCTGCCAAGCAGGAAACACCATCAGAGCACTCCTGACATATGGTTGTCAAGCCTCTGCTTAAAGACCTCCAAAGAAGGAGACTCCACCACACTCCTTGGCAGCAAATTCCACTGTCAAACAGCGCTTACTGTCAGGAAGTTCTTCCTAATGTTTAGGTGGAATCTTCTTTCTTGTAGTTTGGATCCATTGCTCCGTGTCCGCTTCTCTGGAGCAGCAGAAAACAACCTTTCTCCCTCCTCTATGTGACATCCTTTTATATATTTGAACATGGCTATCATATCACCCCTTAACCTCCTCTTCTCCAGGCTAAACATGCCCAGCTCCCTTAGCCGTTCCTCATAAGGCATCGTTTCCAGGCCTTTGACCATTTTGGTTGCCCTCCTCTGGACACGTTCCAGTTTGTCAGTGTCCTTCTTGAACTGTGGTGCCCAGAACTGGACACAGTACTCCAGGTGAGGTCTGACCAGAGCAGAATGCAGTGGCACTATTACTTCCCTTGAACTAGATGCTATACTCCTATTGATGCAGCCCAGAATTGCATTGGCTTTTTTAGCTGCCGTGTCACACTGTTGGCTCATGTCAAGTTTGTGGTCAACCAAGACTCCTAGATCCTTTTCACATGTACTGCTCTCAAGCCAGGTGTCACTCATCTTGTATTTGTGCCTCTCATTTTTTTTGCCCAAGTGCAATACTTTACATTTCTCCCTGTTAAAATTCATCTTGTTTGTTTTGGCCCAGTTCTCTAATCTGTCAAGGTCGTTTTGAAGTGTGATCCTGTCCTCTGGGGTGTTAGCCACCCCTCCCAGTTTGGTGTCATCTGCAAATTTGATCAGGATGCCCTTGAGTCCATCATCCAAGTCATTGATAAAGATGTTGAATAAGACCGGGCCCAAGACAGAACCCTGTGGCACCCCACTAGTCACTCTTCTCCAGGATGAAGAGGAACCATTGATGAGCACCCTTTGGGTTCGGTCAGTCAGCCAGTTACAAATTCCACATCGGGAAGGCAGGCGAGAAATGGAAGGGGACCTGAAGAGGACCCACCACCGCCAGCCATGAACACAGGGGTGGCTGGGGCACCAAAAAGGAGGCCACTGAGGTGTGAGAAGGACATTGAGGGACAGTTTTACTTTTTATTTATTACTGTTACTATTATTATTATTTTATATTCTTCTGGCCCTCCCCTCCCCCCTTTTCTTTTTGGGTGTGTAACTTTGGGGTTTTCTTTTCTCTCCCCCCTCCCCCTCGTTAATTATACATTTAATTGGAAAGTAAGCCTGAAGAAGTTGACCCTATTTTAATTCTGGGCCCTACCTACTGCCAAGTTGTGCCGGTCTGCTCTAAGGAGAGCAAGAAGGTCTTTCTCTTCATTTCATCCCCCTCCTTTCCCTTTCCTTTCCCTTCTACTTCAAGAATGTTTTCAACAACGAGACCAGAGGCCAACTTTGGTAAAATTGCACCAAGAGCAAGGCGCTCTCTTGCGTTTCATTCTCTACATGCTCTCTAGTGCGCTACATCATAGTTTTGCGCCTCCTTGGCTTGACACTCTGTAAGGGGGAACTGCCCACACCACCCTAAAATCAGCGCTGACGAGAATTTCTGAGAAAATTCATCTGTAGCTTTTTTCACTTTTGGATACTGTACTACCTTTCAGCTTATGAATATTCAGGGGAGCTATATGAGAGAGAGAGAGAGAGAGAGAGAGAGAGAGAGAGAGAGAGAGAGAGAGAGAGAGATATGCCCTAAAACATTCTAACATTTAGTCCTCCTGACTGAGGTGGTTGAACTATGACTGGAATATATCAGTTCAGAAATTAATGCAAAGGGTCTGATCCTCAGATCCTGGAATACTTGTCTATATGGGGACAAAAACAAATAAATGAGCAATCTATCCACATAGAACTTTAGATGGCAAAAAAAAAAAAAGGATTTCAGCCAATACTTTCCCCTGAGATACAATTTTTCTAAGTGGAGGGACTTTTTGCATCTAGGATTGTGTTCAGTCATGTGACCTTCACTTGGAAGTGATACATTTCAAAGACAAGTGAGAACCAGACCTAAGTGTGACTAAACAAGGAAATTACTGTTTAATATATGAAACACCCCAAGTAAAATATTTAACAACAACCTCTATACACATGCAAATCAAGGAAGAGTCTATATGTAAAAGGTAAAGGTAAAGGGACCCCTGACCATTAGGTCCAGTCGTGACCGACTCTGGGGTCACGGCGCTCATCTCGCTTTATTGGCCGAGGGAGCTGGTGTACAGCTTCCGGGTCATGTGGCCACCATGACAAAGCCGTTTCTGGCGAACCAGAGCATGGAAACGCCATTTACCTTCCCGCCGGAGCGGTTCCTATTTATCTACTTGCACTTTGATGTGCTTTTGAACTGCCACGTTGGCAGGAGCAGGGACAGAGCAATGGGAGCTCACCCTGTCGCGGGGATTCGAACTGCCGACCTTCTGATCGGCAAGTCCTAGGCTCTGTGGTTTAACCCACAGCGCCACCCGCATCCCTTGTCTATATGAGTCGCCTGTAAAATCATTTAAACATATTGTTACAAAAATTGGGTGCTGCCCCTCTCAGCTGAGTAGTGGCAAGCCCCCATGGGGTCCCAGGCACCCACAAAGGGTCTGTTTCCCTTTGGAGAATGGAAGACAAAGCAGAGATTGTCCATGGTGTTAAGAAATATGGTTTATTCACCCATTTACACCTGCAGTCTGCATGGAGGTCTTACGTCATGGTCATTTCAAGAGGCAGCAGTGCAGGCGTCCTTCAGCCTGCCTGCCCAAGATGGATCTCAGCTCTTCTTCCTCCTTATTCCTCCCAACAAACCCCCACCCCTGGGCAGTTGCCCTGGCAACCTTCCAAATTCCCAGTCTCTGTTTACATGTGGCTCAGCCAGGTTGTTTTGCGTAAGCTAGCCCTGGAACTGCTTGATATCACAAATAACCAATATCGTAGCATTTATTAATTTCTAGGGTTTAGGGGGGTCCCCCCACAATCTATAACAATATATACACTTTACATTTCCCCATTGCCTAAACGGGGTAGGCAACCTAAGGCCCAATCGCCTTCTCAATCTGGCCCACAGGCGGTCCGGGAATCAGCGTGTTTTTACATGAGTAGAATGTGTGCTTTTATTTAAAATGCATCTCTGGGTTATTTGTGGGGCATAGGAATTCATTCACACACACCCCAAATATAGTCCAGCCCACCACATGGTCTGAGGGACGGTGGACTGGCCCACGGCTGAAAAAGATTGCTGACCCCTGGCCTAAACAGTAAAGCTGTGCTTGCAAAAGGAACTCTTGCTTCTAAATATATTTACTAAAAGAGGCAAGTCTCATTGACTTTAATGAAACTTACTTCCAAGTAAGAATGTCTTGAATTGCCCAATTTTCAGTTGCTTGGAAGCTTAAGTTTATTGTGAACATAACACAACACTGGGCTAGGCTGATACTCTCCACCACCACTTTATTTGGTTTACAATGGGTCAGCAGCTGGGTCAGGGAAGTTGACAGAGAGTCGGGCTCTTAAGTAAACTGCTGTATTTCACTGAAAGAAAAACAAAATTGTTATTTGTTGCAAAATCTTGTTAACTGTGTTTGCTTTGGCATTTAGATGTCAAAGGCCAACAGGGTCAATATTTTTAATGGCTAAAATGAACTTTAAATGAAGAGTATAATTGAGACTCTGCTATCTGCAAGAGACCTGAAATGGTATATGAGAAATTTGGGTAAAATTTCCAGTGATACTTGACAACTCTACAGCTACATCTAATTCATTTATATACTGTATATTCATCTTACTTTTACAATTTATAATTTACCCTATGGCCAAAGTTATCTGAGCAGCATACAAGGCACAAAAACAAAAATGCAATAAGATAACCAAATGCAACTAACCCAATATAATTATTGTGTGGTTGCACTTTGGAGTTATTCGGAATATTAGTAATACTGATTTTATTCATAAATATTTTTATGGCACATATTCAAACAATAGAATAGCAAAATCAGAATAAAATGCAGCTGACAGCCTAGCAGGCACTGTGAATTCAGTTCTTTGATCTCAGACATAATAAAAATCTTGCATGACAAACAAAATGTCATTAGCATTGGTGTGCCTTCCAGAACACAGAAAGCAGGCAAGTCCATTGGAAGGGGGGCCATGACCGAGAAGGCCCTTCCCCCTGGTTGCTGCTAACCAAGATTGTGGCACAAGCAAGAAGGATTATTCAGATGACAGCAAGGCTGGAAGAGGACCGAGGGAGACAGGTAGTCCTACAGGAAATATACTCAAATATCGAAAGTGTGGCACACTTCCTGTTGAGTGTATTCTTTCATATTAGCTAGCAAAAGTTTCTGATGAGTCTCAAATAGAGAAAAAGAAAGTGAAGCCACTTCATGTATATCTAGGACTTGTCTGAACTGAAGTGGGATCTCTCCAAAGTGGCTCAAACTGAATTGGGGGCCTCCAAAGTGCTTCACATGTTTAAAATTCCCATAGAATTTGAAACATTTCTTCCCAAACTTGATAAGAAAAATGCCACAGTGGCAGGTAGGGGTGGGGAAGACAGATTTGGTTTCTAATAAGAGGGACCAGGGCTCAGTCGCTGTGCTTTGTAGAAGGGAAATTGAAGCCATGTACCACCTTGTTCTTACGTATTTGCTAGTTCTGTTAGTGGTGCTTGCTTGGAAAATGCCAGGTGTTTAAGTCCTTCTGCCTCTCTGCCACATACCCACACCTCTGCTGCTGTCAAACGTGCCAGCTGAGCAGCCGACAAGCGTGGAGCTGGTTTTTTCTCTCTTTTTTCATTCATCATAACTCCCTAGTCCCCACCCCATCCTTCTGGAAAGTTACTTCACTAGGGGCTCCTCCATAATGTATGTCATTTTCATAATAAAACTGTTGCCCACAAAACCACAGGGGGAAAGCAAATCACACTGAGTTCTCATTTCCCACAACACCCCTCCCCCTTTAAAAGTCTCCAGCACAAAAACACTTAACCAGGGTTTTTGTTCAGCTGGAGCTCACCAGAACTCAGTTCTGGCCCCTCTGTTTGGGGTGAGTTCCAGCACCACTTCTTTTAGAAAAATAGCACTGCTCTTGATCTATTTGCTTGTCAGGTTTATTACCTGGAGACACTTCACTCATGTATGCTATTTTCATGCAAACTGCTCACAAAATTTATGTGAAATGATATCTAACCACTGTAAACTTCGGATGGTTCCGTTTTGCTTGGCAGGTAGGTATGAAGATAAAATGTAAACAAAATAGCAACAACAACTATGTGATGAAGCTTTATTTGGGGCTGTTCCATGTTTGATTCTACCCCAGGTAAAGAATTACAGAAACAATCCTTGAACTTAGAAAACTAGTACATCATGAAGAAAAATTCTAGCCATTTCTCCCCACTCAACTCAATTTTTTAATGAAGAACTCTTCTCAAATGTTGGCTACCCACTACATTTAACATCTACTACTCCCCATGTTTAAAGGGGAGGGGAGAAAGGAATACATGCAACCAGAGAAAAAGCAGTGTGCATACCTGTGGGAGACCTGTTAGGAGGAGTTGTAAGATACAAGCTTGTGTGGTCCCCTTGGCTGAGACATATTTGCTACTTGTGAGGTCTGGGTTACAGTCCAGCCTGGGCGACAGAACTTTGTGGGAGGCCTGAAGCAAGCTGCCATCCATTAACTACTGCATCTGTAAAATATAACAATTTGCACCTATCAGAGTTGGGAAACTTAAAGGAGGCTGCCACACAAGAGAGCTGCATCAACTACTGTAAGTGGATGGGCAAGAAGAGCTACAGCAGAAGCATCTCTCTTGATATCTGAAATGAAAAAGAGGAACAGAAGTCTTAGCTGCTGATGCTCTGAGTCCAGAGTCTCCCGCTGCATCCATGGATAATGCTGTTTGAATAATAAAAATTTAATAATAATAGTTTATTATTTATACCCCGCCCTTCTGGCTGGGCTTTCCCAGCCACTCTGGGCAACTTCCAACAAAATATTAAAATACAGTAATCCATCAAACATTAACAGCTTCCCTAAACAGGGCTGCCTTCAGATGTCTTCTAAAAGTCTGGTAGTTGAAGGTGCACAGTGCAGTGTGGCTTTAAATGAAACGATGGATGAAACATCGGGGCTTAGATGGAAACATTTTAAAAGTTGGCCATTCTGGAAATAGACATAAAGGTAAAGGGACCCCTGACCATTAGGTCCAGTCGTGGCCGACTCTGGGGTTGCAGTGCTCATCTCGCTTTATTGGTTGAGGGTGGCCAGCATGACTAAGCTGCTTCTGGCGAACCAGAGCAGCGCACGGAAATGCCGTTTACCTTCCCACTGGAGCGGTACCTATTTATCTACTTGCACTTGGACGTGCTTTCAAACTGCTAGGTGGGCAGGAGCTGGGACCGAGCAACGGGAGCTCACTACGTGGCCGGGATTCGAACCGCCAACCTTCTGATCGGCAAGTCCTAGGTTTAACCCACAGTGCCACCCGCATGGTACTGACCAAATACCAATATTCCACCAGTTTGCAGAGCAGAAAGAGAGAGAAAGGAAGCAGCATTATTCTATCACTGCTGCTCAGAGCTGTTTCGGCTCTTCCACAAGTATCACCTAACAGCAGTCATTTCATCAAGCTGTCTGCACTGTTTCCGCCCCACCTGGTCAATATAACTTCAAGAACTGGGGCATGAGCGTGTTCCTTTCCTTTTCCCTCCCCATTCCCATTCCCTTTTATGTCAACTATTTTAGATTGTTTTTCATTTATCTGCTCTGGAAGCTTTATTATTATTATTATTTTTGGCTAAAGGTTGGAATAAAACACTTTATAACTAAATAAGCTAATGCACTGTGCATCTATCTGGCTAAGTCTTCACCTGCTGCTTTTAGAAAAGTCACCAATAAAAAGAAGATATTTTTAGAACTGTCACCAAGGGGTAGGTGAAAAATAGAAATAAGTGATGCAGAAAGAGTATTGAGTCCAGTAATATTTTTACAGGGCAGCACTGGGAAAAATATACACAATGGCTCTTTTCAACTAATTTTACTCAGCGTAGACCCACTGAAATTAATAACCAAATAAATAACTCTGCCTGTGCCTAGAAATTGTGTGGGGGTATCTGTTATTATTATTATTTTATTTTAATGTATTGTGTGTTTTAAGCCATGATAAATTATGTTGCTAATGTTGCACACCTCCCAGGGATCTTGGGTGTAGGGCAGTATATGCACTGAATTACTACTCTCTCTCCTCTCTTCTTTATTAGATCCCACCTTCCAGGGTTGTGTGCTGGTGCTGAAACACAGATTTTGCAGCTGGAGTCCTGCAGGTCAAAGCTGGGATCTAGGAGGTTTGAGTGCAACCTTCTGCTTAGTTATGCAAGCGCACCATACATTTAAAGCACCAATGCCATCCTCCACCAAGAATCAGGGAAAAGGGAGACTGCAGAAGCGTCTCAGGGGCTTTGGTCTCACTCTTCTCCCTCATGATAGTCAGGGCAGTTTCGTGCAGTGGCTACAGTTCTAATTCAAAACTCTTCTCAGACATTAACTTCACCAGGGGAGTCTGCAAAAGGCAGACAGCGGCAGTTCTTAAGATGTCTTAGCAGAGAGGAGCTACATTTTGCTTTGTAACAGGTACAGGATCTCAAGAATTAGAAGGGACTCAGGACATCATCCAAACTCGCCCCCCCCCATCTCATAACAATACACTACAGTTTAGATTGAAATTGTATATATAGTAACAGAAAATTAAAATGGGACCTATTCAACATTCCATAGTAAGGGGATGTTACAATGTGGAAAGATATGGAAAAACATGGGTGTTCTTTCTTAAAGCAACAAACCTGAAAGCAGGTGTACCGTGACACCCAACCAAGATGGCACAAAGAGACCTGAAAGATGTTAAGATGTGTAGTCTCCTCTACTGCATGACAGAAGATAGTAATGTTTCTTTTGAAATATGTACTGTACGTATCATTGATGAGAAAACATTGCAAGGAGTTGCTTTGTGTAAAAATGTGCAACAGTTTCTCCATCTGTGTGTATTTACCACAGGGTGGCGTAATGGTTAGAGCGTTGGGCTACAATCTGGGAGAGCAGGGTTCAAATCTCCACTCAGCCATGAAGCTCCCTGGGTGGCCCTGGAGTCCGTTGCCACTTCTTAGCTCAACCTCCTTCGCAGGTTGTTGTGAGAATGAAATGGGAAGGAGGAGGAGAACCAGGTACACAACCTTGAGATCCTTGGAAGAGAAAGGTGGTATATAAATGTAAAAATAAATAAAAGATAAAATACAGCAAAAAAGAGAGCATAAAAATCTTTTTGGAATTAGACATGTTACAGTACATTAAGTGTGTAGTGTTGTCAATGTTTTGTTTTTTGAAACTGATATGGGGAGGTGATTTTACAGCAAGATTAAAGTGTTTGGGGAAGGGAAGTTTAATCTCACTCATGGAATGATACAGACAGCCCTGAGATGGGTGACTTGTGAATGTCAGGCAGCCCTACCCAGAACTGAGAGAACTCCTGCCCTGTTGTGCCTTGAGCCCTTGCCACGCAGTCTCTCTAATTTTAAGAAGTGGCACTCACACACCATTCACATGTGCCAAGCTTGGTGGGAGAGGGAGGGGAGTTGGAGAGCAAGTGAACAAGTGCTGGGGGGAAGCCAGGTTGCTGGTGCTTTCTTGCAGAGGCAATGGCCATGTCCACCAATTTTGTGGGGGCCTGGCCCCCCTCAAACATGTTATTGGGCCCCTCGGAGTTGGCATCTATGCTCTGGGCAGCTGATGAGTGACCAGCCACATTAACCAAAGGTTCTGTGCTAAGTCCAGCTCTCCCTGGAGGGCGGGTTCCAGAAGGTGATGCTGGGGGTCTACTGTTTAGGTAGCTCCTGAATATTGGGTCTGTGCTATCTCATAGGTATCTGTTTTATCCCACATGTCCTTCAGCAGATATGAAACTACTGCAATAGGACTTTGGGGGATTTGGAGTGTGTCATCAATCCTTCCTCCAGATAAGACAGAGGCTGTTTGGTCAGCAGGAAACCTCTCCTGGAAGTGGTTTGTTGTGCATCACCCCCTGAAGGAGCAGGTCTGCAGTCTGGGAGTGCATCCGAAGCAGCTTTGCTCCTGGAGGGGCAGATTGTGGCTGTGGACAGGAGGGTAGTTCTATATCACACCCTTTTGTCACACCCAGGTCAAGCACCTGCGATGCCCTGTACCTGGGGTAGTTCTTAGGGAGTGCTCAACTCATGTGGAATGAGGCTACCACCTTAGTTTGAGGAGCTTGTTATTCAGAGCATATCACCCCAGTATGTTTTGTTCTTCACAGGCTTCGGGTTTGTTTCCAATCCCAATTCATGATGCTGGTTTATCACCTCAGGTCCTAAACAGCTTGCTTGCGTTTAGGGGACTGTATTTGAAAGACTGGTTACTTTCATAATATTTCTTGCCCAGTGAAATATTTGGAAGGGGATTTTGCTTAACACACACATACCCCACCCACGTAAGGTGAGGGCGTCAATATACAGAGAAGCTGACACATTTATCAGAGTTCCTTATATATTTTGGCACTGTTTTGAGGCTTGCCCCCCTTTTTGCATGGTGTTTTGTGCAGGGCTCCCCTCTTCTTTCTTTTATTGTTGCTTTGCCAACAACATCAAAATGAGCAGCCTGGAAAAGGCAACTGTTTTGCATAAGAAATGAAGTTATTTATAATGCAAATAAAAAAGGCATTTTATCTCCCTCAGCTAGGGTTTCCCATCCCCACAACATACCTCTGGTTGATTTTAAATAGGCTTTACTTTTACTACTAGCTCACTTCCCCCACATCATGTGGCAGAAAAACCCTTTCATGGCTGCAGCCGGTGAATCTATGCATCATATGTGAGTTTCCAGGCAAATATATTATAAGCCAGTGTTTCTCAAACGGGTTCACTCCCCAACTGTTGGGCCCTCAACAACAGTGGGACTACAACTCCCATCATCCCTGACCACTGGTCCTGCTAGCTAGGGATTATGGAAGTTGTAATCTAACAATAGTTGGGGACCTGAGTTTGATAAATACTGTATGTGATGCTGGAACCTTGGTATCAGGTCCTTCCTGCTCTCTCCATAATATGCAGGGACAGACATATGACATGAATTCCAAATTGTTGGATACCACTGGGAGGGTGGGGAGGCTTGAAAATGGCACATCACACATGTGATATGGGAAGAAGCAGCGAACCTTACACAGGTGTTCAACTTCTGCCTTAATTCATGCTCTACAATTGCAGGTGCCCTCTTACAAATGCAGGGAATGAAGTGGCTCCTTTCCCTCTACCACTGAATCCTCACTGAAGTGTCTGGCCTCTGTCATCAGTGCTGTGCTGCTACAGAATGCAGAAGGGGGATCATAGGATGGCACACTCATCCAAACAAACAAGATCCTTCCATTTACAAAACTGACCTAATGCCTTGCATCTAGTTTACAGTGCGAAGGGCACTTTTGGTATAGAGGAGTATTGAACTATGTGCAGTCTGATGAGCTGCAAGCCAGACATGGATTTATCACCTTTGTGAGAATTGGGGCAATAGAATTACAGGGAAAGCTGATGGATGGCCCATCGTGGGGGGGGGGGGGATGCTAACATCAGCTTTGCAGAATGGTGGCTATTACGTGCTTGGAGTCATACCCAAAAACTGCAGGACATTCTGTGCAGCCACCACATCAATATTTCCCATATATAAATAGAACAGCAGTGAAGAAAGCTGTATACTTGCTGCTGAAGCCTACAAAACCTGTGGCTTTGAAAACTGGGATGGGAATAAGTTCTGCCATTTATAGAGGAAAAACAGTGATTCATTATCTCCACGGGTGCTTGGAGAGGTGGGGGAAGGGAGGAAACTTTAAAAACATCTACATGTTCTCTCTCCAGATCAATGGACCTGTATTCAGCAAGTGGCCCAGAGATAACCCTCAGTTGCTGCAAATCCTTACATCAACAAGGGCTCTCATAGATGAGTGGGGTGGGGGTGGAGGAGGCTGAGATGCTGTAGGATGGTCTGTAATTCAGAGATGCTGTAGGACGGAGACAGTAATTCAGCTTTACAATGCCCCCTCCCCCATCTGTGCAAATCAGAAACACACAACAGAAGATGAGTTTGCGGGGTTTCCAAATTCATGTCCCTTTCCTCTTCTGTTTATTAGGGCTAACGTTCTCACATGTCCTTTCCCCTGGCTCAAGGCTGAGCTAGAAGTTACCTTGTACTCTCTCTCTCTCTCTCTCTCTCTCTCTCTCTCTCTCTCTCTCTCTCTGTGTGTGTGTGTGTGTGTGTGTGTGTGAGAGAGAGAGAGAGAGAGAGAGGTGAGGACCAGCAAGCAGGCAGGACCACCCTTGTTGCACCCAGCAATTCCTTCCTGATACAGTAATCTTCTATATTTCAGAAAAACAAAAATGAGCCCTATTTCTTTCAACACAGTTAAAAGGGGTGGGATAAAAGGGCTGAGGGAAAGAGAGAATGAGGAAACTTTGTCCTTGGTGTTCTAAATGCATTTCCTTTAACATTGCTCCAGAGAAGCGGACACGGAGCAATGGTTCCAAACTACAAGAAAGAAGATTCCACCTAAACATTAGGAAGAACTTCCTGACAGTGAGAGCTGTTCGACAGTGGAATTTGCTGCCAAGGAGTGTGGTGGAGTCTCCTTCTTTGGAGGTCTTTAAGCAGAGGCTTGACAACCATATGTCAGGAGTGCTCTGATGGTGTTTCCTGCTTGGCAGGGGGTTGGACTCGATGGCCCTTGTGGTCTCTTCCAACTCTATGATTCTATGATTCTATGATTCTAAGAAGTTATATTATGAAAAATGACAGTAAGAAGGACAAACTGCATTAAAAATTAGAGGAGGTGGATTAGTGGCAGTTGCAGTTATGAATGAATGAATAACTTATTACAGCTAAAGACCAATGGAGCAGAAGCATGTAATATACTTATAATTTTCATAGTGTTTTAGATCTTAAAACAGTCCACATACATGATATCAGCCATAAAAAAATATTTTTAAAAATGTACAGAATTCAAGTATAAATATAAATGTAGTTCTGACTTGTCTCCTATTATGATGATGTTACGATGATAAAGAAATTAAGAGCAAGAATATTTAGAAGACATGCAAGTACAGGAGGAGAACTATCTTGTAGTACTATATGGTAACACAGGGGCAGAACCTTTGGAGAACTTACATATTCCTATTCTCAGGAATAAGACACACTGAGTTCAGGTGGACTTACTCCCAGGTAAGTGTGTAGAGGATTGCAGCCATGGTTATCCTGCGGGTCAGTATTTTCCGATATTTCAAGTTGTACAAATACTTAAGAAAGCAAGGTTCACTGAGAGATAAAACAGATTTTGAACTACTCAAACTCCAGAACTACCTGGAGATGGTGTTTTCAGTTTTGCCTAGGGGAGCCAGCTCTGGGCTCAGTCATGGATCCTCAGACAGACAGGGCAAACTAGGCAGTTTCCCCCAGGCAAAGGTTAACAAATGAGACAGGAGATGGAATCAAGTATCATGGGTGTAGCCAGGATTTATATTGGGGGGTGGTGGACACCCACCTGTCATCATCCTCTGTCTGACTCTGTCTAGCAGATTTGGAATGAAATGTCTCAACAACAGTCGTATTAAATTACTTTCTTTTGACCCCATGTGCTCAGAAATATCTGTCAAAATTTTCAGTCATTTGAAAACTATGAAGTTAAATAAAAAAAATTAAAATCAGGGAGTACCTTTCATGCGGTTAACAAGTATATTTTGCAAAATTACAAAGAACATGCCTTTTTCATCTTATTTTTAAAAAATCTAAACTAAAACAAGTTTTCTTGGATTTGCTGAAAACCTTTTCAGCACTTCCTCCTCAAATTTCTCCTTTTTTCCAGTGCAGTTTTTGTAAGCAAAGCCCACTGAGATGCTCCCCTGGCCTTGTCGACCTTAGCCAGGTCTTTACTCTCCACAAGGTACTGAATGAATGCTCTATGGTACAAATTGGGCATGGCTGAGCAAAAGAGATGAGCAGAGCCTTTTTTGTGGCTGGGCAAAAGATTTCTGCCTCTTTTACTAGGTCTGCTATGTTCAGCTCTTTTAAGTGCTCTTTGTTGAGTTTCTTCTTCTACCTGGTGAACCATAGTTCAGCTTCGGAGCTTAAGACTTGCAACTTATAAAAACTCAAGAACTGTTTGGCTTTCATCTTGAAGTCTTGAATGGTCACCTCCAACATTATATGGGGTGCAGAGCCAAAAGTGAAAAAGCAGGTGAATGCTCTTCTATGAAATGTTGCTCCAACAAAGACACCGAATAAGGACTATAAATAGCCTGTGGGAAACTTCCAGTTATTTCTTGACAGGTGGTGCAGGTGCCTATTCTCAGGAGAAAATGCTGGAAACTATGAGAAGCTTCCAGAACCAAGCTACCTGCAACACGATTGGTGAATTCATGGAAGCCACGACTATTGTTCAGTCAGGTTGCTATTTATGTCACTAGAATGAGACACTTATTAAATGTTAAAATAACTACCACCAGTGCTTTTTTCCAGGGCACCTCTTTTTGTTGTTGTTAAAAAGTGTGTCATTTAACTTCATGGTGAGTACTGGCACTTATTTTTATGGAAAAAAAGCACTGACTACCACCAGCACAACCAATGTCTAAACCTGAAGCCGCTTTTGAGGTTGAGGCAAAGGCCAAGCAGCTCTCCTGCCCCCGCTCCCCATTTGGCCCTGATGTAGGATAGTCGAAGCATTTTGGGAGCTGCACGGACAATATTGACCTGCCTCCCTCTACTTTGCAGCCCCAAGCAATGGCAAAACTACATGAGGAACAGTGAGGCGGATGATCAATCTGCCAGAAGTTTCTTAAAAGAACACTGGAACACAACTGCAACTTCTTGGGCTATTTTTTCTTATCAAAATCACCCCTTTTCCTGTTGCTTTCCCACCTGCAGAAGGAAAGATGATGGAACTCTCCCACTCTTCTCCCCCACTCTATGGAAGGGAATGTGTTAAGTACACACACACAAACATAGGTTTCAAAACCTCCTCAGCTGCATTTCAGTAAAAAAAATAAAAAAGCTATAAGGTGTGTCCCAGTGCCCCTTCTAGTTTGTCCCCAATTCAAACGGGACACCAGCTTACAAACCGAGAAATTTCCTGGCCTTAGCTGATCCTAGCAGAGTCATATAACCTGATCAGTTTTCTGACACTAAAACCAGTTTCTCACACTGAGGGTCTGTACCCAGAACAGATTGTGCAATGGGTAACCAATGAGAAGGCCACAACCAGAGACCTGATTCTTATTATGTGGAGTTTCTGGGAAGTCTTTGGTTGCACATCTATTGGCCAAGTCTGTTGGTTTAGCATCTTCCAGAGTGATTGAACAACAGCAAAAGTCACTTAGCGAGCCCATGGAATCACCTACTTGAGAAATATATTGAGTGAATAAGAGTGCTTCACTTATAAAGAATGATGGAAGTGATGAGTGGATGCAACTCAGTTTGGAATATACCTGCAGAAGGCTTTGTGGTTGGACAGGTCAGAGCATCTCCAGAAGTTCAGCTGTTTCCAAAGCTTTACTCCTGAGCAATGTTGTTAGTTCAGAGGGTCAGTACATAAACCTGTAGATGATGATTTCCAGTACAGTGGTGGCATAATATGTGCCAGTTTGTAGCGTCTTACCTTGGATGACATGCTTCACCAACTCTCTTTCTCTCAGGCCCGGAGGGTTTTGCTTGCTCTTCAACATTCCACCAGTTCTGGTGTGCTTTCAGCTGCTCTAGGCTCTAACTCTGCTCAGCTTGTGTAGCTCAAGCGTGTTAGCTTTTAGCAGAAGAGAACACACACTCTCTCACACACTACTTGCATTCAAGGAAATTCGAGAGGCTGGGGTGCAATTTAGGTTAAGCAGCATGTAATTACATCGTTTGGCACTTGGAGTGTGGCCAGGACACTAGAGGCAAACACCTGTACTCTTGCGAAACCTAGCATGGGAAAATAAGCAGCTAATGAAGAGAAATCCAAGTCCTCACCCTTTTTTTCACATTCAGGTTCCAGGCATGTAAAATGACCTGTTATGCTAGATCTGCAACTACAAACTGAATTTTCCTAAATTCTGTAATTTTGAACTGTGACAGGTGAGAGGGGAGATGGGTGGCATATAGCAGGGTTGATGGAGTTGATAATGTTGCAGATCCAGAGTCCAGTGTCTCTGGCAGTCGAACTGCTCCAAGAACCCAAGCAGGAGATATTTGCCTGGCAGCCCTTTGTGGTTTTGGTATTTCGAGATTAGCTATGTATGGCATTTGGGAAGTCAAGTATCTTCTTGTGGTCTCTTCCAACTCTATGATTCTATGATTCTATGATTCTATGATTCTAGTTTCACTAATTAAAATTTTGGGGGACCTGGCTAGGTCTACCTGTCATTCTAGATCTACCACACACTGTTTAATGTTTTTTGCTTGTTCGTGCCCCATGTTGAGTAGGAACTGTGGATTGAGTCCTATAGTTGTTATTATATTTTCCACTGCTCGTTTCCATGTAGACTGAAATTCATCTAATAGTCAGGGAAGCAATGCCACTCAGAAGGAAGGCTAGTCTCAGCCAGTAATTAAGAGTGGCAAGCCACACTCTGGCCTTGATTCTTATGAATCCAGTTTCGAGGCATATGGTGGCATTGGATACATATTTAGGTACTTGTAGAACAGATCTTAGGAATTTAGATTGCACCAATTCTAACGGAGTGCAGTTGGCGAAGGGGCCTAATTGGGCACCGTATAACAATTGTGCAATCGATTTGACCTCAAACAGTTTGAGGGCTGCCGGTATGCAGAGTCCCTCTTTGGACCTAAGGTACCTAAGGAGGGCGTTAGCGCTTCTCTGAGCATTCCCTGCAACATACCGTATTTTTCACTCCATGACCATAAGACACACCTAGTTTTTAGAGAAGGAAAGGGGGGAAGCCCCGTTTTTTTGGGGATCAGCTCACAGTTGTGCAGCTTCTTTTGCAAAGCCTTGTTTTGGGGGGTCGTCGCCATGGGTTTTTCTGCTTCCCGATCAGTGAAGGCTATACCCAGGTATTTAAAACAGGTGACCTGCTTGATCTTATGCCTGTCCATGTACCATACACATAATTTAGGCCTCTTAGCAAAGACCATGATTTTGGTGTTTTGGTAGTTGAGGTTCAATTGGTTCTCTTTGCAGTATGCAGCGAGTGTTTTGATAACTCTTTTATTTTTTTTAAATAAATTTTTATTGATTTTCCAACATAAATTAAAACACATTACAACTAACAAAACATAGACAAACAAACATATAAACACGTATAATTTCATAACCTCTTTTTCTTAAGCCTTATTTCAGCGACTTCCCCATACCTCCCTTTTCTGCATCCCTGTTTTAAACTTTTTCAGCAACCCCTAATTTCAATTACTTATGATTCACTTTCTTTAATCCTTTTTCTCTTACCCAATCATTTATCGCTGCAATTCTGTTTTACGTTACCCATGACATTTTAGCACTCATTAATTTTACAACAGTTCTTAAGATAAACTTTAAATTTCTTCCAATCTTCTTCCACCGTCTCTTTTCCTTGGTTGCGGATTCTGCCAGTCATCTCAGCCAGTCCCATATAGTCTATCACCTTCGTCTGCCACTCTTCCAGCGTGGGTAGTTCTTGTGTCTTCCAATACTTTGCTAAAAGAACTCTTGCTGCTGTTGTAGCATACATAAAGAACGTCCTATCTTTCCTTGCCACCAATTGGCCCACCATGCCCAGGAGAAAGGCCTCTGGTTTCTTATGAAAGGTACACTTAAGGACCTTCTTAATTTCATTATAGATCATTTCCCAGAAGACCTTGATCCTTGGGCACGTCCACCAAAGGTGGTAGAAAGTACCTTCAGTTTCATTACATTTCCAGCATTTATTATTGGGCAAATGATATATTTTTGCAAGCTTGACTGGGGTCATGTACCACCTATAAATCATTTTCATAATATTCTCTCTTAAGGCATTACATGCCGTAAACTTTATACCGGTGGTCCATAACTGTTCCCAGTCAGCAAACATGATGTCATGACCAATATCTTGTGCCCATTTAATCATAGCTGATTTAACTGTCTCATCCTGTGTATTCCATTTCAACAGCAAGTTGTACATTCTTGACAAATTCTTAGTATTGGGTTCCAACAATTCTGTTTCTAATTTTGATCTCTCCACCTGAAAGCCAATTTTCCTGTCCTGTTTGAAGTGTTTTGATAACTCTTTTAAGGCCTATCGGTGTTCTAGAGAGGATTGCAGTAGCATCTACGTAAAGCAGCACTGAGATGTGATTTCCAGCAAGTTTTGGAGGATGGAAGTTTATATTGCGTAGGTAAGGGATCATATCATTTATATAATAATTGAACAAGGATGGGGCCAGTATGCATCCTTGTTTGACTCCTTTCTCAGTTTCTGTTGTGTTGGATAAGTGGCCCTGGGAGGTACAATGCACTTTTAGTGAGGTCCCTCCATGTAACATGCGTGTTAGGTATAGCAAGTGTTTATCTAGTGTGGAGGTCTCCAATTTTTCCCATAGTTTCCCCCCCTGGAAATAGAGTCAAAGGCTGCTCTGAAGTCAATGGAGACCACATAAAGAGAAGTGATATTGCTGGATGAGTACTTCTCTATTAGATGTTGAAGAACTAAACATTGGTCGATGGTTGAACGCCCTTCTCAAAATCCCGCTTGCTCATCTGAAAGGATGTTTTCTTGTTGTAGCCAGTCTTTGAATTTCCGCTGCAAGTGTCTTGCGTACAGTTTGCTTATTACGTTTAGAAGACTGATTGGTCTATAGTTGGCACGATCATTTTTTTTGCCTTTTTTATATGTTGGGACAATGATTGAAAGTCCCCAGTCTTCAGGAATATATCTGTAGGTGTCTATGCTGGTGAAAAGTGAGGCTAAAATCGGGGCCCAAAAGTCTAAATTATTTTTTAAAGCCTCTACTGGTATTAAATCTGCCCCTGGGGCTTTCCCCTGTTTCAGTTGGGCCACCAGACTCTCAATCTCTGACGTTGTTACTGGGGCCCAATTTGGGAGATCCACAATACTTTCAGGGCTTTGGCCTCTCCCCACTGCTCTGTCCTTATAAAGTCCTCTGGCGTTATATAGGGTTCTTCCGTTACTGATTTGTTTGGTTGGGAAAGCTTTATAACATTCCAGAAGAGGGCTGAGTTATTTGATTTAGCTGCCTGAATAACCTTTGTCCATTTATTTCTTACTGCTTCCTCCCCCCCTCCCTGAGCCAGCACCTGTTTATAGTGCCTTTTGTTGTGGAGCAGGGCTAATGCAACTGAATGAGTTGCAGTTGAAGCAAATGCTTGGTAGGAGTTGATAAGGTTTTTTTTTGCAGTGATGCCGTCCTCGTCAAACCATGGTTTGGAGTGGTGCTGATGGTGTCTCTCTGGCAGCTTCTATTTACAGTGAAGCAACAGAATATCTTATTTTGTCAGAAATGTTAGGAGAAAGTTATGGATTTACAGGCAAACCACACAATCAGCAGAACTGCAGTTTTTGAGGGACTGTGCCATGTCATAATACAGTTGGGGGAATTCCTATACTTGCAATATTAGTATGGTGAGGAGAAAGCTAGTGGAGAACTTTTTCTCTGAGGCTAAACTAAACATTAGGCACAGTTCTGAGATGCTTTATTCTTCTGGATTTTTTTAAAAAACAGAAGCAGCCTGGGGCAGGCAAGCACTTGCGGGTAGTGAGGGGAAGAGGCTTCTTAATCTCTTTCTATCTAGTCTTTTTAAATTTTGAAACCACTCTCAAACTACAGAAGAGGGAAGCTGCAAGGTCACTGTAGCTTTACTCTAGCAATTAAAATGGTGTATGTGTGGGGGTATGGTTTTAAGTTGAAAAATGACAGAAGATAAAGAGCTAAGCACCTTGTTCTAACTACATTTCTTCTGGTCCAAAGTCTGTTTTTATTTATTTTTTAACAGAGCTGGAAAGAATAACTGATTTGGGGAACTGCAAATTTCAAAGGATATCTGCATCCCAATTTGCATATTGTTTTGGAAAATGTGAATTAGATAGGCTTGCCTTTAAATATGAACCGAATTGAATTTCTCCTTCGTTCCTTGTTGGCGCTGGCCATGACAGGGGCTTCTCAGTCCCCTGTTAGTGCAACACCATTCCTGGTGTGGTGGGTCTGTCTTCTTCAGTGTTGACCATCAGGTAAAATGTGAAAACCTTCCTGCTTCTCCAGGCTCAAAGACAACAAGTCATGGAACATCGAAATTAGTAACTGTGAGGCTTTGCAATTGCTTTTTAATGTATTCAGGTGCTCTAAATGTTTTAGATGGCTTTTAAATTGCTTAGAAATGCTTTCAATTTCTTTATGTTTTTAATTTTAAATTGTATTGTGTTAACTTTTAATATTTGCTGTCCTGGACCACTTTGGCAGTGGTTGAGATAGAAATTTGATAAAATGAAATAAATAAATTTGATGAAATTAGGATGAGGTAATATAAAAATAGACCTAAAAGGGCCAGGAGATGATGGCAAGTTATATATGAGTTATTTGAGGATGCAGTGGCCATCCAAGGAAATGGTTTTGTCCACAGAAACTGAGAAATCTGAACAAGAAGATAGTCTTCTTTAAGGCAAGTCAGTTTTCTGGAAGCACCATCTATGTTTCTCATAAAATAGCTTGCCTTGGCTAAGGCCAAGGATACTCCGACCTAATGCTCACAACATCAGAGGAGGTGGTAAAAGGTGTGTCTGGACAGTACTATTCCAGGTGGGGAGGGGAGCTCACAGGATAGAATGCTTAACTATGAAGAAAAAAGATTTCTACAGCTAGAAACGAGCAGGCCAAGGAAAGGGCTAGAGCCTTTCTCCCTGCTTTGAGCTTTCTTTGTAGGAGGGTTTGTTTTTAGCAGTGTGAAGCACCATCCTGACTTGCAATCTGAAGAGTAATGACCAGATGCCTGCTTACTACCTCATCTGCTACTTGTGAGATGCAGAGACAGACCTGAGACCTGTTACAAAGGGTATGCAGAGCGCAGGCAGGCAGCTCTCGACTGCTGACCCGCTGAGAGGAACCTACTCTGCCCCTCTCCACCTGGCCTGGGGCGGGGCCGGACAGGCTCTAGCTGTAGCAGTGATGTCCAAACTTTTTTCAAAGTGAAGGGTCGTGAGGGTCGACCAAAGGGCCCGATTAAACCGACCGGCGGGCTGGATTAGCCCCCCGAAAGGGACTTTGTACATGCCTGATCTATAAGGACTGCTGCTGCTGCTGCCCAGGAGGACTGCCTGCTGAGAGCCTGAGGGCCCAGCTCCTGCCTCTCTCCGTCTGGCTTGGGGTGGGGCCTGAAATCACACTATGGCCAAGGGTATAGAATTGTCTGGTGCCTAAAGGTGTATAATAGAGACACCAGGCGAAAACATTCCTTTTTAACCAGGCCTTTGGTTGATTTGATGGATGTCCTCTGCCCTATTAATTATTATTTTGTGTCACCCTGAGACCTCCGGGCATAGGGCAGTATATTATTATTATTATTATTATTATTATTATTATTATTATTAACAATAATTTTCCTTTCAAGGAATCCTTGTACAGTATAAAAAAATTTTTTTCCTTCCAGTAGCACCTTAAAGACCAACTGAGTTAGTTCTTGGTATGAGCTTTCGTGTGCATGCACACTTCTTCAGATACCATATCTTCAGATACCGTATCTGAAGAAGTGTGCATGCACACGAAAGCTCATACCAAGAACTAACTTAGTTGGTCTTTAAGGTGCTACTGGAAGGGAAAAAAAATTTTTGTTTTGACTATGGCAGACCAACACGGCTACCTATCTGTAACTTGTACAGTATGTCTGCTTTGGAAATCCTAGAGGTTGTAGAAAATTATGAGGCACCAGCAGGCTTGATCAAGATTTTTAGATGCAAAGATTATGTCCACCACAGGCAATTCAAAATAAATAATAAAAAGAACAGAAAAATGTGGGGAATTAAGCTAGCAGAGTTCTGATTTTCCCCATGATGACTACTCTGGTCCTTTAAAAAAATCTGTTTGTTTGTTTTTAAATTAAAAAACCCTGCATTGCCCCTGCTTTGTTGGTGCCCTAAGCATGCGCGTGGCCTGTCCCAGTCAGTCAATGCTGGCCAGGCTTGGAGAGTCTTTGCATCACTTGGCAGGAATGAAAAGAATCCCTGGAAGACACCCAACACTCCCTGAGGCTGTGTGTGGTAGAGGAAGATCAGTAGCTGTGGGCAAGTTGTGTCTTCCAAAGAGGCTTGTCTTAGAGCCAATCTCTTTTGGCAACTGCTCTTTTCTTCAGCAAAGGTGGCAGATGAGGAGGCAGGAATAAGTCAAAGAAGAAAAAATACGTTTCCCCCCCTTTATATTTTTTGTGGGGCAGCTTCCTAGGACAAGCATTAATGCTGTGTGTGTGTTGCTCTTTTATTTATAAACAGAATTGCACATTTTTCTGGGTGGGCATGCTGCTCACACAACCCTCCCCAAACCAGGCCTGCACTGCCTTGTGAGGCTTGGATCTGATCAGATCCCAGCCTTGCAAAGCAGCATAGAGCTTGGGGCTGGGGCTGGGGCTGTTCCAGCAGCATTGGTGGTGGGGCCTGGGCTGGTGCACAGTGGGCTGTGCCCTGTCCCCCTGGCACATGTGTGTGCCCTGGGCACCATGAAAACACTCTCCACCGCTGCTTCCCACCACATCAGAGTTGCAGCCCATAGCAGGAGCCCCGCATTTGCTTTTTGTTGTCTCGGATTCAAAGCAGCATGTCCTTTTATCCCAAGAGCAGGTTACTGAGATCAGTTTTGGTGCACCATTTCATATATTACAGCATGTGAAACTGCAGAGTCCAACTTCCAGTGCTGCCGCCATGATAGCGGATGCCAGCCGTGCAGTTAATTAAGGATAATCTGGGAGTAATTATCCTTGCAAGCCCCACCCCCAGGTTGGCGGGGGGGGGGGGAGCTTTCTCTCACAGATTGTCTGATATCTGCCTCTCACTCCGATGGAATGTGGGGGCAGGGACGCAGAGTGCATAGCACTGCACGTATTGGAAACTCTCCAAAGCAGTCGCCATGAAACTTCTGTTTCTTTTAAAATGGTTCTGAATTTGGACTTAAGAAACAGACGTGCTCTGGATGAAGGAGAAAGATAACCTGCGAAATGAATCAGCCACTGAGTGCCAAGGTTTTGATCTGGAGAGGACTCTCATGGTAATTGGATTGCTATGTAAGTGAAGGGGAGCCTTTCTTCTCTTTCTTCATTATATTTGCTATGCTATGATTTGGCAAGCATTGACTGAAGAAGAACTAATTAATTAATTAATTAATTACTACTGGAATGAAATTATTAATGGATTATAATGCAAGAGGGATTCAACAAGAACTTTAAAATTTTCTTTACGGAGTACTTGAAGAAATAGGCTGTGTGAAATACAGTGGTACCTCGAGTTACAAATGCTTTGGGTTACAAACTCCACTAACCCCAAAGTAGTTACCTCTGGTTTAGAACTTTGCCCCAGGGTGAGAACGAAAATCATGTGGCGGTGGCCGTGGGAGGCCCCATTAGTGAAAGCGCACCTCAGGTTAAGAACGGTTTCAGGATGAACTGGAATGAATTAAGTTCATAACCCAAGGTACCACTGTACTGTGATGATTTGTGATGTTGTCTACTGAAGAGGGCTCTAACTCTGATTTATTATGGATTTGGCGAGACACCAGCTTGTTATAAGATTGGAAATGATCAAAAGAAGACTAATGCTGGAAGTATGCCAGGAGTCATGGCCAGACGCTGGAATACTTTTGGTTTTGGAAAGGCAAAATGGAGAAGTTGTGGCAGAATGAGAACTGAGTCCTTGAAGCAGGTGCAGTGTTGAAGAGGACTGATTGATTACAACATGAAGGAAAGGATGAATGTAAACAAATATTTCACACAGAAACTACAGGATATAAATTCCCTTTGCAATTTCATGGATGTGGATTTGTAAAATACGAATGAAAGTTATCACACCAGTGGCTGCTACAATAAAGGATTAAGATCAGAATTGTTGCATTTGGACTAATTAAGAGAATTGGAGCAGGACCAAGAAATAACATCAACTCCTGATAACCGGAACACGGGAAGTCATCCAAAACATTGAATTCAGAACTGATTAATGGGCTATTTTGATTGTATTATGATTTGGTATGATTTGGTACCCCTTCATGGATCACTGCCTTGTCATGGCGAAGGGGCTTGAATAACCCCAAGAAGCTATGAGCTATGCCGTGCAGGGCCACCCAAGACAGACAGGTCATAGCCGAGAGATTAGACTAAATGTGATCCACCTGGAGAAGGAACTGGCAATCCACTCCAGTATTTTGCCAAGAAAACTCCATGGACAGAAAAAAGGAGAAGTTTTGAGAAGAAAGTGAGAGTTTCCAAGGCATGCTCTGGTTCATGGGGTCATGGAGAGTTGAAAACGACTAAGACAACTAAACAACAAAAAATGATTTGGTATGGTATGAATGTGGCCTCCATTGGACTGTTATTAATGAAAATTTTATCAAAATTACTTTTAAAAAAAGAAACTGCAGAGTACATGGGTGTGTACTTTTCTGTAGCTATCCTTAACAGGACAAGCAGTGGCTGCAGAGTCTGTTGGCGGTGACAGCTACAATGCACGGAGAACCAGATTCCTCGTCTGAAGCTCCTTGACTGTGTGCTAGGATTGAAGCACAGGTTCAGCCCACATCTGCCAGCATCAGCCACAAGACCAATAAAAAATGGGTTGACAGTAGCCAAGGCTGGCCCATCCACGAGGCAGACTGAAGCAGTCACCTCAGGCAGCAGAATCCAAGAGGTGCCTCCATGGCATGCCCGTACCACCAGCACCAGAGAAGTGGCTGTGGAGGCTTCCAGCGCAATCTTGAGAGAGCCCCATGAGATCTCACCAGAACCTGAAAGCCACAGCCACTTGACCCCAGTAAGCAGCAAGGGTGGCACTTTCCTGCTTCGCCTCAGGCTTCCAAAAGACTCTGCCAGAAGGTCTGGAATCAAAAACCGGCAACTTGTGCAAGAGAGCAGCGTTGTCATGAAGAATGGCTGCCAGTCAATACAGAAACTTGGTTTGCTTTTTCCTCATCCGTTGTCCTACCAGCTCATGTACACTGACTCCCCTCATCCTGAAATTTGCTGCAATATGCACTAGATTTTTTTAAACCAAAGTTCTTCCTATGCTTAATAGAAATCCACAGTTCCTTTCCCCCCTTCCTCTGCTGACCACAAGCCATGTCACAAGAATGCCCCCTTTGACTTGCCTGCTTCTGGCTTGTGTGTATGATTTTGGACAGGCTGCAAGTGCAACCAGCTCTTTAAAAAGAGGGCAGCTTTGTACATTATTAAAGTCTACAGATGGGTTGGAAGTTAACCTGGACAGAAGCTTACTTAGGGGAGTGAGGACACATACACATGCTAACTTTTATTCTTCCTTTTGTCACACGCCTCTCAAATTGCTTCTATAACTCCCACTTTATTATTGCTGTGCATTAGCAGAGACATGAAGAAAAATAAATGTGATAAAAGTTAGCTCCGCCTGCAAAATTTCTCACGCTTCTTCTCATAGCCACTTTTTGACATACTGATAATCATAGTCTTAGTAAAAAAATATTATTATTATTATTATTATTATTATTATTATTATTATTATTATTATTATTATTATTATTTTGTATACCTGCCTACACCTGAAGATCCCAGGGTGGTTCACAACAGAAAAATACAAAATGAGAAAACAAAATACATAATAAAAGAAAAACAAAGAAACTCCTCTTCCACAAACACATTAAAAAAGCTATAGAATGTGAATTAGCCAAATGCCTAGTTGAAGAAAAAACATTTTCGCCTGGCACCTAAAGATGTATAATGAAGGTGCCAGGTGAACTTCCCTGGGGAGAGCTTTCCACAGACGGGGAGTCACTGCAGAGAAGGCCCTGTTCTCGTGTTGCCACCCTCTGGACCTCTCATGGTGGAGGCTTTATAGATCAAAAATAGCACTTTGAATTGGGCCTGGAAACTAACTGGCAGCCAGCGCAGCTGGGGCGGGATCGGTGTAATATGCTCAAACTGTCTTGCCCCTGGCCGCTGAATTCTGCACCAGGTGAAGTTTCCGAAACCATCTTCAGAGGCAGCTGAAGTAATCCATGCTGCAGTAATCCAGCCTAGAGGTTACCAGAGAATAGACAACAGATGCTAGGCTATCCGTCCAGACAGAGGTGCAGCTGGGTCACCAGCCAAAGCTGATGGAAGGCTCTCTGTGCCACTGAAGCCACACAAGTCTCAGGCAGCAGCAAAGGATCCAGGAATACCCCCAAGCTACATACCCATTCCTTCAGAGGGAGTGTAACCCCCTCAAACACAAGGTTACAAAGGTCTTATAATAAGCATCTATAATGGAAAGTGGTTACTCACTTTTCAAAGAAGAGAGAGGGAGGCTTTTGCAGCCCCTGAGGAAAAAACCCCAAACAACCACTTTTCCTGGAAGTGACTAATGCAGCCAGAAGTTTTTGACCTTCCATGGTGATGTCTTGCCCTTCTGGGGCCTTGCTGGAACATGCTGCCTTCTTGTCATTCCCATCAGGGCAGCCAAGGTCATGGGAGCTCACTTGATAACAACACTCCCAGCCCATCTGGGAAGATCGTGGGGCGGGAGCCCAGCCCAGGAAGTAAAAGTAGCAATGACTGGAGGCAGCAGAGCCTCACTATCTGCTGATGCTTCTCTTCCTCACAAATGCACAACAATACACAAAGTTTGTTTGGTCCACAAATCAGTTCCCTGTGGCATCATTTTGTAAAGTTTGCAGCAGCAAATATGACATGCAACCACCACTCTGGCACACAGTTACACATTGCGATATAGATATACTGCTGCAAATATCTCCACTTCCCTCTTGTCTGCCAGAACCAGAAGAGGCATGAAAAGGCCAGAGGAAATGTTGGCTTCACACAGGTGCAGGCTGTGGGGAGGGGGGGACTTTCAGTCGCAGCAACTGATCCATGGGGCAAGTCCTACCAGGGGTGACCTGCTGTGCTCCTTAGGCCTGACACTCTGCTAAGACTGTGCAGATTGAGTTTTTGCTAATAAAGAGTTCACTCCAACTTGAACAGTATGATTTACTGCCTGCTCTCTTCTGACAGCTACTAGCCACAGTGGCCACACTCTGCTTCCACAGTCGGAGGCAGCAATGCTTCTGAATACAAGTGCTCAGGTCCTGTTTGCAGGCTTTGCACAGGCACCTGGTTGGCCACTGGAAGAACAGGATTCTGCACTAGGTGGGCCTTTCATCTTATGCCCTTATGTTCTTTTATTCATAAAACAGAAAGAAGCACACCACCTTGCATGCTCTTTGAAAGGACTAGCCATGAGGGAAGTAGGGAAGGTAGTCCTACCTGGAAGCCTAAAGAAATTATCATTAATGGCACTTCACATCCAAACTATTTATTTGGATACTGGATAAGTGTGTAGGGTGTATGCGGTGCTAGTTTGTCCACCTTTGGGCCCCACCCTGCACTCACCCCTCACCTGTGGCTCCTAGATGCTGTCAGCATTCAACAGTGGTCACACTGCATGAATGGCTTTGACCGGCTGGCTAAATCAGGTGTGTGTTTCTTTTCTTCTTTTTGTATTTATTATAAATTTGATTTTCAAAAGAATAAACATACAACAAAAAACAATTCAAAATTCAGATATCAAGATTGCTCTGAATCTCCTGACTTCCCCCCATCCCTTCCCTGGGTCCTAATGTTAATATTTACAACTGCATATCAATACTTACCCAAGTTTTTATCCTTCTAAATTATCCACAGTTTCCATTACTTTACAAGTGTGGTTAGAATCCTGTTAATGTTTTAACCTCCTTGCATTGGTCTAGTACCTAACTTATAAACTTTTCCCATTCTTTTTTAAAGTTCTTGTCTTCTTGATTTCTGAGCTTCCCAGTTCATTTTTGTCATTTCGGCATAGTCCATCATCTTGATTTGCCATTCTTCTCTGGTTGGGGCTGCATCTTCCTTCCATCTCTGGGCTAGAAATATCTGTGTGGCTGTGGTCGCATACATGAACAGTCTTTTCTGGTCCTTTGGTATCTCGGTACCTATAATTCCTAATAAGAAAGCTTCTGGGATTTTTTTTAACAAAAGTTATTTTAAACATTTTTTTTTCCATTTCGTTATATATGATGTCCCAGAAACTTTTAGTTACTTTACATGTCCACCACATATGATAAAAGGTACCTTCTTTTTCTTTACATTTCCAGCAAGTATTTGTACTTGTTCTGTACATTTTTGCTAACTTAACAGGTGTCAAATACCACCAGTACATCATTTTCATGTAGTTTTCTTTCAGTGAGCAACATGCCATAAATTTCAAATCTGTTTTCCAAAGCCTCCCAATGTATCATCAGCAATTTGACCTGTTTGTCTTTTGTGTGCCATTCCAGGAACAAATTATACATTTTCAACAATAATTTTATATTATTTTCTAAAACATCTTTTTGAAATCTTGATAACTCATAACTAAAACCTTTCTTTTTATCTGTCTTAAAAATATCATTTAATTGATAATACTGTAACCAATCTGTTTCCAGTTCTCTTATCTCTTCAAAGTCTTTTAATTTTATCTGATTTTCAACTGTGGTTAACAGCTCTCTATATGTCTGTCAATTAGCCCTCATGTTCATTTTTCTCAAAGATATTGCTTCTAATTGGGAGAGCCACCACGGTGTTTTTTGTTCTAATAAGTCTTTATACTTCTCCCACACCCTAAAAATTGATTTTCTTATTATATGATTCTGAAATCCTTTGTGCAATTTTGCTTTATCATACCATAAATATGCATGCCACCCAAATCTGTTATCATGTCCTTCTAGATCTAAAGTATCTCCATTTTTCAATATCATCTATTCCAAGATCCAGCAAATGCAGGATGCCTCATAATATAATTTCAAATCTGGCAGAGTGAATGCCCCCCCCTTTAGCATCTGATAATAGTTTAGATTTTATCCTTGGTTTCTTCCCCTGCCAGATGAATCTGGAAATATCTTTTTGCCATTCTTTAAAGCATCCAGTACCACCTATCACCAGGATCATTTGGAATAAAAATAACATTCTTGGCAATACATTCATCTTAATCACTGATATCCTCCCCCAAAGCGAGAAGTTCATTCTTCCCCAGATTTCTAGATTCCTTTTTATTTCTCTCCGTGTAATTTCATAATTATCTTTGAGTATGTTAATATTCTTAGCTGTCAGCCATACCCCCAACTATTTGCCTTTTTTGTCTATAGTTAAGTCCGTAATCTGTTGTAACTCCTTTTTATATTGCTCTGTCGCATTTTTCACCAATACCTTAGTCTTGTTCTTATTTAGTTTAAAACCTGATACCTGTCCAAAATCCTGGATCTTTTTCAGCACCTTCAGGAGAGAATTTTGGGGTCCTCTACGGTAATCACAAGGCTGTCTGCAAATGCTTTTAATTTATATGCTTTATTTCCTACCGTTGTTCCTCTAATAGTTTCATCTAGTCTTATCTTTCTCGCCAGGGCTTCCAACACTAAAATAAATAATAATGGTGACGGATGGTCAAATGGTGACAGATGGTCAACACTAAAATAAATAATAATGGTGACAGATGGACAAATAATAATGGTGTCCTGTGACATTATGCATTTCTCCATGATAACATTGTTCACAATTAACATGGCCTGTTGATCCAAATAAATTGCATCAATACCTCTCCAAAACGTCTCCCCAAAATTCATCTTTTCTATAATCTTCATAAAGGCCCATGAAATATTATCAAAGGCCTTTTCAGCATCTATAAATATTCTTCAATTTCCTGTTTCTTTTCAGGACCAGCTCATTATAGATCCGTGTAATATCTTACAAATTGTTTTCTTATATCTTTCGTACTGTCAATTACCTTCCCCTCTATATTTAATTTGTTTATTAAATTTATGCCCTGTTCTTTCCTTAATTGTCATGCCAGTAATTTACCTGGCTTATCAGCGTATTCAAAAAATTTCTGTTTTATCCTTTTTATTTTCCACTCTACTTCCTGGTTAATTATCATTGAATATTGTGTATATAACATTTTTATTGCCTGTTTTATTGATTCTTTTCCAGGATTTTTAAACTAATTCTTTCTCATTTTTAATCAATTCCTCCAATACCTCCTTTTTCTTCTCTTTCTTCCCTAACTTTTTTCTGATAAGCATTTTGCTGAATAAAGAAACCTCTCATTACCGTGGCGTCCCAAACTTATCAATATCTTGATTTAAATTTAATTCAAAATAATCTTTCAGGGCTTTTCCTGCTTCTTGTGTAATATTCTGGTTATCTAACAATTATTCATTTAATCTCCATCTAAATACTGGATAAGTGTGTGGGGTGTGTGCAGTGTTAGGGGAGGGGCAGTATCTTTGGTGGGAGACACGTGGTGCTCATTCTGGGATAGTTTATTCACCTTTGAGCCCCACCCCACACTCATCTCTTACCGGTAGCTCCTAGATGCTGTCAGCATTCAACAGTGGTCACACTGCACGAATTGCTTTGACTGGCCAGCTAAAGCTGGTGTGTGTTTCAAACCCTCAGTGAGTTAGGGACTTCCCCTGTGGGCAAAGGCAGACTCCGGTGGATTGAGCAAATGAGACAAATAATGGGTTTGACTGTCAAAAAGGCAGTATCTACACATACCGTAGAGGGAAGTGAGGGGCAGGTGGGGCTCAGCAACCTGGGAAGGTGGCCTATCCAGGAGAAGGAAAACTCGGATCCTGAACCTCTGCTCCTTTGTGATGATACTCATATATGAGAAAGGTTTTGGGAGTAAACCCTGAGGAAAAATCTGTACCCACTGCATTTTGGGACATCCTTAGGAGAAGAAAAGGCTTAGGAATAAACCCTGCACAAATCCGGAGTGAAGTCCCTAAGACGGTTGGATGGTGTCTTGCAACTCCTGCAGCCAAGCTGGTGCCCAACTATTGCTTTCCTTTCCTTTGGTCCACATCAGCAAGGTCAAGATGCCCTCGACTTGTCATCTGGGCAGCCAGGACCTGCAGACGGCCCAGACTTGCACCCCGGAGAGGTCACGTTGGATAAGTGTGTATCATTAAAAGAAAAGACAAAAGGTGTGACCCTGATCCAGTAGGCTCTTCTTATGTTATTTGGTTGTACCTCCCTCAAATATTTAACTCTGAAACACCAGAGGAAGGGAACTGAAACTTGAAGAATGGCAGCTCTAACCAACCCCAAAATGTTTGTTAAAGGGTAAAAGGGACCATTACTGCTTACTGCTTAGAATCATAGAATCATAGAATCATAGAGTTGGAAGAGACCACAAGGGCCATCGAGTCCAACCCCCCTGCCAAGCAGGAAACACCATCAGAGCACTCCTGACATATGGTTGTCAAGCCTCTGCTTAAAGACCTCCAAAGAAGGAGACTCCACCACACTCCTTGGCAGCAAATTCCACTGTCGAACAGCTCTTACTGTCAGGAAGTTCTTCCTAATGTTTAGGTGGAATCTTCTTTCTTGTAGTTTGGATCCATTGCTCCGTGTCCGCTTCTCTGGAGCAGCAGAAAACAACCTTTCTCCCTCCTCTATGTGACATCCTTTTATATATTTGAACATGGCTATCATGTCACCCCTTAACCTCCTCTTCTCCAGGCTAAACATGCCCAGCTCCCTTAGCCGTTCCTCATAAGGCATCGTTTCCAGGCCTTTGACCATTTTGGTTGCCCTCCTCTGGACACGTTCCAGTTTGTCAGTGTCCTTCTTGAACTGTGGTGCCCAGAACTGGACACAGTACTCCAGGTGAGGTCTGACCAGAGCAGAATACAGTGGCACTATTACTTCCCTTGATCTAGATGCTATACTCCTATTGATGCAGCCCAGAATTGCATTGGCTTTTTTAGCTGCCGCATCACACTGTTGGCTCATGTCAAGTTTGTGGTCAACCAAGACTCCTAGATCCTTTTCACATGTACTGCTCTCAAAGTGCTTGCTGCACTTTGGCTAATAGCTCCTTGTTCTAAAAACAGTTTCTGTGATTATATGATTAAGAATTTTACTGGAGGCTTTTTATAGTAACAACACTGCTTTACATACCTCCACTGGACTGTCAACTGTTATGAACTCATCTAAGTACCTTTCCCAATCAGTTGCCCCAGTTTTTACAATCCAGTTTTTACAGTGGCAAAGGCTAGCAACAAAAATAGCGAAGTTTAACTTAAAACTCAGTAACAGAGATGGGGGGGGATATATAACAGGAGTTAAAAGGGATGTGACAAGATGCTAATTCCTTGGAAGAAGTCAAGAAATGGGAGCCACAATCCAAAACAGACTTCCCATATGTAACATTTTCATACATTTTTTTTTTGCATTGACAGGTCCACTATGTGAGTTAGGCATGCATGGATTGAAGAAGGGGTGTTGCTAAGGGGCTATCCCAATGGATTCAGGCCCTGAGTGTTTTGTGCCATGTCCCAGATATCCTGCCGCTCCCACCATTTTTAAAAAGCATACAGTGGTACCTTGGTTCTCAAACTTAATCTATTCCAGAAGTCCGTTCCAAAACTAAAGCGTTCCAAAATCAAGGCGCACTTTCCCATAGAAAGTAATGCAAAACAGAATAATCTGTTCCAGACTTCTAAAAACAACCCCTAAAACAGCAATTTAACATGAATTTTACTATCTAACGAGACCATTGATCCATAGGATGAAAGCAATAATCAATGTACTGTACTATGAAATAAATAAGACAGTATTGTAGATGACTGAAATTAAAATTGTTTTTTCTTACCTGCACTGATGATAGTCATTGTTTGGATGGAGGGCTTTTATCCATTTCTGCAGTCACACATTCAATCAATCAGTAGCTGAACTGGGTTCCACACAGTCACAAAAAGAAATTGACCGAAAAAACCTGAAAAATGAAAACGCAAAATAAATAGCAAAAACAAAAGCGCCAAACTTAATCTGTTCCAGAAGTCCATTTGACTTCTGAAATGTTCGAAAACCAAGGTGCAGCTTGTGATTAGTGCAGGTGCTTCAGAAACAATAGCCGCCAGACTCATCAGATGTTCGGCTTCCGAAAAATGTTCGAAACACACTTCCGGGTTTTTGGTGTTTGGGAAACAAGGCATTGGGGAACCAAAGCATTTGAGAACCAAGGTACCACTGTACATTGAATAAAGCTTTGCTTACAAAGTGACTGCACATTTTGCAAACTGCCCCAGCTAGCCACCATCTTAATTTGCCCTGGGACTTTTTTCAAATGCATCACGAATCTGTGCTTCCCCCACCTTGCAATGCCCCTGGGTTGAAGGCACAAAATGCATAACATCTACCGGTGTGTACTTAATCACCAGGTCTGCCATCTTTTTGTTCTTTGGAAACACACATTATGGAATGGGCAGGTATCCTAAAATCGGGTGTTTGGCTGCAAAGTGCTCATGATCTTGTGATGCTGGGGCCTGTGAACGCCTTAAGAAACTTGTTTTTAAAAAGCCATATTGGGAAGGCACCTCTTAGGATAAAACACATTAGCCTCCTGCTACTTATCCCGAGGGGGCTTTCACATCCTGCTGGGCTTATGCAATAAATAAAAATTGTTGGAACATTCTGAATAAACTATTTTAATGAGCACAAAATCTCAGCCTCCTGCAATAGATACAATGGGCTCCCCATAACTTGTACAATTCATATTAACAACTTAATTGCAATAAATTGAAAGCCAGTAAACTGCAGCTCTATAAGGGGATCTAGTAGGTTTGATGGGCCTGTGGAACAAAGCTACTATTATGAGTTATACACTTACCAGACAACCATCAAATTCTTTGCTGAAACCTGAGCTCCACTGGCAGCGTCAAAAGAACTAGCCAGAGAGAGCAAAGAATTTTTGGCTTTGGAGCAGCTGTCCCAGAACGGGTACAGAAAGGGCCCTGGCAGGGCAAAGTAGAGCTATCAATAGAATGTCTATCCATGCCGACAATAAGAAGAAGACTTAGCATTTATATAGTGCATTTCGAAACCTAGATCCAAAGAGCTACTTTTGGCATGCTCAAGGAGCTTTGGCTTCTCACTCTGAACAATTTCCAGAGAAGCCTGTGGCAACAAAAGCAACAACACCCTGTGGCACTTGAAAGAGTAGCACATTTTTTGTGAGCCAGAATAACAGAGGTTAGGGATGAACTGGTTAAAAAACTGGAAACAAAGTAGGAAGAAATTGGCAGTTCTTTCAATAGAGGGATGTGAAAATGGATTGGTTTGGGGACCTGTGCTTTTTAACTTGTTCCTACATGATCTAGGGGACGCGGGTGGCGCTGATCCCTGCCATGGGGTGAGCTCCCGTTGCTCGGTCCCTGCTCCTGCCAACCCAGCAGTTCGAAAGCATGTCAAAGTGCAAGTAGATAAAAAGGTAAACGGGAAGGTAAACGGCGTTTCTAGGTGCTGCTCTGGTTCGCCAGAAGTGGCTTAGTCATGCTGGCTGTACGCTGGCTCCCTCGGCCAGTAAAGTGAGATGAGTGCCGCAACCCCAGAGTCGGCCACGACTGGACCTAATGGTCAGGGGTCCCTTTACCTTTACCTGTACATGATCTAGACATTACTGGGGAACAGCAGGCCTCTTCACTGGGCCGTGAGGCCAATTTGGGCAAACCCTCTTGCCAAATACCTAACATGAGACTTTGTGCTGACCACCAGGCAATACTTTTTCCACCTGCCTTTTGCCTTCAGAATTGAGTTGCTGCCATGGGCAATATGTGTCTGTGTCTTGTGATGAACTGAGTGGAGATTATGTGTCATGGGGGTGGGGAAGGTGTGTGTATACAATATTAAACTGTACTTAGTGTGTCTTTGGTCTGTTAATGTTGCTAATAATGCTTTGTGGATTATGAGTGCTATAATGCTTTTTGAATTTTATTATATTACTTTTGTTGTCGTTGTGCTGTTTAGCTTATTTTTTAGTTGTTTCATTAATACAATTAATAATTGTGATCTATTAAGTTATTGTTATTTATTATTTGTAAGCTGCTTTGTGACTCATGTGAGTGAAAAGTGGCATAGAAATGTAATATACATGGGATGGAATGGGAAGACCATTCTAACTGTAGGGGACAGTTAATGCTAAGTTGTGGGTAGACATATCAGACGACACAGCGATTCTTCCAAAGCAGCTCTTTATTTGTAAGCTGGAACAGAACTGACTGAGGAGCTCAGTCAGCCTGCTTATATAGAGCTCCAGAACAATGTAACTGTTGCCATTTTCTAAAACTATCCAATCACTGAACGTCACTTTCGATCCTTCATTTGCATACAAACTATCCAATCACTGAGCGTCACTTTCGATCCTTCATTTGCATAATTATCTACAGTATCCTCCTGCTGGCCCAGGGTGAGAACTTCAGTACATAACACCCCTCCCCACCGAGATAAGGCGTTAGTTACAATCGTAATGGTTTCCTTATATACAGCACTACACATAATGGTTCAATTAGGCACAAAAGCATATTGGTTACATTTCACATACTTAGACCCACAGTGATACATGTCCAACAACATAGTCCTTTAAATAAGTTGGGCGCTTGGAAACTCTGCCAAGCGGGGACTGGTAGCCAAATCCGGGGGGGCCACACAATTCTTGCTGAGGCTGTGGTGCGACCCTAGGTGGCGTTGAAACCAAGTCCCCTGGATCCGCTGCTGTGGTTGGAGCCTCTGCAAGTGGAGTGGTCTGAGCCTGTGGTAAGTCTGGCAGACCCTCTGAAGTGGCTTGGTTCGGCTCCACGCTGGCAGTTTGTGAGAGAGGTGGAGCCTCACCATCTCTCAGTGTCTCTTCCGGAGCCACGAGCGCAGTTGGGGGCACCACGGTAGTGTCCAAGTCCCCAACCCTGTGCCTAAGCTGGTCTATGTGCCGGCGCCACAAGCGTCCGTCTTCGAGTGCCACCTGGTATGAGCGAGGTCCAGTGACTCCCACTACTGTAGCTGGCACCCAAGGAATGTCCCCCACATAGTTCCGGGCAAAGACCTGGTTTCCTGGAACAAATGACCATGGCGTGTTGGCACAGCCTGGGGGTTTGGCCACGGCAAAGTCCGGGTGCAGCCGGTCGAGCGGTGACCTGAGGCGGCGGCCCATAAGCAGTTCAGCAGGACTCCGCCCTGTGGCCGCATGAGGAGTGATGTGTTGCACGAACAAGTATTCGGCGACCCGCTCGTGCCAATCTCCCCGGTCCAGGCGCGCCAGTGCCTCTTTTGCCAAGCGCACCATTCTCTCCGCTTGCCCGTTGCTGGATGGATGAAAGGGTGCCGTTAGGGCATGGCGGATGCCCAGTCCCAAAAGATACCGCTCAAAAGTGCCTGACGTGAACTGCAGTCCGTTGTCGGAGACAAGGACATCAGGACACCCATGCGTCACAAAGAGGCCTTGTAGCACCCGGATGACGGCCTCAGTAGTGGTGGAGGGCATCAGGGCCACCTCCAGCCATTTGGAATAGGCATCCACCACTACCATAAAGGTCTGGCCATGAAAGGGGCTGGCCAGATCGATGTGCACCCTCGACCAGGGTGCCTTGGGCGTCTCCCAGGTGTCCCCCTTGGCTGCCGGTGGTGCAGGCCTCGATTCTTGGCACGCTTGACAGGCGGACACCCAGGCAGTGATGGCATCGTCCATGTTAGGCCACCAGACGTAACACCGAGCCAACGCCTTCATTTTGACGATTCCCGGGTGGCCAACGTGCAGAGCCTCCAGGACACATTGACGGAGTCTTTGGGGAATCACGACGCGGTTTCCCCACAGCAGACAGCCGCGATGAGCCAAGAGTTCATGTTGTCTGGTTACGAACGGTTGGAACTCCGATGCAAAAGGCCCTTGTGGCCACCCCCTCCACACCCAGTTGAGCACACGGCTGATGGTGCGATCCTGGGCAGATGTGGAGGCCACAGTGGCAACCGATACAGGCGCTGCTGGAAGATCCTCAATCAGGAGGAGCAATGAAGCAGGAGCCGGGTCTTCCACAAACGCTGGAAGAGGGCAACAGCTGAGGGCGTCGGCATGGCCCATTGATTTCCCTGGGCGATGGACGAGCCGGTAGTGGTAGGCAGCCAGGAAAACAGTCCATCGCAGGATGCACGGCGAGAGGACCGGTGGAGTTGGACGATCACCGGCGAGGAGGCCCAGGAGTGGTTTGTGGTCAGTGATGAGGTCAAAAGTCCTGCCGTAGAGGTATTCATGGAACCTCTTCACTCCAGCCACAAGTGCCAGTGCCTCCTTGTCGAGCTGGCTGCAGTTCTGTTCGGGCGGAGATAGCATCCTGGAAAAGTAGGCGAGTGGTGCTTCTCTTCCGTCTGGAAAACGGTGACTGAGGACAGCGCCAATGCCAAAAGGTGAGGCGTCGCAGGCAGGGACCAGTGGCCTGGCTTCCCTGTACTGTACCAGCACACTGTCCGATGAAAGGAGAGCCTTGACCGCGTTGAAGGCCGCCGTCTCCTGATGACCCCAGGACCAAGGCGTCTTTGTGCTGAGGAGTGGGTGAAGAGGCTCAGCCGTGGCTTTGTGGGGCAGGAACATGTTATAAAAGTTCAGCAGCCCCAGGAACGTCTGCAACTCCGTCTTGTTCTTTGGGATGGGGGCCTGCTGGATAGCACGGATCTTGGATGTGGTCGGGTGAAGGCTGGAGGTGTTGATAAGATAGCCCAGGAACTCCACCTGTGGAACGGCGATCTGGCACTTCTCCCTCTTTACCTTGAGTCCGGCCTCCTGGAACCTGGCCAGCATGGCACGGAGGCGCTCGAACAGCTGCTGGTGTGAGTCTGCGGACACCAAGACGTCATCAAAATATGGTACCACGCCCGGAAGCCCTTGCAGGAGATGCTCCATAAGGCTTTGGAAGATGCCAGGAGATAACCATCTCTCAAGATGGTTGTCTCCAATGGAAGCGAAGGCTCAGAAAAAACTCAAAATGGAGGCCAAATGGCCGAAATATTGAGAAATTCTAGAACAAGATGGAGACAGAATGAAACTACAGAGTTTTGAGAAATTGAAAAACAGAGTGCGAGACTGGCTTCATTATTACCAAATAATGGAGGCATATAATTCGGACAAAAAAGTTGGTTTCCAGGTGGAAAAATCAAAATGGGAAACAGAATTGTTAGATCCCAAAATCAAGAACTTGTCAAGAATGTATAACTTGCTGTTGAAATGGAACACTCAGGATGAAATGGTAAAATCTGCTATGATTAAATGGGCACAAGATGTTGGGCATAACATTATGATGGCTGACTGGGAACTGTTATGGACCACAGGTATGAAATTTACGGCATGTAATGCTCTAAGAGAGAATTTAATGAAAATGATTTACAGGTGGTACATGACACCAGTCAAGCTTGCAAAAATTTACCATTTGCCCGACAATAAATGTTGGAAATGTAATGAGACTGAAGGTACATTCTTTCACCTTTGGTGGACATGCCCAAGGATTAAGACATTCTGGGAGATGATTTATAATGAAATGAAAAAGGTATTTAAATATACCTTCCTGAAGAAACCAGAGGCCTTTCTCCTAGGCATGGTCGGCCAATTGGTGCCAAAGAAGGACAGAATTTTTTTTATGTATGCAACAACAGCAGCAAGAATACTTATCGCGAAGTATTGGAAGACACAAGATTTACCCACCCGGGAAGAATGGCAGATGAAGTTGATGGACTATATGGAGCTGGCGGAAATGACTGGCAGAATCCGAGACCAGGGAGAAGAGTCGGTGGAAGAAGATTGGAAAAAATTCACAGATTATTTACAGAAATACTGTAAAATTAATGAATGCTAGAAAAATGTTGGAATGAAGTTATATGGCTTTAGCAGAAAGGTTATAAGGAATTAAGTATAAATGGATTTTTAATGTATTAAAGGGGGAAAAAAAAGGTTAAAATAAGTTAAGATAAATTACAGGACAGAAAACTGAGGAAGATGGAAAGGATTTGCTGAGACAGTTAATTGAAGTGGAATACAAAAAGGGAGGTGTGAGGAAGTCGTGGAAATAAGTGAATGAAAGATAAGATACTGAAATAATGAATGTGTTTTAATTGTGTTTGTTGTATTTTTGTTAATTTAATGTTTTTAATGTCAGTGTTATGCAGTGTTTTTGCTTTTGTATTGTATTGTATTGTTTTGTTGAATTATTTTTCTTTCTTTTATACCCTTTAAACTGTTAATAAATATAATTTTTTTTTAAAAAAAGGAAGATGCCAGGAGCCACACTCACCCCGAACTGCAACCGGCGGCAACGGAATGCCCCTCGGTGGGTGACGATCGTCTGGGCTTCAGCAGTGGCATCATCAACGGGCAGTTATTGATAGGCTTGGGCAAGGTCCAGCTTAGCGAAGACCTTACCCTCACCCAGGGAATGCAGCAGGTGTTGGACAACAGGAACCAGATAAGCGTGCTGCTGAAGTGCCTTGTTGATCGTGTACTTGTAGTCGGCACAGATGTCTGGCTTGACAGGCGTGACAATGGGGGTTTCCCACTTGGTGTGGTCAACCGGCTCCAAAACTCCTTGGGCAATCAGCTTGTCCAGTTGTTCGTCTACCTTAGCCTTGAGAGCAAAGGTGGCTTTAGCTTGATGGGGGCGACTTGTGGATCAAGGCTAAAGGAGATGGGCGTACCTGTATATTGCCCCAAAGTGCCGTCAAAAACCTCGGCAAAGTCTTTGACCAGACTCAGTCTCTGCGTTAGAAATGCCGTTGATGCCGGTGACTTCCAGGCCGAGGGCATCAAACCAGTCTACCCCTAGGAGGCTTGGCCGCTGACCTTTGACCACCACCAGTCGGAGCAGGCCCGAAAAATCCTTGAAGGAGATCCGGAACCGGCCAACGCCTACCACAGGAATGTCGTTTCCCTGGTAGTCTCTCAGGTGTACGCGGTGAGAGTCGAGTTGCCTTTTGGACACTCTGGGTACCAGTCTTTTGATGGTGCTCCAAGACACGATGGACAGGGCAGACCCGGTGTCGATCTCCATGTCACATGGAGCTCCTTCAATGAGCACTGTGACGTTCAGCTTGCGTCGCGTAGGCGAGTCAGTTTGGCCAATCGTGGTTCCAGATGGGCAGCAGCAGTTGGTGAGAGCAAAACAGCTTTCCTTGGCGGACTGGAGTGAAAACTTGGACTTGCGAGTCGGTGAAGGGGGGGTGTCAGACGGAGCCGATCGGCAGACCTTTGCGATGTGGCCCCTTCTGGAACATGTCTGACAGATGGTGTCTCTGAATCGACACTTGGCATGGGAATGGTTGCCTCCGCATCCGGCACATTCCGGTTGGCCCTTGGACTTCTGTTGGAACTTCCTGCGCTCCCGCTTTGTCTGGTGCACGTCGTCGTCTTCACTGGAGGATGCCTCATCCAGAGAAGCGGACATGGAGCAATGGATCCAAACTACAAGAAAGAAGATTCCACCTAAACATTAGGAAGAGCTTCCTGACAGTAAGAGCTGTTCGACAGTGGAATTTGCTGCCAAGGAGTGTGGTGGAGTCTCCTTCTTTGGAGGTCTTTAAGCAGAGGCTTGACAACCATATGTCAGGAGTGCTCTGATGGTGTTTCCTGCTTGGCAGGGGGTTGGACTCGATGGCCCTTGTGGTCTCTTCCAACTCTATGATTCTATGATTCATCACTGCTGGCCTCTTTGTGATGCACTGGAACTGGCTTCCTAGCAAGACGCGGGCTGCTGGCCTTGCGGATCTCCTGGGTGGAGTGTTCGGCAGCTTCCGAGGCCACGGCCTCCTCAATGCAGCGTGAGGTCTGGCTTGGCGAGGAGACGCCGTTGCAGATGGATGTCCCGGACCCCACAGACGATTCGATCCATCAGGGCATCGTCTAAGTCTCGTAACTCGCAGTGCATTGCAGCCTGTCGCAGGGCGGTGCTGTAGTTGTTGATTGACTCCCCCTCTGCCTGATTCCGGTGGTAAAATGCATGGCGGGCAGCAATCTTGGACGGCTTTGGCGCGTAGTGGTTGCGGAGCTTCTCTTGGATCATGTCCCATGGTGTTGCCTGGACTGCTTCAGGCGCAACCAATGCTCGGGCCATCTCAAACACCTCAGGCCCACAGAGGCTGAGGAATAGGCCCCGCTTCCGTTCCTTTGATACTGCTGTCAGCTCGTTGGCTTGGAGGTAGCAGTCGAACCGAGCGAGGTAGGAGTCCCATGATTCAGAGGCTGGCGCAAACGGCGGTAGAGGCACAAGTGAAGCCATGATTCCGATGCCGGTGTGAAGGGCGATGGATGGAACACAGTGCTCTAGCCAGAACAGTCAGCTCTGAATTGGTTCTGTTCAGTGATTTCGCTCAGTGATTTCGCTCATTGATTCAGCTCAGTTCAGAGGAAGGCCGCATCTGGCTGTGCTCTGATGTCCATCGATCCCATCATGGTCGCCAGTGTTAAGTTGTGGGTAGACATAGCAGACGACACAGCGATTCTTCCAAAGCAGCTCTTTATTTGTAAGCTGGAACAGAACTGACTGAGGAGCTTAGTCAGCCTGCTTATATAGAGCTCCAGAACAATGTAACTGTTGCCATTTTCTAAAACTATCCAATCACTGAACGTCACTTTCGATCCTTCATTTGCATACAAACTATCCAATCACTGAGCGTCACTTTCGATCCTTCATTTGCATAACTATCTACAGTATCCCCCTGCTGGCCCAGGGTGAGAACTTCAGTACATAACAGTTAAAACATTAAAATCCGAGATAAGCCCTCATTCGGAGTGAAAGGCAGCAGAGGACCTCATATCTTAGCACTAAGCGCTGCACTGATCTAAGATTGGAGATAAGCCCTGTGTCTGTTCTTTGCCAATAAAACACAAAACTCCTTTCCCCACATGCTCCAGCAGGGGTGCAAAGAGCAGGAACAGGGCTTATCTCCTGTTAAGTTGTGGGTGAACATATCAGACGACACAGCGATTCTTCAACAGCTCTTGTTTATTGAGAGGCCAGAATAGAACTGAACTGAAGAGCTCAGTCAGCCTGCTTATATAGAGCTCCAGTACAACGTAACTGTTGCAACTTTCTAAAACTATCCAATCACTGAACGTCACTTTCGATCCTTCATTTGCATAACTATCTACAGTATCCCCCTGCTGGCCCAGGGTGAGAACTTCAGTACATAACATCTCCAATCTTGGATCCTCTCTAAAGAGCAGGCACCCCACACCAACACTGGAGAGGAAATGCTGGGTGGGAAGGCCAGGCCTCTCCGCCTGCTTGCCTGCCTGCCTGCCTGCCTGCCTGCCTGATGGTGAGTGTGTGGCTGCATGCATGAGAAAGGGAGAGGCAGCGCTGTTTGCCTGGTGCAGGTGTGTTGGCGATGATGCTGTGAATGATCCTCTTCAACCAGGCCTTTGGCTGATTAACAGGGGCGTTAATGGTTTGTTTTGTTTTTATTATGTACTTTGTGGTTTTATTCTGTATTTTTGTGCTGTGAACTGCCCTGAGATCTTTGGGCGAAGCGTGGTATACAAATTCAATAATTAATTTGTAAATTAATTACCATTGGGCTGTGGCCCCTGGAAAGTTTGGCAGCTTCTCTCCACGTCCTTCTTCCACTGTGACTCACAGGTGCCAGACTTAGAAAATCTGCCACCCTGATGTAGCTGGGCTACAACTTCCATCATCCCTGACCACTCACTCTGCTGACTGGGAGTCCAAAAGCATTTGGAGAGCAATACATTGGCCACTCCTGCTATGAAGCTTAAACTATATGTTACAATGGATTCCACGTCCCCCCCTCCACTTTTTAAAGCTGTAAGAGTGGAGGAAGGGCATGAAGAGAGGCTGTTTGTTCTCCTCCCTCCAGTAGTTTTCCAGCTCAAAATCTCCTGAGCAGCTTTATCATCTCCATGTGGGAAATAGGGAGTTCCCTGTGCACAGTGGAAGGCAATTTTCAGCTACTGGGGAGGGCAATTTTCAGCTAAAATGGTTGGACTTGAAAGAGTTAAGCAGCCTCTATTAATCTACCTGTTCAAACCTATCCTAGTGATGGATCACACAGGAAGTATTAAATCTTGCTGTTTGGGCCTACACCAACTTCCTTGCATGGAAACATACACAAGACAACCCACAGAATGACCAAAAACATGATGGTGTGAAAGGAGTGGTAGGGTGAGATTCTATTGCTGTTTCATAAAAGGATTGCTTGCAAAGGATGAGAGGACTCCAAAAGAGCTCAGTGAGGCAACCGCCAAATGTGGCAGAGTTGGAATATCATGGCCCAAGTTACATTTATTATTCTTGATCATTTGGGATATGCTGGTGTTAAAATAAAGGTGATTGTTTCTGTTCATATTTCTATGAACTTCAAAGCATCCCACTGAGAAATGAAAATTCCATATTCTCAATAGTAATGCCTTTAAAACGCCACATGCTGTTAAGTATTATCAGTGCATAATTCTTTTCTGGAATCCTTACTATAGCCCTGTAAGGCAGGCCAGTCTTATTATCCCTATATTTCACATGGAGGTATGGGTGCCTGAGCATGAAAAAGTATTGGCTTGCTCAAGGTGGGCCTGCATGCTATGAAGCAAATGTGGGTTTCCCAACCTTGTGATGTTAATACAACCGAGGTGTCAGGGACGGGCTGGATGAGGAGTGGGGGGAGGCTTCAGCTGGAGAACCCCCTAGAGAAGCCTGACAAGAGGAAAGCTCAGAGCGAGGGGAGTGGGGAGTGGGGGGTGGAACGCGGAAGACAGGTCAGAGGATGAAGGAGGGGCAGAATGGTTGGATGCTGAACAAACAACATGTTTGAGTCAGAGAGAGGAAGAAGAGGCAGAAAGCACTGCAGGCAGCTGAGGGGGCTGAGGTTGCAACAGATTCACAGGAGCCTGCTGGTATTCAGCTTCCCCTTTACCTTGTCTCCAAGGGCATGAAGAGTTTAAGACTGCTGGAAAAACAGCCGGCTGGGGAGGAGACGGGGGACGTGGGGGCCCCAGATCGTCAGTTCTGGCAACTGCTTTACTGGAGCCAGTCTTGCCTGTAGGTTTCTCTGTATTCTGTTCCTTGAATAAAGAATCAGCCTTACTGTTTGTCTCTGAGTCTCCATGCTGGGCCCTGGCATGAGGGGATATTTCTTTCTTACCTTACCTTCTCTCCACAGCCATTCTCTCTGCTATTCATTCTTCCAGTTTTCCTCCCAAGTCTGGCAGCAGGGAAGGGACTGCAATGTCACACATTACAAAATGGCAACTGGGGGAAACTACTGGCGAACTGAAGAGGTTGAGAAAGTTTGTAATACAAAATCACTATTTGCTAGACTTCACTGCAGCAGACCCTCCAAGTGCCCCTATTTTCCAGGGACAGTATTGGATTTACAGAAACAATCCTGGTTTCTGATTTGACCCTGGAATGTCCCGGTTTTCCTTAGGATGTCTCTATTTTCATTGGAGGGTATGCTGCAGTATGAGGGAAAATGCTGCCCTTTCAATATGGACCTTCTATGTGAAATGCTGCAGACCCAGCTGCTCTTCAAAGGACAGCTAAATGAAACTGCTTTCAAAATAGGACCTCTGTTCTGTCTTAGAGACAACATTAATTGGCCCTAATTGAACCACAGGCAAGTGACACCAACAAGGTGGCCATGACCAGGGTTGTAGCTATGGAGGAGGGAGGGGCTAGCCAGGTTTTTTGCCCTGGGTGAAGCCTCCAGAGGGCACCATTGAGGCTCCCAGCCTGTGTGTTTGTGCAGGTGCCAAGTGAAATAAAGCCTAGTTTTGCCCCTGGCCATGACCACTATCTTCCTAATTAACAACAGCAGTCTCATTGAGGGTTGAGTATTCAAGATCTCCATGTGTGAATCAATTAAACTCAAGAATAAAAACTTATTAGCATAAAGGTGACTGAGGTAGGAAGAAAGAGTGGGTGACGTTTTGTTACAAACTTTTGGGAAACACCACCAAAAATTTACAAAGTTCACCCTTGCTAGTAATTTGTGCTGAGATAACCAAAGCAGCTTGTGAAGGGCAAAGTGGTGGCTGGTACCAGTCAGTATTCCCACTTGGGACAATGGCTGCATTCAGCAGACTTCAGCCTCTGAGAAATGTAGAAATTTCAAGTTTTAAGTCGGCTAAGTACAGAAAGAGCTGAGGCAGAGAAAAGGGGAGTGGATGATGTAGTCCAGGTTTGAAGCTTATTAACTGAGGCTTATCACAGTCAGAGACAATTGTGGCATTAAGCAAACGATAATTAAGGACTGGGGGGAAATGTTATTGCCATTACCAATAGTAATTGGTTGCATTGTTAAAATCTATGTCTACTCATTCACATTGGGTAGCTAATTAGAATGGACAAAAAACAAAACAAAAACATTCAGTCTGAAGTTCATTTACTTTACACACAGCAATCAAATTTGCTTTTATTTTTCATAATTTAGTCTGCAATGCTTGCTATTTTACATAGTTTAGTTTGCAATCCAAATCTCCCCCTCCAGTGGGGCTTTATGGAGCCACAGGGCCACCATCACCACATCCACATGCCTGTTGCATGTGGCAGACGGGCTGGAAGGTGGGGGCAGTAAGATTGTTGCACCAGCCCCTGGAACTGGGACACCAGTCAAGCCCGTCTCAGGTCTGATGCCATCATGTGATGGTGGTGAGACAGGCTTACTGTCTAACTGGGCTGGCTCACCCTGCCTTGCATTCTGAATGCCTCCATTTCAATGGGTCTGGCAGGCTGCCAAAGTGGGCACCCCATCACGAGCCCACCTGCCTGCCCACAAGTTCAGTGGGCAACAGAGGGAGTACCACATTGGTGGAGACAAGCTTGCACCTCCACCCAATCTAATCCCCCGCAACACAGCACAGCACAGCACAGGGCGACGGGGGGAGGGTTTGCACCTGCAGCCCAGTTCACTAGCTGGCCAGGTGGGGAAGGAGGCATAGACTCCTCAGCTGGGGCAAGCTGAGAGCAGGCGAGGGTCACATGCTCATCAAGCCCAGATGCTGCAGTCAGCAGACACAGTATCAGAAGGCAGCAGAGCTGAGGGGCTGTGGCTGCTCAACTGCTGACATTGAGGGACCTCATATTGGTTACTCCTGGACTGCTACAGGTTTCTACTTTGGGCGTGACACTGGACAGCATCGTGACTTCAGACTTGGATTGACCCTGAACCTCATTTCTTGGCTTCAGCCTTCAACTTTGGATCTTGGACTATGGACTTTGCTGATGCTGATGGACCCTCGGATTTTGGACTTGGTCTTGGCATGCTGTCTGACTGCCAGGTAGGCCAGGGGATCAGGACAAATGTAAACTGCCCTGCGATCCTTGGATGATGGGTGGTAAAAGGTAAAGGGACCCCTGACCATTAGGTCCAGTCGTGGCCGACTCTGGGGTTGTGGCACTCATCTTGCTTTATTGGCTGAGGGAGCCGGCGTACAGCTTCCAGGTCATGTGGCCAGCATGACTAAGCCACTTCTGGCGAACCAGAGCAGCGCACGGAAATGCCGTTTACCTTCCCGCCGGAGTGGTACCTATTTATCTACTTGCACTTTTACATGCTTTCAAACTGCTAGGTTGGCAGGAGCAGGGACCGAGCAACGGGAGCTCACCCCGTCGCGGGGATTCGAACCTCAGACCTTCAGATTGGCAAGTCCTAGGCTCTGTGGTTTAACCCACAGTGCCACCTGTGTCCCTGATGGGTGGTATAGAAATTTAATAAATAAATAATAAAAAATACACCTGTGTTCTGGAAGTAAACATGTTAAAAGTATTAGCAGCAATGCTATTGAACAATAATTTAAACTTTTTGCCTAATGACTTAGAGCAGATAATAGCATTCATAACTATAACACCCACAAATCAAAAACAGGCCTGTACATTCTGACGGTAAAGCAAAGACAATTTCAGCTGTGTCCATTTTGCGCCTACAATATATTTTTTAATGCACAGCAGTTCTGTTATTTTCACCTTTGAAACTGATGGCAAAACAAATGAAGGGAGTCTCTGCAGTTGCAGCATGGGATCAGCCTTGCCAGGTGCACAGACAGAGGTATTTCTCTTGTTAGAGGCAGCAGTCAGAAAAATGGATAGTTAATACTGGTTATTGAGAGGAAAAGTTTGGCCCTTCTTTTTCTCCCTGCAATGGATGAAGATGTATCACACTGCTGATCTCTCATATTTGTAACTCCCAGGGAGCCATACGGTTGTGCAGGTGTGGCTTTCCTTGTCCACTGGGAGAAGGGAAAAGGAGTCCGTCTGTAGAAAGCAGCTGGTGTGTTCTTCCACAAGCACACACTGCCTTTACCTACTTCTGCCCTAGTAGAGAAAGTGAGGGTGAAGATTATAAATGGAAAGGATCCCCGCTGCTGAGCTGAGCCCAGTTTTCACTCTGCCCTCAGTTGCTTCTGGGAGGAAGAGAGGCTGCTTTTCCCTGTGCTCAAAGCAATAATTGGGTGAGGGGAGCAAGGTGGTAGGCTTAGAAAAGGTGGGCCTGTTAGGCTCAGAAAAACATGGTGGAGTTGCTTCTTGGTGTCTGCTAGTTGCACCAAGACATTTGTTTCAGGTGGTGTAATGGAAAGGGCGCTGGATTTGTGCATCCCTCCCCCACCCAAGCCACTCAACTGCCACGATTAAGCACAAGGAGCACAGCTGGTGCGTTTTCACAGCAGGAGTGGTGCCTATTTATCTACTTGCATTGGCGTGCTTTTTAACTGGCAGGAGTTGAGACAGAGTAACAGGAGCTCACCCTGTTGTGTGGATTCGAACCACCAGCCTACTGATTGGCAAGCCCAAGAGGCTCAGTGGTTGTGGCGTTTGCCTCCTAGGATGGGTCAAGAAAAGGGTTAAAATGGGTGTGATGTGATTGGCCAGTGAGAATGCAAGGGGGGAGTAAAAGATAGAGTTGAGGTTTGTCAGTTGGGAGTTGAGGCTTGGGTGTTGGAGAAGGAAGAGGGGGGCTTAGGTGTGGGTTGGCAGAGTTGTATTGTGAGAGGGTGAGAGGAATTGTTAGGTTGAGTCAGATAGATAGTTGGGAATAATTCAGTTTGAAGTTGTTAGGCACTAAGATTAGGAAACTGACAAGAGAAAAATAAACTGTAGCCATACGCTTGTTCCTGCATTTAAAAATAAACTTGATTATTTGTTTATGTTAACAACTGTCTGGACTCCGTGTGTCCCCGTGAGAAACGGGGTGCTGGCAGCAAAGAAAGCAACTGCAGTGGTGGCACAGGGTTAATAGACCGTGAAACGTCCGGGGGCTCTGTGTGATCGCCACAGTGGTTTAGACCACAGCGCCACCTGCATCCCTGGCACCCAGTTCCCCACGCCTTGCTCTGAGGAAAGGCCCCTGAGCAAGGTTTACTGGGAGAGGGGGCTGCAGAAGGTGCCTGGGCAGCTCCAGCTTTGCAGTGGCAAAAACCACTTAAAGTTTAACAGCAGCAGACTCTTAAAATTTAAATTTTAACATCTTACTGCTGTTAAACTTTAAATAGTGTTTTCTACCATTGTGGCAATACAGCCTCCTTTGGAGCTACCACAACCAGAATGAATGCCTTCTAGGACTTCCGGGTTAGTGCGATTGGCTAATGGCGGATTCCCTCCGAGCTCCGGAGGGAATCGGCTGCGCAGGAGCTGGGTCTGGCCGCTGCGGCGACGCGGGGACCCTCAGAAATCACAGGAGCTGAAGCCTGTGAACCTGGTGACTCGGCGGGCACCATTTGCGGCCCCCTGACCTGCGAAGCAGCCTTTTTAAAGGCTTCGGAACAGGGGACAGGGTGAGCGGCGCGGTGCTGAGAGTCGACTGCTCCTCCTGCAGAGTGAAGCCGCATGCCATGGTCGGAGAGCGCTGACTTCTTCTTGTGAACAATTGGATTCTAAAAGTAACAGCCCGTGAGTAGTACGGAAATTGGACTTGTAAAGGAAATTTTTCTTGTTGAATTTGGCATGATGGGGGAAGGTGCAAACAGGAAGTCCGCCTCCCCGTCTTGTAAATAATTTAAAACAAGGACTAGTTAACTAAGGTCGAGAGAATTTCTTTTTCTTCATTGGGTAAAAGATATTAATTTCACGATTTGGCAGTATAAGCATAAATAACTTTATCGGAGGATAAGAGCTAATTTTGAGAGCTGAAGTGCCACCCCCCCGGAACCGGGAGTGATCCGTGAGAGAGCCTGTTGAGGAGATATAGAAGAGTTTGACAGCTGTCAAAATTAGCTGTCAAGAAGGAAAAAGAGAACTTTGTTTCTGCTGTCTCTGCTGGAAATATTTGTTGCAATTTGGTTATATTTTGTTGAAAACAAGGAAGAACTGATACAAACTAACTTGACTTTTGGATTTGAACTGGAAAGAATACTAAGTTACCAAAATCCCTCTAGAGGGGGATCTGGGACATTACAAGAATGGCTGGAGGAGGGAAAATTCAAGCTGGGTTGGACAGAGCTTTTGTTCTCTTGGGAAAGTTACAAGGCCAAATGGATGTTTTGGCTACAAATGTTGCAACTCTGAACTTAACAGTAAATAATATCATTGAATTTGATAAGGATTTGACTCAGGAAGCCCATGCAGCTGGACAAAAAGAGAAACTTGAGAGTTTTGAGAGTGTGGAGAAGGAGACATATGTTGTTTCTGAAGAAAAGGAAGGAGGAGCTGTAATTTTGCAGATGACAAAGGAGAGCCAGAGGCCTGACATGATGGTTACAAAGGAAAATAAGTACTGGATGATGAAAATCTGGTTTGAATTGGAGATTGAAGAATGGAGAGATCTCCTTATGTGGAGATCTGAAGACCTATGGATTACAAATTTGATCAAGGTGGAAGTTGGAGCTTTCGGGACAATTGGACTTAAAAGGAGTAAGAAACAAGATTCGGGCCCCACTTTTAAGTATGGAGGTCTGGCTGGAAGAAACATGGACCTTATGGGGACAGAGCTTCTCCGAGATCTGGTGTTTAATACTAAAGACTATCAAAAAAAAACCAGCAGAGAGGAACTGAGAGAGAATTAAGAGCCTCGGATGTGAGGTCTCCAGGCTGATAGTAGATTAAGACTGATGGACATCTGTTGGGGATCGAAACCGGGAAAGGGGGTGGTGGGGTTTGAGAATCCAAAGGGTGTATAATTATAATCTGTTTTTTTATTTTGTTTTGTTATTAGTAAGAAAATTGGGGAATTCGTGGAAGGGAATTTGGGTCGACTTTAGAAAAAGGTTTTAAGAATGAGTACTGATGTATAAATATGGATGTTTATAAGTTAAAATTGGTTTTTTCTTTAAAATGAACTAAATATAAAAAGGTTAAAAATTGGGGATAAGAACTTGTTGAACTAACAATTTGAATTGGAATATAAGAAGGGGAGGTGTGGGGAAGTCAGGGAAATATGTCATTGAAAATACGGATTGTAAACTTTATGTGTTTTTAAAAATTTTTTATTTTTTTATTTTTTTTACTAAGATGGAAAATTTTAATAAACATTTATTAAAAAAAAAAGAATGAATGCCTTCTAGTTCTAATTAGAAATGCCTTCTAATTAATCACTGGCAATTATAGCTGTGGTGGGTGAAGCAAGGAGTAAGGCTTAGAGCCAATTTTCTCTTGAGGAACAGGGTCAGGAGTGGATTGGAGACAAACGGCAACGTGTTATTATCAACCTATATCTGTAAGACAAGTCACATGCAAGTCACAGGCAACAGAAGCCAGGTGGTTCTGTTTGCTTAGATGCTGCCTCTTTGGCCCTTGTAAATTGCTGGCTCGCATGTTAGACACGACATCACACCCACAACATGCACTGAGTCTTGTACACACTCTGCATCTTGGGGGCTGCCACTGCTGGGTGGGAATGTGGTGTATAGAGGAGATTGGCCACAATCCATATCTACTATTTTATCTTTCCTGTTGTTCCTTAGGAAATATTACATTTTGATACATGCCCCCACCCCAGCCTTGATGCAGTTTGAGGGAAAAGAATAGCATGGTAGCTGTTTAAAGCCAATAATGCGAACATATAGCCTGAAACCCATGTGTAAGAGTGCCAGAGGTAGCAATTTGCATTATTTGACATAAAACACATACCAGCATTTGGATGAGGAAGAGATTTGGGCCTGCTATCCTTCTTTGCAAGAATGTTTCAGCTTTGTCAACACACTAGTTAACTTGCTAGAATATTGGATAAGAGAGAGAATTTGAGATGGTACCTGTTGCACATACATCATTAATTGGCAACTGATTTTATGATCTAACGGTTGGGCCAGGTGATCTAGATATTAATAATAATAACCAAACACAGGCTCAGATCTGTATTAAAGTAACTTTAAAGGAATCTAGAGGGGAAACAACGTCCTAAAGAAACCAGCTCTGGACCCCTTAGACTGGATACAGACCACTGGTGAGGAATAGGAGGGATGGGATTTAGGAGCACAGTCCAATAAAGCCTACATACAGTGTAACTTTCTGAGTCAGTGGTCTTGGGTCTGTTGTAATACCTTTTCTGTCTTGCTCATGGCTCCTGGAGCTTGATATGCACTTTCACATTCTCAGCCTGGTTAGACCCTTTTTTTAAGGAACACCCGCCCCCCCCCCCCAAATTTCCAAAAAAATGCAAAGTTACAAAAATGCCCCAAACCCCACATTTTTTTGATTGACTTGCCTAAGATCAATTCAGCTTTTGACATCTGGACGTATGGCAGCCCTAAACCTGGTCTCTGTCCTTCCTAGTTAAGGTTCTTGGTTCCTCTAAAAACATAGTTTGGGCAATCTATTGTTGCTCTGGTGCAGGGCTGGCCTAAAGTGGCACCTGAGGTGGACCACAAAATGGTGCTCCCTCACTGTAGAGGTGGTATTGCAAATTGGGGTGGGGGGCTGTTGAGGAGGCGGCAGGTCCAGCCTCCAAGAAATGTGCTGGAGCCTTCACTGCCACTGTGGCAGCAGCAGTGGACAATGCATTCATTGGAGGCCAGAACAGCTGCCCCTGTGGATCCACTTGCCTTGCCTTGCCTATTGGGTGGGCCAGCCCTGCTCTGGTATAAGGTGCTGTAACTCCAGAGAAGGGGATCCACCCGGATTTCCACAGCCCACTACTTCTACTGTCCTATGATTCTTACCCACTGCTTCATCTGGTGCCTTTAAGAATTCAGAATAGTTTGCAACTGTCTCAGTGTAGTGTAGGAAGGGAGAAAAACTGAGCTGCACCTATCAACTGGAATGTTAATGTACATGCAAACCTGGGGGAATTTTGAGAAGAGTGTCCCTCACCTTCAATTCTTTTGGTAAATTCTCCCATATCTTAGGTTCAAAAATAACCCCCAAAATCATGCATGCTTGACTCTTCAGACATATTAAACATGCCCTTTTACTAATAACTCCGTAATTTATTATTTTATTGGATCAAGAGACATGTGGGTCTAGGGCGGTGTACATATAAATCACCATGAACATCTTCAAGGTTTCCAGTATTGGTGCGTTGTGCGTTGGACATGGGGAAAGGCTACAAGTGACTGTAAAGCACTGAGGGGAAATTACCCAGGCAAACTGCTTAACAATCTCTTTAAAAAACATTATACTCACTTGTAGGACTTTCCACCCCCTGGGTAACAACCAACATTGGAACACGGTGAGCCTGTTGTTCTGCAGCTGAAACTGAACTATCCATCAAAAGGGATTGGGGTGACATTAGCATCACCACATTTCAAACATATATCCCCCCCCCTTTTACACAAACACACACATGGAGAGAGAGAGACAGATCACATAGACAGTTAAAACAATAGTTCCTTGCCTAGGCTGTTCAAGGCAGAACAATTAAGTAAAATAATACCCTGCCTCCATTTACACTATGTGAAATATTCACAGCAAGCTATTCCACTGCTGGAGCAGATGTTCAGAGATATAAATAGTGACTAACAGCAGAAATATTGTAACACAGGATGGCTAATTAAAAGCCTCTATTGTAGAGGAGCTCAACTATAAGCCTTCATTATCATCATACCATTATTTTCATCAATTATTTTTCTTGTCAGATGCCCATGAATCTCTGGCAAGGTCTCTGACAAAATAAAGGGAATGTCTGTTTCTTCCAGGGGTCTGTGGTGGGCCTCACAGTAAATGTCCATTATTCCAACACTAGTAAAACTGTAATTCTGCAATCATTTCGCCCCGAGGAATTTTCTTCAGGTATGTGGGGTTGGGCGAGAAGCTTCGGAGAGGGCAACTTTGAGCAGACAAATGGCTGACAGGAAAGGACTGAGCAGTCTTCCTTCCTTCCTTCCTTCCTTCCTTCCTTCCTTCCTTCCTTCCTTCCTTCCTTCCCCTGGCACTCTGCCTTTACTACCAGTCCTCAACTCAGTGTACCTGCACAGCATACTAAAAGGAGAGCTTTCAGGAAAGCATTTTCAGAACACATACACATTCACAGCTTTCTGAGGAAAGCAAAACAAAAATCAAACCCACATTCCTATGAAAAAATCACATTTTCCAAGGTGGGTTCCCCATATCCCTTTTGTAGGACCTGACTCAAACCTTAAATATATGATAGAGGAAAAGAGCCAAGACTAATTTGATCCACTTAAAGGTACAGTCCAAAAATAGAAGCCCTCAGAGGAGAAAGGGCTGTTGTGGAAGGAGAAATACACAGCCAGAAAGCATCTCATGAATATTGAGGTTCATGGAAGACTGCCATGTTCTGTCAGCTGCTATTCTCATCTGTTTATGGACTGCTCACCATCTGTTCCTGTGCATTTCAGGGCTCGGTTGCAGACATGAGATTCCAGTGTGCATTGTCCACAGGGGCGGCTGGGGAAAAGGGAGATGCAGACCAGGAGAAAGGTCCAGGAGCACAGGACAGAAACTCTCTCTCTCTCTCTCTCTCTCTCTCTCTCTCTCTCTCTCTCTCTGTGTGTGTGTGTGTGTGTGTGTGCGCGCATACATACACCCACCCACTCCCCATACCACCAATAAAAAGTGCAATGCATCTTTATTTAATTAAATCCTGCTCTTGAATCCACCAGCTGGATCCATTGCATGGTGACCCCTGACTCTCCATTTTGTCGCCTGGCACAGCTGTTAGTAAATCACCTGCTAGAGCCCCTCTCTGGAGCTTTAAAGGTCAGCTGTCGGTGGCTGCTGGAGACAGATAAAGAAGAAAAAAGAGCTGAAATATTTTGAGGGGGAGAGGAGGAAAGAAAGCAGTTTAATTTCTGTTTTCAGCTTTCCAGCTCTGTTTACCTTTCCAAGCACCTGTTGGCCTGTTGCATCTGCTTTTAACATTCAGGACTCAAACACTTTTACTCCACCTACACTTTAAAAAAGAGTTGTTCTTACAAACTTTAATACTTGTGCTATTTCCACCATCCTGTTTTGATAACTTTGACTTTGGTCACCCACAAAAGTCTGTTGGTGACCTTAATAAAGCTCCTCAACACACAGAGATTAATTCATGTTTAATTTAATATACATTCTTCAGTCCCCAAGAGACTCTCGCAGCTACATACTTTTTTTAAAAAAAACAAAAACCAAAATGCATACAATGATAAATATAAATTAGATGCGGCCACAATGGCCAACTATCGCCCAGTCTCAAATCTTCCATTCTTGGGCAAGGTGATTGAGCGAGCGGTTGCCAAACAACTCCAGGCACGCCTGGAAGAAGCAGACCATTTGGATCCCTTCCAGTCGGGATTCAGGCCTCATCATGGGACTGAAACTGCCCTGGTCGCACTGGTTGAGGATCTCCGGCGGGCTAGGGACAAAGGCGAGAGCTGTTTCCTAGTTCTGCTGGATCTCTCAGCGGCGTTTGATACCATCGACCATAACATCCTTCTGGACCGTCTTGAGGGGCTGGGAGCTGGGGGCACTGTCATACAGTGGTTCCGCTCCTTCCTCCTGGGCCGTGTTCAGAAAGTGGTGGTGAGGGATGAGTGTTCAGACCCCTGGGCTCTCACTTGTGGGGTGCCTCAGGGTTCTGTCCTCTCACCCATGCTTTTCAACATTTACATGCAGCCGCTGGGAGAGATCATCAGGAGGTTTGGGCTGGGTGTTCATCAGTATGTGGATGATACCCAGCTCTACCTCTCTTTTAAATCAGAACCAGTGAAGGCGGTGAAGGTCCTGTGTGAGTGTCTGGAGGCGGTTGGAGGATGGATGGCAGCTAACAGATTGAGGTTGAATCCTGACAAGACAGAAGTACTGTTTTTGGGGGACAGGAGGCGGGCAGGTGTGGAGGATTCCCTGGTCCTGAATGGGGTAACTGTGCCCCTGAAGGACCAGGTGCGCAGCCTGGGAGTCATTTTGGACTCACAGCTGTCCATGGAGGCACAGGTCAAATCTGTGTCCAGGGCAGCTGTTTACCAGCTCCATCTGGTACGTAGGCTGAGACCCTATCTGCCTGCGGACTGTCTCGCCAGAGTGGTGCATGCTCTGGTTATCTCCCGCTTGGACTACTGCAATGCACTCTACGTGGGGCTACCTTTGAAGGTGACTCGGAAACTACAACTAATCCAGAATGCGGCAGCTAGACTGGTGACTGGGGGCAGCTGCCGAGACCACATAAGACCGGTCTTGAAAGACCTACATTGGTTCCCAGTACGTTTCCGAGCACAATTCAAAGTGTTGGTGCTGACCTTTAAAGCCCTAAACGGCCTCGGTCCAGTATACCTGAAGGAGCGTCTCCACCCCCATCGTTCTGCCCGGACGCTGAGGTCCAGCGCCGAGGGCCTTCTGGCGGTTCCCTCATTGCGAGAAGCAAAGCTACAGGGAACCAGGCAGAGGGCCTTCTCGGTAGTGGCGCCTGCCCTGTGGAACGCCCTTCCAGCAGATGTCAAAGCGATAAACAACTACCTGACATTCAGAAGACATCTGGGAAACAGGGAAGTTTTTAATGTGTGATATTTTAGTGTATTTTTGGTTTCTATGGAAGCCGCCCAGAGTGGCTCTGGAGGCCCAGCCAGATGGGCGGGGTATAAAGAATAACGCTCAGCATTAAATGGGGGGTTGAAATGGAGGGTTATTTAAAAAATGAAAGTGTTTTTCGATGAATGTGTAATAATTAGAATGTATTTATATTGTTCCTATGCAATATTTTTCTTTACATATTTTTCTTTTCTGTCTTTGGAAGACAGGAGTGCCTGGCGTGCTCTGGTCCATGGGGTCGCGAAGAGTCGGACACGACTAAACGACTAAACAACAACATTTATATTGTTAATATACTGCAAGTTGTTTGGCAACCTTTGTGTAACAAGAGGCAAACAAGTCTAATAAATAAGAATAATAAAATGGTAGATTGAGGTGGCGAACCTGCAGACCGTGGGACTAATCTGGCCTCCCTTTGGTCTGTGAGACTGTTTAGGGCAAGGCCCATCTACTTGCGCCTCACAAGATATATGGTGGCAGGTAAAGGTGGGGCTTGGTAAACGGCAGCGCTCGCAAGGCTGTCTTATGCAGCACATTCAAAGCACCCAACAACCAACTGCTTGTGATTCAAGGACCCACCACCCGCTTGGGGATAAGAAAGACACATGGACACAGTATATTAGGTTAATGGGCTAAAAAAGGCCACAACTTTATTGATTACAGCATGTGAGAGGTATTGGCTTAGGCACTGGATAAAACAACAGAGCATGTCTCCACCCCCTCAGGGAGGGGTGAGTCTAACAAGGGTTAACCACCAGTGGGAGGAGCCTGTTGATGCAAATACAACTGAAAGCTCCCCCTGATGTCACCGGGGGTCGTGCCATGACCCTAGCCACCAGCAAGGGTGTCGGACAGGATCCATGACCGCCGGATTCTTTTACCGGAATACCCATAAAGTGGAGGGGTAGGCGATGGCCACACCCTGCCCTCCAATACACAAACATATTCCAATGCCTAACCGCCACCCGAGCCAAAGAGGCTCGCCACCAATACCCTCACAGCTGCAACCAATCCCTAAGGCTTCTGTTTTTTTTATATATAATATATTTATTAAAAGTTTAGGCATTTATATAAAACAAAATAAACAGAACAATAACAACAAAAACAATAACAATAACAATACATACACTCCAAATATAAAAAAGAAACACACATACAAAACAAGTATAATTTCCATCCCTTATATTCATAAAACTTACTTTCCCGACCTCCTCATACCTCCCCTTTCTGTATTCCATTCTCTAATTAAGTCAATTCAACAAATCCTTTCCCTAATTTCTATGTACTTTTTAACCTTTCTTTTCTTAATCACATAATCATTACAGCTTTTAACTCCTTAATTTTCTGAATCAACATCGTTATAGCCTTCAATAATTTTGCAATGTTTCTTAAGATAGTCCTTAAATTTCTTCCAATCTTCTTCCACCGTCTCTTTTCCCTGGTCTCGGATTCTGCCGGTCATTTCTGCCAGTCCCATATAGTCTATCACTTTCATCTGCCATTCTTCCAAGGTGGGTAGATCTTGTGTCTTCCAATACTTTGCGATGAGTATTCTTGCTGCTGTTGTAGCATACATAAAAAATGTTCTGTCCTTCTTTGACACCAATTGGCCGACTATGCCCAGGAGAAAGGCCTCTGGTTTCTTCAGGAAGGTATATTTAAATACCTTTTTCATTTCATTATAAATCATTTCCCAGAAAGCCTCGATCCTTGGGCATGTCCACCAAAGGTGAAAGAATGTACCTTCAGTCTCTTTACATTTCCAACACTTATTATCAGACAAGTGGTAAATTTTTGCGAGCTTGACTGGAGTCATGTACCACCTATAAATCATTTTCATAATATTTTCTTTCAAGGCATTACATGCCGTAAATTTCACAACCGTTCCCAGTCCTCAAACATAATGTTATGACCAATATCTTGTGCCCACTTGATCATAGCTGATTTAACTATTTCATCCTGTGTATTCCATTCCAACAGCAAGTTATACATTTTTGACAAATTCTTAGTATTGGATTCTAATAGTTCTGTCTCCAGTTTTGATTTTTCCACCTGGAAGCCAATTTTCCTGTCTGACTTAAAAACCTCCATTATTTGATAGTAATGGAGCCAATCTCTCACTTTATCTTTCAATTTCTCATAACTCTGCAATTTCATTACATCCCCTTCTTGTTCCAAAATTTCCCAATATTTCGGCCATTTAGACTCCATATTAAGTTTTTTCACAGCCTTTGCCTCCATTGGGGACAACCACCTGGGAGTTTTGTTCTCCAGCAGATCTTTATACCTAATCCAGACATTATACAATGCTTTTCTGACAATATGGTTTTTAAAAACTTTATGAGCTTTAACCTTGTCATACCACAAATATGCATGCCACCCAAAAATATTATTGAACCCTTCTAGATCCAAGATATCTGTATTCTCAAGAAGTAGCCAGTCTTTCAACCAGCAGAAAGCCGCTGATTCATAATAAAGTTTAAAATCTGGCAGGGCAAATCCCCCCCTTTCTTTTACATCAGTTAATATCTTAAATTTTATCCTGGGCTTTTTGCCCTGCCAGACAAACCTTGAAATATCTTTCTGCCACTTCTTGAAACAGTCCATCTTGTCAACAATTTGCAATGTTTGAAACAAAAATAACATTCTAGGCAATACATTCATCTTTATAGCTGCTATTCGACCCAACAAGGAAAGCTTCAATTTTGACCAAATTTCTAAGTCTTTTTTTACCTCTGTCCAGCATTTTTCATAATTATCTTTAAACAGATTCACATTTTTAGTTGTCATGTTGATCCCCAAGTATTTCACTTTCTTAACCACCGTTAAACCTGTCTCATTCTGAAACTTCTCCTTTTCCATAGGTGTTAAGTTTTTTTCCAATACCTTAGTTTTGGATTTATTCAATTTAAATCCTGCAACCTGGCCTGGTTGCAATTTAAATCCTGCAACTCTGGTTTCTCTTCAGATCGTATAAATCTTTCGCCTTTTACAATCCCTAAGGCTTCTGATGATGTCGGCCAGCCAAATATCATTGCCGAGATCTGAAAGGTGAACACCTTCATCACAAAACAAAGACAACTTGCTGAACCAGATGTCAGCATGCAGAATCACATGGCCATACATATAGCACAATTTGCGCGCCACCACGTGATTTAAGAGTTTCCTGGATTTTTCAATGGCCATAGGGCTATGGGAGCCTCACCAAACCCTTCTCTTCAGAAGGTTGGACCAAAACAACGTTGTCCCGGGGAATAGAGCAGCCAGCTCATCAAAGTCCTTTTTTATGTTCCAAAGCAAGTCCACCCTCTTTCTGAAAGTCAAATCATTCTCCTCCAGCTGGATGATTAGAATGTCGGGAAAACCAAACGAAGCAGCTTTCGCCTTCAGCAGTGGCATAAGATCTTCCCAGCACATGCCACGCCTTTGTATTGTATTGATCTTTATTACGGCCATTGGCCCATCACACGACAATTTCCCATACCAACATAATGTACTTAAACCTCCAAATTTAAAACCGCCAAAACTTACAAACAACAGACAAGAACCAAAGCAAAACAAAAACAAAGGACCAACATCATACATTACAATAAATTTGTAACATAAACATCGCCCTCTGCTTATAAATTAGTAGAAGACATCCATGGTGATATCACCTAATTACAACCTAAAACATAGATCATAGTTTAAAGGGATTATCCGAGCCGCACAGGAGTCCGTTTCTCTTCTTTAGGGATAGGACGCTGATCAAGAATCTGGCAACCATGAGTGATCTTAGGGGGTCATCATCATTTAATAGATATCTCAGTTTGGCTTCATTCGTATAATCGGCAATTCCCTTTAGATATTGAGCAAGAAACTTGCTCCTGGCCGATGAGTGAAGAGCACAGTCAAGAATTATGTGATGCAACGATTCCAGTGCCCCACAATTACAATCACATAAGAGCGATATCTGTCCATTGGAGAATCTATTTCTCAGAACGTTCGATGGGAAGGTGTTGAATCTTGCCTTTACAAAGGCATATCTATGAGCCGAAGAAGTCAAGGAATTCAAATAGTTTGGGAGCCTTAAGAGGGGTAATAAACCAAGGTTTAGAGGTGAGCAGGTACCATTGCCCAAGATCATTTTCTGCTGCAAGTCCATCTCCTCTAGTTTACAGGTTACTGTTCTTTTAGCTGGAACTATATCCTGCTCTAGTAATTTGGATGGGGAGATTCCCATTGCCGTAATTTTCAGTTGTAAATTTTTTACCCATGGGCTCTGGAAATCATCTCTCCACATACACTGTATCAAGTACAAGTTTGGGAGACTGTGCCATAGAGATAGCCAGTGACAAAGTATGTGCTTCCACAGAGCGTTTTCCAGGGATACAATATTAAGTTCTATGCGTAGCGCTGAATTACTTACACAGTTGGGCAGTTTCAATATCCCTCTTAAAAACTGATTTTGAATAACCTCTAAGTGAGATAAGTTGACAAAAGTCCCCCAAATTGAGATGGCATAAGCAATTGTCGGGATCACCTTGGCCTTGAAGACTTTCAGCGCCGATGGGATATGAAGGGCCCCATCGGTGAAGAAAAATCGCAAGATCGCCAAGAAGATAGCTTTGGCTCTGTTTGTAACATAGGCTACATGGGCCTTCCATCTAAGGTTATGTTGTAACCAAACTCCCAAGTATTGGAATCTATAGACTTATTCGATGACTCTCCCGTCAATTCTCCAATTATGGAGTTTCCGGCTCTTTGAGAAAACTAGGACTTTAGATTTTCCATAATTAATTGTAAGGGAATTTGCGTTACAGTATGATCCAAAAATTTTTAAGGCCCTCATAAGACCTACTCTAGAAAAAGAAAGGATGACTGCGTCATCCGCATATAGTAACAAAGGGCAGCGATAAAGTGCTAGGCGTGGTGCGTGAATCTTTTCTTGAGCCTCTATTAGGGGAGTCCTCATGTCGCTTATGAACAAATTGAACAGGAATGGAGCCAATATACAACCCTGTCGGACACCTCTGTTAATGGGAATTGAATTGGTGAGATCACCCTCCGGGGTGAGTCTCACTCTAGCCGCTGAGTTCTCATGGAGTTTGATTATTAGCCAGAGAAGCCTTCTGTCGATGCCCCAGCGGGTGAGTTTTTCCCAGAGGATGCTCCTGGAGATACTATTGAATGCTGCCTTTAGGTCAATGAATGCCACACAGAGTTGGCCACCCTTTGGGGTGGAATATTTCCAGGCAAGATGCTGTAAAATTAGAATATGATTAATTGTTGACTGTTTTGGGCGGAATCCAGCTTGTTCGGGCCCAATTAATTTTTTCTCTTCGGCCCATTGAGTGAGTCTGTTCAACAGGAAGCGGGCATACAGTTTCCCCACTATTGAGAGCAGACTGATATTTCTGTAATTCCCCGGGTCATCTGGTGAGCCCTTTTTGTGGATTGGAACGATAACAGCGTCCTTCCATACTTCTGGGATCATTCCAGAGTTGTTAACGGCATCGAAGATGGTTGCCAGGACTTTGGCCCACCAGTCCGCATGGCATTTTATAGCTTCTGCCGGGATCAGGTCTGGTCCAGGCGCTTTCCCTGTTTTGAGTTTAACGATCAAGTCATGGATGTCTTCTGGATCGGTGAGGGGCCAGAGGGGAAGCTGATCTTGAGATTCATCTCTTGTGTTAGCAATACAGTCGGTTGTGGCAAAGTAGTTTTTTAAGTAAGATTCCCAAACCGGGGCAGAAATAATAGTTAAAGGGTATCTTTTAGTTCTTTTATTTACCAGGAGCCAAAATTGTCTGGAGTTCCGTGATGATGAGGCTTCTATGATTGCCCGCCATTGATTCACTTGCCATTCCTGTCTGGCTCCCTTTTGAATTTGCTTGTAGGCCGATTTTGCTTGGAAATATTCTTTTGGCAGGACCGTTGCCCCGGAGGCTCATGCCACGCCTTGAAAACCAGGAAACTCAAACCCTTGATGGAAGACCCAAATTGAAGCCAAAGCCACATTCTTTAGCCTGCAGACGGGCCCAGTGGACAATACTGTGGCCACAGATCCAAACTTGCACAATGGGGGAGGTTGAAGACAAAGAAATGAAAAAGTAGGTAAGTGATAGTGTTCTAAATGTTATTTCGAATGTAACCCTTGTACACATTGGACTTCCAGTGACCTAGCTCCTTGATCCTGTCTGCCAGGAGGCCCATATGGGTGGCCATTGTGGCAACACCAATCCTAAACGAATGTGCGGTGTAATCACTGGATGGGAATCCACATGCATTAATTGCTTTACGTAATACCCGAGTGAACTGGTGTCTCATCAGACGGGACCCATCCTTATGAATAAGCAGAGGGCCAGGTCTGGAGTGTGTGTGTGTCTAAGATATAAGTATCGTCTAGTATCTTTTACTGGGCATGGACCCTGGTGACCAGAAGTTGTGAGCTTGACCAAAGTGCCTCTACCGCTCTGGTCGGTCTTGGATTGACATTCACACACCATCAAATCTGAGTCGGACAATTGAATGTCCTCCATGAGGAGGCCACGTGTGGTGCCACTTGAGCAAACGTCCGCTACCATCTCACCAACCCTAAAAGCGCCAGAAAAGGCGATAGCATAAGCTGCAGAGAACAACCGAGATTCATATTTGGACCAGCAGACAGACCTAAGCTTCTTGCGAATCTGGCAAAGTAGATCCAACGTAATAGGCTTACGGCCTTCATTTCTTGAGGGTTGTAGCCTGCTCCAACCCTCGATTGCTTTATGGACAATGAAGTCAGAGCATGGGTCAGAGGAGAATATGGATCTGCTAAAAAACGTGATGGCGGCCGTGTGAATTCTCAAGGTTTTTGCTACTCGTCCCAAGCTATATAGGTATGTTAAGTATTGCAAGACATCATTGGTAGTGGGTGGGATGCTAGGGGAGAGGGCTGAGGCTTTGGACCTGAAATGCATGAAATCACACCACACTTTCTTATAAGACCTGAGCGTAGAGGGTGCCACAGAGGCCAATACTCCCTTGATCACTTCGTGGTTCCATAGGTGGTCTGGGAAAGGTTCTGGCAGCCTCTGGGCCCAGGGCGCTAATAATCGGAAACGAACCATCTGAAAACGAGATAGAGCGTCCGCTATGCCACTATTAACGCCTGGGATAAATTTGGCCAAAAAATTGATGTCACACTCAAGGCACAGCAGCACAAATGATCGAAGCAGGCAAGACACCCTCTCGGAACGCAATGACTGTCTTGCCAGTACGTTAACCACAGCCTGGTTATTTCGGAATTCCTCGGTCCAAAGGTGGACAGCCACAACTATGGGGAAAAAACTCCAAAAAAGTAAGATCCCGAGTGATGGCTTCACCTTGCCAACTATCTGGCCAGCGCTGAGCGCACCATCTACCCTTAAAGAACAGCCCGAACCCCAGTGACCCAGCCGCATCAGATTGGACCTGGAAATCTGAGGCCAAACTAAGGTTGTCTTGCCATAGGGAGATCCCATTGTCATGTTGGAGAAATCTAACTCAAATCTCAAGGTCTGCCTTAACTGACTTTGGAAGCCTAACTCTATGATGGGGGTGCTTAAGGCCCGCTGATAACCTAGCCAGGCGAGAGCAAAAGGGGCATCCCCGGGACACCACTCTGCAGGCGAAGTTAAAAATGCCCCAGCAAGGACTGTATCTCCTCGCCCGAAGCCTCGGATGAGCTTGATTCAAAGGAGCTTGATTAAAGGAGGGATATTTTACCGAGCATAGCTCAGGGGGTATTGCATCGTTAACTGAGCCTCCTTTGGGATAAGATAAGTTGTGGATTAACCTGAATTCACCTGGGGCCTTTTTAGGTACAATGCCAAGAGGTGAGAGGTGAAGATTCTGTATGGGGGGTGCAAAAAGGGGCCTGCCACCCTCCCTACAGCCACCTCTTTTGCAATTTTCTTGTCAGCTACCTTGGGCCTTTCCCTGACAGACTTTTGGTTTGGGGATTCTTTTGCAGTTAGGGAGCCGGTCACTGGAATTCTAAAGCCCTTGGAAAAACCCTTCCAAAAGTAGGATGCTGCCCTTCTGTCTGGATAATAGGCTAAGAGGCTCTGCAATGGGGGGGGAGCTTGATCAGCGAAAAGGCTAGGCCCAGGAGATCCCTATCTCCGGTTCCCTGCTGCGGGGGCACCTCTGGAACCGTTTTGATGGGACGCCCGTCCCCCACGAAAGGCTGTTTTCCTTTATAGCACGCAGAAGCTGGGTGGGCATTTGCGCATCTTTCGCACTCGTGTGGGTACGTACACGATTGTCTGTTGCAAAGCCCCTTGTTATACTCCCAGCATACCTTGCGTTTTCTTCCTTCCTTGGATCTGACTTTCCAGTCCAAAAAAAATCCTGAGGCTTCTTATCAATGTAAGGACCAACCTCCACTGACCAAATGCCATTCTGAATTTGATCCCAACGTGCATTTGGAATCCTAGAAGCCTTTCTACGGAATTTCTTGTCATACCTAATAGCGGCAGCCTCCCCAGAGAGTGAATAGGCTGTTCTAATATTAGATAAGTAAGCCACAAGATGAACAGCTCTTTTAGGATAAGCAGCTACAATCATTCCCATGTAAGCTTGGAAACCATCTAACCAGTTTCCGAAAGTCCTAGGTACCCTGGGATACTTCCCCTTACGTTTGCTGTAAGAAGGCCTCTTCTCACCTCTCCCCAGCTCCTCAGAAGGTGGCACTAACTGAAACATATCCACAAATTCCCCATTTAAGATCTTGGCCTGCATTTTTGGTGAGAGGTGGTCCCCTGGTATCACATCTGAAGTGGAGTATGTGAAGATGGTGGTATCCTTCACTAGGGCCCCATCTTTCCATTCCTGTGTTCCCCCAAATTTTTTAGGGTGGGAATTGGCCCTCCTGGACAACGCCCAGTCCAGGAGCCCTGAAAGCTCCTCCCCTTTTCCCCAATAGGAACCAAGTGAGGCGTCGCTATCATACTCAGAGGAAGTACCTATCTCATCATCCGTGTCTCTTGATTTTGACTTGCTTTTCTTGCACATGTGCTTCCTCTTGGAGTGCCTTTTCCTGCCAGCTTATCACTTGCTGTAGGCTCCTCCTCCTCCGGTTGCTGTTGCTCCTCGTCATCGCCTGATGAGGTGTCTGATTCCAGGGGCTGAACCCTGGGCTGTGAACTCTGCAAGGCATTGGAAGAACTAGACACAGCAAAGTTATTATTAGGAACAGAAGGCCTCTTGGCCGCAGCACCTGTGGCTGCTGAAAGGGCCTGAGACACCTGTGACCCAGTTTGCGACGGTTGACTCACTGGAGCTCCAGCCTGTGCACTTGGACCTGTGAACTGTGAATCAGTAAAGAGGGCGGCTGATGTGCCAGGGAGATCATCTGATTGGGTGCGAGGTGGGCTAGCTGGAACTGTATCGGGAATAAGGTCAAGAGAGGAAGAAGACCTAGGAGTTTGGTTAGAAAAATGTTGCTCATAATCATCTATAAAAGATCTGAAAGCATTCAAAAAGTGTGATACAGTCTTAGGATTATTATCCCTCTCACGTGACTCCTGCGATGTACTGCCATTGTTTGCATCCGGGCGCTTCGAGGTAGAAGCTGCTTCCCCTGCTGCAAGCTTCCGCTTTGGTGCCATGGCAAAATAAACTGTACAAGAGTTACGACAATACTGTTACACAAAGTTATTTGCAGCACAACACAGATGCACCTTTTTTTTTACTTATTTATTTGTTTCATTTCCTTCTTTTTTTGTTAATTAATTTATTATTTATTATTTATTTATCTATGTATTTGTTGTTTCTATTATGTTATTTGTATTAATCTTTATTTTATTATTTTATTATTACTATTATTTTTTAATTTAATTATTTATTTGTTTTATTATTAGTTTTTTTAGTTTTTTATAAATTTATCTATTTATTATTGTTATTACTATTATTTATTGTTAGTATTTATTTATTTATTTATTTGCTCAACCACTATAATTGTGTGTTACTATTAGTTATTGTTGGGAAATGTTGTATTTCTAATCAATTTACTTAGTTGCTGTCAATAATCCTTTTCCTAATAAAGTTCCTTTCGTTTAATTTGTGCGTTGCTAGCACCAGCCACCAGAGGGCCCCGTGGCAATATTAAACTGGATGGGCAATAAGACCTATGGTCAGGAAGCAGGCAAAATTAAAGCTGCTTCTCCCTCAATACAAGAGTTCAGTGCCCTGAAAAGGAATTAACTCTGCTAGCCCTGTAGTAAAGAAAGGCCCAGCATAACAGTAAAGTAACTGCGGTGCACTTAGGAAAACAACAAGCAGCTGAGCAGGAAGCTGCAGACAATCAAGGGACAAAGCAGCTAGCAGTATAGCATTCAAACTGCTGGGCAGTTAATTGCAGAGCAATTAAGGGACAATGTAATCAGCAAAGTAGCAATCAAGCTGCTGCCCAGGGGACTGTTGGGCAATTAAGGAACAATGTAGCCAAGGGGTAAGAACTAAAGCCTAGGACTAGGCTTTTGAGGAAATTAGCAGAACCCTGCAACCAGCATAAAACCTGAAATGCTAGCTCTGATTTATAGATCTGATAAAGAGCTAAGTTGCTAGCAAGCTCTGAGCAAGTGCAGAGACAACCTTTACTTTAACTCTCAAAAATAGCGGCCCCCGTGACTGCCACGTGGTCACAACACCGTATGCAAGGATGAACCCAAAAGTTTAAAAGGATTTTTGCCCAGCAATATGCAGCGGGGATCAGAAAAAACTCTGTGGAAGAAGGGCTAAAAGTTTTAACGCTAATCCTGCTTGCTGCAGCCATGCAGCCACTTCAGTTGTTGAGCTGCCCACAGCACCCCTGGCAACCTAAATACAGCGAACTAAGCCTAACTGGCAACAGTGCCCTGACCCCTTTTCTTTTTTTTCTTTTTTTTTTTTATAATATTTTTATTTTTCCATATAAACACAATACAACAAACATAAACATACAAAAACAAAAACAAAACAAAAAACATGTATCATTTCATATCCTAATTTCATATCCTATCTTCCCCGACTTCCTCATGCCTCCCCTTTCTGTATTCCAAATTCTTATCGATTGTTCAGCAAATCTTCCCTTATTTTAATTTAAATTTAGACTATTCTTCCTTATTCTCCTTGTCTTAACCATTGCTAATAGTAACCATTTACTTTCCAGTCCAACATCATTCTAACTTTCATTAACTTTGTAATATTTCTTTAAATAGTCCTTGAATTTTTTCCATTCTTCTTGCGCTGCTTCTCTTCCCTGGTTTCGGATTCTGCTCGTCATTTCTGCCAAGCCCATATAGTCTATCACCTTCATCTGCCATTCTTCCAGTGTGGGTAGTTCTTGCATCTTCCAGTACTTCGCAATGAGTATTCTAGCTGCTGTTGTAGCATACATAAAGAAAGTTATATCCGTCTTTAACACCCCTTGGCCGACAATACCCAAGAGAAAGGCCTCTGGTTTCTTGGGGAAAGTATATTTAAATACCTTTTTAAGTTCATTATAGATCATTTCCCAGAATGCCTTAATCTTCGGGCAAGTCCACCAAAGATGAAAAAATGTACCTTCAGTTTCTTTACATTTCCAACATTTATTGTCAGGCAAATGGTAGATCTTTGCAAGCTTGACTGGGGTTATGTACCACCTATATATCATTTTCATAATGTTTTCTCTTAAGGCATTACATGCCGTAAATTTCATCCCGGTGGTCTGCCCTGACCCCTTTTCAACAATGTGGAAATACAGAAAACGGAAAACTAGCAACGAGGTAAGGGCAGCAACAGGTTGGGGGGGTATAAGGGCAAAGGAAACCAGGCCGCTGAGAAGCTGAGCTCCCACACAGGCTACTTCGAGAAACAGGAAAAATATAAACGCCCCCACAGTACCCTCAGCAGCTGGGGGGGTTTGAGAAGAGCTGTTCAAAGTGCTTCGCAAACCCTGCCCTTGGCACTTCCGAAGTTTGCAAAGACTTTGCCAGGCAGGCCCAATGTCCAGCGGCCACATCAGATGCAGGGAGTGGTACTGGCCTGCAACTAGGAAACCTTGAAAGGGTAAGCAGACAATTGGGCATTTGGGAAGCACCATGCAAAGGACTTTCATGGGTACCTGGTGTGATCATGATGCTAGCTGAATGACAAGTTGGGTTATCAAACTTGTTTATTTTTTATAGTGTACCACCTTTTCTCCAAGGAGCTCAAGATAGTGTACATGGTGTTACGAAAAAGGAGCAATGCTGCTGATATGGCTTTAGATTCCGACACATGGTTCCCCCCTCCCTATTTTATCTCACAACAATCCCGTGATGTAGGTTAGGCTGAGAGATGACTTCCTTCTGCAACTGAAGAGGACCTGGACCAGGGAGCAGAGAAAGGATAAAGGCGTCAAGTTATCTCTGCAATAGCTCTTTGGATCAGAAACAGATCACTGGCAGAATCTCTCTGCGTGTAAGTTTCCCCATCCTTTAAGAAGGGATTCACCTAGGGACCGCCAGCATTAGGAAGGCTCTCTGGCCAGTCCCTGTGCTGCCAAAGGCGCCACCGCCGCCGTGAGCAGGGGGAAGCCAGGGACACTGAACACAGTGCTCAAGGGGGCTGTGCAAGGCCCCCAGGCCCCCACTCAGCCAACGACCTAGACTGTAGCAGGGATCCAGCGAAGCTCAGAGGGAACCCAGCAGATAATGCAACGGAGCCTCACCCCCCCCTGCCAAGCACCTGCCAGCCTCTGCTGTCACTGGCAACCACCACTGCAGCCATAGGGATGAGAGGGAGGAGGGGACTGGGAGAGCCAGGCAGGCCCAACCTGGTCCTGACCCGACCTTTCTGGAGACTGGCACGAGGGAAGCGGGCAAGGACACACCTATATGTACATGTATATATATATATGTGTGTGATTTAAAAATAAATAAATTATTTTTTTTAAAAAAAATATTTTTACTATTATTATTTTAATTCCTTTTCCTTACTTTTTTAAAAAATATTTTTAATACATTCTCTAACTCTCTCTTCAATTTTTTTACCTCCATTTTTTCTAACTCTTAAGAATCAAACTGGCGGCATCCAAAAGGGAGCCCTGAACAACACGGGCTACTTCCTGAGAACACTGCTTCAGCCCTGACTTCCTACCTTATTTATTTATTTTTTATTTCTCATTTTAAAAAATTAAATAGGAAAATGAAAGAAAGAAAATAGAATAAAATAAAAACCTGATCCCTTTTTTCTTTCTTTTTAGGGGAGAGTCCTCCCCCCCCTCATCATTTTTTTAAAAAAACAAAAAAGCTTTTTACTCCATGTTACTATTATTTCTATTGTTATTTTCCCCTTTCTTTTTCTTTTTTCCTTCCCACCTTTCCCCCTCCCTCTTCCCCTTTTCACATCCTATAAAGAGAATACACACACACAAATACACACACACACAAATACAAATACACATACGCACACACACACACACACACACACACACCCTACACGTATATACATAAACCTCCCCACCCACTTTCAATAGTACCCCCCCTTTGGTGGTCTTTTACCTCATATTATAACTAGAACCACACTGCAATTTTTTAATCATTATTTTCTTTCTTTCTTTCTTTCTTTCTTTCTTTCTTTCTTTCTTTCTTCTTATTTTACTCTAATCCCCCCTTTCTCTTCTTTTTCCTTTTCTTCCTCTCCTTTCCCTTTTTGTTGTTGTTGTTGTTCTGTTTCTGAACACACCCTTGCCAGCCTTTACTTTTTAACTCTTTTCTACAAATCCCTAACCCCACCTTCCACCCTTAACTGGACCCCACTCACACTTTTGTGTGTAAACCTTATAGCCAACACAGGTGTCACAAAGACGCTTAACACGTCTCACTGACCACTCGCAAATGACAGGGAGGATGGCCTGTCCTTAAACAAGGCCCTCTGTGCCAGGTGAGACCCAGGACCAACCGGCTAGACGCCAGATGGTCCAAGATACCCCAAATAAACACCTATATGAATACATATAGGCTACTTTCTGTAATCTACCACCCATTCTTTAATCCAAGTCTAATTCCAACCCAACCCCCCTCTTCCCCCACCCACCACACTCCAGGTCAGCACAACTTAAAAGATTCGATAGACAATACAAGGTGAGAGACACAGGGCAACCCAGACGAGTTGGCAGGGAATCATCCTATAAAGTAGATAAGCAAGATTAAAAAAGCTTAAAAGCAATTACATTAAAGGGGGGGTTGGGAAACCCTATCAAAAGAAATCACATCACCTCATATGTAAACACCATGAAACCACACATTGCTTTCCCACAAGAAGTACACAACCCACAGGAAGCAAACTCCTGAGCGACCCCCGCTTCAGTCAACAGTGGGTTGCACCTGGCTCAGGTACGGTTTCCCGTAACTTATGCATTGACCTCTAATAATGAACCATACGTTGGAGATATTACTGCACATTTATTATGCTATTTTTGTGATATACAAATGACATGCGAAAACTTGGTATACTTATTTGTATAACATGATTCTTGTTTATAAAACCCAATAAAAATTATTTTTTTAAACAGACGCAAGGTTTACTGTAGGGAAAATATTGGGCTAAATGCTTATTATTTTACAGGAAAAATATGTATTGTTTTATTATATGTATTGTACTATTATTTTACTGGAACATATGTATTGTAAGTTACTGTAACCATTGGGTTAGGTGGCATGGTATTTTATCTTAAGAAAAATATATAAATGAATCTGAGGCCATGCTAGGAATAGGTTTTGTGAGGCATGAAACTGCACGTAGAGGAAACAAAACATTTGAGGCAAATGTCTGCCTTAGACACTCTTTCTTCAAATGATGGTTGCTTCACTAAAATGGAGAGGAAACCCTCACAATCTTGATTGAAGAGACATTAATCATAGAGTGCAAAATCCAATATAAAGGATCAGCATTAATCACAGAGCACAGAGCCCTCTTTTGCTTTCAAAGCTTAAAATGAACTTTGATTCATCCTCCCCCAGGCCCCCCTCCAAAGAAGAGATCAAATGCCATCAGAAGATGCTAAACTTCCATCCAGTCTGCCGCCCCTGAAGCACTAGGGAAAGATGGCAGACACTCTGCTCTCACAGTGACTCAGGAGCCATAATTCACCATCGTAAAGACCAACACGGCATAATGGGTATTTTGGCAAATAAGCTTGTTTTAGATAAGATGGCAATTTCGCTCTTTTATGTCTTATGAGGCTGTTTATCACATGGTTGAGAAAACTTATCTAAAACTTATTTAAGGTTGAGTGTTCCCTGGAGGATGGGAAGAATGTATTCTGGGGGAAATAGGGCAACATGAAGTAAAGAATAACTTCAGGCATAAACTGGAATAGTGTAGTGGCAAACAGTGCAAGTGATGAGCCAGGAAATCCTGAGTTCAAATTTAACCTCAGCCTTGAGCTTTCTGCTGTTGTCCCTCCCAGCCCTTCCCCAGTCCGCAGTGGAGGACAATAAGATTGCTTCATGTTATGGAGCATTTTAAAGAATTACTGAGGTAATTCTTAGGATAATGTATAGGACGAGAACTTCCTGTGTGCTGCACATATCCTTGTTATCATTTTAATTATTACAGTATGGGCACTTGACCTTCACATGAAGCTTATTTTGTGGGTCATAAATTGGTCTAGATTTAGGCCCCATCTGCACTATACATTTAAAGCATCATCATTGTCACTTTAAGGCAGGGGTGATAATATTAAAAGACCCCAGTTCCCCTCACAGAGCTATAATTCCTCAGAGTTCCCTGCAGAGAGGGACTGCATGTTAACCCAGCCTGGGAATTGTGAGAGGAAATGGGAGTTTGCGAGGCGCATCTGAGCTTCAGGATTATTGGCCCAATAATTCCTGTGAAATGCTCTTCCAATAGAGATTTGTGCTGACTTTCACGCATTTGCAGAAGACTTTTATTTGCCACCAGGCTTATGCAGACAATTAAGAAAAACACGCCTGCTAATGGTCAATTAATGTTGTTCTTACCATATTTTACAGGTTTTAACAGCTTTGAATTTTTTTATGAATAGCAGTATGCAGGTATTTTTTCTAAATAACAAGCAGGAGCCCTCAAATAGGTGTCACATATTGCTTATAAGCATAATTCAGTGGGAAATTAGGGGTGCAAAAAAATTGCCTTAGGAATTTTGCTCATCGTATGGAACTTTTTTCTTTTTTCTTTTTTTTGCTTTTGTCAACTTCCCTTATAGGCTTTGCTTCAACAAAAGCATCAAATTCATTTGAATTAGATGAAATTCAATAGGAGCAAAATTCTCTAGAAATAAATTAAGACTCTTACTATTGGCCTGGGCTTTTAGCTGGCATGCTTGTAAGGGACCGTACCAGCAGTGAATCCACCACGGGCCGGCCTTCCCTTGTCCCCTTCCAGTCATCTTCCTACCCTTTTCACTGTAAGGGTGTGAGGGGTTAAAAATCTGAACCATGTATTCTGTGAATGATGACAAGGTTGGTTCTTCAACCATTTTTGAGCTCAATTTCTGGCTTAAACTTTCTGTAGCTGCTTTTTCCCTTTTACATTTCTCCTCTTCCCGCACCCTATACTGTACTGACATTATTATCTAGATAATAATTTATTTGTTTATTTTTATACCCCACCCTTCTGGCTGGGTTTCCGCAGCCACTCCATGTGACATCTCCATGTGTCCAAGACTGCTAGGTTTCTCAAACAGCTGCTTCCCATTGACAGACAGGACTATCCACTTGTCAATCACCTGACATTTTATGTTGTAATGGGGATTCATGCCTGCAAGAAAACAGTGTGGGTTGCATCTGGCACTGTATTTAAACAGCGCTGAAAGCAAGCACCATTGCAAAGGAACAGTTGGGAGTGCAATCTAAGCCCATATGACGCTGAATTTAATGTGATGTTGGGTGAGAGAAAGGTGGGCATGAAATTGGAATCATTTAAAACCTGATGGGGAATGGTGCAAACTGCATTTAAGATTCAAAAAATCAGAAAACAAATGACATATTTATTTAGTCTGCATGATACCCTAAGTTCCCTGACAGAAGCAGTTCAAAATTCTTAAAGGCATGTCCATATAGGAGTTTGCAATGTCCAGAGAAGGTGCAGAAGCTCTCACAGGAGCCACTTTTAGGGGCGGATTAGGCACTGCCTTTCCGGGATGCTGCACGCAATGCTTTTTTTCAGGGGGCACTCAAGGGTACACAGTATTGGCATCTCTATTTTTGTTGTCAAAAAGTGTGGCACTTGCTGTAACAACTTCACGGTGAGTACTGGCACCTATTTTTCTAGAAAAAAAGCAATGGCTGTACCTAGAACATCCTGCATCTTAGGCAATGGAAAGGATTGGGCGATACCATGGGTAACTTGGATTTCTCCAGATTGGGGTGGGTAATCTTTTTAGTACAAAAGCCACATGTTCTAGTAAGCGGGGAGTTTCTGCCAGCAGTGAATAATGTAATGTTCTGTGTTTAATGATGAGTAGGCCAGAGAAGTTGATCAAGAAACAGATTAAAGTTGATTAATTGTTGATTAATTTAAGTTGATAAATTTAAATTAAATTAAGTTGATTAATTTAAAGTTGATAAACAGAGAAGTTGATTAAAGAACTATGTACAACAGGTCTTCTCTCCTTCAAGTACTATCTCATTCAGGCTTCCAGCCCTTCCTCCCGCTTGCCCTTAATGTTATAGTCACATTTACCATTACAGGTAGGTCCAGAGGCAAAAATGGGTACAGCAAGAGGCGACTCTTACTGTTGCAATCAGCTGTGTTCCAGTCATTCTGATGCCAGAGGATTTTTTTACACTTCTACACGCACATTCTCCATCCAGATAAGCAAGCAGTGCTATCGCAGTCCAGGGACACAGTCGACCCAGGCAAGAGCACTCAAGGAGGGCGCCAAGCAGGGTCTGCACTGGCGCCAACTCCAGGGAGCTCTGGGTGCCTGGGCACCCACAAACCTTTTACTGTGGGTGCCCATGGGTGCCTGGCCTCTGCCCCGTACCTCAGTGGCTGCCTCAGTGTGTGGCCCCCTCATGGCAACAACTGGACCAGGAACTGAGTGCCAGAGGTAAGGCGGTGGGGGCAGGTGGGGGTGAGGAGGCCCTGGTCCAGCCACCACCACAGTGCCGGAGCCATTCTGTCATGATGACATGACATATGTGATGTCATCATGTCACATCGCGGCATCACTACAGCACAGCATGCTCCAACGTTGGCCCAAGTCAGCACCCTTGAGGGTCCGTGAAGAGTATGGCTCGAGGAGTGTGGGATGCAGCTTGGGGAGCATTATGAAGTCCAGGTGGAGAGGCCGGGGAGGCCACATTTGGCCTCTAGGCCTGAAGTTCCTCACCCCACTACAGGGTTTTTCACAGAGGTGCATGCATGTCACATTGCTTTGCTACACTGGATTATTCCACCCTTGACAAACAGCAACTGTATGTGTGAACTGAGTCCATGGGAAAGCATTGTACTTGAGCCAATGTGATTGTTCTGTCTAAGATGGAGTCACATCTGTGAGGAGACATTTACATGTGCAAGCCATCTTTTAATGTTGCAATCATGCTAACTAGCTGGAGAATTCCAAGAGAAACTGTATGACAAAATGAATGTCTAAAGAGGCTTTAATAAACACAAACACTTTCCAGTTGAGGCATGCTATTTACATTATTTCCCAATTGGTTCATTTGAATTCTTTTCTGAAGTACAAGATACTTTATTACATAGGCAATGTACAGATCATGGACATTTCAAAAAGATGATACTTTAGTATTCAATAAACAATCAAAGTTACATTAAAAGTGCAACAATGTTTTATATGTACAAAACTCATTTATTTGCATAACAGCTAGTGTCCATCTGCATCATGTCCATTCAAAAAAATTAAAATGTTTATTGCAGTATAGAGCAATACTGCCAGAGATGATTTAGTAGTGCTTCATTTAAATAGCTGGTTGGTTCATACTAAGACCTTGCTCCTCTAACTTAACTGTGGATGAGGGAGTTGACCTGGCCTGTATCACTGAGACATGGGTGGGAGAGTTGGGTGGAGTGGATCAGACTCAGCTTTGCCCACCTGGGCAAATGACCAAAAGGAATCTATCTCTGAGCTATGGGCCCTCCTCCCCCCAAAGCAATAAATAAATAAATCTCCATATCCACAATTTAAGTTTGCAAATATTGTTGCTGAAAAGCAATGGCTTCAATGTGCCTGTGACAATCAAGCCAACTTCCCATGGAATGTGCAACAACAAGGGTGTAGACCTGTGTTGATTTATGATGTATAAATAATGCACTTGCAATACATTACAGTGATTCAGAGCTGTACTGCTGCTTGAACATTTGAATGGGCAACACAACTACAATTTGGATCTACTCAGGTTTGAATTTCACTGCTGATTTTTTAAAAATGGAGGAACATGATGGGCAATAGGCTGAAACATGAGGGTCAATTGTATAGACAACGTGAAACCATGACCTGTCCTTTGAATGAAAAACATGAAGCACAAGTCTGGATACTAGTGTGAATGCAATATGCAAAAATAATAATTCAACACTGTCTTTTGAATGTGGAATGAGATGCACAGTTGTAAATAATATGCATGTGAAACAGAATAATAATTTGGATCCACTTTACAAAAATCATGTGACACCAGATGGTAGGAAGGCAGAAACATCGGCAGAAAGAAAATGTCAGGTTTTCCATACCCTTAGTCTCACTTATGAATGAAAATTAACTTTATAAATGGGAATTCGTGCAGCTTACAGGTATTAAAATATTTGTATCCAAAGCACCATTGCTCTTCATTTCAACATGTTTCTGTCTCATTGCAAACACTGTTTCCTAATAATAGCATAGGTTCTTCCTTTAGTTCCCTTGATGTGTTACACATTTTTCCTCGGTGACACAGAGTATGGCTGTCAATAACTTGCTAATCAAAAGGTTGAAAATATAAATTTAAGGTGTTTTCTACTCCTCCACCTTGTGGAAAACAGGATTTTTCCACAAAGGAGTATATTCATCTCACTGAAAACCAACTGGAAAACTCAAAACTATGAAAGGTAGTGGGGAAATTAAAGCGGAATTCACACTACTACTGTCCTTGGGTAATGCCATATTACACATGTGTATGGTTCAACACATTTTATACATATATTCTGAAAAATCTGGTGTCTTGTGTTGAGGTAATGTCTTAACCATTCACTAGATTAGGATCCTTTGCTTGAAAACTGTAGCAGAGTTAGCTCACTACTAGAAAACAAGGCTTGTCAATCCAGGGCTTTGTTTGAGCCAGGGCTTGCCCATGGCATGTTTTCAATGTTGTGGATCAACTCTGGAATACACATGAGCAGATGAAACTGCCTCTGAGCAAGTACAGAGTGCATTTCCCTCATCAGTGAGTGCTAATGTCCTCAGCTGGATAACAAGAGGAAGAATGTCCAAATCAGAAGATGGTTTCCAGACAAGCCTTGACATCTCTTTTTGTAGGAATAAACTCATCCTAACATACAGAGTTGACTAATCTTATTTCTTGGTGAAGCCTCTCTCTCAAACAAGTTTCTTACCTCTGTTCCTTCTGAGCGTCACCACATCCTGTTGGTTCCATTTGATGAAATGAAGGAAGACAGGATGAGGAAGGTGTTAGGTTTAAAAGAAGGGCATGTGGGAAGGTGCCTTGTGTCTTACTCTTTCTGTTCATGGATCCATTTAATCAGTTGCAAACTTGGATCTCAACACCAACTACAGCTATTTATGAAAGAATGAGAAAGATGGTGCAATACTGTTGAGTTGTTTTCACATCTTACGGCTCAGCGGAGGTGAGCCTGATGAAGACCGCAACCGCCTAGCTCTAGGGGTAGCTGAAGATGATGTCCAGTCTGCTGATTGCTGCTTGATAAATTGAGCCTCAAGAGCATTCAGGATGTCATTCAGCTTTTGGTCAATCTGTGTGACCTGTTGTGAAACCAGAAAGTATATAGTTTACCACATATGCAGTTGTGGGCTATGATTATACTACAGTGCAGCTGTAATGCCGTTTTTATCCCCAAATCCTTGGAATTGTAGATTGGTTAGGGCACTCAAAATCTGTACTTTGCATTAGGTTAGGTTGTAGTATGCATATTACCTTAGTTGTAACCAGCAAAATGTACTTTCTTGGGCAGCACAAGTAAGAACTCAGAGATGAGACATTTTAATAGGTGGGATTGCAAATCATGAGCATACATCTTGATTCTTGAGGGTATTTTGCTTTGTTACTGCTATAGCGAAATTAAAAACCCTTTTAACAATGAATAGCATCAAATTATACTTCATTTGGCATTGCAAAAGACTTCTACAATAAGGCTTTGGTGTGATATGTATTTATTTAAATGTAATAAATCAATTTTTAAAATCAGATGATTAACAAGCTAAACAATGGTTGACAGCACACAAATAGTTTCAAAAGAACACTTGGTAGGTAATTTCTTACATAGGTAAAGGTAAAGGGACCCCTGACCGTTAAGTCCAGTCGCGGACGACTCTGGGGTTGTGGTGCTCATCTCACTTTACTGGCAGAGGGAGCCGGCATTTTCCCGCAAACAACTTCCGGGTCATGTGGCTAGCATGACTAAGCCGCTTCTGGCGAACCAGAGCAGCGCACAGAAACACTGTTTACCTTCCTGCCAGAGTGGTACCTATTTATCTACTTGCATTTTGACGTGCTTTCGAACTGCTAGGTTGGCAGGAGCAGGTTCCGAACAACAGGAGCTCACCCCATCACAGGGATTCAAACCGTCGACTTTCTGATCGGCAAGCCCTAGGCTCTGTGGTTTAGACCACCAACGCCACCTGCGTCCCTTTAAATTTCTTACATTCACCCAGTCAAATGAGTATTACAGCAAATTTTAATCTGCTGAGGTCACACACATAAAAATAATTACTGGTTATGTAGCCACTCCATGTAGCTGATATCACACCAAGACTCTTAATTGGTAGGCCCACCATGTGTGTGACGTGTCTGCACAGATGGGCCCCCATCACAAAAACTCACGGGGAGAGCTTCACTGCAGCTGCTTCCTCTTGGTGTTACCTCACATGGATGCAATATGTGTGAATTAGTGCTCAACCAGTTTTGTAAAAAATTTTTAGTTGAAATTGAAAGCCCCCTCCCCCTTTTGACAATCATTATTATTCTTAAAAGTTAGATTCTTAAAATTTATTCTGATTCTCTAAGATTGCCATGTGAGCAGACTAAGAAATATAGCCCTCCCTCTGTTGAACGAAATTTGCTTATAGAATGAAATAAAATTAAAAGTTATGGTAGCAGGGACATACACTGATTTGTTCTATGACCCTGTAATGTCATCATGTCAGCATCACTGATGCATTGAGATCACTCAGTGAAGAATTATGCAGAGGAGAAATGGTCACCACAAAGAGAGGGGAGACAATGACTATAAACAGCTGTGAAAAACCATGGGAGTGTGAATAGTTTTTTCCGTGGTGTGTGCGGTGTTTATTATTATTTATTGAATTGCTATACCATCCTATACCTGCAGGTCTCAGGGTGGTTCACAGGATAAAATCAGAATATAAAACCACAAAATAATCAAAATAAAAACAACCACAACCTAAATAAACCCCCAACACATTTTGAAAGGGTGTAGGATGTCAATCAACTCAGCTAAAACAGTTAAAACATTTTTTTAAAAAAGTTTTTTTAAAAAAAAAAATAAATAGTCACCCCAAATCACTACTTTTGAAGCAAAAACATATGGAGAACATTTGGCACCAACAGACAACAGTGATGTTTGAATAGAAAAGACTCATGTTCCCAGTGGGGTTGGGTACTCACATACGTGCCACAGCCATGCAGAAGAGCACCATGGCATATTGCAGCTCCCATGTGGCTGGGTGTGCTAATGTGTAAAAAATGCCTTCACTTGGGCCACACATGGCTCATATGCAAAAGCTGCAGACTAGCACAACAACCCTATACCTGAGAAGCAACTCTCAGGTTATCACAAGGAAACATCTGAAATGGGTCATTTGCTGTTGCATCTTTTCTCCCAATAAAGGGAAAGCCCTGCTGTACATCTAGATACCTCCCTGTCTCCCCTCTCTCACACAATTTTCTGTTCTTCATTTCCAACTGACATGCAGCATTCCATGATTGTTGAGCACGATCATTTCTCACCAAATTGGTTTTGGGGAAATTAGCACTTTCTTTAAAAAAGATTTTGTAAATCTTGGGGTTTCCCTGGAGGCTGGCACCTCCCCTGTTGTTTCCCAGTGACTGTTTTGGGTCTGATCCTATCAGCTCTCAACATTTGTGTTCAATATTGGAGGAAGTGATACACATGCTCAAGTGCTTTACATACATTAACTCAATACAAGATCAGTATCAATATCAGCATTCCCATTCTGCAGGTTCTCAGCTGGTGACATAAGGAAAGAGAGAGATTTGCCTAAGACCTCCCAAGTCTGTTCTGCTACACGTTACCTCTTTACACCCTTCCAGCTTTATGCAATTCTGTTGAGTAGCTCAATAGTTCTATGCTCCTATCACAGTTCCCACTTTGTTTTCCTGCCCCCGGCAGTGACATCAATACAAGGACCTGGAGGCCTCAGCAACACCTGGCAGGGGTCAAGGCATTGGCCTCAAAGTAACCCACCCCTGAGATGGCCATGGGGTCTACATTGCATGATGCTTACACAGCTGTGTAGGGTTGGAGAACATAAAACAGGGGGGACAAAGGCCAAGGGTTGACATTTCAAAAACATATTCCGTGTCAGCCTAACTTTGACCAAGTGACAGCCCATGCAAGCACAGATTGTCAAGTAAAGCCATAAACAAGCTTCGAATGCTGGGCTGAATCCTTTCTTATTGTAGCAGAGCTTATCTAACAACAGCTTGCTCAGAAAAACAGTGGCAGCTCAATATACACTTGTTTCCTGCATATAAAAATTAGCCCATGAGGGAGAAGACACCTGAGCATGCCATCTTCTCCAGAAATGTATCCAAATAATTAGTTAGGATTGATGTGCCTTTAATAGCAATTTATTATGCATTCTAGGTAGGGCTACCTCACTACATCCCTCATAGCTGATCCCTTCAGAGAGCGGGCAGGGTGGCATTTTTCTTGTTTTGCAGAGAAAAGAGCATCAGAGCATCAGAAAACCTGCTGGATTAGGCCAGGGGCCCCTCCAGCCCAGGTTCTCACAGGAGCCAACAGATGCCGGTGGGAAACCTGAAACCAAGACCTGAGCACAAGAGGAAGTCTTCCCTCCTTCAGGTTCCAGCAACTGGTATTCAGAAGCACTGCTGCCTCCATTGCTGGCTAGGAGCTTTCAGTAGCCCTCTCCTCCCCCCCTATGAATTCCTCTAATCCTCTTTTAAGCCATCTAGGCTGGTGGCCTCCTGTGGAAGTGAGTTCCATAGTTTTAACGATGCATTTTCTTTTCTCTGTCCTGAATCTTCCAGCCTCCGGCCTCATTGCATGTCCATGAGTTCTAGTGTTATGAGAAAGGGAGGAAAACTTCCCTCTACCCACTCTCCATGCCTTGCATCATTTTACAAACTTCTATTATGTCATCTCTTACTTGCCTTTTCCTTAAACTAAAAAGTCCAAAACACTGCTTGCTCCCTTTTCCTCACAGGGGAGCTGCTCCATCCCCTTGATTCAAGGACCAATGTCGGATAAGATTTAACATAAGTCCTCCTGGGACAGGATTGAAAACTGAAACAATGCAAAGAAGAATGGAGACAGAGATAATTACATATTTTGCTGAATAGTAAGCTAACTGCAAGTCTGGAATAAGAATTTAAAGGATTGCTCCTCTCTTTAAAAAAATAGAAAAAGCCACACATCTTCTTGAAAAGCTTGTTCAGCTTCCACCAGTCCTGACTGACTCAACACAATATTTACAAAATGATCGCACTATGGGTGTAGCCAGGATTTTTGTTGGGGAGGAGGGCAGGCTTTGGGGGAGCAGAACTTCAGATTTGTATTGATTCATATTGATGGGGGGGCAACTGCCTCCCTGCCCCTCCTTGGCTACGCCCATGGATCGCACAGTCCCAAAATTAAAACACAGCCACTTGTTCAAATGGCACAACATGAAGAGCCCTAAATGTGGAGAAATGGGATCAGACAGACTGAAAATAGCTCATAGCCCTCCCAAAATGGTTCAGAAAACTTTTCCTGAGATTCCCTTCAAAGTGTGAAGTTGGGTTCTCTTTGAATTGTATGTTTCAGTGTTCTAACAATTTAATTGCATGTTATTTTTCCCTGAAGGGAAGCAGTTTAAACAACAGGTTAGGAACGGAACTAAGGGTTTCACAAGCTTGGCACAGTCCATATGAGAACTGAATCAAAATTTTTAGCTGGGCAGTGGCAACCGGTAGGCTCTGGATCTGGGGGGCAGCTCATGACCACGGAGGTCAGTAAGTTCACATGGATGGGGACAAGTTGTTATGGTTTTCTTCCTAAACATGAATGCCACCTTAGGTTCCTAGCAGGTAGAAGTGAAATGTTTTAGTTGGAGGAGATAGGTTCCAGAAATTTAGAAGAAATTACAAAATCACCAGCAACAAAACCAAAATTGCCTCAGCAGCAAAAAGGAGGCTTGGGAAGGGGCCAGGTGCTCTCAGGCCCACAGATGACAACAAAGATGTAGCAGAATTAGTATCAGTAGGACGAGCACCAAGTGTAACCGTGGATACACGTAGTCGTCTAACAGAACTTTACATGAATGAAGGGAAATGAGGTTCCCTTACTTTAACGGGTTCAACACAGAGTTCCTGGTCATGGGAAGACATAACAAGATGAACAAGCCAGGTTTTTTTAGTTTCATGGCTACCGTAGGCTGCAAGTCTAACCATGTCTACTTGGAAATAAGTCCTATTGAATTCTGTGGCGCTTAATCCTGGGTAACTAAGGTTAATTTATTAACTGCATTTATAGGACTTCCCAAAACAGGAATTCTCTGGGTGTCTCCCAAAGCAAAACAAAACAGTTTAAACTGTAGACCAGACTCAAAACACAATATGTAAAAGTCCCTATTTTCCTGGGACAATCCAGGAATTACAAAAGCAATCCCAGCTTCTGATTTGATCCTGGAATGTCCCCATTTCTCCCACCAGTGCTGCTGCCACTGAGCTCTGGGAGGAGGAGGAGAGGAGCTGACAGTTGCCCTGGGCAGCAGGGACCCTGGCAGCCAGGAGGGAGCATCTCATTGTCCCTCCAGGGCAGCTGCTGGCCTCCTCCGTTGGGCAGCTCGTGGCAGCTGCTGGAGAATGGGGGAGGAGGAGGAGGAGCTGCCACCACCAGCCCTGCACGACATGCCAGCTCTGGTGGGCAAGCAGAGGGCAGGGCCGCTCTGGGCAGGAGGAAAGGGGAAGCAGAGGAGAGTACAAAGAAGTATAGATTTTTTTATTTTTTTTATTGAATGCTTTGTGTGTCCACATCTAATCTTGCCCCTTTATTTATTATTGCCCCTCTAAAATTTATTAATTGGTGTCTCCCCCCTTTTTGTAAATCTACCAAAAAATAAAATAAAACTGGGGTTTTCTCAGGCATGTGTGCTGTGTACCATTTGTGTAGTGGTGGTGGAAATGCTCGGGGGGGGGGGGAATGACGAACAATGGAGGGTCATTTGAGGGGGAGTGAGAAATGTCCCCATTTTCATCTGACGAATGTTGCAGGGTATGCACGTGGTACCCCGTACTTTAGCTATTTAAAGAAAAAGAGAGAAATGAGTTGAGCTGTCAGTTAAGCTGGTGATGTCTACATTGTAGGCCATCTATAAAGTTTTTGTTGTCATGAAATAAAGAAATGTTACCTGCCACAGTACCTAAGAAGCTGGTTGTTAGGGTTGGTGATCTGGAGAAGAAATAGGAATTGGCCAGGTCAAGATTTAAGCCAGGGAGCTAGGCCAGGGTGAAGATGTTTTATAGATCCAAGTGGAACCACACTGACCTTTCTGAAGTTGGAGCTGCAATAATGTTCCTCTTGTCATTTGTATTTGTGGTGCTGAAACAGCAGAAAACAGGCTGTCCCCTGACAAATTGTCATGGTGATTCTTGAGAGTAAGGTGCCTTGGTCTAACTGTTCAAACCTGGCCTTAGATTTAGAATGTGGCATTTTACACTGGTTCAGCTATGACACATAGTTAACATAACAACATAATTAGCAACGTTATTGGAACCAACAGTGATTAAAATGAAGGGAAATTTCAACAGAGAGTTCTTTTAAAATTATATTGAACTCTAAAAACACATAATTCATTTCCATATAGGGAGGGAACAAACCAGCAATCCATGTGATTATCTTGTTTTGATTTCCCATTCATTTTTGTTTATTTTCATTCCACCAAACTTATCTATGAAACTCCATCATTTCCCTGTCCTCCCTTCCTTTATTCCAAACATACCCACCCATTCTTAGGTTAGGTGTTAGAACCTTTGTGACCTAGAACATACTTTACTTTGACAACAGTTTCATTTGTTTTGGTTTCCATCAACCTTTCCTGTTTAAATTAACAAAAATCCTGTTTCCTCCTCCTCATATTTTACTATTTATTATTAGGGGGTAAATGGAGGAGGAAAGAGAGAAGAGACAGAACTCTGCCTGGGTCTAAATGATAATTTTTCATGATAAATTAATGCATGCACTTGTAGGTTTTGGAGTTACAAATGCATTGGTTGTGCTCAATTATAGAAGGATTCCCAGAGTCAGGGGTTTGTAGCATGTCCAACATGTCAATAAAAGTACGGTTGTTACCTGAATAAATAAGCCTTAGTTTATCAATCCTATATGCTTTAGTTGACAAAATAACTAATGGGACCCACATATCTTTGCACACACATAAAACAAGAGCCTTGGTAAATTGGTTGTCTGTATTGTCTTAAATTTGTTATATATCCATGGAGGCAGAAGACGGGCAAAATCCTCTGAGCTTGTGTCAGATTAGTTGGAAAATAGCTTGGTTGATCTCTGAGGCAATCCAGATTCAGAAAGATGTCATCCACCCCCAAACTCCTCCCATCTTTCTTCTTGCCCTGTTTATTAGGCTTCTGTAGCAGCACCCAAACAGCAAGTGGGCAGAGGAAAGGGAGGGATATCTCATTCCCCTCACTTCTCTTGGACAGGCCAAGGTGACCACTGCAAAATGGGGTGCTTAATAAATATGTTTGCTTTTCCAAGTTCTCCTGCAATTTCAGGGGCCTTTCTTCAGTTTTGCATGGCCAGATGTGTGTGTCACAGAAGACACCTTCCTGCAAGAGGCATTCCTTTCTGTGTAAGAACGGGGAATGCCTCTTCTGAAAACTAAAGTTTTTATAGCGGTATTAAACTTATTATTTTTTTTAAAACCTGACATTCAATTAATTGTGGGCTCTTTTAATCAATCAAAAGGTTTTCAATTGATTAATCTAACTAATCAATTAACTGCAGTCCAAAATAAAAGGCGTATACATTCACGTAAGCTAGAAATTATTTTTTTTGTTTACCTACCTCAGATAATTTCTCTCCCTGTCCGTACTGGGAAACAATCTCCCGAACTTGGACATTTTTGGAGAGAAGGAAGGAAGACAGGGAAAAATATTTGAAGAGGCAACCCTACAAAGAGCTTATCAATGATCTTCCTTCTTTGCCATGGGTAGGGCTGCCTGGGATCTGGGAAGCACTTCCGCTTAAAGAGGTCATTCAGGAGCACGGCGCTACCCTCCTTATCAGTGGGAGGTGCTTAAGAATCTAGAATGCCTTCTGGAAAGCAGGAAAGGTCAGAGGCAGAAAGAAACAGCATTTTTTCCTTTCTTTTCATTTCAGAAAAAAATAGTGTCAGCTATTGGTTTGGAAAACACTGTGCTAGAGTAGGCATTGAACACCAGCAGCCACATCCTGTTTGACTCTTAAGTGATGGCCAGCTTGTCTTCTTGGCTCAGTAAAGTGGGAGTAGAAAATCCTTTCTTACAATAAGATGTGGCAGATTTAATTAAAACTTGAAAAGTTTGTGAAGGGACCTGAGATGAAAATTATACTGAGGTGTGAAGTGTTTCAGTCATCAAAAAAAATTACATGACGTTTAAAAATTGCAGTTGTTACAAAACACTACTGTTTGCTTAGTACCTACAGGACCTTGGGGGCACAGGTGCTTTTAGAGATTGGCATAACAACTCATTCTGCGGCTGCATCTGCCTCTTTCCCACAAAGCCTTCCTTTATAATTAAATACTTCGTTTGCTGATTTTATCTTTACTTAAACAACAGCTCAGACTTTTTCAGATGGTTTTTTTGTGTGTGGAGAATTAATGCGCGTATGGGGCAATCTCACACATGCAAGCAAACACACACATGTGGCATCTCTCTCACACACTCATGAAACACACAGCACCAGCTCTTTTACATGTAGATGCAACTCTTTCAGGTCTGCCATGGGGGGGGGGGCAGCGGCTAGAGGAGGAACTGATATGCTGCTCCAAGACCAGTGGGGGCCCAGACTCTGAACTTTCAGTTAAAAAAATTCTCTACTAGCCCTTGTAGATCAATCACTATGAACAGGATGGTAAAAAGAGGAAACATTACCAAAAAGAGACTGAAATTTGCATATGCTAGTTCATATATATATATATATATATATATATATATATATATATATATATTATAGGATTCGGCTCCTAGCACACAGTGCTCTTGCTGCGCCCTTATTAGTCTGAGTAGTTCCTTCAATTAAATAATTTTTATATAATTTTATTTTTCATTTTCACATTTTACAAATATTTTAAACAAAAACATAATCTTTACAAATCCAATGTGCTTTCCCTTTGACTTTCCTCCCCTTCTTTCCATGGTTATTTATTTTATGTCTTTTTATTATTGCATATCCAATTAAAGTCTATTTACTAATTTTCCCTTACGTTCCCTCTAGTTAACTTACTGCACGTATCAGTCCTGCTAATGTTTTACTTTGTTTACAATGTACCTTCAAATAAGTATTAAATTTTCCCCACTCTGTTTTAAAAAGTATTTAATCTTGTTTTCTGTGTACTCCATTAGTTTTAATTGCCAATCTTCGTTTGTCAGAAGAAGAAGAGTTTGGATTTGATATCCCGCTTTATCACTACCTGAAGGAGTCTCAAAGCGGCTAACATTCTCCTTTCACTTCCTCCCCCACAACAAACACTCTGTGAGGTGAGTTGGGCTGAGAGACTTCAGAGAAGTATGACTGGCCCAAGGTCACCCAGCAGCTGCAGGTGGAGGAGCGGAGATGCGAACCCGGTTCCCCAGATTACGAATCTACCGCTCTTAACCACTACACCACACTGGCTCTTGTTTTTTCCTTCCATTTTTGGGCATAAATCATTCAGGCAGCTGTGGTAGCATACATAAAAAGTTTTCTTCTGTTCACTAGGTACTTCTCCACCAATGATACCTAAAAGAAAAGCTTCTGTTTTTTTCACAAAAGTTGTCATTCCCCCCCCCAACTCATTATAAATCATTCCCAGAAAGCTTTTGCTATTTTGCATGACCACCATATATTGAAGTACCTTCTTTCCCTTTGCATTTCCAGCAGGACCGATTCTGACTTATAGATTTTTGCCAATTTACTAGGAGTCCGATACCATCTTTACATCAATTAAATAATTAACTAAATAGGTGTAATAGAGGACAAGCTTTCCATCACTTCCAATCTTTCCTGCAATATGCAGGCACGGGACAGTGCAGATGTGTTCTGATGTGAACTCTAAGGTCACTGTGGGCAACAGTGAGGCCCAAAAGGCTTACGCAAAGTGAATGTGTGCCCTAGAGAATGGACTAGGGCAATATGCAAGGGGCTCATGGCAGAGGGGGATTTAGTGCAGTGTGACTGGTCCCGTTGCCCTGGGCACAGAGCTGTAACTATGATTTAGAATGGAGTGTGAGAGGCGGGGGGGTGCTGAATTTTGGTGTTGCACAGGGCACTGCTGAAAGTTGAGACCCCCAGGTCTGCCACTGCTCATGGTAGGTGAAGAATTCTGTGGCTGACTAGCTGATGTAGAAATAGTTTCTTCAAGGTTGAGCATTTCAAAAACCACTGCACTAAGGTCATGCCTATACTGAAAACTAACAACAGTCATTCCCTTTTCTTCACAGAACACTTGTTTTGGAAAAATGACTGAGTGGGCAGGAGAGTTAACCAATAGAGAGGACTTGCAATCAGTGGTTTAGGATAATATTACTACTACCAAGAATAATAGAAACTATTTAGTTTTTCAGTGTTACATATCAGTTTGACATGGTTAGTATAATACTCTTGATATTTCAGTTTGCTTTCCACAGAAGATCTTTATCAATTTACATACATATATCCATTAGGATATCTTGGCCAGTGTGCCAAGGAACAGATTTTCCATCATGTGCACTGCTGAATTAATCATTAACAATTCAAAATACAAGGATAGTGTAACAAAATGCAGTGATACAACTTTGGGTTGCATGAAATGATTAGACCTATTTAATCAGTTATTCATTTGCCCTTTCTATTCCTTCTAAGCAAAAGGAAGTTGTGCAGCTTTAGCACTATAAAATTCCAGTGGTTACTGATTGTTTGTTATTTAAATGCATTTCCATAATCCAAAATAAAATTCAGAGCTATTTGTAGGCATACAAGACAGACATAGGGAAAATCAATTGTGCTGGAAACCTTATATGGCATAGATAGTAGCTAAAGTGGTATGTCCTAGGAATCCCCTTTTTCTATTATAGATCCTCACTACTTATGAATCTGCAACTCATTCATCTCCTCTAGATGGACATGTGGATGGATTGCCCCAGTTCATTAATAGCTCAGTCCAATTATTTCAGCAAAACTGAATTCATAAATGATGTCAAACAGCATCAGAATGATTTAGTAACATCATGTTTTTCCCCCTTTCAAGTTGTTAAGTCACTAGTTCTGAAGACAGGATTTGCTGTCTGTTGCACTAAGATGATTTGCTTTCAAATCTTCAACTTCTTTTTTGGTTACAAAGGCTTCACAAATAATTGATAGATTATCTCTAGTCATGCATAACATTCTTTTTTTAAAAAAATGAATCTTTGTTGGGATTTTAAAGAAGATATTCTGCAAATAACATAATACTGCTATTAGAAAAAAGAGTGAAGGGAGAAATGTTCTGCCTTAATGTGTCAGACTCTCTATAAATAACGGTAATAATGTTCATAATTATATAACCATAAGCAAAAAAAGGGAGGTCCTTGTGTAGCTGTGATGAGCCTGTTGACGACTCTTAACGACTGCAATAGGTCTTACAGGAAAAAGCAAGGAAAAAGCACCCCTCATCACAGCTATCTGCCAATCACCCATTCCCACCACCCTTCTGAGTAATACCCCTCCCCACCTTCTCACTATATAGAAGGATCTGGCAACTTCTGTTTCAGTGTATCTGAAGAAGTGTGCATGCACATGAAAGCTCATACCAAGAACTAACTTAGTTGGTCTTTAAGGTGCTACTGGAAGGGGAAAAATTTTGTTTTGTTTTGACTATGGCAGACCAACACGGCTACCTATCTGTAACTTGTTTTCATAGTTGGTAGAAAATATATAAACTACTTCTCATTGCTTCCTACTTTCCTATAAAAAACAGAAATCACATCCCTAGTATCCAATGTATTGACACACAGAAGTTTCTTTTTAAACCAGTCAACATCCAAGGGATCACACAAAAGCAATGTAAAAGTTGCTACAGCAGTGTACACACAGGGGAGAGGAATCCCTTTGAGTCCCTCATTTCCTCAGCCTCGTTTGAAAAAACAAAACAAGGGGAAGGGGAAGGGGAAAGCTGGCTTAATTATGAAAACGAGCGCTCCAGACACTAAACAAAACAGCAGCCTGGCTCAAGCTGCCCACTGCTCTGTGCCAATCGGTTTAAACCAGTGCTTTTTTCTGGGGAACGCAGGGGTACACATACCCCTAAACATTTTGTGAATCTAAGTTTGACCCCATTAAGGGCAGTATTTCAATATGAGTAGGAAAATGAGAGTATCCCTAAACTTTTTTTTAGAAAAAAAAGCACTGGTTTAAACTCATATTGCATGGCCATCTAAGTTGACTGTCCATGGGCCAACTTTTGCAACCTGAAATGCCAGCCCTGTGTTGATTCTTGTGGTCAACAATTCAGCCAATCTGCTTCCCCAAATGCTTATGCATTTAAGAAACTAGTGTATGCTTGGGCTATTTTGTGCATACACAAGAAACAACACAGGAGGCATCTGCTTCTGAATTCTAAACTCTTACATTTTAAGTATATAGATATTACGCAAGATCATGTTTTACAGACAAGTTGTAAACAAAACCAATGGCAATTGAAATAACTGAGAATTGCCACCTGCCACCGGGGGTGGTTGGCTCACCCTTCTCCAAGGCAGGCCAACCCCTGCCTGCCTGGCAACCCCTGCCTGCTCTAAACTCGTGTACCCACAGGGTTGTTTTGAGGATAAAATAAGCTAAGTTTCATCAGAAAAAGCATGATATAAATGTGACCATCCATAAATGCTACTAAGGGTCTTGCTCTTTTATATACTGTATTGGCCCGAAAATAAGTCGCACCTGCAAATAAGCCACACCTTTAAAATTCAAGGGTGGGGTGGAGAAAAAAAGACCATACCCGAATATAAGCCGCTCCCTTAAAATTAGGTTAAATTAGGCTGAAAATCACTGCTATTGGTAGAATTGTAACTCCGAGCCCATTTAAGCCTTTGATCTTGCAAGCCCGCAAAAATTACCACAGAATTGCTAGAATCACAAATCGCTGTTCAGTTTGCTACAATTTTGCAGGCACTCACACCCATAAATGGCAAGTGAACAGTCTCAAGCTCGCAAATTGGCAATAAAACTTTTTTTGTTCCATTTTACTGTATGTCTGTTTCAGCAGAGATATTGTAAAAACCAATTTTTGCAAGGTTGTGAATTTAAGCTGCACTTTAACTTTTCACAGTCGGAATTTGGAAAAAAAAAGTGTAGCTTATATTCAGGCCAATACAGTAATAGGAACTTCTGTTTATCCTGCTCTTCGGTCAAATAAAGGTTATTACACATTACATATGGGAACAATAAAGGGAAATGATTGCTGTCGTGAATGAGTGGAAGGGGATCTGCTTACCTGGGAATAAGTCCCCCTGAACTCAATGTGGCTTCCTGGTTTTGAGCAGACTTGAATAGGATTGCTCTGTATGACTTTAGTCTATATGTACAGTAAAATCAAGTGGCAAAGCTGTTCATATAAAACTTCATGTTGCCATGGGAGGAAAGGCCTGGATGTTTGCAAGCTTCTTCTGTGAAGGGTAGATTGAATCAACACTCTAGCTGCCCTTCAGAGAACTAGAGCATTGTACAATTGGAATGGACCCCGAGGGTCATCCAGTCCAACCTCCTGCAATGCAGAAATCTCAGCTAAAGCATCCATGACAGATGGCCATCCAACCTGTGCTTTAAAAGCTCCAATGAAGGAGAGCTGACAACCTCCCAAAGGAGACTGTTCCACTGTCAAAAGCTCTTACCACCAGAAAGTTCTTCCTGACGTTGAGTCAGAAGCTCCTTTCTTGTAAATTGAAGCCATTGACATTGAATCCTTCAAGCATTTGGAATCTGTATCAGTGGAGAGATTATGCGACTGTGGAAGCCCGCTCTGTCCCTTCTATCTGACCTTCCCATGCTGAGCAGGAAAGGTCTAAAGGAGGGAGGTGGCTGAAGTCTCATTCCTTCAGCTACTACTTCCTCCATCCTCCTCTCATCAAAGCTGGGCAACTGGGAGACAAATAGCCCTCAGTGTGGCCTCTTAGGTGTGATATGGACCTCAGAGCAAACAGATGTAACAATATGTTTGCTTCTTATCTACGGCAAAGAGGGAATTTTCAATAGAGCCTCATTCTTTCTGGCTTTGTTTCCAGGTTGTGCCTTATAGATATTGCCATTGGTTCCACACCTCCCCTTTCTGTTCTCCCCTATATCTTCTTGTCAAATGTATACAACTGTAAGCTATCATATGTTGGATAAGCCTCTCAGAAAAGGCCTCAGTTTCTATGAGGTTTCCTCTTCACCTTCCCCCAAAGTGAGAAGCATAAACAATAGAAATGCCGATTTGAAACTGAACTAGCGTGTGTGAATCCGTACACTGCAAAGACTGGAAAGGTATCAAAACAACGGAAAGCATTTATCCTTTTCACTTCCCTTCCCCCAACAATTGCTTTAAAATGGAGCACTGCCCAGAATCTCCGATTACCCCCTGCAGACCCAAATGCTGCCACTGAGGGGTTTGCTGAAGAGTGGGGGGGGGGGGGGGAGAAGAGCTGAGGGAAGTTTAATTGAGTAGCACGGGGGGGGGGGGGCACTGTGTGCAGGACCTGACAGGATCTGTCAGCCCAGCCATTTATCACTGCCAGGAACTGGAGGAGAGAGGGTTAATCCTGGCTATGAATAACAACACCCCTCTGCATTTCACTCTTTCTGCTTCCCCCCTTCTCTGCTTCCTCCCTCCCTCACTGACCCCCTTCACCCTTTGGATTTAAGGCAACCTTTTCTTCAGCCTTTGAACAACATGCAAATGGCTTAGACTGTTCAGATAATGTGCTGCATTTCTCATCACTTGTGCTGCACAGAGCGATGGGGAAGGAGCAAAGCCTCCTGACTTGAAAGTCTATCCTCCCTGCCCTAGGCTGTCCTCCCTAATCCCCCACTACCCTATTTCTTCCTTTTCAACTCCCTAACTTAAACTAGATTCCCATTGTTATTTTTTGTTTTGGGGAGGGAGGGAGCTCTTGTGTACATTTCCAGTTTTGACTGCTCTAGTAACAATTTCAACAAGCCAGATGCCCAATTAACTCATATCTGATCCAAGTAGAACAATATCAGGCTACAGCTTCTGCAGATTAATGAAGTACAGGCATGGCAGTGACACAGCAGTGAGCAAAATCTGAGAATGCCTTGCCTGCCCCCATAGGATAAAACAGCGGGTCATCTCATCTTCCAGGACTAGCAGTTCACATAATGTCAAGGATTTATTCCTTGTAGCAGAGAAAAGAACAAGGCATGGCAGCAGGTTTGAAAGCAAGTGTGAGATGAACCAATAGATACTTAACAATTTGGTTGGGTGATATTGTAAGAAGAGGTGTGCTGGAAGGCGGAGGAGGGGTATTGTTTTTTCATCAACAACAAGATACTCCCACTTTGTGATCATTGAAAAATAAATGAAATTGTTTACCTGCTCAGCAGACATAGCACTAAATAGGTTTCATTTGCCATTAGCTTCCTGATTATTTAGTGCAGGAAACAGTTTGTTCTCTTTAAATTAGTTTTGTTTGCCTTCACTTATGCCAGCACACAGCTGAATCTGACTAGCTAAATAGTGTTAGGGTGTAATGACATTCACTATAGCCCTACACGGGTGGTGCTGTGGGTTAAACCACTGAGCCTAGGACTTGCCGATCAGAAGGTCGGCGGTTGGAATCCCCGCGATGGGGTGAGCTCCCGTTGCTTGGTCCCTGCTCCTGCCAACCTAGCAGTTCCAAAGCACATCAAAGTGCAAGTAGATAGATAGGTACCGCTCCCGCAGGAAGATAAACTGTGTTTCCGTGCGCTGCTCTGGTTTGCAGAAGCAGCTTAGTCATGCTGGCCACATGACCCGGAAGCTGTACTCCCTCGGCCAATAAAGCCAGAGTTGGCCACGACTGGACCTAATGGTCAGGGGTCCCTTTACCTTTACCTTTATAGCCCTACACATGTGCTACTTGCATGTAAGATGATGGGAGCCCAGCATCACAGTTGCTTCCTTTGATAACCATACATTAAACATGGCTGTTTATGAAGCAACTCCAACAGCCAAACTCCTGCTGTGTGCAAATGGGACACCGGGTGCTCCAATCATGTGTAGCTCTTACACATGGTGACCTGCTTCACAGACAAGAATGAAGAATGCACTGCTGTTGAAGGAAGCGGATGTGAGGTCATGGGCCTCTTCCCGAGAGAATGCAGCATTGGTGGGCCAGAATCACACAGGGAAGTAGAAGGAAGCCTCAAGCAATGCAAAACAGCACACTGCAAAATGTTGCCAGGGGAGAGAAAAGGAGGAGGCGTTCATCTTCCCTTTTGGTAGAAGCCACATACCATACAGAAGGTGCAGCTACATCCTCTAAAAGGCTGCCCTGAGAACATCCTACCAAATGTGGAACTGGACAACCTAAAGCAGCTGTAAGACAGGATCCCCAAAATTATTACTGTTGTACACCTGTCCTGCCATCCCCAGCATTCCTCGGCTGCAACTCTTCCTGCATTACTCCTCTTTGTCCCCATGTCGGGACAGCTCCAGAAAGGAAACTCTGATTGGTTCCCAGAAGACTTCATCTACACTGCAGACTCATAGCCATGATGCTTGGAGCTTGAAGCTTGTTTTGTTCCTCTTGACAACCATTCACCAGAAGTGGTGCCTTTTCCATCCTGTTGTAACTCACGTCCTGCAGCGATCCTTCCTGTACTTTGTGCCCTGCTGCTGCTGCTGCAGTTATTCTTGGTGCGCCCATGCAAGGGCAACTTGCAACTACTAAATCCAAACACCTCGGCTTTCAGGCTTAAACAAATATTTGCCATGATTAAACTATTTGCTTGCCTCATTATGACAAGTTCTTGCTGTCAACTCTTGGCTCCCAACTGACATTAATGACACATCTTGCAAACTGACACATATTGATGGAACAGGTTTGACTGCCCAGCAACTTTCTTTCCTGCAGACATAAATATAGGTTTTGCCACTCACCTCAGAAAATGCAATACAGGTTTTTTTGTCTCTGTTCCACCCTCCCATTTCAGAGCTGAGACAGTAGTGTTAACATCACAGTAGCCCACCATCTAAAATGAGGTAATTGTCCCAGGGTGAAGGGAAGGGCCCTTGCAGTCTTGTACCCCTTGCCCACCCCTCCCCTTCCAAATCTCCTATAGTGGCATTTCTTCCTTCTCCCTAGCATGAATGAGGGGGAAGGCGGGACATACCCAGGCAGCTCTCCCAAGCTATGCCTTTTCCTCCAAAACTAGGAAAGCAATTCTTTTTCCTCTTCTCTTCCAAAGCCAGCCTCCTGACAGATTTTCTCATTGATGCGCTATGGTGACTATGCTAGATACTGACAAAGAGACAGAACATTGGAAACTGGCTCTTCTGTTATAGTAGGGTTGTCATATTTCAAAAAGTGAAAATCCAGACACAAAAGCTTTTTGAGGGGAGGGGGCAAAGTTGTTGCAAAATTTCAAACAAACAAATTATATATATATATATATATATATATATATATATATATATATATATATATATATATATTACCAGATGTAGGACAGTCTTATATTATAGTATTACAAAAGCCCAATGCCTGCCGCTCTCTATGTCGAGTGGTGGTTAGAGCCCATGGGGTCCCAGGCACACACACAAGGTCTGTGTCCCTTTGGAGAATAGAGAGGCACAGCGGAGACTGTCATGCTTTAAGAAATATGGTTTATTCACCTATTTATACCTTCAGTCTGCATGGAGGGAGTCCAGATCTTACAGCATGGTCATACCCAGAGGCAGCAGTGTAATCTGCCTGTAGCCAGCCTTTCCCAAGATGAATACCAGCCCTTCTTCCCATTTCTTCCTCTCAGAAAACCCTTTTTCTGTCACTTACAGATGATACCTAACACCATAGAAACTAGTGCTAATACATCCAGGAACCTCACCAAAATGTTGGAGAGGATGCGGAGGGGCCACTAGGGGCGCATCGGAAGATGGCTGAAAATAACATCTCTCCGACCCACAGGAGGTAATTAGGAGGCTGTGATGGGAGTAAACAGCCTCCCTACCCCCCCCAGAATTGTGGGGGGGGGGGCTGCCTTTGCCTGCTGTGCCCTATACCACCCCCAAATTTGTGGGGATGGAGGCACTAGGCAGAATGCCCTTCTGTGGATTTCGGTGCTCCTGGACGCTGTCTCTGATCCGCGCCGCTAGCTGCAAGAACTTCAAAAGGATTAATTAGGAAGAAGCGAATGCACATATTTCAAGGAAGGAGGGGGAGTAAAGACTGCTAACTGAAGAGTTCTCTGATAAACAAGAAGAGTCGGAGGAACAAGAATCAATCATGGGAAGATATGCCAAGACTCGGTATGGCAAAGGGACTGGATGGGGGAGGGGGAAAAAACTTTCCTTTCTTTCCTCTATGTGATTAAATAAGAATTCCCCCCTCCTTACAAGTCAGAAATGCCATTTTAAGGACTTAAGCTGTGGATTTACGACTGTGTGGAGATGAATTTTCTAACCAAAGCATGTTTTAAGAAGAGCGTGGAAAGTTTAAGAGCTTTGGAATGACGCAGTTAAAAATACCGTCGCCATGATGGCCAGCTCTGTCGGAGGACTTGAGTCTGGGAGCAGGAAAAGAGATGTTTTTATATTGTGAGTGACTTCTCAGTGGGACTTAAGAACGACAGATCCTGAGATTAATGATGGAAAGAGCGATGTAGTTTATGAAAGTGATGATATATGGAAACCATCTCGATACGAGGATTGGACGAACGGAAAAATCCACACAGGATATAATTGGTGTTTATCTGCTTAAGGAGATTATCAGAAGAGATCATAAAGAAAAAAAGAAAAAATATACGAACAAGATGAGATGTGGAAACAGCAAGATAAGACTGGATAGAATTATGAACTTTATTTGGACTGATTTGGACATTAACGCAGTAGCAAGAAGATGATCAGAATCCCCCTTTGGATCTTGAAATATGGGTCCCCTCAACAAAAATTTAAAATTCGGCTTTGTAATTCAGAATTTATGTGATGTGATTTGATTTGATTGGTCGGTTAATAAAAAATATTTTTTAAAAAAACACAAAATGTTGGCGAAGATGCACCTTCACAGGCACATACCTCCACATGTGGTGGAAATGCCCCCAAATCCAACTCTTTGGGACATCAGTTGTACAAGAAATATGCAAAATAACTAATCAAGTATTAGAAGTCACCCCAGAACTGGCCCTACTAAACATTTTCCAAGATAATAATCTCACATCATAAAGAGCTCATAACCCACCTACTCTCAGCAGCCAGAAGCATCATAGCCAGACACTGGAGAGACCTGTCAGGAGTAAGCATGGACCAATGGTACCAAATAGTATGGGGAACAGCCTTCTTAGAAAAACTAACCAATAAGCTGAAACTGACATGGGGACAAATAAAAGAAAACGCCTTCACCCCGGTATGGTTACCCTTTATCAAATACACAGCCCAACAAGAAAACGACAATAACCCGCCAACAGCATACGAATCAATCTGGCTAACCTGATCCAAAAATACACAGACATACACCCCACTTACACACAAAAAACCAAATCTCACTACAGCCAATCAAAGACAACCAACCACACCCAAGGCCACCCCCAACCTCTCTCACTACCAAGGAAATACAACAGGCGAATAATAGGACTACCCATACAAGTAACACAACACAAAACCCCACACATACACTAAGTAGAATAGAAGCACAACCACCCCACCCCACTCACCACTCCCCCTCTTTCCCCCTAAACTAATTCTGTATGCAACACTAATGTCTCACAACAAATGAAACTGATCTGTAGAAAACACAGCTTGAAAAAAGAGACAATGCATGTGTTTTTGTAAACAATGAAATCTTTAATAAAAAAATATTTTTAAAAAATGCATACCTCATTTCCTTGATAACCTTTCAAACCCCTGTCTCTGTTCACACCTCAGGGAAGGTGGGGGGGGGGAATCTCTTGCATTGGCAACGCCCCTCAATGGCCCTGTATTGTTCCCTTAATGTAGGGTTACCAGATTTTTTTTCAGTGAATCTGGGGACACTTTTCAACTTTAATGGATTTTGTATGGGGACTGATTAGTAAATCCAGGGACTGCCCCCAGGAAATGGGGATGTCTGGTAACCTTACCTTAATGGCCCTAGCTTGGCCAGGCTACCCAGGAATTCCTCTGCAGCTTATATTTCTCCCTTCCCACACCAAATAATTACAATCCTAGAATTTATTCATTTCCAGGGTTTACCCTAAAACTGTAACAACACAGATGCCTTTGTAAGATGTGTGTTTGTCTCTTGAGCCATGTCTTCCACTAGCCAAGCAAAGGTGCCTTGACTCCTTTGCCTCTGGCCTTCTGTTTCCCTAGCAAACCTGACAAGTCAAGTTTACTGCCCGTTTTGGACCACTCTCCTGCCCCCCCCATCTCTGAACCAATGTCTAACAGCTTGAAGGAAGAGCGTCCAAAGTCCTGACATCCTTTTTCAATCTTAGCATAGACAGATAGTATTTATTTTAGGTTGGATTTTTGTAAAATAAATATATATCTATAGCAGCAGATCTAGAGAATTTCCAAAATATTGAGGGAGGACATGCATAGCTTCTGTATTCATGGTGATAGCTTGTGCAGCTGTGTAAAGGTAAAGGGTAAAGGGACCCCTGACCATTAGGTCCAGTCGTGACCAACTCTGGGGTTGCGGCACTCATCTCACTTAATTGGCTGAGGGAGCCGGCGTACAGCTTCCGGGTCATGTGGCCAGCATGACTAAGCCGCTTCTGGAGAACCAGAGCAGCGCACGGAAACACAGTTTATCTTCCTGCGGGAGCGGTACCTATTTATCTACTTGCACTTTTGACGTGCTTTCGAACTGCTAGGTTGGCAGGAGCAGGGAGCGAGCAATGGGAGCTCACCCCGTCGCGGGGATTCGAACCGCCGACCTTCGGATCGGCAAGTCCTAGGCTCTGTGGTTTAACCCACAGCGCCACCCGCGTCTCCTCTGTGCAGCTGTGTACCTTCCAGCAAAAATACAGTGCAAACATCTGGTCTCAATGTTCGCTTTCCTAACTTGAAATATCATTAAATAAATTAGGCCCACATTTATTTGAGCTGCGTTCAGCCTTGTAAACTCACGATTCTGTGGTAGCTAAGCTGGATCTGCACCAGCATTTCCCTCAATGCAGATACAAAACATCACCATTAGAATCAGGACAAACTATGTCTCAAGGACACTACCAGAGCCAAAAACATTTCATAATCACAAAACATTGCTTTCTGATAGCTGAGACACATTTATTTTCTGAATTGAATTGGTACATCCTCAGATGTATCAGTTGTCATAAGCAGCTCGGAAAGCCCTCAGAGTGAAGAGTTAGATAGTAAATCATTGTAAGAAAGCACACAGCAAGTGGTGAAACTGCGCCTGTGGGCGGATGCTTCAGGTTCTGGGACTATAATTATATAAATGATTTCTCACCGCCAATTCTTCAGTGAATTACAGCTAAAAATGTGCACTGAAGAAAGGACTCAGTGAGCTACTTCTGCTAGGCTGGCATCAGTTAAATGCCTTACTTCAACATTATCCAAGGCTGCAGCTGGGCAATAGCTCCCTCCCCTCCCCCCGCCCCAAGAACTGAAGAGAGTTTGGGATACCATTCATGAGCCGGAAGTGAGCAAGGCACCTCCCTTTCTTTCTCTTTAGTTGTGTCACCCTGTGTCCCTGATTTCCTGACTTGTCCCCTGCATGAAACTGGTCAAGGGCTGCAAGTTGCCCATCCCTGTTCTAAGCAAATAAAGGTGGTACAACATCAGTAACCTCAGGCCATGGTGGAGTGGGGAGGGAAGGGGCACTTTCATGCCTCTCTATCTAGTCCTTTCCCCAGGACACACCTCTTCACTGGCCTTCCTCTCTGTGCTCTTTGCAGCCTCTTACGCTGGCTGGAATGTGCTCTTGAACTGGAACACTGCCTCGTGCTGGCTTACAATGAGCATGATATATATGTGCGTGTGTGTAGAAAGTTCATAGCACAGTGTCACCATGCTGATAAATAAAATAACTCTCCAGCCAAACATAGTCTAGCCCAGAAGCAAGCAAAACATGGCCAACTTCCTTCAACATACCATCCAGTTTTCAAGTTATTTGTAATCTAGTCAACCAGGCCAAGGCACACAGGAAACTTCCTTTGGATGGAAAGTGAAAACTTCGGAAGTCTGTGCCCTTCAGAAATAACCACAGCTCTGCAGTGAATCCCCTTAGCTTTTATCTTCTGTGGTTCTGAGTCCAGAGCTCTCAAGTCAGCTGCTGAAGTTGGAATTGAGCAAGCACAGGAGCATAGCTCTTGCTGAAATGTTTGCCAAGCTGGTTCATGACTTACAATCTTTTCCAAAGGATCCTCCAGCTGAGACATAGGCTTTTACAGACTCACAGTACCTGGAGTACTGTGTCAAATTGTGGGCACTACAATTGTAGAACGATATTGACAAGCTGGAACATGTGCGGAGGAGGGCAACTAAGAGGATGAAGGGTCTGGAAACCAAGCCTTACAAGAAGCTTGGTTGAAGGACCGTGTATGTTTAGCCCGGAAAAGAGAAGACTGAGAGCAGATATGATACTCATCTTCAAATATCTAAAGGGCTGTCCCATGGAGGACAGAGCAAGCTTGTTTTCTCCTGCTCTGGAGGGTAGGACCTGAACCAACGGATTCAAGTTACATGAAAGGAGATTCCAGCTAAGCATCAGGAAGAACTTCTGTCAATAAGAGCTATTGGATAATGAAACAGACTACCTTAAAAGGTGGTGGATTCTCGTTGCTTAGAGGTTTTCAGCAGAGATTGGATGGCCACTTGTCATGGGTGATATAGATGAGATTCCTGCATTGCAGGGGTTTGACTTGATGACCCTGAAGGTAGCTTCCAACTCTACAATTCTCTGATTCTAGGATTCTAAGCAGTCTGAATCCTCTTCCAGGCAAAAATCCTCCTCCTTTCAACTACTAGAATCAAGGCCAGAGACAAGGGGAAGCAACAGCTGAGCACACCTTCATCATGCCTGGATTTAGGCCCCGCTGACAATCCTCTCCCCCAAGCAGAAGTTTGTATTGCATTTGAATTATCATTTGTATTGTATTTTAATTGCCCTGAGGTCCTTCAGGAACCAATTCTGATAGAAAAGTGGTAAAAAAATTTGAAGAGGATTTCTGAAAGCTTCCATTTCATATTGTAGTGAGTTAGGAAAACTGAAAAAAAAAATCTGCATCAGATTAATTTGCATCAGATTACTGATTTGTTGAGGTTCCAATTCTATTCACTCCAGTCACACATCACAACCATAAAGCAAATTAAAGGAATGTGACTATTTTTAGAAATATTTTCTCAAACCAGACCCATTTTTATTTTTTACATTCATGAAAACCTGCCTTTAAAATGCTGCAGAAAATCACTGTCAGATGTCTAAGGGATTTTAATATGAATTATATATTCACAGCTGTCAAGGTGCTTGTTGAAGATGTATTCCAGAGTCCAAAGTGATCGTGTGTATGCGTAGGATTAAGGAATTCTTCTCAGAATAGCACTAATACTTTTCATGCTTGAAGGAAAAGAAAAAAGAGTAACTTACCGGTAAAGAGGGAAGAAGAGTGTCAGGACTTGGCAGTATTTGTGCAGGGATCAGCATTATGTCTATACAGTACAGCCAAAAAATTAATTTGGGTTTCATATTTCATGTCCCAAGTCTGCCTTGAACAAACTTAGAATGACTCTACTCAACTCAGAGGTCTATAAAGCATCGTTATAGCACATGGTTCCATCCTTAGGTGCATTTGGAATGACAGCTGTGTATAAGGCATGATATCACATACAAAAAATCTTGTCATCCCTTTTTTGTTTTCTTCAGTGTTACAAAGCACATTTGTACCTGCAATAAGCACTTTAGTAACAGAGGACGACTGTCAGTAGTGCACATGTTGCACATACCATCAAACATATCCCAGACATTTGAAGGCTGCTCCAAAACCATTTGTTACAAACAGCAACTGGGTCAGTTCTTAGGTATGCCTAAAGCACATGCCATCTATTTAGGAACATATTCCATGATGATATCAGTTTCTCAGAAGCCTGTTTTGGGATGTTTTGCTTTTTGCAAAAACCAAATCCGAAAGAAAGAGAAGACACAGTTGCAACCTGCAGATTAAAATTGCCACTGAACAGATTAACTTGTTTTTAAAAAGAGATCAACACATGGCGCCAGTGCCGTAAAATTAGCAATTTCTGTGACTGTTGCAGAAGCCAGCTCTGTACCTCAGTCAAAGAAATCAGAACTAAAACAGCTTAAGAATTGTTGTGGGCCTTTAAGTATAATAAAATACAAATCTGATCCACTTTCTCGTACTAAACTAACTTGGTGGGGAAATCCTATTTTTAAAAAATGGAAAAAAGATGGCAATACAGAAAAATTGGATGGAAGCAGGTGCATTGACTTTGGACCAACTGATAGATGAGGAGGATGAGTTGTATATGTATATTGTTCTAAGAGGTAAATGTGATCTGTCAGACGCAGCCCAGTGGCAATATCTATAGCTATGACATCTTCTAACAAACCGGCAGCTTTTTCAGCTTCTGAGACATCAGAGATATTGAAAGAATTGGATAAATCTTTTGAAACTAGAAATAAAATAAAAATAGCGATCACTTTCTAGAGATATTTATTATCAATAAACAAGTTTGATATGCAGACTTTAAGAAAAGATTGGAATAAAGAATTGGATCTTCCAGTACTACCTTGTCAATGAGAAAATGTTTTAGCTTCTCTAACCATGGGATTGATGGATCTTAAATTATGCCTTATACAACAGAAAATAATATTTAAAACTTATTGGACTCCATTATGCATGTATAAAGACGGACTCTCTAATGTAGTTCTTTGTTGGAGATGTAATAAGGATAATGCCTCTTTGAAACATCTATTTTTACAGTGCCCTATACTCCCTAGGTTTTGGGAGAAAATGCTGGACTGTATAAATGCATACAGTGGTATCCCGGGTTACATACGCTTCAGGTTACAGATGCTTCAGGTTACATACGCTTCAGGTTACAGACTCCGCTAACCCAGAAGTAGCACCTCGGGTTAAGAACTTTGCTTCAGGATGAGAACAGAAATTGCGCGGCGGCAGCGCAGCAGCAGCGGGAGGCCCCATTAGCTAAAGTGGTACCTCAGGTTAAGAACAGTTTCAGGTTCAGAACGGACCTCCGGAACGAATTAAGTTCTTAACCCGAGGTACCACTGTACTTTATTTTGGTCACAGACCAACATAAGCAAAACATCTAAATAAATAGCAAAACAGTATCTCTAAGGGGATGATTATTAAATAAATGGGAGCAAGAACCAAATGTAGATTAAAACATATACATAGAATACTTGATTAAACATAGGTAAAGGAAGAGTAAAAACTGATAAGAGAAATTAAAAGAGATCAGTTAAAAACAGCTATATGGAATGGGGCTTCAGAAGTGCAGATCTAACAATATAGGCCTTCAGTTCAGGACTGATTTCATCATAGATGATCCTTCAATGAATAAATGTGTATAAATGGACTGTATAAATGTAACTGTGAGGAAAAGGTTTTCAGAGGAAAATATTATGTTGAATTATATACCTATTGTTTGGAAACTGACAACTGGACAGTGAAAGTGGATTCTATGTTCCCTAACAGTGGCCAAAAGACTGGTATTGATGATCTGGAATAATAAATGTATGATCACCTTAAATCAATAGATTAATGACAACACTCACAACAGATTGCTTATAGACACAGACTTCGTTTGGACAAATATATTGACATTTGGAATGAGCTTATACAGAATATAGTTACTGTATTAATAATCATACATAGATTAGGACAATAATATTATTTATACATCTATATAAAAAGGAATGGAAATGTATCTGATTTATACCACATTTTTCTTAATGTATTTTTGCACTTTTCCCCTTTCCTTCTCTTTCATCACTTTATTTTATATAATTGTAATAATTATAATATAATATAATATAATATAATATAATATAATATAATACTGCTGCTAAAATCCCTGGATATCACTGAGCAAGAGCAGTGTTAACACATAGGGAGTGGGGGACTGCCAGCTGCTCAGGGCCATGTTTCTCATTTTTTTCTCCCTCAACAGAAGAATTCATAAAGTTGGATGTGACCTTGGAGGTCCTCTAGCCCTCAATGCAGGATGGAACTATGGCATCCTTGAGAGATGGCCATCCAGCCTCTGCTTAAGCACCTCAAGAGAAGAAGAGCCCACCACATCCTAAGGCTGCCTGTTCCATTCCTACCATTGGGTTTATCTGAAATCTGTTTCCCAGCCATTTCTACACATTGGTTCTAGTCCTGCCTTCTGAATAACCTCACTTGAGAAGAAACCTCATTTTAGGTTCATGATTCTCGTTTAGCAAATTCACAGATAACCCTAAAAATAAATGAATCACTGCTTCATTTTCTCTGTGCCAGCCCTCCAGATGTTTGAAGACAGCCATGATGTCTCCACTTAATGTTCTTTTATTCAGGCTAAACATACCCATTTCTTTAACCATTCCTCACAAGGTAGTTTCCAGACCTCCTAGCATCCTGGTCACCTGTCTCCAGACGTGCTCCAGTGCATCAATGTCTTCCTTTAAACACAGCATCCAGAACTCATAAAAAAGTAAATACCTAGAGATTTGGTTAACAGCAAAAAACATAAATGTTTACAAAGACAATTATGAAAAAGTGTAGTCTGAGATAAAAAGTAATTTAGAAATATGGAGCAGAATGAACTTTTCTCTACTAGGAAAAATAGCAGCGATAAAAATGAATGTATTGCCAAAAATGCTCTTTCTGTTCCAGACAGTCCCAGTAATGGTGAAAGATGATTGCCTCAAAAAATGGCAGAAGCATATTTAGAAGTTTGTCGGGGGGAGGGGGAGGCCAAGGATTAAACATAAGATATTTACAGATATAAAAAAAGCAGGTTTGCCCTCCCAGACCTTAAATTGTATTACGAGGCTGCATGTTTGGTATGGATTAGGGACTGGATAAAACTGGAAATGGAATAAGCATTAGATTTGAAAGGTCATGATAATAGATTTGGATGGCATGCATACTTATGGTATGGGAAAGGGAAAGGGAAAGTCCACAAAGGATTCTACAATCATATAATTAGGAGATCACTAATGAGGGTGTGGGAGAGAGTTAAAGACTTAATGGAACAAAAAGCACCCTGGTGGGTATCACCAATGAAGCTTTGTTACTCAAACCGCTTGGCAAAAAAGGGAAGTGTCCTACATATAGAGAATTGTTGAAGGATCAAGAAGGGAAATGGAAGCTAAAAGAATATGAGGAAATTAAAGAGCATTTTCAGAGTTGGTTACACTACAGACAATTACATGAGATGCACAAGCAAGATAAGAAGTAAGGGTTTAGTTGTACAACTTCTAGATTTCAAAAGGAAGTTATAGAAGAAGAAGGGAAGCTGCTGAAGAAAGCATATAGTATTTTGCTAGAATGGGAAACAAAAGATGAGGAGGTCAAATTGGTTATGATCAAATGGGCACAGGATATAGGACATAATATACAATTCAAGGATTGGGAAAAACTGTGGAAAGTAAACTTGAAATTTACATTGTTGTCTCTTGAAAGAAAATTGTGGTTCAAGGACGCAATCCCCCCAAAGAGGAATGAATACACAAGGACACGTGATATAAGGTTAATGGGCAAGAAAAGGCCACAACTTTATTGATTACAGCAAGTGAAAAGGTATTGGCTTAGGCACTGGATTACGTCAGCTGACTCCACCCACTCAGAGAGGGGTGAGTCTGAAACGAAGGGGGTTTATTCACCAGTAGGTGGAGCCTGTTGATGCTAATCCAACTATGGGCTCTCCCCTGATGTCACCGAGGGTCGTGCCATGGCCTCCCGCCAAGCAGGCATCGGACAGAATACACGACTGCCAGATTCCTTTAACGGAATACCCAAAAATTGAAGGCATAGGCGATGGCCACACCTAGCCCTTCGACACCACAACACATTATTCCAATGCCTAACCTACCCACCAATACCACGAAAGTTGTGACGATTGCTACGAGGTAGGCAAAAAAACCAAAAAGCCTAATGCCAAATGGAAAAATTCCTACCAGGCCTCCTGGACAACCAGGGCGACCAACCTAAGGTCCATAGCAAGGCCAAGGAAAACTAAGACCCTGATTTCAAAGGGAGTGGAGGGTGGGTGAATCGCGACGGGACGACGAAGAGTGAGGCAGAGGAGGGGCTGGCGCCGCAGCATTTAGGCTGCTGAACACGCCCCCTCAGAGGCACCTGGTTGGGTGTCTGCCGATGGGCGTGGGCACCAGCCAGGTGAGTGGGAGGCAGGGGGCTAACGCCCCCTGCTAGAGGCGGGGCTCGGGTTCCCGCCCACAACCACTCCCCTCTCTTCCAGGAGGAGAGTCTTTATGTGAAAATGATGTATAGATGGTATATTACACCAGTACAGATTGCAAAAATGTATAAAACCGGGTCAAATATATGTTGGAAATGTAAAGAAAAAGAAGGGAGTTTTTATCATATATGGTGGGAATGTAGAGAAATTTTAAAAAATTGGGGAAATGATATACAATGAATTGAAAAAAATGTTTAAAATGACATTTGTAAAAAAAACCAGAAGTTTTTGTTAGGGATTGTAGGACAAGATCTGCCAAGAAAAACAAAGAATTTATTTGTGTACGCTACAATAGCGGCAAGAGTCTTGATAGCACAAGGTGGAAGAATGAGGAAATACCAACGAAAGAACAGTGGCAAGAAAAACTGATGAGCTATGCAGAGTTGGCTAAATTGACATATAAATTGCAGGACAAGGAGAACTGTGACTTTAAGGAAGAATGGGAGCTTTTTACAAATTATCTAAAAAGACAACAAAATGAACTGGACTCCTTGGCAGGTTTTGAATAAACATACACAAATTTATTGGTTGATAACATGTTAGATAATGTAAGGATATGTACAATTTTATAACATGCAGAGAACAATAAGTGCTGAGAAATCAGAGAGAGGAGCTGAGGGAAGTCTATGGTGGGGGGGGAGGGAAGGATGAAAGGGAGGGGAAAGGGGGAAAATTAATGTAAGTGATTATATGGTTTGATAATTTGTTATGTTGAAATTGTTAATAAACATATTTTTTAAAAAATAAAAAAATACAGAACTGGACACAATACTCCAGATTCAGTTCAGGGGCACACTTTGGGCTTTAAAATTTCAGCAGTGCCCTGGGTGATACCAACATTCAGCTCCCCCCTCATCTTTGTTGCACACCCCATGTACGCCGTCTCAGCCCAGCGCAGGCAAACCAGTCTGTTCAGTGGAACTGAACATAGTATTAGGGCTGCCATATTTTGAAGAGCAACAAAGAGGATGCTATGATGGCCATTCAGAGCAAATAAATGCAATTTGTCTCAAATTCTATCCCTGAAGAAGAGGACATGTCTTGGAAAAAGAGGACACATGGCAACCCTAGTTACACACAGGGTGCAACTATTACTTCCCATGATGCTTCTGTTTATGTCACCAAAGACTGGCTATTTGTGTAAAATGTTAGGCTGCAAGCACAGGGAAATCCTAACAGCTTCTGCCTGCATTTATGGTTGGGTCAAACGATGCCCTTTCCCATGAGGGAGACATCTTCCATTCCCAGGAGGCTGTTTTTACTGTGCATGGAAAAAGTGAAACACCACACTGCAACCTTTTAAAAAAAAATAGATAAAGGTGCAGCACACACACACGATAAATAAACACATAAAATGCTTCCTTTGGAGCATGAAGCAGCATGAGAATGATCCCTTACCAACCGCCTTTGATGGATGGCAGATGGAGGGCTACAGGGCAAAGGGCCTGCCCAGTGGCCATGCCCTGATTGCAGAGTGCTGTCCCAGGAAGGCACAACACAAGACCATTTCTGTGCCAAGAAAAGACCTTTGTATTTTCTCAGGATTTAAAATGCTCTATACATTGTTTTTGCACTGCTTGGTATTCATTTTAATTGCAGTGACTGCTTTTATCATGTTCTAAAGTTCTTGCTCTTATCTGTTTTATTGTAATCTTGACTTTTTGAAAGCTCCCTTGGGAGTCTGTTGAGGGGGTGGGGAATATGTAAAATACAACAAATGAACTCAAATTAGGTTGCACAACAATCTGCGCTACAGAGTAATACTAGTTGGCAATTTTATTTCTGCTCAGAGTTCTTTGGCTCCAACTGAAAGCCTCTAAGCAAGAGAACCTCATTTTAATTGTTGTTTATAGATTACCTTTACCCACTTTGTCACCTTGTCCAGCTTATGGGCAAGGGAGGAGTCGCTGTTGGCTCAATCTAGGTACACTGCTGTGTGAAGAAAGTCCAAGTGACATGAAGCCAGACAAGGCCAAATTATTTGGCTTCTAGTGAAAAAAGCGGAGTTGCTGGTTTGAAGAACTAACCCCAACGTAGGATCAATGGGACCAATATGTTGCCCACCAACCACCTGCCTTTTGGGTTTGTGTACAGAGCTCCCAAACCAAAGAAACTGGTGCGCATGTGGTCACTGTGGTTATTTATTTCACTGATCTAAAAGCAAACGCGCATGCGCACACAGTCTCTTTGCAAACTCTGGCTTTGTTTTCCATTCCTAACAGCTGGGGCTGCTCCCGAGGGACTGTTTGCTATCCCACTGTGAAAACGTCTCAACAGGTGGAACGGGACAAGGAACGGAGGGCAGGGCAGATTGGAGAGACATTAAACAAAACCTGATTCTTTCGGTATTGGTTTTATAACTTTTGAATGCAGCAGCGATTTTGCAGATCCCTGAACTTTTTAAAAAGAAAAGAATGCCAGCCTTCAAACAAGTGTAATGGGCAGGGCTATTTTTCTAGAACAAGAGGTGCCAGAACTCACCCATAACACCTCCATTGTTCTCTCATAATGGCAATGGAGTCCACCTGAGAGGGGCCGGAACTGAGAGCTAGCAAGTTCCAGCTGAAAAAAAGCCCTGGTAATGGGTGTGTTTTTGTGAGTGAGACAAGGGGAGAGAGAGAGAGAGGATTAGTGGGAGCACAAAATAAAGCAATAGAGATGTGAGAGACCTCCCCCCTGACCCCACAAACCAGAGCTGCAAAGGAAGAAAAGCATTGTGTTGGATTTTAGCTAGTCTTCAGGTAGCATTTTGTGTCCCCCCCAAATGTTATTTCATGCTAAAAAACAAAAAAAACCCCACAAAAAACCCCAAAGCTCACAGGAATTTAATACAGTCCCAGTAATACGGAATGAAAATTTAGGTTCTCATGTATCCTTTGGTACATTAAAAAGACACTTTCATGCACTAGGTTATATAATGTGCATATTCACTTAAATTAGAACTATTAAAAGGCAAACATTCAATCAGTTAAAATGCTTTAACCAGTGAACTGCCATATTAAAAAGTCAATATGTAAAGAAGAAAACCAGAAGGAAATCATTAATATGAACATCAGACAGTCTGATATCAGCAGCTCCTGGCTCAAATTTGGTAAGAGTCAACACAAACACTCTGTGCATGACTCTGTGCATCCCCAGCCCCATGTAATGCCTGCAGTGGAAGATCAAGCTCCGAAGGCTTCCCCAGTGAGAAAGTACATATAAAATATAAATTTGTTTGAAGATAATTATAAAAAACGGGATGAAATTAAGAAATAAATGGAAATTTGGACAAGATTAAAATTAACATTATGGGGTAGAAACTCGACTACAGTGGTACCTCAGGTTACATACGCTTCAGGTTACATACACTTCAGGTTACAGACTCCACTAACCCAGAAATAGTGCTTCAGGTTAAGAACTTTGCTTCAGGATAAGAACAGAAATCGTGCTCCGGCGGCACGGCGGCAGCAGGAGGCCCCATTAGCTAAAATGGTGCTTCAGGTCAAGAACTGTTTCAGGTTAAGAACGGACCTCCGGAACGAATTAAGTACTTAACCCAAGGTACCACTGTATAAAGATGAATATTTTACCAAAACTACTGTTCCTTTTTCAAATGATCCCCATAATAAGTAAAGAAGAATGTTTCAAAAAATGGAAATAGGACTTGACTAAATTTATCTGGCAAGGCAAAAAGCCACGGATCAAATATAAATTATTAACAGATAAAAAGGAACGAGGAGGTCTTGGGCTCCCAGACCTAAGAACTTATTGTGATGCCGCGTGCTTTTGCTGGATCAAGGATTGGATTACGTTAGACAACACAGATATTTTAGATTTGGAGGGCTGGAATAATGGCACACCTATCTAATTTATAACAAAGTAATGGTGCACAGAGAATTCCTAAATCATATAATTAGGAATACTGTGTATAAGGTCTGGATGAGACATCAGAGGTTAGTAGAACCAAAAACTCCATGGTGGGTATCACCATTAGAAGTAATATCCGTTAAAAAGAAAAATATGACAGGAGGACTGGTCATATACCAGCAACTTTTAATAGAGGAGCAGGGTCAATTAAGATTAAGACCTTACGAAGAAGTGAACCAATACTGCACCACATGGCTACAATATCACTAAATTGCCCATATATTTAATCAGGATAAAATAATAGGATTTGAAAGGGAAGAATCAAAACTACAAAAAAAAAAAAAAAAAAATCCCACAAGATTCAAAAAAGAATATATCCAAAATGTATATATGAGGAAATCAAAAAGATCTTTAAAATATCTTCTGTTAAAAAGCCAGAAGCATTTCTTCTAGGCTTAATTACAAATTATATCCTTGGCGATAAAAAGAAAATATTTCTATATGCGACAACAGCTGCCAGGACACTTATAGCAAAAAACTGGAAAGGGGGGGGGGGGAATCCCATCAATAAAAGAATGGCAAATCAAACTCTGTGAATACATAAATTTGACAAGATTAACAGCAGTCTTAAGAGGACAATCAGAGCAAAAACTAATAAAAGAATGGGACTGTGTTAAAGAGTATATGATAAAACATTGTACTGGAATAAACATATTGGTGTGTAATGAATGAAGTTTGCAAGGTTAAAAAAAGAGAGGAAGAAATAGATAGGAAAGGGTTAAAGTTAGAATTAATATGCACATGTATATACAACACGACAATTAAGATAAAGGGGAAAAGGGGAAGTCTCTAAAGGGTAGGAAGGAGTCAAAATGTATGCATGTTTTGTTTTCTTTTTCTTTGTCATTTTCTTCTTTTTTCTTTTCCTTTCAAGATTCTCGATTATTGTATATTTTATGTTGTAATTTTGCAATGAAAAATAATAATAATAACAGGAACAGAGAATATGGGTCCCCTCCAGTTGTTGTTGGGTTCCAAAACCCATCAATGCCCACCAAACCAGCACAGTCAAGATGGTGGGAGATGTAACCAACTTGGGCTTTCCCTGCCCCGGAACATGCGTCTCAGTCCTGTGTACTGTATTTTGCATGGCATCCAAGTAACTGTTTTTCAGCAGCCAAGTCATTGTTGCAAAGGGTTCCCTTGAAAGTAGAAAGTCAAATGAAACCATGCTTGCACTCTCAAGTCAAATTGCATTGTGCAGAAACAGAATCTTATGCGCAGCCTGTGATGTAGGTACACCCCCATCTCTCTATATTTGCAGACGTTCAAAGTGATTCACAGCAACTCTTGCAGCAACTCTTTTGTTTTTTAATGGTAAAAATTGTGTATGCCCATGTTATGTACATTGTAAAGTGCATTGGGGATGGACTCATGGGCCCACCATCCTTCTATGCCCACAATACTGTGGAATTTCAAAATTCACATCATCCTTCTACTGTAATGTTAACAAATATTCCTGCACAAAACAGACATGGAATGTGATTTAGACCAATCCTATGAATTCGTTTCTAATGTGGAATGTGCAGAGATTAATGGCTATGTGACACTTTCAATTTCTGAAATAAAAACCATATATTTCTATCAGTGTGTAGATGTATTGAATAAAGAAACAGGTTTCAGATCCAATAAATAAAAGAAAAGAAATTCGGCAAAATCTAGACTTCTGACATGGGTTGCCATACGTCCAACTGCTTCTGACTGCAGTATTCTGGCTATGTCCAGGAAATTCTGGACGTATGGCAACTCTTTGTTGTTGTTGTTTAGTCGTTTAGTCGTGTCCGACTCTTCGTGACCCCCTGGACCAGAGCACGCCAGGCACTCCTGTCTTCCGCAGCCTCCCGCAGTTTGGACAAACTCATGTTGGTAGCTTTGAGAACACTGTCCAACCATCTCGTCCTCCGTCGTCCCCTTCTCCTTGTGCCCTCCATCTTTCCCAACATCAGGGTCCCTTCCAGGGAGTCTTCTCTTCTCATGAGGTGGCCAAAGTATTGGAGCCTCAGCTTCACGATCATGGCAACCCTAGCTTATAAGAAATGTTGCTGCCATTATTTTCCTCTGCTCCATACTTCTACTGGAGAGCTGTAAGTTTAGTATCTACTCGGAAAAGCATTTTCTATCAAGCTTGCCTTTGCTTGAGTAACTCATACTGTGCAGTATATAGCTTCATGTTTAGTGTGGTTCTTTTGTCCTTCAAGAAATAACACAGTAAACGTTTAATGCCAACTGCAAAGCCATGAATTTTTATGTACCCTTCTAGGCAGTGACGTAGCATGGGTTGTCAGCACCCGGGGCAAGGCAAGTAATTTGCGCCCCCTAACCCGTGGATTTGCGCCCCCTAACCCTAACCCCCAGATGTTGCGCTCGGTGCGCCCGGCCCCCCCTGCACCCCCCATGCTACGCCACTGCTTCTAGGGCCTCATTTGGAAACACACACACACACACACACACACACGAATGGAGTTGCCTTAGGGGCTGGATGTAGCCCCCATACCTGCCAGTCGTCTATCCTTGCCCTGGAATGGAAGAGTCACCACAGTCTCTGAGGTGGTGCGTGCTCCTGACATTTTTGTGCAGGATTAATGGATTCTCGGAACAGAAGTGTTTGGAGGAGTGAATGAATACTTTTTTGGCGGGGATGCAGAGGTCTGTGTAAAACAAGTCCTAAGACAATCAATTCAGATGGATTAGTACAAATGTCCCAATTTACCAGGGATAGGCCCTATTTTCTGGTGCCTCTAAGAACCCTTAACTGCAACTCCCAGAATTATTTAGGGGAAGCCATGACTGTTTAAAGAGGAATCATATCTCATTAAACGTATGGTGCAAAAAGTAGCTTGCAAAATATCAGCTGGGGAGCTCATAGCAGAGGTGAAACTTGGGGACAGATTTTACAACTCATACTCTTGGTGACATACACGACACTACTTTCAAACTTCTCACACACTCATGAAAGCTCATGTATAGAAGTTAACATTTCACCCAAACAAAGCATAACCTCCTAAAGAATCAGGACAAATTTGTTTTGTTTTGACTGATCAGCTAGATTATTAATATTTTCAAGTCTTTTATTCTAGATACAAATAGCATTTTTAAAAATTGTTTCCCCAAAAATAGATAAAACTTTCTTTATGGTTTTGTAGAAGAGTGCTAAAGTGTGAGCTTTTAACTTTTACTACTGGCTGCTGTTGAACTTCCTAATATGTCATACTCCATTTTGACAGACTACAATAGACTGGAAAGAATCCAAAATGGCTTGTTTAGTACAGGATATAATTATGACTTGGTAAACAGGATACACCTTTAAGTTATAATTTAAATATGATAAATGGAGCAAAACCTCATAGTGGGTTTTTTTTAAAAAAACAACAACAACCTGAGGGTATAATCACAGAGTTTAAGGAAGCACCTGTAAAACATTATTGTCATTAATTGAATAGTATGAAATGAGAAAGGAATCTACACATTTTTAAAATAGTTATTGCTGTTTTCAGGGCAAGTTCTAGAGAGTATGGGGTTAAGGTACTGGCCAGGGCTTCAAGGCTGGACCAAGGGCCCACTACTCCAAAAATGCCACCCCTCTGACTTAGCCCAGAGCGCTTCCCACTGTCCACATGTGTAGTACCACAATATGCCAACATCTTCACGGCTGATGTAGAACAATGCCTTCTCAGCTCCTTTTCCCAAAAGCTCATTCCCTACCTAAGATATATTAATGACAACTCTACCATCTGAACTCATGGACAAGGACCACTTGTCTAATTCCACCAGGAGTTCCGTAACTTTTGCCACACCACCAACCTGAAGCTAGACCAACCCATGCATGAGGTCCACTTTCTAGACACTAGTGTGCAACTACTACATAAAAGAGGTATTGCAGATCACTACATGTACTTCACACTTCTGGCTTCCACCTAGAATATCGTTCTCTACAACAGCAGGTGCTAATTTGTGGCCCTCCAGAAGTTGGGACTCTTATCCCCCCGACTATTGGCTATGTTGGCTGCAGTTGATGGAAACTGGGCTCTCAGAACATCTAAGGCAGCACAGATTTCCCATCCCTGGTCTCCAACCAAGCTATAGGAGGCAATCACCAATTTTCAGACTCATTGGATAATGACTCACAATTTCAGAATTTACATCAGGCATTCCTCAAATGACAATACTCAGCCATTGAAGAAAGAAACCACAAATCAACAAGGCCAGAGCTATCTATTGATTGATCAACCCAATAACTATCTATTACAGGACAGATCTAGAAGAGAAAATGACCAAACACCACTTATCACTTGTAGTCCCCAGTTAAAACCATTTAAAATATGTAATCTATAGCCATGTGATTCATGTGGGTACAAACAATAGTGTCAGACACAGCCTTCAATGTATAGCAAGGAACTCTGGGTAGGAAGCTGAAAAGCCTTGGGGCATAAGTAGTCTTTTCACCACTCCTTCCTCTTGAAGGTTGGTATCCAGGATGAGAGAAGAAAATACTAGAAGTGAACGACTTAATGTGCAGGTGGTGTCGTCAGGAAAAGCTTGGCTTCTTGGCCCATAGTCTTGGCTTGCTTGAAGAAGAACTTATGGAAAAAGATGGGCAGCATATCACAGCAGTTGGCAAGAATGTGTTTGCTAAGTGTCTTGTGAAACTGATCAGGAGAGCTTTAAACTAAATCCTGAGGGGGTGTGTGAGATATTACAGGTGACAGGGGAACACCTGGTCCTGGTGATAATAGCTACCTTGATACTCTTAAAGCTTAAAGAATGGCTGGGAGAGATCCCATGGTCAGAAATACTCAAAGAGAAGGAAGACCAAGATGGATGGGAGTTTCTTTAAGGTAAAATATGGAAGGCACAAATGCACATAATTCCAACAATAAAGGAAAGTGGGAGGCATCTAAAGAAATCAATGTGGCTGCATAAGTTGCTCACAGATGAGCTGAGATTTATGATGGGCAAGTATAACAAAATGAAGAAAGGGGAAATTACGAAAGAAAAGTACACAATAGCTAACAGCTTCAGAGAAAAGGTCAGGTAGGCCAAAGATCAGAATGAGCTCAGGCTTGCAAGAGAGGTTAAAAATAGTAAAAAAGGATTTCTTCAGCTATGTTCAAAGCAAGAGGAAGAATGAGCAAGTAGTCGGTCCTCTGCAAGGAAAAGACAGAGAAATGCATTTGGGTGACAGAGAGAAGGCTTTGCCTCTGTCTTCATCCTGGAGGAAAGCAGGGCCTAACCTTGTGATAACAGAATAAATGATGTAATGAAGAATCTGCAGCCCAAGATAGGAAAAGAGGTGGTAAGGGAACACCTAGCTACTTTAAATGAATTCAAATGTGCAAGGCATGATGAGCTACATCTGAGGGTACTAAAGGACATTGCAGATAGAATCTCAGAGCCTCTATCTATAATATTCGAGAATTCTTTGAAAACAGGTGAGGTCCCTGCAAACTGGAGATGAGTAAATCTGCTCCCCATCTTCAAAAAATGGGAAAAATAAGATCCAGGTAACTAGCAACTGGTCCACTTGGTACTGATACCAGGAAAGGTCCTAGAACAGATAATTATAATTAAATGGTTGGCCTGTGAGCACTTAGAAAAGGATGCTGTGATTACTGAGACCCAGCAGGGGTTTCTCAAAAATAAGTCATGCCAGATGAATCTCATTCCTTTTTTTTTTTTTAAGAGTTGCAGGCTTGGTGGATCAGGAGAATGCTGTGGACATAATGTATATTTATTTCAGTAAGGCTTTTGACAGAGTCCCCCAATATATTATTGCAGAGAAACTGGTAAAATGCAGACTGGACAAGGCTACTGTTAGGAGGATTTGTAGCTTGTTGGCTGACTGAACCCTACTACTGATAATAACAATTTATTATTTATATGCCACCCATTTGACTGGGTTGCCCCAACCACTCTGGGCGGCTTCCAACAAATCAAAACAAGTAAGACATCAAACATCAAAAACCTCCCTATACAGGGCTGCTTTCAGATGTCCTTTACAAGTCAAATAGTTGTTTATTTCCTTGACATCTGATGGGAGGGCATTCCACAAGGCGGGTATGACTACCAAAAAAGCCCTCTGCCTGGTTCCCTGTAACCTCACTTCTTGTAGTGAGGGAACTGCCAGAAGGCCGTCGGAGCCGGACCTCAGTGTTCGGGCTGAATGATGAGGGTGAAGACACTCCTTCAGGTATGCAGGGCCAAAGCCATTTAGGGCTTTAAAGGTCAGCACCAACACTTTGAATTGTGCTCAGAGAAATACTCAGAAAGAATTCTCATCAATGGTTGCTCATCATCCTGGAATACAGTGGCACATCAGGTTAAGAACTTAATTCATTCTGGAGGTCCGTTCTTAACCTGAAACTGTTCTTAACCTGAAACACCACTTTAGCTAATGGGACCTTCTGCTGCTGCCACCGCGCCGCTGCTGCGTGATTTCTGTTCTCACCCTGAAGCAAAGTTCTTAACCCGAGGTACTATTTCTGGGTTAGCGGAATCTGTAACCTGAAGCATCTGTAACCTGAGGTACCACAGTATAGGGACAAAGTGGGTGCTGAAAGACTCTGCCCTGGGACTGTTGTTGCTTAATGTCTTTATAAACAACTTGAGTGAAGGAATGGAGGGGATGCTCATCAAAATTTCAGATGACACCAAACTGGGAAGGATAGCTAATGCTGCATAAGACAGAAGTGCGATTCAACAGGACCTTAACAGATTGGAGAACTGCGCCCAAACTAACAACATGAATTTCAGTTGGGAGAAATTGTGTGGCAGGTGATTTACAAGGGCTTTTGAATAGAAGAGTTGCCAAAAATAGCACTGTTTTTAAAACAGTTTAAAAAACTGTTTGTTTGTTTGTTTATTTATTTATTTTGTATTCCACCCTTCATCAGAAGATCACGGGGCAGTTCACAACAAAAAATACTAACAGGAATAACCAGCAGCACAAATATAAGATGGGGAACACCTGGCTTGCCATTAGTACATGTAAAAAGGATCTAGGGCTCTTAGTAGACTGCAAGCTTAACTTGAGTCAACAGTGTGATGGAGCAGCAAAAAAAGTTATTGGTATTCTAGGCTGCATCAATGGAAGTCTAGTGTCCTAATCAATTATAAAGGTAAAGGTAAAGGGACCACTGACAGTTAAGCCCAGTTGCGAACGACTCTGGGGTTGTGGTGCTCATCTCGCTTTACAGGCTGATGAAGCTGGCATTTTCCACAGACAGTTTTTCCAGGTCATGACTAAGCAGCTTCTGGCGCAATGGAACACCAAAGCCAGAGCAGACCACACCTGGAGTACTGTGTTCAGTTCTGGGCAGCACAACTGAAGAAAGATATTGACAAGCTGGGACATGTGCAGAAGAGAACGACCAAGATGATAAAGGGTGTGGAAACCAAGCCTTATGAGGACTGTCACATGCACCAAGAAAGGAAATTCTGACTAAAGATCAGGAAGAATCTTCTGACAGTAAGAGCTGATTGACAGTGGAACTGCCTCCCTAATGACCCTTGGGGTCCCTCCCAACTCTACAATTCCTCTATGATTCCACATCATCTGCTAGCAATGCCCTTCTGCATTCTATGTGGGAACGCTGTCATGACCCAGAGACCATGCACTGTGTGAAAGACTCAGAGGATGATAATAGAATCATAGACCCCATGAGGGTCATTTAGCCCAACCCCTACAAAGCAGGAATACTGAACCCCCGACCCTGAGATTAAGAGTCTAATGCTCTACCAACTGAGCTATGAAGGGTGTAGCTCTGTCATTGGGGGAAGACCCTCCAGGACCTTCTTCAGGACCCTCCTGAGCAGAGGCCATAGTCTTGCTGCCCTCCTTTGATTCATGGTACCCTTGTCACTCCAACCCCACAGGAGCCCCAAACGGCATAATAAGGCAGGGGCCCTTTAACTGCCAGCCAGCCAGCTCCTGGGGAAGGGAGGGCTTTGTGCACTGCAGTCCTGTCAACATCTATAAGGGTTGGAGCGAGATACTTGTGGAGACAACAGCTCACAATGAGACCATAGTTGAACCCTGGAACGTTGCCAGAATCCTTGCAGGTGCCTTGAAATACTGCTGGGCTCCCCATATGAAGCGCCAGCCCAGAGAACAGGACACAGGCCAGTCTCTATGCAAAAGAAAAGGCGGATACACATCTAACATCTGAAACGGCAGTATTCAAAAACCAATGGGAAAACATTTCCGACTGCGAGGACACTCTGTAACTGATTAGAAAATGGCCACCTTTGAACAAAGAAACTCCAAAGGGAGATTGCCATGTGAAACCGCTGAATTACAATTCACCATCATATAAATTAAAGGTCTTTGCTGATGACCTTGTTTTAACCTTAGAAGACCCAATATCCAGTGCAGTTGAAGCGCTGGAAAAGATAGAAGAATTTGGGCAACTAGCAGGATTCAAATTAAATAAAGCCATAACGAAGTTAATAACTAAAAATATGGACCAAAAAGTAATAGATGAACTGCAACAGCATACTGGATTGATGACTGTAAGAAAGTTAAATATTTAGGAGTCTGGTTAACAGCCAAAAGCATGAATTTATATAAAGACAATTATGTTAAAGTTTGGAATGAGATCAAAAGAGATTTAGAAGTATGGGGAAGTATGAAATTATCTTTTTCAGGAAGAATTTCAACCATAAAAATGAACGTGCTGCCAAGATTGTTATTTCTATTTCAAACAATTCCGGTGATCAGTGGAACAAGACAATTCAAAGAATGGCAAAAAATCTTATCAAAATTCATCTGGCGGGGGGCGGGGACCTAGAATTAAATATAAACTACTTACGGATGCAAGAAAAAGAGGTGGATTTGCCCTGCCAGACTTGAAAATTTATTATGAGGTGTCCTGTTTCTGCTGGTTAAAAGACTGGATTTTATTAGAAAATACTGAAATGTTAGATTTGGAAGGATTTGATAATAGATTTGGTTGGCTTATGTGTATGATAAAGTGAAAGTCCATAGAGGTTTCCTGAATCACACTATTGGAAGCTACTTCAATCAAAAAGAAAAAATATGTTAGGAAACTGGGCCACATATAAAGACTTATTAGTAGAAGTGGAGGATACATTAAAATTAAAATCTTTTGAAGATTTAAGAGGAATGCTGACAGACTGGTTGCAGTATCACCAATTGAATGATGTATTTAAAGCAGATAATAACAAAAATGGCTTTGCAAACATAAGGTCAAAACTGGAGACTGAGTTGTTAGAAAGCAAAAGTAAAATGATGTCAAAAATGTATAATTTGTTGGGGGGCCACTAGGTGGCGCATCGGAAGATGGCTGACAATAACATCTCTCCGACCCACACAAGGTAATTTGGAGGCTATGATGGGGGTAATTAGCCTCCTTAACCCCCCCAGGATTGTGGGGGGGACGGCCCTTGCCTGCTGTGCCCTATACCACCCCCGAATTTGTGGGGGTGGGGGCACTAGGCACAAAGCCCTCCTGTGGGATTCCGGCACTCCTGGATGCCGTCCCTGATTCGTGCCGCTAGTTGCAAGCATCTTCAAAAGAAACAATTTGGACGAGATAAATTGCACATGCTTCAAGGAAAAAGGGGAGTAAAGACTGCTGACAGAAGAGATCTCTGATAACAAGACAAGAATAAAATATGAGAAGATACGTCAAGATACGGTATGACTGAGGGGGGAGGGGGGGAAAAACCTGCCTTCCTTTTTCTTATGTGATTTAACAAGAATCCCCTCCCCTAATGAGTCAGAAACTAAGGACTTAAGCTGTGGATTTAAGGCTGTGTGGAGATAAACTTTCGAACCAAAGCAATGTTTCAAGATGAAGCTGGAAAGCTAAGAGTTTTGGAACGACGCAGTTAAAAATGCCGTCGCCATTTTGGGAGGCATTGTTGGAGCTCTTGGGTCTGGGAGGAGAAAGAGAGAAATAGAGTTGTTTACATATCGTGGATCAACTTCTCGGTGGGACTTAAGAGCGACAAATGCCAAATTTATGATGGAAAGAGCAATGTTATCTACGAAGGAGATATATGGAAACCATCTACACTTAGTGGAGGAACGGGAAATCCACACAGGATTATTATTTTGCTTATCGGCTTAAGGAGACTAACAGAAGAGATCGTAAAGGAAAAATAGAAATTATATGAACAAGATATGATGTGGAAACACCAAGATAAGACTGGATAGAATTATGAATTTTGTTTGGACTGATTTGGACATTAACGCAGTAATAAGAAGATGATCTGAATCCCCCTTTGGATCTTGAAGTATGGGTTCCCCCAACAAAATTTAAAAATTTGGCTTTGTAATTTGGAATTTATGTGATGTGATTTAATTTGATGTGATTGGCCAGTTAATAAAAATTATTTTTTTAAAAAAATGTATAATTTGTTGTTAGAGTGGAATACTAAGGACAAAGAAGTTAAGACGGTTATGATTGAATGGGCTAAATACTTTGGTTATAATATTCAACTAGAGGCATGGGAAAGATTGTGGGAAAAGGGTATTAATTTTACTGCCTGTAAAGCAAAGCTCTAAAAGAAAATATAATGAAAATGATGTATAGATGGTATTTGACACCATCAAAACTGGCCAAAATGTACAGGACAAGTGACAAATTATGGTGGAAATGTAAGGAACATGAGGGGTTTTTCTATCATATGTGGTGAACTTGCACTAAAGTCAAAGCTTATTGGGATATGATATAGAATGAGCTGAAAAAAAGGTTTAAAAACACATTTCCGAAAAAACCAGAAGCCTTCTTATTAGGTATCATTGGAGATGAAATCCCCAAAAAGACCATAATATATTCCTTTACACCACAACGGTTGCAAGAATACTTTTAGCCCAGAAATGGAAGCAACAAGAAATACCAACATTAAGTGAATGGCAGACTAAGATGATGGAACACACAGAACTAGCAAGATTGTCCGGGAAGATCCAAGACCAACTGTTCAAAAGAGACTGGAGTAAATTTATAATATATTTAAAAGAACATTGTAAAAATTCAACAACGCTAACAGGTTTGACTTAAAGGTTCTTGCAAATAGAATCTGTAACTTATTTACAATTACATAGTATATTGAATTAAGCAAGATAAAGTAAATAAGAGGAAATAGAAATGTGAAAAAAAGATAGGAAATGTAATTAGAAAGCTAACTAGGGGGAAGGGAGGAAGGAGTTGACTCGAGAGAGTCAGAATATATGTGAAGATAAGAAATGTGGTTGTTCTTTGTAATGAAATGAAAAACTAATAAATATTACTGAGGAAAAAAGAATTACAGTTCATCATAAAGTTCAATGTTATCAGCTGTGGCTTGAGTTGTTTTTTGTTTTTAACCACACTATATGTCAGGATGTCTGAGTTTTGAACAACTGCTTTGTGAATGGCTACTTTTTGTACTTTCTGCATTACATTTTCCTCTGACCTCCATCGTTTAAAATTCCTAGAGGCACCTTGCGGAAACATAGGATTGTACAGTCAGAAGAGATTGCAAGGGCCCAAATAGTCCAAGCCACTGCAATGCTGAAGCTAAGCAGGAAACCACATGTAAACTCTCTTTATGCTGACTTGAACTCACTGGAATATAGGGTATACATAGCTGTGTCAGATTCAGATATATGTTACTTTTAAGTATATTCTGAATTCCTCGGCTGAAGACCCACTGTGAATGGCTGGGATGCAAACTCTGATTCAGAGGCCTGTGCTGTGTTTGAGCACACCCTGTTCCCTTTTATGACTCAAGGGACTGTGAGCACAATGGCTCCTCGGTGAAGGCCTTGACGTTCCCAGTTTGAGAACCCGGTACTCATTTTTCATTGTCACTGAAATAATCTTTAGAACAATCCCCCAGTGAGAGAGGGAGAAATTGCATGGAGCAATTGCAGTGCAAACACATGCCAGGCTAAGATTCAGACTTCGTTTGTGTCCATAGCCAAGCATTAGCTAATTATCCAAGTGCACAAAGATGCAGCATTTTCCTCTGTGATTATGCGCCTTAATTAACAGATGTGGGACACTTTTAACCTCAAACAGAGACTTGAATAGAACTCAAGAAATGGGATAACAGAGGCTTATTGGGTTAATAATGAATTGTGCATACTAAGGCTGACTTTAAAAAACATGATTAGACTTGCCTTTATGTCTGAAATTGCCCTGGGCCCCTTTAATCAACCTTCCAAGAGCTTATCAGAACAATCCAATAGGGCTGGCACTGTTCCGTAGCATCAGTTACTCTGTACAATAAAGCAAAAGAAAAGTCCTTCTCTATGATAGGAATTTTAATTATCAATATTATCTTTAAATACCTTCAGCTTTTGGGTACTGTGTTAGTTGGACAGTAATCCAATGCTATCACATTACAACACAAAGCCTGCCCTATGGCCAAGATCCAAAGAAGGTCCCTGCGCATGCAAGAAAGAATTGTGTATGTCATTCATTGAGTTTTTCTAGACATTTTGCTCACAGTAATTCCTAATGTTGCAGAAACAACTCAGTACTCCATTAAAAAACAAGCCCATTTCTTCCGCTGTGAGGAAAACAGCTAGAACAAATCCATCAGTGGTTCTCTGTCTTCTGCCAGTGAATGTCCACTCTTTAGATCTTACCCTAAATATACAAAGGAAAATCAAAGGCAATGCAATGCAATGCAACACAACGCAACGCAACACAATGGAGCGTTATTTGAAGAACGCTCAGCCACAAAACGTATTTTCACTCAGATATCTGTGAATGAGCCTTTTATACCACTAGCAGAGACACTAAAGTCTCGGCTGCGTGTCTTGGTGGAAATGAACCACCATTTAGAAACCCTGAGCTCATTACAATCCAACCATGCCTACAATCTTTCTCTGAATTATAGCCCCTGTTTATAATTGTTTTATCTCCTATCCCTCCCTTAAAAAAACCTCAAAGTTTAAAGGCAACGAGAACAGGAACCCTTGCACTTCTCTGTCTGAAATGTGGAAGGCTTTATGCACTCAAAGAAGCTACTATGACAGCAGATTTTATTAAATTTTGTCAAAAGGAATACTGTTCATAGCCATTTGTTCATTTCTCTAGGGAGAAATTAAGAAACGAAGACTGACTGATTTATATATTCCTTACTGCAATTTCCAAAGAACACAGAGTGTGGTGCTGAGTACACAGTTCAAATTCTTGGGGTTGTTGCCAGGTTTGAGTGGGCCATCAGTAAAGCGCCACGTTTCCCTTTATGGTGCTGCCAGTGAATGCCTCCTGCTTTACCTGCTGGTGGCTCCCCCGGTGCTGTTGGCGCTGATGCCAGTCAGGGCATGGCAGCGCTGGCACAGGGGGGTGTGGATTGGCAGCATAGGGGGAAGCACATAGGTATTCAGATGAGGTGTTGGCCAACTGCAGGTCCCACCAGCACTAAGGATTGCACGTATTGATGGGGTCTGATCTCAGCTTCCATTTTAAAGGGACCCCCCTCCCCCATCTTCAAAATATGCCCAAAGTGTGTGAGCGCTGGCTGCTGAAACCTTAGAATCATTCCTAGTGATCAGAAATGGGACTTAATGCTCTGCACCACTTCTTCCTCTTCTCAAGGCCTGGCAAATCCAGAAGAATATGCATAATGTATACAGTCCTCAAATCCAGTTTTACTTTCTTGAAGATTTTGAATTAATTTAATGAAGATTTTAAAATGTTTTTAGCACAGCACATAGGCTTCCACTGGAGGTTATTTTGGGATAACATTTGGTGCTGCTCTTGAATGAATATTTTTGAAAGCTGTTCCAGCAGCTCACTGGAGTTTCTAAAACGAGTCAGAAATGGAAACTCTTTCAGGTCAGGTTTGTTTTTTGTTTTTTTAAAGAGCAGTAGAAGATTACATAAGACAGTTGTAAAATCATTGGTTTTCATACTGTAAAATGGAATCCTTTCAGTCTCAACATTTCATCCTAAATATTTATGAAAAGCTCTGATTTTAGTCCTCAGAAACTGTTTGCCACAAGTGACAGACATCACAGCATCTGATGGTATGTTACTTCTGCCGGATTTTACAGCACAGCTTTCTTGGTTTGGTCAGAACTGACCTTCCTTCTCATCAGCTGGACAACTGCCCTATGCATTCAGTTCTCATGCGAGGGAGTGTATTGCTTGGAAAGAAATGCCATCTCTCAATTATACATGCAACCACATCCTTGTCACTGGAGTGACGTAAAGGGTTTTCCAAGTCATCAAAAATTCTGTATTTAGCTGAGCAAAAACTCACTTTGCCAAACATCTTGTTTCAAAGAAACTGGAGTAGCAAAGGAAAGCCTGTGTTTCTAGTTTTTATTTTATTTTGCCAGGCAAAAAAGTAAAAAAACAGCACAGTGAGGAAAACAAACCCATACCTTGATTTCTGAAAGCCTGATCCACAACTTCTCTGCCCCCTCTTTGTTCCCTGGTTAGCAACTAGAGGGCTACTTTGAGAAGAGACTATTATTCTCTTCCAAACACTTCCAAAGTAGCACACTGGTAAATCCTACTGTGGCAGAGGTTTCTCTTTTCATATCCCTTTTCATCTCTGGAATAGTAACTAGGAGGCCAGTTGGAACCCCTCAAGTGACTGGATTTAGCCCAGGGGTCATCGGTTACTAACTGCTATTCAAGAAGCAAGTTTAGAAAGACAGTCAGACAACATTCTGTACCAGCCAGGTATAAAAAAGAAAGCCTTGTCTTCATTCTCCAACCTCCTTTGGCAGGACTTGCTTTAGCAGTGCTTCACAGTTTCATCTGTTTTTTTTCTATTTGCCGGAGAGATTCTTGGTTTCAGCTGTGTAAATGTTTTAACTGGGATCCGTGCTCAGCTCTTCAGGTCATTGCTTTCCCTTCCGGCCCACACAGGCCAAAAGCACATCTATACAAGCAGAGACTATCCAAAAGCAACACAGTGCCCCCCCCACACACTTGAACACCCCCACGGCACGTGGCTCACTCGAAGTACAGGATATAGTGCCAGACAATAAATTCATACATTTGCCTGATATGAACTTCAAATGTTATTTTTAAGGAGCAATATCCCTCTTCTGTGGTTTTATATATCCGATTTGGCAGCAGAATTTTCCAAATAAGGAGACCAAGAATGCTTTTCAGCCATGCTGAAAGAAAATATCAGCCCTCAGGTTTGTATTTATAACAAATTTTTAAAAAGAAATATCATATGCAGAAAATACAGACGTAACCTAGTAGGCAAATTAGTGAGGAAAACCAACAGCATAGCTTTATTGTCTATAAGTTAATTGTAGGGCTTTTTATTGCTTGCTTGATTGGTAACATCAGAATTTTAGTAAAAGTGAGCAGTATTGTTTTCTCTTAGTGTCAAGCACCAGTACACTTTTTCACACATGGCTTTACGCGAGGCTGTAAGCTGCATGCATGTGGTTCTACCGTAACCATCTTCTCCAAAGGTGGGTGTTGTTGGCATAGCAACAAGGTAATCTGTCAGCTGTGAAAAGTGCTTTCATGCCAATATCTCTGCTTGTGGACCACAAGTGTTTTTAATATTCTATTAGGAGCTGCCCAGAGTGGCTGGGGAAACCCAGCCAGATGGGCAGAGTATATACAATAAATTATTATTATTTGATACCATCGACCACAACATCCTTCTGGACTGATTAGAAGGGCTGGGAGTTGGGGGCACTGTTACACAGTGGTTCTGCTTCTTCCTCCTGGGCCGTGTCCAGAGAGTGGTGTTGGGGGATGAGGGTTCAGACCCCGGGGCTCTCACTTGTGGGGTGCCTCAGGGTTCTGTCCTCTCCCCCATGCTTTTTAACATTGATATGAAGCCACTGGGAGAGTTCATCAGGGTTTGGGCTGGGTGTTCATCAGTATGCGGATGATACCAAACTCTACCTCTCTTTTAAGGCAGAACCAGTGAAGGCGGTGAAGGTCCTGTGTGAGTGTCTGGAGGCGGTTGGAGGATGGATGGCAGCTAACAGATTGAAGTTGAATCCTGACAAGACAGAAGTACTGTTTTGGGGAAACATGGGGTGGACAGGTGGGGGCCACTCCCTGGTCCTGAATGGTGTAACTGTGCCGCTGAAGGACCAGGTTCACAGCCTGGGAGTCATTTTGGACTCACAGCTGTCCATGGAGGCGCAGGTCAATTCTGTGTCCAGGGCAGCTGTCTGCCAGCTCCATCTGGTATGCAGGATGAGACCCTCCCTGCCCTTAGTGGTGCATGCTCTGGTTATCTCCTACTTCGACTACTGCAATCCGCTCTACGTGGGGCTACCTTTGAAGGTGACCCGGAAACAACTAATCCAGAATGCAGTAGCCAGACTGGTGACTGGGAGCGGGCGCCGGGACCACATAACACTGGTCCTGAAAGACCTACATTGGTTCCCAGTATGTTTCTGAGCACAGTTCAAAGTGTTGGTGCTGACCTTGAAAGCACTAAACGGCCTCGGCCCAGTATACCTGAAGGAGCATCTCCACCCCCATTGTTCAGCCTAGACACGGAGGTCCAGCTCTTCTGGCTTCCTCCCTGCGAGAAGTGAGGTTACAGGGAACCAGGCAGAGGGCCTTCTCAGTAGTGATGCCCGCCTTGTGGAACGCCCTCCCATCAAATGTCAAGGAAATAAACAACGATCTGACTTTTAGAAGACATTTGAAGGCAGCCCTGTTCAGGGAAGATTTTACTGTTTGAAGTTTTATTCTGCTTAATATTCTGTTGGGAGCCACCCAGAGTGGCTGGGGACACCCAGCCAGATGGGCGGGGTATAAACAATAAACTGTTGTTGTTCCCCATACCCCTCCCAGGTCTCACAATGATTGAGATAAAAGTTGGCAACCGCTTTAAAGGTTGTAACTCAGATCACCTTGGTAATGGGGTGTCTGTTAAACAAAGAAATGCAGCATAGGTTACAACCTATTAATTTAAGTATTTAAAATACAGTAAAGAGAAATCTGGACATGTTTGGTCAATGATTTGCAGCCATGGCTGTGTTAAAAACAACTGAACTGATGTCACATTGTTGAAAATGCGTTTCCTCATATGTTTGTATCTGTTTATACAGGTATCTTTAATAAATTTATATACAGTACTGCTTTTGAAGAAAAAACTTCCGCTGCCTATATTCTACATACAGATATCATGGGGAGGGGATACTTGGTACATTCAGTTTCCACCTCACATGTAAGCAGTCGTTACTTCTGAATATCTGGGCAGTTAACAGATCACTTGGTGATGTACCACAATAGGGATGGGCAACCTATTTCATCTTGACAGCTGCATTCTGTCACTGCCAGTCTTCCAGGGAGCAGCATGTCAATGGTGGGAGGAAAAATGGATGTGACTCTTGTTTTTATACAGTTAAGTTAACATAACATCTGCCTGAAAATATTTACATTTCAGCCATGTAAAAAGAGAGGGTTCTTCACATTGCCTCCGCCCTGTGGTGTGTTGGAACAACTGCCCCCCCCCCCCGCAAAAAAAATCCCCACTAGCATTACTGCAGTTTATCTGGATGGGGCTGAGGTGAACTCACTGGCAGGAGCAACAAATTAACTCCAGTGATACATCCATATAGTCCAGAATCTCACCACCACCACTCGCCAGCCCTGGACCCATCATACCTCTCCATTCTCCAGGCAAAAAAGGAAAGAAAAGCATTTGGCGAGTATATGAAGCATGGCAATTACTGGTCTGTGTGGTGGGTGGCCTGGAGAGAGTCCTGTGGACCAAGTACGGATGCCTAGAATTGGTCAGATATTTGGTCTGCAGGTCTGAGATTCCCCACCCCTGTACTGCAATTTCTAGGCTGACCAGACAACTGGGAAACATATTTAATACAATCTTTTCTAATCTTTTTTTAAAATAATATTTTTATCTGTGTTTTTTTACATACAATCTTTCCTAATCTTATGAACCTGGCACAACAAAGCAAATGCATTTTATTTGCCTAGGAGCATTTGGTTTGCTCTGGCCAGACGGAAGCATAGATGTATTGTACTTCTGAACTTTTGCTGCATGCATTCTGTCTTGCTTTCTTAAAAGTCTTTCTTGGCAGCCTTCCTCAGTGTTTCAGTAAGCAGAAGGATTTTTTTTTAGCTTAATTTATAGTTTTGAACACTGGTAGCATTTCCATTCCATAGTTAATGATGTTGAAAAGTTTGGAGTTAATGGTACCATAAAACAATTAGGGTGCCATTTATTTTTGAACAGCTTGCCTGCGTTCCTTATCCTTCACTCTTCATTCTCTCAGGCTACCAAGCACCACACGTAGTTTTGTCCTGTGTTGCTGGCATTTTTGCCTTTTGCTTAAAATCCAAGAAACCTTCAAGGTGAGGCTTGGAATACTCTTCTGACGGGCAGGTTTAGCTTTTCAAACAACAGTGAGAAAAACCGCACTTACTGCAATTCTCTAAAGGTACAAAATCTGCCCCTGCAGATTCTCTAAACAGCTATTAAAGATACAGAAGCCCCCCTTTTCTTTGCACCTGGTAACCCTGACTGGGAGGAGCCCTATAAAGTCTCAATATCCATGAACACTTAGGAGGACCCATTGCAGAGTCACAAAAACCCTTTTCTCGCCGTTTAATAGGAAGTATTAACCAACACCCCAAACCAATTATATAGGCTGGTCATGCCACTCATACAAATCTTTCATGTTCATAGCATTAATAAAGTTACTGTGATGTGCTCCCCCGAAGAATAGCAGATTCCCCCTCCCCTAGTTGAACTTTGAAGATATTCAAGAATGAACCCTAGAAAGTAACAGACACTTGCCTCAGTCTCTCTCTCTCTCTCTCTCTCTCTCTGTCTCTCTCTCTGTCTCTCTCTCTCTGTCTCTGTCTCTGTCTCTCACACACACCTGCTTAGAGGTTTTATTTACAATTAAGTGGTATATAAAAAGGTAAAGGGACCCCTGACCATTAGGTCCAGTCGCAGACGACTCTGGGGTTGCAGCGCTCATCTCGCTTTACTGGCCGAGGGAGCTGGCTTACAGCTTCCGGGTCATGTGGCCAGCATGACTAAGCCGCTTCTGGCCAACCAGAGCAGCGCACGGAAACGCCGTTTACCTTCCGGCTGGAGTGGTACCTATTTATCTACTTGCACTTTGACGTGCTTTCGAACTGCTAGGTGGGCAGGAGTAGGGACCGAGCAACGGAAGCTCACCCTGTTGCAGGGATTCGAACCGCCAACCTTCTGATCGGCAAGCCCTAGGCTCTGTGGTTTAACCCACAGTGCCACCTGCGTCCCTATATAAGTGGTATATAGAATTTGTTAAATAACTATTTCTTCCACTGAAATCTGAAAGTGCACCTCTCATTGGACTGTTAAACTTTTCATGTCTGTTAAGATAATTCACTTCTCTTTTTATATTGACCACCGTTTTAGATGAACTTATAGTCTGAACGCTAGACCGCTTAAAGTGGATGAAGAATACAACTGCTTTCAGGATTTTCATAAGAACAGATGGGAAATAAAGAAGTCTTTCATCTCCTTTCTCAATCCCAATCCTCTTGCCCTGGAAATCGGACGAACACTAAGGCTTGAGTCAATGTTTAATAAGGTATATTGCATTTAAATTCTAAACTCTTAATTCTGATAATGGATTTCTCACAAAGCCTTAAGGTGCACAGTACAATCCTATTAATGATTCCGCAATGACTCATGTTCAGTCCAATGCACACTCAGTAGGGAGTTCAGTTTCATTGAATTCACTGGGACTTATTTCTGAGCAAACATGCATAGGATTGTGGTCAGTCTATGTAGAATTGTGAGAGTCAGAAAGGATGCCTGTGTGTCACAAAGTGAGGAACCCCAGCACAGCTGGCTGGTTAGCCTGCTGTTGTTTCAAAATGCAACACTTGCCCAGCCAACATGTGCAGCTGCTGGGGCCCCCAAGGAACAGAAAAGCAACAGCAGTAAGAGTCAGCAGGTTTGTCTAAAACGTGAAAGCCTAAGGAAAACCAAACACATTTATGAAAAGAAGATGTTGGTGTTTTACTCTTCTCTCGTGCACTGAACTTTCTGTACATCAGATATCTACCATTAGTGGTAGACATCGAAATGATTTCACTTGTTTAGCGTCCACTTATTTCTTATGGTAAAATGCTCAGGGAAGAGGTATTCGCTAGGACCCTGAGGCCACAAGAGGTCTCACTGAGGAACCCTAAAACACCCTTTTAAGGTGGTTAGAATATGCACTTCATTCAGTAAAGTAGTGCATGCAGGTGTGCTCTAACCACCTGGAGCCTTAACTCAGAAGGTCACAGAGGCCAATTCTAGAAGAATTGGTCAAAAGAGATTTCATTAGAAGGGCTGAGAAAGGCTTTGCAGCAGGACAGAACTGGGAGATATGAAACAGTACTCTGACTCTGGTGTATAACAGCACTGCGTGCTTCATGAGCAACAGAAAGACACACACAGTTCACTGAAGTTGGATCTTTTGTTAAATATTTAGACTGTAATGGAAGAAATACCATTTATAAAGGTAATAAAAAAATAAACCAGGCACATTCACCTCTTGCGTCTCTAGTTGCTAAAATCTATCACTATATGGCACTTTATATGCATGATTTATATAACATGATTTTATTTTTTAAAAGCACCATGGGAGTGATTGTCATGATTGAGACTATGGCCTATAGGGAGGAAATGCTAACTCTATCTTTATCTCCTGTGGTCTCTATGAAAAACCAGTGTTTCCTGAAGCCACTATCTGAGGTGAGGTAGAAGGTGCCATGGGGCCAATTTTTAAGAAACATGTTAAATACAACACATATCATCTAGTTTGACCCTGCATGAAAAACATACTTTCCAACGATTTTACGACACTTTGGGGCAAAAATTGGTGCTGAATAGTATTGGAACCCTCAGATAAGCTGAATGCAAGAGTAAACATGGTCTTGCAGAATCCTGGCTAGGAGCAAGGAATGGATCTGCCGTAAACTCTATGAGTAGGGTGAAAAAGATCATATTTGCACAGCAAGAATTGGGGAAGTCCCATCCTGCTGAAGTCATTGGTTCTTGCCCAATTACCAAATACCTGTTAACTGCGTTCTACCACATCTCCTGACATTGTCACCCAAGGCCTTTCTCCAGCAGCCACCTCCATCTGAAGTGGTAAAGGTAAAGGGACCCCTGACTATTAGGTCCAGTCGTGCCCGACTCTGGGGTTGCAGCGCTCAACTCACTTTATTGGCTGAGGGAGCCGGTGTACAGCTTTCGGGTCATGTGGCCAGCATGACTAAGCCACTTCTGGAAAACCAGAGCAGCACACGGAAACGCCGTTTACCTTCCCGCTGGAACGGTACCTATTTATCTACTTGCACTTTTATGTGCTTTCAAACTGCTAGGTTGGCAGGAGCAGGGACCGAGCAACAGGAGCTCACCCCGTCGCGGGGATTCAAACCGTCGACCTTCTGATCGGCAAGCCCTAGGCTCTGTGGTTTAACCCACAGCGCCACCGGCATCCCTATCTGAAGTGGAGTAGGTAGTAACTGAGAAACAGCTTTGGGGCAATTACGGCTTCTCACTCCATGTTGTTACTATGATTTAGGCACCCAGTAATAAACCCTTTTGTTTCCCAGGCTTTTAAGAATCACTGTTAGTGTATTTAATTTAGTTCACTTTATTTATTTATTTGCTATAGCTTTTAGTTTGTTGTGCTGGTTTGTAAGTTTTTTTTTTTTAAATCTACATTTGTATTTTATTTGTTATTGCTTCTTACTACAGTGCTTTGTTAGCTATCCTGAGAACATAAATGTATATTCAAATAATGTCACATATGAACCAAGTACCTGTGTATATTATATATTAAAGCATATACAACTCACATAAACCAGGTGAATCATGCATACGTTTGCATGAGCAAACACCATGCTCTCCTATGATATCATTCATGTTATGTCAGAAAAAGCCCATATTTGCACAATGGGGGCTCATACTCCACTTCCCATGAGAGTGTAATTACAAAAATGATTGCAAAATTATGACCAGACTAGTTTCCAGACAGCAGTAAGAAAGTAATCGAGAAACAGCATGAGCCAACTTCTAAATTGCTTGTATTTTCTGTATGCAGCCTGGGGCAATAACTTTTTGTTCCTGAACCATGTCTTCCCTTATTCTCTTCCCTTAGCTACACTAGGAGAGAATAAGACATAAAAGATCCAGAAGCAGCAGCCACCAGAAAAATGGTAAAGCAGAAGGGGACTGTGTTGGTGATATTGGGAGTGCTTGTTATATCTGATTTTATACCCTCACTCTTCAGCTAAAAAGACTTCCAGAGCAGCTTACTGATCAATTAAAGTAGTGATGGCCAACCTCAGCCCTCCAGCTGTTTTGGGACTACAATTCCTATCATCCCTGACCACTGGTCCTGCTAGCTAGGGATGATGGGAGTTGTAATCCCAAAACAGCTGGAGGGCCAAGTTGGGCCATCACTGAATGAAAGCAAGACATTTACTGCCCTCTGACTTAAACTTTTAAAAGAAACAACTCAAAAGGAAAAGGAGATAGGGAGGAAAGAGGAAAACAAGCAAACCTTAATGTTACAAAAGTTCTTAATGTTACAATAAGCAGCTGGAATGGAAAGAGGCTGCTCATTGTCAAAAAACAGACCTCAGAAGTGACTGTAATGCAGCCACAATTGTTGACCATGAAGGGTCAGGCCTCAGTCACCTGTTGGTGTCCTGTCTCTCCTGCTGTGGCAGGTAAGGTTGACAGGTGCCCAGCTAACACCATTGCACCAAGATCAGATGGTGCAGCTTCTCTTCCTCACAGGGTATTTGATTTCAAAGCCTTGCCCAACTGGTGAAAGCAGCAGGGAGCAGAGATGTTTCAGGTTCTAGATCAGGAATGGCTAACTTGGCCCTCCAAGTATTGTTGGGCTCCTATGAGTCGTCCGCGACTGGACCTAACGGTCATCGTTACCTTTACCTTTTTATCAGCCCCAGCAAGCAGTCAGGGATGATGGGATCTGGAGTCCAACAACATCTGGAGGGCCAGATGTTTGTGCCAATATATTCTTTTCAGGTATAATGCAACCTAAGTTATGTTTTCCTGGTAAGATGTACAAACTTTCTACTGAAGGGGTGCAGGACTGAGATTACTCCAAGAGCTTTTACAGTAGAGACCACTCATTTCACTGCTTTAAAGAAAAATGCAGCAGGCTGTTGCAATGCGTGTCCAGAGCTGCCTGGTCCAGAGGTCCTGCCTCCAGCTCCCTCCTTTCCTTTCTGCGGATCCACAGCTTCAGCTGAGGCTGCCTTATCCATGATGCTAAAGGAGCTGCAGAGTTGCTACAACCCCATGGGACCCCTCCTGTTGCGTGCTTATCTTGAAGTTTCTATTGCCAAACTTTTCCTTGCTTTCCATACTCCATGGAACTTGTCGCAAAAAAGGTGCTCCCCGTTCCACAAGATATGCAAGCAGTGGGCCAATCTGGATTCATTTCCCCCCAATGCCTGGATGGTTCAGGGTCTAATGTGAAATGACTCCATGGTGAGCAGGCAACTACAAACTGGTGTCTTACCTGCCCCCCACTCCACACACTTGCAAATTTTCTGCTATCATTACTAAGGCTTGATGATTCCAGAACAAGATTCAGCATTAAAGGTTCCAGGTCCTTCCCTCCAGCCTCCTCCTTGCTTCTTAGAATTTGGAAAATGATAAATTGCCAGAGGGTCTATGCAAACCATTTGCAGGTATGCAGGTATGCAGCTCCTTGGAGGGAGGACAAGATAAACCTAGAATAACGTAAATAATTTTTGTTTACTTTACAGAGCTCTCATAAGGTTTACTGCGATAAAGGACATGGAGTGCTTTGAACATTTAAATGCAAATATATTATTAATAATAAAAGAAAGGATGAAAACATTTCAATGAGAGGCATTTTAACCAAAGGAAACTTTCCAGCTTGCCTCCTTTCCATTTTAAAACTTAACTTAGAAATACTCCATACCTACAAACTTTCCACATCTGTTTCCAATCCAAGCAGACACCAAACTGCTCACTTTCCCCTTAGATTGGGGGCGGGAGCTGTTCTTTAAAAATATTCCACATAATGATGCCTTTTTGAAACTCAAAATAATTTTATTCTATTTTAAAGGGGTTTTTTTCACTTGAAAACATAAATTTGAATTTTATTTTAAGATTTAATTATAGGTGAGAAGAAAGAGCATGAACTTAAACAGGACACTATTCCTTTTTTGCTTACTTTTGTTTGGTTTTGCATATTCCACTATGGTTTTCTCCTCCTCCCAGCTGCCTGACTGTCGCAGTTCTGTAGTCTCTTATTCCGAAAACCTCCCTTAATGAAATATACGAAGCCCCTAAATTATTAACAAAAATCCCTGTAATTAATATTTTCACAGGAGTGTATAAACATACTACTCAAAAGCCACATGAAACTGTGAGGTCAGGTCATCAGGAGGGGGCTGTGTGCGAAAGGTCCCCAGTATGCCAAGGACACACTACTCTGTCTCTTGACATTTTTTGACCTGCAGGAAGCATTTTTCTGTGTAATGTAAAGTCAGCTTTGTCCTCCCCTTACCCAGCCACCCAAGGTCACTAGGAGCTGCACTCAGGTTGGGGGAAGGGGCAACGAAGAAGCAAAAGCAAAATGGTTCCATCTCCTTGCGAGTTTTATATTCCCTACCCAGGTTAAGACCTGTTCTGGATAGAGTGGCACTTCCTCTGAAAGAGCAAGTACATAGCTTGAGGGTACTCCTGGATACATCATGGCCACTAGTGACCCAAATATCCCCCATGGCTAGGAGTGCCTTTTACCAGCTTCATCTGGTTTGCCAGTTACAACTGTTCCTGGAGTAATTTAAAATATTTTCACAGGCCACTTTAATTTTGTTTCTGTTGCTTTTGGTACTTGAAATGGTAACTGTAAATTGCTTTGTAAGTGAAAATAATTTTTAAAATATAGTTATATAAAGAGATACTACTATTTGAAGATGAGAATGTTGCTTTAGTCTTAATTACTAAGATGATGATTTCATGGTCATTTACTGAGAGCTAATTTTATTTAAGCAGCTTTTGTGCACTAAGATATTAATGCAGAAAAATATCCCCACATCTCTGTTTGTAAGGTTTGATGTTATCATGCGCTTCGTTAACCTCCACTGCAGGCTCTGACAAGATGCAACAAGTGTCCACAATGAACACACATCCTGGGAAAATTCTGTTTGGTTTCATGAAAAACAGAGAGCTTAACAGAGAAGCCCAGGAGGCTTTGATAAATTTCTGGCTGCAAATGCTGCAGAAAATTCTATAGCTAAAAAACCCCATATTAAAGGTAAAGGGACCCCTGACCATTAGGTCCAGTCGCGGCCGACTCTGGGGTTGCAGCGCTCATCTCGCTTTATTGGCCGAGGGAGCCGGCATACAGCTTCCGGGTCACGTGGCCAGCATGACTAAGCCGCTTCTGGCGAACCAGAGCAGCGCACGGAAACACCGTTTACCTTCCCGCCGGAGCGGTACCTATTTACCTACTTGCACTTTGACGTGCTTTTGAACTGCTAGGTTGGCAGGAGCTGGGTCCGAGCAACGGGAGCTCACCCCATCGTGGGGATTCGAACCGCCGACCTTCTGATCGGCAAGTCCTAGGCTCTGTGATTTAACCCACAGCGCCACCCGCGTCCCTAAAACCCATATTATGTTACCACTAATATATGCATTAAGGGAACACAGAGAAAATTTATTCCAGGTGGAGATTCAATACCTGCAATTTTTGAAATATTTTGCTATAGATTGATTATTGAGTTTTTCTTTACAAACCTACATTATCTTAACAATCTGTGCAACAATTTGTAAGGTAGCCTTAAGCCTGATCTACACAGGTCACAGAATTAAGTAGTAGAATGCTAAGGTTATGGATGGACTAACCTGTATTCTGTATTAGAATACAGGAACTGGTCCTACCTGTATTCTGATATGGAGGTCCAACCTTATTAACTCATACTGCGGAGAAAAGAGCGGCTAGTGATAAAAGTCACACACTAAGTTCATCAGGTTCCTACATAACCTGAACAAAATGAAGCCAAGTGTTGGGTAGAACTATACCCGGGATTTATTCTTTAGCAAAAGCAATGCCTAGGCTCAAGTCTATCTGACATCAAACCCTCTGACCTGGAAGCTCTTCTCACTAATTCCTCGTTCCATTTAATAGTGAAGGAACTGCTCTGGCAATTGTCCTGGAGAACTTTTTTTCATCCTTTTTCTCCAGGGTTAAGCCCTGGAGCTGGAAACAAATGCTAGGGCCTAAATCCTGATACAAATGTAGGCCTGGTTCCACCCCTTCCACATTAAAAGAATGTATCTCAATGAAGAACACAAACATCACTAGCCTTTCTTGCGGAAGCGACAGCCACCAAGCCTCTTTGAAGGTGGCACCCTGAAATCACAAGCTGACGGCCATCACCAGGAAACAGTACAGTGACAGAAAGGCAAAAGGAAAAGTGGGGTGTTCCAACGATCCAAAACAGGAAGGGTGAGCCAATAGGTAAAAAGGTAAAGGACCCCTGGACAGTTAAGTCCAGTCAAAGGCGACTCTGGGGTTGCGGCGCTCATCTCGCTTCAGGCCAAGGGAGTTTGTCCACAGACAGCTTTCCGGGTCATGTGGCCAGCAGGACTAAACAGCTTCTGGTGAAATGGAACAACTTGATGGAAACCAGAGAGCGCAGAAACGCAGTTTACCTTCCCACCACAGTGGTAGGGGGAAGTGGGGCAGATTGATACAGAAAAAAATCAATCTCATATTTTATGTAGCAAAAATGAGGCAAATAATAAAATTTTCGGCTTGATGCATGGCATAACTAATCAATACTATACTAGCAATCAAAAGAACCATTAGTTAGTTAGAAGTTAGAAGCTAATGAGAAGTGTCCCAAATAGGAAACAGTAGGAGGGAGTGTGGCAAAGGGTGAAGGGAGGAAAGAGAGGGGGAAATGAAGTGCCTTGAGGTCATAGGAAAAGACACAGTGGGGGAAGGGATAGCACTCTGCACATGTTCAGAGGAGACTTCTTTGCCCACATACAACATTTCAAGATTGACGGGAAAAGGGGGGAAAGGGAAAGGCAAGGAAATAGGGATGAAAGTGAAAACCTGAGAACAAAGAAGGCTGAAGAGGAGTGGCTGGGTGCTTCGAAATTGGGTGCATGTCAAAATGGGGCTGAGTGGTTGCGATGGGGTGGGGGGAGGAAGATCCAGGACGTGAACATGGGTGTCTGTGTGCAAAGGGAGAGGTTAAGTTCCTCCATCTTATAATGTTATATTCCAGAAGTCATTTCTTATACTTATACAAGCTTATATTTGCAGCTGTAAGTGCTAGAACCTTACTTGTTTTTTTTTTCTTTAAATGAAAAACTCCCAGAACCAAGATTCTCAAAATTCATTCTCACTGCACTTTTTCAGTGATCACGTGGAATCAAGGAACACACAGAGACCTGTATAATCCAGACCAGATTCTCCTCTGGAGCATTAAAGGTGAAGGTAAGGGACCCTTGACCGCTAGGTCCAGTCGCGAACGACTCTGGGGTTGCGGCGCTCATCTCGCTTTATTGGCCGAGGAAGCCGGTGTTTGTCCACAGACAGCTTCCGGGTCATGTGACCAGCATGGCTAAGCCACTTCTGGCGAACCAGAGCAGCGCACAGAAACACCGTTTACCTTCCCACCAGAGCGGTACCTATTTATCTACTTGCACTTTGACGTGCTTTCGAACTGCTAGGTGGGCAGCAGCAGGGCAGCAGCTCACCCCGTTGTGGGGATTCGAACCGCCGACCTTCTGATCGGCAAGTCCTAGGCTCTGTGGTTTAGACCACAGTGCCACTTGCTTTAGGAGAATGCTATTACCAGCATTTCAATAAGGAAATTTGCCATAATGCATACTCCTAACCATTTTCACAATTGGGTTGCTGAAAAATAATATTGTTTGTATTTCAAATTGCCTCAGTACTAATGGATAGTAGATTTTAGTATCTGAAATTATTAGCCAAAATACCGGTAATCAGTATTTTTCTTCTCAAGTATGTGAAAGATGACTCTCAGAATGCAAATTTGCAAACTTTCTCTGTGGAACCTCCACTAAATTTTAATTTGTTTTCAAATTTATCTGTTTTCAGGTAGTCACAGCAGCATCCATACATATGACTATTGTGCTGATTTTGCTTTTACCAAAAATTTGGACACATCCAGTATTCAAACCTAGTGACTAACAGGGTCACGCAGCTGTGGCTTCTGGTGAGATTTCTCAGCTCAGCTCTCGTGAGATCTTCCTGGAACCCAGAAGCTGCCACTACCACTTCACCTCACTCTCCGGCAGCAGTGGCAGGTGTGCCCATGGCAGTGCCCCTTGGATTCTGCCCCAGGAGGTGGCTGCCTCATGGGCGGCCTGCCTGAGCCTAGAAAATTCCAGTTGACACATGTTTATTGGATCTGCTCCATTGCATTTAACAACAGCCTGACATGAATTATACACTTGATTCCACCCCACCCCCCGGCCTTTATTTTCCTCCCAGTAAAAGTTCCACCTGCTGTTTTGTTTGTGTTAGGAGGACACAGGAATAGGACCAGAAAAAGGAAGTGCTGACCTTCAGGGAGTAATGACACTGGAGCCACCACTTTTGAAAAATAAATATGATGTTGAAATATACTCAGAGTCGCAAAGTGATTTCATGCTCTTTATTCAGCTCATAGTGGTGAGGAGGAATGAATGAAAGTCCCCTCAAGGTATCTGCTTTATATACATTATTTACACAATGGGCTGCACATGATTGGCTAATTCCGGAATTCTACTGTAAGCCAATCAGGTTGTGGATTCACTTCTATCTGGAGCATGATTGGGTGGTTCCTGCCAACCAATCATACTGCTGCATTGTTCTAGGACCAATCAGACTGCTGCATTCTGAATCCTATTGTTCTAGGACCAATCAGACTGCTGCCTTTTGGATCCTATTGTTCTAGGACCAATCAGACTGCTGCAGTTTGGATCCTATTCAACTCAGTACATAACACCCCTCCCCTCTAAGTTCCAGTCCTGCCCGGGAGATCGCATTCATAGTCCTCAAGGTACGCCGGCGGCCTACGTGTGCGTTGCGGCCTGGGGTGTTCCCTGGTCCGGGGTTCAGGTTCTGGCTCGTGTTCCAAGGATGCTGGCTGTGATGGGGCTGTATGGTCTGGCGCAACCGGCTCGCTCAGTCGTGGTTCTGGTTCCAGTGTCCTTTCGGCCTCACGGATCCTCTCTGTATTTACTGATTCTGCCTCTCCTGCTTGCCCCTGCTGCTCTATGGGCCTCACTGCCCCACTGTTCCCTTGGGACTCCTCTGACCTGTCCTCCTCCTCCTGGTTTTCTCCCGGGAATCGTCGCCGTATCTGGTCACAGTGGCGGCGCCAGCATTGCCCCCCATCTGTTAGCACCTCGTACGACACGGGGCCAGTGACCCTGGTGACTGTGGCGGGTACCCATGCAGGGCCTGCCCCAAAATTCTTTGCATACACTGGGTCCTGGGCCTCGAAGGTCCGGGGGTTCCTGCCTTCCCCCACCACTACCTCATCCTGAGCTCTATCGGGGTGAAGGCGGTCCAATCTGATTGCAAGGCGCCGACCCATTAGTAGTTCAGCGGGGCTCCGGCCAGTCGTTGAGCTGGGGGTGCTGTGCTGTGCTAGAAGGAATGTGGCAAGGCGGTACTCCCAATCCCCTTGCGTCATGCGGCGAAGGGTGTCCTTGGTGGTCCGCACCATGCGTTCTGCTTGGCCATTGGTGGCAGGGTGGAATGGCGCCGAACGGATGTGGCGGATGGCGTTCTGCGCTGTGAAGGTTTGGAATTCTCCTGACATAAATGCAGTCCCATTGTCTGAGACGAGAGTGTCAGGGAGCCGGTGGGTTGCAAATAGCCTGCGTAGTACCCTGATGGCTGCGGACGTAGAAGTGGACGGTACCAGTGCAACTTCCAACCATTTGGTGTAGGAGTCCACCACTATGAAGAATGTTTTCCCCTGAAAGGGGCCAGCGAAGTCCACATGCAGGTGTGACCATGGTGCTCGGGCGGACTCCCAGGACTGGACTGGGGCCCTTGGGGGATCTGGGCGGGATTCTTGGCAGGCCTGGCAGTGTTTGACCCAGGCATCTATCTCTCCGTCGATCCCCGGCCACCACACATAACTCCTGGCAAGGGCCTTCATTCTTACTACCCCTGGGTGTGTCTCGTGTAGGGCTGTGAGGACCCTTTTGCGGAGGGGCTGGGGAACAACGACCCTGCTTCCCCATAACAGGCACCCCTTGTGGGCCGACAGTTCATGTTTGCGGGTTGTGTAGCCGGCGAATTCTGGTCCGGGGCTGCTGCTGGGCCATCCCCTCCACACCCAGTCCAGGACCCGGGAGATGACCCTATCTTTCTTGGAATGGTGTGCAACTTCTTGTGCCTGAATGGGGCGCTCAGGAAGCAGCTCCAGGCTCATAACCTCTTGTGCAGGTGCTGGGTCGGGGCCTGTTTCCGGTAGTGGTAGCCTGCTGAGGGCGTCCGCATGGCCCATCGCCTTCCCAGGGCGGTGAATCAGTGCATACTGGTAGCTGGCAAGGAAAATTGACCACCTGAGGACGTGAGGAGACAGCACTTGGGGGGTCTGCTTTTCGGGGGCAAACAAGCCAAGCAACGGCTTGTGGTCAGTCACCATGGTGAAGGGCCGCCCGTACAAGAAATCATGGAATTTTTTTACTCCCTTCACGATTGCCAGACCCTCCTTGTCGATTTGCGAGTAGTTCCGCTCGGTTGCGTTGAGTGTCTGGGAAAAGTATGCCACCGGTACCTCTCTTCCATCTGGGAGTTGGTCTCCCAGGACAGCGCCAATGCCATAGGGTGAGGCGTCGCATGCTTGCACCACAGGCAGCCTCTCGTCGAAGTGTGCCAAGACCGAGTTTGAGACAAGCAAGTCCTTGACTGCCTGGAATGCGGCCTCCTGGCGCTGGCCCCACACCCAAGGGGCCCACTTGTCCAGGAGTCTGTGTAGGGGCTCCGCTACCGCCACCTTGTGGGGAAGGAAGGAATGGTAAAAGTTCAATAGTCCCAAGAAGGCCTGAAGTTCAGTCTTGTTCTTGGGTGCTGGGGCATCACAAATGGCCTGTACCTTGTCCCCAGTTGGGTGGACCCCTTCTGCGTCCACCATAAATCCCAGAAAGTCCACCTGAGACACTCCTAGTAGACATTTTTCCCACTTCACCTTGAGACCCGCCGTCTGGAAACGGTTCAGAACGGTGCGGAGGCGGTCCTCAAACTCCTCGGGTGTGGGCCGGCAATCAACACATCATCGAAGAAGGGGGTGACACCAGGAATCCCTTTAAGGAGAGAGTCCATTAGATTCTGGAATATGCCTGGTGCCACGCTGACACCGAATTGCAGCCGCTTTACCCTGAACGCTCCTCTGTGCGTCACAATCGTCTGTGCCTCTGTTGTGGCCTCATCTACTGGCAGCTGTTGATATGCTTGGGCCAGGTCCAGCTTGCCAAAAATTTTCGACCCAGCCAGGGTAGCAAGGACATGGCTGACCACTGGCACTGGGTATGCATGGGCCGTGAGGGCCTTGTTTATGGTACATTTGTAGTCTGCGCAGATGCGGACTGAACCATTAGGCTTGACGGGTGTGACGATTGGGGTTTCCCAGGGGGCATTAGGCACCGGCTCCAGCACTCCTTGCTCCACGAGTCGGTCCAATTCCTCGTCTATACGGGGTTTCAGGGCGAACGGGACCCGGCGGGCCTTGAGCCTGACCGGTCGTACTGCGGGGTCAAGCTGTAGAGCAATGGGGGGCCCGTATACTGTCCCAATTTCCCATCGAAAACCCCTGGAAATTCCTTGCATATGGCATCCACGTCCACTTGTACGGTAGTGTGGTTCACCCCGGTGACGGCTAGCCCCAGTGGTCCAAACCATGCCAATCCCAGTAAGCTAATGTAGGGGCCCTTGACCACAAGCAAGTCCAGTTGCCGCGTCCGCCCTCGGTACTGCACCCTGAAGGTCCCCACCCCCATTGTGGGGACCTTACGTTTCTGGAAGTCCCGGAGGGTGAATGGGGCCTGAGTTTGGGACCCCCAGTAGGACACAGTTTCCTTAAGGTCCTTGCCGAGATTATGGATAGAGTTGAACCCGTGTCAAGCTCCATGCGGCATGGGGCCCCCTCTATCTGTACCTCTACATAAATTTTCTCTACGTTGGGGTGGGGCAACTGGTATACCTGGAAGTCCGTGAGCTCCGTCGAGTTGCCTTGGTGCGTTGGGCCTCAGGACCTGGGGCTCTTGGATTGGTCATCTGATGCCTGGCATCGGGTGGGCCGAGCCCGACACACCCGGGCGATGTGTCCCAATTTTCTGCACTGCCTGCACTCTGCGTTGCGGAAACGGCAGGTCCTCCTCTCGTGACTTTCTCCACAGCTTGCGCAGTTCCCTCCTTCTCGTCGAGGCAGCTGTGGTATTTGGGCTGCTTGAGTGCGCTGCTGTACTCGGTGCACCTCCTCCCTGTTGGATCCTGAGTCGTCGGTGAGGTCTTCGTGGTGGACCCTCGGTTGGGACGGCTGGCTCGGCCGTGCCTCTTGCGTCGACCTCTCGGCAGCTTCCGTTGCCAGGGCCTCCTCCAGAGCGACCTGGAACGTTAGGTCCTTCTTAGCGTAGAGGCGTCGTTGCAGCTTCTCATCCTTCAGGCCACCGACGAGGCGGTCCCGAAGCATGTTCTCCAGCTCTGAGAAGTTGCAGAACCGGGCAGCTTGGCGGAGAGAGGTCACAAACCCAGTTATGGTTTCCCCAGGGGCTTGCCGCTTTGCGTAGAAGGCATTTTGATGAGCCACCACTAAGGGCTGTGGCGAAAAGTGCCCCTTCAGCTGTTCCATTATTGTTTTGTATGGAACAGTAGCAACGTCTTCAGGCACAAGGAGAGCCCGGGCGTTTTCAAACGTCTCCTCTCCGCAGACGCTGAAGAATATTGCCCTCTTCTTGGCGTCTTCTTCATCGGTGACCCCTTTGGCTTCTAGGAGGAAGGTGAAACGGGAGGCGTACATAACAGATGTCTTGCTTTCTGTCAGTTTCTCTTAGATTTGTATACCTACAGTACTTAGAGGAGTATCAAATGACAATTTAGTTCCCTATTTCAATTTCAAAATCTGCAACAAAATAAGTTCACACTTTAAAATCTTCATTAAATGCATTTATACAGGTGTTTGGGACACGGGTGGTGCTGTGGTCTAAACCACTGAACCACTTGGGCTTGCCAATCAGAAGGTTGGCAGTTCGAATCCCCGCGACCGGATGAGCTCCCATTGCTCGGTCCCTGCTCCTGCCCACCTAGCAGTTTGAAAGCACGTCAAAGTGCAAGTAGATAAATAGGTACCGCTCTGGTGGGAAGGTAAACGGTGTTTCCGTGTGCTGCTCTGGTTCGCCAGAAGCGGCTTAGTCATGCTGGTCACATGACCCGGAAGCTGTCTGTGGACAAACACCGGCTTCCTCGGCCAATAAAGTGAGATGAGCGCCGTAAAGTTTTGATTTCAAAATCAAAATTCAAGTTGCATATTTTGAAAATTCACTGAATTTCTTTCTTTTTTACAAAAGACTATTTTAGCTTTGACTGAAATCATATATACACTTATATGAAAGTAAGTTCTTCCAAGTTATATTTGTTTATAAACTTACAGATGAGCACAGAAAAACCTTTCCGTAAAATCTAAAACACTTTACCCAATTCCATGGTCATCCCTATCGGTGACAGCTTTATTACAAAAACGGGCAATATATATTTAAATTTATGAAACTAAGTTGTGTGATTTGTTTTACAGAGGGTGGAGTAAGATGGAGGGTAAGATTTGAGGTGTGGTTCCCCCACCCTCCATGCAGGGCATGTAAGGTCATGGACTGGCTGGCTCCAGTCAAATTATTGCCCTCATGTCTGCAGACAAGCCTTTTAATAACTATTGCAAGGGACTGCTTTTTTTCTAATTGCATACACAGAGAATGGTTCATCTTTAGAATAATGTGTCAAATGTGTCCACCCTTTACCACAAAAATATTCAGTTCATTCTTGGACTATTATTAGTCATTACTGAGATCAGAGACAGGCGGCATATCCCATAATTTAAAGAGGAGATACAAGAAAAATATGTTTGCTCTCATTTTTTTTTTTAAAAAGTCTCTCTCTCTCTCTCTGTGTGTGTGTGTGTATCTGGCCACGGTCCACTCAACCCAGAATTCTGTTTCCAGCAGCTGCTACTTGAGCACATCAGTGCAGCATAGAAATCCTTTGCAGATCATTTTGTCAGTTGACAAAATCCCTGATGCCCAAGTGACAGAAATGAGACTGGATGACAAAGTTATTCTGAACTGTGAAATCAAGCTGCAATCCTAGCTCCATTTATGTGGGAGTAAGGCCCACTGAATTCGACAGGACTCACATCTGAGTAGACATGGTTAGAACTGGAACCATAGGCACTTCACTCACCTTGTCTGTAAGGGGCTACAAGACTCTTGGTTGTTTTTGCTGCAGAAGACTGGAAATACATTAACTCTGAAAGGGAAGCTAATTGATTTGTTGATGGTTGAGATATCCAGGTATATTATGCAGTATGAGGTAGTTTTTAAAAAATATATGTTTTTGTATCAGTGGAGGGAAAAAATGGAAGGCTTGTGCAAAATAAACCAATTGCAGCACAATGGAAAATACCAGATGAAAATGCACATGAATGTAAAAGGGAATGAGCCTACACATCCAAAAGTCTCTTAAAAGCTAATGAATTTCTCTGAAGGCTGTTTTACTCTAACTTGCCACAAACCTACCCATGATAAACCGAAGATTCATAACAGACTCCCCCCCCCCAATCTTTTAATTACTGACCTTGACCCATTTTGGGGTATTATTCCTTTCTGTTGCCTGTATCTTCAGCATGATTCCAATGTACATTTCCATGTCAAAAAACAGAAATAAGTTTGCCTTCAACTTAATAGCCTCCAGGATGAGCCACACAGGATATAGTTTAATAAACGATATCAAGATAAGTCTGCCTGCTCTCATCTTCTGCTTGTATTATTGTATGTAATTTTGAGCCCAATATAGGTCTAGTGATGAGAGAACATCTCATAGGTTTACCATTCTGCTATTACTAGTAGTCCTAAATGGCATCATTGGAAGAATTAGATATGTGACGGCATAGTTAGAGGTCCAATCTGCAACATGATAACAACTTATCATTTGCAAAAAAACAAAACAAAAACCTGTTACCTCATCCAGCATACATTTTACCAGCTTTTCCACAAGAATATCATGAGGGACTTTGTCAAAAGCCTTACTGAAATCAAGATACATTATGTCCACAGCATTCCCCAGATACACCAAGCTTGTAACTCTATCAGAAAAAGGAAAGGAAAGGAAAGGAAAGGAAAGGAAAGAAATGAGATTTGTCTGGCATTACTTGTTTTTGAGAAACCCATGCTGGGTCTCAGTAATCACAGCATCCTTTTCTAAATGCTCACTTGTGACCATTTGCTTATCTGTTCTAGGACCTTTCCTAGTATTGATATCAAGCTCACCAGTCGATAGTTGCCTGGATCTTCTCCTCACACACCGCTTTTAAAAATGGGGACCACATTTGCCCAATCTGCAGGCACCCCACCTGTTTTCAAAGAATTCTCAAAATTATAGAAAAAGGCTCTGACATTACAAGGGTCAACAGGCCCTGGAGATTTCAATTCCTTTAAAGTAGCCTGGTGTTCCCTTACTACCCCTTTCCCTATATATTGGGCTGCAGCTCCCTCCTTACATCATTTATTCTGTTATCACCAGGTTGGGCACTGCTTTCCTTCTGGGTGAAGACAGAGGCAAAGTAGTTCCACCTTCTCTCTGTCACCCAAGAAGAGCCTGCTAACAATGCTCTTCTTTCAACAAGCCTTCTAAGATCTCCATCCCAATTGGTATTTGTCTTGGATTTGAATTGATGTTGTGTATGTACAGTTGTTTTAAAATGTATATGCATTTTATATATATAACATATATGTAATTGTTTTAAAAATGCTATTATATTGTAAATTTCTTTGAGATGCCCCATGGCTTATGGGAAATGATTCATACATATGCAAATAATTTGGCCAGGAGCTTGGCCTCTGATTTCAGAAGATCTCTTAAAAAATAAAGGCCAAGATGTCAATAACTCCCAACAGTTTAGACAGAAACAAGCCATTATCAACATCATGTCCCTTCCAACATGTTATGGAAGCAGTCATTCAATGTGTTTTGTTGATCAGGCAGTAAAGTGTAATTAAGGTTCCCAGATCTCCTAGAAGGCATTATATATCCTTCATGGCTGTAAGGATTTTCCCCTTCCCTATCTGTTGATGGACGGCCATCCTGACTCGGTCCCAGACACACTGATCAGATGTTTGGAAGCTGTGGCTGGATGGTTACATGGGAGCCAGTTGAAGTTAAATCGTTTGAAGACAGAGGTCCTTTGGCTGGGTCGGGATGATATGGGATTGGTGGGGGGCAACTCCCATCTCTTGCGGGGGCACAATTAGTGCCAGCACCATCCGTTAAGAGTTTGGGTGTATTCTTCGACATCTCCCTTTCCATAGGCATAGATTGCAGCTATAACAAAGGCGGCATTTTTTTCATCTCCACCAAGCTAAGCAGTTGGCTCCTTACCTCTCTCACCCTGACCTAGTCACTGTGATCCACGCGACGGTCACCTCCAGGCTTGATTATTGTAACTCACTCTACGTGGGGCTGCCCTTGAAGCTGACCCAGAAACTCCAGCGGGTGCAGAATGCCGCGGCGAGACTCCTTACAGGGTCCTCACTGCGAGATCACATTCACCCGGTGCTATACCAGCTGCACTGGCTCCCGGTGGAGTACAGGATCAGGTTTAAGGTGCTGGTTTTAACCTTTAAAGTTCTATACGGCCTAGGACCCTCATACCTACGGGACCGCCTCTCCTGGTATGTCCCACGGAGGACCTTACGGTCTGCAAATAAAAACATCTTGGAGATCCCGGGCCACATGGAGGTTAGGCTGGCCTCAACCAGAGCCAGGGCTTTTTTGACCGTGGCCCTGATCTGGTGGAACGCTCTGTCACAAGAGACTAGGGCCCTGCGAGATTTGACATCTTTCCGCAGGGCCTGCAAGACAGAGCTGTTCCACCAGGCCTTTGGCCAAGGCACAGTCTGACCCCCTGCTTCTGTAATCCTCATAGAACTCTAGCCCAATGGTTGTCATTAATTTGATTCTGAATTGATTTTAGAATGTATTTTAATTAATTGATTGTGATTTTATGTAAACTGTGCTATTTTTATTATTGTTAGCCACTCTGAGCCAGGCTTTGGCTGGGGAGGGCGGGATATAAATAATTTTTATTATTATTATTATTATTTTCCCCCATTTCCTTAAATCTGGATTCTAAAGTCTCAAGAAACACATTCTGCCCAAGATTAACTAAGCCCTATCTGTGTCCTGACTTATTTAATATAATCTGCTCATGGCAGGTCTCCAGATGTGCTTCAGAAGTAAAGGTGTTGTTCTGTGTGCCTTTCAAATTCCAAGTTGTATTCTGTTTTGAATCCAAATTGCATGCTAGTTTGCCTTGAATTCAAAACCTCACCTCAAGGGAACTAACATGCATCCAGCCTTGTTGTAACACACTGCTTCTAGTCAGCCTGAGCTTGGGCCATCTTGCTGAAGACTACCAATATTTTGATGTCAAACTCATTGTATTAGCAATCTGTTGGTATGCAGCAAGGACTAAGATCATTAAGCCATCTCTTCTCTACCAGAGAGCTCATAAAGCTGACGTATCCAATGAAGGGGCCCATGAAGGCTGATTTCACAAAAAGTGTGCTAATCTTTCAAGGTGCGTAAGACTAGTTGGTCACAATGCTGTCACAGTTCTTGATACATTATCCACACTGTGCTTCAACAAGTGTATCTAGAAATCTTACCCAAAGGCAACAACAGTGCAGTGCTACATTGGACACACAGACATTGTGTAATACAGCAACGTTTCGCTCATTCACAGCATTTTCTTCTCTGATCATGTTTATCTTCAAAGGCGATAGCGCACACACACATTTCTCCATTTATGTACATCTCTTCACTGCATGCTTAGTCATGTTCATTAATTTCAGCAGGTCTATTCTAAGTACTACTTAGCTGAATGCTAAGTATTTTATTTTTAGATGAAACATGTAAGTGTTGCAGTCAGAAAATATATTGGAAAACTTCCCAGTCTCTCACACAGAATATATATATTTTAACATGAAACTTGTCATTAGTAATAAAACTAATTTTTAAAATCACTTTTTAATCAATCAAAATGTTTTAATCAAGTAATCTAATTAACTAAGAGTGCAATCTGGTGCATCTTTCTTCAGAAGTGCATCTTAGTGACTTCAGAGGGGCTTCCTCCAAGGTATGCTAGTTTAAGATTGCAAACACAATCTAAAGTTACAGATAGGTAGCCGTGTTGGTCTGCCATAGTCAAAACAAAAAAAAAATTTCCTTCCAGTAGCACCTTAAAGACCAACTAAGTTAGTTCTTGGTGTGAGCTTTCGTGTGCATGCATCTGAAGTATCTGAAGAAGTATCTGAAGAAGTGTGCATGCACACGAAAGCTCATACCAAGAACTGTTGAATCAACTGCCCCCCCCCCCGCCAACTTCACCACCTGTAAATGAGCTGATGAGTTGGGAAGTAGTGCATAAGTTTATAAAAACCAATTTTCAAAATGCTGTCACACTTAACCGTGATCAAGGAACAAAATCCTGGATAGGAACAGGTTCGATTTCTTAAACATTGGGGTCAGCAGAGGCAGGAAATAGATCCTCCCCTCGTGGTGCCCCCTTATAAGTTCATTCCTATAGGGAGACAGAAAAGTCCTTGTGGACAGCACTGTCTCTTTCCACACCCACAGCTTTGCCCAGGGATGGGAGGACATGAAATGTTACTCTTCTCCTCAGAGTCTTCTAGAGTTGCCATATGTCCTGGAAAACCTGGACATGTCCTCTTTTGGGGGGCCAACATGCCCATCCAGGCAGATTTCTATATTTTAAAGGAAACATCTGGGGGGGGGATGCACCTGCTTGAGAGGGCACTGTGCTCTGGAAGTGGGAGCACACAGCGGAGCAAGGCCGTTGCAGCGAAGATGAGGTAGGAGCTGGGGTCCTGCCTCCGCTTGGGCTGGCAGTGGCTCAGGTGGCTCTGCAGGCCGTGGCCGCTGCCAGCCCAAGTTGGGGAAAGAGGCGTGCGGGCCCAGCTCTGTTTTGCTCTTCAAGATATGGCAACCCTAGAGTTGACTCACTGGGTTTACAGGGGCATGATCATGCTAGGATCATATGGCTTTGCCTTTAACTGGCCTTTAGCAAGCATATAACCAACAGAGCTAGAGCTGAAGAGCACCACTGGAATTGAATCTTGATGGCATGCCACGGCAACCACAGTGGGCAGTAATTTTCAGGCATTTCTCTCTCTCTAGCATGAGCTGCTTTACTTGACTTTCACCAGATTACCTGCTGGCCTGGTTGACTGTCAGTAGTCCTTCAGACCTTTGCTTAGCTGTCTGCCTTAGCTGCCTTAGCTGTCTGCTGCATCTGAAATCATTTAACCAAAATAATAATAATAATAATTTTAAAGATAGTGAAATTCATCACTCCTTATTGTTTTTTCCAGTGCTTTCTTTCTAAAAAAATGTTTAGGGGTAGTTTCATTTTGACTCAAGAAATTCACCATTTTATAGTTCAAAGCAGGAAAAAGAAATACAGTAAATGGACGGGACAGAGGAAAAATAATTAAGGGAACCCAGAGGGGGAAACACAAATCCTCAGAAATTTGTGGTTCTGCCAAAAAAGGAAGAAAGAACTGATTATTAAGGACCACAGAAATTATTTTTAAAAAAAAATATCCAGAAAAGAAGAGGAATTTAAGTCCTTCCCCAAGCCTTCCTGTATCCAAAAATAAATGCTAAAACAGGGGGAAAACAACCAGACATTGACAGCTACTTCCAGTTGGGGTGGGAAGCAGAGAGAGAAAATTAGTGAAATGAGAGAAGGAGAGGGAAGAGAACGAGTGTCAAATAAAGCAGAGAGTTTTGCCCCCACCCAAGGGATCGAAGTCAATAGGAAGGACCTTCAAGTTTCTCTCCAAATGACCTGGCAGCCTTTTCTTTTCCTAACATCTGTTTGGGGGGGAGCGTGCGCCACAAAAACAGGCGAGGGAGGGAGGGATGTGCTGGGTCTGTGAGCACGAGGAAACCCTGGACCTGGGGAAGGGGCGGGGGCGCATCTGCAAGGGGGGGAGGCTCTGGCGGGCCCCCCAGGCCAGGCGGGTCTCCCTCTTGCTGGGACCAGAGGACAGCGGAGCTCGCAGGTGGCCGCTTCCTCCCTGCCTCTCCGCTCCTGCTGCCGCTGCCGCTTCCTCCACCTCCTTCCCAGTCACATTTAGGTTCACAAAATGTTTAGGGGCAGGCGTACCCCTACACATCCCCAGAAAAAAGCACTGGTTCTTTTCATATAGAAAGAAAGAGTCTATTTTCTTCCTTGTTGATTTTATCTGTTCTCAGTTAAAGTCTGAGGATTCAGGCTGTCAAACACAAAATCAAGTTTACTTTAACGATTTGAAACATAAATTAACAACATGTTTCAGCAGATGCACACTTTAAGCAGATGCCACAAGAGTTTTCCTTGTTCTTCCTACAGAAGACTGGTGGACTCTCCTGCTGAAAATTCATTAACTTTGAAAGGGAAGGGAAGGGAACTGATTTGAAAAAAACCTGTTGATGGCATGTCTGTATGTAATAAAATATATATGCACCAGTTGACAAGGAAACAGAAAAAAGACTTGTGCAATTGCAGCAGAATACAGAATACAGGTATCCCTGGATGCGAACGGGATCTGTTCCGGAGCCCCATTCGCACCCAGAGCAGAACGCAACCCGCGTCTGCGCGTGCATGGGTTGCGACTAGCCGCGTGGCGTCATTTTGAGCGTCTGCGCATGCGGCGAAACCCAGAAGTAACGCGTTCTGTTACTTCCGGGTTGCCGCAGAGTGCAACTGGAAAACGTTCAACCTGAAGCAACTTCAACCTGAGGTATGACTGTATAAAATACTGACTCAAAGTGCAAATGAATGCTGGGATCGGCTGAGGCACACGCATACCTCCCTAGTGGGAAATTCACTGGTGAGAATTCTAAGCCTATGGCAACTTTTTCATATTTTCAAATTCTTAAAAATAAAAGCAGATGAGGAGAGACAAACCGAATAATTCAAGAACTGCCTACACCACACAGAAGAGTACATCTACATTATAGGTGTGAATTGATTTAATGGTAATTTCTTCTAGCCAGGGAACCTTTGGAATTATACTTCTGTGAGGGAAATTCTCAGCACCTGAAGATTTGTATGAAGGAAGGAAATGGGAGCATACAAGAATTTCTGTAAGGCAAGACAATCTGTTCTTCATTTCGATCCATTGCTCAGCTAGCAATTTCACATGCAAGACATCACATGTTTTCTGTTTTGGAACAGATGCACTCTGTGCCCTATTTGATAAAGGTGGACATCTGCAGCTTTAGTTGCCAGAATAACAGGCCTCAACTAGGATTAGCTCAGCAAAATCAATTTCAGCAGGTTGTCGGTTCTTTGAGGACATTACTTTAAAGCATTCATACAACCCATGTAAAAGGGGGGGGACTGCATCAGCTGCATAGGCATTCAAATATTCCTTAGATAAAAATAGGGGCGTTTCTTACTCCCCACCCCAACTGGCCTCCCCGACCCCCATTACTTGCCTCCTCCTGCAGAGCATTTCCTATCAGGAAGGAGAGGCAAGGGGATAGTCCCTTGCCAGCGCTGTCGTTTGGGACAAGCGCTGACTCATCTACAGCAGGGAAAATAGACACATTCCAGGATCAAATCAGAAGCCAGGATGTCGTTCAAAATTCCAGAAACTGTCCCTGAAAAATTGGGGCATTTGGAGAATATGTGTATTATAGCAAAGGACATAAAAGTGTAAATGCATGATCACAGAAAAAGAATATGAACAATGTTTATTTTGAACCCAGTGCTAACAAAAGCTGAAGCCCAGAACTTGGGGTGGGTTGTGTTTTCTTTCTTTTCTGCCCAGGAGGAGCAAAACCACTGTATAACAATGACTCAGCTCCCAGCCCCTCCCATCTAAAGCTTTATGCCATAGGTAGGTGAACTAAGGCCCGGGGGCCGGATCTGGCCCAATCGCCTTCTAAATCTGGCCTGGAATGGGGGGAGGGGCCTTACTTTTCAAATATTAGGTAGTATAGGCATCTCCCTCCACGTTTTCTTTTATTAACCCCCCCCCCAGGTTTGCTCATGCTGTGGGACAGTAAACCGGCCCCCTGCTGAAAAAGTTTGCTGACCCCTGCTTATGCTAAGGCTGACACTGATCCCACCAGATGAAGCACTTTGCTTTCATTTGAAAGCCTGCATATTGTTGTGACACCTTTGTTCTATTCTTAGAATGCAGATTGGTCAATCCCTTAACATCATTCTGACTCCTTAACATGCATGCACACACACTTACATTTTTAATAAACTGTTGACACAGAGAACCAAGTAACATTAAGAAATAGATTTTTCCCCTCCCCCAAAAAGTATTTTCTTACTTTTCAGTGACTTTTGACATTACACATAGGAATTCTTTGGTCAGCATGAAAAAAATTACACTCTTGCCATATTTCTTTTACTTCAAAAAGGTGGCAGCAAGGCAATTTCTTGGGACATAAACAGCTTTATAAGCAGCTAAAGTAGATCCTTGATTAACCAACCTTCCTCCTACTTTGCTGTGCTTTGCATGGAATATCCTAATTTTCCCCAAGACTGACAGCTGAGCAGCACCTTACTAATGTATTACCTGATTACACTAAGCGCTTTCACATGTGGAACTTAGCACATTTAATATACAGCAAGGGATGGTAATAAATAGGGTATTAACGAACACAGTGATTAAAGACTTTAAAATTCCGACAAGGGTAATAAAACACTCCCCAACAATGGTGGTATTTGGATCGGGAATCTGTAAATCAGGGTGTTTGCCAATGAGCTCTGCTTTCTCTCAACTCTTGGCCATTCTTCCATTTCTAATAAGGTTAACAAGCTAGAGTTGAAGGACTGGAGCCTGAACTGACTTTTTCTAAGGCTCTAATGAATCACGATCATGCCAGTCACATCACGTGTTCCTCCTGCCGCAATGCATGGCTCTCAATTAAGCTGCTTACCTTTTGTGTATTGTGCAAGAGATGCAATATACAAGGGGCAATTCTTAACTCATGTTCAAAATGTTTCTATTTCCCCCTTCAGAATCCAATTTGATTATCTCATTAGGTTTTCAAGACGCTTTGTCTGGCTCAGAGACCAGCTCTGACATTAAGACTTCCCCCTCCCCCTCAAGAAAAAACAGTGACAGGCTAACAGGAGCCATTCTTTCCACAAGAGCTCTGCTCAGAAAAGCTGATTTCAAAAAACATATTAGCAAAACAATGATAAATGTCTGATTGCATCTCCACCCACTGTGACATTGCTTGCTGCCTTTTAATGCCTCAACCTGCTCCTCAAATCTCCTGCATGATGCCGCCTCCCCCAAAGTATCCCCTCAGTGCCCAGCTTTCTGGGAAGTCTTTGCTTAACTCATTAGGGTGCAAACCTAGACACAAAGCGAGGCATGTTCTAGTGGCAAAGGGCCAAACATTTCAGCAGCAACTCTTCCTACCTTTTTGTAGGGCTGCAGAGGCAGTGAAAACAGGGGGGAGAAAATTGAACCAGTCCTCCTTCTATCTGTCACAGGTCAGATTAATTTTGGAATGGGGGGAGGGGCCTTACTTTTCAAATATTAGGTAGTATAGGCATCTCCCTCCACGTTTTCTTTTATTAACCCCCCCCCCAGGTTTGCTCATGTGACAAGTGCCATTAAGATTCCAACCCTATACTGGAGCACTCCCACCCACATCTCTGTGGACAGATGCTGTCATGATACAGTGTCCTTCCACAGAGGCACTATGTGGAGAATTGGCTATGGCGTGTGCTAGGAACACTGGTGCCACTTGCTGCAGCAGACGGTAACACACCCACTCATCAAATATTGCCAACTTTTGATATCTTATCTATGGGCGTAGCCATGATTTTTGTTGGGGGGTCAGGCCTTTTGTTGGGGGGGACCAGAACCTCAGTTAGCTATGTATTTTTATGAATTTTTTTGGGGGGGGAGCTGTCCCTCCCTGCCCCGCCCTTGGCTACGCCCATGATCTTATCTCAAAAATAGTCTCCCCACCTATGTGGCTATACGGTGGGGGTTGGGAGAAACCCTTGGGCCCAACTCTAGTTTTTAACTGAAGCTGATCACCCGTCAGGATGGGCAGAACAATTTCCTGTTCCTTTCCACAGGCTCCTGGCTGCACTGCAAAGCAGCTTCAGTCCTCATTCTGAACCAAAAGCCCAAGGGCTAACAACAATTGATCACATCAATCCCTTTTGATTGACTTCCTTCTCACTTCCCATCTTTTCACTTGCTTTGACTGGTTCCCAGCAAGGTACCTGTATCTGATATCCGGCTTAGAGCATCCTTTTTCAACCTTGGGTCCTCAGATGTTGTCAGACTATGATTCCCATCACCCCTGATCACTGGTACTACTAGCTAGGGATGATGGGAGTTGTAGTCCAACAACATCTGGGGACCCAAGGTTGAAAAAGGCTTCTCTAGACTCTTTTTTTCTTTCAACCCAACCTTTTGTTTATTTATTTTGGGGAAGTTTCCTCTGTTGAAATCACACGTGATGGTGCTGGACTTTCTGTGCATTATTCTCTCTCTCTCTCTCTCTCACACACACGCGTGAGCGTACACACACACACACACACACACACACTCATATATATGCAACTAACTGTTCCACGGCACAGTCATTGACTGTAATATGAAAATTTTAATTTGTTGCAATCTTACTTAGTCAAGTGAAGATATTGACTGAACATTGCAGCCACACATTTTTCTTTTGTTTCCTTCCACTTCCTCCACTGGGAAGTCAAGGAGGAGGAGGTCACTGCGGCCATGGTTAAGTGGTCACAGGACTTTGGGTATTCAATAACCATGCCACAGTGGGGAAATTTGTGTAAGAATAATTGGAAATTCACAAACTGTTATACTTCAAAAGAAAACTTCCTAAAAATGCAACACCGATGGTATCTAACACCTTGGAAATTGTCAAAGATGTACAAAAATGTCCCAAGTAATTGCTGGAGGTGTGGAGATAAATCAGGCACTTTCTACCACATGTAGTGGTCATGCAAAAAAATCCAGGCATTCTGGGAGAGTATCCACTTAGAAATACAAAAAAATAATAAAGACTTCCTTTAAGAGGAAGTACTCACCTGGAGTACTGTGTCCAGTTCTGGGCACCACAGTTCAAGAAGGACACTGACAAACTGGAACGTGTCCAGAGGAGGGCAACCAAAATGGTCAAAGGCCTGGAAACGATGCCTTATGAGGAACAGCTAAGGGAGCTGGGCATGTTTAGCCTGGAGAAGAGGAGGTTAAGGGGTGATATGATAGCCATGTTCAAATATATAAAAGGATGTCACATAGAGGAGGGAGAAAGGTTGTTTTCTGCTGCTCCAGAAAAGCGGACACGGAGCAATGGATCCAAACTACAAGAAAGAAGATTCCACCTAAACATTAGGAAGAACTTCCTGACAGTAAGAGCTGTTCGACCGTGGAATTTGCTGCCAAGGAGTGTGGTGGAGTCTCCTTCTTTGGAGGTATTTAAGCAGAGGCTTGACAACCATATGTCAGGAGTGCTCTGATGGTGTTTCCTGCTTGGCAGGGGGTTGGACTCGATGGCCCTTGTGGTCTCTTCCAACTCTATGATTCTAAGAGAAAACGAGAAGCTTACCTCCTGGGGATCACAGATTTGGATATCCCGCAGAAAATGAAGAGTATATTTTTATATGCCACAGTGGCAACAAGAGTCCTTATCGCTACAAAGTGGAAGAGTGATGAAATCCCTTCTATCCATGAATGGATCCAAAAGTTAACAGATTATGTGGAGTTAGATAGTTTATCAGAAAAAATAAAGAACAAACCAAAACATGAATTCCTCTCAAAACGGGAAGTCTTTAAAGTTTATTTGAAAAACAATTACAGTAGTTTAAACTCTGTTGCAGTGTTTGAATAACTTTAGTAGTAGAGTTAAGAAAGATCTGAAACCTTAGATAAATCAATAATTAGTTAATTTAAGACAAAAACGTGTATTGGCAACAAATAATAGATAATTGAAATAAGGAATGGACAGGATGTCGGGTCTATAGTCCCAGGACTGCTTTTTGTTTCACTGATTTGGAATGAATATTATCCTTATCATGGTTTGGTTTGTATTTCTTGTCTTGTTTTTTTCCTTTTTTGGTGTACCAATAATAAAAAAGGGGGTGGGGAGGAAAAAAAGAAGGGAAGCTGCCAAGGGCACTTTCCCACTGAAAGGGCTGCCCCATCCCTCCTGCCTGATATGCCAATCTATTCCTAGGGCATGACAACATGAAGAGGTTTGCCTTCAATGCAGCCCCCTTCCCTCTTTATGGATTCATTGATGGAGAAGGATGAAAGGCAGCTTCAAGGAAGGGCTGGAGTTTCCCCTTTTCTTTCTCTTTTTTAGATGGGTTGGCTTGGAAGTGCCCCAGTGAGACACTGGGTCCACCTCTGCTGTGGGTTTGTGATCCAAGCTGGACAGAAGTCTGTGGGTTCCCCTTCCATTTGGATCCCTTCCAGTCAGGATTCAGGCCTCATCATGGAACTGAAACTGCCTTGGTCGCACTGGTCGATGATCTCCGGCAGGCTAGGGACAAAAGTGAAAGCTGTTTCCTAGTTCTGCTGGATCTCTCAGTGGCCTTTGACACCATCGACCATAACATCCTTCTGGACCGTCTAGAGGGGCTGGGAGTTGGGGGCACTGTTATACGGTGGTTCCGCTCCTTCCTCCTGGGCTGTGTTCAGAAAGTGGTGGTGGAGTTTTCAGACCCCTGAGTTCTCACTTGTGGGGTGCCTCAGGGTTCTGTCCTCTCCCCCATGCTTTTTAACATTGATATGAAGCCACTGGGAGAGATCATGAGGGTTTGGGCTGGGTGTTCATCAGTATGCAGATGATACCCAGCTCTACCTCTCTTTTAAAAATCAGAACCAGTGAAGGTGGTGAAGGTCCTGTGTGTCTGGAGGTGGTTGGAAAATGGATGGCGGCTAAGAGATTGAGGTTGAATCCTGACAAGACAGAAGTACTGTTTTGGTGGGGCAGGGGGCAGACGGGTGTGAGGGACTCCCTGGTCCTGAAAGGGGTAACTGTGCCCCTGAAGGACCAGGTGCACAGCCTGGGAGTCATTTTGGACTCACAGCTGTCCATGGAGGTACAGGTCAATTCTGTATCCTAGGCAGCTGTCTCCCAGCTCCATCTGGTACGCAGGCTGAGACCCTACCTGCCTACAGACTGTGTCACCAGAGTGGTGCATGCTCTAGTTATCTCCCTCTTGGACTACTGCAATGCGCTCTACGTGGGGCTACCTCTGAAGGTGACCCGGAAACTATAATTAATGCAGAATGCAGCATCTAGACTGGTGACTGGGAGTGACCGCCAAGACCATATAACACTGGTCCTGAAAGACCTACATTGGCTCCCAGTACGTTTTCCGAGCACAATTCAAAGCGTTGGTGCTAACCTTTAAAGCACTACTTGGCCTCGGCCCAGTATACCTGAAGGAGTGTCTCCACCCCCATCGTTCAGCCCAGACACTGAGGTCCAGCTCTGAGGGCCTTCTGGCAGTTCCCTCACTGCGAGATGTGAGGTTACAGGGAACCAGGCAGAGGGCCTTCTTGGTAGTGGCACCCACCCTGTGGAACGCCCTCCCAACAGACGTCAAGGAAATAAACAACTAGCTGACTTTTTAAAGACATCTGCAGGCAGCCCTGTTTAGGGAAGTTTTTAATGTTTGATATTTTATTGTGTTTTTAATAACCTATTGGAAGCCGTCCTATTGGAAGAGTGGCTGGGGAGGCCCAGCCAGATGGGTGGGGTATAAGTAATAAATTATTATTGTTATTATTATTGTTATTGTTATCTGCTTCCCTCCCACCTCTCTCCACATAGCCTCGGCACTGGCAACCCACACTACGCCACTGGACTATGACATTCATCAACCCCAGTCTGTATTGCCAATGGTCAGGGCACGAGGCTTAAGAAGGCTAATGTGTAGGAATGCTTTAAAAATTAAACAAGAACACCTTTAAACTAACCCTAAAAAGTACAAGGGAGCCAGTGCAGCTTTCTGAACATTGGGCCAATATGCTACATTGAGCTTTGCTAGGGCAACCTTTCCAGATTGGTCTATTTTTTTGCACACTCGTCAAAGTCAAACTCCCCCTCCTCACAGAAACCTCATTGCGTTAGTCCAACCTAGAGATTGTCCAACCTATCTTAGTGGCCAGGCATGTATGCTGAAACTAGATAGTTTCAGCAACTAAGGACCTTTTGAAAGTCACACCTTTTAACCTGACAGCCTGCTGGTAAATACTTTCAAATGTATGTCTTATGTATGATATAGACATGAAACGCGGTATAGAACACTGATAGAATCATTTGGTAATGTTAATCCTTTGGAAAAGGTAGTAAGTGTGTTCACACATTTTTGGACCTGCTCTGCTCTCACTAAGGTACTAACCTTTGCCTTATTAAAGGAAATCCTGCTAACAAAGGGCATCTAATTTCTCCCAGCGTAGATTGTCTAATGTTTCATTCAAATAGAATCAGAGTAAATGAAACATGGCAAGCAGGAGAAGCTCAGTTTCCCGAAGTTTGGTACTAATTTTTCTAGCAACAAAATACTGTGTCTGACCTTGTAAGTGTAGCTAAGCAATATTCTCCAGTCTCAGGGCACAAAGAGCAAGAGTTTTGCACATGAGCTCAAGTACCTTTCTGAGTTCCTCTACTCAGAAAAAGGGGGAATGCAGGCAATAAACAAGTCTGCCACATTTTCCCTATAGAACTAGGGGTCATTTTCCCTATAGAACTAGGGGTCTTAGTAGACCACAAGCTTAACTTGAGTCAATAGTTTGATGCAGTAGCAAAAAAGGTGAATGCATGCACAGCACTGCTACGTATGGCACATGTGCGCGAGCAGCTACGTACGGCAGTGCTGCATGTGCGCTGTACAGATGGTGGAGGGATCCTCTGCTCGCGGCTGCAGCACTGGCGGCGCAGTCCTCTGCACACGGCTGCGGCAGTGCAATGGCGGTGGCTCGCGCCGCCATGCCCAGGGGCAGCGGAGCAAGCCCCCCATGGGGTGTCTTCTTGTCACCCCCTCAGAGATGGCACCCCGGGCGGCCCACCCCTGCACCTCTTCCTCCGCCACTGCCATCTACAAATATCTGAAGGGCTGTCAAACACAAGGCCGGATCTACTATGAAACTAATGAAGCTTCAGTTTCAGGGCCCCTAATCCCCAATGGGCCCCAGAAGTGACTTTAGTCTATATTGCTTAAACTCAATAGTAGACCCAATAGTAGACCCAATATGAGTCACACAACTCAAATGGATTAACTTTTTGTTGTATATATTTCAACAATCCCAAAGATTTAGAGTCAGTAGCACAGATGCTGTAAAAGTGGAGTGTTGCAGAAATTGGTTATTCTGCGATGGCTAATGTCTCCCCCCCCCTTTTTTTTAACAGAGGCCAAGACCCTAGAGGAATAACAATGAGTTCATGAAAGTACTTAAGTGGATACCAAAAATGTAAACTGATGGGCAAACTGTGGTGATCTGTCATGAAATAACCCTACTGAAGAAGATCACATTGGTTACCCAAACCTCATTGCTGGCTGTGAAGGGCCCCTCAAAATCTTGGTCCACCACTGGTCAAATGGAGGATGAAGCAAGCTTGTTTTCTCCTGTTCCAGAGGCTAGGGCTCAAACCAATGGATTCAAGATATAAAAGAAAGGAGATTCTACTAAACTAAGAGCTGTTTGCAGGAAGTTGGACTAGATGGTCCTTGGGCTCCCTTCCAACTCTATAATTATATGATTTCACGATTCTGCAAGTCAAACACCACCCTTCCATCTTTCCTGATTTTTGCTGAAGCCCCTCTGCTGCTCCTGCTGTGCAGCTCAGTAAGTATGACTGAAAGGGAAGAGGGAACTGCAGATTAGGGGTGAGCTGGTAATTCTTCTCTGAAAGAGAATGTGGGTACTTTTAAGCCTCACCTCTTCTTTTGAAGCAAGCTGTACAAACTCTTGAAGCAAGTACCTGAGCCACTGCTTTATCCACATCTTGTTTCATAGCCAGAGAGAGGTGCACCAAGCTCTCTCAATAACTACAAATCCCAGAACTCTTTCCTGCATTTACAGGGCTCAGGAAGGAGAAGTCAACAAAGGGTGTCATTCAACTGACAGCAGGATGGAGAGACAAGCACATTACTAAAACTAGGGTCAATGAGATCTCAGGGACAGCAGAATTTAATGTTGATGGCAGGGTTTATAGGCCCCCGAGCATATGTGGGTTAAATGCTCAGGCTTCTGCCTTCCAGACTTCTTCTTTTTCTTCTTCTTTATTAAATTTCTATACTGCCCATCATCCATTAGACTGGAATGGGACCAGTATCTAAATAGGATTTTCTGTGTGCACTTGCATCAACACAGGTCATACCACTTTGTCTGGCAATAAATACAGAGCAGGCATCCAGAAACACAAGGAGCTTAAAGGAAAGGACCTAAAGAAACTAAAAAGGCACCATTCAGATCCTCTGGATTCAGATCCTTTGGATTCCAACAGCTCAAAGCATTAGGCTGGTATGTTACATGTATGTATTGGACCAGAAGAAAATATGCTTTAGGTACTGATGGAGTTTAAGATACAACCAGGTGTTTTTCCCCCGCTGAAACTCACTGAAACTCAATTCCAGCACCTCTCAGGAGGAAGCCACTGCCATTATAAGAGAACAAGGGAGGTGTTCAGGGGGAGTTCCGGCATCTCTTGTGCTAGAAAGATAGCACTGTATACAACAGTGATAAATTCTGATTCGCAGTTCTCAAAGGCCTTGTGAAAGAAAAGAAAAGGGGATCAATGCAGGGGCCTCTCTTGGAAGTGTCATCCAGAGCATGGGGCGGCCTATTTGGAGGCCCTGCTTTTGGTGGAAACTAATCTAGTTCCACCATAAATAGGATATGGAGCAGAGCTTCATGAGTAGGTATCATTCATCACTGAGGGAACTCATTCAGGAGATTTCCCAAACCATTTAGGCCTTGAAAGGGCAAGAACTATGTATGGAAAGAAGCTAGCAGTCTGTGGAGATGCTTTATGATGTAACAGAACAGGCTGCAAGCTTTGCTGAGCGTCTATAGGAATACATCCAAAGTAGGGATGGGTCAAATCTGGTCCATGCCAGTTTCTCATATGTTCATTCATAAGTGTATTCTGCCCTGCTTTTGCATTAAGCTCCATCGAAATATTAAACTCTCTCTTTCTTTCTAATTGTATTTCAATAAACATTTAAAGAATTATTTTATAACAAGATACACATTTCAATACATGTTCAATGTCAATATACGCATTTCTAAATGTAGTTTGTAAGCTTTTGAACCAAGAAATGCAAACTGCAGAGATGTGTGCGATGGAAAAGAAAATGCTTTTCCAACCCATGTATTGGTCCAGGAGGTGCAAATTACCTCAGCTCCCTTAAAAACATCAACCAAATGAGTTTCTCCTTTATTCCTAATTGTAAATTACTCAGCTTGTCAGTATCTGAACAACAACATCTAAATATTTACCCTTCTCAATTTATTTCATTGTTTCTAACATGTTCTACTCATCAAAAGTATTCAAAGTGAAATAAAAAATAAAGCCATAGCATCTAAAGCTTCAATAAAACTCCAAGCCAGTGATAAAAGGCAATAAAAGCAGCAGAACATAAAACCAACCATAACAGCATAAAATAAATCATAAATCCAGTTTAGTGTGTGTTCTTTCAGCTGTAGTTACAGTTCTCCACAAAATCCTAGCAAGTCTTTAAAATATATTTTAAGGCTGATGAACAGGAGCCCTAAGGATACAAAGCAATCTTTAGACAGATTCTACACACCCAATTCTACTGTCTCAAATCAAGGACATTATTGAAGAAGTAGGAAAGTATCTGAAGTATGAAAGAAGCAGGATGAGACCCATCTGTTGAACATCATAAAGGCATAACCTCCAACATTCCTCAGGTGAATATGGGACATTTCTCACTCCCCCGCAACGAACCCTTCTCAACCTCCCCCCCACCCCCCAGAGCATTTCGTATCAGAAGAAGGGCGAGTGCCACCCCCACTTCACCAACGGGACACAGCACACACAGTCTCCACCACCCAGAGGAAGTCCCTTAATCCTGATTTTATTTTATTTTTATTCTTTGGTAGATTTACAAAAAGATAAACACACAATAATAAATAAATGTTAGAAAGGGGCAAGATTAGATGCAGATGCACCCCCCCAAAAGCCCCCAATACTCCTTGCCCCCTCCCCCTTTCCCCCCACCCAGGGCGGCCTTCAGAACTGGCGCATCGTTCAGTGGCCTCAGCCTCTGCTCCTCGCCTCTTCTCCAGGCCAGTAGTGGCGGCCATGGACAGGCAACGGATTGCTCCCTTGCAGCTGCAGCTGCTGCTTGGGACAAGTGCTGGCTCATCCTACTGCCCGAGCCCCACAGGGGGGGCACTGGCAGGGGAAATAGAGACATCCAGAGATCAAATATAAGCCGCAATGGCTTTCACAATTCCAGGACTCTCCCTGGAAAATCGGGACACTTGCACTTGGAGGGTATGCAATAATATAATGCAAAAGTATCAATCTACAAATATTTCTTGTATTTGTGTTCTGACTCAATTAAAAAACACACCTGGATTTCTTTCAGTTGATGCAGGAAATTAATTCCATTTTATTGTTATCTTGGTGAATGAAATGTATTTTTAATGAGCTGAAACTATTGCCAAGCCTTTCCACAATGTTTATCTCTCCACTGGAAAATATTTTTCATGTACTCTACAAACATATATTCTCCCCACCACACACACAAATGTGCCAATCTTTGGGTCAGAATTTAAAACTTTTTACTTGTTTATTTTTGAGCCTGAGATTTTGGGAAAGGATGAGACCAGCTGTAAATGTAATGATTAGGAGTGTGTTATGTGTGTTCAAGAAGAACGGCAAGAAAAGTTGATGGAGTATGCTGAAATGGCGAAACTAACTGGAAAATTGAGAGATAAGGACAATGGAGACTTTAAAAAAGATTGGGAACAATTTAAGTTCTATCTACAGAAACACTGTAAAGAAGTGGACTCATTAGCAGCGTTTGAGTAAACACTTACAATTAACAAAACAAAGATAGAGAGCAAGATGTAATAATTGGAAAATAATAAAATATAAGAAGTAATTTAAAAATAAGTACGGGGGAAAGAAAAATGATAATATAAAAATATATAATTGGAAGAATGTAAGGAAGGGAAATAAGCAGATGTTATTGTGTAACAAACCAGAAGAGGAAGTTGAGGGAAGTCGTGGGGGTGGGGGTGGGGGTGGGGGTGGGGGTGGGAGAACTGTATTTCTTTCTTTGTTTGAAACAATATTATTGTGATGCCTGTAAAATTGCAAAACTTAAGAATTTTTTTAAAAAGGAGTGTGTTATGTAAGGCTTTTGGCTTTGTTTTAGTGCTATATTAATGGATGCTTGTGTTTTGCGTTTGTTTTTAATTTGTAACCCACCTTGGATCTGCTGTGTGATGAAGTGTGGTGTAGAAATTGAATAAATAATGAAAACAGTTGTCAGCCCTGAACTATGGAGCAGGAGCCAGGAGTCAGCAGTACGGAATCCGAGCTGACTGGAGCAAAGGAATCATAGCCTGGCATCTTCCCTACCCTACTTCCCTATTCTCTTTTCCTTGTAATGGGACCAAAATCAGAGGAGAAATGGTTAGGGGTACAGAGGAAAGGAATATCAGTCTCTGGAAGGGGACACTGTTGCTTGTGAGCATCTGGGAAGCATCTGCTTGGCTGCCCTTTAGTATACAGTGCACGGCAGATACAAGGGTTGGCATCATTACCTGCCACCATCTCCTGCCGATGTTTGCCCTGCTACTCCTCTTCCTTTCCCTCTGGACCAGCAATCTGAGGAGCATCAGATTTCCCACAATATACTCAGACCTGGCATTGCTGTAGGAAATGAAAAGAGCAGCTAGATTTGGTGTCCCAGCGGTGCTCAGAGCACTGGGAGTAGGGAAGGGGCCTGCTACTTTGCCCAAGGCCCGCTTCAACCTAGTTCTCTGGTCCCATCCAGCAATGTCGTTCTTATTTTGAAACACTACTTTCCTATACTCATTATTCACCATCATAATTCACATAAATGTGAAATTTCCACATTCAAAGAAAGCATACTTCAGAAGACCAGATGGAAATAAGCTATGGATTGGCTCGTAAGAGAAAAACAGCACACTCAATATGATATGTTATGCAAAACAATTGTTTTATTTATTTAGTTATTTGGTTTATTTATTTCATGGTATTTACATAACCAAAATTCTATGACAGCTTAATTGATTAAAATCCACTGGTTAATCAGTTCCATACATTTTAATCAGGCTGCAGTCCTCATTGTTACTATGCTCCTCTCTTTTTAAAAACAATAATAAAAGTAAAACACTGCCCAAACTAAGCTGTTATACTTAAGAAAATCTAGGTTAAAATATTGAGGTGCTTTGGATCTACCTTTGTTTGCTTAACATCTATCTATATTGCTCTCACTTTCTCTCTCACACAGAAATACAACACAAATCTATTTAGTTACAGCTTTGAAATGAGGCCCCTTAGAAAGGCTACTACTCCACTGTACCCTTGACTTTGATTTATAGCTATATTTTTCACAGCACGACACACATTGTTGGTGAACTGCGATAGGCAATAAAATCTCAGGAGGTGTTAAGTTTCACCGGCTGGACGGCAACGGGTGGAGTTGGGAGGGAGAGAAATGTGAGTCCGAGGGCCGCATTCTAAATGAATGAACTTGCATTGTGGGTCTGGTTACAACAGGCACACTGCCCTAATCCATCAACAGCAACTTTCTTTACAAACCAGTCTTTGTTTTTAATCCAGAAGCCTTTTGGGATTCACCATAATGAAATGGCCAACCAGAAAAAACTAAACCACATCACTGCTGTGAAGTTTACTCTTTACCAAGCTATCCCTTTAAAGAAACAGTCAATCCTCCCCAAATAAAGATAATGGAGATGACATGCTTGTGCTCAACAGGAGTTCTATGGCCTGGAAGTCTAGAAATCCATACTGTTTTCCTCTGGCAATTGTCAGTTGTGCTTAGAGCTTCAACTGAACGCCAGGTGCACACCTCAAGTGAATTTTGATTAGCAATGGAAAATGGCCAAGGGGCTTTGGATTCCAACAGCTCACTCAAAAGTTGGGTTTCTACTTTTCCCAAACCTTGGAATAAAGACAGCCACCTGGATCTTGCTGTCAAAATATGAGAAACGAAGACTATGGCATATGCTTAGCCAAGAATGCAACAGTGAAGCCATCCGCATGCTTTATAATATGTGATGTATACTATCATATGCTTTCCCCCTCCCCTGGACTGAAATTGGTCAGTGGGTATGTAATGGAAAATGAGCGTGGTGCTGCGAAAAGAAATGGCAGATGGTGACCAAAGTGCCATTAAATCATAAGCACTGTCAACTCATGGCAGCAACTGGAACAGCTGCCAGTGTAACTCTCTGTTAAATCATTGTTCTGTATCAAAGTAGGGTTCAATCAGAGTAGGGTTCAATCAGAACTAGAACCTCCATTATATGAAGCCCAGTAGTTCCGGCTCTCCTGATTTATACAATTTAATGCTGTATTGTGTTTTAACATTTGGTTGGGAGCCATCCAGAGTGGCTGGGGAAACCTAGCCAGATGGGTGGGGTGTAAATAATAAATTATTATTATTATTATTATTATTATTATTATTATTATTATTAGTATTAACTGGAACTTAATGTGTCTCAGCTGATATACTCTCTTACATTTTAATCTGACCCTTCTTTTATGGAGCTCAGGGTGGTTGGCATACATATAACACTGGGAAAAGAGCTAGCTGAGAAACAGTAAGTGATGAAGATCCACAAGAAAAGGGTTTCCCAAACTTCAGTCTCCAGCTGTTTTTGAACTACAGTTCCCATCATCCCTGACCACTGGTCCTGCTAGCTAGGGTTGATGGGAGTTGTAGTCCCAAAACTTGGAGATCCAAGTTTGGGAAACCCTGCTCTAGAAAGCCTCATGGATGTGGAGGGCCACATTTTTCCAGGCCCAACACTTCTCTACACCACGTTGGTGCTTTAAGGTGTAGATAGCAGTCTTCCTTGATTTATTAGAAATCTGATTGTGTTTGGAACACGCACACAAAAAGTAGACATTCCTGCAAATGTACAGCTGCTGCCAACATAAATGATACTGAGCAAAACCTGCCAGAGGGAAAGAAAAGCTACACTTATTGAAACGCTTTATTCATGGAACATAAAAAGGGCACAATGGGGACCTGCTTTCCTTCTAATATCAACACCCTGAGGCATACTTCTCTAGGTGATCAGACAGCTAGGGTAACCCAACAGGGTCTCAGTGAAACTTCTGTTTTTACTGACCTAGTGGAGACTGCAGAAGCCAGACAACTGCAAGAACTGGCTGGCAGGCACACTGCATGACTGGAGGGCTAAATTTGACTTGGAGAAGGGGTCACATGCTATGCAGGTCTGCTGCAAAGTCATGGGGAAGTCATCCTGGGCCCTACATTTTAGTGTTAACCATGAGCAGAACGGCTGTGTATGGCATTGGAAGCCACTAGGAACTAAGCCAGTTCAGATCCATTCTGCATAGCTCTTTCTCTTCATCTGAACACCTCACTCTCTTTTTGGTTAAACAAAACCAGGGTATTAGAATCTTTAAAAGACAGAACCTATAAGCAGCTTTGTACATACTAGGTAAAATTAAAGAGATTCATTTGAGGATCTCTCATTACAGTCGATCAGGTATATAAAGACGAGCAGCAAAGTCAGTCTTCAGGGAATGTGCAGGCGACCTTGGAACGGACAGCTCACGGAAGAACCCCGACCAGACCTAAGAGGAGGCGTGTAGTGGTGATAGGGGATTCCCTACTGAGGGGAACAGAAGCAGTGATCTGTGGGCCTGACAAGATGTCTCGGGAAGTGTGCTGTCTCCCCGGGGCTAAGATCCAAGATGTAACTGAACGACTGCAAGGAATCATAAAACCCACTGACAAATACCCCTTCCTCTTGGTTCATGTGGGAACCAATGACACTGCAAGCAATAGCCTCCAGAAGATCAAAAGAGACTACGAGGCTCTGGGCAGGAAAATGAAGCAATTAAATGCACAAATTGTCATCTCATCTGTCCTCCCAGTTGAACGACGTGGCCCAGGGAGAGAGGGAAAAATAGTGGAAGTGAACAGCTGGCTTCGCAAATGGTGTAAACAGGAACGGTTTGGATTCTTAGATCACGGACTGCAGTTTCTTGAAGATGGACTTCTGGCAAGCGATGGGCTGCACCTCACAACGGTTGGGATGAATGTTTTTGCCAAAAATCTCAGAAACCTCATCAGGAGGGCTTTAAACTGACTAATGTGGGGGAGGGAGACAGTGCTCCTGAAGGTAGGAGTCTATCAATTGATGAAGATGATCATCCAAATGTCATAGACCAAATGGAGCAAACAGCACGCAGACCTAGCGGTGGGAGGAAAAAATCCTTAAATAAGAGACACGGGGGAATGATTAATGGACTTCAATGTCTGTACACTAATGCGCAAAGCATGGGAAATAAACAAGATGAGCTTGAGCTCTTGGTACAGCAAACTAAATATGACATAATAGGCATCACTGAAACCTGGTGGGATAAGTCCCACGATTGGAATGTAATAATGGAGGGATACAATCTATTTCAGAGAAACAGACCAGACAAGAAAGGAGGAGGAGTGGCGTTATATGTCAGGGATGTGTATACCTGTGAAGAGATCCAAGATTTAGAACCTCAAAGCCAAAGTGAGAGCATTTGGGTCAAAATTAAGGGAGAGAAGAATAACAGGGACCTCATTGTGGGAGTTTACTATAGATCCCCAAGCCAAACGGAGGACATAGATGATGCCTTCCTGGAACAGATGGCCAAGCATGCAAAAGGAAGGGAGATAGTAGTAATGGGGGACTTCAATTACCCGGATATTTGTTGGATGTCAAACTCAGCCAAGAGCATAAGGTCAAACAGATTCCTCACTGGCCTTGCAGACAACTTCATTGTCCAGAAAGTGGGAGAAGCAACAAGAGGAACAGCCATTTTAGATCTGGTCCTAACCAATGTTGATGACCTGGTTAGTGGGGTAGAAGTGGAAGGATCATTAGGCGCGAGTGATCATGCTCTTTTGAAGTTTACTATACAGCGGAAAGGAGAAGCCAAGCATACTAGGACTCAATTTCTTGACTTTAAGAAAGCCGACTTCATAAAACTTAGGGAAGTGCTGGGTGAGATCCCATGGACAGTAATACTAAAAGGAAAGGGAGTTCATGATGGCTGGGAGTTTCTTAAGAGGGAGATAGTAAAAGCACAACTTCAGGCAATACCAATGAGACGGAAACATGGAAGGTGCCTAAAGAAGCCAGGGTGGCTATCTAAAGAACTTTTAACTGAGTTAAGATTAAAAAAGGATGTGTACAAAAAATGGAAAAGGGGGGAAACCACCAAAGAGGAATTCAAACAAATAGCCAGCACGTGTAGACACAAAGTCAGAAAAGCTAAAGCACAGAATGAACTCAGGCTTGCTAGAGAGGTTAAAAGCAACAAAAAAGGCTTTTATGGGTATGTTCGTAGCAAAAGGAAGAACAAAGAAACAGTGGGGTCACTCAGAGGAGAAGATGGTGAAATGCAAACAGGGGACACAGAAAGGGCTGAACTCCTCAATGCCTTCTTTGCCTCAGTCTTCTCCGATAAAGAAAACAATGCCCGACCTGAAGAATTTGGAGCAAATGATTCAGCAGAGGAAACACAGCCCAGAATAACTAAGGAGATAGTACAAGAATACTTGGCTAGTTTAGATGTATTCAAGTCTCCAGGGCCAGATGAACTGCATCCAAGAGTATTAAAAGAACTGGCAGATGTGATCTCAGAACCACTGGCAGTCATCTTTGAGAATTCCTGGAGAACAGGCGAAGTCCCGGCAGACTGGAGGAGGGCAAATGTTGTCCCTATTTTCAAAAAGGGGAAAAGAGAGGACCCAAATAATTACCGCCCAGTCAGTCTGACATCAATACCAGGGAAGATTATGGAGCAGATCATTAAGCAAACAGTCTGTGAGCACCTAGAAAGGAATGCTGTGATCACCAATAGTCAGCATGGATTTCTGAAAAATAAGTCATGTCAGACTAACCTGATCTTGTTTTTTGACAGAATTACAAGCCTGGTAGATGAAGGGAACGCAGTGGATGTAGCCTACCTTGATTCCAGCAAGGCATTTGACAAGGTGCCCCATGATATTCTTGTAAAGAAGCTGGTAAAATGCGGTCTTGACTATGCTACCACTCAGTGGATTTGTAACTGGCTGACTGACCAAACCCAAAGGGTGCTCATCAATGGTTCCTCTTCATCCTGGAGAAGAGTGACTAGTGGGGAACCACAGGGTTCTGTCTTGGGCCCGGTCTTATTCAACATCTTTATCAACGACTTGGATGATGGACTCAAGGGCATCCTGATCAAATTTGCAGATGACACCAAACTGGGAGGGGTGGCTAACACCCCAGAGGACAGGATCACACTTCAAAACGACCTTGACAGATTAGAGAACTGGGCCAAAACAAACAAGATGAATTTTAACAGGGAGAAATGTAAAGTATTGCACTTGGGCAAAAAAAATGAGAGGCACAAATACAAGATGGGTGACACCTGGCTTGAGAGCAGTACATGTGAAAAGGATCTAGGAGTCTTGGTTGACCACAAACTTGACATGAGCCAACAGTGTGACGCGGCAGCTAAAAAAGCCAATGCAATTCTGGGCTGCATCAATAGGAGTATAGCATCTAGATCAAGGGAAGTAATAGTGCCACTGCATTCTGCTCTGGTCAGACCTCACCTGGAGTACTGTGTCCAGTTCTGGGCACCACAGTTCAAGAAGGACACTGACAAACTGGAACGTGTCCAGAGGAGGGCAACCAAAATGGTCAAAGGCCTGGAAACGATGCCTTATGAGGAACGGCTAAGGGAGCTGGGCATGTTTAGCCTGGAGAAGAGGAGGTTAAGGGGCGATATGATAGCCATGTTCAAATATATAAAAGGATGTCACATAGAGGAGGGAGAAAGGTTGTTTTCTGCTGCTCCAGAAAAGCGGACACGGAGCAATGGATCCAAACTACAAGAAAGAAGATTCCACCTAAACATTAGGAAGAACTTCCTGACAGTAAGAGCTGTTCGACCGTGGAATTTGCTGCCAAGGAGTGTGGTGGAGTCTCCTTCTTTGGAGGTCTTTAAGCAGAGGCTTGACAACCATATGTCAGGAGTGCTCTGATGGTGTTTCCTGCTTGGCAGGGGGTTGGACTCAATGGCCCTTGTGGTCTCTTCCAACTCTATGATTCTATGATTCTATTCAGGTCCGAAAATTCTGGGTGATTATGTCGAAAAGGGATCAGTTTGAAGTCATAAAACCTCCATTTTTTCTCGGAAGAGAAGGACTTGGTGTACTGTGCAGATATTGCGCAGCTTCAGCTCAAGCTTGGAGTGCCACAGTACGAACCCAAAGATTGGAGACTGTTCATTGACAGCAGTAAGCGATCACTGAAATGTGTTCTGCTACACAACGGCAACCAGTTTGCCTCTATACCCCTGGTTCACTCGAGTACACTTGAAGGAGAACTATGAAGCGCTGAAGTATGTGCTGGAGAAAATTGGTTATGATCAGCATAAGTGGTTTATTTGTGTTGACCTGGAGATGGTGAACTTTTTGTTGGGACAACAGTCTGGCTTCACCAAGTACCCATGTTTTCTGTGCATGTGGGATAGTAGGGACCGTGCTCAGCATTACACGAAGAAGGATTGGCCTGTGCGGGAGGAATTGGTGCCTTGCAAAAAAAGGAAAGTCATCAACGACCCTCTGGTGGACAGAGAAAGAATACTCTTCCCTCCGCTGCACATCAAGCTCGGCTTATTCAAGCAGTTCACCAAGGCTCTGGACAAGGATGGTGACTGCTTCACTTACTTGTGCCAGGCTTTTTCAGGATTGACCATGGAGAAGTTGAAAGCTGGCATCTTTGACGGTCCTCAGATCCATCAGCTCATCAGAGATCCAGAGTTCGGAAAGTCAATGAACGAAGTGGAACTGGAAGCTTAGAAGGCATTTATTCTGGTAGTGAAGAACTTTCTTGGCAACAATAAGGCCAGAAACTACGCAGAACTTGTCAACAACATGCTGACTGCTTTCAGAAACCTGGGCTGCAACATGAGCGTCAAGATGCACTACCTATTTTCACATATGGACCGGTTTCCTGAGAACCTGGGTTCAATGAGTGACGAGCAGGGGGAGAGGACATGAAAGAGATGGAGACCAGGTATCAGGGTCGCTGGGACGCAGTCATGATAGCTGACTACTGTTGGACTCTGAAGAGAGACCTCCCTCCCGCTGAGCATTCCAGGAGTTCCAAGAAATGGAAGTTCAAGCCCTGAAGTTTGAAAAATGAGTAAGCAACATGCAATTTACGCGTACTTACCTTTATCAATGCCCACCATTCAGTTTACAGTAAACCTGACCTGATGGAGAGAAACGGATGCCATTTCCTGATTCAGCAGTGCAAAAATACCCTAAATCAGTTGTAGAAATCTAGACAACATTCAAAAAGTAAAAAAATTGTTGCCCAGTGATGTATTTTAATATTCTGATGGAAACCGTCCAGAGTGGTTGGGGAAACCCAGCCAGATGGGCGGGGTATAAATATAATAATATTATTATTATTATTATTATTATTATTATTATTATTATTATTATTATTATTACCACCATCTCGTCCTCTGTCGTCCCCTTCTCCTTGTGCCCTCAACCTTTCCCAGCTTCAGGGTCTTTTCCAGGGAGTCTTTTCTTCTCATGAGGTGGCCAAAGTATTGGAGCCTAAGCTTCAGGATCTGTCCTTCCAGTGAGCACTCAGGGCTGATTTCCTTCAGATTGGATCTTCTTGCAGTCCATGGGACTCTCAAGAGTCTTCTCCAGCACCATAATTCAAAAGCATCAATTCTTCGGCAGTCAGCCTTCTTTATGGTCCAGCTCTCACTTCCATACATCACTACTGGGAAAACCATAGCTTTAACAATACGGATCTTTGTTGGCAAGGTGATGTCTCTGCTTTTTAAGATGCTGTCTAGGTTTGTCATTGCTTTTCTCCCAAGGAGCAGGCGTCTTTTAATTTCGTGACTTCTGTCACCATCTGCAGTGTTCATGGAGCCCAAGAAAGTAAAATCTCTCACTGCCTCCATTTCTTCTCCTTCTATTTGCCAGGAGGTGATGGGACCAGTGGCCATGATCTTCGTTTTTTTGATGTTGAGCTTCAGACCATATTTTGCACTCTCCTCTTTCACCCTCATTAAAAGGTTCTTTAATTCCTCCTCACTTTCTGCCATCAAGGTTGTGTCATCTGCACATCTGAGGTTGTTATTTCTTCCGGCAATCTTAATTCCGGCTTGGGATTCATCCAGTCCAGCCTTTCGCATGATGAATTCTGCATATAAGTTAAATAAGCAGGGAGACAATATACAGCCTTGCCGTACTCCTTTCCCAATTTTGAACCAGTTCTAACTGTAGCTTCTTGTCCCACATAGAGATTTCTCAGGAGACAGATGAGGTGATCAGGCAGTCCCATTTCTTTAGGAACTTGCCATAGTTTGCTGTGGTTGACACAGTCAAATGCTTTTGCGTAGTTAATGAAACAGAAGTAGATGTTTTTCTGGAACTCTCTAGCTTTCTCCATAATCCAGCGCATGATTGCAATTTGGTCTCTGGTTCCTCTGCCCCTTCGAAATCCAGCTTGCACTTCTGGGAGTTCTCAGTCCACATACTGCTTAAGCCTGCCTTGTAGAATTTTAAGCATTACCTTGCTAGCATGTGAAATGAGAGCAATTGTGCAGTAGTTGGAGCATTCTAGAAATTCATCAGTGGTAGAGAGTACCGCTTCCTTTTTTCTCCGATTTGAGATGACACCAACAGTGGCTCCAACAGGGATGTTGGAGCTATTGGTGTCACTACCTACAGGAAATGCTGCCAGGGTGGAAGAGGGAGAAGTGAGGCGAATATTAAACACAAGGAAGGCTATTGGCTTGGATGGGGTGGCTGGCAGAGTGCTAAGAGATTGTTCAGACCAACTGGCAGGAATCTTTATGAAGATTTTTAACCAGTCTCTGGCCCAAGCCACCGTTCCACCCTGCCCAAAAAATCAAAGATAGTCAGTCTGAATTATTTTCGCCCTGTGGCATTGACACCCATTATAATGAAATGTTTTGAAAAACTGGTGAGGAACCACATCATATCTTGTCTGCCAGTGGGACTTGACCCTTACCAGTTTGCGTACAAGGCAAAGAGATCCACGGAGGATGCTGTGGCAATGGCTTTACATGCTGTCCTGACTCATTTGGAGAAGCAAGGGAACTATGAAAGATTGTTGTTTGTAGACTTTAGTTCTGCATTTAATACTACTCTTCCGCATAGATTGGTGCCCAAATTATTAGACCTGTTACTTTCACCGTGTTTGTGCAGGTGGATATTAGATTTTCTATCAAACCGTTCCCAATGGGTCAGGATGGGTTCACACGTCTCTGCGGATCTCATCATGAATACGGGGGTGAATGTTGAGCCCACTTTATATATACTCTATACAGCTGACTGTGCCCCCAAATACCCCAGTAATAAGTTCATTAAGTTTGCAAATGATACAACGGTGGTTGGTTTAATCACGCCTGGAGAGGGGGAGGCAGCCTATAGGAAGGAAGTTGAGCAGTTGGGGGAGTGGTGCAGGAAAAACAACTTACTCCTTAACTTAAAGAAAACAAAAGAGATCATTGTGGACTTTAGGAAACGTACATTGAATATTCAGCCACTTATTGAGGGGAAGTGCGTGGAACAGGTCTTGGTGTTTCGATTTCTGGGAATAGAGTTGAGAGATGACCTAACCTGGGGAGAAAACAGCAAAGACCTGGTGAAGAGAGTACAGCAGAGGTTATATTTTCTGAGAATCCTCTGGAAAAATAATCTCTCAAAGGACCTGTTGATGGTATTTTACCATTGTACTGTTGAGAGTGTATTAACTTATGGTCTGTGTGTGGGGTTTGGGAGCTGCATGGTCAGGGGAAAAACAATGCTGTCCAGGGTTATAAAGACTGCGGAGAAAATAACTGGGTGCACTCTTCTCACCTTAGATCAAATCTATGCTATCAGGTGTCATAAGAAAGCTGCAGAGATAGTGCGGGAATGACCCCGGAAATGATCTCTTTCAGCTTCTGCCTTCTGGAAAAAGGGTTATAAAGTCTAGGTCTGGCCGCCTGAGAAACAGTTTTTATCCAAATGCGATTTTGGTTTTAAACGCAGTGTAAGGTAGTCCCTGTGGGAGTATATTGTATTTAATTATGAGGTATCAGAGTTTTTAGAGGGTTAACAAGGCTAGGATAGTTGGGATAGCAGGCTTGTTGGTTTTTGAATGTCTGATGTCGATTTTCAATTTCGTTGTTCTGTATGGGACAATGACAATAAAGATTATTGTATTCTTTGGCACTGCCCTTCTTTGGGATTGGGATGTAGACTGATCTTCTCCAATCCTCTGGCCACTGCTGAGTTTTCCAAACTTGCTGGCATATTGAATGTAGCACCTTAACAGCATCATCTTTTAAAATTTTAAATAGTTCAGCTGGAATATCATCACTTCCACTGGCCTTGTTATTAGCAGTGCTTTCTAAGGCCCATTTGACTTCACTCTTCAGGATGTCTGGCTCAAGGTCAGCAACCACACCACCTGGGGTGTATCTTTCTGGTATAATTCCTCTGTGTATCACCTCTTCTTGATGTCTTCTGCTTCTGTTAGGTCCTTACCACTTTTGTCCTTCATTATGGTAAGCTTTACCAAGGGCCTTTTATACTGGGTGGGGTGTTTTAACGTATTCCCCACCCCCACCCCTTGGTTTTAAGGAATGTATGTGTTCTTTTTTCTTGTAAATTGCTTTGAGTTTGCCTGTGGCAAAAGAAGGTGACCGATATATATAATATATAAAAATACAGAAGAATATGCTATCTGATTCTTCCTGCTCATGCTTTAAGTATTCATTAGCCTTTAAGGCATCATATAACACTAACGGTTTGACGTTGCCTCTTTAGAAGAAGAGGGACGGAGTCAGCATAATCTATAACTCTAGCTGCTCCAATGTACTTTAGGAATTCCTACCTCAATGGGGGTTTCACCTTTTAATTCAATGGCAAGGATAGATCCATGCACGGTGTGCAGAAATTCCCATTAAGCAATAGCAGCATATACTTCTTCTAACCAGTTTGTGATTACATTTGGTACTAGGTTATTTTATTTAAAAACAGTCTGTTTACCTCTTCCCTCATTACATGAACTGGATTAGGGTGTGTGGCATCATGCACAATGTCATCACCCCTCCCTCTTTCTGCACCAAATGTTCAGAAGCCTATTGATTTACAAGAAACTTTAACTATGAGTGTGTAATTTGCTTTACTGCAGTATTGAAAAGCACAAATAACCACTGTATCATTAGTGGAAATGAGAAGTAGATACATTCAGCAATTCTTGCTGAATTATCATTTGGCATCTCTTAAGATTCAAAATGAGGGACGCGGGTGGCACTGTGGGTTAAACCACAGAGCCTAGGACTTGCCGATCAGAAGGTTGGCGGTTGGAATTCCCGTGACGGGGTGAGCTCCCGTTGCTCGGTCCCAGCTCCTGCCAACCTAGCAGTTCGAAAGCACGCCCAAGTGCAAGTAGATAAATAGGTACCGCTCCGGCGGGAAGGTAAACGGTGTTTCTGTGCACTGCTCTGGTTCACCAGAAGCGGCTTAGTCATGCTGGCCACATGACCCAGAAGCTGTGCGCTGGTTCCCTCAGCCAATAAAGCGAGATGAGCGCTGCAACCCCAGAGTCGTCTACGATTGGACCTAATGGTCAGGGGTCCCTTTACCTTTACTAAGATTCAAAATAATATAACTGTGTACTATAAATTTGGTGTATTCAGTGTTTTCAGGTGCAAAGTTTTTAATCAAGCGAAACAAGCTAAATACAGTTCACATCAAACAGGCCAATTACACTGACAATACACACTGGCTCAGGGGCAGATTTTAACAATGCCATTTCCTATCTGCATACTTGGTAACTGCTTTCCATTCCTATTAATACTCTGCTAAGAACCAAAGTTTAACACTATTTCACCTGAGCACTTGCGGATCAGCATGCTGAGCTTTTAAAGCTGAGCCATTGAAATGACTTCCTTTCTGTGTTCTCAGTGCTCATTCACCTATAGAAAAGGGAAGACAAACGAGGCCACAGGTGCAGAAAATTGGACCCATCCTGCTGTTTATTACAATGTTGACCTCGGGGATTTCTCAAGAGAGGGAAAAGGGGGAAAGAAAGGTAAAGAGAAAGAAATACGTGCTTTGCAATAGGATTCAGCTGAAATTCTGCCTGCCTTTTCTTGCAAGGTAAAAAGGCCACATACCTACCAACAAATACAGGCAAGTAATGCAACCTATTTGCTTCAACATCTGTGTAATATACCCTCCAACATTTCTCCGATGAAAATAGGGATGTCCCATTCCATAATGATAATTTTACTCTTTATACCCCACACATCTTAGTGGGTTGCCCCAGCCACTCTGGGCAGCTTCCAACATATACAAAAACATAATAAAACATTAAACAACTTCCCTATATAGGATTGCCTTCAGACGGCTCGGGGGTCGCATAACTCCATACCCTCCTACATTTCTCCAATGAATGGAAGCGAAGGCTCAAAAAAAGCTCAATATGGAGGCCAAATGGCCGAAATATTGGGAAATATTGGAACAAGAAGGAGACAAATTGAAATTGCAGAGTTTTGAGAAATTAAAAGATAAAGTGCGAGATTGGCTTCATTATTATCAAATAAGAGAGGCCTATAATCTGGACAAAAAAATTGGCTTCCAGGTGGGAAAATCAAAATTGGAAACAGAACTGTTAGATCCCAAAACTAAGATACTTTCAAGAATGTATAACTTGCTGTTAAAATGGAATATGCAGGATGAAACGGTTAAATCTGCAATGATTAAATGGGCACAGGATATCGGTCATAACATTATGTTTGCTGACTGGGAACAGTTGTGGACCACAGGTATGACATTTACGGCATGTAATGCCTTAAGAGAGAATATTATGAAAATGATATACAGGTGGTACATGACCCCAGTCAAGCTTGCAAAAATATATCATTTGCCCGATAATAAATGCTGGAAATGTAAAGAAACTGAAGGTACATTCTTTCACCTTTGGTGGACGTGCCCAAGAATTAAGGCTTTCTGGGAAATGATCTATAATGAAATGAAAAAGGTATTTAAATATACCTTCCTGAAGAAACCAGAGGCCTTCCTTCTGGGCATTGTCGGCCAATTGGTGCCAAAGAAGGACAGAACTTTCTTTATGTATGCAACAACAGCAGCAAGAATACTTATTGCGAAGTATTGGAAGACACAAGATCTACCCACCCTGGAAGAGTGGCAGATGAAGGTGATGGACTATATGGAATTGGCAGAAATGACTGGCAGAATCCGAGACCTGGGAGAAGAGTTGGTGGAGGAAGACTGGAAGAAATTTAAAGACTATCTTCAGAAATATTGTAAAATTAATGAATGTTAAAATTATGTTCGGATTGGCAATAAGTGGTATTCAGCAACAAAAGTTAATAAGAATATGCAAAAATGAATTGATAAATGGACGAAAAGATAGAGTCATAATATGTTAGGATATAGAGCTAAGATAAATGATAGAGGGTAAGGATTTGCTGAATTGATTATGTAAATAGGAATTCAAAAAGGGGAGGTGTGAGGAGGTCAAGGAAACAAGCAAATGAGCTTAAAAACATCAAAAAAGGGATTTGTTTTTTGTAATTTTCTATTTTTTCTTTTTTATGTATTTTTAAATTTTTCTTTTTCTTGGTTTTTCTTTTATTCTGTAAATATTTGTTGTTTTTTGTAAAACTCTAATAAATATCTTTTTAAAAAAAATACATTTCTCCAATGAAAATAGGGACATCCTAAGCAAAAGTGGAACACTCTGAAATCAAATCAGAAACCAGGACAGCTTCTCTAAATCAGGGACGTCCCTGGAAAATGGGGACACTTGGAAGGTCTGTTCTAAAGGTCTGAGGACTCACTTCTATGATTTCCCACAGTCTCATGTGTGCTTCCATGTAACAATAGTTACAATAATTATTAATAAATAAGAATATTAATATTGGTGTACATGCCACGTTCAAGCGTTAACACCAGCAAAAGACTGGTTGCTGCTCTGAGGAGCTAATATCCTAAATGTAGACAGATAAAGGTAGGGGACAACAATATAGGCAAGGTGAGCAAGGGATGAATGGAAGAAAGCACCTGCTAAACCTGCCTGAAGAACACGATTATCTGAAATGAAGAGAAACTTCCTAGCACAAAAGCACAACAGGAACCTTTTGGGTTTGGGGCGGTTGGTTGATCACTGTGATTTTGGATAAAGGGTATCTGTGTGAATAATTCCTGTGGGGGAGGTTTCTGTAATTTGGGAGCTGTGCAGGGCACATTGTGAGGACTGTTTTTAACTTTGATAGTCAGGGCTGAGCTGGAAGAGCAGATGCGGCGCAGGGTGCAGAGGCCTGGGAGGGAAGCCAGCCATATGATTGGCAGGGCGCAGCTTCCATCTTAAGCCTCTGCGGGGATCGCTCTCCACCCAAGGAGGCCTGGGAGGGAAGCCGCATGCCTGCCAGCCTTATGGTTGGTGGGGTGCAGCTGGCGTGTGTGCAAGGAAAGGGGAGGCCGCCAGCAAAGCCGCACAGCTCCTCCACTTGCTGGGGCGCCCCTGAGAGGCTGGTGCCCTCGCGCGACACACCACTAAGCCCTATGGGAAAGATGGCTCTGAGCTGGAATAATATTCCTGCCCTGCTAAACTTGAGGGTGATTGAGTTTTTCCTGGAGAAGCATCCTCACCTCTTGGCAAAAGCACTCTGCAGAAGCACAAAGGTTATTGTGTAGTACCCTGTAGTAGTACTAGTAGTAGTAGTACCCTGCCCATCTGACCGGGTTGCCCCAGCCACTCTGGGCAGCTTCCAACAGATATAAAAACATAATAAAACATCAAACATTAAAAACTTCCTGATATAGGGCTGCCTTCAGCAGAGCCATAGCTATGGGGGAACTAGCCAGGGTTTTTTGTCCCGGCTGAAGCCTCCAGAGGGGCACCACTGATGCTCCCAACCTGTGTGTGTATGTGTACACAAATGCACATGGGTGGGTGGGTGCCAAACAAGGACTTTGACCTGGGTGAAATAAAGCCTAGTTTCGCCCATGTCTTCAGATGTCTTCTAAAAGTTGTACAGTACAACCACTTCTACCTTTAAAGCTCTACTTCTCCTTTACATCTGCAGGTGAGACAGTGGAAGTGCTGGGCCATTGTCTTATCTTGATAATGGACTGGATGTGAGCCAACAAAGTGAAGCTCAATTCAGATAAGACGAAGGTACTGTTAGTGGGTGGTTCCCTAGACTGGATGACTGGGAGGTTGCTTGCTCTTGATGGGGTTACACTTCCTCTGAAGGAGCGGATTCGTAGCTTGGGGCGTCAGTGGCATTGAATGCCTTTCATCAGCTTCAGCTGGTGGCCCAGCTGTGCCCCTATCTGGACAGGGATAGCCTTCTGTTGTCTATGCTCTAAATTAGATTACTGCAATATGATACACGAGACAGTTTGGAAACTTCATCTGGTGCAGAATTTGGCACTGAAGTTGCTCAACGAGGCAGGATGGTTTGAGCCTATTACGTTGATCCTGGCCCTACTGCACTGGCTGCCAATTAGTTTTCAGACTAAGGTGCTGCTTTTGACCTATAAAGCCTTAAACAGCTCAGGACTGCAATAGCTCAAGAACCGCCTCTCCCCATATGAACCAACCCTTGACCCTGCAATCATCACCCGAGGTCCTTCTTCATATGCCGCCTCCATGAGAGGTCCGGAGGGCAGCAACACGAGATTAGGCCTTTTCTGTGGTGGCTCCCCGCTTGTGGAATGCTCTCCTCAGGGAGGCTCAGGTGACGTCTTTGTTATATATTTTTAGGCACCAGGCAAAAATATTTCTCTATAACCAGGCCTTTGGCTGATTAACATTAAATGTTTTTGTGGTTAGGGGGTTATTGGTTTGATTTTTATTTATCATGTACTTTGTGTTCTCATTTTGTATTTTTATGTTGTGAACATCCCTGTAATCTTCAGATGAAGGATAGTATACGAATTTTAATAATAATAATAATAATAATAATAATAATAATAGGCTTTAAGAATGTGCGACTTGCCTAACAAATTTATGATTTGCAAAGATGGAAGAAATATATATAGTTGAACTGCAGTGCCCAGGGCCTCCCACTCCTTTGTCAATTTTTAAAAAACCTGAATGCTTTATGAGTAATGGGTTTAGTAATGTTTGCACCATCTTCCCCTCCGTGGAAGCAAGACAGCCTCCCATCGCCCCCTTCTTCTTCTCCACTGCATTCTTCCCCTGCTGGATTTATGCAGTTCTTTGAGGAGGATGGCTACAAACTGCTTTTAATTTACTAGGAATGCCAATCTCTCTACAAGGTTGTGCTTTGTTTATTTTTTTACACAAAACACACAGTACTATTTGCAGAAGGGAAAGCATTTGTAGACGCTACCAACTCTCAATGTAACTAATAAGATCTGTGGGAATTCATGGCATTGTAAGTCTTAAAAAGTGAGCGTGTTATTTCAAAAATTTCTTGAGTAAGACAGTTTTCAAAGAAGGCTGATATAATTCTGTGAATAATACCCCATGCAAACCAATATTAGACTGTGTAGTATAAATACAGAAAGAGAAAATACAGTATTCTGAGGATCAGTAACTGTAAAGCCCTAGGTCAAATGCAGCTCCCCTCCCCAAAAGATGCCAACTGGGCCTCTAGTTGCCAACCTAGGGACAAAAAGAAGTGTGAAGCCAACATCTGTTCAGATACAGCTGTCTAGCAGTCCACTTTCTATCATGGGAGTTGAGAGGTAGACCGCTCCTTCAGAAAAACAAATTAATTGACAAGTAGTGATATTACAGAGGTCCATAGTTATCTAGTTCAGAATAAAAATTTGCCAAACACATAATGTGCAGAGTTTCACAAGATGTTGTCCTCCATGCTGGGATATAAAATGAGACAAGCAGGCCCTTCAGTGCTGCAGGGTGGTCTGCTTCTGTTCACCGTTCAAGTCAGTCCACCATGGCCTCCTCTGTAATGCTCCATTCCAATGGTCAGATATCATTCTGTTGTCATATTCTCATTTCTCACTGAGCTGGTTTTCCCACCTACCCCATGCCCAGATTACTTAAAAAGAAAAAAGAAAATTTGTATTTCTGAGAACCTTGGGGTTCCCATGCCTGCTATACCTTGCCTCTTGTATGAGGATGGTGCTGTTTATGAACTCACCCCTGAACTTTGAAAAGAGAGGATGATCCTTCACATGGACTTAGAAAGCTGTGAGTAGACATTCTGAGTGACAGTTGAAATTGATAAGGCAATATGATAAGATGGTGCCAACATTACAAGGTATAAGAGAACTTAAGAGAACCAAGTTTCCTCCCACAACAGTTGACCAAAGAAGTTCATAACTGTTATGCTCAGAGGAGTTTGCCCATCACTACTGACCAGGATAACATAGGGATAAGCCTAGGAGTTTTATGTCTGGCCCCCAAAATGCCCAGTCTCTTATCTAAATCCAAAATGGTGACACATAAGGTGCATATGCACTATGTTTCATTACCACTCATTCATATTTAAAACCATTTTTTCTCCCTTCAAGTAACTTATTTCCTATAACTCCTTTTATATAATTTTCTTCATTTATGTAGTCAGTTTAACCCATCACCTTGGCTGCTTCTAATCAGCATCACCATTGATCTACAAATAATTTATTGAGGAGGACACTATATGTGATTTTTGAATACCTGGCTGAATTAAATTATTTTCTCAAATGGCATCTGAAAATTATCAGTACTGCGGTTCTGGTAAAACTAATAATTTATCTCATCAAATTTACAACCAATTTTTCATTATCATGGCTGATAATCTCTTCAAAAGCTTTGTTGACGAAGCGGAAAGTGCTAAGTACTTTTGTATAATTGTAGACTTGAATCCAGATGTAAGTCACATGAAGCATTTTACAATAGTTGAAACCAGATCACTAAACATTTCTCCCCACCATCACCACATGCCTATAAAATCCCATGCATCTGAAAATATGATTAAAATTGCTTAATAATGTCCTAGAGACAATTATTTTTCTTTTTTAACGTTACCCATATCAAATGCAACTGGTGAAAAGTCATTCAACACCTTTGAAAGAGTGAAAATCATTCATATTTACTATACTGTACCTCAAGCGCTTTAACAAGTTCAGCAATTCAAGCAACTGGAAATTCTGCACCACAAGATGTAAATTATGACAAGTTAATGAAAGCTATTGTGTGAAAGAATTGTTGAAGAAAACACATATAAATTTTATGAATATTTCCGAATACCTTGTAAAAATCTTTGGATGTTCATTCATTTTGTTCCTTAAAATAAAGGTAACTTTCTGATGAAGAGAAGTGTTTTCTTTTTACAATTATATACAGTATATGTATATGTATATGTATATGTATATCATTAATTAGAAACAAAAAGGACAATTTAATAGTGTAATTGTTAAAAAAAATGTTATTAATTAACTCATTCTTATACATTTAGCATTGTCACATTTTTTGACATAGTTGCATTGTTTACATGATGGAATTAACGCTTTGAAATAATGCTTGTTAGTACTTAATTTCATGAACGTTACAACAAAATACATACCTTCCATATGAAACGGGTCTGAAAACATTGATTCTTCCATTATTTATCCTTTACACCAAACACTTTTCAAAAGCATTTGTTGCACACAACGTTTCATTTTTTGTCAAAGTGTAAGTGTGGCCAGTTGCAGTCCTTGGTTCGACCCGTGTTAGGACTTCTGCTCGCCTTACCTTAAGAAATCCCAACTAGATGGGTAGACAAATGATGCTGCTGGGCCTGGCAGGTGTAAGAAGGCCACAATTGCTTCTTCACTTTCATAGTCCACCGACAGCACGTAGGTCAACCACCATTTTTTATTGTAATCCCAGGTCACATACCCAGTTATCTCAGCAATATCAGGAGATTTTGTACCTCCTCCAGTGTTGAACTTCTCGCTCTCATTGCTAAAGGAGTACACCTTGGTCTCAATTTCTGTTGGACTGGATGTAGATGGAACAAAGCAGTGAAATCCTTGTGTTCCCTTGATCACTTTCACTCTTTCAAAGCGTCGTTTTAGGAACAGCCCTTCTTTTCTGTACTCATTTGTTGAAAAAGAATACTAGATAGAAGGGCACCAGCTATCCTGGCACCACTTAAAGAGTTCCAGCAGTGTCATACTGTAATTTTGTTTGATATGTTCAAAATTGTTCAAAGCGTTAATTCTATCATGCAACAGCAAGTTTTGGAACACATTTTTAAAAGAAAAGCCTGACTGGCTTTTCAGATACCTTTTAATGCAATAACTTTCTAAAGAAATGCCTTAAGTAACTGATATTATAGTCTTGTTTATTCTGTTATATTTTACTCCAAGAAGACCCATTTATCCTAAATAGAACCCAATAAGGCAGACATGTAAGTACAAAATATATTGTTATGTGATCCCATTGAGATGCCAATTTGCAGGTGGCTCTTAGAAATATTAAATAATCAATCAATAATTTTTAAAAAATTAAATTCATATTCAATTTTTATTATTTTTTTAAAAATATGTAATATAACTTCAAGATTTACAGTAAGCCCATCATGTGACACATCACATTTAAGCCCATGATGTTCTGAAAAAAATGGTTTTGAAATATCCCAATTATGAGCTTTTAAGGTTTTTGTGTAGTCTTTTTTTCTGCTTGGTTTGGTAGAATATCAACTCTTGATTTTTTTTAAAAAAAACATTTATTGTATAAGTAAGATAATTTAGCCCAAATTTATAGGTTTCAACAAATTGGTACAACACAGCTCTGTTGGTCATGGATTGGATTTCAATGGACTCTTCACAGCATGCTAACCTCACAAAAACATGCCATTATTGAAGAGATTCACAGAGATGATCCCAATCACTGAAAACTGACAGATCTATATGCACCGATATAAACAGTAACTACCATTCTGAATGCAGAAAAAAATACATTTGGTTTATATATCATACAGTTAGGAAGAGAGAGGAAAATGCAGTAATTATTTTTTTCTAACTTCCCCCCTTTTTAATGACTCTTATTCTACAGCTCACAAAAAATGCCACCACTAATGTGATAATATCAGTTTGTTTGAGAGCAGGCTGACCCTGCTGTTTTAAAGCAGTTTCAACTTGGACAGTCAGGAGCCAGGCTAATGTTCTGTGGTCAATGACATGGTGGAACTGCCTTATCTCCTCCTGGGGGAGGGATGTCACTGCCCAAAGCAGGCTGCTGGATGGGGAGAGGAAGCAGCTTAGGACAACTGGAACAAACTGTCAGCCCCCAGCCAAGCACTCCTTACAGCCAGCCTTAAAATAATTCCACTCTGAAAGCATTTCCACATAGAGCCCTAGCTCTCTATATAATTCATGGGTAGCAATGTGTTCTTTGTGTTGAAAAACTATTCACTGAAATGTTTTTATTTCATTTTCCACCCCCCTGCCCCCAGGTATGTCTGTCTGTTTTACACCTCTCACTAGGGGGTATTTGTTTATTTAACTGAACAATGAAATAAACAATGAAAATCAACAATAAACAATGAAATTTATTCATATAAATTTCAAGATTTACAACCACATGATAAGAGCAACTAAAAATAGAGTTAAAAGCAATGTAAAAAAACCCCCAATAACTAAAGATAAGATTTAAAACAATACAAATAACCGGCCAAAACAGAGACCTGCATTCCCTCCTCCCACCAACAATCCAGCTGGAAAAGCTTGTTGAAACAGCAATGTGCTCAATCACTTTTGGAAACTGCAGATAGTGAGCCTTATTGTATCTCATCAGGGATGCTATTCCACAAAACAGGGGCAACTACACTGAAAGCCCTGCTCTGTGTTGCTGTGGAGTAGGCATCTGAAATTTTAGGAACTTGAAGGAGGGACTCCAAATCACCCTGCTTTAAGGAAGAATGTGAACCTCTGCCAAGTCCGCCATTTAAAAAGTGTTCCTCCAGTCAAAGCACAGGCCATGTAGCTACTGTGCATTTATCTTGATCTAATGCTCATCACAGTTGTGCAGTCAGTATTTTACCAACTTGCACTGTAAATCTTTCTACTTCAAGTGTACACATCTTGCAGAAAACACTGTTCCTTGTGCCAAGCACAAGTACATGACACTTGTGTATCTATCTATTATTACATTTATAATCTGCCTTGGCTGTGTCGTGGAATCTCCCAGGCAGTCTCCCATTCAGACACTGAACAGACCTAGACCTGTTGGGTTCCACACGCAGTGACCACATCGTGTGCCATGCCCTGGTCTGTTTACAAACCTGCTGTAATATTAAGGACACTTACACAGCAGAGAATATGGAGTTTTCATTACCCAAAATGAGAACCACAGATAATGACTGCATCAATGTGAGGAGGCCTCCTAGTATGGAGAGTGCATGCAGAATACTTGTGGGTGACCAACATGTCTTCAATGGCAGAGACTGGGGAATCTGTCAGTTTTGTTTGCTCTCCATTCCCCTTTTTTGTGCACTTTCCACTAACATACACATTCTGTATGTAATTATTGCTTAAAGAATTTTACTACAACATTCAGAAGCGCAATTTTTGAAATACAGATGCTTTTCAGTTTGCATTAAAGGGATTCCCCCCCCATCACTACTTGAGAAACATTTTTCAATTTAACAAAACCAAAAAAAATATGAAAGATTGGGACCCAAAGGTACAGTATTTGTTATTGTTATTCTTTAAACACTTTCATTAATGTACAAGGTAAAAGGGAAAGGGCAAGGACCCCTGGACAGTTAAGTCCAGTCAAAAGTGACTACAGTGGTACCTCGGGTTAAGAACTTAATTCGTTCCAGAGGTCCGTTCTTAACCTGAAACTGTTCTTAACCTGAAGCTAATGGGGCCTCCCGCTGCCGCCGCACGATTTCTGTTCTCATCCTGAAGCAAAGTTCTTAACCCGAGGTACTATCTGTAACCCGAGGTACCACTGTATGTGGCGCAGCGCTCATCTTGCTTCAGGCCAAGGGAGCCAGCGTTTGTCTGCAGACAGCTTTCTGGATCATGTGGCCAGCAGGACTAAACTGCTTCTGGAGCAACGGATCACCGTGACGGAACCCAGAGCACAAGGAAATGCTATTTACCTTCCGGTCAGCAAGTCCAAGAGACATAGTGGTTTAGATGCAGTTTAGACGTGGTGATGCTATGGTCTAAACCACTGAGCCTCTTGGGCTTGCTGATCAGAAGGTTGGCGGTTCAAATCTGCACAACGGGATGAGCTCCTGTTGCTCTGTCTCAGCTTCTGCCAACCTAGCAGTTTGAAAGCACACCAGTGGCAGTAGATAAATAGGTACTGCTGCGGCAGGAAGGTAAACAGCGTTTCCATGCGCTTTTGCACTCGTCAGTGTCCCATTGTGCCAGAAGCAGTTTAGTCCTGCTGGCTACATGACCTGGAAAGCTGTCTGCAGACAAACGCTGGTTCCCTTGGCCTGAAACAAGATGGGCACTGCACCGCACAGTCACTTTTGACTGGAATTAACCGTCCAGGGGTCCTTTACCTTTTTAATGTACAATATGAGCAACTCATTTATACATACTTAGATTTCATTCTGAGGACTAATGAAGAAACTCAAATTCAAAATTGCCAGCAGTTTGTCCAAAAGATCATGGACTCTTGGAAAATATTGGATAGCCATCTGTCCCAGATTCTTTAGCTGTGGTTCCTGCACTGCAGAGTGTTGGACTAAATGACCCCTGGTCGTCTCTTCCAACTTTACAGTTCTATGATTCTGTGAAAACTTCCCCTTCACCCTCCCCTCTGAAACTGCCTAACTCCCAAGGGCCCACTGCTGCTCACAGAAGATTCAGGAATGAGGAGGAGAAAGCCCCCCCCCCCAACTGTACCTAGAGAGGAGTCTGGGCACATCTCCTCCACAAGTGGCAGTGACATCCTGGGATTGGATGGATTGTGAGAAGGTGCAGATGGGAGAATTTTGAGCAAACTCTGTTGGGATAGGAGTTGGCAACTGGGTGGGGGATAGACAGTAATGTGGGGGTTGAAGGAGCTGTTGAGGGGTTTTGTGAGGTGTAAAGAATTGGAGGGTTGGCAAGCGGGGGCGGCGGCGTCCCCTAGTACTCTATAGCAATATATTCTGATTATTTGTTGAAGTAAGCATTCAATAAGTTAATCTCTGCAAACACATTTTCAGTAATAATAGAAAGAGAGCATTTAAATTTTGACTTCATTTTTGCACCTTGTTGCTCTTCCTATGTTGTAGGCTGCAAAATAATATTCAGCCGCTACACCATTTTCCTCACAGCCACGAGACTGCAAGTCCCTCCCCAAACCCCAAGAGACAGGTCCCCATTATGCGCCATCCACAAGCTGAGGACCCATCCAAGAAATCAAAGTAAATTTAACCCTTGCTTCTCCCACATGTAATGTGGATTTATCACGTGACTTCTAAATCTCCGAAAATAACTACAGAGAGAATAATGCTCATTACTTAGAATAAAATCCTGTTGCTGCTGGAATGCTCTTTTAATTTTTAGACAACTGACTAGCAGTTTGGATGAAAATCCTAAAAGCTTGTTTAGATGAAGATTTAATTTTAAATTCAAAAATGAGGGGCCTCAGATGCATAAATGTTACTCCAAACAAATGAAACACAATGCAAAGGAGAAGGAATTAATCCTGGTGTTCCTTTGCATTCTTTTATTAAAAATGCAGTTTATTGATATTATTAATGTCTACTTAAGATGCTATGGCCACATAAAGAAAAAGGAGTCGTGCTATAGCTAAATGTTTACAGAGTCACTTTAAACATTGGTGGACTAGAGCCTTTCAGATTAGGCCACTTCCAAACCATGAAAGTTCATGCCTCAATGCTTTCGTTAAGATGTCAAAAAACTTGTTGCTGCTTTTGCTGCAGTAAATCGGGGTAGCCAACCTGGTGTTCGCCAGATGTTGCTGGACTAGTTTCCAGCATCCTTGACCACTGGCCAATACTGCCTGGGGCTGATGGAAGCTGCAGTTTTGCAACTTCTAGAGGACACCACATGGTCTTCCTCTGCAAAAGATTACACAGCTACCTCTCTAGAACTGGAAAACATGATAAGAACACATGTTTCTGGCTAGTTTCTAATTACGTTGGCTATATTTAATGTATTCCTAAATGCTCAGCCTCTATCAAACTAATTATAATACTAAACATAAAACACTTTTCCCAGACACTGAAAGCATTTCAGATAAATTATCTCAACCACCAGATAAAATGGGTCAATATTGCTACTAATACTACAGGATGCAAGCCTTGTGGCTTAAGGCCAGCCTGTAAGCTGATCATGGCAGAAGTAAGATTTGAAACAGGGCCCTCTCAGTTCTCCCTGTCACTAGTTTGCACTATCTATCACAATGTAGCCCACTATCTTTTTATTTAGATTAATTGGCAAAATTTTAGAGCACGTGTCTTCTTTACCTGAAGCAACACATCAATTATTCAACTCCTTGTAGTGAAAGAAATTAAAGGTGGATTATGCTATTTCAAAAAGGAAAAGCTATAATTAGTTTTCCATAGTTATCGTAAGAAAAAGAGGCTAAATAAATTTCAAAAGTCAACATTATGCCTTAAAAGGAGGCTTACATGAAGGTGTTTACTTTGCATAGGCAAACATTCCTGCATAAAATGTGAGAAGCTATTTTTAGAAATGGAACTTGACCCAAAGATTAACAGAGTTGTAGGGAAAAGAGAATATGCATTCATGCACACACACACCCCTTGCTGCCACCAGGGCAAAGTATTGCCTTCCCCAAGACACCAACACAAACTGCAACACCCCAGCTAGTCAGGATAAAATTAGATTTGGAATCTTTTTTTCTGCTTGTATCTTGAGTTAAGTCTTCACTATTACAATTTAAGAGATGTTAGAAAATCAGAATGAAGCGCAATAAGTCATTATTAGGGTAAATGTTATATAGTCTGGCCTCAGAGAAAAATAGTAAAAGCTATTGACAAATAGCAAAAAGACTAAATTTAGGAGCATAGTGATTTTTTAAAAACCACTGAAGTGGTTCTTCTCCTTTTTGCTTTGAAGTACCCTACAATTTTGAAATTAAATGTACAAACAGGCCTTCAGTGGTCTATACAAAGGAAGAATGTGAGAATAAATGACGCTGATGCTTAATCATTAATTTAAAAGCAAGCTAAAAAAGAAGAGAATTCCAATCCTGCAGAATCAGAGGTGTTTGCAGAGTGACACAGAAGAGATTAAGGGCTTGACCCGTGCCTAGAAAGCATGGGTCCGAGTGTTTTTGCGTTTGCCCCTCAGCTTTCTCCTGAAAAACACACTCTTTACCACTGAACCACAGAAAACCTGATTGTTGTTTGGTCAAATTCAGTGATAAACTGCAGGTTTACCCAGGGGGAATTGGCAGGGCAAATGGAGGAGGTGTGGACAAGCCCTGGTATGGGTAGTAAGTATGGTCATACTGGCAGTGAGAAAATTATTTATGGACTGGCCTGCAGGAGGCAGATCTAGAGGCCAGGCGTGTACAATATGCCGCTGCTCTGAGTCTGTTGCCTGAGCTCATGACTGGGCTTGGATACGGATGTCTAAGAAATCCACTGAAAATGGGCTATCAAGACTTCCTGTTTTATCACCACCATTTGAAGGAGCGCAGGATCAACTCTTTGGAGAGGTCCTGAGCTTCGTGAGGCAAAAAGAGGTTACGCCAGGGCTCCGCGAACCTCTAAACCTGAGGAGGTAAATCCTCTGGGGCTGGGGGATCTGGCTGCGTTCAGGGCGACTCTCCTGTGCGCATACCGGACTGGTCGAGGTTTGGAAAGGAGGCAGGATTGAAGACGTGAACACTAGGATCCATTCTAGACCTGCAGAGTGATGCCACAGGCTCCAAAGGTGTAGCGGTAAAGCATTCCGAGGCTTACGATAAAAACCCAGACTCCAAAAACAAAAAGGTAAAGGGTGAAAGCAGTAAAAGAACAAGGAGGTACGGGGGAAAGTTTTAATGGTTTGGAAATTAAGGAAATCATACCTGATGCTGGTGGAAAAAATGGTGCAGGGAAAAATCGTTATGAGTCAGCATTTTAAAAAGTCTACTGAGTAACAAAGAAGAGAAAAGGTCTCAGCTCCCCGAGGGGCAAGAGAGACAAGACAAAGCTAAACAAAACAAACTTAAATGTGAGATATAGACAATGCTTTGAATGCCCGTGAAACTCAGCACATTTGGGAGAAACTTGGAGTTTCGTATACTGTACTGTTAAGGCGCTTTTGGAAACATTAGCTTGGAAACATTATTAAGCCTAAAGACTTATTGTAACAACACGGTTATTGGAAACATCCCAAAGACGTTATTAAGAGCTTCGGACTGTAGAGACATCAGAGATACTGTTTGCATTCTACTTTACTTCTCAATATCTACAAAGTATCAGAACTGATCGGTTTGGGACCTTTTCCACACTACCCTCTGCGAAAAGCGGCAGGGGAATTAGAAGTTTTATATTCTCCCCCTTATTAGACTTTCTTCATTACAGACGCTGTGCAGAACGACAGATTCAATTAGGAGCTGAACAAGGGGGGGGTGGAGATTTGTATTTGCATTTGAATGTGTATCTGTATATGTTTGTTTGGACTATAAGAGACTGTTCTTAAGGAAAGGAAATTAAGATAATCATTGGGTATGGTGAAAGAGAAAGTGAGAGAGATAAGAGACATTCAGTGGCGAAAGAGAGAACAGCAGGAAAAATAAGGTTTTTTGACAAACGGTAATATATGCCCCCCAGTGGTGGTTTGAGAAATTGCACCTTGAAACAAACTATTAATTAAAGAAACATGAGTAAGATAGGAAAAACAACAACACCAGGGGAGAGAAGGACATCAAAAGTTGAGATAGAAGGGAAGGGAGATTTTGCAAAAATATTGGCAGAGATAAGAGAAATAAGGAGAGAGGTAAAGGAAAGTGAAAAAAAAACATTGAGGAAAAGTTAGTGGAAGTTGCAACAGACTTATCAGGACTTATCAGGACAAACGAAGGAATTGAAAGTAAAAATACAAACAGTAGAGGAACAATCGAAATAAATTCAGAAAGAAATGAGGGAAAATAAAAAAAGAAGGAGAGAAAATGAAAGGGCAGATAGAGGAGCTTTCGAAAGTGCAAGAGAACACATTAGACAATTTAGCCTTTCTTGAAATGAATCAAAAAGCACAGAATTTGAAATTCCGAGGACAGAAAAAGATGGGGAAAATGTGTGAGAGAGGCTTATTATTATTATTGCTAGAAATGAAGGAGGAGGACTTAGATTACATGGTGACCAATGTCTTTAGAATAAAAGTCACCTTGTTACAGGCAAGAGATTGTTTAGCAATTTTAACTCATCAGAAGTCAGGAATGCAATTCTAAGGAAAAGTAGAGAAAAACAATTGACTATAGATGGGAAAACAATTGTGGTATTCAAGGACTTTCCAAATCGCTTCTTACGCAAGAGAAATGTTTATAAGGAATTTATAAAAATCTAACTGCTAACAAAATAAGGTTTCAATGGGAATATCCAGAAGGTGTGTCATTTTACTATAAGGACAAGAAATTTAAAATTAAGACAGTACAAGAAATGCAGAAATTTGGGAGAAGATGTAAGGAGTTGGGGAAGATGGAGGAAGGGGAACAGGAAAGTGAAGAAGATAAACAAGAACAAGAGTGAGGAGAAGGAGATATTTAAATGAAAACAATAAAATAAATCAAAATGACAATTAAAATAGTATCTTGGAATGTTAATGGCATGAATAATAAAGCCAAAAGAAATAAAATCAAACGAGTTAATAAAAAAAATGTAGATATAATTTGTTTGCAAGAAACACATGTAACATGGAAACACAATAGAGTCTTAAGGAATAAAAAACTAGGGAACAAATTTATCTCTTCAGACGTGCAAAAGAAGAGAGGAGTTGTTATATATATTAAAAATAAATATAATGCACAACAAACATTCAAAGATAATGAAGGAAGAATAATAGGAGTACAAGTACAAATAGAAGGAGAAAAAATAATCATAGTGGGGATATATGCACCAAGCGAAAGGGAAGCAGACTTTTATTTTAAAAAATTGGAGGAAATATTGACAGACTACATAGACTATAATATTATATTGTTGGGAGTTTGTAATGGGGTAACCTCCATTGAAATGGATAGATAAGAAGAGTGAAATCGGACCAGAGGAAACTACCAAACTCCTTTACATCCTTAACAGAGGATAATGATTTAGTGGATATATGGAGACTAAAAAATCCATTAACAAAGCAATTTACATATTATTTAGAACCAAACCAAAGCTGGAGCCAGACAGATCAAATTGGATATCAAAACAATTAACTATAAGAGTGGTGAAAGCTGAAATTTTACCAAAGACGGTATCAGATCATAATGCTAAAGTAATGGAATGGAAGAGTAAAAACCCAAGAACACGAAGGTGGAGAATAAATGAAAGTTTGCTAGACAATACTGAAATATTAGAAAGAACCAAAAACTACTTAAACACATATTTCAAATTAAATCTAAATAAAGTCACAGACATTAATGTCATCTGGGACGCAAGCAAAGCAGTCATGCGAGGATTTTTCTTGCAACAGAACTGTATTCAAAAAAGGGAGAGAGAAAAGAATAAATAAGAAATATTAAATAAAATAAAATAAATAAAATAAGAGACATAGAAAATCAGATGGTCAAGAAACCAGAGGAACTAAATTTTAAAAAGCAGGTAAAATGTTGTAAATGAAATTATCCATGATTATAAACCAAGAAGTGGAATGGAAAATTAAATTATTAAAACAAAAAAAAAAAATTGAGTCAGCAAACAAAACTGGAAAATGGCTAGCCTGGCAATTAAAGAAAAAACAAGGACAGAATATTATAAATATAATAAAAGACAATAATGAAATAATAGACAACCCCAAAGAAATAAGGAAAGCTTTTCTTAAATTCTATAAAGAACTATATAAGGCACCCAAAGAAAATAAAGAGAAGATAAGAACTTACATAGGAGAACATAAATTGAAAGCAATTTCGCAAGAAATAACAACTAGAAAGACCAATATCAGAAGAAGAGATTATAGATGTAATTAAGCAGGGGCCTGATTGCCCCTGGGGCCTGATGGCATACCAATTAAATATTATAAGAAACTAAGCCAACAGCTAGTCCCTTCGCTAAAGGAAGTAATGAATAATATAATGGAAAAAGGGCAGATCCCTAAAACATGGGAAGAAGCATTCATTTCGTTAATACCAAAACAAGGAACAGATCTTACTAATGTAAAAAATTATAGACCGATATCATTGCTTAACAACGACTATAAATTGTTTGCAAATGTATTATCGCAGAGACTAAAAAACATTATGGTTTCGCAAATCCATCCAGACCAGGCGGAATTTTTACCAGGACAGCAGTTAAAAGATAACATATGGAATATAAAAAAAATTTTTTTCCTTCCAGTAGCACCTTAAAGACCAACTAAGTTAGTTCTTGGTATGAGCTTTCGTGTGCATGCACACTTCTTCAGATACACTATATGGAATATAGTAAATATAATTGAATATTTAGAAACAAAAATAAATAAACAAGCTGCTCTAATTTTTATAGACGCCGAAAAGGCGTTTGATAATGTGTCCTGGTTTTTCATAAAAAATAATTTAGAAATGATGGGTCCGGGGACAAAGTTCTTAAGAAGTATAGAAGCAATTTATAAGGATCAAAATGCAAAACTCAGAATAAATAATGGATTGACAGAGAGCTTCCAAATTACAAAGGGCACACGGCAGGGTTGCCCACTGTCACCCTTGCTGTTTATATCAATATTGAAAGTATTACTTCAAAATATAAGAGAAACAGAAAAAATCACAGGAATAAAATGTGAAGAAAAAGAATACAAGGTCAAAGCTTTCACTGATGACATAGTTTTGACATTACAAGAACCTCAGTCTTTGACAGTAGAAGCAATAAATGTAATTGAAGAATTCAGAGCAATGGCAGGATTTAAAATTAACAAAAGTAAAACGAAAATGATGGTAACAAATATGAAGGGGGAACAATTAGATCAATTACAAAACAAAACAGAGATAAAAATGGTAAAGAAAATAAAATATTTGGGTGTCTTAGCTCTCCCCGAAAAATGCAAACCTATTTAAGGATAATTACAAAACAACTTGGAAAGAGGTAAAAACAAATTTGGAAATATGGGATAGATTGAAACTATCTTTCTGTGGAAGGATAGCAGCCATAAAAAATGAGTGTCTTACCTAAGATGCTCTTTTTATTCCAAATCATCCCAATTATTATAGGACAAGGCCAATTCAAGGAGTGGCAAAAAACGATTTCTAGGTTTGTATGGCAGGGAGGAAGCATAGAATAAAGTTTGAAATTCTAACGGACAAAAAGGAGAGAAGAGGCTTTTCATTACCGGATCTTAAAATATATTATGAAGCTGCATGTTTAACATGGCTAAAGGATTGGTTCAGCTTGGAAAATACAGATATATTAGATCAGGAGGGGTTCGGAAACACATATGGGTGGCATGCATACCTTTGGTATGACAAGGTTGGAATACAGTGGTACCTCAGTTTTCGAACAGCTTTGTTCTCAAACTGCTTGGAACCCGAACACTTCAAACCCGGAAATGAGTGTTTCAGTTTTCAAACTTTTTTCGGAAGCCAAACATGCTCCGATTTGAGTGCGCACTTCTGTTTTGAGCGAGCGACTTGGCCCCAGCAGTGGCTGCCGCCGCTTCCTTCCCTTCCCTGGGATGGAAGTGGAATTGGGCGGCTCCTCAGAATGGAAGTGACTCCGGAGTAGGGAGACTTGGAAGTTGGCGACTCTCCCCCAGCACGCAGAGGCGGTGTTTGGGGGGGAGCATGTGGTGGGGGAACTATGCTGCACAGATTGACCTTCTCGCTCCTTTGCCTTCTCTCCCTCCCCCTGTCCCAAGCCCGACCCCAAGCGAGGCAGCGCAGCCGCATTCCTGAGCAGGGGGTGGGGTGGTTGCACTGAGCGCAGGCTCCAGCCCACCTGGCCGTGTCCCAGTGCCGCCATGCCAGGGACAGGCAGGCAGCCTGTGGCTGCCGCTTTCTGATGCTGCTCGAAGTGGAGACAGAAGCCCTGGGACTCACCCGGGGAACGGGGAGCATGGGTAGATGCTGGAAAACATGCAGGGGAGAAAGGGGGAGGTGACTTGGGTGGGGGAAGAGAACACTGGCCTCCCTTTCCTCCCCCCCACTTCATCCAGTTAGCCACCTCCTTCCCCATGCGCACTCCTCGTCCCTCCAGTTGGAGTGTTTCCACACACTCTCCCACTTAAACTCCCCCCTCCCACCTCGTCCCTCCAATGGCAATGGGTAGATCACTGCCAGTTTTTGATACTGGATAGTAGATTGCAGCCTGGTTTATTTCTTTTTATGGATCAATGGTCTCATTAGATAGTAAAATTCATGTTGAATTGCTGTTTTAGGGGTTGTTTTTAATTGTCTGGAACGGATTAATCCATTTTGCATTACTTTCTATGGGAAAGCGTGCCTTGGTTTTGGAACGCTTTGGTTTTGGAACAGACTTCTGGAATGGATTAAGTTTGAGAACCAAGGTACCACTGCATTATTATTATTATTATTATTATTATTATTATTATTATTATTATCATTATCATTATTATCTTTATTGTCTTTATTATCATTATTATTATCATTATACCCCACGCATCTGGCTGGGTTTTCCAGCTACTCTGGGTGGCTTACAGCATATCTAAAAACATAATTAAAACACCAAGCATTAAAAATCTCTCGATTCAGGGCTGTCTTCAGATGTCTGGACATCTGGAGGGAGGGCGTGCCACACGGAGGATGCCACTGCCATGAAGGCCCTCTCCCTGGTTCCCTGTAACTTCGCTTCTCACAGTGAGGGAACCGCTAGAAGACCCTCAGAGCTGGACATCAGACAACACGTTTTTTAAGTACCTGATTTCACATTGACACAAGTTGATGGCCTTGTTATGCTTGTATGGAAAGGCTTGCTCAGAAGCCCCTTTTCGATTCAGGACTCTCGTCATTATTTGAGTTTGTGCCTAAAATTGGTGGTTATGGAAAATCACACTACTGCTCATAGATGAAGAGCAGGCAGAAGATCATAGACTATGGATTTCCTCCTGTCCACCAGTCTAATACCCATCCCCGGACTCTTGCTATGAATGTTTTCCACCTTAGTTTTCTACAACATAACTTTTTTTTTAACATGCACACAATATACCTGCTCTCCCTTCCAGTTATCTTTAAACCCTACATGGACTTGGCAGCTCTTCAGATAAAGGCTTTGACTGTGTCGACCACAGCAAACTATGGCAAGTTCTTAAAGAAATGGGAGTGCCTGATCACCTCATCTGTCTCCTGAGAAATCTCTATGTGGGACAAGAAGCTACAGTTAGAACTGGATATGGAACAACTGATTGGTTCAAAATTGGGAAAGGAGTACGACAAGGCTGTATATTGTCTCCCTGGTTATTTAACTTATATGCAGAATTCATCATGCGAAAGGCTGGGCTGGATGAATCCCTAGCCGGAATTAAGATTGCTGGAAGAAATATCAACAACCTCAGATATGCAGATGACACAACCTTGATGGCAGAAAGTGAGGAGGAATTAAAGAACCTTTTATTGAGGGTAAAAGAGGAGAGCGCAAAATATGGTCTGAAGCTCAACATCAAAAAAACGAAGATCATGGCCACTGGTCCCATCACCTCCTGGCAAATAGAAGGAGAAGAAATGGAGGCAGTGAGAGATTTTACTTTCTTGGGCTCCATGATCACTGCAGATGGTTACAGCAGCCACGAAATTAAGAGACGCCTGCTTCTTGGGAGGAAAGCAATGACCAACCTAGACAGCATCTTAAAAAGTAGAGACATCACCTTGCCAACAAAGGTCCGTATAGTAAAAGCTATGGTTTTCCCAGTAGTGATGTATGGAAGTGAGAGCTGGACCATAAAGAAGGCTGATCGTCGAAGAATTGATGCTTTTGAATTATGGTGCTGGAGGAGACTCTTAAGAGTCCCATGGACTGCAAGAAGATCAAACCTATCCATTCTTAAGGAAATCAGCCCTGAGTGCTCACTGGAAGGACAGATCGTGAAGCTGAGGCTCCAATACTTTGGCCACCTCATGAGAAGAGAAGACTCCCTGGAAAAGACCCTGATGTTGGGAAAGATGGAGGGCACAAGGAGAAGGGGACGACAGAGGACGAGATGGTTGGATAGTGTCTTCGAAGCTACAAACATGAGTCTGACTAAACTGCGGGAGGCAGTGGAAGACAGAAGTGCCTGGCGTCCTCTGGTCCATGGGGTCACGAAGAGTCGGACACGACTAAACGACTAAACAACAACAACAGATAAAGGACTTTTAAATAGACAACTGACCTGTTGGACACATGGTTACCGTCAGGTGCCCCCAGGTGGCCCTTTTACTGAGGCTGCAAGAATTCACTGACACAAAGTGATTTTGTAGTGGATCTGAAGTGGACTTTTTGTATCCTCTAGCTTCACAAATGGTTGTGCGATGCTCCTGCATCATTGCCTTCACAAAAATAAAGTAGTTCATTTGTACTCTTGCAGAGTACTTCATCTTCTCATCCTACTGAATATTTCACTGACACTAATAAAATCTTCCCCAGTGATTTGGAGGCGTTGCTAAGTATTATTGCTTCATCTCAATGAAACCACAGGCGCATGTGACCTACACCAAACAATCTAGCTATTGACCTCCCACAGTCTCAGATGGCTGCTTGAAATTTTATCAGCGAAACCCACACAAGCAAAAGCCATGGAGGTGTGGAGGCAGATGAAAGCCAAGGTGGAATTGGATGGGCATCAGGACCCAGAAAGACCTGATTCCACAAGGTTGCTGCCTAGTAGCATTTAAGAGAGAAGGCTGCGAAAGCAGAAGGAACTAAGATAATGCAGTGTGTGCCCCACAATGGAAATCCTACACCCAGGCTGTGTTCTGGAAAACAGAGGCGAAAATCTCATCCTTATTTTGCTGAGAATGGCAAATATAATATTTTTAAAACGGAAGCTCACATTCTCAGGAAGCCAATTTCAGTACCCAGTACCATTTTCTATTGCTTTTTGGTGCTCCCATGGAATTGTGGCACCTACAGAGCCTTGTCCGGCTTTCCCTTTCCTAGTTACAGATAGGTAGCCGTGTTGGTCTGCCATAGTCAAAACAAACAAAAAAAAATTTTCTTTCCAGTAGCACCTTAAAGACCAACTAAGTTAGTTCTTGGTATGAGCTTTCGTGTGCATGCACACTTCGTCAGATACACTGAAACAGAAGTTGCCAGATCTTCTGTTTCAGTGTATCTGACGAAGTGTGCATGCACACGAAAGCTCATACCAAGAACTAACTTAGTTGGTCTTTAAGGTGCTACTGGAAAGAAAAAAATTTTTTTTTTGTTTTCCCTTTCCTAGACAGGGAGGAAGCAGAGCTTGCAAAGCAATAGTTTAACAAATCAATATGCTGATCGGGGAGAAGCTTGGAATCTGCAGGCTAGTTCTCACTAAGACAGGCAACCTGCGTCTGGGCTGTAGCACTTCAGACAGCAGGGGAGGGCCCAGGTGATAGCATAGTCCCTTGCATATAGAAAACGGTCAGTGACATTGCAGACTGTCTTGCAAGGATCTGGACTTTCTGACAAGTGACTATAAGGTAGTGAACCTGCACAGTCACAGCCCATCTCAGCTCTGTACTTCCTAATAAGAATATCCTGGGTTGGACAACAGTGTCTTTGCTACTCTTCTTTCATGATAGTCCAGCACAGAATATGTCATGCTACATCCAATGGGTGATTCCAAGAGAGGGAACAAAAGCACAACTATAGTAAAAATAAAAACATTTGCATCAGCATCTATCTGTGTGTTTTGCTTCAGGGTTTTAGTCAAACCCACAAATTTACACTTCAGTGGTTAAACTAAGAACTGTGCCTTATTTACCAACATTACCAACCTCCAAGAACTGGACTTTCTTCAAGAGTAAAATGAAGGCCAGGTATTATATGTTTAATTGAAGAAATGGCCTCGCTGTACTTGAAAATAGTCTCCCTTTGTTTCTTACATTTTTAATAAGATTTCAGTGAGGTGCTACAAATATTCAAAGTGCAACCCAGCATGTCCCATTCAGAAATCCCACTGAGTTCAATGGGGCTTATTCCCAGCGTTTAGCTTTTTAACTTGTTCATTAATTAACCACAGTTAGTGGTAAGACACCCCCCCCCAATCAATGAAAAACAGCCTCCCCTCCATCTCAGTTTTCTACTTGTAGAATTTTATACACATATGTGATGCTACCAACAGCCCAAAGCACTACAAGTCCGTTCTTCCAAGCACACATCAATATGTAAGAAGTTATTTTAGTCTCCAGCATTTCTTTGCCTGAATGAAACCAAATGAACACAGGTACAGCTATGGAGCACCAGCCAAGGAAAATGAACCTTTCTTCCCTCCTACAGTGACATTTTTGGAAACAGCCACTTAAACATAAAATTCATGAATAAGCAATGCGATTTCTTAGCTATAATTTAGAGCGAAGGATTCCTTTCAGAACAGAATTAACATAATCTTGACATTTTTAATACTTTTAATGTTCATGTAACCAGGCTCATTATAGGTAAATATATATATAGTACATAAAAAAGACCACATTAATCTTTCCCCACTGGCAAAACCACTCCTCTTGTTTACATAGGGCTCTGTGTGTATACAAACTGAACATAGTCATTTGCTAAATGTGTAGACTACATTTGGTAGGGATTAAAGCAAAAATCAATGAGTCTGATTTCTGAAGCCCGAATATTATTTATGTTACTTATTTTCAAACTGTAAATACTGGATTCTTAAAGTAGCCATCCCGTGTGTTTCATTTTGAACATTTTCTCTTTTGAAATATAAAAAAAAACCCCAGGGCCTCCATTTTACCAATACCTCCAGATTGTTCCCTGGACTGGTTTACATGTTACTTCAAAGCACTAGTTAAACTAAACCATGGTTTAAATGTGAACACACAAGGTGCTGGTGCACACTGCTGAAAGTGTAGGTGCCTGGCTGCTTACCCACTCCTGTTGTTGTCCTACACCTGGGAGCTAAGCCATGATCTTAGAATGACAGAATCACAGAATTGTAGAGTTGGATGGAACCCCAAGGGCCATCTAGTCCCCTGCAATGCAGGAATCTCAACTAAAGCAGCCATATCGTTTATTGTTACATCTGAACCAATGCTATTTTTCTAGCACAAGAGGTGCCGGAACTCATCCTGAACGCCTCCCTTGTTCTCTTATAATGGTAATGGAGCCCACCTGAGAGGGGCCGGAACTGAGTTCTGGTGAGTTCTGCTGATAAAAAGCCCTAATCTGAACCCAGGCTTGTGAATTGTTTCTCTTGAAAACAAACACAAGCGGTAACGAAAGCTTGCTCTTGGCTCACTGCTCATAGTTGGAGGGGAACAAACCACTAAGTCAGACAATGGTTTGGCGCTTAGCAGTGCAGCACTTGTGACTTCAGCAGTGTGCACTTGCATGCTGCACATGTAGCTCAGTTGTGTTCAGCTGAGTAAACTAAGGTGAAAACAAGTTGAATTCATGCATCTAATAATTATGCATCTAAACACACAATTATCTGTCCAGATTAAGATTAGTTGAAGTCTTAGAGATATACTAATGGGGGGATGTGTGTGGTGATGTGGGGGGGGGGAGCATGTCCCTTTATAGTCCAAAGATGTATCACCATGTTTAAAGGAAGCAAAATATGATGCCTGTTTGATGCACAGCACCCGGCCAATCTACGTACCTCAACAAATGTTAACGTCATATGTTATCAGCCAGGAGGATGACCAAGACTGAACATATATGTGAAAAGTTGTGCTTACAAAGCACTCTGCCCACATCCTTGGGTCATACAAATAAAAATTCACTTGAGAAACAATGACAACAATGAGCCAAAATAACTTATGGCAAATGCACTGTTCTTAACGCAGCATTCAAGCTGAGGCACTTGTTGTCACCTGTCCTTTAAAATACAGATTCGTTCTGTTTGGAGGGCACAAAGTCCCCGGTCCTGTTTGCGATGCCTTTTGTCCCATTTTTGAAGTCATAAAAAACAAGATGTAAAAGTTTGTGCCCTCACTTGCTTGTCTCACGCAGCCTAGCTCAGAAGTTGAGCCCACCCACCAAGCTGGCTGATGGATGCTTCAGGCTAGCCAATAGAGCTTGCCAGCCAGCTGACTCTTTTTTTTTTTTTTATTAAATATTTATTGGCATTTTCAAGAAACACACAACAAACAAAAACAAAAAATACACAAAACAAAACAGAAAAAAAACACAAAAATACATAATATTCAAAACTAAACAAAGAAGAAGAAAAAAAAAATAGAAAAAACCACATAAAATTTCTGATACTTATTATTCTTAACCTTATTTCTCAGACCTCCTCACACCTCCCCTTCTTGTATTCCAATTTAAATTGTCAGTTCAGCAAGTCCTTAACTTATTTCTTTACCTTAACTTAAACATTTGTTCTAACATACTATTGTTTTACTTTACTTCTTTTTTCCATTTCCTCAATTTATTTCTAACAGCCTTATTTTCAATTAATTTAAAAAGAAAAAACCAATTTTACCTTATTAAAATCACACATCAATACTTATACCTCATTAATTATTCTTAAGCCTTTTTCCTAAAGTCGACCAAAATTTCCCTTCCACGATTTACCCAATTTCCTTACCACTAACAAAATATAAAAAGCAAATTATCCTTATGTACCCTTTGGATTCCCAACCTCCACCCACCCTTCTCCCGGTTCCAGTCCCCAACCAATATCCATCAGTCTTTATGTTATTTATTTAGCCTGGAGATCTCACGTCCGAGGCCCTTATATCTCTCTCAGTTCCTTTCTGCCAGTCTCTTTGATAGTCCTTGATGTTAAGCCCCAAGTCTCGGAGGGGCTCCGGCCCAACAGGCTCCATGTTGCTTCCAGCCAGTCCTCCATACTTAAAAACAAAGCCTATGGGGTACTCCAACTCTTGTTTCAAATTTCTTTCAGATCCATATGTCCCCAAAGCTCCAGCTTTCACTTTCAACAAATTTGTAATCCTCAGGTCTTCAGATCTCCTCCAAAGGGGATCTCTCCATTTTCCAAAGTCCCATTCAGACCGGGCTTTCCACATCCAATTTTTATTGTCCTTTTTTATCATCGTCAGGCCTCATATTGTAACTCTCCTTTGACTCCTGCAAATCTCCTGCTCCTCCTTCATTTTCTTCAAAAACAACATATTGCTCCATCATATCTACACTTTCAGTTTCATTTATTTGTTCAGTTGAATAGGCTTCCTGTTTCAAGTCCTTATCAGGCTCAAAACTGTTGTTTACTGTCCAGTGTAGTAATGATACCTCTGTAGACAAAGCATTGTATTCATCTTGCAAGTTTCCCAAGAGAACGAGTGCTCTGTCCAATTCTGCTTGGATTTTACATACTCCAGCCATTTTTGTGGTGTAGTGTCCCTGTTACCCCTCTAGGGGGATTTTAGTTCCTTAATGTTCCTTTCGGCTCCAAACCAAAAGTCCAGTTATTTTGTATCAACTCTCCTTATTTTCAACAAGTTGTACCAAATAAACCAGCAAAAACAGCAGAAACAATGTTCTCTTTTTCCAGCTGACAGCTCACTTGACAGCTGTCAAAATCCTCAATACAACAGGCTTTCTCATAGGACGTTCCCGGGTCTCGGGGGGGTGAAATTTCAGCTCCCAAAATTCTTTTTATCCTCCAGTAAATCTTCTTATAGTGTCAAAACCGTGAAGTCAGGATCTTTCATTAAAAAGAAACAAGAAACAAATTCTCTCGACCTTAGCTGCCCAGTCCTTTGCTTTAAATTGTTTACAAAGAGGGGGGGGTGGACTTCCTTTTTAGCCCCTTCCCGCTCGTTCCAAATCCAAAATTAAAAATTTTTAAGATTCCAATCTCCGTATTACTCACGGGTTTATATTTTAGAGTCCAATCGGTCTTGGAAGAAGTTGGCGCTCTCTGTCAATGGCTTGCGGCTTCACTCCGTAGGCGAGGGAGTACTCTCAGCACCACGCCCCACCCTGCCTCCGTTCCGAAGCCTTTAAAAAGGCTCCGTCGCGGATTGGGGGGGCGCAAATGGTGCCCGCCGAGTCTCTGTGTTCACAGGCATCCGCACCTGTGATTTTAAGGGTCTCCGCTTCGCCGCAGCGGCCAGACCCAGACGCTACGGAGCCGATTCCCTCCGGAGCTCGGAGGGAATCCGCCATTAAACAATGGCGCCAACCCGGAAGTCCCCCTCCGGAGTAGGCACGAGAGGTAGCAAGGAAGAGCTTGCCAGCCAGCTGACTCTTCGGGGTTGGGCGGAGCTCTTGCCAGTGGCTTCAGGTTACAATAAAGGAGATTCTGACTAAACATCAGGAATAACTTTCTGACGGTAAGAGCTGTTAGACATTGGAACAGACACCCTTGGGAAATTGTGGACTGTCCTTCTTTGGAGGTTCTTAAGCAGAGGTTGGATGGCCATTTGTCATGGATGCTTTAGTTGAGATTCCTGCCTTGCAGGGGTTGGACTAAATGATCTTCAGGGACTTGGGTGTAGGGATGAATGTACTTGCTCCACAACCTTAAACAGCTAATTGCCAGCAACAGCAGACCACGCAGGCGGACCAGATGCCCACCCTGTCCTCATATTAACTTTGGCTATACTATTATAGGACCTACTAATGTCTTCTCAGTGGCTGCTCCCAGACTTTCCTCTCTGTTGGGTGGCAGGTCACTGGCAGGTGAATACTTTCTTATTACAACAGGCTTTTAGAAACAGACACCTTGGAGCCTTTGCATGACCAGAAACTTTGCCTTATCAGGAGCCTGACAGTGTGGAGTCTTCTAAGTTTGTGCAAGTTTGGTGTAGAAGAATGCCAAGGGTAAGGAAAATTGGTGGACACATATCCTTGTTCCCTCCATAAAGAATCCACTGCTCCATTCTGATTCTGTTGTAGCCCCAACTTGCATTGGCACTCCGTGACCCAATTTTTTTTTTAAAAGGCAAGTACCTTCCGCCCCCTCCCCCAGCTGATGTGGAAGATGGATGCTTGATATTCCACCTCAGGAGTTCATTTCTAGTATTCTAGTCCTTGGATCATACAACCTCACCATCCCTTTGTGACAGAAAGAGAACAGATTTGCATTTCCAACAAATTAAATGTTCTTCCAGTTAGCCTGGCTCTTACTAAAAATAAAAGCAAAACTTATTTCAATGCAGTATTTATAGAGGCCTGTGCTTTGTTCAGACTTTGTGTCTGAAATCTTGCTCTAAAGCCTTCAGCTTTATGGCTCGACATCCCTTGGCATGTTTCTGCCCATTTTAAATGTTACCAAATTATTGCTTTGACTTAGTGTGCTGTTGCTTCTTTGTTTATAAATGTGGAAACAGTTATGGTAGAATGAGTATGTCAATTGTAACTGTAAATATCACAAATGCTTTCCATATAATTATGAAATTATCTAATATGTATATTTTACAAAAATCAAGACAGCTATCTTTTTCACACTTTTTTATTCATCAATTCCTGTCCCTCTCAGTTTTTATTTTTCAGCTTTCTCTGCTTCCTCTCTCACCATGCGGCATACATGTTTTTCCCCTTTAAAATGTTAAATAGAATACAATAAATAGGGCATTCGTAATACCCAATCTGGATTGTAGAGGTTTCAGATTGCAAATTTAAACAGCTATGAATGCTAACAATTAGATCATGTTGGAAACAATTGTCCAAATATGTATAAATGGAATCTGTGAATGGCTACATACCATAAGTTAAAGTTAACTCCTTAAATTGAAGCTAGGGAAGGTTCAGCCAAATGGCACACATTTGCCGTTGGAGAGGGCCTCATGCACATCTTGAAGATCTCCACATAGTCTGAACTGAACCACAAGCAGCTACAATACCAACTGCAACAGCATGAGTTATTTGTAAGCAAGAGCAAATCAAAGAAGGGTTTTAGTTTAATTTACAAATAAATCATTAAAGCATAATATAAGCCAACAATCAGTGGTTCACAGAGCCAAAAGGGGGGTTGAGATTTCTATTGTACAATTAGTAGAATCAATGCTAGCTATAAGGTCAAGCAAGATAGGCGTCTGTAGGGTGTTCCCCTCCCCAGACCAGTAAGTAAGTGTCCACTGGTCCCAAAGCAGCCAAGAAGGTCAGAGGCAGATGAGAGTAGTCTATGCCCTTCCACGTCTAGGTTAAGCAGCCCTCCTTAGGGTGCCTTTCTCTTGGTGCCCTAACATGAAAACATGGAACTAGCATTCTATCTACACAAACACATCACAACTGAGCTAAAGGTGATGGGGATATATAGAGCATGCCAACTTTCAATTGCTGAAGTGTATTTTTGCAAGTTCCTTACTTAATAAGTGACATAGACACCGAGTGTCAGACGTTTTCTGCCACCGTGCAGCAGTAGCACTGGACTGGGAGTCGGCTCCTCAGTGCAGGAATTAGGAGGCATCTTTTACACAATTTCAAGTCTGGCTCCACACACAGGAGACATACTAAACAAATGCAAAACAATGAGGTGTGACAGAAGCTGGGGGAAGACAAGGCTATTAGCAGTTGTTGTTGTTGTTGTTTAGTCGTTTAGTCGTGTCCGACTCTTCGTGACCCCATGGATCACAGCACGCCAGGCACTCCTGTCTTCCACTGCCTCCCGCAGTTTGGTCAGACTCATGTTTGTAGCTTCCAGAACACTGTCTAACCATCTCATCCTTGTGCCCTCAATCTTTCCGAACATCAGGGTCTTTTCCAGGGAGTCTTCTCTTCTCATGAGGTGGCCAAAGTATTGGAGCCTCAGCTTCATGATCTGTCCTTCCAGTGAGCACTCAGGGCTGATTTCCTTCAGAATGGATAGTGTAATGGTTCTAGGGGTTGCTCGTGCGTAAGCAGGTGCCTATCTCCCTGGCTGGGTGCAAACACCTGGCTGGGCTGCCAAAGTGAACCTCTTCTGTCCAGACAGCCGCTCACCCGTGGCTGACTCAATCGCTAGCAGAATCTGTGAGTGGGCGTTTCTTAAACTTCTTCCAGCAAAGAAGTTCTTTGACGTCTAGTCTCCGCCTACCCTCTCTGCGCGAAAGCCTTCTGCGCAGGGAGGGCGTGGTCCCAGGCAAGGAGTCATGGGACCGCCTCGCCACTTCCCCCACCTGCCCCCCTTCTCCACTGGTGCTACGCTGATTCTCTTCCCCAGAAGATGGGCTGCTCCTCCCGATCCCTGGACGCTCTCTGGAATCCCTCTGGCTTTTGCGCTCCCCCTCCAGTACTGATGGCAGTTCCCTGACAGATAGGTTTGATCTTCTTGCAGTCCATGGGACTCTCAAGTGTCTCCTCCAGCACCATAATTCAAAAGCATCAATTCTTCGGTGATCAGCCTTCTTTATGGTCCAACTGCTATTAGCAGTACTTCATTCTGAAGTCAAAAGCCTCCCCTGATCAGTCAAAACGACGGGGGAAGTGGGAAGGAGATCGGGGGAGGCTCGGGAGTCACGGGCATGCAGCGCGCCGTTGCACAGTTTTTTAAAAACTCAGAGCATTTATGTTTCACAGGGTTTGAAAGAAGGGCTTTGCACCTTTATACACTATGCATGTGTGCTTGGGGCCAGGGTCTTTTGCCTCACCATCCCCACTACTGACTCCCTGTTGCTACTCGGCTTCAAAAAAAAAAAAAAAAAGTGTCCTTGGATTCATTGAAAAAAAAATCTGGTAACCGTATTGCAGACACACAATGTTGCCCCACTATTGCCTCCAAAGTCCTGCAAAACCTGTTTCATCAAAACCCTAACAAACACCTACATAATCTGCTTACCCAGAGGAGACAGTGGGATCAATAGAAATGAAAGTATAGGCCACAGGCACGGCTGGCTACATCTCATACCATTTCAGTTCTCTTGCAAAGAAAACAGTGGTACCTCCGGAACGGATCCCGTTCGCATCCCGAAGCGAACATAACCCGTGTCCGCGCGTCCGCGGGTTGCGCTTTGGCACTTCCGCGCATGTGCGTGATGTCATTTTGAGCATCTGTGCATGCGGTGAAACCCGGAAGTAACAAGCTCCGTTACTTCCGGGTCGCTGTGGAGCGCAACCCGAAAATATTCATCCCGAAGTGTATTTATCCCAAGGTATGACTGTACTATCATCTATCCTGTGCTTCATTTGGAAAAAAAAGGAGGCACTGCCTGGTACACACCCTTCCCCTCCCCCAAAGCTTCCAGCTTCCTGCCCCCTGGAGGAGTTTTGGCACACCCCACCAAAGGGGGGCTACCACAAAGTGGCATGACTAGAGCAGCTGTTTCCTTGACATGAAGGTTGCTCTAGCCATGCCACTTTGTGGTCGAAGAGCAAAGCAGTCCTCCTCTACCATAAAGTGGTGCAGCTAGAGTGGCCCACGCAGCAAGGAAAGGAAAAAGTAGCATTGGCCACGCTTGCCGTGCCACTTTGTGGTAGAATAAGCACTAGTCAAGGAAGGGGGAGGGGGAGATGGCCACTCTAGCCATGCCACTTTGTGGTAAGCCCCATTTTGGCGGGTCATGCCAAAATGGCTCCAGGGAAGCAGTGGAGGAGGAGGAGGCGAAAAGAGGTGGCGGTACAGCATACAGTTACGTACCACCTCAAAATAAACCCCTGCATCTATCTATCCCTTCCCTTTCACCAAAGCAGGGCATTGCCCACGCAGTTTACTCTTCCATTACAGATCAACACTTTATTGATTCTTATCAGCAGTTCAACACACTTGTCTCTATATATCCCAGCGATATCCCAGCAAAAACAAGCCAGCAAATTGCCATGCATTAGGTTTGATAACCTTGGAAGCAAAGGCCATCCATAAATTCCTCCGTGCTTCAGGTTTCATACCTTTTGAGCTTCAGACACATCTTTATACTACTCACGCGGTCAAGAAGCAAATATTCCTGCTTTGCACCAAAGTTTGCATCAAAGTTTGCCATGTATAGATAGCCCTAACACAGCCTACAGAAAACTTCTTCATCAAACGTCTTCCAGTTAATAATAATAATAATTTTATTATTTATACCACACCCATCTGGCTTAGTTTCCCTAGCCACTTTCGGTGGCTGTATTAGTGTATTCTCTTCCTATCTTGGCTTCTCAGAGTTTTAAAGTAAATGATGGTAAGATACAATCTTCATGGCACATAAATCTGATATCATTAACGGTGTGTGGAGAGTGCTTTAAAACAAACAAACAAACAAATCCTTACCTTATCCTCTAGCCGGATCAGTCTGGCTCCTACCGTATAGTATCCTTTGTCTACTCCCTTTTCTTAAAAAAGAAAAAAGGGAAAAAATACTCAATTATATATATCTGGGGGGAAATGCAGCTAGTTTATTTAACGTAGTTGTAGCAAGAAGGTAGTAGAAAATTGGCTGGCAACATGATTGCACTATATCCTCCATAATAGATAAATACCAACAGTAGTTGCTGGTGTGGTGGGGCGCAGCTGCCATCCTAACACCAATGTTGCTGCAGTTTACCTCAGTGATGCTGGTGGAGAAGGACAGCGGCAAGGGCACTGCTGTGTGGGCACAATAGAAGCACAGGGCCTGGCTCCACCAAGGCATTCGTGCCATCCCACCCTTGCTGCTGCCCTGCTCTGCCCAGCACCACCTAGGTAAGCTGTAGGGACACCAATGTCAGGAGGGAGGCTCTGCCCCCCCCCAACCACCACGGAATGCAGAGATCCATGTACACTGGGACACAAGAGAAGGGCAACCCCTGACATCCTTGGATAAAGGGCTGAGAAAGTTCCCTGCTTTCACAGCTAAATTAACCAAAGCTCTGACTCACATCTTTCTACCACTCATATTGCTGCCACTATCCAGATAAGTGAGGGGAGGGTGTCCTGATAGGGTAGAGCTAGTAGGAGGATGCTATACAGCCAGCTAAGTTTGGCGAGGACCTGGTATTATGGAGAGCAAATCAAGTTAATCCAGAAAGAGAAAAGAAGTGAGTACTTTCTGTTCAGCCCTGCCCTCCTTTCCTGATCTCTGAGCTATGTTACGCTGATCTGTAGCTAAAGATGCATGGAGAAAACTGCCCATAAGATGCCCAGTCCTCTGACATTTGTTACATTTACATGCATAGTAAAAGACACACATATAAGAATCATTAAATAGAGATGCTTTTCACAAACTTTTATTGACTATCAGCTGAATATAATAACTAAATAGTGGCCTAAATTTTCAGTTAAATACCCCCCCACCTGCCCTTCATTGGCTGATGCAACTGATAGGTCTATAGAAATGTTCTGTACCTGGAAGAAAGAGGCCAGGCTTCCCCAAGGAATGATCCAACCTGAAAAGAGAATTTGATTACACAAGAATGTTATCAAGTCGATTTCATTATGCTTCAGGTTGTAGTGATGCCAATTTTGCTTGTGTGATCTACAGGACAGAGAGCAAGTCTACACAGGGACTGACAGAGCTTGAACCTTGTTCCTGCTCCTTATTAGTACATAGATAACACACAACTCTGCCTCATGTTTCCATTGGCTAATCCTAGGAAGGCTGTGAAATACCTGAACAGGTGTCTGGAGGCAGATTTGAGATAGATGAGGGTAAACAAATAGAAATATACCCTAGACAAATACAGAAATACTGTGACTGGGAAAATGGCTGATTCTGCTTGGATGAATTTATCTGGGGCTGAATTAGGTTGCACTTCCACTGAAAGACCATGTTTGCATCTTGGGGCTCCTCTTGGATTCAACATTACCTGCAGAACCAAAGCTGCCAGGGGTGGCAAGGAGTGCCTTTTATCAGACAGCTAGAATCCTATGTGAATATGGAGGCTAATGCAACAGCAATTCCTGTCCCAGTTACATCAAGACTGGACTGTTAAAATGGGCTCAAAATGGGGCTGCCCATGAAGACGGTGGAGGAGCTTCAGCTGGAGCAGCTGAATGTAGCAGCCTGGATTTTCACAGGAACTAAACACTCATACCATATTACACCAATTCTTTGTCAGCTGCATTAGCTGCCTGTATACTTCAGGGCACAATTCAAAGTGTCGGTCATGACCATCAAGCCCTTAGTGGCATGGGATCAAGTTATCCAAAGGACTGCCTACATTCATACAAACCTGCAAGAGATTTGAGATCAGTGACAGAGGCTCTCCTCAGTCACCTACTCAGGAAAGAAGTTCAGTTAGAAGGGCCAAGGCACCCAACACAGGCAGTTTTCTTTTGTGCATCATGAGCCATCTGGGCTCCCACCAGGGGCCTGGTGTTTCTGTTATCAACATGGATATCTAGAATGGTCATGATAATATTAGAACTTTATAAATTTAGCATATCCATATCCATTTAAAAGGGCTTCACATATATTATCTTGGCATAATCCTTGCAAAAAGGATTCCACTGCATTCTTTTTCCCAAGAGGTAGAAGGTCCATTGTACACCATTGAAAACTGAGGTAGCATGTTGCTCAGGAAACTTCCCGTGTGAATTTTGCCTCTGCCACTCTTCTATCAGCCTCCTTTCTCTATTATGGGGATAATAAAACTGGCGAACCTTTCAGAGTTTCTGTAAAGACTGCAAGAAAAGAGCATGCAAAAAATAATTTGAGCATTTGAAAAAATGCTAAGGCATATTCCATTCCTCTGCGGGAACAATAACCTGTACATTATCTAACATTGTATTTAAAGAGACTTGTTGAAGTTGTATTAACATACACAACTTCAACAAGTCTCTTTAATAGAGTGTTAGACAATGTAACATCACCAATTTCTGTGTACAAAATACAGCATTTTTGCCCCAAAATGCTTTTCAAATGTATATCCCTCACTGCTAGCTCACAGGGCACCTGAAGCAACTGTGAGCTGGGTACCTTCTTTGGAGTTCTTTTATTCGAACCATCATATTGAGATGCCCTTGAGAGTATTGTTCAATCACATCACGCACATCATAAGGCTTCCGAGCTTGCTGTGAAAAGAGAACAAATAAAAATGGAAAAGGTGAGAGATATCCTGTTTTTGCATCACTTGCTTTGAGCCATATAGATATTAATACCGTAGATTCCGGCGTATTAGGCGACTGGGCGTATTAGATAACCCCCCAAATTAGCAGCTGCAATTTGGGGATTTGTCCTAAAAGCCCAGTCGCCTAATATGCTGGGTAGCTCCGTGCCGGGAGAAAGCCGCCTGGTGCGGAGCTGAGCCCGTTGCTTGCTGCTGCTGCTTCGGAAGGGGGGGGCCTCCGCCCCGCGCCACCCAAACCCGGCGACCCCTGACTTTTTAACCTCTTTTCCAGGGTTAAAAAGTCGCCTTATACACCGGAACCTACGGTACTTAAGGATTTGTGTAAGTACTTTCAGATCTTTCATGTACATTATCTTAACGCAGCACCCCTGCAAGATACATTGGTATTTTATCCCATTTTCCTATTTCAGACAAGGAGTGGGAATAAGAGACAGTGGCTTGCCTAAGGTCAACAAGAGAGTTCATGGCAGACACAAGATTTGACCCAAGGACTTCCTGGTTGTAGCTCAATCTCTTAGCTACCATACTAAACAGGCTCAAACTTTACAAAATTTAGCATCTTTTATACACCTTTAAAGGGTTGGGGACACGAGTGGCGCTGTGGGTTAAACCACAGAGCCTAGGACTTGCCAATCAGAAGATTGGCGGTTCAAATCCCCGTGACAGGGTGAGCTCCCGTTGCTCGGTCCCTGCTCTTGCCAACCTAACAGTTTGAAAGCACGTCAAAGTGCAAGTAGATAAATACCGTACTTTTTGCTCTATAAGACTCACTTTTTCCCTCCTAAAAAGTAAGGGGAAATGTGTGTGCGTCTTATGGAGTGAATGCAGGCTGAGCAGCTATCCCAGAAGCCAGAACAGCAAGAGGGATTGCTGCTTTCACTGCGCAGCGAGCCCTCTTGCTGTTCTGGCTTCTGAGATTCAGAATATTTTTTTTCTTGTTTTCCTCCTCCAAAAACTAAGTGCGTCTTGTCGTCTGGTGAGTCTTATAGAGCGAAAAATACGGTAGGTACCGCTCCGGCGGGAAGGTAAACGGCATTTCTGTGCGCTGCTCTGATTCGCCAGAAGCGGCTTAGTCATGCTCGCCACATGACCCGGAAGCTGTATACCGGCTCCCTTGGCCAATAAAGTGAGATGAGCGCCGCAACCCCAAAGTCGGTCACGACTGGACCTAATGGTCAGGGGTCCCTTTACCTTTACCTTTATACACCTTTAAAATATTCTGGACATGTGGAAGCTTTATTTAAACAAGTCCTAGTCATTGGCCCTGATCTGTGCTTATCGGGGGTCGGAACATCCAGATCATATGCACAGACTGATTGAGTGACTGATTCAAATCCATCTGGAAACTGTGTACTATCATGCTATCTATACTGCCCTTTCACACTATTAAGCAAACACATACCCTTCAATTAATTCCATTTGCTTTTGCAAAAGGCTGCGGCACAAATTGAGGGCAGGGAACAGAAAACAAATACACAAGTACAATCATTAATATATCAATCTCATATACAGTATATCTATGCTTCCACCCAAACCCTCTTTACACTTTCATCACATGTAGAGCCTCAGCATCTAGAGAGGGGCACGGGAGCCACGCTGTTGGCTCTCACCTCTGAAGTTGGAGGGACCCTTCCCCTGCTCAGACACAGGCCATGTAGGCTTCACTTACGCGTGCTTGTCAGGGATGGGGCCTGTGAAGGTGGTGGGGGAGTGGCAAGGGGTGTGACCCCCCCTGCCCACCTAATGTTTGCGCATGCAGAGCCTCTTCATGCCATCAATGCATAAAGAAGCTTTAGGAACACATTTAGTAACACATAGGTGTCTGATAGTGCAAAGCATAGCATAATCCCGGGGATAAACAATTGCCTGTACAAAAGATTGTTGCTGGTCACCAAAGAAGTGGCATATTATTTTATATCAGATTATGAAATTCAGCACCCAGCCAGTGACTGCATCATCTGAAATCGAAAGGTTTAAAGTGCCCCTCTAAGTCAATGAAAGGTTTCATGTAATAGATAGTTCTCCAGACCATAATCCACCTTTTCTCTTTATACTTAGGATAAACTTCAGATTGCTTCTTTAATTGATATAACCTGCTGAATGCATATAGAGCTTTAGCTACACAAGGACTTAGGACAGTGATGGCCAAACTTGGCCCTCCAGCTGTTTTGGGACTACAACTCCCATCATCCCTTGCTAACAGGACAAGTGGTCAGGGATGATAGGAATTGTAGTCCCAAAACAGCTGGAGGGCCAAGTTTGTCCATCACTGGCTTAGGATAATGTTTCACCCATATGTAAGCCACAGTGTAATATGAGGTTATGTACCACAGAAATCCAGGTTTGCCATGGCATGGACAGAATCCATAAGATAAAGAAATGCTGAGTTACATGATGCGGTCAGATACTATACCCTTAATTTGGAAGTGTGGCAGGTAGAAGATGGAGGCAATGTCCAGAAGGGGCAGCAACCTACTGACAGGAGTAGCCCTCTCCTCCTCTCCCCTTCTCCTTGATTGCAGTTACTCTGTCCTTCTGAGACTCCCATTCCCCGTTCCCACCCCCTTAACCCTTCAGAAGAAGACTGAGGAAATTTTCTAGGCAATTTCCAGTTAAAAAATAGCATTCAAGCCTTCAAACACCCTTCTTTCCTTGAGATTAGAGACACCTAGTCGCCTTGGTTCCCCCAAGAATCCACAGCTAGCGCTTCATTTTACTCTGAATTGTGCCTGGAGGGGGCCAATCAGATTTCATTCAGGACGCTTTCAGCTAATCACACTGCTGCTGCAGTTCCATTTGGGCAAGGGGCAGGGAGACAGAAGTTTAGCCAACACACCACTTTGGAGACTCAGCAGGAGACTGGCGTAAAGAACGAGGAGGGAACTATGACATCATAATTTGGTTCTTGAGCTGTGCTGTGACAAAAGGACAAGTACCTTTTTTGAAGCGCAGCACAGAAATCTCCCCACCCACCTCTTAGACCTCGCCATTTCTGCCCACCTCAGAGGCCCTAACCTTGCTGTTTCTCCCCACCATCAGCACTTACATCTGTGTGTGTCAGTCTGTGTATATCAGGTTGTCTGAGTGTATCTCTAGGTCAAGTGTATGCTGCCTGCTGTAACCTTGGGCTCTGCCCACCCTTAGCTCCACTCAGGGCCAGACCACCCAGGAGGTGACTGCCTCAGGCAGCAGGATCCAAAGGGACAGCAAATTTGGACTCCCATGAATGCATAGCTGTCAAGTGTCCCTTATTTGAAGGGACAGTCCCTTATTCCAGCGCCATGTCCCACTGCTGTCCCTTATTGATGGATGTCCCTTAAATGTCCCTTAAATGATGTCCCTTAAATTTCAAAGGAAGCAGCCTCCCTCCCTCCCTCCCTCCCTGCTGGCCAGGGAGGAGGGAGGCTCCAACTGTGTTGCTTGGCTGTGTTGCTCACCCAAGAAGAAGTCTAAGAACGACTGGGGGGTGGAGCTTGCATGCCTTGTGTGTGGCTAGTTAATGCAAGCTGAGGAGGTTTTTGAATGCTGGACGCCATTTTGTTGCACGTGCTTCTGCAAACTTTGCAATGCAAAGCCAGGCCAGGGGGCTATCTTAAGTTGAGGCTGCACAGGCCTTGTGGTGCAAGTGATTCAGATTCTATTCAGTTGAACCTCTGGTTACAAAGTTGGTTGGACAGTATTCTCGAAGCTGCCAGCATGAGTTTGACCAGACTGCAGGAGGACAGGAAGACTGGAGTGCCTGGAACAGGTGAGGCTGCAGGTCCCTTATTTTGGCTGCTGGTCCCTTATTTTCAAGGCTGCTGGTCCCTTATTTTCAAATCTGTAAGTTGACAGCTATGCATGAATGCACCGCCTACTGCAGCTGCAGAAGCGGCAGTGACAGCTGCAATGTGCTCTTTGGAGGCCACATCTGCTAACTCCTCTGCAGCCCCCAACCCATGCCACCTCTACAGTGGTCTCTTGGCAAACAGGAGGCACTGCCGGTATCTTCCCACCTTTGTTCCTGATGTAGATCTTCCATGACTGGGGAGAAGCACCTCAACCTGCTGTTAGTTGCCCTTTCCTGCCCTTTACCTCAACAGACCCATGAGAAATCACCTACCACTGTTCAACAAACTTTATTAACAGCATGTCTTCTCTTCACAGCTGAATTGATGGACAACCACATAAGTGTACCAAAGGTTGGTTCAAGCAATCAGTCTTGCCTCATCACCACTTACTCCATTGCAGCGAAATGAACTAAAGAGCCGTGCAGCCTGTTGCCAACACATGACAATTCACATCTGACACATGCAACTGCAGGCAAGCTAAAAAACAAAAAACAAAACTCATTGGATGGAGTGGAAGAAGGAGGTGGTGGTGACAGCAGCAAGTGTGGGAGAGGCAGGGAATTAGGCAGAGTCTCATATGCTCATTTATCTAGTTCATTTATTCAAGAGCACCTGAAGTGCATTTCTAGCAGAGTGAGTTCTTTTTATATTGCCGTGGGGAGTGTGTGTGTGTCGTAAAATAACTTTCAAAATCCTTCCCCCAACCATATGCTTCAGAGTGGAAAAAACAACGCTAAAGAAATTCAACCAGGTAGACAAGCTTAGCCTGCCATATTCCCTTTTGTCGGGAGAACAGGCCTTTGCATAGCTAAATAGCTAGAGAGCTTCTGGAAAGCTAAGTAGCTAGAGAGCTTTGCTGCCCTCCCCTGCCTCCTCCCCTGGCTGGATGCAATGTCACCAAGGTGTCAGTGGGCAAAAAACCTCATGCCATGAACCAACCATTTTGTGCTGTCACAGAAATGGTGCAAGTCTCCGGCAACCTTCGTTCAGTTCCAAGTGAACCAGTCCTAGGCCACACATGGGCCCATGAAATGTCTCTGAGCTCAGAGAAGAAAATGGGGTGTGTATAACAATATATTGTGAGTGATATCCAACAAAGTAGTTTCATTAGTGAACTCTGGCTGTGCAACTGATTGTCCAGCAAACTATGGTCATTTCAAAATGGCATATTTGGAAAGACAATTAAGCTATTTTACAGGCAAAAATTCAACTCTTTGCTCATTTTCACAATGACACCCCTTTTGGCCTACACGCAAGTTTGGTGATAACTACTTCAGAATGAAACAAGTTTTGTAATACTGGATGTGGGGTGGGCATGGGACATATACAAGTTAGCAGGGAGTTTGACTGGACAGCTGTCATGGTCCCTTCCAACTCTACAATTCTATGACTTAAGTTTAAAGGGAAAACAGCAGAACGAGCAAGCAAAAGCATTAATTAGCTACCTGACTGTTTTGTTGCTAAAAATACAAGGGCTGGCCAAGACACTAAAAATGAACCCCCAAAAAGAGAAAAAGTGAACCTGGAAAATTTGCATGACAATGCTATTATTCATGGAGTAAACACAGGAAAAGGAGGTGAAGATTGCGCTCTCTTTGTTTTTTGCTGTCTTTGAATCTACTTATCTCCAAGGGGAATCTGGGGGTGGCAATGGGTCCCTCTTTTGGCCGTGGGTCAAGGGACCAGAAAAAGACTAGAGAAGGTACAGTGAAAATTTTAGTAACTGAAAAAGAAGTAACAACGGCTTGTTAGTCTTGTTGTCTGTTTTCTCTCTGCCACCAGCCTAGGCCAGAGATATTAGCATGCATTAAACCCTCCAGCATGTGATGGAGTCATGCTTGGAGTGCAGCCATGGGATCCTAGAAATTCCAGATAAAAGCAGAGAGGAAAAACTAAACTTGCAAAGAACAAGAAGAACAAGAACAACAAGTAGAGGAAACAGACCCCCTCTCTCCCACCACCACCACCACTACAAAGAGAAACAGAAACCCATCCAAACAAAATTGTTTTAGATAATCTTCAGCAGTCTGGGCCTACCTGGACCTTGGTTTTGGGGAACACAGCTTCACTTGACATGTGGTATGTGCTTGGAGAGAAGGCATGGACTATTATACTTTCAATTTTTTAAGGCTCCGAATTTATTGCTTTCTGCAACTTCCTGCTTACCGCTGACACATCGTTATTTCTGGCCAGGAAAAGCAGACTATTGCAACTGTGCCAGTATCACTCTCTGGACTTGACTGGCAGAGATGCTTTGAGAGCTGTTTGTCTAAGTGTACCCCTCCCTCGCACCCAACCCCTCAAATCTATTTTTTGGGGCTCTCTATTGTATCACAATGGCTCAATGCCTAGCTGTTCTAACAAAGGTTTGGGAAACAAAACCAGAAAAAGAGAGAGGAGGCTACCCAAAAGCATAATTAATCTTCTTCCTTCCTAATAAACCTCTCTTTGTTCATATAAAATCATCCACATTAGAATGTGCATGCTGTAGAGTAATGACTAAGCTGCGCAGTCAGAGGCTGAGAATGCCTCAAATCCTAAACACACACAATGGAAACAAAAAATGGGGAGGGGCACTAGCCTGGCATCCTCTGCAGGTCTTTTTAAGCATAAGCACAGAAAAATAAAGAACTACAACAAAACCGTTTTGTGATCTAAGCCAATTACTCACTCATTCCAAAGTGAGAGATCTGCTACATGAAACACAGCTGTTGTGTGCAAGGCAGGTTCTGAAGGGAGGGGGGAGAAATTTGATTCTGTTCCCATTTAAAGGCAAACCTACCTAATTTGGACTTTCCAAAACAATACAAGAACCAAAACACAGCCACCGTTTGAAACTTGCACTCTTCCAAAATTTTGCAATGCATTGCTCCAGCAAAGCAATGTGTACACAAATGCATACACTAGGGTAAAGTGCTTTGCCAAAAATGGTTCACTAGTCAAAACTGCATATAAAAATGTGCATGTAAGGATAAAAAGGTAAAGGTAAAGGGACCCCTGACAATTAAGTCCAGTCACGAACGACTCTGGGGTTGCGGTGCTAATTTCGCTTTACTGGCCGAGGGAGCCAGCATTTGTCCGCTTCCGCGGACAGTTTTTCCAGGTCATGTGGCCAGCATGACTAAGCCACTTCTGGCGAACCAGAGCAGCGCACAGAAACGCTGTTTACCTTCCCGCTGGAGTGGTACCTATTTATCTACTTGCACTTTAACGTGCTTTCAAACTGCTAGGTTGGCAGGAGCTGGGACCGAGCAACGGGAGCTCACCCCATCATGGGGATTTGAACCGTCGACCTTTGATTGGCAAGCCCAAGTGGCTCAGTGGTTTAACCCACAGTGCAAATTCACACTAAAATGCGGATGAATTTTCACACTGTATTTTTTAAAAATTACAAACTGATATGAAAATGTGCAAAGCCAAACTTTAGACTGGAAAAATTAGAGACAGAGAAAAAACAAAATTTACAGAGAATGCTGAAGTCTCCCCAGGGACAGGCAGAGAAAGCTGGAGGGGATCTGGGCCACAGTCTGCCTTTCTTACTAGGCTTTTTGTCTCTGCTTATCTCTGTTTAGTAACTAATTTTTCTTATGGACTGAAATGGGGAGGAGAACAGATAGTGAGACATATTAACAACAACAACAACAAATAGGTAGTCAGAAAACTGTGTATTCCCATTCAGTTTTCTTTGCCTGTTTTTGAGAGAGAAACTTCAGAACCCCCAGCAGTGAGAGCTTACATGCAATGTCTGTGTGTTACATAATAATAATAATAATAATATTTTTTATTTATACCCTGTCCTCCCCGGCCAAGGCCGGGCTCAGGGCAGCTAACAAGCAATAATAAAAAACAAGTTGAATGATTACAACTTAAAAAATAAAATTAAAATACAACATTAAACTATTGAAACATTAAAATATTAAAATGTAGCCTCATCGCAGGAGGAGAAAGGAAAAGAAAAAAGAAAGAGAGGGAGGGAATCAAAATGGCTCCAAGCCAAAGGCCAGGCGGAACAACTCTGTCTTACAGGCGCTGCAGAAAGAAATCAGATCCCGCAGGGCCCTGGTCTCATGAGGCAGAGCGTTCCACCAGACCGGAGCCAGAGTTGAAAAGGCCCTGGCTCTGGTTGAAGCCAATCTAACTTCCTTAGGGCCTGGGACCACTAGGGTGTTGCTATTTATGGACCTTGAGGCTCTCCGTGGGGCATACCAGGAGAGGCGGTCCCGTAGGTACGAGGGTACTAGGCCGTGAAGGGCTTGAAAGGTCAAAAGCAGCACCTTAAATCTGACCCTGTACTCCACCGGGAGCCAGTGCAGATGGAAAAGCACTGGGTGAATATGCTCCCATGGCAGAGACCCCGTGAGGAGCCTCGCTGCAGCATTCTGCACCCGCTGGAGTTTCTGGGACAGCTTCAAGGGCAGCCCCGAGTAGAGCGAATTACAGTAGTCAAGCCTGGAGTATATCTTGTGGAGTATAACACATAGCCAGGCTCTGAATACCAAGCTCCAAGGGTTTGAGTGCATGTGATTTTCATGCATACGCAGAACCCTTGGAACCAAACCTCTGCATAAAATGAGGGATTACTGTTGATGACGGGGAAAATAAGTGCATTGTGTGTGATCTGTATTGGTGGCACAATGTAAGTCAGTGTAAAAATGAAATTGCAAACTTTAAAAAATAGATTCAAACATAAAACAATGTTCACAGTAATTAGTCTCTATAATACTAGAAGCTATGAGTAATCAAGGTCCTGTCTGAACAATCTGGAGCTATGCAGTTTGGTGCCTAGGCAGAGGGGTGGGTGGGTGTTGGTGTTTTTTTTTTACACATTTCACCTCAAATACCTTTTCCACAGTACTTATGTTATGGACTACTTGGTTCTGTTGCTGTTGCCATTTATTACCTGAAATTTCCTCCGGGCTACAAAATACTGCATTCTCCTGATGACTTTGACAGCTGTTCGGTGTGCTTCTGTTAGCCTACAAAACAAACCAGGCACACATTTTTCCCCCAAAGATTTTAAAATACAAAGCTTTTCAGTGCAAATTCGCAATAGTATATTAAGCATACATGCCCCTTTAGCTGTTTGTGCTTTGTCTTTCCTGCTTCAATTTTGTACAGGAGCCTTCAAGTTTCTGACAGCTGAGCTCCACTTGTGCAGAATGGAGGCATGCTGTGCTCATAACCAAAATGCTTTAGAGTGTGAAAGAGAAATAATTGCCTACCTTCAAAGGAGCTCACTATCTGCTTCTGTGACTGTCTGTGTCTCTGCATGAGTGACTGGTCTGACCATCGCTCCTCCTGGTTGGAAGATGGCAGGTTCAAACAGTGGATCATGCAGAGAAACAGTAGGTCAGGTACTGGAGGCTTCTATCATCCTGTAGCTACTCAGCTAGCATTTCTTATGGCATGCTGGTGTGCCCTGGCATAGTTTGAGAATTAGTGGTTTAAGGCGTTAAACAAAAATAGATAAATCTGAAGTATAGAAAATTCTGGAGATTAGGAGAAATTGCCATCAGTGCAAGCAAGGCACAATGTAGGCAAATGTGGAGCATCGTGACACTCTTCATATTCTTTGAAGGTACTCACAAGTATTCTACTACAAAGAAATTAAAATGCGGGCAGATATTTGGACACTTGAAGTTATAACAAAAAACCTTTCCTAGAAAGATGCTGGTCTTTATTTCATCATTGCAAATGAGTTCACAAAAGTTATTAAACCAGAAACATTTTTACCAGCCTACCTGCCCACGCTAGCTTGTGACAGTTGCTTGTGACACACCAAAACTCTGGCAAAACCAGGTGGTTTATCAAAGCTTTCCTGCTTGATCCTTAGAAACCACAGCTGACCAGGCAAATTACTATTTACAAGCATGCTTAATTTTAAAAACAAAATTATTTCACATATTTCACATGTAGAGTGTGCTTCCCCTTATACTGGGCTGATAAGGGTAACCTGGGCAGGCCCAAACAGAAATTGTACGCAATAAAGTCAGTTGTGTATGCCCACTTCTGCTTAATGCAAAATCTCTTCCTGGAGATATTAGGAGAGCATTTTTCTCTTACACATTTGGGGATTGTAAACCTTTACGCTCTGCTTGTGAACACCCAAAGGCACCTGGCTAGCCACAAGAGAAAATCACCTTCAAGGGGGAGAAATTGAGTATAAATATCCCTTCCTTTGAGCATCTCTCACTCTTTCATTCTGACTCATCCTGGACCACTAAATTTTCTGTGAGCTGGCATGAAAGGGGACTTACTCTCCCCCTTAATGTGGCATTTGTTGCAAAGGGAACTAAGGCGAACAACTTAACAATCATACTCAGTTTCTGCTACATACAGGTCAGGCTTAGTTTCCCCTTCTGAACAGAGCAAAATTATCGCATGTGTCCACATTTCCTGCCTTAATGAGGAGTCCTGATCTGCACTAGATTGCAGCTTGGGGAGGGGCAGCAGACCTTTTCTTGTTTAACCTCAGCACACCTAGGCACACTGTGGTTCAGCATGGGTGAGTATGGCCTCCCCGTGAGGGAGCCAATCAGAGAGGAGGAGAAGAAGAAGAAGAAGAGTTTGGGTTTGATATCCCGCTTTATTTGATATCCTGAAGGAGTCTCAAAGCGGCTCACATTCCCCTTTCCCTTCCTCCCCCACAACAAACACTCTGTGAGGTGAGTGGGGCTGAGAGACTTCAGAGAAGTGTGACTGGCGCAAGGTCACCCAGCAGCTGCAGGTGGAGGAGCGGAGACGCAAACCCGGTTCACCAGATTCCGAGACTACCGCTCTTAACCACTACACCACGCTGCTCTGGCTCTTCTTGGCAGGGCCTCAGAGTGGACCTGATTGAAAACTTCCTCTGCTGGGTCCTAAGAGATAAGAGGAGGCCTGCACCTACTCTCTCCACCTTTGTTCCTAAGGGCTTTGCCATCACCTACTCCTTTACTCCATTTGTAGTTTAACCCAGTGGGGTCTCTTTTTAGACGTGTATGCCACCTGCAACATTGCTATAGAGATCAGTTGGTCACAGGTTTTCAGGACCAGGGATACATTTTTACTCACAAATGGATTGACTATTGCTATGCGGAATTTGTGCCTGTTTCATAGCAATAGCACATATTTGCATTTTGTTCTTTATTCTATGCATGTCACAACTTGTAAAGTATGGGTGAGTTTTTCTCTCAATTTTGCTGCTTTCTCTTTTTGTAAACCGCTTTGAGATTTTTTTCAACAATCAAGCCATGTATAAATTTTATGAAATAAATAAATAAATAAATAAATACAGGTGGGATAGTCATTGGTCTGGATCCTTAGGAGGGACAGAGACAGGGACACCTTGTCCCACCCCAATGCTAGATTAAAGGGTGGCGCTTTCTGTCCAGAAGTCCAGCTCAGGGGCTGACAAGCCATAATGCACCTTTACCTGAGGTTGCCTCAAACGGACCACTGGAAGCAGTGCAAACTGTTGTGGACCCTAACATTAGGCAGCCTCTGTGGGCTGACAGCACACTGACCATCACTTGGGCTGCTCGATCAAGTGATCCATGCCAATGCCAATGCCTCTTCCCTGCACTCAATTCAACTGTCACCTTATTTCATCTCAGAACTGGCTGTTCTATTTCTGCTCCTCCTCCTTGTTTTTACAGCATAAGGGCCCACAATCAAGCAATAGCAGTGTCCAATTTGCAGGATTTCCTTTTCACAATCTTGTCTTAAATGCAGTAATTTGGGGTGTTTACAGGAAAGGTGCCCTCCTCTCCTCCTTTTAAAAAGATCAAGCTTCTATTTCCATTCTGTGTCAGGAATGGACACCTCCCTTGATGCAAATAAAGACAGAGAAAATCGTTGGGGTTAAACCATTCTCTGAATTCCTCTCTTGGCTTGGGAGGAATGGGCTTTCATCTGCGGTTTGCCCTGAGGTCTGGCACTCACTTCTTCATGGAATGCAAGAGCAGGCAAAGGCACTGGATGCAGAAGCATGTTGTCTGCTGCAACCCTCCGACTCCATTTCTGGAAGCAGAGGTTATCCTACTAATTGGATTTTTTTAATTGGCTTTAAAGTAATGGCACGTGCTGGAAAGAGATGTGACTGTAAACTGCAAGACATTCAGCTGAGATAAGATTTTATTTGGTGTGAGAGATGGCTGGGGAGAGGGGAGCCCACAGTTTGTTTATTTTAAGCTTCTCTTTATATTTATGATTCGACAACCCTCTGTGGAATGTAAGCTAAAAAATATTTACGAGTGAGGAGGGAATAATTGGAGTTATACTGAGATCAATACAGCAATAATGGAGACTGTATCTGACTTGAAATGAAAAGGGAGGGCGAGGGGGGAGCTCAAGTATGACTATGATGGGAACATAGAGTTGTTCCTTCCACCTCCACTTAAAACATCGAAAAAGAGGTTTGTTTGTGCTTCTGACGGAATGTAATTAAAGATAAAGGATAATTGGCTATAAATCTCAACTGTAAAGATGAAAAGAATCCATGGGAAATAGCCCACTTTCCTAGGCTGAGGGGGGAAATGGTGAAGATCTGCAACACAGTATTACTAGTGAGACAGAATGGCTTTTAGCAGGCTGTCGCCTGTTCTGAGACATCGAAGCAAAAGGGACGGAGAGCTAAGACCTTTGAGAAACTTCCGAGATTCAATTCTGCCACAAGTCATGATGGGAGACAACACTGGGAAAGTGAAAGAGACAATACCATAGATGGTCAGAAGGAATCTCCATGGACATAACAGTTTTTCAAAGAGGGACAAAGATGAAAGCTGTTTCCCAGTTCTGCTGGATCTCTCAGTGGCTTTTGACACCATCGACCAGGACATCCTTCTGGATCATCTAGAGGGGCTGGGAGCTGGGGGCACTGTTATACAGTGGTTCCGCTCCTTCCTCCTGGGCCGTGTTCTGAAAGTGGTGGGGGGGATGAGTGTTCGGACCCCTGGGTTCTCACTTGTGGGGTGCCCTAGGGTTCTGTCCTCTCCCCCATGCTTTTTAACATCTATATGAAGCCACTGGAAGAGATCATCAAGGGGTTTGGGCTGGGTGTTCATCAGTATGCAGATGATACTCAGCTCTACCTCTCTTTTAAGTCAGAACCAGTGAAGGCGGTGAAGGTCCCGTGTGAGTGTCTGGAGGCGGTTGGAAGATGGATGGCAGCTAAGAGATTGAGGTTGAATCCTGACAAGAAAGAAGTACTGTTTTGGGGGGACAGGGGGTGGGCAGGTGTGGAGGACTCCGTGGTCCTGAATGGGGTAACTGTGCCCCTAAAGGACGAGGTGCGTAGCCTAAGAGTCGTTTTGGACTCGCAGCTGTCCATGGAGGTGCAGGTGAATTCTGTGTCCAGGGCAGCTGTCTCCCAGCTCCATCTGGTACGCAGGTTGAGACCCTACCAGCCCGCAGACTGTCTTGCCAGAGTGGTGCATGCTCTAGTTATCTCCCGCTTGGACTACTGCAATGCACTCTACGTGGGGCTACCTCTGAAGGTGACCCGGAAACTACAATTAATGCAGAATGCAGCAGCTAGACTGGTGACTGGGAGTGACCGCCAAGACCATGTAACACTGGTCCTGAAAGATCTACATTGGCTTCAAGTACGTTTCCAAGCACAGTTCAAAGTGTTGGTGCTGACCTTTAAAGCCCTAAACGGCCTCGGCCCAGTATACCTGAAGGAGCATCTCCACCTCCATCGTTCAGCCCAGACACGGAGGTCCAGCTCCAAGGGCCTTCTGGCAGTTCTCTCACTGTGAGGTGTGAGGTTATAGGGAACCAGGCAGAGGGCCTTCTCGGTAGTGACACCTGCCCTGTGGAACGCCCTCCCATCAGATGTCAACGAAATAAACAACTATCTGACTTTTAGAAGACACCTGAAGACAGCCCTCTTTAGGGAAGTTTTTAATGTTTGAAGTTTTATTCTGTTTTTAGTGTTCTGTTGAAAGCCGCCCAGAGTGGCTGGGGAAACCCAGCCAGATGGGCAGGGTAGAAATACAGTGGTACCTCAGGTTAAGAACTTAATTCGTTCTGGAGGTCCGTTGTTCTTAACCTGAAACTGTTCTTAACCTGAAACACCACTTTAGCTAATGTTAGCAAAGTTCTTAACCCAAGGTACTACTTCTGGGTTAGCGGAGTCTGTAACCTGAAGCGCCTGTAACAGGTGCCACTGTAATATATTATTATTATTATTATTATTATTATTATTATTATTATTATTAATTTCACATGCAGGACTGAACAAAGATAATATTTTGAGTTCCTCACTTGAAGTTTTATAAATTTAAATAATATAACAATACAAATGGAAATCATTAATTATGCAGCTATTGATCAAGGGATTATTATTACAACCGAAATGTAACTAAAATTAGTAAGATTATGGAGCACAGTGGCATAAGATCAGAAATGCATCCAATCCCCCACGCAGGAGCCACTTTAACCAAAATGTATTAACTGGAAGTTGATTGGCATTTGAATAATTGTATTAATTGGAAATTAATTGATATTGTTTTAATTTGGCTATTATTGGGGGAATATTGGAAAACTAATAAAACTTTATTTTGGGACAAACCCTCCCTGTGCAGAATTTTCCATGTCATACAGAAGGATTGAAAACCAGCCTGATGTCTGTGAAAACTGAGGTGATACACGGTTCCAACATGAGGACCAACATCAGAATGATTGAGGGGGGACCCCTATAGTAAGACCAGAGATGTAGCCCTTAATTGCAAAAATGTGAATAATAAATTGATTAGTCGTACTGTTCTTACAAACAAAATTTCTAATAATTAAGTATTTGTATTTGTGCCTCTAATAATTTTCAATAGTCAGCATGGATTTCTGAAAAATAAGTCATGTCAGACTAACCTGATCTCGTTTTTTGACAGAATTACAAGCCTGGTAGATGAAGGGAACGCAGTGGATGTAGCCTACCTTGATTTCAGCAAGGCATTTGACAAGGTGCCCCATGATATTCTTGTAAAGAAGCTGGTAAAATGCGGTCTTGACTATGCTACCACTCAGTGGATTTGTAACTGGCTGACTGACAGAACCCAAAGGGTGCTCATCAATGGTTCCTCTTCATCCTGGAGAAGAGTGACTAGTGGGGTGCCACAGGGTTCTGTCTTGGGCCCGGTCTTATTCAACATCTTTATCAACGACTTGGATGATGGACTCAAGGGCATCCTGATCAAATTTGCAGATGACACCAAACTGGGAGGGGTGGCTAACACCCCAGAGGACAGGATCACACTTCAAAACGACCTTGACAGATTAGAGAACTGGGCCAAAACAAACAAGATGAATTTTAACAGGGAGAAATGTAAAGTATTGCACTTGGGCAAAAAAAATGAGAGGCACAAATACAAGATGGGTGACACCTGGCTTGAGAGCAGTACATGTGAAAAAGATCTAAGAGTCTTGGTTGACCACAAACTTGACATGAGCCAACAGTGTGACGCGGCAGCTAAAAAAGCCAATGCAATTCTGGGCTGCATCAATAGGAGTATAGCATCTAGATCAAGGGAAGTAATAGTGCCATTGTATTCTGCTCTGGTCAGACCTCACCTGGAGTACTGTGTCCAGTTCTGGGCACCACAGTTCAAGAAGGACACTGACAAACTGGAACGTGTCCAGAGGAGGGCAACCAAAATGGTCAAAGGCCTGGAAACGATGCCTTATGAGGAACGGCTAAGGGAGCTGGGCATGTTTAGCCTGGAGAAGAGGAGGTTAAGGGGTGATATGATAGCCATGTTCAAATATATAAAAGGATGTCACATAGAGGAGGGAGAAAGGTTGTTTTCTGCTGCTCCAGAGAAGCGGACACGGAGCAATGGTTCCAAACTACAAGAAAGAAGATTCCACCTAAACATTAGGAAGAACTTCCTGACAATAAGAGCTGTTTGACAGTGGAATTTGCTGCCAAGGAGTGTGGTGGAGTCTCCTTCTTTAAGGAGGTCTTTAAGCAGAGGCTTGACAACCATATGTCAGGAGTGCTCTGATGGTGTTTCCTGCTTGGCAGGGGGTTGGACTCGATGGCCCTTGTGGTCTCTTCCAACTCTATGATTCTATGATTCTAAGTGCCTCAAAGTGACTGACACAGTAAAAATAGAATGACAATGACTCTAAATTAAGAAAAAAACAGCAGTAAACAGAAAATAAAATACTGATCCCACAATATATTTAATAAGTCCTACCCACCCAACTCACAGAATACGCACAAGAAAGATTGCTGACATAAATGAGTATCTATTGCACAATATGTAGGCATGCACATTGCGTAAAATTCACAGGCACACAACAGTTCACATGCATGCACTGGGTAATTTTTAATTAATTAAATTTATATACTGCCCTTCATCTTAAGATCTCAGGGCAGTTCACAAGATAAAAATACAGGATAAAAGCACAAAATAAGTAGATTAACACAACAACAACAAAAGCAAAACAATAATCTCTACTCTCACAAACACATTTAAAATAGAACATTAATAAGCCCAAGGCCTGGTGGAAGAGGAATGTTTTCACCTGGCACCTAAAAATCTATAATGAAGGCGCCAGATGAACCTCCTTGGGGAGAGCATTCCACAAACAGGGAGCCACAGACTTGATTGGGAATCAACATCAAGTCTAAATCTTACTGTGTACCTCAGTACTAGGCCTTTGCATATTTAATTCAAACACTGCATGAGCGAGTATAACATTTCAGATAAAGTTACACCAAACACAAAGATGCCAATGAAAACAGTAGCCTTGTGTCTCCTCTGTATTCTACTTTAACATCTAGGGATGCCCAAATTAGTATATCACACACACATATGCAGCATAATTGTACATCCCAGACTTAGGAAATCCACATACAGTGGTGCCTCGCAAGACGAAATTAATTCGTTCCGCAAGTTTTTTCTTCTTGCGAGTTTTTCGTCTTGCGAAGCACGGTTTCCCATAGGAATGCATTGAAAATCAATTAATGCGTTCCTATGGAGACCGCTTGCCAGGCTGGCGGTGCGGAGAAGGGCTTTTCTCCCCACCGCAAGCCTTCAGGACAGGTCCGGGAACAAAGGGAAAGGCGCGCAGCGCTTCTCCTCTGTTCCCGGGGCTTGCGGTGGGAGGAGGGTTTTTCCTCCCCACCGCCAACATTCAGAACAGCATTCTGAATGCTGGCGGTGGGAAGGAAAACCCTCCTCCCACCGCAAGTCTTCAGGACAGCCTTCCGAAGGCTGGCGGCGGGAGGAGGTCTCTCCGCCCCACCGCCAGCCTTCGGAGGAGCCTTCCGAAGGCTGGCGGCGGGAGGAGGTCTCTCCGCCCCACCGCCAGCCTTCGGAGGAGGTCCAAGGACAGTGGGGAAGACGCGCTGCGCTTCCCCGCTGTCCTGGAGATTTCCCTATGGGCTTTCGTCTTGCGAAGGAAGCCCATAGGGAAATTCGTTTTGCGAAGCGCCTCCAAAACGGAAAACCCTTTCGTCTAGCGGGTTTTTCGTCTTGCGAGGCGTTCGTCTTGCGGGGCACCACTGTACTAAGCATCTTTATGTGAGAGAGGAACAGAATAAGACATAGGCCCACCATTTGGAGCTATAGCCTCATGGCTGCCATGATGCCCTGTTCTGGACTACGTGGTGCAGCTTAAAGCTCATGAAATTAGATTCCTGTATGCAGTGTGAGTCTCAGGTCTGAAAGTATTATGCTGGGTTCACAGTGGTGATATATATGCTCCATGGCTATTAGAATATGATAGGGAACTAACAATTGTTTCATGATGTCTGCTGGCAGTGGCCAGGGGTGGAGGAAGGAGGGTGCGGTGGGGGAGGGTCACATCGGGTGTCACCACTGAGGGTGATGACAACATACTGGGCAGCACTCACTGCAGCGCCTGCAGCGCGCCCAAGCCACAGGTCTCTCCTGGGAGAGACGCACGCTGCCCAAACAGTCCGCCCGCTGCCTCCCCCCAGCTGTAGTGGGAGGAGGCAGGCAGACTCCTCAGAGGCCCCGCGGAGCGCTCTGCCCCACGGGTAGCTGGCCCCGCCCTTGGGCACAAGGCACGCGCCCCACCCCAGGCACCTGATCGGCTTGCTCCGCCACTGGCACTGGCAGCAGGATTTCAGTGCACCATTCTTTCATTTTGCCTTTCTTCAAATGTTGATTAAAGTCAGTAGAAGTGTAACTGAGCTAGAAAGAAATAGGTGGGCAATAGTTTACCATTTTGTAGTGTTGCCATACGTCTGGAATTTCCTGGACATAGCCAGCAAATGGCCCTCATTAACAGCATCCAGGCAGAAATCACTAAATTGTCCGGGAAAATCTGGATGTGTGGCAGCCCAACAACTACTTTAAAAAGCTCATCATCTTTGGCCAAAAAAGCTAAGCACTTTTGTGTCTGGATTTTCACTGTTTGAAATATGGCAATCCTACATCTTGTAATCCTGAAACCCAGTCAGCTCCTACCACTTGTAGGAAGTGGGGAGCAAGAAACAGTGTGATTCTAGTCAAATGCAACAATCTGGCATGGTAATGATGTAGGGATCCGGCTTGCTCAGCCAAGGGAATGAGGCAAGAAAGAGACTTTCAGGTTTTACTATTGCTTGTGATAAATAAGCATAGAGGAAGTCTGAGAATGAGGTAAATAAGCAAGCAGAGACTGATGCAGAGCTCACATTTTCACTGCTGCCACACCCTGGGAAAGATCTTCACTGAGTTATCCACTATGACCCTTTTCCTGGTCAGTCACCAGCAGTTTGGATACCAGTGTGTATGTGAAGCTAGGAATCTTTTTTTGCCACAGGTTGTAAAATGTTTCAGTGGAAGGGAATCTTCTTTTGGGCCTGCGGTCTTTGTGACGAAAGGGTGTTTAAGATTTGTGGTGCCTTATAATATCTGTTTCTTTGCGCATATACACATTGAACAGAGAAGGGAGCAGCTAAGCATCCTAAAGAATGTGGGGAGGAGGCAAAACATATACGCCACCTTGAACTCTGTGCAGAAAAGGTAATAAAAAGATGTAATAAAAATAGAAAAAGAAATAAAAGGAGTGAGAGAGCTCAAAGCAACATCCCCCAAAGAAAACCACGTGCCTTCCTTTCAGCTCTCCTATGCTCCTCCTTTCCAGTCAACTGCAAGACAACAACAAAACTCTCAAGAATTCTGGGTCTTTTGCTGGCAAGAAGTTTCTCTCTGGCTCTGACATAAGCAAGGGTGATATGCCACAAATTCGAATAACTAATAACCAGCAGTCATCAAAGCTTCTATATACATAAAAAATAATCTCGCCAAGAGGGTCCATTGTGATAAGAAGAAGAAAAACATTTGGCAGTGCAAGCCAAACACTTCATCTGCCATGCTGGAGGGGTTTGGATGAGGTGGAAGCAGCCCTCTGCCCGCGTGTGCCAGGCTCTGCCAAAAGGGTGGGAAGGCGGAAGCTTCTGCCAATGAAGTAGCCAGCACACACCCCTGAAATTCAGGGCTTTAGGGAAGGGGCGGAGTTGGGCTTGTCAAGGATCCACGGGGAAGTTGTGGCAAGGGTCTGATCACCACTAATATGCAGACTCCTCCCTACCACCAACTTGATGACAAGAGCAGTGGGACCCTGGATATGCTGCTGGCTCCACCAGCCTGTTAAGCCCCACTGCTGTCTTCTATAGATTAGAAAGAATGAATAATGAATTGGGGACGCTGGGGCCAGTGGAATGGGTATTTCCTCTCACATGACCTCAGGCAGGAGAAAAGACTTGTGGGAGGCAGGCACTTCCTTCTCAGTTTTTCGGACTCGCCAAGCAGCAACGTTTACCGAAGCACCAGAAACAAGAATAGCATCCTGCCTCCCTCCCTGGCTCACAAATCAATAAAAATAGAAGTGACAGAGTCAACAGTACCCCTCCTAAAGGAAAAAAATCAGTGTGACTGCAGACCATCATAGGGAGGGTTCCACTGTCCCCAGCGTCCCACTCACAAATCTACACTTCAGGTAAGCCAATTGTTCTATTTATTTAATGGGATGCAGGGAACAGTAGATTGGGACATACCACAGCACTTCCCAATAACTGGGTGGGTCCACACTGCTGACACACCGATTACAAAACTTGACCCAATTGAAGAGAAGAGCCATCTCTTTCTGGAGAGATTCTGAATGGGTGCCTCCTTGACCAGGTATGTGGGCCTTCATTGTTAAATTGTTTGCTTGATGAAGGACGTGATGGAGTTGAAGACAAGAGAAGAAGCAAACAATTGCCATTCTGGCTGCTCTCAACTCTAGCTCCATCAGTTGATGGAGTGAGTGGCCTCCAAGCTTGACCACAGGCCTTGAGTGTAGAGATACTGACAATGGGCACCCCATCCTTGTAAACAGGAGTCCGTGGTTATCTGACTGCTGCACAGATTTCTGAATGGAGTGCCTTGCTGAAGATTGGAGGTTTGCACCCACCACCGAATGGACAGCTTAAGGTAAGAGCAAAGACCTGGGGTGGTTGTGAATGATTGTCCATTAATGTAGAAGTAAAAACCACTGTAGGGTATTTCTGAGAGGCTGACACGCAGAGTCCTAGAATTATTGACAGATGTTTGGCCGTCATCTTTTTTCTCTTTAAGATTGCAGCTGCTGCTGCAGAGATTTTGCTGATCTGCTCTGGTGAAGAGCCACGAGACCTGGCCTGCATCTAGCAGGGCTCTTAGGTGAATGAGCCTTTGTGATGGAGCCAAGCAACTTTTTTTGTAGTTGATCAAGAAGCCGTGAGATTGTAATGTCTTGAGGGTGATGTGCAAATGGAGATGAGCCTGTTGAAGGGACGTTGCCTGGAGGAGCACGTGGTTTAGAATGGATAAATATGAACGCCTTGTAGATGCAGGTGTGCCACTAGGGTCATCATTATCTTCGAGAAAACTTGGGCAAAGAGGCTAGACCAAACGAGAGAGTCTGGAACTGAAAATGATGCTCGCCTATGGTGAACTGTAGATACTTTTGGTGATCTGGATGCATTTGAACATGGAATTATGGTTCTCGAAGATTGATGGATGAGAGTCGCTGATGTGAAGAGCCTCCCTGATGGAGGTTAAGGACTCCATTTTGAATTTTTTGTAAGCAACACAACGATTTAGGAACTTCAGATTGAGAAGCGGCCAACATTTTGGTGCCTTTATTTTTTATATTGACACCATGAAGAAATTTAATAGAGGCCCAGGAAGCATTGGTCAACTGGAACTGGTACAATTGCTCTCATTTCCAGGAGATGACTTACGTATTTCCAAACTGCTTGTAAGCAAGTTTTGTTCTTAGGTAAGGCAGAGAGTATGAAACATGGAGGGACTGAGATGAGGTCTATAAAATAACCTTCTGAGAAAACTTTTAACACCCAACAATTGTATATAGAACTTTGCCAAGCGGAGGGGAAATGGGATAGAGGACCTTCTACTTGGGAAGGAACCCCGTCATTGGGTTGTCTGCTTGTTGAATTTGGAATTGAAGGAAGGGTGGTGCTGGGAGCCCTGACAGACTTAGGGCCTCAGTCTGAATGACTGTGACTTAAATCTAAAATCCCTTCTTTATTTTGGTTTCTAAAGGAATGAAAGGATTGAGCCTGTGAATAAGGAAAGTAGTGTGTGGACATGCGCCTGTCACCCTTTTGAGATACTAGGATTTTGTGTTTATCCTTAGACTCAATCAACACATCTTTGAGAGCAGCTTCCCCAATTAACCCCCATTAAAGGGCACAGTAGAGGTTTACTTTGTACACGGCATCAGCATGCCAGTTCTCAAGCCAAAGCATGCAGCACGCCACTATTTGAGAGGCCATAGCTCTAGTTGTAAATTGCAAAGCATCCATAGTTGCGTCTGCCATAAGGCCTGTGCTTGTTAAAGTATAGAAATAGTTTGGTGATAATTTTTTGGGAATATATAGATATATATATATTTATATTTTTGCAAGACTCAAAGACAGTTGCTAAAACTAAGGAACACTAGGGAAAATATAGCAACAATAAAATGAGATCAAAACTGAAAATTTATCTGAAGAAGCAGGAGAGCCAGGAGAAACATACTGCTGAGTCAGGCAGGAGAAAAAACTGAGGAGGAAGTGCCTGTTTCCCACAAGTCTTTGGTCCTGCCTGAGGTCATGTGAGAGGAAATACCCAATCCACTGTTCCCAGCATCCCATGAAATAAATTCACACCCTTAGCTGTTAAATTAAATCTAAGACTAAGGAAGATGCCATCTTATTGTTTGATGGGCATAACACAGCTCTTGGTCATGTTCATGAATTTACGTATTAACATTTCCACTTATTCTTTTTTTGTAAACTGTTCTGGGTATTTAATAACCCCAAATAGCAAAATATTCAGAAGGAAGCCCTGCTAAGTTCAATGGGATTTGCTTCTACGTTTGTGTATATGGAGATTCTGGGTTTCAACATTTGAGTGTCTTCTAAAACCTTAATAATTCCACAGCCTCCCAGGAACCTGTATTTCTGTGATCTGAATATGCCTTGCTTAGGAAGGGAACAAGCATGCAGAGATGAACAGACACCTTATTATGAAGGAGGTAATTCATAGTCCAAAGATACTTGCAGTGATGAAGCTGAATCACCAACCTACAGTAGAGGCTAACTGAAAAGAGATAAAGCCAGAATAGAGAATCATACAGATACACAGTGGACACTTGGGACTCACATTAACCATAGCCTAATTGATTTCTACTTCATACTGTACCATAAAGACATTTGTAACTTGCCTGAGAAACTTGTCTCCTGAGAAATCTCTATGTGGGACAAGAAGCTACAGTTAGAACTAGAACAACTGATTGGTTCAAAATTGGGAAAGGAGTACGACAAGGCTGTATATTGTCTCCCTGCTTATTTAACTTATATGCAGAATTCATCATGTGAAATGCTGGGCTGGATGAATCCCCAGCCGGAATTAAGATTGCCGGAAGAAATATCAACAACCTCAGATATGCAGATGACACAACCTTGATGGCAGAAAGTGAGGAGGAATTAAAGAACCTTTTATTGAGGGTGAAAGAGGAGAGCGCAAAATATGGTCTGAAGCTCAACATCAAAAAAACGAAGATAATGGCCACTGGTCCCATCACCTCCTGGCAAATAGAAGGGGGAGAAATGGAGGCGGTGAGAGATTTTACTTTCTTGGGCTCCATGATCACTGCAGATGGTGACAGCAGCCACGAAATTAAAAGACGCCTGCTCCTTGGGAGAAAAGCAATGACAAACCTAGACAGCCTCTTAAAAAGCAGAGACATCACCTTGCCAACAAAGATCCGTATTGTTAAAGCTATGGTTTTCCCAGTAGTGATGTATGGAAGTGAGAGCTGGACCATAAAGAAGGCTGATCGCTGAAGAATGGATGCTTTTGAATTATGGTGCTGGAGGAGACTCTTGAGAGTCCCATGGACTGCAAGAAGATTAAACCTATCCATTCTTAAGGAAATCAGCCCTGAGTGCTCACTGGAAGGACAGATTGTGAAGCTGAGGCTCCAATACTTTGGCCACCTCATGAGAAGAGAAGACTCCCTGGAAAAGACCCTGATGTTGGGAAAGATGGAGGGCACAAGGAGAAGGGGACGACAGAGGACAAGATGGTTGGATAGTGTTCTCGAAGCTACCAGCATGAGTTTCACCAAACTGCGTGAGGCAGTGGAAGACAGAAGTGCCTGGCGTGCTCTGGTCCAGGGGTCACGAAGAGTCGGACATGACTAAACGACTAAACAACAACAAACTTGCCTGAGACCATATATGTAAATATTAGCCCATGTAATTATACAGTGGGCTTTGAAATCGGTGTTATGCATTTGAGTTAAATTCCCAAAAATATTTGTTCCAGGAAATAACTTTGGAGCAAAGTATTACCTACCATACAGACCAGACAAAAAGGTTATCACATCTATCTTCATAAAAATGTGCATGTAATAAAAATTAACTTCAGCTCTGATTTAGTAGAGATATGAGAAGAGGCATTAAAATAAAATGGTAGATTGAACACCCTGATGGAAAGGGACTATGCCGTCTGCTCAAAGTTCAGTGTCTTCACGCATTAAGAATGCAAATGAATTGTTGGTTAGCCTAGTGTGCCTGAACTATTTCAGTCCCAGTAACTTCATCTACTGTACAAGCTCAAGCCACTAGCTCTGAAAAAGCATCATTCCAACTCCTCCAGGACTTTTCTAATGTAAGTGATCTGAGAAATGCATACTTAAGAAGGTCAAAGGTCAAGACTGTAAATAAAATATACAGTGGTACCTCAGGTTACATACGTTTCAGGTTACATACGCTTCAGGTTACAGAGTCCGCTAACCCAGAAATAGTGCTTCAGGTTAAGAACTTTGCTTCAGGATGAGAACAGAAATTGTGCTCTGGCGGCGCGGCAGCAGCAGGAGGCCCCATTAGCTAAAATGGTGCTTCAGGTTAAGAACATTTTCAGGTTGTGGAAAGTATAAGAGCTTTGGAATGACGCAGTAAAAAATACCGTCGCCATGTTCGCAAGTTCTGTCGGAGGACTTAAGTCTGGGAGGAGGAATAGAGCTGCTTTTATATTGTGGGTGAGACTCCTCAGAGGGACTTAAGAGCGACAGATCTGCGAGATGGAAAGAGCGATGTTATTTATGAAAGCGATGATATATGGAAACCATCTTGATATGAGGATTGGACGAACGGAAAAATTCACACAGGATTATAACTGGTGTTTATCTGCTTAAGGAGATTATCAGAAGAGATCATAAAGAAAAAAAGAAAAAATATACGAACAAGATGAGATGTGGAAACAGCAAGATAAGACTGGATAGAATTATGAACATTATTTGGACTGATTTGGACATTAATGCAGTAGCAACAAGATGATCGGAATCCCCCTTCGGAACTTGAAATATGGGTCCCCTCAACAAAAATTTAAAATTCGGCTTTGTAATTCGGAATTTATGTGATGTGATTTGATTTGATTGGTCGGTTAATAATTTTTTTTTTAAAAAAAGAACAGTTTCAGGTTAAGTACGGACCTCCGGAATGAATTAAGTACTTAACCCGAGGTACCACTGTAGATGCAAAGGTTGCATGCTTCATTAGCAGTTGATGTGCTGTTTCTGCCTTGGGTACTCTCAGTGCTTTTTTCCTGGGGGTACTCAAGGATAAGCAGTACCAGCACCTTTTTTTCTAAAAGAAGAGTACACGGTACTCTTTAAGTATGTGCAAATTTTAGCATAACTGCAGACAGTAATGCAACTGGTCACATAGAACACAGCACAAGTACCACCTAACACCAAATGTGATGTATGCATTTACAGAGTCAGCATACTTTCTGACTGAAAACTACAATGCAGAGAAAGTGACGTCTGAAATTGTATACAAACACTTAGACAATCTCATGTGTTGAAGCAAAGGGACATAAGCCTTTTTTCAAGGAGCCCAGCTGGAAAGTTGTTTGCTTTCTTTCTCAGATCTTGTTAATTGTTTTACACATAAATGTACAACTTTTTTCTTTTCAGTACACAGCTTGTTTCAGGTTATACCTGTTTTCTTTTAAGCAAGACAGAGTTGCATGATCAATATTCTGGATTCTAGTTTTTGATTACAGGGCCACAGCTGTTTTTTCACAACTCAGCCAACAGCACTACATTTCAATGACTAAGCAACCAGGCCAGGAATGCTGCCTCAGTCCCAACCAGTGTCTGGAGTAGCTTTCTGAGAAACATGCTGCTCAAGGCCTTAGTATAATTCCTGAATTCACTGTGCATAATGATTTGTGTTGCTGAATTTATAGTGTGTGTGTAATGATTTTTAAACACAAACGTGTGCTGCGTGAACATGTGTAATTTTAAAAATCTTGGTTGTTTGATTTTTCATTATGTTGTGTTTCATCATTGACACTGCTTTTTGTATAACTTTATAAGAGTTATAACTTTATAAGAGTTGTATAACTTTATAAGACTTTGTATAACTTTATACGAGTTGCATGCACACTTCCAAATCAAGTGTGGTTTGACGTTTTGTTTCTAAAATCTTGAAAACATATGCTGAAAATACACATGCACGACAACTATGCTTCAATCTCACCTTCTAAAATAGACACCTCTGGAATGCATTGGAAAAATTACTGAATGCCATTTCCTTTTAAAATAGAGCAAGATAAAATGTTCAGGTGAAACAAAGTGCTGCTTTGAGGTGAAAATGCAGCCACGAAAGTCACACTGTCTGTCACAGTACCCCAATATGGACAAAAAGACAATTGTAACACGGAGTGTCTGGGTTTAACATTGGGCTGGTCCACCCATTATGCAGCCCTTGCTTCAGGTGGTGGAGGAGTGCCAGCTGGCCCCGCCACTGCTGCTGGGTGAACCTCCCCCAGCCCAGCCCCTCAGATTCTGGTGGCACCTGCTACCACTTCTCATTAGGGGGATGTGTTGGTGGTACCCCTAGAGCAGTGTTTCTGGTTTGTGATAGGTTCCAGCACCTCTTTTTCTAGAAAAATAGCACTGGCAAAAACATATAGATTATCTACAGTATGCACTCTTTTGAAAATAACACTCAATACTTGTTTCCAAACTGATTTTTTTCCCTATCAGTAAAATAATAATAATAATAATAATACGTCAAAATGTGAGAGTGGAGTAGAGTAGAGTGAAGTAGAAACTAGTGTATACTCTGGCTTAAACCAACCCTTTTTTATTTTTCAACAAGAACATGGAAAAAGAAGGTTAAATCCTGCCACAGAAGATTAAAAGTGCTGGGGGGGGGGGAGACCTGTATGCAGGTAATTATATGGCTGAAAAAGTATTGCATTTCTGTTGTAGACAATGAAACACTTTAAGACAAATGGGGTGTTGAAGCAGGATTTATAATTCACTGAGTAATAGGATTTTGTACTGTTTGGCAGGATTAGGCATGTTGGAGGGCGTGTCTGGGGGCTCTAGTTTTTCAGCCTGACAACACATAGTGCTTTCCATTGTTAGTTTAACCAATTTGCAGGATTACTCAGTAGCTGAAGCCTTGTGGTCTCCCTACCTGCACTATGCCATGGTAATGGTGATGCTTGAATAATACCACTTTTCCTTCTCACCCTTTCATAAACTGCCACCACGTGACCCAAAGAGGCCTGCCAATGGGTCAGTGAAGGGCAGGCACAGAAACGCAATTAAAACATTCTCCTATTAGGCACTTGACCTCTGTGACCTGAGCCCTCCAGCTTTGGGGACAGCAGCCTACTGTGTGTTTGATGTCAGCAGCTAAAGACTCAGTTATTTTTTCTGCCAAAGACCTGAAAGGCTGACAACAGTACTGAAACCTTTCTTGGGGAAGTGGATTTTTCCAACTAAAAAATAAAGCAGAAGATCTTCTTTAAAAATAAAAGGTGGTGCATTTTGCTCCATGCGTGCAATAACTATGGTTGACATATGTCCAGAATTTCCCGAAAACAGCCGGAATATTACAGTCAGAAGCAAAACTAGATTCTGGTGGAAAAAAGCTCTACAACTTTGCAAATAATAATAATAATAATAATAATAATAATAATAATAATAATAATAATAATAATAAAAAATCATTAACAACTTTTGTGTCCGGATGTTCACTTTTTGAAATATGGCAACTCTAGCAATAACTTCAACCTACCTTTCCAAAGGCAGCTATTTAACCTAGAGCTTTCCCTTCCTTTGACAAATGTGAAATTAGAATTAACAGCATATGAAACAATACTTTGGTAGGAAAGAAACATATGTGAGGAGTGATCATACTGCATAGATCGAGTCCATATGTGAAGGAATGTGTTCTCCATTTTTACGGTACTTATAAGTTCTTAAGGTAGCCAGTAAAAGCCACTAGCCTCTTCTGTGGCAGCAGCACCCTCTCTCTTGCCAGATTACCCCATTTTTATAGATTATGAAAACCCAGTTGGTCTTCCATAATAAAGAGAATGAAATCTGTTCAAGGGCATAGTGGGACCAAATGCTTGTAAGTTTTTTATGATGAAAATGGCAAGTGCTATTTTAGGCAAAGGTCTTCCTTAGATTATTTAAGGGAGTATTTTGTATTATTGGAGAAAGACCAAGTTTCACAGGTTTCTGCTGGTTATTACATGGCTTGATATTTTAATTTTTATGCCTTGGTTTTATTGCTGTTTCAGATATGGTTAGCTATTTTGAGAATCCTGTTGGGGTGAAGAGTTGAGGAATTGCATTCCCCTTTTTATTTGAAATTAAAGAAATTCTGACCTTTAGTATGTGCATTTACACAAATACAAAATCCTGTTTCAGTGTCTGGACCCAAACTGCAACCCTATTGCCATGCAGAGGAGAAATCTCGGCTAAACTGCAGATTACACTTGAAGATAATTATAGACACTTATTTTCCTGTATCTGTTCCTATCATCCAGATTTTGTGAGAATTTCTGGAGCCAAGCAGAAGCAGGGTTAGAGCAGAACTAACAATATTCTGAGCAGCAAGTCCCTCTCTAGAAAACAGAATTTGCTTGTACTGTCAAACCAGGATGTGTAGTTTGTGGGTGTGAGAGAGAAAACTCCCAGTCCCAGAGTTCCATGTATGTAGGCAGGAACAGCTGGCGGGAAAAATAAAGCACCACAATAATCAGGGTCAATTAGTAAGCCATTCAGTAGCAGGCAGCAGGGCAGCCAATCCAACCGTGCCCCCTGTGTCCACGCTGCGCCTTTGCTCCCTGGCCTCACCCAGCCCCCTCTCAGGAACTGGCAGTGATGCTTGGTGTTCAGAAGGCATAGAGTGTTGGAAGGGACCCCAAGAGTTATCTAGTCCAATTCCCTGCAATGAAGGGATCTCAGCTACATCATATATGACAGGTGGCCATCCAAACTCTGCTTAAAAACCTCCAGTGAGAGTCCATCACCTTCTGATGGAGTCTGTTCCATCAGAAGAGCTGTTTACAGCTCTTACTATCAGAAGGTTCTTCCTGATGTTGAGTCAGAATCTGTTAAATTGTGAACCATCTGAAAGAGTCTCCTGCTGCAATTTACTGCAGATGCAATAGAGGTGGTGAAGAAGGTCCTCTTCACTGTTGCCATCGCCACTTGGTAGGCTCAACGTTAAATCATAGAATCATAGAATCATAGAGTTGGAAGAGACCACAATGGCCATCGAGTCCAACCCCCTGACAAGCAGGAAACACCATCAGAGCACTCCTGACATATGGTTGTCAAGCCTCTGCTTAAAGACCTCCAAAGAAGGAGACTCCACCACACTCCTTGGCAGCAAATTCCACTGTCAAACAGCTCTTACTGTCAGGAAGTTCTTCCTAATGTTTAGGTGGAATCTTCTTTCTTGTAGTTTGGATCCATTGCTCCGTGTCCGCTTCTCTGGAGCAGCAGAAAACAACCTTTCTCCCTCCTCTATGTGACATCCTTTTATATATTTGAACATGGCTATCATATCACCCCTTAACCTCCTCTTCTCCAGGCTAAACATGCCCAGCTCCCTTAGCTCCTCATAAGGCATTGTTTCCAGGCCTTTGACCATTTTGGTTGCCCTCCTCTGGACACGTTCCAGTTTGTCAGTGTCCTTCTTGAACTGTGGTGCCCAGAACTGGACACAGTACTCCAGGTGAGGTCTGACCAGAGCAGAATACAGTGGCACTATTACTTCCCTTGATCTAGATGCTATACTCCTATTGATGCAGCCCAGAATTGCATTGGCTTTTTTAGCTGCCGCGTCACACTGTTGGCTCATGTCAAGTTTGTGGTCAACCAAGACTCCTAGATCCTTTTCACATGTACTGCTCTCAAGCCAGGTGTCACCCATCTTGTATTTGTGCCTCTCATTTTTTTTGCCCAAGTGCAATACTTTACATTTCTCCCTGTTAAAATTCATCTTGTTTGTTTTGGCCCAGTTCTCTAATCTGTCAAGGTCGTTTTGAAGTGTGATCCTGTCCTCTGGGGTGTTAGCCACCCCTCCCGGTTTGGTGTCATCTGCAAATTTGATCAGGATGCCCTTGAGTCCATCATCCAAGTCGTTGATAAAGATGTTGAATAAGACCGGGCCCAAGACATAACCCTGTGGCACCCCACTAGTCACTCTTCTCCAGGATGAAGAGGAACCATTGATGAGCACCCTTTGGGTTTGGTCAGTCAGCCAGTTACAAATCCACTGAGTGGTAGCATAGTCAAGACCGCATTTTACCAGCTTCTTTACAAGAATATCATGGGGCACCTTGTCAAATGCCTTGCTGAAATCAAGGTAGGCTACATCCACTGCGTTCCCTTTATCTACCAGGCTTGTAATTCTGTCAAAAAACGAGATCAGGTTAGTCTGACATGACTTATTTTTCAGAAATCCATGCTGACTATTGGTGATCACAGCATTCCTTTCTAGGTGCTCACAGACTGTTTGCTTAATGATCTGCTCCAGAATCTTCCCTGGTATTGATGTCAGACGGACTGGGCGGTAATTATTTGGGTCCTCTCTTTTCCCCTTTTTGAAAATAGGGACAACATTTGCCCTCCTCCAGTCTGCCGGGACTTCGCCTGTTCTCCAGGAATTCTCAAAGATGACTGCCAGTGGTTCTGAGATCACATCTGCCAGTTCTTTTAATACTCTTGGATGCAGTTCATCTGGCCCTGGAGACTTGAATACATCTAGACTAGCCAAGTATTCTTGTACTATCTCCTTAGTTATTCTGGGCTGTGTTTCCTCTGCTGAATCATTTGCTCCAAATTCTTCAGGTCGGGCATTCTTTTCTTTGTCGGAGAAGACTGAGGCAACGAAGGCATTGAGGAGTTCAGCCCTTTCTGTGTCCCCTGTTTGCATTTCACCATCTTCTCCTCTGAGTGACCCCACTGTTTCTTTGTTCTTCCTTTTGCTACGAACATACCCATAAAAGCCTTTTTTGTTGCTTTTAACCTCTCTAGCGAGCCTGAGTTCATTCTGTGCTTTAGCTTTTCTGACTTTGTGTCTACACGTGCTGGCTATTTGTTTGAATTCCTCTTTGGTGGTTTCCCCCCTTTTCCATTTTTTGTACACATCCTTTTTTAATCTTAACTCAGTTAAAAGTTCTTTAGATAGCCACCCTGGCTTCTTTAGGCACCTTCCATGTTTCCGTCTCATTGGTATTGCCTGAAGTTGTGCTTTTACTATCTCCCTCTTAAGAAACTCCCAGCCATCATGAACTCCCTTTCCTTTTAGTATTACTGTCCATGGGATCTCACCCAGCACTTCCCTAAGTTTTATGAAGTCGGCTTTCTTAAAGTCAAGAAATTGAGTCCTAGTATGCTTGGCTGCTCCTTTCCGCTGTATAGTAAACTTCAGAAGAGCATGATCACTCGCCCCTAATGATCCTTCCACTTCTACCCCACTAACCAGGTCATCAACATTGGTTAGGACCAGATCTAAAATGGCTGTTCCTCTTGTTGCTTCTCCCACTTTCTGGACAATGAAGTTGTCTGCAAGGCCAGTGAGGAATCTGTTTGACCTTATGCTCTTGGCTGAGTTTGACATCCAACAAATATCTGGGTAATTGAAGTCCCCCATTACTACTATCTCCCTTCCTTTTGCATGCTTGGCCATCTGTTGCAGGAAGGCATCATCTATGTCCTCCGTTTGGCTTGGGGATCTATAGTAAACTCCCACAATGAGGTCCCTGTTATTCTTCTCTCCCTTAATTTTGACCCAAATGCTCTCACTTTGGCTTTGAGGTTCTAAATCTTGGATCTCTTCACAGGTATACACATCCCTGACATATAACGCCACTCCTCCTCCTTTCTTGTCTGGTCTGTTTCTCTGAAATAGATTGTATCCCTCCATTATTACATTCCAATCGTGGGACTTATCCCACCAGGTTTCAGTGATGCCTATTATGTCATATTTAGTTTGCTGTACCAAGAGCTCAAGCTCATCTTGTTTATTTCCCATGCTTTGCGCATTAGCGTACAGACATTGAAGTCCATTAATCATTCCCCCGTGTCTCTTATTTAAGGATTTTTTCCTCCCACCGCTAGGTCTGCGTGCTGTTTGCTCCATTTGGTCTATGACATTTGGATGATCATCTTCATCAATTGATAGACTCCTACCTTCAGGAGCACTAATAGTTGCAGAAGGGTTATTTTGAGCTGGAAAATAACAAGAAGGGAAAGGGCTAAGCACCCTCTTCCCAACTACTCTTTCATCATTTAGATTTGCAATCTGTCTATGCCACTTTGGGTGAAGATTTATTTAAAAAAAAGTGGTTTGAGCCTCAATGAGTATTCCTTATTGATTAGGGACTTGCTTCAATAAGCAACTGCAGAAAGCAGAAATTCAAATCCACCCCCACCCCCGACTGGTAGGACAATAAGTTTTGAACTCAGACTCTGCCTTCACAAAGAAATGGCCTTTGCTTGCCTGGCTAAATTCCCCCTCCCCCCATTAGTAATTATCTTTTCGTTTACTTCTCAGTTGTCAATGGAGTGTCTGCATACAGTGACAGTTTCTGCTGTTTCTAACTAGAGTGTAGCACAATGTAGTAGAGCCAAGAAGATTAACAAGAAATGGAAAAATTGGAAACCTCTAAAAAGCAGGGCCTCTTGTGGCATAATTACAGACGTCATACAGCTCGATAAGATCTTTGAAACACAGGATTTCCTAATGACTATAGGTGAACATACGGAAACTGTTCAAAGAGAACCATCTTTATGTGGCATCATTATTAAAAGTAGAAGCTACAAATCTTTAATGCAAGACTGGTTCTTATTTTTTCTATTTCTGGACACTTGCATTAAAAAAAATATCCTGGCTGCAAAAATAGTGGAATAATTAAAAAAGATACTGCAGTAATACCCCCACCCCATGAAATAAACAACTTTTTAGCCCTCTAGCTAACTTGTTAGTCAGTTTAAAGTTTCATGGGACTCTTGTATATTTGTTCACTACCTGGCCAATATGGCCTATATATTTTTTAAATGTTTTGTTTTTCTATGGCTAAAGAGGCAAGGCAAAGAGAATACCTTGTGGACCCTGCAATGCAATCATGTCCTTTTCTTATTGACTATTTGGATTAGGAAGCTTCCTTGCCCATCTCCTCCCCCCCCCTGCATAGAATCAAATAATCAGAGTTGGAAGGGACCCCAAGAGTCATCTAGTCCACCCCCTGCAGTGCAGGAATCTCAGCTAAAGCATCCCTGACCGATGGCCACTCAACTTCTGCTTATAAACCGCCAAGGAAGGAGAGTCCCCCACCTCCCGAGGGAGACCCTTCCACTGTCCAAGAGCTCTTACACAATACAAGGGAGATTCCAGCTAAACGTCAGGAAGAACCTTCCAACACTAGGAGCTGTCTTGGATGCCTTAGTTGATACCCTCAGATGATCCTATCATTCTTGCCTGGTTTACTAACAGAATTACAATCAATAATGAAAAAGATTAGAGTGATCAAATTTGTATCAGGCGGCATTAGTTTTGCCTCAGACTGGTTCATCAACTGCACCCTCTCCAAGGAAGAAAATTTACACTTTAATACACACTTTATTGCACACCGGTCTGTTATAATGCATTCCATGTGGGCTAGTCTTTAAATATCAGCTAGATGAGGTCTGTGACCATATTGTTATGCAAGTTCTTACATACACAGTTCAATCCTATGCAACCTGGAAGCAAGTCCCATGGAAGGTCGGGAGAGTATTGCATCTGAAGGCTAGCCTCCTTTCCACATGCTCCGTGCTCTAAAATGTTAAGTGTACTTCCATAAGGATGGTGATAAGGAACAAGACTTTCTCCAATACAGCACCTTCCTTATGGAGTTTTGATGGCATAAAATGATATATTATTTCAATTTCTGGCCTATGCTTCATCAAATTAATGAGCACAGGGAGAGTTATAACAACAATGAAAATATACACTAAATAGAAATTTAAAATCACCAATAAATCACCAATAAAGGACACAATGTTAACAAAAGAGCAGATGTTTCACGCAGTTAAATGGAAACAAAGCTACATTTGTTCAGTAAACAATTTAAGTCTTCAATTAGCCTGTGCTAATTAATTATCCTACACAAGTGGGGTTATCTGCCACACTTTTTGAGGTAAGGTAATGGCATAGCTAGGTAATGGCATAGCAAGGTAATGGCATAGCTAGGAAAAATAAAGAAGTGTGTTTTATTTGATAACATTTCAAAGGGTTGCAATCCTGTATCAGCTAAGAGTTACTCTTCCAAGTATGCATGCAAAGGTTTGTGCTATAACTTACAGGAGAACTCATAGAGCTCACTGCAAAGACTAAAACATTGCTTAACTATCTACCACAGAACAGAGCAGAAAGCAAGTGTCCAGTGATTAAACTCCACTTCTTGCTCTCTGCAGACACGTGCACTGGTTTAATCAATCTGACGCCAGCCGTCTCCACCTTACATTGCCTGCTGGCTTTATGCCTGACAGATTCCACCTACTGTACATCTTCATAGGCAGACTAAAGATTTAAGATAAAGGAAGTGAAGCAAGGAAGCACAGCAGACGGCAATAATTGCGTGCTGCTTGCTTGAGCTGCCTGGCGTTCCAGGTCCCTGAGACTGGTTCCATCTCAGCTACCCTGCAGTGCAAAATGGAGTGTTTATGAATGGTGGGGCTTTGGCTCTTGAAAGCTAAATTATTTGAAAAATTGCAAGCCAATCCACATTTCTTTCTCAAAGTATAATGATGTTGGCATTAAAAAGCACCCGGTGCTCAAACATTGGATTGTTGATCTGAATGTGATGCATAAATGCTGGGTGTCAACAGCGCGGATTCAAGAAAGTCATGACAACCAGGTTAATTTCTGCAACTCTCACCATAAAATTTTTCTGTACAATAATGTTTTGAGGTCCCAAATCTGAATAAATGAGAATAGCATGAGAATAAGAAGATGGCATTAAGTGAGGTTTGGGATCCTCAGCTCAGTGTTAGGGCACATGCTGGGACACTCTTGTGACACTGACCTCCTTTACAAGTTTGTTGTAAGAAATAAAAGATGGTGCACATAAAGCACATTAGAAAGTTTTAAATTGCTCTGTCAATTGTGTGTTTTATCATTTTAAAGCATTTGGCATTTTGACTTTTTAAAAAAAAATACAATATTCATGAAATCACAGATTATGTAGGCAGTAAAGAATGGAGGCATTTCCCCACCCCGTGACATTAAAATACAGGATAGCATGATAAAGTTTATTTTGCAAATTACTTTTTCACATAACACATAATTAAAATATGGAATTCACAGCATTGCTGGGTGTCAGGGAACTGTCATCGGAAGAACCGGTGGTGCAAGGGCTCCCAGAGGTTGAGAGAGACTTATCAGCGGAGGAGGGAACCAGCAGGGGGCGAGAAAGAGCTCCAAGGGAAAGCGAGTCGGAAGAACGGCTCAGAGACAATTCCAGCGAGAACAGCGGGGAGGTTTCAGGACCTCCTATAGGGACACCCACTCCTCGCCGGAAACTGTCACGTAGAGAGCCCAGAAGACGTGTTTCCGTTAAGGAGCTCTTATGCTGGAAGAAATTCCGTAAACGCCCACTGTCGGATTCTGCCAGCGACTGACGGAGCCATGCTTATGGAGCTCCGTTACAGACAGTGGTTTGTGGACTTAGCCAAACACTGAGGGACTAGGAACTTTACGCACAAGCAGCTCAACATCCCATCACAGCAATCCGACAGTCCCTGAAAGCAGCTTGTGCAGAGAGGCATCATGAGCAACCCAGCCGGAACCGGAGAAGCAGGAGGAGCTGGAGCCGGTCCAAGCCTGGAAGAAAGGTACCGGGTGTTGGAGGTCCAGCTAGCGCTGCAAACGGCGAGGCTCGATGAGAGGAGGGCTCAGGATGCAGAAAAAGCAAAGGCCCCCCCCACAAGCAAGAAAGATGCCAGGATTGGTGCAGAAGTTTTGGGGGGATCCCAGGAACTATCAAGCCTTTAGGACAGAGATGCAGTATGCTCTCAATCTGCAGTTTGACGACTTTCCCGACGAGGAATCGCGAGTGGCGTTTGTGGTTAGCCATCTCGAAGGGGGGGCGAGAGACTGGGTTAGACCCCTGATGGCAGGGCATAATGAAGTCTTGAAAGACGCACGGAAGTTTTTTCGCGCCATGGACCTGATGTTTTCCAGCGACATTGAACAGGGAGTGGTGCGCAGACAGTTGATGGCTTGTAAACAGGGGAGCCGATCTGTCCGTGAGTACTGGACTGAGTTTACTATGTTGATACACAAATTGGGGTGGGATCTGTCAGCGGAACCCATTCAAATGCTTTTCGAAGAGGGACTTTCTTCGGCTGTGAAAGACGAACTTTCCCGGGCGCCCAGGGCGGAGTCTATGGACCAGCTGACCAAATCAGCGCTGACCACTGGAGCACGCCAGGAGGCTAGAGCCTTGGAGAAGCGGGAAGGGAAAGGGGAGCGTTGGAGGGATTTCCGCATTCCAGAGATTCCGGAGCCAACTTTCCCGCCCGCAGAGCCGATGGAAGTTGGAACAGCGCGCGCGCGGGCAGTTTCAAATCCCAGTGAAGGGCGGAAGAAGGAGGGGAAGAGCCCCAAGAAATGTTATCTCTGCCAGCAGCCTGGTCATTTTGCCAGAGTCTGTCCACAAAGAAAGGAATGGCAAGGGATGGCAGGAGCTGTTGGGGGGAAGGAGGAGGAAGGGCAGAACCAAGTAAAAGCCAGCGCCTGACTGCCACCATCAGGGCACAGCAGTCAGGCCAAGAAGCAGTAAAAGTGCCCACGCCGGAACCTCCGAGACCAGCCCTAGTGTTAGAGGTGTTGCTAGAGCTGCCAAACGGACATCCCTTAAAGATAAGGGCGCTGTTGGACTCTGGCAGCTCCTGTAATTTTATGAGCAAGGAGTTTGCAGCAGAACACCAGATACAGACAATCCCTTTAAGCAACCCCTTGCAGGTGACCACGATCGATGGGAGAGAGCTGTTGGGAGGAGAAGTCAGCTTACAGACCGTCCCAATGGTAATGAGGGTGGCCAGGCACACCGAAAGAATAGCGTTCAATGTGGCCCCCTTGGGAGGGGCTCCCATTATTTTGGGGATGAGCTGGCTAGCGTTGCATGATCCGCTAGTGGGCTGGCATCAGAGAGTGGTCTCCTTTGGGTCAGCACATTGCCTAGAACATTGCAAAGAGGGCAAGGCTCTGGAAGGGGGAAAGGCCTTTCTAGCAGGAACAGAAGTAACGGACAAAGGAAAGGTGCCCAAACAATACGCTGACCTGAGCAATGTCTTCAGCGAAAGGGAAGCAGACAAACTACCACCGCATAGACCCTTTGACTGCCAGATCAATCTAGTCCCTGGAGCCCAGCTCCCTGTGGGCAAGCTGTATGCCATGTCAGACAGGGAAATGCAGGAGTTGAGGGAGTTTATTGACAAAAACCTGAAGAGAGGTTTCATCAGAGAGTCCAGAGCGGTGGGGGGCAGCCCAGTGTTTTTTGTGGACAAAAAAAACACGGATAAACCTAGACTTGTAGTGGACTTCCGGGCCATAAATGCAGTGTTGGAACCAGTGGCTTTCCCCATGCCCAGGATTGATGACATTTTGACCCGGGTGAGGAAGGGAAAAATTTTCACTAAACTGGACCTAAGGGGGGCATACAACCTGATACGGATAAGGAAGGGGGATGAATGGAAGACAACAATGTTCACCCCTCTAGGGGCTTTCGAATATCTCGTTATGCCCTTTGGATTACAGGCAGGCTCAGCATGTTTTCAATCGTTCATGAACCACGTCCTGGGACCTCTGCTCTACAAGAATTGTGTGGCCTTCCTAGATGACGTATTAGTCTATTCAGAGAATGAGGAGCAGCATGTAAAGGACGTCAGAGAAGTGTTGAGCCGACTGCAAGCAAACCAACTGTGGGTGAAATTAGAGAAGTGTCAGTTTCACACCAAGGAGGTGGAATTCCTGGGGTACCGCTTGTCAGACAAGGGATTAGCCATGGATCCAGGCAAGGTCCAGGCGGTACTGGAATGGAAGACACCGAAAACGAAAAAGGATGTGCAAAGATTCTTAGGGTTTGGGAACTTTTATCGGAAGTTCATCAAGAACTTTGCCCATTTAACGGCTCCCATCACGGACTGTCTCAGCAGCAAGAAGAAATTTGTTTGGACGGCAGAAGCGGAGCAAGCATTCGAAGAATTGAAAAAGGCCTTCGCTTCGGAAGAACAGCTCCTGCACGTGGATTTACAAAAACCCATGAGAGTGGAAACTGACGCATCAGACCGGGCAGTGGGGGCGGTGCTTCTTCAGCCGGGGAAGGATAAGTCGGAGTGGAGACCGTGTGCCTTCTTCTCGCGGAAGTTAAACAAATCCGAGAGGAACTACACGGTATATGACCGAGAACTACTCGCCATTCACGAAGCGTTCCGGAAATGGAGACACTTACTAATTGGTGCACAACACAAGGTGCAAGTATGCATGGACCACAAGAATTTAGAGTACTGGAGAACGGCACGAGTGCTCAACCAACGGCAAGTGAGATGGGCACAGGAGTTCTCCAAATTTTATTTTGAAATTTGTAATGTGCCAGGCCCAGAAAACGTCAGGGCGGACGCTCTCTCACGCAAACCAGAGTATTTGGAGGGGGAGGGAGCACCTGAAGAGAGACATATCATCCCAGAGGACCGCTGGGTGTGTGGGGCGGCGTTGGTGGGGCAAAGGGAACTGGTAGAGGAGACGCAGAATGATGAATACGCCCAGAATAAGCTCCAAGGTCTAAGGAGGGAGGGAGAAAACTCCGGAGGTTTTGAAGAAAGAAACGGGGCATTGTATTACAAAGGGGCACTATATATACCCGAAGGGGAATTGAGAGGGAGAGTACTCAAACAGCTGCACGACAGCCCTACAGCAGGGCATTTTGGGCAACACAAAACCATGTGGTTGGTTACCAGGGAATTTTGGTGGCCCAGGGTGAGGGAAGATGTAAGGGAGTATGTAAGAGGGTGTGACCAATGCCAGCGAGCCAAGGGAGAAAGGCGGGCACCGGCGGGGTTGTTAGAACCGTTGCCCACACCAGAGAGGCCATGGGAGGCGGTATCGATAGATTTTATGACTGATCTGCCGAAATCCAAGGGGAAAACCGCCATACTGGTAGTAGTAGACCTGTTAACTAAGATGGGCCACTTTGTAGCTTGCTCACATGCAGTCACGGCGGAAGAGACAGCTAAATTGTTTGTAGAACATATTTTTAGACTGCATGGCGCCCCCTTGAGGGTGGTCTCAGACCGGGGCAAACAATTCACGTCCAGGTTCTGGAGGAAGCTCATGAGCTTACTGCATGTGGAGGTCAATCTTTCGACTGCCCGGCACCCAGAAACCAACGGGCAGGCGGAAAGAGCAAACGGTATCCTCCAACAATACCTGAGGTGTTATGTCAATGACAGAGAAAACGATTGGGTGGAAAAGTTGGCGCTGGCGGAATTTGCCTACAATAATGCGGAGAATGTGTCCACCGGGATGAGCCCCTTTTTAGCTAATTATGGGTGCCACCCCAGGGCATTTCCAGGGGGAGGAGGGGAGAGATGGAGCGTCCCAGCCGCAGAACTTTTTGTAGAAGAAATGGAAGCGATCCATCGTCAACTCCAACTCAACTTAGAAAGGGCCAAAGAACAATATAAGAAGCAGGCAGACAAGAACCGAAGGGAAGGTGAAACCATAAGGGTGGGGGATCAGGTGTGGCTGTCTACCCAAGGATTGCCGTTCAAGGGGGGTTGCAAGAAATTGAGACCCAAAAGATTGGGACCATTTGAGGTCATTCAACAGGTTAACCCCGTAGCTTTCAGGCTCCGGTTACCGAACCACATGAAACTGCACCCAGTATTCCACAGGTCATTACTGTCACCGTATAGGGGGGGAAAAGAAGGGGTTTCCCCGCAGGGACCAGTCTTAGAAGAGAGGGAAAGCAGCAACCATGTGGCGGAAATCCTCGACTCCCAGTGGAAGGGTAATCAGGTGGAGTATTTGGTAGCGTGGGAAGGGGAACTGGAGTCAGAAAACACCTGGGTAACGGCAGAGGAAGTCAATGACGAGGTCTTGATCAAAGCGTTACATCAAAGGTTCCCCAGGAAACCTCAGTCAGTAGCGAGGTTCCGGAGGGAGTACTTTGGCAGCACCGACGAGGAGGAGGAATTGGAAGGATTCACGGGGTCTGAGTTGGAAGAAGGAATAGATTCCGAGGAGGATGAGTACTTAGAAACCCGAAACAGCAATCGGTGGAGGAAAATGTTCGAGACTTCGGAAGATGAGGGAAGTTCTTTCAGGGGTTTTGCTCCCTCGCCTCCAGCAGAGGAAGGGAGGGGAGGGGGTGGAGGGGGCCCTGGAGGGGAGGTGGATGTCAGGGAACTGTCATCGGAAGAACCGGTGGTGCAAGGGCTCCCAGAGGTTGAGAGAGACTTATCAGCGGAGGAGGGAACCAGCAGGGGGCGAGAAAGAGCTCCAAGGGAAAGCGAGTCGGAAGAATGGCTCAGAGACAATTCCAGCGAGAACAGCGGGGAGGTTTCAGGACCTCCTATAGGGACACCCACTCCTCGCCGGAAACTGTCACGTAGAGAGCCCAGAAGACGTGTTTCCGTTAAGGAGCTCTTATGCTGGAAGAAATTCCATAAACACCCACTGTCGGATTCTGCCAGCGACTGACGGTGCCATGCTTATGGAGCTCCGTTACAGACAGTGGTTTGTGGACTTAGCCAAACACTGAGGGACTAGGAACTTTACGCACAAGCAGCTCAACATCCCATCACACTGGGGATTGGACTAAATGACCCTCAAGGTTCCTTCCAACTCTACAATTCTATGAAACTGGCTTTTAAAAACAAATAATTTAGGGACAGATAAATTTGTTTCTTTGTTTGTTTTATCTGTATACCACCGTTTTTCTGAAGATCCCTAGGTGGTTCACCACAGAAACCTACTAAAGGAAAATACAAAATATATAATAAAACAAAAACAAACCTATCACCCCCTGCCATAAACACATTTAAAAAGCAATAGAATGCTAATCAGCCAAACACCTGGTTGAAGAGAAACATTTTGCCTGGCACCTAAAGATATGTAATGAAGGCGCCAGGTGAGTCTCCCTAGGAAGAGCATTTACCAAATGGGGAGCCACCACTGAAAAGGCCTGTTCTTGTGCTGCCACCCTCTGGACCTCTTGTGGGGGAGGCACACTAAGACGGGTCTCCAATGATGACTGCAAGGCCTGAGTCAGTTCATATTATTATAGTTTAAATCAATAGTGACAGCCCACAAAAAGTATATGAAGCTATCATGTAGCTTCTGAATACCAGATGCTGGGGGAAAACACAGTGCTACCACATTGACACTCTGCTTGTGAGCACCAACATACCCTCCAACATTTCTCCGATGAAAATAGGGACATACCATTCCATAATGATAATTTTACTCTTTATACCCCACACATCTTACTGGGTTGCCCCAGCCACTCTGGGCGGCTTCCGACATATATACAAACATTTAAAAAATTAAACATTAAAAAAAAAATCACTATGCAGGATTGCCTTCAGATGGCTCGCGGGTTGGATAACTCCATACCTCCAACATTTATCCAATAAAATAGGGACATCCTAAGGAAAAGTGGGACGTTCTGGAATCAAATCAGAAACCAGGATTGCTTCTCTAAATTAGGGATGTCCCTGGAAAATAGGGACCCTAGGAGGCTCTGAACCAAGAGGCACCTGACTGCTGGATTAGACAGGCCTTGCCTGATCTACCAAGGCTGTTCTATAGCCATCCATTTTTTACAAGTGGTAAAAATACTTGGGATATTGTGGGAGAAGGGATTCCTAAATTCCTATTGTGGGAGAAGGGATTCCTACAATGTAATTAGGATTCTTCTGAAGGCATTCCTTGGCGAAGGAATGCTTGGCGAGAGTTCAAGCATGTATATTTCATATAACCTCTGAGATTTTGGCCTAAATAATTTACTTTCATTATCTCCTCTTCTGAACACAAACAATACAAGAACAATTTGTGTAGCATCTGAAGCAGTGATTACACCAAAGTGGTGAGACAAATCTTTTCTTAAATCTTTCCTTAGAATCATGAAGCCTCCTTACTATGTGGGTGCAGCCTTCCTTTGACCCAGTTTTGGCTGAACTTGAGGCCTTTCTGGGATGCTTTCTGTTTAGACAAGGAATTGGTGACATGGAGTTTGATATTTGTTCTTTGTACATTGTTTATTTACACAAAAAAAAATTACTCCTGTTTCCTTCTCTCTCTCTCCAGCCTCTCAATTAAATTTCAGGAGAACTACAGAGCCTAGGACTTGCCGATCAGAAGGTCAGCGGTTTGAATCCCCGCGACGGGGTGAGCTCCCGTTGCTCGGTCCCTGCTCCTGCCAACCTAGCAGTGCGAAAGCACCTCAAAGTGCAAGTAGATAAATAGGTACCGCTCTAGCGGGAAGGTAAACGGTGTTTCTGTGCGCTGCTCTGGTTCACCAGAAGTGGCTTAGTCATGCTGGCCACATGACCCGGAAGCTGAACGCCGGCTCCCTCGGCCAATAAAGCAAGATGAGCGCCGCAACCCCAGAGTCGGCCATGACTGGACCTAACAGTCAGGGTCCCTTTACCTTTTATAGTAAAGGATAAATATCTGGCAGAAATGTTCTAGCTCAGTTCTACTTCCTGCTGTGCTATTTTGACACTTGAATTTTATCCAGAGAAGTATTAAATTTGTGTCTCCCATATTCAGTCTGAAGTGGTACCCCCGGACACTTGCCTCGTTCTACCACATATGTAGACTAAGCCTTAGATAAAGTGTGGTGCGGTGATGGCCTTTGGATGATATAAAAAGTTGAAATAATGATGTAGTATGTGCACAATATGCCACACTACCACCACTGTCATCTCTTACAAAAGAGAGCAAACATGGGGTGAATCATGCATCCACATTCCTTAATGTGTGTGTGCATACCCTGACCCCATGCTACATCCTATGGACTCGCGCCAACAACCTCACTCTGCAAAGGGTAGAGGACTAAAGGAACCTGATGGACTCCGGAATGCTCTGGGGGATTTTCTAGTGGTCAAAACTGGCAATCCTGCTGAGGCCTGGGGCTTATGATGGAACGACAACATATGATGAACTGGAGCACCCTGGAGCACCTTCTCCAATGCTACAGAGTCTGCAGCATTATTATTATTTATTAAGTTTGTTAGTCACTTTATTTTGCCCTGAGCAACCCAAAGCGACTTACAACAAACCAGACAGACAGACAGACAATGAACCACACTTTAAGCATTAAAACCAAGAGGAAAGAAAAATATATTAAACATCCCACCCACTTCTAAAAGGCCACAGCTAGTTAAATGCCAAACACCTTCCCATAGAGGACTGTTTTTGCCTGCACCTAAAGATATATAATGGTGGTGCTGGACAAGTCTCCTTGGGAAGAGTATTCCACAAATGGGAAGCCACCACAGAAAGGCTTGTTCTCGACTTCCGGTCAGCGCCAGCGACCGTAATGGCGGGTTTCCTCTGAACTCCGGAGGAAATCGGCTTCGTGGAGCTGGGGTTCTACCGCTACGGCGAAGCGGGAACCCGAAAAAAATCACAGGCGGGGAAGCCTGTGAACTGAAGGCTCGGCGGGCTCCATTTGCGCCCCCCCCCCGCTGCAAAGGAGCCTTTTTAAAGGCTCCGGATCGGACCGGGGGTGAAGGGTGAGGAGCTGAGAGCTGTCTACCCGTCTCCGCGAAGTGAAGCCGCACAGCCAGGGTCGGAGAGCGCTGATTTCTTTACTGGATAATTGGACTTGAAAACAACTACCCGTGAGTAGGATTTTGACATATATTCGGAAGAAAATTATTAAAGAATTCGGCCGAAACGGGAAAGGTAAAAACAGGAAGTCTGCCTTCCTGGACTGTTAACAGATCAAAAGCAAAGAGACTGTAAAGCTGTGACTAAGAAAGACGAGTTTTTGGAAGGATTAAAATCCAGCATTAAAAAGGAAAATTCCCCCACTGTTGGCAGGAACAGTGGGGAGACACTCGAAAGATATTTGCCCTGCGAGGAAAGGAAATTTTAAAATATATCTGCTGACTTTAAAACCTGGGAACGGGCTGCCTATGACAGGGAAGCCGATTAGAGGGAACTGTCAAACGGAGAGTGAAAAAAAAGTTTGATTTAGCTCTGCAAATGATACAGTGTGGATAAAATACTTTGGAAATGAAAGTAACCTTTTGGGACTGAAAACTTGATACTAAGATACTGGGACTTTATTAGAACTTTATTTGTTATAAAGTTGCAACAAGAAGTTGGACTTGTGACCCCTAGAGGTGACTATGTTGCAATGACATTCTAGACAACAAGTACTGCTGTGGGAAAATTCCTCCTTTCCCCAAACAAATTCTCCAAGTGTGTGACTGACCTTGGGAGTGTATGTGAGTGTTATGGCAGATGATAAAAAAACAGAGTTGACACAGGAAAAAACTACCAGGTCTGGTAGACACTACAAAGCTGACACTACAAGAAGGCCTTCAACAGGGGGTGTAGCGGGCACAGCAGGAGCTGTTGCCCCACAGGTAAAATTAAAGGTTATGTCAACTGATGAACTTTTGGCCCAAGCATTGGGTAAGATTGATGCATCTTTGGAGAAGTTGGCCAATAAGGTGGAAGAGACAAATAGACAAGTAGCTGAGGCTTCTGCAAAAATTGATGTGAACACCTCAAGTATTAATTTGAATACCTCAAGTATTAATGAACTAGGGAAAAAGGTGAACTCTAATACACAGTCTATTGAAAAACTACTGGAAGAATCGGCTTCAACTAGAAAACTGGTTGAAGAGGCCAAGGAAATTGCAACTGCTGTTCAGGAACAGATTCCACCGGTATATAAAAAGTTAGAAGAGCATGATTTGACACTGTCCATGATAGACCTTGAAAGAAAGGCGAGAAATTTAAGAATAAGAGGTGTGCCAGAAAGTGAGAAAGATAATTTGGCAGAATTTCTCACAAAGGAATTGTCACAATTTTGGCAGAAGGATCTGGGGGAGGAAGAATTTAAGATAGTGAGTGCATTCAGACTCGGCAGAAGACAAGGAAAGAATAAAGCAAGAGATTGTTTGATTACCTTAAAAACAAAGGAAGAAAGGGATAAAATACTGAACCTACACTATCAAAGAACCTTGGAAATTGAGGATACCTTTGTGGAAATCTTCAAAGACATACCTAAATACATTCTGGAGGTAAGAGCCTACTACAGAGATCTGGTTGCCTTGCTGAGAAAAAATAAAATAATTTTCAGGTGGGAATTCCCCCAAGGCCTATCTTTTAAATATAGAGGAAAGAAAATAAGAATAAGGACAGTAAACGATAAGGACAAGTTTTTGAAAGACCACGAAGAGGACCTACAGAAGGAAGTGGAATCTGGTGAGGACTTATTGGTGCCAGGAAAAGGACTCTTGGAGATAGCAAATTTGATATCTGGACGCTCCGGCCTAGGGAGAGACAAGCCACCGATAGAAGAAGAACAACAACTTGGTGCAGTAGGAGGGAAAACTAATTAACCAATCATGTCTCTGCAACTTCTAAGTTGGAATTGTAATGGACTGAACTCTCCTAGAAAGAGAAAAGAGATTTTTCATATATTAAAGAAAGAACATTTGGACTTGATTTGTTTACAAGAAACACATGTTACGAGGCTACACAGGAAAATACTTGTTAATAAAAGATTAGGGCAAGAATTTATCTCGTCTGATAAAGTTAAAAAGAGAGGAGTGGTGATCTACGCAAAGGAGAAACTTTCACCGAAATTTATTCTCAAAGATGAACAAGGAAGATATTTGGCTATTGAAATTCAGTTTCAAGGAGAGAAATTTTTGATAGTAGGTGTGTATGCACCAAATGAGGGGAAGTCGGAATTTTTCAAGAAGTTGCATGAGACTTTGATGGACTTTATGGACTATAATATAATTTTGATGGGGGACATGAATGGAGTTGTATCCACTAATATGGACAAGGCGCAAAAACAGGTAGTCACCAAAGATGGTAGACTACCAAAAACTTTCTTTGAAATGATTGATAATATGGACTTGATCGATATTTGGAGAACTAAGAACCCTTTGGAGAGAGAGGGAACATTTTTCTCTGAAGCCAAGATGACATGGACCAGAATTGACCAAATTTGGACTACTAGAGGAATGGCACCAAAGATAAAAAAAGTGGAGATCTGCCCTAAAACTTGCTCTGACCATAATGCTGTAAAGATGGAGATGAAGTCAACAACAACCGGTACCTTCAGATGGAGAATGAATGACACCTTACTTAGAGATGAAGAAGTATACAACAAGGCCCAAAAGACTCTAAAAGACTACTTTGAATTAAATTTGCCAACAAATGTGGAAAAAATAGTAATCTGGGATGCTAGTAAAGCCGTGATGAGAGGGTTTTTGATACAACAGAATGCATTAAAAAAGAGAAGGCAAAATGAGAAAAAAGATAAAATTTTGGAGAAAATTAAAGAAGGTGAGAAAAAATTGAGAGCCAAGCCAAAGTCACAAGAGATTTTGAGAGAAATAAAGGTCTATCAAATACAATATATGGAATTGATGAATCAGGAAATAGAATGGAAAATTAAACAAATGAGACAGAAGACATTTGAATCAGCGGACAAATGTGGGAAGTTACTGGCTTGGCAACTGAAAAAAAGACAAAAATTAAATACAATTACAAACCTGGAAGTAGAAGGGAAAGACATAAATAATCCAAATGAGATCAGAAACTGTTTTCAGAAGTATTTCAAGCAACTATACACACAAGGGCCACAGAACGAAAGGGACATTGATGGATTTTTGAAAACAAATGGATTACAAAAAATTTCACAGGAAAGTAAAATATTCTTGAACTGTAAAATAACAGATCAGGAGATAGAAGGTGCCATTTTAAATATGCAATTGGGCAAATCTCCGGGACCAGATGGGTTGACTTCCAGATACTATAGATCTCTGAAGAACTGGTTAATCCAACCTCTGAAGGAAGTCTGCAACGAGATTCTAAAAGGGAAAAGGGCACCAGAATCGTGGAAAGAGGCCTACATTACACTTATACCGAAAACAGAGACTGAAAAGACCCAACTTAAAAACTACCGTCCCATATCCTTATTAAATGTGGATTACAAAATTTTTGCTGACATTTTGGCCAAGAGATTGAAAAGAGTATTGATTGAAGAGATACATAAGGACCAAGTGGGCTTTCTGCCGGGAAGACACATATCTGATAACTTGAGGAATGTAATTGACATCTTGGAAAAGTTAGATGTGAACATAAATACTAAAGCTGTTTTGATATTTGTGGACGCGGAGAAAGCCTTTGACAACATTTCTTGGAGTTTTATGAAAAAGAACTTACAGGGTATGGGGGTAGGCCAAAGTTTTGAAAATGGTATAAGTGCAATATATTCTGAACAAAAGGCTAAATTAATTGTAAATAATGTAGTTACGGAGCAATTTAAGATTGAAAAAGGGACACGACAAGGGTGCCCAATTTCCCCTTTACTTTTTATATCGGTCCTGGAGGTTTTGCTGAATATGATTAGAAGGGACCGGTTGGTTAAAGGCATACAGGTCGGAGCCAAACAGTATAAATTGAGAGCATTTGCAGATGACCTAGTTTTGACGTTACAGGAGCCAGAATCTAGTACCAAAAGAGTTTTAGAATTAATTCAAGAATTTGGTCAGGTGGCAGGATTTAAACTGAACAAGTCCAAAACTAAGGTTTTAGAGAAAAATTTGACATTGTTTGAAAAAGAGAAATTTCAGAATGAAACAGGTTTGACTGTGGTGAAGAAAGTGAAATATTTGGGGATCAATATGACATCTAAAAATGGGAACTTATTTAAAAATAACTATGAGAAATGCTGGTCAGAAGTGAAAAAAGATCTCGAAATATGGTCAAATTTGAAGCTTTCCTTGATGGGTCGAATAGCAGCTATAAAGATGAATGTATTGCCTAAAATGTTATTTTTGTTTCAAACATTACAAATTGTGGACAAGATGGATTGTTTTAAGAAGTGGCAGAAAGACATTTCTAAATTTGTCTGGCAGGGCAAGAAGCCCAGGATAAAATATAAGATTTTAACTGATGCAAAAGAAAGGGGTGGCTTTGCCCTGCCAGACTTCAGACTGTACTATGAATCAGCAGCATTCTGCTGGTTGAAAGACTGGCTGCTTCTTGAAAACACAGACATTTTGGATTTAGAAGGTTTTAACAACGTTTTTGGATGGCATGCATATTTGTGGTATGATAAGGTTAAAGCTCACAAAGCATTTAAAAATCACATTGTTAGGAGATCTTTGTTTAATGTTTGGATCAGATACAAGGATTTACTGGAAAATAAGACCCCAAGGTGGTTGTCACCAATGGAAGCGAAAGCCCAGAAAAAGCTCAATATGGAGGCCAAATGGCCAAAATATTGGGAAATTTTGGAACAAGAAGGAGATAGACTGAAATTGCAGAGCTTTGAGAAACTAAAAAAGAAAGTGCGAGACTGGCTCCATTATTTTCAGATAATGGAGGCTTACAATTTGGACAAGAAAATTGGCTTCCAGGTGGAAAAATCTAAATTAGAAACAGAAGTGCTAGAACCTAAAACTAAGATCATGTCAAAAATGTATAACTTGCTGCTGAAATGGAATACACAGGATGAAACGGTTAAGTCTTGAAGGAGGAATCGGTACAACCGCTTCTACATCTATTGAGTGGTTTTTGTGGAAGGGTAAAAGACCAAGAGTAAAGCATAAGATATTAATAGATACTGTAGAAAGAGGTGGCTATGGATTACCGGATTTGAAGCTATATTATGAAGCCTTATGTCTTCTCTGGTTTAAAGATTGGTGTTTATTAAAAAAAATGGGATATTTTAGATCTAGAAGGTCATGACACCCGTTCTGGGTGGCATGGCTATCTTAATTATGGGAAAATAAAGGTGCATAGGAGTTTTTCAAATCATATAATAAGAAATGCTATATATAAGTTATGGGAAAAATACAAAAGATATTTGGAACAGAAAACCCCAAGATGGAACTCTCCACTAGAAGCAATCACTGTTAAAAAAGACTACAACATCAAAGAGAACTGGGGGGAGGAGGGTCAACTAGTATTGATAAGTTATGAGAAAATAAAAGATCACTTTTCTAGTTGGCTAGATTACTTCTAGGTGAATGAAGTGTTCAGACAGGATGAGCAGATATGTTTTGAAAAGGAGCCTTCAAGATTTGAAAGAGAACTACTGAATAGTAAAACCAAAATAATCGCAAAAATGTATAGACTTCTTTTAGACTATTAAGTAATGGATGAGAAGGTTAAGACTTCAGTGATAAAGTGGGCTGAAGCTGTGGGCCGTCCAATTATGCTAAAAGTTTGGGAAAACTTATGGAATGTAAAGTTGAAATTTACAGCCAGCTATAATATAAGAGGAAGGGACGCGGGTGGCGCTGTGGGTAAAACCTCAGCGCCTAGGACTTGCTGATCGCATAGTCGGCGGTTCGAATCCCCGCAGCGGGGTGCGCTCCCATCGTTCGGTCCCAGCACCTGCCAACCTAGCAGTTCGAAAGCACCCCTGGGTGCAAGTAGATAAATAGGGACCGCTTACCAGCAGGAAGGTAAACGGCATTCCGTGTGCTGCGCTGGCTCGCCAGATGCAGCTTGTCACGCTGGCCACGTGACCCAGAAGTGTCTGCGGACAGCGCTGGCTCCCGGCCTATAGAGTGAGATGAGCGTACAACCCTAGAGTCTGGCAAGACTAGCCCGTACCTTTACCTTATAGTATAAGAGAGAACATGATGAAAATGGCTCATAGGTGGTACCTCACTCCTTCCAGATTAACAAGAATGTATAAAAATTTGGCGAATGCTTGTTGGAGATGTGGAGGAAATAATGGTGACATGATCCACATGTGGTGGACGTGTGAAAAGATTATGATTTGGGGGGCGTGGAATACACGATGAATGAAAAAAGATGATGGGGATAACTTTCACTAAAAAACCGGAGGCATTTCTATTAAGTATTTTAGATAAAGAGATCCCAAAAAATTTAAGAGAGGTATTCTTGTATGCAACCGCAGCGGCTCATATACTTGTGGCCAAGGGATGGAAAGATCACGGGGCACCAAAAATAACAGATTGGCAAATCAAATTACAGGAATTGGTGGAGACAGCTCAATTGACTAGCAAACTCAGAGGAAACTCAAAGCAAAAATTTGCAGAAAAATGGGATGGTTATAGAAGATATGTTCAAAAATACAATAATAGTTTTGACTCCGTGCTAGCATTTGAGGGATAAAGGAACTAAAAGGAAGTGGACAGCAATTAAGGATTTATTATGTTTTCAGAATGTATTGGAAAATTTATATAAAAAGGTTTATTGTTTTGTGTACATTCGATTGTAAGATAAAATATATGCAAAGGGACTTGACAAGAAGTCAAAGTTGAAGAAAAGATTTTGTAAGATAAAAGGGGGAAAAATATTTACTTTCATTATTATCATTTTGTGGGTGGGTGTCTGCACATATGTGAGTTTTTGTATGGAATGTTTGGGAGGAAATAAACAAACTAAATATTGATATATGTAATTTTTATTTCTTAATTATATTTAGTGGTAGTATGGTTGTATTGTTTTTTGTAACATAAAATCATTCAATAAAAATTATTAAAGAAAGAAAGAAAGAATCTACCTGTACAACTTTACTATTCAGTGTATTTTTAAAAAATCAAATAGAAGAATGAAACAATGAGGAAAACACCAGAAGAGAGGAACAATGTCTGATACTTAAAATATATTTATCCAAATAAATCTCAGCCAAGTTAACACTACATACAGCTATCATATTAAAAAGGGAAAAAAGATTTAGTTACCAAACCGCAACTCTAGTTTGGAATCAGATTGTTGTAACTAGTTTGTAAATAAAACAGAAATACTCTTTCACATCATTTTCCAAGTCTGTACCTTGTAATATCTCCCTCACCCCCAACACATGCACAGCTTTAAAAAGAAAAAAGAGAAAAGGCTAATGCAGCATTCTCCCATGGGAAAGTTTGAACTCCTGTAACAAATGTTTACATTGCCTGTGTGAAATTGCAGATTAAAGTATGCCAACCAAGTGCAATTTAAAACCCACATTATTATTGCAATTTTCTTAAAATGTGGAACAGGGTTTAAAAAGAGAGTATGTCTGAAGTCAATGGCTGGAGACACCATCCTAGCAAATTTATTCTTGTAGCTGCTAAGTGTTAAAACAAATAACTTAGAGGAGTAATGGAGTGTTCAGTCAGTTTTAATTTCTCTTTAGCACTGACTTTCTCTTCAGCACAAAAAAAATTTTTCCTTCCAGTAGCAGTAGTAGAAGGATCTGGCAACTTCTGTTTCAGTGTATCTGAAGAAGTGTGCATGCACACGAAAGCTCATACCAAGAACTAACTTAGTTGGTCTTTAAGGTGCTACTGGAAGGGAATTTTTGTTTTGTTTTTTCTCTTCAGCAGTGTTTCTCGTTTTTTCAAATCCACCTTAACCTGTTCTATGAATATTGGCTGCAACAGGGTTTTTTGTTTGTTTAATCTTTGAGAAAAGCCAAGCAAGCTACTGTTGACATAACTGACCTGATCTTTGTGTGGAGTTACATCTGTGATTATATTTGTGATATTGGCAACTGTATCTGTACCTTAATAGAAAATATTTGTCACCTTGCAATTAAAATGTGTGTGGAGTAGACCCTGAAAGATAGAAATAAGGAACTCTGTAACAGACTAAAAGCTCTAGACATTATAGAAATGGAAAAATTATATGTAGACAAAATGACCCTATTAATGTTGAAAACAAGGTCAGTGTAAATGAGCAAAAGGATTCCTGCATGAATAAGTGCTAAGCAGCACTATCAATCAGAATATAGGAAACTGACAATTAGACTATCTCCATCTCTGTAATGCTTTGTCAGAAGGTAAGGTCACAAATCCCGCAAAATTGTCAAAGCCTCGTCACAAAGCTTGCTTTAATTCTTATATGAAGCATGGCAGACACGGCTCCACTTTGTCCTTCTGATGAGGTTGACAGGCTTCGGAAGGGCTATAGTTCAGCAGCAGAGCAGATGCTTTGCATGCAGACGGTCCCAACTCAGTCTTTTGTATCTTTATTTCAAACTGTTTCAGGTAGGAGAGCTGTGAAAGGCTCTGCTTGAGACCTGCCAGAGACAACGTGGTGTCTTCTCAAGGGCATTCCAGGAATGGCAGTGGAAACACCAAAGACTGGTGTGATATGAAGAAAACAAACAACAAAAACCCTTGGCCACCTCATACAGTCATTAAGATAAGAACCCAAACTCACCTCTGAACATTTGCCTGAAATTCTCCCTCCCACCCTGCCATCCCCAATTTTCCAGGCTGCTTTATTTTTGCCCTGCAATTGGCCAGAAAATGATTGGCTGAAAATATTAGTTCAGCACTAAAATATAATTCATTGCAAACAAAAAATGATGGGAAGATGAGAAATTGGCTCAGCACAGGCCCGGTCTTTGTCTGCCCAATTCACTGTGACTGGAAAGAGAAGTTTATAATTAACAGGAAGTCTTCTGCTGTTATGACTGCAGCAGGAAAGACAGATTTATCTAAATGGACATTGCCTAAGACACCAATCACCAATGTAATTAGGTAATCTCCATGCTATGTGCGTTGCTTTGCGCGTCCTGGGACAGATATCTTACCTCAGCAGACACCAATGTAGAAAAATAAAGCCTGTGGCAAAACAGTTACTATACAAAATGTAACTTATGCAGGTCTTTTCTTTTGCTGACAAAGGTTACTGCACGGCTCATGCTCAAGGACAGAAGGTTATAACAACAAACTAAAACAACCTAGACATAGGCTGAATGGCTGTTATAGCAAAGTCCTGGCAAAGAATTGTTTTTCAAAGTAATTCCCAACCTGTTTGCTGTGAGAGAACTGTTAACGTGTCATGAGAAATTAAACAATTAAAAGGTTCCTTTGAGCCCAAAGTACACCACTGCATCTCTGCACGCTTCATTGCTTTGGCTCCTAATCAGTCATTTTTTAAGATTGGTAATTCTGCCATATCTTTATGTTGGCTGTGCTATTTCATCCTTCAGTCCTTCCAGTGGAATTGGGCCCGCTGATCCCACTTGAATGTGTTGGTCATTTATATTATTATTAAGGTTCATTAGGCTCCTGCAGAATCACTAGTTCCAAGTAATGTGCAAAACTCAAGTTAATAAAAAGAAACAGCTACCCTTTATTCCTTTCATGTTGTCTGCTCGGGTGTTAGGGGAGTGGCAGTACCCCTGGTGGGGGAACACACCATGCTCCTTTCGGGGTAGTTTGTCCACCTTTGGTCTCCACCCTGCACTTGGTTCTCACCTGTGGTTCCTAGAAGCTGTCAGCATGCAACAGCAGCCACACCCCAGGAATGGCTTTCCAACGGTCCAGAAGGTGGTTTCAGCACATGCTGTAGAGAGAAATGAGGGGCAGGTGGGGCTCGTCAACCTGGGAAGGTAGACCATCTAGGACAGTGGTGGCCAAATTTGGCCCTCCAGCTGTTTTTGGACTACAACTCCCATCATCCCTAGCTAACAGGACCAGTGGTCAGGGATGATGGAATTGTAGTCAAAAAAATAATAATAATTTATTATTTATATCCCACCCAGCCACTCTGGGCTGCTTCCAACCAAATATTAAAATACAGCAATACATCAAACATTAAAAGCTTCCCTAAACAGGGATGCCTTCTAAAAGTTTGGTAGTTGTTGTTCTCTTTGACATCTGGTGGGAGGGCGTTCCACAGGGCAGGCGCCACTACTGAGAAGGCCCTCTGCCTGGGTCCCTGTAACTTGGCTTCTCGCAGTGAGGGAACCACCAGAAGGCCCTCGGTGCTGGACCTCAGTGTCTGGGTAGAACGATGGGGGTGGAGACTCTCCCTCAGATATACTGGAGTGAGGCCATTTAGGGCTTTAAAAGTCACCACCAACACTTTGAATTGTGCGTGGAAACGTACTGGGAGCCAATGTAGGTCTTTCAAGACCAATGTTATGTGGTCTCGGCAGCCGCTCCCAGTCACCAGTCTAGCTGCCACATTCTGGGTTAGTTGTAGTTTCCGGGTCACCTTCAAAGGTAGCCCCACATAGAGTGCATTGCACTAGTCCAAGCGAGAGATAATTAGAGCATGCACCACTCTGGCGAGACAGTCTGCGGGCAGGGAGGGTCTCAGCCTGCGTACAAGATGGAGCTGGTAAACAGCTGCCCTGGACACAGAATTGACCTGCACCTCCATGGACAACTGCGAGTCCAAAATGACTCCCAGGCTGTGCACCTGGTCCATCAGAGGCACAGTTACCCCATTCAGGACCAGGGAGAGGGCCAGGTTTGGCCACCACTGATCTAGGAGAAGGAAAGCTCTGATCCTAAACCTCCACTACATTGCGGGATATCTTCAGGAGAAGAGGAGGATATGGAGTAAACCCTATACAAATTCAGAATGGAGTCTCTAATAGTGGTGGGCCTTCGGGTCTCTAATTTCTTAGAAGCATAGGAGTTGGAAGGGACCCAAGGGACATCTAGTCTAATCCCCTACAATGCAGGAATCTCAACTAAAGCATCCATGACAAATGGCCATCTAACCTCTGCTTAAAAACCTCCAAAGAAGGACAGTCCACAATTTCCCAAGGGTGTCTGTTCCAATGTCTAACAGCTCTTACTGTCAGAAAATTCTTCCTGATGTTTAGTTGAAATCTCCTTTCTTGTATCTTGAAGACATTGGCTTAGGTCTTACTACCCTCTGGGGCAGGAGAAAATAAGCATGCTCCATCTTCCATGTGACAGCCCTTCAGATATTTGAAGATGGCTATCATATCTCCTCTCACTCTCCTCTTTTCAAGGCTAGTTAGTTTCAAGATGCTTGATAATCTTGGTCACCTCCTTTGCACATGTTCCAGCTTGTCAATATCCTTCTTAAATTGTGGTGCCTAGAACTGGACACAGTATTCCAAGTGTGGTCTGACCAAGGCAAAATAGAGTGGTACTATTATTTCTCTTGATCTGGGCACAATACTTCTGTTGATGCAGCTTAGAATAGCATTAACTTTTTTGCAGCTACATGTTAAACTTCTGGTCCACTAAGTCCCCTAGATCCTTTTCATAGGTACTACTAGTAAACCAGGTATAGGCCCATCTTATATTTGTGCATCTGGTTCTTCTTTCCTAAGTGCAAAACCTGACACATGCCCCTACTGAAATTCATTTTGTTAGTTTGGGCCCAGTTCTCCAATCTGTTAAGGTAATTTTGAAACCTGATTCTGTCTTCTGCAGTATTAGCTACTCCTCCCCATCTAGTGTCATCTACAGATTTGATGAGCCTCCCCTCAATTCCTTCATCCAATTAGCTTATAAAGACATTGAACAACTACAGGTGCAGGACAGAACCCACTCGTTCCCTTTTTCCAGGATGATGAGGAACTTTTAGTAAGCACTATTTGGAGGCCATCAGTCAACCAGCTACAAATCCACCTAGCAGTTACTTCATTCAACCCATATTTTACCAGCTTCCTCACAAGAATATCATGGGGGACTTTGTCAAAAGCCTTACTGAAATCAAGATACATCCACAACATTCCCCTGATCCACCAAGCTTGTAACTCAAGAAAAAGAAAAGGGGAGGGAGGGAGGGAATTTGTCAGGCATGACTTGTTTTTGAGAAACCCATGCTGGGTATTAGTAATTACAGCATCCTTTTCTAAGTGCTCACATACTGACTGTTGAATTATCTAAGACCGTTCCTGGTATTGATGCCAAGCTCACCAGTCAGTAGTTAGCTGGGTCGCCTTTTCTCCCTTTTTTGAATATGGGGACAACATTTGCCCGCCTCCAGTCTGCAGGGACCTCACCTGCTCTCCAAGAATGCTCAAAGATCACAGACAAAGGCTCTGAGATTACATATGCAAGCCCCTTTAGTATACGGTTGCCATACATCCAGATTTCCCCAGGCACATCCTCCTTTTCAGGCTTAAAATTACTGTCCAGGAGGATTTTTTAAATTTGGCAAAATGTCTGATAAAAAAAAAACCCAAACCCTGAAAGGCACAGGGTGCCACCTTATCTCCCCTCACCTCTGTGACGTTGTCTGTAGACAGAGAGGCTCTTGCGTGTGGCTCTCTAGCAGTGCAGCCTCCTCGCCCTCCTCCTCCACAGAAGTGCGACACATTGTGTGCCAATGGAGGGCACTGCCAGCCCAGCACCGCCAGTGTGATTGCCCGTCCAGATGGGTTGGCGGCCAATGCCAGCACTGCAGGGGCCGCTTCTGGTTGGTGAAGGGGATCAGGGGCTGCCCCATAGGTAGTGGAGGAAGGAGATCATTGGGAGCTGGTTGGCTAAGGTGCCATGGCTGGATAGATGCCCCTGCTCCCTGGTGCCAGTTGGGCCCGCCTCAATGGTAATCTCAGCCTGACCTACTTCTCATTTGGTAAAATCAGCCAAAAAGGCATTGATAGTTTTTTGGCCTGGGTTAAATGAAAATACATCGGCAAGTGTATGGCATTTTGTTAGCTTACTTTGCCTAGATGCAAGGAGGCAGTTAGCAGCTACGGGTTTCTTGTCATAGCATCAGTGTGCTCTTCTCAGAAGTGCTGTTGTTTTTGTTTTGTGGGGCAGGCACTGGAATGAAGTGCTGTTGGTGTGGTTCATCTGCGGATATAGTCAGGCATTAAAAAAAACCATAGTAGGGATTCTCTAGAACAAACAGGACAAAGTAAAGAAGTAGAACTCAGTGGAATGTGCCCAATTCTGCAGCTCTACTCACAAAACATTAAAACGAGAGTCGTCATAGCAATCTGTAGCTAAAAGTAGAAGTCAGCAAATGTGTCCTCTTGTTTGCTCTTTAGGCCTTGGAGATTTTAATTTGTTTAAAGTACCCTGGTGTTCCCTTACCACCTATTTTCCTATCTTGGGCTGCAGTTCCCTCTTTACATCATTTATTCTGTTATCACCAGGTTGTGCATTGCTTTCCTTCTGGGTGAAGACAGAGGCAAAGAGGTGTTGAGCAGTTCCGCCTTCTGTCACCCCCTAGCATTTCTCTGTCTTCTCCACGCAGAGAACCTGCTACTTGCTTGCTCCTCCTCTTGCTTCGAACATAACTGAAGAATCTTTTATTATTATTTTTAACCTCTCTTTAAAGCCTGAGCTCATTCTGAGCTTTGGCCTGCCCGACCTTTTTCCTGCAACTATTGGCTGCTCGTATATACTCCTCCTTTGTGATTTCCACTTCTTGTTTGGTCTATTCCTGTTGAAAAGGTTATAGCCCTCAATTTCTACATTCCAGTCATGAGTCATGGGAGAAGTGTTTGTGAAAGCATGACAGCAGCCACACTTGCTAGCTGCTCCAAAGAACTTCACAGGATTCACTTGCAGTGTGGACTCTGCAAGAGAACTGCTTTTCCTCAATTGGGGGAATCCAAGTGGGCTGCCAATTAGATGGGGGAAACATGTGGAGTGTCAGATGGCCAGTTCTGGCAACTGCTTTGCTGGGACCCTGTCTTGCTCATAGGTTCTCTGTTTTCATTCTGTTTCCTTGAATAAAGAATCAGCTGCTGTCTCCGAGTCTCTGTGCTAACCTGCAGCTGAACCAGCCCTAACTGTTGGAATCTGCGTTCAACCGAGCTGATAAAGCGCATCTTCCTCTGGCCGAGTCCTTTGGATTTACCCTCCGACGTGATTAATGACCTGAGCCTTTGATGAGGCTCAGACACATTCCCATTCAGCAGAGAATCAAAGCAGCACAAGGAAGTGATGGGATTTATGGCTACATTGCAAAGAGTTTTATTTTCCTAACTACGCAGACAGAAAACACACCCTCTCTCTGTGAGAGCAGAGAGCAACTGAAACAAACAAAGGAACAGGAAACCAGTAACGTCACATCCATCTCCCGTCTCCTGTGAGACTTCCAACAGCCTGAACTGTCTCTGGAATGTAAACAGAGTCTTGTGACTCTAAGAAGCTGCACAGTGGCACAAACAGAAACTAACACTAATAGCCCTGGAGGCACTCTGCTGTTTCTTGAGACAAACAGATGCCAAAAACATTGGGCAATAGATATTGGTCACAATATAGACATAGAAGCATGGGAATGATTGTGGAATGTGGAAATAAAATTTACAGCATGTTTTGGTTTAAGAGAAAATTATATGAAAATGATATATTGATTTTATCTAACCCCAAGTAAATTGGCAAAAATGTATAAATCTAAATTAAATAAGTGTTGGAAATGTAAAGAGAAAGAAGGTTCTTTTTATAATATGTGGTGGTCTTGTAGTAAGGTTAAAGCTTACTGGCAAATGATATATAATGAATTGAAAAAGATGTTTAAAATAACCTTTGTAAAAAAAAAACCCAAAAGCTTTCCTTTTGGGAATTATAGGCACAGAACTACCCAAACTGTATAGAAATTTATTCATGTATTCTACTACAGCAGCAAGAATGTTACTCGCCCCAAAATGTAAAGCAGTAGAAGTCCCAGCAAAGGTAGAATGGATACAAAAATCTTTTGGAATATGCAGAAATGGCGAAACTTACCAGAAGAATAAGAAATCAAGATAACAATGTTTTTATAAAGGAATGGAAATAGTTTATTAAATATTTACAGATAAATTGTAAACAGATAAGAACATTGACAGGATTATTGTAATGGCCTGCAGTTTCTAAGAGTATATATTTAAAGTAGATGAAGAAATGAAGAAATTAAGTTAATTTGGATATGCAGAAGATAGTAAAGACAGATGCAAAGAGGAGTCATCGTCCCTCCCCACTTTTCTGCCATGTTCTTTGTTTTCGAGCAGTCCAGCTTCCTCCGTAGCCATTAGTTGCTATTATGCTGTTAATTTTCTAGCAATGTGCTCTTCAAAGCAGCAGAGCATTCCAACTGTTGCTGAGAAAAGGGTGAGCTCAGACTATAAATGTGGAAGCTGGTAAAGGGAGCCGATTACTGCTGATGATTTCCAAGGATGTTCCACCAATCTCTTCATGCACCACCTTGCTAGGAAGAACAATGACAGGGGAACCTCAGAAGGGAGACATCCTATTCCTAAGTGAAGCACTCTTTAGATATGTATCTGTTTCTTCCTCCTTGATACAGTTGCACCCAATTCCAAGAACCAAATGCATGTTTGATAATTTATAGTGCTCTGCTTACAATGGTTAATTTGCCTCTGGGTACCACTCCCCCAGTATCTGAGTGATTTTCTTCATGCTACATACAAAGAATGAAAAGATTAATTGCCCAGATGTTTCCTTGGGTTTTGTTCTCTCTTTCTCACATAATAAAAATCTTTCAACACTCCCCCCATTTAATAAATGTACAGCCAATCTGTTTTTCTTTGCTCAAGATACAAACCAGTTCATTTGTGCTGTAATCAGTTTTAAAACTCATTTCAAACTTGAATACAATTTTAAAAACTCATTGCCATCATATTTTGCTCCCCTTTCTGCCCCACCACACTCTAGTCTGACCCAGTTAAATGGGTCGTTTCTGTTGACATGAACTGTAATTTCACACTTCTTATATTAAAGAGCTGATGTAGTGAATGGTAAAAAAAAAATTTGAAGTCCCTACTTTTGAAAAAGAGCAAATGCCTAGAACTATTACCCCCTAATTATTTGTGGTGTATATATTGCTCCATCAAGAATGCAGTGTAAAAAAGCCCAAAATAACCCAAAATTTTAGTTTCTACACAACTACAATCAATCAATAAACTGAAGTCCTGAAATACAAAATGGATAAGAAATTGTTTTGGGTTGGAGTCAGACAATATATTTTTCCGAGTTTTGAAGGTGTATCACTATTGAGGCTTGTCGTATATACACACTTCCCACAATAGTCTCTGGTTATAGCTGGAGTTGAATTCAGCTAAGTAAAAGTGAAGAGGAACACTTTAAAATATATATAGAATTGCCAAATGGCAGCTGGTCCTGGGGCCTCCCATTATCCTCTGGTGCATCTGGATAGGGGGTGGTCACCTGGTGCCACCCACCTCCAGCCATGCTGGGTGGGCTTCATCCACAAAGCCAATTGGGCATGGAGGCTGGGCCCTTTCAACCGCTGGGATATTTACGGGGATAGCCAGGTGCAGGCTGCCTTCTTTGCTGTCCATTGTGGGATTTTCCACCACCCCCCAGTCTGAGTCTGTTAGGGGCCCGCTCACTGGGGGAGCATGAGAGTTGGTGTATGGACCTTGCTATGGTTTACTCATCATCAGTCATATTCGGTGCCAGGGAGGAATTTTCACCTGCAAGCAAATTGGGCAGCTTGCAGGTTTTCACCCACCTCATAGCAACTGCCACAGCTTTGGTGGAAAAGGCACTGGGCTGGATCCTCAGTAGTGGGCGTATATACGATATATATGCGATATATATACGATATCTTTATTGTCATTGTCCCATGCAGAACAATGAAATTGAAAAAGTACATAAAACTACATAAAAACTACATAAAAACATTCAAAACCCCCTAAAAACTCTGAAACCCCATTTTAAAATACACTATACTATAGAGACCCCTTATGCTGCATTTAGAACCAGAATTGCATTTGCATAGAAACTGTTTCTCAGGTGGCTAGTCCTTCTTCCAGAAGACAGAAGTTGAAAGAGATCATATCCGGGGTGTGTACTATCCCATTGAAGGGGTCCAGGGGACCCATAGGCTAATACACCTCTCCCAATGGCAGCCTGTGAGGGGTTGTGGCACCTGATCTATGTCGGGGGCAACTCCACAGCCCAGGGTCGACCTCACTGGGTTACAATCAGGCAGCATGTGAACATGCCCAGTGCCTATTCTTATCTGTAATCAATAAGTGGCAGCTTAATTCAACCCAATACCAGTCTCCTGCTCATTCTCTCAGTCCTCCCCACACTGGCTGCAGACATCATATGCCTTTGGCAGCAACATACTCCCCCCACCCACCCCTAGGGTTATTGACGGGCCAAAAGAATGAAATTTAACAAAGAACATAAAAATTATATTTATTAAATTTGTATACCACCCTTCTTCCAAAGATCACAGGACAGTTCACAGTGAGAACACAAAATACCGTAATTTTCGCTCCATAACACACAGTTTTTTCCTCCTAGAAAGTAAGGGGAAATGTCTGTGCGTGTTATGGAGCGAATGCCTACAGATGGCGGGGGAATCTGCTGCAAGCGGGTGTAAGCGGCTCCTGTCAGCGAGCGGAGCCGGGGAGGAGGGAGAGAAGCAGAGCGGGAGAGGAGAGTGTAAGCGGCTCCTGTCCGGTTGGCTTACAAGTGTAAGAGGCTCCTGTCCGGTTGGCTGCTTTAAAACAACCCCGTGCTCTCTGTCCCTGCCTGCAGTTTTTTGCTGTCCGATTTTGGATTAGCCACTGTAGGGGCTGTGTGTGTGTGTGTGCTTGAGCTATCGTTCTCCTTCTCTTGCTTCCCGTTCACTCTCCCAGCGCCCCTGCGACTTTAGGATTGATACTCTGTGTGTGTGTCTGTGTGTGTGTGAGGGATCGTTCTCCTTCTCTTGCTTCCCATTCACTCCCCCAGCACCCCTGCGACTTTAGGGCCGGTTCTCTCTCTGTGTGTGTGTTTTGACCTCACTGCGCTTGTTGGAGGAGAGTGTTGGTCGCAATTTTTCTTGATTTGTCTCAGAGTGGTTACTATTGTGGTTTCCTTTGTTTGTCTTAGCGCGTTGCTTTTAATTATCTTTAAGTGTGAGTGTGAGCGTTTCGGCAGCTGCCGAGCCGGGGAGGAGAGAGAGAAGCAGAGCCTGCTTGTTTTAAAGGAGCAAAGCGGGAGAGGAGAGGAGCCTCTCCTGCATTATTAGCAGCATCCTTCTCCACACACCCCACGTGTGTTCCTTCTTCCCTTAGACCCCTCTCCTGCATTATTAGCAGCATCCTTCTCCACACACCCCACGTGTGTTCCTTCTTCCCTTAGACCCCTCTCCTGCATTATTAGCAGCATCCTTCTCCACACACCCCACGTGTGTTCCTTCTCCCCTTAAACCCCTCTTCTGCATTATTAGCAGCATCCTTCTCCACACACCCCACGCATGCTCCTTGTCCCTTGAGTGCTTTCCCTTCCCTCCCCACTTAAAACGTGGTTACAAAGCACGGATCCACATGGATCCTCAGGATTTTTGCACTGGGTCACCCCAAATTCACCATCAGATCACATAGCATGTCCATGGCTACAGCCTGCACCAAAAAACACACACACACCCACTGTTTCATGGGGCCACAATGGCGCAAAAACGTGGCTACAAAGCATGGATCCACATGGATCCTCAGGATTTTTGCATTGGGCTACCCCAAACTCACCGTCAGATCACATGTCTATGGCCACAGCATGAACCACAAAAATCATACACCCACTGTTTTGTTTAGAATATTTTTTTCTTGTTTTCCTCCTCTAAAAACTACGTGCATGTTATGGTCAGGTGCGTGTTATAGAGCGAAAAATACGGTACATAATAAAACAAAAACAAACCAGTAACCCCCCTCCCAGAAAAACAGTTAAAAAGCCATATAATGTTAACCACCAAACACCTGGTTGAAGAGAAACGTTTTTGCCCGGTGCCTAAAGATATGCCAGGAAGGTGCCAGGCGAGCCTCCCTGGGGAGAGCATCCCACCAAGACTCACAGGGGTTCTGACTCCCTACAGATCTCCCCTACTTCCTGTGGTGGGAAATAGGACAAAAGATTAGGATAGCTTTTCTCCTTCCTCCTTGCCTCAGCCAACCTCTTCTTTGTCTGTCTTCAATGGAGCAGGACATGTATTTGCATTCTAAGTGAAAACTGTCGCCCAGCGGTAAATTAATCAACGCAGAGTCTTCTTCATAAACAGAATAGAACTTTACTTGTTCATAAGCAGCATAGTTAAAGAGCATACACAGAGTGCTCATAGCAGCTATCTGGCTCTTCACAGAAGCACAGTCTTAGTCAGTCCTGGAGTCCTAGAGTCCTGGAGTCCATAGCAGCAGCAGCAGCAGCAGCAGCACTGCTCCACAGACTACTCCACACACAATCCATGCAGCTCTCCGACTGAGGCTCACAGAGAGGCTGGCTCCTTTTAGAGGCGGAATGAGTCACCAGCCACAGTGACTTTGCAGTTTGCTGTTAACAGCAGTTAGCAGGCTTAGGCTTGAATGATTGTGTAGAGGCCTTACTGCTTCTTCTGCTCTCAAGAACCTTTGTCTCATGACAAAATCACCACCTTTAATCTCCACCGTGTATTTTAGAAGTAGTTTTTCCTGCCTTTGTTATTGCTCTCTGCTGAATCCTGTGCAAGACTATTAAATGTTATATTTTTCATGCTTACAATGCAGTCTGTTGCCCGATTATTTTGAAGATATAGAGGAGAGCCCAGCCTGCTGGAGCAGTCTGGATTGAAATATATATATATAAGGTTACACAGCCTTAGTGCCTAGCTTCCGGTTTAAATGCTCTGAGGGGTGGTATGCTTTTAACTCTGCAAAGCCAACACTTTAAATCTCACTCATGTAAGACTGGAGAGCTAGATTAAGTTAATATATCCTCTCCTACCAAATAAAAGCCATCCCAACACATACGGGGAGAGACAACCAGCCCACTTATGGGAGCTGAAAATGGCAAAGGTGATTTTGGTGGTTTGTGGGGTGTCTGTATGTGGACAAAAGTCAGGTGAAGTGGAGGGGCTTATAAGTGGTGAGTGTTCCAATAATACTACCTTAAGACTATGTGGTGGGGTTGACTAAGAGACAGGGAATGCCAGCCTGCTGCCACGGGGAACAGCTCTGCTTGCTCTCATTGTCAAACTGGCAGTATTGAAAAAAGCAGTAATGAAAGGGCAGTGACGGCTCTCCCCTTATGGCTTATTCCTTCACATACATTCACTTTCTTTCTTTCTTTTTTGCTGAAAACTTTTGGCTCATATCTATTAATGGGGATATTGGAGAATTCTGCTCAGGAACTGAGGCCCAGGAACTTAAGCAGTTCACATATTTGCTTGCATCCAGAACAGAAATCAAATCAAGGGAACACAAGCAGTGGTTTTTTTAAGACTGCCTATGGTATTTCATTAATGATGCATATAAAAAAAATTTTTTGCATTTATATTTCTGCAGGGTTCAGGTATGTATGTGCAAGTTTCCCACAAGGAGCTCTCTCACACACCCTAACCAAGAAGGATTGAATACAAGCTGTGAAATCACGTAATAGCAGCAACAAAAAGATAAAAATAAAAAGTTAGTGGGGGTGGGTCCCCTTGTCTGAGTGTCATATTTCATGTGAGCCTTAGTGTAGACATTACTGCTTGTGCAATTCCTATTCTTCTCAGCCTCTCCATCATTATATTAACATACAACAAAAATCCCATATAGGCATGCTAAAATTATCCAGACAGGAGGTGAAAAGCTGGATGATACTGTCTATGTAACCTAACTCTCAAGTTGGCAGACAGGAAAGGACTTTGTAATGTTAGATTTTTAATAACATGTAGCAGCATCTATTTTACATAAATAGTGGGTGCCATATGCAGGAGCAGTATGAGAGGTTTCTATATTGCAACTAACAATATATGGTGTCCTAATGAATGTACTATTGCTAGACACATCCTGCCAAAGTCTGTCAACTTGCATTTTGGTGCTCAAGTTTTAAGTTACACTTTTCTTTCTCCGTCATTTACCTGCAGGAGTTAACATTTCATTCACCTGCCTACTGCCTCATTCACAGTTATCACATTCTCAAGCTGTTACCCTGAGCCAGGTGGTTACTACAGTCATTAAGTATTGATGCTACTTGATATGTTACGTAAATGGTGTATGACATTCAGTATTTAGAACCAAACAGGACAAGAAACCTCTCATTGTCAAGAAAACTAGTCGGCATGCCTCAGCCAAATATAATTTAAATCCTACTGGTTTGTGCTTATCTTTCATACCGAAATTAATGGGAAATCAACTGGAATACCAATGACAGCTAAGGTGGCAAAGAATGCAAATGTTGTTGCCTCCGCTGCATCCTTACTAGGCCACCCAGCAGAGCTTTTCCACAGGGACTATTGCATGAAGGTCCAAAGGAGGTGGTAGAACCAATGGTGGATAGCTGTGACTTGTTTGCAAAAGCATTTTGTGGCTAAAATTGCTTGCATCCTTTGGGAACCTGACTCCACTATTAAATAGTAGCTGAGTCTCAAGAGGTGTCCATAGCATTATCTGGGCTTGGGTTGTAAGGCTCAAGGACATGGACAAGGTGCTTGGTTCGGTTCAGGTGACCACCTGTGCTCTTGAACTTTGCCCCCTTGGCTGATAAAAACATTCTAGTAAGGATTTCTATAATGTGTTATAAGAAACAAGAAGAGACATTACTACCAGTACTGGTCAAAATTATGAACAAAATTCTACAAGAAAGACGGGTCTCAGAATCCTGGCAGGAAGCACTAATAGCACTAATACCAAAACCAGGATCCAATTTGACTGAAACCAGGAACTATAGACCAATATCGCTTTTAAATTCGGCTTATAATATATTTGCAAAAAAATTGGCCAATAAATTAAAAAAGATTTTGGGGAGAATAATTGGCGACGACAAAACTGGCTTTTTACCGGGAAGACAGATCCAAAACAAGGATGGTAATAGACATTGTAGAATATCTTAAAATGAGGCTGGATAAAAAGGCAGCCCTAATGTTGGTAGACGACGAGAAGGCTTTTTGTGATGGCCTGGGACTCAGGCTCGGACTTGGAGCCAGAGGAGTCTCAGTCCGCACCGGATCCTTTGCCTCAAGCGGCAGCTGAACCTAGTCTGGGGCCTGATTCTGAAGAGCCCCAGTCTGCACAGGTTCCCCTGCAACAAGCACCAGCTGGGCCGAGTCAGGGGCCTGAGCCTGCCCTGGCTCCAGATGAGGGGGATTACCTCATTGCCTTCAGCTGGGCCATCACTTACAGCTGCTCCACTGCCAGTTGGATCAGGAGAGGCTGAGGCGGCCTCTGGGTCTAGTAACCCACCGACGTCTCCCAAGCTGCAGAGACTGAGGTCTGAGAGAAGGAGAGACCTGAGTACTCGCAGGAGGAATGTTCGCCTTCGGGCGAGACAGGGAGGTGAGTCAGGACCGGCCGTTACCCCAACAGAGATAAAAGGCTGCTGGACCCCGCCCCAGGTTGCGGGAACAACGTTGCTGTTTGCCAGAACCTGCCTGTGATCCTGTGCCTGACCTTGCCTGGTTTCCTGCTTCGTGTCCTGCCTTGGCCCTGTCGGACTGACTCCTCGCGGAACCCTTGGATTCGGGACCGGACCTGGACCGCGTTACTCGGGTTACCTCTGGGCCCCGCACACTTTTGATAATGGAAGTTTATGTAAAAAAAATTGAAACAATGAGACTAGTCAAAAAAATCTGCAGTGGTATACAAGCAATATACAAAACTCAAAGGGCTAGATTGATAATGAATGGTGAAATATCAGAACCTTTTAATATTTCCAAAAGAACAAGGCAGGGCTGCCCACTGTCGCCTCTTCTTTTCATAACGGTCTTAGAAACATATTTAACAGCAATAAGAAATGACCCAGAGATAGAAGGAATAAAACTAGGAAAAAGAGCTTACAAAGTCAATAACAACTGAAAATCCATCAAAATGCATTTAAGGATCATTGGTGAAAATGAACAAATTCGGCCAGTTATCTGGACTCAAAATTAATAAAGAGGGGGTGAAACTTATGGTGAAAAATTTGGACAGACAAGAAAAGGGAGAGTTAGAAAATGAAACGGTGTTAAAAGTGACAAATAAGGCCAAGTACTTAGGAATTTGGATCCCCAGGAAAAACATTAATCTCTATAAGGATAACTATGTAAAGGTCTGAGGCAAGATAAAAAAAAGAGTTGGAACTTTGGAGTAGACTTAAACTATCATTATGGGGGAGAATATCTACAATTAAAATGGTTGTCCTCCCCAAAATGCTATTTCTCTTTCAATCTATTCCAATTATTAATGGACTTAGATGTTTCTAAGAATGGCATAGATATCTAGCTACAAATATTTGGCAAGGTAAAAAACCCAGAATAAAATGTAAATTACTTACAGACTTAAAGGACAGAGAAGGTTTTGCACTCCCCGATCTTAAGTTGTATTATGAAGCTGCATGCTTGGTTTGGTTGAAAGAGTGGGTGATCTTAAAAAATGCTGTTACTCAATATGGAGGGTTGTGACAACAGAGTAGGATGGCATGGCTATCTGGGGTACAATAAAGTCAAAATACACAAAGAATTTTTCATCCATATTATCAGGAAAGCATTATACAAGGTATGGGATAGAAACAAAAGGCTATTAGAGCTGAAAACCCCCTATCGGTTATCACCAATGGAGGTGGTTGCTGTGAAAAGGAAGAATATGGAGACCAAGTGGCAGACATATAAAGATTTACTGGTAGAAGAAAACAACCAAATTAAAATGAAAAAATATGATATACTTAAACAAGCGGGACTATGTTGGTTACAGTATCACCAATTAAACATAATTTTTGACGAAGACAGAAAAAACGAATGGATTTGACAACAAAATATCAGATCTAGATAGGGAACATCTTTCAAATGATAAAAAGAATCTGTCAAAACATGTAAGTTATTATTAAATTGGAATTTAAAAGATGAAGTGGTTAAGGACGCGATGGTAAAATGGGCTCAAGATTTCGGGTACAATACAGAATTAGAGAAATGGGAAAACCTTTGGAAAAGTGATATTAAATTTATAGCTTGCTACCTAATTAAACTTTTTGAAGATGATATACAAGTGGTACCTGACTCGAAGAAGAAAAAATAGCAGTAAGTGTTGGAGGTGCAGCCATAAGAACGACAACCTATTCCACATGTGGTGGACATGTCCCAGAATTAAAACATTCTGGGACATGATATATGAAGAATTTAAAAAATGTTAAGATACACCTTTTTTAAAAAACCAGTTATTCTTATTAGGCATTTTTACAACAGACATACCTAAGGACAATAAAAGTGTAGGAAACACAGCCCAGAATAACTAAGGAGATAGTACAAGAATACTTGGCTAGTCTAGATGTATTCAAGTCTCCAGGGCCAGATGAACTGCATCCAAGAGTATTAAAAGAACTGGCAGATGTGATTTCAGAACCACTGGCAGTCATCTTTGAGAATTCCTGGAGAACAGGCGAAGTCCCGGCAGACTGGAGGAGGGCAAATGTTGTCCCTATTTTCAAAAAGGGGAAAAGAGAGGACCCAAATAATTACCGCCCAGTCAGTCTGACATCAATACCAGGGAAGATTCTGGAGCAGATCATTAAGCAAACAGTCTGTGAGCACCTAGAAAGGAATGCTGTGATCACCAATAGTCAGCATGGATTTCTGAAAAATAAGTCATGTCAGACGAACCTGATCTCGTTTTTTGACAGAATTACAAGCCTGGTAGATGAAGGGAACGCAGTGGATGTAGCCTACCTTGATTTCAGCAAGGCATTTGACAAGGTGCCCCATGATATTCTTGTAAAGAAGCTGGTAAAATGCGGTCTTGACTATGCTACCACTCAGTGGATTTGTAACTGGCTGACTGACCGAACCCAAAGGGTGCTCATCAATGGTTCCTCTTCATCCTGGAGAAGAGTAACTAGTGGGGTGCCACAGGGTTCTGTCTTGGGCCCGGTCTTATTCAACATCTTTATCAACGACTTGGATGATGGACTCAAGGGCATCCTGATCAAATTTGCAGATGACACCAAACTGGGAGGGGTGGCTAACACCCCAGAGGACAGGATCACACTTCAAAACGACCTTGACAGATTAGAGAACTGGGCCAAAACAAACAAGATGAATTTCAACAGGGAGAAATGTAAAGTATTGCACTTGGGCAAAAAAAATGAGAGGCACAAATACAAGATGGGTGACACCTGGCTTGAGAGCAGTACATGTGAAAAGGATCTAGGAGTCTTGGTTGACCACAAACTTGACATGAGCCAACAGTGTGACGCGGCAGCTAAAAAAGCCAATGCAATTCTGGGCTGCATCAATAGGAGTATAGCATCTAGATCAAGGGAAGTAATAGTGCCACTGTATTCTGCTCTGGTCAGACCTCACCTGGAGTACTGTGTCCAGTTCTGGGCACCACAGTTCAAGAAGGACACTGACAAACTGGAACGTGTCCAGAGGAGGGCAACCAAAATGGTCAAAGGCCTGGAAACGATGCCTTATGAGGAACGGCTAAGGGAGCTGGGCATGTTTAGCCTGGAGAAGAGGAGGTTAAGGGGTGATATGATAGCCATGTTCAAATATATAAAAGGATGTCACATAGAGGAGGGAGAAAGGTTGTTTTCTGCTGCTCCAGAAAAGCAGACACGGAGCAATGGATCCAAACTACAAGAAAGAAGATTCCACCTAAACATTAGGAAGAACTTCCTGACAGTAAGAGCTGTTCGACCGTGGAATTTGCTGCCAAGGAGTGTGGTGGAGTCTCCTTCTTTGGAGGTCTTTAAGCAGAGGCTTGACAACCATATGTCAGGAGTGCTCTGATGGTGTTTCCTGCTTGGCAGGGGGTTGGACTCGATGGCCCTTGTGGTCTCTTCCAACTCTATGATTCTATGATTCTATGATTCTATAAGTTTTTCTGTACGCAATAACAGTCACCAGGATCATGATTGCAAAATACTGGAAGAGCAACACAATTCCAACAAAAGAATGGTTATCAAAGTTAAGTGAGTATCTTGAATTGGCGAAATTAACAGAATAAGAAACCACTCAGAATTAATAAGAAACCATTCAATTAGAAGGGAATGGGAGGTCTTTACAAATTATATGAAGAAAGTTGGTTCCCCAAACTATGATTGGCTTAGCCCAGATTAGAAACTCCACAGGTCAACAGGCTGTCTCTCCGCAAGCTTAACTGAGTACAGGCAACCAAAGATATGAGAGATTACAGGGTTGAAGGAAGCCAATGTACGAATCAGGGAATCAAGCTTGGCTTGTATTTATTAGATGATGTGAATATGAGATAATTTCTCCTTTTTTCTTTCTCTTTTTCTTTTATACTCTTTCTTCCTTTCTTTCCTTTCTATTTTAGTATTTTTCCTTCTAGTATTTTCTCTTTGGTACATGTGAGTTAAGTCGTAGATTAAGTTAAGGTTTATTATCTGCTTACTATTATGTGTTCAATTGTATTCTTTTTTGTATGTATGTTCCATATATACAGCAAATAAAACTTCTTTAAAAAAAAATCCTAGTAAGGTAGGCATGGCTGGCTGGACCAGGTAGATGATAATTCCTCCTTCCAAGAAGGGTTGTCCCTTCCTGTTTAAAGGAGGCAATGGTAAGACCACTCCTTAAGGAATCTGCCCTGGAAGAAAATCAAGAAATCTAAGACCAGTTGCTAATATCCCCCTCTTGGGCAAGGTCCTTCAGCAGGTGGTTGTGGGCCAGATCCAGGCTCTGTTTGATAAAACCTATTTTCTAGATCTGTTTCCTTCAGAGTTCAGGCCATTTTTCAGCATGGGAACTGCCTTTGTTGCTCTGTATGAAGACCTCTGTCAGGAAAGAGACAGGGGAGTGTGTCCCTCTTAATTTTCCTTGATGGTTTTTGTGGGAATTATGTTGCCAATATGTTGCCTTTTCATTGTTTCCCTAGGATAAGGATACTTTTATCAATGCTTCTTATTAAGCCACACCTACCGCAATCTATAGCTTGGCCATTTTTAATAGGATGTTTCTAAGCAACTATTTGCCTTTCCATTACGTCTTCATTTTTAATGATGCTCTTAGCATCATTAAATGAGGCTTTTATTTGCTTTTTCATAAAAGTCTAAAGAGCAGCTGCCTGCTAGGATTATAGTGAGCATAGAATTTGATGGTTTATAGCCCGCAAGGGACCCCAGTAAGTAAGGAATGCAGTTCTAGCAGAAGTCATGCAGCTCGCAGTTAGAAGCCTAGACACAAACCCATCTCACAACTGAAAGACACATAGCTTGCAGTTAGGAAACAAGGTACGAAGGCTGCATGTACCTGTGACTAGTGGTTAAAATATCACCATATTTTAACCACTAGTCACAGGTACATGCAGCCTTCATACCTTGGTTCCTAACTGCAAGCTATGTGTCTTTCAGTATCCTTTAGCTTTATCAGATAAGAAACTAGCTTATGATCGCATTAGTAACAAATAATGGCTAACACTTAGTAACTAGGACAGCCTGCGGTCAACACGTATGTAAGGAGAACAATCTTGCAATAAAAATATTCTGCTTATACATCAATAAATTTATATAAGGGGGCTTTTGACCATATCTGTACAATGATTAACATGGGAAGTGGGATGGTAATATGTTAATAAGGAGGACATGATACGCTGTAAATTCTGCACACCTTTTCCCGTGGGCGTGTAGAGGAGAGACTTTCACCCGGACAAGGAACTTTATAAACTATGTTTTTCCTGATCCAAATGTGCCTGCTTTGGTCACCCATTCTTGTGCAATGATGTTTTTCCTTAAATAAAATTCTACTACTTCACCAATTTTGCCCAGATCTCATTATTTAAAGGAACCTGAGACCTAAGACTTAGGAACCAGTTTTTGTTTTGTTTTTTTAATCTCTAACAGTTTTCAATATCAACAGCCATGGTACTCTTTTGGAGTGGACCACTCCAAGGTGCCTTTGAAGATGGTTCAGAGACTTTAACTGGTGCAGGATTTAGCACTCTGATTGTTGATTGGGGCAGAATGGCCTAAACATATAACATCAATTCTTGTAAAACTGCAGTTAGTTTCTGGGCTCAATTAATAGTGCTGGTTTTGACCTACAGTATAAAGCCTTGTATGGCTCAGGGCTCCATGCCTCAAGCACTGCCTCTCTCCACATGTCAGCTATAAAATTCTGTCTATCATTACATGTCTTGGTCAAATACTTTAAAAACTGCATATGAACTCACCAATACAGTGGTTATATACACTTCAGGTTACAGACTCTGCTAACCCAGAAATAGTGCTTCAAGTTAAGAACTTTGCTTCAGGATGAGAACAGAAATTGTGCTCCAGCGGCGCGGCAGCAGCAGGAAGCCCCATTAGCTAAAGTGGTGCTTCAGGGAGGATCTAGGAGTCTTGGTTGACCACAAACTTGACATGAGCCAACAGTGTGACGCGGCAGCTAAAAAAGCCAATGCAATTCTGGGCTGCATCAATAGGAGTATAGCATCTAGATCAAGGGAAGTAATAGTGCCACTGTATTCTGCTCTGGTCAGACCTCACCTGGAGTACTGTGTCCAGTTCTGGGCACCACAGTTCAAGAAGGACACTGACAAACTGGAACGTGTCCAGAGGAGGGCAACCAAAATGGTCAAAGGCCTGGAAACGATGCCTTGTGAGGAACGGCTAAGGGAGCTGGGCATGTTTAGCCTGGAGAAGAGGAGGTTAAGGGGTGATATGATAGCCATGTTCAAATATATAAAAGGATGTCACATAGAGGAGGGAGAAAGGTTGTTTTCTGCTGCTCCAGAGAAGCGGACACGGAGCAATGGTTCCAAACTACAAGAAAGAAGATTCCACCTAAACATTAGGAAGAACTTCCTGACAGTAAGAGCTGTTCGACAGTGGAATTTGCTGCCAAGGAGTGTGGTGGAGTCTCCTTCTTTGGAGGTCTTTAAGCAGAGGCTTGACAACCATATGTCAGGAGTGCTCTGATGGTGTTTCCTGCTTGGCAGGGGGTTGGACTCGATGGCCCTTGTGGTCTCTTCCAACTCTATGATTCTATGATTCTATGATTCACGGGCTCCTCTTTCTTATTCTTGGCTTCCTCGGAAACGCAATGTGATCAAGGGGTTATTAGCCTCAGTGGCACCTTCCACTCTCAGGTCGTATAAAAAAGCTTGGTTGGATTTCATGGAATTACGGTCCAAAGCAAGAGGTGTTGCCTCCAGTATTCCACCCACAACTGATGACGTGCTACAGTACCTAGATCTTAGAGCCCCTGGCCAAGGTCCTTTACTTATCCATCAGGATGGTTCTCGATTGGCAAGACATTAGTTCATGCATGTCTTATGCAAGGTGATTGAAGCCTGTGGTTTCCCTGCCAAAGAGTATGCTGCCCATTCATTTAGGATTGGGGCAGCCACAATGGCTGCCTATTTAGGCCTGCCAACTGACAGAATTAAGGAATTGTGCCGCTGGAAGTCAGATGCCTACAAGGGGAACATCTGGAAGGGCTTTTAAATGCACCTCCACTTACCTATCACTGTTGCTTTCTTAATTTTCAGCTTCCTCTGATGTACAAGTTTGGATTTGTAGTCACAGTATTGGATGCGTGCCAGGGACTGCAGCATGGACATCAGTCTTGGATTGCCAGCAAGTGTTTGAGTTTCCTGGAATGCAAGACGGGGTATGCACTGGGAATAGTTGATGCCAGTTGTGAAGCTGAGAGCAGCGTTGTTTGGTCCTCCCGACACCATGATCATTCAGCTGGGAGAGAATGATTTCCCCTTTAGGAAGAGCTTGGATTTGTTATTGAATATAAAAAAGGACCTTGATGAACTGGCAGCAATGTTCCCCAAAATGACTTTGATTTCGTCCTCCCTCCTGAAGAGGCGAGCTTGGCGTGGCAGTCGTTGTCCTGTTGCCATCAACAAGTCCAGGAAACTCTTGAATTGTGTGGTAAAGTACGTGCAATGGATGGCCAAGTGATCGAGCACGCCGGCATCAGGTTCAGCGATGTGACTCTGTTTCGAAACGATGGCGTTCATCTTTCTGATCGTGGAAATGACATGTGGTTGGCCAATATCAAGGGCATTAGGAATTGGCTGCAGCTGTGAGGATATTTGGCAGCGAGTCTTTTTGGCTCAGGTGGTGGTGAGGCATTGGAAAGTGTGTTGTGTGTTGGAGGGGAGGTTGTAGCCATCACCTACCCCTCCCCTTGACGGATATTCCGTTAAAGGAATCCAGCAGTCATGGTTCCTGTCCAATGCCCAGGTGGTGGCTAGGGCCATGGCACAACCCCTGGTTACTCTAGGGGAAAGCTTCCAGTTGAGGACTTCCGGGGTGGCGCCACCGGCAATGGCGGACTCCCTCTGAACTGGAGGGAATAGCTCCGCGGGAAACGGGTCTTCTCCACTACGGCGAAGCGGGGACCCTTTCAAAAATCACAGGCGGATGAAGCCTGTGACCATGGGACTCGGCGGGCACCTTTAGCGCCCCCCCAACTCGCTAAGGAACCCACTAACGGGCTCCGAAGTGAAGAGGGGGAAGTGGCGCGGTGCTGAGAGTCAACGGCTATTTCCGTGGAGCGAAGCCGCATAGCCGTTGCCGGAGAGCGCTGCCTCTTTCCTGGGACAATTTGGACTATAAAACAAGCACCCGTGAGTACTTAGATTTTGAACAATTGGACATCAAATAAGGACTAACGAGCAGAAAAGAATTGGATCTTAAAATACCTATTTTAATTTGGTACGGAACGGGAAGGTCTAAACAGGAAGTCAGCCTTCCGTTCTTTTGTAAACAGAATAAAGCAAAGACAACATAAACTAGAGCTAAGAAAATTGTCTTTAAAGGACTGGATTCCATCATCTATAATTGTGGAACCCCCCCTTTGACAGCAGGAGAAGGGGGAGGATCATTTTTAGACTGTTTAAAGTGAGTTTAAAGTAAAGTAACTTTCCTCCGTCCTGATACTGGAGCGGGGGTGTCAGGACCGACGTTTGAAGTTCATTGACCAGAAATAAGTGTTTTTGACAGATAGCGAAAAGAAGAGAAACATAGTGATTCCATTGTTCCTCTTCGCATTTGAAAGGAATAAATATTGACAAAGTATCTTAAAAGGGGAAACTCTGTTGCAAGAACAAATAGAAGTTTTCCCCCTAGAGGGAGACTGTGAAACTGTAACCAACTCCAGGGAGCCGGCAGCTGTTATAGATTACAATCGTGGGAACAGGCATTTGACCTTGCAGGACAATGCATTCAAAAACCTTGTTGTGTGTCTTTTATAAAACAAATGCCCTACTGGAACAATTACATGAAAAGGTGAATTGGATGGTGACCTCGACTAGAAATTTGGAACAGGCAGTGGGAAACTTCGAACAGGCAGTGGGAAAATATGTGGAGCCCACTCAGGAATTAAATCAGGAGTGTGTTTTGACAGAACAGGCCCAACAGGAATATGAGTTTTCGGACTTGACAAATGAACTTGGAAAAAGCCAGATTTGGAAAGAAAAAGTTTGGTTTGGCTTGGAAATGGGGGGCTGGATTGACCCCCCCCCATGCTGAGATGTCTGGACTTTTCAAATATGGCAATGGGCCGTGAGATGTTTGGGATTGTGGGGGCTCTTAATCTTGGAGGGTTTTTGAAACATGCTGTTAAATACCATATGGAATTTAGTGTTGAATATGGAAAAGGGGCTGATCTGTCGAGAAGGGCTAAAAATATTGTCAAGCTGGAGCTATCACGAGCAGGAGACAAGGGAAAATACAGCTACAAATATGAAGAAGAGCTGCAGAAGGGACATGGAAGAGACTTGAGGGCCTCGGATACAAGGTTGCCAGGTTAATGAGCTAGATCGACGTGATAATAAGGACTGACAAAACCCGGAACCAGGAGGAAGGGACGTTGGATGAAGATTGGACTTGTTTGTATTTCTTTTTTCTACCATTAGAACTGTTTTATAAAATTGATGAACATTAGAAAAATGTTGGAATGAAATTACTTGGCTTTAGCAAAAATGTTTAAAGAATTATGAAAGAATGTTATGTTTATGAGAAGCTGGTAAGGACAAGATTTAAGTTTTAAGCTTTAAGATTTATCTTATTATAGAAAGATAAGACTAAAACAGTTTAGCGTAATGTAATGACAGAATATTATGAAATATGGAAAGGATTTGCTGGGATAATTAACAACTAGGATACAAAGAAAGGGAGGAGGAGGAGGTCTAAGAAAGAAGGTAATGACAGTTGAGGATTTGGAAATAATGAATTTGTTTTTAAATGTTTTTAATTGTTTGTGATGTATTTTTGTATTTTTTTTCTTTTTCTTTTTTGTTTGAATCTGTATCTATATGGTGGGAGGGGTTTGTCTTTTTTCTTTTTAAATTTGTTAATTATGTTTATTTTGCATTTTTCTTTGTCTCTATTTTATTTTGTAACATTTTGAAAATTCCAATAAATATCATTTTAAAAAAAGAAAAGAAAGAAAGCTTCCAGTTGATTTCCCCCTTCAGGTTGTTAACGCTTGCGTGACTCCCGGCAGAGCGGGCAGGAGTCAAGTATAGTCTGTTTGATCCAATGCCTAAGTCAATACCAGTCACGCTCTGTAACCAATAAAGTTGTGGCCTTTTTTAGCCTATTAACCTAAATACTTGTGTCCATGTGTCTTATTTTATCTCCAAGCGAGGACGGGGCCTCGACTCACAAGTGTCATTTATAAAAGGCCAATTCACATTCATACTATGGACTGTGTTAGTTCCTGCTCCCTCCTGACTGCATGATAAGCTGTCCGAATTGTTTATCATGAATGTGCTAAGCAAGATGTCCTAATTGTTCATCATATACATTCAGCACATGGAGAAGGCCTATGAAGTGCAAAAGTCATCTTGGCCAAGGGAGGTATCATTTTGTGGATTCCCTTTCATGAAGCATGCCTGCTTTGCTAAAATAAAATAAAAATTCCCTCCAAAAGCTTATTTTTTTGTAGGGGAGCATTGCTCTTTCAAACTGCATGCCCCACAGAACAGCATCTTTCACTCTGGAGAATCAATGCCACCAAAATTGGGTGCAGCTTCACATCACATCCATTACATTCTTAGATCACTCAATTTTGCTTGATCTGCATTACTATGTATCAGAGATTGCTAAACAGAAATGTGCTGAGAATGAAATTATAAAATTTCCTTACTGTATGCAAATATATGGTTTACATTTACAATGTTTGTCAAACAGGTTCTGGGACAATAAAACATGAGAACCCATTGCATTTTATTTAGGGAACGTTAAAAAAAAACAAAAACCTGACCAAGAACAGAAAACTTCCATCAACATTGACAAAACCTTAGTGAGTAGTTTCTTTCTTTGTTTGTTTCTCTGCACCTTTTTCATTTCTCACACACTGCTTTCCTTTGCCTTCTCTGTAAACCAGATCCCACCATGCTGGCTCCCATTTGTACTAAATGTTTCAGCAGCAGTGAATGTTGAAATGTGGGGTGGGAGAGCTTACAAGTGTGGATTTGAGGAACAGTTTTGCTTGTTTGTGAATAATCACCCAGCAGACAGGCTGGGTGGTTCAGAATACATAGTCAGTGCCTACGTCCAAACCTACTAACATTTGTAATCAATAAAGTTGTGGCCATTTGATCCAGGCTATTTGTCTTGTCATTCTTTCTCCTTCTTACACCCCATCCCCTCTCTGTACTTTGTCCCGCAAGCAGACTTTTACGGGTTAGAGGGACAGGAAGATAGAAAGAAAAAGAGTCGGGGTTGCCTTTTGCACAGTGTAATAAAGTACCTCACAAAGCAGAGGGCCATGCTGAGACCCCACAGCAACCTGGAGCTAGTCCTGCCCCCAGAAACCATTTGAGATCTGCCTCTGGACCTGCCAAAGCCACACTCTCCACTCCATCATTTCCTCAGTGAACCTAAGCTGAGTTCCACTCTCTGGCCCAGAGAGTTCTACTGATGCACCCAAATATTTTTATATCAAGAGCTGACAACCTTATGAGTACACACATCTCACTTGCTCCTCTGAAGAACACTGTATGTGTCATGAATACGCCAGCTCCAAGCGAAGGTTTCCAGTCGGCTGCAGAAAGCAGCCAGGGACAGAGAGGCTTGGATTTTACTCAGGCAGAGGAGAGCCGACAGCTGCAGGCTTCGCTTCCTCCTCAGCTTGAACAGCAGGCTGGAACACAGCCGAAGCTCTCAGGAAGCATAAACAGGCCTGAAAAGCGAGAGAGACTACAGGGGCTGCAGATGACCCAAGGAGCCCAAGACGTAGACGAAGAAGATGGCTGCTAGACAGGAAACAAAACAAGAGACGTAAGGGTCACAGATTCAGTATCTTCTGTCAACGCCGGAAGAACTCTTCAGAAGGGTCAACTTAAGTGATGATGCTGGATGCTTGGCTAGAGCAGTCTGGAGCCAATTGCTTGTTTTTGCAACAAATCCTCTTTTTTAATTACGTACGTTTACTGTGTTATCAAGCGAGAAACCTGAACTCCTAACACTATGCATATTTTTTATTTGTTTCAAAAACCTGAAAATCTGTTCAGTCACAGAAGACTGTGGGACAAAGGGAACCTGCATGCAAAATAAAACCTTTCTCACACAACTGTCAGCACTCTTACAGCACTTTGTTTTCAGCTTTAGTGTTACTCAAGAAGACGCAACATGCAAAAGCCATTAAGTTTTTATATTCAGAGCTCTGCAAGCACCAAGTAATGAGACTTTGAGAAAATACCGTATTTTTCGCTCTATAAGACGCACCAGGCCACAAGACGCACCTAGTTTTTGGAGGAGGAAAACAATAAAAAAAATATTCTGAATCTCAGAAGCCAGAACAGCAAGAGGGATCGCTGCGCAGTGAAAGCAGTGATCCGTCTTGCTGTTCTGGGTTCTGGGATAGCTGTGCAGCCTGCATTCCCTCCATAAGACGCACACACATTTCCCCTTACTTTTTAGGAGGGAAAAAGTGAGTCCTATAGAGCAAAAAATACGGTAATTAAAAATGAACACATTTCAGCACAAGCAAGAAATACTCTGTATGTCACTTGGCATAATCATCTATCACCATGTTCCTTGCCTCTTACTCAGTGCAAAAAAATTGGAAGTGTTTTGGTTTGTGATCTCACAGACTCTAATTAGATACTGCTATTTTTTTTTAAATAAATGTTTATTAAAAATTTTCCATCTTAGTAAAAAAAAATCAAAAAAGGAAAAAAGAAAAAATTAAAAAAAACACATAAAGCTTACAATCCATATTTTCCATGACATATTTCCCTGACTTCCCCACACCTCCCCTTCTTATATTCCAATTCAAATTGTTAGTTCAGCAAGTTCTTATCCCCAATTTTTGACCTTTTTATATTTAGTTCATTTTAAATAAAAAACCCATTTTAACTTATAAACATCCTTATTTATACATCAATACTCATTCTTAAAACCTTTTTCTAAAGCCGACCCAAATTCCCTTCCACGAATTCCCCAATTTTCTTACTAATAGCAAAACAAAATAAAAGAAAAACAGATTATAGTTATACACCCTTTGGATTCTCAAACCCCGCCACCCCCTTTCCCGGTTTCGATCCCCAACAAATGTCCATCAGTCTTAATCTACTATCAGCCTGGAGACCTCACATCCGAGGCTCTTAATTCTCTCTCAGTTCCTCTCTGCCGGTTTTTTTGATAGTCTTTAGTATTAAACACCAGATCTCGGAGAAGCTCTGTCCCCATAAAGTCCATGTTTCTTCCAGCCAGACCTCCATACTTGAAAAAGGAGCCCAAATCTTGTTTCTTACTCCTTTTAAGTCCAATTGTCCCGAAAGCTCTAACTTCCACCTTAATCAAATTTGTAATCCATAGGTCTTCAGATCTCCACATAAGGAGATCTCTCCATTCTTCAATCTCCAATTCAAACCAGATTTTCATCATCCAGTATTTATTTTCCTTTGTAGCCATCATGTCAGGCCTCTGGCTCGATTTCTTATTTTCCTTTGTAACCATCATGTCAGGCCTCTGGCTCTCCTTTGTCATCTGCAAAATTACAGCTCCTCCTTCCTTTTCTTCAGAATCAACATATGTCTCCTTCTCCATACTTTCAAAACTCTCAAATGTCTCTTTTTGTCCAGCTGCATGGGCTTCCTGAGTCAAATCCTTATCAAATTCAATGATATTATTTACTGTTAAGTTCAGAGTTGCAACATTTGTAGCCAAAACATCCATTTGGCCTTGTCTTTCCCAAGAGAACAAAAGCTCTGTCCAGCCCAGCTTGAATTTTCCCTCCTCCAGCCATTCTTGTAATGTCCCAAATCCCCCTCTAGAGGGATTTTGGTTACTTAGTATTCTTTCCAGTTCAAATCCAAAAGTCAAGTTAGTTTGTATCAGTTCTTCCTTATTTTCAACAAAATATGACCAAATTGCAACAAATATTTCCAGCAGAGACAGCAGAAACAAAGTTCTCTTTTTCCTTCTTGACAGCTAATTTTGACAGCTGTCAAACTCTTCTACATCTCCTCAACAGGCTCTCTCGCGGATCACTCCCGGGTCCGGGGGGGTGGCACTTCAGCTCTCAAAATTAGCTCTTATCCTCTGATAAGGTTATTTATGCTTATACTGCCAAATCGTGAAATTAATATCTTTTACCCAATAAAGAAAAAGAAATTCTCTCGACCTTAGTTAACTAGTCCTTGCTTTAAAATATTTACAAGACAGGGAGGTGGACTTCCTGTTTGCACCTTCCCCGATCGTGCCAAATTTAACAAAAAAAATTCCTTTTCAAGTCCAATTTCCGTACTACTCACGGGTTGTTACTTTTAGAGTCCAATTGTTCACAAGAAGAAGTCAGCGCTCTCCGACCATGGCATGCGGCTTCACTCCACAGGAGGAGCAGTCGACTCTCAGCACCGTGCCGCTCACCCCGTCCCCCATTCCGAAGCCTTTAAAAAGGCTCCTTCGCAGGTCGGGGGGCGCAAATGGTGCCCGCCGAGTCACCAGGTTCACAGGCTTCAGTGCCTGTGATTTCTGAGGGTCCCCGCGTCGCCGCAGCGGCCAGACCCAGCTCCTGCGCAGCCGATTCCCTCCGGAGCTCGGAGGGAATCCGCCATTAGCCGGTCGCGCTAACCCGGAAGTCCTAGATACTGCTATTTTAACCACAATGTCCTTTTTAGAAATGTTCAAACCCTGTGGATAAAAAATGGATTTCTATTCAAGATCAGCTAGGCTGTTCTCTGCGTTCCTTGTTACTATTTGATTCAGAAGTCACAGTAAATGGAACAGCAGCATTATTAGAATCCCTAGAAAACAACTCCCGGACTCATTAAAAGGGTCTTTTTCCCCCTTGGAGACACAAACAGGGATAGATTAATTTGTTGCACTTTATATGCCACAGGATAAGGACACAGCCAGACGGGAGGCCACAGTCAAGTACAGTATTTTCAAAGCTGCATTCCTGCAGGATGGGGACAAAAGTTCATTCAGTTTGCATTTCAAGGTGAACCTACCTAATTTATACTTTCCAAAACAATGTGAGAACCAAAACAGAGCCAATCTTCTCTGAAGAAATCAAGCAATGTGTACAAAAATGCATATATTGGGGTAAAATGTATATAATATATACAAAAATATACTGTATTAGGGGAAATTGCTTCGTAAAAATGTATATATTAGACAAAACTGCATGTAAAAACATGCCATACCCTCCAACATTTCTCCAATGAAAATAGGGACATCCTAAGGAAAAGCAGGACATTCTGGGATCAAATCAGAAACCAGGATGGCTTTTCTAAATCAGGGATGTCCCTGAAAAATGGGGCATTTGTGGAGGGTCTAGTATGCTGATGAAGAATGGAAAAATGAGAAATAGAGAGAAACCAAAAGTGGCAGATTTGGCAATTCCTAATCTCAGAGAATCCTGGAGTTTTGGAGAAGTGTATTAGCAGTTTCTCAACTGGAAGAACAGTAAAAGATAAAAGCTTCTCTCCCTACAGATTCTCATGGCACTGACAAGATGCTGGGAAGTGCATTCTGAGCAAAACTCTCCGTTCTCACAGGCCAACGCTAAGGGCCAGCAGGAATGGCCAGTGACGCCTGAGAGCCAAACATGTACTGTAGCAAGTGTTTCAGAATCCTCTGTAGTGAGCTGGGTTTCTGTGACAGACATTTAATGAGAAACAGGCTTCCTAGCGGCAGGAAGGCAACTCGCCAAGATGATAAATTTCTGGGCTGATGGCAATGCTGCAGACTTTTGCAATGCAAGGAACTGTTTTAGTACTCTTCTTCCCTACATTACTTATGTCAGGAGTGGGAAAACTTCCTTCTGTGAAAGGCCCCATTCCTTTGGGGACGGGGAATCTATGGTGAACTATATTGTCAGAGATGGGCAAAGTCAATTATGAACAGAGCCAGAGACAAAAGTGTTCTGTATAAATAATCCAGAATAAAGACTGGCCAACTTCACCACAGCTACCTCAGATTAAAATTCCCAATCCTATGCAGGCCAACTCATAAATAAAGTCCACTGTGTTTTGATGGGCTTACTCTCAGTTAAGTATAGAGGACTTAAAAATAAATAAATACAACAGACCAATACAGCCACTGTTCTGAAAAGCAAGCAAAAGTAACTTGTTTCTGACCTTTCTGTGCTCTATACACACAGAGAGAAGAAGTCTATCAAAAGGGCCAGCCCACCCTTGAGGCAAGGTGAGGAAACTGCCTCAGGTAGCAGGATCCAAAGAGGCAGCAGACCCAGCCTCCAAGGAATGCATTGCCAGCTGCAGTTGTGGCAGCAATGGCTGTGGCGCACTCCTTGGAGACTGCTTCTGCCCCTTCTTCTGCAGCCCCCCTCCCCCAGTGGCCTCTTGCGAAATAGGAAGTGCTGCTTGGCCTCCCTCCCCCCCCCTTGTTCCTAATGTGGATCTTTGCTCACCCTTTCTTCCCTGATGGCCCCATATTGTGGTTCACCTCAGGTGCCAAAATATCTTGTGCCAGCTCCTGTCTATCAATTTGCTCTCTGGCAGCTTTTCTAAAACTTGGGCAATGCTGTTATGAGAAGGAGCCACAGAGTGAGTTCTTGCCATGTGACCTTGGGATTCTTGAGTTTTTGAAAAAGCACAGCAAATACAACATTAAGAAGTTCCATACCCAAATTATTCTGCCCTTACCAGTTGGACTCTTGGCAATAACAGATCATGTCATCGCTACTTCTCAGCCACATACCACCTATCACATGCATGTTTTGGCAGGTCTGCTTTTTGAAAGCATCATTACCTCCAGCTTTTAAAAACTAATAGAAATTCTAGCTTACAAGAGATCCTTTTAAACAAACCCTATTGACTTAGGACAGATGTACATAAAATTTTCCTTGAGAGAGTAACTCATTCATTGAATCTATCATAAACTATTTTTTTTGCATTCAGGTGTATGAGATAAAACTCACAAAATCTTGCCACCTTAACTGTTCAGGGGACTTAAGAAAAGGTGCTATATTCAAATGAAAGCATGCCAAAAAGTTATTTGGAGAAATACTTTGTACATATATGCATGATTGCTAAGTCACAAGATGAAATCACATTTGCATCTGGAAACTGGAAGAAATCGTAACTTGTTACTGCTACGTTATATGCAAAGCTAGTGTGCTGGTCCCGAGGATTAACCATGAGGCGAGGTCCGAGTCCAGTCCGAGGTCGAGGGTGCAGTAGGGAGACAGTCCGTCAAAGCTGAAGCTGGGTCCAAGGCAGGGAGTCTGGTGAGGCCAGGAGCTCCGGCAGAGAAGCAGGACAGGGTGCAGGCAGGAACAGGCTACCAACAAGGTTGCTCCCGCAACCTGGGACTGGGGCTGGGCGGTTTTTATCTGCCCCGAGGCATAGGGCGGCCCCGATCCTCTGGTGAGCCTGGAGGTGAGCACTCCTCCTGCGGGAACTTAGTTCCCTCTGCCTCTCTGCCCTGAGCCTCTGCAGCTCAGGAGAGGCAGGAGGGTTACCGGACCCAGAGGCAACCTCAGCTTCCCCTGACGGGGCTGAGAGTGGAGCACCTGCAGGCAATGGGTCCTCCATCACCTCAGGAGCCAGAGCAGACTCAGCTGGTGCCTGCACCTGAGGATCCAGCACAGGTGAGGACCCTTCAGGCTCAAGCCCCAGCCCTGGCTCAGCTGGTTCTGGAGGCGGGGAATCCTGTGCAGGTTGGGATTCCTCAGGTTCAGCCTCCGAGTCCGAATCCCAGGCCATCACAGCTAGTTCCCAGCTTCCCATAACAGTAGAACACAATTCCACAATTCTGTCACAGACTCATGTAATCAAGAAACAGATCCCAGAGCTGGAGATTGCAGATAAGGGCTGGTTTGGTTCTTCATGGCTTCCATTAGGTTCCATAAGCTACACAGTGGTGCAGTAGATTGCCGGACTAGAACCTGGGAGACCAGGGTTCAAATCCCCACTTAACCATGAAGCTCAATGGGTGGCCTTGGGCCAGTCACTGCCTCTCAGCCTAACCTACCTCACATGGTTTTTGTGAGGATTAAATGAGAAGGAGGACCATAATACTGCTTTGGGTTCCTTGGAGAAAGGGAGGGATTTTAATGCAATCAATCAAACAATAATGCAGAGGTTGCAATTGAGGATACAGTTGTAGTATAGCAAAACCTACTTTTCAAGCAAAGGCTCAGGCAAGAGGCAAGTCATGGCCCAGTCCTGGGTCCAATTCCCGGCAAGCAAGGGCTGATCACAGATGAGCAGCAGGTCAAGTACAAAGCACAGTACTGATAGAAGGATGCTATTTGAGCAATTATTCCAGCCTGGTACAGAGGCTTTGGGGCTGAAACTGGGGGTCCACACCCAGGGTCCATCTGTTGTCAAGGAGGTCTCTTTGTGAGGATGGCTTTATTTGCGAGAATACTTTGGCTTCCAATGAGAGCATCTCCATATGAGGGGGGGTTTTGTCTCCAATTAAGATTTTGAACTGAATTCAACTTTAAATACACTCTGTATTCTTTGGTTATCCAAATCCACTTTAGGGTAAGTTCAGGACCACATTGCCTCTACTAACACGAAGTGGTCACAACAGAAATAGAAGTTGGGAAGCCCAATTTTAGACCTCTGTGCCTGATTGCTTTCTAGTCTTGACAGTTATCCACTGTTTAGGCCTGTATGCATTTATGCTGAAAAAGTCAGTTCCTGTAGTAGCATAACAATGGGTTTCAACTTTTTGAAAGATTATGTAGAGGTAATTTTTGCTGAGGTCTTGTTTTCTTTTAAGCACATACACTCCAGAAGAAAAGCCACTATTTTGCTTGATTACTTTCTTTACCTAAGTCTAGATTTCACTGTGTATATTAATGCTCTCAACATTTGTTATCTACTGTACACAAGAGAAATCAAAGCTCTAGAGATAAATTTAAAACTTTCCTCCTGACTTCACTGCAACAAACCCATGAGTAAACATGTCATGGGTGGTCTAGCAATAAATTAAGACTTAAAGCTCCTGCTCAGAATGACAGCTTTATTCATTTCCAGTCTAGATAACTACCTATTTATGACTTAACACATTTTATGCTAATTGATTTCTTCAACATGAACACAGATTTATAAAATAAGGTAAGCTTCCCTGTAAATGTATAAAGCAAGGTTGTTGCAGCATTTTCTTAAAAAGCAGTGCATGCTCTTCCTGGAAGCCACAAACAGGCCCAGAGAATTGGTTCAATATAAGAAAAACTACAACTGCCTGAAGTCTCTGCAGTTCAGCACCACAAACCTCCCACAAATAAACTACTGGAGGGGCAGCTCAGTTGGTAGAGCATGAGACTCTTAACCTCAGAATCATGGGTTCTGTGGGCAATGGGTGAAAGATTCTGTGATTCTAATGTGATAAAAAGCCACAATAAGTTGATCATGGTGAGTGGTTTTTCAAAATGCACTTCAAAATGCCCTGTCTCCACTGCACTTGTGAGGAAAGAAGTAGGAAACAGCAAAAACTGAGAGCAATAAAGCTGTAAATGGCGTGGGCCACACAGAATTGTTGTCTAGGTGACAAATGTCTGCATAAGAAAAGGCCCCTTTGACAGCATATCCTTTATTTTAGGTATCCCTACAAAGGCATTTTCCTCACTGTACCACTTCAGACAATGAGTGGGGAACAGCATGGATGAAGAGTCCCGATGAAGAGACATGAGAGTCCAGGCTACCTGAGAGTCCTGCGGTTTGGTATTCTAATTTGGCAACACATAGAAAGTAATTTTCATTTAGACAAATAATAGAAAACTAAACTTTCCCAACTGTGGTGAGATATAATAGATTAACTTGGCCAGCAAAATAAGCACCTCTTAAGTTTTTGTCGTTTTTGTACGGTTCATAGCTAAATATAATGCTTTAACACGCATTAAAGGATGACTGCTTAAAAGAGCATTAGCAGCTGGTATCTACTAGCTATTGAAGTACCTATGTATTTATCTCAGTATCTGCTAGATACTTGAGAGAAGCAGTATGTTGGATACTTGAAAGGAACAGTATGACTACAGCTAGGCAGAAGGGACTTCTGAGAAGAAGCAGTCTTGGGTGTTGGGGGAAGGGGTTTGACAGCTACATGACAGTTAAAGGTAAAAGTAAAGGGACCCCTGACCGTTAGGTCCAGTCGCGAATGACTCTGAGGTTGCGGAGCTCATCTTGCTTTACTGGCCAAGGGAGCCGACATTTGTCCGCAGACAGTTTTTCCAGGTCATGTGGCCAGCATGACTAAGCTGCTTCTGGCGAACCAAAGCAGCGCATGGAAACACTGTTTACCTTCCCACCGGAGCAGTACCTATTTATCTACGTGCACTTCGACGTGCTTTCGAACTGCTAGGTTGGCAGGAGCTGAGACCGTGCAACAGGAGCTCACCCCATCACGGGGATTCGAACCGCTGACCTTCTGATCGGCAAGCCCAAGGGGCTCAGTGGTTTAGACCACAGCGCCACCCGCCACCCGAGTAACATGACCGTTACTCCCATGCATTACAGATTTCCCCTGAGTACTCCACTGTGCTCAATGCTTACATCTGTAAATATCTGATTACAAACACACATGTCTCCAGTGCCTTCTTCCCATTAGGAAACTCATCTTTTAAAAAGGCACTTCCCTGAAATTTCCTACCATTCAGGGAAGCGAGGAGCGCAAAACCATATATTGCTGACAGCAGACAAAGTAGACGCCATCACAATGATCTAGTCTCACTACTATCTGGCTGTATGCACCCCTGCTAAAGTAAACCAGGATGAGATAAGTATCCGTAACTTATGAAAAATGCCCTTGCAGCACACTGCAAAGTTAAACAGTCACAGAGAATGAAAGGCAATAACTGGCTGTAGGCTTGAGTGGCCATGCACTAAGCTTTTTGTACTGTAATGGTCTGATTCATTCATTTTGACCTAGAGGCCAGAGATAAATTGCCTTAGCAATACTAACAAACAGCTAAACAATTGGGGTGGGGGGTAAAAGAAAAGAAGGAAGGAAGGAAGGAAGGAAGGAAGGAAGGAAAAGAGGGGTGAGAGAGAGAACAGTGATAACATCTCTAAACATATTGCTTAGTTATGAAGGGGAAGGGGCCCTTGAAAAATTACATTTTAATCTAATGTTTGTAGCAATTTTTGGAAAAATTATGAAGCAACAAAGAAGTAGAGCATACTGCACCCACGGTTGCTAGCCAAAGCAATCTGGAAAATGCAACATTTTTGCCCCACTTCAGATAGTAAAATCCTGAATGTGTAAATGAAACACACACTCCCAAGATATTTATGCATAAATATTTCCACATACAGATGGCAGAGCAGTATAGTTAATTGATAAACTTCTTAAATCAGAGGCACCCTAAGAATATTTGTAAGTTACAGATAAACTCAAAGTATGAAATACATAGCATGAATTTCAGTGATAATACCAAATTGTCCCAAATCCTTCTTTTGCAAAAGCAATTCTTACTGCTATTAGTAAATTCACTGTCAGTTCTCATTACTTCTTATGCAATGTTTTAGACATCCTAGCAGAACCACCAATAAGATTTTGATATATAATAAGAGGGGGAAATGGAATATTATCCCAATATGTATCACAGTGGAGAGATTCCAAAATGGACATGGACGAAAGGATTTACTATCACTCAGGGACACGGGTGGCGCAGTGGGGAGCTGTAGTGTTTTACCTAGGCTGCTAGGGCTCCTCCAGATGACAAGATCTTTCTGCACCAGGTCAGTGAGGAACACTTCCTTTTTAAACTTCTCCCATATATACAGAACTCCCTGTGCACCTTTTGCAGACCCTCCAAGTGTCCCTATTTTCCAGGGAAATGCTTAGATTTACAGAAGTTGTCCCAGTTTCTGATTTGATCCCGGAATGCCCCGCTTTTCCTTAGGACATCCCTATTTTCACCAGAGAAATGTTGAAGGGTATGGAGTTATCCAACCCCTGAGCCATCTGAAGGCAGCACTGCAAAGGGAAGCTTTCTTTTAATGTTTAATTGTGTTTTATTATGTTTTATTATATGTTGGTGTCAGGGACTGGGCAAATGAGAAGGATGCTGGAGAGGGGGGTTAGGTCAGGGGTCAAATAAGCGTTGTTTACTTTTTATAATACATGGAAGATGGATCTCCCTTGGGAGTTTCTGGACTCTCCTTCCTTGAAGGTTTCTAAGCAGAGGTTGGATGGCCTTCTGTCATGGATGCTTGAGCTGAGTTTCCTACCTTGGAGGGGGCTGCACTAGAATGATGACCCTTGGGGTCCCTTGCAACTCTATGATTCTATGTTTTTCTGCTTCAACAATATTTCATTGTGTTCCCATCATTTTAAGTAATTGTATTTTGTATAAATTATATAAATTATAAATAAAATATGTTCTATTTACAACTAAAACATTTAAATAGCTACCTTTCTACCAGTAGGACAGGGTCGGGGGGTCACAGGAAGGAAACAAGGTCATAAGAGGACCACAGTTGGAAAAAGGTTGGGAAACATTGTCCTAGAGTGATGAAGCTGGTCCATGCTTCCATGCTGTATTGTGCCTGGTCTTAGCAGCACCAATTTAGGCCGGTACAAGTGGTTCTCTCGCACAGAGTGCCAAGCTGAGGGGGCATAAAATCGAGGAGATCCATTTGAGGGCACCAAATTTTGACCTCGCACAGGATGCCATATTGCAAAAGATTACCAAAGTCGCCCCTAGTCTGAGTGATGACATCATGAACTCCTCTCCTAATTTCCTGGAGCACTGGACATGGACCCCTGGAGGTACCACAGGGGGCACCACAACTATGATGTAGAATGGAAGGTGAGAAGCAGGGGCACCAAATTTTGGTATTGCACAGGGTGCTGCTGAGATTTGAGACCCCAAAACCCCCCACTGCCCTGATTGTCATATCCAGATTCCAAGCCAGAAAACCTGGTTCCTCCTTTTCGTTTTGTTTTAAATAAAGAGAGAAACTGAACCAAGTAATGGCAACAAGGTCTACTGGACAAAACCTGTTGAACCCTAAACCCTAAACTACAGGTTGCTTTGTAGCTGTCAAAGCTTCCATTGGAGAATACTAAATGCTTATTTCTTTTCAAACATTGGCAAGCAATGTACAATGCACATATGGATTCTGTATATAAACATACACTTGTGCTTCTGAAGAGCATAATATAGTGGTACCTCAAGGTTACAGACGCTTCAGGTTACAGATTCCGCTAACCCAGAAATAGTACCTCGGGTTAAGAACTTTGCTTCAGGATGAGAACAGAAATCGCGCGGCGGCAGCAGCGGGAGGCCCCATTAGCTAAAGTGGTGCTTCAGGTTAAGAACAGTTTCAGGTTAAGAATGGACCTCCGGAACGAATTAAGTTCTTAACCCGAGGTACCACTGTACACCCAAGTGCAGCTACCAAGTATGAAACTAGCGACCACATTCAATGTATTTGTCTCAAAATGCATGCTCACCAAAGGTTTTTTATCAGTTAAAGCATTTGTTGAAAGGTGAAATGCTTTCCACCATTTTACTATGACAGAGTGCCCTCTAATGTCCAAAAGTTGTCTTCTAGCAAAATCCACCATGCTTTTGTCAACAGATGTATGTAATAGTTAGGGGTGTGCCAAAGTTACATTTTTTGTGAATGTGTCTGCACAAAACAGTTCAAGATATTTATCCAAAAAGTATATATATATTATTCAAAAAGGAGGAATCTTCTTTGTGATTTTGAATCCTAGACTTAGTGTACTCTGTTCCCTGTTTAAAGGCACTTCTCTTACAGAAGTGATATCTGCAGATTCTCTTCAATGATCATCATCTTCTTCTTCAGATGGAAAACCCTTCCTGATTAGATTAGAGGCAGAAGATGTGGCTTAATTATGCATCTTAGTACTGCATTCAAAACCTTGACCTTTTGGCTAGTGTTCTTCTAGTTCCCTAGTGAAAAACCCTGCGAACCCACTATTGCTTCTCCTTCAGGGCTAGCTTGCTCTTTTCAAACTCAAAATTAAAGTCGCAGGTCTGTGGTGCAACCCTAACACAGGGTCTCCTGTGACTGATGAAGATGCCAGAAATGAAAAGTATTGTTATAGATTTAGGGTAAGCTCAAGAAATTAATAATGCTAGCATTTTGGTCATTTGTGATATGGAAGGCGAATGCAAGCTGCAAAGGAATTCCTGGCCTAGCTTATACAAGACAACCTGGCTGAGCTTAGGTTATGAAAAGAACAACTGAGGAGCATTAACAATACAAGAGAAATCCTTGCCCCACTTGTGAACAGAGATTGGGGATTTAGAAGGTTGCCAGGGCAACTGCAGGGGAGGGGGGGGTTGTTGTGAGGAAGAAGAGCGGAGATCCATCTTGGGCAGGCAGGCTGAAGGACGCCTGCACTGCTGCCTCTTGAAGTGACCATGACATAAGATCTAGACTCCCTTCATGCAGACCGAAGGTGTAAATGGGTGAATAAACCATATTTCTTAAAGCACAACAGTCTCCGCCACGTCTTCCATTCTTCAAAGGGGGACAGACCCTGTGGGAGTGCCTGAGACCCAATGGGCTCTTGCCACTGTTCAGCAGAGAGAGGGGCAGGCACTTGACTTTTGTAACAAACAGTATGAATGCACATTTAAATCATTATCATCAACATCATCATCTGCCGGTTTCCTAGATTTTTTAACAGACATCAAGATAAAGTCCTTGTTGGCAGCATGGGGAGGGAAAATTTTGAGCAGAAATGCATTTGGAAGTTGGCTCACATGTACACCTTACCATATACAGTGGTACCTTGGTTCTCAAACTTAATCCATTCCATAAGTCTGTTCCAAAACCAAAGCGTTCCAAAACCAAGGCGCGCTTTCCCATAGAAAGTAATGCAAAATGGATTAATCCGTTCCAGACAATTAAAAACAACCCCTAAAACAGCAATTCAACATGAATTTTACTATCTAATGAGACCATTGATCCATAAAAAGAAATAAACCAGGCTGCAATCTACTATCCAGTATCAAAAACTGGCAGTGATCTACCCATTGCCATTGGAGGGACGAGGTGGGAGGGGGGAGTTTAAGTGGGAGAGTGTGTGGAAACACTCCAACTGGAGGGACGAGGAGTGCGCATGGGGAAGGAGGTGGCTAACTGGATGAAGTGGGGGGGGGAGGAAAGGGAGGCAAGTGTTCTCTTCCCCCACCCAAGTCACCTCCCCCTTTCTCCCCTGCATGTTTTCCAGCATCTGCCCATGCTCCCCATTCCCCGGGTGAGTCCCAGGGCTTCTGTCTCCACTTCGAGCAGCATCAGAAAGCGGCAGCCACAGGCTGCCTGCCTGTCCCTGGCATGGCGGCACTGGGACACGGCCAGGTGGGCTGGAGCCTGCACTCAGTGCAACCACCCCATCCCCTGCTCAGGAATGTGGCTGCGCTGCCTCGCTTGGGGTCGGGCTTGGGACAGGGGGAGGGAGAGAAGGCAAAGGAGCGAGAAGGTCAATCTGTGCAGCATAGTTCCCCCACCACATGCTCCCCCCCAAACACCGCCTCTGCGTGCTGGGGGAGAGTCGCCAACTTCCAAGTCTCCCTACTCCGGAGTCACTTCCATTCTGAGGAGCCGCCCAATTCCACTTCCATCCCAGGGAAGGGAAGGAAGCGGCGGCAGTCACTGCTGGGGCCAAGTCGCTCGCTCAAAACAGAAGTGCGCACTCAAATCGGAGCATGTTTGGCTTCCGAAAAAAGTTTGAAAACTGAAACACTCATTTCCGGGTTTGAAGTGTTCGGGTTCCAAGCAGTTTGAGAACAAAGCTGTTCGAAAACCGAGATACCACTGTAGATCATGTGTGTCAAGTGTGTCATTAGTCCAACAAGTGTCATTTTGTATAAGCAATAGGCCTCTGGGATTTTTTTTGCCATAAAGCAAAGGAACTCTGCTGTGTCACTTTAATTTCAGCTGCATCTCTTCTCTTGCTTATACATTTTCCTTTCGTTATTTCTTTAAAAACTACCTTATGCAATACATCCAGGAAGTACATTTAAAACTTTTCCATAGTGACACATCTAATAAAAAGATGGCATACTGAACTATGATTCAAGTAACTTTCATTTCAATTCTGTTTCACCACAAATATGGTTAAATAAAACTACATTTATTATTGAGTAGACTGTGTCAGGGAACTGCCATCAGCTCAGAGGCAAGAGGTGGAAGGGCAGTTGTGTTATAGGGAACCTCCGAAGATCTTGCGAAGCAGATCTTCCTCTGGCGAGGAGGGAAGCCCCGCCTCCAGTGGGGAGGAGGTGCAGGGACCAGGAGATGCTAGGGAGAGCCTCAACACCGAGCCTGAGCCAAGCAGAGGGAAGGGGAGAACCCCTTTGCCAGCGCCCACTCTGCGCAGTAGTTTTCAGCGGAGAGAGGGGAGGAGAAGAATGGGGGTCACACGACTGTTATGCTGGGGGAAGTACAAGGACCGGCCACTCCCAGATTCTGCTAGCGACTGAGCCAGACATGAACTTGCAACGCTCTTCACTGTAAATAGTTGCACGGAGAATAAAGCTTGTGAGCAAGTTTGGGGGGGGGGGAGCCTCAGGACTACAACGCTTTTAGAACTGAGATACAATATGTGTTGGACTTGCAAGAAGGGGAGTTTGCTAGTGACAAGGAGAAAGTTGCTGGAGGGGGGTGCTCGGGAATGGGTGAGACCCCTCATAGCAGTGGGGAACGATGCCCTGAAGGACCTAGCAAAGTTTTATCAGGCCATGGATGCAATGTTATCCAGCGAAGTGGAGGGAAATGTGACGTGACAGGAATTGCTGAGTCTCAAACAGGGATCTCTGACAGTCTGGAGTTATTGGTTGTGCTTTGCGATGCTAGTGCACAAGCTAAACTGGGATTTAGACTCTGAACCCCTGCAAGCACTTTTTGAGACAGGCTTGAATCCAGAGGTGAAAGATGAAATGTTGAGAGGTCCTCGCCCGCGCTCCATGGATGAATTAACGAAAGCAGCGTTAGCCATTGGGGTTCGACAAGAGGCACGCGCACAGGAGAGGCGGGAGGCCAGAGGGGGGCGTTTCTATGGCAACCGCATTCCTGAGATGCCAGCGGGGGATTCCCACAGGCTGCCACCAGCAGAACCTATGGCAATCGATGGAGCCCACGCGCAGGAGTTTTCAAACACTGACGCTCTCAAGAAGAAAGAGGTAAGGGCCTGGAAGTCAGCCAAAAAATGTTTCATCTGTCAGCATGCCGGGCATTTCGCCAAGGCCTGTCCACAGAGGAAGGCCTGGTGGGGCAGGCAAAGAAGAGGAGGGAGACAAGCCTTAGGCTCAGGGAAATGAAAGAGCCTGGCTGCAGACCAACAGGGGCAGCAGCCAGGCGGGCGACCAGTAGAAAAGCCCTGACCAGACCCTCCCAAGGCAGGCATAGCAGTTCAGGTGGTGCTAGAGCTCCCTAATGGGCACCCAATAGAAGTGCAAGCCTTGTTGGATTCTGGTGCCTCAGCAAACCTTTTCAGCAGAGACTTCGCTTTAGAACACCAGCTACACCTGTTGCCACTAGATTTCCCCTTGCAAGTGACCACCATTGATGGGAGAGAGCTACTGGGAGGGGACGTCACGCACCAGACACCACCGATGAGGATGAGAGTTTCCAGGCACGTGGAAACCATTGCCTTTCATGTGGCCACCTTGGCGGGACCTCCCATTATTCTGGGAATGATTTGGTTGGCACTCCATGACCAGTGGTGTCATGGCATCAACGATTCCTTACCTTTGGGTCGGCACACTGTGTGGAACACTGGGGGAAGAGGAACCACGGGTGGCTATGGCCAAGGTCGCTGGAGTGACTCTGGAGGAGAGAAAGAGCATTCTATGACAATATGCGGATTTGAAGGAGGCGTTCAGTGAGAAGGAGGCCAACAAGCTGCCCCCCCCACAAACCCTATGACTGCAAGATCAATCTGGTCCCAGGGGCCAAGCTGCCAGTGGGTAAGCTGTATTCTATGTCTGACCAAGAAAGAGTTGAGGCAGTTTACTGACAAAAATTTAAAGAGGAGTTTCATAAGGGAATCCAAGGCGGTAGGGGAGCAGTCGAGTGTTCTTTGTGGACAAGCGAGGGACAAATGAACACCGACTGTCTGGTCATGGACTTCAGGGTCCTGAACAGTTTGACGGAACCCATAGCCTTCCCCATGCCCAGAATTGACGATGTTTTGGCACAAGTGAGGCAGGGGAAAATTTTTACCAAGCTGGATCTCAGGGAAGCCTACAACCTGATTAGGGTGCGGGAGGGAGACGAATGGAAGACGACCAAGTTCACCCCCCTTGGGGCATTTGAATATCTTGTTTGGATTACAAGCGGGCTCTGCCTGCTTCCAAGCCTTTATGCACCACGTGTTGGGCCCCCTGCTGTACAAATTTTGTGGTGCCTTTTTAGATGACGTCTTAATCTTTTCGGAGGATGAAGTGCAGCCCACGCATGACGTCAGGCAAGTGATGGAGAGATTGAAGGAGCATCAGCTGTGGGTCAAGCTGGAGTGTCAGGGAACTGCCATCGGAGCCAGAGGGAGAGGGAGGGCTCCAGGGGGGTTCCGGAGAGCGTCCCGGGAGGGAGAGAAGCAGCCCATCTTCTGGGGAAGGAATTCAGCGTAGCACCAGTGGAGAAGGGGGGCAGATGGGGGAATCGGCGAGGTGGCTCCAGGACTCCTCGCCGGAGACCAGCGGGGAGAGCAAGGGTCCTCCGCTGCCCACACCCTCCCTGCACAGAAGGCTTCCGCGCAGGGAGAGTAGGCGGAGACTAGGCGTCAAAGAGCTTCTTTGCTGGAAGAAGTTCAAGAAACGCCCACTGACAGATTCTGCCAGCGATTGAGACAGCCACGGGTGAGTGGCTGTCGGGACAGAAAGGGTTCACCCAAGTAACCCAGCCAGGTGTGGCGTTGATTTACGCACGAGCAACCCCTAGAACCATTACAGCAATCCATCAGTCACTGACGTTGCTTGTGCGCAGCCCCAGAGAGGCAGCACGATGAGCCAAACAGGGACAGCCGGAGAGATGGAGCAACCAGCTGCCGTGCGGAGTCTGGTAGAGAGGAACCGAGACTTGGAGCAGCATGTAGCTATCCTGACGGCGTGGCTGGATGAAAGACGGACTCAGGATGCACGGGTCAGATCCACCCCCATCGCAAGGAAGGTACCGGGGCTGGTACACAAGTTTGGTGGAAAGCCCCAAGATTACAATGCTTTCTGAACGGAAGTACAGTACGCTTTGGAACTGCAGAAAGATGACTTTGCTGATGACGGGGAGAGGGTGGCTTACATTGTGGGGCATCTGCAGGATGTGGCGCGCGAATGGATCAGGCCCCTAATGGCGACACAAAATGATGCCTTGAAGGACCTTAAGAAATTCTTTCAGTCAATGGATGCAATGTACTCCAGCGAAGTGGAGCAAAGTGTGACTCGGCGGGAACTGATGGGGTGCAAGCAGGGGAGCCAGTCCGTCAGAGACTACTGGTCGCGTTTTGCGATGTTAGTCCACCGGCTCGGGTGGGATCTGGACTCTGAACCGATACAAATGTTGTTTGAGGAGGGTCTGTCCCCCGCAGTGAAAGATGAGTTGTCCCGCGCGCCCCGACCACGGTCGCTGGATGAGCTCACCAAGGCTCTGCTTGCGATTGGCGTACGCCAGGAAGCACGGGCTCAGGAGAAGCGCGAAATGAGAGCGGAACGTTTCCATGACTACCGCATTCCTGAGATACCGAGACCGCCTTCCCAGGCGGCTGAGCCAATGGAAATTGATGGCGCGCGCACGCGCGAGGTTTCAAACTCCAGTGAAGGTCGTAAAAAGGAGGGAAAGGAGTGAAAAACTACCAAGAAGTGTTTCCTCTGTCAACGACCAGGACATTTTGCTAAGGTCTGCCCTCAAAGAAAAGCCTGGCAAGGGATGGTGGGGGCTGCTGGCTGCGAGGAGAAGGGGGAGGAAGGGCAGGCACAGGGAAACGACAACGCCTGGCTGCCAACTAGCGGGGGCAGCAGCCAGGCCAGCAACCAATAGAAGTGCCCCAGCCTGACCCTCCCAAGGCAGCTATAGCCATAGAAGTGGTGCTAGAACTCCCGAATGGGCACCCAGTCAAAGTTAAGGGACTGCTGGATTTGGGCAGCTCGTGTAATTTATTCAGCAGAGACTTCGCTCTGGAGCACCAACTCCACCTGCTGCCTCTAGATTTTCCCTTGTAAGTGACCACCATCGATGGCAGGGAACTTCTGGGGGGGGGGAAGTGACACACCAGACCCCGCCAATGCGAATGAGGGTTTCCAGGCACACGGAAACCATTGCCTTTCACGTGGCCACACTGGCAGGACCCCCAATAATACTGGGTATGAGCTGGCTGGCACTGCATGATCCAGTAGTGTCATGGCATCAGCGGTCAGTCACCTTTGGGTCAGCTTACTGCTTAGGACACTGTCTGGGAAGGGAGAACCCAAGAATGATGGTGGCCAGGGTGGCTGGGCTGGCAGTGGAACAAAAAGGGTAGGTGCCACCACAATATGCTGACCTGAAGGAAGTCTTCAGCGAGAAGGAGGCAGATAGACTACCCCCCCACAGGCCCTTTGACTGCCAAATCAACTTACTCCCAGGGGCTCAGTTGCCGGTGGGTAAGCTGTATGCCATGTCCGACCGGGAGATGCAGGAGTTGCGGCAATTTATTGACAAGAACCTGAAGAGGGGGTTCATAAGGGAATCAAAGGCGGTGGGGGGCAGTCCGGTGTTCTTTGTGGACAAAAAAGAGACTAATCAGCCCAGATTAGTCGTGGATTACCGGGCCTTAAACCTAGTGTCAGAACCCGTGACCTTCCCAATGCCCAGGATTCACAACATTTTAACACGGGTGAGGCAGGGGAAAATTTTTACCAAGCTGGACCTCAGGGGAGCATACAATTTGATTAGGATAAGGGAGGGGGACGAATGGAAAACTACCATGTTCACCCCCCTGGGGCCTTTTGAGTACTTAGTCATGCCATTTGGATTACAATGGGGCTCCGCCTGCTTTCAAGCATTCATGCATCACGTGTTGGGGCCCCTGCTGTACAAGAATTGCGTAGCCTTTTTGGATGACGTCTTAATCTATTCAGACAATGAGAAGCAACACGTCAGAGACATCAGGGAAGTGCTACAGAGACTGCAGAAGCACCAGTTGTGGGTCAAGCTGGAAAAATGCCAATTTCACGCCAGAGAGGTCGAGTTTCTGGGGTACAAGTTGTCGGACAAGGGCCTAGCTATGGACCCAAGCAAGGTGAAGGCAGTGCTGGAATGGAAAGCCCCCAAAACCCGGAAGGATGTGCAGAGGTTCTTAGGGTTCAGCAACTTCTACAGGAAGTTCATAAAGAACTTCGCTCACTTGACAGCGCCCATCACAGATTGTCTCAGTAGCAAAAAGAAGTTCGCGTGGACAGAAAGTGCCCAGCAATCCTTTGAAAGACTGAAGAAGGCGTTTGCTTTGGAAGAGCAGCTCCTGCACGTTGATCTGGAGAAGCCCATGAGACTGGAGACGGACGCGTCCGCCCGAGCCGTTGGAGCAGTCCTTTTGCAGCCAGGGGCCAAGCAGGGCTGGAGGCCGTGTGCCTTTTTCTCAAGGAAGCTGAGCAAGTCAGAGCAAAACTATACAGTGTATGACCACGAACTGCTTGCGATCTATGCGGCTTTTTGGCAATGGATCCAGGTTTGTACTGACCACAAGAACTTGGAATACTGGCGGACCGCGAGAGTGCTCAACCAGAGACAGATTTGATGGGCTCAGGAGTTCTCCAAGTTTTCCTTCGAGATCCGATACGTGCCAGGAGAGTAAAACGTAAGAGCAGATGCTCTCTCCCAGAAACCGGAGTACATGGAAGGAGAGGGACCGCCGGAGATCCGACATGTGTTTCCCGAGGACCGATGGCTGTGTGGGGGAGCGTTGGTTGGGAAACGAGAACTGGCTGGGCTTACTAGATACGACACGCTCGCTCAAGCGAAAATCAGGGAACTCCGGGACGGAAGGGAAGACCATGGAGGGTTTGAGGAAAAAGAAGGGCTACTGTACTATAAGGGGGCACTGTATGTACCGGGGAAGACCTTGAGGGGGAAGGTACTCAAACAACTCCACGACAACCCAACAGCTGGGCACTTTGGACAGCACAAGACCATGCTGCTTGTCACCAGGCAGTTCTGGTGGCCAAAGGTGAGGGAAGATGTACGGAAATATGTACGGGGTGCGACCAATGCCAGAGGGCAAAGGGGGAGAGAGCTGCCCCCGCAGGGTTACTGGAACCCTTACCTACACCGGGAAGGCCCTGGGAGGTGGTGTCCATTGATTTTATGACAGATTTGCCCAAGTCAAGGGGGAAGACAGCAGTCATGGTAGTAGTCGATCTACTGACAAAAATGTGCCATTTCATAGCTTGCTCACATGCGGTGACGGCAGAGGAGACAGCCAGGTTGTTTGTGGATCACATTTTCAGGCTGCATGGGGCTCCCTCGAGGGTAATCTCAGATCGCGGGAAACAATTTACTTCCAGGTTCTGGAGGAAGCTCATGGGCTTGCTACAGCTCGAGGTGGGCTTCTCGACGGCGAGGCACCCGGAAACCAACGGACAAGCAGAAAGAGCGAACAGTATACTCCAGCAATACCTACGCTGCTACGTCAGCGAGAGACAGAACGATTGGGTAGAGAAACTAGCGTTGGCTGAATTTGCGTACAATAACGCTGAACATGTGTCCACGGGAATGAGCCCGTTCATGGTCAATTATGGGTGTCACCCCAGGGCCTTCCCGGGGAGGGGGGAGGAAGGATGGAGTGTACCCGCGGCAGAGCAGTTTGTCGAAGAAATGGAGGCCTTGCACCAGCAACTCAAGATGAACTTGGAGCGGGCCAAGGAAGTTTACAAGAGGCAGGCGGACAAGCACCGTTGGGAGGGGGAGGCCATACGGGTGGGAGACCGGGTGTGGTTGTCAACCCAAGGGTTACCCCTAAAGGGAGGGTGCAAGAAGTTGCAGCCGAGGCAGCTGGGGCCTTTTGAGGTAACACAGCAGGTGAACCCCGTGGCATTCAAGCTCAAGTTGCCTGACAGCATGAAGATACATCCGGTGTTCCATAGGTCCCTACTTTCACCGTACAGGGAGGGGCGGGAATTTCCAGGGCGGGAGGGAGGAGTCACCACCCACCCGCTGGTAGAGGAGAGGGAACACCGCAACCAAGCCACGGAAATACTCGATTCAAGGTGGCGAGGTCGCCAGGTGGAGTACTTGGTAGATTGGGAGGGAGAACCCAGGTCAGAAAACACGTGGGTCCCCGCTGAATCAATCAATGACGGCTATCTGGTGGGAGAATTCCACCGTTTGTTCCCGGATAAACCAAAACCACTAGCGAGGTTCTGGGAGGAAGAATTTGGAACCACAGACGACGAAGGGGACTTTGTGGGTTTTCCTGCCTCCGAAGAGGAGGGAGGGGAGGTGTCAGAGGGAGAAGAATCAGACTGGGAGGTCCACCCCGCGGGAAGAGATCGGAGCGGGTGGGAAGCTGGTTTTGAATCCTCAGAGGATGGTGACAGCTCCTTCAGGGGATTCCCCGCATCGTAGTGCGAGGAAAGAGAGGAGGTTGAATCGGAAAATCGCGCCGGGGTGGAGGGGGTCCTGGGGAGGAGGTGGATGTCAGGGAACTGCCATCGGAGCCAGAGGGAGAGGGAGGGCTCCAGAGAGGTTCCGGAGAGCGTCCCGGGAGGGAGAGAAGCAGCCCATCTTCTGGGGAAGGAATTCAGCATAGCACCAGTGGAGAAGGGGGGCAGATGGGGGAATCGGCGAGGTGGCTCCATGACTCCTCGCCGGAGACCAGCGGGGAGAGCACGGGTCCTCCGCTGCCCACACCCTCCCTGCACAGAAGGCTTCCGTGCAGGGAGAGTAGGCAGAGACTAGGCGTCAAAGAGCTTCTTTGCTAGAAGTAGTTCAAGAAACGCCCACTGACGGATTCTGCCAGCGATTGAGACAGCCACGGGTGAGTGGCTGTCCGGACAGAAAGGGTTCACCCAGGTAACCCAGCCAGGTGTGGCGTCGATTTACGCACGAGCAACCCCTAGAACCATTACATTGAGAAATGCCAATTCCATGCTCAGGAGGTCGAGTTCCTGGGGTACCAGCTGTCTGACAAGGGGCTGGCCATGGATCCGGAGAAGGTGAAGACAGTGCTGGACTGGAAGAGCTCCAAGACAAAGAAACATGTGCAACAGTTCCTGGGCTTCAGCAACTTCTACAGAAAGTTTATCAAGAACTTTGCACACTTGACAGCACCAATAACCGATTGTCTCAGTAGCAAGAAGTTTTCGTGGACAAGGGAAGCGCAGCAGGCCTTTGAAAGTTTAAAAAAGGCCTTCGCATCAGAGGAGCAGCTCCTACACGTTGATCCTGGGAAGCCTTTAAGGGTGGAGACGGACGCTTCAGACTGAGCTATCGGAGCAGCGCTGTTGCAGCAAGGTCCGGGGGAGGATTGGAGGCCTTGTGCCTTTTTCTCAAGGAAGCTGAGCAAATCAGAGCAAAATTACACTATTTATGACAAAGAATTGCTAGCCATTTGTGCGGCTTTTAAGCAGTGGAGACACTTCTTGATTGGGGCGCAGCGCCAGATCCAGGTACGAACGGACCACAAGAACCTAGAATACTGGCGCACAGTGCATGTGCTCAACCAGAGAAAGGTCAGATGGGCAGAGGCTTTTTCTCAGTATAACTTTAAGATACAATACGTCCCTGGGGGGCAAAACATGAGGGTGGACGCACTTTCCAGGAAGCCAGAGTACATGGAAGAGGAAGGGCCACCCGTGGCCAGACAAATGTTCCAAGAGGGCAAATGGTCATGTGGGGAAGCACTGACAGGGGAGGCGGAACTGGTTGGGCTCACCAGACATGATGTGTTTGCTCAAACTAAAATTGGGGAACTTAAAGATGGTCAGGGAGCAAATGGGGGTTTTCAGGAGAAAGGGGGGCTCTTGTTCTACAAAGGGACACTGTATGTACCGGGAGAGCCATTGAGGGCCAAAATCCTCAGACAGGGCCAAAGGGCTAAGAGCCGCACCGGCGGGGTTACTGGAACCCTTACCAACACTGGGGAGACCCTGGGAGGTGGTATCCATAGATTTCATGATGGATCTGCCCAGGTCACGAGGTAAGACGGCAGTGATGGTGGTGGTCGATCTGCTGACCAAAATGTGTCACTTTGTGGCATGTTCCCATGCAGTGACAGCTGAGGAAACTGCCAAGCTGTTCGTGGACCACGTCTTTCGACTGCATGGAGTCCCATCGAGGGTGGTCTCCGACCGTGAAAAACAGTTCACCTCACAGTTCTGGCGTAAACTCATGAGCCTGTTGCAGGTGGAGGTGAGCTTCTCGACGGCAAGACACCCAGAAACCAACAGGCAGGCCGAGAGAGCTAAAGCCATATTGCAGCAGTACTTACGCTGCTACGTCAGTCAGAGGCAGAATGATTGGGTGGAGAAATTAGCACTGGCAGAGTTTGCATACAATAATGCTGAACATGTGTCCACGGGAATGAGTCCCTTTATGGCCAACTACAGGTGTCACCCCAGGGCCTTCCCAGGACGGGGGGGGGGGGAGAGGAATGAGGTGTTCCAGCTGCAGAGCAGTTTGCATAAGAGATGGAGGCTTTGTACCAGCAACTCCAATTGGACCTGGAGAGGGCCAAAGAGGTGTATAAAAAGGAGGCAGACAAGCATCGCAGGCCAGGGTCATACAGGTGGGAGACAAAGTGTGGTTGTCATCCCAGGGGTTGCCTTTAAGAGGGGGGTGCAAGAAACTGCAGCCCAGGAGACTGGGGCCCTTTGAGGTGATCCATCAGATCAATCCAGTGGCATTCAGGCTAAAGTTGCCGGACAGCATGAGAATTCATCCGGTGTTTCATAGATCCCTGTTTTGACCTTACAGGGAGGGGCACAGCTTCCCGGGAAGGGAGGAAGGGGTGTCCACCCATCCCAGGGTAGAGGAGAGGGAACTCTGTAATGAAGTGATGGAAATACCCCAGGTGGAACGGGCATCAGCTAGAGTACTTGGTGGCCTGGGAGCAGGAGCCCAGTTCAGAAAACACGTGGGTTCCCGCAGAAACCGTCACGGAGGAGTATCTTGTGGAGGAGTTCCAAGCTCTTTTCCCACGCAAGCCAAAACCCCAGGGGAGGTTCTTTGGGGAAGTGTTTGGACCCACGGAGGACGAGGAGGACTTCGTAGGATTTACGTCCTCAGTAGAGGAGGAGGGACTCCGAGCCGAAGTCACTGAGCTGTCTGATGGGGGGGAAACCTGATTGGGCCTTCCCGCCAGCGAGAGTGAACATGGGAGAATGGGAAGCAGTTTTTGAATCCACAGAGGAAGATGACTGTTCTTTCTGAGGTTTCCCCCCCCCCTCCTACCAACCCAGGAGGGGGATGCTGTTAGAGACCCCACCAGCGGGGAGGGGGGTCTTGAGGGGGGGTGGATGTCAGGGAACTGCCATCAGCTCAGAGGCAAGAGGTGGAAGGGCAGTTGTGTTATAGGGAACCTCCGAAGATCTTGCGAAGCAGTTCCTCCTCTGGCGAGGAGGAAAGCCCCACCTCCAGTGGGGAGGAGGTGCAGGGACCAGGAGATGGTAGGGAGAGCCTCAACACTGAGCCTGAGCAAAGCGGAGGGGAGGGAAGTACCCCTTTGCCAGCGCCCACTCTGTGCAGTAGGTTTCGGCGCAGAGAGGGGAGGAGAAGGATGGGGGTCACACGACTGTTATGCTGGGGGAAGTACAAGGACCGGCCACTCCCAGATTCTGCTAGGAACTGAGCCAGACATGAACTTGTGACGCTCTTCACTGTAAATAGTTGCACGGAGAATAAAGCTTGGAAAAGACAGGTCGGAGTCTTGCCTGTTTGCTCTCGAGTAACCACACCATCACCTGACAGACTGAATAAACTTACACCCTAATGCAATTTTTTTGTGTGTTTCATGCCTGCCAATATAACGTAACAAAAAAACAAAAAACACAAAAAAAGGAAACCAAACCCACATATTTTCCGCATAGTATCTGCTTAGAGTCCCTGTTGGGGCTGATTTCAGGCCCTATATCCAAAGACCCAAACAGCAACAGATGTGGAGGCTGTGGCACAATGGGAAACAGGTTCTCGTATTTTTTGCTCTATAGGACGCACCGGATGATAGGACGCACCCAGTTTGGGGGACAGGAAAGCAAGAAAAAAAATATTTTGAATCCCAGAAGCCAGAACAGCAAGAGGGATCTGGCTTCTGGGATACCGTGTGGCTGTTCTGGCTTCTGGGATAACCGAGCCAAGCATCTTCAGGGCAGCGGGATGAAGGCTCCCTCTGCCCGAAGAGGCTGCGCACAGCTAAGGCAGAAGCCAGGGCAGGCACGTGGCTGAAGGGTTGCTGCGCAGTTCTCCCACCTCCCGCAAAAGCCTGCAGAAGCCGTGCGCTCTTTAAAGGGGCTGTGCGGCTTCTACTGGCTTTTCTAGGAGGTGGGGGGATTCCCCCACCTCCCGCAGAAGCCCGCAGAAGCCGTGCGCTCTTTAAAGGGTGCACGGCTCCTGTGGGCTTTTCTACGAGGTGGGAGAAGGGACTGATGCGGCCAGTCAGTCTCTTCTCCCTCCTGGGGAAAAGCCCGCAAGAGCCACACGGAGCTTGTGTGCAGGTCTTGGGGGCTTTTCCCGCCTGCCTCCCCCCTGCATTCGATCCATAGGACTCGCACACATTTAGGAGGGAAAAAGTGTGTCCTATAGAGCGAAAGATACAGTAGTACCCAGCATGGGCATGTAGGTGGGTCTGAGGGTTTTTGTTGCAATATCCTTATCCTTTTTAAAGACTTCGGCAACCAGGCACACTGTGAACTAAAACAGCAGTACAAGTATTCCAGGGAAATGAAGGTGACCAGAATCTCAGGCAGCATGGTGTAGCACAGTTCACCCAGATATCAGATTGGTTGGTTGTTGGTTAGTTAGTTAGTTTTCCCCATCAAGGTACTGGTCTTGTGAAAACGGCAGTGTGAAGTGGTCAGGAATTGTGATTTTATCAGATGTGGAATCCTCTAGTCCCAATTCATGATCAAAAAGTACAGTATCAAGCATAAAACTCAACCATGCTGTTATCACACTACAAGCAGATTTAAATAAACATTATTAAGACATGCTTACCTGGTTATACATCTGTTTTTAAAGAAAGAAATGGTTTGTTATGGGCTGTGCTATATGTTTAGTTATAAAAAGTTAAGCAAAATTGGCAGTACAAGCGCATTAATCACAGTTAAAACAGCTATTTCAAGTAGCACTTCAAAGAAATAAAAGAGAGGCCAATACTCACTTTACCTCAATGTACCTCAATGTACCTTTAGAAATATAAGGTACATCTGGTACACGAGGGCACATCTGACTCCAGTAAATAACTGGACCACCATAAACAGACCCAGGTTCAATGCTTACTCAACTGCAAAACTCAGTGGATGACATTCTGCTGGTCTCAATCAGTCAAACCTACATCATTATAGGGATTATTGCAGGGAATGGTAACCTCAGCCCTGGGAGCTTCAGGCCCCTGTATATGACCCTCGATACTTTACCTAGACTATGCCCCTTCCTCGAGTCATGTCCCTTACCAACCCCTTAAGTATTTTTGCCTGGATGAAATGTCCTTGAACTGTGAAAATTATTTTTATTTGCCAGGATAGGTGGGTGTGTACATGCGCATGTATGTATTTCTGTATGGAGGAGAGACTTTTGCATGGCTAGAATGCAGCATACCACACAAAGGAAGAGTCAGATTCATTGATTCCCTCCCACCCTTGTTCCACTGCCGGATTTGGTTCTACCCAGGGCTTTTTTTCAACCAGAACCCAATGGAACTCGGCTCTGGCACCTTCAGGTGAACACCATTGCCATTCTAAGTGAACAAGGGAGGTGTTCATGTTGAGTTCTGGCACCTCTTTTTCTACCCACCACTGGCATGCAGAGTTCTATATTTGGCAATGTTAGTCTGTGGCAGCAAAAACAAGAGTCTTGTAGCACCTTAAAGACTAACATGCTTATTATGACATAAGTCTGAAGTCCACTTCCTTAGATGCTTAAGGGAAGAGCCGTACTTGATCGCGCCAAAGGATTCCTCTTCTCAGAAAGGCCAGCCAGATGCCTGTGGGCAGGGCACCAACAGAGCAGGAGTGCAAAAACGTTCTGCCCCCCTGCAATTCCCAGGAAGTGCTATTCAGAGGCATACCGTCTCCAACAGAAGTGTAATATAACTGCTGTGGTTAGTGACCACTGATCCGTGAATATTTCTAATCCTTTTTCAAAGCCATCCAAGTTCGTAGCTACTACTGCCTCTTATTGGAACAAATCTATAACAAAACTATGCACTGTGCTAATATTTTTGTCAATCCTGAATCTTCCGTTATTCAGCTTCACTGCATATGTCCGAATTCTAGTATTATTATTTTATTAACCATAATTTAATACACCTCTATCATGTCCCCTCTTACTTATATGACATAATGCATTTGTTGGTGTTTAAAGCACCACAGGATTTTTTGTTGCTGCTATTTATATATCAGCACTAATCTCAATAGAATGATATATGAAAGTAAGCATATGCATTTGGACAAGCTCACAAAATGACAATTCTGCTTTGTACTCTTAAGATTGAATAAAACCTTACTTCTAAACTTTTCCATGCCATGTTTTAGTACAGCGAAGAAAAGCCCAGCACTTTAAAATACGTGATGAGAAATAGTTCACTGTGACTTAGCATTAGTATTTAAACTATTAACATACAAAATAAAAATATTTACTACATATCAGATAAAATGTAGTAATTTACATGCTTAGGTACAAAACTTACAGAAACAATTTACTTGATCCACATGACTGATTTACACCTGGTTCCTTCAGTGCAGACATTCAATGCTACTTTGAATCCTCTCTGTTCCCTGGTGCTTTCCTTAAGAGTAGTCAGACTTGTGTGATTTAGAAAAGCTTTCTCATAGTCATCCTTCACCTATCTCATGTGCCTGATATATCTTTTTCTACATGTTGCTTTGTGAGGTCTTGGCACCATTACAGGTGCTATGTAACCTTAATTCTGCATCTGTAAGGAAGAAATATTTTAATGTGGCAGCAACTACACTTTGGAACTCCCCCCCTATTGGCATCAAGCAGGCGCCTTCACTGTGTTCATTGTGGGGCTTGCCAAGAACATAATATTGCCATGTGTTTTAATCTGGTTTTTAGCTTATTGCTGATTTTAAATATTTTTTGAATGTTTTTATTGATAATTTCATAGTTTATTCTTTTTGTAGACCACTTTGAAGTAATTTAACAATCAAGTGGTATATAAATTTTGTGAAAGAAAATAAAATTTAAAATACATATATATAATCATTGTAACAATAACTCATGCATGTATTATGGTAGCAATGAAAAAGCCTTTATATGAAAATAATGTCTGTATTGAATTTCTGATCCATATATAAAATAAGTGGAGTCCAAAGCTTCTCAAAGTATTCTTGTCTTTGTCTTCCATCATAAAGATGTAGGACTTCAGCAAGCTTTGCCATTATGGCCAGATGCCATGTCTTATTAAACCATTCACTGACTCTCTGAAATTTTGATCCCGAGGTTTCAATTTCTGGCAGAATATCTAAGCTCACAACACACTAAGTGTTTCTAATTTTTAATTTCTCAATCAATTTCTCTGAAGAGTACTTAGGCACCACAACCAAATTTTTGACGATGAAAGCATCTCTTCCAACTCTGTAAAGATGTAATTTATTAACCCTCCTCTGGGGGACTATTCCATTGCCCCAGGATTGTTGCAAAGATGCTCCACTTCTCACTAAAGCCATGCTGACAATACAGTGATAGTACATAAAACAGGCTCCAGAAAAAGGTCTAAATAGGCCACAAGGCACACAAGGTGAAAGGTAGTTTTAGGGGTGTGCAGGTCCCAGAGTTTAAAATATTAAAACCAGCTCCTTACATGGAATCTTATTCACAAAAAAGCTAACATTTCAATCAGCATACTATAACACTAATATTTTTAAAATATATATATAATACAAATCCACCATAATAGTTCAAAATATTATACCAAAACAAAATAAAATAGGCCATACAGACCAAAAGGGAACGTACTGAATTCTTTGCCCACAAGACACTGCTATATAAACCTTATTCAAATAACAGAGTTAACATCTATCCTGCAGAAAACACCTCGGTTGATCAACAAGCATAGCTGTCAACGTTTCCCTTTTTTAAAGGGACATTCCCTTATTCCGAATAGGATTTCCCTTAAAAAAAGGGAAAAGTTGACAGCTATTTGTCTCAATTTTTAAAAGCTAGTTTATATATGTCCTCTCCTTCACAATAACAAAGGCACTGTATATTTTTTCACAGTTGTAAATACAACAATGTCCAGATTCTAGGGCTATAAAAGACCAAAAAAAAAACCCTCTTTGTTGTCGCTTAATTCCAAGAAGTTTCAAAAGTACTAAGGGCCCAAGATGTGATATTAATTGCTCTAAGACAATGACTGTGCATTTCTCTAACATGCAGTTATTCAAACTTGAAAGGAAATCTCCAATGGTGTGCTTGAAATGCACATTGGAGAAGCAGCTTTTCTGTTCGGACCCCAAAAGAGAGAGAAAGAGTTATGTGTTTCCTCTCTGCCCTTCATGGTGCTAAGGCTGCTCAGACTTCCCCAGGGCTTCTATTTACAAAACAAAGGACTGCACATTAATTGCATTCACAGAATCAACTGGAGCCAAATAACACAGAATCAATCTACTGTCCAACAAACAATATTTGGCCAATTGACTGGCCTCCAACTCTGCACAAGTGACTTGGTAACATCTGCAAATGCTATGTGTTTCTAAGAAACACTCATAATTATTGCACTTACTGTGACACATCAGACACAGCAGGCAAAGGTGCCTCTTCAGAGATGAGGTCCATGTCTTCTGTGAAGCTGTTGGCCCTTGACATTTCACCACTGTTCCCTTCCAAACGCTTTTTTACTAAACAAAGAATGTGAAGATGCAATATGTTAAAGGGACAGAACAGCAAGATTACACAAGTTGCTCCATTTATACTGCAGTTGTTGCCTTTCAATCAGTGCCTTTTAAAAGCACTGCTTTTAATCCTTATTATGCTCTCCTTCCTCAAGGCAACTCTTTACAGGTAAAAGTCCTTGGGCTTTGGTTTTGTACCTGCAAAGACTGCTTATTCATTTCAAAGCAGCACTGAAAGGGAGGCTGACCCTGAAAGCCAAGGAGCAGCACAGCAGTTCCAGTGAGCTCACAATCTGCGCCCACAATTTTCTTTCTTAAAGGATAATATGAGCATGGTGAAGAAATGACAACAAGTAGAATGTTTCTATAAATATTGGTGATGCGTCCATTGTTATGACAAGCAGTCTATGTGCACAAAATTGCATTTTGCAAAGAATGAGTGGCAGAGATTATGAAGCGGCTTTTGACCCTCAGAGGCATTTTGTGACCCTGTGTGGAAGCCATCCTTAGAGCTAAAAACACAAAGGCCAGCACTGCAGTTCTCAGTGCATACTTTTCACTTAGAAAACCAGGCGTAACCATCTTAAAGTCATAGTTGTGTTTCAGATAATACCATTTCAGGACCAAGAAATTATAAAAAATCTATATTTGACCCTGTTAAATATGTGGAAAATCAAAATTTACTATGTTCTCTGCATTTAAGTAACTGAGTTAGTAGTAAGTTACTGGGTAAGTGAGGGCCACAAAGTTTATTTCAGTGGTTCTCACATCTAAGGATTATCAGGATCACCTATTATATGGATTGCTAGGCATATTTTTATGTATTTAGTAAAGAGTGCAATTCTATATTTGTTTACTCAGATGTAAGCCACACTTTCAGTGGTGCTTCAAAGTAAGCATGCATCATAGCCTATTGTTGCAAACATTGGGTTAAATTACACAGTACTTGTGCACTGAGGAGCATATTGCCCACATCTGGATGTCAGGTGCACTGGGTTACCACAGCAACACCAGCAAGGTTAAGTGTATGACTTGCTGTGTTAGTCATCATCCCATTGGTTCAGAAATGCAGTCTTTAGGGCATGGCTTTCAATATGTCCTGTCCTGATGCTGCCCTGTTTGCTGTCAGGGTCTGGATCCGTGAGAGTCAGGGGAAGAGACTGTGGGTATTACACGGCAGCATTAGATTGCATGGTGATAGTGTTGGCAGATCTCTCTGTACATATATCTCTTTAATTCAAGGACCAGAAGAACTGTATATAGGAGATAGTAGTGTTTAGCTTTGTCTTGCGTCCAGAGACAACAAACACTTTGTAACTTTGAACTATGTGGGAGAGGAGTTTCCCCTTAAACTGGGGACTCTGGAAGAAGCTGTCTGCTGGGAGCAGGAAATCTCTGAGGCCTCTGAGGCTGGAGCTCCGCATCCTCTGCTGGTACATCACACTGGATGCGGGAGGTGACTTCCACAAGTCACCAACACCTACAGTAGGAGTCTAGCAAAGCAGCTGAGGTTAATTGCTAGTTTCTCTTTCCACCTTCTCCAAGCCTCTGATTTGAGAACATTAAAAAAAAAAAGTCCTGTGAGGCAGAGCTGCTTTCAGGACCTCTGCAGAGACTGCGCCTGCTTCCAGATTGGGCTAACTATTGTAAATGGGTCATTCAGATATCACAAATAGGTCGCTGACAACACGGGTTTTTCGTTTGTTTGGTGCAGCAGTCCCGTCCCCCCACTTATTGGACTTTATGCGGAAATTAATCAGGATTAATTTGGGGGGTGGCCTGGTATTCTTCACCATCTGAGTTAATCCTCCATACAAATAATCAAGGGCAGTCAATAGTTAAGCCTGCCTGAAAAGAATCCTCTTGTTCTCTCATCAGGCAAGTCTCAAAAAAGCTCTCAGGAGAGGAGGGAATTACCAGGGCAATGGGACTGTACACTCCATCAGCTTTGCTTGGAAACCACTCCCATGTATTTATCTATAAAATGCCAAGATTGTGCTTTTGTGCAGATGCTCCTCCTGAAGGAAGATAGATGATCTTCTTCTTCTTCTTCTTCTTCTTCTTCTTATTATTATTATTATTGTTATTATTATTATTACTATTATTGCGTACTAAAATACGTAAGTAAACTAGAATCAATCCTAATAACAAATAACCACAGATTGTAGACATTTCACTGGGGTCACTTATAAAAAGTGTGATTCAATTTCAAGAACATTAAATCACCTGCCGCTTTCCATCTTCCCAACAAGACCAAAGAAAAAGTAGAACACGCTTTATAAGTAAGTATAATCAGAGGGAAAGAGGGCCAGCAAGGAGCAAAGTGCAAAGTTAAAGATTTAAGAATTCCAAATTCTCACATACAGGAGATGAGTGGGGTAAAGTCTGCTGGCGTTCCTTTTTATTTGTGTACCTTATCAAGTCAAATCAATTCCTAATGAATTTGTCTCGTTTTTGTTGCCCCCTAAGCACACAGCATTCTTTGCAATTTATGAACTCAGATGGCAAAGGGAGCTCAGAGGAGGAGGAGATATTGCTCTCAGTGAGCTGGCGCATGATGTGATTTGTCACTAAGATCATCCTGGGAGGCCCTTCTCTAAGTCCTCCCTGCCTTTAGAAGTGAGATGGTGGGAGAGACTTCTGTGGCAGCGCCCCAGCTGTGGAATACTCTCCTTGGGAGGTCTGTCAGTTGAACACGTTTTTATTTGCCTGAGTCTTTTAACTGTTTTAGAACTATTGTAATGCTAGAGTTGTACCTGTTGTATTGAAAGAACAGGCTGATGCTCCTGATCTTAACTTACTAATGCTGCTATTTACATCATTAATTGTTAGTCATTATAGAAATCTCCAAACTAAAGAGCAGCATATAAATCTTGGGAATGAATAAATAAAAAACAAAATGGTCCAGTAATTGTGTACGCCCATGCATAGTTTCCATTATGTCACAGAAACCGCCAAGGTGTGTACAGTGGCACCTTGGGTTACAGATGCTTCGGGTTACAAACTCCACTAACCAGGAAGTGGTTGCTCCAGGTTAAGAACTTTGCCCCAGTATAAGAATGGAAATCGTGTGCCAGCGGCACAGCGGCAGCAAGAGGCCCCATTAGCAAAAACATGCCTCAGGTTAAGAACTGTTTCAGGTTAAGAATGGACCTATGGAATGAATTAAGTTCTTAACCCGAGGTACCACTGTACAGCTTTAAAAATTACTAAATGTTTACAATCAATAAAAACCACAAGTTCAATGTTAAGTTTAGCAAGACTAGTAGCTCTGCTATGCTGTCAGGCTCAGGAATTCTATCCCTCCCCCGGTGGCAGCAAGAAGCAGAGAAAAACAAGGCAGAGTCCTTTTTATTGAGTTTATTCATTCATAATAATGAGAGACAAAAGAATGCCGTATGCCCAAACAATGGTGTTGCTCCAACTGAGCTCCTCCTCCCTCCTCCCTAGCAACAGCATTTCCTTTTACTGTGTCTGCTCGTGGCCAACTGTCTCCAAGTTCTCTGTTCCTGCACTCTTAACAAACGGCGAGTTCTGGGAGAAGGGGGGTCAGAAATACGCTCCAGTGACAACGTGTCAGCTGGCTGCTCTGCCTCCTGGCCTTGCCTCACCTTCCCCTTCTCCTAACACTTCCCAACTCTTCTGTTCATCTGTCTCTGAGCTGTGACTTTCCTCAAACCCCTGCTGTAAATCAATGCTGCATTCCTCTTCTCCTGCAGCGTCAGGAGAACGTGTGTGTGTGTTGTATAACAACAATAACAACAACAACAATTTATTATTTGTACCCCGCCCATGTGGCTGGGTTTCCCCAGCCACTCTGGGCGGCTTCCAACAGAGATTAAAAATACATTAAAACATTAAAAACTATCCTAAACAGGGATCTCCACCATTCCTCCTCCATCTCCACCATTCCTCCTCCATCTCCACCATTCCTCCTCCACCTAAACATTAGGAAGAACTTCCTGACAGTAAGAGCTGTTCGACAGTGGAATTTGCTGCCAAGGAGTGTGGTGGAGTCTCCTTCTTTGGAGGTCTTTAAGCAGAGGCTTGACAACCATATGTCAGGAGTGCTCTGATGGTGTTTCCTGCTTGGCAGGGGGTTGGACTCGATGGCCCTTGTGGTCTCTTCCAACTCTATGATTCTATGATTCTATGATCTCATCCCCTTCAGTCCAGTCCCTGTCATATGTATTGATACTTACTTGTATTGAGATCATTTCAACAAAATCCCATTGAAGGAATGGGTTTCCCAAACCCAAAACTGACTGTGCAGGCAGTTTGATACTGCACCAAAATCCCTATTTTTCCTTAGCTAAAATCCATTAACTTGAGCTCTGAGTCAATGTATAAACAAAAACCCGGCTGTGCTCAGAGCCCTCTCCTTTATCAGTTTGTGACGGCAGGGATGACCCTGACTGCACCAGCAGAACAGAGAAGACACATCTGTACCTTATCTTATGTGCTGACCACAAAAGACGCACAGACCTAAGTCCGGAACAACGCCAAAGCGTGTTCTCGGAGATGCCGACCTCTTCCTCCAAGATAAGAGTAGGAAGAGGAAGATCCTTTTATGGTCAGAAGTACAGGAAGGAATTCCCTTTTATGGTTAAGAATACCAGAGCAAGAACATATGTGATGTCAACCTGCGTACATAGGCTGATGTGGTTGGATTTATATGGGAAGGAGGGAGAGGATGCCTGGAGGGTATATATACTGCATGAAACTTGTCATTTCTTTGGACTTGCTGTGGACTTGATCACGCAAGTGCCTTCTGCTATCTGGAGAGCAGAATAAACTCTTTCTTGGAATCAACCTCGGTGTCATTTGACTTCCTTCCTCCTGTCCCGGAGCAACGCAGACCCAATCGGTGAACTCTAATAAGGCTACACCATCATGTCCCAGAAACTGGCATATTTATGACACAATCCAAACTGAGGCACTGAATAGCCCTTTGTTTTCAATGGAAGTGGCTAAGCTCATAAAAAAACTATTTCCCATGGAAAGCGATGAGGCTTTAGCTGGTGTACCAACTTCAACAGTACCTGGATAAATAATAATAATAATAAATTTTATTTATATCCCGCCCTCCCCAGCCGAAGCCGGGCTCAGGGCGGCTAACAACAATCAAATAATCAAACAATCAAATAAACCAACATTCTAAAAATATTTCATTATAAAAATTAATTAAAATCAAGTTGATGGCAACCATTAAGCAAAACTCTGTGCAGGTTGCCAGAGGAGGGAGTCAGGCTGCGCCCTGACCAAAGGCCTGGTGGAACAACTCTGTCTTGCAGGCCCTGCGGAAAGATGTCAGGTCCCGCAGGGCCCTAGTCTCTTGTGACAGAGCGTTCCACCAGATTGGAGCCGCAGCCGAGAAGGCCCTGGCTCTAGTTGAGGCCAGCCTAACCTCTCTGAGGCCTGGGACCTTCAGGGTGTTTTTATTTGCAGACCGTAGGTTTCTTTGTGGGGCATACCAGGAGAGGCGGTCCCGTAGGTACGAGGGTCCTAGGCCGTATAGGGCTTTAAAGGTTAAAACCAGCACCTTAAACCTGATCCTGTACTCCACCGGGAGCCAGTGCAGCTGATATAGCACCGGATGAATGTGGTCTTGCAGCGAAGACAAGATAGCCTTGCCTTATTTACTCATGGTCCAGCAATCTCCTTTGAAAGCAGTTTGGAAACTTCAGCTAATCCAGAATAGGGCCGCAAGGTCTTTAACAGGAATCAGTGCCTGCTCTCACTCTTGCTCCTTGTTCAAGGGCACACAGCTACTGTGATCTCCAAGCCTTTCCTCCTCTCTCTCTGACACTTGCAGAAGTCATGCACCAAGGAACACCTCCCTAGACTAGCCATTGCCATGGTATCCCCCACCACCACCATTATGGCACACCCGTCTCTGTATCTGAGCCATCAGCAACAAGGCACAGCAGACAAATGTAATCAGAGGCATGCCCTCACATTCTCTCTCACACCTATTCATTTATATACATAACAGTTTACTATAAATATCAACACAGAGACAGAAGTATATCACAAATGTGGGGATGATGTTCCTTGTACCTTGTGAAGCAGGACAGGTTGCAGCACAGATAGATAAAGATGACCAAGAAAGCTGTCGGCCTTCATACAAACACAATGGCCAGAAGGGAAGCAGAAGAAAAAGCAAACAATAAAATCAATTAGAGAAGAAAGACAACTGAACTACCAACAGAACCTTTTGCATTCCACTGAGACTACAAACCTCTTGAACTGAAATGCTGATATTCAAGCCTTTTTCTGAAACTGTTCTGCAGTCGGTTTACTTTTTCAAGATTATGCTATTTTTTGATCTCTCTCACATCAATTAGAAATTTCATTGTGCATAGGTGTTTTACAGCTGAAACATATATTTGAAATATGCCCAAAAAATCCAGTCTTGCTACTCAAATATTAAACGTTTTAATATAAATTAAATATTAATATTTACATTATAATGCATCTTTTATCTTAGTGCTTCTTTCAGAATCTCTTGATTGTCTCACAATCTGAACTCACAGAAACTGTCTGATATCAAATCCCATTTCATTTTGTCTTTTATCAAATACATGCAAATAACTAATACTATTACATGCCAACTATTAAATATTATCAGTATAGGTAAAGGTAAAGGGACCCCTGACCATTAGGTCCAGTCGTGACCGACTCTGGGGTTGCCACGCTCATCTCGCTTTATGGCGAACCAGAGCAGTGCACGGAAATGGAAATCAGTATATCAACTGCCAAACATCACTTAGGATGCCAGATAGAGACAAAATATCCGGAACTTTGCTTAGACAACATGCTGAAGCCAGAGAGGCAGGCTAGGCAGATGTCACCAAGGGTAAGGGCACCACCACGCTTCCCCTTACTCAAGCATTAGTGCCGCACATGAAAACCACATGAACACAACTGCTAGAAGTACAGAAGAGGCTGTAGACTCCTAGAGGATGAGGGGCCCTTCTAGGTCATCTCGTTCAATCCCTTGATTGATGCAATAATTCCAGAGCAATAGCACCTCACAACAGAAGGCTGCTTAGCCTTTCCTTCAAAACTGTCGAACAATGTATAGCCTACACACACACAACATGAAAGAGAATTTAATTTCATCCATATTTTTAAGCAAACTGGCTTCATTTGTGTTGGTTCAAAAATATATGTCTGTAAAACGAGAATTCCTGGATGCCAAGACCCAAGTTTGGGACAAGTACAAAGTGAGAGAACTGCAAGAGAGATTTAAAATCACAAAATATGCAGTAAAGTGTGGAAACATAGGCTGATAGACCTTTAAAATATGTCATTGTGGGGGAACTTCCCTCTTGCCCCAGCATTGGAAAAGACCACCTTTGCTAAATTAAAAATTGGTTTACTTACTAACTCATCAAAGGTCAAATTCATGTGCTTTTCCCTACATTGGTCAGAAACGTTGCATGGGCAGTAAACTTTAGTTACAAAGTGGTGAAAGTTCCTAAATTATTTCGGGGGACCTCAGGAGTGGCTGGTGGGAGCCATGTGGTCTGAGCTGGAGCAATCAACTCAAACCTCTTCACACACTGAGCTTCTCATGTAGACTGGGTGCATCCAGAGACTATTAACCATTTGTTTTGTTTTGTATCGCAACTGCTTGCAGCTAGACTCTTCTCTCACAAAATAAAATTGCTTTCTCTGTCCCTGTTCTCCTTATTTGGATTCTTTTGTCTCTCAGGATTGGATAGCCCTTCTCCAAGGTGTCTTCCTCCTTGCCTTCAGCTGCTGACTGCAGTTCCTTGCAGTTCCAGCCCCTCAGCTGCCCATCTACACTCTTTGGTCACTGCTTCCATCTGGGTGCCTTGCAGCTGGGGTCCTGGGGCACTTTCAAACCCCTGTAGCATCTCCTCAGGCAGGGCTCTCACCTTGCATGGAGCCACGCTTTTCTGCCCAAGGGGGTTTCTCACCCTCTCAGCTTGCAGCAACTCCATTTTCTCCAGTCAGTGGCTTTTTTGCTGCTGGATCATTTGCTCAAGCTGCTCCATATTTTGGCAGCTTTGCTGCTGAAGCATCAACCTGAACTGCTCCAGGAATGCTGCTGTTCCTCCCTCCATCTTGACTCAAGCAAACCTCGCTCACAGATCCTCATCCCAGAAACATGAATCCCACTTCTAACATCAGTGTTGCATGCCCCCCAATCTCTGATTGGTGCAGGATTCCAGGGGTCCCGGGCACTTACTCAGAGTTTAGTTTCCTCAGAATGTGGGATAGCAGAGACTGTGCTGTCATTATGATGTATGGTTTTTTACACATATATACAACCTGAGCCTACAATGGAGGGGCTCATAGCATTAACACCCAAGAGGGTCTTCCTTCTTCCACAGCCACAGTCTTGGATTAAAGCAGAAAACAGGCTTGGCTCTGTCTCTCAGCTGCATAGCCTATAGTTTGCTTCTAGCTTCTAGCTCTTGCACACAACTCACAAACAATAAACTTGTCTTGCTATTCCAGCAACTGAGTCCTTGTTGGATCAAGGAATTAGAAAGGACTCAGGCACACAGCCTACTCCTCCAAAACTCACAACACTACTTTAAATTTCAGCTTCATATAAATCATAAAAGGCAGGTTCTCTCACAATACTCCATTTTCTGTCTCCTCTTCCTGGGTTGAACTAAGTGAATTTTGCCTCCATTCCCACAAACCAAATCATTTTCAACCACACATTTACTGTAGGCATTTTGGATGAATGCCATTTTGTAGCCATTTAATTTGTACCATTTAAAACAAATAACAAACATAAACCTGTTTGTAGAAATGTTAGTGATTAAGCGATATTTAAATATCTACAACAAATAAATAAAAATAGATAAATTGACATAGGACCTTTCGTTCCTGGTAGGTGCCAACCATTGCCCTGATCAGGTTAGAACAATTCCTGCTTCTTCTTTCAGTTGTCTCTCTCCACGCTGAGTATAATATTTTCTTTCAGATCAAAATTCTGCTTTTTATCCCAATATCTTGTAAGCATAGCATGCTTCCTCTGGGATCACGTCATGTGAAGGACCAAAGCATGGAAGCAGGAGTTATGTCGGCTCTTATGAGAGTGGTCGCTTCTATGGGGCCACTCCTATGGTTTCCAAAGGCCTCTGCTGGGATCTTAACAAAGTGATGCCCAGCTTTTAACAATACAGCAAGAGGGAAAGCATACAAAGGAGGGGGGTCCTGGTTCCTCTGAAAGATGGGGCAACAAAGGCTTGCAATCCAGAATAAGAGTCTTCTTGGCTATATGAGGCCTCTGAGTTACTGCACACTGATCAGTGGCCACTAGAGGACCCACAAAGACAAGACAGAACAAAACAAGAGGAAGGGAAGAAGGAAAGTTACTTCACTCCTAGTAGGGCTCATGTGCATGGCAGCCAAAAATTCATTTTCCAAATCTGTTTTTTGCACTGTAGCTCTCTGCGGTTCCATGCATATGCCCGTTGTTTGCTGTTCTCACATTCCATTGCAGCAGGGCCACACATTGTGCCTTAGTTGTATTTTGGAACTAGAGTCATGTTGCTCATTTTAATAACCCTTCATAAGCAGCCCATAAAACCCGCTGACACTCCCTGTAGAAATAAGGAAAACACATGTGTTCTGCTTCTTTCACACTCTTCCCCCTGCCCCAATGAAATTGGGGGCCATTGTTAAATCACTACTGCGCTCACAAAGCATTTCAGCAAACCAACATCACTATCTCACCCTGCTATCAGCCGTGCAAGTGGCTTGTACACTGCTGCTCTAAAGGTGGAAGAAGTCCCTAGTGGGGAGATAGCATCATCATGAAGGTGGTTTTCCCAGGGCAAGGTTAATCCACTGCACTCTGGGTGTGCTGACCCTTGCGATGTCCCCAAGTGCAGGATTTTCTCCACTACACAAGAAGGAAGATACACTTCTCGGTTTGGTCTGCTGCTGCGATGCGGTTACAGAAGCAGGCATCAGTGGATCTGCTGTTGCTTGCGTTCTGTTTGTAAAGCTTTTGCCAGATTGCAACAGCCAGTTATAGATGGGGGAAATAAGCATATTATGTTTGTGAGGGAGGGGTGTTAGGTATGTGCGTAGGGGGTGGGTCTGTCGCTCACACATACAACAGCTAGCTAACACTGAGCCTGAGCCCTGAACCAAGAGCTTGAATGTTGGCTCTGACTCAGTTGCTGCCCCATGCCAACCAAAGGGAAGGATTAGGAGAAAAAGAAGTAAGGAAATAGTAGGTATAGCATGGAGAGAGGAAGGGCTTTGAGCTTGGCTTGCTAAGTGTGCCTTCTTTGGAAGCAGGGGCGTGTCTATTGTTCCCTCACATTAGCCCTCCCTCCCCCCCCCCCCCGTGAATAAAGGCACTTCTACTCAGAAATATGCCCCATTGAGTGAATCCAGGTAAATCCACCATTGCTTGTGATGAGGCTAAACTCAAACTCTCATTTGTCTCCTGAAGAACATACTCATCAGGGAAGATATGAATTTTTAGGCAAAATGATACAAATAAGCAAAAATGGCCCAACATTCCACAGTGCACACAATTTATGTTGCTTGTTTGGACCTATTTCTTACTCTTTTTGTAATAAGCCAAAGCTCAGCTTTTTATTCAGACATTGCCATGTTAAACATTTCATCATGTTACAGAAAATCAGGAAGGAGTTTGCAGTAAGAGCTATTAAGAAATCAGGGGTATAGTTCCATTCTGTAAGTGGATGAAATACAGAGTGCATGAAGTTATATGGGGCCATTACCTTCAACAGGCATCTCTCACAAAAAGTTTCCAACCTACCTGTCTGCTTGAACATCCGTGTAAGACCTAGTGGGGAAGAAGGGTGCAATGTATTCAGAAAAGTCAGTCTCAAGTCAACTAAGTTTGGCTTAAGAGAGCCATTTCTAAACTGAACTGAGGAGGAGAAATCACCAGCAAAGATTCTCATGCTGCCCCAGAAGCAACCCAGGCTCTGATCTGGTGACCAACAAGTATGATAACCTTCAAGAGGATCATCAATAGGAAATACCCATCAGAAACACCCAAGTCTTTCACATGGAAACAAAAAAGCCAAAGGTGTTGGGCGGTAAGAAAAAAGCATACAAAATCCATAATTGGTTGATACCTTCATTAGGACCAGCCAAAATGTCATAAAATAGTGGAAAATGCTTGAGTTCTGCATCAGGAAGATGTTACACAGAACAAGAGGTACAGCGATGAAGAAAAACAAAAAATAGGCATGGATGTTATAGCTATAAGCTATAAGGTCAGGTTTAAACTCAGATCCCAAGATGGAGATAGCAAACTGTGTAAGCCTCTCCAAGATGCTACAGGCGTCAGATCACACACCTAAGATTCTAGGACAAAGATGCAGTGCCAGCTCCCCATTTTCAAAAGCAAAAGGGGACCCACCTGTGCCACATGCTTTAAGCCAGAGTGGGGAACTGAATCTAGTCAAAGGGTGGTTCACTTTAAGAATTAGGTGGTGTCAATCATATGATGTCAGGAGACTGTAACTTCCTTCTGTGGCTGCAGGGGAAGAACTGGAGCACACTCATTGCAGCTCTGGCTTGAATTTGGCACTGAGTGAACTCCTGATTCTTCCTTTTGAATGTGGTGTTTCACCAAGCTGAATCTTTACCAATCCATACCTGTTGTCATATGACTTCAGGCATGACTTTAGCTGAAATGGCCCCACAGCCCAGATGGGAATGCATGGCTGGCCTAGTTAGGTCCAGAGGCCAGAGGGTTCCCACCATTGCCTTAAGCAAAAAACAGGTTGCTAGGGAGCTGAGGGGATGCAACACTCCACATTAATAGATTTTGGATATAAATACACACAGTCCCTTCAACCCTGACCCTGATTGCAATGTAGTGCCTTTCTGAGCCTATTCTACTCCTCAACCCAGAACTAACCTTCTGTTCCATGGCAGTGTTGTGTGCATACCCACCATTTACTATGAGATCCCAGGGTAGCTTGCCATTTTCTTAAAATATTTAAAACAATTAAGATAGATTGCAATCAATAAAATAGGGTGGGTCCTACTATATCTATATCTCAGGTGTCAAGGGCCAGGCCAGGCACACACCTTCAGCATCTAATCTAGCACTTCACCAGGAAACAAAGCAAACTGAAGTGGAAATGTGAAGAACCAAACATAAAACTAGGAAAATGGGAAACAGAGAAACCAGAGCTGTCAGATTTGCCCATCCATAAGAGACACGCTCAGTGGTGTGATGCCATTGTTCGACAGTCATCCTTCCTTTTTCCTGACCCGCTCCAAGTCCATGTCAGAATGGCATCACATCAGAAGTGGAACATTTCAGAGGTAGAAAGAGATAACTGATTTGAGAAGAGGGTGGTGGGTGACTAAAAACAGCTTCAGCCACCTCTGTTTTATTGCACATAGCAGCAGAGCCCAATGTGGGAAATGATATGCAGTTACTTGTTATAACAGGGTTAGCCCATGTTGGTGCCCTACTACCAGACTACAACCTTTGCTGCTCCCGTCTTCCCTAACCATTGGTTTGGTGACTGGGGCTTACAGTCTGGAGGGCACCACCTTGGCTCTTCCACATTAAAGTACAGTGGTACCTCGGGTTACATACGCTTCAGGTTACAGACTCCGCTAACCCAGAAATAGTACCTCGGGTTAAGAACTTTGCTTCAGGATGAGAACAGAAATTGTGCTCCCGCAACACGGCGGCAGCAGGAGGCCCCATTAGCTAAAGTGGTGCTTCAGGTTAAGAACAGTTTCAGGTTAAGAACGGACCTCCAGAACGAATTAAGTACTTAACCCAAGGTACCACTGTAAGTATTTCAGACTCTTTCAATGCATGTTTCTAATAAGATTTAAAGGAGCTTTTAAAGTTCAGCCTCAGTTCTGCAAATGGTAACTCTTTCTATGTTGCAAGCTGTGAAACTGGCTCCAACCACACCATGTTTCTCACAGCCAGGAATCTGCCACACATCCCTCAAGTCCCCATTTTGCACCATTCACAGGTCAACGGCCTAGCTAATAAATGAAAGCAAATTTAAGCCCTGCTCCTACAATCCCACACATAAAACTGCCATTTGAACAGAGCAGCAGCTCATCCCAGATCAGGTTGATATAACCCCACAAATTAAATGTGAATCAGTGAGGATCCTTTACTTGAGGGCATTTAACCAACCAAGCCTTTGCTGAAGAGAAGAATCCTATCCCACTCTGTACCTTTGTGCCTTACTTGAACTATTTTGTGTCCCTGAGTGGAACCCAACCTACAGTCTTGACCATTGTCATGTCTCTGTTGAGCATTGCTTGCTTGGTTCAGAGCATTGCAAGATACCACAGATAACAGAAACGTAGGGGAGAGAATGACATTAATTTTCATAATCTGTCAGTAAGCTTCCATACAGTTGCAGACAGAATTTGTGTAAATTGTGTCCAAACTGCAGATAATCAGAAGGGTGACACTGGAGTTGCTAGCAAAGCATAACACAAGGGCCAATAATCTGTGCCTATAATCTAGCATCTGACACTGGTCTAACTTCTTACTTTGAGCTGCTCACAAACCAGTCACTTGCTTTGTGATGCAACTACCAGCTTGACTCCAGAGCACCAGCCCTTACAGTATTATTAGTGACACTGAATTAGAATAAGGAGAGGACTCATTGTTATGAAGTCCAAAAGGCATACTTGCTATTGAGAAGAAGCCTCTGCAGTCTGATCTCAAAGAGAAAAGCTACTATGTGCAAACACAGCTCTAAAAAGTCCTAAAACCTAAATCCCAAACTGAGAATTATTATTCTATTTCCAGCAGACATTAGTCATTGTGATGTTTTGGGCAATTTTGATAAATTCAACAGTAACTGCTCCGACATGACAGCTTTGAGAGGCTGGCAGTGATCAATATAGTCTATCTGCTAGATGAATCCCTGGAGTTATTAATCTTTTTATCCTAAGAATACATGTATTATTTTTAGAACAACAAGAGATTGTTTAACAACTATCAAGTTATTTTTATTATACACAACCATGTATGAACAAACATCTACAAATCACATTAATGAGAGGGCCATCAACAGCCTTTTAATAACTGTGGCTGGTTCAACAGCTACAGTCATTCCTGGACTGGGAAAGCCTGGCGACTGGACTTAACTGTCAGGGGTCCTTTACCTTTACCTTTTTAATATGGTGTGATGGTGGTGGGAATTAATGGAGGCAGACAAAAGCAATATCGGGGTCTGATCCAGTTGGACTGTCCTCTCCCCTCCCCATCACAACACCAACAGACATCCTCTGTCCTGTGATAATATCAGGGCCTGCTCCAATCAGAGAGTCACCCACCCCAGTAAGGTACAATGGACACTACCTGAGCCAAAGGCAACATCAGACCTTGTTTCAACAATTGCTCTGTGGAAAATAGAGAATGAGGTAGGCAGGCAAATTAACATCAGGGCTGCTTCAGTTGGATTGTCCCCTCCCCGCCTCTTATATCATTTATTTGGTTTAATAAATTAAAACTGTACTCCACCTTGGGTTAGTTGGCAGAAAGGAAGTATGCAAATGCAATAAACAAACAAACAAACCCAGCTCCTAGAATGCTCAGGTAGCAAGCAGAGCTCTGTGAATCTGAGGCCCCACCATCTAAAGTGCTTCTGCCTTCATCTCTCCCACCTCTGTTTTTCTTAAACAAAAGAGTGATGCAGTAAGGCACATGCCAGCTAACCCACTCAAAATGATTAGGATGTGATATTCAAAACTGAGCTTTCTATTTGATCACAAATTCTCTTGCCATGGTGGTCTTGACGTTATCTTAAGTAGGCTTTTCAGACAGACTATAATTGTTACACAGAGGTTTCCTGAACCCACAAGAACTGAATGGAAAAGAATATTTCACCATGCATAGCTTTTTCCCATTACCATGCTAAAGTGGAAGTGAAAGCTGCACAAAGCATATTTTCTCTTCCACACAGCTCTTAAAGGTACAGAATGCTTGAGGGAGTCTAGGTGGGGAAACTCTGGCTTAACCTGGAATACTAAACACATGAATTGGCTATCAACATTAGGCATTGCAGCAGATGTCAAACCCTTTTGGTGGCTGCAAGATTTCTTACCAACATGAAGGTATGGAAGGGTGGTATAACCAGTGAACATTGCCTGTCATTCAAAACCTACCCACATTCGGATCAAATGTGGTGATGAACCTGGATTGTATTGCCCATGATTGCTGTGGTTTGGTCACTTGCCATTACTGAATTCCATTGTAATACTCTATTTTGAGAGACACTGAGCAAAAATTATCATTTCCAATGGTTATGAATATTTCACCATCGGTCCACCACAGTTATGTGTGTGCCTTTGTTACAGGAGAACGCAGCGGCTGTCAGGTGAAGAACTTTACACCATGAGAACATGAACTCCCTTTTTTGAAGGAGTGGTTAGAGATTAAATAGCCTTAAACTTAGGGATGGGTGAAACTTTCCAAAATGGTTTCTCATTTTTCCTATCTTTAGTTCAGCTCTCCATAGTTCCACATTACTTTGTGGATTTTTCTCATTAAATTTATCAGAATATTAGTGCATGTTCTTCCAAATGGACACATTTTAAAAATGCAATTTCTACTAATATAATGTGTATTTGCATGTTACATACATGCAGTTCTATGCACACTTTACCCAAGTATATGAATTTTTGCACACGTTACTTGGATGGATAACTGCATTGCAAAATTCATTTTGAAGGATGGCTGTGTTTTGGTTCTTGTATTGTTTTAGAAAGTACAAATTACTGCATTTTTCGCTCCATAAGACATCTTTTTTCCCTCCTAAAAAGTAAGGGGAAATGTCTGTGCGTCTTATGGAGTGAATGTGTGGTCCCTGAAGCCGAATTGCCTGAGTGCAGGGGCAAAAATCGGATCGTGCGTCATGAGGAGGGAAGGCTGCAGAGAGGAGGCTGTTGGGGTTCCTGTATCGGGCATATTTTGGTGTGTGTGTGGAGGCGTGTGAGTCATGTTGCTGCACGGGAGAGCGTGTGGTTAAAGGGGGCGTTTGAGTGTCCTTGTGTGTGGCGCCTCTCGATCGATGTACAGCATCCCAAGGCTACCATCTGTTCATCAGCCCTGTTCCCCTTGCCTAATTATTGTAGCGCCTTCCTAAGGATTCAATTGTGACTCCTATTTTGTTTTGTGCTCCCCACCGCATACGGTTTTAACTGGGCGGTTAAAGTCAGCCGCTGCTCCCCGCCTTTTGCTCTCGTCCCTTTCTGGCAGGGAGCGCACAGCTGCAGTGAATTCCTTTCCTGCCCTCTGCCTCAGGGTCTTACTGCCCACCCTCTTGTATTTTTGGTTGTTGTGTTTGCTCGGAATGGGCCAGCGAAGGCCCATTCCCCTTGCTCAGCGCGTCTGCTTGCTACGAGGTGACGCGGCTAGGAAGGAATTAGCAGGTGGACACGATCCTTTCCCCTTCCATTGCTCAGCGCCGGCCACAGCACCGTCACCTCGCAGCAAGCAGACACGCTAAGCAAGGAGATTGGTGGCAGACAAATGCAACAGAGAGCAGGGAAATCCCCTGCCCTCGCGGCAAGCAGAGGGGAAAGGATTGTGTCCTTCCTGCTAATGCCTTCCTAGCCACACTGCGCGCAGGCTCCAGCCCACACGGCTCAGCTTCCGGCAGCTAGGAGCACAACTGGCAGCTGCCGCCGCCGCCTCCTCTCTGTGCTCCGGTGCTGCTGCTGCTGCGTGCCAGGGATGCACAGGCAGCCGGAAAACATGCAGGTGGGGGAGAGAGGGGGAGGCTGGCTTGGGGGGGGGAGGAGAGAACTTTTGCCTTCCTTTCCTCCCTTCCCTTAAACCCCTCTCCTGCATCATTAGCCACCTCCTTCTCCACACGCCCCACGCGTGCTCCTTGTCCCTTCAGTGTTTTTCCTTCCCTCCCCACTTAAAACTCCTATCCTACAACATTTGATTCAGAATATTTTTTTTCTTGTTTCCTCCTCTAAAAACTAGGTGCAACTTATGGTCAGGTGCGCCTTATGGAGCGAAAAATATGGTAGGTAGGTTTAAATGCAAACTGAATCAAATTTCTCTTACATCTCTACCTACAGGTTAACTAGCAGATACTCAGGACAGTAGAACAACCAAAAATATGTGGTACAGTCTGAGAAATATCACAGTACCAAAAAGTCAAACAGGGAAATAGATCTCAGAAAAGTACTATGGAAGTGTTTTATGAACATACATAGAAGTACAAACGCACTAAGAATATTCCTTGCAGTTGGATATATGTTTTTGCCTTTAATTACACTTCCTTTCAGTTGCCTCTGAGGAAGAGCAAAATACTCTCTAAATATGTTACATATACATTAAGTATCTACTTCCTAACAATCCATTTCAGCAGTACCTTTCTGCGGTCAGCATACATGTATGTCAATGCACAAAAACAGTAGCCCTCCCAAGTTTGCTTACAAAATTAGAGCTTTCAGGAACTCCTGTGTTAACAAGCAAGCAAGGTGGGTCCTGTGCTTTTAGAAGCTGGACCTTGACTGTCTTAAGAGTGACAGGAGGTTATGGGAGGAAACACCACTGCTAGCCCTCATTCCTCAAGTAAAAGAGCTCAATGATGAGGGAAATGCATTTTAATTTTCCCACATATATTCCAGGATTAAGCTCCAGCACTGAGAACAGATGCTGGCACAGATAAAACTCTGCAGGAGGCCCATTTTAAAAGAAGTTGCATGTCACTACCCACCCTTTTCATATCACATAGAAACCCTAATCTGAGCTTTACCCACCTATATCAGGAGCCTGTGGTAGTCAGAAGAACACATGTGAACAGAAGATGAGCAAGCAAGAAACCTGTTAAACCATTTCCTCTCTGGACCTAATTTCAGCTCAGTCTGCTTTTTTCACCTGCCTTGGATACCCATGCACTGCTTATTGGTGCCTGCATCACTCTTTCACCATACCTTTGCAAAGGAAACAGCCTAACGGTTATGTTCAAATTGGCACTGCTTATTTATTTCTCTCCATATACTGCTAAGATAGCTTCTGGTTTGTTTCTGTCCAGCATAGAAAAGATGGGAGAATTGGGTGTGAAATGGGCATTTATGACATGAGCAGCATGTACCAGCATGCTGCTTGCTCATGTTACACCACAGCTAATGTTTAACTATGGTTTAACGACTGAAAAATAAACTCATGGCTGCTGTATACATAAAAGATTCATTGTAAGATAGTAGGTTACCTCCAGGTTCATCAAGGTAGAAACTCATCTCTTTCTTGTCTTCTCGCTGACCGATATGGTCATAAGTAATTTGTGGAATAGGCAGCACTGTCTCCCCTGGATTCATTATAGGTGTGGAACCATTATCACGCCCAAGTTTTCCTTTCCTTTTGTATCTTCTGCTCTGTAATAAAACCATTTCCATACCAAAAAAAGTATGATACAAAAATTTCAACTTCTACAGGCTTGGAAACCCCAGTGATTAAGAAGTATATAAATAACTGAAATAAATGGTGTGTGGGCAAGTTGAGACTTGCATACATTTTTAAAGGGTTCATTTGAAACAATCAGCATACTTTTTCATCTGAGACTTCTTAAGAAGTTGGCAACCACAGACCATATTAACGTTCACCTGATATACTCTTCTATCTTTACTGCCTGCCATAGAACCACAGCTTAGCTACCCCACAGGAAGTCAGCCTTCAGCTCTAACACAGGTATTTTTGCTCTCTGAAGAAATGACTGTCATACCCCAACATCCTGAAAATGTGGTTACTAGAGTCTTACAGGAAATGTGGGGTAGCTACATAGGAACCTCTACAGCTGTCCAGACCACACTTACTATTCAATCCTACACAAGTCTACTCAGCGTTCCATTGGGTCCAATGGGGTTTATACACAGGGAAGTTAGTGTAGGGCCTCCTTCACACACATTATGAATTAATAAAAAAATGCGATGGGCTCACTCACATACACATATCAACATTGTTGAACTTTTTTTAGTTCTGCCCAAAATTGTTTTATGGAAAATTGGCAAAAACGGCACTGCCAACATGGGCTGCCATACATCTTGTTGATTTCTTACCAGACACTGCTGCCGACTCCAGTATTCCACGTATGTCCGGGAAATCCCAGGTGTATGGCAACCCTAACATTTCACTTGATTCTTGAAGACCGCAGTGACAAATGTGCATCTGAGAACCAGTTACAAGTCAGATGCTAAATAGTAGTTGTTGTTTGTTTGTTTGTTTGTTTGTTTGTTTGTTTGTTTGTTTGATTTATATCCTGCCCCTCATCAGATTCCCAGGGCAGCTTGTATTCAAATGCCTTATTTAGATTAAAGCTTTTCAGTTGCATCAGAGAATAACTCCTTTCTGAGACCTGGTCCATGAATTCATTTGTTTCCCCCATCTTTACATGCACCTTGCTTCCTTATTATATTGTATTATTATTATTGTAAGCCATTATTTTATACCGCAAACTTCCTGAAGTGTTTTTCTGAAAGTAAACAAATTAAGCCAACAAGAGGCAAAGTCACCGTAAGTTTATTAAATAGAGCAAAGTACAAATTAACATCTGGGACATCAGTAAAACCCTGATTTTTCTTTTTATGCAGGGTCAAGTGATTTGATTTGATATTGATTTAATATCTGGATTCCACTTTTCCAACAACAAATGATGAGCTCAAAGTGGCTCACAATAATCACAATAGCATTTTTAAAAACAAACCCAAACTTTGCAATTATTATAATAACAAACATACTAACATATTATGTGGGGCCCACTGTGATTTTGGCAACAGATGGAAGTACTGGGCCTGCGGACAGGCCCTGAGTCTGCCTCCTGGAGTCCCCGTTGCTTGTGGGAGCTGGTGGGTCCATCAGCCAATCAGGAAAGTGTGGGGAATTTAATCATTTAATGGTCATATGGGAACTTTCTGTCTGTGTGGGTAGAAGGGGTCTCTAACTACCTGTGTGGGTTGAGATCAGGATTATCTGTTAGTGGGGACAGATAGTTAAATAGCGCTCAGTTTGAGATAAGGATTGGCTGTGAGCAAAGTTGGTCTATTTGAGTGGAGCTAGCTAGGCAGAACAACCCAGCTTTGATTGAATAAGGGGAAGGCTAGGATGGCGCTGTGGTCTAAACCACAGAGCCTAGGACTTGCCAATCAGAAGGTCGGCGGTTCGAATCCCCGCAACGGGGTGAGCTCCCATTGTTCAGTCCCAGCTCCCGCCAACCTAGCAGTTTGAAAGCACATCAAGGTGCAAGTAGATAAATAGGTACCGCTCTGGCAGGAAGGTAAACGGCGTTTCCGTGCGCTGCTCTGGTTCACCAGAAGCTGCTTAGTCATGCTGGCCACATGACCTGGAAGCTGTCTGCGGACAAACGCCGGCTCCCTCGGCATATAGAGCGAGATGAGCGCTTCAGCCCCGAGGGTCGGCCACAACTGGACTTAACGGTCAGGGGTCCCTTTACCTAGGATCCTGGAAGGGGCTGGGAGCATCTTAATTGTGGTGTGTAAGATAACAGGTATCATAGAAATTTATCTGTCCAGTGACAGGTTTAAAGCATGAAGTTAAGAAATATCTTAAATATCTCTGCAAATAGTGTTTGCTTGAAACAGTGTTGCGCCTTTCAAAAGCAACCATATGCTATAACCTAACTGAGTGTAAATAAAGTTCAACTTTTGTTCTAAAAGCCTTACTTAGATCTTCTTCGTGAAGGAACTGTGTTCACAGGTTCCCCTTCACATAATTAATTCTGTGTTAAACAGAAATGCTACCACAAACGAGTAACTATGGACCTCTACTGTGTAATACAGTGGGAGATTTATCTAGCGACGCATCCAAAATATCTGTCGCATTACCCAGCACCATCTTCATTGAGGGTGTCTGTCACACTGCCATTCTGCCAAGATGACAACATTTAATTTAAATGGTGGTAAGAAAGACAATGGGACGCAGGTGGCGCTGTGGGTTAAACCACAGAGCCTAGGACTTGCCGATCAGAAGGTTGGCGGTTCCAATCCCCGTGAGGGGGTGAGCTCCCATTGCTCGGTCCCTGCTCCTGCCCACCTAGCAGTTCGAAAGCACGTCAAAGTGCAAGTAGATAAATAGGTATCGCTCCGGCGGGAAGGTAAACGGCGTTTCCATGCGCTGTTCTGGTTCGCCAGAAGCAGCTTAGTCATGCTGGCCACATGACCCGAAAGCTGTACACCGGCTCCCCCGGCCAGTAAAGCAAGATGCGCGCCGCAACCCCAGAGTCAGCCACGACTGGACCTAATGGTCAGGGGTCCCTTTACCTTTACTAAGAAAGACAATGTAGCACAATTAATGGTTTGGATCCAACTTACTTAATTTTGTGCTCCATTACAGTATTTAAGGTCCATTAAGTGACTTCCTCTTAATAATATTTTCTATGGGGGAAAATGAGATAAAAAGGAAGGACAGAAAAAGTACTTCTGTTGTCTGACCTTCCACCCACTAAAGATTCTGAAAGTGACCTGCTTTCTAAAGCCTTATAATGCCCACCTGTATGGGTAAGCCTGTGAGACTCATGGCTACAAGGGGAGAAAAACAGAAATTTTCATCAATTTGGTTACATTTTGTTATGTCATGGCATCTGACTTCTAAGATGTGGCATGTGATAAATCTATGGGTTGTAGCTGACCAAGTCACATTCAGTTTATCCCCACTGAAATTAGTGGACAGTTAGTATGACGGGCTCTACTTGGAGTATAACAATCCTGTGCAAATAAAATATTTTAAAAGCTGTCCTGGAATAAAGAGTCCCTTGCTAACTGAGGAATGACTTCTTTTATAGGAAGGCATACTTAGATTAGAACATGAACAGCTGGACAACAAGGTAAATTACTGTTTAAATATTCTTGGAGTGGGATAAAATGAGGGCTCAGCCACACTTACCTTTGCTAAGCATTTCTAGGCACAGGTCTGTGGTTTAAAGGTCTTTAAACAACAGCCGTTTTTATTTTGCCACAGCACTTTCCCTGCAAAAACCCACTCTTTACTGCTGAATCAGAGCAAACAGCAACCTGTGGAAAACCCAAACTGCCATTTGTTCCAATTCAGCATTAAAAAGCAGGTTTTTCTGAGGGAAGTGGCTGGGTAAAAGAAAAAAGTGCTCGGACACAGAGCTTTAATGTGCAGACCTGTGCCCAAAAAGGTAAGTTTGGATGAGTCCTGAATTTTACTTCAACAGGTTCTCCAGTTCTCCTAACACCTGAACTGATTCTATGGAGTTCCCAAACCATGTATTCTGTGTTATGTTTGTTGGATGGAAAGGCAGGTTATAAATGTAACTAATAAACCAATGTGCTCCTTCTGACCTGTTTTCTGAGATTTGGGCTAGATGGTGCTGCTGTTTTCTTTGCGTTTTGAGCTGTGGTGACATAGATCTTCCATGTAGCTGTGGAATTGTATGACTTCTCTGCTGCATAACACCTCCACAGAGTCTGCAGGACATAAAAAAAAACCTCTTGCTAATACTATATATAAAGACGGAAAGTACATAACCTCTCTGTAATTAAGTAGTGTTACTTGTCCTGCATGAACAGTGCAAAAGATTTCTACCACAAGTATTGTGAAAAAAATTAGTTCAAATGCAGTTCTCCCTTGCCACCCATTTTGCTTTTATAGAGGTATGATTGATTGATTGATTGATTGATTGATTGAATTTCAATCTCAGGGGGTCACAGGGTGGTTCACAGAATAAAATCAAGATATAAAACCACAAAATACCTAATAAAAATAAAAACAGCAACCCAATAACCCCCCCACAAAAAAACACATTTTGAAAGGGCATAGGATGTAAATCGGATTAACCAAAGACCTGGTTAAAAAGGAACATTTTTGCCTGGCACCTAAAGGTGTACAATGAAGGTCCTGGGCAAACCTCCCTAAGGAGAGCATTCCACAGATGGGGAGCCACTGCAGAGAAGGCCGGTTCTTGTGTTGCCATCCTCCAAACCTCTCAAGGAGGGGGCACATGAAGGAGGGCCTCTCAAGGTTCAGGTAGGTTCATTTAGAAAGAGATGGTCCTTGAGTTATTGTGGTCCTGAGCAGTTTAAGGCTTTATAGGTCAACACCAGCATTTTGAATTGGGCCTGGAAACTACTTAGTAGCCAGTGCAATCAGACCAGGATTGGTGTAATATGCTCAAACCGTCTTGCTCCGGTGAGCAACCTGGCCGCTGAATTCTGCACTAGCTGAAGTTTCCAAACCGTCTTCAGATGCAGCCCTACGTAGAACGCATTGCAGTAATCTAACCCTGAGGTTACCAGAGCGTAGACAACAGTAGCTAGGCTATCCCTGTCCAGATAGGGGCGTAACTGGGCCACCAGCTGAAGCTGATGGAAAGCGCTCTGGGCCACTGAGCCCACCTGAGCCTTGAACGACAGCAAAGGATCCAGGAGTACCCCCAAGCTATGAACGTGCTCCTTCAGGGGAAGTGTAACCCCATCAAGAGCAGGCAACCTCCCAGCCATCTGGTCTAAAGTGCCTCAGTCTTATCTGGATTGAGCTTCAGTCTGTTGGCTCTCATCCAGTCCATTACCGAGGCAGGACACTGGTCCAGCACTTCCATTGCCTCACCTGCAGATGTAAAGGAGAAATAGAGCTGGGTGTCATCAGCATACTGCTGACAACGTACTCCGAACCTCCGGCTAACCCCACCCAGCGGTTTCATGTAAGCAACATGGGTGATAGGATTGAGCCCTGCAGTTTCCACAGGGCTGAATAGCATTCCCCAAGTAATAGAACCACCACAAAGCGGTGCCACCCACCCCTAGTACGGAGAGTCACTCCAGAAGGATACCATGGTTGATGGTATCAAAGGCCGCTGAGAAGTCGAGAACAATTAACAGGGACATGTTTCCCTTGTGTGTCTCTCGACAGAGGGACCAAAGCTGTTTCTGTGCCAAAACCAGGCCTAAACCCCGATTGAAAAGGATCCACAAAATCAGTTTCTTCCAAAAGCGCCTGGATCTGGTCTGCGACCACTCGCTCCAGAACCTTGCCCAGGAAAGGGAGATTAGCAACTGGCCAGTAGTTAGTTAGGTTTTCTTAATTCATTGATTCAGTAATGACAAAAATATCCAGTTGTGGAATTTATTTATTTTTTGACAAGAATACTACAAGGAAAGTAGTATTTACTTGGAACAGTGCCAAATTAGTGTGCACCACAGGACACATGTAGTCTGCTCTGCCATTGGTTAGTGAGGTTTTTTACTCTAGCCCCATGGTTCCCACAGGGAGGAAATTTGATTTTTAAGGAGGGCAATTCAAGAATGAGTTATTAACAGTGAATGGCCTTTTAGGCTTCCTCCACATGAATAGGAGTTCACTTTTTGAATAATAAGAATTATATGTCACGGGGGGAGGTATCAGGATTTTAGAGATGCTTAGGTGGGGCATGGCCAAAAAAAGGTTGGGAACCACTGCTCTAGCCTACAGGTTCAGGGAGCAGGCCATTCTGCTGGTGAATGTTCTGTTCTGTATTATGCCATGAACATCACAAAGTTGAAGACTGCATTAATATTTAACAAAGCAGAGGTCTATTTTAAAGTAATAGCTAGAATGTTAAGAAATCAGTCCAATATACTCTTAGGCCAAAATCACAATTGCATTTTATAGCATTTCAATGATCAAAAAAAATTCTTCATCTAATGTCCATTACCACCATGCACAAGTTTTGTTTTTCCAGCTCAGAAGGTGGAATATTAAACATCCACATGAAACACTTCTATTCACGGTGGCACAACTAACACAAGACGGTTAAAATGCAAGTGTAAATCCACCTTCCCACATGGTCATCAGTCAATTTAAAAACCTGACATGAGAGACCTTAAACTTTATTTCTTTCCCAACTGGCAAACCAACAGTTGGAGGGGCTCAAAAGTGCTTGAAGTTGGCCATGTGACATGAACATCATTCATGTTTGCAAGTGAAAGTTTTTAACACAGGATGCTGCAGCCATCTGCTCTATTCCGAGATGGAAGTCAACATGAGGGCCAGTTCTTAAATTCTAACCTGCATTTCTCTCAAAATTTTAAATTCAAGATTACCTGCAATTCTATGTTACTGTTATTTGTGTGCAAGGCTTTCTACCAATGTACAGGAGTGGGTGTGTGCATCAGCAGTGCAATGCAATGCACAAAAAGAATCTTGTTGTACTTTCATGTACAACAACATGCTGTTTGCTTCCCTCCCTCCCAATGTTTTATCAATGCATACATGCGCATCACTGAGGAAAGGTGCACATGAACTGAAGGAACTGAAAGCTGAGGCAAACTGTACATGTTCCAAATCAATAATTCATAATGGAAATTTTCCTAGTTAAACTGGAATTCAGGAGGAGAGAAATGCAGGTGCGGAGATAACCACACAAACAATAAATTGATGGCACAGAGAAGGGCAGGAAGCGTTCTGTTGTTTCTGAAAATGTGACACACACACTGCCTCCTCCTCCGCAGCCTGGAGGTGGCCCAGGGAGTAACAAAAGGCTAGAGATGGTGACACATGGGTGCGCGGAGGCAGCCCCCTTCCCAGCTGCCCAGAGCTCCCTACCCTGAGGCAACTCAAGGCTGGGCTGAAAGTTCTCCAGTGACATATTTGGCGCAACATTTGGAGAGAATGGACAGGTTATATTGGCTCTGGAAGTAACTGACCTTGACACACATACACCATGGCCTGTTTCATGTCAGCAAAAGAACGCTTTCCGGTTGCTGCCAGATTTCCCCAGGATTCCTCTAAACGTAACTTTACATCACTATATAGTATCACTCCAAAGGTGTTCTGGGAATCAAATGATGGCTGCTTCCACTGCCACCAGGACGCGGGTGGCACTGTGGTCTAAACCACAGAGCCTAGGGCTTGCCGATCAGTAGGTCGGGTGGTTCGAATCCCAGCGACGGGGTGAGCTCCCGTTGCTTGATCCCAGCTCCTGCCAACTTAGCAGTTCGAAAGTATGTCAAAGGTGCAAGTAGATAAATAGGTACCGCTCTGGCGGGAAGGTAAACGGCGTTTCTGTGCGCTGCTCTGGTTCGCCAGTCATGCTGGCCACATGACCCGGAAGCTGTCTGTGGACAAACGCCGGCTCCCTCGGCCTGTAGAGCGAGATGAACCCGCAACCCCAGAGTTGTCCGTGACTGGACCTAACGGTCAGGAGTCCCTTTACCTTTTACCACTGCCACCACCACTATCTAGGATAAATTTGGCCCTTTCAAGTTCACTGAAATGCCCCACACATGCACTGCAAATAGTGGAACATTACAGTTCAGACTCCAAAATCCTAAGTTAATACCAAGACACTGTAGCAGAGTATTGCTCTTTGTAATCTCTTTTGTTGGGATGGTGAGAAGTTACAAACGTCAGTTCACTTTCTCCTATTTCTTCATCAAGTATTTACCTGAATTAGAGATGCTGCTGCAGGTATTTGCCTGTTGAAATGTTTTTGACGTTGTTTCTGTTGTACCTTAAGTGCAAAGCCGGAACCCAGGATGCCCTGAAAGTCGAAAAGCAGTTGAAGAAAACTGCATTTAATGCTTACATGTAAAAGTAAGGTACGGAATCTGCAGTAAGCGACAGGGGCGTAGTGGGGGGGGCTGCCTCGGGCACATTTTTCGGGGGGGGGGAGCACTGCACAGTTAGCTCCTTCCCCCGCCCTGCCAGCCCCAAGCCACTTTGCAAGGCTAGGATGATCCAAGGTCTGCATTGGCCAGCCGGGCTCCCCCCCTGCACAGTGGGAGGGGGTTGCTCCAGCAATGGCAAGGCCTGGGCTGGTGCAGCAGGATCTTTTTACCCTCTGCACGCCCAGGTGCGCACCCACCCCAGGTGCTAACAAAGCATGCTACGCTGCAGGTAAGCAATACATTGTACACATCAACCACTTTCTTAAGACATCAGCAATGTTTACAAACTGACTTAATAATTATTTAAGTTCTGCACTCACCGCTGGAAGAGCAAAGAAAGAGATGGCAAACACAGAGAAGCAAGACGCAATTGTCTTGCCAATCCATGTCTGTGGCACTTTATCACCATAGCCAATAGTAGTGACTGTTACCTGTACAATAGATGAAAAATAGTTTACAAAAAGGCTGTAATGACAATAGTCTGAAAGCTGGTTCACATTTGTATAGATTTAAAATTGAAGTACTGTGCATTTCTGTCAGATGTAGCTCATCCTTCTCCAGGCACAAGCTCTGGGGAAGCCAATTGTGCTAGTCTGCCATAGGAGGCAGCATGCAGAGTGCAGCCAGCCAGGGCAACAGCTCCAATAAATGACTCCTCTCCCTGGGGCAGTTTTGCAGCATTAAATAAATATTTAAGGGATTCCACAATCTCCCAAAACATAAGCACTTATTTGGATTGCTTATATGTATAAGTTCACCTGAAGCATGGTGGGCGGGACACGGCACAGTATTGAATCAGGATTAAAATCACTGGGAGGTGTGCTTGTGACATGCATTGGGAGGGGGGACCCAATTTTAACATGGGTTTGTAGCTCCTCACATTTGTCAGCTTATTTCTAGGTTTCTCTGTCTTGATGTTTTGGTCACACACTGTGAATGTGCTTAGGATTGCTCTTGTTGAGTCAAGTGACCAGTAGGATGCAGCAGAGGGATAACTTCAGGGGGTGTATATTTGTGTGTTTATATATGAGCTCCTTCCTGCTGGCATGTTTGAATACTATACTTCAAATCTGATGCTGTCTTGACACTCTGTCATGGTCTTCTGCTTTGTTCTGAGCCAGCTTGAAAGGATTTGTTTGCAGAAATAAGGGATATAAACGACTATAATAAATAATAATGAGGTGCAATGGCCATAATGCTCATTCACATTCCTCTTGTGCATGACTCAGATAAAAAAGAATGAGAATGTGAGATTGGGTTCCGGGAAAATGTGGTCTAGCATTTTTTTTCCAGTGGTCGACCTCCATATGCTCCTGACCGGGAAGAGATGAAGAGAAGCAAAAGAAGGGACGTATCACCACAACCAGTAGCAACAACTTCCCTGTTAATTATGCTGTGAATGAAAAAAGTACTTTCTTCTGCTCCTCTGAATCCATTCCCAAGCAATTTAATTGGCTGGTGATGGTTTTGCCTTACACCAAGTATACCATTAACTTCACAGGTTCGATTCATGCTTGCATAGCAAGATTTAATTTTTTTTAATATGAAATGTTCAGATTTAAGTACTTCGCAAAGTAACTTTGGCCTTGCTTCTCTTCTACAACCTACAACACAGAGTCTTTTTGTACTATTTACTCTTAACACTAATTTCAATCAAATTCCTGATTCTGAATATTTCACTGAAAGGGTGATCTTGCAGCACTGGATATGACACAAGAGATGCACTTACCACACCCCACCAGAGAGCATCAGCATAACTGGAAAACCCTGTTTGTCCCTCCTCATCCACTGCATCCTTCTCAGCGAGATAGACGAAGTACGATGAGAAGATCAATCCCAAGAATCCAATATACAGCGTAGTTATTAGTTCCTAACAGGAACAAAACTGGATTACTGATTGGAAGCTCTCTTTGTACAAATGCTGATTTTGGTTTAAAAAATTACTCATAACCATTTCATATTTTTAATAAAACATATCCAGTGATGCTGGTCTGCTTTATGACCTGTGGCAGTCATGTCTCACCTTTGAGTTGATATGCTAGCTTTTATACATATTCAAACAAAATTTTGAAGAGTATGCGTTTCTGGTGAACATAGACTAGAATAAATCTTATTTTAAAAAGCAAAAACAAACCCCACTGTGAGCTGGCTACCCAGAGCCTGGGCCATATCCAAGAGTATGCTTAAAGTCTAGCCAGTGAAGCACTCAAAAGTGATTCAAGTTAGCAGCTGAATGTACTGTTACCCTGTTTGTCAATACAGCTGAGGGTCCAACATGGATCCCTATAGGACTAACTGCAGTCATTTTTAGGTACCAAAGCCCTGGGCAGGCAGGCAACATTGGAAACACCTGCTGCCCCAGCTAGAAGGGCACCAGTTGCTGGGGCGGCTCTATAAAGCCAGCCTACCCGAGGGGCGGGGCTGCCCCCAAAGCAGACAACACCAAAGGGGGTCGTTCCTTTGGGGGAAGCACTTTGGGGGTGAAACGAGGTTGTGGGCCAGCCCCTTTATGCTAAAATTATGGTTTTAATTGGGATGGGGCTTTAACTTGGGTGGGTGTTGTTTATTTGGGGTGGGGTTGTTTTAAATTGTTCTTAAGTGTTGCATGTTAATTTGTATTTTTTTAAAAAAAAATAAGGCTGATTAATATTCTACAGCCTTTTAAATGTGTTTGTGGAGGTTATTCACACTCACGCAAGAGGAGCCCATCGCATCAGGAGGATGATGTGTTGCCTTCCTCCAGTTCCAGAGTTGCCAGTTCAGGAGCTCTAATGGAGCCCAAGTCTCTGTTGGAGTTAATGACTGCTAAAGCAGGAAGGGCCTCTCTCATGGAAGGCTCTGAGATAGGGCTGCATGTCCTGTTCAAGGCTCGGTCTGAGAATGGCAGCTGCTCTGCTGTTGTGCAGTATCCAGCCCAAAGCCTGTACAGAGCTATCTCAGGCACTAGAGAAGCCTTGCCTCACCTTGCCTCTGTACTGCTGAGGCCAGGGATTAAAAAAAAGAACACACTTATAGATTGCCCCAAACCCTACATTTCCAGGTGAGTTCATTTTCACCATACCTGATGTTAGAATAAGAGTTTTACAGGTATAAACATATTCAATAACCTTCCCATACTCAATACCTGACGATGTATGAATACAACAGATCCCAAGAGCCTCCAAGTGCCACCCTGTCGGTCTACATGAAGCATGCGAAGTATCTGCAAAAAACGGATTCCCCTGTGGAAAAAATGGCAGAATGCAGTGAGAGCCCATTAGACACCGAAGGCCTATCTGTGAAAATGTGAGTATATTTTCTTCTGAATACTACAATGAAATTTGAAAACTCATTAGTACTAACAGTACTCAGTCAAATAAATAATTTATCAGTTAGACCAGTCAAAGAAGTTGTTGAGCTTTTCTTAGGGGAGCTCACCCCTTAAATAGCTTATCTTTTTCGCCCACAGCCTGTCGCGCAACACATAGCGCACCAAAGGGTTCTGGTGAGTTCCGGATGAAAAAAAGTCCAGAGTCAGACAAAACCAACTACAGTGGCACCTCTGGATGCGAATGGGATCCGTTTCAGTGCCCCGTTCGCATCATGAGCAGAACACAACCTGTGTCTGCATGGGTCGCGATTCGCCACGTCTGTGCAAGATGTCATTCTGAGCATCTGCACATGCGGCAAAACCCAGAAGTAACCTGTTCCGTTACTTCCGGGTCACCGCGGGATGCAGCCCGAAAAGATTTAACCCAAAGTGTCTTTAACCCGAGGTATGACTGTAGTAGCTTTGTGGGACAGAAGAAGTAAATTTTATCTGCTTCCTGGGGCAGATCTACGAAATTTTAGTGTTACATTGCTCATTGATTTTGCACATAGCTGTGAAGGGAACGGAGTGGAAAAAAGCTTGCTCCACTCCGGTCTGATTCCAACCCTTGCCACCATGGACTGGTCTGATCGGCCAGAATTCAGAATTGGGCCTGGCAGGAACTCCCGCCCTCCTACACAGCCAGCACGGGGGGTTTCCAACTACAAGCCACCCAGGCCAGCATTGCTCCTGGGGGTCAGGACCCATTTCTATGGGCTGCAACCAGCACCCACCCCAGGACTGGATAAGTGGCCATTATCTCACCCTCTGGCTTCCACCACAGCTCCCAGGGAGCTCAGAGGAAGGGAGATGCCTTTTGCTTTTTGTCTCTTTCCCAATTCTCCTTTCAGAGCAAGGCCTTCCTGGTTTCCTTTTTCACAAGCAGCTGTCCTGTTTCAATCTGTAGCCTATGTGCTCCCAAACAGCAACATATATGTGATATGCAGATAAATGCATTTTTTGTATGCAATGTTGTGCCTGAATGTATCTACTCTCACTGATAGATGCAGGCAACTTTAATATGGAGCCTGAGGACTCCCAGGACGTGATCCTTGTTAGAAAATGTAGTAAAAAGTTATAGAAGTTTTATTCCCTGATATTTGATTTAATTTATTTCTTCCATGTATTTACAACTGCAAGGCAGCCCTCATTGGAGGATCTGTGGTGCATCAGCACAATCCTGTGTTTGCATTAAGTGAGTGTGGGAGAGGAAAGCCAAGAGAAGGCACATTTTAAAATGGCAGTTTTAAACAAAAGCAGAGATTTGAATAAAGCAAACAGGAAAAGTTGTGGTTTTAAACAACAGCAGAGGTATGAGTAGACTGATATTGGCAGTTTCAAACAAGGTTTGAGTACAGCGAGAAGTGAGCTGGGAAATGCTCTGTTGTGCTCGCTTCACATATTCCATAGTACCTTCCCACAATCATGTATTTCACTCTGGGTATGACATGTTGTCTTCAATATGAAGTTTCAGATTCAATGTAGTAATTTAGAAGATACAGTGGTACCTCGGGTTACAGACGCTTCAGGTTACAGACTCCGCTAACCCAGAAATAGTACCTCGGGTTAAGAACTTTGCTTCAGGATGAGAACAGAAATCGCGTGGTGGCAGCGCAGCGGGAGGCCCCATTAGCTAAAGTGGTGCTTCAGGTTAAGAACAGTTTCAGGTTAAGAACGGACCTCCAGAACGAATTAAGTTCTTAACCCAAGGTACCACTGTATATTTATTCACTGTCCATATACGGACAGTGTGCACCAACTGAACTTAACCATCTCTAACGGAAGAGACCAATTAATAGGCTCGTTCATACAATTCTTTTCATCTTGAAGATAAGGTAAAGATATCCACATGGCAGGTGTGTGCAAGGGGTTCTGCAGAATAGGAGAGAGTAGAGGGTGATCTGCATGCAAGGGTGAGTTGAGAAAAGTAAGAGGAAAGGTGGAGGAGAAGAGGAAGGGATGGTGAAAATAATAGTAGTAGTAATAATAATAATAATAATAATAATAATAATAATAATAATAATTTAGATATATGTAGCTAGATATAGATGCCAACAAATGTGTTTGCACAATGTAAGTCAGCTCAAGCTTTTTATTGAAAGAGACAATAAATCTAAAGTTGACATATCTTGGCATACCTTATTGCAGATGTGGCAAACACCTGTCCATTCGATCCTACACTCAGGACAATAATTGAAGCTACAACAACAATAAGATCTGTTGACAAAAAAGGAAAATGAAACTGTTAATGCATTTTAATGCCATCAAAGGAAAGGGGGGGCAGAATGTTACAGCCTTTCAGTACTAAAAACAACCAAAATCTATAGAACGCTTCTTTCACATGTAACATGAAGGCTTTTTTTTTTATTCCTCCCACAATCATCTCTGCTTACAGGTCTTGCTTTTTTCTTTTTAGCACTTCAGAACCCTGTTTAATCTAAGATGACACTAGGATAAAATAAATAACTACATAAACCATATGGAAAAGGTTTATTTCTTTTTTTATTTACAAAAGGCTTTGTCATATCAAAGTTTATGATGTGTAACGTCTCCAAACCGTCTACAGGGCAGACAAGAAATTGCAGGTGGTTTGGAGAAGATACACTTAGCCATTATAGGTAAAGGGTAAAGGACCCTGGACAGCTAAATCCAGTCAATGGCAACTATGGGGTGTGACGCTCATCTTGCTTTCAGGCCAAGGGAGCCAGCATTTGTCCACAGACAGCTTTCGGGGTCATGTGGACAGCAGGACTAAACCGCTACGGCCGCAATGGAACACCATGATGGAAGCCAGAGTGCACAGAAATGCCATTTACCTTCCCACCACAGTGGTACCTATTTATCTACTTGCACTGGTGTGCTTTCAAACTGCTAGGATGGCAGGCAGAGCAATGGGAGCTCACCATGTCACATGGATTCGAACCACCGACCTTAGCCATTATACCACCTTTTGAACAGTAAAATTTTGAGGGTCAAATTAACCCTACCGGTGGACATCAGCTACCCAGAACTCTGTTCCTAGTAGCCAGGGAGGGAGGCTTGTTTTCTCCTGCTTTGGAGGGTAGGACCTGAACCAATGGCTTCAAGCTACAAGAAAGGAGATTCTGACTCAACATCAGGAAGAACTTTCGGATGGTAAGAGCTGTTTGACAGTGGAATGGACTCCCTCGGGAGATGGTGGCCTCTCCTTCATTGCCATATATTGCACAAGAGGACTGAAGGTGGATTGAAGGTGGGTCAGGATGTTAATCCCCATATTAAAGGAGTTGGGGTGGAATATGAGAGAACTCGGATTTTGCTAAGTGCACCTAGAACATAAACAAAGGCAAACACCAACCAGGAATGTAGTGGCTCATAATCTTATAACAGCTCATCTCCCAATAAAAGGTGGGCCAATAAAAATATCCATCTTGAAGCATCAGTCAACTCAGCTATACACAAAGCCAGTATATCCTTTCTGCTCAAAAAGGCCATGGGATTGATGTCCCGGTATGATTTTATATTTAAAACAGACGATCTCACCTATTATTGATATAGGCTTCCTAGCAAATCGTATTCTTCCCTTAATACCAACATATTTGCTTCTGCAACCGGCAGACCAGAGCCTCACCACATATTCAGCACCAAAAAATACCACCAAGACAATTTCCTGAAATTAAAAACAGTATTTAAGGCTTATTGTTTGAAATTTATTATTATTAATAAATTTTATCATACATTAATATTTTTGAAAACATTAAAACATTAGTTTTAAAAGGCAGCATAGAAATGTGGTAAATACAACTAACAAAAGGAATTGAAGTTTCCTTTTCAGACTTTCTTTTCTTTCAAGGGCACAAGGATAAAAGCAGCATGGTGGGTTTATTTATTTACTCAAAATTATTTATTTATTTTGGGGGGAGGGTGGTAAGGATTGTGTTTTGTATATAATTTTTTTTCTTTTTGTATAAATAAGTGGAATAGTTAATATTTAAGTTTACCCCTAAGATAAGTTGCACAGCAGGAAATGGCTTTCGTTCAATTTGCTACTCCTCTTTGTGATCTTCATTTGTAGAACACCGTAACATAAGGACATAGTGTACCATGATGTAACATGATTTACATAGATTTCCATATTATTATTATTATTATTCATTTTTTAGAAAAAATTATTTGCTATATACATATTACATACATTCAAAAAAATTACAGTTGTATAAATAATAAAGAAAAAAATACACATTACCTTAACTAACATTTTCCAAGTATAGAAAAAAAATGCAAAAATGCGCAAAAACAAAAATAGAAAAAGATAAGAAAAAGAGTATATCTAAGAAAAAATGAGAAAAAAAGAAAAGAAAAAAGATTTGACTTCCTTCGACCACTATATGGTTCCTATAATCTCATATCCTTGGTTGTCTGTAATCATTCTAAACTTTCTGGAGAGATAATTTGTTTACCTGTGGAGTTTTTAGTCTAGGCTAAGCCAGTCATAATTTTGGGAACCAACTTTCGTCATATAATTATTAAAGACATCCCATTCTCTCCTGATCTTTTCGCTTGGTTGATTTCTGAATTCTGAATTCTGTTAGTTTCGCCAATTCAATATATTCACTTAATTTTAATAACCATTCTTCCTTTGTTGGAACTGTGTTGCTTTTCCAATATTTTGCAATCACAATCCTGGTCGCCATTATTGCATATAAAAAGACTCTCTTGTTGTCCTTTGGGATGTCTGTTGTGAAGATACCTAATAAAAATAACTCTAGTTTTTTTTAGCAAAGTGTATCGTGGCATTTTTTAAAAATTCTTCGTAAATCATATTCCAGAATACTTTAATTCTGGGACATGTCCACAACATGTGGAATAGATTCCCATCCTTATGGTTACACCTCCAACACTTACTGCTGATTTTTTAATTCATTTTTGCCAATTTTGATACCACCTATACATCATCTTTAAAAAGTTTTCTTTAATAAGGTAGCAGGCTATAAACTTAACGTCCTTTGTCCAAAGATTTTCCCATTTCTCTAATTCTACAGTATATCCAAAGTCTTGGGCCCATTTTACCATCACGTCCTTAACCATTTCGTCTTTTAAGTGGCAGTTTAACAATAACTTATACATTCTGGATAGATTTTTTTCCTCATTTGAAAGCAATTCCCTATCTAGAACTGATATTTTATTATCGCATCCAGTTCTTCTATCTTCCTCGAAAATTCTGTTTAGTTGGTGATACTGTGACCAGTTAACAGTTCCATTAAATACTGTATATATATTACAATGTTGTGAAGCCTCCTGGTGGAGCATGGTGGCTCCACTGAGATGTGCAACAAGGCATGGGGAGCTGCTGTGTGACAATTCAGAGCATCCACCTGTCTAGTCCACTCTGACTGGGGGGGAAGGTGTGGTCAGGCAGAGAGATATTTGCTAGACCTGCTACCCAAGTTCCTTTAACTGGATATGTCAAGAACTGAACCTGGAAACTCCTTCTGTACCAGAGGGGAATGTTTTGGAAGCTGAGACTTAATATAAATATGCCTATTTTTTGACAAGCGATATGTAGACTTCTATCCAGCAATTGTATTGTTTAAATTACTAGATTTCTGTCTTGTCTTTTGACCTCATAGAAGCCCACTGCCACCAATTCATAAAGAAAGAAAGCATAAAACCGGATCCTAAGCTAAAACAAGTATCCAACATCTATTTTTGTTCAGCCCAGTTCCCAGTCTATACACTTCACATTCCCTCTCAACAGCTCCAGACAATAGAAGGTCCGGCATTCAGTCCCTAGCATGTCCAGATGGGGCTGGGATAGACTGGATGTGAAGCCCTTGCCAGCCTTTGCCAATGAGTGTAAACAATTGCTAGATGTACCAATCATCTGATTCAGTAGAAGGTAGCCTTCTCTATTCCTACTTATATCAACTGGTCAAACCAGTTCTTCCCCAACACAGTTTCGTAGGATGGGGGGGAAATCAGTTGCTAGCTGCAGAAGGGGAAATGGCTATCCAAGCAAGCAGATGCCTGAACAACAAAGCAACTACTCTATTCCCAGCTTAAGAATGGAAAGTGAAATACTGGTGGACAACAAAAGAGGTTTAAAGATGCTGTCAAGGCAAATCTTTAAAAATGTAGTATAAACACCAATAATTGGGAAACACTGGCCTGTGAGCGCTCCAATTGGAAAATAGCCTCTACTAAAGGCGTCATGGATTTTGAAGAAATACGAATTCAGGACAAAAGGGAGAAACAAGCTAAGAGGAAGGCACATTTGGCAAATCCTCATCATGATCAACTCCCACCCAGAAACCAATGTCCCCACTGTGGAAGGAGGTGTGGATTCAGAATTGGCCTCCACTTTAAGGACACACCACTAAGACTGCGTTCATGGAAGACAATCTAACTTGGTCATGCGTGATCGCACAGAGAGAGAGAGAGAGAGAGAGGTTAGATTGTTCAAAATTTTACTTGCAGAACTTTCTTCAAAACAGAAAATAAACATTATATGATACATTCAAACAATTCCATAAGGCATATGCCCGTCCAGGGCATAGGCTCCGCATCTTACAAAAGGTCTGTTTCTCCCCACATCCTGTATTCCAGCCTGAGGCTGTGTGCTCCTGAAGAGGTTCATTTACATCCTTACTTTCACAGAGCCTGGGAACAAAGAACTCCAGACACCACCCTTCCCATATAGCAAATTTTCAATTAATTTCTTTTCATAAATTCTAAGGATAAACACTCACACATTAGCTAGCAGAAAACAACAATAGTTAATTATGAACTCAGTTAAAGCTCAGAGTCCCTTAGAATACAGCAGTGGAATTTTCCAATGTTAAACCCTTTCACCAATACACACAGGCATTCCCATTTCAGTATGAATTAAACCAATGAACAGTCTGTATTACAAGCAGACAAGTAAAAAATTTTTTTCCTTCCAGTAGCACCTTAAAGACCAACTAAGTTAGTTCTTGGTATGAGCTTTCGTGTGCATGCACACTTCTTCATGCATGCACACGAAAGCTCATACCAAGAACTAACTTAGTTGGTCTTTAAGGTGCTACTGGAAGGAAAAATTTTTTTTTGTTTTGACTATGGCAGACCAACACGGCTACCTATCTGTAACTGAAGCAGACAAGTAGTTGCACTAACTTGCAGCTCCTGTGCAGATATTTTACTGAAAGCAAAAGTTTCCTTGGCACAACTGGCATATAAGCTGGTATAAGCTGCTTTATACTCCTTGGATCACTGGCCCTGCTAGACTGGTATTGTTTACATTGACTGGTGGCAGCAGCTGTCCTAGGTCAGACCAGACTCTCCCAGCCCCACTTGGAAATACCAGGGATCAATCAGGGGTGTTTGGAAGCAAAACATATGCTCTATCATGTGGCCCGTCTCCTAGAAATGGCTGCCATTATTACTACTACAGCAAAAGCAAGAGAAAAAGATGGGCATATGGCAATGTATGCCTCCCTTAAATATTCATTTATCTGCTAAGTGTTCAGTGTCAGAAGACATGACATGCTCAGGCTTTAGAACATTTGGTGACGCCAGTAAAGAAATGCTTCAAGAAACAGATGCTTGTGATATCTTCAAGCTGAAACCCACAGAATTTAGTTATCTGAAAGGGTCAACTTTCCCTTAAACTTTCATGGCCAGACAGGATATTGCCAATTGAACGAAGTGACACACCTATGCTGTGTCTGAGATGTGGCCTCAGGCTGCCCCTAGTTTTTGAAAACGCTGCATTAGTCTCTTTTAATTCAGTTTAAATACCATTAAAGGAACTAATAGTTTTCTGTATTCTGAGAAGCTACTCTCTTGCTGACACTGGTCCAGGGGGCCTCACCCACCCAATGAAAATGCCCAAATTTAGCAAAGTACATACATCCAGTACATATATGTAGTACATTTATTATATTTATATAAATATATAAAAAAGAACTGTAATACATATGCACTTAGCATTTGTAATCATGTTTCCTTTTCCTGAAACTGAGAGAATGATCAGTTAGATGTGGTTTAGTTTAATTCCTGTATTGTAGAGGTTTGGACTATGGGTCCCTTCCAACTCTACAATTCTATGATCATATCACTTACTATACCTTGATTAAAAAGGTTGGTTCTGACACATGGACCACCAGCTGGCCATTCCTGCTCTATTAGAAACATACAAGTCAAAAGCCAGCTATGTTCCATGAATAAACCATGAAACCACATCCCACTGTTGTTTATCCAGAAATTATTGAGTTCAAAGTGTCTTAATCCTAAAAGGACTGCAGCCTTAAAGTGCAGAATTATACATGTCTATGCAGGAGTAAGTCTCTCTGATTTCAATATGGCTTACTTCCAGCAGGTAATTGGGTGTAAAATATACAGGCAAGAAAGGTGCAAAAACAGTGCCTAACAATCCCACGAGTCTTTACAAGTAAAATTCCAAGATCCCTTGCAACATCCCTTGAGGCCTGTGGAGAGCTGGAGTTTGAGGAAGGAGGTTTTCAGGGAGTGATTATGTTGGAATTTGGCAGTTTTGGGAGGAGGAATGCCTGGTAAAGGTATTTGAGGGTTGTTGGAGGTTTTTTGAAGATTTTTGTAGTTTTTGGTATTTTTTCTGAGAATTTTTTGAGCTTGGGGGGATTTTTATTTGGTCAGGATTTTTTTGGAGAAGGCTGTCAGGGACGAACCAGGGGTTTCAAGTTCCCCAGAGGGAGGGGGAGCCTGGGAACGGAAGAAGTGGACGAGGTGTGCGGGGGGGGGGGGGGGAGAAGGATTGGAATAAACCGAGAGCAAGGGAGAGGTTTACACAGCATGGAAAAGAGGAGGGCTGAAAGGCAAGGCAGGAGACTTCGTCATTGGGCCAAACGCAGGCCTCAGCAGAGATGTGCTAATGACCCGTTGTAAATACTGTAAATAAAGACTAAAAAACATAGAGAGGCTCCTGTGGTGTTTGTGGTGAAGAGAGAGAAGCCCTCAGCTCTGACAACGGCACTGTCATTTTCCTTGGGTGCTGACAAACCCATTAAAGCAGTAAGTGGTATCCACGCTGGAAGAGAAACTAGCAGTGCTGGACTGTTTGCAAGAAGGCATCACCATGTGTGCCACGCAAGTATGGCAGGAATGAGTACAGCATCCATGCCATCAAGATACAGGAGGAGATCCGGGCAGCAGTGGCAGTAAGTGGACCTGCAATTACCAGGGTCACCAGCAACATGTGGGACAAGGTTCTGGTGAAGATGGAGAAGGCACTGAACCTGTGGCTGGAGGACATGAACCACCAGCGTGTCCCTGTTGATGGCAACACCTTGTACAAGAAGGCTCTCAAGCTGTATGTGCAGAGAGGGAGCAGCTAGAGAAGGAGTTCCAAGCCAGCTCCAGTTGGCTGAACTGCTTGAAGGGTTGCTTCAACTTGAAGAACATCCACACCACTGGCGAAGTTGCATCCATGAACTTGGGGGCTGCTGAAGTGTACTTGAGCAGCTGAAGAGGCTGCTGCAAGGGAAGGGCTATCTTCCAGAGCAGGTGGGATGGCCTGGGAATCTGATTCAGAGGCTGAACCTGAGGAGTCCCAGCCTGCACGGGAGTCCCCGCCTCCAGGGCCGGCTGAGCCGGGGCAGGGGCTTGAATCTGAAGGGCCCTCACCTGTGCCGGATCCTCAGGAGCAGAATCCGCTCTGGCTCCGGAGGACCCATTGCCTGCAGATGCTCCTCTCCCAGCCCTATCAGGGGAAGGTGAGGTTGCCTCTGGGTCCAGTAACCCTCCAGCCTCTCCTGAGCTGCAGAGACTCAGGGCAGAGAGGCGGAGGGAACTAAGTTCTCTCAGGAGGAGTGCTCACCTCCAGGCAAGTCACCTGTGGACAGGGGCTGCCCTATGCCTCAGAGGAGATAAAGACCAGTCAGCCCAGTCCCAGGTTGCGGGAGCAACATCGTTGGTAACCTGTTCCTGCTGGCACCCTGACCTGCTCTCTTGAGTTCCTGATCACGCCCGACTCCTTGCTTTGTACCTCGCTTCGCCCCTGACGGACAGCCTCCTTATCCTCGACCTAGGACCGGATTTAGACTATGCCGCACAGTAACCCCCCCGGGACCAGCACATGGATGCTGGTCCAGATTTCAACCATGTGGCATTCTGGAGGTCCTTCAACACTGTGGTCTGCATCACCTATGTCAAGCAGGCAGTAGATGCCATCAAGCCTGAAACAAAGTACGCCAGTGCAATCTGTGGAGGGGTGCATTCACGATTTCAAAGGATTTTCAGACATTGCCACAAGTAAGGAAACTGACTGAGGGGCAACAGGCCTTGAGTCTGGCAGAGCTGGCAGAGCTGGTGACATCACGTTCCAGTTCTGAAAGCAGGGAAGAAGATTATGATGGTGAGCAGGATGAGCAACCCACCTGGACTGGGCGTTGGTCTGCTTTTCAGAACTCTTCAGCACGGTCATGCACATGAAGGGCATCATCTCCTAGTATGACTCCTGCATGGAACACAGCCTAAAGATCCAGTGTGCGATTGTGGACAGTGTGTGGCCCATAAAGGGAGATGTTTGACCAGCTGAATAGGCAAAAGCAGAAGTTGCCCATCACCGTGTTCCTCCACAGGACACCACCACCAGCAGCAAGTGCATCTGAATTGTAGCCAAGGACTTTGAGGGACAGGTCTACCCCCCTTGTTTTTTCCACATCGTCCTCCAGCGATGAGGAAGACTGAGAGCTACCATTACCATCCTTCCTGCCTGTCTGGTAAGTGATGTTGGTTTTCCAAGGGTTTACAGAGGTTTAGAGGGTGTTTGCAGATTTTTGTTTTTTTTTTAATTATAAATTTTTATTCATATTTGCACATATATCCAGGAAAAACATAAACAAAAAATCCACCACATACCTTATACAAATTATATCCACTTCACAAATCATAAATAAAATACATAACTGAACTAGTCTCAACTGAGCCTTGGACTTCCCTCCACTCCTTTGGTAAGTATCTAATAAGTTATATAGTCGCGTACTTTTTAACTCTTTTACATAGGCCTTTCCCGCTGTTAGAGTTATTTCAACCCCGCCAGTGTCACCTGAGATTTAGATTCCATATACATTAAATATTTCTTCCAATTATCATGAAATTTCTGTTCGTCTTGGTCCCTTACTCTTCCTGATATTCTGTCAAGCTCAGCATAATTTATCATTTTAACCTGCCAATCACTTATGTTAGGTATTACTTCTAATTTCCAATTTTGTGCTAACATAATTCTTGCAGCTGTCGTAGCATATAGAAACAAGGTCTTGTCTTCTTTTTTAATTTCTTTACCGACCATTCCTAACAAAAAAGCTTCTGGCTTTTTGGGAAATGTATATTTCAAGATTTTTTTAAGTTCATTATAAACCAATTCCCAAAAGCCTCTCACTTTGCAACACGACCACCACATATGGTAGAGGTCACCTTCTACCTCTCTACATTTCCAGCATCTTTTATCCTTCAACTTATAAATCTTCGCTAATTTCACTGGTGTGTGATACCACCTGTAGATCATTTTCCACAGGTTTTCCTTTAGTGCCGTGCATGCCGTAAATCTCATATTCTTGTTCCATAGTTCCAACCACCTCTCAAAGTCGATGTTATATCCAATATCTATCGCCCACTTAGTCATAGCCTCCTTCACCTCCTCATCTTTTGTATACCACTCCAGCAAAATATCATACATCCTTGACAGTGTTTTGTTCTTACCTTCTATAACTTCTACATTAAATTTAGATTTTTTATCTTCAAATCCTACTTTCTTTTTGTCTTCTTTTAGCAGATCATTTACTTGGTGGTATTGCAACCACCCTGTAAATAAATTTTTGATCTCTTCATATGGTCTAAGTTTAATCCCTTTATCTGTCTTCCAAGTTAGTTCTTCATAGGTGGCATTCTTCCCTTCCATGTTTATTTTTTTTATAGTTAACACCTCTATTGGTGAAATCCACCAAGGTGTCTTCCTTTCCAATATATTTTTATTTCTTTCCCATACTTGGAATAGTGGTCCCCTAAAAATATGATTTAGAAAGCCTCTATGAACTTTCACCTTTTCGTACCACAGGTACGAGTGCCACCCGTACCTGTTATCGAAACCTTCCAAGTCCAAGATGTCCCTATTTTCCAATCTTATCCAATCCTTCAGCCACAATAAACACGCCGCTTCATAATATAAACTTAGATCCGGTAGAGAGAATCCCCCTCTTTCTTTTTTGTCCACCAATATTTTCATTTTTATTCGTGGTCTTTTGCCTTGCCAGATGTATCTCGCTAAGGCTCTTTGCCACTCTTTACACTGCTTTAGACCTTTTAGTACCGGAATGGTTTGGAACAAAAATAACATTCTGGGGAGAACGTTCATTTTGATAACTGCTATCCTCCCCAGAAAAGATAACCTCAATCTCTCCCAGATTTCAAGATCTTTCTTAATATTCTTCCAAGTGACTTCATAATTATCCTTATATAGGTTAATATTTTTCGCTGATATCCACACTCCAAGATATTTCACTTTCTTTGCTGTCATAATTCCCATCTTTTGTTCTAGTTCTACAATATCTTCCTTAGTTAGATTTTTAGTCAACATTTTAGTCTTATTTTTATTAATCTTGAGGCCTGATACCGCTCCAAACTCTTCAAATTTTTGCAAGGCTTCTTTCATACTATTTTTTGGGTCTTCTAGAGTTAATACAATATCATCCGCGAAAGCTTTTATCTTATGTTCTTTAATCCCTACCTTAATCCCTTTCACTTCCACTGCCTCTCTCAGTCTCTTAGTAAGTACTTCAAGTACTGTTATAAATAACAGAGGAGACAGGGGGCAGCCTTGTCTAGTCCCTTTAGATATGTCAAAAAATTCTGATGTTGAGTTATTTATTATTAGCTTAGCTTTTTGTTCATTATAGATAGCTTCTATACCTTTTCTAAACCTTTCACCCAGCCCCATCGTTTTTAGATTTTCTGTCAGGAAGCACCAAGAAACGTTATCAAAGGCCTTTTCGGCATCAATGAAAATCAAAGCGGCTTGTTTGTCTATTCTAGTTTCCAAATATTCAATGATATCTATCACATTTCTTACGTTGTCCTTCAATTGTCTCCCTGGAAGGAAGCCCGTTTGATCTTTATGGATTCTGTTATTTAATACTTTTTTTAATCTTTCTGCCATTACATCCGCAAACAGTTTATAGTCGTTATTTAATAATGAAATTGGCCTATAGTTTTTCACCTCTAAGGCATCCACATCTTTTTTAGGAATTAATGTAATATAGGCTTCCTTCCAGGTATTCGGGGTCTTCCCTTCTTTTAAAGTATTGTTCATCACTTCACATAGGGTTGGGCTTATTTGATCACTTAGTACTTTATAATATTTGGCTGACAGACCAGCTTTTTTGCCGGGCTTCCGGAACGCCGCAGCCACGGGAAGGAGCGCGAGCCTGCCCTTCGGGGGAGTCTCGAGCAACACGGAGGTCTAGAGGGGTCACGAAGGCTCCGTGAACCTCGTAACCCCAGGAGGAGTATCCTGAGGGTCAAGGTACCCAGCGACGCTGCTCAAGCTCCCCTGTATTGTCGGCGTTTAGCAGGGTTTGAGCTGCAGCATGAAGGGGATGTAACAGACTCCGTGTTGTGAAGCCTCAGGCTCCGTGTGAAAGCGGTGAACCTCCGACAACAGTCATAAAACTGGGAAAAAGCAAACCAACTAAGCTGATAGAAAGATTAACTAAAGAACCCAGCGTAAAAGGATTACAAGAGGTAAAAGGCGAAGGAATCCACTACCGGCGGTAAGAGAAAATGGAGTACAACGTAAGGCTGGGAGAGAGGGAAAAATAAAAAAAGCTGCCGCTAAGTGGTTGTAGAAGAGAGACCTCAGATACAAAGTATAAGGACTCTGAGGCAAAGTAACAAACGAAAATATCTTAAGGGACTAGAAAGAAGTGAAAGGAATTTTTCTGTTCAACTTGGCGAGATAGCAGCGCTAACGAGCTAACGACCGGGAGGAGATTGCAGGGGCGGTTTCTTGGCAATTAACCCCTTTGCATGCCGTTTGTGAACACGGTCTGAGTCAAGCAGCATATGCTTAGAGATTTTTATTACTTACTCCTCTTTATTACTTACACCTCTTTGTTATTCACACCTCTCATATTGGAACAAAGGATAGAAACTGCTATTTTACTCGGGCCAGTTAAAAGAGTGAAAAACAGATCAGCAGCAGGAGGAGGGAAGACGCGGAGAGGCAGCGCCCTTCCAGTGACGTTTGGGAGGAAAAAGAGATTTGTTTGTCTGGAGAAAGCAGCAAGCTTCCGTACCAACACCTCATTTCTTGTTCTTCTCCCCGACATAAAGAGATATAACCTAATATTCTGGCTGGAGAAGAGGGGGTTTACTTTCTAGATTAATCCACTGCTACAGCGGAAAGAGACTGAGAACTTTTGGAAAGGTGGAAAGCGTAATCAGGACGGTTTCTTCTTTTTCTTTGGTACGGCACCTCCTTATTCTTAGCCCCCCCCAATGGCGGATAATCAGTAACTTAGGAGAACAGTTGTCGTGTGGCGTGGGGAGAGAGACAACTGGCCGTGAGACCCTACGGAAGATAATAGATCTAGGACTTGGAAAGTCTACAAGGCGCCACCGTGTGAGAGCGGAGGGGACTACTTCGGAAGGAATCTACGGGAAGAACAGAGAAAGCCAGCAGGGGGTTTCAGTGACTGCCAGGGGAGGGAGAGTTTTCAATATGAAAAAGGGGGTGGGAACGCCATCAGAAAGGAGGCCATCTAGACAAGAAGATGGGAAGGAGGGGAGGGAAATCAAGGACTATGACAGTTTAATGGTTGAGATAAGGAAAGAATTTAAGCATAATGAGCAATATATTGAAAGAAAACTACTGGAAGTACAAGATACGTTGGACAAAAGATTGGAGGGGGTGGTGGGAGAATTAACAGGAAAAGTTAAAGATCTATCGGTAAGAGCCAAGGTGCTTGAGGACTCAATGAAAAGGGTGCAAAAAGACATGAAGGATAATAAGAGGGATTTGGACAGGATTAAAGTAGAAGTTAAGGAGATAGGTAAAGTGCAGGAAGAATTGTTGGATAGTATGGCAATGACCCAGTTGAGACAGAATCAAGCAAACCTGAAATTTAGAGGGTTCCCAGAGGAGACAAATGAGAACATAAGATTTAAAATGGTGAAAGAGCTGGCAAGCTGGTTAGATAGAAAGGAAGAAGAGATAAGCTACTCGTTGGCAAATATTTTTCGGATAAAAACAAAATCAGCTAAAGCCAGGGGGAAAAGATTGCCAGGAGATGTATTAGTTATGTTCAATTCGATGGATATGAGAAACGAAATACTGAAACAGAATTATAACAAAAGGTTATATATTGGAGGAAATCCAATTATTATATACAAAGAAATTCCTTCGAGATTTCTTCGAAGGAGGGATGCCTACAAAAAATTAACTAACCAACTGAAGAAAAATGGGATCCTATATAGATGGGAATTTCCGGAAGGAATTTCATTCTATTTTAAGGAAAAAAGATTCAAACTGTCCAACCCTTCAGAATTAGAAAAATTTGCAAGAAGATATGAGAAAGAACTCGGAAAGATGGTGGGGGGGGAGGAGGAGGGTGAACGATCGGGGAGTGGGGACGGAGGCGGAGAGAGTGGAGAAGGAGAGAGGGAGACAAATTCAGGACAAGAGAGGGAAGGAGAAGAGATAGACGATAAAAAACAGTAGATTTAATTTAGACTTGTTATCTTATTATTTGCATATAAGTGATGGCTCTAAAAGTTCTGACCTGGAACGTGAATGGACTCAACAATAAAAATAAAAGGAACCAGATTGCGCATATTTTACTAAAAAAGAACCTCGACTTAATCTGCCTACAAGAGACTCACGTAATAAGAAAGCATGAGAGAATTTTAAGCAATAAGAGATTAGGATTGGATTTTGTGGCTTCAGATAGAGTTAAGAAACGAGGAGTGGTTCTATATATAAAGGAAAAACTTGATCCAAAATTACTGTATAAAGATGAACAAGGGAGAATGATTGTAGTACAGATTATGTTTCAAGGAGTAAAGATTATTGTCGTCGGACTATACGCACCTAATGACAGAAAAGCAGTCTTTTTCTCTGAATTAGGTATTAAGTTAACAGAGTGGATGGATCAAAAAATGATAGTGATGGGTGACTTTAATGGGGTGGTGTTACCAAATCTGGATAGATCAACAAGAAAACAAGAGATTAAGGAAGGCAAGCTACCACAGACTTTTTTTGATTTGGTTGATAATATGGGACTAATTGACGCGTGGAGATTCAAAAACCCTACTGTAAAACAATATACTTTTTTCTCAAATCCTAACCAGAGCTGGGGGAGAATAGATGGTATTTGGATCACTAAGGAATTGATACAGAACTTAACCAAATCTGAAATTCTCCCACAGACTATATCTGATCATAACCCAGTATATTTAGAGTTAAAGGGTAAAGAGGCTAGAGTACTTAGATGGAGAATGAACGAATCTCTATTTAATGATCAAAAGATAGTGATTAAGGCAAAAGAAACAATTGAAGAGTACTTCAAGTGGAATTTAAATAAAGGGACAGCTTTAGAAACGGTTTGGGACGCAGGGAAAGCCGTCATGAGGGGCTTTCTAATTCAGAAAAACAGCCATCAAAGAAAAGAAAAAGAGAAAAAGAAGGAGGAGATTTTAGTACAGTTAATGGAGAATGAAAGACAATTAACTATTAAGCCAGGTGATGAGACTATAAAACAAAATATAAAGTTATTACAAGCCCAATTTTCTATGATAGTAAACCAGGAGATTGAGTGGAAAGTCAAAATGTTGAAACAGAAGAGTTTTGAATCCGCTAATAAAATAGGGAAATATTTGGCCTGGCAACTAAGAGAAAGGAAAAAACAAAATATGATCTGTAGGATAAGGGATGGAGATAAGATAGTGGAAGACCCAAATGAAATAAAAAGGTTGTTTCAGAAATACTATAAGGATTTATATAAAAGAGGTAAGGAGACAGGCTATGATATAGAACGCTATCTGAAAGAACATCATTTACAACAGATATCAACCGAAGAAAAAGAATTATTAAATCGGGTGTTTGCAGATTTTTGATGGTGTTTCAAATATATGCAACTTGACCAATGCACACGGTGCCTCAGAATGTAAGTCCCATATAAATGGGGAGTTGCCTGTACACACCTACAATGAAAACTGTGGTACTTCCTTCTGAGTAAACATGTGCAGGATTGTGTTATGACCATTTCTTACAAGATGTGTTCTAAAACAGAAGATATAGGATATAAATATAATTAAGGCTGCAGTTCTTACTCTTCTTGCCTGGGAGTAAGACTCATTTAATTCAATAGAACTTCCTTTTGTGTGCACATGGTTAGGGCTGTGCTCTTAGTAAGTAAGTAGTACGTAAGTAAGTAAGTAAGTAAAATAGAGATTGATAATTTTGGCTTGTTCAGCTTTTTATAACAAGTTTCTAACAGGTATACATACAGACATTTCACAGAATATTTTAAGTTAAATCACTTACCATCCAAAAAAGAGTCCCAGTGGCAAATTCTGCATAGTATTCAATAGTGGACAGAACACTAAAGATTAAACAAACCAGCACCAATAGAAATCTGTTGGAAGAAAAAAAAAAGGAATCTGCATTCAGTGACAAAAAAGCCATAGTTTACTTCAAACCTATACTTCAAATATTGTTACTTACACTTTTCCCATATCCCAGTGTTGAGCTTTGAGGATATTCTTACCATGATTAAAATGGTGTCTACTTTGGCAGAAACTCTAACTATAAAATATGTCTGCTACCAAGGATAAGGAAGCATAGAAACAAATATATGATTATCCCATTAACATATGACCACCTTTTAAGCTTGCAGTTTGAATTCCATTCAACTCAAAATGTTGTGTTTGCATTAGTAAGTGGTACATTTGGAAAAAAATTAGTGAGAAATCAAGAAAGCTTATACTGCCTCAAACTTGGTCTTGATTTAAAAATATGCTAATAGCATGTTTTAGCCATTAGTTCATGGTCATATTCTGATACTGCTAAACCTCTCCAGGTGGGATGGTTTATTTTAAGTTGCTAACTGGGTAAAAAGCAAACCCGCATTTCTAAGTGAGGTGGAAGTAGCTTGTACTTCTATAGTGCCTTGAATACAAATAGCTAAAATACATATTGCACTAAATTCATAGTTTGGTATTGTGGAATTACTATTATTCAACTTTAAATAAGAGCTGCAGGCGGGTCTGGTCAGAACTGTAATTAAGAAAGTGTATATATAATACACACACATTGACAACCCCTTTATCTAAAACTAATGAAAAGTCTTCTGTTTTCATTGGGAGATAAGCTTCCATCCCAACATAAATATTGTATTTATTTGCTATGATGTTTGTTACCTGCCCTTTAGTCCCTTTTTTCACAGCACAGTACAGCAGTGTTTGTAGGAATCATGGTGTAGAGATAAAGAATTCCCATCACGCTCAATACCCACACTGCGGGCCCAATGAGGCCAGGTAACTTACAACGGCTATTTAAAGATTTGAAAAGTAAAGGAATCACACCCCAAACTGTGTGTTTAATGTAATCTGTAGTTTAGGCCTCAAAATGCAGTGAGTGTGTTCAGAACACTTCCACTACACGTCAGTACAAGAATGGGAAACCTGTGGCCCTGCTGATGTTGTTGGATTCCACCTCCCATCAGCCCGAGGAAGCATGGCCAATGGCTGGGGCAATGAGGGTTGTAGCTGAACATCTGGAGATGTTCCCTATCTCTACTTTTTCAGGCCTTTCTTCCTTCACCTTGAGGGTGGATAGTTATGAACACTAGCCCATAACTACGGTGGCAATTTGGGAACAGTCCAAAATGCAACTGTGGTTTTATTGGTGTAAACTCAGAAGATAAGCCATTTTTGGCTAACAACACAACAACTGTAAAAAATCATTTGGGGAGGGAGACAGGAATCATGTTTTCCCAACAATTTGAGAGAAAGAAAGATAGCACATGTGTTTTGAGAAAAGTGTTCTGGATCTCACTGTACAACTCCTATGGACAGAAATTTTAAGCAGATAGCATTAACTGCTTTAATGTGAGACTTTGCATAGGCAAATATATTTTATAACAACAGCTTCAAATAGACTATCAGCAGCACAAAGACAATCTGTCATTAGTATAACCAGCTGTCCAATTATAAATTAAGGTCAAGCAAAAAAGGTCAGTGAGTTTTAATCTGAGGATCACAGCTGGTTTGCGCTCCCTCTCTCTCTCTCACACACACACACACAACAGATTTGAGTATATTCTAGGCCACACCAAGCTCAGGTCCATGATTTTCACATGGCAAAAGAGCCAGACTGACCAAGAATGAACTGATACTCCTTTACAATGCACCTCAAAGCTATAAGGATCTTCTTCAAGGCACAGCAAAAACTTTGATTTCTTGCTTTCCTTCGAGTTTTTAAACTGGTATAAATTCAACAGGAATAAAGTTTAGAAGAGTTTGTCATATTTCAGATATCATGTACAATGCACATAGAATCATAGAATTGTAGAGTTAGAATGTATTCTATATTATAAATAAATGTTATTTATACACATAAAGACCACATACACAGAAAACTAAACTAAATTGTAATTCAGTTTTATGAATATTGCCACTTGCCTAGCCAGCAGAGCAAACTTGGAGTTTGCAGAAGCACAAAAAATAATTTAGGCAAGAAAACCCTTAAAACAGTGGAGGGGCCTGAAAATGTCCAGTGTCCACTGAATGCTGATTGATGGTTAAGAGGGAAATAACCAGATGGGAGATGGAACAAAACAGAATATAAGGGGGGAAATGATTGAGGAAAAGATGCAGAGATATTAAAAAGATCATCTTATTGTCTGATTATTTCCTGGTTCAAACTCAGAAACCATTTTTAAATGTCCCCTGGGACAGCAGTGAGAGCTGCCCACAAATATCAATTGCAAAAATCCAATATGCAAATGAATGGCCACTAGTGTGCACCTCACCGCACTGCACATGTTAACTAGGCACTGAATAAAGTGTCCCTATTTCCAAGGATGCCCCTGATTTAGAAAAGCCATCCTGGTTTCTGATTTCATCCCAGAATGTCCCACTTTTCCTTATGATGTCCCTATTTTCATTGGAGAAACGCTGGAGGGTATGGGTCTAAACCACAGAGCCTAGGGCCTGCCGATCAGAAGGTCGGCGGTTTGAATCCCCACGACAGGGTGAGCTCCCGTTGCTCGGTCCCTGCTCTTGCCAACCTAGCAGTTCGAAAGCACATCAAAGTGCAAGTAGATAAATCGGTAACACTCTGGCGGGAAGGTAAACGGTGTTTCCATGCGCTGCTCTGGTTCACCAGAAGAGACTTAGTCATGCTGGCCACATGACCCAGAAGCTGTCTGTGGACAAACGCCGGCTCCCTCGGCCTGTAGAGCAAGATGAGCGCGTAACCCAAGTTGTCCACGACTGGACCTAAGAGTCAGGGGTCCCTTTACCTTTATGGAGTTATCCAACCCCTGAGCTGTCTGAAAGTAATCCTGTATTGGGGAGGGGTTTTTAAAATGTTAAATGTTTTATTATGTTTTTTATATATGTTGGAAGCTGCCCTGAGTGGGGTCTAAATAGTAAAATTCTTATTGTGGAATGGGACATCTCTATTTTCATTGGAGAAATGTTGGAGGGTATGGGGAAGAGAATGGAATGGTTTGAAGTGGCTAAAATCCTGAACCAAAGATGCATACTGCAGCATTCTATTACATGGCCCCATTCCTATATGTGCTTATGTGTGTGGCTGCATATGCATGTGCTTATTAGGGGTTGTGGTTCTGCCCCGGTCAACCCCCCCCCACCCCTCAATGACTCTCCCTCATAGGTACCAAATGAAAGGGGGCTGAAATGCCCTGAAAGGAGGATGGGCTTGGACCTTAGGGAAGGGGAAAAGGTCACTTTGATATACTTGCTGGTTGGCTCTCTCTCATTTGCATGACCAAATAGAGGTATTGCTTGGATTAGACATGACACCAGGTTTTGGATAATCAATTAGGCAATCACATCCTATTGCTTGTGACTGACACACCTCCATAGGTGCTTTCCCTGTTTACTGTAATTATGCTCTCAAAGTGAAGACCAATCACTTACGTAGTTCTGGCTCATGCACAGAGTTCCAGCTAAAGTAAGCTACTCAATAACCAGAATAACCAGGCCTAACCTTATTCTTGTCTACATTAGTGAATAATCACATGCTGCTATGTTGTAAACAAGCTTCAAGTTCCTTTTAGAGGTTAAACAAAAAGCCATTGGGTCAGTTGTGCATCTGCTTTTCTGTTTCAATTTAATACTTCACAAAACAAGCAACCAGCAGGTCACTTACAACTATAATAGTGTAACCTGCACGTCTTCCTAACTGCAAGTTTATATACATATGTGAATGATAAAACGTTTGGAGATAAGTTCCAACCTAAAAATAGGTTTAAGATTTAAGCCGTTTAAGATAACTTCTTCCTAACGGATGAAAACTGAGTGAAGGTCTAACATGATAAAGCTGAGAGGAACACACTAATTCACTTGCTAAATGTTTTCAGCATCACTAACCAAGATGGGTGTTACATTAAGCATATACATAGGTACCTCGGGTTAAGTACTTAATTCGTTCCGGAGGTCCGTACTTAACCTGAAACTGTTCTTAACCTGAAGCACCACTTTAGCTAATGGGGCCTCCCGCCGCGGCTCCAGAGCACAATTTTTGTTCTCATCCTGAAGCAAAGTTCTTAACCCGAGGTACTGTTTCTGGGTTAGCAGAGTCTGTAACCTGAAGCGTATGTAACCTGATGTGTCTGTAACCCGAGGTACCACTGTAAGTCCCCAAGTTCAAACCTCAACTGTGCTTAAAACATTTCTTCCTATGACATTAAGCTCTCTGGGGAAAGTGTGGGAAGAGGGATACCGGCTGGGGCAGCGGAGAGAGCTGATGTATTTCAGTTCTGGTTTAATTCTATTTCTTTTTGTGTTTATTCTGACACTCAATAGAATTTATATATATTTTTTTTAAAAAAAAACTTCTTACTCTTTCCAGCAGATCCACACCATACTTTTAAAGCACATTCAACATGCATTTAAAGCTTCCTCCAGAGAATCTTCTTAACTGTAGTTTATTAAGGGTGCTGGGAACTGTAGTTCTCTGAGGCTGAAACTACACCATGTTAGCCCTGCCATCCTGTAGGGTGAAGTGACCCATGTAAGGAGGCACGGGGGGGGGCAGGAGATGGAGGCAGGAATTGCTGTATGAATGGGGCAGCAAGACTTTTTGAAACAAGGATGTGTTGGTATCAGTTGGGCTTCATTTTAGCCAGCAACATATTTTAGACTGGCCCTGGCCTTCTATCTTTTGGGTGCCCATTTGGTTTCCAAAATAAGCCTAACTCACCTCTGAAGGTTGTTGTGACAAGGACAATGGTGGGGATTGACACTGCCCTGGATTCCTTCGGAAATTGGCGCGATAAAATTGTAATAAACAAAACGTGTCTTGTAAGTTTACAAGTAGGTTATAAGGATAATAGCATTTCTCTGCTTGCATTCCGGATGGTGGAGGGAACAAGAGGGCTGTTTGGTACAATCTCTCTGAACTTTTACTCAGCCTTTCTTAAATAAAATAATAATAAAAAAATGCAGCTCCCATAGCTTAAGAACTATTTCTAAAATGAAATGTTTTCTTTTACATGCTTAATCCCATGATGATTCAATGCACACTATGTCTTTCTTGAGTTGTCTGCCCTGCACACTTTTCTGCTTTCCAGTTTTGGCACAGATTGTCATGTTACATGTTAGAGAAGACTCACTTTAGTTTTAAAATGGACATGAACAGAGTATTATGGAACTTTTTCCCATTGGAGATGTGCACGTCCTGTACACTATGAATTTTTAAACAGGTTTTAAAAACTCATGTTTTTCAAACTTCCTTTTCCTAAAGGCTTTTTTACAGAGCTATGTTACAAAATATAATTAAGTTTAGTTGTTTGATTAGTCTTGTAATTGTTTTAGCTGGCCTTTGTTAAGTGGCAATGCTGCTTTGTTAATTTGGATTATTTTAGATAGTTGCATTTATTGTGTTTTCATGATAAGTGATCCGATTTGGATGTGCTATCCCCCCATATTTGGTATATATCTAGTTTTATAAATTAAAAATTAAAAGTGGACTAAAAACAAATTGTGGGTGGATGGAAGGTCCAATCTACATGCAGTATACGCCAGAAAATTCTGTTGGCACTGTAGCAGGAAACCCCCCCCCCCCATCATTCAGTTTGTACAAACTTCACACACACTCACACTCACACACTACATACGCTACACTTCTGTTATAAATTCATAGAAAATCAACCATACATCGGATTTGCACTGTTCCACTTTTATTTTACTCCATGAAGGAAGGACTACAAAATGGGGAAGGTTTGATACAGGCCAGCCATAATCCCTTCACCATCCCAGCACATCCACAGGAGCCCTGCCCAGTTGCTATGCCAACCCTGATGGTCCCAGACAGAAGACAATCAAGATCACAAAGAACTTGCATATGGGAGTGGATTCAGCATGGACTGAAACAAAGGACAATGATCAGATCTTCCCTCTGGGGGCAGGAAACTGCCAACTCCCCTTTGTCTCCTGGAAGTGACTCGTGGGGAGGGGGAGAGAAGGGAATCAGCCAGGTGACAGGACACTCAGGTTACCACCACAACTCCTCCCTCAACACCTCCTTTCTGTGATGTATGCATGATGTTTCTGGGGGTGGGCTTGACCTACAGGGTGGGAATTTCAAAAGTTTTTATAAGGTCTTGCACACCATCTTTCGGGGTCTTTCCTCTCACCTGCAAGTGAGGGGAGCACCCTGTCGCGACAGTCTTTCTTCAATAAAGACCAAGCCTACAGGCTGCTGATTTGCTTCAATTTACTCTGGTTGGTGTCTTTACTTTTTGTCCAAGGGAGCCCTTGGATTTTTCTGGTAACAGTACCTCAGCTCAGATTAAACCCCAACCACAAGAGCCAGAGGTTTTTCCTCAGCTGAAAGTGCCTGACAACACCCAAGTATAAGGGTCCTTTTCTTCCTCTGCCCTCCATTTTCCTTCTGTTTGCCATCAGGGCTGGTGTCCCCATGAGGGGGACTGAGGCCCAATCCGGGGCAGCACAATCCCCCGGCAGGGTGGCTCTCCTCGGGGAGAGAGAGGAGCCGGTCCTCCACCGCCAGAGGGGAGAGGAGCAGCAGCAGCTTCCAGAAAGTTCTCCAGCAAGGCTTCGGCAGCAGGCGGGGCAGGCGCCTTCCCATTTCACCTCAGAAGGTGAAACAGGACTGCCCCCCTTTTGCAATGGACACACAAGCATCTTGTTTCTCAAATTGTTCCCAGCAACCTGAAACAAAACGTTAGAGTGTGGCGTGCTCCCCTTCAGGATACCACGTGCCATTTTGTCTCCCCTCCAGCCTTACACTTCTACACTCTCTGACATACAGCAGTCTTCCGTCTCCCCGGAGCTTCAGGTCTCCTGCTCTGGGTTCCTGTCCCCTTTTATCTCTCTAAATAAACTTCTCTAAAATTCTGAAAACCTTAGGATTACCCCAAGGCAATACCTCCTTCTTGTATGTGGCTGAACTGAAATTAGGAAATATGATAATGGTAATGATTGACATATTCATTGAGCCTTCTTCCACCACCACCCTCTCTATGTTGTGGATGTTATGTACTGAAGTTCTCACCCTAGGCCAGCAGGGGATACTGTAGATTGTTTTCACTCAGGTCCACATATGCAAATAAGGGATCGAAAGTGACGTTCAGTGATTGGATAGTTACAGAAAATTGTTACTGTTGCATTCTAGTGGAGCTCTATATAAGCAGTCTGGCTGAACCCTTCAGTTCAGTTCTGTTCTGGCCTGTGAATAAGCTGTTTGAAGAATCGCTGTGTCGTCTGATATGTTCACCCACAACTTAACAGTGGAGGGTGGGGGCAATGAATGAAACTAGTCCTCCCGTCAGAGTGGGAATATCCCCTCACTCCCCCACCCTTCTTCAGCAGAGTTTCTTTTCTTTCAGCAAAGTAAGCAGCTCATGTGTATGTCAAACAAAGCTTTAATAAAGAAAACTGTAACACAATTACATGCTGTCTGAGAGAAACTAAAAGCACCTCATGAGGCAAAAAGGACAGTTGGCCTCTTGGACTGAACTGAACTGGACCCCCCAAAGGGAGGGGCTGATTCCACAGCACAGCGCAAAATCCTTGCCCACCAAAGGACAGACATGCTACTATTCAAGTTAGGCCCCAGTGTTTTTCTTACACTGTAGACTCAATTGCCATGAATATTCTGCAAGCTGACATATTCCTGTCAAGCAGTTATTTTTAAATTTCATTTTGTTTTCATCCACAAACTTGTGTGCTTCTAAATCATCATATGAATATGTAGAAGCACCAGCCATACTTTGGGGATGACCCCATTTCACTTCCAAATTGATAGGCACTAAACTACCTGAATTCACTATGAGGAGACATAATTATTTCAGTAATTAATAGTCCATAAATCTGTTTCCATGGCTCTATTCCCCAAAAGCCTTGAAAATCATCCCAGCTCAGACTACTTGCTGCACCACTGTTAATTTAAATGACACTGTTTTATATATGAACAAGCCTGCAGTCGCCACTTCCTATAAACACATTAAATGTTTTAGGTTCAAGCCACAGTGGGAGAAGAAGATTATGCTTCATAGTCTTAAATACTTTTATTTTCCTGGTCGAATTTCAAGTTTCACCTTTTAAGATCAATAATATTAGGAGTTACATTTAAGTCAGGCATGCAAAAATCTTTCAGCTGTCAAATCTAAGTCTCCCAGGAATATCGTTCAGAAATGCTTCAGTTTAAATGCCAAAAAGGAAGGTCAATCTGTTTGCTCTCACCACTAGTATTTCATTTTTCAAATGCTTTTTTAGTGAAACAACTAAGTCCTGGCTCCAAATAGGCTTAACTATGCACATATTTAAATCTACAGAAATGAAATCTGTTTAAGCTTTAGACATGATTATACACTATAAGTATAGACCTTGAAAGGAGGTCTTGTCCTTTTAACTCAGGAAGCTCCCATAAAGGCTCACTAACAGTCTTATTTTATTTACAAAATCTAAAATGAAGGGGTGGGGAGGACAAAGAAGAGCAAACGTGTTAACAGGAGTCTCTGTTATGTCAAAATAAATAGTTTATCCTAATATTAAATCATCTACTTGGGCTTGTTGTTTTCTCTTCGTTTTTGCAATCTTCTCTCATCTCCCAGCCCCCTTGATTAAAACCCCCCCAGCAAACTTGAACCCAGGTTCTAGAGCAGGGCGATATCTGGTTTTAAACATCATAATATATCACCAGCTAAACATTGCAATGTACCAATATATCTTGATGTCTGAAATAAGGATGGAACTACGGTTTCCCCCACATTGTGATTTTTGCATAGCCCACCCACCCACCCACCCACCATGATTCACAATGATATATTTCTAGCTCAAAAATTATGCAAACAGGATCACAATATGGACTTCAACCAGTTTTGGACAATATATTGACAGGGCCTAGAAGAATAACCCTCCCTCTGCATCACATGCATAGCTGAAGGCAGTGGAGGGAACAGGGAAGCAAAGTTTGGCTGCTGGTTTCTTTTCATGCATCGTTTTTATTACAATTATGTGGGCACAAAGAAATATTGCATTCAGTTGGAAACACTTTATGCTTGGACTAAGGGCTCAGCCACACTTGCACTTGTCCTGTGCCTAAAAAGCACAGGCCCAAGCATTTTTCCACTGGTCCCACTGCTTTCCCCTGGGGAAACCTCATTATCACTGAACTGGAGCAAACATCAATCTGCAGAAAACCCAACTGACTTTTGCTCCAATTCAGTGGTAAAGAGCGTAGGTACCGCAATACCTCAAGGACTGCCTCTCTCCATATGAGCCGACCTGGACCCTGAGATCATCTTCCGAGGCCCTCCTTCATGTGCCTCCTCCTCGAGAGGTCCAGAGGGGGCAACACAAGAACGGGGCCTTCTCTGCAGTGGCTCCCTGTCTGTGGAATGCTTTCCCCAGGGAAGTTTGTCTGGCGCCTTCATTATACACCTTTAGGCGCCAGGCAAAAATGTTCTTTTCACCAGGCTGTATGTCTTCTGAATGAAGACGTGGGAAATGGGCCTTTGCTGATGATCTGATGATAGTTTTGGAAAACTAGAGGAAATGGAGACTTTGAACTGACAGCAGCCCAGTCATCAGCATTGTCTGCACCTTACTTTCCAAATGCATAAATCCTTTTACTGCAAAAGTAAATTGTTGCCTCTTTGCCTGAACAGAAGCAGGAGCCAAGTCACAGTGATCTTATCACAAAGAGGAAAGTTTGCTTGCTGATTGGAATCTCAGTCCCACAGCACTGCTGAGGAAGGAAGATTCCAATAGGCAAACAAAGTTTCTTTTTCTTCCTCAAGATCCACAGGGCTGCCTAGCAAGAGGCAAGGTGTGTGCCTTAAAGCCCTGTGGATTGGGGGGGGCAGGGGGGGAGAGAAACTTCATTTGCAGATCAGAATCTCTGTCGCTATGAAGGGAAGCTGGGTCTCTCCTTTGCCTAACAAGGTGTGTGCCGTAAACCTGCAGAACAAAAGCCAGAGCAAAACGGGGCTTGTGCCTTGCAATCAAATGCTGCTTCCCGCCTGCTGGGTCAGCAAGGCCAGCTGAGCAGTGCATTCTCCATATATTACGGGGGGGGGAGGAATATGAAACTTTTATCCTGGTATGGAATCAGTGGCGTAGCGTGGGGGGTGCAGGGGGTGCCGGCCGCACCGGGCGCAACATCTGGGGTTAGGGCAAATCCATGGGTTAGGGGGCGCAAATCCACGGGTTAGGGGGCGCAAATTACTTGCCTTGCCCCGGGTGCTGACAACCCACGCTACGCCACTGTATGGAATTCATACCGTTAAGAGGCACAGTATGGATATATCACCCAGCCTTATGAGGAATGGTTGAATGAGCTGGGTATATTTAGCCTGGACAAGAGGAGACTGAGAGGAGATAGGATAGCCATCTTCAAATATCTCAAGGGCTGTCACATAGAAGAGGGAACAAGCTTGCTTTCTCCTGCTCTGGAGGGAAGGACTCCAACCAATGGCTTCAAGTTATCAGAAAGGAGATTCCGACTAAATATATAAAAAAACTTTCTGACAGTGGAAATGTTATGTACTGAAGTTCTCACCCTGGGCCACCCTGGGGATACTGTAGATAGTTTTCTCTCAGGTCCACATATGCAAATAAGGAATTGAAAGTGACGTTCAGTGATTGGATAGTTACAGAAAATTGTACAGAAAATTGCTACTGGAAAGAAAAAAAATTTTTTTGTTTTGACTATGGCAGACCAACACGGCTACCTATCTGTTACAGAAAATTGTTACTGTTGCTTTGTAGTTGAGCTCTATATAAGCAGGCTGGCTGAACCCTTCAGCTCAGTTCTGTTCTGGCCTGTGAATAAACTAGAGCTACCTTGATTTCAGCAAGGCATTTGACAAGGTGCCCCATGATATTCTTGTAAAGAAGCTGGTAAAATGCGGTCTTGATTATGCTACCACTCAGTGGAGTGGTAACTGGCTGACTGACCGAACCCAAAGGGTGCTCATCAATGGTTCCTCTTCATCCTGGAGAAGAGTGACTAGTGGGGTGCCACAGGGTTCTGTCTTGGGCCCGGTCTTATTCAACATCTTTATCAACGACTTGGATGATGGACTCAAGGGCATCCTGATCAAATTTGCAGATGACACCAAACTGGGAGGGGTGGCTAACACCCCAGAGGACAGGATCACACTTCAAAACGACCTTGACAGATTAGAGAACTGGGCCAAAACAAACAAGATGAATTTTAGCAGGGAGAAATGTAAAGTATTGCAGTTGGGCAAAAAAAATGAGAGGCACAAATACAAGATGGGTGACACCTGGCTTGAGAGCAGTACATGTGAAAAGGATCTAGGAGTCTTGGTTGACCACAAACTTGACATGAGCCAACAGTGTGACGTGGCAGCGAAAAAAGCCAATGCAATTCTGGGCTGCATCAATAGGAGTATAGCATCTAGATCAAGGCCCCACAAGGGCCATCGAGTCCAACCCCCTGCCAAGCAGGAAACACCATCAGAGCACTCCTGACATATGGTTGTCAAGCCTCTGCTTAAAGACCTCCAAAGAAGGAGACTCCACCACACTCCTTGGCAGCAAATTCCACTGTCGAACAGCTCTTACTGTCAGGAAGTTCTTCCTAATGTTTAGGTGAGAGAATTCTCACAGAGGGAGAAATTATGACAACTGTGGAGCAGTACTGACCCTTCCAGGCCACCAAACACAATTTCCTCTCTACTATCTCCATTAAGCTGCCCTGGGTGAGGCAATTTCTGTCTGCCTTGTGGCATGCCAGCTCCTTTGTAGAATCAACATTAATGTTGTCTTCTTAGCCTCATAAACACACTGTCTGATTTCTTAGGCCACATTGCTAAGGAAAAACACAAAGAACAGAAGCTAACCTAATTTTAGCTCCTGGACTCTTAAGCCATGAAAGAGTACCCACCCCAAATCTCACATAAGCAACATTAGAAATCACGCTGGGCCAGACAGCCTGGTAGCTCTTTAAGACAGAGAGATGTCTCTGTGAAGCAGGACACAGAAGCACCTGGATCCCTTTGACTGCATCACGCTGGGACTGAAAGTAGGGCTGTGTGCACACAAAGTGTTTGAAATGCACAGAGCTCTTTTTTCTGTGCACATCTGTATAGTTTGTCCATACCTGTGCATTACACTGATAGCTGAAGCAGCAGCCATATCATCATCACCATCACCATCATCAATTAAATTTAATTACAGCCTTTCATCCAAGGATAACAGGGTGATTTCCAGTATAAAAACACAGAAACATATAATTAACACTAACCCCCACACCTGCGTTCTCAACTCCTCCCCCTGTGTTTCCACGCCCCACTGTAGGCATGTGTGCAAGTATTTATTTACCTTGTGTGTGCACAGTTGTTGTTGTTGTTGTTATACACGTTTTCCAGTATGGTATACCAGACTGTCACCAAACAGCAGATTAACTTTTAACCCTTAAAAAAAAATGTGTCCCTTTCAGCCCCAGCAGTAGCCTACTCTCTCTGAGTTCAGGAGAGATGAGGTCCACTGCAGGCAGGAATTTGTTTGCTTGTGTGCAGCCAAGCAGTTTCTAAATTTTTTCAGAAACAAGTTTCCTGATACACCAGACTTTCACCAAAATAAAGCGTGTCCCCAGCCCAGCAGTAACCCACTGATAAAGCATAAACTAAGGTAAATGTGGAAGTGAATGAACAATTAGAAGCTAAGTGCGTCCTGAGAAGCATAAAGGAAGTGCAGTTCTCTGCAGCGCTACACACCCACTGCAACATCACCATGAGGGGAGCCACAGCAAAAAGTGTACTGTTCACATGTTCTTTCTCTTGTACACACATGGGCTGAAATGTGAATTTATTTAGGCTTAAAATCTATTTTCACATCAAACCTGGTTCGTGGGGGAAAACACATCAAGTCATCAGAAAAAACAGGATGTGTCTGCATTGGGGTTGAAGTCTCATGTACAATAAAAAATTTTAAAAGCCAAGCACACAGTATGCACTGAATGCACACTAAACTGTAGTGTGTGCACAGCCTAGGACCTTCTGAACCACATCAGTCATCCAAATAGCATTTGCAGGTAGCTGTGTAAAGGCACCTATGTAGAGAACTGACCCTACAATTACATGGAATCGGTTCCTATTAAAATTAATGCCAGCTGATTCCCCATAATTATAAAAAATATGAAGGGCAAAATAAACAAATAAAACCATAATATTAGCAAGCCTTGATAAAGCAAGGGTCAGTCATATCTAAAGAAAAGATAGATTAGCCATTGCTGCTGCTTGGGTGCTTTCTGAGCATGAGAGTGCTCCATATGCCCATTCTCCCAGTAATCCTTACAACCGTCTGTTTCATCACCATTATCCTGACATTGTAGATGGAGCGTATGTATGTATGTCTGCTAAGACTGAAAAAACATCAGCTTAACTAAGACCAACTGGTAAGTTCATGGCTGAAGTAAGATTTGTCTTTCAGAGTCTTTCAGTCTATTGTATTCTTAACCATTACACAAGCTCCCACCGAATACATCTTTAAGTTAAAGTGTTCTGGAATGGCCTATCAAAATGTTGCATAAAAGAAATTCCATTTGATTTTGAGGAGTCATCTGGCAAAACATTTAAGGAATTCTGAGGGAAGTCAAAAGTTAGGTAATGTTATTTGGGGGGGGGCGGAATCAGATGGGTGGATGGATGGATTCACATACTCCTGGTTTGTTCTGGTGCTAGCATTTTATTTGATCCACACTCCCAGGAAATGTATTTGCATATTAAGCTCAATAGTTCACTTTCTGTGAAATCAAAAAAGTGCAGGTTCACAACAAGGAAATAGTCATATGGAGAGGAAAAAAGGTACTTACACTGCAAAGTGATAAATGAAACACTTCCATCCACTCGGCCGTTCCAGAAAGTTGTACACATCTCCCTGCATACTAGTTTTGGTTAAGTATGGGCCATAAAAGCATTTTGTAGGGTAGGCCCGGTGTACCTCACTTCCTGTCATGGATTCGGTGTTTATCTGGAAAGCAGGATCATGTGGATTTTCTTCTTCAGAGTTCGAATAAATTTTTGATCCATTAGTCACCAAAGAATCGGGATCAAGTGCCACAGAAGAGTACTGCATATTGTTTAAGTTTGCTCGCACTTCCAAAAAGGTTGCAGACTTCCTGTGTCCATTCAGGTTCTCCACTTGGGAGTCAGAATGCTGAACTCTACTGCAAAGGTTATACATTGGGTGCCCACCAGTTTCACCATTACCGTAAGACATTCTGTAATGAAGTAGGTGTATTGCTCACCTTGATCAATATTTAAAATTATAAAAGGTATTGTATATCTTCTCTGCCTTTGGCATTCTCCAGCCACCCAGTAAGAAGTCAAACATTATTGTGGAACAACACCGCTGTGTGCAGCCAGTCTGTCACCTGTTACCAGGATTCTGAAATTAAATCACAAGAAGATGTTTAGATAATGGAAGTCTCAAGTAATAGATAAAGGCTCTGAAGGAGGAAAGCAATTAAAGAGTCACTATGCAGCAAAGCAAGTCAGGAGCATGACTTGAGTGTTATTTATAGACTAGTACATGGCACCATTTTTAACAAACTGACACATTGCTTAAGGTTTGGAAATGCTGACAGTGGCCCATAAGGAAGTTCCAGGAATCATTTGTGACAACCACATTATTTATTTCAAAATTCACTTAAAAGTTTTGTCCGTAAGAGAGTTCACCTAAGGCGCTTAAGTGCACATTGAAAAGTGAATGGAGCAAAAACATGCAGGAGAAATGGAATTAGTTGCAGCTCCCTGTTGAATGTACATTCTGTGGCAAACCAGGATTTGTACGAAATGGACCCAATGTTAAAGGACAAGTCAGAACTGCTCAGCTGCCTTTTCCTTTTATTTCTTGTTTCATTAAAAATATTTCTAGACTGTTTTTCCTACCAGGCCAGTATATAATAGGCATAAATAAAAGCAACCCCCCCCCACACACAAATACAATACAATAAACGAAAAGACAAACAATCAAAATAGACTTTAAAATTAACTTTAAAATGCTTGGCCAAAAAGGCAAGTTTTGACCTGGAACCAAATAGTTGCAAAGTTGGCACCAGTCATTCTAAATTTTATATTAGCATTTTTGGCTAATATGTCTGGCATCCAGAGTATACCCGGTTGTATTTGTAAAACCCAGTACTGAGACTGCGATACAGCAGACAAGATAACACTTTGAAAGGGCAAGGCCTCCTTCTATGAATTATTGAAAAGTTTAACTTTAAACTGCATATATAACTTTAGGCATTTTGTAATTAATTATTTCTCTTATCTGTGTGAACTGATGGTACACTTAATTATGGGGATGGGGTGGAGAGAAACATTAGAGATTATTCTTTTGGTTTCTTGCAGTCTGTATCCTTTACATTTTTTCAGTCAGATTTTAAGCCTTAGTTCCAATGAAGGTAGGAAACTCCTGCAAACCTAGTGCAAATAGAACCTTTTAATCTTTCACAACAGTTTAATACAAGATTAGGCACATGGCAAATGTTAATGCACTCACTGCTTCAATGTTTGGTCTGGATAACCAGTTAACCCCCCCCCCCCAAAAAAAAACCCCACTGAGAACTGTATTTTGTTCCTTCCGGAAATTATTTTGCTTTACAGACTCGGAGCAAGTTAGTCTTTAGACATACTGTATTACCAAAAAGAAATGGTGTGTGTGTGTGGAAGACTTGGACAATTCATATAAAATACCATAAGAAAGCATAAGAAAGCACTGTCATTATATTGTCATCAAGTCAGTCTTCATAACTGCTGCTTCAACACTGAGCAATTTCATAACTGTATCTATACCGTGTCTATCCTTCCCGCATTTGAATGCAGGGTTTTAAGGCTTAAATTCCTTTTCAAAACACGCCCATTCCCAGATTTCGCTATTTTGAGAGGTTCTAAACTTCTGAATAGCTCTCTTTGTACAAACTTTGAATACGGCATACACATTAGACATTTCCAGCAACGCTGTTGCATCAGTATTTCCTCAGTTGTCTAGTGATTGCATTTAACTTTTCTACCCTCACGTTTAACATTTCAGAATGAATTTATAAGCCAGCAAAGAGAAATTTTGCTTGCTCAAATCCTTAAAGCAAATAAAATTAGCTGGAATACTCAGTCCTATGTCTGATAGCGTGCAGCAGATCTTGGTATGGCAAGGCGGCTGCTCCTGATTTGATGCGTGAGACAGAAAAGACAAAACCTGAAACCTTCTGGAAGGCAGCACATACCCTCTCCTGTTGCAGGGTGTTTTTTCTCTCCCTTGGCGCTTTCCTCTGCTCCATATGGCATAATCCAAGGACAGGAACAGCGAGAGAGTCGTCTGGCTCTGCCCCCTGGCTGATAAAGTCCCACCCTAACCCATTCAGAGGACCTCCCCATGTCTTGTTAGTTTTCCTTTGGCAGAAAACCTGTAGGGCATCATTTTGATGGTGCTGATCATTTTGTGACTGACAGATGTGGCTTTTTCCTTTCCTGTGCTTTTATCAGCATGTGGGGAGGGGTGGCCAGGCAGATTTCCCCCTCTACCCTCCCTTCAAATCCAGAACAAATGGATTAAGCATAGTTTTCTTATCTCCTCTGAATTCAGACTTGGCTTAATTTCAGACAAAGCTTAATGGACAGGATCTGCGGAAGCCTTGGGTGTTAAAAATGCCTATGAAGATTTGATGAAACCCACGCAAGACAATTTCAGCATCATGCACCAACTGAACATCATCACACTGCTCCTATCTTGGAACTAACTATCTTGCTCACTGGGAAAAGCCTTCAGAATATTCAAGAGCAAGTCTAGCCAGTTACATTGCTAACTGGAAATGTCTCCATGCTGGCAGGGGTAAGTACAAAACCTTCTGCCTTTTCCCCCTGTTTTTAACAAAGCACACTTTTAAGGCTTTAAAAAACCCCTCAAACTTTCTCAGAACACACTGGCTGCATTCACACATCACAATAAACCACAATTCATGGTTTACTGTGAACAGACAGAGACGTCCCACTTTCAACAGCAAGAAACCACAATCCCCGACTTCGCATTGTCCAAGGTGGGGATTTTGGTTTGTTTGAGCCACGGACCTACTATTTAAAGAAACAGTAAAATTGAAATTGGGCATGCCCAAACTCTCAGACACACCTACAGCAACTCTTTTCATCTTTGTCACAGACTTCTAAGATATACATCTTTAAAGATGGGGTGGGGGCCTGTTCCTAAAACTGCATCCGAACAGCAGAGCACAGCCATGAAGTGTTGCATGAAAGTATAGACTAGACTTTTATTGTATTGTATTGATCTTTATTACGGCCATTGGCCCATCACGAGACTAGACTTTATACCAGTAAGGTTGTGATCCTATGCGCATTTACTAGGGAATAAGTCCCATTTAACACACCTGGAATTCCTTCTGAGTAAATGTGCAGATTGCCCCATTCAATTTAGTTCTATCTGCACAAAGGTGTGGAATTTGCTATGGGGACACTGAAACCCAATTTCTTGCAAGTTGGGAGGTTTTCTGCAATGTAGGCATACAAAAACAGGTTTCAACCACCTTAAAGGACTCTAATCCAGATTTCTTCAAGGTATATATATGTTGGTTTTGGGAACAAGATTCAGATTCTCCTGAAATCAGGTTTTTAGCCCCAATGACTTGGTGTCAATACAATCATAACAAAACGTATATGCAATAAAAAGGCTTATTGGATCCTATCTACTGTACAGTACAAAATTCCTCATAACAAATAGTGAATGCATGTATTTTAACTATTCAGCCATCCTAGATGTAATTTAGCAATTCAAATTATAGCCATTTCTCTATGAAGTGGTTTTCTTGACAAGATACAGCAATTGCTTGAACAAATTAACTTCTTCATCTTCTGGGCAGCTGCTGTCTTGGTTCAAAAGAACATAGCAAAAGTTTTCAAAGTCAGATATTGCAGTATGCCTATTGTAAAAAATAAATATATCTATCTTTCTGGAGTAGGGAGACAAGGTATAATATAAAATATATTATTTCTCCATTGCTTTCTGGCTGCAAATTTATAAAAAAGTTAACATATAGCTATTTTGTATATCTAACACCAAGAAAGGAAGTTCTTTAAAAGCAGTTGCATGAAAGTTTTTGTCAAAGGAAAGAATGTGCAAGCCTATTTTTAATACTGAAAGTGTGATCATGCTTTAGGAGTAAACAAAGCTGAAAACTGGATGTTAGAATCATGGAACTGTAGAGTTGGAAGTGACCTTGAGGGTCATCTTAAGGGCTGCCACATGGAAGAGGGAGCATGCTTGTTTTCTCCGGCTCTGGATGGTAGGACTCGAACCAAGGGCTTCAAGTTGCAAGAAAGGAAATTCCAACTAAACATTTGGAAAAACTTTCTGACAGTAAGAGCTGTTCAGTAGTGGAACAGACTCCCAGGAGAGATGGTGGACTCTCCTTTCTTGGAGGTTTTTAAGCAGAGGTTGGATGGCCATCTGTCATGGATGCTTTAGCTGCGATTGCAGGGGGTTGTACTGGATGACCTTTGGGGTCCCTGCCAACTCTGTGATTCATCAACCCCCTGCAATGCAGGAATATTAACTAGATCATCCGTGACAGATGGCCATCCAACCTCTGCTTAAAAACCTCCAAAAGGAAAGTTCACCACGGCTGTAGGACTTCCTCAGCATTTGCATGTCTTCTATCCTTGCTGCCTCAACATAAGGTATCTGATATTTTCAAGTCACCTGTCATCTAATATTCATTCTAGTATCACCCACTACATTTTCACAGCATTATAAAAGCATATGTTTGGGAAATTTCAGGTACTAGGTATTAAAATAACTGTCTAGTTACCAACACCTAATTTTTATGATCTCATAAGAGCTCAGAATGGGCAACAAAATTCCCATTACAGGGGCTTTAATAAGGTATCTGTCATACTGAATGTGAAATTTAATACCACATACTGAATGAAACATTTTTAACTGTATGGCTAACTTATGTGAAATCTATGACCACTGAGAAAACTACAAATGCCCCATAATGAACAATGCAGAAAGCAGTTGCATATTTTGAGGTGAAATGGCACAAAACAAAAACACTGCTCTTTGCCCATTTCTTAAATCTCAGCTGTTCCTGTGGATCTGAGTGAACAGATTCTGGCTATGAGTTGCACTCAGCTAACTTTTCCTCAGAGCAGACCCATTGAAATTAATTACTCAAGGTCTACAGTGAATAAATGTTAGCTGAATGAAACAATATCTGTATTAACAGCCATGCCCATGAAGCTGACCAATCTGTCATCTGCGGCTCTTTCTTGTTATCTTTTAATGAACCAAAATGGTGAATGGCTGAGTTTCCAGCCTATAGGTAATTTGCCACTGCATTTTTAAATTGAAATAATTCAACTAGTTGACCACCTGATTAAGATTTGTACCTCGTCCATAATAACGGGCCTTGGAGGCTGCTGTTTCCTGGATCTCATTCCTTTCCACGTGCCTGCATTAGGTTATAATTTATAATTATACTATAAATATTATTAATAATAATACATTAATAAATTATTGGGTTGTAATTTATTCTGAAATTTGACATTTTTCACTTTGCCTTTTTTTAAAGTAAGTCCTGTGCTCAGTGGAAGCTGCTATATTAGGGCAACCTGGGTACTGCCCTACCAAGTGAAACCTCAAGCAATCATTTTAAGTTTTCTCCAAAATTTGAACACAACACACTTTCCTGTCCAACACACACGTTCTTATCCTTCAATTTGAACATAAGAGAGACTGCTGGAAATATTTCTGTCACTCTCCCATTCTCTGGGCAATTAGCTCTTACACCACTCAAGCAAACTATATTGCTGTGGCCACAAGATCTCTTCCATCCATCTCCAGGCACGAAAACCACATGAACATTTTTTGCATTTTTCTAGGGCAGTGGATACCTTGGATCTCCACTCTCTCATCTTCTCTTGATGGCAAACCGGCCAATCAGGACACAGGAGTTAGCATACAGCCACAGAAGAAAATTAGACCATATTATGTTTTCTGAGCATGCAAAGAGTTGTTTCCTTGAGGGCCACACTTAGCATCAGGCCCCACAGCAGGAGGGCTTGCCTGGCCAGCCATTCTGCTTGCCTGCCTTTTCTTTCACTGAATTGCTTTTGTTTGAGCAAGTACCAATGGACACCCTGTGAGTCTCCTGTCGTGTTTATATATATCTATGTTTTTTATCATACCATTTTTAACAGTAATTAAACATACTTTTACATCTTATTCAATTTTTTTGACTTCCATCAGTCATGTCTGAAAATTTTCCAATCTAATCTCTTAGTATGCATTTCTTATTTTCCCTATTACATTTCAAACTCATAACCAATGTCTCTATCTTTTTCTACTTTGTAACACTTCGTATATTTCGCCTTACAAAACTTCTTGTAGTCCTACTAGCGTAATTTGTTGATTACAGTTGCTCTTCAAATAATTCATATACTTCTTCCAGTCTTCTGTAAATCTCTGGTCCCGCAGGTTTTGAATCCTTCCTGTCATTTTGTCCAATTCTGCATAGTCCATTAATTTTGTCTGCCATTCTTCTTTCGTCAGAATTTCTTCTTGCTTCCATTTCTGGGCTAACAATACTCTTACCGCTGTTGTTGCATATAAGAACAGTTTAGCATCTTGTCTATTAATGGCTTGGCCTATAATACCAAGTAAAAATGCTTCTGATTTTTTTAAGAATGTATATTTCAACATCTTTTCCATCTCATTATATATCATTTCCCAGAAGTACTTTACTCCTGTTGTTTTAATTTTAGCATTTTTTCTTTTCTTTTATGGATAAGGCATGGGGGAATTGGGAGAATTTAAATAATCATCATTATTTAAATGTGTTTCTAAGCTGATGAAATTAAAAAGCTTCGTACACTGAGAGGAGTGGGAGGCCCTCTTCAAATATATTCTAGGCCAGTGTTTCCCAAAGTGGGCGATTCCCCCCTGGGGTGATGGAAGGATCCAGGGGTGGCATAGTAGCCTCAGGTGCAATGGGGGGGGGCATTGAATAAAAATAAGCGGGCAGTGGAAACATAAAGAAAAAATAATTTTTTGAAAAACCATTTGTACCTGTTTCATCTGTTGTGTAATGACACTTACCAATGTAACACAGATTTCAAGCTTCAAGGTGTCTTATTTATAACATCTTTCTTTAGAATGATACAAGATGTAGGTAGAAATATAGGTGCATAAAAGAATGCAAATTTGTCACTGTATCTTTCTGTTTGTTCACTTAAAGTGGGTGCTGAGTAGGTTTTTTTCTGAAAAGGGGGCAGTAGGCCAAATAAGTTTGGGAACCTCTATTCTAGGACATGTAATATATTTTTTAATATAGCAATGGATGTTATGAGCCTGGAAACTTGTTGACACAGATACATGATGGGAATTGTGTTTTTCTTGGCACTCTCACCCCTGATACTTACTTTCTATACTAGGCATAAAGAGACTTCCTGTTTTGATTTGGGAGGAGGGGACTAATGGTCAAAGGCCTGGAAACGATGCCTTATGAGGAACGGCTAAGGGAGCTGGGCATGTTTAGCCTGGAGAAGAGGAGGTTAAGGGGTGATATGATAGCCATGTTCAAATATATAAAAGGATGTCACATAGAGGAGGGAGAAAGGTTGTTTTTTGCTGCTCCAGAGAAGCGGACATGGAGCAATGGATCCAAACTACAAGAAAGAAGATTCCACCTAAACATTAGGAAGAACTTCCTGACAGTAAGAGCTGTTCGACAGTGGAATTTGCTGCCAAGGAGTGTGGTGGAGTCTCCTTCTTTGGAGGTCTTTAAGCAGAGGCTTGACAACCATATGTCAGGAGTGCTCTGATGGTGTTTCCTGCTTGGCAGGGGGTTGGACTCGATGGCCCTTGTGGTCTCTTCCAACTCTATGATTCTATGACTAACAAGGGTTAATCCCACTTATGCAAGTTGTTTGGAGCAACTACAGCTGATTGTGAGGGAACTCAAAGGCTAAAGGTTTGAAGCAGAAATAACCTGAGAAGTTTGGAAAGGGGTGTGTGGGTGTGGGTGTGCTTATTAAGGTTGTGTATCAGACATGGACAAATCCTGGATTCTGAACTGAATCACCTTGATTCAAGTCCATCTGGGATTTAGCTGGATCTGGTTGAGATAGCTCCAGAATCCTCCATGTTTGACCCAGAGAGACCCAGGACTGTCAAAAGGGGTGTGATTACACAGGAAGGGGTGTCATGGCTTCTGCAGTCCTGGCTGGCTCAGGATGGCAGTTGTAAGGTGAACTGTCAGAGAGGAGGAGGAGATGCCCTCAACACGAGGAGCCCAGGAGGGATAAAAACAGAACAACTTGGCCACACCTCCATGACCTCCTAGCAGGCCTGGTGCCCACATGCCCTTTATGTGAATGGGGGAGCAAGTAGATCCCAGTCCCTGCAGCTGCAAAGGACTTCAGAAGGTGCTAGTGAATGAATGAGAGACAAACAGACATCACTTCGGTGCATCAGTGCATCAGCCTCCCTCTCCCACAGATTATCCTTTTGCTGTCTGCATTAGGGATCTTCCTTTTGGAGAAGGGATTGTAGTCAATGAAGCAGTATTTGCTAACCCTCTGTTGGCTGTTGTGGAAGCCTCTGTGCAGCATTTACAGTTTTTCTCATGCAAGTCAAGCTCTCTTCCTGAAAGGAGTTGTGGTTACTGAGTGCTTGACCAGCAGCAACTGTTAAGAGTTGAATGCCTACAGTGTTCACCACAAGATAGTTTACCTCCATGTTTGGTTTATAGCCATTTGCGCATCCTTTTTGCACAGTGCATGTGCACTCTGTGTTCTCTGCAAGGGGGCGTAATCGAAGGGAAATCTACAGTGAGTCACAAAGATGCCACAAGACTCTTTGATTTTCTGCGATAGACTTACATGAAAATCATTCTGGAAATTGCTGCCAGAAGCTGATGAATGAGTTATTTATTTAGCCAATACCCTATATTCAGTGGAGGAAGAATAGACATGAAGTATTTGCAGCTGTCGTATTTTAAGGCATGTCCCCCACCCACTTTTAATTAACTTAAAAGTGTAGTCAGTGGAATATAACTTTTAAGGTCTCTCATGTCTTCTCTCATGAACCCAAATCCAATGGCTTCACTTTATAGTAACTACCGGTAGGTTTTAAGCTTATATGATATGCTCACACCATCTTATTATCTCCCAGTTTTAAAGTTTATTCATCTACATATTCTCAGAATGGGACAGGTTGGTAATTCAATACTAAGAAATGACTAAAGCGAGTTTTAAAAAACCTCCAATGCAGTAAGTTACAAAATCCATATTTCAACATTCTATCAATATAAATGACTGGAAATAATGAATAAGTTGGTGTATTGAAGACACTGTACACTTGTAATACTCAGCGTTCTCCATTGAGCTACATAAAAGGCGGCAAGAATTACTGCTTGCAATATTAGGCCTATTCTTATTGAAGAGGTATCAGATAGCAGCAGCAGAAAGCTTTCAAATAATGAGACAATATAAATTCTTGTACACTGAGCTTCAACTGTTACTTGATTCCTTGCTTCAATTATATTAAGTGTCCTAGCATTGTATTATTAGGTTTGCTTCAATCATTAGTAGTGCACTGGAAAAGGATCCACCCCATTGATAATGTGGAGGTAACAAAATATTGTCAAAAGTTGTACAACTATAAGCACATTTTCAGTGGCTGATCAAAGGGAAATCATTGCTTCAGTAGACTTACTGTATAAGAAATGTCTGCTATTCGGAAGAGTTCGAAAGGAAGTCACATCTGCTTCAAAAACCAATTTAAGGGCCAAATTGTGTGTTTACCTCACATTGAGAGGCTATTGTTCAGTTAAACAGTTAGGAACATAAAAGCCTGCCTTATCCTGTCAGACCGTTGGTCCACCCAGTTTAGTATTTTCTACATTAGCAATGGCTCTCCAGGGGATCAGACGGAGTCTCCTAACTATCCCTCAAGATGCCAGGGATTAAGCCTCAGACCTTTTGCATGCAGTGCTCTGCTACTAAGCCACTACCTTCTAGAATCATATATAATTACTATACTATACTATACTATACTATACTATACTATACTATACTATGGTCGTGCCTTGGTTGTCAAACTTAATCCATTCTGGGAGTCCATTTGACTCCTGGAATCGTTCGAAAACCAAGGCGCAGCTTCCAATTGGCTGCAGGAGCTTCCAGCACTCAATTGGAAGCCACAGAAGCTGCATCGGATCTTCAGCTTCCAAAAAACATTTGGAAACTGGAACACTTACTTCCAGGTTTGTGGCATTCGGGAGCCAAAACATACAAGTACCAAGGCGTTCGAGATCCAAGGTACAACTATACTATACTATACTATACTATACTATACTATACTATACTGGGTGACCTTGGGCCAGTTGCTGCCTCTCAGCCTAACCTGGGTTGTTGTGGGGATTAAAGGAAGAGAGGGAGAACCATGTGTTCTTCCTTGAGCTCCTTAGAGGAAAAGGTAGGGCATAAATGCAAAAAATAAAAATGTTCCATGTGTTCTTCAACACTGATTTTACAGAGTTACTGAGCACAGGAAAAGCCTATACTACTGGAGGTCTACAGCTGCAGGCTTTTCTTCACCGATATTCACACCCCAAGTGTGGACCTTAGGTGGCCAGCCATTCATGCTGTGCAGCCACAGGTGTGCCTGCCCATTCTGTGCCTGCTGTCTGTTCATGCAGTGTGTATGTGCACTGGGCTATAGTGATGGTCTCAAAGTCACTGTAAATTCCATGGTTCAGTGAATGTAGATTTGAACCTAGGACTCCCTAGCCATAGTCTGAAATTCTAACCAGTACGTGCAGAGTAGCCTTCCAGGTGTTGGTGGGACTCCATCACCTGACCATTGGCCACGGTGGGCAGCATATGGGTGGCCCCTGCACTACACCACACAAGCGTTAAGTGTGAGCTTTTATTAAAATGCTTTGAAAATACACACCATACATTTAAAGCACCCCCGCCCCAAAGAATGCTGGGAACTGTACCCCTTACAGAGGTGCAGTTCCAGCAACCCTTAAAAGCGAGTTCTGGGGACCTTTTTGGAGGAGCAGAAATGTGTTTTTAATGTCTGGTGCGTATGCAGTAAAACGCTATTAAGAGAAAACAGGGTAGGACCTCCAAAGTTCAGGTTTGACAACTCAGTCTTATCTTTTCAGTTTATACAGAAACCCTTTCAGTGACATGACTGACAATATAACTGTTGCTGAAACACTAACATGTTACTTGCATGTTTTCTTAAAATGTATTTAGCATTGATGGCATACTGATAGTGGCAAAATTAAAACTATAATTTCTAGTTAAATTTTATTTTAATTAGCAATTTTCATTAGCAATGAAACAAAGGGCTTGGTTGAAACTGCAATGTGCAGCTTTTCAGTTCAAATTTGATCTTGGCAATCCACATCTGTGTGCATTTGAAGTTGAATCCTTCAGTTCAAATTCAGACTTATGTCCTCCCCTCACCCATGTGTCCAGTCTACCAGCAATATCACATCTAGTTGTTTCTAAATTCCACTGCCACACCCCAATCATTCTCTCCATTCTAAGGCAAACTGGGCATGTGCACAGGTAACATAAAGCCTGTGAGCACACCCCTTTAAAAAAAAGTCCTGCCCAGGATGTGTGATTTATTGAATATGTGTTTCTGTCATGCCTCAGCTTTCTACTTATGCACAAATCTGAGGGTTTAACTATTAAAAAAAAGTACTCACTGCTGCTCCATTTCAGGAAGTATACACAATATGACATAAATGAGGAAACAAGCAGTGTGCACAAGTTTGGGGAAAGATTGTAGTGGTGCAGTTTGTATGATCAGATTTCAGCTTATCCACAAATCTAAGGGTTTAACTGTGGGGGTGAGGGTTACTTCACTGCCAGAGTGATACACAGCTGCCAGAAAACGAATGAGAAAGAAAACACAAATAGAGGGTGTGGAAAGAGCTGGTAACAAGCCAGTTCCACCCAGAGGGGGGAAATGATGCTAAGTGTCCACTGCCAATTTACTGAACATGCATCCCCCTCCCCTGTGGATTATCTTCAAATCCAGAAAAAAATAATTTACTGGTAGAAAACACTGAGATTTGAGTGACATTGTGTGGATGACATTATATAAATTGGGACACAATCAGATTCTAATCCACACTAAATTTCAGTATGGATAAACCCCAAAGAACAAGAGAGGACTCTTGAAAATGCCAGCAACCAGTCCTGTACTTCAGCTGTTCCTGTGCGAGTTAGGAAGAATAGTATTAATCAGGAAGCAAGCATAGCAGCTTTCTTCTTTACCAAACTTCTTTGCAGGTCAGTTAGTGCACAGAGGGGAGTGGGATTGCATATGCTGGCCCTAACCTCCATTCACTGTACAAAGCATGTATACATGCAGGAATTGTACATGTGTTCAAGAATCCTGGTTGCATCAGCATTCCTAATCACAAGTACAGATTCTACATGTGTACAACTGTCCTTTCTCACATCCTACCCAACAAATGGAATTAGAGCACCTGGTTCCTAAACATGCTTGCACCAGTGGGAATAGGATTTGGTCTTCAAGGGTGACAGATTGGTGACACCTAGCTTTTCATCTCCTCAGAAAGTTAACACGTTATAGTAGGTACAGATATAAGCCTACTCTGCAAAACTATGAAACTGCAGCTTGTAGTCTGCGAATATTTGCCAGTTGGGTTTTCTTAATGAGTAAGTACTAGTACAAGTCCAGTGAACTAAAATTTCTTAACTTTAGAAGGGATTTCTGGTTCTCTCTTGTATTTTCAGGAGGTACTACAAGCATGCTGTGTGGTCTTTTCAGTGCATCAGTGAGCCTGGTTTAAACACAAATATGTGCACAAGCTGAAGCCAGAGTTAGACATCCAGTGAGAAATGAGGTTTTTTGATCCCATATTTGGTACAAAGCTGAGGGATTTGCAACAGAGAAATGGCAAGTGTATGGCAATGTGGAATTCTTCCTCCCCCTGCTATCCACACAGACAGACACAGCCCACCATCCCTCAAAGCCTGGTCTCTGAACAGGGCTAGGGAAAAACAGCTGGGCAGGGGGGTTAAAAAGAAGCCCAACCCTTCTCTCTGCTTACTGTTCACTTTTTATTTGGAACCTCTTGGGTGGAAGCGCCAGGCCACCTTCTTCTTCCTCCCGAGCAGCCCTCGGCGCTCCCTCCCGGGATGTCCTGATCCCCGGCAGACCCGGAGGCAAGGCCTGGTGGGGCCTGGAGTCCCACGGCAGCCCTGGAGCAGCCCCGCCGCCCACAGGCCTCCTGCCAAGGCTTCCCTTGGCGTTTGGGGTTTTCTTTGGCTATGTATTTTGCTGTCTCCCTTTGTATTTTTATGTTGTGACCGCCCCCCCCCCGCGATCTCCGGATGAAGGGGGTTCTACAAATCAAATCAATTCATCAATAAAATTATTCTCTATTTTATTCCTACCCCGCCCTTTAGAAATATATGAGGGAGAAATCCCCCATCCTTCCAACGAACTAAAGGTATTTTCCTATGAGAAACCTACAATCCTAACCGCGGCGACAGGCGCCTCAGAGAAGCGCCCCTCCGAGGAGGAGGAGGGAAAACGGCCCCGACGCCACAAACGCGCATGCGCCGCTCCAGCCCCGAGCCGCCGGAAGAGGAAGGAGAAGCGCCAGCGCCGGAAATCGACGTCACGACTCCGGTGCGAAAATGGCGGCCGCCTGCGGAGGCGCTTCAGGGTTGGGCGCGCTGCTGCTGCGAGGCCGCCTTCTCCGGACGAGCCGGAACTACTCCGCTGGCTACTCGACCGCTCGGACGGCGGCCGGCGGCCGCAGCAAAGGTACTGCCGGGGCGGCCAGGCCCTCCCTCCCTGGCGGAAAGCCCCGAGGGGCTGGGAAGCGAGGGGCAGCTCCGCGGGGGCGCTGCGATGGGAGAAGCCGGGCGGGACGGGGCAAGGGAGCGGCGCAATCCGGCGCGTTTCAGGAGGGCTTTGTTTCCCTGGAAGTGGTGCGCGGGGGCTGCGAGAGGAAGACGCTTGCTGCCCTCTTGAAGCAGCAGCAGCAGAAGCAAAGAACAACGGCCGCAAAACCTCAAGGCCGCCTCTCCCCTCATGAGCCCACCCTCCACGAGGACGGGGCCTTCTCTGCAGTGGCTCCCCGTCTGTGGGAAGCTCTCCCCAGGGAAGTTCACCTTCATTATACACCTTGAGGCGCCAGGCAAAAACGTTCCTTTTTCACCAGGCCCTGGGCTCATTAAAACAATTTGTGCCCTTTGAAACTGGGGGGGGGGGGTATTGTTTTTGTTGTTGTCATGCCTTAGACTTGGGTGTTTTTATTCTGTAAACTGCTCTGTCATCCTCTGATGAAGGGCGGTATAGAAATTAATAAACAAACAGATAAATTTCACTAGGAAAACTTGTCCACCGTTAAAAGGAAATAAGTGTCACTGAAATTGATGTGATTTATTTCAGAACTAAGGGGAATTGAGACTTACTGAGTAGGAATGTGGGTTCTTGAAGGGTCAGCAATAGTGAATAGGTTTTTTAAAATACCTTTAAAGGAGACTAGATGGAATCTAGTGGGAGAGAATTCCAAGCAGAAAGGGCTGAAGTATAAGATCTAGAAAAAGACTAGAAGCATAGGAACAAGCAGTTGCATAAGGAAAACCAGAACTAAGAAATGGCAAGCCTGTGGAAGGGCAAAAGAGCTTTCCAAATCCTGCATCCTGTTGCAACTTTCAGAAATCTACTACTCAGAGAATACTGCCTTGAAATGAAGGTTTCAATTAGTCACCATGGTAAAGCTATTATAGTAGACTTAACAAAATTAAATCTCTGCCTCCCTATCTGCTATGAAGGGTTTTTTATGCTGATGGTTTAAGTATTACCGTATTTTTCGCTCCATAAGATGCACCTTTTCACTCCTAAAAAGTAAGGGGAAATGTGTGTGCGTCTTAGGGAGCGAATGCAGGGGGGAGGCATGCAGGAAAAGCCCCCAAGAGCTGCACACAAGCTCCATGCAGCTCTTGCGGGCTTTTCCCCAGGAGGGAGAAGGGACTGACGCGGCCAGTCAGTCCCTTCTCCCTCGTAGAAAAGCCCTTAAAGGGTGTGCGGCTCCTGTGGGCTTTTGCGGGGGTATTGCCTTAGCCGCATGCAGCCCCTCCGGCCGGGAGAGGCTTCGTGCGGCTATGGCTTCTTCCTCTCCAGCACAACCTCTCTTCTTTGCTCTTTGGGGCTGCGGGGGGGGGGGACCCCGGGCTTCCCCCGGCAGCCTCTGAAGCTCTGGGAGAAGCGGACAGGCTGTGTGCAGGCTCTGTGGGGGTGGGGGAAATAAGATTTTTTTCTTCTTGATTTCCCCCTCTAAAAACTAGGTGCGCCTTATGGTCCGTGCGCCTTATGGAGCGAAAAATACGGTAACTAAACCATAAGATTCTCGCTTCCAGCCTGTTATTTGAATAATAGAATTTGCACATATGCAGTAATATTAAATAAAATAATATATTTTTCTGAAATAGTATTTTCCATTATAGGTGCATTGGTACAAAGAGAAAGGACCTCACAAAATGATAAATACCGGAGAGAGGTAAGAAACTCAGGATGCATGTGGATTACATTTTAAGCCTATTGGATCTTATTCTGTTTCAACATACTGAAAACTGTCATTTCTTCCAAATCTGTAACCCTGAAATTAAAACTCTATGAAAGAACTAGGATTCTCACAAGCGCAGGTTTAACTATGTAGTGTTGTGTTTATTGTAGGCTTCCACCTACTAAGCAAGCACTTTTAAGTGTTAGTTACATGTGATATACCACAATTACAAAATAAAATCATTAAGTAATTCAGAAAAGGCCCTCCAGAAAACAGTTTATATCAGTTCTTATTCAGCTACAGCCAAATAATTACTATAAATGAATTTTTGGCTATGTGAATTGCTTTGTCCTTGCTAATAAGTTAGGTTGAGAGCTAGAAACTAGTCCAAGTCCATGCTTTGACATTTATGGCTCAACAGGGATTTGAGCCAGGATTAATCCAGTTGGAGTCTAAAACTCATGTGTCATATTATATGACTCATATAAGGGGGGTGCGAGAACATCTGTCTCGAAAAACTGATCGATGTTAAAGCATATCTTGTCATAAAAAATAGAATTGTCTCACATTTTAAACTTTATTTTTGTTTGAAATTTGCATTAGACTGCAACTCCCAGAACTGAGAAGATGGAGGTTGATCAGGATTGGACTAGTGTGTACCCTGTTGCAGCTGCTTTTAAACCTTCCTGTGTGCCCCTTCCTCTTCGAATGGGCTACCCAGTGAAAAGGGGTGTACCTCCAGTAAAAGAAGGGAACTTGGAACTCTTAAAGGTACAGTTGTATCCTGATATTTCAAAGACACTGTTTTTTTCAGTGTAGAATGTAGTTGAAGGAAACAGATATACAGTATAGTAGTCTTGCCCTTTCATCACAAGTTATTTATATATAATTTTTTATATATATACTGCTAATAAAAAACAAATCAGAACAGTTCCCAACAATTGTATGTAAAACCGTGCCATGAAAGTTATTAAAAAGTTAAAATCAGAAGTTAACTAATTACTGTGATGGAGTAGAAAAGTTTTCAACAGGTGTTTTAAAGTTGAAACAGAAGGCACCTACCATAGTACTTGACTGATGACACTAAAGTCTGTTTCTTGTCGTCAAATGAGTCTTGCCAGCTTGGGGAATGACCAACAGTGTTCCTGCAGATGATGTCAGTAATTGAGATACCCTGGACCTTAGTTGTTTAAGACTTGCAAATTAGTGCAAGGACCCTGAACCTGTCTCGGTAGTTGATGGGTAGAAAGTGCAGATGCTTCAACAATTTTCTTAACCAGATGCCTCCATCAGCAAACTGACCACGGCATTCAACATCAGCTGGAGCTTCTCGACCCAAGCCCAAGGACAATCTCACATAGAGCGCATTGCAGTAATCCAGCCTTGAGGTTACCAATGCATGGTAACCAGTGGTCAAGCTATACCTGGTGGACCAGATGAAATTGGTAAAAGGCACTCCTAGTCACAGAGGATACTTGGGTCTCTATTGACAGATGTTTCCAGGAATACCTCCAAGCTATGCACTTGCTCCTTCAGAGGAAGTGCAACCCCATCCAGAACAGGCCGAACAGGTAACCTGTCATGCCTGTCTCCCAAACATAGGAACAACGCAACCAAAGAGCCTCCATTTTCCAAGGATTTGTGCCCAGTTTAGTGGTCAAACTATTTTCAGACACCTAATTCTGAGCCTTCACAGTCTCTCATGGTTCATATGTTATGGAGAAGTAGAGCATACTGCTGACACCTTGCTCTAAAATTCCTAATGACCCCACAATATAGATGTCAAATTGCTTTGTGGAAAGGATAGTACCCTGTGGAACCCCATAGCACAATTGCTAGGGTTTGAGGAGCACTTACCCAGTGCTACTCTCTGAACACACCCCTGAAAATACAAAAGCACTGTAATATGGTGCATTCAGAACCCATCTCACTAAATTGGATCAGGAGGATGCCATGATCAGTGATATCAAAAGCTACTGACAGATCGAGCAGAAGTAAGTCACATTTCCCCCTGTCCCTGTACCATTGAAGCGTGCAATCTCCACAGCATTTAACTGAAATGGACTCCATATATCTTTTCCTGAGGCTACGAGCCTTTACAGCAAGAGAGATTATTCCCTGCCCCAGTTGCATAATGTTAAGTGCCTTGTAACAGAAAGCTTCGCTCATTTCCTTTGCTTTCCTATTCTTAATCTTCTTTCAAAAGGACTCTAAATAGTTTACTTTAATATTGGTATAAAGCTGTTATTCAATAATGTCAAGGGTGGTACTGCAATGCCACCCCACAAATACATACTCTGTCTTGGACTGCTGTGCCCTCAGATTTCTATAGTTGAACCATTCCATCTGTTCAAAACAGCTGAACCTATTCTATTTTCAAGGGAAAATTCTGTTGTTTTTTTTTCATATCCATATTGGACTTTTATACCTTCTGACCAATGCACAGTCCTTGGGGAAAAAAGCAAGTTGTGTTAACTGTGCTTTTACATATAAATTAACTGTTGTACAGTGGTACCTCGGGTTACATACGCTTCAGGTTACATACGCTTCAGGTTACAGACTCCACTAACCCAGAAATAGTGCTTCAGGTTAAGAACATTGCTTCAGGATGAGAACAGAAATCGCGCTACGGCAGCAGCAGGAGGCCCCATTAGCTAAAGTGGTGCTTCAGGTTAAGAACAGTTTCAGGTTAAGTACGGACCTCTGGAACCGTACTTTACTTTACTTAAGTATTTTACTTATTGCTTAGCGATACTGAATGAATCCTTTGTCCTCATTTAGATGTTTTACATTATGTATTAGATTTAGACTATGAGTTACATCTTGTTTCAGATCCCCAATTTTTTGCATCTGACACCAGTTGCCATCAGGAAGCACTGTGCTGCTCTTAAAGGTAAGTTTCAGATCTCTTTCATTGATTAAAAAATAGGTGGAAGGCAATGCTAGCAGGCTACTCTTTGTTCTCAGCACTTGACTTTTATTAAAAAAAAAGAGGTGAGGGTCGGGAATTTGTAAACAGCTATGCCTCTGATTGGCATATTCACATCATATTCCACTTTAATTACTTGGAAAGGGATGAAGTTCTTAATACATTTTTCTCAAAGTAGCTATTGCCAGATTGATTGCTGTGATCTTGCTCCCACTGCTCACTTTTCAGACTTCTGCACAGAGTGGCCAGCTGATGTTGATAATGATGAGAAATGTATGCAGCACTTTCCTATTGAAGTTGACACAGTAGATTACATTTCAGCAGGCCCATCTGTTCGCAATCCTAAAGCAAGAGTGGTGACCCTAACAGTAAGTAAACTACAGAAGTAACTTCATTTTTAACATAGGGCTCTTAAAACAAGTTCATTTGGTTTGATTACAAAGCAGGCAGAAATTAAACTTGCTGTTACTGCAAGACAATGTACAAGAACTGTTTGCACTGATGAAGCAATTAACTTAAGAAATGAAGAACCACCCATTAGAAATTGCTTCATTTCTTGGCACAAAATCCAGTAACATCTAATGGTATTTGATTTAAGTGCTGTAAGCTAATGGTCAAGTTAGATGCTATTTTGAATATAGAACAAAGCATTAGGAGAGAGAGATAATGAATCTATAAGGCCATATTTTTTCCAGCCCTTTTTGTGTGTGAGGTCATTCATTTAATATTGTCCCATCAGTATTCAAGATACTGCAGAAGCAGAAATGACTTTGCCCAAGCCACTTAATATAAGTCATCTTCCTGTGTTCCAGAGTCAAACTACTGCACCATCTAGCTTAGTTTGTCCACACTGACTGCCAGCCGTTCTCCAGGTTCCAAACACATGCCTTCCCAGCCTGGAGATGATGAATACTGAACGTGGGACCTTTAGCTTGCAAGGAAGACACACTGCCACCACGCTGGCCCTTCCCCACTTAAAACCTAAAGCAGAGAAAATGAGGGTTGGTGGAAGCTAGGATTTGAGAAGCTTGGAGCACATTTTGCTTTTGTAAAAAAAAGCCATTTCATTTGCATTTTCAGTCATCTCTAAAATCACTTTGTAAGGTAGATGGCAGTATTTGTATGACAAGATACTGCTAAAATCATGTCCTACAATCCAAGCCAATGTTTTACTTTATGCAGATAACAGACTGTATAAAAACCATGTACTTTTTTTTAAGAGGTATATTTCGAAACAGGCTGCATATAATGTTGATTATTAAACATGCAGCAACCTGCCTTATGGCTTTTCCTAGCACTTATGATCAAATGAGGCATGATTGTCCTGTCTTCTGGTGGTGTCCTGTTAATACTTTGTCAACATAATCTGCCGGGAGGAATGGGACAGGGAGAGGTTTGAAGGTGAAAAGCAGATGGTATTGAGACTGTTTTGAATGGGGGCTACAGCACAGTTCTCACTGGACTGATGAAGCTGTGTCGGCTATACCATTTCAAATTGCATGTGGGATTTGCATGATGGAATGCTCCATACAAAAACAAACCCCTCCCTGTGCATTTAAAAAAGCTTGTATGGAACAAAGTATCTAGTCTAGCCTTCCCTCTGATATGCTTGTCTTTTATGGCAGAGTGTGTTTAGAATGGAGAAGCGTCCCATTATGTGTGCCCCCACCCTGCTCAAGTGATAGGGCTCAGTTTCCCAGCCATGTGTTTGCCACTCCAGTGAGACCTTGGTGACCTGGGAGGATCTGTGTACATCTAATGCGTTGCAAAATTGCCATGACAGAATCTGTAACGTTCAAATGTTCAGAAAATGGATTTATTTAAATATTTAACATGATCTACAAAAGGGACGCAGGTGGTGCTGTGGGTTAAACCACAGAGCCTAGGACTTGCCGATCAGAAGGTCGGCGGTTCCAATCCCCGCGACAGGGTGAGCTCCCGTTGCTCGGTCCCTGCTCCTGCCAACCTAGCAGTTCAAAAGCACATCAAAGTACCTTCCCGGCGGGAAGGTAAATGGCTTTTCCATGCGCTGTTCTGGTTCGCCAGAAGCGGCTTGGTCATGCTGGCCACATGACCAGGAAGCTGTACGCCGGCTCCCTTGGTCAATAAAGCTAGATGAGCGCTAGCAACCCCAGAGTCGGTCACGACTGGACCTAATGCTCAGGGGTCCCTTTACCTTTACCTTTTATGGTCTACAAAATAGCAAACCATCAAATCCTAAATGCATAACCAAATAAAAAGACACATGATACCATCAGTCAGTAAACTGGCCCATTACATTCAACCTCAGCAAGGGCAAGTAAACTGGAGCAGCTAAAAAAAACACCTTCAAAAACTTAAGAGTTCTCAAAATTTTCAGGAAGGGGGAATCTTTTTCTGAAGCACCAGCAGGGAAGACGTAGAATTAACTTAACAGGAGGAAGTTCAAGATACTTGGTGCCACTATTAAAAAGCTCTTACACACACAAATACACATAAAATTTCAAAGAACAAGTGGACTTGCAGCAAGAGCCCAAAGAAAATCTTTAATTTACACACACATTCATATGAGGGAAGACAGTCCTTTAAGTTTTCCAAGACAATCTAAGGCAGTGGTAACTAACTCTTCTCGGCTCATCAGATTTGCAGATGACACCAAACTAGCTACTGCCACAGAAGATAGAATCTGGATTCAAGTTGACCTTAACAAATTGGAAAACTGGGCCAACAAAATGGATTTCAATAGGGACAAATGTAAGGTTCTGCACTTAGGCAGGAAGAACCAGATGCACAAATATAAGATGAAGGACATTTGGCTAACTAGCAGTACATGTGAAAAGGATTTAGGGGTCCTGGTGGGCCACAAGCTTCACATGAGTCAGTAGTGTGATGCAGCTGCAAACATGTGAATGCTATTCTAGGCTGCATCAAGAGAAGTCTGGTGTCCAGATCAAGGGAAGGATTAGTACCACTCTATTCTGCCATGGTCAGACCTCACCTAGACTCCTGCGTCCAGTTCTGGGTGCCACAATTTAAGAGAGATACTCACAAGCTGGAATGTGTACAGAGGAAGGTGACCAAGCTGATCATGGGTCTGGAAACCAAGCCTTATGAGGAATGGTTGAGGGAGTTAGGTTGCTGCAACCTTTCTTCATAGATCATTTTGGTTGCCCTTTTCTGAACCTTTTCCTACCCTCTATCTATACACCTGTTGACACTCACACTCGTGAGACAGGACTTGTAGTCTTACTTAGCATAGAACCTAATGAAATGGTAGAATTCTGACTAGTGCTACTTCAAACCACAGAGGTGGCAAGGAGCCTCATTTTTTAAAGCACCTGAAATAAAAAGTTCCCTGAGTGTAGTAAACTAGTACTTTGGGAGAAGGCTGGGGTAATGTGTCTTCCTGATGTAGTAGTTTACTACATTCAGGGAACATTTTATCTAGGGAAGCATTCAAAAATATTATTTTCCCCAGCTCATACTTTCTCTTTGAAGTGGTAGTGTTCTGAATTCTTCTGTGTAGCAAGTTTCTTTAGTCTTAACACAATATAGCAAACTAAAATTGCACCTGAGCACTACTTTGAGCTTTTGTTAGTTTAACATGTTCTTAATCCTTTGCTTGAAGATAGTTCTTACACTGAGCAGCTCAAGTCTGTTTTGAGTCACAAAATTTAATTTGTTCTTTATTTATTCTCCAGTTAGGATTTTCTTCCTAGCACTTGGCTTTTTAAAAGCCTCTTAGTGCTCTTTCTGAGACTTTCATCCCTTGGTTTTTCAACCCTTAAATATAATATTTGCTTTTTCCATTAATATTCTTTACTGGCCTTGTTTCTGCTGATTGAGAAATAATAGAATGAGATCCAAATTTTCCCGTAGCTAATAATCTAAGGATTGTGTAGTACCTCATGCTGGGGTACTGCATGTCAGCATAGTCTCAACTCTGATTTTCAAAAAGGAAAGCAATGGCTGTAATAACATGCTGTAAAATATATGGAGATGCCTGAATAAGGTTTCCAGTGACCTGGGTCAAGGTGTTACTGCTGTGCTTAGCCTTGTGCATAGTGCCAGGACTAGCAAAATCAGAATAAATGATGAAATTAAACAGATGCCAGTCTCCTGGTTCTGTGCTCAACTTTTGAGGACTTCAATCTAAAAGACACCTGTGATGTATTTTTGTGTGTGTGTGGTTTGCATGAAGTCACCTGTTTGAGCTTGGAGCTAATATTAGGCCCTCGTATTTGCGACCTGCAAAACTGAATGCAGCAACATCATGTTTTATGTGCAATAACTCATTGACCTTTCTTTTCTACCCTGGGGATTGAACTTGCTATCAACTTGCTAAGAGACTGATTTCTCTCCAGGTTAAACTTTCAAGCCTCAACTTGGATGATCATGCAAAGAAGAAGCTCATTAAACTTGTAGGAGAGAGGTACTGCAAGGGCACAGATACCCTTACCATTACAACAGACAGGTATCGTAACATGAGAAAATTGTCTAATGTGGGTCATATGTAAGATAGTCAAGACCCTAGTTGCTAATATGCATTTCTGTCCTACTTACCGGGTAACTACTACAAGGACTCAAAAAATATTGTGCCATATTACAAAGATCCTTGGTTATAATGACTCTTCTACTCTAATCTGGCAAAGGCTTTAGCTATCTTTGTTAGACCTCATTTCTCCCATTTCTTGCTTCAAAATGCAAATAAATTAATATGATTGAAATAAGTTTGTGTCCAAAGGTCAACACATTTTGGAAGCTTGTTTGTGAGTGAACTAAAGTGCAGTTGTTTGTCTTGCTTCTTATGTTACTCCTCCGGTCCCTGTGCTATTCAGGAGAGGGCCTCCTGTGGATATGTTCTCATTAGGAGGTCTGTTCTGCTTGCAGTAGGAGAGGGACCTTTAGCATGGCAGCAGCTCCCCTTTGGAACTTCCTCCCGTTACACATGAGATAGGCACCACCTCTGTTGTCTTTTGGGCACCTACTGGAGATCTCTTTTCATTTTTTTTTAAAAATGATATTTATTCAGAATTTCAAAAGTACAAGAAAAAGGACAAAAAATAAGAAAAAAAAGAACAAATACATCACAACAAAATAAAAAATAAAAAGCAAGAAAAAAGACAAATCCCATATTACATCTTTTCATTTGCTTATTTCTTTCACCTCCTCACACCTCCCTTTTTGTATTCTAACTTAATTCGTTGTTTCAGCAAATTCTTTCTGTCTTTCTCAATTCTTATTTAGATAGTCTTACTTATTAGTTAACTCAACAAATCCTTTCCATCTTTTGCCATATTCTGTTATTCAGTTTACCTTGATTTATTTAACCTTGTCTTACCATAAAAAGAAAACCTTAAAGTTCAAAATTTAAAACATATTTATACATAACTCCTTATATCCTTTCTACTAAAGCCAGATAGTTCCATTCCAACATTTTCCCTAATATTTCATTAGTTTTACACTAATTTCCAAAAATAAAAAGAAAATTTTCCTTTTATAGGCTTTCCCCCCCCTAATTTTTATCCAACGTCCCTTCTTCCTGGTCTTGGGTTATGTCAGTCCTTACTGTCCATTCCATCCAGTCCATCAACCTGGTAATCTTATGTCCGAGGCCCTTAAGTCTCTTCTATGCCTCTTCTGCAGATTTTCTTCTTCTTGTTTATGCTTACACTTTTCCTTATCTTTTGTTGGTTTCTTTCTTAATTTCTTCCCTTTCTCCTTGAGGAGTAGGTCTCTGGGGGATTCCAACCAATAGTTATATCCATCTTCCTTCATCAGACTAGCCCATTCCCCACAGTCCCACTCCCCACCATCATCATTGTAATCCAAATAGTAACTATCCAAAAAATAGTTGTCAGCATGTTTCCAAGTCCCACCAAAGTTAAGAGCCTCCTTAACTCCAGGCTCTCCCAGGCCCACTCCAAATTCAATCTTCCAGAACAGCGGCTTATGCTCCTGCAGGGCTTCGGATCTCTCCATTTCTGTTGCTTGGGGTGCAATCGCAGCCTCCTCCATCTTCATCTGCCCTTGCACTTGCCCAGTCGAACCAGTTTCCTGAGTTGGTCGCTGTATAATTTCTATGTTTCCTGTTAGTCCATATTCACTGGCTACAGCAGTCATCAAGTCCAACTTCTCATTCATCAAATCCATCTTCTCATGCAACTGCTCCAGCAAAGCATTTGTCTTGCAAAAAGCAGACACCAAAACTTCCTCCCAACACATTTCTATTCAAGGTCAAACGACTGGTCCCACGATCCCAATCTCGCAGCTGTGAGGTCTCCAAGTAAACTGCAGCAACAAATTGACAAGCTCCCTCTAGGGGACACAATTTCTATTTGTATCCATCTTTTTGAAACATGTCCAACAAAAGAAAGTTACTTTCGATTTTCAAATACTTTGTTTCTTTAAAATGCAGAAGACAGCATTGAAGTCAGTTTGGTTCTCTTTTTTAACTATCTGTCAAAATGCTCCACATACAATCAATAGACGTCTCCAGCAATTTCTGTCCTGACACCCCGTTCCCAGGTTTGAGACGATGGAAACTTATTTTCCTTTACTCCCTCTCCTGCAGGCTTAAACAGTCAGATTCCCCCCCCCTTTTCACCTGCTTCCAAGGGGGTTTTATTAGTTATAAATGCAGGAAATTCCAACCTTTAGGGCAACTTTCCAGGCTATTAGATTGTAAGGTTTTTGCTTCAGTCTATTTACAAAAAGCGGGAGGCGGACTTCCTGTTTTGAACCTTCCCGCTTCAGAGCCTAATTCAAGTATTTCTTGATCCAATTTTCCGTTTTTACTCACGGGTACTTGTTTAGAGTCCAGTTGTCAACAGGAAAAAGTCAGCGCTCTCCGGCGATGGCTGTGCGGCTTCCCCTCCGTAAAAGTAGCAATCAGTTCGCAGCACCGCGCTGCTCACCCCACTTCGCTCCAGAGCCCCAAAATGGGGTTCCCCGCGAGTAGGGGAGGCGCTCCTGGTGCTCTGCCGAACCCCACGTTCCCAGGCTCCCTCCGCCTGGGATTTCTAGCGGGTCCCCACCTTCGCCGCGGTGGGAAGACCCAATTTCCACGGAGCCCGTTCCCCCAATCGGAGGAACGCCGCCATTCGCCGATGGCGCTAACCCGGAAGTCCTGGAGATCTCTTTTCAAAGTGAATATTTTCAGTGAAGATTATCCTATCCTATACAGTGATGGGGGAAAGTATTTGATCCCCCTGCTAAATTTGCCCGTTTGCCCTCTGACGAAGAAATGACCAGTCCATAATTTTAATGGTAGGTTTATTGTAGCTGTGAGAGACAGAATAACAATAGGAAAAAACCCAGAAGATAAAAGTCTGAGATTGATGTGCATTTTAATGAGTGAAATAAGTATTTGATCCCCTATCAACCAGCCAGATGTCAGGCTACCTGATATCTTCACTGTATGTAACGAGCTGAGATTAGAAGCACCTGCTTCTAGGGAGAGGTTTTACCTGTAATCCCAGCTCCTTACAGTACCTGTACAAAAGACACCTGTCGACAGAAGCAATCAATCCAGCAGATTCCAAAGTAGCCACCATGGACCAAAGAGCTGTCCAAGGATGTCGGGGACAAGACTGTAGATCTGCACAAGGCTGGACTGGGCTACAAGACTATTGCCAAGCAGCTTGGTGAGAAGGTGACAACAGTTGGTGCAATAATTTGCAAATGGAAGAAACACAAAATAACTGTCAACCTCTTGGGCTCCGTGCAAGATCTCATCTCGTGGAGTTGCAATGATCAGGAGAACGGTGATGAAGCAGCCCAGAACTACATGGAGGGAACTTGTCAATGATCTCAGGGCAGCTGGAACCATATTCAGCATGAAAACAGCTGTTTTCATTTTCAAAACAGCTGTCCCCTTGCTCAAGACAGCACATGTACAGACCCATCTGCAGTTTGCCAATGCACATCTGAACGACCCAGAGGAGAACTGGGTGAAAGTGTTGTGGTCAGATGAGACCAAAATCGAGCTCTTTTTCATCAACTCAACTCTCCATGTTTGGAGGAGGAGGAATGCTGCCTCCGACCCCAAGAACACCATCATCAAACATGGAGAGAACTCCATCAAACATGGAAGGGGACATATTATGCTTTGGGGTGTTTTTCTGCTAAGGGGACAGGGCACCTTCACCGCATCAAAGGGACGATGGACAGGACCATGTATCATCAAATCTTGGGTGAGCACCTCCTTCCCTCAGCCAGGGCATTGAAAATGGGTCGATGATTGAAAATGGGTCGATGATGGGGGCCACTAGGGGGCGCATCGGAATATGGCTGACAATAATATCTCTCCGACCCACACAAGGTAATTTGGAGGCTATGATGGGAGTAATTAGCCTCCCTACCCCCCCAGGATGGTGGGGGGGACTGCCCTTGCCTGCTGTGCCCTATACCACCCCCGAATTTGTGGGGATGGGGGCACTAGGCACAAAGCCCTCCTGTGGGATTCCGGCGCTCCTGGACGCCGTCCCTGATCCGCGCCACTAGCTGCAAGAACTTCAAAAGAAACAATTTGAATGAAGGAAGAATGCACATATTTCAAGGAAGGAGGGGGAGTAAAGACTGCTAACAGAAGAGATCTCTGATAAAACAAGACAAGAATAAAACATGAGAAGATACGCCAAGATACGGTATGGCAAATGACTGATGGGGGAGGGGAAAAAACTTTCCTTTCTTTTCTTATGTGATTAAACAAGAATCCCCTCCCCTCACGAGTCAGAAATGTTGTTTTAAGGACTTAAGCTGTGGATTTAAGGCTGTGTGGAGATAAACTTTCGAACCAAAGCATGTTTTAAGAAGAGCGTGGAATGTATAAGAGCTTTGGAATGACGCAGTTAAAAATGCCGTCGCCATATTGGGAAGTTCTGTCGGAGGTCTTGAGTCTGGGAGGAGAAAGAGAGAAATAGAGCTGTTTATATATTGTGGGTGAAACTCCTCAGAGGGACTTAAGAGCGACAGTTTTGCGAGATTAATGATGGAAAGAGCGATGTTATCTATGAAGGTGATGATATATAGAAACCATCTCGATTTGAGGATTGGAAGAACGGAAAAATTCACACAGGATTATTATTGGTGTTTATCGGCTTAAGGAGACTATCAGAAGAGATTATAAAGAAAAAAGAGAAAATATATGAACAAGATGTGATGTGGAAACAGCAAGACAAGACTGGATAGAATTATGAACTCTGTTTGGACTGATTTGGACATTAACGCAGTAGCAAGAAGATGATCAGAATCCCCCTTCGGATCTTGAAATATGGGTCCCCCCAACAAAATTTAAAATTCAGCTTTGTAATTCGGAATTTATGTGATGTGATTTAATTTGATTTGATTGGCCGGTTAATAAAAATTATTTAAAAAGAAAGAAAGAAAATGGGTCGATGATGGGTATTCCAGCATGACAGTGACCCAAAACACACAGCCAAGGCAACAAAGGAGTGGCTCAAGAAGAAGCACATTAAGGTCCTGGAGTGGCCTAGCCAGTCTCCAGACCTTAATCCCATCAAAAATCTGTGGAGGGAGCTGAAGGTTTGAGTAGCTCAGCCTCAAAATCAGCCTCAAAATCTTACTGACTTGGGATCTGCAAAGAGGAGTGGGACAAAATACCTCCTGAGATGTGTGCAAACCTGGTGGCCACCTACAAGAAACGTCTGATCTCTGTAATTGCCAACAAGGGTTTTGCCACCAAGTGCTAAGTCATCTTTTGCAAAGGGATCAAATACTTATTTCACTCGTTATAATGCACATCAATCTCAGACTTTTGTCTTCTGGGTTTTTTCCTATTGTTATTCTGTCTCTCACAGCTACAGTAAACCTACCATTAAAATTATGGACTGGTCATTTCTTCGTCAGAGGGCAAACGGGCAAATTTAGCAGGGGGATCAAATACTTTCCCCCATCACTGTATAGGATAGGATAATCTTCACTGAAAATATTCACTTTGAAAGGAGATCTCCAGGAGGTGCCCAAAAGACAACAGAGGTGGTGCCTATCTCATGTGTAATGGGAGGAAGTTCCAAAGGGGAGCTGCTGCCATGCTAAAGGTCCCTCTCCTACTGCAAGCAGAACAGACCTCCTAATGAGAACATATCCACAGGAGGCCGTCTCCTGAATAGCACAGGGACCGGAGGAGTAACATAAGAAGCAAGACACTGTATCTGTTTTAGATTTGACATTGCTTTTCTATATTACATTGTTTTAATATGTGTTTTTATTGTTAAATCTCTTATTCATTGGAAGCAATTAATGAATAGTTCTTCAAACTATTCATTCTATAGTTTCAATTTATATTCAAAAAAATGTAGAGTTTTAAATCATTAAATATTGGAGAGATTATACCAAAGACTTAGTTTTTCATATATTTCAGGTGTCCTTTAAGAAGACAAAATTATGACTATGGAGTGTACCTTCTGACAGTTTTGTTCCATGAATCATGGGTAAGAATTGATGCATGACATTTGTGACAGCCAAGCTTGACTTAAAATGTATAACATTTGTTTGATTAGATGTTGTTCACAAATAATATGGCTTATTTACATTGATGGTAGAGAGGAATTTATTTGAACACCTATATTGATGTGCTTGTGTGTTGGGTTAAAGCTATACCATGTTAACATGGTATGTTAATACAGTGAAAAACTTTATATCTTTTTCAAACATTGAGTAAAGTTCCATCTTACAGGTCCTCTTTTTTATGTGCACAGATCAGTACATGTTGAATGCACCAGAACTGAAACGGGGGCAAGAAAGGGCAGCTGCTCAGTTGTAGAGTGTTTGCTTTTCATGCAGGAAATCCCAGGTTCAGTCCCCAGTATCTCCAGGCTGGGCTGGGGAAGACTCTTGCCTGAAACCCTGGAGCCTCTGCCAGTCAATATAGACAATACTGAGGCCGATTGACAAATGGACTGTCTCAGTATACGGCAATTTCCTTTGAGTGGCCAACCTGTGGCCCTCAGCTGAATCAGCTTTCATCATTCCTGGCCATTGGCTACACTGGCTGGGGCTGGTGAGTCCAGCAATATCTGGAGGGTAGCAGACTAATGACCCCTGCAGTGGGGCTTCCTGTCAGTTGAAAGCAGCCAGTGTCTGCTAATAAGGATTTGTTGTGCTTATTTCTGTCTGATATGCACAGATCTGAGGTAAGTGGTAAAGCAGTAGCTCTAGCTTAGTGTTGTACACGGACCATGAGTGAGACAACGTCTTGGGCCTCTCTCTCTAAGTATAATACCTGCCTTGGTGGTCTACGGGATTACTACGGAAATCAGTGTGGAGTGCTTAGAGCACTAAGAAGAAAAATTATGGCTGTTTCAACAGACAATTTGCTTACCTAGTTTGTCAGATGAAATGATGGCTATTAGGGACATTTATGTTCCTTTTTTTTTTAAGAAGATATTTATTAAGGTTTTCCATTTTATACAAAACAAAGAAAAAAAGGAAAAAAATTAAAAAGAAAAAATGTTAAAAACACATAAGTTTCATAACTTATTTTTCAATAACATATTTCCCTGACCTCCTCATGCCTCCCCTTCTTGTATTCCAGTTCATATTGTTCATCCAGCAAATCCTTATCTCATAGCATTACAGCTAAAAACCCCTTATTTTCTATCCATCTTCTTAAATTATTGTAACTTATACTTTTACTTATATACAAAAAAAGAACTATTTTTTCATATTCTTTTGTACCATTACAGCTAATAACCCCTTAATTTCAATCCAACATCACTCAATATTCCTTAATATTACAGTATTTTTGCAAATAGTCTTTGAATTTCTTCCATTCTTCTTCTGCCGATTCTTCTCCCTGGTCACGGATTCTGCCAGTCAATTCTGCCAGTCCCATAAAGTCAATCAACTTCGTCTGCCATTCTTCCAGAGTGGGTAGATCTTGCGTCTTCCAATACTTTGCGATGAGTATTCTTGCTGCTGTTGTAGCATACATAAAGAAAGTTCTATCCTTTTTTAACACCAATTGGCCGACCATGCCCAAGAGAAAGGCCTCTGGTTTCTTCACAAAGGTATATTTAAATACCTTTTTCAATTCATTATAAATCATTTCCCAGAAAGCCTTAATCCTAGGGCACGTCCACCAAAGGTGAAAAAATGTACCTTCATTTTCTTTACATTTCCAACATTTATTATCGGGCAGATCATAAATTTTTGCAAGCTTGACTGGGGTCATGTACCACCTATATATCATTTTCATAATATTTTCTCTTAAGGCATTACATGCTGTAAATTTCATACCGGTGGTCCACAACTGTTCCCAGTCAGCAAACATAATGTTATGTCCAACATCTTGTGCCCATTTAATCATGGCAGATTTAACCGTTTCATCCTGAGTATTCCATTTCAACAGCAAGTTATACATTCTTGATAGTATCTTAGTTTTGGGTTCTAACAGTTCTGTTTCTAGTTTGGATTTTTCCACCTGGAAGCCAATTTTCTTGTCCAAATTGTAAGCCTCCATTATCTGAAAATAATGAAGCCAGTCTCGCACTTTATCTTTTAGTTTCTCAAAACTCTGCAATTTCAATTTGTCACCTTCTTGTTCCAAAATCTCCCAATATTTTGGCCACTTGGCCTCCATATTGAGCTTTTTCTGAGCCTTCGCTTCCATCGGTGATAACCAGCTTGGGGTTTTATTTTCAAGTAAATCTTTATATCTTGTCCAGACATTAAACAATGCTCTTCTGACAATATGGTTTTTAAATGCTTTATGAGCTTTAACCTTGTTATACCACAGATATGCATGCCACCCAAAAACATTGTTAAAACCTTCTAGATCCAAAATGTCTGTGTTCTCAAGAAGTAGCCAATCTTTCAACCAGCAAAACGCTGCTGATTCATAATAAAGTTTAAAGTCTGGCAGGGCAAATCCACCCCTTTCTTTTGCATTAGTTAATATCTTAAATTTTATTCTTGGCTTCTTGCCCTGCCAGACAAATTTAGAAATGTCTTTCTGCCACTTCTTGAAACAGTCCATCTTGTCCACAATTTGCAATGTTTGAAACAAAAACAACATTCTAGGCAATACATTCATCTTTATAGCTGCAATTCGACCCAACAAGGAAAGCTTCAAATTTGTCCAGATTTCTAAATCTTTTTTCACTTCTGACCAACATTTTTCATAGTTATCTTTAAATAAATTCCCATTTTTGCTGTCCTATTAATCCCCAGGTATTTCACTTTCTTCACAACAGTTAGACCTGTTTCGTTCTGAAACTTCCCTCTTTCAATCGGTGTTAAATTTTTCTCTAAAACCTTAGTTTTTGACTTATTCAATTTAAATCCTGCCACTTGGCCAAATTCTTGAATTAGTTCTAAAACTCTTTTTGTACTAGATTCTGGCTCCTGTAACGTCAAAACTAGATCATCTGCAAATGCTCTCAGTTTATACTGTTTAGCTCCAACCTGTTTACCTTTAACCAACCGGTCCCTTCTAATCATGTTCAGCAGAACCTCCAGGACCGAAATAAAGAGCAATGGGACATTTATGTTCCTGTGTTTGTCAACTTGGGAGTGGGCACATCCCCATCAGCCCCACCCTTAGTCTTTGTGCAGAGAATGGGACCATCTGTCATATGGAGCCTTCAAAGGTTTCCTCGCATCCTGGAAACCCCAATTATGCTGAGTCATGGGTTGTGTGGGAACCTTGGCATGCACAGCTGCACACACACAGTTTCCATCCTAACAGGCAGCTGTGCTCTTTGTGCAAAGGTGAAGTGGAGCTCTTGGTGGATCCCCACTCCCTGCTTCCATGTTGACAAACAAAATTAGTATTGATGACTATAGCATTCATGAAAATTAATGGCGGGACATCTGTACTATGATGTCCTCAGTGCTACACAGTCACTAAATACATTTTAATCTGTTTAGGGCACTATGGAAAAGCTGAGGTAGGAAGACTCTTGATTCTGTTTCTTGCCCAGGTAAATCTCCTCAGCAATGGCCCACCTCTTCCCTCAGTAGTGCTTCAGCGAAAGGGAGAAGAGATATGGGGATGAGGACGGTGACCTGAGGGAATAAATAGCAGCGTATCAATGGAGCTCCAGTGTGTTGTGCCACTTAGTTGATATGGGGCTCGGCCTCTGGAAGTCCTGTCACTTTACATGAACAGTGTCTCCTGTCAGACACCCCAGCACTCTTTCCTGCAGTACATTGAAGGAGAAAGTAGGCTGTCTTTCAGTGCCAGCGTTTTAATTGTTGATCTTCTCACTAAGGTGCTCAGTATTGAGAAGTCCTGGGAAACTGTTAACTGATGTTAACTGTTTAACCGTACTTCCTTCAACTGAGGAATTTTTAGAAACATAAACACTAATGCTTTAGTATTTTGAAAACCTATAAAGTTGGGTGAAGCTGAACTGTTCCCAATTCATAGGTGTCTGTAGCCATTCAGACACTGATTCTAAGTATGCTGGAAGCTCAAAGGGGTTATTAATTCCAGATGAACACATCTGTCCTTGACTCTAGCATTACTCAGTGATGGAAGACTTAGCCATATGATATTGCTTGTGTGAGTGCTTGGTGTGTATTGAATACACACAAGTCCCATACCCTTTTATTACCTTTCAACTTCCACATAAATACTTAATAACCTCGTCAGTTGTAATTGTCTTTGATTTCAATGAAAAATGCATGGCCTGCTGCAACACATTGGATTTTTTTTTCCATGAACGGTTGATCCCTCAGAAGGAAGCGTGTTCAGTAGCATTTTTCGCAACTTCATACAAGTGTTTCTTAATCTTAATTCTTAATCTCTGAAATTTTAAAATGGCAGGGGGGAACTCATCCCTTGGTAAGGACATCAGTACTCTCAGTTTGTCAACAAAATAGGATTTAAACAGAATAATCTGAAAGCAAGTATGTTGGATAGGAGCATAGTTAAATCCTTGATTTACGTAGCTATGAAACCCACTTTGTGATCTTGGGGTAAATTGGGGCCAAACTAGTCAAGACTGTAGGATATTTGTGATCAGATCTCCTATGGGTTTTCTTAAAGCTTGAAATCTATTTTGGGTGCCCAAATCAGATTAAAACAGAGAGCAGAGTTAACTCTTTTCCCCTGTGCTATTTTTCTGATCTAAAATCTCCTTTCACACCCAAAGCTGCTATCTATCCAAGGGTGGAAAGCATACAGGCTACCATAGAAAATCAGCATGTGAGGGAGATGTGCTCTAGCTGTCCTTCTCCCTTGCTATTTTTCTGTCTGAAGGGAATCATCTGTGGAGTTGCTCAGTCATCTGAGCTGTAGTCTGAAGTGATGCATCCCATGTGGTTGTGAGGATAAAACAAGATCTCCATCTAGGCCAACCTGAGCTCTTTGGACAAATAATAATTTCTCACACATACACTATTTACGTAATCCTTCCAGCAACCCTCTTGGAGACTCCAAATTATCCCCATGTTGAAAATGTCGGACTGAGGCTTGCAGCAGCTTCTTCTAAGGCCAACCAGAGAGTTCATGGCAAGAGCAAGATCTGAATAGGGGAGTCACTTCCCGATTCACATCTTAGTTTCTGAGCCAGTGTAGTGCAGAAGAGAAAGGCGTGGATACAAACACAAGATGGTATCTAATCTTACTGAGAAAGAAAACGGAACAGTTTCAATTCAGACATAGGTCTGGTAAGAATAGATTTAAGAATATGTAGGTGTGGTATCAAAGATCTAAGACAACATGATGCAATGGATAGAGCCTTTCCAACTTGTTCCTCTCCCATTGCTGTTAGTTCTGGAAAGCTTTGTTAGATTAGTTTAAATGCTGTCCTTTACGATGGATGCACGACTAAAGAAATTAAACTTTTCTGGAGTCTATGGATTATCAATGATAGTTAAGTGGGAATAACACAGAGAGAGGCTGCTGTGGATATTGGCTTTGTTTTTCATAGAACTGTAGAGTTGGAAGGGACTCCGAGAGTCATCTAGTCCAGCCTCCTGCAATGCAAGAATCTTAACTGAAACATCCCTGACACTTTCTATTCTACACATCCTGGTGCTCAGTTCTGATGTGGCTGTAGGTGAAAGTGAAATACTTTCAAAAGATAGAAAGGTATTGCTGGGCGAGAACTGAGAAGATTTGGGTCCTTTGTCCAATCCTTTTAGTTAGCTATGTGTGTATTTTTATTTTTGTCTCCTGCGTACCTTGTGTTGGGGCTTTCCCAATTGAATCTTTTCTGCAGCCACATGCTTCCCTTTGGTCTGAAGGGGGCTTTTGCATGCAGTCCTGTGAGCATCCTATGTAATTAATTACATAATTAGAAACAGGATTTCCAGTCCCATAGGTGGGACACATGTAGAAGCCCCCTTCAGACTTGCATGTTCAACACAAAGTTTTGAAAGGAGGTGGTGTGCTGAGGGATGGTGAAGAGGTGGGGCTTGTTTCCTTTTAACCTTACTCAGTTTAAATACCTGAAGAGGGCTGCAGTTTAAAAATGAATCTGAAAAAATATGTGTTAAGGTGCCACTGTAACCATATATATCACCTTTCAGCTCTGTCACAATTTCTAAAGTGATGTACAACCTAAAAATAAAATAATCCAAAATAAAAACTCAGAACTTTAGCAAAGCAACATGGAAGCTATTAAAATGTAAAACCAGAAATGCTGCCAATGCCTGTGGCACAAAACTCTACACTTCACATCTTAATCATGGCGCACCAAAGGCTTGGGAGAACATAGGAGTCTTAAATTTGCGTTGAAATATAGGCACCATCAGTCATAGAGGGAATGGAATTCCCTCTGGAATTCCATTCCAGAGAGTCTGGGAGCTGCAATAAAAAAGACCTTGTCTTGACTTAGTATCCCTTTTACTTCTAAGGGGGGATGCCTCACCACATTCTTCATATACAGATAAGATCTTATGGAAGTTGGTATTCCTTCTAAAATGCCCCAGATTTCAGGCTATTTGGGGCTTTAGAAAGCAAAAACCAGCATTTTGACCTATGTTCGGAGATAAACTGGCTGCTAGGGAAGATTTTTAGATGCTGGACAAATGTGATTGACTTTACAAAATTAACAGGCAGAGACATTTTGAACCTGCTGAAGGTTCTGAGCAATATGCAGATGCATCACTGAATAAAACATAGTATGACCTGATCATGATCAAAGCATGGAAAACTTTGAAAGGATCAAGTTTTCTCTGGGACAGCAATAGTACAGCTGGAAAAGATAAATCAGGCCATGTATGCTGCTGCTCAGCAACCCACAATAAGTCCAGATCTGAAAGAACTCCCTCCCCTCAAGCTGCATACCTGATCTTTTCGAATACGTGCAACTTCATCCATAGTAGACTGAAAGCAAATTCCACATAACCTAATAATAGTATGACTACCTTGTCTGGTTTGAGCTTCAGTTCACTGGTCCCCAGCCAGACTGTTAGAGATTCCAGGCGCCAGTATTATCCCCTGCCTTATCTGGGTTAGATGGAAAAGAAAGAGAATTGGATGTCATTGGCATACTAATGAGACCTCACTCCAAACCTCCAAATGACCTTGCTTGCAGTCTCAAGTAGATCTGCCTTCCCCAAGCTGATATCCTCCACCTGCTTTGGACTACAGATCGCAGCATCCTTAACCATTGGCCCTGCTAGGCAGAGCTAATGGGAGTTGTAGTCCAAAATGTCTGGTGGGCATCTGGTTGGGGAAAAGTGATGTTAAACTATGTTGGGAAAAAGATGAAACTGTGAAAACTTACAGCAACTGTGGCATGGAGTATCAAACAACCCTCCAAAAGTTGCTTGCTAGCTAAAAATGAAGTCACTAGAAAACAATGCCTCCAGTTCCAACAGCAGGGAAACTTGAAGCTGTCAAAAACAGGACAACAGACTTGCCTGTATGAGAGACTTACAGAGGAGCAGCTGGAACCACTCTAGGACAGTGTTAGATACTTCCTGATTTCAAGAAGTTAATAGCTAGGGCAGGTGCGGGCTTTCCTTGTCACGTGGGGCTACCTTTGAAAGGTAACTTGGAAACTACAGCTAATCCAGAATGTGGCAGCTAGACTGGTGACTGGGAGTGGCTGCTGAGATCATATAACACTGCTCTTAAAGGATCTACACTGGCTCCCAGTATGTTTCTGAGCACAATCCAAAGTGTTGGTTCTGACCTTGAAAGCCCTAAACGGTCTCGGTCCTGTATACCTGAAGGAGCATCTCCACCCCCATCGTTCTGCCCGGACACTGAGGTGCAGCTCCAACGTCCTTCTGGCGGTTCCCTCACTGCGAGATGTGAGGTTACAGGGAATCAGGCAGAGGGCCTTCGCAGTAGTGGCGCCCACCCTGTGGAACACCCATCAGATGTCAGGGAAATAAACAGCTACAATGGACGCTCAGGTTGCGAACGTGATCCATGCAGGAAGCACGTTCGCAACCTGCAGCGCCGCGTCTGGGCACGCACAGGTTGTGATTCAGCACTTATGCTCAAAGCACGATTTAGAGCTTTGCGCAAGCGCCGAAACCCGGAAGTAACCTGTTCCGGTACTCCGGGTTCGGCGCAGTGCACAACCCGAAATCACGCAAACCAAAGCGTCTGTAACCCAAGGTATGACACTGTCTGACTTGTAGAAGACATCTGAAGGCAGCCCTGTATGGGGAATTTTTTATGTGTGATGTTTTATTAGGTTTTTATATGTGTTCGAAGCCATGCTTTGTGACTGGGGCAACCCTGCTGGATCAGAACAGAGGCTCATCTAGTCCAGCTTCCTGTTTTCACAATGGCCCCACTTGAGTATTGGATGCCCGAAAGCAGGTCGTGTCTGGTAGTGCTGATACACAGGCTGCTCTTCTGTTATTTTGTCACGTTTTTATTCCACTCATCCTGCAAGAAGTTCCTTGTGTATGGCTGCTTCCAATTTAACATCCCAACAAACCTGTGAGATTAAACCAGGCTGGGAAGGTGATTTGAGGTCACCCATTTGTCCTATGGCTGAATAGGAATTTGACTTCAGGTGACCCGTGGCTCCCAGCTGCTGCACCTCACATCAGCATCCTGTCGAGAAACCACATTGGGCAGTGATAAAGGTTCCTGCAGAGCTTCTGTGTGGCTTTTGTTTTTTTTTCTTTTCTGCCATGTACTAATTCCCTGGAGAGTTCTTGTTGGATTCGTGCTGTGGCACTGAATTTCTCCATATGCCAAAACTTAAAGTGTTGATGGTTTGCTGCCACCCAGTGGCAAAACAAACATTTCCCATTTGCAGAGATTACTAAATATGCCACATGTTCTTAATGTACAGTGAATGGGTGCAGAATAGCAGAGATATTCTCAGATAGCTACCAGGTCATTGTCTTAGCTCTTCCTATAAAGTTGCATACTTGTGTAGGAAGTAACTATGTGCAAGCACAGTTCAAGGGTGTGGCCCACACATAGTGGTCATAATGGCTCCATGGAAAGCTTTTGACTTGAACATAGTTTTTCAATCTTTAATTGGTAATCTACTAAGGCATTAGTTCGGGGCCTATGGGCATTAAGGTCATACCTAGTTTTGTGATGATTTTGGTTCTGGCATGTTCCTGCAGGTCAGAAGCAATGGCTGAAGGTTATTCTCAGCTATGTTTTAGAACTCCCCACTGAAGGCCCCACCAACAGCCTAATCTTTTATAATTGTAAGATATACATCTATCTTGAGCTGGGCTCAACTCAATATTAAGTTGAGAATGGGTGAGGAAATTTTAGCAATTTTCTGCTGTGAGCTGTTTTTGTTACCAAGCCTTAGGAACAGGGTGGGATCTAAATTTAAAACAACAAAAAATTCAGTCAGTTAATGCATATTTGGTCAATTGGCTGTTTCCAAGATAACTGATCAGTTAATTTTTCAGCTAATAAGTATGCTTTATTGAGATAGCTATAGATAGTTGTGATATGTTTAATGCATCTGTTTTTTCAGAAGGAAAACCTTTTATAGAAGTCCTTACCTAAATATGTGTGTGCAATGGTGTGGAGGCAGGATGCAGTAACAACTGAGTATACAAACATTTCCTTTTTGAAAAAGACCAGTGGATTTTATCTCACTTTCAGGGAGTGCATCCCCTTTGTCTTTTTCTGTGAGAAACCCCTATTTGGTTGTCATAGAATCCCTGCATTTTGCAAAGGATTCTAGAGTGCACACATTTCCACAGAGCCTTGACCAGGACTTTTACACCTCTGCACGAATGGAGTGTGCATCCTTTTGGCTGCACATCATGATTAATGGTCACACAAGAGAGCTTGTCTACCATTAATGCCCTTCTAAGTGAGAAACTTCTAAAAAGCTTCCAAGGAACACCAGGTTACCTGAAACGCTATTCCTAGAGCTACTGCTCTAGGCCACTGAGTACTATGACTGTGGTATTAAATTTAGTCCTTCACCCTTTCCACTAAAAACTTATTTTTCCTTTCAGAAAACAGAAGAGTGGGAAAAAGAAAAGACGGAGGCTGACATGGAGGAATACATCTGGGAGAACAGCGCCTCTGAGAAGAATGCTTTGCAGACACTGGTTCGAATACGAGCAGGTGACAAAACTGAAGAAGTCAGTAGGCAGGAGCTTCTTGCCTCACAAAAAATTCTGGCCTACAGAAAGTCGGTGGTTGAATTGAAAAATGAAGGAGAAACAGATAAGAACCTTTCTGAGTATAAAAACTCTGTCAGGAGACTACTAAACATGAGTGAGTTGCAGTAAAGAGAACTCTTTCAGGCATCACAGGCCTATGAAGATGTACATCATAAAGTTCAGTGGATCTAATTTAAACCTTCATACTTTCAGCCTGCATTCCCTCCAAATAAAAAGACACTATCCCAGAGCACTGACCAGCTTGACCACAGTTACTCTGTCTTCTCTTCTCCAGTAGTTAGATATTCAAGGGATCAGCAGGATTGCATTCACCCTGCAAATAATCTGCAGTTGTGTAGCTTTCATGGAAGCCTTATTTCAGCCATACATGTCTATAACTGCATATAGAACATAGAATCAAAGAGCTGGAAGGGAACCTGAGGATCATCTAGTCCAACCCCCTGCAATGCAGGAATATGCAGCTGTTCCTTATGTGGATGGAACCTGCAACCTTGGCGTTATCAGCACCACGCTCCAACCAACTGAAATGAAAACCTGTGCAAAAGCCTAAAGCCCAGGGTGGTGGGAGGTGGAGTGGGAATTTCAATGCCCCCAGTGACTGATTTAGTGATCAGTGTTACACTGGATCCTGTCAGAAAATAAAAGCACAATAGCTGTCTTTCCTGGAAAGCCTTTAAAACCACACACACACACACACACTTTTGGGGAGGTTTCAGTTGCCGTATCTGGCAAGAATTGCAGAAGCGTTTTTCTCTAAGCAGAGGGAAAGGCAGTGTTAAACTGGCACAGACATTTTTTGCAGGTAAAATGTGGCTGCTGTATTCTCAGGTCTTTGTCTTGAGAGCATGTTGTGGTGGATTATGTTCCAAGGACTGTATTTTTATCTTTTGAAACAAGCTGCTGCTTTCTGTGTTTAAGTTAAGCAGCAGAAAGCCACCATCTCCCCAGTGACAAAGATCAATTTTAGGGGCTGAAACTACCAGGACAGGGTTGCCAATGGCTTTGGGGAAATGGCACCTGCAACTCTCTAAATCACTAATAAAGACATGGGAAGTTGCCCATGGTCTAATTCAGTTTGTATATATATATATAGTGTAAATAAATTTTTATTAGTTTTTCACAGTTACATTTTTACAAATAAAAACAAACCTTCTCTTTGAGAGTCTTTAAATCTCTGGACTTCCCTCCATACCCCCTTCTGGTTCCTTATATTAACCAATTTCTTCTGCATATCCATTCTTAAACTTTTTCCATTATTATTTCCCTTAAGTCTAATTTTCTTTTTTTTTAATAAATATTTATTAGAGTTTTCAATTTTATACAAACAAAAAAGAAAAAGAAAAAAAATATTAAAAACAAATCAATTTCAATACCAATTTTCAATAACATATTTCCTTGACTTCCTCATACCTCCCCTTCTTGTTTTCTAGTTCAAATTGTTTATCCAGCAAATCCTAACCTCTTAACATTCCATTTAACTAACACCTAATTTCCAATCAACTTCTTAAATTTTGTAACTTAAACAATATTTATACCAATTCTTTTTACCATAACAGCTAGAGACCACATAAATTCAATCCAGCATCTTTCAAAGTTCATTAATTTTGCAATGTTTCTGTAAATAGTCCTTAAATTTCTTCCAATCTTCTTCTGCCGACTCTTCTCCCTGGTCGCGGATTCTGCCAGTCATTTCTGCCAGTCCCATACAGTCAATCAACTTCATCTGCCATTCTTCCAGAGTGGGTAGATCTTGCGTCTTCCAGTGCTTTGCTATAAGTATTCTTGCTGCCGTTGTAGCATACATAAAAAACGTTCTATCCTTCTTTGGCACCAAATGGCCGACTATGCCCAAGAGAAAAGCCTCTGGTTTCTTCAAGAAGGTATATTTAAATACCTTTTTCATTTCATTATAAATCATTTCCCAGAAAGCCTTAATCTTTGGGCACGTCCACCAAAGGTGAAAGAATGTACCTTCAACCTCCTTACATTTCCAACATTTATTATCAGGCAAATGATATATTTTTGCGAGCTTGACTGGTGTCATGTACCACCTGTATATCATTTTCATAATATTCTCTCTCAAGGCATTACATGCCGTAAATTTCATACCGGTGGTCCACAACTGTTCCCAGTCAGCAAACATAATGTTATGTCCAACATCTTGTGCCCATTTAATCATGGCAGATTTAACCGTTTCATCCTGAGTATTCCATTTCAACAGCAAGTTATACATTCTTGATAGTATCTTAGTTTTGGGTTCTAACAGTTCTGTTTCTAGTTTGGATTTTTCCACCTGGAAGCCAATTTTCTTGTCCAAATTGTAAGCCTCCATTATCTGAAAATAATGAAGCCAGTCTCGCACTTTATCTTTTAGTTTCTCAAAACCCTGAAATTTCAATTTGTCACCTTCTTGTTCCAAAATCTCCCAATATTTTGGCCATTTGGCCTCCATATTGAGCTTTTTCTGAACCTTCGCTTCCATCGGTGACAACCACCTTGGGGTCTTATTTTCCAATAAATCCTTGTATCTGATCCATACATTAAACAAAGATCTCCTAACAATATGATTTTTAAATGCTTTATGTGCTTTAACCTTGTCATACCACAAATATGCATGCCATCCAAAAACGTTGTTAAAAGCTTCTAGGCCCAAAATGTCTGTGTTTTCAAGAAGCAGCCAGTCTTTCAACCAGCAGAATGCTGCTGATTCATAGTAAAGTTTAAAGTCTGGCAGGGCAAATCCACCCCTTTCTTTTACATCAGTTAAAATCTTATATTTTATCCTGGGCTTCTTGCCCTGCCAGACAAATTTAGAAATGTCTTTCTGCCACTTCTTAAAACAATCCATCTTGTCCACAATTTGCAATGTTTGAAACAAAAACAACATTTTAGGCAATACATTCATCTTTATAGCTGCAATTCGACCCATCAAGGAAAGCTTCAAATTTGACCATATTTCAAGATCCTTTTTCACTTCTAACCAACATTTCTCATAGTTATTTTTAAATAAATTCCCATTTTTAGCTGTCATATTAATCCCCAGATATTTCACTTTCTTCACCACAGTCAAACCTGTTTCATTCTGAAATTTCTCTTTTTCAATGTTAAGTTTTTCTCTAAAACCTTAGTTTTGGACTTGGTCAGTTTAAATCCTGCCACCTGACCAAATTCTTGAATTAATTCTAAAACTCTTTTGGTACTAGATTCTGGCTCCTGTAACGTCTAATTTTCTACTGGTTGCAAACATTTACTTAAAACCCTGCCAATGTATCAACTTGTTCACAGTATTTTTGCACAGAAACAACAAACGATTCCCACTCTTTTTAAAATTTCTTGTTATTGTAGTCTTTGAGCTTTACCGTTAATTTTGCCATTTCTGCATAGTCCATTAGCTTGATCTGCCATTCTTCTTTTGTCGGTGTCTTTTCTTCCTTCCATCTCTGGCCTAACAATATTCGGGCGGCTGTTGTAGCGCACATAAAAATTTTATTCTGTTCTTTAGGTAGTTCAGTTCTTATCGATCCTAATAAGAAAGCTTCTGGTTTTTTAACAAAAGTTATTTTAAACATTTTCTGCAGCTCATTATAGATCATTTCCCAGAAGCTTTTAATAACCTTACATTCCCACCACATATGACAGAACGTACCCTCCTTTTCTCTGCATTTCCAACACTTATTGGAACTTGTTCTATACATTTTAGCAAGTTTTACCAGAGTTAAGTACCATTAGTACATCATTTTCATATAGTTCCCTTTAAGTGAGAAACATGCAGTAATTTTCAAGTCTGTCCTCCAATTTTGTATTCTACATTTCTCTTTGAACTATTGATATTGTGTAGCTAAAACCTTTCTTTTTATCATTTTTAAATTTTTCATTTATTTGAAAATACTGTAATCAATCTGTTACCTTCTCTCTAATTTCCTCAAATTCTTTTAACTGTAATTGGTTATCCACTTCTGTTAACAGCTCTCTAAATGTTGGCCATTTAGTCCTCACATTTACCTTTTTTAAAGATACTGCTTCTACTGGGGATATCCACCCTGGTGTTTTTTGTTCTATTAAATCTTTATATCTCTCCCATACCTTAAAAATCACATCTTTAAGAGGCCTCATTGAGGCATTGGGACACTGCTGCTGCTGCACCGTGAGTGTGGGGAAGGCCGCTCCCTCCTCAGGCTAACTCCATCGGGCCTAGGGGGCGGGACCCAGGCTCACCTTCGCCACGGCTTTAAGAGGCCTCATTGAGGCACTGGGACATCGCTGCTGCTGCACCGTGAGTGTGGGGGAAGGCCGCTCCCTCCTCAGGCTATTTCCATCTGGCCTAGGGGGCGGGGCCCAGGCTCACCTCTGTGACAGCTTTAAGGACACCGGTGCTGCTGCAGCAAATGTTAAAGATGTTTTTATATATTTTAAGGTGTTTTAAAGGTGTTTTTATTGTTTATTCTGTTGTACCACCGTGAATGGTGGTTTTTATCTATGTATTTTTGTTTTGTTCCGTTTTGTTTTGGTTTGGGGTTCGATATTAAGTGGGGTGGGGATTGGTTTTGTTTGGGTATAATTGTTTTGGTTGTTTTGTTTTTCTATTCTGTAAATGGAGGCAAGTATGAGGCTTGGGATTGCTACCGTGGAGGGGCGAGGGAGGTATGGCGGTGGGGGCAGATGTTATAGGCGAAGGGGATCGAGATACGGATATGCTCGTACCCCTTCCAATCTGCGCCCCATCCCGAGGGACGAGGGTAGGGTGAGCAAGGATTACTCACCTCCGTCACTGGTGTTGTGCAATGCCAGGTCTATAGGCAACAAAACCGCCACCCTGCGAGATTTCTTTACCTCGCAGGGGGTCGATCTGGCTTGTGTGACGGAGACCTGGGTGCGCGAAGGGGAAACTGTTACCTTACGAGAGATGGCGCCCCCGGGTTTCTCCGTCCTCCACCAGTCACGGACTGTGGGCCGGGGGGGAGGGGTGGCATTATTAATCCGGGAAGATTGTTCTTTCAGGGCTCTACCATCGCCACTGATCCCCGGCATTGAATGTGTTGGCCTAGTGTGGGGCTCTGAGGTGAGCTTGGCTGTCTGGCTGGTGTACCGGCCACCTAGCGCACCAGCAGCCACCCTGTCAGGCCTGCTGGAGGCGGTGGCTGGCTGGGCCTTGGAGTTCCCTAACCTATTGGTATTGGGGGACTTCAACATCCATGTTGATGCCACTCCCTCCTCACAGGCTCTGGACCTGGTGTCTTCCATGGCAACACTAGGGCTCTCCCAGTTTGTTTCGGGCCCCACACATCAAGCAGGCCACACGCTGGATTTGATCTTTGGCGCCGGTATAGATGTGATCATGTCTCCTTTGATGAAAGTGCCATGGTCTGATCACTACGCTCTGAAAGCCAGGATTGACTTTCCACCCCCACCCTGCTTAGGTGGCGAGCCGATTTGGGCTCGCCCGCAGAGGCTGATGGACCCTGATAGATTCCGTCAAGCCTTGCGGGACCTTGCTCCCCCTGGCGACTCATTGACTGAGCTTGTTGAGGGCTGGAATACCCAGCTCCTGGCAGCCATCGATGAGATCGCACCTAAGCGCCCTCTGCGACCCCACAGAAACCGGGCTCCCTGGTTTACCGAGGAGCTTCGGAAAATGAAGCGGGATCTCAGACGGCTAGAGCGAGTATGGCGGGGTGCTCGTGACGGAGCCTCAAGAACATCTTATAGGGTTTTTATGAAAACCTATGAGATGGCAGTGAAGGCCGCTAACAAGTCTTACTTCTCGGCCTCCATTGCATCCGCTAGCTCTCGCCCGGCGCAATTATTTAGTATAATTAGGTCTTTAACGTCCCTTGAAGGACAGCCAAATTTAAATAACAATCTGACACATAGCTGTGAGGCATTTGCGAGCTTTTTTGCGGAGAAAGTCCTGTTGCTCCGCCATGACCTTCCTGCCAATTTGGATACAATAAATGAACTGGAGGCCCCTCGAATGTCCTCGGGTCCAGTATTGGACCACTTTGACCGGATATCTCCAGCCGATGTGGACAGACTCCTCCGAGCTGGAAAGCCCACCACCTGTCCTCTTGACCCGTGCCCGTCATGGCTGATTAGAGCGTGTCCAGATGAGGTGCGGGCCCCCCTGGGGGATATCATCAATTTGTCCCTTGGCACCGGGATATTCCCAGGGGAACTGAAGGAGGCAGTGGTGCGTCCGCTCTTAAAGAAAACATCATTAGATCCCTTAGATCTGTCCAATTACCGCCCGGTTTCGAATCTTCCATTCCTGGGTAAGGTGATTGAGAGAGCGGTTGCTGAACAGCTTGGTAGGTTTCTGGATGGAACATCGGCTCTCGATCCATTCCAGTCCGGCTTCCGCGCTGGTCATGGGACCGAGACGGCTCTGGTCGCCCTAACAGATGATCTCCGCAGGCAGCTGGATCGAGGCGGGTCAGGGCTGCTGATTCTTCTAGACCTGTCAGCAGCCTTTGACATGGTCGATCACGAACTCCTAGACCACCGCCTTGCCGACGTGGGGATCCAGGGCACAGTCCTCCAATGGCTGCGCTCGTTTCTCTCTGGTCGGGGACAGAGGGTGGCGCTTGGGGGGGAATTGTCATCGCGCCACTCCTTGGTGCGTGGAGTGCCTCAGGGTGCGATTCTCTCCCCGATGCTTTTTAACATCTTTATGCGCCCCCTCGCCCAGCTTGTTCGGAGTTTTGGGCTGGGTTGCCATCAGTATGCCGATGACACCCAACTCTATCTGTTGATGGATGGCCATCCTGACTCGGCCCCAGACACACTGACCAGATGCCTGGAAGCTGTGGCTGGTTGGTTACGTGGGAGCCGGTTGAAGTTAAATCCTTCGAAGACAGAGGTCCTCTGGCTGGGACGGGACGATATGGGATTGAGGGGGCAACTCCCATCTCTTGCGGGGGTGCAGTTAGTGCCAGCACCGTCCGTTAAGAGTTTGGGTGTAATCTTCGATACCTCCCTCTCTATGGAGGCGCAGATTACAGCTATAACAAAGGCGGCATTTTTTCATCTCCGCCAGGCTAAGCAGTTGGCCCCTTATCTCTCTCGCCCTGACCTAGCCACTGTGATCCATGCGACGGTCACCTCCAGACTGGATTATTGTAACTCGCTCTACGTGGGGCTGCCCTTGAGACTGACCCAGAAACTCCAGCGGGTGCAGAATGCCGCGGCGAGACTCCTTATGGGGTCTTCGCTGCGAGACCACATTCATCCGGTGCTATATCAGCTGCACTGGCTCCCGGTGGAGTACAGGATCAGGTTTAAGGTACTGGTTTTAACCTTTAAAGCCCTATACGGCCTAGGACCCTCGTACCTACGGGACCGCCTCTCCTGGTATGCCCCACAAAGAAACCTACGGTCTGCAAATAAAAACATCCTGAAGGTCCCAGGCCTCAGAGAGGTTAGGCTGGCCTCAACTAGAGCCAGGGCCTTCTCGGCTGCGGCTCCAATCTGGTGGAACGCTCTGTCACAAGAGACTAGGGCCCTGCGGGACCTGACATCTTTCCGCAGGGCCTGCAAGACAGAGTTGTTCCACCAGGCCTTTGGTCAGGGCGCAGCCTGACTCCCTCCTCTGGTAACCTGCACAGAGTTTTGCTTAATGGTTGCCATCAACTTGATTTTAATTAATTTTTATAGTGAAATATTTTTAGAATGTTGTTTTATTTGATTGTTTGATTATTTGAATGTTGTTAGCCGCCCTGAGCCCGGCTTCGGCTGTGGAGGGCGGGATATAAATAAAATTTATTATTATTATTATTATTATCTTTTATTATATGATTATGAAATCCTTTGTGGATTTTTGCTTTCTGATATGCATGCCAACCAAATCTATTATCATGCCCTTCCAAGTCTAACAGGTCTGTATTCTCTAATTTAATCCAACCCCGAATCCAGAAAATGCAGGTTGCCTCAAAGTATAATTTTAAATCTGGTAGAGAGAAACCTCTGTCTTTAATGTCAGTAAGAAGTTTGTATTTTATTCTCAGTTTCTTCACTTTCCAGATAAATCTTGGAATATGCTTTTGCCATTCTTTGAAGCAGCTCACATTGCTTATCACCGGGATTGACTGAAATAAGAGTAACATTTTTGGCAATATGTTCTTTTTAATTACTGAAATTCTTCCTAAAAGTGACAAATTCGTCCTTCCCTAGATCTCTAAGTTCCTTTTTATTTCTTTCCAAACTCTTTCATAATTAACTTTAAATATATTAATATTCTAAGCTGTCAACCATATTCCCAAATATTTAACTTTTTTGTGAACCTCTATTTCTAACTTCTGCTGAATCTTTTTCTTGTCTTGCTCTGAGACATTTTTCACTAAGTTTAGTTTTATTTTTATTTAGTTTTAAACCTGCCACCAGTCCAAAATCCTGTATTTTTTATAAGACTTTCGGAAATGTGCTGTTTGGATCTCCCACTGTTATTATATCTGCATACGCTTTCAGCTTGTATGCTTTATTTCCTACACTGACCAGCAGTGGCTCTCCAGCATTGTAGGTGGGGCTTTGTAGTGCTACCTGGAGATGCTGGAATTGAACCTGTGAGCATCTGCATGGCTGCTAGCACTGAGCAATGGCCCTTTCCTTTCATCCTTACCTCTTGATCCCTGCTGCTTTACAATAAAATTAACCAAACACACATATCTGAGAGCAGGACTTGTATGTATGTCTTGTCTTTGGATTTGAGGCCCTTCGAAGATAGTGTACTGAGAATGCAAACTACCCTTAAGTAAGCAAAATTCCAGCTCTGGTTGCTTCAAACTTTTTAAAAGATTTTTCATGGACAAGGGCCATTTTCACATGGAGAAAATACTACAACCTAAATGTGGGACTGCTTTTGAAATGGCAATTATATCCTGCATTACCCTTCCCTACCACCACTTCCAATCACATGAAGAACAAGTTGCCTTGTACGCTGCGTTTTTCCTACCACCGTTCCACATAATAGACTGTCATTGGCTTGAACGGGGACATTTTCAGAAAGTCAGCATACACACTAAAACATGAAGATGTGAAATTACTTGGGGGGGATTTTATGCTTTGATAAAGCTGCAGGATATTAAAAAGCTGGCTGCATACTAGTTCTGGTAGACATTGCATGTGCACTATGGAAAAGGTAGCAAAGCAGAGAAGAAGTAGAGAGTAAGTTGCTCCTTGGGCTGCAAGAGGCAAGTACTTCCGGCCTTGAGTATCACAGTTCCTCGTCTGCTTGCAAACATGAGAGTGTGAGAGTAGGGGCTGAAAAGGAGTTGTAGCCTGGAGACGTGTCCGATTCCCAGGTGGGGTGGGTGAGTGTGGGGCTGGGCTTTCTCACACACAGATAAAATACAACACCACAGTCTCTTACAATTGCAACATGGGGATAAGTGTGCAAAAGATTGGTGAACGTGCCCAAAGTGACATATAAATTCTAAGAATTACTTGATATTAGTGTTCATGTTGAGTCTTGGTATCTTCTTTCTTTGGCGATCACTCGTAGCTGAGTAAGATTGTCTTCCATAAACACGGTTTTAATAATGAGTCCGTACTGCAATGAGGAACCTCTGGCCCATGCAACTAATCTGGCTCATGCATTTTCTCCAAATTGCATTCACCTGCCTGCCTAACACTTGGTGCTATATGTAAAACCAGGTGCGGGGCAGGTAAATACATGGCTGAGATTGGCTGAGTTGCACTGAGCTCTTCTTCAAAGGAGTTTGTTCTCGGCATCAATCATCTGATGGGTGGTGAGAGACACCCCCTTTGCCTGTTTGCAGACAGGCATGGTATAGAATCGAACCTTGCCTGGAAAATGGACATTTTTTTCTTTAAGTCTAAGAGGGGAAACTTCCATTTGCAGAATAGTTTGAATCCAAACCATCAGCAAACAGACTTCAAAGGGGCTACCACTCACTTTGAAGTTATCACCTAATGTCATAATGACATCAAGTAATTGACAGCTGGTGGCCCTAATGGCCTGTAAGGGTTGGTGGAGAAAGGAGACAGCTTGCATACTGGAAAAGTTTCCCGACCAGTCTATGTGGTTTTGTATGGAGAAAGGACTCTTAATGAAAGGTGTATTTAAACCCTGTTAGAATTGAAGTATTATAATCAAGAAAAGCAGATGTATCTCCGATCTAGTTTAATGGCAAAGTACTCAAAATACCTATAATCAGTCCCAAACACATATCAATGAGTCTTCTGAGTGGAGATGTATAGGATTGCAGAGTTCCCTTTTCTTCTCTTACATATTCATCATCTAGCTTTCACTTTGTCTCTAGATTTGGAATATTTACTATTAAAAGCTATTTTTAACCTTAGTGTATCTAATGAACCGTCTGGATTCACCTCTCCGTCTTGGTTTATACCGACCATTCCTCTTTCGATGGCACCCAGTTGCAAGAATAATAGTGCAACAGCAAATCACAGTCAAGGAAAAACAGAGTGCCACCGGAAGCAGCCAGCTCCCCCTTTCTACTTCCTCCCAAGCTGATTTCTGGTCTTCATTGTCTGATGTGTAATTCCTGCCACTGTATACCTTGGTTTCGTTCAAGTGTTTACTGCTGTTCAGATGGGCTGGGCTGGGCATGTGTGATAATATCTTGATAGATGTAACGGCAGTGCTAAGAAGCACAGTTGCATTGTCAGACATGGCTGTTGAACCATTCTTTTCTGAGGTGTTTGCCACTTTAGTAAAATAGTCCTTCAGTGGTGCATCTGCAGGTCCTAAATATGTGCTGGATGGAGACCTGTGAACTGGGGCAGGTGCAGTACTTGTGTTGCTGCTGTTACTTACCAGCTCTTGGACCACTGTAGAAGATAAGGATTCAGGAAGAAGGTACCTTGAACTGGTTGTTGAATTCTGGCATTTTTCTAAATTGGCAACCCTTGCACTTCCATGCACTTCCCATTTATTAAGAGAGGACCTGGTATTCATATCTTTGAAAGAGAGTTTCTCAAACACAAGAAGATCCGGATCAACCCCTGTCAAAGCAGAATCCAAGCACAAGTAAAGGCTTTAATGTCTGTGTCACCTAAATTCACCTGTGTTTCCTAACTATGGAAGCCTTCCTAGTTGCACATGATAACATGCCCATGAAGAGCATAGTGTATGAGTACTCTATTGGGCTCTGGCTTTACTGGGGGAGGGGTTGATTTTTAACATCTATACAAAGCCACTGGGAGCAGTCATTAGGGGATTTGGAGCTATGCAGGTGGAAATAGACCCACCCTGCCAAAGCTTGACATTCCTCCAAGGCACAGGAGCCTTGCCAGTAAATTTATCCTGCCTTACTAAAAAGCTTGACTGGTGGGTGTGGGAACTCATTGGGACAACTCCATAGCTTCTGTGCAGTTCTGGACTCCTTAAACTTTGACTGCTGCTTCTAGCTGCCTATTCCTACTAATTCCTGCCACCCAGTCCATACTGTTAGTCTGCCTCAATAAAGATCTCTTCAAAGAGGGTGTTTTGAGCAGCAGCCAGGACACCTGCCAGCTGAACCTATCTATGTGCAGTCTGTCTCCTCTTTATTTCACTAACCTGCAGAAATCAGGTGGGCAAAAGTGCCCATGAAGATACAAAGCTATAGGTTCAAAACAAAATGACTGAAGCATCTGCTAACCACCGTTCCACCTTCACAACATTGCTTCAATGCAATGCTTTGCAATATTACTGTGCTAGCTGAAGTTACTGAAGGTGAAGAAAAGTCACTGGACATATTTTCACACCCCTCTGCAAAGTGTCCCCAAAGTTCAGGTAGGATAGATTTGGTATGCTGCCAACCCCAACCTCACTCAAGAAATCCCATTAGAAGTTGTTACGAGGGAAGAAGCATCTCTCCTCATCATAGACACTGCAGACTGCCAAATCTATGTGAGGACGGGAATTGTCTCCATTTTTGCACTTAGCATTGTTATTCCATCCCTGGCAGGGAAATGGTTAAGAACTTCCCATCACTTTTCTACTCTAAATTTCCTTCTCCCAAATATGTTTTTTTTAAATTATTTCTTTAATGTGTTACACACATTTGCAAGTGGCATGCAACCCTTTCTTCTTTGTGTGTGCATAATGATGCCTTACCTGGTGTGATGTTGTACAACACAACATTGATCCAAGGCCTCAGTATGCAGCTCTCCAACGCTGGGCAATAAACATGCAGGCAGTTAAGACTCTGATTATTGGTTTCACCATAGAAAACTGCCAAGTTACAGGAAACTAAAAACAGCAACAGAAGGAAGAAAAGCTTTGCATTGATTTCAGAATAAAGTTAAGGTTACATATCATGCCTGTATATCAGGGGTTGTCAACCTGGTCCGTACCGCCCACTAGTGGCCATTTCAGGATTCTAGATGGGCGGTAGGGGGTTCTACAGCATAAGCTGAATCCTTCCATCGAGCACTGGGGGGCAGTAAGGAAATTTTACCATCCAGAAAGATGCTTTAGTGGGCAGTAGGTATAAAAAGGTTGACTATCTCTGCTATACATGAATACATCTCCTTTAGACTCGCCTGTGGGTGAAATAACCAGGCTTTTCTTCTGCCAGAGCTCACTGGGACTGTGTTCTGGCACCTCTCAGCTGGGCCCTGGAAGTGAAGGGAGAGACCTAACCAGACTCAGCAAAGCCTCACTGTACCTCCAGCTCATGAGGAGACCCTCCCCGGAGCTCAAAGGGGATAGCCTCTACAGGCTCTGAAGAGGTGCAGGCAAGCCAGGGGCACAGTGGGGTTTTGCTGAGGCTCTACAACCTCCCAGGTAACAACTGACATGTAGGAAAGCTGTGCCTCAGCCGAGCAAGCCCCCATGCAACTCTGGCGCACGGAAGCCGCAGAGATGTGGGGCAGGGGCTTGTTAAGTTGCTCTGCTGAGGGGCGAGCAGCCATGGGCCTCTTAGCAGAGCAGTTTAAAGAAGTCGCCCACCTGTTGCTCAGCCGCCTTTGCACTGGTGGGCAGGCTGGCCGCCTTGTTCTCCCAGGAGGAAGAGAACACACACGCACCACGAAGGTGGCTGAGGCAGGACAAACCGAGTCTCACAGAGGCTGCCTCTGGCTCAAGAGAAGACGCCTCCCCCCAGCCCAAAGATACCCTCTTTGGGCTCTGGGGTCAATCTTCTGAGGGAGGTGTGTTCCAGCACCTTTTGGTGTAGAAAAAAAGCACTGGACATAACCAGTCTAAGTCCAGCACACCAGCTACTCCTGTCACACAGGCTGAGTCTTGAAGCAGAATCTATAGCTGACCATTTCTATTTCAAAAAATCTGTGACCTGACGGAGTTGAAAATAAATAAATTGGGCAACCAACACAGAAACTGTTGACAGCTAGCTCGGATATCAAAAAGTGAGTGAGGCTATTTTTCTAGTTAATTGGCAGCCCTATGTAGATGTATTTGTTCTTCTCTGACCCAGAAGCATCAGTACATCCATAGCCAAATCTAAAATGTCCAAGTATGCAAGGCAGAATTTGGTATGCTGGCAGAGTTACTTATCAGGATATCTAAACATCTTTAAATGTGAGTTTTGTTGTGCGAGTTCAGTACTTGGGTAATGGATGAGCTCACTCCATTAGATCTGATTTCAATCAGCTCCTTTATCTTCCCAGCTCACATCTCGCTCCAGCTGTGTGACGTAGTACTGCTCTCTGTTAGAAAGCTCAGTTCCGAAACCTAACAATCCACGGCTGGAGAAAGGCAAGGGTGAGCTTGGAAGACGGTTACAAATTGTAGCCGCATTGCTAAGTTGGGTAATGACAGACAGCTGTCTCAATCTTTTATAAAGGGGGTACACCAAAAGGAAAAAAGCAACAGGAAAAGCCAGCTAGGTGCAATGAGGATAATTTTATGAGTATTTCACAATGCATTTCAAATGCCATTTATCAGCAAAATTGTTCAACAGTTAAATAGACACAACACTGCATCATCTTCCAGCACTCCAGTTCTTGAGCAGCAGTGAGAGGTGGAGCTGTGCACTGGGAAATGTGATTTACATTATGATTACACCTCCTTGCTTTGTCTGTTGCATGCCTCAACCTATTGAAAATTCAGTTTTGATTAGAAATGTAAGCATGTCTCAGGAGGAATGATGTGGCCATGAACTTTCAGGGAGGAAGTAAATTAACCCAAACACAGGATTGCCAGAGAAAAGGGCAGGTTTGTGTCTAGTCCCCTTCCCATAACTTGAAGTAATAAAATACAGGAAAAGTGATATTGTAGCATAGCTATCTGCTGATTCTCCTTGTTGGTTATCACAGAAAATGTGGTAAATGTCAGCTCCTGTTGTAAATGTTTATAAATTCTAATCATTTGTAATCAATAGTGCTAGTTATTAACAAAATTTTCACAGTTAATTATCCAAACAAGACTCTTTAGGGTTCCAGCGTCATATAACTACAATGTCTGAATCTAATTAGTGCATGAATCTAATTAGTGCATGATAATAAGTCTGGCCCAACCCATAGCCGTGGACATGCCTTGGACCTGGTGTTTACCTCTATGGATGTTGGTGATCTGACACTAAGTAAAAGCGAAACGAAAGAAGTGCCATGGTCAGACCACTTCCTGGTGCAACTTGACTTCTCCGCGACCCCTCCACTTAATGGATCCAAATGGTTTCCAGAGAGTGGTAGGGGATGCTTTATCCCATGTTGATGGCCTTTCAGCTGATTCCCTGGTGGCCCGCTGGAATGTGGAGTTAACCAGGGCTATTGACTGTTTGGCTCCGAAGCGCCCTCTCCGATTGCATGGAGCCTGGACAGCCCCGTGGTTTTCCACGGATCTGAGGGCAATGAAACAATTGTTGAGACGGCTAGAGCGCCAGTGGCGGATGACCCATTCTGAAGCTGACCGGACACGGGTTAGAGCTCAATGTTGAGCCTACCAAGTGGCGGTAGCGACGGCGAAGAAGACTTTCTTCACCGCCTCTATTGCATCTGCAGAAAACAGCAGCAGGAGACTCTTTCAGGTGGTTCGCAATTTAGCGGAACCACCTGCTACATCGGGGCCCAGTATGGGCCACATGATCTCCTGCAATGATTTTGCAAAGTTTTTTGCAGATAAAGTCGCTTAGTTTCGAGAAGAGGTAGACTCCACTGTGGGAGCAGGGCCGGGCCGGGAGAGTGCTAGAGTCCTGTCTAGTCAAGTTGTGTGGGATCAATTCCAATCTGTTACCCCCGAGGATATACTAAACGGCCTTGGTCCAGTATATCTGAAGGAGCATCTCCACCCCCATCGTTCTACCCGGACACTGAGGTCCAGCACCGAGGGCCTTCTGGCGGTTCCCTTGCTGCAAGAAGCCAAGTTACAGGGAACCAGGCAGAGGGCCTTCTCGGTAGTGGCACCCTCCCTGTGGAACACCCTCCCACCAGATGTCAAAGAGAACAACAACTACCAGACTTTTAGAAGACATCTGAAGGCAGTCCTGTTTAGGGAAGCTTTTAATGTTTGATGTATCACAGTATTTTAATATTCTTTTGGAAGCCGCCCAGAGTGGCTGGGGAAGCCCAGCCAGATGGGCGGGGTATAAATAATAAATTATTATTATTATTATTATTATTATTATTATTATTATTATTATTATTATGGGGTTAAGCTATAGAGTAAGCTATGTTGCCATGTTGGCATATGTCGCCACTTCCCACCTTGGGTCAACAATGATTTGAATGTGCTATAAACATGCAATACCAGATGGTGCCAGAGAGCAGAAAATTTTTATACACTTTTTCCATAGGGTTTAAATTTTTTTTCTTATACCACTCTAATTTCTGACTTGTTTATAGTGTCCCCCCTCCCCGTGTGTAGATCCACCCATGGTCTTCGTTATCTTTTTCACTCTCCATGTGGACTTCAGTATGTAAGGAGCTCTGTGTTGGTTGCTCCAGCACGTGGCTTTAACCAGCCTTTTTCGTTTCAGACCAGAATAGAGTCTGCAAACTAGCATTTTTTCCCTATACCAATAGTTTATAAACTTTTTCCTTTTGTAGCTAACTAGTGTTTTGACTGCCTATGCAACTTTTCTGATTGCTGTATGGAGAAGTACATGACTCTGACCCCTGAAGAGTTTATGCTATGGAAATGGGATAGCTTGGAAAGCCCATATAAAAAGGGATATTTTGGGACACACTGATAATAATAATTATTATTATTGATGATGATGATAATTTATTTATTATTTATACCCCGTCCTTCTGGCTGGGTTTCTCCAACCACTCTGGGTGGCTCCCAATCAAATATTAAAAACACAACACAGCATTAAACATTAAAAATGTCCCTAAACAGGGCTGCCTTCAGATGTCTTTTAAAAGTAGGATAGTTCCTTGACATCTGATGGGAGGGCGTTCCACAGGACAGGCGCCACTTCTGAGAAGGCCCTCTGCCTGGTTCCCTGTAACTTGGCTTCTCACAGGGAGGGAACTGCCAGAAGGCCCTCGGAGCTGGACCTCCATGTCCGGGAAGAATGATGGGGGTGGAGACACTCCTTCAGGAATACTGGGCCAAGGCCATTTAGGGCTTTAAAGGTCAGCACCAACACTTTGAATTGTGCTCGGAAATGTACTGGGAGTCAATGTAGGTCTTTCAGGATCAGTGTTATATGGTATTGGCAGCCATTCCCAGTCGCCATCTAACTGCTACATTCTGGATTAGTTGCAGTTTCCGGGTCACCTTCAAAGGTAGCCCCACATAGAGCGCATTGCAGTGGTCCAAGCGGGAGATAACTAGAGCATGCACCACTCTGGCGAGACAGTCTGCGGGCAGATAGAGTCTCAGCCTGCATACCAGATGTAGCTGATAAGCAGCTGCCCTGGACGCAGAATTGACCTGTGCCTCCATGGACAGCTGTGAGTCCAGAATGACTCCTAGGCTGAGCACCTGGTTCTTCAGGGGCACAGTTACCCCATTCAGGACCAGGGAGTCCTCCGCACCTGCCCGCCTCCTGTCCCCCCAAAACAGTACTTCTGTCTTGTCAGGATTCAACCTCAACCTGTTAGCCGCCATCCATCCTCCAACCACCTCCAGACACTCACACAGGTCCTTCACCCCCTTCACTGGTTCTGATTTGAAAGAGAGGTAGAGCTGGGTATCATCTGCATATTGATGAACACCCAACCCAAACCCACTGCTGATCTCTCCCAGTGGCTGCATGTTAAAAAAGCATGGGGGGGGGGACCGAACCCTGAGGCACCCAACAAGTGAAAGCCCAGGGGCCTGAACACTCATCCCCCCCACCACTTGGAACCACTGTATAACAGTGCCCCCAGCTCCCAGCCCCTCTAGACAGTCCAGAAGGATGTAGTGGTCGATGGCATCAAAGGCCGCTGAGAGATCCAGCAGAACTAGGAAACTGAAGGGCACATTTTACAGCCTATATTTTCATGCTTTGCTTTGTTGCATGTTTTGTGCTGGTAAATCTCTACTGTGTTTGCCTTGGGTCTTGACAGAATCTTCTTATATTTGTATTATTTATTGCCATTAGCACTGTAATGTTTGCATTAAGGATCAATTCAGAAATGTAACTAGAAATTTGAAAACAACAACTGAAGGCCAAGTTATGGTTCATAGCTCCAGTGGAAGAACAAAGAATGGCACTAGATTAGATGTATTCTTCTTTACTTTCAAATGAAATGTATTAATTCCAAGTTTTAGATCCATTATTTATAGGAAGAGGATGATAATTTGACAGCTCACAGACAACAGGGTGAATTTTGGCCCTAATATTTTAGTATTTTCAATATGAAACGTGGCAACATGGGTCAGTGGGCATCTTGCAAGGAGAACAATACACTTGGCACGCAGAGACTCTTTGTAACCTTCTATGGATCTCCTATCACTTAGAGCCAGGCTCTCATGACAAGAAGGCCGTAAGTGCTGCACTTCCCATTTCTTTTTAGTAGGAAATAGCAACCACTCCCCTTCATGGATCATTGCCTTGCTGCGGCAAAGGGGCTTGAATAACTCAGAGAAGCTATGAGCTATGCTGTGCAGGGCCACCCAAGATGGACAGGTCATAGTGGAGAGTTTTGACCAAACACGATCCACCTGGAGCAGGAACTGGCAAGCCACTCCAGTATCCCTGCCAAGAAAACTCCATGGACAAATACAACAGGCATATAAAAGTTATGACGCTGGAAGATGAGCCCCTCAGTTGGAAGGCGTCCAACATGCTACTGAGGAAGAGCAGAGGACAAGTACAAGTAGATTCAGAGCTGATGAAGCGGCTGGGCCAAAGCCGAAAGGTCGCTCAGTCTGGAAGCAAAAGGAAAGTCCAATGCTGTAAAGCAAAATACTGCATAGGAACCTGGAATGTAAGAACCATGAACCCTGGTAAGCTGGATGTGCTCAAAAATGAGATGGCAAGAATATTGACATCCTGGGCATCAGTGAACTAAAATGGGCGGGAATGGGCGAATTCAGTTCGGAAGACCATCATATCTACTACTGTGGGCAAAAATCCCGCAAAATAAATGGAGTGGCCCTCAAAGTCAACAAAAGAGTGGTGAAAGCTGTACTGGGATGCAATCTCAAAAATGATAGAATGATCTCGATATGAATCCAAGGCAGACCATTTAACATCACAGTAATCCAAGTTTATGCATCAACTACTGGTGCTGAAGAAACTGAAATTGACCAGTTCTATGAAGACTTACAACATCTTATGGAAAGGACACCAAAGAAGGATGTTCTTCTCATTATAGGGGATTGGAATGCTAAAGTAGGGAGTCAAGAGATAAAAGGAACAACGGGCAAGTTTGGCATTGGAGTTCAAGACAAAGCAGGGCAAAGGCTAATAGAGTTCTGCCAAGAGAACAAGCTGGTCATCACAAACACTCTTTTCCAACAACACAAGAGATGACTCTACACATGGACATCATCAGATGGTCAGCATCAAAATCAGATTGATTATATTCTCTGCAGCCAAAGATGGAGAAGCTCTATACAGTCAGCAAAAACAAGACCTGGAGCTGACTGTGGCTCAGATCATCAACTTCTTATAGCAAAATTCAAGCTTAAACTGAAGAAAGTAGGAAAAACCACTGGGCCGGTAAGATACAATCTAAATAAAATCCCTTATGAATACACAGTGGAAGTGAGGGACAGGTTTAAGGATTTAGATTTGGTGGACAGAGTGCCTGAAGAACTATGGATGGAGGCTCGTAACATTATACAGGAGGCAGCAACGAAAACCATCCCAATGAAAAGGAAATGCAAGAAAGCAAAGTGGCTGTCCAACGATGCCTTACAAATAGCGGGGGAGAGAAGGCAAGCAAAATGCGAGGGAGATAGTGAAAGATACAGGAAATTGAATGCAGATTTCCAAAAAATAGCAAGGAGACACAATAAGGCCTTCTTAAACGAGCAATGCAAAGAAATAGAGGAAAACAACAGAATGGGAAGAACCAGAGAAGAACCATATGTTCAAGAAAATTGAAGATATGAAAGGAAAATTTCGTACAAAGATTACCATAATAAAGGACAAAAGTGGTAAGGACCTAACAGAAGCAGAAGACATCAAGAAGAGGTGGCAAGAATACACAGAGGAATTATACCAGAAAGATATGGATGGCTCGTACACCCCAGCTAGTGTGGTTAGAATCATAGAATCATAGAGTTGGAAGAGACCACAAGGGCCATCGAGTCCAACCCCCTGCCAAGCAGGAAACACCATCAGAGCACTCCTGACATATAGTTGTCAAGCCTCTGCTTAAAGACCTCCAAAGAAGGAGACTCCACCACACTCCTTGGCAGCAAATTCCACTGTCGAACAGCTCTTACTGTCAGGAAGTTCTTCCTAATGTTTAGGTGGAATCTTCTTTCTTGCAGTTTGGATCCGTTGCTCCATGTCCGCTTCTCTGGAGCAGCAGAAAACAACCTTTCTCCCTCCTCTATGTGACATCCTTTTATATATTTGAACATGGCTATCATATCACCCCTTAACCTCCTCTTCTCCAGGCTAAACATGCCCAGCTCCCTTAGCCGTTCCTCATAAGGCATCGTTTCCAGGCCTTTGACCATTTTGGTTGCCCTCCTCTGGACATGTTCCAGTTTGTCAGTGTCCTTCTTGAACTGTGGTGCCCAGAACTGGACACAGTACTCCAGGTGAGGTCTGACCAGAGCAGAATACAGTGGCACTATTACAAGGTTGCTGACCTTGAGCCAGACATCCTGGAGAGTGAAGTCAAATGAGCCTTAGAAAGCACTGCTAATAACAAGGCCAGTGGTAGTAATGGTATTCCAGCTGAACTATTTAAATTTTTAAAAGATGATGCTGTTAAGGTGCTACACTAAATATGCCAGCAAGTTTGGAAAACTCAGCAGTGGCCAGAGGATTGGAGAAGATCAGTCTACATCCCAATCCCAAAGAAGGGCAGTGCCAAAGAATGCTCCAACTACCGCACAATTGCACTCATTTCACACGCTAGCAAGTTTATGCTTAAAATTCTACAAGGCAGGCTTAAGCGGTATGTGGACTGAGAACTTCCAGAAGTGCAAGCTGGATTTCGAAGGGGCAGAGGAACCAGAGACCAAATTGCAAACGTGCAGTGGATTATGGAGAAAGCTAGAGAGTTCCAGAAAGACATCTACTTCTGCTTCATTGATTATGCAAAAGCCTTTGACTGGGTCGACCACAGCAAACTATGGCAAGTTCTTAAAGAAATGGGAGTGCCTGATCACCTCATCTGTCTCCTGAGAAATCTCTATGTGGGACAAGAAGCTACAGTTAGAACTGGATACGGAACAACCGATTGGTTCAAAATTGGGAAAGGAGCACGACAAGGCTGTATATTGTCTCCCTGCTTATTTAACTTATATGCAGAATTCATCATGTGAAAGGCTGGACTGGATGAATCCCAAACCGGAATTAAGATTGCCGGAAGAAATATCAACAACCTCAGATAAGCAGATGACACAAGCTTGATGGCAGAAAGTGAGGAGGAATTAAAGAACCTTTTAATGAGGGTGAAAGAGGAGAGCGCAAAATATGGTCTGAAGCTTCACATCAAAAAAATGAATATCATGGCCACTGGTCCCATCACCTCCTGGCAAATAGAAGGGGAGGAAATGGAGGCAGTGAGAGATTTTACTTTCTTGGGCTCCATGATCACTGCAGATAGTGACAGCAGTCACGAAATTAAAAGACGCCTGCTTCTTGGAAGAAAAGCAATGACAAACCTAGACAGCATCTTAAAAAGCAGAGACATCACCTTGCCAACAAAGTTAAAGCTATGGTTTTCCCAGTAGTGATGTATGGAAGTGAGAGCTGGACCATAAAGAAGGCTGATCGCCGAAGAATTGATGCTTTTGAATTATGGTGCTGGAGGAGACTCTTGAGAGTCCCATGGACTGCAAGAAGATCAAACCTATCCATTCTGAAGGAAATCAGCTCTGAGTGCTCACTGGAAGGACAGATCCTGAAGCTGAGGCTCCAATACTTTGGCCACCTCATGAGAAGAGAAGACTCCCTGGAAAAGACCGTGATGCTGGGAAAGATGGAGGGCACAAGGAGAAGGGGACGACGGAGGATGAGATGGTTGGACAGTGTTCTCGACGCTACGAACATGAATTTGACCCAACTGCGGGAGGCAGTGGAAGACAGGAGTGCCTGGCATGCTCTGGTCCATGGGGTCACGAAGAGTCGGACATGACTAAACGACTAAACAACAGCAAGCAACAACTCATTTATGTCAGAGAAAGCAAAGGGGAAACCCAAGGACACAATTCAAGTGGGCCTCTATTAAGCTCCTATTTACATCTTTCCTCTGCGTAGCCTCATTCTGCGTTCTGTTTCTTTGTCACTGTTGTCTTGAGGGTGACAGAATGCTTTTATACTTGCATGTATGCATGCATAGAGATGCGGGTGGCGCTGTGGTCTAAACCACAGAGCCTGGGGCTTGCCAATCAGAAGGTCCGTGTTTTGAATCCCCACGATGGGGTGAGCTCCCATTGCTCAGTCCCTGCTCCTGCCAACATAGCAGTTCAAAAGCACATCAAAGTGCAAGTAGATAAATCGGTACTCCTCCGGCGGGAAAGTAAACGGCATTTCCGCTGTTCTGGTTCACCAAAAGCGGCTTAGTCATGCTGGCCACATGACCCAGAAGCTGTACACTGGTTCCCTCAGCTAGGAAAGCAAGATGAGCACCACAACCTCAGTCGTTTGCGACTGGACCCAACAGTCAGGGGTCCCTTTACCTTTGCCTTTATGCATGCATAGTTACAAATCATACACCTTCATCAGCTGAACAGTTAATGTTTTGTTTTTAACATGGACTGCTTTGATCTTTTACAGAGGAAGAAAATGAATTCTTACCATTCTTTAGGAGGCAGCAGGTCTGGCTGCATTGTTGGGCTGTAGCTTCTGTGTAGACTTTGAGAATGTAGGCCCCTCTTCTCTGTGAACGCTCCAGATCAACTGTAAGGCCCGGGAATCGTCGAATCCAACAATTCTTATAATAAGTGGTGGGTGAGCAAATGCAGTCTGATCTCCATGCCCAGCCCAAAAGCAGAAAGACTTCCGACACAGCCATCAGCAGAAACATCTCAGTAAAAGATTTTTCTCCAAAGTAGAAACATTGTCCACCAGAGAACCTATTGTGATGTGTCAATGCTGCTGGGCTAAACAATCTTCTCACAGATTATGGTCATGGTCTTCCAGAGTAAAACCATGCTGTCATGACAAAGCCATTTTGAAGCATATAGAGTGGGTTTTTTCATCATCTCTGGGCTGCAGTTTGTGGAGCAATGAAAGACACTCTGAAGCTGGCCAGATTTATCTCTTCCCACCGTTCACACTGTGGTTTGGTTGTGCTTAGTGTGTTTAGGCCTGGTAGAACAATGGGTAGTGTAATAAAAATTTCAGTCTTTGTTACTGCTGTGCTAGAAAAGAATAAACAAAAAATTTTTTTTCCTTCCAGTAGCACCTTAAAGACCAACTAAGTTAGTTCTTGGTATGAGCTTTTGTGTGCATGCACACTTCTTCAGATACCCTTCAGATATTATCTGGTAGGTAATTATGGGTAGTTATCCATAGTGGCTGATCCCAGCATTCAGTTTTGATTTTCACTTTTAATTATTATAGGATTGCATGCATTTTAATTTACACTACATTGTTGTAGCTGTTGTTGCTGGGATCCCTCTGTCTTGAGAGACAATGGAGTGAGCCTCTGAGGGTGAAATCAAACCACTGCATTTGCAGCACTGAAGTGGCCTCCCCAGGCACAAGGCTGAGCAGTGCACATGGAGATCCTGGTCTGCCCAGCCTGGCTGATGGGGTCCAAAGGAAAGCAGAGCGATACATTTAGCACCAGTTTGGCTACAGGAGTTGCCAGAAGGAGGCATACAAGGTGCCATCCAGCTGTTGCCTTAGAGACTCCATACCCCTTTGTGTACGGTTTACTCCTTAGTATTTTCTTCTCCTGAAGATATCCCGCAAGGCAGCGGAGGTTTAGGATGAAAGTTTCCCTTCTAGATGGGCTACCTTCCCATCTGCCCTTATTCTTGGAAGTAAGTCCCACTGAACAAGGGACTTCCAGATATGTAACAGAACTTAACTTTTGGGAACCTGGTTATTGCAGAATAAATTATTACATGGCACAACAAGCAACAAAGAACCTTATTTTGTTGTTCTAGTTAGCTGATTTCTGATTTTTAAAAATTTATGTGGCATATCTTTTAAATTGTTTTTTAATGTATATACTCTTGTAAACCATTGTGTTATTTTTGTGACTAGCAGTGCATATTCTAAATAAATGTCTACTCAGAAGTAAGTCCCATTAAGTTCAGTGTGGCTGTGGGAACATCCATACTGGAGCAAACTAAGGCCCGGGGGTTGGATCCAGCCCAATCACCTTCTACATCCGGCGGTCCGGGAATTGGTGTGTATTTACATGAGTAGAATGTGCCCTTTTATTTAAAATGCGTCTCTGGGTTATTTGTGGGACATAGATATTCGTTCATCCCCCCCAAAAAAATATAGTTCGGCCCCCCACAAAGTCTGAGGGACAGTGGACCGGCCCCCTGCTGAAAAAGTTTGCTGACCCCTGTCCCAGACTTTCCCCCTTTTAAATGCAGGTTTGTTTGTTTTTTATCCCGGCTCTTTCAGACTTTCTGAGGATTAGAAAAACCTCACTTGAAAGGGGAAATTGTAAGGTTTGTGATAGTGAACATGTAGCATGGACAGTAATGGGGAGAGAGGATTCTGTGAATCTACATTTTGCTCCAGTGTAGACAACCCCCAGTCAATCATCATATATCCCAGCTGCAGCCTCTTTCTATGGATCATGCTTATCTCATTACCTCTTCTAAGAAGATTTGATACCAGATTTCTCTCATAATTCTCCCTGTTCCTCTCCAGACCTTGAATTCTCAATCAGCTTAAGTAGACGCTCTGATACAAATCTTCCGTGTGAGGAATATTTTGCCTGAAATTTGATATTTTATATCCTAGTATCCTAGACAGAAGAATTAAAAACACAAATATGGCTATAGCAAAACTTACCAGAAGCAAGCACTGTATCGGTTTTCTTACCTGCACTCCGTAGAAGTGACTGTAACTCCAAGAGGAAAAAGCAGGAGGATAGAATTTGTTGGCAGGCAGGATAGCTAGGATTATGCTGTGTGCAAAAAGGACTATTTCTAAATCCATGCATAACTCTCCATTGACAGATATGAAACTTGCTTTAATGCTAGCTATGGATTTATTTTTCAAATGCCTGCTCGAAAGCAGCAAGTCTATTTTAGATTGCTAGCAAGCTCTCTGGTGAATAGCCTTGCACACTCTCCCTACCTGCCTGAGCAGACAATAGCAGAATGACTCTCCTTTGAGAGCCAGTGCCTGGCTGTTAACCCCTTTCCTGCCAAAGACAACAGAAACCATGTCAACCTGATACTGGCCAATTAAGGCCATATATTGACCCAATGTATTGGTTCTTTGTTCCTGAGGTCTGGCAGACAGAGAACCCTTTACCTTGTTTCAGTCTGGCTTCAGGTCAAACCAGAACCGACAGGGCCATAGCAGGGGTGAGGGGTGAGCAAGAAGGGGCTCAACTTTTTCCTTTGGGAATATTTTCCCTGATGAAAATCACATATAAAGCTGTTTCCCTCAGCAGGTAAAGTATGTATATGCACAGGCTTTTGTTTCCATAATCAATAAGAGAATTCACAATCCTGATCTGAATTCTCTCTGCCCCCTGCATGCATTGGAAAAACAGAGATGCAGCCACGCATCTCCACATCTGTGCACGCATCTCCACATCTGCGTGGGACTTCAGGCTTCAAGTACCAAGGATGCAGTGGCAATGCTGATATTCACAGACCTGATCATACAGAAACTGGGCCCCTCAGTTTAAAGGGGTTTACTTCCAACTAAATGTCCATGTCTAGTTGTGTGGGTTGGGCTTCAGAATTCAGAAGAATTCTGCTGTTACACCCAGATTTTGCTTGTGTGCTTCTGGTTGGGCCCTGTGAGAAGATGGGCACAGGGTCTGATTCAGCAGTGCTCTTCTTAGGCATCATTTTTTATTATGTATACACATAATTTAATTGTGTAGATTTGTCTTTAAAAGTTTTGCTGATTTATCTGTGTTTCATTTTAATTTTATTTTATTTTATTTTATTTTATTAATTTAATTTTATTATGTACACCACTTAGAGAATATTTTGATTAAGAGATTTATACAGTTTTCTATATAAAATAAATGATCTAATTTTTGTATACAGTGGTACCTTGGGTTACATACGCTTCAGGTTACAGACGCTTCAGGTTACAGACTCCACTAACCCAGAAATAGTACCTCGGGTTAAGAACTTTGCTTCAGGATGAGAACAGAAATCGCGCTGCAGCGCAGCGGGAGGCCCCATTAGCTAAAGTGGTGCTTCAGGTTAAGAACAGTTTCAGGTTAAGAACGAACCTCCAGAATGAATTAAGTTCTTAACCCGAGGTACCACTGCATTATGTTTTTCTAGACAAAGGGAAGTTTGTGACACAGGGCATAATTAGGTTAAGAAACTAGTCACCACAAGCTACACTGAACCTCCATGTCCCGTGGCAGTCTATGCCTGAACAGTAGATGTTTCCAGAAGCCACTGTCTTATTGCTGGACTGGATGAACTTGGTCTGATCAAGCAGTGTAATTGTGAACTAAGGTTATGCTGTAAACTACAACCCATCTTGGCAACGCAATAGCATATTGCAGAGAGGGCAGAGAGAGCCGTGATATGCAATAAGACACCATTCTGTGCTTCACAGAACAAAAAGCCCTCACACTGCATGACCTTAATGGAATGAGCCCATACAGAAGAAGTTTTCTACCCACCTGACCCTGGTTTTAGACTGCTAGGGAGCCCTCTTCACCTGAGGCAGGCACAAAGAAATTCCATTCTGCAGCCTTTTACTTGCTACACCAAACAGATTGAATGTCACGGCCACAATCTGGGAACACATCCTGCCTTTCTGTGCCTTGGTGAGCGCGGAGCTCCTTGATCCGTGCAGAATACCTACTGTGAAAAGAAGTTGGCTGGGCTTTTGCCCCCTGGAAATACCTGAGAACAGACCTGCAAACTTTTTGAACGGCCGTAACAAATATTGAGCAAGGCACAGATAGGTCAAGTGCTGTGTAACAAATAAAAGCATAATTGTGGCCACGCGTGTAGAAAACCTAAGGCATGCACCAAATGGCATTCTTAAAGGTAAAGTCCATTAGGTCCAGTCGCAGACGACTCTGGTGTTGCGGCGCTCATCTCGTTTTATTGGCCGAGGGAGCCGGCGTACAGCTTCCGGGTCATGTGGCGAACCAGAGCAGCGCACAGAAACGCCGGAGCGGTACCTATTTATCTACTTGCACTTAAGGGTGCTTTCGAACTGCTAGGTGGGCAGGAGCAGGGACTGAGCAATGGGAGCTCACCCCGTTGCGGGGATTGGAACCGCCGACCTTCTGATCGGCAAGTCCTAGGTTCTGTGGTTTAACCCACAGCGCCACCTGCAGTTACTGTGTTCTATCAAAAGCAAGTCAAATTGGGCTGCCCAATGATTGAAGAATTTTACCTTCTTTTTAACCAATCTGCCAAGTAAATTTAAGTTAGCAAAGTTTAGTTTCTGTGAGGCTTCATGTTCACATCTTTCCTCCTGACCCCGGCTCGGTTTAATGTGATTTACTCCCAAGATTCAGGTGACAGGCTCACAATGTGCTACATCTTATGAAAAATGGTGCAGTTAATGCACATACCATATTTTGGTGTGATATTTTAATGCTTAGGCAAGCTAATGCTTCTAGTGCATCCCTAGAGCTCTTCTAGCCCTCTGGCAAACCAGCTCTTGCTGGCGCATGTGCCCCTTGCTGAGCTCCCTGCCCTGGGTCAGGAGGCACAGGAGTCGCCGCTCTCCCCCTTGAGGTGGCGGCCCTGAAGGGGCCTTGCCTTTCTCGGCCTTGCGAGCCCTTCCGTGGGGCGCCCCTGCCCGGGGAGGCGCTCCCTCAGGCGGAAGGCTCTTCCTTCCTCCCTGGTTTCCTCCGGCGCCCCGGGGAGACTCCTGCCTTTCGCAGCCCGCCCGGCCTGCAGCCTGGACGGCGAGGCGGCGCGCGGCCGACGGGGGCGGAGGGCCGAGGGAGGCGGAGCGCGGCGGCCCTGTGGCGGGGCGGCCATGGCGGAGGGCGGCGAGGCGGAGGAGGCGGCGGCGGTGGTGCAGATCCGGCTGGGCGAGCGCTGCTTCCCGGTGGGCAAGAGGCAGCTGCGGGAGCAGAGCGACTACTTCGGCGCGCTCTTCCGCTCGGGGATGCGCGAGGCGGCGGCGGAGGTGCAGGAGCTGCGCGGGGGGCTGCGCGCGCGCGGCCTGGAGCTGGTGCTGGACTTCATCGGCACGTCCCGCCTGGCCGGCCTGGAGCGCGAGGGCGAGGGCGAGGCGGCGGCGCTGGAGGCGCTGGTGGAGGCCGCCTGCTACCTGCAGGTGACCCCGCTGCTGCGCCGGCTGCCCGCGCAGGTGGCGCTGCCCAACTGCCTGCAGCTGCACCACCTGGCGCAGGTCTACGGGCTGCCGGAGCTGCAGGCCGCCTGCGTGGCCTTCATGGCGGCGCGCTTCCACCAGGTGCTCCGCAGGCCCGAGGCCCGGCGCCTGCTGCCCGGCGCCCTGCGGCAGCAGCTGCGGGAAAGGCGCGCGGGAGGCGCGGCCGCCCTGCTGGCGCTGGGCCCCTTCGCCGGAGCCTGGCCCCAGGAAGGCGGCGCGCCCGGCTCCATGCGCAGGTACGACGAGGCGGCCGGCCGCTGGCTCCCGCTGCCCGGCCGCCCGCCTCCGGAGCTGGCCAACGTGCGCGGCTGCGGCGCGGCCGTGCTGGACAACTACCTGTTCCTGGTGGGCGGCCACCGGCTCGGCAGCCAGGAGATCTCGGCCGCGCACTGCTACAACCCCTGCCTGAACGAGTGGAGCCCCGTGGCCTCGATGAACCAGAAAAGGTAACGCCCGAGATGCTCCAAGGAACTTCTTGCTTTTTCAGTTTGGAATAAATGGAAGCATTTTTCAGTGTGAGGTGTGGAAAAGCCAAGCTGGTTTGAATAGCAAACTGGTTAAGTGTGGTCTTGAGATCAGGTTTGCAGAAGACACAAAATTGGAGAGACAACTAGCGCCTCAGAAGACAGGAATGCAGTTCTTAAAGGAATGGAAACCTAGGCCAACAAACTCAAATTCAGCAGAGATGCATGCCATGTTACACATGCACACACACAATAACCACATATCTGTAGGATGGTGGACACCTGACTTTGCAGGATACACATGGAAATGTTCTTTGTTGTTGCAAAAAAAGAAAAAGAAAAACCTTGCAATTTTAGGCTACATAAATAGAACCAGTTTCCAAGTAATGAGAAGTAATAGTTCCAACATACTCTGCAGCAGTGGACCACATCTGGAGTTCAGTATCCAGTGCTGGGTACCACATTTTAAATCAGACACATTAGGTTGAGTTTAGAGGATGGCATTAAAGACAATGGCCTAGTATGGAAGCTTGTTTAACCTAAAGACTGAGGTGGGGTGGGGGGCACGACAGCACTCTTCAGACACCTGAAGGGTTGTCTGTTGGAACAATTGTGCAACAGAAGCCATTGCTGCGGTTGTTCAAGCAGAGGCTAGAGCTCTGGCTCTGGATTTCCTGTATCCCACCCAGCTCTGATTCTAATCAAACTGTCAACTTCCTGGGCGGTTTAGTGGGGGCAGCAGGCTGTGTGCAGCGACACCTTTGGAACTTCTCATGTGTCTGGACAACCTAATCTCAGAAAACACATTTCAGCCACTGTGGAGGGACAGGAGCAAATTAGAGACATGTTACTCAAGCCAGCTGCTGGGAAGAGGAAATAATTAGGATCCTGTCCCAGGTGAAGCAAATAATTACTAAATTGTCATTTTCAGTCTTAAGTTGTGTATATTTAGAATAACAGCCATAGAAAGGCGATTTCTGCTCAGTTGCATCCTTTGCGTTCTTGGCAGTAGAGCTTGAGTGGTGTATTGCTTTGTCTTTGGTTTATGGTCAATGAGAGTAGCCTGCAAGATTTCGGCCCATGACATACAGGGCTTTTTGTATTCACTGCACTTAAGATTCACACTTGCTATGGGAAGCTTCTCACAAGCCTTAGATCAGGATGGTAAACCTTGGGGCCCCTCTGTCTGGCCCTTGGGATTATGCCTAGCCTTGCTACCAGCCCTGACCCACATCCTTTCCAAGTGTTTTTTTGTCTCTGGGTTGCATCCTTGAATTGTGGTAGCCTTTGCTTTGCCCACTTTTGTCTCTGGCCCCACCCATTACTTGCATGCAGCCTCTGGAAGGTTGCCCTTGTGGGAATATGGCACTTGGGCTGGATAAGTCTTTCCTGCCCTTGTCTTGGAGGAAGGGTGTGTGCCATTTGTCTCTCACATAGGGGAATTGTTTCCTGTGTCTCTTTGGTGCTCCAAATATATTAGAGTGCAACCAATGTGAAGGGTTCTTTTACCCATTCTTATTGTTGGTCCACTTCTAGTGGTTTGATAAGGGACAAATTCATTAAGCCTAAAGGTTTGCGAAACTGGTGGCTCACCTTGCCTTCCATTGGTTTTACTCTACTGAACAGAGGAATGCTGCTTCCATCATGCCCTGATTGTGGACCTCCACTGTCGGGCTCCAGCTGTAGCCTCTGAAGACCTCAACTGGTGAGAAAGGCAGGTGGAAAACGGCAAATACTACATTTTTAATTTCCCCAACAGAAATAAGCCTCTCACCTTACAGAACCTACGAGCTGCACATCTGCATGTCATGTCTACCGCCTGCAAACTATTCTTTTTAAAAAAAATAATCTCCTTTGACTGTGGTTTTTCTATTAGCCTCATATTATTCTAGTCTAAATCTCTTGAATTTAAACAAAACAAGGCAGGTTTGCTGGTGCCCATTTGAAGTCACGGCTGTTTGCTCACATTTTGTAACATGGCTAGCTCAGATGCTTTCAGCAGGGAAATTGTATTGGTGGGTGGAAATGTACAGGGTGACCTAATTGCAAATGTCAGCAAAGTCAGGCTTCAAAACTATTGACCCTTTTCTCTTCATGCGACACCCACCCACCCAAGCTGCAAATATGCATCCTGCTTTTCAGAGTCACATTGCTGCTGAAAGAACAAATATTCTGTATGGAATAAAAGTCAGTTTTTATAAAACTCTTGCTTACATTTGAACCGCCTTCAGTGATTGATAACTCAGATAATTAGCAGTATGTGGAGAGAGTCTGAAACTGTGCTCTCCCCCCTCACATCCCTTACCAGCCCTGCCCTCACACACTAGAGTGGTTGCGGGGGGGGGGGGGAGAGAGATGACCATTTTTGGTTCCAACGGCCAACACTGCTCCAGTTCCCAGCAGGGATGAACTATACATGGAAAGTAGCAGCAATTGGAGCATCTCCCACATAACTTTGGGCTTCCCAAGTTATCTCTGGTATGTGAGGAAACCAGGCTGAAACAGATGCTGTGACACTGAACTGATTTTTTGGGTCCTTTTCATTGGAATTTGATTTTCACTACTTTCTGTTCTCCCTGCCAATGGCAGCCCTGCCCTGGACGACAATCGTCACCCTTCTCCAGTCACATTAATGTGAGATTACCCCAAAAAAATCCCATTTTGGAAGAATATGAAAGCTATACAGCAGTTGAGTGTAGGTGTTGCCCTGTTAACATTTCACCCCATTTCACCAGGCCTACAATTTCTTTCTTCTTCCCCTTGCTTCAGAAATTCCTGGGGAAATGCCCTGTTTGTTTGTATCATGATCCCTTGCTTGCCTTGGCTTATTCTAAGCTTTAGCTTTTTTTGATACTGTCCCCCCACCAACAAGCCTGCTCTCAGTGAATTGTCCTCTTTCATTTATTACAGAAGTCCATTTTATTTTCAGCTCCTCACTATGCGTTTTTGCAGCCCCGTCAGCTTTTCCTTGTAAGCACATCCAGCCATGGGTTCCTGCCTAGTAATTCTAAACTCTGTGAGGTACACATCTGACTATGCTTTGGCTTTCCATAAGATCATATATTCCAGCCTTACATGGTCACATCCTCCCAGAGTTCCTGCCCCATTAAATAACTGTCTTACTGGTTAAGATCAACTCATGATCCCCTTGTTCCTTCTGAAAGAGGAAGTTGTCTGGACTGTTAGGGATCCCATACTTAGAACTGATTTTAGGGTAAAGGTTCCCCAGGACTGCTCATCTTTCCTTCCCTGAAACAGCTCTCATTTCTTTCAGGAAGATAGCACCCACCTCTCTCCTTGAGATAGTGGCCTATAGTAGACTTCAATCACAACGTGTGTCGTGTTTTTAATATATGTTGTGAACTGTTCTGAGATCTATGGGCAGTATACAAATTTAATAAGTAAACAAAATAAATAGTTTATCTCCACTACCAGTAATTTTTACCTGGCTGCTCTCCTCAAGGCTATGGGGTTTGTTCCCACTTGGATTTCTATGCAGGTGTGCATTGCTTCTTTTGGAATGTAATTCCTAATAAACTTCTTGTTTCTTAACAAAGGTTATTTTCAACATTTTTTTCCATTTCATTATATATCATCTCCCAGAAAGCTTTTATTACCTTACAAGTCCACCACAAATGATAAAAGTTACCTTCTTTTTCTTTACATTTCCAGCAGGTATTTGTACTTGTTTTACACATTTTTGCCAGCTTAGTAGAGGTCAAATACCACCGGTACATCATTTTCATATAATTTTCTTTCAGTGTACAGCATGCTATAAATTTCTAGTCTGTTTTCCATAGCATTTCCCATCTGCCATCTGGATGTTATGTCCCAAATCTATAATGTCAATTATATTTCTTATATTATCCTCCATCTGGTGGCCTGGCAAGAAACCTGCCTGATGTTGATGGATTAAATCGACTAAAAAACCCTTCATTCGGTTGGCTAGTATGTTGGCAAATAGTTTATCATCATTGTTTAATAGCCTGTAACTTTAAACTAAAAGTGGGTCGGTATCCTGCTTCAGAATCAGTGTAATATAGGCCTCTTTCCAGGACTCTGGATACCTCCCCAGTTCCTAATATCTCATTCATTAATTCTTTAAGTGGTTGTACCAGAAAGTCCTGAAGTTTTTATTACTTTGCTGATAGTCCATCTGGCCCTGGCGTTTTACCTATTTTAGCTTGTTTAATTTCCTCTAGCGATGCGGGTGGTGCTGTGGTCTAAACCACTGAGCCTAGGGCTTGCCGATCAGGTTGGCAGTTCGAATCCCCGCAACGGGGTGAGCTCCTGTTGCTCGGTCCCAGCTCCTGCCAACCTAGCAGTTCAAAAGCACGTCAAAGTATAATTCAGTGATTTAACTCTCCCAACTGTTTTATCTGTAGGTCTAATTTCAAGTTGTTGGCTGTTAGTGGGAAGTTGTATGCCATTGGTGGGCAATTCCTCTCCAATGTTGAGTGTTACAGCCCAGAGCACGACTGGTGGAACTTTGCAGCATCCTTACCAACCCCTCTTGCAGAATTCTCAGCGTGTGAGTGCCAGGGCAAGATCTACGTCATGGGAGGCTACACTACAAGAGGTAAGACAAGTACTAGAAAAGAATAGTGTTATTTTAACACTTGTATGCTCTTTGGCATGTTCAATACAGCCATACCTCGGGTTACAAACGCTGCGGGTTGCGCGTCTTCGGGTTGCGAACTGCGCCGAATTGGGAAGTACCGGAACGGGTTACTTCTGGGTTTCAGCGCATGCGCAGAAGCACAAAATGATGTCATGCGCGTGCGCAGACGCAGCACTTCAGGTTGTGAACGCTGCGGGTTGCAAACGTGCCTCTCACATGTATCACGTTCACAACCCGAGGTATGACTGTATTCAATTTAATAAGCAGTGTGTTTTAATAGCAATGTTTGTGGTTGGTTTTAAATACAGTGGTACCTCAGGTTAAGTACTTAATTCATTCCGGAGGTCCGTACTTAACCTGAAACTGTTCTTAACCTGAAGCACCACTTTAGCTAATGGGGCCTCCTGCTGCTGCCACACCGCCGGAGCACGATTTCTGTTCTCGTCCTGAAGCAAAGTTCTTAACCTGAAGCACTATTTCTGGGTTAGCAGAGTCTGTCACCTGAAGCGTATGTAACCTGAAGCGTATGTAACCCGAGGTACTACTGTACCTTATTTTAGTATTACAATATAAGTCAAACAGCTGTTACTTAAGCGATAAACACACACTGAAAGGTTGTAAAACAACAACAACCCTTTCTTTTCACCATCTTGAGTGTGACTTTGACAGGACATTTAAGAAAAATTGCAAGAGAATTAGCGTTGACTGATATTAAGCATGTGGTGTGTTGTGAGGTTGAAAACCTGTTGATCTTTTTTTTTCTTTAAACATTGTATTGATATTATGAAGTGAGTCTCTGAAAAGGACTTGATCTCTTGTCTTCTGAAGCCTTCAGACTGTTTGACTTGCTTATGAAAGGTACAAGGGTGGCAACGGGATTTTCTGAGACCAGTACACTGAATATGTGATTGGGCCCTTCAACTCACATGGAAAAGATGACATGAATTTGCATAAAACCATAGAGTTGGAAGGAACCCCAAGGGTCATCCAGTGCAATGCAGGAATCTCAGCTAAAGCATCCATGACAGATGGCCCTCCAACCTCTGCTTAAAAACCTCTAAGGAAGGAGAGTCCACAACCTCCCAAGGGAGACCATTCTACCTGTCAAATAACTCTTACTGTCAGAAAGTTTTTTTCCGAATGCTTAGTAGGAACCTCATTTCTAATAACTTGAAGCCTTGAGTTCTACTCTGCAGAGCAGGAGAAAACAATCATGCTCCCTCTTCCATGTAGCAGCCCTTTAGATGTCTGAAGATGGCTATCATATCTCCTCTCAGTCTCCTCTTTTCCAGGCTAAACATACATAGCTCCTTCAAGCGCTTTTTGTCATATGCTGTGGAGGGCACAAAAATAAATCAATGGCCACATATGTAATAAAATGTCTGACAGACAGAATGTGAACAGGTGAAATATTTCCCATAATCATATTTCTATACTAGAAAAGCTTTAACCTGGATTTATGCCTGCTACACAGCTGTTAAAGGCAGAAGAACCCTGCTTTCCGCCAATGCCTGTCCAAGCCTAGATTGCAGTCTTTTATCACTTACCTGGGAGAAAGTCCCATTAAATACAAAGAGGCTTACTTCTGAGTAGACATATATCCCATTGTACTGTAAATTAACTCTACAGTAAATTCATAATGAGAACCTGGTCTCAGGAGACACATCTAAGCCTCTTTGCAAAGTTTTCACATTTTGCACAGTAATTTTGGTTGGGTGGGTTGAATTCTTTAACGTCCACTCACACTTGTGTGGTGTGCTTGTGTATTTGCATAGTATAAATTCTAGGGAGTACCTGATATCAGATGAACCCACTGCAGGAAAGACGCATCCTGGTTGCTAGGGCAAAAGGAAGACAAAACTACGGATATTGTAGGGAGTAGAAAATGAGAGAGAAGCAGGAAAAGTGTGCAGCAATAGCCTACTTTGCAGAGGACAGTAATCAAGCTTTCTCCACATTTTTGAAAAAGAAAACTGACCTGAAATCAGACCTTTTAACCACCAGGTGTTGTAGGCCCCAGTGTACAAATAAGTTGAATTTAAGTTTTCTGTATTTAATATCTTCTCTGTTGCAGACCGGAACTTGAATATCTTGCAGTACTGTCCCAGCTCTGACAACTGGACAACCTTTGAATCGTGTGACATCCATATCCGCAAGCAGCAGATGCTGTCAGTGGAGGAAACTATCTATATTGTTGGAGGCTGCATCCACGAACTGGGATCAAAAAAAAAATCTAGCCAGAATGAGGACATGTTAACAGTACAGTCTTATAACACTGCCACCAGAGAATGGCTCTACATCAAAGAAAACACGTCAAAATCTGGACTTAATTTGACTTGTACACTACACAACGATGGGATCTATATACTGACCAGAGATGTATCATTGTCAACAAGCTTGGAGCACAGAGTTTTTCTAAAGTACAATATATTTTCAGACAGTTGGGAATCTGTTAGGCACTTCCCAACCTTTGGACAAAACATGTTGGTCTGTTCTATGTATTTGCCAAATCTGATGTGAATGTAAACTGCAATTTTATTTTCCGCCTAAAATTCATTAATTGTTGAATAAGAAATTTATTTATCCTAGTTACCATCTTTTCCAAATGGAACACAAGTTGTTTATATCCGATAAATAGTTATAAAAATTATTTTATTGGCCACTGTTGGTATATATAATGCTTTAGAAGAAAAAGGTGATGTTTGCTGCAAGAAGTCTACAGTTGTAATTACGTGCCACGTATGAGCAAGACAAAAATGGTGGTGAGGTAATGGGTAAACATCCCCACAAGTTCCATTTATTTTAATCTTTGCTTCAGCTGAGGATCTAAAGGGTTGAGATGATGGATTTGCGAAATGGTGCAGGGCCTTAGCAACAGGTAGGGCCAAAATGTTTCACTTCTGGGTACCACCTGCCTATTCAAGCTAGGAGATGTAGACTTGGGGAAGTTTGCAAATCAGCTCAGAGATAGTCTCACCCAGTGTTAGGGACTGGACTGAACAGAGGAATGGGAAATGAGCCCTGGGTCTGATTGGCTCCTCTAAGAAGAGGAGGGGGAAGTTTGCGCCTCCCCCCCCCCATTTACAGCAGTTTCAGAAGGAGAAGGAGACAGGACTGCTTCACAGCTGCGTGAAGAAGTGGCCTAGCTACGAGACAGTGGAGGGTGGGGGGAGTTAGCAGCCAGCAGAAACCTCCCTGGAGAGTATGGAAGATCCTCCTTCACCAAGGGCTTTTGCATAAATAAAACCCCTGCGTCCAGTCACGCTTCCTTTGCGCAGCTCTGTTCAGAAGCTGACCTGGCAGGAGAGCAGAGTCGCAGCGGTCCTGGGTCCGTGTGAGATAAGGGATAAATCAAGTCCAGAGACAGTTCGGTTCTTATCTCTAGAAGCGTTTATTTACAAGCCATAAATCAGTCTCCTCCATCGGAACTTGGAGGCATTCTCAGCCGTGCTTCCAAAAGCACACACGCAGCTTCTGTGCCAAGCTGCTGCTCAGTGAGAAGTGAAAGGAAGTCTGAAGGCAGTCACACACTGTGAGTCACTGCTCTGCGACAAGCTCCTCCTTCTCCCCCTCCCAGATACAGGACACTTCGGAGTTCTGACCCTGTCAGTTCCAAACTCCACAGGGCTTGTAGATACCTACGCATTCAAGAACAAAGGGTTCAAAGGAGTATGACTCCTGGGACTTCCCATAGATTTTCAGGATGTTGTTGGGGAATGAAGAAGAGAGGCTCAGAGTAGCCAAAATCTATGTGTGGAGACATGGATCTTTTGTCTTGCAACCAGATGACTGAATAAAAAGCCATAAAATACAAACTTTATTTTTCTTGCCTCTGAGGCTACCGGGGGAAGAGATACTCCACCCCTGACACCAAGGTAAGTAGGCATAGTTACATCTTTCTGGTGAAAACTAATCAAACTTGGGACATTCATATCTCTTTGCAAACAAAACAATGCCACACAGGCTATAGTCCATCACTAGACATTCTTTTGATGGACATAGAGTTTGCCATTGTGTTTATCCTCTTCAGATGGAAATAAAACTTCTCACTCGACTTCAGTCATCCAAGACCAAAATGAGATCCAGAGTAATGTATATTTGTACTGATAACTGAGTATTATATCCACTTTTCCCTTGAAGATTTATTCCTTGTGGTCAAGATCAGCAGTCAGTCCTGAAATAACAACTTTTTATAGTCATTTTGGGTCTATGTCTCAATAAGGTGTGCCAAGATTATGCTTTCACTTGGAAGGGATGTCCACATGCCACATAACGGTGAGCTGTATTTATTGTGTACAGCAAAGATTGTTTGGAAAGATACATTTGAATGTTCCAAGTTTGATGGGTAGTTTCTACCATAAAGATGCAATTAAAAAATTGTACTCATGAGTAGTCCAATTGATTTTAGTGAGGTTTATCTGCACCATCTGGGCTGTTTGAGAAGACTGTCTCATGGTTGATTTGGAAGTGAAATATTTTTGCACTGTAGTTTTTTTAGCTGGGTTCTGGAGAAACCACCCACTTTGGAAAGTATGAGCAGCAAGGGAGAATCAAGGGTAGAGTAATGGAAGATGGCAGGAGACCTCAGGGTGGCTTAGAGCTGGTGGAGCCAGAAGTCATGAGGATGGGATGGGAGAAGGGCATGGTTTTGGCAACTGAAGTTTCGACTGAGAGGTGTGACAAGACCAATGAAAAATATGGGCTCTGTTTTACATATGATACCAGACTACTGAGCCTAGGGCTTGCCGATCGGAAGGTCGGCAGTTCGAATCCCCATGATGGGGTGAGCTCCCGTTGTTCAGTCCCAGCTCCTGCCAACCTAGCAGTTCGAAAGCACAAAGTGCAAGTAGATCAATAGGTCCCGCTCTGGCGGGAAGGTTAACGGCGTTTCTGTGCCCTGCTCTGGTTTGCCAGAAGTGGCTTAGTCCTGCTGGCCACATGACCCGGAAAAACTGTGCGGACAAACGTCGGCTCCCTTGACCAGTAGAGCAAAATGAGTGCCACAACCTCAGAGTCGTTTGTGACTGGACTTAACTGTCAGGGGTCCTTTACCTTTTCATCCTTATATAATGCACAGGCTAGAGGTTTTCTGTACCATTTCAATAACTTCTGCAAAATTCCCTCTCCTACTACATTATATGGAAAGGCCTGCTAAAGCTCATGAAATTCCGTGCCATCTTTGTAGGGCTTTGATATGAAAGGTTGCATATAAAGACTGGAATAAATAAATGAACTAGGAATAAATCAGGTTAAGTGAGGAGGGAGATGCTTCAGTGGGAAGGTGTCATGAACACTTCTGCCCAAGGTATAGGAGCACAGCATCAGAGCAGCTCGCATTCCCTGCAGACAGCTGGAAGCAGTCGTATATCAACTCAACTCACCCTCTTCCCAGCAAGGAATGGAATGCAGAGGAGCAAAGGGCGGGCTGGAGAGAAGCCAACTCTCCGAAGAAGCACAGGCAGGCGGAGAAAGCAGGAGGGGGAGCCCTGACTCACCGGAAGAGGAGTCATTTAACCACATGAGTCCCAGGAGTAGACAAATGAGAAAGATATTAGACAGGAAACAAAACAAGAAACATAAAGGTCATAGGCTCTGCATATTCTGTGGCCGCAGGAAACATTCTCCAGAAGGGTCAACTGACTCATGAGTCATCTGAAGAAGTGTGCATGCACACGAAAGCTCATACCAATAACAAACTTAGTTGGTCTCTAAGGTGCTACTGGAAAGATTTTTTTTTTATTTTGTTTTGTGAGACATGGATGCTCGGTTAGAGCATCTGAGGCTAATTGTTTGCTTTGCAATAAATCTTCAAGCTAATTACGACTTGCGTCCCGTGTTATCGAGATGGCAGCCTGGGCTCCAGACAGAAGGGTACCTCAAAAATATTGTGCATGCATTCATCTTACAGAATAGTAAATATTGCTGGGTGGCCATGCCTATGGGCTTGTCTAGGGCCAAATTGATATGCTTGTGATAGATCTATGCATTTGTGACACATGCACAGGTTTAATCACATGCTCAGTTTGTGAACTCCTTTTGCTGATAGCAAGCAGAAAGGGCTACACTCGCGCCTCAGTCCATCCACCCAGCCATGTTTCTTCTTGCTTGACTTGGGAGAAAAGCAGGGGGAGGCTACAAGACATGCAGAGTTCCTGGGGGGGGGAGGGGGAGGTTGTTTGCACTCTGGAATTGGACTGCGACCCTACTCTGCCTTTATACAGACCCAGCACACTTTGCTGCCTCTACTCCTCGTGTTATGACCCACCTTGGATCAGGCCATAACCCACGAATGGGTCCTGAACCACAAGTTGAAGACCAGTGATTTGGACCAATGTAGTTTAATGTTAAGGTGGCTAATCAATGAATAAAAGCAAAAACTCCTTTAATATCCCTAAGAGTGAGCTGGTGAATCACTGGTTCAAGCATCACCTCAGCCATGAAATTGCAAGCCACTCTTTCAGCCTCTGCCCCCTTATGTGGATAATACAAAAATCTCACTTAGGGCGTCACAACTAAAACAACTTCCAAATGTGCCAAAGCCCTATGGAGGTACCTGAGTAAAGCTGAGAATGCATTACCTTCACCCACCCCAGAACTACAGCTGCTGCTTGCTGGAACAGTCTGGGGCTCTTGTGTAAGCTGCAATGCATGACTTAAAGCTATAGAAACAAATTATATTATGTTAATATCGAAAATGTTCAGGAAAGGGGGTGGTAGTCTCAGATGGCTGTTAAATTCATAGAGGGAATCTTTGTTCCCACTTCCCTTTCTCCCACCTATGCAGTCCTCCCACCTTATTCTTTTGTAAGGCACCCTACTAATTAAATCATCTTGCAGGCATGACAGGGCACTTGATGAAATGCTGCTGAGTGATGGAAGCTGTTCCAAACCTATGTGGAAAGAGAATAAAAGATGTCCTGTATTGAAGGGCAAGCATACTTGTACTCAAACGCAGGATGGCTCAGGTAAGGCTGGCCTTCCCAAGAGGCAAGGTGAGGTGACCGCCTTGAGCAGCAGGATCCCCAGGGGCAGCAGATTCAGTCTCCAGGGAACACAACACATGTAGATCTTTATTCCCCTCTTGTTCCTGACATAGCTCTTCCTTCCCCCTTTTTCTTATGTAGATTCAATCCCCCCTTCCCTGCTGCCCCCCACCATTTTGTGGTTCACCTCAGGTGCCAAAAGGTATTAAGCTGGCCCTAGTCTCAGGTAGGAGATGCTACAGGTTTCTTTTGCATGAATAGCATGTGCTCTACCACAAAATTATGACTACTCCATAGTGGCCCTATTTCAGATTTGTGATTGCCAATTACAATATTCATAAGGGTTTATCGGCTCTGCAAATGGTGGTCCAAGACCAGAAGCCTCTTTTGCCATACAACTTGATTCCCTGCCCTCCTCAAGATCCCCAGACCCTCAAATAATTTTGGCAGCATCTAACGGAAAGCATCTCGTCATTATGGAGTATATTGGCTGGGACACTGCCAGGGCATTGCATTAAATACCGTATTTTTCGCCCTATAAGGCGCACCGGCCCATAGGGCGCACTTATTTTTTTGGGGGGGGGGGGGAATAAAGAAAAAAAAAATATTTCCCCCCGAGCCCCAAAGAGCAAAGAAGGATCCCGCTAGCTGTCCTGGCTTGGTTTTTAGCTTCGGGGCTGGGGGTCCGGGAGTGAAGGCGAGGTTGCGCAACCTTGCCATCGCTCCTGGAGCTTGCGGGGCTGGGGGCGGGGGAAGCCCGAGCTTCCCCCGACCTCAGCCCCCAGAACGGGCCCGGGAGCGATGGCGAGGTTGCGCAACTAAACCATCGCTCCCGGAGCTTGCGGACATTTGCACGAAGCACGGGGTGCGCTCCGGAGTGCACCCCGTGCTTCGGGCTGCAGGTGGCTGCCCGCAAGACTTGGGAGCCTGGCAGGCTGTCTCGCCGGGCTCCCAAGGCTTGCGGATAGCTTCCTGAAGCGTGGAGAGTGAGAGGGGTCGGTGCGCACCGACGCCTCTCGCTCTCCAGGCTTCAGCGAAAGCCTGCATTCGCTCCATAGGGCGCACACACATTTTCCCTTCATTTTTGGAGGGGGAAAAGTGCGTCCTATAGGGCGAAAAATACGGTAGTTAAAAATAAATGAAACACTATGGTGGGTCTGATTTTCACTTAAAACTTCTGAATGCCATTATCCTCTTTTGTAAAACAATGTCACCCAAGTTAAAATTTGTGTAGGTCCACTGAGAACCAGATAAAATGATGAGACAAGTCGCATAAGGTCTGCAGACCATCAGTTGGTCAACTTTTTGTTTTTTAAAGATTATGCTTGATTTGATAAACATTTGCTTTTCTAACTGAACACCATTGGCAGTATATTGTACAGTATGGCAGTGAGTAATTCACAGAGTAGTGGTGGTTCAAATTTTTTTAAATCTTTTTTTATACCTTTAAGGATTTCAGGTGGGGATAGGACAGAACATTAATAAATGCTTATTTAGTTTAAAACCAGACTTTAATTGTGGGAGTAGCACAAGAGAGTGTGTGGCACAGCATGTAATTAAGAGCCTACCACATTTTACATTCTTGGATATATGTAAACAGCAATTAATCATTCCCAACACCCCTGGTGAGATACACATATAGTGTATGCCGTACTATTCCCTAGGGCAGCTCTTTAAAAGTCTGCTATGGTGTGCCAGCTTAAGGTACATTTATAAAAGCATGCTCATAAGGAACCAAATTGTGTCAAAAGGGGAGTTTATGGTGCTTGCAATTTCAGCGATGGCCAAAGGGTGCCTCCCAACACTCGCCGTAAATGTAGGAAGAGGCTGAAGGAAACCCTCACCGTAAGGAAACTTCAGTGGTTTCAGATGACCTGTTTATTGAGCATTCATAAGAACATAAGAAAAGCCCAGACTGATCAGGCAGAAAGCCCATGTTGTTCACCACTCTGTTCTCACGGTGGCCAACCAGATGCCCACACAAAGTCTGCAAGCCTTTCCCCAGCCATTGGTATTCAGCTGTATGCTGCCTCTGACAGCGGAGGTAGAACACAGCTGTTACAGGAGCAGCCATTGATGCATACAGATAAATACATAATTTTATTTGTACGCTGCCATAGCTCAAACCATGCTCAAGGCAGCTTACAGCAGCAAAGCCAGACACCTTCATCTGTCCCAGCTGCAATAAAGCATCTGTCTCCCGTTGTGGCCTCTCCAACCACAGCAGGTGCTATAACTCCAATGGTTTAACTTTCCACTATCTCTCAAGATGGACAGATGCCAACAACATATTCATACATAATTTTATTTCTTTGTTGTTGCCTTTCCATAGCTCAAACCATGCTCAAGGCAACTTACAACATGAAAAAATAATACTTGCATAATTACAAACATAAAGTAATAAACAGTAACTGAAACATCAAAAGTACACAACCAATTAAACAATTTCCACATAAATCAGAATAAGATCTAAAATAGAGAGACAAAAATTAATATTGACAACACCCCAAAGCCCTTAAGCCCAAAGCCCTTAAGCCCCAGCCCAAGAGTCTGTTCAGCAGCCTTAGCTTTTGCAGCTGGAGTCAGTCCAGGCCCTACCAAGTCTTCTGGACTCACCGCCATTGACAGCATTATCCTTCATAAATGTTATATACCGCATTTTGTATTCTCACTTTGTTTTTTTATGCTGTGAACTGTACTGTGATCTTTGGGTGAGGGGCGGTATACAAATTTAATAAATTTAATAAATCAAATAAAGGTAGCTTCATTGTGTATGCTTCTTTAATAGTGTGATGGGATGTTGAGCTGCTTGTGCGTAAAGTTCCTAGTCCCTCAGTGTTTGGCTAAGTCCACTAACCACTGTCTGTAACGGAGCGCCATAAGCATGGCTCCGTCAGTCGCTGGCAGAATCCGACAGTGGGCGTTTACGGAATTTCTTCCAGCATAACAGCTCCTTAACAGAAACACGTCTTCTGGACTCTCTACGTGACAATTTCCGGCGAGGAGTGGGTGTCCCTATAGGAGGTCCTGAAACCTCCTCGCTGTTCTCGCTGGAATTGTCTCTGAGCCATTCTTCTGACTCGCTTTCCCTTGGAGCTCTTTCTCGCCCCCTGCTGGTACCCTCCTCCGCTGATAAGTCTCTCTCAACCTCTGGGAGCCCTTGCACCACCTGTTCTTCCGATGACAGTTCCCTGACATCCACCTCCCCTCCAGGGCCCCCTCCACCCCCTCCCCTCACTTCCTCTGCTGGAGGCGAGGGAGCAAAACCCCTGAAAGAACTTCCCTCATCTTCCGAAGTCTCGAACATTTTCCTCCACCGGTTGCTGTTTCGGGTTTCTAAGTACTCATCCTCCTCGGAATCTATTCCTTCTTCCCACTCTGACCCCGTGAATCCTTCCAATTCCTCCTCCTCTTCGGTGGTGCCAAAGTACTCCCTCCGGAACCTCGCTACTGACTGAGGTTTCCTGGGGAACCTTTGATGGAACGCTTCGATCAAGACCTCGTCATTGACTTCCTCTGCCGTTACCCAGGTGTTTTCTGACTCCAGTTCCCCTTCCCACGCTACCAAATACTCCACCTGATGACCCTTCCACCTGGAGTCGAGGATTTCCGCCACATGGTTGCTGCTTTCCCTCTCTTCTAAGACTGGTCCCTGTGGGGAAACCCCTTCTTTTCCCCCCCTATACGGTGACAGTAATGACCTGTGGAATACTGGATGCAGTTTCATGTGGTTCGGTAACCGGAGTCTGAAAGCTACTGGGTTAACCTGTTGAATGACCTCAAATGGTCCCAATCTTTTGGGTCTCAATTTCTTGCAACCCCCCTTGAACGGCAGTCCTTGGGTGGACAGCCACACCTGATCCCCCACCCTTATAGTATCACCTTCCCTTCTGTTCTTGTCTGCCTGCTTCTTATATTGTTCTTTGGCCCTTTCTAAGTTGAGTTGGAGTTGACGATGGATCGCTTCCATTTCTTCTACAAAAAGTTCTGCGGCTGGGACGCTCCATCTCTCCCCTCCTCCCCCTGGAAATGCCCTGGGGTGGCACCCATAATTAGCCAAAAAGGGGCTCATCCCGGTGGACACATTCTCCGCATTATTGTAGGCAAATTCCGCCAGCGCCAACTTTTCCACCCAATCGTTCTCTCTGTCATTGACATAACACCTCAGGTATTGTTGGAGGATACCGTTTGCTCTTTCCGCCTGCCCGTTGGTTTCTGGGTGCCGGGCAGTCGAAAAATTGACCTCCACGTGCAGTAAGCTCATGAGCTTCCTCCAGAACCTGGACGTGAATTGTTTGCCCCGGTCTGAGACCACCCTCAAGGGGGCGCCATGCAGTCTAAAAATATGTTCTACAAACAATTTAGCTGTCTCTTCCACCGTGACTGCATGTGAGCAAGCTACAAAGTGGCCCATCTTAGTTAACAGGTCTACTACTACCAGTATGGCGGTTTTCCCCTTGGATTTCGGCAGATCAGTCATAAAATCTATCGATACCGCCTCCCATGGCCTCTCTGGTGTGGGCAACGGTTCTAACAACCCCGCCGGCGCCCGCCTTTCTCCCTTGGCTCGCTGGCATTGGTCACACCCTCTTACATACTCCCTTACATCTTCCCTCACCCTGGGCCACCAAAATTCCCTGGTAACCAACCACATGGTTTTGTGTTGCCCAAAATGCCCTGCTGTAGGGCTGTCGTGCAGCTGTTTGAGTACTCTCCCTCTCAATTCCCCTTCGGGTATATATAGTGCCCCTTTGTAATACAATGCCCCGTTTCTTTCTTCAAAACCTCCGGAGTTTTCTCCCTCCCTCCTTAGACCTTGGAGCTTATTCTGGGCGTATTCATCATTCTGCGTCTCCTCTACCAGTTCCCTTTGCCCCACCAACGCCGCCCCACACACCCAGAGGTCCTCTGGGATGATATGTCTCTCTTCGGGTGCTCCCTCCTCCTCCAAATACTCTGGTTTGCGTGAGAGAGCGTCCGCCCTGACGTTTTCTGGGCCTGGCACATAGCAAATTTCAAAATAAAATTTGGAGAACTCCTGTGCCCATCTCACTTGCCGTTGGTTGAGCACTCGTGCCGTTCTCCAGTACTCTAAATTCTTGTGGTCCGTGCATACTTGCACCTTGTGTTGTGCACCAATTAGTAAGTGTCTCCATTTCCGGAACGCTTCGTGAATGGCGAGTAGTTCTCGGTCATATACCGTGTAGTTCTTCTCGGATTTGTTTAACTTCCGCGAGAAGAAGGCACACGGTCTCCACTCCGACTTATCCTTCCCCGGCTGAAGAAGCACCGCCCCCACCGCGCGGTCTGATGCATCCGTTTCCACTCTCATGGGTTTTTGTAAATCCACGTGCAGGAGCTGTTCTTCCGAAGCGAAGGCCCTTTTCAATTCTTCGAATGCTTGCTCCGCTTCTGCCGTCCAAACAAATTTCTTCTTGCTGCTGAGACAGTCCGTGATGGGAGCCGTTAAATGGGCAAAGTTCTTGATGAACTTCCGATAAAAGTTCCCAAACCCTAAGAATCTTTGCACATCTTTTTTCGTTTTCGGTGTCTTCCATTCCAGTACCGCCTGGACCTTGCCTGGATCCATGGCTAATCCCTTGTCTGACAAGCGGTACCCCAGGAATTCCACCTCCTTGGTGTGAAACTGACACTTTTCCAATTTCACCCACAGCTGGTTAGCTTGCAGTTGGCTCAACACTTCCCTGACGTCCTTTACATGCTGCTCCTCATTCTCTGAATATACTAACACGTCATCTAGGAACGCCACGCAATTCTTGTAGAGCAGAGGTCCCAGGACGTGGTTCATGAACGATTGAAAACATGCTGAGCCTGCTTGTAATCCAAAGGGCATAACGAGATATTCGAAAGCCCCCAAATGGGTGAACATGGTAGTCTTCCATTCATCCCCCTTCCTTATCCGTATCAGGTTGTATGCTCCCCTCAGGTCCAGTTTAGTAAAAATCTTTCCCTTCCTCACCCTGGTCAAAATGTCATCAATCCTGGGCATAGGAAAAGCCACTGGTTCCGACACGGCATTTAGGGCCCGGTAGTCCACGACCAATCTCGGTTTATCCGTGTTTTTTTTGTCCACAAGAAACACTGGGCTGCCCCCCACCGCTCTGGACTCTCTGATGAAACCTCTCTTCAGGTTTTTGTCAATAAACTCCCTCAACTCCTGCATTTCCCTGTCTGACATGGCATACAGCTTGCCCACAGGGAGCTGGGCTCCAGGGACTAGATTGATCTGGCAGTCAAAGGGTCTATGCGGTGGTAGTTTGTCTGCTTCCCTTTCGCTGAAGACATTGCTCAGGTCAGCGTATTGTTTGGGCACCTTTCTATTGTCCGTTACTTCTGTTCCTGCTAGAAAGGCCCTTGCCCCTTCTGGAGCCTTGCCCTCTTTGCAATGTTCTAGGCAATGTGCTGACCCAAAGGAGACCACTCTCTGATGCCAACCCACTAGCGGATCATGCAACGCTAGCCAGCTCATCCCCAAAATAATGGGAGCCCCTCCCAAGGTGGCCACATTGAACGCTATCCTTTCAGTGTGCCTGGCTACCCTCATTACCATTGGGACGGTCTGTAAGCTGACTTCTCCTCCCAACAGCTCTCTCCCATCGATCGTGGTCACCTGCAAGGGGTTGCTTAAAGGGATAGTCTGTATCTGGTGTTCTGCTGCAAACTCCTTGCTCATAAAATTACAGGAGCTGCCTGAGTCCAATAGCGCCCTTATCTTTAAGGGATGTCCGTTTGGCAGCTCTAGCAACACCTCTATCACTAGGGCTGGTCTCGGAGGTTCTGGCGTGGGCACTTTTACTGCTCCTTGGCCTGACTGCTGTGCCCTGATGGTGGCAGTCAGGCGCTGGCTTTTACTTGGTCCTGCCCTTCCTCCTCCTTCCCCCCAACAGCTCCTGCCATCCCTTGCCATTCCTTTCTTTGTGGACAGACTCTGGCAAAATGACCTGGCTGCTGGCAGAGATAACATTTCTTGGGGCTCTTCCCCTCCTTCTTCCGCCCTTCACTGGGATTTGAAACTGCCCGCGCGCGCGCTGTTCCAACTTCCATCGGCTCTGCGGGCGGGAAAGTTGGCTCCGGAATCTCTGGAATGCGGAAATCCCTCCAACGCTCCCCTTTCCCTTCCCGCTTCTCCAAGGCTCTAGCCTCCTGGCGTGCTCCAATGGTCAGCGCTGATTTGGTCAGCTGGTCCATAGACTCCGCCCTGGGCGCCCGGGAAAGTTCGTCTTTCACAGCCGAAGAAAGTCCCTCTTCAAAAAGCATTTGAATAGGTTCCGCTGACAGATCCCACCCCAATTTGTGTATCAACATAGTAAACTCAGTCCAGTACTCACGGACAGATCGGCTCCCCTGTTTACAAGCCATCAACTGTCTGCGCACCACTCCCTGTTCAATGTCGCTGGAAAACATCAGGTCCATGGCGTGAAAAAACTTCCGTGCGTCTTTCAAGACTTCATTATGCCCTGCCATCAGGGGTCTAACCCAGTGTCTCGCCCCCCCTTCGAGATGGCTAACCACGAACGCCACTCGCGATTCCTCGTCGGGAAAGTCATCAAACTGCAGATTAAGAGCATACTGCATCTCTGTCCTAAAGGCTTGATAGTTCCTGGGATCCCCCCCAAACTTCTGCACCAATCCTGGCATCTTTCTTGCTTGTGGGGGGGGGGCTTTGCCTTTTCTGCATCCTGAGCCCTCCTCTCATCGAGCCTCGCCGTTTGCAGCGCTAGCTGGACCTCCAACACCCGGTACCTTTCTTCCAGGCTTGGACCGGCTCCAGCTCCTCCTGCATCTCCGGTTCCGGCTGGGTTGCTCATGATGCCTTCTCTGCACAAGCTGCTTTCAGTGACTGTCGGATTGCTGTGATGGGATGTTGAGCTGCTTGTGCGTAAAGTTCCTAGTCCCTCAGTGTTTGGCTAAGTCCACTAACCACTGTCTGTAACGGAGCGCCATAAGCATGGCTCCGTCAGTCGCTGGCAGAATCCGACAGTGGGCGTTTACGGAATTTCTTCCAGCATAACAGCTCCTTAACGGAAACACGTCTTCTGGATTCTCTACGTGACAATTTCCGGCGAGGAGTGGGTGTCCCTATAGGAGGTCCTGAAACCTCCTCGCTGTTCTCGCTGGAATTGTCTCTGAGCCATTCTTCTGACTCGCTTTCCCTTGGAGCTCTTTCTCGCCCCCTGCTGGTACCCTCCTCCGCTGATAAGTCTCTCTCAACCTCTGGGAGCCCTTGCACCACCTGTTCTTCCGATGACAGTTCCCTGACAAATAGTGATGTGAGGCGTTGCAATTTGAGAGTTTGCACATACTTAGTTAAGCATTTCAAATATCATTTCTTCTCCTCTTATATCCTACCATCTTGTGCTTTAAAGAATCATAGAATTGCCTCTCTGTGACTCCATAAAAGAATATATGGATGGAGCCCATCTGGAGAGTGATTGCAACAATACATAACTTTTTATTGCTAATATAAAAAGAGAAGTGATTTAAGTATTGAGACTTTTCAAGTACTGCACAATAATAATTCTGTTTACACTTCAAGACACCTTGATACCAAATTGTTGTTATATTTATTTGTAATATAAAGGTGCATATTTGTTTTAATTACATGAGTCTGCTGTTTTAGTAGTTCTAAGACTGAACCATGGAAGGAAATGACAATTACAATTACACTTGCTATAAATTATATATATAAGATTCCCACCACCACCGGTTTCTAAGAGCCTCTGCTTCTAAGCACCAGCATTATTTAAAGCTCTGCTTCCCAAGTGCAACAAATCCACTTTTAAAAAAGAAATGGACTTTTTGCAGTTCAGAAAGAAAAAGACATTCGGAAGTTAGAATGACTGAATGCTTAACAGGAAGATGCGAGAAAATCAGGATGAGTGCTGATTATTGTATAACCTGTGAACAAATTTAATCTAACCTCTGCATAAGCTTTGTGCAAGCAAATCAGGATGAAAGCTCAATAAATAGGTCATCTGGAGAAGCCCTACAAACATCATTCATTGGAACATTACAGCGTTGGTGGTTTGGCTTTCTAGTCTGCAGCTTGAGAAACTGGAGCTCTGTTTAGACCAAATTTGCTATTAATAGAAACAGCAGGCATTTTCAGGTGATGGTGCAGAACAGAATTAGGCCTGTATGCTAGGTTTTAAACTGGTTGACCAAAGAAAATGGTTAAAAAATGTGATCTAGTGAATAAATTGACTAGAAGCAGAAGAAGAAGAGTTTGGATTTGATATCCCGCCTTTCACTCCCCTTCAGGAGTCTCAAAGCGGCTAACATTCTCCTTTCCCTTCCTCCCCCAGAACAAACACTCTGTGAGGTGAGTGGGGCTGAGAGACTTCAGAGAAGTGTGACTGGCCCAAGGTCACCCAGCAGCTGCAGGTGGAGGACCGGAGACGCAAACCCGGTTCCCCAGATTACAAGACTACCGCTCTTAACCACTACACCACACTGGCTCTCTGACTAGCCTTCAAAAAGCATGATTTTTGGGCTTCAGACAGGCAGGAGACAGTAAGGGAATAATTTCAAACGTTAAATGTGGTGTTAATACCAGAGGTGAAGACGTCTGCACTAACAGTATTATGTACTTGTTACATCAGATGACCTTGGTTCAACCTGAAGGAAGGTCGGTTGCAATGTCAGCAAATCCACAATTGCTGAGTCAAAATATCCCAGTGAAACTGGAAAATACTGACAAAATATGCTGAACTTGATGGGAGTTTAAGGTCCCGTGAGAGGCTTGTTATGTCTCTTGCCTTGCTCTCTCTCCCACAATGCAGCCACAGAAAACTGCTTGCTCAAAATTTGCCTTCGCCTTCAGCCTCCTTGCATCTCCTGCCACAGGATTTGAAAGTTGTCTCCAGGGGTGGCTGAGCAGAGACATAGACTCCAAAATGTTTGGCATCCCAACCTGCGTGCTGGTGGAGTCACTCTTTTAAAGTGAAGTTAATCAAATCCACACAGGCTGTTTATGCCAAAAAAAGTAAACATGAAATAGCAAATATATGCAAACCTCCCTTCCCCAAATATACTCCCAGAACTGAAGCACGGTTGCAAGAGACTCTTTAAAGAAGACGATGTGCCGCATCAGTGTAGCTTCAAAATCTGAGCAGAATGCAGCCAACCTAAAACTACTGATTGACCCAAATCGTATCATCTCTTCCTCAGCTGCTGCTTGGGTTTATACTAAGAAAAAAATCCCCCTGATACTGATGGTGGTAATGGAGGATGGATGGCTGCTAAGAGATTGAGATCGAATCCTGACAAGACAGAAGTACTGTTTTGGGGGGGGGCGGGCGGGTGTGAAGGACTCCCTGTTCCTGAATGGGGTAACTGTGCCCCTGAAGGACCAGGTATGCAGCCTGAGAGTCATTCTGGACTCACAGCTGTCCATGCAGGTGCAGGTCAATTCTGTATCCAGGGCAGCTGTCTATCAGGTCCATCTGGCACGCAAGATGAGACCCTACCTGCCCGCAGACTGTCTCGCCAGAGTGGTGCATGCTCTAGTTATCTCTTGCTTGGATTACTGCAATGTGCTCTACGTGGGGCTACCTTTGATGGTGACCCGGAAACTACAACTAATCCAGAATGCAGCAGCTAGACTGGTGACTGGGAGCGGCCGCCGAGACCACATAACACCAGTCTTGAAAGACCTACACTGGCTCCCAGTATGTTTCCGAGCACAATTCAAAGTGTTGGTGCTGACCTTTAAAGCCCTAAACGGCCTCGGTCCAGTATACCTAAAGGAGCATCTCAGCCCCCATTGTTCTGCCTGGACACTGAGGTCCAGTGCCGAGGGCCTTCTGGTGGTTCCCTCGCTGTGAGAAGCCAAGTTACAGGGAACCAGGCAGAGGGCCTTCTCGGTAGTGGCACCCTCCCTGTGGAAAGCCCTCCCACCAGATGTCAAAGAGAACAACAACTACCAGACTTTTAGAAGACATCTGAAGGCAGCCCTGTTTAGGGAAGTTTTTAATGTTTGATGTGTTTTTCTGTTGATATTCTGCTGAGAGCAGCCCAGAGTGGCTGGGGAAACCCAGCTAAATGGGCAGAGTATAAATAATACATTTATTATTATTGAGGTGTTACTCAGAATAGGCCGATTGAAATGAATAGCTCTTAAGGCTCGTCCACACTTCACCTAGAAAGCACAGCTCTGAGCTTTTTGACCTGCCACATTCTCGAAGAAAACCCACTATTTATTGCTGAAATGGAATAAACATCAATCCATGGAAAACCCATTGATATTTGCTCTGATTCAGCAGAAAAGAGCGTGTTTTCCCAGAGGAAAGTTGCGGGGAAAGTGGGAGTGTGGGCAAGGCCTTAGTTAAGCTCATTAATTTCAGTGAGTCTACTCTGGGTAAAACTTAGTTGAATCCCACCCTGGTAGCCAGTGTGATTCAAGACATCTCCAGTTCAAATCTCACCTTGTATATGAATACAGATGGTTTTTGGTGACCCACGTGTGTGTCTCACCCATCCACAACTGAGGGGAAGGCCGCTGCCACATCTTTATGTCAGTATCCAATTCCATCCTACTGAATTTGTTTAATTTTTCCTTTAAATTCTGCTGATGTGCCACCTTATTAGAGCTTTTCAAACCCACTTCAAATTTCTCTTTAGCTGAAATCCAATACCAGTTTTACTCAGCAGATATTCAGTCTTTGCATTCAGTTATACTGTGGATCTGCGGGTGCACTCTGTTTTTTTTGGCAACATAGCATTTTTGTCTTTTGTTTTCTGTATCGCTTGGACACATACAGGACAGGATTAACACATGGTTGAAGATACTGAAGGATATTACATACAAAATATAAAGAGTCCCATCTTATAAAGGCTATTTTAAGGCTTGCATACATGAATCATTGTGAACTATTTACAGTACAATTCTCATTGAATTCTTATTGTAAAGCAAAATATTTGTACTGGAAGATAAATTACCAACTGTAATTAGAAATGTATGTATACAAATTAAATGTCATACAGAGGGGAAGTATCAGGATATTAAATAGCCTTTTCTCCCCTTTGCTGGCTTTTATTTTAAAGTTTTATATTCTTGTCAGTGATCTGACATTATTGCATACAAGAACACCTTAACAAACACGTTTGAAAAAAAAACTAGAAGAAAAAGTTGATTCTCTAATCAAATTTTTGTGTTTAAATACAACTCAAATGGCATATACTGACATGAAAACAGACTATTGCTCTGAGTCAAATAAGCAGATCTATTCATGGAAACAAGCTTCTTCATGCATCTTATTGGGTATATCCAAATGTGCATCCCTGTCTGGAGTGCATTATTTTCAATTGGATGTGCATTTGAATGTACATGCTCATCCACATTCTGCAAATGTCTACCTTTGACAATTATTCTTAGTTTTTTCTACATGCTATCCTTATTAAATCAAGCTAATATTCACTAATTAATGGCAAATAGGGAACACTTATTGAGCACGTCAGTGTTCAAGATGTCAGTATCCAATTCCATCCTACTGAATTTGTTAAAATTTTGCTTTAAATTCTGCTGATGTGCCACCTTATTAGAGCTTTTCAAACCCCTTCAAATTTCTCTTTAGCTGAAATCCTATACCAGTTTTACTCAGCATATAGTCAGTCTTTGCATTCAGTTATACTGTGGATCTGCGGGTGCACTCTGTTTTTTTGGCAACATAACATTTTTGTCTTTTGTTTTCTGTATCGCTTGGATAACAACACATACAGGACAGGATTAACACATGGTTGAAGATACTGAAGGATATTACATACAAAATATAAAGAGTCCCAGATATAGCTATGATGATAGATCCTTAAATAGATGCATAATTCTAAAATATATACAGGAAGCCAGCAGACTGAGAAGGTTGCAGTGGCAAGAAAAATCATTACAGAGGCTTTCCGTGTGTTTCTAGAACTCACCACAGACATCATAGGACTTTTATAAAGGAAAATGATAAGTCGGACATAGTTGGACACAATCACCAAGACTGGGATGAGATAATATAGGATGAACTGGCTAAGGACCACTTGGTACTGCTGCTGGTATATGGTAGGTACGCAGAAGGATATATTTGTAGAAAGTCTTGTTTCCATTGTAGCGTGGATCCTTAGTGGCAAACTGACAACAAAGCTCAGGACCCAAACCGAGACGAGAATGAAGATCATTGTTGTGGTCTTTGGAGTTCTGTAAGGTCTCAAGATGATTCTTGCTCTAGCAATGGAGACAGCACAGAGGGAATAGATGCTAGCAGCCAAGGAGAAAGCTGAACAGAACTGGAAAAACCTGCAAAATGCATCTCCCCAAAGCCATGAGTAGTAGAGGACTGAAGCCAACACAAAGGGCATCAGGAGAAGTGTAAGTACGTCTGCGATAAGCATGCTCAGGAGAAGAACATCCAGTTGATTTTTCTTCAGGGAACTGTATTTTATGGAGATAATGAGAGCCAAAATATTTGCACCAAATCCAGCAACTAAGATAAGTCCAAAGACACAGGAAAATATTACAACATAGTTGATATACATTTTCCATGTCAGTTTGTAAATTTTCTTTGAGGAAACAAGATTTAAATGCTAGATTCTCTCCCAGAAAATTAAAGACAAGAAAACATATTCCTTAAAGACTCTTGCTTGCTTCCACCTTTTCTATGTTTCCACAAGTTCTGTACATCGCTATAATAAAAATGTCAGTGCCTAAATAAACATAAATTAGCAATACAAAATTGCAGGAACTCAGTTTCTCCCCATCAGGACTCAGCTCTGAGTAAACAGAATTCAGTTCTTTTGCCTTTCACTCAGAAAATTAATGCCTGAACAAATAAAGAAATGGGCAAAGTCTGGTTTCTAGCTAAAAAGTCATCTCTAGTGTAAGAATGATGCATGTATTCGATACCGAGCATCATGCATGGATGCTTTGCTCAACTAACCGGCCATAATAGCTTTTTAAAAACAGCCGTTTCCTGGAAAGTGTATTTAGGACACTGTGCTGTCACCACTGGGCTTTATTGGCTGTAGGGTGAGACTATTGACTGCACAAACAGAGGCAGGAAAGCCTTGATAAGGAATAACTCCCCACAGCAATCTTCTAGAACAGTGGTTTTCAAACTAGCATAATGCTGTTTCATAAATCTAAGGCTGGAGAACTGCGTTCGGTTCTGGCTGCCTCACCTAAAAACAGGATGTTGGACTAGATGGGCCACTTACCTCTTCCAGCAGACTCTTCTTGCACTTCTTTTGTCCTTGAGCCCTTGACACGGTGATTTGATGCTGGAGAACTACCTGGGACATCTCACATGGAACTCATGTGCATTGCAGAGGGTTGTACATATTTTTTCTTCAAGGGGAGCACACACTCTAGGCAGGCACCTGCTGGTGGCATTCCCTCTGAGGGCAGCCTGGGGAAGGTTCCCAAGTGGAGTGGAATGAAGACGGGATCAGCCAAGGATCTGCAAACAAAGAGGGGCCTGATCTGGATCTAAGAAGAAAACCAGCCCCACCTTCTGCCAGGGCAGTGTGAATTGCAGGGCTTTGGATGAAGAGGTGGTTCTGCTCCTCTTAAGTCCCACCTGCTCCCAAGCCTGAGGCTAGTATTGTTCCATATTAGCAATAACGTTTAGCCTTGGGGATGTAGCTGCCCACTTCTGCCAAACTATAGCTGCCAAACTATCATGTATAGCTTGAATATGGGAATATGGTATAATAAATATTTAAATAGGAGTGGAAAATGTTTAAAGCCTCAAGTGGAAGCCATCTGTAGTCTTCCAAAAACACCAACATCTATTTACTATACTGTAACTAACTGCAAGCCTTTACAACTATAAAATATTTTTTAACACTTCAAAAATGACAGCTAAGTATCTGCATGTTTGTTCTCACAGGCCAAACCTATTAAAAAGCAAACAACAAATATGCACCGCATTGCGCTTGCTGCACAGCATTGAGGTGACTTTTTTTTAATGCTAATTAATACCCCAAATCTCTGGCATTGAAATTTTTCTGCCTTCAATATGATTCTCTTGGCTTTTTGAGGCAGTGATGTCACTCACCCCACATTTCTAGGTTTATTCCTGGTTGGAGTTTGTCTCCCTGACTAGGAAAGTATGCAACAGGAGGACCTGTGGTTACATTTATTTAATAAATGGTGAAAGTTTTAGTCTGGCTTTCTATGTTTTCCCACTGGCGTCTATAATTAAATTTTTAAAATTTGATTCTGACCAAAGGTTTCTGCAAATGGTGGCCAAACCTGGCTATAAAAGAAGTTTAAAGTCATTTATTAAGCATTGGTGGTCATCATTTTGGCTAAAGTATTAAGTCTTTCCACCAGACCTGCAGCATAGTTAAAATAAAACCTCCCGGTTTTACCAAGAAGCAAGCAGGTTGCAGGAAGTGGGTGCTGTAAAGCAGATATTTTAGAAGGATTCTCATCAGAGGAGGAAAGTGCACTCCTTAATCTTTAAGACTGGTGGACTGGGACAGTTCAGGCTTAAGAGGGCTTTGAAGGGGAACACTGAGAACTGCAGCAGCATTATATGTAAGATTAAGGTGAGGTGAGAATTGGAAAATTTCCAACAGATAACATTGACCATTATTCACTTTAAAAAATATATGGCGGCAGTACACATTGAAGAAGAAGAAGAGGAGGAGGAGGAGTTGTTGTTTGGACTTGATATCCCGCCTTTCACTCCCCTTAAGGAGTCTCAAAGCGACTAACAATCTCCTTTCCCTTCCTCCCCCACAACAAACACTCGGTGAGGTGAGTGGGGCTGAGAGACTTCAGAGAAGCATGACTAGCCCAAGCTCACCCAGCAGCTGCATGTGGAGGAGCGGAGACGCGAACCCGGTTCACCAGATTACAAGTCCACCAATCTTAACCACTACACCATGCTGGCTCCATTGGAAACCCATGTCAGCCGGTAGCAACTGTGAGAGCAGTAGAAAATCCAGTGGATTCTGGGCCAGTTCAGCCCTCTTATACCTCTTTTCCAGCCTGTCCATTGGGCTTGATCCAGCAGGGATCCCTCCAGCAGACCTTCCTCTCACCCACACACTGGGCAGGCAGAAGTAGGAGGTCTGTGCTGGCAGAGTGCCACAAGCAGGGCTTTTTTTCAGCCGGAACTCACCAGAACTCAGTTCCAGCATCTCTCAACTCTTATAATGGCCATTATAAGAGAATAAGGGAGACATTCATGGTGAGTTCTGGCACCTCTTTTTCTAGAAAAATAGCACTGGCCACAAGTGCCACTGTGTAGATCAGGGGTAGGCAACCTAAGGCCCGGGGGCCGGATCTGGCCCAATCGCCCTCTAAATCCGGGCCGTGGTCAGTCCGGGAATCAGCATGTTTTTACATGAGTAGAATGTGTACTTTTATTTAAAATAGGGTTACGAGATGCCCCCATTTCCCGGGGACAGTCCCAGGATTTGCGAATAAGTCCCCGGACAAATTCCATCCCCAGAATGTCCCTGGATGTCATCTAATGTCCCTAGGAAACACAGAATTGGCAGTCACAGCAGCCCGGAGCAGTTGGCTCTGGCTGGCTTCAGGAGCTGCTCAGAAGTCCCCATATGATGGTGGTGCAGGGGCTCTCAGCTGCAGCTTCTGGGCTGCCTCCACCTTCCCTGACCCCAGCAACTAAGCTGTGAAGGGAGGTTTCATGCTGCCTATCAGAGCAGCCTCCCAACTCCTACTTTCGTGCAAGCATGAGCGGGGCGGGGATCTCTCAGCTGTGAAGGGAGGCTTCACGCTGCCTATCAGAGCTTGCGTGCAAGCAGGAGGGGACAGGGATCTCTCAGTTAGGCAACAGGAAGCCTCCCTTCCCAAATGCCCAGGCTCATGGAGAAAAGAGATAGGAGCCTCAGAGGTAGGGGAAACGTGGTGGTTGAGGTCATGGTGGTGGTCGCACTTCTGCCACCGCCATCGCTGCAGCATCAACGTCCCGAATGTGTATTTCTTTATTTATTTATCTCGTAACCTTAAATGCATCTCTGGGTTATTTGTGGAGCATAGAAATTCGTTCATCCCCCCCCCAATAAATATAGTCCGGCCCACCACATGGTCTGAGGGACGGTGGACCAGCCCATGGCTGAAAAAGGTTGCTGACCCTTGGTGTAGATAGTGACTGAAAGGATGGGAGTCAGTACCTAGGAGAAGGGTGTACCTAGAGGTTGGCCAGGTTGGCCTCTGCCGAGAATGCAGGCCAAGGAGAGATGCCTCTGCTCTGCCTACCTGGCATAATGAGGTTCGAATTGCAGCCTGAAGCAGTGGCATACCATGGGTTGCCAGTGCCTGGGGCAATGCGGGGGGTTGAAGGGAAATAGACGGAGTATGCATGCACATTCAACTACCTAACAGCATCCATGTCACCCAGGAGATCAAAGCCGCAGAGATATGAAAAGAAGAGTCCTTCCATTTTCTGGAGAGGTCACTTCCCGGTTTGTATGGAGAAGCCGTTTTCAGGGGAGCCAAGCCACAGAAGTGCACAACTGTATTGAGACAGCACCAGGTGTTGAAAATTTGCACCCCTATCAGTTTTGTGCCCGGGGCAATTGCCTCTGTGGCCTCTCCCACACTGTGCCACTGGTTTTATCCAGCTAAGTTCTATTCAGAGTAAACCCACTGAAATAGTTGGTCCTACGTGTTTGTTGTGGCTTTGCTCTAATCAATGAACACAGCACCATTGCAAAGAATAAGAGGAAGCTGCAATAATTCAAGCTAAGTATTCCCCCAAGAGAGAGGGGCTCAAGCTGAGCCTCACTGATTCCCCATAATTTCTGTTATGCAGGAGAACTTCCCTGTCATAACCAATGTGCATAATAAATCATGTAAGTGCACACCTAGCTGATCCCCAGAACCTCTGCTATGTGTAATACAAGTAGACACCCTATTTAGCATTTAATGAGGGTGAAAGAGGAGAGCGCAAAATATGGTCTGAAGCTCAATCTCAAAAAAACGAAGATCATGGCCACTGGGCCCATCACCTCCTGGCAAATAGAAGGGGAAGAAATGGAGGCAGTGAGAGATTTTACTTTCTTGGGCTCCATGATCACTGCAGATGGTGACAGCAGTCACGAAATTAAAAGACGCCTGCTTCTTGGGAGAAAGGCGATGGCAAACCTAGACAGCGTCTTAAAAAGCAGAGACATCACCTTGCCAACGAAGGTCCGTATAGTTAAAGCCATGGTTTTCCCAGTAGTGATGTATGGAAGTGAGAGCTGGACCATAAAGAAGGCTGATCGCCGAAGAATTGATGCTTTTTAATTATGGTGCTGGAGGAGACTCTTGAGAGTCCCATGGACTGCAAGAAGATCAAACGTATCCATTCTGAAGGAAATAAGCCCTGAGTGCTCACTGGAAGGAAAGGCTCCAAGACTTTGGCCACCTCGTGAGAAGAGAAGACTCCCTGGAAAAGACCCTGATGTTGGGAAAGATTGAGGGCACAAGAAGAAGGGGACAACAGAGGACGAGATGGTTGAACAGTGTTCTCGAAGCTACAAACATGAGTCTGACCAAACTGCGGGAGGCAGTGGAAGACAGGAGTGCTCTGGTCCATGGGGTCACGAAGAGTCGGACACGACTAAACGACTAAACAACAACAACAAAGTAATGGAGGCAACTGGCAGGAAGCACCTCCCTCCAGTAATGGAATTTACATTTCCTGGGGAACGCATCAGCATTTTTTCCAATGTAGACGAAGTTATACCCCAAGGAACATGCTCTGGATGAGCAAGAGACTCTCTGCAACTACTCTGTCACTCTGGCAGGGAAATTGTATTGTATATTCCTTAAATAGCTTAATCCCTCTGCCCTTTTTATCACCAAATGCCACTTATTCCCAGCCCTATCCTAACAGAGCCTATATTTTCCACAGTTGCTCCAACACCTGCAGATGCCTGCAGGAGCAAGACTTCCTTCTCAATTTTGGCTACATCTCCCACCTTGACCTCCATCTTTCTGCCTCCCAGCCACGTGTGTTGCTTGGATTAGTCAGGTCTTGCAGGGAGCACAAGCCAGAACTACTGCTATTTTTTAACCATAAAATGATGTTTTCTAGGAATCAGGGACAACAGCAAAATTCAGGGGGCCCTTGGCATGGGAGCCGTGGATGGGCTCCCACCCCCCACCCACAAACCCACAAACTCTATCCTCCAATGTGGCTCCACCTTTTTTCTTTGACTGCCGCTGCCACAGCAACAACAACATTCACTGCCCTTCCCACCCACACCCTTGGGCAGCTTTTTTACCTGTGGGTGGGTGAGAGGTGTCATGTGACAAAGGTATTTGAGAGTGGAAGCAGTACAACAATAAAGCAGTCTAGAAATGTTGTGAAATGCTGAAAAGCCGCAGAATCATTTAGCATGCTGAATCACTGTGCCTCATCTTGAGGATGACTCATTCTCTGTATAAGCATTGTATCTGCTTGCAAGCATACTCTCTGTCTGTCTGTCTGTCTCTCTCTCTCTCTGTGTGTGTGTGTGTAGCCTGTGCTCTGTGAAGACTGTGCTCAATGGAGACTCTGTGTGACTCAGTAACTCTGTGTAAGCTCTGAAGCTACTTTAATCTTCTGTTCACTCTGCTGTTATTTGCAAACAAGTTTATTTTAACTCAGTAAAGCCTTTATTCTTTTACTGAAGAAGACTCTGCGTTATTAACTTACACTGCGTGTCAAGAGGTACTGCTGCTTTCGGACAGAAACCACTTGGGGGTCCCATCTGTGAAGGTTCCCACGGTCCATACACAGATCTATGAAATATCTGGCTTATAGTCTAGGCAAAGTCAGTCTTGGTAGCTTTTGCTTTGCCTTGTTTCAAATTGACCTGTTTTCTGTTATGTACTATTGCACACTGGCACTTCAAGCCACAAAGCCATTTTATTTCCTGTATGCAATTTTGCCTAATGTATGCTTCTTTGAAAACGTAAGGAATTATTCTCATTGGGAGGAGATATGGATGCAGATATGGTTCCCTCTGTCACCTGCGGCGATACCCCTGTGGCACTGCTGCTCAAAATATCACTTGGAAGTCATTAGTCATATCTGAGGAAAATAATGGATACAAATGCAATAGGATTTAAAGTTTGGGTAGAATAGCTTGAGGTTGTATATATACATATCCTTATTAACGTTGGTGTTGATAACCTGGTTTTTCAGCCATTCTTATAACAGCTAATACTGCATGGAGCAAAGCAAATGGGTCATTAATCCTTTAAAAAGTACAATTTAATGCAATGCTTCATGACAGGAAGTGAGCAGGATAATAAAACCGTTTACTGCTCAAAACCACACTTAATATTTTTATGGTGCAGTTGGCTCAACAAAATCATCTTTGTGAGTCATCACTTCAAAGAAAGGTCCTGGAGACCCATTAAAAAATGACTGAAAATTCATGTTATAATGCTACATGCACTTGAGATTTTAGAACTCCTCCTCCCCCAAGCCAAGTTAGAAGAACTTCGGGCTGTATCAAGAGGGGCATTCATTCAGCAGTTTGAGGTCTAATGTGACTATGTGAGGACTTGTCTGGCAAAATTAATGACTGATTTTATCCGTATTGTAAATTACTTTAGTTTCAAGAGAAAACAGACAATCCGCACTCTGGGATAAATGGAAACCTTTTGAGATGTATTGGACTAGAGTTCCAGCTTACAAGGGAGTATGTTCATGAAATAGTGTAATTTGCTTTGTTTAAAATTTTAACATCTTTTTCTGATAAAAAAATGTTTCTGTTTTTGTTATGTTTTATGGAAATAAGGAAAAATATAATTTCTAGACAGTTTTAAAAATAATAGGTGTAGATCCACTTCTACTTTTCTCTCATATATATTCCAAAACATTTATCATCATCTATAAACAAAATGTTCAACATAATTTTTTTCCTTGACTTTCCCGCTGCTCAGTTCCTGATATTCATTTATCTAAATTTGGCTATCATTAGTAATCCGCTGTTTATATTTAAAATTCTGCCCACAACTACATTTATGTGTGATATTTCCCATTGCTATTCCCTCACCAGATGGGCACACCCTGGATCATATGAGAAGCTTCCCATACCTGGGACGGACATTCCATCACACAATGACATGGACCACCCATAGATCTGCTGCCCTCCAGAAAGCACAAGTTAGTCAATCGGCCACTCTGTGCTACTTCTTTACTAAAGGGGGCCAATATATTCCACCTGCCATCAAAGTATTCAATGCTCAATGCCTCTAATATCTGGAGTGGAGGATTAACAACTGAATTGGATAATCTCCAGGCTAAATTCTTGAGGGCTCTCCTCCAGACCCTCAGATATGTGCCCAACTCAGTCATTTTCTTGGAAACTGGGGAATGCCCTCTACTGACCTGGGTCTGGAGGGCAGCCTTAAAATAGTGGCTTAAGGTCAATGTTTTCAAACTGGACACAGGACTACTCCAACATCTAGCTCAGGATGAGTTGTTAGTTGCTGGTCCAAGCGCAACACCCAAAAAGCTTCCTCAATTGGGCTGTCCTCATCTCTTCCCAGCGTATCTTTGGTAGTTGCCAAGTTTCTTTCTGAGGCAATCAGGATCAGAGAGCACTTTGTATTAGTTAAAGGTCTGAAACAAGCTTAGTTTTATCCAATGTCCAAGTAGTATGTATGTTTTTGTATTTTTATGTACTGGAATCTATTTGTGGGTGGATGGCAATAAATAAATGATTGATTTATGTATGGGTGATACTTTTATATATAATCCACCAATGGTCTCAATTCCTCCTTAAACACTTCATCATTATGTCCTCTTAGTTTGACAGTTAATTTTGCCATTTCAGCCTAGTCCATAAGCCATTCCTCCTTCGCTGGTAATCCTTCTTTCCACTCCTGTGCATATAAAGTTCTAGCTGCTGTTGTCATGGACATAAATAAATTAATCAGCTTTTTCAGGACTTCTGTCCCCATTATTCCTAGCAAAAAAGATCCACTTCTACTTTTCTATGCTATCTGTGTTATCATCTTCTGCTTATGACCAGCAGCTACTTCATGCCCAGGTTATAGGAAAGTATGAAAATCTGTTTATTGGCTGACAATGTCAAAGTGGAGCTTTCCAAACAGAGGTTGGAGGGCCATCTTTCAGGGATTCCTTAGCAGTGAGTCTGCACTGTAGGGGATTGGTCACCCATGGGGTCACTTCCAACTCTACAATTCTATGATATTATCATGTTCACTCTGGTCCCCCAACACTGACACATTCAGCAACGTATGAAAAGGTCCTATCCTAGGGATGGACATATAAATAAGCTTGTGAAATTGACACAGATTTGACAAGCCCATTTTGTCCCATGTCCATATTAACCTGTGATTTTTTAAAAAACCGTGCAAAAAATTCAATTCAAATGTACATTTAAATATGTACTTATATGGTATTTTAACACCAAGTATGCATTTAGATACATATTTTATCTCATTGTAAGTGGCCAGGTTGTTCACTTAGGGCAGGACAATTTGAGCATGTGTCAATCCTGGGCCGACTGCACTGGCTGCCAATCAGTTTCTGGGCCCAATTCAAAGTGTTGGCTTTATTGTATAAAGTGATAAATGGCTTAGATCCACCAGGGCCATAGCTAGGGGGTGGAGAGGTGGGCCCCCAGCAGGGGTGCAAACGAGAGGGGGGCATAAAATCAGCTACAGAGACACTCTGCCAGGCGCTCTGTCCAGCCAGTGCTCCCTGCCCGCAGCCCAGGCAGGGCAGGGAAGAGGGTGTGCTGGGTGGCTCCTGCTCTCGGCTGCCCCCCTTGCCCCTTGGCCCTCCTGGCAGCTGGGCTGGCTGGGCAGTCTGGCGGAGGATCCTGTGCGTGCCCCAGCACCCCATCCCAGTTGCCCTCTCCCAGACCTTGCTCAGGGCCTTGGGGCTGGGAAGGTCCACCAGCTTCGGCTCCTGACACTGCCTGGCCCACCTCACTGCCTGCGCCCCTGCCTCTCCAGGCGTGGCGGAGACTCACCAACTTAAAACCCTGCCTACTCCAGAGTCACTTCTCTCTCTCTCTCTCTCTCTCTCTCTCTCTCTCTCTCTCTCTCTCCTTTTGCACACCCTCCCTCATGGGTGCCAACTTGAATAAAATCAGGTAAGCACTGCCCTGTATAATCAACCACAAGATGGAGTGTGCACACACTATTTGAATGGCAATGCCCATTAACTGGGGGGAGGGGGGACTTCCTCAAACATTTTTTTGGGGGGTGAAGGAACCCTGGCCCCAAGAAGTTGGCTCCCATGCCCTTCTCCCTATTAAAGTGGGGTGCTCCCCACTTTATGCAATTTCACATGCAGGCAGGGGCCCGGAACATAACCTGTGCATAAGTGGAGATGCCTATATCAACTAGGTCAGCCTTCCCCATCTTGGGGAATTCAATCAGAATTCATTACAAAAAATAATTAATTACAAGGTGAAGTGTGTGAGGAATTGAATGGGTGCAGGGTGTGTGTGTGGAGGAGAGGTGGAAAGAAAAGCTAATTTGTTTGTGGCTAGGGGGTGTAATCTGACGGTTCTGCCAGGGATGCAAGATCACCTAGCTATGACTCTGAGATCCACAATACGTCAAGGACTGCCTCTCCCCATATGAACCTACCTGGACCCTGAGATCATCCTTTGAGGCCCTTCATTGTGTGCCCTCTCCACAAGAGGTCCAGAGGGCATCAACATGAGAATGGGCCTTTTCTGCAATGGGTCCCCACTTGTGGAAGGCTCTCCCCAGAGAGGTTTGCCTGGTGCCTTTGTTGCATATCTTCAGGTGAAAACATTAAACTGGGGGGGGGGGGCAGTTTGTTACTATATTGTGTATTCTTGTGTTTTTGTATTGTAAACTGCCCTGTGATCCTCCAATGAAGGTTGGTATAGGAATTTAATTAATTAATAATGCACACATTGCAAATGAACTGCATTTTAAAATGTCGCTATCTTTTGGAGATTGGAACTGTGCTGCAAAACCTGGAGAAATGCAAAATAGAAGAATAATTACATTCCAATCAACATTTGAGTCCAAGAGGTGCAAATGAGTTCAGTCCACTTAAAAATTCAAATCAAACAAAGGTCTCTTCCAACCTTGTTCTACATGTCCAAAACGACAAGGGCACAAGGGCTTCTCCATGCAGGCAGGAATCCTGACTAGCCAGAATTCCTACTGGCATGGAGGAGCCTCTATGCATGGGATACTGAACGCAAAGCCAGCAAGGGGAGTGGGCCTGGTGGGCATGCAGGGGGCATGGCTAAAAGGGCGCTCTTCTGTTCTGTCTTACATGTTTGCTGGTCATAATGTGGAAGTTCTGTCTGTAGTACTAGATCTGTGATGGCCCATTAATTACAGTGGTACCTCGGGTTACATACGCTTCATGTTACAGACGCTTCAGGTTACAGACTCTGCTAACCCAGAAATAGTGCTTCAGGTTAAGAACTTTGCTTCAGAATGAGAACAGAAATCGGGCTCCGGCGGTGCGGCAGCAGCAGGAGGCCCCATTAGCTAAAGTGGTGCTTCAGGTTAAGAACAGTTTCAGGTTAAGTACGGACCTCAGGAACAAATTAAGTACTTAACCCGAGGTACCACTGTATGCTAATCACTTGTTCCACTGATCTAGCTGATAAAGGATACCAAAAACCTTCACTTTCTGTTCATAAGTATTTATTGTCCACATCTAAGACATTTGTTATTTTTATTAAATACAGTGGAACCTCGGTTTTTGAGCGTCTTGGAAGCCAAACGTTTTGGAAGCCAAAAGCCAAAAACGTAAAACGTAATTGCTTCCATTTTTGAACACACCTTGGAAGTTGAACAGCTTCCACTGCGTGTTTTTCTTTTTTCTCAATGGGTTTTGCCAACTGCCCATTGTTCCTCGGTTTTCGAATGTTTTGGAAGTCGAACAGTCTTCTGGAACGGATTATGTTCCAAAACGAGGTTCCACTGTATTTCACAGCCATGCCTATTAATTATCATTTCCTTTCTGGGCTACTGAAATCCAGTGCATGTCTAGTGCTCTAACTATCTTAGAAACAGCATTCAATTTGAGAAGTACAAAATAATTTCTAGGTTAGATACATGGTTTGACAAAGTATGAAACCGAATTTCAGGGCACTATTCCTGAAGAGGAATCTCATCTTTTTAAAACTAAAATGACAAGAAAGAGATAAAACTGGTGAAGCCTCAAACCCATATTTCGCACTATAAGCATGTGCAGTACTTGCAGCATTCACCAAGTTCCATTAATCAACTACAGAAATAAGAATTGTAAGACTTTTCCTGAGACATCACCTACCTCGCTTATGACAGATTAGCAACTATGCACAATTGATAACTCAATTCTCCAATTTGTAATCTTCATTTAATTAGTATGCAGATTAAATTGGGCTGAGTCTCCTTAACTTCAAGTTTAACTGCTACCTTAAGTTAAACAGAAACAATACTTGAATGACATCTTCATTGTACAGCATTATAAAAATTATTTTTCCACACATCAGCATTTCACTTTACTTATTTAATCTTTAGGCTGCTCTTTGTATACAAGTGTGTTTTAGTTGTGATTAGCATTTTGCTTTTTTTAGCGTCATGTGAAAAACTGAAAATGTTGATTTCTTGCCCCTTCAAATGAGTTAGACTAACCATATGAAGGATTCTTAAAGGCTCAAAAACACAATAATAAAAAGGTGTTTTGAATTATTACATTTTGGAGCCTTTGGGAATCCTTCTTACCTTTTGTCTCCAGTTATACTCTACTAAAAACAAGATTTGAGCACAAGTGGAAGACTGCAATCCTGCACTTTCATGCCTGTGTGTTTCATAGTGAAATAGTGAGTGATGTTGCTGTCTCTCTCTCTCTCTCTCTCTCTCTCTCTCTCTCTCTCTCTCTCTCTCTCTCCATGCCTTCCCAGTGTGGATAAGATCTCATAAAATCTGATGGAAAGAGAAAAAAATTGCTCTTGATCTTCTAACTCTGAGTTTGATGGTGAGCCAAGTATTTTAAACAGCAGGCCTTTCATAACAGGGAATGCTAGACCTAGGAGTTTGGGGTATGCTGTCTAACCACACCGCTCAGCACATGTCAACATAACTGATAACCAAGCTGCACCTCTCAGCCTCCCATGCAGCCTAAGCGCTGGCCTCCTGCCAGCTTCTAAATCCTAATTAACACTCTGCCATGGTATGACTGGAAGGTGAAAGCCGCAGCTTTATTTACTGCACAATTAACTGGTAAACATGACTTAATCATAATTTAAACATACAATGTTTACGAGAACCTTTCCAAATCCCTTGAGACATACTGCATACAGTCTGGCTCAAAAGAGTTAAAAACAGTGCTTTTTTCTGGGGGGACCCAGGGGTAAATGTACTCCTAAACATTTTGTGTTGCCCTGACCGACCGCCTGCCATCTCCGCAGTAGCAGCTCAGACTGGAGCTCCGTCATTCTCCTGCCAGTGCCCAGGGAGGGGAGTCTGGGGTGGCTGCAGGGGAGGCGATGCTGCTGCTCCTCCTCCTCCTGCTGGGCTGGAGCCAGTCAGCGAGTTCTTGCCAGTGGCATCACAAGGTGGGGGCAGGGGGCGCCCCAGGTTCCATGTCTGAGGGGGGTGACAAGAAGGCAGCCCACAGGGTGCTTGTCCTGCCACCCTGGCGCGGCAGCGCCAGCAGCCATCGCGCCGCCACAGCCGCATGTGGAGGATCCTCCATTTGCGGCTGCAGCCGCGAGCAGAGGATCCCGCCACTGTCCGTACAGCGTTTGAGCGACGCCTGCGGTAAACTGCTACATACAACGCATTTGCCACCGGTGCCGCTGGAGCGTCATACGGATGGCGGTGGGATCCCTCTGCCGCCAGCAGGAGCCGCTTATGGCAAGCAGGGGGGGCCCCTCCCAGCCTCCCACCCTCTCTGGCACGCTGTAAGCGGCTCCCATTTTGCCGCTTTACAGCTAGCCAGGGAGGGAGGGGGATGGATGGGAGCCGTGGCTCCCGAGAGGACAAGCTGCGCAGCTTTGCCAGCGCCCCTGCAAAGTGGCATAGCTCCCCCCTTCCCCCAACGGTTCGGGCTACTTGGTAGTCGTGGGGGGGGGGCGGCACAGAGGCGTAGGAGGCGGGGTGGACCACCCCAGGTGTCATCACTGAGGGGGTGACATTTGGCGCCCGCCTTCGACTCCCAAGCCTACCCCGAGCTGTCGATGTGGAGGGGGTGGTGGCCAAAAACTTTCCGCACAGGGTACCACCTGGGCTTGCTACACCTCTGGTTCTTGCCCCTCCTCGCTCAAGCTGAGCCCACCATCACCATCGGCCTTCACGTCCTCTCAGCGCCATCGCTGCTGCCTCAAGCCCCTCGTCCGGGGGTTGGGGGGGAGGAAGGGGGAGGGGGAGAGGCAGCAGCCAAAATGAGAGTACCCCTAAACATTTTAAAGGAAAAAAGCACTGGTTAAAAATATCATTGGATGCCCCCCTGCCTGCCCAAATACAAATTCACACCTAAGGGCAAATACCGTATTTATCCGCGTATTAGACAAGGTTTTTCTGACAAAAAAAATCATGTCAAAAAACTGGGGTCGTCCAATACATGGGTAGTGGCATGGGGGGGGGGGAGTAGCTGTGTGCGCGCCCACCAGTCAGCCAGTTGGCGGGAGTGCAACTTCCCCTGGATGCTGCAGCAAGCAGGAAACGATCTAGGGAGTGTTTCCTGTCCGCAGCTGCATGGGGGAAGAAGCTCAACAGCCTTGGGCCATCTCCCCTCATTTTCTTAAAACGAAGTCCCCCCAAATAGGGGAGGTGTCTTTTGCATGGGGGCGTCTTATAGACGAAAAAGTACGGTAAACGCATTGCTTATGTAATGGTGCTTATCTAGAGACCCAGTGACTCAGAGTCAAACTAGACTGCCCATGGAAAGGTCAACAGAAGCTCTTGTCACAGCTAACTTGCATGTAGGGCACAACTGTGTGGACAGTGATGTGGGACCATGCTTCTTTGTTTAAAAGGTCCTGACTCTTTCCTGCAACAGTTGTGCATTGTGCACAGGTGTCTGCTGATAAATCCCTACATGTGAGCGCCGGTTTCTGCGTTGGAGATCTGGGCCCTCCAGACACTGTGACAGTTTCCTTGCCTCCGTGACTTCACAGATGGCCATGGTCTGTGGGAGAGGAGATGGCAGCAATATATTCCACCCTCCTTCTTGACAATAAATTTCATTAAGCACACACATATAGAAAATTTGTTGCTTGCTACAATTTCCTTAAGAACCTCTGCTCCCCAAACACACATCCAACTTACAAAAGGTGTCCCTGAAATGACCTATTTCCCAAGAACTTGGCACCTCCTCACAAAGTAACATGTTCTGTGTCCCTTATTTGAGGCAAAAATAAGTACAGAGAGTTTTCAATGGGTGTAGCTAAAAGTGGATTGCCAAATGTTAGAAGGAGTGGGGGGTGGAAAATGGGGTGGGGGGATGGGATGAATTCATCCTGGAAGACAGCCTGGCCGGCTGGCTGGAACCTAAGCCAGAGTGCGCCACACTGCAACATTTTGTTGCAGCCACTCCTACTTCAAGAGTCTACAACGGTACAGTTCTCGAGAACAAACTCAAAGGCATGTAGGGCATGAAGTGCAAACAGCCTCAAAAAGAACAAAATGAAGGAAGGGGAGAATAACAGCGTGCCACTGATGAATCCTATTGGTGTTCTTCAAAAGAATTGTTGGCACGACTAACATGATGCTCCAGAAGATCAATAGAGAAAATCCCTGTCTTCTCCTTTCCTTCATTTCTATGGCTTCCTTCATTTTGAGAGGTTGCCCTCCTCTAAAAACAACTTAAAACTGATCTCTAGCATTGCTTTGTCTGCAGCCAGAGTGCACGAGGGGTTTCCCTGGCATATATAAATGTCTTGTGGCATCCTGTTTATTTTTAGGAGCTCTAAATCACTTTAAAAAACCAAAAAGAAGTGGGCAGGATATTAGTTCCAATACTGTAATTTTCCAGATGACACCAGTTGCATGTATAATGCCAAGCTATACCATGGAAGGCGGGGGGGGGGGGGGGAGAGAGCACACATTCTTGTGGGTTTTGAACCGAACATCCCATCAGGATGCTATTTCTAGTGCTCCTTTTGCTGTGAAGCCAGGCACTATGCAGGGAGCAGAGAAGCTAACCAGATAGCTTGTGACATTGAGGCATTAAGAAAGATTCCCACCACAAATTCCAGTCCACAAGGTGCTGACTGATACCCAAAAAGCATCAGTGGAGCTGGCATCTGATCAAGAAGACAGACCTTTATGTTATCACAGCCACCTTTCTAGTTAAAAACACTTCAAAGGTTTCAGTTTGTTTGTTTCTAGTTTGCTAAGATTTATTAAATTTGGCTTGTATATGAACTTAGCTTTTGAATACAGGGAGAATTTTGAATTGCATGCTCATTCAAAAAAGAAAAAAGCCTGGGAGAAGAGAGACAACCACGTGTCAAATGATAATTTAGGATTCCTTTGAACACTTACCCAGCTATGTGGCAAATGCGATGTTATCTCAAGCAGTGGCAGTATTTATGTGAATTAAGCAGCAATGCGATGTGAGCTGGGCTGATGTTGTGGTCCCTGGCCAACCAACAGAGACTCCACTCAGAAGGACACTGCTAACTGGGTAGATTGGATTCACCAAGTAGACACCCTGGACCTCGTTTAAAGGGTGGGTAAGACCTTTAATTAATTAATAATAAACCACCAAAGAAACCACAGAGCAATGGTGTGAGATGTCATCATAAGGAAGTGGCTTCTCCACAGCACGATGAGAGTGCACAGGGCCAGCCCTGGACATTTTGCCACTAGAGGCAAAACAGAAAATGTCACCCCGGCCTCCTCCTCTGCTGAGCACCTACCACTGCATGCCCACCCACTCTGCAGGCAGACCTGCAGCTCCTCCTCTGTGTGCTTGCTGGAGCCTGCCACCCTGAAGCAGCTGCCTCACTTCACCTCACGGTTGTGCATGTAACCATTTGACCTTACTGTCCTGCTAAGTGGGAAGGACAAGTTAATCTCAGGATTGTGGGTTCGCGCTCCACATTAGGCAAATGATTGGTCCCTTCCAACTCTATTATTCTATTATTTTATTATCCCATCCCTATTTCTTTTTCTTTTTATCTCATGAGTAAGTGGGTTCAGACACTTCTAATTATTTGGCTGGGCAATACAGATGACTATCTTACCAAATGCTGGCAGAAAATAGCCATGCAAAAAGCAGTGGAACCTGCAAATGTTTAGAAAACACACTCACTGCTTTCCAAACATGCTGTGAACACTTGATTAAGCATATGTGTTAAACAAAGCCCTTAGATTTTAGAGTGCTCTCTATGGAGCATCTTCCAAAAATCATTTCTGAAAATGATTGACTAGACCAGCCAGGCACATTCCTCCTTACAATGTATGTTTATATAGTAAATCTAGAAACCACCCTGAGTTTAGGTTACAGCTATTGGGATTAGTGGGCGTCTCATGGGCCGCTATAGGTTTGTAGAGTGCAGCTAAGTTGATGTCTGAATTATGAATTAGCTTCTTTCTAGTTCCAAATGGGTAAACCTCAGAGCAATTTATATACTTAGTGCTAAGTGTTCCTAAAGCACAGAGTATTTATTTAAACCATGCAGATAAAGCGTAATACATGGGGTCTCTGCCATGGGAGCATATTCACCCAGTGCTTTTCAAGGTGCACTGGCTCCCGGTGGAGTACAGGGTCAGATTTAAGGTGCTGCTTTTGACCTTTAAAGCCCTTCACGGCCTAGGACCCTCGTACCTACGGGACCGCCTCTCCTGGTATGCTCCACGGAGAGCCTCAAGGTCCATAAATAGCAACTTGTTCCGCCTGGCCTTTGGCTTGGAGCCAATTTGATTCCCTCCCTCCCTCCCTCCCTCTCTTTCTTTTTTCTTTTCCTTCTCCTCCTGCGATGAGGCTACATTTTAATATTTTAATGTTCCATTATTTTAATGTTGTATTTTATTTTTGTTTTTAAGTTGTAATCATAGAATCATAGAATCATAGAGTTGGAAGAGACCACAAGGGCCATCGAGTCCAACCCCCTGCCAAGCAGGAAACACCATCAGAGCACTCCTGACATATGGTTGTCAAGCCTCTGCTTAAAGACCTCCAAAGAAGGAGACTCCACCACACTCCTTGGCAGCAAATTCCACTGTCGAAGAGCTCTTACTGTCAGGAAGTTCTTCCTAATGTTTAGGTGGAATCTTCTTTCTTGTAGTTTGGATCCATTGCTCCGTGTCCGCTTCTCTGGAGCAGCAGAAAACAACCTTTCTCCCTCCTCTATGTGACATCCTTTTATATATTTGAACATGGCTATCATATCACCCCTTAACCTCCTCTTCTCCAGGCTAAACATGCCCAGCTCCCTTAGCCGTTCCTCATAAGGCATAGTTTCCAGGCCTTTGACCATTTTGGTTGCCCTCCTCTGGACACGTTCCAGTTTGTCAGTGTCCTTCTTGAACTGTGGTGCCCAGAACTGGACACAGTACTCCAGGTGAGGTCTGACCAGAGCAGAATACAGTGGCACTATTACTTCCCTTGATCTAGATGCTATACTCCTATTGATGCAGCCCAGAATTGCATTGGCTTTTTTAGCTGCTGCGTCACACTGTTGGCTCATGTCAAGTTTGTGGTCAACCAAGACTCCTAGATCCTTTTCACATGTACTGCTCTCAAGCCAGGTGTCACCCATCTTGTATTTGTGCCTCTCATTTTTTTTGCCCAACTGCAATACTTTACATTTCTCCCTGTTAAAATTCATCTTGTTTGTTTTGGCCCAGTTCTCTAATCTGTCAAGGTCGTTTTGAAGTGTGATCCTGTCCTCTGGGGTGTTAGCCACCCCTCCCAGTTTGGTGTCATCTGCAAATTTGATCAGGATGCCCTTGAGTCCATCATCCAAGTCGTTGATAAAGATGTTGAATAAGACAGAACCCTGTGGCACCCCACTAGTCACTCTTCTCCAGGATGAAGAGGAACCATTGATGAGCACCCTTTGGGTTCGGTCAGTCAGCCAGTTACAAATCCACTGAGTGGTAGCATAGTCAAGACCGCATTTTACCAGCTTCTTTACAAGAATATCATGGGGCACCTTGTCAAATGCCTTGCTGAAATCAAGGTAGGCTACATCCACTGCGTTCCCTTCATCTACCAGGCTTGTAATTCTGTCAAAAAACGAGATCAGGTTCGTCTGACATGACTTATTTTTCAGAAATCCATGCTGACTATTGGTGATCACAGCATTCCTTTCTAGGTGCTCACAGACTGTTTGCTTAATGATCTGCTCCAGAATCTTCCCTGGTATTGATGTCAGACTGACTGGGCGGTAATTATTTGGGTCCTCTCTTTTCCCCTTTTTGAAAATAGGGACAACATTTGCCCTCCTCCAGTCTGCCGGGACTTCGCCTGTTCTCCAGGAATTCTCAAAGATGACTGCCAGTGGTTCTGAAATCACATCTGCCAGTTCTTTTAATACTCTTGGATGCAGTTCATCTGGCCCTGGAGACTTGAATACATCTAGACTAGCCAAGTATTCTTGTACTATCTCCTTAGTTATTCTGGGCTGTGTTTCCTCTGCTGAATCATTTGCTCCAAATTCTTCAGGTCGGGCATTGTTTTCTTTATCGGAGAAGACTGAGGCAAAGAAGGCATTGAGGAGTTCAGCCCTTTCTGTGTCCCCTGTTTGCATTTCACCATCTTCTCCTCTGAGTGACCCCACTGTTTCTTTGTTCTTCCTTTTGCTACGAACATACCCATAAAAGCCTTTTTTGTTGCTTTTAACCTCTCAGCAAGCCTGAGTTCATTCTGTGCTTTAGCTTTTCTGACTTTGTGTCTACACGTGCTGGCTATTTGTTTGAATTCCTCTTTGGTGGTTTCCCTCCTTTTCCATTTTTTGTACACATCCTTTTTTAATCTTAACTCAGTTAAAAGTTCTTTAGATAGCCACCCTGGCTTCTTTAGGCACCTTCCATGTTTCCGTCTCATTGGTATTGCCTGAAGTTGTGCTTTTACTATCTCCCTCTTAACAAACTCCCAGCCATCATGAACTCCCTTTCCTTTTAGTATTACTGTCCATGGGATCTCACCCAGCACTTCCCTAAGTTTTATGAAGTCGGCTTTCTTAAAGTCGAGAAATTGTGTCCTAGTATGCTTGGCTGCTCCTTTCCGCTGTATAGTAAACTTCAGAAGAGCATGATCACTTGCGCCTAATGATCCTTCCACTTCTACCCCACTAACCAGGTCATCAACATTGGTTAGGACCAGATCTAAAATGGCTGTTCCTCTTGTTGCTTCTCCCACTTTCTGGACAATGAAGTTGTCTGCAAGGCCAGTGAGGAATCTGTTTGACCTTATGCTCTTGGCTGAGTTTGACATCCAACAAATATCCGGGTAATTGAAGTCCCCCATTACTACTATCTCCCTTCCTTTTGCATGCTTGGCCATCTGTTCCAGGAAGGCATCATCTATGTCCTCCGTTTGGCTTGGGGATCTATAGTAAACTCCCACAATGAGGTCACTGTTATTCTTCTCTCCCTTAATTTTGACCCAAATGCACTCACTTTGGCTTTGAGGTTCTAAATCTTGGATCTCTTCACAGGTATACACATCCCTGACATATAACGCCACTCCTCCTCCTTTCTTGTCTGGTCTGTTTCTCTGAAATAGATTGTATCCCTCCATTATTACATTCCAATCGTGGGACTTATCCCACCAGGTTTCAGTGATTCCTATTATGTCATATTTAGTTTGCTGCACCAAGAGCTCAAGCTCATCTTGTTTATTTCCCATGCTTTGCGCATTAGTGTACAGACATTGAAGTCCATTAATCATTCCCCCGTGTCTCTTATTTAAGGATTTTTTCCTCCCACCACTAGGTCTGCATGCTGTTTGCTCCATTCGGTCTATGACATTTGGATGATCATCTTCATCAATTGATAGACTCCTACCTTCAGGACCACTGTCTCCCTCCCCCACATTAGTCAGTTTAAAGCCCTCCTGATGAGGTTTCTGAGATTTTTTGCAAAAACATTCCTCCCAACCGTTGTGAGGTGCAGCCCATCGCTTGCCAGAAGTCCATCTTCAAGAAACTGCATTCCGTGATCTAAGAATCCAAACCGTTCCTGTTTACACCATTTGCGAAGCCAGTTGTTCACTTCCACTATTTTCCCCTCTCTCCCTGGGCCATGTCGTTCAACTGGGAGGACAGATGAGATGACAATTTGTGCATTTAATTGCTTCAATTTCCTGCCCAGAGCCTCGTAATCTCTTTTGATCTTCTGGAGGCTATTGCTTGCAGTGTCATTGGTTCCCACATGAACCAAGAGGAAGGGGTATTTGTCAGTGGGTTTTATGATTCCTTGCAGTCGTTCAGTTACATCTTGGATCTTAGCCCCGGGGAGACAGCACACTTCGCGAGACATCTTGTCAGGCCCACAGATAACTGCTTCTGTTCCCCTCAGTAGGGAATCCCCTATCACCACTACACGCCTCCTCTTAGGTCTGGTCGGGGTTCTTCCGTGAGCTGTCCGTTCCAAGGTCGCCTGCACATTCCCTGAGGGAATCATTCATCTTCTTTTTATTATTGCTTGTAAGCCGCTCTGAGCCCGGCCTTGGCTGGGGATGGTGGGGTATAAATAAAAATTATTATTATTATTATTATTATTATTATTATTATTATTATTATTAAAAGAAAGGACTGTCTGCCTAGCAACTGAGCAACAAGCAATCTTAAGGTTTATAATTGGAGGTAGGGACACAGGGACCATCTCTGGGAGGCCCTAGGGGCCTAGGCACCCACAAAATTTCTACTGTGGGTACCTGGCTGTCACATTGTGTGCTTGCGCACTGCTCAGTCTCCGCATGCTGCCACTGCCTCCCACTGCCTTGTCTCCGCTGGCTATCTGGCCCCATGGCAGTGGCTGGGCCGGGACCTCCACCTCTGCTGCAGGGCCTCTGTTGGGGCCTCGCGGTGGAGGCAGAGGCCCTGGCCCAGTTGCTGCAGTGGGGCCAGAGAGCAGTGGCAGCAGGTGGAGGCCGAGCAGCACTCACACATATGGGATAGTGCAACATGACCTCATGACGCACACACACACCACTGGGCACACACAGTCTGGGGCTCAAGTTGGTGCCTCTGAAAATAAAATTAAAAAGTTGGTGCCTTTGGGTATGGAAATTGAGTTGTTGCTGAAAAGGGTGACAATGATGCCGGATCTCTGCCTCTTGGCCCCCCTCCTCGCCTGCCTCTGAGTCTGGACTGCTCTCTGCTCCAGCCTTTTCCTGCTCACTAAACCCTGTTACCCCTCCAGCTTCCAAGACCTCCTCTTCCCAGGCTGTTCCCTAGTCTTCCCTGACCATTCATCGTCATCCTACCAGCAATCCCCTGACTCTTGGAGGTTCCCCAGCTGGTGCCTCCCACCATTCCTCTGTGTCCAGCCAGTCCATGATACCAGGCTTCATGGAAGTCTCACAGAATAGACTTGTAATGCTCACCCCATTTCTCTGAACCAGAACTCCGAGAAGTTCTGGGGGTGCAATGTTTCAGTTTGCTTTGGAAGGAAGTTACTAGAGGCTTATTTGTATTTTTCTAATAGCTGTGTTTATTTTCAAATATAAAGCTTGAGTATAGGTGGCCCATAGATTGCAGCAGGAAGCCAAAGTCCACTGTTCTCCCATCAGTTCTTCAGGGAGGCAGCTAGTGACCCAACCCAAGTCAGTCCTCTGTGTCTCCGCCAGTCTCTGCCTAACATCGCCACCTCTCTGCACACACAGGCATCCTTAGTGGGGAAGGGTGATTACCTGTCATTTCCCCTTTTCAGCCCTTCAGAAAGCTTAAAGAAAGCAATCTAACAATTAATTCCTATAGGATTACCGTAATTGTTGATTCCTGGCTATAACAACCTTTTTTCATATTGCAGCCTCTGACTTGTTATTGCCTGGAATAGTCCTGTTCAGGGAACTCTGATCGGAAATGTAAAAGAGAATAAATTTGGACATGCTTCAAAAATACAGAAATAATGTGGTAACGTCCCGAAAGAAATGTACCCCTCCTCTACTGAAGTTGGTCACATGTGCTAGAACACTCAGTTGCAGTAAACTAAACATGCTCTGATCATGTGCCTCACCTAATGTTGGCATATTGTTTCAGCTAATGTTGTGAAGGGCTGAAACAATATGCCAAGGGAATGCCATATAAGGGTAACAAGAAGGGAGTAGCCAATGATGATTGGATAAAAACCCACTGCAAAGGGGAGGAGAATGGTAATGATGTAAGAGTATATAAGCCTGAACCGCCCTTTTCACAGGGCTCAGCCTTTGGGAAATTATTCCGCTGTGCCTTTTTTATTTCTGAAATAAAACTTCCTTGTTTCTATTTCTGTTGCTATGCATCTGTTGGGAAACAGGTAAGCGGAGGATCCTGGGTGCAACAATACAAGCCCTTTACTCTGTCAGAGGTGGGAAAACAGGGTGTATATTTGCAGTTCTGCTATAGAATGTCGAGCAGCGAAGTCAAAACACAGAATCAAAATTCACAGTAAAAAGAAAAAAACTTTGCTGAGGCAAACAGGCTTCTTTACACAAACTGTACAAACAACAATAGAAGAGAGCAAAGTAAAAGTAAAAAAGGAGCACACTGAGCCCATGTATTTATCCTTCCAAGCTCCGTGTGACTTCCTGTGATTGAAATAATATTTGTATAAGGAATGAGTCTGCACTTTTCAGCATTTTCCAACACTTTACTGCTTCTGCTCTCAAAAGACCTTTGTCACATGACATAGAAGTGGTTGGCCTAAAAAGGACATCTCTTTATATTTTAACATTTCAAATGTGGCCAGGGCTGGATTTAGGTTTGATGAGGCCCTCAGCTACTGAAGGAAATGGGGTCCTTTATAGGTCCAGCTGTCCTTTGTCAACAACAAATTTTCGCTGTTTTTTGTGTTGTGGACGTGGATGCCATATGTAAAGAATTTCTGGAGGTTTTCAATGGGTTGTTGGGACAATATATTGCCCCCTGTCAGCCTACAACTAGACCCTGAATTACGACCCATCAGGCTCAAGGCCCTCCGGGTCCCATTCGCCCTGAAACCCCACATAGATGAGGAATTGTACTGGTCCAACGGCTCGGTGTGCATCTGCGCAGACTACAAATGTACCATAAACAAGGCCCTTATGGTCCATGCATACCCAGTGCCAGGGGTCAGCCATGTCCTCACCACCCTAGAATCATAGAATCATAGAGTTGGAAGAGACCACAAGGGCCATCGAGTCCAACCCCCTGCCAAGCAGGAAACACCATCAGAGCACTCCTGACATATGGTTGTCAAGCCTCTGCTTAAAGACCTCCAAAGAAGGAGACTCCACCACACTCCTTGGCAGCAAATTCCACTGTCAAACAGCTCTTACTGTCAGGAAGTTCTTCCTAATGTTTAGGTGGAATCTTCTTTCTTGTAGTTTGGATCCACTGCTCCGTGTCCGCTTCTCTGGAGCAGCAGAAAACAACCTTTCTCCCTCCTCTATGTGACATCCTTTTATATATTTGAACATGGCTATCATATCACCCCTTAACCTCCTCTTCTCCAGGCTAAACATGCCCAGCTCCCTTAGCCGTTCCTCATAAGGCATCGTTTCCAGGCCTTTGACCATTTTGGTTGCCCTCCTCTGGACACGTTCCAGTTTGTCAGTGTCCTTCTTGAACTGTGGTGCCCAGAACTGGACACAGTACTCCAGGTGAGGTCTGACCAGAGCAGAATACAGTGGCACTATTACTTCCCTTGATCTAGATGCTATACTCCTATTGATGCAGCCCAGAATTGCATTGGCTTTTTTAGCTGCTGCGTCACACTGTTGGCTCATGTCAAGTTTGTGGTCAACCAAGACTCCTAGATCCTTTTCACATGTAGTGCTCTCAAGCCAGGTGTCACCCATCTTGTATTTGTGCCTCTCATTTTTTTTGCCCAAGTGCAATACTTTACATTTCTCCCTGTTAAAATTCATCTTGTTTGTTTTGGCCCAGTTCTCTAATCTGTCAAGGTCGTTTTGAAGTGTGATCCTGTCCTCTGGGGTGTTAGCCACCCCTCCCAGTTTGGTGTCATCTGCAAATTTGATCAGGATGCCCTTGAGTCCATCACCCAAGTCGTTGATAAAGATGTTGAATAAGACCAGGCCCAAGACAGAACCCTGTGGCACCCCACTAGTCACTCTTCTCCAGGATGAAGAGGAACCATTGATGAGCACCCTTTGGGTTTGGTCAGTCAGCCAGTTACAAATCCACTGAGTGGTAGCATAGTCAAGACCGCATTTTACCAGCTTCTTTACAAGAATATCATGGGGCACCTTGTCAAATGCCTTGCTGAAATCAAGGTAGGCTACATCCACTGCATTCCCTTCATCTACCAGGCTTGTAATTCTGTCAAAAAACGAGATCAGGTTAGTCTGACATGACTTATTTTTCAGAAATCCATGCTGACTATTGGTGATCACAGCATTCCTTTCTAGGTGCTCACAGACTGTTTGCTTGATGATCTGCTCCAGAATCTTCCCTGGTATTGATGTCAGACTGACTGGGCGGTAATTTATTTATTTATTTATTTATTTACGGCTATTAGCCCATAAAATATGTACAAACATAAAAACACAGGGACATAAAAACAGATATATCCGACAACAGAAGGTGAACACCACGATGCAAGGGTGGGTCATTGAGCAGAGCCAAGTGACGGCTTGGGGCCAGGAGAGCTCCAAGGGACGGATCACAGAAAAGGAAAACTGAAGACGAACTCCGACATGCACTCTCATCATAACAGTCCAATTAGTTTTGATGTTGTTGTTGTTTTTTGGTGGTTTTTGAGTGTGAGATAACCGCATTCAGAAATCTCGCCACCTGCAGAGTTACAGAAGGATCTGTATCCTGCAAAAGCAGTGCGGCGTGTGACTCAACAGGCCTGCCAACCAAGCGCAGTAAAGCAGGACCCAGGAATTTAGCCCTGGCTATGCTATGTAGGGGACAGTTGAACATTATATGTGAAAGAGATTCAACAGTTTCCCCGTCACACACGCATAGCGGAGACACCAAACCCTTGGAAAATCTGTGGTTCAGCAGGTTTGATGGAAAGACATTGAACCTTGCACGAATAAATGCACGTCGGTGTGGTACTGATGAAAGAGATGACATGTATGATGGAAGGCCAAGTGGTGGGGTTATTCCGTGATACCTGGGGGAGCAGACACCCCCACCCCTGGCGAGGTTGTGTTGATTTTCAATGTCCGCTAATCTTTGCTCAATAAGGCTTTTGGCTGAGCGTAAGTTCATCTTTAAGGAGTCCGCTAGGGAAATTCCGATGCTCAGAAGTTTGGCATGGATTTTTCCTACCCACGGATTGACAAAGACGTCCCGCCGGGCGGTAATTATTTGGGTCCTCTCTTTTCCCCTTTTTGAAAATAGGGACAACATTTGCCCTCCTCCAGTCTGCCGGGACTTTGCCTGTTCTCCAGGAATTCTCAAAGATGACTGCCAGTGGTTCTGAGATCACATCTGTCAGTTCTTTTAATACTCTTGGATGCAGTTCATCTGGCCCTGGAGACTTGAATACATCTAAACTAGCCAAGTATTCTTGTACTATCTCCTTAGTTATTCTGGGCTGTGTTTCCTCTGCTGAATCATTTGCTCCAAATTCTTCAGGTCGGGCATTGTTTTCTTTATCGGAGAAGACTGAGGCAAAGAAGGCATTGAGAAGTTCAGCCCTTTCTGTGTCCCCTGTTTGCAGAAGAGCATGATCACTCGCGCCTAATGATCCTTCCACTTCTACCCCACTAACCAGGTCATCAACATTGGTTAGGACCAGATCTAAAATGGCTGTTCCTCTTGTTGCTTCTCCCACTTTCTGGACAACAAAGTTGTCTGCAAGGCCAGTGAGGAATCTGTTTGACCTTATGCTCTTGGCTGAGTTTGACATCCAACAAATATCCGGGTAATTGAAGTCCCCCATTACTACTATCTCCCTTCCTTTTGAATGCTTGGCCATCTGTTCCAGGAAGGCATCATCTATGTCCTCCGTTTGGCTTGGGGATCTGTAGTAAACTCCCACAATGAGGTCACTGTTATTTTTCTCTCCCTTAATTTTGACCCAAATGCTCTCACTTTGGCTTTGAGGTTCTAAATCTTGGATCTCTTCACAGGTATACACATCCCTGACAGGGTTTAAGATTTTTGGCCAGCTAAACCTGGCCCAGGCCTACCAGCAGTTGCTGGTTGATGAGGCCACCGCTGAGGCATAGACAATTGTAATGCACAGGGGCACATTCCAGGTCAAGAGGCTGGAATTCAGCGTCAGTGTGGTGCCAGGCATATTCCAAGATTTTTTTTTTATTTGCATTTTTTTTATTTGTCTTTTTTTATATGAATATTTATTAGGTTTTCCAATTTTATATAAACACAAAAAGAAAAAAAAGAAAAATATTAAAAACAAGTCAATATCAATAACAGTTTTTCAATAACATGATTCTTTGACTTCCTCATACCTCCCCTTCTTGTTTTCTAATTCAACTTGTTAATCCAGCAAATCCTAATCTCTTAACATTCCTTTTAAAATAACACCTTATTTTCCACTCAACTTTTTTTTTAAATTTAATGACTTAAGCAATTTAATCCCTATTATCTTTGTCATAACAGCTAGAGACTACAAAAGTTCAATCCAACATCTTTTCGGAGTTCATTAATTTTGTAGTATTTCTGTAAATAGTCCTTAAATTTCTTCCAATCTTCTTCTGCTGACTCTTCTCCCTGGTCGCGGATTCTGCCGGTCATTTCTGCCAGTCCCATGCGCATTTTATTTATTTATTTATTTGTCAACACTCCCACATTACATCGGCAAACGTTGTCATATCACATTACAGGACCCACTACAATATAATTTCCAACATGTACACAAAAACTACACACAAACTCCATATACTTAGAAAGAAAATGAAACAACAACAAAAATAAAGAACAAAGAGAAAAAACAAAAACAGTCCCCCCCAAATCATATACACACCAACACACTAGACTTCCTTTCTTTCCCGCTGTATACTCCTTTCCCACAAATGAATGTACTCTTACCACTGTATATTTCTTTACATATTATCTAATACATTCCTATATCAATATGTGCTCTTAGTCTTATTTCTCAACTCAGTCTCACTCCAAACTCAATCAAATGCTAGCATAGATAGCGAACCTTTACTGTATTTTTGAACATATGTTTTATATCTATCCCACTTTTCCATAAATTTTTGTTTTGAATTGCCTCTCAGGGTATTTGTTAACTGCGCCATTTCAGCAAATTTTTGTAGCTTGTACTGTCAGTCCGTTATTGTCGGGGCTTCTTGTTCCTTCCACCCCTTTGCCACCAAAGTCCGAGCTGCAGCTGTTGCAGATAAGAATACCTTCCTAAAGGCCTTCGGGATGTCCCTGCTAACAATGCTTAACAGAAATGCCTCTGGTCTTTTTAAAAAAGTTATTCCAAACATTTTTTTTTCAACTCCTCGTAAATTAAGCCCCAGAACACTTTGATCTTCCTACATGTCCACCACATATGATACATGTCACCATTACTCCCACCACACCTCCAGCAAGTTTTTATACATCTTCGATAGTCTTGAGGGGGTGAGATACCATCTGTGCTGCATCTTTAACATATTTTCTTTGATGTTATAACACGCCGTAAATTTCATATTTATTCTCCAAAGCTCTTCCCATTCGGCCATCATTATTGGACGTCCACAGTCCTGTGCCCATCTAATCATTGTTGCCTTAATCTCCTCCTCCTTAACTTCCCATTCCAGGAGGAGTCGATATATTCTCGAAATTACCCTGATTTTATTATTTATTAATTCTGTTTCGAGTTTAAAGGGCTGATTATCAAATCCAATCTTTTTATTTTGTTTAAATATTTTGTATATTTGGTGGTATTCCAACCAACCAGAAAGCTGGTCTTTTATCTCCTCATATTTTCTAAATTTAATTTGGCCATTCTTTTCTAACAATAAAGCATTATATGTTATCCATTCTCCTTTCATGTTCTTGTTTTTTACCGTGGCAAAATCCAACTTGGGGTCTTTGGTTCTAAGAGTCTTCTATATTTTCCCCAAACTCTAAACAGGGCATTTCTTACTATGTGGTTTGTAAAGCTCTTATGTACTCTATACTTATCATAATTTAAGTACACATGCCACCCGTACCAGATGTCATGCCCTTCTATATCTAGTACATCTGTATTACTAAGAAGGAGCCAGTTCCTCATCCACGAAAAGCAGGCAGCCTCATAGTTTAATTTTAAAACAGGGAGGCCAAAGCCTCCCTTTTCATTAGTATCTATTAAGACCTTATGTTTTATTCTTGGTCTTCTCCCTGACCATATGAATTTAGATATTTCTTTCTGCCAGCAGTCGATGCAACCTGTTTTCCTAATAACCGGAATAGTCTGAAACAAGAAAAGCATCTTTGGCAAAATGTTTATTTTAACTGCCAATATATGGCCCCAAAATGATATTTTTAACTTACTCCACCTCTCCATATCTCTTTTAATTCCTGCCCAGCACTTAACATAATTCTCTTCATAAAGATTAATATTTTTAGATGTCAGCCAAATTCCCAAATATTTGGTTTTTGAATATATTTTTAATTCTGTTAATTTCTCAATTTCCTCCTTTTCTATTGGTGATAGATTTTTTGCTAATAATTTGGTTTTATTGATATTCAATTTAAATCCAGAAACCTTTCCATATTCCTGAATGATTTCCAGCACTTTAGTAAGTCTCTCTTACTAAATCCTCAGTTGTTATAATAAGATCGTCCACAAACGCCCTCACTTTATAACTACTACTCCCCAGCTTTATCACTTTAATATTTTTTCCTCTCTGATTTGTTCTATTTAGAATTTCCATTGTTAAGAGAAATATTAACGGAGAGAGCGGACAGCACTGTCTCGTCCCCTTGTTAATTTCACATTCCTGAGTTATATTCACATTTCTTATAATTTTATCTTTTTGTTTGGTATATATTTTTGTTTGTAAAGGCTAGAATACCTTTACAATATTGATCTCCAAATTCCATCTATTGCAACATACCCTTCATAAACTTCCAGGATACATTGTCAAAGGCTTTCTCCGCGTCCACTGCCATTAAAACGGCTGGCTTATCTATTTTTAAATCCAGGTATTCCAGCAGATTTATAATATTTCTTGTATTACTCTGGATCTGTCTGCCGGGGAGCAAGCCTGCTTGATCACTATGGATAATCTTTTGGAGGATTCTTTTTGTTTTTTCAGCTAAAATATATGCGTATAATTTATACTCATTATTCAGGAGCGACACGGGTCTAAAATTAGTTATTGCTTGTTGATCTGTTCGGAATTAGTGTATTAAAACTTTCTTTCCATGACTCAGGCATCTCACCCTCTTTCAGAATGTTATTCATAATATTTTTGAGAGGTTCAGAGAGAACATCCTCTATTTTTTTATAATAAATGGCTGGGAGGCCATCCGGTCCTGGTGTCTTTCCAGACTTAGATTCCTTAATGGCCCTTTGGATTTCAAATGCTGTAATGGGCGAGTTCAAGGGACGCAGGTGGCACTGTGGGTAAAACCTCTGCGCCTAGGACTTGCCGATCGTATGGTCGGCGGTTCTAATCCCCGCGGCGGGGTGCGCTCCTGTTGTTCGGTCCCAGCGCCTGCCAACCTAGCAGTTCGAAAGCACCCCTGGGTGCAAGTAGATAAATAGGGACCGCTTACCAGCGGGAAGGTAAACGGCGTTCCGTGTGCTGCGCTGGCTCGCCAGATGCAGCTTGTCACGCTGGCCATGTGACCCGGAAGTGTCTGCGGACAGCGCTGGCTGTAGAGTGAGATGAGCGCACAACCCTAGAGTCTGGCAAGACTGGCCTGTACGGGCAGGGGTACCTTTACCTTTACCTTTAATGGGCGAGTTCAGGACTTCTCTTTGTTCATTAGTTAATTTTGATAAGTTGTTTTGGTCTAGATATTCTTTTACCTCTTCTGTTGTTTCTCTTCCTTCTTTATAGAGTTCTTTATAAAATTCTGCAAATCTTTTTTCAATTTCCTTAGGGTTACTTATTATTTTGTCCCCAATTTTGATTTTATTAATTATCCTTTCACATTCTTTTTTCTTTAGCTGCCAAGCCAGTAATTTGCCTGGCTTGTTAGCAAACTCAAAATTTCTCTGTTTCATTAATCTGAATTTCCATGCCATTTCTTCATTTATTATCATAGAATATTGTGACTGTAGTATTTTAACATTTCTCTTTATTTCCCCATTATCTGGTCTTTTATATAATTCTATTTCATTTTTCCTGATCTCTTCTACCACTTCTTGCTTCTTCTTTTCTTTCTGTTTTCTTTGGATTGAGTTTTGCTGGCATCCCAAACGATCTTTAAGTCAATCACCTTATTTAAATTGAAATTGAAAAATTCTTTTAAAGTCTTTTTGGCTTTGTCTAATATTTTTTCATCTTTTAATAGCCTCTCATTTAACCTCCATCTAAATACTCTTTCCCCCCTTCAGCCAGACAAATACTGCATTATGATCCGATAATGTTTTAGGTTGGATTTCAGTCTTAAATATTTTTTGGATTAAATCTTTTGATACTCAAATTGTGGCTATTCTTCCGGTTGTGTTATTGGGATATGAAAAGTATGTGAATTCTTTCTTAAATGGATTTTGAGTTCTCCAAGCATCATCTATATTCAACATTTCTGTTAACTGAAAGAAGGTTTTTGGTAATTTCATTTGTTTTCTTTTTGGGGTCTTTTTAGTTCTATCCAGATCTGGGGCTACCACTCCATTCTGATCCCCTAGTAATATAATCTTTTCTCCCATATGCTCCAAAATATTCCAAGATCTAATGGACTCTCTCCTCAAAGGAATTCCTGGTGTCACCCCCTTCTTTGATGATGTGTTGATCGCCGGGGTTATGCCAGGGGAGTTCGGGGATCAACTCCGCACTGTCCTGCCCTGTTTCCAGATGGACGGCCTCAAGCAGGCTATTTGCAACACCCTGGCACATAAGGGTAAGGCTGAATTCCAGGCCTTCTTGGGACTATTGAACTTTTACCATGCCTTCTTACCTCATAAGGCCACCGCAGAGCCCCTACACAGACTGTTAGACAAGTCGGCCCCATGAGTGTGGGGGCAGTGCCAGGAGGCAGCGTTCCAAGCAGTCAAAGACTTGCTCGTCTCAAACTCAGTCCTGGCACACTTTGATGAGAGGCTGCTGCTGGTGCTGGCATGTGATGCCTTGCCCTACTGTGTCGGCGCTGTCCTGGGGCACCAACTCCCAGATGGGACAGAGGTGCTAGTAGCATACTTTTCCCAGACCCTCTCCACAACCAAGAAGAACTACCCGCAAATTGTCAGGAGTGCGTGCAGGAGCCAGGCCCTGTGACTGGTAGGGCTTTACAGGACTGGGGCTTTCCTAAGTTTGTTCTGAAGAGGCAATGCGTGGCCGCACAGGTGAGGCTGATTGGTAACTCACAGCACCTGGCTTCCTGATCCTCAGACCCTTGGCTCCTTGACCCCTGGTTTCCTGCCCCTCGGACCCTTGGTTTCCGGACTCCACCCCACCTTCTTGCCCCCAGTCCCGACGTCCTCAGCTGGGACTTCAACTGCTCGTAAACCGGACCATGACACAAATAGACAAAAAGGGCCTGGCAATTGTGAAGGGAGTCAAGAAATTCCACGATTTATTGTATGGATGGACCGGGTAAGCAGACCCCTCAAGTACTGTCATCCTGCACCCTCAGGTGGTCAGTTTTCCTCACAGGACACCAGTATACACTGGACCACCGACCCGGGAAGACGATGGGCCATGCGGACACCCTCAGCAAGCTGCCACTACCAGAGACCAGCCCTGACCCAGTGCCTGCACAAGAGGCCATGAGCCTGGAACAGCTTCCCGACCAACCCATTCAGGCACCAGAAGTAGCGCACCACTCCACAAAGGAGAAGGTCATTTCCTGGGTCCTGGACTGGGTGTGGCAGGGATGGCCCAACAGCAACCCCTGGCTGGAATTTGTGGGCTACACGACCTGCAAACACGAGCTTTCAGCCCACAAGGGGAAGCAGGGTGGTCATTCCCCAGCCCCTCCGCCAAAAGGTCCTCACAACCCTACACGAGACATACCCCAGGGTAGTGAGAATGAAGGCCCAGGGATCGATGGGGAAATTGAGGCCTGGGTTAAATACTGCCAGACCTGCCAGGAGTCCCGCCCAGATCCCCTGAGGGCCCCCATCCAACCCTGGTAGTCCACCCGAGCACCATGGTCCCACCTGCATGTGGACTTCGCGGGCCCCTTCTAGGGAAGAACCTTCTTCATAGTGGTGGACTTCTTACCTCATAAGGCCATAAGTTCGACAGTGGAATTTGCTGCCAAGGAGTGTGGTGGAGTCTCCTTCTTTGGAGGTCTTTAAGCAGAGGCTTGATAACCATATGTCAGGAGTACTCTGATGGTGTTTCCTGCTTGGCAGGGGGTTGGACTCGATGGCCCTTGTGGTCTCTTCCAAGTCTATGATTCTATGATTCTATGACTTATACACCAAATGGCTGGAGGTCGCCCTGGTTACTGTCCACTTCTATGGTTGCAGCCATCCAAGTATTATGGAGCCTGTTCGTGACCCACAGGCTCCCTGACACCCTCATCTCGGACAACAGAACAGCATTCATGTCAGAGGAGTTCCAGACTTTCACAGTGCAAAGCGGCGTCCGTCATGCACGATCAGCACCGTTCCACCCTGCCACCAACGGCCAGGCAGAGTGCATGGTGCAGACCACCAAGGACACCCTCTGCCACATGACGCAAGGGGACTGGGAGTACCACCTTGCTGCATTTCTTCTAGCCCAGCACAGCACCCCCAGCATGACGACCAGCCAGAGCCCAGAGGAACTACTCATGGGTCAGTGCCTCATAACAAGACTGGACCGCCTTCACCCCAACAGAGCTCAGGATGAGGCAGTGGGGGGGGAGCAAGGACCCCCGGGCCTTCTGGGCCCCAGACCCAGTGTACACAAAGAACTTAGGGGCAGGGCCTGCATGGGTCACCAGGGCGACATGTCCCATGCCTTATGAGGTATTAACAGAGGGGGGGCAATGCTGGTGCTGCCACTGCGATCAGCTATGGTGATGATTCTGGGGGGAAACTAGGAGGAGAGCTGGACAGAGGAATCCCAAGGGGACAGCTGGGAGGTGAGGCCCATAAAACAGGAGGAATGGGCAAGGGAGGCAGAACCAGTAAGCCCAGCAGTGACCCCCGAGGCCGAGCAGCCAAAGGAACCAGAGCCACATCCGAGCAGACCAGCAGCGCCCAAGCCAATGGCCCCATCACAGCCGGCAGCCCCGGAACAAGAGCCGGAACCAGGAACCCCTACCGAGGAACACCCCAGACCACAATGCCTATGTAGGCGACTGGCATACCTTGATGACTATGAATTAGAGGGGAGGGGTGTTATGTACTAAGCCTGGAACCTAGAACAATAGGCAGGTAGGATACTAGGATGCAACAACTGATTAGCCTTCGCAAGGGGACTGGGAGTACTGCCTCGCCGCATTTCTTCTAGCCCAGCACATAATCAACCAGTCACGCAGTACTCATTGTGTACATAATGTATATAATGGCTGTGGTTTGGGAGGAAATTCAATCACTGTTCCTATGAGCTGAAATAAGGAGCATAAAATTACCGCATTTTTTGCTGCATAAGACACCTTTTTTTTCCTCCTAAAAAGTAAGGGGAAATGTCTGTGCGTCTTATGGAGTGAATGTGTGGTCCCTGAAGCCAAATTGCCTGAGTGCAGGGGCAAAAATCGGATCGTGCGTCATGAGGAGGGAAGGCTGCAGAGAGGAGGCTGTTGGGGTTCCTGTATCGGGCATATTTTGGTGTGTGTGTGGAGGCGTGTGAGTCATGTTGCTGCACGGGAGAGCGTGTGGTTAAAGGGGGCGTTTGAGTGTCCTTGTGTGTGGCGCCTCTCGATCGATGTACAGCATCCCAAGGCTACCATCTGTTCATCAGCCCTGTTCCCCTTGCCTAATTATTGTAGCACCTTCCTAAGGATTCAATTGTGACTCCTATTTTGTTTTGTGCTCCCCACCGCATACGGTTTTAACTGGGCGGTTAAAGTCAGCCGCTGCTCCCCGCCTTTTGCTCTTGTCCCTTTCTGGCAGGGAGCGCACAGCTGCAGTGAATTCCTTTCCTGCCCTCTGCCTCAGGGTCTTACTGCCCACCCTCTTGTATTTTCGGTTGTTGTGTTTGCTCGGAATGGGCCAGCGAAGGCCCATTCCCCTTGCTCAGCGCGTCTGCTTGCTACGAGGTGACGCGGCTAGGAAGGAATTAGCAGGTGGACACGATCCTTTCCCCTTCCATTGCTCAGCGCCGGCCACAGCACCGTCACCTCGCAGCAAGCAGACACGCTAAGCAAGGAGATTGGTGGCAGACAAATGCAACAGAGAGCAGGGAAATCCCCTGCCCTCGCGGCAAGCAGAGGGGAAAGGATTGTGTCCTTCCTGCTAATGCCTTCCTAGCCACACTGCGCGCAGGCTCCAGCCCACACGGCTCAGCTTCCGGCAGCTAGGAGCACAACTGGCAGCTGCCGCCGCCGCCTCCTCTCTGTGCTCCGGTGCTGCTGCTGCTGCGTGCCAGGGATGCACAGGCAGCCGGAAAACATGCAGGTGGGGGAGAGAGGGGGAGGCTGGCTTGGGGGGGGGGGAGAACTTTTGCCTTCTTTTCCTCCCTTCCCTTAAACCCCTCTCCTGCATCATTAGCCACCTCTTTCTCCACACGCCCCACACGTGCTCCTTGTCCCTTCAGTGTTTTTCCTTCCCTCCCCACTTAAAACTCCTATCCTACAACATTTGATTCAGAATATTTTTTTTCTTGTTTCCTCCTCTAAAAACTAGGTGCAACTTATGGTCAGGTGCACCTTATGGAGCGAAAAATACAGTACTACTTGACTCTGAGTTCATTTCACTTAGCTTCACATAATAAGAGAGGAATGTGGCAAGGAAAGAGTGGCAACTTTCCTTGGTGCAGTTAAGGCAATCTCCATTTGTCCTAGAGCCAAGATGGAAGAATGTGGGCTGCTTTCCTGTGGAAGCATTTTCACTAATGTAAATGACTCTGCAGCAGAGTAAATAGTTAGGATTAAACCTACAGGAGAGTCCATTGCTTTTATCCAAACGTTACTCCCTCACAATGTCAACTGAGAGTAAGATTGCCTTTGGCAAATTCCAAACACTCTTCCTTTATATGCAACTTTAATTGCAGATGATATAAAGGCAAGACTTCCGTTTGGTGGCGGGGGGGGGCGTTTAAGCCTTCCCTTCACTGATCAGAATCGTTGCAGTAATGGGCATGAGGAAAAAAGCTTCCATTGGTGAAAATGGGGGTTTCCTCCCTAACTGTCAGTGGGTGGCTGGGTGGGGTGGCAGATTTCATGGAGACTGCAGCTGGAGAGGAGAGGCTTTAACCAGTCCTCCCTGTGATCCTGACACTCAGTATGGTTTTTTCTAAAAAAAGAAACCCTACAAAGTGATTGCTAGAAAGAAAGAAGGCAAACAACAAAGAACAAGTGGAGGTAAAAAAAAGAACCTCTAGGATTCAAAGCCAGAAATTTAAAGTAATGTCTTATTAATGAGAGAGATGATTCATGGTTCATGTTGATACAAGAATAAATGTCAAACTCAAAATAGGCAAAACAAAGGCATTTGAAATCCTGCCTTTCCATCAAAAATGCCTAAGCCTAAAACAATAAGATCCACAGAATCAAAATAATCTCCACAATAGAAAAACTCTGTTAAACGTTGTTCACATAACAGCATCTGAACTTTTTATTTTATGAAACACCCAAACACTTAAGTTAAATTAAAACTCTTACACACACACACAACACCACTGCCACCTTACTTTTAAGAGTAAATTTAGTGTGCTGTCAGTTTTAATTAATAATAAAATAATTGAATTATTAATTTAACAAAATATAAATGAAACATCTTTTCCACATATTCCAAACCTGACCACTTAAAACTTCCAGTGAGATCTTTACCATATTTATTTGGAAGTATGCCTACTAATTTCCATGGGATTAGATGAAATGGCTTGGAATAAATAGGAGAAATGTGTTTTTCTGGGGATTTCTCCCTGTTTTTTAACAGGACAAATGGGAAAACTGGGGGTGGGGTGGGGGACACAAACACACTCAGGATTTATTTTTTTAGAATGTGTCAAATGCTTTTTAAACCAGTGCTTTCAAACTGAGCCAACTGGCACTGATCAAAGTTCTTAGATTTAAATGAAAGCTAACTAGGTCTGTTAATGATACCATTGCCACACAGTGTTTGTTTGGGTTGCTAAACAAGCAACATCATTCAGACTCAATCCTGGGAAAGTATCTTATGACAGTGAATTCCATAAACTACTTCCATAAATTAAGGAGCATATTATGGGTAAAAACAAATGTAGTTTTCCTTCTTTGTGACTCAAATCACATATGAATGCTGTGCATGTACATCTCACGGTCACATACTCGGGGCAAGTCTCTGTCACTTGGATAGCATAGCCTATTGTTCTGTTCTGTCCCCCCCCCCAACAAACGGGTGCAACATCAATGACCAGCATTAGAGCCACCCCTCAAATCTCCGTTTGGATGGGCTATTCAGACACCAGCAGAATCAGTGTGTGGGAGATGGTGTGGAACTGAGTGATGAAAGATTATATGGCAGTGGGAAATTGGTTGGATCCCTTGTTAAAAGCAACTTTCCAGAGGTCCTGGGCCAGGTTCACTCCCCCGTCTTGGCCCCAGCTGGCTACTGGCTTTGTTCCCTTGGCAGAGAGGAGCTGTCAGTCTCCTTGGTGTAAAGCACATAGCACTTGGCTCCTGAGAGATGAGGCAGGAAGCATGGTGCAGAAGTGTGGCTGAAGCACAGCTGCGTTTTGGCAGTAGGTAGGCACTTTAGGGGAGCTGCTTGCCAGCTGGCATCGTTCGTTAGCCTGTGCCTAGAACTGGGCAAAAGAGATAAGGACCTGGAACCATCTTCAACCATAACAAGAAGTAGGGCTTGTCCACTGTTCTCTCTGAACAATAGAGAGGTTAGTCTTTTATACACTTCTAGTGTATAAAATATTGGGTGGATTGAGTGGGTGGAGAAAAGTTTTTCTCCCTTTTTCATAGCACTAGAACTTAAGGACAGGCAATAAACCAAATGTTGGAAGATACAGGGCAGACAAAAGCAGGTATTTCTTCAGGCAGCTCGTAGTTAGACTACAGTGGTACCTCTGTGTAATGGCTTAGGTTTTTCCTACAGAAGCTAGGCAGTTCCGGGAGCAATTATCTCAGATTTATTGCTTAAACACGCAAATCACTGCGGAGTTCAGCAGAGGCGTAGGAAGGTCAGGTGGTACCCAGTGCAGAAAATTTGTCACCCCATCCCCCACATTGATTTTTTTTTTTTGCCTGCAAAAATGGTTTTATGTTATTTCATATTTTCTTACAAAGGAATGTGGATTCTGAGCCTCTGATAACAACTAGGTGACTATGGACCGATACTTAAATCTACAGGATGGATTGTGTTCTGGCTTGTGTTATTTTATTTATATTTATTGTTTATTTATTTAATAAAATTTATTTTAAAAAACCCTGCAAAGTGGTTTACCAAAACAAAAAACAAAAAAACACCACAGCAGTAAAATCAAGAAAAATTAATAATCCTACTTTAAAAGATACAAAAGCTAAAATATTAAGATAAAGATTACTTCAACTTCCTAAGCATCTAGGTATGCTTGCCTAAAGAAGAATGCTTTTAGCAGGTGCCTGAAAAGAGTCCAGCAAAGGCACATGCTTTGTTGAAATTTCAGCCTTCACAACATAGGAAAACAGCCAAGTAAACAGCTATTTTTGTGGAGGAGGGTCAAGATATTAACTGATATGCATGAAATTTCATATGTAGCTATATAATCCCTAGTGTAGTAAGATAAGACCTTTGGAGCAGGCATTTTTTAAAAAAAGTTTTTTGTGAACCGCCCTAGTAGGGCAGTAATTGTTCCTTGATAATTTGTCACCCCCCCTCCATGATGGCACCTGGGGAGACCCGCCCCCCCTTTCCTACGCCCCTGGAGCTCAGTCCTCGGCATCTTCTCCCAAGTTTGCTGTTGCTGAGTCTGAGCTCCGCCTCTTCCCTCCCCAGCAACGAAAACCCCATGTTCTCTTTCTTTCTCTTTCCCGCCTCTCGAGCCTACGTGTCTTTGGGCAGGCTATTTCTGGTGTTCCTGTCTGAGTCCGAGCTCAAATTTACAATCTGTGTGTTCCCCCTCGGATTCTCCCCTTCCTGTTCTTTGAGATCAGGCTCCTACTTAGCTTGGCTGCTCCTTTCCCACTTCACATTCCAGCCTGATCTTATCTCCCTGCGTCCCAGCTTTCACAGTGGAGGCACAAAAGGCACTGAGCTGACACTCTGGTTACGAACTTAATTTGTTCTGGAGGTCCATTCTTAACTTGAGGTACCATTTCAGTTAATGGGGTTTTCCGCTGCCGCCAGGCTGCCGGTGCGCGATTTCTGTTCTCACCCTGAGGTAAAGTTCTTAACTCAAGGCCGAAATATTGGGAAATATTGGAACAAGAAGGAGACAAATTGAAATTGCAGAGTTTTGAGAAATTAAAAGATAAAGTGCGAGACTGGCTTCATTATTATCAAATAAGAGAGGCCTATAATTTGGATAAAAAAATTGGCTTCCAGGTGGAAAAATCAAAATTGGAAACAGAACTGTTAGATCCCAAAACTAAGATACTTTCAAGAACGTATAACTTGCTGTTAAAATGGAATACGCAGGATGAAATGGTGAAATCTGCAATGATTAAATGGGCACAAGATATTGGTCATAACATTATGTTTGCGGACTGGGAACAGTTGTGGACCACCGGTATGAAATTTACGGCATGTAATGCCTTAAGAGAGAATATTATGAAAATGATTTATAGGTGGTACATGACACCAGTCAAGCTTGCAAAAATATATCATTTGCCCGATAATAAATGTTGGAAATGTAAAGAAAATGAAGGTACATTCTTTCACCTTTGGTGGACGTGCCCAAAGATTAAGGCTTTCTGGGAGATGATATATAATGAAATGAAAAAGGTATTTAAATATACCTTCCTGAAGAAACCAGAGGCCTTTCTCCTGGGCATAGTCGGCCAATTGGTGCCAAAGAAAGATAGAACTTTCTTTATGTATGCAACAACAGCAGCAAGAATACTTATTGCAAAGTATTGGAAGACACAAGAGCTACCCACCCTGGAAGAGTGGCAGATGAAGGTGACGGATTATATGGAATTGGCGGAAATGACTGGCAGAATCCGAGACCTGGGAGAAGAGTTGGTGGAAGAAGACTGGAAGAAATTTAAAGACTATCTTCAGAAATACTGTAAAATTAATGAATGTTAAAATGATGTTGGATTGAAAATAAGTGGCATTAGCAACAAAGTTAACAAGAATATGCAAAAATGAATTGATAATGGATGAAAATATAGAGTTATAATATGTTAAGATACAGAGTTAAGATAAACGAAAGAGGGTAAGGATTTGCTGATTTGATTATTTAAATGGGAATACAAAAAGGAGAGGTGTGAGGAGGCCAAGGAAATAAGATAATGAGTTTAAAGTTACAAAAAATGGATTTGTTTTTAATTCTTTTTTAGCTATTTGTCTTTTGTATTTTTATTCTTCTTTTTTCTTTTTCATGTATTTTTCTATGTTTTTTTTGGTATCTTTTTCTTTTTATATGACCTTTTTTCATTTTGTAAATTTATGTTTTTGTAAAACTTCAATAAATATCTTTAAAAAAAAAGTTCTTAACTCAAGGTACTACTACTTCCGGGTTAGCGGAGTCTGTAACCCAAAGTGTTTGTAACCCAAGGTACCACAGTATAGCCTTTGCTGCTACAGGAGACAGCAATGACCACCAACCTGCATGGCTCTAAAAGAGACTTATTGGTAGCAACTAGCCAAACTGGCTGGGCTCTACCTCCACAATTTGTGTGGCACTGTGGGTTAAACCACAGAGCCTAGGACTTGCCGATCAGAAGGTCGGCGGTTCGAATCCCCCCGACAGGGTGAGCTCCCATTGCTCGGTCCCTGCTCTGCCAACCTGGCAGTTCAAAAGCACTTCAAAGTGCAAGTAGATAAATAGGTACCGCTCTGGCGGCAAGGTAAATGGCGTTTCTGTGCGCTGCTCTGGTTCGCCAGAAGTGGCTTAGTCATGCTGGCTGTACGCCGGCTCCCTCGGCCAATAAAGTGAGATGAGCGCCGGAACCCCAGAGTCGGTCACGACTGGACCTAATGGTCAGGGGTCCCTTTACCCTTTACCTTAGCCAAACTGGCTGGGCTCTACCTCCACAATTTGTGTTTTGTATTTTTGTTTTTATGTTTCTGTGATATATTGTTGTGGCACAATCACTTCTGAGTACTATGATTCAGACCAGGAACAGGAAGTACTTAAGGAAGAGGACTTGGGGGGGGGATGAGACAATGGAGTAGAGGCCTTTCAACACCCCTTCACCTCTTTGCTTCCAGATGGATCTTCAGATAAGGCAGGAGTCCCAGAGGCCACCTTCCTCTTACCTGTGGAGGAGACAAGTCTGACAAGGTCTCCCAGAGAGAGGTGCACATCAAGAGAATAGAGGCGTCTCCTCTCCCTAGGCAGAGCCCATCTTCAAGCCATTATTCCCACAGGAACAAGGATTATTGTGAATAGCTGGGCATTTTCTGCCTCTGCTTAAAAGCTTGATAGGTAGGCAGGGAAACTTAATAAAAGAACTTCACCACTCCCATGCAGTCTTGAAACCTTTGTTACTGATCAGGACCACTGAACCTTGGTAGTGACCCTGAACCAGGCTTTGTTGCTATTCCTTTGTGTTTTAGAGTGCATAGACTATATTCTGTTCTGATTGGAACGGTTTGGGAAACCGTGACTTAAAAAGCTTGGTAGGTGGGTCTGCAAACTTGTTGGAACAATTTTGCTACTCATGAACAGTCTTGTTACCTATGTTCAACTTATGAGACTCGGCCTTGCTCCTGGTCTCACACTCATCAATCACCCGCAGACTGTATATGATTACTGAGTTTGTACTGCTAGTCTGCTTTTAATAAAGATCACTTCCTTACTTACAAGTAAGTGCACTTGATGTTGTGATTTGGGCAGGGCACTTACTTCTGTAAGTAACATCATCACGTGCAGTATGTCTTTCTTCTTGTTACAGAGTTTGTATCCAGAGATAACCGTGTCCCACTGGTTCTTTCAATTCCACGAGGGTTTGATTATGCCCACTATATCTCTGTTGCTCTCTAAGACCATCCATTGAGCTTGTTATGGATCAGAGTCTCCTAGCATGAGCAGGTATACATTTAGATACAGTGTCTCTCTCCAAATGTTCTTTGCACTTGCAGTTTAGCCTCTGGTGCTAGCCTCTCTGAACTGCTATTCTATGCCCCTGTACTCTCAATGTCTGGTTCTATCCCTCACTGAAATATGCCTACTTTTTTTTGCCTTCCATCTTCATCCTGGTGGGAGATTTGTTCTGAACTAGACCCTCCCCAGCCTTTGTCACTGCCCCCCCCATTCAAAAAACTTTTCTGCAGTTTGCTCTAATCCTGGTTCTAGTTGAGCCTGTGCCTTTTGTTTGGGCTCGACTTGTCCCAAAATGTCTCCCAGTGTCCAAACCCCTCCTTCTGCTACTGCTGTCTCATTTAATTTGTCTGAGTGCAGTTTCATTAATTAATTTTTTAGCATGGAGTTCATACAAAGGGCATTTTGTTAGTGAATGTACCTAGAATCTCGTATGGTTGGCTTGCTCTGTTTGATACAACTCATTGATTAGGTAATCAAGTAGGATTGGCAGGTCTCTGAGTGTGGACCCATGTACACATGGCCCCCTTGAGGTATTCATCATTGCTCCTCACAGCTGGCCTTTAAAATATCTGAAGAGCACTTTATTCTCTGAGTGGTTTTTGTACTGCCTGCAGATCACAGTACATATTGGTTTATTTTATTTATCAAGTAGTTTCAGTTAACTATGAACATTGTGATAGACTGGTGTTCAGTTGCCCTGCCCTTTCATCTTTCTAAATTGCTAGTTAAATGGATTGTCACATTATGCTTAACTCCACACTAATTATTGGGATCCCTGACTAAGTAATTGTGGCTCTAAGCTTGCAGTGTGTATTGAACAGCTGAGTATAGCGTGTGTGCCCCATGAACTGCCTTTTGTGTGCAGAAAGACCAGCATAAACTCATGGATAGATACTGGAATGTGTTGTTGCATTTTTATTTTCTTTGGATTTTAAAATATTCTGCTGGGAGTCACTTGAATTGCTTTTAACTCTGGCTCTCTGGTAGATCAGTTTCTATTTTTTTGGAACCCTCTTTCCTCTGGGCCCTGGGACTTGGCTCTTCTCACTGAGGAGTGTGGGCTTAGTTTTGAGGATGAGATTGGAGGTACTTTCTTTGAAAACACACCAAAAAAGGAGTCAAAGTCAGAAAAGAATTTTGCACCTTTTTCAAATGCCACTCTGCTGCAGGTAAAAAATTTAACAGCTTGTGTGAGATACATCTAGAGCCAATAATAATTTGACTGACATGCTTTGGCACCAAAGTGTCTATTTAAGCCTGCCCACAAGATGGACCTTTTGTTAAAAAAACTTTTAGGCAGCGTCTGGTATTTTTGTATGTTCATTCTTGCAAAGATTAATTTGCATTTGCTGGGTTTAAAAAACGTTTGCTGAAACTGGTATGCCTAGCTAGCAGAAATTGGTTCTTCAGGAATTACTGCTAATAGTATTGGTATAAAATCTGCAATTGCTGAAGTCCATCAGAATTATTTCCATAAATATTTGGTTCATGCTGTCAGAATGCTTGTTCCTTGTTACCCTTCCCCCACAACCCATTCTTGTCTTGAATTGGAATTAAGGTTAGACTGCATTTTTATGAGCTCAGTGAACTTCCAACTTCTCAAAGCCACAGGACCATATATTTGTTTTTCACTTGGTTTTATGTCATCTAAAAAGAACTAGGATTTCTTAGGATTCATTCTGTTACGTTTTATGGCAGGAGGATTGCAGAGCTGTGTTGATATCACAGAAAGTGATTGTATTGTCTCATATTATCAGTGATCATATTATGAGCTGTCAAAAGCCATATTATAATGCAGCATCAATTGCAAAATGCATCCATAACAAAATTAATTCAGTTCAGGATACTCTAACAAATGTTTTTGCAATCCAAAACTTTATGCCTAAAATTGCTTGTGTACAATCTGATCCCTTATCAAAAATCCCTCTGCTCTGAAGTTGCTAGTCAAACTTTTTGTTCTTAAATCCGAGAGTAACATTCAACATTCCACATCTTGTTTAGCAAGAAGATCACAATCATCCATGATCTTATAATGCTGGAGGCTGTGGATCTGGCATGTATTACCAAGACCTGGGAGGAGTTTTCTAACCCGACTGTACCCACCTGGATACACAGTGAAGCATCAGCACAGGCTGCAGGGTTATGATGGGGGTGGGGAGTTGCTGTGGTCCATAGAACTTCCATCTTCATTAGAAGGAAATCCCTCTGTCTGTGAGGGTTGGCATTTGGTGTCAGGAGAAGGAGAAAGTAAACTAGGGCTGCTGATAGTGTCCTGTCCACTGCGCTGCCCTGTGGCTTTTCTGACCAGGCTAGCAGAGGTGGTCTTGGGTGTGGTGGTGGAGGAAGCCAGAACAATCCTTCTGGGTGGTTTCTATATCCATGCTGGGGCTGCCTCTAGTGTTCCAGCCTGGGCCATGATGGCCCCCACGATGACCCTGGGACTGTCTCAAGTTGTCATTGGTCTGACACATAGGGTAGAGCATGGGAGTAACCAGGATTTTTTTGGGGGGGGGAGGGCAGAACTTTTGTTGGGGGGGCAGAACCAACATGATTGATCAGTTAAGTATTTCTATTGTTTTATTTGATGGGGAGGCAGCTGCTCCCCCTGCTACTCCCATGGGGTGGAGCACACACTCAGTTTGGTTTTTGCTCTGGATGGAGGAGGAGATGACCTGCAGATGGGGGCTGATGGATGTTACCCCGTTCTCCTGGTCTTACCTCCCTTTCATTTTTATTTATGCTATTTTCATGGCTAAAGTTTTCCAATGTTTAGACATGTTTTGGTATTGGTTTGCAAGTGCGTTCCTGCTGTGTTTTACTCAGTTAGTGGGGTAGAAGTGGAAGGATCATTAGGCGCGAGTGATCATGCTCTTCTGAAGTTTACTATACAGCGGAAAGGAGCAGCCAAGCATACTAGGACTCAATTTCTTGACTTTATGAAAGCCGACTTCATAAAACTTAGGGAAGTGCTGGGTGAGATCCCATGGACAGTAATACTAAAAGGAAAGGGAGTTCATGATGGCTGGGAGTTTCTTAAGAGGGAGATAGTAAAAGCACAACTTCAGGCAATACCAATGAGACGGAAACATGGAAGGTGCCTAAAGAAACCAGGGTGGCTATCTAAAGAACTTTTAACTGAGTTAAGATTAAAAAAGGATGTGTACAAAAAATGGAAAAGGGGGGAAACCACCAAAGAGGAATTCAAACAAATAGCCAGCACGTGTAGACACAAAGTCAGAAAAGCTAAAGCACAGAATGAACTCAGGCTTGCTAGAGAGGTTAAAAGCAACAAAAAAGGCTTTTATGGGTATGTTCGTAGCAAAAGGAAGAACAAAGAAACAGTGGGGTCACTCAGAGGAGAAGATGGTGAAATGCAAACAGGGGACACAGAAAGGGCTGAACTCCTCAATGCCTTCTTTGCCTCAGTCTTCTCCGATAAAGAAAACAATGCCCGACCTGAAGAATTTGGAGCAAATGATTCAGCAGAGGAAACAAAGCCCAGAATAACTAAGGAGATAGTATAAGAATACTTGGCTAGTTTAGATGTATTCAAGTCTCCAGGGCCAGATGAACTGCATCCAAGAGTATTAAAAGAACTGGCAGATGTGATCTCAGAACCACTGGCAGTCATCTTTGAGAATTCCTGGAGAACAGGCGAAGTCCCGGCAGACTGGAGGAGGGCAAATGTTGTCCCTATTTTCAAAAAGGGGAAAACAGAGGACCCAAATAATTACCGCCCAGTCAGTCTGACATCAATACCAGGGAAGATTCTGGAGCAGATCATTAAGCAAACAGTCTGTGAGCACCTAGAAAGGAATGTTGTGATCACCAATAGTCAGCATGGATTTCTGAAAAATAAGTCTGGGGACTGGGGAGAAATCCAGTTCAGTTTACATTTAAAGGTGACCTGCACTTTCTGAAACATCACATGAACCAGCACATAGCCATCCTTTGAAATTTGTGCTTCCCCAAATTTTGTGACGGGATGCGGGTGGCGCTGTGGGTTAAACCACAGAGCCTAGGACTTGCTGATCAGAAAGTCGGCGGTTTGAATCCCCACGATGGGGTGAGCTCCCGTTGCTCGGTCCCTGCTCCTGCCAACCTAGCAGTTCGAAAGCTCTTCAAAGTGCAAGTAGATGAATAGGTACCGCTCCGGCGGGAAGGTAAACGGCGTTTCCATGCGCTGCTCTGGTTCGCCAGAAGCAGCTTAGTCATGCTGGCCACATGACCCGGAAGCTATCTGTGGACAAACACCGGCTCCCTCTGCCAATAAAGTGAGATGAGCGCCGCAACCCCAGAGTCGGTCACGACTGGACCTTATGGTCAGGGGTCCCTTTACCGTTACTAAATTTTGTGACACAATTCTCCAAGTTTGTTTTCTCCTGCTCAGGAGGGTACGAGTTGAACCAATAGCTTCAAATGGTGATTCCGACTAAACATCAGGAAGAACTTTATGACAGCAAGAGTTGTTCAACAGGTGGAACGGTCTCCCTTGGGAGGTTGCGGACTCTCCTTCCTTGGAGGTTTATAAGCAGAGGTTGGATGGCCATCTGTCAAGGATGGTTTAGCTGAGATTCTTGCATTGCAGGGGGTTGAGCTGGATGACCCCTAGGGCCCCTTTCAACTCTACAATTCTATGATTCAAGCCAAAATAATGTGTACAGGAATGCATATACTAAAGTGTGCATGAAAATGAAAATATTAATGAAAATCACATACAAAAATGAATTATATCAAGGAAAACTAAAAATTGTATATCAGGCAAAATTGCGTACAAAAGTTTGTGTGTTAATATAAATTTGCTCCAAAATGCAGGTGGATTTTCATTACAGCTTTTTAATTTTTAATGCAAACTGATGTGAACTGAACTTAATACTGGAAAACTTAGAAATTGAGAGAAAGCGGAAATAGAGAGGTTCACCCATCACCCACTTTTTAAAAGCCTATTGAAAGAAAGCTGTGGAAAGGAGACTCCATGATATCATGAAGTAGGTTAATCCCACAGAGAAAATAGAATTGTAGGGTTTCTACTATCCTTTCTCTATGTAGTTGGTCAATAAACAGGGTTAAATGGCCATGATGGCAAGGTTTGGATTTCATTGCTCAGTTGTATGGTCACTTCTACTGGAGCATGATCAATGTTACCAGTGTTCACTGCCTGGTAGGAAATAAACTGATGTGAGCAGTAAAAAGTCTAATTTACATTTCATTCAACCCAACTTGTCTCCCAGTCCCGATTAGGAGACTCCGACTGGGAGACAAGTTGGGTTGAATGAAATGTAAAACTGAAATCTTTTGAATTTTCTTCACTCCATATATCATATAAGTCCCATTTTTGGAAGAGGTTTTCTTTGTCCTCTTTTGTCTTTATCTTTAAAAAAGTTCCTTCAAGTGGCACCCTTGCTCAAGTCTTTTAGAGAGACTCCTTGTACATTAAGCTTGAAGTTGCTCCCTAGCATGGCTTCTAATATTGGCAAATTTATTGAATTTACACAATACCTTTTGAATAAAGTCGTATGGATTCAACATTTATGTTTTTTATTAAAGGGACAATGATTGGTAATAAAAAATATCTATCCTCCTTGTCTATCAGTAGTGAGTGGATGTTAGTGAAGCCATGTCCAAAGGTTATTATTATAATGCATATATGCAGCGATCTGTTTGGGCACTGTTAAGGTTTTCTCTTTTGGGCTACCACCAGCAAATTATACAGGGTGAGTCTTTTAAAAGAGGCCCCGTGGAACAGTTAAAAGACTCACTCTGTAGTATTTAATAAACAATTTAAACACATCTCTGAATTCTAGTCAGAGTAACACATTTTCCCAACTGATATGTCTGGTCTGGGGATAGGGCAGACTTCTGACCCTGCCAACTGTGGCAGGGGAAAATCAGTAAAAGGCTTACAAACATTTTAAACATTCTACATATAATATAAAACTTTGAGGGGTTATAAAGCATAATGGAAGAGTTAAAGATATCTGGGCTCAACTGTCACTCACTTCACGTTACACTTCATTTGGTTTTGGCTGCAGAAAGCCCATTCCCACTGTGGGAGGTGTCTTTATTAAGGGCATTGGTGGTGTGATTTAGGCAGGCACTGTAGTTCAGTATTGTATAGTATGGCATAGCTTGAAGGATAGAAGAACAGAATTCCTTCTTTTGCAAGAGGGGTAGGCCTGCAGGATAAAATTATGGGTCCTTCAAGACAGCAGCTTATTGTGATCTGCGGGGGAAACCTATTGGGGAAGAACTTTTTAAGGACTCTCAGGGGTTTGTGTTTTGCTTTATTGTCTTGATTTATTGCACTTCAGCAATAAGTGCCTGAAGGATATGGGAAGATCCACTTCTGGGCCAGCTGAAGACTGAGTGCCTGGCAGCAACAGTATAACCCTTGTCTACTAGCCTCTCTTACCTTGCAGGTGGTGTAACCCCCTTCACACCATTCCAATAACAGCTTCTGAAACAGGTGTGAGGTATTTGGATATCAGGTAAACCAGCACGAAGCCATTAAGGGTAATCCGGCTAGCTACAGACCAATCAATTTGTTACCTATAACTAGGACCCAGTGTGGTGTAGTGGTTAAGAGCGGTAGACTCATAATCTGGTGAACCGGGTTCTTGTTTCCACTCCTCCACCTGCAGCTGCTGGGTGACCTTGGGCTCGTCACACTTCTCTGAAGTCTCTCAGCCCCACTCACCTCACAGAGTGTTTGATGTGGGGGAGGAAGGGAAAGGAGAATGTTAGCCGCTTTGAGACTCCTTGGGGTAGTGATAAAGCAGGATATCAAATCCAAACTCTTCTTCTTCTTCTGGTAAACTATATGCAAAGCACCTCTATAACAAACTAGCTGACTGGATAGACGACGAGGCTATTTTCGCTGAAGAGCAAGCAGGATTTAGGCAAGGCAGATCCACCCTAGACGATTGTAGGGGGTGATATGATAGCCATGTTCAAATATATAAAAGGATGTCACATAGAGGAGGGAGAAAGGTTGTTTTCTGCTGCTCCAGAGAAGCGGACACGGAGCAATGGATCCAAACTACAAGAAAGAAGATTCCACCTAAACATTAGGAAGAACTTCCTGACAGTAAGAGCTGTTCGACAGTGGAATTTGCTGCCAAGGAGTGTAGTGGAGTCTCCTTCTTTGGAGGTCTTTAAGCAGAGGCTTGACAACCATATGTCAGGAGTGCTCTGATGGTGTTTCCTGCTTGGCAGGGGGTTGGACTCGATGGCCCTTGTGGTCTCTTCCAACTCTATGATTCTATGATTGCTTTGTTCTAGCGCATCTCATAGACAAGTATGCTAAGAAACCAAGTGGTGTGATTTACGCAGCTTTCATTGATTTGAAAGCAGCATTTGACTCAATTTCGCAAGTAAGACTCTGGGATAAGCTGAACTCCTCAAGTATAGACAAAAGACATAATAAAATATCTGACAAGCAGGAATGATAAGCAAGCAGCGCTAATATTTATAGATGCTGAGAAGGCCTTTGATAATATTTCTTGGGAGTTAATGATAATTTTTTTGGAATTAATGGAAATGGGACAGTTCTTTATAAAAGGGATCAGAGCAGATCAAAAAGTTAAACTGATTGTAAATAATGTGCTAACTGATAATTTTGAAATTACTAAGGGCACCAGACAAGGATGCCCATTATCACCATTATTGTTTATAACAGTCCTGGAAGTCTTGCTAAGAAATATGGAAAAACCTGACAAGATTAAGGGAATTAATGTTGGTCGAAAAGAATATAAATTAAAAGCCTTTGCAGATAATTTAGTTATAACAGTATTGGAATGATTAATCAGTGCAATAGAAGCACTGGAAAGAATTGAACAATCTGGACAGGTATTAGGATTTAAATTAAACAAAAAGAAAATTAATCTGCTTGTTAAAAATATGGACCAACATTTAAAAGATGAATTGCAACAAAAAACAGTTATTGAGGTGGTTAAAAAAGTTAAATATCTAGGAGTCTGGTTAACATCAAAAAATATAAATTTATTTAAAGATAGCTACACGCCAGTATGGAAAAAGCGTCCCAAAGCACCAAAATTCTGATATGCTTTTTCCATACAAATGGTGGTAAACATATACCATCAGTCCTGGAAGTGTTCCAAGCTAAACCCCTAGCACAGTTATTATATGGGGCTCAGATTTGGACAGGCACTCACCTTGGATCTAAGGAAGCTGTCCAATCAAAGTTCTTAAGGCAGATTTTCTCTGTACCACCCTGTGCCCCAAATGCATCATTGCTCCTAGAGGCTAATCTTCCCTTGGTAGAATCATGGATCTGGCATAGGACACTTAACTATTGACTTTGCCCAAACTCAAATCCACCCCCCCCCCCAGTCTAATATCCCTAGTGCTGCAAGATTGTCACAAGAGCGCCTGGACTAAAATTGTCTATCAAAACTTTACTCTTGTGGTTTATCACCACAACAGCTGCTCACTTCATAATACAAATTTAAATCTGGTAGGTATTGGATATGTTGACCGTTCCACAGTCATAGTGACAGCATATCTTCAGTTCCAGCATACTGTAATTGCTCTTTATGGTGCACACTTTGTCCCACCACTTTCTCCCAGGAAAACCTGCTGTTTACTGCTGAATCAGAGGCCGATTGGCTTTTCTCCAGATTTAGTGCTAAATAGTGTTTTTTTCCAGGGGAAAGCAGTGGTGCAAAGGCAAACCCACCTGGACCTATGCCTATACAAATCAAAGGACAAGTGGGACATGAGTTTTCTAGGCATGGTACAAGTGGCAGTGTGGATGAGCCCTATGTCTGTGTCCACTTACATTAGAAGCCCCTGGCACTTCCCTTTGCTGTCTCTAAAGAGAAAAACCTATTTGATGAGAAGCTAGAAAAAACAACACTGAACCTTCTGATTCCCACACCAAAAGGCCTTTGTCCCAAACCACACACGTAGATTTTAAACAGAAAATAATATTAAAGCACAGTGCTTCCTTTATAGCAGACCGTATGTGCCTTATGCAGCTTTCTGAGTTCCTGTGTCCCTGGATTTATGATGTGCTCTACACTTTCCACATTCTCAGTGCTCTTTTCCCCCATCTGAAGGAGGGAATGATCAAGAGGTTTGTACTGAGCTAAAATTTATTCTGTCTTAGCTGTGTAGAGGTTCCAAATTCACCACAGCATGGAAAATGCACATTCTGTAAAGCATATTGGGCCTTTCCCAGACGCTGGAGACACTGTGGCTCATGTGTGGAAACTGAACATGACATTCTCTCAGCTGCTGCTGCAGTTAGGGTCACTTGGGCCCTCTCTTTTCCTTTTTAAATTAACAGGTAATTGCAGGTGGAGAATAATTTATAGCCCCAGCCACAATGCCTGGAGGAAGAGAACCTTTGTGAAACCTCACTTTCCCAACTGTGGAAAGTAAAACTAGGTAGGAAGTAAACCTTTAATTTTATTTTCTCACAAAAGCTGGGTGGACAGTAGCTTGTGAACAAGTCAGAGCTTTGAGCCAGGCATCGAAAGGCCACAAAGATTGTAATGAAACAGGGACCACATTCGCGCTACACATACCACAACCAAACACAAAAGGATCTTACAGTGCACTCCCAATAGATTAGTGATATTTAGCCGCTTCAAAACCATGCATTTAAAAACTGTTCTAAAATTATGATTATAATTATCCCTGTCCATTAGAGGAACAGTCTGGATTCTTTGCTAGTCTGCAGAGGAAATTTTTCCATTTGCAGGCATGACTTTAACACAAATCATATCTGCAAACAAGACAAAGTTGGTACGACTGTTGGTACGACTCAGGCAATCATTGTGTGTTCAGATCCCCCCTAAATAAATTCACACTTGAGTCAAATTTTTGGTTTGTTTTTGGCAGAATTTAGGCCACAACTTTATTGATTACAGAAAGTGAATGGTTGAATAGGCTCTGGTTCGACTAGCTCCCTGCCATGCAGGTAGCGCTGGCCCAGGGTTCCAACATAGGTCAGCCAAGGGTGAACACCTGGATAAGCGGAAAGTCGGGAACAGGCTATCTCCCCCACCCAAATGTCCCCCCTAGACTCAGGCATGGGCACAAGCCCCTCTCAGGGGTTGACGAAACCAAAGAGTCCCTGGATTTCTTTAACGGAATACCCTTCACATAGGGATGGCAAGAGCGTTCTCCCATCCCTATCACCTGAACCAGCAAGAGCTGCAACCAAAATATCTTGAGTCCAGGAAGAGCTGCCTTCAACTCTTCCAAGTCCTCCTGCATGCGGGTCCGCAGGCTCAAGCTGGGAGCTTCCAGCAAATCATTCTTGCCCAGCTGCACCACCATCACCGCAGGCGTGCCTTCTGCAGACACCTTCGCCTGCACCGTTGGGAGAAGATCCTCCCAACGCATTCCTCGTCTGGATATCCAGGATAAACACATGTGGTCGGGGAGCCCAAGCCTGCGTCCAAATCCAGACTCTGCCGCCCTCCTGCTGGCCCAGTGGACAATGCTGTGCCCAACTATCCAGACGTGCAGGGTAGGTGGACTTAGGAATAAACAAAACAACAACAGCAACTGCACCTCAACGCCGCTTCCGAAATAACCTCGGTATGCTCCGGATCTCCAGTGGCCCAGATTCTTAATCCTGTCAATGGAAAGGCCCCAATGAGCAGCGGTGGTAGCTGCCCCCAGTACGAAAGGAATGAGGTGCAAACATGCTGGCCGACAGGCCGCACGCTGCCAATGCCTTGCGCATTACTGCAGCAAATCGATGCCTCCTTAACAGGGACCCATCCTCGTGAACCAGGAAGGGACTATCCCCAGGCGGGTGAAGGGACAGATATTTCTTGGCATCCTTAACTGGACAAGGGCCAGGCTTACCAGTGGCAGGCAGCCGCATCAAGGCGCCTCTGCCCACCTGGTCCATTTTGGAATTGCGAATGGTTAGGACCAACTCGGCATTGGACAGCTGAACAACCTGCAAAAGCAATCCCCTGGGAGTCCTTCCCTGCACTGACTCCACCACTACTTCACCCAGACACAGTGCACTGAGAAAGGCAATTGAAAATGCTGCCGTAAAGAGTCTCGCCTCAAAACTGGACCAACAAATTGATCTCAGGGTGCTGCACATAGCTCACAATAAGTCAAATGTGACCTCCTACCTGGCAACTTAGGTGGCTGTAGCCTGGCCCAGCCTTCGAGAGCCTTGCGAACTACAAATTTTGCACAAGGGTCTTTAGAATAAAGGGACTTGGAGAAAATGGAAATGGCCGAAGACTGAATTCGGATGGATTTCACAGCACTACCCATAAAATGCCGAATACTGCAACACCTGATGTGTGGATGGTGACTCTGTTCTTAGGCTGGTCGTGAGCTGTGCTCTGAAAGCTAAAAAGTCCATCCGGGCCTTTTTATAAGACCTCAAAGTGGAAGGAGAAACAGAAACAACTACTCCCTGAAGGACAATCTGTTGCCAAGGTCCCAAAGGTGATCCGGAAAATATTCCAGAAGCTGCTGGGCCTCTGAAGCCAGGGATCTGAAGTGCTCCATCTGAAAATGGGATATCATTATTAGAGCCAGGAATAAAACGGGCCAAAAAAACAAACAAACCAATATTAAACTTGAGGCACAGCAGCACAAACATGTGTAACAGGGCAGAGACTCTGCTGGAGCGGGATGACTGCTTTGCCAAAACGCTCACCACGGCCTGGTTATTGGACCAGAAACAGACCCACCGGTCCTTAAACTCCATGGTCCAGATGTGCACTGCCACTATGATGGGAAAAAACTCAAGAAAGGTTACCGTATTTTTCGCTCTATAGGACGCACTTTTTCCCCTTCAAAAATGAAGGGGAAATCTGTGTGCGTCCTATGGAGCGAAGACGCCATAGCCCTGCGACCCTCTCCCGGCTGGAGAGGTGACGCGCGGCTATGGCAGGAGCCTCCATTGCCGCGCGTCACCTCTCCAGCCGGGAGAGCGCGTGCGGGGCTAAAGAAGCCATAGCCCCGCGACCCTCTCCCAGCTGGAGAAGTGACGCGTGACTATGGCAGCAGCCTCTCCGCTGCGCCTTTCCGCTGCTCCCTGACCTGCTCTTTGGGGCTGGTGGTGGGCTTCCCCCTGTCAGCCCCAAAGAGCAGGTCGAAAGGAACCTTCCAAGGTAGCCGCCTGAACGCACCTTAAACGGCACCTTGTTTTAGAGCGGGAAAACAAGAGGGGGAAAATTCTCCCACTCTCTGTGCAGCGCCTCCTGCCGCTTCGCTGAGCGTCCGGATGGACCTGGCAAGAAGTGTCCTTTCAGCTGTTCCTACAGCTGTCCCCTACAGGGAACAGTAGCAATATTTTGGGGTGCAAGGAGATCCCAGGCCACAGAAATCCAGCCCAAAGCCCAAGGAACCAGCAGCGTCCGAATGGACTTGGAAATCGAATTGCAAATTCAAGGTATCCTGCCACAAGGATACACCACTGAACTCCCTAAGGAATTCAAGCCACATCTGCAGGTCTGCCGTGACTTCACTGGGCAACCAGACCCGGTGATGGGGTGAGCGCAGGCCAGCTGACAGTATTGCTAATCATGCACAAAAGGGGTGACCAGGCGCCACCACCCTGCACGCGAAATTCAAATGGGCCAACAGGAACTGAATCTGCCTCAAGGTAACTTTCTCCCTTGGCAAGAATTCCATAAGGATGTCATGCAAAGCCATCAACTTTACTTCAGGCAGAGCGGAAGTTAATGCCACCATATCCAACTGAATCCTGAGGTAAGACAACCTTGAGACTGGGCCTTCAGTTTTATCAGCCACTAAGGGAACCCCTAACTCCTGAGCTAGGTCATTAAAAGCCTGCAAAAGCAGCAGGCATTCCTCCGAATTGGCTGCAGAACTTAATAAAAAATCATCGAGGTAACGGGTCACGCCCATAAAACCTGTCGTGGTACGCAAAGCCCAGCCTCAAAAACTGTGCAGGATATAGAGCAGCCCATAGGCATAGCCTTATCCACATAATGACCTCCATCCAACTGGAACCCCAACAACTTAAAGTCATGTGGATGAACAGGAAGTAAACGGAAGGCAGCTTCTACATTGCACTTTGCCAAAATTGCACCCTTCCTGAAACTCCTGATCAATTTGAACGCTTGGTCAAAGGTGACATACTTAACAGAACACAACTCAGGAGGGATAGCATCATTTACTGATGAACCCAGAGGGTAAGATAAGTTGTGAATTAAGCGAAATTCATCTGGGGCCTTTTTAGGCACCACGCCCAAAGGAGAAAGGTGCAAATCTGGGTAGGGAGGGCACGCAAATGGGCCAGCCATCCTACCCAAAGCCAATTCTTTCCTGATTTTTCTCCTAGCGACATCAGGCAACTCTCTGACAGATTTTTGATTTTCAACTTTGGTAGCCCTAGGCAGGAACACCACTGGGATATGAAAGCCCTGAGAAAATCCAAGCCACAAATAGAAAGCAGCAGCTGTATCAGGGTACCTGCGCAGCCATGCCAATAAGGTGGGCAACTTAATGGGAGTATGTGCCAGGGTCAATAAGACCTCACTTAACATCGAGGGCTGCTGAAGGAGAGGATCCTTTCTGATCCTGCTGAGAACCTCTCCTTGCCCCACGAAAGGGCCGCTTGACTGCACAGGAAGCAGCAGAATGGCTCCCAAAACATTTATCACAAATGTGGAAAAACCTGCAACCTTGATGCTGGCAGGACCCTTTATTATATTCCCCTACAAATAAGGCTCCTTCCTGGCTTCTTAATCTCTTGCTTGGATTTTGATTGCTCAGTGGGCTTTTCGATCCCATCGAGCAGAAAGGATCCTCGTGGTACGACGCCTGAAACTCTCGTTGTAGCTTATGGCTGCCGCCTGACCAGCCAATGCAAAAGCTTTACACACCAACAATTGGTAAATCGTGCAGACTTCTTTTGGGATACGCTGCAGAAATAACCCCAGAGAATACCTGAAATACATCGAGCCATTTTTCAAAAGACCTCTCAACCTTAAGGGAGCCCTGCCACCTTCTTATCCTTATCTGGACATTCCTCAGGAGGAAGGAATTATGAAAATGTCTACATACCGGCCATTGAGAATCCTATTCCAGATCCTAGATGGCAAGTGTGCACCAGGAATAATATCCCTGACCGCATTGGTTGACACTTTAACGCCCTTAACCGGTTTGCCATCTACACATTGAGGGGAAGGCCATACCTAGCCCCATATGAATTGGCTCTATGCTGCCACGCCCACCTGGGAAGGCCCGAAGTCCCTTAGCCGTGGCCCCAATAAAGACCTAGGACCACATCTGACTCATCGTCAGATGTCTCAGAAGAGGAACCCATAGAAGAGGAGGTATCGCCATCTCTGCGCCTCTTGGCCCTGTGCTTGGAGCAACCACTCTTCTGCCACTTGCCACTGGATGAAGGCACCCTGGACACCAGAAGATCCTCCTCGGAAGAGTGGATGCTGAGCGCCTTCCTCGAATGAACCGGCTGCACCTGAACAGAACTAAAAACATATGAGGTGCTTGGCTGAGAAGAAGTTCCTCTCCCCATAAGCTGTGCTGCTGGAAGCTCTGAAGGGGAATTCTTTAAGAACTTGGAAACAAGTCTTTTGGAATACTTGGATAACAAATTAATTTTAATGGGAGACTTGAATGGAGTTGCATCTACTTTGATGGATAGGACTCAGAGACAAAAGAATTTGAATACTGGCAGATTGCCTAAGATTTTTTTTATATATATAACTGACAAATTTGATTTGTCAGACATATGGAGAGTCAGAAATCCAACTGAAAAAGACTTCACTTTTTTCTCAGATGCAAACCAATTATTTTCAAGAATCGACTACTTATGGATATACAGAGACTTGGTTCCTAAAGTATTAAAAACAAAAATTTGCCCTAAAACTTGCTCCGATCATAATGCAGTTTTTATGGATCTGAAAATGTTCGCACAGGGTTCCTTCAGATGGAGAATGAATGATGATTTGCTGAGAAGTACTCCAATTGTAAATAAAACCCAAAAAGCCCTAAAGGATTATTTTGAACTCAACATGAATCAGGGAATGGAAACAAGGGTTATTTTGGATGCCAGCAAAGCAGTAATAAGAGAATTTCTCATTCAACAAAACTCAATTAGGAAAAAGACGCAGAATGAGAAAAAAGATAAAATTATGGAGCAATTAAAAGATAAAGAGAAGAAGCTTAGAGGAAATCCAAAGAATTTGCAGATACAAAAGGAAATTAAAGCCCTTCAGATTCAATATTCACAGATTATAAATCAAGAAATAGAATGGAAGTTAAAGAGGATGAGACAAAGGAACTTTGAATCTGCAAATAAATGTGGGAAACGTCTAGCCTGGCAATTAAAAAAGAGACAAAAGCAAAGTACTATCACTCTTAAGGACCATCTACTTTTGGAATTCCCTGATAACATTGAGGAACACTGGACTGCTGCAGGGCAGCAGCTGAAGAAGGAGCAAAAGGGATTTTCTTGTGTGTGTTTCTTGTGGCTGATTAGCTGCTCTCCCTGTGCAAAGGTCAGAGGGGGCAGGGTTTCTGTTGAGGTAGGTGATTAGCTGTGGGAGGAGCTTATCAGAGCTTGCAGGGCAGCAGCTGAAGAAGGAACAAAAAGGGTTTTCTTGTGTGTGTTTCTTGTGGCTGATTAGCTGCTCTCCCTGTGCAAAGGTCAGAGGGGGCAGGGTTTCTGTTGAGGTAGGTGATTAGCTGTGGGAGGAGCCTAGCGGCATGCACAGTTTGATCCATCTTTTAGATTTAGGGGAGCTAGTCTCAAACGTTTGTTGGGGGAGACCTAGGTTTTTTGGGGGGGAGTTATTTGTCCTGTCTTCATGCTTTTTATGATGGAGGACCGCTGTAGTCACCCCCAACGACACGTTCTCAAGATGGAGGGTGAGGGAACAGCTGCAGTCGCCTGCGGTTCCTGCGCAATGTTTGCCATCTTGCCAAAGGTTGCAGGCAGCTTTACCTGCAGCAATTGCATGTTGATTGCCCTCTTACAAGACAAAGTCCAGCAACTGGAGGAACGTGTAGCTACGCTCCAAAGAATTAGAGAGCTGCAGCTCTTCTTGGAAGCAACAGAGCACACCGTCTCCACCAAGGAGGAGACAGGGGACTCCCCTGAGAAGGAGGCTAGTTCACCAACACAGGAGCCAGATATATGGAGAAACGTGACTCAAAGAAGTAGGAGGCCCAGGGATCGCTCTGATTGTTTAGAAATACACAATCGCTTTGAGGTCCTCTCCCCTAGCATGGAAGACGAAGAGGAGACTCCATTTGAGGATCTCTCCCTCATTACAGTCGATCAGGTATACGAAGACGAGCAGCAAAGTCAGTCCTCAGGGAATGTGCAGGCGACCTTGGAACGGACAGCTCACGGAAGAACCCCGACCAGACCTAAGAGGAGGCGTGTAGTGGTGATAGGGGATTCCCTACTGAGGGGAACAGAAGCAGTGATCTGTGGGCCTGACAAGATGTCTCGGGAAGTGTGCTGTCTCCCCGGGGCTAAGATCCAAGATGTAACTGAACGACTGCAAGGAATCATAAAACCCACTGACAAATACCCCTTCCTCTTGGTTCATGTGGGAACCAATGACACTGCAAGCAATAGCCTCCAGAAGATCAAAAGAGACTACGAGGCTCTGGGCAGGAAAATGAAGCAATTAAATGCACAAATTGTCATCTCATCTGTCCTCCCAGTTGAACAACGTGGCCCAGGGAGAGAGGGAAAAATAGTGGAAGTAAACAACTGGCTTCGCAAATGGTGTAAACAGGAACGGTTTGGATTCTTAGATCACGGACTGCAGTTTCTTAAAGATGGACTTCTGGCAAGCGATGGGCTGCACCTCACAACTGTTGGGAGGAATGTTTTTGCCAAAAATCTCAGAAACCTCATCAGGAGGGCTTTAAACTGACTAATGTGGGGGAGGGAGACAGTGCTCCTGAAGGTAGGAGTCTATCAATTGATGAAGATGATCATCCAAATGTCATAGACCAAACTTCCGGTCAGCGCCAGCAACTGTAATGGCGGATTTCCTCCGATCTCCGGAGGAAATCTGCTTCGTGGAGCCAGGGTTCTACCGCTACGGCGAAGCAGGGACCCGAAAAAAATCACAGGCGGGGAAGCCTGTGAACTGAAGGCTCGGCGGGCTCCATTTGCGTCCCCCCCCTGCTGCAAAGGAGCCTTTTTAAAGGGTGAGCGGCGCGGAGCTGAGAGCTGTCTACCCGTCTCCGCGAAACGAAGCCGCATGCCATGGTTGGAGAGCGCTGACTTCTTCCTTTGAAATTTGGACTAAAAGTAACAACCCGTGAGTATTACGGAAATTGGATATTAAAAAAACCCTTTTTTGATTCGGCATGAGCGGGGAAGGCGCAAAGAGGAAGTCCGTCTCCCCCTCTTGTAAACATTTTAAAGCAAGGACTAGATAACTAAGGTTGAAAAGAACATCTTCTTCGTGAGAAGTCAAAAGTAACTAATTTCACGTTTCGGCAGTATAAGTGAATGTGCTGGAGGATAAGAGTTAATTCTGAAAGTGGATTGTTACCCCTCCCCCAGGACCCGGGAGCGATCCGCGAGGGAGCCTGTTGGAGAGATTTAAAAGACTTTGACAGCTGTCAAACTAGCTGTCAAAGCTGAGAGGGAAAAAAAAGAGAGAGAACTTTGTTTCTATTGCCTCGGCTGGTCATATTTGTTACATTTAGGTAACAAATTGTTGAAAATCAAGGAAAATAAAGGACTTTTGGATTTACAACTGGAAGGAACACTAAGTAACCAGTACTCCCCTAGAGGGGGCTCTGGGACATTACAGAATGGCTGTAAGTGGAAAAATACAGACGGCACTTGAGAAGATCTTTCGTAGCCTGGGAAAACTTCATGAACAAAGCACTGTTTTGGCTAAAAATGTTACAATATTGAATGAAAAAGCAAACAAACCTGCGGAAATTGGAAGGGACTTGACTCAAGTCTCTGTACCAGAACAAAAAGACTGTACCCTTGAATTAAAAACTCTTGCAGCTGAACAAGAAAAGGAATTTGAGAAATTTGAAGAAGCTACACATGACAATTTAGAGGGAAAGGAAGGAGGAGCTATAATGCAGCAGAGGATTAAAGAAAGAAGCAAAAAACAAGATTTGGACTACAATTATAAATATGGAGACCTGGCAGGCCAAAGGCCTGTAAAGATGGACTTAAAGGAAAAGACAAATCTGATCAAAGTGGAAGCAGGAGTTTCTGGGACATTTGGACTTAAAAGAAGTAAAAAACAAGATTTGGATTACAATTTTAAATATGGAGGCCTGGCAGGAAGAAGTATGGGCCTTATGGGGACAGAGCTTCTCCGAGATTTGGCGTTTAACATAAAGGACTATCAAAAAAACCGGCAGAGAGGAAAGGAGAGAGACTTAAGGGCCTCGGATGTGAGATCACCAGGCTGATACCAGATGGATTGATGGACATTGGTTGGAGATTGAAACCGGGAAAAGCGGGGAGTGGGGTTTTGGACTTAAAAGAAGTAAAAAACAAGATTTGGATTACAATTTTAAATATGGAGGCCTGGCAGGAAGAAGTATGGGCCTTATGGGGACAGAGCTTCTCCGAGATTTGGCGTTTAACATAAAGGACTATCAAAAAAACCGGCAGAGAGGAAAGGAGAGAGACTTAAGGGCCTCGGATGTGAGATCACCAGGCTGATACCAGATGGATTGATGGACATTGGTTGGAGATTGAAACCGGGAAAAGCGGGGAGTGGGGTTTTGGGTATCCAAAGGCGGTACAAATATATATTTTCTTTTTTTCTTTCTTGTAAATAATTTGTTTTGCTATTCTAGATTAAAATGGGGAAATCGTGAAATGGAATTGGGGTCGACTTTAGAAAAAGGTATTAAGAGTAAGATTTGATGTATCAAGATTGAGATTTATGTTAAAATTGGTTAAACAAAAAGGACTTAAATATAATAAGGTAAAATTTGGGGATAGGAACTTGTTGAATTAAAAATTGAATTGGAATACAAGAAGGGGAGATGTGGGGAAGTCAAGGGAAAATGTTATTGAAAGGTATATGTTTGTTTTTGGTTTTTTTTCTTTTTTTGTTTGTGTTTTGTTTTTGTTTTTTGTTTTTTTTTGAAAACTTCAATAAATATTTTATAAAAAAACAAAAAACAAATGTCATAGACCAAATGGAGCAAACAGCACGCAGACCTAGTGGTGGGAGGAAAAAATCCTTAAATAAGAGACACGGGGGAATGATTAATGGACTTCAATGTCTGTACACTAATGCGCAAAGCATGGGAAATAAACAAGATGAGCTTGAGCTCTTGGTGCAGCAAACTAAATATGACATAATAGGAATCACTGAAACCTGGTGGGATAAGTCCCACGATTGGAATGTAATAATGGAGGGATACAATCTATTTCAGAGAAACAGACCAGACAAGAAAGGAGGAGGAGTGGCGTTATATGTCAGGGATGTGTATACCTGTGAAGAGATCCAAGATTTAGAACCTCAAAGCCAAAGTGAGTGCATTTGGGTCAAAATTAAGGGAGAGAAGAATAACAGTGACCTCATTGTGGGAGTTTACTATAGATCCCCAAGCCAAACGGAGGACATAGATGATGCCTTCCTGGAACAGATGGCCAAGCATGCAAAAGGAAGGGAGATAGTAGTAATGGGGGACTTCACTTACCCGGATATTTGTTGGATGTCAAACTCAGCGAAGAGCATAAGGTCAAACAGATTCCTCACTGGCCTTGCAGACAACTTCATTGTCCAGAAAGTGGGAGAAGCAACAAGAGGAACAGCCATTTTAGATCTGGTCCTAACCAATGTTGATGACCTGGTTAGTGGGGTAGAAGTGGAAGGATCATTAGGCGCGAGTGATCATGCTCTTCTGAAGTTTACTATACAGCGGAAAGGAGCAGCCAAGCATACTAGGAAACAATTTCTCGACTTTAAGAAAGCCGACTTCATAAAACTTAGGGAAGTGCTGGGTGAGATCCCATGGACAGTAATACTAAAAGGAAAGGGAGTTCATGATGGCTGGGAGTTTGTTAAGAGGGAGATAGTAAAAGCACAACTTCAGGCAATACCAATGAGACGGAAACATGGAAGGTGCCTAAAGAAGCCAGGGTGGCTATCTAAAGAACTTTTAACTGAGTTAAGATTAAAAAAGGATGTGTACAAAAAATGGAAAAGGGGGGAAACCACCAAAGAGGAATTCAAACAAATAGCCAGCACGTGTAGACACAAAGTCAGAAAATCTAAAGCACAGAATGAACTCAGGCTTGCTAGAGAGGTTAAAAGCAACAAAAAAGGCTTTTATGGGTATGTTCGTAGCAAAAGGAAGAACAAAGAAACAGTGGGGTCACTCAGAGGAGAAGATGGTGAAATGCAAACAGGGGACACAGAAAGGGCTGAACTCCTCAATGCCTTCTTTGCCTCAATGCCCGACCTGAAGAATTTGGAGCAAATGATTCAGCAGAGGAAACAAAGCCCAGAATAACTAAGGAGATAGTATAAGAATACTTGGCTAGTTTAGATGTATTCAAGTCTCCAGGGCCAGTTGAACTGCATCCAAGAGTATTAAAAGAACTGGCAGATGTGATCTCAGAACCACTGGCAGTCATCTTGAGAATTCCTGGAGAACAGGCGAAGTCCCGGCAGACTGGAGGAGGGCAAATGTTGTCCCTATTTTCAAAAAGGGGAAAAGAGAGGACCCAAATAATTACCGCCCAGTCAGTCTGACATCAATACCAGGGAAGATTCTGGAGCAGATCATTAAGCAAACAGTCTGTGAGCACCTAGAAAGGAATGCTGTGATCACCAATAGTCACCATGGATTTCTGAAAAATAAGTCATGTCAGACGAACCTGATCTCGTTTTTTGACAGAATTACAAGCCTGGTAGATGAAGGGAACGCAGTGGATGTAGCCTACCTTGATTTCAGCAAGGCATTTGACAAGGTGCCCCATGATATTCTTGTAAAGAAGCTGGTAAAATGCGGTCTTGACTATGCTACCACTCAGTGGATTTGTAACTGGCTGACTGACCGAACCCAAAGGGTGCTCATCAATGGTTCCTCTTCATTCTGGAGAAGAGTGACTAGTGGGGTGCCACAGGGTTCTGTCTTATTCAACATCTTTATCAACGACTTGGATGATGGACTCAAGGGCATCCTGATCAAATTTGCAGATGACACCAAACTGGGAGGGGTGGCTAACACCCCAGAGGACAGGATCACACTTCAAAACGACCTTGACAGATTAGAGAACTGGGCCAAAACAAACAAGATGAATTTTAACAGGGAGAAATGTAAAGTATTGCAGTTGGGCAAAAAAAATGAGAGGCACAAATACAAGATGGGTGACACCTGGCTTGAGAGCAGTACATGTGAAAAGGATCTAGGAGTCTTGGTTGACCACAAACTTGACATGAGCCAACAGTGTGACGCAGCAGCTAAAAAAGCCAATGCAATTCTGGGCTGCATCAATAGGAGTATAGCATCTAGATCAAGGGAAGTAATAGTGCCACTGTATTCTGCTCTGGTCAGACCTCACCTGGAGTACTGTGTCCAGTTCTGGGCACCACAGTTCAAGAAGGACACTGACAAACTGGAACGTGTCCAGAGGAGGGCAACCAAAATGGTCAAAGGCCTGGAAACTATGCCTTATGAGGAACGGCTAAGGGAGCTGGGCATGTTTAGCCTGGAGAAGAGGAGGTTAAGGGGTGATATGATAGCCATGTTCAAATATATAAAAGGATGTCACATAGAGGAGGGAGAAAGGTTGTTTTCTGCTGCTCCAGAGAAGCGGACACGGAGCAATGGATCCAAACTACAAGAAAGAAGATTCCACCTAAACATTAGGAAGAACTTCCTGACAGTAAGAGCTGTTCGACAGTGGAATTTGCTGCCAAGGAGTGTGGTGGAGTCTCCTTCTTTGGAGGTCTTTAAGCAGAGGCTTGACAACCATATGTCAGGAGTGCTCTGATGGTGTTTCCTGCTTGGCAGGGGGTTGGACTCGATGGCCCTTGTGGTCTCTTCCAACTCTATGATTCTATAATTCTATGATTCTATGACCAAGCTTAAAAACATCCATTACTGCAGCCTGTGAACAAACTATTGGATACCAAACTAAGAAACACCAGGTTTGGCTTGATGAGAATGACAGTGAGATTGAACGCATTATTGACAAGAAAAGGAAGGTCTTTTAGATCTGGCAAAGAGATAGAAACTACGGCTCTAAGAAAAAACCCGTATGCCAACGCTATGGCTGAGATTCAACGAAGAACCAGAGAAAAAAAGCTGAAGAGATCCAGAACTTAGTCAACACTCATGATGCATAGAGTTTCTTTAAAGCCACATAGACCATCTACGGGCCAATAAATCATGGCATATGCCCCCTACACTCAACAGATGGTACCACACTTCTAAAAGATAAAGAAGTGATTGCACTGCGCTGGAAAGAACAGTACCAGCATTTCCCAAACCCCAACTCCCCCGTAGCTGCTGAGGTCCTCTCATAAATTCTGCAAAAACAAATTAGAGATGAGTTTGCAGTGTCTCCAAATCTGGGAGAGCTGTGTACCAAATGAAAAACAACAAAGCCAGAAGACCTAATGGGATACCTGCTGAAGTCTTCAAAGTGGGCAGAATTGAACTTACACAACAACTTCATAAGCTCATTGAATAGATGGCCATCTGTCATGGATGCTTTAGCCGAGTTTCCTACATTGGAGGAGGTTGCACTAGAAAGATGACCTTGAAGTCCCTTCTAGCTCCATGATTCTATGTTTTTCTGCTTCGACAATATTTCATTATGTTCCTATCATTTTAAGTAATGGAATTTTGTATAAATTATAAACATAATATGTTCTATTTACAAACAAAACATTTAAATAGCTCCCTTTCTACTGGTAGGGTGGGGGGGCATGGGCATAGCCAGAGATTTTGTTAGGGAGCAGAACCTCAGAAGGGGGCCACAGTTGGGAAAAGGTTTGGAAACACTGGTCTACATTGAACCTACACATTAAAACAATACAGTCTAACATAAAATATATCACTAGGCAGTCAAATTTAGCTATCAAATATAGGGTAATATTCCACAAATATTTGCATATAACAGAACACCTGGAATTTATTTATTTACTTAAAAAATGTCTTTGACATCACCATTGAGATATTTTTTGGTGTCGATTCATTGTGACCCTAACTAGAGCTGTAATGACCATGTGCCATCTTAATGCACCCCCTGCAGGACAGCTGTATCCCTTTGTAGATGGGATCGCTTTAGGAAGAAAGTGGTAGTCACTTATCACTGTTAGTCTATACTCATGGTTGTAGCCAGGATTTTTCTTGGGGGCAGGCTTTTATTAGGGGGGCAGAACCTCAGATTTGCATTTGCAGAACACCCCCTTGGCTACGCCCATGTCTGTACTGAACATGGAAATCTTTCAGTTTCCATGTGGTTGTGTTAATGGAAAGAACAGGCCCTGTGGGTAACTAGAGGTAGAAAACCTGTTTTTCCTGTGACTCAATTCAGAGGATACCTCAAAATGTTCAGAAGATTATGACTAAGCCATGGACTCCCATACACCCTCCTCCCCATAGGTACAACACAGTTTGTCATGACACCTGAATCAATATACAATGGTTTTCTCTTGACCTCTGCCACAGAATCAGCTTGATGCGAATTTTGAGTTTATAATTCAGACGTCACAGCAAACAGTGGGAAGGTGTTCAACAAGACACAGAGATGAACAAGGTGGGAGTGAACTATCCTAATTCACAATCCTCTGAATATGATTTGGAAACAAGTCTTCATTTGTAAAGTGTAGGACTTAGCTGATCATTGCTAATGGCCACACCAGGCCACAGCTGCAAGCTAGTTGACTGATGGGGAGCAAGGAAACTTCTCTGACACTTGCAGTACTTACTGCCCAAGCTGTTTCCTTCCTTGGCAGCTGCAACCAAGCCTTCTGTTAGTGGGCCATCCTCCATACATGGCATCCTTCACAGAGGTCTAAGCCTAATCAGATACACTTCTACCTAAAACTTCATCTGAACTTGGATATTTACCTTGGCACAAATGCATAACTCTGAACACCTGTCCTTTTATATGACACACCTCTTCTAACCTAAAGCTGATCCTCAACCACTGCTAAAAATTTGAGTGGGGCAGAATGTGAACAAAAAGGTCTTCTTTCTCATGTCTTGTCTCATTTAGTCCATATTGTGTGTGAATATATATAAAATGAGAATTTGCTGTCATTCTGAAAGCAGTAAAGGCTCCCTGTTGAATTCTCTTTCTGCTATGCAATTGGTTGTAAGTGGGCTTTATCATTGTTCTTGCCAATATAGCTCCTTTTTTGAGCCCACCAGTTACATACTTGTAGTTTTTTCTTATAAGGGCTTACAGGATCATTAACAACTGGATGATAGCTTTGGACCCAGGTCAGATGTGACACAGGAATTCTGAGAACAGGTACCAATACAATATCTGTTTTTGTGCCCTGTGGGGCAAATAGCAGCAGGGAGCTGGAGGAAGATGGGATTTTAATCAAGAATATGATGTGGAGTAAAGTGCTGTTCCCCCAATTTCCCCTCATCTGGCTGCTATCAACACTTTAAATGAATTGCAGGTGTTCTTTTGTGTCCAGGCTTCCCCTTGGCAGCTGGTTGGCTACTGTGGTAAGAGGATGCTGGACTAGATGGGAGTTCAGCCTGATCCGGCAGATCTGTTACGTTTTGCATCAGATTTGACTTTTAATATTTTCCCCTGTCGTGTTTCTTCCACTGTTCCACCTCTTCCTTCGTCTCCATCCTTTCCAGTTTTTTCTCCTTTTTCCTTCACTTTCTTTTCTTTTTTGGATGGGTGGAATTAGATCACTTTCACGAGTTGTGGTGTGCTGCTGTTGGAGCATTAATAGACTCTCAAGTATCTTCTCTTTTTCCTATCTGTTTTCCACACAGATCATTGCTGCCACTGGAAAAACAAATTAATGTAGCTGGCATTGGAGTTACTGGTGAGACACGCAGTAAACAAGCTAGGCATTTAAATTTTTTAAAATCATTTTTATTGGTTTTACAAATACAAAGTTATAAACAAAGAATTGGAAAGTATATCCATATAAAGAGATTCATCTGAATCTCAGGACTTCCCCCCATCCCCTCCATGGGGTCCCACTTTAAACATTTACAACAAACTGGAGAAATTTAAAAGAGAAATAAAAACTCCAGCTGCACCGATACATTTAACATTAATGCCTAGAAAGGGTCCTCCTGGTGAGACCTCCCACGCAGAAAGAGACCACGCATCAGGCTTGCTATGGAGTCCAGGCAGTCTGTTGATCTTCTGACTGTTTGGGAAGCATTTGTGTTCGTTAGGATTCCTTGGCCTTAAGTGTGTTTCAAGCAATGTTGTTGTTTGTTGCTGAAACATTAACTCTTTTCATTCCACATTAAAAAAATGTTTTTGGTTTTTTTCTGGTTTTTCTTGAACATCCCACCCACCATGTCATATGACATCCACATTTTGAACCTGAGGGAACATCCCAAAATAGTTTTAAAAATACTCTGGCATCTGTTGTTCAAAGAAGGGGCGAGGGATGCACTTACACTGGGCATGCATGTCCAAGAAGAATCTAAAGTAGCATTGTGGAGTCTCCCCCTTCTATACTCACAAGAGGTTGGTTAGACTTGAAAGATAGTGACGACGACCTGCTAAGCTTCATGGCTGAGCAATGGTTTGAGTCCAGTTGTCCCTTGCCCTGTCAAACACTGTGCTCCCTCTCCCACACTGGATCTTCAGCAAGCAGCCTAACATTGCGTGGCTATTCCCTCCCCCTCCCACAGATGGAGTAAATAAAGACACAGGACACCAGAATTTAGGTTAATGGGCGAAAAATGGCCACAACTTTATTGATTACAGGAAAGAGCGGTATTGGCTTAGGCATTGGCCCTAACAGACTATCCGGTTCTAACCAGGAAGGGTTAAACACCAGCAGGGGGAGCCCCCGAGATGCACATTCCTAGGCGCTCCCCGAGGGGTTACCGCTCGGGAGCGCGCTTTAGGCCCTAGCCTCCGTAGGTTTCGGACGAGGCGACGCCCCTCGGAGTCCTTTAACGAACTACCCTTCAAGAAGTGGGGGAGGTGATGGCGTTCCTCCCCCCCAATCTCATTTGCATAACAATACCCCGGCCAATGCCTAACCGCCAAGACCAAGAAGTTGTGACGTTTGCTACGAGGTAGGCGAAAAAACCAAGTGGCTTCAAAATTCCAGCCAATTAGCCAAATGGAAAAACTCCTACCAGGCCCCTTGCGGCGACCAGCCAAAGCCCATAGCAAAGTCTGAATGCTAAACCTAAAGGGCGGGTGGGTGGGAAAACACAGCTGCTGTGAAGGAGGAAAAGGGGCGAGCCAAGGGCTGCCCTGACCTTAAGTGCCCCTAGGTCGGCCCGCCCCTGCTGCCAGCCGATTGGCTGAGGCTGCAGGAGATGAATAATAAAAGGGAATCCCTGGTGTGGGCGGGGTCATGAGCCCGCAACACCCCCCCCCCTCCTAAATTCGGGAGTGGCTTTGTGGTTGTTAACATGTTTACCCAGAAGTAAATCTTACCAGGTTCAATGGAACCTACTTACTAGGAATTGTGCTTAGCACTGCATTTTGGTTAGACTGCAAAGTTTGCTTGGAGTTTGAAGTGTGGTTTCTAAGCTCCTCGCCTATCTTTGTTGAGACTACAACACACTGACACTCATTTGCACAGAAGCCAGCACTTCTTGGTGTCCATGTACACACACACACACACACACACACACACACACACACACACAGTGTGTGTGTGTGTGTATAAAACTCAGGACATTCACTCAATACTGCTAGTTGCCAAAATGGTTTCCTCCTAAGCAACTGTCTATACACAGTTGTCTACACACAGAACGACTGGGTGGGGTGAGGGACTGTCTTCATAATGCTTGCCAGACTTTCAAACATCATCATAGTTGCAAGAACTATTTGGTGAAGGTGAAGGCTGTATGCGTGTGGTGGAGGAAAGAGATGGAAATGTTTAGAGACAGTCTTGCAGCTCAGGAGTACTGAACTTAGCTGACCTTGCTGGAAGGGGCATGTCATTGATACTGCAAGGCCGGATTTGCAGAATAGTCTCAATAATCAGTTTCTAAGAGAGTAGTATGTGATACAGAAGCAGGTCTTTACAACTGTAAATTTCTTTTCTTAAGGGGAAAAAAGCTTCTTGCTTTCCACTTACATGTAAAATATATAACACAATTCTTGAAAATCAGCAGCTGTCTACTCTAATTTCTAAGTATTGTCACATCCCTAAGAGAGAATGAATTTAGTGCCCCATGCTGATAATTGAATCTACAGGCAACTCCCCACTTACTTGGGGCTTACATTCCCGGGTACCACATGTGTAAGTGAAATTGTGTGCATTGAGAACAGGCAGGGGGGCACAAAATCAGCTGTTGAGACCCTCACCTGGGCGCCCTGTCCAGCCCATGAACCCTGCCCACAGCCCAGGCAGGGCAGGGAAGAGGGTGTGCTGGGTGGCAGCTGTTCCCGGCTGCACGCCTGCCCCTTGGCCCTCCTGGCAGTCGGGTGCCACGGCTGGGCTGGCTGGGCAGCCTGGTGGGGGAGCCTGTGCGTGCCCCAGTGCCCCAACCCATTTGGCCACAAGGAGCCGGCACTGCCTCTCCCAGACCTCGCTTGGGGCTGGGGCCTGGGGCCTGGGGCCTGGGGCCTGGAAGGTCCATGTTATGTACTGAGTTGAATAGGATCCAAACTGCAGCAGTCTGATTGGTCCTAGAACAATAGGATCCAAAATGCAGCAGTCTGACTGGTCCTAGAACAATAGGATTCAGAATGCAGCAGTCTGATTGGTCCTAGAACAATGCAGCAGTATGATTGGTCGGCAGGAGCCATCCAATCCAGCTCCAGATAGAAGTGAATCCACAACCTGATTGGCCTACAGGAGAATTCCGGAATTAGCCAATCACGGGCAGCCCATTGTGTAAATAATGTATGTAAAGCAGATACTTTGAGGGGACTTCCATTCCCTCCTCACCACTATGAGCTGAATAAAGAGCATGAAATCCACTCTCGACTCTGAGTATATTTCAGTCCACCAGCCTCGGCCCCTGACACTGCCCAGCCCACCTCAATGTGCACGCCCCTGCCTCTCCGTCTTATAAGTTTCTCAAATGATGGGAATTCTCCCTCAGGGCAGAAGTGCCTCCTTACGACAGCAGAGGGAACTCCTCACAGGCTTTCCCATGTTGGGAAATGGCCATCTGAATGCATTAGGTCAGCTACTCTGGCTACACACCACAGAAAGCCAGTGGCAGTGCCGGATCTATGTATAAGAAGAAGCCTAGGGCTTCTAAACCTAGGGGGCCACCCCAGCCCACCCACCCCATGGCGGGCAGTCTCCCCTCTCCCAAAATTGCAAACCCAAGACTTCATGTGAGGGCAGGGCAACTTGGGCCCAGCAACTATGAGACTCAGGGCCAGCTTGTGGGGCCCAATTTGAAACTCTGGGGCCCAACTTGAATTTTTTTGTCGGACCCCAGTTCACAGCCAAAGTCAGCAGAATCTTAGAGATATAAATAAAATCCATCTAGATTGCCCTGGTGTGAGGGGCCCTTTAGGAGCGGCTCGCAGGGCCCAATTTGGCTAAATTGCTCCAATTCCCTTAAGGCCAGTGCTGATGAGACTGTGCAAGGGTTGGACTGACAAGCCCTGCTCCTTCTAGGTCCCTGGCGCCACTGCTTTCGTGCATCAACCACTCATTGCAGCAACAAGAGCCAGCAGTGAAGCTATCCAGCCTGAGCGAACTACTAGTGTGCAACCAGACAAAAACCTCCCTGAAAGAGAAACAGCGAAGCAGGATGTGAAACAGCAAGCTGATTATGAGGAAGCAGCCATGATGCTAGCTCAAACTGAAAATATAGAACTAATTCAAGAGTCACTTACTGGGCAGGGAGAGGCTAAAGAGCCACAAGAAAATAATGTGAAGTCAGATTTTGCAGTTCACACTGCAAGGTGTTCTGGATGCAGATAAAGATGATGCCAAACATAGATCCACTGTAACAGATGTTGGTTTGTGGTCAGAATTATCACATGAGGAGGTATCCTACTGAGTAGAGGGGGGCATCATTGTGGACCATTTTCAAATTCCAAACGAGTGTACAAAAAGCAGTCCAGGTTTTCCACAAAAGCTCTTTTTTATTCAACAAAAGGAAACGGGGAAACATATAGCCAAGAGTGGCTTGCATATTCTCCCTCAAAAGGCCGGATTTATTGCTTTGTTTGTAAACTGTTTCCAGGCCTTGCATCTTCTTTCACAGCTTTGGCTACCGAAGGGTTTGATGCCTGGCACAACCCCCATCTTATCCAGTGTTATGAAAACTCAGAGAAGCATAGGAATGCCATGTTGGCCTACCTAAAAAGGGAGCAAGCTAGAGGAACAAATAAAAGCAGAACAGCAGTACTGGCATGGAGAGAATTATTGCTGCAATATGCACTCTTGTAGATCGAGGCTTACCATTCAGGGGAAATGATGAACACTTTGGATCTCCAAATAATGGCAATTATCTTGGTCTTTTAGAACTAGTGGCAAAATTTGATCCATTTTTACTTGCTCATATCAACCGGTATGGACATTCTGGATCAGGCATTCCCTCTTATTTGTCAAAAACTCTACGTGAGGATATTATTCAACTCATGGCAAAAAAAGAGTTAAGGATGCAATTCTGGTTGATGTGAAAAAGGCTGAAGAGTTCAGCTTTTCGGTAGATTCTACTCCTGACAATTCACATACTGATCAGTTGCCTTTAATTATCAGATCTGTATCACCTGAAGATGGTTTGCCAACTGAGAGATTTTTAACTTTCTTTGAGCTAAAAGACCACTCAGGAGAAAGCATGGATGATTTAGTGTTCAACTATTTCACTACTGAGCTTGAAATTGACTTTAGAAAATGGCATGGGCAGTCTTATGACAACGCTGCCAACATGGCTGGTAAGTACAATGGTATGCAGCACAAAATCATTGAAAAATTTTTTTTGCAAGATTTAGTCCATGCGCAGGTCACTCTTTAAATCTGGTGGGCTGTTCAGCTGTGAATTGCTGCCTTGATGCTGTTTTGGCATTATCAATGAAATTTATACCTTCTTTTCATTCTCCACAAAGAGATGGGCAGTTCTAAAATCATTTTTGCTACTTCAGTCTAAAGTGCCTAAATATTTGTCAGACACTAGGTAGAATGCACACACAAAAGCTGTTTTGGAAAGTTACAGTGCTATCACCGATGCCCTCAGTCGTTTGTACTCATGATGTTCATGGGAAGGGGGAGACCAGGCTTCAAGCTAACAATCTTTTGCAGAAGATGGAAGAACTGGAATTTGTGTTTATGCTGCATTTTTGGACCCGTGTGCTAGGTCATTTTCACAAGGTCAGCAAAGCCCTTCAAAAATCAGACCTGTTATTGCAAGTTTGTACAGTTCACTTCTGGATTTTTAAAGGAAAATTAGAGAAGATTTTGATGAGCTTGAGAAGCAAGCAAAAGCCACCTTGCCAAATGTTAACTACAAAACAAGGAGACAAAGAGTGAGGGAACAGCAAAGAATGACAGAAGTGCACCTGGTGCCTTAGATACACTTTCTTCAAGAGATAAGTTTAGGATAAAATGCTTTATTCCTATATTTCTTTTTTTAAAAAATAATTTTTATTGAATGGTTTTATGTTACAAAAAACAATACAACCATACTACCACTAAATATAATTAAGAAATAAAAATTACATACATCAATATTTAGTGTGTTATTTGTTATTTACCATCTTATTTCCTCCCAAACATTCCATACAAAAACACACATATGTGCAGACACCCACACACCCACACACAAAATGATAATAATGAAAGTAAATATTTTCCCCCTTTTATCTTACAAAATCTTTTCTTCAACTTTGACTTCTTGTCAAGTCCCTTTGCATATATTTTATCTTACAATCGAATGTACACAAAACAATAAACCTTTTAATATAAATTTTCCAATACATTCTGAAAACATAATAAATCCTTAATTGCTGTCCACTTCCTTTTAGTTCCTTTATCCCTCAAATGCTAGCACGGAGTCAAAACTATTATTGTATTTTTGAACATATCTTCTATAACCATCCCATTTTTCTGCGAATTTTTGCTTTGAGTTTCCTCTGAGTTTGCTAGTCAATTGAGCTGTCTCCACCAATTCCTGTAATTTGATTTGCCAATCTGTTATTTTTGGAGCCCTGTGATCTTTCCATCCCTTGGCCACAAGTATATGAGCCGCTGCGGTTGCATACAAGAATACCTCTCTTAAATTTTTTGGGATCTCTTTATCTAAAATACTTAATAGAAATGCCTCCAGTTTTTTAGTAAAAGTCATCATCTTTTTTAATTCATCGTATATTCCCCCCCCCCAAATCTTAATCTTTTCACATGTCCACCACTTGTGGATCATGTCACCATTATTTCCTCCACATCTCCAACAAGTATTCGCCAAATTTTTATACATTCTTGATAATCTGGAAGGAGTGAGGTACCATCTATGAGCCATTTTCATCATGTTATATTATAGCTGGCTGTAAATTTCAAAATTACATTCCATAAGTTTCCCCAATCTTTTAGCATAATTAAATCATTGAATCATAGAATCATAGAGTTGGAAGAGACCACAAGGGCCATCGAGTCCAACCCCCTGCCAAGCAGGAAACACCATCAGAGCATTCCTGACATATGGTTGTCAAGCCTCTGCTTAAAGACCTCCAAAGAAGGAGACTCCACCACACTCCTTGGCAGCAAATTCCACTGTCGAACAGCTCTTACTGTCAGGAAGTTCTTCCTAATGTTTAGGTGGAATCTTCTTTCTTGTAGTTTGGATCCATTGCTCCGTGTCCGCTTCTCTGGAGCAGCAGAAAACAACCTTTCTCCCTCCTCTATGTGACATCCTTTTATATATTTGAACATGGCTATCATATCACCCCTTAACCTCCTCTTCTCCAGGCTAAACATGCCCAGCTCCCTTAGCCGTTCCTCATAAGGCATTGTTTCCAGGCCTTTGACCATTTTGGTTGCCCTCCTCTGGACACGTTCCAGTTTGTCAGTGTCCTTCTTGAACTGTGGTGCCCAGAACTGGACACAGTACTCCAGGTGAGGTCTGACCAGAGCAGAATACAGTGGCACTATTACTTCCCTTGATCTAGATGCTATACTCCTATTGATGCAGCCCAGAATTGCATTGGCTTTTTTAGCTGCCGCGTCACACTGTTGGCTCATGTCAAGTTTGTGGTCAACCAAGACTCCTAGATCCTTTTCACATGTACTGCTCTCAAGCCAGGTGTCACCCATCTTGTATTTGTGCCTCTCCTTTTTTTTGCCCAAGTGCAATACTTTACATTTCTCCCTGTTAAAATTCATCTTGTTTGTTTTGGCCCAGTTCTCTAATCTGTCAAGGTCGTTTTGAAGTGTGATCCTGTCCTCTGGGGTGTTAGCCACCCCTCCCAGTTTGGTGTCATCTGCAAATTTGATCAGGATGCCCTTGAGTCCATCATCCAAGTCGTTGATAAAGATGTTGAATAAGACCGGGCCCAAGACAGAACCCTGTGGCACCCCACTAGTCACTCTTCTCCAGGATGAAGAGGAACCATTGATGAGCACCCTTTGGGTTCGGTCAGTCAGCCAGTTACAAATCCACTGAGTGGTAGCATAGTCAAGACCGCATTTTACCAGCTTCTTTACAAGAATATCATGGGGCACCTTGTCAAATGCCTTGCTGAAATCAAGGTAGGCTACATCCACTGCGTTCCCTTCATCTACCAGGCTTGTAATTCTGTCAAAAAACGAGATCAGGTTAGTCTGACATGACTTATTTTTCAGAAATCCATGGTGACTATTGGTGATCACAGCATTCCTTTCTAGGTGCTCACAGACTGTTTGCTTAATGATCTGCTCCAGAATCTTCCCTGGTATTGATGTCAGACTGACTGGGCGGTAATTATTTGGGTCCTCTCTTTTCCCCTTTTTGAAAATAGGGACAACATTTGCCCTCCTCCAGTCTGCCGGGACTTCGCCTGTTCTCCAGGAATTCTCAAAGATGACTGCCAGTGGTTCTGAGATCACATCTGCCAGTTCTTTTAATACTCTTGGATGCAGTTCATCTGGCCCTGGAGACTTGAATACATCTAGACTAGCCAAGTATTCTTGTACTATCTCCTTAGTTATTCTGGGCTGTGTTTCCTCTGCTGAATCATTTGCTCCAAATTCTTCAGGTCGGGCATTGTTTTCTTTATCGGAGAAGACTGAGGCAAAGAAGGCATTGAGGAGTTCAGCCCTTTCTGTGTCCCCTGTTTGCATTTCACCATCTTCTCCTCTGAGTGACCCCACTGTTTCTTTGTTCTTCCTTTTGCTACGAACATACCCATAAAAGCCTTTTTTGTTGCTTTTAACCTCTCTAGCAAGCCCGAGTTCATTCTGTGCTTTAGCTTTTCTGACTTTGTGTCTACACGTGCTGGCTATTTGTTTGAATTCCTCTTTGGTGGTTTCCCCCCTTTTCCATTTTTTTTACACAGTTGGACGGCCCACATCTTGGGCCCACTTTATCATTGAAGCCTTAACCTCCTCATCCATTACTCCGTAATCTAAAAGAAGTCTATACATTTTTGCGATTATTTTGGTTTTACTATTCAGTAGTTCTCTTTCAAATCTTGAAGGCTCCTTTTCAAAACATATCTGCTTTTCCTGTCTGAACACTTCATTCACCAGGAAGTAATCTAGCCAACTGGAAAAGTGATCTTTTATTTTCTCATAACTTTTCAATATTAGTTGACCCTCCTCCCTTAATATTGTGTTATACATTATCCAGTTCTCTTTGATATATATATATATTTAACAGTGATTGCTTCTAGTGGAGAGTTCCATCTTGGGGTTTTCTGTTCCAAAAATCTTTTGTATTTTTCCCATACCTTATATATAGCATTTCTTATTATATGATTTGAAAAACTCCTATGTGCCTTTATTTTCCCTTAATTAAGATAGCCATGCCACCCAAAACAGGTGTCATGACCTTCTAGATCTAAAATATCCCAATTTTTTAATAAACACCAATCTTTCAACCAGAGAAGACATGAGGCTTCGTAATATAGCTTCAAATCTGGTAACCCATAGCCACCTCTTTCTACAGTATCTATTAATATCTTATGCTTTACTCTTGGTCTTTTACCCTTCCACGAAAAATTAGGAATTTCTTTTTGCCACTTGTCGATACTGCTGGTCTTTCCTATAATTGGAATTGTTTGGAATAGAAAGAGTAGCTTCGGTAAAACTATCATTTTAATTACCGAAATACAGCCCAAGAATGATAAATTTAACCTTGTCCATGTCTCCAACTGTCTTTTGATATCTTTCCAACAATTGATATAATTATTTTCATATAAGTTAATATTATTTGGTGTTATCCATAATCCTAAATACTTGATTTTGGGGTAGATTTTAATTTGTATTATTTTTTTCTAATTCTGCTTTTTCATCTGGCGACAAATTTTTAACTAATAGTTTTGTCTTGTTTAAATTCAGTTTGAACCCCACAACTTTACCATAGCCATATATTATTTCCAACGCCTTTGTTAAACTCTATTTTGGTTGCTCCGTATTTATAATTAAATCGCCAGCAAATGCCCTCATTTTGTAACTTCTATTTCCCAGCATAATCCCTTTTATTTCTTTTTCCTCCCTAATTCGTTTACATAAAACTTCCAATGTTAATATGAAAATTAAGGGAGATAGTGGGCAACCTTGTCTGACCCCTTTACTGATTTCACACTCCTGTGATAAATTTCCATTTATTATGATTTTAGCTTTTAGTTTTGAATATATTGCTTCAATCCCTTTTATATACTGTATACCAAAATCCATATGGTGTAATAGACCTTTCATAAATTTCCAGGAGACCCTGTCGAAAGCTTTTTCAGCATCTATAGCCATTAAGACTGCCTTCTTTTCTATTCTTAAGTCTAAATACTCTAATAACTTTATAATGTTTCTAGTGTTGCTATAAACGTGCCTCCCGGGCAAAAAGCCAGCTTAGTCATTGTGTATAATCATCTGGAAGACTTTTTTTGATCTTTCAGCTTAAAAATTTGCAGATAATTTATAATCGTTATTTAGAAGTGCGATAGGCCTATAGTTGTTAATAAGAAGATTGTCAGTTGCCTGTTTTGGAATTAATGCAATAAGGCTGTCTTTCCAAGAGTCCAGCATGGTTCCGTCTTTTAAGATGCTGTTCATGATACTTCTTAATGGGTCAGACAGTATGTCCTCAAATTTTTTATAATATATTGCCAGTAGGCCGTCTGGCCCTGGTGACTTTCCTATCTTTGCTTCCTTAATTGCTCCTTGAATTTCATACGATGTAATAGGGGCATTCAACAGTTCTTTTTGTTCTTTAGTAAGTTTCAGAAGACAGTTGTGTTCTAAATATTCCTTAACTTATTCTGTTGTTTCATTTCCTTCCTTATAGAGGAAGGAATCTCTAAAGAATTCAACAAATCGTTTCTCTATTTCTTTAGGGTTATTATTTTGCCTTTGCACTTAACTCTATTTATAAGCCTTTCTGCCTCTCTCTTCTTTAATTGCCATGCTAATAACCTTCCTGGTTTATTAGCATGTTCAAAATTTTTTTGTTTCAATAATCTTAATTTCCATTCCATTTCTGCATTTATTAGCATTAAATATTGATATTGTAGGATCTTAATATTTCTTTTTAATTCTACACTATTTGGTTTTTTGTATAATTCCAACTCGCTTTTTCTAATCTCCTCTAAGATTTCTTGTTGTTTTCTCCTTTTCTTTTCTTTGAATTACGTAAAGAAACCTCTTAAGACAGCTTTACTAGCATCCCAGACTATTTTTAAATCAGTGCCCTTATTTAAATTCAATTCAAAAAATTCCTTTAAGGTCTTTTTTGCTTTTTCTATTATTGTTTCATCTCTCAATAAAGTCTCATTTAATCTCCATTTTATAGATTTACTCTTTCCCCAAGTCAGCGTTACTTGTACTGCATTATGGTCAGCTATTGTCTTTGGTTGAATTTCAGATTTACATATTTTGACTGTCAAATCTTTTGTTAGCTAGATGGCATCAATTCTTCCTGCCGAGTCATTAGGGTATATTAGATGCACTTGAAGCCAATTTAAAAAGAAGTACTGTGTACAGTGATGTTGCACAATTGTTTTCCATTCTTCCTAATGTGACAGCATCTAAGCAAGAAATTCAGCAAGGTGTTGAACTGTTGATGGAAGCATTCCCGTAAGATATTGACCTGAAACTTATTGATGAACTTTTGCACTCAACTATATGTGAGACAAAGTCATAGGCTTACAGCAGAGCACTCTATGTCTCATACAGACCTTTATCAAATTATATACAAGAGAAAAATTCAGATTGCCTTTCCTAATGTGGAAGCAATCTGGTCACTAACTGCTCGGGAGAGAGGAGTTTTTCAAGACTCAAAAGAATTTAAAATGAATGAAGGGCCACGATGTCTCAAGAGAGGTTGTCTGCACTGAGAATTTTGTACATTGGAAGTGACAAACTTAGACAAACAAATTTTGATGAAGTTTTGGGTGATTTTGCTATGAGGAACGCTAGGGGGAAAACATTTTTAGTCTTACTGTGTTTGATGGTTGTAGTTTACTTCTTAATATGGACTTTAAAACTCACTGTTTAATAATAACTTTTAGATTCTAAAAGTGCCACACTGTCAGGTACTCATGATCATATTATTTACACTTCCAAGGCAATATAATTTGTAAACTCTAGGGTTGTTGTTTTTAAGACTAACATTACAACTTCATTTTCCTAAAAATTAATACTTTTTCCACAAAAGGTTTACAAAGTTCAGTTATTAAGTTTTTCAGTGTTAATTTTAACATTTATGCATTTTTTAAAATCACCATGGTATTTGACAATAACATATTATGTCCTTTAGAGGAGAAATTGTGAATTGCAGAAATTTAAATACCCATCATCATTCTTGGCTTCACTCAATTTTGTTTATAACACTTCCATTTTCTTCTAGTCATGAGGGTGAGGGATTGGGAGGGGCCTCACAAGTGGAGTAGCCGTGGGCCTCTCTTCATCTAAATCTGGCCCTGGGCAATGGTATTCCCTCACTTTGGGAACAGCCAGAACATGCTCGCTCCCCTTTCTGTTCCTTGCCCTGCTAACCAATGAAACGCATTGGCGTACTAAACACTTTGACCTAAGATGTTTGGCTGTCTGGTGGGGGAAACAGCAAAGTGCACCCCTTCTCAGCACTGGATTTAGGGTGGTGTGCCAAGCCGAGGGGGTGCAAAATTGAGAAGATGCATAGTTGAGAAGATCCATTTGGGGAAACCAAAGTTTGGCCTTGCACAGTGTGGGGAAATAGACCTTTGGGGCCTGATTTGTTAGTCTGTATCAGAAACTGCTGGGATTCCTGAATACTGAAGCTGAGCATAGGTGTGCTGGTCCCAAGGGTTAACCGTGCGGTGAGGTCCGAGTCCAGTCCGAGGTCGAGGGTGCAGTATGGAGGCTGTCCATCGAAGCTGAAGCTGGGTCCAAGGCAGAAAGTCGGGTGAGGTCAGGAACTCTGGCGGATGAGCAGGACAGGGTGCAGGCAGGAACAGGCTACCAACAATGTTGCTCCCGCATCCTGGGACTGGGGCTGGCTGGCTTTTATCTGCCCCGAGGCACAGGGCGGCCCCGGTCCACAGGTGACTCGCCTCTCCTGGCCTGGAGGCGAGCACTCCTCCTGCGGGAACATAGTTCACTCCGCCTCTCTGCCCTGAGCCTCTGCAGCTCAGGAGAGGCTGGAGGGTTACCAGACCCAGAGGCAACCTCAGCTTCCCCTGATGGGGCTGGGAGTGGAGCACCAGCAGGTAATGGGTCCTCCATCACCTCAGGAGCCAGAGCAGATTCAGCTGGTGCCTGCACCTGAGGATCCAGCACAGCTGAGGACCCTTCAGACTCAAGTCCCAGCTCCGGCTCAGCTGGTTCTGGAGGCGGGGACTCCTGTGCAGGCTGGGATTCCTCAGGTTCAGCCTCCGAGTCCGAATCCCAGGCCATCACACCAGGTGTCCCTTATTAGGCCTTCAAGGCTAAGACTAATGAGAGTCAGGTGATCAAAAAACCATGATGGGAGGGGTGAGTGCTCATTATCTGGAAATCTCTATCAATTAAGCCCTATGATTGGTCATATCAGTTCGTAACTAGAGGTACCACTGTACTTGAAACGTTTAAAAAGGACAAAAAAGAGAGGATTTGCAACAGAAACTTCCAGATTTGAATTGGATTTAGTAAATTCTAAAATCAAAACCCTCTCTAAGACATACCAGCTCCTCCTTTGACTGGGAAGTTAAGGACGAGATGTAAAATCAGCTATGATTAAATGGGCCCAAGATTTTGGCCACAACATAGAGATGAGCCAATGGGAAAACTTATGGAAAGTCAATTGGAGATTCACGGCGTGCTATACTCTAAGAGAAAATTTCCAAAAATTGTTATACCAATGGTATTTGATGCCTTGGAAATTATAAAAAATGTACAAAAGTGTCTCAAACTGGGAAGTTCTCAAGAGCTATCTTGAGAACAGCTGCTGTGACTAAAATTCTGTAATAGCCTTTGAATAACCTCTGTAACCCCTTCATGGATCACTGTCTTGCCGTGGCGAAGGGACTTGAATAACTCAGAGAAGCTATGAGCTATGCCGTGCAGGGCCACCCAAGATGGACAGGTCATAGTGGAGTTTTGACCAAACGTGATCCACCTGGAGCAGGAACCGGCAAGCCACTCCAGTATCCCTGCCAAGAAAACTCCATGGACAAAGACAACAGGCATATAAAAGTTATGACGCTGGAAGATGAGCCCCTCAGGTCGGTAGGCGTCCAACATGCTACTGAGGAAGAGCGGAGGACAAGTACAAGTAGATTCAGAGCTGATGAAGCAGCTGGGCCAAAGCCAAAAGGATGCTCAGTTGAGGATATGCCTGGAAGCGAAAGGAAAGTCCAATTCTGTAAAGAAAAATATTGCATAGGAACCTGGAATGTAAGAACCATGAACTTGGGTAAGTTGGATGTGGTCAAAAATGAGATGGCAAGAATAAATATTGACATCCTGGGCATCAGTGAACTAAAATGGACGGGAATGGGTGAATTCAGTGCGGATGACCATCATATCTACTACTGGGGGCAAGATACAGGAAATTGAATGCAGATTTCCAAAAAAATAGCAAGGAGAGACAAGAAGGCCTTCTTAAACAAGCAATGCAAAGAAATAGAGGAAAACAATAGAATGGGAAAAACCAGAGATCTGTTCAAGAAAATTGGAGATATGAAAGGAACATTTCGTACAGAGATTACCATAATAAAAGACAAAAGTGGAAAGGACCTAACAGAAGCAGAAGACATCAAGAAGAGGTGGCAAGAATACACAGAGGAATTATACCAGAAAGATATGGATGGCTCGTACACCCCAGGTAGTGTGGTTGCTGACCTTGAGCCAGACATCCTGGAGAGTGAAGTCAAATGGGCCTTAGAAAGCACTGCAAATAACAAGGCCAGTGGAAGTGATGGTATTCCAGCTGAACTATTTAAAATTTTAAAAGATAATGCTGTTAAGGTGCTACACTCAATATGCCAGCAAATTTGGAAAACTCAGCAGTGGCCAGAGGATTGGAGAAGATCAGTCTACATCCCAATCCCAAAGAAGGCCAGGGCCGGATGGTCTTACCTCCAAATACTATAGATCTCTGAAAGATTGGTTAATTCAGCCACTAAAGGAGGTTTGTAATGAAATTCTGGAGGGGAAAAAGGCGCCAGAGTCGTGGAAGGAAGCTTACATTACACTTATACCGAAAACTGAGTCTGAAAAGACACAACTTAAGAACTACCACCCCATATCCCTGCTTAATGTGGATTACAAAATTTTTGCTGATATTTTGGCTAATAGATTAAAAAAGGTATTAGTTGAAGAGATACATAAAGATCAAGCCGGCTTTCTCCCAGGTAGACATTTGTCTGACAATACGAGGAACATAATTAATATTTTGGAGAAGCTGCAAGTGAATATCAATACCAAAGCAGTTTTAATTTTTATAGATGCGGAAAAAGCTTTTGATAATATTTCTTGGAATTTTATGAAGAAAAATCTTCAGGGAATGGGGGTGGGCCAAGGGTTTGAAAATGGTATAAGTGCAATTTATTCAGAACAAAAGGCTAAGCTAATAGTCAATAATGTGATGACAGAGGAATTTAAGATAGAGAAAGGGACACGACAAGGCTGCCCAATTTCCCCATTGCTTTTTATTTCGGTCCTGGAGGTTTTGTTAAATATGATTAGAAGGGACCGTCTGATTAAAGGTATTCAGGTCGGAGCTAAACAATACAAATTGAAGGCTTTTGCAGATGACTTAGTTTTGACGTTACAGGAGCCAGAATCTAGTACGAAAAAGTCAAGCTTGCAAAAATCTATCATTTGCCCGACAATAAATGTTGGAAGTGTAAAGAAAATGAAGGAACATTCTTTCACCTTTGGTGGACATGCCCAAAGATTAAGGCTTTCTGGGAAATGATTTATAACGAAATGAAAAAAATATTTAAATATACATTCCTTAAGAAGCCAGAGGCCTTTCTCTTGGGCATGGTCGGCCAATTGGTGCCAAAGAAGGACAGAACTTTCTTTATGTATGCAACAGCAGCAGCAAGAATACTCATCGCAAAGTACTGGAAGACACAAGAGCTACCCACCCTGGAAGAGTGGCAGATGAAACTGATGGATTATATGGAATTAGCGGAAATGACTGGCAGAATCCGAGACCTGGGAGAAGAGTTGGTGGAAGAAGACTGGAAGAAATTTAAAGACTATCTTCAGAAATACTATAAAATTAATGAATGTTAAAATTATGCTTGGATTGGTAATAAGTGGTAATTAGTGACAAAAGTTAATAAGATTATGTAAAAAAGGTATTGATAAATGGTTAAAAATATCGATGTATAATATGTTATGGTATAAAGTTAAAATATCTGAAAAAGGGTAAGAATTTGCTGAATCAAGTATGTAAACGGGAATACAAAAGGGGGGAGGTGCGAGGAGGTCAAGAACATAAGCACATGAATTTGAGGATACTGAGAAAAATGGATTTGTTTTATTTCCTTTTCTAAATTTACCTTTTTTTAATTAGCTGTTGGTTTTCTTTTGTGTATCTTTTGTGTTTTCTTTTTTGTAATGTTTACTTTTATCTATGGCTTTTTATTCTGTGAATTTTTATTTTTTCTTTTGTAAAACTTTAATAAAAATTTATATTAAAAAAAAAACAGAATCTAGTACGAAAAGAGTATTAGAACTGATTCAAGAATTTGGTCATGTGGCAGGATTTAAACTGAACAAGTCAAAAACTAAAGTTCTTGAGAAAAACTTAACACCGACTGAGAAAGAGAGGTTTCAGAAGGAGACTGGTTTAACATTAGCTAAGAAAGTAAAATACTTGGGGGTTAATATGACTGCTAAGAACTTAAACTTACTTAAAGATAACTATGAGAAATGCTGGACAGAAGTGAAAAAAGACTTAGAAATATGGTCAAATTTGAAGCTTTCCTTGTTGGGTCGAATTGCAGCTATAAAGATGAATGTATTGCCAAAAATGTTATTTTTATTTCAATCATTGCAAATTTTGGACAAGATGGACTGTTTCAAGAAGTGGCAGAGAGATATTTCTAGATTTGTCTGGCAGGGCAAGAAGCCCAGAATAAAATTTAAAATATTAACTGATGTAAAGGAAAGAGGCGGATTTGCCCTGCCAGACCTTAAACTTTACTATGAATCAGCAGCATTCTGCTGGCTGAAAGACTGGCTGCTTCTTGAGAACACGGACATTTTGGATCTAGAAGGTTTTAACAACGTTTTTGGGTGGCATGCATATTTGTGGTACGACAAGGTTAAAGCACATAAAGCATTTAAAAACCATATTGTCAGGAAAGCATTGTTCAGTGTCTGGATAAGATACAAAGACTTATTGGAAAATAAAACCCCAAGGTGGTTGTCACCAATAGAAGCGAAGGCTCAGAAAAAGCTCAATATGGAGGCCAAATGGCCGAAATATTGGGAAATATTGGAACAAGAAGGAGACAAATTGAAATTGCAGAGTTTTGAGAAATTAAAAGATAAAGTGCGAGACTGACTTCATTATTATCAAATAAGAGAGGCCTATAATTTGGACAAAAAAATTGGCTTTCAGGTGGAAAAATCAAAATTGGAAACAGAACTGTTAGATCCCAAAACTAAGATACTTTCAAGAATGTATAACTTGCTGTTAAAATGGAATACGCAGGATGAAATGGTTAAATCTGCAATGATTAAATGGGCACAAGATATTGGTCATAACATTATGTTTGCTGACTGGGAACAGTTGTGGACCACTGGTATGAAATTTACGGCATGTAATGCCTTAAGAGAGAATATTATGAAAATGATATATAGGTGGTACATGACACCAGTCAAGCTTGCAAAAATATATCATTTGCCTGATAACAAATGTTGGAAATGTAAAGAAAATGAAGGTACATTCTTTCACCTTTGGTGGACGTGCCCAAAGATTAAGGCTTTCTGGGAGATGATCTATAATGAAATGAAAAAGGTATTTAAATATACCTTCCTGAAGAAACCAGAGGCCTTTCTCCTGGGCATAGTCAGCCAATTGGTGCCAAAGAAGGACAGAACTTTCTTTATGTACGCAACAACAGCAGCAAGAATACTGATTGCAAAGTATTGGAAGACACAAGATTTACCCACCCTGGAAGAGTGGCAGATGAAGGTGATGGACTATATGGAATTGGCGGAAATGACTGGCAGAATCCGAGACCTGGGAGAAGAGTTGGTGGAAGAAGACTGGAAGAAACTTAAAGACTATCTGCAGAAACACTAAAATTAATGAATGTTAAAATGATGTTGGATTGAAAATAAGTGGCATTAGCAACAAAGTTAACAAGAGTATGCAAAATTGAATTGATAATGGATGAAAATATAGAGTTATAATATGTTAAGATACAGAGTTAAGATAAACAAAAGAGGGTAAGGATTTGCTGATTTGATTATTTAAATGGGGATAGAAAAAGGGGAGGTGTGAGGAGGCCAAGGAAATGAGTTAGGGTTACAAAAAATGGATTTGTTTTTACTCTTCTTTTTCTTATTTTATGTATTTTTCTATGTTTTTTTGTATTTCTTTCTTTTTATATGATTTTTTTAAAATTTATGTTTTTGTAACACTTCAATAAATATCTTTAAAAAAAACACAAAGAAGGGCAGTGCCAAAGAATGCTCCAACTACCGCACAATGGCACTCATTTCACACGCTAGCAAGGTAATGCTTAAAATTCTACAAGGCAGGCTTAAGCAGCATGTGGATCGAGAACTCCCAGAAGTGCAAGCTGGATTTCGAAGGGGCAGAGGAACCAGAGACTAAATTGCAAACATGCGCTGGATTATGGAGAAAGCTAGAGAGTTCCAGAAAAACATCTACTTCTGCTTCATTGACTATGCAAAAGCCTTTGACTGTGTCAACCACAGCAAACTATGGCAAGTTCTTAAAGAAATGGGAGTGCCTGATCACCTCATCTGTCTCCTGAGAAATCTCTATGTGGGACAAGAAGCTACAGTTAGAACTGGATATGGAACAACTGATTGGTTCAAAATTGGGAAAGGAGTACGACAAGGCTGTATATTGTCTCCCTGCTTATTTAACTTATATGCAGAATTCATCATGCGAAAGGCTGGGCTGGATGAATCCCAAGCCGGAATTAAGATCGCCGGAAGAAATATCAACAAACTCAGATATACAGATGACACAACTTTGATGGCAGAAAGTGAGGAGGAATTAAAGAACCTTTTAATGAGGGTGAAAGAGGAGAGCGCAAAATATGGTCTGAAGCTCAACATCAAAAAAACCAAGATCATGGCCACTGGTCACATCACCTCCTGGCAAACAGAAGGGGAAGAAATGGAGGCAATATGAGATTTTACTTTCTTGGGCTCCATGAACACTGCAGATGGTGAAATTAAAAGACGAAATTAAAAGACGCCTGCTCCTTGGGAGAAAGGCGATGGCAAACATAGACAGCATCTTAAAAAGCAGAGACATCACCTTGCCAACAAAGGTCCGTATAGTTAAAGCCATGGTTTTCCTAGTAGTGATGTATGGAAGTGAGAGCTGGACCATAAAGAAGGCTGATCGCCGAAGAATTGATGCTTTTGAATTATGGTGCTGGAGGAGACTCTTGAGAGTCCCAGGGACTGCAAGAAGATCAAACGCATCCATTCTTAAGGAAATCAGCCCTGAGTGCTCACTGGAAGGACAGATCGTGAAGCTGAGGCTCCAATACTTTGGCCACCTCATGAGAAGAGAAGACTCCCTGGAAAAGACCCTGATGTTGGGAAAGATTGAGGGCACAAGGAGAAGGGGACGACAGAGGACGAGATGGTTGGACAGTGTTCTCGAAGCTACAAACATGAATCTGACCAAACTGCGGGAGGCAGTGGAAGACAGAAGTGCCTGGCGTGCTCTGGTCCATGGGGTCACGAAGAGTCGGACAAGACTAAATGACTAAGCAACAAAAACCTCTGTTTCAAAATTGTATAAAAAGAGAATGATATAATTACTGGTAATTTATTATTAAACAGAGGGGCTACCAGGGGGCGCATTGGAAGATGGCCGACAATAACATCTCTCCGACCCACACGAGGTAATTAAGAGGCTGATATGGGAGTATGCAGCCTCCCTTCCCCCCCAGGGAATGGGGGGGACTGCCTTGCCAGCTGTGTCCATAATTCACCCCTGGATTCGAAAGAAGGGGGTGAGGACACTTGACACCAAGCCCTCGGGTGAGGTCGGCTCTCCCTGACGCTGTCTCTAATCGCGCACTGGTTCACATTAGGTCGAAATATATAATTGGAAATATATAATTGGAAAGAAGCTAATGCACATACATCAGGTGAAGATCGGGAGTAAAGACTGCTGATTAATGGGATCTCTGCGAGCAGAGCAACAGGCTGGACAAATAAATCAAGTGAAGAATCATCATTAAAAGATTGGTATGTTGGAGTGAAATGGAAAGGGGGGGAGGGAAAAACTTTTCTTTTTTTGTCTTATGTGAGTACCAATAACCCTCCCCTCCAGAGAGAAGAATCGTTGCAGGTTACTGATCACAAGCAGGAGTTAAGAACTGTGTGGAAATGAATTATTGATCAAAGAGGACTGGTGGAAACATCGGGGAATGGAAAGAAAGTTTTATGACGCAGTTATAAATGGAGTCTCGTTAAGAACGGCTTGCCCATAGGAGGACGAGGGGGAGGAGGACCAGGGTCATTGGAATGTGAATGTATGGTTATCGGAATGTGATCTTGATCTGGCAGGACCCCCTGAGATTGGCAAGCCTGTGGAAATCAACGGACAGACTGTGGGAATGTTCTTTACGGAGGTGTGGAAATGGTGTCTGTCCTTTATGTGATATGACTCTTGGAGAGTGCAAAACCCACACAGGATATGTTTGTTTTCAACCCGCTTGTGAAGATTATCAGAGATCACAAAGAAAGGACTTCCGGTTTGGGATCGCAAGCAGCAGGGAGCGTGGAGAAGCCGCTGAGAGCTTTTCCGAGCTTCACGGGGACTTGGGGGCAACGCAAAGGCACTGCGACCCCCAAAATCTCAAGGGGGGCACTCTTGAGGGACAAGCTATCCAGCAGCGTTGGAGTGGTTCCGAAGTTTTTTCGGGTTTTTTTTTAAGGACCTGAGAACGACGGGACTGAGAAACGCGAATGGTAAGCTCTGCGGACCCCGTGTAGCGATGCCTCTAGCTCCTACTGAAAAAGCGACAAACCTCCGTAACTTTAAGAACAGAACCCTTAGTGTTTTTGGAGTAATTCTGTGCTAAAAAATTTGGATTAAACACTAAGCGAGATCTGGATGTAAAAGGATTCAAGTGAGGAACCCGACCTGCTTTTTCAGAGCGAAAATGGCGCAGGACATATAGTCGTAAGAGTGAAGAAAGGAAGTGATTATTTACCCGCTGTAGAGAACGGAAAAGTGAAAGTCCTCAGCAATTTTTTCAGCGAGGCGAAGGAAACCAAGTAATATAAAAATAATCGAATAGATCTCTAGAGACTTTGTATCTCTTTTGGGAGGAAGACAATAAAACAAGAGAACGAATTGAACAGAGTGGTTATAAAGAGACAAACACACTGAAGCCTTAAACGCTAATATTGAACCACAAGGGGGAAGGAGGGGAAAGGAGAAAGGACAATATAAAATAAAGGCTTCAAAATAAAATAATAATCTTCCACTCATTTGCCCTTTTTGCTTTGAATTTTGAAAAACTGAAAGCCTTATAGTATAGCATGGGCAACTGATTAAGCAAGAGTGTAAATTTCTCTTTCCCCTTCTCTTTTAAACTTCAAATTGGGACGTTAACTTCCTCCTCACCCTAAAGAGACTGGAGTTCTGACCTTCTTCTTTTTCTTTCTTTTTTTTTTTTACTTCTCTTCTCTGAGTGGTTTCGAATTATTTATGAACTGAGCTCACAGAGACTTTACTAATTTTTATTTGAATACCTACCTCCTCCTTTTGAATGACTGGATCAAAATTTGAGTACCCCTGACTCTTAAAGGTTTTGAAATTTGGATTTCTGTGGAACTGAAATATATTCGAATTTGAGAGAGGAGGGCATTTAAGACTATCGGAGGATACATTTATATTCTTTTGACGGACTGGACTTGATTACTGGTTTCTTTTGGACCCCTGGATCTTCCTTAATTACAGCCCAACATTGGATTAAGCCAGCAAGTGGCTGAAGAGTACAGAACTTAGAAGCTAAGTAAATATCTCTCCCCCCCTCTTCTTATTATCTGTGGAAGTCTAACCGTGTGGAGCTTATCAAACTGTACACTAGAGATTGGGCTTATTCCTTATTTATCTAATTATCCATATTTCCTCTCTCTACGAACTGCTTCGAGATTCTCGGTCTCTCCTTGGCTGCAGAGACCTATTTATTGAGACCGACCTTTAAAAACTGATGCACTCTCATGGTGAAATGTTGGAATTAGATTAAGCTGGCCAAGTGGATGAAGTTCAGTTAGAAGGAAGAAAAAAGAGCCTTCACATAAGACAAAATTAGATATATGTTAAATTTACATTGCCGCTCTTATTGTTTGTTTGCTGCTCGGCTTGTCTTGTTTTGTTTGGTTGTTCTTCCCCCGCTCTTTTTTTCATTACAAAGGTTTCACAGTAAGACAGATTATTAACAGTCTTTTTATAAGACCCTTATCTACACAAGTTTATTATTGAAATAATCTGGACTAATTTGTATTAGTTGTGAGGTTATGTTAGATTCTATTTAAAGTTGGAATTTATAGACGGGAAGTTTTCTAACTGGGTCTTTAATCTGGGAAATTAATTGATATCTGGGACTCTAGAATTGAAGCTGGAAATTATTTAAGCTAATTTTGCAGTATTAACGCATTTGTTGGAACCCAAAGTGACTGAGACCCTAAATGGTAAAAATTTGTAATCTGGGTGTTTAAGAAAGTGCTTTTGGCTGTGATATAGAAAAAATAGGGGTGGTTGGCTTTTGCTGCCCAACTCCCCAAGAAAGTGCTTTTGGATATAGTGTTTGATAATTAATTGGATTGGGTTTAGATTGTGCGCCCCCTAGGGGAGAGAACAAACACTGCAAGAGTTTTAATTAAAAAACTAGAGGAGAAAATGTCGGGGGAAAATGGAAAAAAAATAGGAGGAACACCATCGGAAAGGAAAACATCCCGACAAGAAGAGATTAAGGACCTAGATATTTTATGGTTAAAAATAAAAGAGGAGTTCAAACAGAGTGAAATACATATGGGGAAAAAACTAGGAGAGATGCATGAGTTGATAGATAAGAAAATAGAGGGTGCAGTAGGAGAACTGTCAAGTAAAATTAAAGACTTGACAGTCCGGTCAAAAATTTTGGAAGAAACAAATAAAAAAATACAGAAAGAAGTGAAAGAACAAAGAAAGGAGACAGATAGGATAAAGGATGAGATAGGAGAATTAAATAGAAATCAAGATCAAGTTTTGGATAATTTAGCGATGATTGAAATGAAACAAAAACAGTTAAATTTGAAATTTAGGGGAGTGGGAGAAGAAATAAATGAAAATATTAAAGAAAAAATGACCAAAGAACTAGCGAAATGGTTAGAATTGAAGGAAGAAGAGGTTGCATACACGGTGGAAAACGCTTTCAGAATTAAAACGAAGACCAAACAGGCAAAATCAAAAAAAGTCGCAGGAGACTGTCTAGTTATCTTTAACTCAATAGAGATGAAAAATTTGATATTGAGAATAAGCTATCAAAAAAAATTAATTATTGATGGCAGACCAATCATCATCTTTAAAGAGATACCAACCAGACTCCTGCGCAAAAGGGAAGACTATAAACAGCTGGCAAACGTTCTAAAAAAGAATAGTATACAATATAGATGGGAGTTCCCTGAAGGGATTTCCTTTTTTTATAAAGATAAAAGATTTAGGATTGCCGAGACTCAAGAAGTGAAGAAATTTTTGCGTAGATATGAGAAAGAGCTAGGAAGAGTAGAAGAGAGATATGAAGGAAGGAAGGAGGACTCAGAGGAGAGAAGAAAGAAAAAAGAGATAGGAAAAGATCAAGAAGATAAATGCAGAGAAGAAGGAGTGGATGAAGAAGAAAAGGGAGAGGTAGTAGAGGAAGAGGAAGAAGAAGAAGAGGAAGAGAACAGAGAAAATAAAATCACTCGAATTTAAATTATTAGTTATCTGTAAACTGGAAAGTAGTCATTATAATGAATTTGAAAGTTTTGTCATGGAATGTTAATGGTTTGAACGAAAAAACCAAAAGGAATAAAATTGTAAATGTGTTGAAAAGAAAGAATCTCGACCTAATCTGCTTACAAGAGACACACGTGATTAAAAAGCATAAACATATCCTGATACACAAAAAGTTGGGATTTGAGTTCATAAACTGTATAGCGGAAAAGAAAAGAGGGGTAGTGATATATGTGAAAGAAAAATGGGAACCCAAAGTGATTTGTAAAGATGACGAAGGAAGGATTTTGGGAGTACAAATTAACTTCCAGGGTGAAAAACTTAATGTGATAAATATATATGCCCCAAATCTGAATAAACCAGAATTCTTTAAGAAATTGGAACAAATCTTATTGGAGTTAGAGTGTAACAAGACGATATTAGTGGGGGATTTCAACGGAGTACCAAAACCAGAACTAGACAGACAATCAGGAAAGAAAAAAAGTAAACAAGGGAAACTGCCTAGATCCTTTAATAATTTGGAGGAAAACTTAGACTTGATAGACATTTGGAGATACAAACATGCAATAGAGAAGCAATTCACCTTCTTCTCAGAGCCACACAAGAGCTGGGGTAGAATTGATCAAATCTGGGCCTCAAGGGATCTTACATTAAGAACTATAAAGTGTGAAATTCAACCTAGAACTCTCTCTGATCATAACTCGGTAACTTTAGAAATAAAAGGCAAATCACAGGGCGGGTTCAGATGGAGAATGAATGAATACTTATTGGAGAATGAAGAGGTGGTTGAAAAAGCCAAAACCACCTTAAAGGACTATTTCAGCTTGAATCTTAATAAAGAAACAAGTATGGACATAGTTTGGGACGCCAGTAAAGCGGTCTTAAGAGGGTTTTTCATACAGCAAAATAGTTACAGGAGGAAAGTAAGAGAACAAAAGAAGGAGGAAATCCTTAACCAGCTAAGAGAATGTGAGAAAAAATTAACAACAAATCCGAAGGATGAACAAAATATGCAAATAATAAAAATGTTACAATCTCAGTACTCAATGTTAACAAGTCAAGAAACTGAATGGAAAATTAAATCAATGAAACAAAAATACTTTGAGTCAGCTAACAAAACGGGTAAATTATTAGCTTGGCAATTACGAAGAAGGCAAAAACAAAACGTAATAAACAAGATAAAAATAGAGGAGCAATTGATAGAAGATCCAAAAGAAATAAAGGAAAATTTCCTCAAATTCTACGAGAAGTTGTACAAAAAAGAAGAAGAAGAAATAACTCGTATAGAAAAATATCTAGAAGATTACAGCGGGAAGACCATAACAGAGGAAGAAAGAATTCAATTAAATAATCCCATAAAAGCAGAAGAGATCCAAGATGCGATAAGGAAGATGAAACCAGGGAAGGCTCCGGGACCGGACGGATTGTCAGCCAAATATTATAAAGTATTGGGAAACCAATTAACGCCAGTGCTGTGTGACATCATGAACAACATATTAAGAGGAGGAAGGGCACCAGAGACATGGAAAGAGGCTCACATTACGATGATCCCTAAACCAGACACGGATAAATTGAACATTAAAAACTATAGACCCATATCACTTTTAAATAATGATTATAAAATCTTTGCGGAGGTGATGGCAAGCAGACTTTTAAAATGTCTAGTAAATCTAATACATAAGGATCAGGCAGGATTCCTTCCAAATAGGTTACTTAAGGATAATGTAAGACACACCATAAACATTATTGAATACCTGGAATGCAAGAACGAAATACCCGCGGCGCTGATTTTTATTGATGCCGAAAAGGCATTTGATAATGTCTCATGGCAGTTCCTATTGAAGAGTATGGAGAAAGCAGGGCTAGAGGGCGAGTTTATGGATGGAATAAAAGCAATATATTCGAAACAATCTGCAAAATTGATTATAAATAATAACCTAACAAACTCATTTAAAATTGAAAAAGGAACAAGACAGGGATGCCCTCTATCCCCGCTTTTATTCATTACGGTACTAGAGGTAATTACAAATAAAATAAGAGCAACACCAGAGATCCGAGGGATTAAAATAGGAACAAAAGAATATAAACTAAAAGCATATGCGGATGATTTGATGTTATCCCTGGAAAATCCGCAAAAAAGTGTTGGTAAGGCCTTGGAGCTGTTAGAAGAATTTGGCAAACTATCTGGTTTCAAATTAAATAAATTAAAGACAAAGATGATGATTAAAAATTTGGGAAAGGATGAAAGTGAAAAATTGGAGGTACAAAACGGAATTAAGGTGTCAAAAAAAATAAAGTATCTGGGAATTTGGTTAACTACAAAAAACATAAATTTGATTCAAGATAATTATCTTACAACATGGAAGGAGATTAAAAAAGACCTAGATACGTGGAATAGAGTGAAGCTCTTGTGGACGGGAAGGATGGCAGCAATAAAAATGAACTTACTTCCAAGAATGTTATTTCTGTTTCAAAATATCCCAGTGATCAGAGGCTCTAAAATGTTTACGGATTGGCAAAAAACTCTTTTGAAATTTATATGGCAAGGGAAAAGACCGAGAATTAGATTTAAACTTCTTACAGATCGGAAAGAGAGAGGGGGATTCTCGGTACCTAATCTGAAATTATATTTCGAGGCCGCCTGCCTTTGTTGGATCAAAGATTGGATTAATTTGGAAAACACCGATTTATTAGACTTAGAGGGGTTCGACAATAGGTTCGGCTGGCACGCCTATTTATGGCAAAACAAAGAAAAGGTACACAAAGGGTTTTCAAGTCATATTATTAGAGGGCCTCTATATGAAGTGTGGGAGAGAAATAAAAAACTCCTAGAATGGAAAACACCCTGGTGGCTATCACCAACTGATATTTTAATAATTAAAAAAGTAAATATGGAAGGAGTCCGGCTGACCTATGAGGACCTACTGATAAGATCAGAAAGTGGATGGAAGATGAGAACATATGAGGAGTTGAAAGATAAATTAACAAGCTGGTTACAATTCCATCAAATAAATGCAGCATGGATAGAAGATAAAAAAGTAGGGATGAACGAGAAGAAATCCAAATTTCAGATAGAAATAATTGAAGGTAAATCCAAATTATTATCCAAAATGTATAATATATTATTAGAATGGGACACCAAAGATGAGGAAATAAAAGAGGTTATGACAAGATGGGCAATGGATCTGGGATACAATATAGAATATGATAAGTGGTTGAAATTATGGACTAATGGAATGAAATTCACGGCATGTGTCACACTTAGGGAAAATTTGGAAAAGATGATGTATAGGTGGTACATTATACCGGCAAAGTTAGGGAAAATGTATAAAACAGGAAATAAGATCTGCTGGAAGTGTAAAATCAAAGAAGGTAATTTTTTCCATATGTGGTGGACATGCGACGAAATGAAGAAATATTGGGAACTTATCTATAATGAGCTAAAAAATATATTTAAATATACATTTCCCAAAAGACCAGAGGCCTTCCTACTAGGTATAATTGGGGATGAAATCAAAAAAGAAGATAAGACATTATTCCAGTATGCCACAGCTGCCGCTAGAATATTAATTGCCCAAAATTGGAAAAATCCAAACACCCCAGCAATTAGAGATTGGCAAACAAAATTATTTGAATTTGTTGAACTAGCAAAAATGACACAAAAAATCAGAAACCAAAAAAATACAAAGTTCATTAACGACTGGAATAAATTTATGATATATATTGAAGGGAATTATAGAAACCTAAAAACTATAGCAGGTTCGATATAGATCTTATGATGTGTAAATCATTAATAATTATCAGCTGCAGGAGAAAGAAATTATTTATACTAAGAAGCCTGAAATCGGGAGGGATGGAGGTCAATAGGTGTGTAGGGGATTGATTTAAGCATTTGAAGATATGAAGATTTAAGTGTGAAGATAAAGAACTGTAATGGAAACTGATGTTATTTTTATGTTATGTCTGGGTATTTATTTATTTATTTTCTTTTTTGTTTTTTTGTAATTGTTGATTTGGTTTTCCTTTTGGTTATTTAAGCGAAACTCAATAAAAAGAAATTAAAAAAAAGAGAGATCACAAAGAAAGGAATATATGATAACAACAAGAAGATGAGGAAAATAACAAAGGGACTATCTGGACGGAACTGGATAGAACTGTTTAATTAAAGCAGCAGCAGCAAGAGTGAAGTTTGGATCCCTTTCGGAGCTTGAAGTATGGGTACCCCCAACAAAATTTTAAAAATCTGGCTGTATAATTTGGAATTAATGTGATTTGGAATTAAGGTGATTTGATTAGCCTGTTAATAAAAATTATATTTTTTAAAAAATTATTAAACAAATGGACAAATTTAAGCGATAGGTTTCTATAGAACAAAATATGGAAAAGATGGGAAGTCTGACGCTTTGGAAAAAAATTCATTGTTAAAAAGTTTGTTTTTTCTTTCCTTTTTTGTTCTCAAATGTATCAGTTCAATGAACTCAAGTTTATGTTGTACAGTTGTAAGTAAGTATAATAAAGCATAATGAAGGAGAGAGAGAGAGAGAGAGAGAGAGAGAGAGAGAGAGATGGGCCAGTCCTCACACACACATATTATGAAAGATTACCAAAGTCTGCCCCTGCCCCTCTTTTTAGTAAAGCTACATAGTACCAGTGCTATTTTTCTAGAAAAAGAGGTGCCAGAGTTTACCATGAACTTCTTCCTTGTTCTCTTAGAACCCACTGGAGGGGTGCCAGAGCTGAGCTCTGATGAGCTCCAGCTGAAAAAAAGCCCTGCATAGTACCAAGACTCACCAAGTTATTTTGGCACCTGAAGCAGAAAATCCCACTGCCTGTCCTCTGTGAAGTCCAAAATCAGCTGCAACCTTGCTCTGACTTTTACCTAGCACTTTAAATATGCTTACTATGGACTTGTCCGCACTAAACATTTAAAGCAGTATTAAACCACTTTAAACAGTCATGGCTTCCCCACCACCACCCAATAATTCTGGAGGTTCTAGTTTGTCAAGGGTGCTGAGGGCTATTTAAAAAGGTAAAGCGACCCCTGACCATTAGGTCCAGTCTGGGGTTGCAGCGCTCCTCTCGCTTTACTGGCCGAGGGAGCCGGTGTACAGCCTCCGGGCCTCTGGTGAACCAGAGCAGCGCACGGAAACGCCGTTTACCTTCCCACCAGAGCGGTACCTATTTATCTACTTGCACTTTGACATGCTTTTGAACTGCTAGGTTGGCAGGAGCAGGGACCGAGCAATGGGAGCTCACCCCGTCGCGGGGATTGGAACCGCCGACATTCTGATCGACAAGTCCTAGGCTCTGTGGTTTAACCCACAGTGCCACCCGCGTCCCGCTGAGAGCTATTAGGAGACCCCTATTCCCCTCAGAGAGCTACAGTTCTCAGTTCCCCTGCCTGAGGGGAACTCACCGCCTGGCCCAGGGCGGGGCCTGACAGGCTTCATAAGGACGGTTGCTGCTGCTGCTGTTTCTGGCCAGGAGGACTCAGGGCGGTGCAGTGTTCTTTTAAAAATGTTTTAAAATTTTCTTTTTTCCCTTTTGAATTTTTTTTGTGGGGGGTGGGATGGGGGGTGGATGTTTGGTTGGGTTCAGGAATTTGTTTGATTTTGATGTGTTTGTAATTTTTAAAGTTTTTTGTTTGTATTGTTTTATTGTGTTTTTTTTTAAGGTTTAATTTTGTTCTGAAGGGGAGGGGTCAGGGCTGCTGGGGAGTGGGTCCCAGTCAACAAAATGGCTGGGGCAGGTTACACGGGGGGGATGCACTGGGACAACCAATCACGGGTAGGAGGAGGAGTTACGCTAAGACCAGACCATGTCATTACAGAGGAGGCAGGTTTAGTCATTGTTTGAGGACTATCCCTGCCTCTGGGTCTGGTCCTGACCGGATGGATATCAGCAAGGGATACCCACATGACCTGAAGGTTCTGCTGTGCAATGCCAGGTCAATGATTCATAAGAGCACTGCCATCCATGACTTGATCATGACTTGACTTGGCATGTGTAACAGAGACTTGGTTGGATGAAGCAGATGGGCCTGTCCTTGCCGCTGCTTGTCCACCAGGTTTCTCTTACGCACAGCAACCCAGGCCTTGTGGGTGGGGAGGGGGGTTGCAGTGATTTTTAAGAAGTCATTAGTTTGCACCAGGCGTCCTATTGGAAAGACCCAGTTCTCTGGAAGTTGGGCAATAGGGGCAGTACAGGATTCCTTTTGGTGTACCGACCTCCCAGCTGCACCAAGGATTCCCTGCCCGAGCTGCTTCAGGTCGTAGTGGATGTTCTCCTGGAGACACCCAGTTTGGTTGTCCTAGGGGATTTTAACATCCATGCCGACACGACCTTACAAGGGGCTGCTCGGGACTTCGTGGAAAGCATGGCCTCCATGGGGCTGTCCCTGAATAAATCTGGCCCAACTCATAGCTGCGGGCATGCCTTAGACCTGGTGTTCACCTCTATGGATGTTGGTGATCTGACATTAAGTAAAAGCGAAACGCAAGAAGTGCCATGGTCAGATCACTTCCTGGTGCAACTGGACTTCTCCACGACCCTTCCCCTCTGTAGGGAGGTGGGACCGATTCCGATGGTCCGCCCCCGCCACTTAATGGATCCAGATTGTTTCCAGAGAGTGGTAGGGGATGCTTTATCCCATGTTGATGGCCTTTCAGCTGATTCCCTGGTGGCCCGCTGGAATGTGGAGTTAACCAGGGCTATTGACTGTCTGGCTCCTAAGCGCCCTCTCCGATTGCATGGAGCCCAGACAGCCCCCTGGTTTTCCACGGATCTGAGGGCAATGAAACAATCGCTGAGGCAGCTAGAGCGCCGGTGGTGGATAACTCATTCTGAATCTGACCGGACACAGGTTAGAACTCAATGTCAAGCCTACCAAGTGGCGACGGCGAAGAAGACTTTCTTCACTGCCTCTATTGCATCTGCAGAAAACAGCAGCAGGAGACTTTTTCAGGTGGTTCGCAATTTAGTGGAACCACCTGCTACATCGGGGCCCAGTATGGGCCACATGATCTCCTGAAATGATTTTGCAGATAACATCACTCAGATTCGGGAAAAGGTAGACTCCACCGTGGGAGCAGGGCTGGGGCGGGAGAGTGCTAGAGTCCTGTCTAGTCAAGTTGCGTGGGATCAATTCCAATCTGTTACCCCCGAGGATGTGGACAGGCTGCTTGGATGAGTGAAATCAACCACCTGTCTCCTTGATCCTTGCCCATCCTGGCTTATAAAAGCTAGCTGGGAAGGGCTGGGCGATGGGATTTGTGGGGTGGTGAATGCTTCTCTCTGTGAGGGAGCCTTCCCACACCTGCTGAAAGAGGCGGTTATCAAACCACTTCTTTAAAAACCAGCTTTAGATGCTGCAAATATGGCCAACAATCGCCCAGTCTCAAATTTTCCATTCTTGGGCAAGGTGATTGAGCGAGTGGTTGCTGAACAACTCCAGGCACGCCTGGAAGAAGCAGACCATTTGGATCCCTTCCAGTCGGGATTCAGGCCTCATCATGGGACTGAATCTGCCTTGGTCACACAGGTCGATGATCTCCGGCGGGCTAGGGACAAAGGTGAGAGCAGTTTCCTAGTTCTACTGGATCTCTCAGTGGCTTTTGACACCTTTGACCATAACATCCTTCTGGACCGTCTAGAGGGGCTGGGAGCTGGGGGCACTGTTATACAGTGGTTCCGCTCCTTCCTCCTGGGCCGTGTCCAGAAAGTGGTGGTGGGGGATGAGTGTTCAGACCCCTGGGATCTCACTTGTGGGGTGACTCAGGGTTCTGTCCTCTTCCCCATGCTTTTCAACATCTACATGCAGCCACTGGGAGAGATCATCAGGGGTTTGGGCTGGGTGTTCATCAGTATGTGGATGATACCCAGCTCTACCTCTCTTTCAAATTAGAACCAGTGAAGGCGGTGAAGGTCCTGTGTGAGTGTCTGGAAGCGGTTGGAGGATGGATGGCAGCTAACAGATTGAGGTTGAATCCTGACAAGACAGAAGTACTGTTTTTGGGGGACAGGAGACGGGCGGGTGTGGAAGACTTCTTGGTCCTGAATGGGGTAACTGTGCCCCTGAAGGACCAGGTGTGCAGCCTGGGAGGCATTCTGGACTTACAGCTGTCCATGGAGGCGCGGGTCAATTCTGTGTCCAGGGCAGCTGTTTATCAGCTCCATTTGTTACACAGGCTGAGACCCTACCTGCCCGCAGACTGTCTTGCCAGAGTGGTGCATGCTCTAATTATCTCTCGCTTGGACTACTGCAATGCACTCTATGTGGGGCTACCTTTGAAGGTGACCCGGAAACTACAACTAATCCAGAATGCGGCAGCTAGACTGGTGACTGGGAGCGGCCGCCGAGACCATATTACACCGGTCTTGAAAGACCTACACTGGCTTCCAGTACATTTCCTTGCACAATTCAAAGTATTGGTGCTGACCTTTAAAGTCCTAAATAGCCTTGGTCCAGTATACCTAAAGGAGCATCTCCACCTCCATCGTTCTGCCCGGACACTGAGGTCCAGCGCTGAGGGCCTTCTGGCAGTTTCCTCGCTGCAAGAAGGCAAGTTACAGGGAACCAGGCAGAGGGTCTTCTCGGTAGTGGTACCCGCCCTGTGGAACGCCCTCCCACCAGATGTCAAGGAGAAAAATAACTACCAAACTTTTAGAAGACATCTGAAGGCAGCTCTGTTTAGGGAAGCTTTTAATGTTTAATAGGTTATTGTATTTTAGTGTTTTGTTGGAAGCCGCCCAGAGTGGCTGGGGAAACCCAGCCAAATGGGCGGGGTATAAATATATTATTATTATTATTATTATTATTATTATTATTATTATTATTATGTGGTTTAACAATCAATGCCTCTTCCCAGGGAACTCTGGAAACCGTAGTTCTATGTGGGGCATGGGGGTCTCCTAACAAATCTCAGTACCCTTAACAAACTACAGTTCCCAGGAGTTTTTGTGGGAAGCAGTGACCATAGTTGTCAACGTTTCCCCCTTTTTAAGGGAAATTCCCTTATTCCGAATAGGATTCCTCGCAAGAAAAGGGAAAAGTTGACAGCTATGGCGGTGAGTCATTAAAGTGGTGCGTTACTGCCATAAATGCATAGTGCTGATGGGGCCCAGGTTACTTACTGTCTTTGCTGTCACTGCAGCCCCGGAAGGCAGGTCTCTTGTTATTTCTATGTTACAAAGAAAGGAACTGAGGTTGAGAGGTGTGACACTTGCCAAAGGTCCATGTTCATGGTGGAAAAGGAACTTGTACCCTGATCCATATTCAGTGCTCTGCATTGGGTCCCACAGAGGAGTAGAAGATGGCCAAATGCAAAGTCTAAGTTTGCATACAAAGTGGCTTCTTTCCCCCCCACCAAAAATGGCACACTTTCAGTTTTAGCAATCTCCCCACCACCACCTACATCAATAAGAGCCATAAATTTAAACAAAAAGCCCAGCAGAACGTTCTCATTCCCTCAAAGGTATGAATGACACTTCCAACCTCAGGCAGAGGTGGTGTTGCAGGCTTCACACCCCCAACACGCGCGCGGGGGCTGGCTTCCAGCCCCCACGCGATCAGGGGAATCGGCTGGCTCAGGGGGTGTGGCTTGCCTCATTTAAGGCAAGCACGGCCCCGGGATCTCCCTCTTCGGACCGCTCAGCTGCTAAGGTTTCCCACCCGCCCGCCCTTTAAGGTTCCCCTCTTGACCTTGCTATGGACCTCGGTTGGTCGCCGTTAAGAGGCTTTGGTTTTGGCAGTTAGGCATTGGTAGGGGTATTGTTATGTAGATGTGTTGGGGGGGAGTGCCATCACCTCCCCCAAATATTGAAGGGTAGTCCGGTAAAGGATTCCAGGGGGCGTGGCGTCTTCTGAAGCCTGTGGAGGCCGGGGCCTAAAGCGTGCCCCCGAGCGGTGACCCCGGGGGAGTCCCTAGTTGATGTGCATCAGCAGGGCTCCCCCTGCTGGTGTTAACCCTTCCCGGTCTTCATGCAAACAGGCTGAAGCCGAATAGTTGGATAGGACCAATGCCTAAGCCAATACCACTCTTTACCTGTAACCAATAAAGTTGTGGCCAATTTTTGCCCATTAACCTAAATAATGGTGTCATGTGTCTTTATTCCTACTGGTGGGAGGCGGGAACTTGCCACGCAAAGGAGTGTTGTATAACACAGAAGACAAGTGAAGGAGCTAAATGGCAGACCCAAGAGTGAAATTAGATACAGTGGTACCTCGGGTTACATACGCTTCAGGTTACATACACTTCAGGTTACAGACTCCGCTAACCCAAAAATAGTGCTTCAGGTTAAGAACTTTGCTTCTGGATGAGAACAGAAATTGTGCTCCGGCGACGTGGCGGCAGCGGGAGGCCCCATTAGCTAAAGTGGTGCTTCAGGTTAAGAACAGTTTCAGGTTAAGTACGGACCTCCGGAATGAATTAAGTACTTAACCCAATGTACCACTGTATTATGTTATTCACATCTAGCCCTTGCTTGCTAATTCCCTCTTGCCCCAATAAGTAACCAGTGCAGAATGGGACTGTGTGAAAAGGAAGTTTTCTTTATCTTTGGATGGACACTTTTAGTATTTCTGTTCTTTTTTATTGTATTTCTTGTTTTATAAATATAAACATAATTATTATAAACATAATTATTAATAAAATTAATTATTAATAAAAACATATTTTTATTCTACCGTAAGTTGATTTAGAAAGCCTTTTGACTGTTGTGAAATGATACATAAATATTACAAACAAAACTAAAACTAAGCTTTGCCCGGCCTCAGGCTTGATCTAAACCAGAAAAGGGTACACCAGCTATCTGTAATAAAACTAAAGTATAATTTTCTGGTGAAGGCAGATCTTGCCACAATAACACATGGGTTCATTACTTCCCTGCTGAAAAATGGTCCAAAACCTCTGTTGGCGCAAGAATGCAGCAGGTAGAATGCTGACAAGACCACATTTTTTATCTTCATGTTACATCTGAATTGTGTCAAGTTCGTTGGCTCCCAACTTGTTTCCAGATTTATTTGAAAGTGCTAGCTTTGGCCTTTAAATATCTAAATGGTTTAGGACACAGATTGTGCTTTATTGATTATTGCTGTATTTTGACTATGTGCAGCTTCGGAACTTTGAAAATGCTGTGAAACTGAAAGGTATGAACAAAAAAAACTAAGCTACATTTCCCAGCAAAACAAATATAACAGACATAATTTAAACAAACCCTCTAATGTTCTCCGGCCTCCTCCAGAATTTCCCAAGATTTCATAGGAAAACAGGTGCACAGGGCTCATGTGACTTAGCTTGAGGAATTGAAATTTCCATGAGGAATTGAAAGTATCAAGAACAGAAAGTAGGAGAGAAAGGCTCAAGAAGTGAGTTGGAAGTAGTGGTGTTAAGAATGACCCATATTATATCATCTGACAAGTGACAAACAGTATGATTCTACTGTCCTGATGGTTTTCCACCACCAACGGGGAACAGAAAGATAGTTATTTTCACATACAGACCACAAAGCACTGATGCACAAAGGAACTTCCCATTTTAAAACTGCAAATATGCTAGTGCTGCTGAATGCTAGTGAATTTTCTTACAAATAATTAATTGTCATCATGACCTTATATATGTTACCATTTTATTTTTAAAAAGTTAATTCTTTTTAAGGTTTGAAAGGATCAATGACGGAAAAATAATAACCCTTTTTTGGTTTTCCAACCCTGCAGGCACTCCTATCATTATCACAAGAATTATTACTAAACAAAGCTGCATATTACATGCATAGTGTTATACACACTAAGAAATATCTCAATAAGATGTCCACACCTATGTCATTAATGATATCAGCAATTTATTTCATTTAAATCTCAGGTTGTAGTTTTCAGAGCAACTCACAGTAGAACATTGAAAGACGTTGTAGGACTGCAATCTGATGCACATTTCATTGGGAGGAGCAGCAACTATTAGTGAATTCAGTGGGACTTATTTCCAAGTACCGTAAATCCACATAGTATTACACTTACCTATGGAATCAATATATTAGTTTTATAGCAGTTTTACAGCCATGGCATTGTCTGAGCAATCCTAGTGACTGTAGTATGGTAAGATTGTATTTATTTTAGAAATTCCTAGTCTGTACTCTCCATTACAGAAGTACAGGTCTTTGGGGAAAGGAAACATTGAACCATGTGATCCTGTGTGCACATACCTGAGAGTAAGCCCCATTGACTATGACGGGGCTTACTTTAAACTGTATATATTTGCACCACACACTTTTATTTTTACTCAGGGCCGTAGTTAGGGGGTGGTGAGGAAGGCCACCGCCAGGGCGTAGGCGCAAAATTGGCTAAAAGAAGTCTATAAATAAGACTACCGATTATTGCCTCATAAGAAAAGGTTTTTAATAGAGGGTCTTTATATGATATGTGGCGGCCCTGTTTCCCCCTAATTTTTTTCTGTGCTGCATTCCTTTTTCTTTAAATTTCACAAACTCCAAATACACACTATTTCACGTTGTGTACTTAGAATCACAACGTTTCAGCCAATCACAACACAACTTTCCAGGGGTCAGCCGAAGCCAAATTGAATGGGTGTGTGTGTGTGTGGAGGAGAGGCAGAAAGAAGAGCTAATTTGTCCATGGCTAGGGGGCGCAATCTGGACGGTTCTGCCAGTGGCGCAAGATCACCTAGCTAAGGCTCTGTTTGTGACTGCTATAAGGAGGGACTGGTACATGTGGACATTGGTGGCCTTTACATTAGATTAGACAGTAAATAAGCATTTGAGATTCTCTTGAATGAATCCTCTTTGAAATTCAGACTTTGATTGTAGCCTGGACCTTGACCGAACTCTTGATTTTGCATATCAGTACTTTTGATGTTCCACTGACGTCTGAGTGACTCTGCAGTCCACTCTTTGCTCATATAGGCATGAACTGCATAGGTCTAACTTCAAACTTTTGTTTTTATTCTACTGTCACAGTGACCTCCAGTGGTTCACATTAATCATATCAGATATATCTATATGAATCTAATGGACTGGGCATGCTAATCAGATATTTTGATGATCAAAGTATCATCAGAGAATTGTGTACAATTTATATGAATAAACTCCAGCTGGCATTATAGGATATGAACACTGAATGATGAATGTGAGGGTGGTCTTGAATGGAGAATACAAAGAGCAGACAATCAGTAAAACACCTTTCTGATGCTTTCAGATTGTGCATGTCTATACCAGGGCCATTTGAAGACTCTGTTCGTTGACTGAGCAATCCCCTATTTGTGCTGTTTATGGTGGAAAATATGCACACACATATGACAAATATGCCCAGCTGCTGTGTTTTCTCCATTATTTAACTTCAGCACATGCACCTTCTCACGCAGTCAATAAAATAAGTAGGTTAAATGCTTTCATGACCATCGGAAAAAGCCCACTTAAGGGAAGAAATGAGATGTCAATCGGCGTCCCGCCTCCCTTTCCAAGGCTCAGCGCTGAACCCTTCCTAAGTGAATGTGCTGAGAAGGCAGGCATCTCTAAACTGGTGAAATAATTAACTGTGGTAATGAAACTTTTATTTGCAGCTATTAAGTGAATGAGTAAAACTGTTCTGAGAATTGCCAAAAGGTTCCCATAGAAAATATGTCCACTTGGCGCTGGGGAGGGCATGACTCTGGGGAGGGAATGGTTAATGAGTTATACAGAAGATTGGGTGGGGGTAAGGAATTAACTTAATCTGTAGGGTGGCCCTGGTCTGTAAAACTGCAATGCCTCTTCCCCAGGAGGAGCCCTTAAGATGGCTGGGAGGGCAGGTCTCTTGCCTGCTTTCCATTTCAAGGAACGGCAGCAGGGGTGGGGGTGGGGCGCAGCACTTGCGTCATACTTGGCAACAGAGGCCCAGAAGTGGTGAGCCTGCTTGCCTGCCTTGGGGTAGATATTTTAAAACGTTGGAAGAAAAAAGGATCTGCTCTGGGGGAAGCAGATTTGAGTATTACACTGAATACTTTCTGCCTTTTTATATTTTGTTCTGCATAAACCCTGGCATTAGACTGTAGTTCACTAGCCTTGTGATGCATCTTGTTATATGGGATCATGGAAATTGCCATGGGTGAGATTTGCCAAGTAGACCTCCATGAGCAATGGCTAAGTGGATTAGAAGACGTGAAGAGGGGGGTCTTTGGGAGGGGGAGCCTTTTATGGTTCATTTGCCCACCTATTGAGGGTGAACTAGTGGGCCTCAATTGCCTCTCTAGAGCAGGAGGGTTGATTTGAATGGCCTCTACCTGGAGTCTTTGGATCAAATAGGATTCCCCTCAGGCTCAGGGACTTTCCAGTTCACTTGGCAAGCTCAGCCAGGCTGATTTTTGGAAAAGCACAGTGTGGGGTAAGGAGCTATTCCCCACACTAGTATCCCAATCTGGATCAGGCTCCTACACCTGCAATCTTCAGCATTTCCATGCTGGGCAGGGAGAAAGAGAAATAACGTCTCTCATTCCCCCTTCTCTTTCTGTTAACTTATACTCCTAATCAAAAGCTGGTTTGGCAGGAACACCCAGAGTCCCCCGTGGCTACTCCAGGAATTTCCCAATGGATGGGCACTAGGTGAATGTCACTATGCCAGGGGGTCGCGGAGCCCGACATGACGGGCCACAACCACCGCCCACCTCGGACTGGGTAAGCGGCCATTCTCTTTCCATTTATAATCCTAATGGGTTCCTTTGTTTGCAGCATGCTGAGATGGCTGTAGGGCTTCATGTGTCTGGAAGCAAATGGAGGCACCTAAAGTATCTGTGAGTGCCACTTGTGCTGGTGGTATCCTAGTATTGCTGGAAAGAACCATGTTAAGTGGCAGAGTGTTGGAGCTTGTATGGATGTGTTTTCACGTCCCCGCCTATCATTGCATATGAAAATAAAAAGCTCTGTAACTAAACAAAACACAAACACTCTTATCTTCTGATGCCAAACTTATAGGAATTGAGCATTAGAGGGAGGGACAAATTGTTAATTTGTTGGTAGATTTCAATGATGTAAGTTGTGTTGCTTTGTAATAGGCAACCTGCTCTGTAAACTGTGTTATGAGTCAGTGTCTGTCTGTAATATAAATAGTACACAATGGCAATAGGGAGTTCCCACCAATGTTAGTCAAACTACTTGAGAGCAGCATAGCTCCTGTAAGGCCAGGCTTCCTCAACCTCGGCCCTCCAGATGTTTTGAGACTACAGTTCCCATCATTCCTGACCACTGGTCCTGCTAGCTAGGGATCATGGGAGTTGTAGGCCAAAAACATCTGGAGGGCCGAGGTTGAGGAAGCCTGTGTAAGACTCTCACATACATTGCTTTACTCCTGAGGCTGCCTTTACCCTTCCTTTAGTAGCTGGATGGCCCAAACACTAAAAAGACTAGCATGGATTGAATTCATTTCCTCATCAACACAAATCAGGAATTCATGCCTAGAAAGCTTGTTGGCTATGACTATGCCAAGAAAAATGGCAAACTGTAGCATAGCCCGGAATATCTGTGCAAGAACTTGGGAACCCACTTCCTGCAGGCTATTTCTCAGTTCCTGATTACAATTTCCCAAACACTCCTTAACCATTGTAACCCTTGCACAAAATTTGCTAATCTGGAATATCACAAGCTTTGCTGCTCGAACTGCTTAGGTTTTGTTGGAAATATGCTTAGGTGGCACCAGAGGGAAGGGTGTCAAGGGGACATACTTCAACACAAACAAGCAGCTTGCCACCCTCCCCTGCAAAGCTAGACCCCTGTGGCTGCTGGAAGGAAAGTCACGTTTCCACACATTTGCCCATTGCTAAACCAGAAGTGCCCTTTGCCCCTTCTGTGTTCTACCCCTTTTCCTGCCCATTGGTCACTGGCAGTAAGAATCACTGCTGGGTCTGGCTTGCTTTTTGTGGACCACCTTTTTTTTCTTCCTTTCTCCCTTGACATGGTAGGGTGTTTGAAAAGCTTCTGAATTAAAGTAAAACTTTTGTGGATAAGATCAAACAAAGCTGTATTTGTGCATGGGGAAGAGAGCTCATCCAAGATCTTAGAGGTTCTTGAAAGTCTCCACTATTTCATTTTGTTTTCAGCATGGCCTCAGGGACCAGCTGGAAATGTGGAAGGCTTGGACCATAGAGTAAAAAACACTGACTTAGAAATACATTGGTCCTGTGAGACTCACAGTGCATCTTCCAAGGGCAGATGTTAATAAAATAGGCTGCTATGCAAAAATTGATAGCAACTGGAGGGAGTTGTTGCCATAGGGTGTGCAGAGTGGATTTTGCAGTGTCGTCAACATGCATATGTTGGGTCTGCAATTTTTAATGCAAATAGCTACTGGCATTTCAAGCCCCACTGCCTCAAGGGGCACCTGCCTGTCAGAGGACAGGAATCCAACCTTTAAACCGGCCATTTATGGCAAAATGTTCCCAGTTATCTTGGGTGGGTATCTGTTGTTTTTGGAAGGGCAAGGCGTGGAGGACATTAGTATGTGAATATTTTCCACAGTAAGTTAGCTAACAATGACAGAGGAAAAGATTAGTTGAACTGTGAGAAAGAGGAGTCCAGGAAATAGATCAAAAGAGATTCTGAGGGGTGTCTGCAGTTTCCAGAGCATTGTGTGGGATGTTCTCTGCATAACTTCCACCAGAGTTTGTATCGAAATGCAGCCTTTTGTCTCAGTCACCTTTTCCAGGCTGACAGTGATGGAAAACCACCGCATTATAGCCTGCTGAAAGTACAGCCTAGAGAGAAAGATGTAGAGGATTATTTGAGTAAAAAAAACCCCACCGCTCCAATCTCCAAAACTTGAGGTGCTCTCTTACTTTGCCAGCATGTGGTGTTGTTTTTGTAAATAGATACACTAGGCAATGACCTTTTCTATTAATTTCTAAGCTGCAGTCTAAGTTCTAACCAAAGCTACATTTATGTTATTTTGCTGCCTGAGAAAAGGATGAGATGGCATGTCCTCAAGCAATGCCCAGAAGCTGACCAGACTGTCTGGTGAAGTTTACTTCAACAATGCCAGTGGAATAGTGTTCGCCGCCGCACCTGAGAGCAGCAGGTGAGTTCATAGGCAACATCACAGTCACTGTGGCAGACACAGCTCTGATTTCCTACAGAGGAAAATGGCTTCAGGGCTCAAAACGAATGGGGCAGCACTACTGTTCCATCCAACCCCCAGCACCGGCCAAGCCCTGTAGTGGGTAGGCATCAAAAACCAACAAATTGTGTATGCATCCACTGAAATGCCTAAACTTGTTTGCTTGCTTTGGCTAATTTCTAAGAAGGCCTTGAGCTCTAGCCATTGCAGCAGCCTGGCACCCTATAATGGGAATTAAATGACCTTGAGTGGCTGGTATGGAAAAGGCCTCTGAGAAGGTCTTTTGGGGGGCTGCTGTCCACCAGAATAAGCAATATTATTATTTATTTATTAATTTAAATAATAATTTAAATAAGCAATATTATTTATTAATTCATTTATACCCCATGTTTTTCCCTGACAGAGACTAAAGGTGACTTATAAAGGTGACAGATAAAAATAAGAGCAGCTAAAAACATAAGCAGTATGTGGACCGAGAACTCCCAGAAGTGCAAGCTGGATTTCGAAGGGGCAGAGGAACCAGAGACCAAATTGCAAACATGCGCTGGATTATGGAGAAAGCTAGAGAGTTCCAGAAAAACATCTACTTCTGCTTCATTGACTATGCAAAAGCCTTTGACTGTGTCAACCACAGCAAACTATGGCAAGTTCTTAAAGAAATGGGAGTGCCTGATCACCTCATCTGTCTCCTGAGAAATCTCTATGTGGGACAAGAAGCTACAGTTAGAACTGGATATGGAACAACTGATTGGTTCAAAATTGGGAAAGGAGTACGACAAGGCTGTATATTGTCTCCCTGCTTATTTAACTTATATGCAGAATTCATCATGTGAAATGCTGGGCTGGATGAATCCCTAGCCAGAATTAAGATTGCCGGAAGAAATATCAACAACCTCAGATATGCAGATGACACAACCTTGATGGCAAAAAGTGAGGAGGAATTAAAGAACCTTTTAATGAGGGTGAAAGAGGAGAGCGCAAAATATGGTCTGAAGCTCAACATCAAAAAAACCAAGATCATGGCCACTGGTCCCATCACCTCCTGGCAAGTAGAAGGGGAAGAAATGGAGGCAGTGAGAGATTTTACTTTCTTGGGCTCCATGAACACTGCAGATGGTGACAGCAGTCACGAAATTAAAAGACGCCTGCTCCTTGGGAGAAAGGCGATGGGAAACATAGGCAGCATCTTAAAAAGCAGAGACATCACCTTGCCAACAAAGGTCCGTATAGTTAAAGCCATGGTTTTCCCAGTAGTGATGTATGGAAGTGAGAGCTGGACCATAAAGAAGGCTGATCGCCGAAGAATTGATGCTTTTGAATTATGGTGCTGGAGGAGACTCTTGAGAGTCCCAGGGACTGCAAGAAGATCAAACGCATCCATTCTTAAGGAAATTAGCCCTGAGTGCTCACTGGAAGGAAAGATCGTGAAGCTGAGGCTCCAATATTTTGGCCACCTCATGAGAAGAGAAGACTCCCCGGAAAAGACCCTGATGTTGGGAAAGATTAAGGGCACAAGGAGAAGGGGGCGACAGAGGACGAGATGGTTGGACAGTGTTCTCGAAGCTACAAACATGAGTCTGACCAAACTGCGGGAGGCAGTGGAAGACAGAAGTGCCTGACATGCTCTGGTCCATGGGGTCACGAAGAGTCGGACACGACTAAACGACTAAACAACAACAACAAAAACATAAGGTGGAAAAGACTAGTTAAAAAACAATTAAACACTGATGGAATTAAAACTCTCTCTTTTTCTCTCTCTCTCTTTCCACAGACTAAAAAAATCTATTAAAACCATACAAGTTTTTAAAATAAAAGCAGCATGGCTCCAGCCCTTTCATTAAAAGCAGTCAGTTCCCAAAGGCCTTTTGGAACAAGAAAGTCTTCGCCTGCGGGTGGAAGGACAACAAGGAAGAAGCCAGTCTAGCTTCTCCAGGGAGGGAGTTCCAAAGTCTGGGAGCAGCCACCAAGAAGGTCCAGTACTGGGCTAGGTGGACCCAGTGATCCAGTCTGGTAAAAAGAAGTTATTTATATCCTGTCTAGTGAATGAATTCAAGTGTCTTTTCCCTTGAAAGTAATTCATGGTCCCAGTGAGGCTCTTCATTTGTTGTTAGTACTGCCTGCTTGATTTCATGCACCCATGTTGCAAGGAAGTGCAGGACTGGCCAGCGTCAGAATGCCATGGCTTCATTAAAAATGTAATCCATAAATCCATATAAAAATTGTCCACTGGGTTGCCCTAGCCACTCTGAGTGGCTTCCTACATTTATAAAAACATAATGAAATATTAAACTTTAAAAGACTTCTCTAAAAAGGTCTGCCTTCAGTTGTCTTCTAAAGGTTGTGTAGTTACTTATCACTTTGAGTTGGGGGCTGCATAACTCCGTACCTTCCAGCACTTTCCCGAAAATAGAGACATCCTAAGGAAAAGCAGGACATTCCAGGATCAAATTAGAAACGAGGACGGCTTCTGTAAATCTAGGACTGTCCCTGGAAAATAGGGACACCTGGTGGTTCTGTGCCTGGGACTTCAAAAAACGGGAGCTGTTAATCACTCAACAGCCCCCCCCCCCCATAGGATGGTGGGTGAATAACAAATGGTGAAGAGGTGTGATCTTTAGTGCTTTTCTAGAACTTAGTCCTGAGACCTGGCAACCCATTCAAAGCAATCTTAGGATGGAGCTCTTCAATTGAGTTACGTGTCGGTCAGGAAGTATTTACTTGGCAGTGGCAAAGGTGCTTGATAGTTACACTTAGAGCTTTTTTTCCAGGGGGAACTCACCAGAACTGAGTTCCAGCACCTCTCAGGTAGGTGCCATTGGCATTCTTAGAGAAAGAGGGAGGCGTTCATGGTGAGTTCCAGCACCTCTTTTTCTAGAAAAATAGCATCGGTTACACTTGTACCTGTTAGCCATGCTTGGCACGGGTGCTGTCTCCAGGAAATGAAAGCACTGAGACTGAGTCTGTTTGGAAAGAAGGAGACCCTTTCTTGGCCAGTGAGTCCCAAGCTTTGGCCAAATGAATACAAATTTTGGAGGGAGGCTTGCCACATGATTAGACCCGGGACACATGGGCTTTATCAAACAATGCTAAATTTCAGAAAATGCTATCATCATCATCATTATTATTAATTGAATCTATATACTGTCCTATAGTTGGAGGTCTCAGGGCAGTTCACATAAAAGATCACAGTATATGAAAAATAGAATTGTATAGTATATATAAAAAAGTATATGAAAAATAAAAGCAATAACCCAATAATACCCCCCCCCAAAAAAGAGCCACATTTTAAAAGGGTATGAGATGTTGATCAGGTCAACCAAAGGCCTGGTTAAAAAGGAACGTTTTTGCCTGGCGCCTCAAGGTGTATAATGAAGGCGAACTTCCCTAAGGAGAGCTTTCCACAGACAGGGAGCCACTGCAGAGAAGGCCCTGTTCTCGTGTTACCACCCTCTGGACCCCTCAAGGAGGGGGCACACAAAGGAGGGCCTCCGAAGATGATCTCAGGGTCTGGGTAGGTTCATATGGAAAGAGGTGGTCCTTGAGGTATTGCAGTCCTGAGCCTTTATAGGCCCTGTGGCTTTATAGGTCAAAACCCAAATTTTGAATTGGGCCTGGAAACTAATTAGTAGCCAGAAAACTACAGTGGTACCTCGGGTTAAGTACTTAATTCGTTCCGGAGGTCCTTACTTAACCTGAAACTGTTCTTAACCTGAAGCACCACTTTAGCTAATGGGGCCTCCTGCTGCTGCCACGCCGCCGGAGCACGATTTCTGTTCTCATCCTGAAGCAAAGTTCTTAACCTGAAGCACTATTTCAGGGTTAGCAGAGTCTGTAACCTGAAGCGTATGTAACCTGAAGCATATGTAACCTGAGGTACCACTGTAATTGGTTCAAGATCTGTGGTGCCTTGTAGATATTCTTATGAAGCCAGCCTGGTTGTTTGCTACAAATCTAACCCAAAGAGGATGGTTTGCCAGAGAGAAGGGCTGCTTTCAAGACAATTTTTGATAAGAAGCCCATTGACTAGGCAATCTGTACAAAGGAAGATTATCATGGATCAGGATGATCAAAGTAGATTTTCCCCACATCCAGGCTTGACCTTGGGTATACAAAAACCAAAGCAGGCACAGCAAATGGGACAATAGTCATAACACAGAACCACAACAGTGAATCATCACACAACTTGTCTGCTTTGTATGAAGGAATGGCCAGGTGGGGAAAAGAATTGAAATGTTGGACAGCAAGAAAGTTGAGCTTTGCTTTGGGTACCTCCCCTTTGGGATGTTCAAGTGATGATAGTTCAGAGTAGAGCCTTCTCTACTGTCAAGTGAGGCTTGGCAGGCTGATGTCTTTGAGTGCATAGGTGTCAAGATGAAGCAGTTCTGTTCAAGCAAATTTTCACTTTCTGATCTTGAAACTTCAAGGTTTTAGCTGCTATTGTTGGGTTGCTTTTTTTTTTAATGCTTTGTAGGTTAATTGGTTTTATGATTGTCATATTGTGATGGATGTGCAATGCCTTGTTTATGACAGAAAGGTTGCAGCATACAAAACTTAGAATTAGGCAAGATTGTAAAATGTCCCCAGTTTTATTAGGACACCTTCTGTACTCTGCTTTCTTAGAGGTGGTCCATATTTTTCTTTATTAAAGTTTACATTTGAGCCACTCAGGCATGGCACGGCAGTACAGGAAGATTGCTCTGCTTGAGCCAGTGTAGCATGCTGTAGTATAAACAAGCCTACAGTATCCTGAGATACTGTTCCAGCACCTTTCACCAGTGTTATGTTTTATGTTTGAATAACAAGATATTTTAAACCTTCAAATACCATAACTACAGTATTCCTACTGCTTACTGGTTTGCAGCACCACAGCCAAGCTCCCCCTCCCTTTGTGGTTGGCTAAGAGATCAAGAGCATGAACTGAGACTGCCATGCATAGCTGCTATGCTTGAAGGCCTTTACAGTCGCTAGATAACACAGTTGTGTTACGGTGTTAAGAAGGGAAATGGTGCTTTTTTCTGAAATGTCAGTAAAGCACCAGTTAATAGAGGTATTTGTCCCTTAATGACTGTAACTGAACATGAAACCAACTTATGCAGCCATCTAAGAGACATCAAGTAATCTGATGGAAACAGGAGTATGGATTGGGCTGGGCAGACTTCAGGTTTATGGGATCTGGGTTGTTTTTGTTATTTTTTTAGAATACAATGGCACACTAGCCAAGTACAGGTGAAAAACAGTGGCTCTGGAGGTGGACCTCTGCACCCTCTGAGCTAGGGTAACCTGCATATACCAAGTGCGTACCTACACATGAGTGTAGATCAGATCAAGTGTTTTTAACACAAAACTCTAAAATTGGCCACCAGATGACCACAAAGCTTGGGTGACCAATTAAGGCTGTGATCCTGTAAATTATGTTGAAAACAATGGGACTTACTTCTGAATAGTCATGTACAAGATTGCACTGTAATTCTCCTGTTTTAAAGGTGGGGAATAGTGAAGCCTTCCCAGATATTTAAAAAGTAAATAAATTTACTTACTATTGTTCAATTACTGGGTGTCAGAAACCCTTGCAGATCTATTGCAAATCAACCAGAGATCTGTCAATAGATTCCAATTTCCTTTCTACCCAGTCCTGATATAGATGACAGTGGGGAGGTCTTTGGTTCTGGTTGCATGAGGTGGCCTCGGGCAGGCAAGCCACTTTGTGTTAGCGTCAGTCCTTCATATGCAATCCTGTTGTAAAGAAGCACTTTGAACACTGTAAAGCAGCCATATGAATGCTAAGTATCATTATTGTTCAGACAGCCACATGCAGGGGGAGAGGAGCAAAGAAATGGTTAGGTTGCACTTGAGATGAAAAACTGAATGTGGAGGGTTAAAAATGGCTCAAGGCAACCTCAAGGGGAAGGAGGACCCACAGAACCACCATGTAGGATATGGAGAATTGTGTAAGAAGGCAGGGTAAGGGTTAGATGGTGCAAGAAACAGAGTGAGAGAGAAAACAGTTTACCACAGAACTGGAAGATCAAGTGCAGAGGTGAAGCTCCTAGCATATATAAAGGCGCAGTAAAACATTAAACCTTAACAAGCTTCCCTATATGGGGCTGCCAACGGTAGCCAGACAGATACTTCCGGGAATCTCTGAAACAGGGCAAGACCCCATTGTCTGTTCCCAACAGGTGGCAATCAGGTCTAACTTGCACAAATAACAGCTGAGATGGTGAATCTTGAACCAACTGCAGACTTACATAATTGCTCCCCCACTAACCAAAATATTCTCTCCACATGCCAAACAAGATGTTGGGGAGAAGAGTGCTAGCCTGCTGGTTTCTGATGTGTTGTTTTTTTAAAAAAAAAATATTTAGAAGGTTAATTTCTCAAAGCTGCTGGAAATAAATTATGTAAATCATGAAGAAAATTCTCCATGTCATAAAATTCTCCAGGTCATAAAGCTGAAACCTCTGTCCCAAGGACAGGGAACCTGTGAACTTCCATATGCTGTTGGACCCCAGCTCCCTTCAACTCCAGCTAGTGATGCCAGTGGTCCAGGATGATGGGAGTTGTAGTCTGGAGGGCCACAGGTTCCCCACCCTTCTAAAACAACAACAGAAGCCTCTGACTGCTCTAGTCTTTACTCATAAGAAGATGATCCAACCTCTTGAACTTTTCTGTCATTTCTCCATCAGCCAGATCTGCACATAGATTTTCAGGAATGGCGGCCGCCATAGTTCTATAACAGTGTCAGACTTGCTGTTTTCTTTTCAGTCAGTGTCTGAAACTGAAATTGCCTTTTGCTTTACATTAAGGTTGCCTGGCCCTGACTGCTGCAGCTTCTACAGTCTCTTGAAGCTGGCTCTGAAGTGAAATAACTCAGGAAGTTGATTTCCTGTGGGTGACTTGTTAACAAAGGGACATTGCAGAACTGAATTGAAGACTCTGATCAAAGTGGCTGTGTCACCTTCCTGGATGTTCTCTTTCCTGAAGTCCATTGAGGTCAACCATAACTGATCATTTTAAAAGGGGAATCATAGCTTTATTTAAATTTCAAAACTCACTACTGGTGCCAAAATAGGTGGAGCTTTTCTTGCCATTTATGCTGTTTCAAGGCCATTAGCAATCCATTCTGACCACGATCCTTCTGCACATAAAACATTAATCCTTCCATAAATGACTGTCCTCGGTTCACTTTAGTGCTGAATTTCTGCACACTTCTTAATCCTTTCCTGCAGCACAGACTATCAAAGCATCAAGGGAGTTCTTGAGCACTATTCAGATCTGCCCTTATGCAAGATTTCTGTAGCTCTGTGAACAGATGGTGGGTGTGAATGGGAAGAAGTTTCACTGAAAAGCAATGTTTGAAGTAAACTTGGACACCAATGAGTATGCTCAGTGGGTTTTCAATAATTTAATCTTGTTCAGCCATTGTTTTTTCAAGGCAACACCCATCATATTTAAACATCTGCCACTTTCCTTTTGTCTGAAAAGAAAAACTCAATTCTAAGTGAAAGGAAATGTTTGAAGCTTCCCAAATCTCTCAAGTGACTCAAGTATCCTGTTTGGACAGTGATCAAACCTAATGAATTAAAAGTCCAAAAATATGAGCAAAATGGACCATGTAGACAGAAGTGGAGCATTGGTCTAACTTTGACCTTAACATTTGACACTGTGATAATACAGCAGGAGCTCACATGGCTCTCTACCTACATGCAAGCAATTCCCTTCTAAGAATTCCTTAGGGACATTGTTATGAACTATTTGAAGTCTATTCAGAGCCATTACATCAGTGGGCTGTGAGAGTGTGGCTAGTCTACCACAGAAAACCAGTCTATAAATTTAATGAAAAGCCTCCGGTGTGGGCCTCAAGAGAAACTGCCCACTGCATCACTCCACAACTCTCTGCTCTGGCCTCCCTCCCACTCAGCCTCATTGGAGAGGATTACTCCTAATGCAGATTTACCACCCCTTAGAGGAGGTTACCCTTTTTCATGTTTCTTCGAACTAGCTTCCTTCCAACCAGGAGGGATGCCCAGATCAGTGACTTGTGCCCAAACACAGCAAGAGAAAAATGTGTTCACCCCTAGGAAAAAAGCAAGCCTTTCCTGTCACAGGTTTGGAAACAGTGCATTACATCATGATTTGTCAAATTATGTTAACGAAGAATTCTGCCATTCTCCTGTGCCCTGTGACTTTCCATCATCTCACAGGGGATGTTCAGAGGACCAATGGGACTTTGACCAAGAGGCCCCAGATTAAATTGTGGTCCATCTCCTTTAGTATTTTGAATACTTCAGTTGCATCTCTTGGTATAAAATACTAAATTGTCATTTATTTCCAGGGAAGCTTCTTGGGGTCATTTCAACAAGACAATACCTTTATTAGGACCAGTCAAAAGGTCACAAAATAGTGAGCAAACATTTTAGTTTGCAGCACTTTTCATCAGGTTGAGGAGTGGGAGAGAAAATGTTGACTTGATATTGTCTTAAAATGGATTATAAATGAAGCATGCAGACTTAATTGGATTAGGCTGTACAGTGATACCTCAGCTTAAGTACTTAATTCGTTCCGGAGGTCCGTACTTAACCTGAAACTGTTCTTAACCTGAAGCACCACTTTAGCTAATGGGGCCTCCTTCTGCCGCCGCACCGCCAGAGCACAATTTATGTTCTCATCCTGAAGCAAAGTTCTCAACCTGAAGCATTATTGCTGGGTTAGCGGAGTCTGTAACCTGAAGCGTATGTAACCCGAGGTACCACTGTACTAGTTGTTGTTCAGATGTCAGGTTGACAAAGAAGGAAAGATTTTTTAAAAAAAAAATTAAAATTCAGCAGTTGCTAAGTGAAGCATACAGGATCCTTGTGTATTAGAGAACAGAAGAGAAAAAAGTCCATTTTTTAATAACCTGTTTGTATATTGATTTTAGGTGATGCATTTCTAAGAAGTTAGTCCAAAAGGTGCACGACTTTAAAAAAAGAAGTTAATGTCGTTTGCAGGAGACTTGACTCAGACCAGGGTTAGTGCTGGGCAGGCATCACCTTATACCCTTTTTCTTTTAAAACCATCCTCCTTATCTGATCAACCACTGACCCAAAAGGCTTCAAGGTGGAACTTGCCCTTTTTGTCCTCTACTGCCATTTTGAGGAAAATATTTCATCTGGAGATGTGGTTTGCATTAGAAGGAAATTTCTCATGGGTGCAAATGGTGGGATTTCCTCTCAAGGCCTCAAGCTCAATCCACAACATCTCTGGAGAGCAACTTCCAGCCTGTGCAGACCATGCGGAGTATATGTGTATATACAAAACAAGTGTGCATATGTGTGATAAGAATTGTGGGAATATTACCATGTTGTGCCAAATGAAAAGGATCCATCTATACAGCTTTATTGCTGACTTTTAATGACTTTTGGCTGGTGACTACGCTAAGCTAATGGAATTTGCAGCTGATGCCTACATGCTTCCACTGGTGCATATGGCAGCAGCAAAATCCGCTTGGCAGTTTCTACTTGGGCAGTGAGCTGTGCAGCTGGCTGGCAAGAAACAGCCTTGATCTGCAAGGGTAGGTCGCTGGTTTGGAGGAACTGATGCTATCTGAAAGACTAGCACGTTTATCAGGGTGTCTGTTAGCTCCCCTGCTGCCCTAAACTAGTCTAAGACTGTTATCTAATGCATGTGTACTTCTGATTAGGCTTCATTGAAATCAGTGGAATTTGCTTCTTGGGAAATACAGATAGGATTGACCTGCATGTCAAGACACTTGAAATATGAGCTGTCAGCTTGTTTCTCAATGATTATTTACCCACAGTAGGAAACAAAGACTGTATCCACCAGTCTTCAAGGCCTAATCATTTCTCTTAGAACTAGGAGACATTGCTGAGTGTGAATCCAAACTGGGCTTGGAATTGCTGGTCTACCCAAAGTCTAGCCACTGTGTTGGATATTTCACACATTCTCCATGCATTCAGCCACTCCTATGTCCTAAGACAAGGGGCATCAGAATCAGCATACTAGATATTGGGGAAGACCAAACTGTACCTCCAATAAACTCTGTAGGGAAGGAAGAATCTATTGAGTATTTTAGTATATTCCTGTGTAATAGAAGTAGCAGCATCTGGAAATAAACTTGGAATGAGGTGGGAAATTCTAATGGGAGATTTATAAAAACTCAGACTTCAGATGCTCCAAGGCAGCAATGGATTCCTGGCTTGCATTAAGCCCCTTTGGTCTCATCTGCATTTTTCTGCCAGGTTTTTGTTGCTGGATGAATGCTGAGGAGCTACAACTTCCTCCCCACTGTCCAACCTGACCTCCGTCTGTCTCCATCCCTTGTGCTCTGCCTTGGGAAACTCTGGACTAACACTTTTGGAGATCAATTTGTGTTTCCATGTAAGCCCTGTAAGACTGAAGCACATCCCCCTGTGCAGAATTCTTTTCCACAAGTATTAGACACCAGTTCAGCTTCTCCACTGCCTTAATGCCAGATACTGGAGCACAATACATCGTTAGTGATTTCTAACTAAAAACTAATATGAAAATGGAAGCAAAACCAATATAAACATATTAGGTTTGAAGACTATTTTCAGATGCCGCAAAGGGGGAAATGATTGTTCCTTGTCCTTGAGATCTTAAGAGGACACACTTCTTCCTCTGCATCATGATATGATTTTAACTACATTATATTTTATTGGCCTTTAAAAAAAATATTGTAAAAATACCGCCTTTTATACATGCGTGGAAGATTTGTTTGTTTTTTAAACAACTGTACTTGGGCAACTCATTAAAACCAATAAAAAAGGAACCATTTATTTATGTCGTATCAACAAAAGACATAATGTATATCTAAAGTGCATTATGTTACAAAAATTATAGAAAGTCAGCAGCACCAAGATAAACGTTCATGGAAATAAATACATCATTCAACAAAATAAATTATGGTAAATGGACAACAAGAATTGTCTTTGCACAAAAAGAATCTCCCAATATTCACAATGTTCAAATGTGCAGTTTTGGAGAGCATCTGTGGCCAACGTTTTATTCTGATACATTTACAATATTTACAGATAATAAATACTTCTAACACTTTCCATATGTTGACTATTACAGAATACTGCAGTGTGTTTTCCAAAAATCTCAGCTGACGATGTCAACGCCTCCTGCAAAGAAAGAGAAGAGAAATGGGGGGAATTAATATTTTCCCATACAAAATAATTGGACACAACATTTATAGTCTCACAACAGGGTGTGCCTGTTGGAAGAGATGATGAACAACTCTGGTTTTTGTTGTTCTGTCTCTACTGTGCATGGTTTTCAGTACTATGAAACTAGCAATGTGAAGTATTAGAGATCAATTCCAAGTAGCTGATCCTTTGCAGCTGGGTCTCTCCTGAGACCCCCTCCCTCAATGCACAGTCATTAGCAATGCATCACATTTTAATCACAATTTAATATAGTGCTACTAAAACAAATCTAAAACTAGGTATTGTGAAAAATCCACCTTCCAAATCCAGGCTAGGCAGCCAAGTTCCATTCAGGCCTGTTGAGCTTTGCTTCCTATGTTTGAGCCTACATATGACATCCTGTTCAAGATCTGTTCCATCTTTGTTACTTATTTTACATTTGCTGCTGAGGGTGGCCATTGGGCAAAGATTTATTCTGCCCAGACCTGTAATTCTCCAGTCTGCCTTTGACTCTTTCGTGAGATATATTTCAGAAAAGTCTGTTCCCATTTCTGGGGATATCTGTGCACAGCATCTGTAGCTGTGTTCCCAAGGTGAGTGACTGGCTTACAACTTGAAAAATGGGGAAAGGACCGGGAGAAAGAACCAAAACAGCCAAATGAAGGAATAGGGGTGGGTTATAGGTGACCATTTATTAAAGATGAGCAAACAACCTTTAGGCAAAGCTGCGGTAGCCTGGTTTTCTGTGTCATCCTGCCAAGCTGGAGGATTTTCACACATCAGCCCTCAAGCAGCTTTCTTTATTCACCTAAGATCCTGACATAAGACACACAAATCCATGGAAGTGATAAGCAGATTGCAAGTTATCAGATGCAAGCTTTCATTCTTTTTGGAGAATGAAGAGAATTTCAGCTTGGAGCGCCATGGCCTGTTGCATTAGACTCTTAAGTGCACCTCTTAAGACCTTTCGCCTTTCTTCAGAGTGTATAAATAACAATCATGTCCAGGTTTTGGTTTTTTTACTACCTTGATCAAATTAAACAACCACTTTGAATGCTGGCTGCACTATATTAAGACAAGTTCACACCTTGATTTCTCTTATACTGTGTATGAGGAAAATAATTGAAAGCATTTTAAAATCTGCAATTTGAGGGGGAAAGCAGAGTTGTATCATGAAAAGATAACTGAAGTCACTTTTCCTGGAAATGTTCTACCAGTCTTTAAGGTTGATTGTCGTTTGATTAACATTGTGGGAACACGCATTTTTTGCCATCTTATTAGCACTGCATCAGGTAAAGCTGTTTTGGAAGCTCAGAAGCTGAAATTCTACATTCTATTTGACAGAGAAGGGATTTTGCTCTTGTGCTTAAACACTTCCTTTTCTAAAAGATATATTTTAAATATCTCAAGTGTTCAAAGTCCTTACAGGCCCTATAATACTCATAAACTATTATATTGAAAACAAAAATGTTTTGAGACAAGCCCCAATCTAGAAACGCTTTGAGCGTTTTGGGTATCCTTTGGACGCAGCAATGTTGGTTCAAATGTTGCAAAATATTTATAACACAATGGATTACATCCAACATCGCATGAGTGGACTGAATGTGATAGAACCTCCCCTTCTTCTTCATCCCTCGCATCCTCCCCTGAAAGGTAGTCCAAAGGAGCTGCAGGGGAGAGGAGAAGAAGAAGGGGAAGTCACATTGCACCAATGGAAGGCTGTTTTACCACTGAAACAGGCAGACAGTTTTACTTTTGGAAAAAAATGTGATGCCAGTACTCATAGTGGTTGAAGTTCGGTAGGTGCTAGGACAAAATGGTTACCATGGGCAGCAAAAAATAAAATAAAATAAAAAGACTGCCACAAAAAAATGTGGATAGAAATGCAAGTCCTAAGAATAAACTTAGAAAATCTCTGGGAATGGGTTATTGTGAATAGTAAGTCGTCTACATGAAGATTAGGCCAATTTTGACATGTGGATGACCATGAGTTATATTTGAGTCCTGCAGTTCAAATAATACAAAAGTGACACCTTGTGTATCTGTAGGTATTGCCCACACAGGAACCCAAATATTACCGTATTTTTTGCTCTATAAGACTCACTTTTTCCCTCCTAAAAAGTAAGGGGAAATGTCTGTGCGTCTTATGGAGCGAGTGCAGGCTGCACAGCTATCCCAGAAGCCAGAACAGCAAGAGGGATTGCTGCTTTCACTGCGCAGTGATCCCTCTTGCTGTTCTGGCTTCTGAGATTCAGAATATTTTTTTTTCTTGTTTTCCTCCTCCAAAAACTAGGTGCATCTTGTGGTCTGGTGCCTCCTCTGTTTATTACGTTTCCACATATTTACAGGAGACTAGTAATGCTTGTGTCAGGAGTATATAAATAGTGGTTAAATTTGCCTGTTGCTGCAAACTGAGTGTCTAATATTACAAATAAGTCAATAGTCTATATACTAGCTAAAAAGGGATGACTCCATGCTCTTTGTTTTGAGACCCTTGGAAGAAAGGTAGGTTACAAATGTAAGAAAATAAGATTCACTCCTAAGAAGCACACCTGTTAGAGAGCAAATCCTGTTGAACTCTTTTGAATTTCAGAGTAAGCATGTTTAGAATTTCCATATTGCAATGTTTAATCCTGAAATCTTTGGCTGAAATAAAAATCTTTATATTTTCTTTGAGTTAAAGGGGAGTGAAAGAATGAGAGCTTTCACAATTCTTTCAGAAAATGATGATATGGAATCTGTGCAAAGTTGCAGTTCTTACTCTTTTTAAAGAAGCTTGTCATACATGAGAGAAACATGTTTCTCTACCCCCGGGGCAATGCTCCACATTTTTCAGCAGCAGTGTAATTGTTTGACAAGCTGGCAGCAAAATTGGAACTGAACTAACAAGTCCTAATGACAGGGAAAATATTATGGCAGAAAGGCTGGCTGGTGTTAGCAGATATTACTAAGAGAAACTTTCCATGTTCTCCCCTAAGGATACAAACAGTGAGGTTTTTTCTTTTTTCAAAAATGGTGTAAATTGTTAAAGACAAGGGGGGGACATAGCTTACTTTTTATATCTGTGAAAGATATAAGGTAGACTATCATCTCATAATCCTAAAATTTGAAACGCCTCTCATTATAGAAAAACCGTGTTGCATTTTTAAAATGTGCAGAAGTTGTAAAGGGCTTGATTTTCCCTAGCACAAATACAAATCTCTCTGAAATTAATTTGCCCGCCTTCAAGGACTAGTAAATATAGTTGTTACGTAGTTACTAATTCCTTAAAGAGGGATCTAAGAGCTTGGAGTTTTGTCCAGGTAACTTTGCTACTGAGGAACTGACTCAAAGGCAAACACTGTTTTGCTGCCCCTCTCCCTGCAATGGTACCTCGGGTTACATACGCGTCAGGTTACAGACTCCACTAACCCAGAAATAGTACCTCGGGTTAAGAACTTTGCTTCAGGATGAGAACAGAAATCGTGCAGTGGCAGCACGGCAGCAGTGGGAGGCCCCATTAGCTAAAGTGGTGCTTCAGGTTAAGAACAGTTTCAGGTTAAGAATGGACCTCCGGAACGAATTAAGTATGTAACCAGAGGTACGACTGTATCTCCAAAAGGAAGACATTTATCTTGGTAGCTTAAAGCAACCAAATTACCTTAAAGAAGTGGGGAGCTACTGCTCTTGTAGAAGAGGAAGTAGCTTAATAATTTTCACCCTCTAAGTGATGTAGAAAAAAATGGGGATTAGAGACAGTCATACTATGAGGCAAGGTATAACTGCTGGAAACAGCACATTTTCAACATCATTTATTTCTCCTTCAATCCAAGAACCAGACTCCCTTGCACATCTCCAGTTTGCATCAATGGAATTGCATAGGAGAACTTTGCAACGCATTCTGCCCATGTTGATTACCATTTGAGTTTTCCATTTTAGGCATCCTATTGTCTTGGGTAGACCCTGGACATTTAAATTCTTACCTTCTGCATTAAGGCTGAAGAGCATTACCTTGTATTGATATGTGTAGTTCCAAAGATGTCCAATAGGGGGATTTGTGTCATTCCACTGCCAGACCCTCTTGAGCTGAGCCAGGCTGAACGAATCCTCCTTTTTTTCTTCTCTTGCTCTTTACGTTTCCCGGGCTTTCCTTTCTTTTTCTTTCCTGGAGCCTTAGGAGGTTGCTCTTTGTACGTCTGGGCTTTGTTCGTCTCTTGAGTCAGGCACTTGCCTTCATCTTCACTGCCAAACCGGACAGCATAATTCTTTGCGATGGTGGCAGGTTTAGGGTTTGGTGATACCTCTGACATAGCCCGGATCTCGGCTGTGTTAACCCCTTCAATTAAATTTTGCAGGAAGTTTCGTCTTCGAATATCTTGCAAAGACTTTCCTTTATCGTGCAACAGCTGGTATTCTGATACTGTCCTTTTGCTGCTTGAAAAAAAGCAAATCCATACTTCAATAAAAAAAGAAATGTTGCTAAATCAGTTTAGCCAAATCTATTCCTTTCTGGGTACAGTGAAACCTTCCACCTCTAAAGCATTTCCTTGGATATGAGCTACTTTTGGTTCACTTTTCCTTACAGAAATAGAAGATCTAAAATTGAAATAATTTGCGAATTATCTTACACTCGACCTATTGAGCAGTCTTAGCTATCAAAGACAACCACATAAAGTTGCAAAAGACATGGGCATAATGTATCATAGGGGAATAAAAATTCAGCTTATGCATTCTTTGACTTAATACGGGCAAATATTTCCAAACAGATTATCCCCAAAGCAGTCTTATGTCAGGGTGTCTTCTGACATAAACTTTATGATATGGACCAGTGGAAAATGTCTCCTTCCTGCACCACTCTGGTAGCATGAGAAGTCTGAGATCATGTGGGGGTGGCAAGATTTAGCATGACTCATTTCCATGCCAGCATTATTCTAATTTTCAGGAAGAACAATGCTGGGATGTTGTGAAGCTCTGCCGTGGCCTTTTCCCAAGTGACCTCATCCTTCTGATGTCACCAGAGTAGCCCAGGGAAGAGACACATTGCAGCAGCAACTCCACTGCTGTAATATCAAAATGGGTCCTTAGAAATGCAAATTCTTATGCAGATGCATCATGCATGGATTTCTGAGATAGGAACTTCCTTTAGTTTAAAAGAAATTAATGTTCTTTTATGAATAGATTAATTATATGAATAGACGCTGACATATTTGTTCTCTCAGTGGAGACGCTTTGTTGACTTGTGGTGTGCAAGCCCCTTCCCTGTCTAAAGTATGGGGATGTTTTTTTGTACATAGATTGAACAAGTACTTGGTGAAGAACTGTGTCACCAGAACATGATGCAAAGGAGACCATGTGCTGAGGATGTATCAACCTGTTTTTATGATTTTCAATTACTGGAACAGGATGACCAACTTATATGTTCTCTGGGGGATTCTACTCTTCAGGTGGTAGTCTGTGACTCAGAAGTGTATGCTGCCAAATGAATCAACCTTATCATTGGTCAGGCCCCATAATAAATTTATGGAGCAGCAAGAACGATTTTATGCATGGTGCACATGCACCCAGCTATAGACAGAGCATTATGTGAAAATCTGGGGGCAGTTGCCACATGGGTTAGCTCTTTCTTTCCACTTGAAAAAAATGCCTTTTTATTTTCCTTTGAAGTTAAGCCATTGGCAAACCACTTACCATCTCTTGATTATAATCTAGTAGCACTACTAGAGACTGAATAAAACAACTTTGGATGATGAGTGATTTGAAGGGAATATTTGGTCTGCTGTTCATCAGGTGGCCATCTCTCATGTAGAATACAGTTTCTTGGCATACATGCTCCAAGCTAGCCTAGATGTCAGGAGATTTACTCAATGCCTCAGTCTTATATTCTCTATTAACCACTTTTCCTCAGCAGCACCCATCCTGTTAGGCACTCTTAATTTGTTTCTATGTACATAATACTTTCCTAAACTACTGTTTTATACAACAAGAGCAGTCTATATCACATTTTCTCAGCTTCCTCAATTCTAGGCTACTTAAGCAATGGTTTAACCAGGCATTTTGCAAGAGTGCAGACTGGAATAACAAGGGAGTTAAGAAAATGTGGTCCACAGAAACCATATTGTGATCCAACAAGTGATCTAAGCGTTGCCTGGGAAGTAATTAACTATGGGAAAATGTGTGTTTCTGCCTCAGGGTAAGGTGGATGCATTGTGAACTGCACAGGGGAAAAGGGAAGTGGGATTGTAGATCCCAAAGGTGCCACAAGTAGCTGTCCTTCCAGTCTGCTACTAGTGGAATGTGCTGAGGCATTCACATGGTTATTGCACAAACATATTATATCATATTATAAATGAGGGGACTCCTATTGGTCAAGTCAATGGATGTCACTACTCTGTTTCTTAATGAGGTAGGCATGTTGATGTATTTTATCGAGAAACATGGCAGCAATGAGAACCATATATCAACTTGCTGCCTGATGCATTGATCTCCATAGAGACTACAGTGGTACCTCGGGTCAAGAACTTAATTTGTTCTGGAGGTCTGTTCTTAACCTGAAACACCACTTTAGCTAATGGGGCCTCCTGCTGCCGCTGCACCGCTGCTGCATGATTTCTGTTCTCATCCTGAAGCAAAGTTCTTAACCCGAGGTAATATTTCTGGGTTAGTGGAGTCTGTAACCTGAAGGGTATGTAACCTGAAGTGTATGTAACCCGAGGTACCACTGTATTTTGAATGTAGAGACCGGCATTTCTCTGTGTAACATGCAGAGGTTAAGAGGTCTTAAATACCAACATGAAATGTTATTACCACCCCATCGCCACTTGGATTGATGTTCATTTATTCATTTCTCAAAACTTGATTCCTCAGCACTTGATGACTTGCATGTGTGGAGTAACTTCATTTAAAAGAGTTGTGTCAAGGTTTATAACAAGGTCTTGCCTGTGGTATTTGCTCTGGCCTGATCTTTAGAGTGGTTGTAGCCTTAGTGGCTAAGAGGCTGAGCTCCAAACTAGGAAGTCCCTGGCAGCAACAGAGCTAGATGAGACTCTCAGTGGAAAAACAGTGTCTTCAGCGGCAATCAGACTTGACTTTGTATGTGCTCATTGCCAAGTGCTTGGGGATCCCATTGATACAGTCAGTTTTAGCATTTTAATGAAAGTTATGTGTACTAATTGACACCTTGTTGATGTTACCAAAGTGTAACACCTCTCACACTAACTAAAATGGTTTATACAGGCCTGATAAAACTCTATGTGATTCCAGCTCATAAACTGCAATAGCTTAGTTATAGTGTGGAAGTCCCTTCACTTAAAGGTCACTTCAAACACTGCAAGCTACTAACATTAGAAGCACACTCATGAACCTAAAAACAAACAAAACATGTAGATTCATGGGAAGGCAAAAGGGTTGAAGAGAAGGCATGTACCTCAAGCAGTATGATACACTGCACTAAAACATGTACCCTTAAAATTGCAGTGTTAAAGGGACTGAAGGTCCAGTTAGTTCTTAGCTACTATTTTTATCATATTTGTCCAAAGCGACATATCTTGCAGTGCTTTCAGAATTTCTCAGGATGCTTCTCCCTTCTTAACAATCCAAACAATTAGGTACTTTATTAAAAATTTAGAAGCCAAAAGCCTGGCTGACCCATCCAAATAAATGTGAAGAATTCACCTTGCCCCACCTTGGTCTCTCCAACTCTCATCTCTCCACCCCCACCCCTTCTCGTCTAATTTACCGGTAGTTAAATGATGTATGTGAGAGATGCATGCATGCACCCCCCCCTGTTAAAGTAAAATAATAATAATGCACAGCTTGCCTCTGTGCATTTAAGATTGACATTCATGTGCATTCACATAGTTCATGGACCCAGTTAATTGTTTTAAAATAACCATTCAGTGTGTTGAACCAATGTGTACGCCGCTACTGTAAATGCTTCTGAGGAATACAGTGGTACCTCTGGATGTGAACAGGATCCGTTTCGGAGCCCTGTTCGCATCCTGAAGCGAACGCAACCCGCGTCTGCACATGTCGTGTTTCGCCACTTCCGCGCATGTGTGACATCATTTTGAGTGTCTGCGCATGCGCGAGTAGCGAAACCCAGAAGTAACGCGCTCCGTTACTTCCAGGTCACTGCAGAGCGCAACCCGAAAATGCTTAACCTGAAGCGTATTCATCCCGAGGTATGACTGTAGTAATCTGTGACCAAAAAGGGGAAGTGGTGGGGACAAAGGTCATCCCACACTCTTTAAAAAACACACCCCAATACAGCAGGAACCAGAACATCTTGGGAAGGCCCTAGTAAATGATGTCATTTAAATAATAATATAAATATAAATATAAATAATAGAACCATAACACAGGCTATAAGAAATGTAATTATTTCTCCCATTCCATGGAACTGTATGGACTGGGAAAAGATTAAACTATTAAACTTTTCATGTGTGCCTAATCACTGGGGTGGATTACTTGTTGAGTTCCTAAAAACAGAAAGATTGAAGATTTCGAAATTATTAGGATAACCCACTAGAGATCCCTTCCAGCCTGCAAGCCATGTTAAATGAAAGAATTCTGACCCCAAACCAGATGCAGTTAATGCAATGCTAACATGTGGTAAGCAATTTTGAGAGAAGAGTTGAGAGCTTATGGTTTCTCGCTGCCCAGAAGTACCCACACAAATTACTGTATACATTGTATGCCGCATTCACAGAGCTATCATTCAGTCTCATGTACACAGTACTGACTGCTATGAATTCAGCATCATAAACACACTGGCTGGGTTAAACTGCTAATCCCCAAAGGAAAAATGGTTAACCAGTCATCATTAGAAAAGTGTCCACTCCTGATGTCTTGATCACCATAACTTCAGACAGTCGTCCTGGCCCAATTTCTCTTTCACTGCCTCCAAAAAGCTCGCTTCTCGGAACTGCAGTTTGCCTTCTCTTCCTGGAGTCTTTAGGAAAATACATGCCAAGAAACTTTCTATCACTAGAATGTTTACTGATCTGTAAGGTACTTTGTGGGTTTGGTGGCATTCTCATGTTTACAGACTCCTGTGAAGCCCCTCTTCCACAATTTACTCTTTCATTCCACAGTTGGAGGTTGGCTTGGAGTTAGCACTATAGGACAGGCAGAGGCTACGGTCTTTGGGACCAAATCTGTTTTTAGCAGCTTGCTGCGTTCAGTATATAGCCTACCAAACTAAGTTACCAATCAACTCAAAACAGCTGTTCTTTGTAATATGGCAGGCTGTTGTTGTTTGTGGGCTTTGTTCAGGAATATCGCTTCACACACAGTGACTCAGTCTGGGTTAGCACCAAGGGGTGTGTGACTGCGAATTTTGCCTTGGTAACATTTAGTGGAGAGGGAATAATCAGAGATTTGTGGTGGGGAGCATTGCCTCAGAAGAAAGGGAGCCCAGATTAATAGAAAGATATATAGGACTGGTTCCAAGGGAAAGGCTCAACACAAATCCAAACATGGATTTTCTTATTAGCTGCGGTGAGAAGCATGGGGTGGCGTTCAACTTAGTTTTACTCATAGCAGATCAACTGAAATTAATGAACATGTCAAAGTTGGGTCCATTAATTTTAATATGCCCAATCTGAGTAAAACCTAGCTGAATACCACACAGCATTTCCAAATAAAAGACGTAACTAGTGTTAACAAGGGGAAGAGAATGTCCTTTAGCTTTATCTTCAGGACAGTGTTCTCTACCCACATTGCTCAAGGAGGTTTAAAGATTGCATTTTGGGACAAAGTTCATGCATGCATTTTCCAACCAAATTTGAATGGATTTATTATCAGTAATCCCAGCAATCAATGTACTGCATCAGGCAAGTCCCTTAGACATATAAATGCCACCCCCAGAAACATCAATCACTAATATAAAAATAGAGCCTAAAAACAGAAATAAAAGCAGTAAAACAGCGTAAAGCTAATAAGCAGCACTGTTACTTCTAAGTTTATGGAATATATGGGTTCCTAAAATTGTTGGTTTATACTTGGCTTCTGAACTTATTGGACACTCCCCTTCCGAATAATTAAACCAGCATAAAGAGATTTCAGGATCAGGATCTTAAGTAACTAGAAATCTATTGATCATTAGTTCGTAACCACAGTGCGGGATTAATGACATGGGTGGTTTCTCTGTTTTGTTTACATATGCAGGCATATGATTCATATTAATAGACATGGGGGCAGTGGGGGAGCATACATGTTTTGGGTTCTTTCTCAGATTCTCTTATCTCAAAACTCTCACTAAATCAGATATTTAACTCTGGACCAGAAAGTTAATGTTAACTGTCACGGTACCAAGGTGGGCGAAGGCAATGTCTGTGATATAAGTGTCATGTATATTCTCCCACAGTGTAGCTGGGACCTAGGCCAACATGCCTATAGCCCAATTTTCCACATCTGAAGTCTGTAGTGTGTCTGCTATTGTAGCATTCCTGTAATATGAATACTGTCTGTGTGTATATTTGTAATTGTACACAAGTGAGGCTCTGCTCCCCACCCACCCTGTGTCCTTTAAGGACAGCAATTGTTCCTCTTATGCATTGCCAAGAATCACTGAGTGAGATTCTCCCCAACCCCATCACTGTTCTCAACTCTTCCAAATATTATGCTGTCCCCAAACAGTCTTCATAATCACACTTTGAAAAATATCTTCCTATGCATATAGAGAACCAGCATCACTTTTAAAAAAACTGGAAGCAGTGAAAGGGATAGTTCCTTATCTGTTATTTTTCTAAAATTAAACTTGTCCTTATTGCTATTATTCTTTAAAGGTTGAATAAAATCTGTATCCCTGACCAATGACTTCATAAGCAGCTGGTTTAAGACGTTTCAGGCACTTTCCCCTGTGAAAAGCTGAAATGCCACTGTTAGAAAGAGGAGATCAGAGCTGTTGTTGTATCAAAATTCCCTCCCCAACCACTCCAACTGTAATGATAGAGGAGAGGAAGATCAAACTGGAACTTACAGTCTGCGGCTATTCCCTTCCAGCGATCTCTCAGAGGAGGGTACACAGTAACTCAGTATAAAAACCAGGAAACTCCACTGGTGAAAGAGCCTGGGGAACATCGTCGCTTTGCTGTGAGTCTTTGGAACCTGCGAAGGAAGACACGATAAGTTTTTGCTCCTAAGCGTGTGGGTGCGTGAGACGCGCTTTGAAGCGGAGACGGAGCTCCCACGCGTGGATTCCCCACTTCGTCCCTACCCCACCCCCCCGCCACACACACACAAAATCCAGAGCAATCTTCTGAGCTGAAAGCAAGCGGAGTGCCTAGGTGGGCAACAGAACCAAGGATTCTGTGTCCCAGGACAGCCCTGAACTGGGCAGGGGGTCGCGTCCTTCAAGAACTGCAGCCGCTTTCCTTTCCTCTCCGAGAGAGAAAGCCACGCATCCTCCGTCGGCAAAGTACCTAAAAATCGAGGTTCAGGTCAGGAGCTTCCGGCAAGTTGTCTTCTCTGCTTACAGTACTTACTAACATACACCCGCACACTGAGTCCTGGTGCGCGCACACCCGCCGAGCGCTACGAAAGGGAGGAGGGAGGCAGCGGGGAGAGCAGCCGCCTCTGGGAAACCTGCTGGAGGAGGAGGAGGAGGAGGCATTTTGCAAAGAGATGGCGCCCGAGGAGCATGGGCCGAGACCCCAGCGCTGCCGGCGAGCCCCACCCTTGGCGGAAGAGCGCCCGCCCGCCTCCCACGCCCGCCAGCAAGATCCTCGGGGTCCCGGAGCTCGTGGGATGCGAAATCGGCCGTGAGGGACAGGGCGCGACTTCTCTTCGAAGGCAGCAGAAGGGAGCGTGCCTTTCCGTGTCGCGAGGAGCAGATCGCATTTCAAACTAACCTCCCCGCAAGCAGAAAATCCATCAGGGTCCCTGAGGCGCTACATTTCTACGTGCAGCGAGGGTTCTCTACTTGCGCGGGGAACATTTCACACGAGCCAGAGCGAGCCTAGAGTCCTTCTGTCCTCCGAGGTCTCCCGGCCTCATTCCGCCGCAGGTGTCGAAGCGGCTTCCGCAGCCCCCCTCGCCGCTGGGACTGGGGCGAGGCGGGGAGGCCGAGGGGGCGCCGTCCGCCCCGCGGCCCTTCCTCCTCCCCACCTCCCCGAGGCCCAATTCCGACGGGGCGACCTGGCGCCGAGGGCGCTCCGGCCCGGGCGGGGACTCCTCCGCCAGAGGCGCCGCCGAGCTCCGCGCCGTTTCCCCCGCGGGAGGAGGAGGGGGCGGCAGCCGGCGAAGCGCCTTCGCGCGCGAGAAAGGGCTCGCGCTCGCCGGAGTCCCAAAGAGCAGCCGGCGGCCCGGCGGCGGGCACCAAGGCGCGGCCGAGAGAGAACCCCGGGCCCGGCCCTCGTGGCTCGGCCGAGCTGCTGGAGATGCGAAGAAGAAGAGCGAGGCTGCGGGTCGCGGGTTCCGATCAGGCGAAGGCCAGGGACTGTCCGACCCCGGAGCGGACGAGCCGGCTGACGAGAGGCTTTCGAGGGAGTGGGCCTGGCGCCTGGGGCGAAGCCCCAAAGGGCATTTCTCCACCTCCCCCCGAAAGAAGGGCTGAGTGAAGTTGCTCCTCGGGAGCAAGGCCCCGGCGGATCCTGCCGGCCCGGCCTGGAAGCGCCCAACCCGGCGGCCTTGGGCAGAGCCGGGCGGAACTTGTCCGCCTTGGTTCCTGGGATGCGCCCCAGGCGCCCTGCCGAGCAAGGGGAGCGGGCCTATCAGGCAGCAAATCTTTCAGGGCCGACCTTCCCTGGTGCCCTTTTGGCCGAAATGCCTTGGGCCGGCCTCCCCTGCCCAGTCCCCTTCAGTGGCGCTGCTTCTGCTCCTTCACCAGCCCCATTGGAATGAATGGGAGTCACGCCATTTAGTTCAATGGAACTTGGAAGAATGGACCCGCCTCCTGCTTATGGGGAAGTTTAATGGGCACATTTTCCCAGTAGGAGTCTTCATCCCCACCATCCAACACACACCCAATCCTGGGAACTTCTTTCCCGACAGCTCAGTTAGTAGATCTTGAGGGTCTTGGGTTCGAGCCCCACACTGGGCCAAAGATTCCCTTCCAAATCTTACCATTCTATGATTCTAGGACTACATCACAAGCCTGCCTCCAGTGTAACAATGAGATATTTGAAATACACCAAATTCCCCCAACTAGAGATATCAAATCAGGTGAAGCCCAGGATTTGTTTGGGATTTTGAAAGAGGTGGCAGGACTACCCTGCTCCAAACTGCCTCTTGCTCAGCCAATTCAAACAGAGGCGAATGCACAAATCAACCGGTCCTCGGATTTCTTTTCTCTGCATTGCCCAGGAAATGCTGCTCTCTGAAAACCACCAGAGATCTTCTGTGGGGCTGCCGACCCATTCATTACAGACTTAGGAAAAACAAACAGTTGGTGTAAAAAGACTTGGAAAACTGAAGTTCCCCCAGAATTCATTACTTCACCTTTTCCTTGAGCGCTTCTCCTCTTCGCCTTCTCAGAGATCAGCCTGGCCAAGACAAAGTTGGTTTTCTCAGCGGTCGCTTCCAGAATTTATTTTGTCTCTCTCTCCTCCTTTCCACCCTAGAAAGCAAGCCAGTCACAGGAGAGGGAATCTCTCTCTCCCCTTTCAGCTCCAGTAATGCAAACCTAGGAGTTTTTATTTTGCATGGGAGAAATGAACAGAATGCAAATAAAATTAAAATAAGATAATAGGAGCAGGTGCTTCCTTTTCTCTGACTCTTTGTGTCACTGGAGGAACAGAGAGGGATTCGCCTTATATATAGCTATACGGAAACGGGGTGGGGATGGGAGAACCCCTTTTTTCTTTCTGCCCTCGAGGGAGCATGTGATGCGAATGGGCCTGGGCATGACGCGGCCCCGGGAGGGCTGGCTGGACGGGGCCCCAGAGCCCCATCTGGTTGGACGGCGACCGCCCATCGCGCCCTCCAGCAAATGGAGGGGAGAGGGAGTTGCTGCTCGCCTCCTCTCGTCGCCATTGGCCCGCGGGACACCTACACACGCATGCCGGAGCCGTGAGGCATCCCAGTCCGGGCTCCTTCCCGCACCGTCACCTTCCTGCCATTGCATCCCTCTGGAATTCCTGCTGCCCCGCTGGCTCCTTTCCCTTCCATCACAGCTGTTTCCAAAATGCCCTGGAGGAGCGGAGCTGAGGCGGTTGCTGCCCCGCTGCCCCGGCTTTTGGCCCCTGCTGCCGGCGTCTCTTCCGCAAGAAGGGGTTGCTGGAGAGAAATGCTCCTCTGCCTGCCGCGCCAGGAGGCCAGACCTTCAGAAGGCGCTTCTTATCTGATCGCACTCCTGCGCTTTTAAACCCTTCGCTTCCGAACGCCTTGTTTGTGCGTTTTGAGAGCCGACCTCACGTCTTGGGCTGATGAATGTGAGAAATGAGCCCTGGAGCTTTTTTTCCTGGGGTAAAACGGTTATCTACGCGTAGGGAGTGGATGAAGAATGGTGGCGGAGGCGCGCGTGTCAGCAGACCTCCTAGCTAGGAAAAGCGCCTGAGGGATTTCGAGGAGCCACAAGCCCAGCGCTTCTGTTGTCTGACTCGGGGTGGGCTGGGGCTCCCTTAATATCCGCGGGCTGGAAGAGCTCCTACTTTTGTTTGCCCCAGCAAAGTCTGACAAAGGATTCAAAGTGCACCCGCTTCCCCCCTTAGGGTGTTTTTTGTTTCTCTGTTCCTGCTCCCCAGCCTCACCCTAGTATGCATACGCATCCTTGCTCCTGTCCTCTTCTTCCTCCTTCAGCTGGACATTTGACTTCCGGAATAGCCAAGCGGCTCTTCTTCCTGATCCTCTACGTGTTTACTCAGGATATGAAGTCTCAGTGGAACTTCTACTGCCAAATGAATGGGCTGGAAGCTGTGGCCTTCACAGCTCTATGAGGGTTCTCCAGAAAGGTGTCTTTCTGGACTTTGAACCCAGGCCAGTAACATTTCAACTGGTGTTTGCACACCAGTGACTTCCATAGCACTATTCAGCAGGCAAAGTGTCTTACAAATTTCCTGTACAATTCTGCCCCACCCCCACTGTTTTGTCAAATCTCTTGATGATCCATCCAGCCTGCTAGGAAGTGGATTCTCCCACGTAGGTGTCCTGTCTGATCAGCCTCTTGTTTCCTGTGTTCCCGTAATCAGGAGCAGTGCACCTCCCTCTTTTTCTCCCTGCCCAGACACTTCCTGATACTACTAAACTATGAACAGGTGGGTTGAACTGGATAGCTTCACTTGATGCAGCTTCTTCCACTTATGAATTGTTGCAGCAGTTTTCATGTAACATACTTTTTTGGCTGGATGCCTGTAAGAATTTAAGTTAAAACACACAAAGAGAGTGAAGTGTGTTGTGCCAAACCTGCTGCCTGGTTCTAAGAATCTAGTAGTCTCTCTGTGTGTCTAATAGTAGATTGACTTTCCATGTTGAGGAGGGCAAGGATTCAGTTATTTAATTCATAAAGCCTGTTCCTTCTATATATAGCTCCATGGTGAATGCTGCTGGCATTTGCTTCGGGTGTGTAGACTGTGGAGCGTGGCAGAACTCCAGAGGGATAAAACACAGAATCGGGTTGTGACTCCAAGGCACTTGATGCTTTGGACTGGCTGGTTCAATCCAGTGAGCTGTCCATGGTGGTTGCAGCCCAGGAAGTTCCTCTCCTGGTCATAGCAAGTGGCAACCCCCTTCCTTCCTTCCTTTAAGATATCTTTTCTCATAGAATCATAGAGTTGGAAGAGACCACAAGGGCCATCGAGTCCAACCCCCTGCCAAGCAGGAAAACCATCAGAGCACTCCTGACATATGGTTGTCAAGCCTCTGCTTAAAGACCTCCAAAGAAGGAGACTCCACCACACTCCTTGGCAGCAAATTCCACTGTTGAACAGTGATGGTACAATGATAAAGCTGTTTATACACAAAAGCCTCTTGGGGCTAGGGGTGTAGACATTTGTTCCACAGATCCCCTGCACCCCCAAGGCACTTTGGTATCCTCAGTTATATACAGTGGTACCTTGGTTTACAACCATAATCTGTTCCGGAGATCCGTTTGTAAACCAAAACAGGTTGTAACCCAAGGCGCGCTTTCTCCAATAGGGCCTCCCAAAAAAATTTGTTTGTAATCCCCCCCCCCCAAAAAAAAGGTTGCAATCCAAAAAAAGTTTGCAAACCGGGACACGCACTTCCGGGTTTGATGTGTTTGTAATCCAAAATGTACGCAAACCAGAGTTTGCAAACTAAGGTACCACTGTATCTGGAGCAACCTATTTGGGAGAATGGATGCAAAGCCTACAGCATTATATTATCTTGTTTTAGATCATGTGGGAACCATGGCTAATGGTGGGAGATCTAGATGGCTCTGAGATCTTATGATGAAAAGCAAATAGATAGATGATAGATAGATGATAGATAGATAGATAGATAGATAGATAGATGATAGAGAGATAGGTAGATGATAGATAGATAGATAGATAGATAGATATAGATAGATAGATAGATAGATGATAGATAGATAGATGATAGATATAGATAGATAGATAGATAGATGATAGATAGATAGATAGATATCGATAGATAGATGATATATAGATAGATAGATGATAGATAGATGATAGATAGATAGATAGATGATAGATAGATGATAGATAGATAGATAGATGATAGATAGATATAGATAGACAGACCAGCAAAATTTGTAAGGCCACAGATCACCCCCGCTTTTAAATACCAGGGTATGCTCCTGATCAGCAGGTGATCTGCTTTGTCTAATACTTCCCATTATAGCCACCCACTTGACTTGTATTCATCCAGCTTTGCCACTATTGGTCAGTCTGGTCTCTAGTTGTAGTCCATGGCAGAATTTTATATGCAGGAATCAGAATTTCTTTGTCCAGTCATCTCTTGGTGTCACTTGAAAACTGCATAATGCCCAGAAGAGCCTAATCCAACTAAGTCTGCAACTTCTTCCTACATGCTATCTGTGACCAATACACACCAATGAACAAGCCAGCTTCAACCCTGCTCCACTTTGCTTAATATCTAGCCTGATTAAGAGTTCTGGAGAACTCAAAAGTGACATTTTGGTTGGTCCTAATAAAGGTTTCTCACATTGCTGCCCAGGTTTGTAGAAGCACAGATTTAAAATCAGGGTGTCCCTAATCCAGATTCACTAAAAACACAAATACCTTCCTTTTGTTGTTGTCACCTCACCTCCAGCAGAAAGGAACACACTTGCAACTGGCTTGCATAAGATTCTGATTAACTGGGTGGGAAGTGAAGTGGCTTGCGCTTTGACATTCCAGTGTTCGGAAAAAGCCAACAGGAGCAAGAGGAACCTCTGAAATACCTTGGGACTCTGTCATCTAGGTCAGGTTTGGACAAGTACAGATTTAGTATCAGAGTGTCCATAATCCAGATTAGCTAAAACCATATATATTGCTGTAAACTGTATGTGACAATTTTTAAAACTCCTGCGTATACATCTTGTTCTCACATCTAAATACTGAACATTTATTGGGTTCGGATTAAATAAAATGTGTGGTGTGGCTCACAATTGCTTCTCTGGAAAAGAGAAATCTGTTCAGCTGATTCATTCCCCATCCCAGTGGCTAGCAGTTTGAACAGGTAAATTGGCAGGCTATGAAGGTAGGCATTTTGTCAAGCCTAACATTTTAATATAAATTTTCTGCTTTTTTGCATTACCCCAATAACCAATAAAAAGATTTGGAAAGGAAAAGATTTAGTAGAGCACATAAATGAATGTCGTCAATACCTAGAATGGGCATTGCCATTCAAGTACTGTGTGTGCACTGTGTCATGTGATCAATTATGTGGGGCAGGGCTTACCTCCCCCCCCCACATTTTATTCAGGTTGGCACCCCTGGTAGTGATATAATGAGTACTTTCCATTCATGACATCAGGTTTGTCTTTGGCTCAAATATTTGTTAGTCTTCAGTTTTTGATGTATTAATTCCTTGTTATGTAGAAAAGCCTGAACATTGTAATTTTATTTTATATAGTAGATATAGTTTAATATGCAATAAATGTATTGTCAGATGGGTCAATTTGGTTAAATTGTATAATCATCTTTTATACTAAGGGAACCAATTTCCAGATTTGTAAGTTTTTGTTTGTTTCTTTTGTTACTGTGTTTGTATTGTGTATGCTAGTTCTAAGGACCCATGACCCTCTTAGTTAGTAGCTCAGTCTTCTCATTCAGGAATTGTATGAGAAAAATAGATCAACTTTTTGACTCAGTCTGGAGAATCTGAGGAGTGAAGGATTTCCCACAGCAAATTTAGACTCAGAGAATCACAGAATTGTAGAGTTGGAAGGGGCCCGGTGGGTTATCTAGTCCAACCCCTTGCAATGCAGGAATCTCAACGAGATCATCCATGATAGATGACCATCCAACCTATGTTAAAAAACCTCCAACTGTCAAACAGTTCTTATCGTCGGAAAGTTCTTCCTGATCTTTAGTCAGAATCTCCTTTCTTCTAACCTGAATCCACAGCAGGAGGAAACAAGCTTCTTCTATTTTCCTTGTGACAGCCCTTTAAATATTTGAAGGTGGCTATCATACCTCCTCTTCAGTCTCCTCTTATCCCAGCTAAACATACCCAACTTCCTCAACCGTTCCTCATGAGGCTTGGTTTCCAGACCCTTTTATCATCTTAGTCTCTCTCCTCTGCACATGTTCCATCTTGTCAATAGTTGCCATATGCAGCCTATACCAGCCAACTCAATAAGAGTCTTCCCTGCATGTTTTCTTTGCAGGTGTATTTTGCAATGTGTCCCTGAGGGCACATCGAGACTGTCACTAATTTCAGACAGGATTCAGTCACATACTGGCAAATTCAGACATGAGCTCTCTCTCTTTCCTTCCTACACCTCCTCCTTCCCCTGCCCCTGCCTTTAAAACTTTGGGAAAGAGCCAGTGAAAACAGTGTGATGATAGACTAGTGCAAA